>NC_082647.1:43456200-45956200 GCF_028023285.1 Balaenoptera ricei
GGGATGGAAAAAGATATTCCATGCAAATGGAAATCAAAAGAAAGCTGGAGTAGCTATACTCATATCAGATAAAATAGACTTTAAAATAAAGAATGTTACAAGAGACAAGGAAGGACACTACATAATGATCCAGGGATCAATCCAAGAAGAAGATATAACAATTATAAATATATATGCACCCAACATAGGAGCACCTCAATACATAAGGCAACTGCTAACAGCTATAAAAGAGGAAATCGACAGTAACACAATAATAGTGGGGGACTTTAACACTTCACTTACACCAATGGACAGATCATCCAAAATGAAAATAAATAAGGAAACAGAAGCTTTAAATGACACAATAGACCAGATAGATTTAATTGATATATATCGGACATTCCATCCAAAAACAGCAGATTACACGTTCTTCTCAAGTGCACACGGAACATTCTCCAAGACAGATCACATCTTGGGTCACAAATCCAGCCTCAGTAAATTTAAGAAAATTGAAATCATATCAAGCATCTTTTCTGACCACAACGCTATGAGATTAGAAATGAATTACAGGGAAAAAAACGTAAAAAGGACAAACACATGGAGGCTAAACAATACGTTACTAAATAACCAAGAGATCACTGAAGAAATCAAAGAGGAAATCAAAAAATACCTAGAGACAAATGACAATGAAAACACGACGACCCAAAACCTATGGGATGCAGCAAAAGCAGTTCTAAGAGGGAAGTTTATAGCTATACAAGCCTACCTAAAGAAACAAGAAAAAGCTCAAGTAAACAATCTAACCTTACACTTAAAGAAGCTAGAGAAAGAAGAACAAACAAAACCCAAAGTTAGCAGAAGGAAAGAAATCATAAAGATCAGAGCAGAAATAAATGAAATAGAAACAAAGAAAACAATAGCAAAGATCAATAAAACTAAAAGTTGGTTCTTTGAGAAGATAAACAAAATTGATAAGCCATTAGCCAGACTCATCAAGAAAAAGAGGGAGAGGACTCAAATCAATAAAATCAGAAATGAAAAAGGAGAAGTTACAACAGACACTGCAGAAATACAAAGCATCCTAAGAGACTACTACAAGCAACTTTACGCCAATAAAATGGACAACCTGGAAGAAATGGACAAATTCTTAGAAAGGTATAACCTTCCAAGACTGAACCAGGAAGAAATAGAAAATATGAACAGACCAATCACAAGTAATGAAATTGAAACTGTGATTAAAAATCTTCCAACAAACAAAAGTCCAGGACCAGACGGTTTCACAGGTGAATTCTATCAAACATTTAGAGAAGAGCTAACACCCATCCTTCTCAAACTCTTCCAAAAAATTGCAGAGGAAGGAACACTCCCAAACTCATTCTATGAGGCCACCATCACCCTGATACCAAAACCAGACAAAGACACTACAAAAAAAGAAAATTACAGACCAATATCACTGATGAATATAGATGCAAAAATCCTCAACAAAATACTAGCAAACAGAATCCAACAACACATTAAAAGGATCATACACCACGATCAAGTGGGATTTATCCCAGGGATGCAAGGATTCTTCAATATACGCAAATCAATCAATGTGATACACCATATTAACAAATTGAAGAATAAAAACCATATGATCATCTCAATAGATGCAGAAAAAGCTTTTGACAAAATTCAACACCCATTTCTGATAAAAACTCTCCAGAAAGTGGGCATAGAGGGAACCTACCTCAACATAATAAAGGCCATATATGACAAACCCACAGCAAACATCATTCTCAATGGTGAAAAACTGAAAGCATTTCCTCTAAGATCAGGAACGAGACAAGGATGTCCACTCTCACCACTATTATTCAACATAGTTCTGGAAGTCCTAGCCACGGCAATCAGAGAAGAAAAAGAAATAAAAGGAATCCAAATTGGAAAAGAAGAAGTAAAACTGTCACTGTTTGCGGATGACATGATACTATACATAGAGAATCCTAAAACTGCCACCAGAAAACTGCTAGAGCTAATTAATGAATATGGTAAAGTTGCAGGATACAAAATTAATGCACAGAAATCTCTTGCATTCCTATACACTAATGATGAAAAATCTGAAAGAGAAATTATGGAAACACTCCCATTTACCATTGCAACAAAAAGAATAAAATACCTAGGAATAAACCTACCTAGGGAGACAAAAGACCTGTATGCAGAAAACTATAAGACACTGATGAAAGAAATTAAAGATGATACCAACAGATGGAGAGATATACCATGTTCTTGGATTGGAAGAATCAACATTGTGAAAATGAGTATACTACCCAAAGCAATCTACAGATTCAATGCAATCCCTATCAAATTACCAATGGCATTTTTTACTGAGCTAGAACAAATCATCTTAAAATTTGTATGGAGACACAAAAGACCCCGAATAGGCAAAGCAGTCTTGAGGCAAAAAAATGGAGCTGGAGGAATCAGACTCCCTGACTTCAGACTATACTACAAAGCTACAGTAATCAAGACAATATGGTACTGGCACAAAAACAGAAACATAGATCAATGGAACAAGATAGAAAGCCCAGACATTAACCCACGCACCTATGGTCAACTAATCTATGACAAAGGAGGCAAAGATATACAATGGAGAAAAGACAGTCTCTTCAATAAGTGGTGCTGGGAAAACTGGACAGCTACATGTAAAAGAATGAAATTAGAATACTCCCTAACACCATACACAAAAATAAACTCAAAATGGATTAGAGACCTAAATATAAGACTGGACACTATAAAACTCTTAGAGGAAAACATAGGAAGAACACTCTTTGACATAAATCACAGCAAGATCTTTTTTGATCCACCTCCTAGAGTAATGGAAATAAAAACAAAAATAAACAAGTGGGACCTAATGAAACTTCAAAGCTTTTGCACAGCAAAGGAAACCATAAACAAGACGAAAAGACAACCCTCAGAATGGGAGAAAATATTTGCAAATGAATCAACGGACAAAGGATTAATCTCCAAAATATATAAACAGCTCATTCAGCTCAATATCAAAGAAACAAACACCCCAATCCAAAAATGGGCAGAAGACCTAAATAGACATTTCTCCAAAGAAGACATACAGATGGCCACGAAGCACATGAAAAGATGCTCAACATCACTAATTATTAGAGAAATGCAAATCAAAACTACAATGAGGTATCACCTCACTCCTGTTAGAATGGGCATCATCAGAAAATCTACAAACAACAAATGCTGGAGAGGGTGTGGTGAAAAGGGAACCCTCTTGCACTGTTGGTGGGAATGTAAATTGATACAGCCACTATGGAGAACAATATGGAGGTTCCTTAAAAAACTAAAAATAGAATTACCATATGACCCAGCAATCCCACTACTGGGCATATACCCAGAGAAAACCGTAATTCAAAAAGACACATGCACCCGAATGTTCATTGCAGCACTATTTACAATAGCCAGGTCATGGAAGCAACCTAAATGCCCATCAACAGACGAATGGATAAAGAAGATGTGGTACATATATACAATGGAATATTACTCAGCCATAAAAAGGAACGAAATTGAGTCATTTGTTGAGACGTGGATGGATCTAGAGACTGTCATACAGAGTGAAGTAAGTCAGAAAGAGAAAAACAAATATCGTATATTAATGCATGTATGCGGAACCTAGAAAAATGGTACAGATGAGCCAGTTTGCAGGGCAGAAGTTGAGACACAGATGTAGAGAATGGACATATGGACACCAAGGGGGGAAAACTGCGGTGGGGTGGGGATGGTGGTGTGCTGAATTGGGCGAATGGGATTGACATGTATACACTGATGTGTATAAAACTGATGCCTAATAAGAACCTGCAGTATAAAAAAACAAACAAAACAACTAATACTAAACTTTCATTGGGTTATTTGTATGGAAATATGTTAATATAAATGTTTCAGACATTACATGAAATTTCAAAAAAAAAAAAAAAAAAAAGAGCTAACAGTTATGGAGAATGTATTAAGAATCAGACATTATGCTAAGCACTTTATATGTAATACCCCTCACCTTCCTTCCCCACCACTCACAGCCCTCCTCCCTACTGGTCAGCACCAGAGCCCAATGGACAGAGACATCACTGGCCAAGAGGTAGGCACTGCTCTTAGCCCCTTTTTACAGGTGAGGAAACAGAGGTTTATGGAAGTTAAATAACTTTTCCTAGGTCACATGTAGCTATGAATCAGCAATGACAACATCAAACCCAAGCCTGAAACCATTCTATGATTCTATCACGGAGACAAGAGGAAAGGGGAGGGGAGGGGAGGGGAGTGCGGCAATGAGCGAGAGGCCAGAGGCAAAGCGGGGCAGGGGATGGTAGCCATTCTAGTACTTATCAATGAATTTTAGGATCATTGAGAAATGCTACCATCCATAATTCTAGAAGGACTTGAAAGATTTTGTCAGTTGATGGAGGAGAGATCCAGTGGAGGGCATCAAACCCAAACCTGAAACCATTCTACAATTCTATATCCTATGGATTTTTCCACCTACTCCCTGTAGCTGTGCAGTAAAACAGCTGAAAAACAGCAGACTGAGTAGATGTGGGAGGGATCTAATTTCAGCTCTGCAACTAATTATTCATATAATCTCAAATGTCATGTAACCTTGTGAGCCTGAATTTATCTGTAAAATGATAATAATGCTTCATGTTCTGCTATCACCAAGGCATTGTATTGCGACAACTCATGTAGAGAAGCTTTGAACTAAAAATAAAAAGGTCTTCTATATGTGACCTGATTAGGATGGTTGCTATAGGAGGTGATGTGATATAGGAGAAAGCATGAGCCATGGATGAGGCTGGATATGAATTTGTCATACTAGCGGAACATTTTTGACCCTCCAGTGTCTCATCTATAATCTGCCAGAGAGCTCTGGCATGAGGAAGACACAGGTTGGAGGTGACTGCAGTGGGCACCCCCATGTCTGACCCAGGCAGGAATGCCCCTTACCCACAAGGGAAGCAGATGGAGCTGCTGAAAACACAGTAGATGAGGGGGTTGATGGCGCTATTCAAGGCCGGCAGGTTCTGAATGATCACAGAGGCATAGAAACGCTCCTTAGTGTTTGGAAGGAGGCTGAAATTGTCCAAGATATCGAAGAGGAAGTACGGACTCCAACAGCAGATGAAGGCTGGGGAGAAAAGAGCCGTTAGCACCATAGCAGCCCACAGCCCAGGGGGCCCTCTGTGTTGGCCCTGATTGCAGCTTCAACTAGGAGCTTCCTTAGCACCTGGAATCTCTCAGAAATATTTAGAACAGTTGTGTGTGTGTTAACATTAATGTCATATTTACTTAAACACACATATCTACACATACATACATTACATCCCACAGATGCATTTCTAAAATTGAGTAAATTTGCTGGAGCTTCTCTATTCGTAAAGGGAGGCTCCAATTTGACCACTGTAGGGACTACTGAAAGGCTGGGAACTGTTCAGCACGGCCTTAGCCTCTCATTCTACACAGTGTGAAAGAAAACCCAGCGAAGCCCTTTGGAGACTCTATGGGAAAAGACAGAAAAGGGAGCACTTTGCCTAGATAGTGACTCCTGATTTGGGGTAGACGAGGGGAAGGATGGTACCTAATGTTTCAAAACACAGCCTGGCTAAGTCACAAGATTCTCAATTTTCTTTTCCATTTCTAAGTCAACCACTCCAGAAAACACCGACCCTATACCTCTTACAAATCAGGTGGTGTGGGTAAGACTCTGTCTGATTTCTGTTTGGATCCAAATCCTCAGAGGAAGGGGATGAGAAATGGAGATCCAGAGTGTGATGGCCAGTTTTATGTGTCACTTTGACTGGGTCATGGGGTGCCCAGATATTTGGTTAAACGTTATGTCTGGTTGTTTCTGTGAGACTGTTTCTGGATGAGATTAACATTTGAATTTGTAGACTAAGAAAAGCAGATTGTCTTCTCCACTATGAGTGGGCATTATTCTATCCACTGAAGTCTTGAATACAATGAAAAGGCTGAGTGGGACTTTCCTGGTGGCTAGTGGTTAAGAATCCACCTGCCAATGCAGGGGACATGAGTTTGAGCCCTGGTCCAGGAAGATCCCCCATGCCACGGACAACTAAGCCTGCGTGCTGCAACTACTGAGCCTGTGCTCTAGAGCCCACAAGACACAACTACTGAGCCCACGTGCCACAACTACTGAAGCCCGCACACCTAGAGCCCATGCTCCACAGCAAGAGAAGCCACTGCAATTAGAAGTCTGCACACCGCAATGAAGAGTAGCCCCCGCTCGCTGCAACTAGAGAAAGCCCGTGCTCAGCAATGGAGACCCAAAGCAGCCAAAAATAAATAAAGAAAAGTTTTTTAAAAAAGAAAATATCTTCCTAACACTGGTTAGGGGAAAAAATTTAAATAAATAAATAAATAAATAAGGCTGAGTGAGAGGCGAGTCACTCTGTCTGCTTGACTGTCTTCTAGCTAAGACTTTGATCTTCTTTTGCCTTCTCACTTTGACTCAGACTGAAACTATACCTTTAGCTCTCCTGGGTCTATAGATCTGGGGACTTCTCAGCTCCACAATCATGTGAGCCAATTGCTTATAATAATCTCTTTACATATATATCTATCTTTTATTTCTCTGGAGAACCCAGATTATTACCACAGAGATATACCTTCTTGGGGTTGACTGGACACAAACATGTGCTCTCCTACTTTCTTGCAACATCCTCTCCACCCTTTTTCTCCCCCTTTCTCACACATAGGATTTTTTCTGCAGAGAAGTCAGGCTTCCTTTACCATCTGGCTGCAGGAACCAACTTTCCTCCGTAACGCTTTGACTGACACATTTTTTACCCCAGACCTTGGCAATCTATTAAAACAGAGCAATTCAAACACAAAGACCACTAAACATTCTGGGCTAAGGTAGTGAAGCCTGGCATTGGCCCAGAATAGTGGTTCAGGGGCATGGAGGGGCAAAGCTTCCATTTGGGGGAATTTTTTAAATGCATGTTTATGTATTTGTGTGTGTTAGGGGAGGGTTCCGGTTTTCCTAGGGATACGGGTCCTCCTGCACGATGCGGGCAGTCCCACCCATGTCCCATACATCCTTCAAATGTTATGTAGCAGAGAACCCTGTTTATAATGACCCCAATCTAGAAACCTAACTCTGTTTTTTATATGAACACAATATTTTAATTAAATACTGAGTCTTCCAGAAGTGTAATTCCCTTGCAAATAGAGGAAAGATTACTTTGTTTAATTTGGAACTTTAGCAGGATTTGCTCACCTGCTGGGAAAATAAAGTCACTGGCAGCAATACTGCTTTATTTTTCACGTCTCCATGAAAACACACCTGCATTGGTTTTCATTTGGAGCTATTACTACTTCACTGGGCTGTGCCCAAGTATTTCTATATTGAAATCTGTGTTATTTTATTATAAATTATTTTCTTTCTATTCCTCCTTTATATTATTGTATATTGATCCTTTAAGAATTACGTTAACTAGATAGTTTTATGTATACATTTCATTTCAGGGTGGTAAAGGGGCATTACAAAATATTTGTTATAGGAAGGAGCGTTTTGGTCTGACTGGGCTGTTGACACTGGCTGACCTCCTTGTGGGCATCGCTGCTCTCTGACTAAAGGGAGCCCAGTGCCTGGGAATATACTCCCTGATTACGAAAGGCTATATTGGCTCTGAAACACATGATAAGTTTCCTAACTCAACATCCAGGGAATGTGTATCTGTGCTTCTGATTATCTGGGAAGGCAAGATAATCTTTGATCTACTTCAGAAGCTTCTGGGAAGGGATTTTGAGCCCTGGTGGGTGGTATATGCTCTATTCCCAGGTCTGCCTGCAGTGTTGTTTTGTGACTATGTTCTGCTCGCTGAGTCACACTCTTTATGGTCTATTTGGCATTTTGCAGTTGCATTTTAGAAAGGTGAGATGGACGGTTCTGGTGATTTGATACGCTAGAAGAGCTAACATGAGAGCTATGCTCCCAGAGCTCCCAAGAGCTGCAAGAAGGGTAGGGAGGGGTAGTATTTGAGCTAAATAAAAAGGAAATGGTACAAATCCCTTTCCTTCTTGCATAACCTCATTCATTCATTCAACTAATATTAATTAAGCACCTAGTGTGCGTGTAACCCCTAAGGCCTTGGTGATAATAATGTAAGGAACACAAAAGCAAAGTCATTGCTCTCATGGATTTCTTATGCCAGCAGGGGAGACAGACAATAAGCAGATCAATATATATCCTATACTGTCAGGTAGAAGTAGAAATATGAAGAAAAATAAGGTCGGGTAAAGATTACAGGAGAGCTATTTAAGACTTATCAAGGAGGTCTTTCTGAAGAGGTGGTATTGTTGGAAAACAAGATGATGTGAGGGATAAGCCATGCCACCATCTGAAGGCAGAACATTTCAGGTGGGGGAAACAGTGCAAGGTATGAACAAGTTGACATTTTGAAGAAATAGCAAGAAAACCAGTGTGACTGTTATAGAATAGGAAAGGGGGAGAGCAGGGGAATGGGGCTGGAGACTTGGCTGGGGGATAGATCACACAGGTCATATAAGACATGGGAAAAAGTAGGACTTTATTCCAATGTAATGGGAAGCTATATGTGGGTATGCAGTGTAGTGATAGTGTCTGATTTACATTTTTAAAAAGATCACATTGGCTGCTTTGCAGGGAAGGAATAAGAGAAGATCAGTTGCAGGTTCCAGGGAGAAGTTGGTGGGAGCTTAGACCAAGGAAATAATTGTATAGATGCTGAGAAATGGTTGGATTCGAGATCTCTTTTGTAGGTAAAGCCTCTGGGCCTTACTGATGGACTAGATATGTGAGGTGGGAGAGAAATAGAATCATGACAGACAGATGATTCTTAGATTTTTGGTGTGGACACTGGGTGAAAGATGCTGTCATTTACTGAACTGGGGACAACAGGAGGAAGAGTTATCTTGCAGGAGGTAGGAGAGCATGCTGAGACTTCTGGGTTTTCATGTCGAGTATGATAAGCTTATTAGAAATTACACACAGAGATTTCAAGTAGAAATCATAGATATAATTTCCAAGCAAAGGAAGAATTCCAAAGAAGGACGAATCAAATGTTGCTTAGAAGTCAAGTAAGGTAAAGATTGAGAATTGATATTTGGCATTTTGTTGGTTGTGGTGACCTTGATAAGGATGTCTTTACTAGAGTAATAGGAAAGAAAGCTAAGAGAAATAGACTCCAGAGAATGAGAGGTGAAAAGTGGTGGAGTTCTGCTAGAAAAGAGAGTGTTAAAGAGGGTTATGGGAGAGTTTATCGAGGGAGCTATTACAGTATGCTTGTGTGCATATGATCCAGGCAAGGGGGACATCTGTGGGGGAGAGGAGATGACTGGAGAAGCAAATCTTGAGTTGGCAGGAAGGAATGGGATACAGGGCTCAAGTGAGCATTTTGGATTTAGAAAGAAGCAGAGACAGTTTATCCATAGTAATAGGAGAAAAGACAGAGATGCAGGTAGGTCCATGGATGTGAAGGCAGGAGAATGAGGAAGTTCTATTCTGGTAGAGTATTTTCTAAGTGAAATAAGAAACAGGATCATTAACTGAGAGGGTAGAAGGTAGAGAAAATTTTGAAGGTTTGAGAATAACAAAGAATGTACACCAATCTGACATAGATTAGGTACTCTAGAAATACCTTTTTTTTTTTTTTTTTCCTGAGATGAGGTGACTTTATGGGTGTTAAGAGTAGGGAGAAAGGAAAAGGAAAGGGAAGACGACAGTAGGGTGGAGAGAAGATAAGGCATCCATTAGGGAAGGATTTATAGTGACCTTGACATTAAATATCCAGAAGAAATGGAATGCCACTTTTGTCTTCCTCTGGTTGATGGACTTCAGCCCTGGGGAGAGTATGCCTTCAGGAAAGCAACTGGGTCAACTGGATGATGGTGAGCATCAGCTTCAACCAGTTATGTCCTAATTAGATTTTCTCCACATTATCCACCCCAGGGCTGTGGTGGACAACAATATTCATAAAGAGAGTGATTAGAAACCAAATGTCAGCCCTTGAAGGAGGCATAGATGGACTGATTAGCTCCACATATTCTTATCTAATCAGACAAAGGTAGAAGTGCCTGTAGACAAATTTTTTAATTGTATGGGCTCTCTACCTACCAGGTTCTAGGTACAAATTTGCTTTTGGAATGTCCACACAGTTCTGCAACAAAAGGAGGGACGTTGCTTACCAAGAATGATGACAATGCTATACTTGATGGCCTTGATTTTTGCCTTTGAGATGAGGCCTCGGTTGGAAATGGTGCACCGCTTTCCATCTGCAGGCACAAAAGGAGAAAGGTAAAATAAATGCTGCTTCTGCCAATAGGAGCATCATAGGTTAGACCCACAGTTGTCATGGGACCACTTCCATCTTCCTCACCTATGCCCAGGAAGACCCCCCTTGGACATTTTCCTAAAGATGGCTCTGGTCTGGATGCTGGAAACTGCTCAGTTTGCAGCTTAATATAAAATGCAAATGCATTGGGACATCCAGACTCTCTCAAGAGGCTTGGCTGGATGCCCTGAATCAACTGAAGCTGGAATTAGCCATGTGACCACAGGGGGCGATGCTGAGACACCCGTCTTGTCCCTTCAGCAACCTAGGGCAAAGCGGTTTGCCTAGAATTGTTACCCCAGACTAGCGTACTCATTTAACTCAGAAACCCTACTCTCAACAAAAGCTCAAGCCAGGGCTATAATAGAAAGCTGTCCCAAATAGGAGCCTGGTTATAACTTTAAGCCTATGTGGGTTGTTTGATAGTAAAACGTGTGTGGGTTAAATATAAGAATCCACTAGAATGTAAGCTTAATGGAGACAGAGACTTTGTGTTGTTTCTGCATCCTCTAAACTTAGTGAATGATTAACAAATATTTGTTGAACGAGTTAATATAAACCTCTCTCTAGTCAAGAAGTAGTGGTAAAACAAATATTGATTAGGATGGGCAGAATTCAGTGCAATAGTTCTTAGTAGAAGGAGTAGTTAGATGACAAATTTGGGGATGGAGATGTTGTACACAGGGTGCCTTGATGTGGGAGAGTTTTTACTGTCAGGGCTTCCACCAGCCCGTATGGTGCCTTTGTGAAAATTGTGTAAAGGTGCCCTCCCTCCGGATATATGCAGACCTGCCCCAGGGCATACCTTCAATGAGGGAGTCATGGATTGAATGCTAGCCCCACACACCCTCAGCTGGGTGCCATTGATTAAGGCTCAAGGGGCACAACTCTAGTGGTGGCCCAGGTCAGAGGCCCACCCAGGGCGCCTAAGTCATATGGAGCAGGGCGGTTATACCCTAGAGGCCAACCACTGTGCTCGCTGGTCCTCACTACATCGTTCAGATTTCACGTTTGAAGCGTATTTAAATCCTCATGGAAACTGGTGTGAAATTTACCTTTGCACTATTTATTCTACCCCCTCTGCAATCCAACGCAGTCCAACCCACCAAGCATAGCACATCTGCTAAGAGATAAGGACTGAACAAGATAGGCTAAAACAGAGTTCCTCTTCTCTAGGAACTTTCAATCCAGCAGGAAAGATCACACACTCCGCACACGGCTGGGTGAGATGAGAATGAGGAAAACCAAAAAACCGACTATGAACGAAGAAGGAAGCCATCCCCCTACCGTTAGGCAGAGGAGGCCGTGTGGCAGAGGCAGAGATTCCCAAGGCAGAGCTGGGGATAGGGGCGTGGGATTGGGAAAGACGTGTGAAGCAGAGGGAACGTCCTCAGCCAAGACACGGAAACAAGAAAATGTAGGAAGCGTTTGGACCTCGGTGAGTCATCTCGCTTGGCTGGAGCCTGAAAGGACGCTGGATTTGAGAGTGGGGAGAAGAACTGAGGCCAAAGTGGGAAGACCTTAAATGTCTCCCTGAGGAGTTTGGGCTGAATTTCTGAGGCAGCTGCAAGCCATCGAAGCTTCTGAGTGTTTTCACAGCGGGAACACTTACTCACTGGAGAGGACAAACGGTTAGCAGGAATCCTAGGAATAAGGGGCTTTTTATGTGCAATGAACTGAAATGCTAATTAGAATTGATTTTTATTTCTTAATGTCTCCCCTGGAAGGCCACTCTTAGGCACTATTAGGGCCTTCAAATCATTCTGTGCATTTCACAGCACCACAAAACTTCAGTGGTGTAAGGAAGCAAATGCTTCAGAAGCATTTACAGCCGTGGTTCTCAAGTGAGGGCAATATTGCCCCCTGGGTTATATTTGGAAATGTCTGGACACATTTTTTTTTTAAATTAATTAATTAATTTATTTATTTATGGCTGTGTTGGGTCTTCATTTCTGTGCGAGGGCTTTCTCCAGTTGCGGCAAGTGGGGGCCACTCTTCATCTCAGTGCGCGGGCCTCCCACTGTCACGGCCTCTCTTGTTGCGGAGCACAGGCTCCAGACGCGCAGGCTCAGTAATTGTGGCTCACGGGCCTAGTTGCTCCGCGGCATGTGGGATCCTCCCAGACCAGGGCTCGAACCCGTGTCCCCTGCATTGGCAGGCAGATTCTCAACCACTGCGCCACCAGGGAAGCCCCATGGACACATTTTTGATTGTCACAAATGTTTGGGTGTGGGTGCTACTGGCATCTAGTGGGCAGAGGCCAGGATGCTGCTAAACATCCTTCAGTACACAGAACAGCCCCTCGCAAAAAAGAATTATCTAGTTCAAAACACTGATAGTGCCAAGGCTGAAAAGCCTTGATTTTCAAGGTGATATCTTGGGAAGGATACAGACTTTAGGGTCAAACCTGAATACACCCTCCAGCTCCACAACTTACTAAAGGTGTCACCTTATGCAAATTGCCTACTGTTTCTAGCCTCAGTTTCCCACTTCCAAAAATGAAGCATAAAACACCAAACTCACAGAGTTATTTTGATAATTAAAATAAAATAATGTATTCAAGATGCCAAGCCCCACACTGAGAATGTCAATTCCCTTATTAGTTCAGATGATGGGTTTTAACGGTATTTCAGGAGGTATGAGCTGCCTTTATGGAAGTGAACAGACGGTATTACCATATACATTTAGATAGGCTATTATACAGTGTTATCTGTATATAGGAATTGTATACATCAAATAATTATCAGGGTGGGATTATAGCCATGGGAGGCAAGTAAAAGACAGCAGATCAAATTGTATCTTTTTGGGTTTCCCTGGTGGCGCATTGGTTAAGAATCTGCCTGCCAATGCAGGGGACACAGGTTCGAGCCCTGGTCTGGGAAGATCCCACATGCCGCAGAGCAACTAAACCTGTGCACTACAACTGCTGATCCTGCGCTCTAGAGTCTGAGAGCCACAACTACTGAAGCCCGTGCGCCTAAAGCCCATGCTCTGCAACAAGAGAAGCCACCGCAATGAGAAGCCCACGCACCGCAATGAAGAGTAGCCCCTGCTCGCCGCAAGTAGAGAAAGCCCACGTGCAGCAACAAAGACCCAATGCAGCCAAAAATAAATAAATAAATAAAATTAATAAATTTATTTTTAAAAAATTGTATCTTTTCAAAGTATCTCCATTTGCTGGACTAACAGCTGGCTCCTAAACAGTATGGCTCTGAAGACTTAGTTGGTTTTTCAGAAAACTTCTCGAGAATGACATTTGTGCTCTGAAATCTGCTTAAAATGGAAACTTGCAGTACTTTCCACAGAGCAAATGGGTGACAATATAATCAACTCCTGCCCTTCGATCTCCCAATGAAATCAGTGAAAAGCATATTTAATCCAACCACTCTAGGAAATGCAAAGCCTCCAGCTCCTAAAGATGGCTCTTCACAGTGAGCTGAGCTACAAAATCCCAGTATTCTCCTTTATTGGGAGATAAAAGGATTATTTCTACTCAGACCTTGGGGCTGAGCTGAGGCCAGAAAAGCAGTGAAATTCAGCTGTCACTGTGCATTAATAGGGGGCAGCCTAGAGGCGGTGGGTTGATTAGATTCAGGACTGGAAGCAGCATGCTGCCTTAGGCTGTCTTAGTTCAAGGATGCAACCCTAGTGGCGGCCCACGCTGAAGGTTTAGTCTCCAAGTGGCCAGTTCCTGCTCCTTACCTTCCCCATGCTTCATGCCCCTTGCAGAGTCACTGGGAACCTATTTTTCTTGTGCACTGAGCCCATGAAGGGGGAGCAGTTGGTATCTAGAGATTTTAAGTGAAGCAGAATTTATTCCTGGTGGGTGGAGGGGCCATCAGTGGACCTACAATGAGTCCAGGTGATTTGTTTGTTAACAAGGAAGACTACCTGGTTAATATTTTTAAATATTTTTTTTTCATATGTTGGGAACTTTATGTACTTCAGGTTTATTTAAAAAATTAAACATTTTAACAGTTATGCCTGATTGCCTGATTTCTAAAATTTTTAAACTTAAAATTCACTTTCAATTTCTGATCATTGATGACCTCTTTATCTACGAATATAACCTGAATATTAACTATTTTTAGCATGTTATGTCTCATCTGCTTAGCTGCAGGACTTTGGCCACTTCCTTTTGTTTTTTATAGGAGGTCATAGCTAGATATGAGGAGGTATGACCTAACTTACCTAACTCACAGCCTTTTCTGTTCCTCAGCTCCTCAGCTCAGGCAGAACCAGGAACCCTGACAGACCTAAAATAATTGTGGCAGAGACAGGTTAGCTATCCACCAAATCCTTTCTTTGCCCCCAGGGCACACAGAGAGACTACATTTCCCAGTCTCCCTTTCAGCAGGGAGGTAGTCATGTGACTAAGTTCTGCGTCTAGGAACATGGGAAGAATCCATATGTACCATTCCCAGGCCTGGCTCAGATAAACCCCCTGAGTAATCCTTCACTCTCTCTTCCCCCCTCCCCAGACTGCTGGATGCTGATGCTAAGCAATACCTTAGCAGCCGTCTGTTAAGAGTGGCAGAATCTCCATCTGCTTGAGTTTCTGAATGACTGTGTATCCATCCCTTTGACCTTTACTGTTAATTGGACTTTAACTGAACAAGAAACAAACTTCTATTTTAAGGCTGCTGTATTTGGGGGTTTCTCTGGTATAGCTTCTAGAGTTTCCTTAACTAAAGCAGAGGTTGGTGCTTCATATGCAGCGCTGTCATAACACAAACCTAAAACATGTGGCATTGGCCTAGTGAGCAGGCAGCAGGTAATAAGGAAACTGATAGGGAAAGCTGGGACACTAGAGATGCATTGGATAGAACCGTTATATATGATGCTTGGGAAGGCAGATTGTGTGCCTACTGAGACTGGACCCCCGGGGAGGGTACAAGGGTGGTGTGGAGTTAGGACTCTCCAGAGAAACAGAACCAATAGGATATATATATGTGGAAATTTGTAATAGAAATTGACTCATGCAGTTATGGAGGCTGAGAAGTCCCATAATCTGCTGTCTGCAAGCTGGAGAACCAGGAAAGCTGGTGGTATAATTCAGCCCAAATCCAAAGGCATTTTCATGGGAGAACTACCAGGGGAGATGATGGTATAAGTCTAAGTCCAAATGCTGGAGAAACAGGCAACCAATGGTATAAATCTCTAAATCCTAGTCTGAAGTCCCAAGAACCAGAAATGCTGATGCGCGAGAGCACGACAAGATGGATGTCCCAGCTCGAGCAAATTTACACTTCCTTTGCCTCTTTATTCTATTCAAGCCTTCAGTGGATTGGATGATTCTCACTGGCATTGGTAAGGACGATCTTCTTTACTTAGTCTACAGATTCAACTGCTTCCAGGAATGCACTCCAGACACACCTAGAAATAATGTTTTGCCAGCTATCTGTCTAGGGCAATCAAGTTGACACAGAAAATTAACTACCACAGTTGATAGACAGAATGTTAATAGTGTGTGTTGATTGCCACCAGCTGTGTTTAGCAAGTATTAAAAAAAGAGATGAACTCAGACAAGAGTTGGTTGGTTTATGAACAAAAATGAAAGGAAGTTAAAAGAATGTTCTAAAAGTTGGAATCTTGTAGAGTTGCAAGGGTCAGTTGCTCCTAGCCCCTCGTAGCACCAGCTATATACTTTGCGTGGCCGGGTACAAAATGAAAATGCGAATGTGTATACCTTCTGAGTGTGCAGGTCTTGTGCCGATGAAGCCTGAACCCAAATTCAGTTATTACAGTGAGGGGTTTAAACCAGCAATGAGGGGAAGATCAGACTAAGGATGTGGCCTCCCACCTATGGTTTTAGGTGGCCTCAAGCTAGCTTCTATTCAGTTAGGGGAAAGGGATTGGATGAGGAAGCAAAGAAACAAGTCAGGCCTGAGAATTATTTTCAGAAAGACTTTTTGAATATGATTGCTGGCATGTGAAACTGACTGGAAGCAAATAAATCAGAAGTCTACTAAGTTTTTTAGGAATGATATTGCCAGATGAACCATGAGGTTTATATTTTTGTCAATACTTAGAAATAACAGACTTCAAAATTTTTACCAGTCCTGTGAGTGGAAAATTGTATCTAATTGAAGTTTAAATGGGCACTTTCCTGATTTATCAATGAGGTTGAGAATCTTATTTTTGGCTATTTCTCTTTTCCCTCCTGTGAAATGTCTGTTTGTGCCTTGCTCATTTTTCTTCTATTTATCTTTTTAAAAAATACATTTGATTGATTTTTAGGAGTTCTTCATACATTCTTCATACATTTTCCCAGATTACGTGTTGCAAATAGCTTCTCCCACTTTTTGGTTTGACTTTTAAATATAAATAGAGTCAAATTTATCCATCAGTTTTTTGGTTTAATGTACCTTGTATCTTGTATCTCGTTTAAGAATTCCTTTATTCTAATGTCATAAAAATAACACCCTACATTTTCTTTAAAAATTTTTAAAAGTCTTACATTTCACATTTAAGTCTATAATTTCCTGGAATGTAATTTTGCCTAAGAATTGAGGTGAAGTTCCAATTTCATTTCTTTCCCTATGATCTTCTGACATGTATCAAGTTCTCATTCATATGTAGTTCTATTTGGGGTCTGTTTTATTTTCCATTTTTCTATTGAATTGTGTCAATACCACACTCTATTAATCATTCTAACTTTATGATAAATCAGTATTTCGTACAGTAAACCTCTACTACCTTGTTCTACTTCTCCAGAACTGTCTTCATGGCTTTTTATTGGCTCTTGAAATTTCCACGTATGTTTTTAAATTGGCTTGTCAAGCTCAATAAAATGTCCCATTTCAATTTTGATTGGAACTGCATTAATCTGTAGATCATTTGAGGAGAATTGACATCTTTATGGTACTGAATCTTACTATCCACGAACATGCTATAAGTGTCATTTATTTATATATGTATATATATATATTTTTTTTTAACTTTGGGTTTATTTATTTATTTATTTATTTATTTATTTATTTATGGCTGTGTTGGGTCTTCATTTCTGTGCGAGGGCTTTCTCTAGTTGCGGCAAGTGGGGGCCACTCTTCATCGCCATGCGCGGGCCTCTCTTGTTGCAGAGCACAGGCTCCAGACGCGCAGGCTCAGTAATTGTGGCTCACGGGCCTAGTTGCTCCGCGGCATGTGGGATCTTCCCAGACCAGGGCTCGAACCCGTGTCCCCTGCATTGGCAGGCAGATTCTCAACCACTGCGCCACCAGGGAAACCCTGTATATATTTTTCATAAAGTTCTTTATGTCTTTTGCTGAAGGTGTTGTTTGCAGAGAAGCCATTATACTCTCATGTACTGATGAAGAAAGGTACTTAATGGGCTTATTTCAAGTTCATTTAGTTAGAGGTGAACAGGACTCTAACCCAGTTCCTAATCCGAAGATTTTTCTTCACCTCGTTCTGCCCCATTTAATTGGAAACATGTACTTTGGATATACCTATACTTTGGACAGACTCAGTTATATCAGATATGTTATACTTCATCTATTTCATGGGTGCACCTCCCCCATCTCCTGCCCCCATGCGATAAATGTTCTGTTTTATAGGAGTAAACACCCCTGGGCATCAAGAGCAAGCTCATTTATGAAAGATAACCTACGGAATTGGAAACCTCATATTCTCTACCTCTCGCCTTCCACGCACTTGTTTTTGGGAAAGTCTGTAGATCATTTATTAAATAGTTCTTTCTTTTCCTTTCTGTCAGCCTTTGAGGGGGAGAAATAGACATACTTGCCAGAAAGAAGAGTGATTCTTAAACTTGAATTTTGCAGCCCGTGTTTACAAAGTGAGCTTCTGTTCACACTAATCATTGCTTATGTCCCCTCATTGATGAGCAGTAATCCTGAGGTACTAACACCACTGGAGATCCTACTTACCAGCCAACTCCAGAGCTACTTGGCTGTAATGACAGATAGAAAACCAAGTGGGTTCTGCTTATGAATAAGATATAGAGAGTATACAGGCTTTTGAAACCACCATCTGCCTGCTCCTCATTCCAGAAAGGGGTCAGTGATGGTGATATAAAGATATAGACAACTAAAAAATAGGTGTGATGGACATATAAACTTGTATTAAAGAATAAAAACTGACTGTAGCCACTTCCACCTTTGGGGAGGAGTAATGGCATACTGTGTATCAGTGGAAAAATGGATCTCTGTGTGGCTTTGTAATATCTCAGGGACTAGAGGATGGGGGAAACCCAAGAGTGCAGGGACTGGAAAATCGAGTAGCAGCGAGATATGGGGCACTCTGGGGAGAGACAGGGGCCCAACCACAGTGGTGAGAGGCCTGCTGAGAAAAAAGGGGTGGGAGACACCCCGGGTGGTGGGGTAGCTGACAGAATGTGGAAACTTGTCATCACCTCAAACCTAAGGAAAATAAGGTGAATTCCATGGTTCATTGGACCAGGAGCAGAGGGGACAGAAGAGCTGTTGGAGGTGAGACAGTGGGGTAAGAACCCAGAGGGACAGGGAGAGAGGACATAGCAGTCTCCTGGAACTGGCAGAAACCACAGGACAAGGGTTTAAAGCAATCTGATTTAAATCTGAAAGTACAGGAAGACCTCAGCCTACTTAAACAAAATTAGGTCACCTTTTAGATTTTTAAATATATCAAAACAAAACACTTCGGGAGATGACTCTGGAATAGTGCTCTGAAGGCCAAGCACAGCAGGGAGACTGGTGAAAGACAGCCATGCCAACAATCCTGTTTGGGTTTTTTAATTAAAAAAATGGTTTGTTTGGTTTTTTTTAGCTTGAGCTCTTTTTTCAGTCATTCACCACCTTCCTTTCTGTCTGTCCTTCTTTCTGAGAGGGAGCTTGATGTAGAGGAGAAAACATAGGCTTTCTAGCCAATCATATGTGCATTTGAATCCTGCTGTGTCATGCGCTACCTATGAAAACAAGCAAATTGCTTTACCCTCGAGCCTGTCTTCCATGTGCAAAAGATAGACGATAATATCACCTTTCAGGGTTCTGTAAGGATTCAGGGAGGTAAAGTATGGAAAGGACCCAGAAGTGGCTGACAGTAAGTGCTCTGTCTGTCCCTCTGTCTTGTCAGTGTGTGTTGACAGACGGAACAAACAAATGGATGGTGGCCAGATCATATTTAAGATGGAACTCTGACCCACACTCTGCAGCAACCAGCCCAGGAAACCAACCCATTATCTACAGTAAGCAGACCAGGAAGCCAACCTGCTATGTGCAACTCAGACTTGGAGGAAGTCAGACCACTGTCTCTATCTCGCAGTCCATAAGCCAAATAAGAATACCTGTAACAGTCTACCCCAAATAGCCAAGACTTGATAAATGACTGACAGCTTCTTTAATATTTGCCCCTATTTTTTACTTAAAGCCATCCTGAGAAAGCCAAATATACACCCGTAACCCATCACACAGGATGCCATGCTTCTAGTCAGCGCACTTACAGCTGCCACATGCCAACAGCCACCAATCAGGACGTACTGGAGGCTTTCTCACTCCACTGCCTGCTTTTGTATTTCTGCCAAGAGACAAGTGATGGTGGCTGAGTCCCTTGCTGTAGCAAGCTTTGAAAAAATAGCCTTTGTCTATTCTCATTTGGTTGGTCTTTGTTTATTTCCACCATCTCTTTTTTTTTTTTCCTGACTCTTCTCCTGTTATGGACTGAATGTTTGTGTCCCCACAAAATTCATAGGTTGAAGCCCTAACCCCCAATGTGATGGTATTCGGAGATGGGGCCTTTGGAAGATAGAGTTAGATGAGATCACGAGAGCAGGAACCCTATAATGGGATTAGTGCCCTTATGAGAAGAGACATTAGAAAGATTTCTCTGTCTCTCTCCTCTCTGCCATGTGAGGAGATAGCAAGAAGGCAGCAGCGGACATCTGCAATCCAAGAAGAGAGCTCTTACCAGCAACAGAACTGACTGGTACCTTGATCTTGGGTTTCGAGTCTCTAGAACTGGGATAAAATAAATTTGTTGTTTAAGCCACTCACTGTGGTATATTGCTGTGGCGCCTGAGCGTACTAAAACATCCTCCTTTTCTCTATGCATCCTTCCAACCCAAAGCTCTGGACCTTCCAAAGCCCTCTGGTCCCACTACATTTGATCTGTTCACCATCACACTAGGGTCATGCACTCTGTTAAGTGACAACTCACTTGAAAAGCTCCCCAGGCAATGCAATGATATATCTATATATCTATACAGATATGTATAATTTAAAAATTAATATGATTTCCATTTGTAAAAGATAGAAGATAATTTTTACGAAATGAATATATGTATACAGTCTCAGCGTTAGACCTCTCAGTGTCCAAGCACAAAAAAAAAAAAGAAGAAAATAAAAATCAACTAAGATTCTACCACTCAGACATAATCACTATAACATTTAGTATTTGTCCTCCCTGACATTTTCTGTCTATCTATGCATCCAGCTATCATCTCTCTGTACATGCACTTATATATTCTATTGTATATTATATATTCACACATTTATAAAGGCAACACCATACAGCTTTCTCCTTCTTAGTCTAATACATCGTAACCATCTTTCTAAGGCAATAAGTATACTATACAATAATTTTTAGAGCTGTAGTATTTCATTGTATGGCTGTATAATTAATGTACTTAATCCCTCATTGTAGGATGTTCATACCTTTTTCAATTTTTCCTGATTATAAACAATAATTCGTATATTTTCTTTTCTTTCCCTTAATCAGTAGTTTATTTCCTTATAGCATATAAGGTAGCAATCATGTGTATTTATTTTTTTACTTATTTACCTATCCATCTATTTCCAAATAGTTGGTTAGTTTTCTCAACAACACTAATTTTCAAACAATCTCTATTTTCCCATCAGTCTGAACTACTTCATCATACCCTAAATACCTTAGGTTTCCTTTAGAGTTTCTGTCCTGTTCTATTCCCCCTCAACAACTATTTGGTGTATTTCTTTGATATCTGATATAGGAAGGATGCCTTCATCCATCTTTTTTTTTCAGACAAATATTCTGATCTTTGACCATCGCCAGCCACCCACAAAGAATAAAATGAATGTATCCTCTCTGATTACTCTTGTTCTTCTAGAAGAACCAGAGTGCAAAGACTAGACCACCATGAGGGAGGCACAAGGATCTGTGCTGAGCCACAAGCAAATGATAGATTCTTCATGGGTGGAAAATTTCCCAGCAGCCTGTGAACACCTCTGGGTTATACTCGTCACTCAGAGTGGAAGTCAGCTGCCTGTGACAGTGTCTCCTACTAGACCAGAGGCTGTCAAACATGGGTCCACATTAAGATCATCCGAAGAGCTTTTCCAAAGTAATGATGCCCAGACCCCACCCCAGATGAAGTAAATCAGAATCTCTTAGGCAGCAGTTTATGGGTACTGGTGCATTTGAAAAGCTCCCTGGGAAACACTCTTGTGCAGCTAGGGCTGGGACCCAGTGCACGAGACTAGGCTTCCTATAGTCAAGATCCATGCTATGTACTCCTTAGCATTCTTGGTCCTTTGGACCACTCCTGGCACGTGTTGGGACACAGCAGAATTGAACTGAATTCAGATGAAGTCACCAAGACTTATACATCTCTACTAATTCTCCTAGGGAAAGGGATACAGATTATTAGTGCCCAATAATGAATCCTCTTAACTTTCTCTCAGTTACACTAAAAGAAGTAGCTTCGATGTGGAGGAAAACAAGCTCTGTCTTGGTCCAGTAAAGGTAACAGCTGAAAGTCTGAAAAGAGGAAGACTTAGAGAGAATCTAATCTGTCCCCTCATTTTAACCCCTTGGAGTCCAGAGAGGTTAAATGACTTTGCAAGGTGGCACAGCTCTTAGTGGCACATCTGGAACGGAAACGAACTCTTCTTACTCCAGGGATCGGTGTTATACCTTGCTGCCCTTGTGTGAGCCTATGTGGGTGAGTATGTATATGTGTGTGCATATGGGCGTGTAAGTGTGTGTGTGTGTGTATGTGAGACTGGGTGTTTCAATGTGTGTGTTCATGGAATGGGAGGAGGTGTGGAAGCTCCATGGGCGCAGAGCTGGTCCCCTCCTTCAGAACTAGTCGCATTAAAGTAACTAGACACCCAGGAACACTTTCTCTTTTCTTTCGGGCACGTTGGTTTGCTGTGTTCTCTCCAGGTTGTCCTCAGAGGCCCAGCAATGTCTGCCTGGGAAGCAGGGTAGGGTTCCAAGTCTCAGCACCGATTGTGTAGGTGGTGCCTGGCATTAAGGTTTGCTGAAGCGGGATTTGGGGAAGGGTTGTAGCTGGCAGCCTCAGGCTCATTCTGCTGTGCGGTGGTGTGCTGGGACAGTGGGGACGGCATGAACCATGCCTTGACTGTCCTAGGGTCCAGGACTGTTCTGTGGATAGATGGCAGTTTTCTTGTGAATGTAAGCCAAGTAGAAATGTTTGTCCTCATGTTTTGCTGAATGTGCAGCTTCCTCCCTGCACTGTCCTCTCTTTTCATCCCAGAGTCCTCCAGGGGCCCTCTCTCCCAGACCTACCAGACTAGGGTGACCCTCAGGTCCTGGCTCAAAGGCTGCTTCGAAGGACTCTGCTGGCACTACTTGGCCAGGCCCAAAGTCCTCCTTCCTCACTTTTTAGGGAAGCCACGTGGAGAAAGCAGAGCCTGCCCGGTACAGCCTTTGGGGGTCTGACCTGCCAGCTGGGCCCTGATATGACAGAGCAAGCTTGTTACAACCAGAAAACCCAAGCTCATATTTGCTAGAGGAAAACCGGTACAGAAGCAAAATTAGCTAAGAGTTGGGTAATGCAGATGAGAGACTTACCTGAGCAGCTGGAAATCACTGTCTCATGGGCTTTACTTTTGACCCAAATAGTTCTGATCACAATGGCATAGACGACACTGTGGAAAGGACCAAAGATACTATTAAAATGTCTGGTGGGTCCATACTGTGAAGACCGCTCCCAGTTCCCTGAATGTGAGGTGTGGAGTCAGAGGTCTCTCAACCACGGTCTGCCCACCTCTGTAGAATCACGGTAGATGGCAGCTACTTCTTTTTTTTTAAGCCAGGAGGCTTGGACCTGGTGAAGTTAACTGATTTCTCCAGGATAACTCATGTGGTCAGAGGTATAGCTGAGGTTGGAATCCAAACACAGGGTTTAGGGTCAGAAAGATTTAGATTTGTGACTAGCTCCACTACTTGCTGGTTATATGACCTTGATTTTAGACAGGCTTTCATGTGCCTCCGTGATTCCCGCCTCGAGTGTTCACATCACTGTGTCATCCTCTCCCCTTGAGTGTGGCTGGACCTGTGACTTGCTTCTAATCAATGCATTGGGGTGAAAGTGATGGGATGTCTGTGATTACACAAGTGTGTAGCACCTGTCTTGCTAGTGTCTCTCTGTATTCCTAGCTTTGAAAAAGCAGGTTGCTGTGAGTCCTACAGCCCCAGGCAATCAATTCTGCCAGGAGCCCAGGGGAGCTTGGAGGAAGAGCCTTCCTCACTTGAGCCTCTGATGACACCCCAGCCTTGGCAGACACCTTGATGGCTGCCTTGCCTAAGCAGAGGACCCAGTTAACCCATGTCCAGACTCCTGACCCACAGAAACTGTGAGATAATAAGTGTATGTTTTAAGTCACTAGGTTCATGATAATATGTTACCCAACAATACATAACTAATACACTGAGCGAAATAGGAGGAATGTTTGTGTCCCTCTCCTCCCCCAATTTACATGTTGAAATCCTAATGCCCAATGTGATGGTATAAGGAAGTGAGGCCTTTGGGAGGTGCTTAGATCATAAGGAGGATGAAGTCCTCATGAATGGGATTAGTGCCTTTATAAGAGGAGACCCCACAGAACTTTCTTGACCCTTCTGCCATGTGAGGCTACAAGGAGAAGTCTGCAACCTGGAGGACAGCCCTCACCCGAATGTACTGGCAACCTGATCTCAGACTTCCAGCCTCCAGAACTGTGAGAAATACAGTTGTGTTGTTTAGAAGTCACCTACTCTGTGATATTTTGTTATAGCAGCCTGAACCCACTAAGACACTGGGCCTCAGTTGAGACTGTCAAATCGAGGTAGTAATACAAACCTCTTAAGAGGTTTATAGGGATCAAATGTGACAACATTTAAAGTGCTATGCATAGGGCTTGAAAATTAGCAGAGGCTCAATAAATGCCATTTTCTTTCCTCTCTTTCTTCCCCAATTTTCACATAATATCACACCTACTTTTACATGATATAATCTGTACCTAAAAGGAAAAAAAGTGTTAATGACTCAAAAGCATTAGCAAATTTTGTATTCTTTGTTCCCTTTGATAAATATAAACATGCATGCCTTTCTTTAATTAGTTATTTGACATTTCTAATTTATTAAGAACCTTGACTAAAAACTTTGAGACAAAGCACTTCTTCATTTTAAAACTGCACTAACTTCCCTCTTGAGAATCACTTGGTTGAAAAAAAATCAGAGTTCTAGTTTGCAGTAGCTGACAAAGCACTAATTGCTTTTAATGATCTTTAGAATATACCTTAATTAATGGCTGTGGTAAAACCCTCCTTATTGATTTTCCCCTGCTCAGAGGAGCGCTCTGAGTGTTCCAGGAAAGCTCGGGGCCTTTTTGGAGCATCCTCACTCCTTCTCATATACCTGCCCAGGAACTTTTCTGGAAATTGTTTGTCTGCATTAAAGAAAAAATGAGAAAGAAAACTGCTAATGAGTCTATTCTTTACCCTGAGTTGAATATTTGTTAGAGCAGGGAAACTTTTTCCCAGGTAAATGAAATACAAGGAGAGGTTACAACCACCATCAAGCATTAATTGTGTACTACAATTGCAACCCCAGGGCTTAATTGATCAATAATTCAAATATTTGTTGACCATCAACCATATGTACAATGGAAAATTAAGAAAGATTTTATGTGTTAGGGGTTTGGGCTTTAGTCACCCCCACCTCGTCTCCTTAGGATCAATCAGGCAGGTGGAAAGCCAGTACCAGCTTTACTGTTAGCCAGGAAAACTAATAAGTAAGATGCCTCTTTAGTTTATTCCCCAAATCCAGCCACTTCTCAGGGTGTAACAGTCATGCGTCAGAGAGGACTCTGAATACACTGATTTCCTTCTTCTTGCTGATTTCTTTCATCTAATTAATCAACAAGTTCTGTGGACTGTCCTTCAAAATGCCTCCATCACCTGCACCTTCCTCTCCATTCCTGATCTTCACTATCACTTCGGACCCTTATGATCTGTTTTTGTTTAATATTGATATTTCAATGATTTTTTTATTGTGGTAAAATAAACATAACATAAAATTTACCATTTTATCCATTTTTAAGTGTATAGTTCGGTGGCATTAAGTACACTGACATTGCTATGCAGCTATCACCATCATCCATCTCCAGAACTTTCTCATCTTCCGCAACTGAAACTCTGTACCCATTAAACACAGAAGTATGCATTACTTCACAAATTAATGTGCCATCCTTATGCAGGGGCCATACTAATCTTCTCTGTATCATTCTAATTTTAGTATACATGCTGCCAAAGCAAGCACCCCTTATAATCTCTTGCCTGATTATTTGCCATAGTCTTCTAAACACCTCCATTCAGCTAGCATCTTGAATGCCCACACCTCCCGCCATCAGAACTGGAGCTCTGGGACAGAGCAGCATTCCCTGGCTTAAAAATCCTCCAGTGCCTCCACTCTCCTACAAGATGATATCCAGTCTCTCAAGCAGGGCATCCAAAGCCTCCCACAATCTGTCTCTGCTTTCTTCATCTCCATCATTATCATCCTGCCTCCCTCCCTGCCCACTGTCTCTCAACACATTTTTTCTGTGTGGGCAACAGGAGAAACCAACTAAACTAACCCCGATTCCATACTTAGTTTGTGGTTGACTTTGGGTGAATGTGAGATCCAAGGTCTTCCATTTCTCTGTGTCTGCTTTCCTTTCTTCCTGAAAATATTTTTTTTAGCCCATTCTCCATATATCACTTTGCTGTGAAACCTTTCTGAGCTGCCTCTGTTCCTCAGTGACAGTTAGCTCCCCCTTCCTTGGGGCTTCCATGCTGGTGTAACACTAGGCACGCTGACTTTTGTCTATGGCAGTTGTATCTTAAAGATCAAGCAGACCTAGAAATAGCCCATTCTCAGAAACAGAGCTGAGGAATAGCACCTCCATTCTTTTGGGTCAACTTCTTCCATGTCTTTTCTTTATCTCCACTCCCTCAGCAGGTGTAGCTTTTCTTCAAGTTTCTTAAAAATCTGAAAACCTAAGGGTCACTAAGATTGAGTAAAATACCTCTTCCCTGCAACTGGCTGGTTTATTTCTTGATTTTATGGAAGACAGTCCAGACACAGACCCGTTTTCCTTCATTACCTTCATGAAGGCAGCTCCTGGCAGTGGGAGAGTGTGGGAGTCCAAGCCAGAAGAAGACCTTTCAAGTGGCATTAAGTACTTAAGAGGATGCCTGAGGCCAGTTCCTGAGTCTTGCTTCTGGATTGTGTATGAGGAGTGTCAGGAAACAGAACAAAAATTCTCTGTCCTCAAGACACATGGAGAGCATTCCACTCAGACCAAAAGTGCCCCTTTCACAAACGCTGCAGGACTCAGCACAGGCCTGGGGACTTGAAGGATGCCCATCACAGTCTTGGAGCCACAGGCTCCATCTCTGCCTCCACCTTTGCCTCATTTTGGGGCCTGAGGATTATGTCCAGTTGTGCTCTGAAGTTCTCATTAGAGGCCAAGCATAGGGAGGGGGAGTAGGGGGAGCTGATGCTTCACTTAGCACGGTCCTTTTTACTCTTCTCCTAGCAGGGGCTGAAGGATGCTCCCTGACCAAAAGTGTCTCTCCCCTTTATTAGTTAATTTCACTAATACTAATGCTATGAAGATAAAATATAGGGAGATACAAGAGTATATAATAGAAGGCTTGGCTTGTTCTGGGGGTCATGGAAACCTTCCCAGAGGAGGTGAAATTTCAGCTAAGATCTGAAGGATAAAATTGATTTTTTAAATGCAAGAGAGGATGATCATTCAGGCAGAGGGAACAGCATGTGCAAAGTCGCTGAAACAGGAGGGATCATGTGCATTTGAAGAACTTAGAGAAGGCCAGCATGGCTGAAGCATGGTAAGGTAGCTTGTGTGCCTTAAGATAAGGATGGAGAGTGAGGCAAGAACCACATCACACATGGCCTTTAGTGCAGGGTTAGAGGTCTTGGACTTTATCCTGAAACAATGGAAATCCACTGAATGGCCCTAAACAGGAAAGTAAAATGATTGATTAACATGTATTTTCAAAGATCAGACATTGTTCAGTGTGTATAATTTGTTTCTATACATATGTATATGCTGGTGTATGAATTGAACAGTCCTGGAAGGGTATATAGCCGGGGTCCCCAACCCCCGGGCCGCGGACCGGTAGTAGTGCATGGCCTGTTAGGAGCCAGGCCGCACAGTAGGAGGTGAGCGGCCGGTGAGGGAGTGAAGCTTCATCTGTCACTCCCCATCGCTCGCAATTCCGCCCAAACCAGCCCCTCCCTCCCCATCCCCCCATCCCCCCCACCCCCGCCTGTGGAAAAATTGCCTTACACGAAACTGGTGCCTGGTGCCAAAAAGGTTGGGGACCACTGGTATATAAGAAATTCTTAACAGTGCTACTTCTGAGGAGGGGGACAGGGCAGAAGTGGAAGGAAGATTTTTATTTTTCATTTCATACTCTTTTGTTGCTTAGAATGGGGAAATCTTCCAGAAGCTCTTCAGAGAGCTCACATTTCATTGGCTAGAACTGGATGACGTGGCCGTTCCTGAACCATTCACATGCTGAGGGGAGGGGTTGCCATGAGTGGCTTAGAGTGGAATGGATATGGGAAATTCAAACACAAGCATCCACCATAACCTGGCAGGCTAGTGATAATGGCTTTTTCAAAAGACCTAACTCTTGCCACCCCTCAGGTAAAAATATATAGGATGTCACTTCCTTCACTGATGCGATGGGTCATCTGACCTTGGCCTTGGACTTCATGTCATGGACAGTGCTGGCTAGGATCTTGGGCCCTTTTCCCCACCATGGCCTTGTAGGCCATAGAACTGTACTGACCTCAGCCTGGGGCTTTCCCACAGTCTGTTCCCCTTTCCCCAAGCAAAATAAGATGGATTTTTCTTTTCGTGTAACATAAATCAGTGCTCCATGACAAACGTCCTTTCTTCCACTTATTCCTTTGCAATTGTCGGCTCTGGATCTTTTAAGCCTCTACCTTTGTCTCACAGAGTAAAAATGATAGGAGAATGAGAAATCAATTAGGTAGCAAGAAAATAACCATAGCTAAAGTAAAGCAATTACACCAGGGCTAAAAACCTTTCCCAGCAACAGTTAGACAGTTGTGTCAAATAAATTTTGAAACAACAGGAGTTGTGTTGACCCAGAAAAACAGTGTATTGCCTTTATTGTCAGTCACTGTGGTTTCAAGTCTTGGGAGCCTGATTTAATTAATGACAGAACAGCTAAATCTTTATCCATACACAGCTCTCATGACAGTTTGCCACTGACAATACAACTCCTTCCTTCCTCTCTTTCCCTCCCTCTCTGCCTTTCTTCCTTCCTTCTTTCCTTTCACATATATTTATGGAGTATCTACCATATGCCAGAAACTGATCTAGGCACTAAATAACCAGAAATTTCCATACTAGGGGTGTGTGTGTCTCTGTGTGTTAGAGAGAGAGAGAGACAGAGATGGAGTGACATGACACTTCTGTCTGATTGATGAAGTTCATCAGTCAGGTCTGCATTGTTTATTTAATCAAACATTTATGAAGTGTCCATTGTGTGCTGGGTTTGGAGTCTAGAGATTAAAAGACAAGAGTCCATGTACTCAAGAAATGTAGCCACACTAGCAGGCAGTGGCTCTCCCGTGAAGCCTTAATGGCAACATGGACAAGCTGAGGCGGGATGCGGCCTAGGATTGGCAGGGGCAGCTCCGTGTGGGGTTGGTATTTGAAATGAGACAGAAAGAATGTGAATCATTTTGCCAGAAGCAAGGCAGCGTGAGTCTGGAGGAGTGCTCAGGCATAAGGAGTGATGTGCACAAAAGCCCAGGGGTGAGAGGAGTGTGGGGTGTTACGGAAACAAGAGATGGCTTGTTCTGGCTGCAGAAGTGGGTGCAAGGAGAGTGTGTGAGCAGCTTCTCCAGGAATAGCCACAGAATCTGAAAAGGACCAGCGATCAGTCTTAGCAGATATTAAATGTATATAAAGCTAGACTAATGAAAACAATGTGGTGTTAGGGGCAGAAAAACCTCTAATTTAGTTATTTGTGTGTTTTCTCCTTTTCTTAATTATGTCAATCACTACTAACTGGAAACAAAATGAAACCATATTCAAAGTGAAGAAACAAATGACAAACTAGGGAAATTTTTGCAACATATTAAAAAAGAAAAAGGTTATTGCACAAAGAATTCTCTAAAGATAGAGAATAGAGAAAATAAAAACAGAATAAAGTGAAGGGAATAGAAAGCTCAGAAACAATAAGAGCATTTATAATATAAATATGCATATGATAAAATTACCATTTCGTACCATAGAGAAAAGATAAATCACTCAGTAAGTGATATTGGGACAAATGACCCAGCATTAAAAAAAAAAACCAGACAAATTTAACTTAGATCTCTAATTCATATTACATAAAAATCAAATTAAACATCAAAATCAAATAAAAAATATTTTAAGGTGATATTTTTAACATACTCTCAACACTGAAATTATTTTCAAATAATTAAAATTATAAATCATTAAAAAGTTAAAGTATAGATAAGTTTGTGAAAGGGACAATTTCCTAAGAAAGAAAAGAAATGAAAAAATGTAAAGAAAATTGTGTGTAGATGTGAATACATTAAAATATAAAATGCTTATTTATTACAGAAAAGCCATATACATTTCATTCATATTTTCACATGCATTTATATAAAGTTTTACAAAGTGCTTTCCTGTGATTCTTTTTTTAAATCGAGTCATTTGACTTTCTAATTTAGGTATTCATGATTTCTCTCCTTGATTATGTCAGTCTTATTAACTGAAAGCAAAATAAAATCACATTCAAAATGAAAAGGCAAACTAAGGACAAACAAGGGAAATATCCTAATCGTATAAAAATAGGAAAAGTTTTTATATAAAAAATATCTCTAAAGAGAAAGAATAGAGAAAATAAAATAAAATGGAGAAAAACGGGTAAAAGAATACGAATAGGTAATTTACTTAAAAAACAAAAATAATAACGAACATATAAAATGTGTTCAACCTCATCTGTGATGAAAGAAATGCGAATTAAAACAACAATAGTATATATGTATTTTTGCCTATCAATTTGGTAAGAATATACATATATATATGTATATATATATCTGTATATAAATGTGTCACACATGAGCTTCTTTTGTCTACTCAATCTTGGAATTAAGAATTTAACCTTATCTGAAAGAGTCACTAGCAACAGAATCAAGCTCAGGGTACCAAAGTGTGATTAAGAAAAACAACAACAACAAAAAGAGTTGAGCTTTAGCTCTGAGATGAAATTATAGCAACTTATCCCTCAACTAGCTGGCAAACAAATCCTTCACAAAACTCCATCTGGGCCTGGTCTTGGTTCAAGAAGCGGGGAGTTGCTATGCTGCATCCCCCAGAGAGAAACTTTCTCTCCTGCAGAAGCCTGGCCATGGAAGAGGAAGAGGGAAGATGATGACTGAGTAGGTAGGAAATGCTTCAGGGAAGCTCAAGGACAGACAGAGCAAGGTCACTGAATTTTCATGGTTCTACCCCAGCTGGAAGCAAGGAGCAAGGAGCAGGATTTACTGAGGCCTTTGTCTGACAAGGGCTGAGTGATTTTGAAATCATCCCCTTTAATCATTAAGTTAGACTTTGCGTTTTCCAAGGACACTACAAAAATGCACAAGTTGGGCCGTAGGCAAGTTGGAGGAGAAGAAGAGGCAGCTCAAATTAATGGGGGAAATTTCAGACAGTGAAAGCCCCGCATGAGGGATCTGGCCAGACAGCACGTTGTGAGCCTGTGGTTCACGGCTGCATCCGCCCTGCTGAGCAGGGGTTTTGACTGATTTCAGGAGCTGATGGGAAATTAATCAGGAGAGAAGCAGGGACATTTGCTGCCACCGAAATCGTTATGTCAGTTGCCTGTGACGGCCTGAGTCACTTCCTTACAAATACTTTCTTACCGCTGCAACTGGCCTCTTTCCTCTTCCATGGGCTTCTTTTAATGTGGCTGTTACTTACCTTTGATTGATTGTCTAAATAACCTTCATCTTCCCTTCAGGTTTCCCCCCAGATTCAGCTTGGTGGAGAGGAGAGCAATAAGTTGAAATACAATATAGATGTTAACTTGTAGATTGAGCAGAGATGACTGGACAATATCTAATCTCAGTAAGGCTGAGGGGCTAACTGTGGGAATCACTCTGCTCCTGTCCAGCTCAACCTCTGATGCTGATGGAGAGCAAGTCATTTTGCGTCTTTTAGCCCTAAGTCTACTCGTGAAAAGTTTAGGGGCTGGACTATGTGGTGGATAACATTTTTTCCAGCTTTAGTATCTTAAGGGACTAAAGACGAACAAAGAGCAAGAACAAGAGATTCCTATAATGTCAGAAAACACTTGAAAAATACCCAACCACTTAATCTAAGAAATGCACATTGAAACAATGAGGTACTTTTTTAAACCTCTGTGGTCAGCAAAGACTTAATAAAGAAATGATACCACCTTCCTCTGGATCAGGGGAGGAAAAATGAGAGCTCTTGTTTACTGTTGGCAGGAATACACATTTTTTAATAGGGCAGTTTATGCATATGCATCAAAAGTCTTAAAATGAGCATCACCTGTGATCTAGCAATTCCATTAGAATGAGTTCTGAGGAAATAATCAGAGACTCATGAATAATTTTAAGTACAAAGATTTTTATCACAGCATTATTTATACTATTGAAACCCAAAGGCTGATTGATTTTCCTTTGCCCAGGACGAATTACATGACACTCGATGGCAGGCTTGGGGACACTCAGAAGGTGCAGGATGAGCAAGGCCCATGTACTACTCAACATGCCAGGTGTCTCCCTGCACTTCCTGATCCCATCCACCCGTGCAGAGCCATCTCTTTCAGAGATGATCCTGCCATCTGACCAAGGGAGACCCTGCCTTGTCCCGGTGGTTGTGGTCTTCTCTGTTGAAAGACCGTCTTTGGCCCACCATTGGCTGCAGGACAAAGGGAACATACTATGGCTTGGTTCCTAAGGCCCTTCACAATTGAGTCTCACTCCATCCAGAAAGAGCTTATTGCCAACTTCTTTTCCATTGGCACTGCCTGCCTGTCCTTTCCTGTCACCATACGCACTCTGACCCCTGGTTACCAGGGAAACTGCTTTCTCTCCACCGTCCCCTTCTCCTATCTGAAACCTTCCCTCCTTCAAAGGATGCCTCCAAGAAGTGTTCCCTGCCATTATTTGACCTCATCGCATACATTGTCTAGCATATTTTTGTGTGCTCTTCATTTTTTTTGCTCAGTTTTGTTTCAAGTTTGTCTTTTCGATTATAAGATCTCTGAAACTGGTACTACTACATCTTATATTTGAAAGGTTGCATGATATAGGAGAAAGAACAGGGTATGGAATCAGACAAACCTGGGGTTAAATCCTGCGTCATGTTGGGTAAGTTACTTAACCTCTCTGAGTTTGAGTTTGATCACTTATAAGATGGGGATAATAGTTATTTCATAGAGCTGTAGTGTGGTTGATGAGATCAATGTTAACCACTTGGTACAATGCCTGCCCCACAGCACATACTCAGAAAATGTCAGTTCCCTCCTCTTTATCCCACTTTGGAGGAGTTGAGCTTAGCACGGAGCAGCTTTAGATAAAATCTTGTCCCCTAGCCCGTTCCCCAAAGGACACTAGGAGCAGTGAGTGACCTGTAAGGGAGGAGAGCGGCAGTTGGTGAACCGCGAAAGCCCCTGTATGGGTCTGGCCTGCTGGCCTCTTACCTGATGATTGTCAGGGGGATGAAGTACACCAGGAAGGCCACGATGGTCATGTATGGGGTCCAGTAGGAGTCGTCGGGCCACAGGGCCCAGCACTGCACTTCACCATTGGAGAGTTTCCTTTTCCCAAATATGATAAGGGTGGGAATGGAGAACAGGAAAGAGAGGCTCCAGGCAATCACGCTGAGGACCTTGGCCTGCTTTTCTGCTCAGAGAAAAGAAAGGGATGCTTGGGCATCTGGAAACATCCTTTGGGGGCACGCTTGGTGTCTAGTGTGGAAAAAGATCATGGTGGAAGAGGGATTCTGGAACTCTCAGAGCCTCAGTTTCCTCATGCATAAAATGGGGATAATAGGACCAGCATCTAAGGCTGATGCAGGGATTAAAAAGAGTATGCTTACACAGAAGCTAGAACACTGCCTGGCATAAGGTCAGTGTTCCCCAGTTTCTCCTCTTTTTCTTCCCCGATTTACCTGCTTGACTTGAGATGCTGATGCATCCATTCCTAAAGTATTACGGAGCTCAGTTTGTACCGCATACATTTGATAGGTTGCTGTGCGAATGCTTGTCTCTTGTACCTTGCCCATCCTCAAAGGCAAGGATGGGACCTTTGGTCTGTCTGTCATCCTTCTCTCGTACCTAGCACTGTGAAGCACTGTGACAGTGTTTGAAAGCTGTTTGCTAAACGTTAAGTAACCTTCTTTCATTTGAAGGAACAAGGGAGGAATTGTAAGGCAGAGAAAGAACACTGGACTTGGTTCTAGAGAGCAGGGTTCATTCAAACTAAGCCCCGAAGCCTGGTAGTTATGACCCTACACACTAGATTTGGGCTCTTTCAGATGTGATATTTTGACCTTGGGCAAATCACTCAGTCTCAGCCTGAGTTCTTCTCTTAAGTGGGATTAAAAAAAAAATACACACTCTGCTCACCTAACCAAGTCATGATGAGGCTAGAGAGAGACAATTAGTATACATGAGAGTGCTTTTTGAAAACAGTTGTTTTGATGTGATGCTTTCTGTTAAGCTGTTGTTGAAGATCTTCATCTTCATCCCCATGGTAGCTCTGCTGTCTGTGCTGACTGGTCCTGGCGGCCCTTCTTCATCCAGGGACAGGAGGCCTCCCTCCACCTTCCAACTTTCAAACTGGAAAGCAGGTGCATGTTTCTGGGTGGGGAGGGAAATGTAGAGTCCGGTGGTATCGTAGAGAGGTGTGTAGGGTGTGGTCAAGGAGCTATAAAAAGTGAGAACAATTCTAGAAGAAACTAGGGACTCTAGTAGAATCTTGAATCCCAAATACTTGGGAGAATAATATCTGGGGTTCTGTTCTTGCTGAATTGTCACTCTGAAAAGAGTTATTAGAAAGATTTAGAAAACAGATATTACTGGCACACTGAACAAGCAGGAACCTCGGGGTGGAATTATAATACAATCTTTTTAGGTCTTTCCATCGTCCCCGTACATGGATCCAGTGATCCAGTGGAGTGGGAGCTCTTCTGCCTCTGTTTGAAAACTCAGCCCCTTGGTGTCAGTGATAATTAGGCAGTTAAAAACACCCCTGCAGTCACCTTAAGTGGTAAACAGTGCTTCAATGTAGTAATGAACTTAAAAATTAATAAGTAGAATCCCAGATAATAATAAAGATTCAAAATTCCTAAGATGACTTCAAGTTAAGTCTTCTCTCCTCAGATGGGCCTGCATCAGGCATGAACCTGGAGTCTGGGAAGGGGGCCGAGCCCTCTGCTTGCTTTTCTCATCTGCTGTTCCTACTCCTCCTCCAGGTTGCCAACAAGTTTGGGGCCTCTCTAAGCTGGGGTGCAGGGGGCAAGGAGGGGAGAGGGGACAGGAGAGCTCTTACTTGACTAGTAGTGTCACAAGATGGCTCATGCTTTTTGTCCTGGCTCCTGTTTAAGGCGGATGTTTCATCTCCTGAGGAACTTTCCCGGGTTCTCTGGAAACTCCTCTCCAGTTTCCAGTTGCCTTACTTGGTTGGCCTCTTTCCACTGGCTGGCTGCTCCCATTCCTCCCTGGTAACCTCCAGCCTCTTTCCTTTTCATGTTCTGGTAGCTCAGGCTGAGGCTGGGTGACAGCCAGGATCTTCCAGACCTGTCCTGGAGCAGGTCCACAAAATAAACCCTCCAAGGGCCAGTGTGTGAAGTGCAATTTAAAAAACACGGACAAAATAACATTTTTCCATGGTTAAACTAAACTCCAATTTTTCAAAGTATTATTTAAATTGTTTCCAATTATTTTGTATTATAAATAATTCATATGCATCTCTTTGCACTGCTCTGGTTATTTCCTTAGGATGAACTCTTAAAAACTGAAGGTTTGGGCAAATATAGCTAAGTTTCCCCCAAAGTGTCTACAATTTATGGCTCCCACTGGAAGTGTACGGAAGTGTCCTTTTCCTTATAGTCGCCCAACACTGAGGATTCTTCCTCTTAGTCTAGTTATCTTGTTGGTAAGATTTCCTATCCAAATGTTTAATCTTGCAGTTCTTCAATTAGCAGAAACAATAAGGGAAATAAAAATAGTTTTTACTAAATACAGATTTTAAAATTATTTATAAATAGTAAACATACTTAAAAAGCAAAATGACAAATAGGAAATATTTGTATATGACAAGCAAAGGGCTAATATCCTTCTTATAAAGAACTCTGGCAAAGAAATAAGATCACACCAATTGAAAAAGTGGGCAAAGGACATGACAAAATTATGAGAAATTTTTAAGAAACAAAGCGACAAATAAATGAACGATATATAGAAATGATCTTTTTGACTACTAAAGAACTGCAAGATTTCTTTCCTAGAAAGATATTTTCCTCACCAAAATGATGAAAGTTTTACCCATACCCATACCCTCTCATGTTTAAAATTTTTACTTTTTCAATCCAATTGGAATTTACTTTGTAATGAACTGTGACATGTAGTGATCTATTTTTTTTAAATGGCTAGACAGCTATTCTAACACCATACACTGGCAAATTCATTCTTTTCTAACTGATTTGGAATTCTGTATGCTTTAGATAGGTTCCAGTATCATATTGTTATAATTATCAGAGTTTTATATTATATTTTCATACCTGCCACTATATATCTCTCTTCATTATGGGTTGATGTTTTTCTAATTATTCTCACAGTTATTTTTACTAAAGAGCTTTAAAACTGACAGCTCCTCTGGAGCTGCTGGCTAAGGAAATTACCACTTTAGTAAAAAGCAATAAGACATCAGTAAAAATGTGCCGCCCCCCGCCCGTTTCTGCTCTCCTTCCCTTGGTTTTGTTACCATTGCCATGTGCTTGCTCAGCCACTGGAGGGTTCCCCCTGGCTTCCACTGGCTCCATTTTCTGTGCTGCTCTGTGGGGAATCTCTTTCTCCCGCCTTCTCTCAGCTCCGTCACATAAACCCCCAACCCTGCCCCTCACAGCTGCCCTTACATTCCAACGTGCTGAAACACCAAGGTGACTCTAGCCCAGGGTTCCCTGGACCTTCTTACACCCTGTTCCACCAACTACCACATCCTATAACCGTGCGGATCTTTTCAACTTCCTTCAAGGCCATGCAGCTTTCCTAGGGGGCTTGGCATCCTTGTTAATATTTAATCTGCTCCCTGTGTGCTGGGAATTCCTTGAAGTTTCTGGTCTTTGGATGGTGTCTTTCCTTGGCTCCCATCCCAGCTGCAGGTCTCCTCCTATTTGTATGCTTCTTCCATGACTTCAGTTGGGATTGGGCAGAGGAAGGGAAGATGGCTAATTTCTGTTTCCAAGCTTGCATCTTTCCCTGAAGCTATTAGAGATGATTATTTGCCAAGTGCCCTAAATGAAGCGTCTATTAATTTTATAGTGAGGAAGTAAATTGCTTTACATCTTTTAAAGAACACTATAATATTCATTGCTGCCTTTCCTGTAACTTAGGACATGATTTATAATATTGCACAGTATCTCCCAGAACCAGTCATATTTCCCATAAGCTAAACAGTTGATTAATTTTTATCTAATGAATACGGTGGTGAGACATGTAACTGACCATGTTTCCCTCTTGACTGTGGATCCCAAAGCCTCGACCTCCAGCAAGTGTCCTGGGACACCCCTCACATGTTTTCTTATACTTATGTTCACTTTACTCCTATTTCTTCGCCTTGAAATACTCTGGTGTGGGTGTCTTTTTGTACACCAAATGCAATCCTTCCCAGAGCCTGCAGGACGTAAATAAGTGGTTGGCTGAGTAAGAGTATCACACTTTTGCATACATATATCATAAAATGTCTCTCCCATTTACCCTCGTCCCCTCCCCTGCATCCTTCTCTGCCGGAGAAGATGCTAGAGCATGACGCTGTCTGGAAAGCTTGGTGCGAATTGCACACCTTCCTACACTCACACAACCTACAAAAAGCCTGAGAAACAGGTATAAATTCGATCTTAAAATTACTTTCAATTGCACACAACACACTGATGTGTTTCTGGTATAAAAATTCCCTAAAGGCATGTAAGTCCCTGTGTTCTCTATGGAGAGTCCAGCTCCCATCCCCAGAGGTGAGGACCAGTTGGTGTGCATTTTTGCGGGCAGTTGTTTATTATTCTGAGACCTCACTTTTTCTTGCATTCTCTCACACTCTTCTCTCTCTGTCTGTACACAATATCTAGCATTGTTTTGAGTTTTTCTTTACAATAATGTTATCATACGGTATGCATACTGCCTGTATGTTGTTTTTATTACTCAATATATGATGTAGATATTTTCATGTCAATGCATATTACTCTCCATGGCTCTACCACCTCCTCACTGAGAGACAGTAATCAAGGACACCTAAACCGAACCCAGACCATCTGGGTTCAAATCCTGCCTCTGCACCTACTAGCTGTGTGACCTTGGGCACACTACTTTAACTCTTTGAATTGTAATTGCCCAGATTAAGATGCAAATAATAATAAAATTTACATCACAGAGCTGTTGTGAGGATTAAAGTATTTAACATATGTAAAGAACTTAGAATCATGAATAGCACATAGTATGCAATCAATGAACCTAAGCTACTGAAACTTCTACATAGGATGCTAGCCTTTCCTCCATTGAGGGACAGCAAGGTTAGCATTGAATTCCTGCTATTCTAAGCAATGCTGCAACACACAACACATGCGTGTGCATGCACAGATGTGAGTGTTTGTCCAGAGAAGATACCAAGAAGTAGAATTTCTATGTCAAAAGGCTGCACATTTTATATTTTATTAGATATTATTAAGTTGCCATTCAAAGTATCTGTGTCAGTACTGCCTGATGTATTTAGTAGTATACGATGACATTAATTCTACTTATTCTAAAGTTCTGCTTGCTCTATTAATTTTGCTTCCTTAGCTGTAAATTCTGCAGAATGGTATTTTAAACGTATTATCTATTTTCCACAGTTTGGCTTTTGTCACATTTTTTGTGATATTTGATTGCACCTCATTTTTGTAGGCAAGGTTTCCTATTAGGTTCTTCATTTTATCAGTTTCACAGCCTGCTTGGGAAAGTGTAGTATGTTGGCTTCTTATTTGCTTTTGGGGGTCAAAGAGGTAAGTGGGCTCTGCCTGTGGGCGGAGCAATGGACAATTAGTCCTGTGACTAGGTACCCACCATCCCTCCAAGCTGTCATTGCTTCCCAGGGCCCCACTCTGTTTCTCCAAATCCAATATCTCCACGACTTGGAAGCAGAGACCTCCATCCCTCCTGCACGCCTGGGAAGGGGAAGGGCAGTGGGAAGGGAGATGTGCTGTGATTAAATGTCCTCATTGTACTCCAGGAATCATCCTACCAGTTTCCTTGAGTCCTTCTTGCTCTGGACATTTACACGATCTATTTAGGAAGATCTCTGCCATATTGCTGCATCATCATCTGTGTGTATTGTGGGTTGTGTGGTTTCAGCCTTCCCTCTGACCCATCTGCTTCCTTCTTTCAGGGATTCTTTGCTATCTCTGGATCAAAGAGAGTTTTCCTTGTTTCTATTATAATTATAAATTAAAACATCTTTCCAATTATTTCCATGGTTTTAGGGTAAGGAGGGCAAGGTGCTTGTTTCTGGAAAATAAGCAAGTAGAAGTGGGATTGTTCATTAGTTTGGATAGGTATGCATGTTGACACTGCTCTTAAAAAAAAAAACTAAAAACCTGGCAGCGTCAGCGTCAAGGTAAATGGTCCAAAGTAGGCACAGCAAAGCACCTTTCCTAGTGGCTCTTGGCCATCCATAGAAGCCATCAGCATTTTCCCAGGCACCCAAACTTTCTTTTCTACATCTTTTTGGACAATCAGACTCATGAAGTGGGGGACGAAGTGGGGGAGGAAAAGACCATTACTAAGAGGATAATATTAGTGAAAACCCTCACCCAAGGATAGTACTTGTTTGAGCCAGCTCACCTCCTTGCAGGAACTTCATGGGGTAGACGATGGCATGGTACCTGTCTATGCTGAGGGACACCAGGACATAGGTAGAGGCATAGAGCAGCACAACCTGAAGACAGAAATGAGAGGAGGTGAGTGGCTTCACAGAGGTGAGGAAATGCACATCATGGAGAGAAGAGCATTTTGTGCTATTTAGAAACCTTGGCACTGAACCAAGGGATGGATGACGTTTGGAGTATGGACAGGAATGACTGACTCCCATGTCAGGAAGCAGATTGCTGTTCTTGGTGCTGGGATTTGCACTGCTGGCTGTGACAGGTGAGAGTGCTTCCAGCTCTCGCTTGCTCACTCATTCACTTGGCTTTTCGGAGAGGCCGCATTTCTCCAAGGATCAGTCCCTCTTGACATTTGCATGGTACATTTGTTTGTAATTGACTTTTAAAGCTAAACTAATTTTCTCTGCCATAATTGACATTCCAGAATAATTAGAAACAAACGTTCATTTGCCTTTTATCAATGTGAGCTGTTGAGAGATGATAGAAGGGATCTGGCTTCAGGGAGCCCGTGTGCTGTTTTGAATCATTTATCACCATCTGTGCTGACACTCTCAGAGCTCCCCTGCCTCATCCACTTCTGCAGCAGAGCTGTTCACTAGGGTCAGCCCTTGGGTCCCCTCTTCTGCCTTCCCACCCTCTCTTTTATTAAGCTTACCCATGCCCTTTAGTGATATTTGCATACTTTGCAGAGAAGGAAATTGGGATATAAGAGGTTAATATCTCTTCTGTGAAGAGCATACTCAAAATGTAATTAAATGAAATACCCCTGAAAGGATGATCAGGGTGAAAAATTTTTGAATAATTTTGAGCCTCATTTCTACCAGGAGTCTAGCCATATCACTGCTTTGTAACCTTTGGGTCAAATTCAGAGTGGTAGAAAAGTAACTCGAAGAGTGAAATCTAGGGGTGAGTGTCTGAATTTCTTCTAAGATGAAATAGAAATAACATGACTTTGGTAGTAACCTTTGTCTGAATTTGTATCTTTTTGTTCATCCCCTGGCTCAGACAAACAACCATCAACTACATCGTTGTTCTTTATTATTTTTATCTCTGTAACACTACCACAAATGCATCCCAGCATCAGTGTTGTAGAAGGTGCCGTAGGGAGGGCGTTCTGAAGACTGATCAGAGATTGAAGGCTCCCCTGAGGGATATAAGAAGAAATTCTCGTCTTGCTAAAAAGGTGATGAACGGTCAGAGAGATAAATGATGGCCAAATTTTACAACAACAAAAATAAGATGACTGTCTCCTTAGAGAAAACTGGGATTTTTATATGGGATCCATGAATACAGAATTGTTAAGGCTGGCCACACTCAGTTGAGGAGATAGTATCAGAGAAGGATGGGAAAGAGAGCTCCCAAGGGCAGAACCCCATCGGGTAGAATGTTGTGATGAGACAGTCATAAGAATGGCGGCATCCGCGGCTGTGTTGAGTGAGATGGCTCACACAAGTTCAGAACCTGAAGCAGGAGGAAAGGTCACAGTAGAGTGCCCAGAGGAGCAGGCAAAGTCGATAAAAAGAGATCTACTTTGAGACACAGTCAAAAAGAATATTTAACTTCAGGAGTCTTCAAACATCTAGGCAGGGTGGGAGGGAGACGCAAGAGGCAGGGGATATGAGGATATATATATATATGTATAGCTGATTCACTTTGTTATACAGCAGCAACTAACACAACAATGTAAAGCAATTATACCTCAATAAAGACGTTAAAAAAAAAAGAGTGATGGCCAAAGGTATACTGAGCAACTGAAAACTAAAAGAAGGCATTCATTACAGTACTACTGTTAGACAAATTAAGTTCAAAGAAAATAGCACTGCATGGAATAAAGGGATTATTTATATTGATAATAGATACAAGACACAATGGCAATAGAATATTAATAAACCTAAATGTAACAAGTAACATAACTCTAAATATATAACTAAATGTTCAAAGTTCTACAGAGGAAAAAATCACAATAATACATAGGTAGAAATAATTAAACAAACTCTAAGAATAATACACATTATTGTAAAATATCTCGGCAGTATTTCAAAAATTAGTCATACACTAAACTACCAAGAAGAAAAACCCTCAATAGATTCCAAAAAGTGGAATTTATACAATTCACATATCTAAAACAACAAGCAATAAAAGCTGAAATTAGTATCTTCTTTTTTTAAAAATACCACTTGGAAATTTAAACACCCTTATAATTAACTTGAGTCAAGAAGGAAATTAAAGTATAATTATAGTCAATTCATAAATGTCAACAATGAAAATTCTACACGTCAACAACATATGGGATACCATTTGTAGAACAGATGGCAGCTTGAGGACATATGTCTAAATTCTCACTACCCCACCCTCGATTCTGACAAAAATGACCTAGGAAATATGAAACCAAAAAAAAAAAAAAAAAAAAATCCTCGTAGAAAAGTGAGACTTAAATGCAGAAAACTTAAAAATTTTTATTTAGAAAAATGCCAGATTGGATTCATTTAAAGTAGAATCTCTGGACTGACTTTAAAAAAAAGTCAATATACTTTATTTTTTAGAACAATTTTACTTTTACAGAAAAAATTGAGCAGATAAGACAGAGAGTTTCCATATTAGCCCCCCTTCCCCACACTTTCTCCTCTTATTAACATCTTACATTAGTGTGGTCAATTTTTAAAAATTGATGATCCAATATTGATACATTATTATTAACTAAAGTCCAAGGTTTATATTGAGATTCGCTCTTTGTGTTGTACAGTTCCATGGGTTTTGACAAATGCGTAATGTCATTTATCCATTATTGCAGTATCATGCAGAAGAGTTTCACTGTCCTAAAAATCCCTTGTGGTTTATCTATTTGATCCCTCCAAATCCCTGGCAACCACTGATCTTTTTACTGTCTCCATGGTTTTTCCTTTTCCAATGTCATGTAGTTATAATCATACAAAAGTAGCCTTTTTAGGCTGGCTTCTTTCACCTAGCAATGTGCATTTAAGATTCCTCCATGACTTTTCATGTCTTGATAGCTCATTTTGGTTTATTTATCCATTCAGCTTTTGAGGGGTATCTTACTTTTAGTTTCTGGCAATTATGAATAAAACTGCTATAAACATTCTTGTGCAGGCTTTCATGGGGATATAAGTTGTCAACTCAATTAGGTAAATACCTAGGAGCACAATTGCTAGATCGTATGGTAAGAGTATATTCAATTTTATAAGAAACTACGAAACTGTCTTCTAAAGTGTACCATTTTGCATTCCCACAAGAAATGAATGAGACCTCCTGTAGCTACACATTCTCAGTACCATTTCATATTGTCAATTAAAAAAAATCTTTAGCCATTCTAATAGGTGTCTAGTGGTATCTCATTGTTGTTTTTCTTTGTAATTCCCTAATGCCATGTAATGTTGAACTTCTTTCCGTATGCTTGTTTGTTATCTGTGTATCTTCTTTGGTGAAGTGTCTGTTCAGTTCTTTTGCCCATTTTGAAGAGGGTTGTTTGTATTCTTATTGTTGAGTTTTAGGATTTTGTTGTATATTTTGGATATAAATTCTTTATCAAATATATGTTTTGCATATTTTTTCCCATTCTGTGCCTTGTTTTTCCAGTCTCTTGACAGTGTCTTTTGCAGAGAATAAATTTTAAATTTTCACAAAACCCCAACTTTCAACTTTTTCTTTTATGGATTGTGCTTTTGATGTTGTATCTAAAAAATCATTGAAAGACCCAAAGTCCCCTAGATTTTCTCCTATGTTATCTTCTAGTAGTTTTATAGTACTGCATATTTCATTCCAGTCTGTGATCCTTATTTAGTTAGTTTTTGTGAAAGGTGTAAAGTTGGTTGGATTCTTATTTATTTATTTTTGCAAGTGGTGTCCAATGACTCCAGCAGCATTTCTTAAACAGGCTTTCCTTTCTCCATTGAATTGTCTTTGTTCCTTTGTCAAAGATCAGTTACACTTTTTGTGTGTATCTGTTTCTGGGCTCTCTATTCTGTTCTATTGATCTGTTTGTTGATTCTTTTCCAATATCATGCTGTCTTGATTTCTGTAGCTTTATAGTAATTCTTGAAATCAGATAGTGTCAACCTTCCAACCATGTTCTTCCTTTTCAATATTGTATCTGCTATTCTGTGTCTTTTGCCTTAAACTTCAGCGTTTGTCCATATCTATAAAATAACTTGGTGGGATTTTGATTGGGATTGCATTGAATTTATAAATCACATTGGGAAGAATTAACATCTTAACAATAGTGAGCCTTCCTATCTATGAACATGGAATATCTATACATTTTAAGATATTGTTTGATTTTTTTAAACAGAGTTTTTCCAGTTTTCTTCATATTGATCTTGCATATATTTTGTTAGATTTATACCTAAATATTTCATATATCTGGTGCTAACATAAATGGTACTGTGTTTCTAACTTTAACTTCAAATTTTTTATTGCTGGTATATGAAAAAACAACTGGCTTTTGTATATTAACCTTGTATTCTGCAACCTTGCTATTTTTCACTTAATTGTCTACATAGACAAACTTGTCATCTGTGAACAAAGATGTTTTTATTTCATCTTTCCCAATCTGTGTACCTTTTATTTCTTTTTCTAGTTCTTTTGAATTAGTTGGAGCTTCCAGTATGATGCTGGATAGGAGTGTTGAGAGGAGACATCCTTGCCTTGTTTCCAATCTTAAGAGGAAACCTTCTAGTTTCTCACCATTAAGTATGAAGTTAGTTGTAGGTTTTTTGTAAATGTTTGTTATCAAGTTGAGGAAGCTTTTCTCTATGCATAGTTTTCTGAGAGTTTTTATCATGAGTGGGTATTGGATTTTGTCAGATGCTTTTTCTGTATCTATTGATATGATCATATAATCTTTTCTTACCTTTTGTTGTTATGAATTACATCAACTGAATTTTGAATGTTCAACTGGCCTTGCATACCTGGAATAAACCCCACTTGGTCATGGTGTATGAGGAAATAATGAGAAATCTGCAGTCTGGAAGGCAGCCCTCACCTGACCATGCTGGCACACTGATCTTGGATTTCCAGCTGCCAGAACAGTGAGAAATAAATGTTTATTTTTTATAAGCCACCTACTCTGTGGTATTTTTGTTATAGCAGCCTGAATGGACTAAGACAGCCAGAATACGTCAAAAGGAATAGTAACCCAGAAATTTTACCTAATGCTTGAAATATGAATGTTTATGTTCTTATTGTTTCTTATTTGTATTTTCTTTATATAGGTATTATTTTTAACAACAACAACAACAACAAAAAAAACCATGAAAAAAATCTTAGAAATTTTGCTTCTCGTTTCAACTAGAAAGAAGTGAGCAGTTTGTTGCATCAGAGCGCAGGGTTTTATATTATCTTCCTTATGAAGAGTCCAAGAGCTAATTTTTGGTGTCAGTTTGTCTCATCACATTTGGAAGGTGCTACATACCTGCAAATAGCAGACTACTCGGCAAACCAGATCAGGTGCCATGAAGTCTCCAGTGAATCTCCAAATGATATCTGTCAAGATGTTAACCAGTCCTGTGAAAGAGTCTAACAAAAACACACAAGTGGTTGATTTCAGTCTCTTTCAAATTTGCAGCTATGCTACAGTAGAAATGAATTCCTGGGGAGTTTGTTTTTTTTTTTTCTGATTTGTTAGGTGGCCATTGAGGGAATGTAAGACAAGGCAGGAGTTACTTGACTTTATTACTAGAGCCTGTCGCCACTCAGATGTAGCTACTCGGGAAGGAGTTTTGTAATGACTGAAGAGGAATTATATTAATCACAGAGTTGACCTTTTAAGTCAGAGAAGAGGAGTTTTAAAGGTGTTTAGACCTGTACTAAAACAAGGACTGTGTGAGGATCAATAAAGGGCAAAATTGAGAAAAGGAAAATATTTATTCTCATGAAGCGCCTCAAAATTTCCCTTTCTGCACCCATCATTTTACAACTTGGACCTCTCGTTACCTCCCTATATCCAGGTATGACCCCCTTCCCCAGGTTCCTCTGCTTTCTTCTTCTTTCCCCTTTCAAATCCACCTTTGGAAAAAGTCAAGTGCATGATTTATCAATTTCATTGACTTAGTTGGTTAAACTACAGAGGAATTGAGGCCAAGATATGAGACCAAGGTTAGAGATTTTGTGCTCATTTCTATAGTTACAGACTATATAAGTTGTACGGATGTCTCCAGAAGCTATGGTAAAATATGCTATATGTCTAGAAGTTCCTTCTCCCCCCACCCCTATGACAAGTATCTTTAATTGATTATGTGATCCAGAATCTTTCTCAAAACAGTACTTCAGGGATTCTCTGCTGATTGATGAATAGGACTGGAATTTAAGACTGATTCCACTGACTTAGGGTCACTTTCTTGGGAGATGAGTTATAACACTTTGTCAAGGACCTGAGAGGCAGGAGGGTAAATCTTCCCTTTCTGGATCTTCACCATTAATAGGGTGAAGTCTGAGCCCCTAGTTTAGCATCAAAGCCTTCCACGTTCTGGTGTTGCCTGCCTCTTGCCAAGTCCCTAGCTGGCATTTTTATATTGAACACCAGTGTTCTGCCTGTCTCTTCCTTTTTGTTTCTCTATAAGTAACAACAATTAGAAGCATTGGCAAGCACACGGGAACTACTAGAAAACTGTCAGAAAAATTGGAGGAGAGAAATCTCATGGCAGTTCTGGGTAGTCAGAGAAGTTCTAACTGAGAAGGTCAGATGAGAGCAGGGTCTTCAGAGTTGTGGGCTTGTGATTTGATCAAATAGGAATTTTATGGAGCTTTTCATGGCAGATGTGGACTCATTGAATGAGTGGAATGGACATTGGAGTTACTTGGATATGCTCTTTTGGTTTATTTATTCCTTAATTTAAAAATAATGAGGAAAAAAACCGCAAGCTTATGTTTCTCTAGATCTAAGTGGCACTATGAACAATTACAATGTACTCCAGTAAAAAAACTTTCCCCCTGGAGCTCAAGCTTAAATAAGCCCATCTCCGGGAGGAGGCTATCAATAGACTGTGCCACTGCATTTGTTATTTGTTATTAAGCAAATGCTGCTCAATCTGATCAGTAAAAGCTATTTAGTTGCCTAAGTAATTGAGGACATTGCAAATAAGCCTTTCCTAAATGGTAATTAACAGGACCTTAGGAACAAAGGGTACACTTTAAAGGCTTAATCACTTCCATGTATTACTCTTGCTTTTAAAAATTTCTTCTGTGAACGATTCTAGGAAACTGTTACACTCAGAAAGGCCAAAACCAGCTCCTGGCAGGCTTTAGTGTTCCTTTGACAGGTTCTTGTGGGTTCCCAGTCCGAGCCTGAATACGGGTGGTGTGGGGAGAAATCAAAATAAGATGACACCTGGGCTGAACCCTGAAGGGTCAGTAAGGATAGGTCAGGGGAAAAGGGAGGGAAGGACATTGATTCTGGCATAGATGACAGCATGAACAAAGTTATAGGGGTGAGACAAAGTGAGATGAGAAATTAAATGGCTTGTGCATATGAAACAACAACAATTTGTTGAAACATAAAATAGGTACTTGAAAGTGGCAAGAAATGGGCATTGAGAGACAAGAATCCAGGGATTTTAGGGTCTTATGTGCCAATTAAAGGAGCTTTTGTTTTTTCATATACTGAGGGAACAATTAAATGTTTATATACTCAGATATGTTTTAAATAGATTTATTTAGTTACTGTAGTGGTTGTGGCGGGGAGGGAGGGGGAGATCAGTATGGTAGGTCCAGTACTGGAATTACCATTTAGATTTGTTAGGGAACTGTGCAGAAGTTCAAGAAAGAGATCATAACAATGAAAACACGACAATCCAAAACCTATGGGATGCAGCAAAAGCAGTTCTAAGAGGGAAGTTTATACCAATACAATCCTACCTTAAGAAACAAGAAACATCTCAAATAAACAACCTAACCTTACACTAAAGCAATTAGAGGAAGAAGAACAAACAAACCCCAAAGTTAGCAGAAGGAAAGAAATCATAAAGATCAGATCAGAAATAAATGAAAAAGAAATGAAGGAAACTATAGCAAAGATCAATAAAACTAAAAGCTGGTTTTTTGAGAAGATAAACAAAATTGATAAACCATTAGCCAGGCTCATCAAGAAAAAAAGGGAGAAGACGCAGATCAATAGAATTAGAAATGAAAAATGAGAAGTAACAACTGACACTGCAGAAATACAAAGGATCATGAGAGATTACTACAAGCAACTCTATGCCAATAAAATGGACAACCTGGAAGAAATGGACAAATTCTTAGAAATGCACAAGCTTCCGAGACTGAACCAGGAAGAAATAGAAAATATGAACAGACCAATCACAAGCACTGAAATTGAAACTGTGATTAAAAATCTTCCAACAAACAAAAGCCCAGGACCAGATGGCTTCACAGGCGAATTCTATCAAACATTTAGAGAAGAGCTAACACCTATCCTTCTCAAACTCTTCCAAAATATAGCAGAGGGAGGACACTCCCTAACTCATTCTACGAGGCCACCATCACCCTGATACCAAAACCAGACAAAAATGTCACAAAGAAAGAAAACTACAGGCCAATATCACTGATGAACATAGATGCAAAAATCCTCAACAAAATACTGGCAAACGGAATCCAACAGCACATTAAAAGGATCATACACCATTATCAAGTGGGGTTTATCCCAGGAATGCAAGGATTCTTCAATATATGCAAATCAATCAATGTGATGCACCATATTAACAAATTGAAGGAGAAAAACCATATGATCATCTCAATAGATGCAGAGAAAGCTTTCGACAAAATTCAACACCCATTTATGATAAAAACCCTCCAGAAAGTAAGCATAGAGGGAACTTACCTCAACATAATAAAGGCCATATATGACAAACCCACAGCCAATATCGTCCTCAATGGTGAAAAACTGAAACCATTTCCACTAAGATCAGGAACAAGACAAGGTTGCCCACTCTCACCACTATTATTCAACATAGTTTTGGAAGTGTTAGCCACAGCAATCAGAGAAGACAAAGAAATAAAAGGAATCCAAATCGGAAAAGAAGAAGTAAAGCTGTCACTGTTTGCAGATGACATGATACCATACATAGAGAATCCTAAAGATGCTACCAGAAAACTACTAGAGCTAATCAATGAATTTGGTAAAGTAGAAAGATACAAAAGTAATACACAGAAATCTCTTGCATTCCTATACACTAATGGTGAAAAATCTGAAAGTGAAATTAAGAAAACACTCCCAGGGCTTCCTTGGTGGCGCAGTGGTTGAGAATCTGCCTGCCAATGCAGGGGACACGGGTTCGAGCCCTGGTCTGGGAAGATCCCACATGCCGCAGAGCAACTAGGCCCGTGAGCCACAATTACTGAGCCGGTGCGACTGGAGCCTGTGCTCCGCAACAAGAGAGGCCACAATAGTGAGAGGCCCACACACCGCGATGAAGAGTGGCCCCCACTTGCCGCAACTAGAGAAAGCCCTCGCACAGAAACGAAGACCCAACACAGCCAAAAATAAATAAATAAATAAATAAAATTTAAAAAAAGAAAAAAAGAAAAAAAAGAAAACACTCCCATTTACCACTGCCACAAAAAGGATAAAATATCTAGGAACAAACCTACCTAAGGAGACAAAAGACCTGTATGCAGAAAATTATAAGACACTGATGAAGGAAATTAAAGATGATACAAATAGATGGAGAGATATACCATGTTCTTGGATTGAAAGAATCAACATTGTGAAAATGACTATACTACCGAAAGCAATCTACAGATTCAATGCAATCCCTATCAAACTACCACTGGCATTTTTCACAGAACTAGAACAAAAAATCTCACAATTTGTATGGAAACACAAAAGACCCCAAATAGCCAAAGCAATCTTGAGAAAGAAAGATGGAGCTGGAGGAATCAGGCTCCCTGACTTCAGACTATACGAGAAAGCTACAGTAATCAAGACAGTATGGTACTGGCACAAAAACAGAAATATAGATCAATGGAACAGGATAGAAAGCCCAGTGATAAACCCACGCACATATGGTCACCTTATCTTTGATAAAGGAGGCAAGAATATACAGTGGAGAAAAGACAGCCTCTTCAATAAGTGGTGCTGGGAAAACTGGACAGCTACATGTAAAAGAATGAAGTTAGAATACTCCCTAACAGCATAACGCAAAAATAAACTCAAAATGGATTAAAGACCTAAATGTAAGTCCAGACACTATAAAAGTCTTAGAGGAAAACATAGGCAGAGCACTCCATGGCATAAATCACAGCAAAATCCTTTTTGACCCACCTCCTAGAGAAATGGAAATAAAAAGAAAAATAAACAAATGGGACCTAATGAAACTTAAAAGTTTTTGCACAGCAAGGGAAACCATAAACAAGACGAAAAGACAACCCTCAGAATGGCAGAAAATATTTGCAAATGAAGCAACTGACAAAGGATTAATCTCCAAAATTTACAAGCAGCTCATGCAGCTCAATATCAAAAACACAAACAACCCAGTCCAAAAATGGGCAGAAGACCTAAATAGACATTTCTCCAAAGAAGATGCACAGATTGCCAACAAACACATGAAAGAATGCTCAACATCATTAATCATTAGAGAAATGCAAACCAAAACTACAATGAGGTATCACCTCACACCAGTCAGAATGGCCATCATCAAGAAATCTACAAACAATAAATGCTGGAGAGGGTGTGGAGAAAAGGGAACCCTCTTGCACTGTTGGTGGGAATGTAAATTGATACAGCCACTATGGAGAACATTATGGAGGTTCCTTACAAAACTAAAAATAGAACTACCATATGACCCAGCAATCCCACTACTGGGCATATACCCTGAGAAAACCATAATTCAAAGAGTCATGTACCACAATGTTCATTGCAGCTCTATTTACAATAGCCAGGACATGGAAGCAACCTAAGTGTCCATCAACAGATGAATGGATAAAGAAGATGTGGCACGTATACACAATGGAATATTACTCAGCCATTAAAAGAACAAAATTGAGTTATTTGTAGTGAGGTGGATGGACCTAGAGTCTGTCATACTGAGTGAAGTAAGTCAGAAAGAGAAAAACAGATACCGTATGCTAACATATATATACGGAATCTAAGAAAAAAAAAAAAAGGTCATGAAGAACCCAGGGGCAAGACGGGAATAAAGACACAGACCTACTAGAGAATGGCCTTGAAGATATGGGGAGGGGGAAGGGTAAGCTGGGACAAAGTGAGAGAGTGGCATGGACATATATACATTACCAAATGTAAAATAGATAGCTAGTGGGAAGCAGCTGCAGAGCACAGGGAGATCAGCTCTGTGCTTTGTGACCACCTAGAGAGTTGGGATAGGGAGGGTGGGAGGGAGGGAGACCCAAGAGGGAAGAGATATGGGGATATATGTATATGTATAACTGATTCACTTTGTTATAAAGCAGAAACTGACACACACCATTGTAAAACAATTATACTCCAATAAAGATGTTAAAAAAAAAAAAGAAAGATCACTGGTACCTAGTATATGTCAAATTGGAGTAAAAATATAGAGAAAGATGCAAAATTGACATATGTTTTATAAGGTAAAATAAGAAGGATTTGGTGACTATTAGATGTTTTAAAGGTGAGGTAGAGGGAGAAGTTGACAACGTATTGAGTTGGCCAAAAATTTCGTTCAGGTTTTTTGTGACATCTTACGGAAAAACCCAAACGAACTTTCGGGCCAACCCAATGTTAAGGTCCTGGCTTGTGCGGCCCTGGTAGATGGTGGCGCCTCCTGCAAATACGGGAGGATAAGCTCTCTGTTTGGGTTGCTTCCAGGCTTCCTAAGATTTTGTGTGAACATAAGTTTTCATGTCCTCAGGGTAAAAGCTCAGGAGTAGACTGTTGGGCCATAGGGCAAGTATGGCCTTTCATAAGAAACTGCTGAACAGTTTTCCGGAGTTGCTGCACCACACTGATGCTCACCGAAAAAGTATGATTCAGTGCTTCTGCGTCCTTATCAGCACTTGGTATTGTCTGTATGTTTTCTTTCAGTCATTTGACAATGTATGTAATGGCCTCTCATTATGGCTTCAATGTGCATTTCCCTAATGGTTAATGACGTTGTTGCTGTGGTCGTCCTCACCCTTTACAGGCTTCAAATTCCTCTTTGGATGCTCTGTTATGGTGGGAGCTGGGGTTGCTGGAGGGTTTTAATGCTGCACTCCTGGCTTTCAGATGCATCTCTATTCCTGTAGCACTGTTACTGTTTACCACGCAATGCTTGCTAAGCTGGTGGTTGTAATGCTCTGTTTTGTCCTGGCTCAGCCTCAGTCTCACATAGACCTGTACACCTGGGCCTTGGGGCTGGGACATTTTCAGTGTTCCAATTCCTCCCTCCCATGGCAATCAAACTCCTGCCTTGTTCTGTGGTGGGTCGTGTGTGGGAGAGAGTTTCAATCTCTTCCCCTAGTGGTAGGAGACTTCTAATGGCATTGGTATAGTATCCTGGACCAGCTGCTTTTTACCTCCATCCCAAAGACTGAGGGTTTTTTAATGTTTCTGTGCCCTTCGCTGTGCTCTGGGGGCAATAGAATTTGGTCCCACAGTGGCCTAGGGTTTTTATTGAGAGAAGTGACTGGCAGGAGGGCAGCATTTCATGCCTTTCCTGCAGGCATGGCCTAAACCTGCCTGTATACCTGCACACCGTCTCTGTAACAACTCCTCAATTCTGCCATTGTAGTGTGGAAGCAGCCATGGGCACTCCTCTAACTGAATGGGCATGGCTGTGTCCCAATAAAACTTTATTTATAAAAATGGGCTTTGGGCTGAAATCGGCCTGTGGGCTGTAGTTTGCCAACTCCTGGTCTACAGAATAAACTCCAAATGCCCTGTTGTGACTTTTGGATCCTTCCTGCCTTTCTCTTCAGTGTGATCTTTTCTCATCCTATCCTAAATTCATACTTCAAGAGAAACCCTTTCAACCAGCACATTAATAGTGACATCCAGTTAGTTGGTCAAAACATTCGTTAAAGAAAGGAAGCACACCCACAAACTCATCTTAAAATATCTTAACGTAAAACATTCACGGACATTTATTTGTCTTTTCTTTAACACAGGGCCAAGACTTTTATTTGATTTTATGCCTCATCTTTTTTTGTATGCATAAAATACCTCCATAATGCATTTTTTATGATTTCCAGTTCTGGTTTCTTTAGATTAGAATGAGAACTTGAGATATCAGCAAAGCAACTTGAAACAGAATCTCATTGTAGGGACTTTTTATAATCCTCCTTCATTCTTTTATAGTTCCATTCTCTGGGCTTAATTCTATTGCAGCTTCTTTTAGTGACTCAGCAAAAATAAAAAAGTCAAGTCTTTTCAAAGTAGCCAACTTAATTTTCACAGAAACAACAACTTTTCAATGTTGTTTATGTTAATTATATAATTTCAGTAATGAGTACAACTGGCATAAACCGACTGGGAACAAACATCTGTGACTCAAATAACCCAAGAGGTGGAAGCAGAAATGGACAGGCTCATTAGGGTCCATCCGTCTTGTCATGGGTGCTAGTTAGTCAGGGTGTTTTCTGCTAGTTTGCAGAAAGAGTGGAAGTGTTCGTTAATCCAGTGAGGCACTTAAGATGTAGCTGAGAGAGCTTCTACTGGGAAGCCCTTACTCCCTTGACCATCCCCAGCTGTTCCCTCTGCCAGCCCCTTTCTTTTTGTTGGTCCCTTGACTTAGGAGGTTCTTTATGCACCTCTACCTGAAGGATATCTCCTAACTTTTTTTAGGTTTAGTTCAATGTTACCTCCTTTATGATGCCTTTTCTCTTCTTCTTCCTGAAGACTACTGAGATTGGCTGATTCCCTCTTCTGGGCTTCTCCCTACCCTACTATCCAAGTACCTGTAACACATTAACATTTTAAAAATTTCTTTCTAATTCCATTATACTGTGGGAGGATACAGATTTTTTTATTCACCTTCACGTCTCCAGACCCTAACATTGTCTTATTTAGTGGTAAGAGCTTGGTAACTTTCCACTCAGTGAATGACTACATTATTACTGCTGTTGCTTGATTGGCTGGCTGCAGCAGAGGTGGTGCCACAGAGCAGACTGAGCCACATTAACGATCTCCTTCAGTGTAGATTAAGATAATGATTACAGAATCCAGATGCTGGAAGGAAGAACGTGATTGGAAATTTTGATCCCTCAGCAGATTTCTAAAAGAGCTCTCTCGATTCTCAGATCTCTGCTAGGTTGCAAGACCACAGTGGCTGTGCCTTACTCATGTTTATAGTCTCATCCCTTTTTATAGTGTCTTGCCAGATACTCAGTGCTTGCTAGATAAAGAAGGAAATGTTGGCTTATAAAACAGATTTGCAAACGTCTTGAAAATGCAAGGCCACCAGGGTAGGATTCACTCTGCATAGAGAGCAAGTTGAAGCTCCATTTCTTAGATTTCTACTTGCTCTGAGTTGATGTTTGAACTTTCCCATGCAGAGCAGAACTATTGGAACAATGAACACCTAGCAAGCTGAGTAACTCTTTTTCTTAGTAGGTGAGTAGTACATGAACATTTGTTGCACTGGATAAGGGGCTATTGAATACAAACACAATTTTTATAACATCAACATTTCTGATAATGTAAGATCCTTTTAGCTCCAACTATGGGTTACGGATGAGAGGTGCTCTGGTTTTACTGTAGGGACACTCTGGGTAACAATTTCAACTGTGAATCTCCAGGGTTTATGATGCTTCTAGCTCAATTCAATGTCTTTAGTGTTGTTTGTTTTGTTTTTAAAGCAGGGGAGGTGATAATAGTTTATTTGCTTGCAGTTGCACAAGAAACTATTTTTGATATTACTAAGGATCCCACTCTCTCCCACTTTTCTTTTTTAACAACCATATGCTGAGAGCACTCTAAATGAAACAAGATTTCAAGACATTATGTGAAAGATTTTTAATGGTAGAACTTGCATTGCCCAAACTGATGTCAGGTGCTTAACTGCCAATTAAAATTATTTCTCAAAAAAGTAAGTTCTTGTGTCTCTAAGTTTTGGGCTCATTTTACAATACTAATATGATTCTGGCACTGTGCCCTTCGCCAAGGTTAAGTACTAGCTGAGCTTAATGGCCTAAACTGTCAACTCCCCAGCTCTTTATTAATCCCGGGAAAGTGGCCTGCACCTCAGTCATTACTGCTCAATTAGGTAAATAATCATCACATCCATTCTCATTAGAGCACTCTTCACAGAAAGCTTTTGTTCCTGAGATTTTTCAATTAGTCTTAACAAGTCATAAAATGCCACTAATGTCTTCCTTTCTCCATTGGTCCACCAAACAAATAAAAATCATGTGTCTAATTAAAGAAACCCAAGTCCTCCTAAAACCTATTCCCTTTGCTTCTGTTGTGCTCAAAAGCCAAGAATCTCATTGAATGAGGCCAACTGGCCAGCCTGGGTCACTGATCATTGCTCAGTGGTGAAGAAGTCTTACACTGGTACGTGCAAACATCAGGTTCAGCAAGAGAAAATGTTTGCTTGAGATGAGGGAAAATAAGGCACTGAGTCACTGCTATTTCTCCTCTTCACTTTAAGGGGAAATTTCTTGAGGCAGGGTCGTACTCAGTCATCATTGCACAACACGGGACTCAAATTGACTCAGTATAAATATAAGAAATGGACAACTTGTTTCCTCTTTTAATGAGATTGTGTTTTCCTAGTAAGAAGAATTGACATCAATGACCTGGGATGTTTAGAAATCTAAGTGTAGGGGTGGGGAGTTCCATTTGCAGTTATCCAAGAGACAGTTCTTTGAATGTCTTTTTTTTTTTTCCCCTTTGCACTCTTGCCCAAGGACAGCTGAGTTGTAGTAGGTTGGGAGGGAAGTGGTCAATAGTAACAAGAAATATTTGGTTCTCATCTCATCCTGCTGAAACCAGGTATAAATTTGTACATAGGGACATGAGGCAGACATGGAGATACACTGCTCAGATCCCTCTTCAGGAAAGAAATTGCTGTCGAGCTGCAAGGAGTGTGGTTCACTGGCATCCTCCAGCTGTTAGATTCTCAAGGTTTGCCTCAGCTTGAGATCATGTTATTCTTAATCCAAGCTCTGCCAGTGCCTGAGGTGCAGGTAGAAGGGTCTAGTCATTTCTATGCAACATGGGAATCCTTTAATGAGCTGGCAGAATCTGGTAGGTTGCCATCATGCTCTGATGGGTCCTCCTGACCATTCCTGTTTCTTTCCTTTTCTTTTCATAGGTGTTACTTCCCCCAAAACCTTTGCATGCCTAATTCTATTCTAACATCTGTTTCCCAAAGAATCCAACTTGCAACAGGAAGTAAGGCAAGAAGGGACACACGATCATTCATTGTCTTGGGATGGTCTTTATGGCTGCCCTTTTGCATAATCTAAGATCTTAACATATATCCTATTTCACTGACCCTACCCAGGACTGTACTGTGCACTTCTCTGTCATCAAGGGCTTTGTAGTTAATATATATTGTTTAATAATCATAGAGGACCGGGTAGCCTCTATGCTCTGTTAATCCCCAAACAATAAAAACCTTCGCTGATATATTCCTGACGCCCATGAGACTAGTTACCCATCCATAAATCTTAAGTTAGGAATGCATGTCCTGTTTCCAAGCACCTACCCCCATACCCTAGATTAACTATAAAATTGTCTCAGTGGCCCCTCGTCAGTGTGGACTACAGCTGCGAATGCTTCTGGATCGTTGTCTGCCTGAACCTGATCCCATCCTGTGAGTAGGTTACGCTATAATTAACTGATCCATTGAGTATATGGAGCTTCCTGCCTCGTTTTTTTGGTCTCAAGATGCCTTCTCAGTTCAATGGGCACTTTTCATTCCCTCTGTCCTCCAACAGGCTTCATGCTTTCAGATCCTATTGAAGGTCTGTGAGAATCACTGATTCACTTACTGTAAAGATGTTGTTGAGAACATTCTACTGAAGTCTTACCCAAGTCCTGTATATAAGGCTCCACAGAATCAGTGTTCATGCTCAGGAAACATCTTATGGTGCATTTCCCTCAAGGCTGGAAGGAATCATATCTGAGGAGTTTTTACCCTTAGTTTTGGCTACTAGGAAGCACAGGATGAAATATGCTCAGTCACAGTAACTTTGTAGTACCTCAAAGCTTAAATTTGTTTTTGATGTTGTTGTCTCTGTAGTTATGGTTTAATATTTTCCATGACTCTCGTATTTTATTTTGCATTTTTCATTTTATTGGGTACGTCTTACATGTTATAGGCAGTGGATGCAGCGTGGATCCTGGAGCCTGACTGTAGGGATCTGAATGCTGGTTCTGCCACATAATAGCTGTGCCATCTCAGGCATGTCACTAACCGTGCTGAACATCAGGTTCTTTGTAAAAATATGATAATAAGAGTACATGATTTATAGGGCTATTGTGAAGGTTAAATGAGATAATGCATGTAAACTGCTTGGTAAAATGCTTGGTGTAAACCCTGAGTACCTCTGATGGGGGGTGATGCGATGAGTAGGGCTGAATGACTAGATGGAATGCTGCATGGACTGGAAATGAAAGGGGCTTCATTGTAAGGTAAGTTCTGAGCTCATAACCAATTTCTGGAAGATAGTTTTCTGAAAAGAATTGATAAATAAGTGGTTGAGGCTCTGATTAAACTAGATCAACAGTAAAGACTGGCTGTTTTATCTGCTATAAGGCATGGTAGTTAATACATTGGGCATCCACTAAGAAGAGGGTGGTGATTAAGTTAACTGAGTGCCTGACAAGGTGAATAGAACTAAGCCAATACTTGAGGGAGCAGAACTCAAGATAGACGAGCTGTGATGAGTGGCTCAGGGATTGGATAGCTATTTGTTAGCAGGGATGCTGTTTGAGGGGCCATGCTTTGTTAGGTTAGACCGCTCTGCGCATTATAGGAAATTTCACATCCTTGGACTCTGTGATAACTCCAAATGCCCCACCGTTTCTAAATGCCCAAGGACTGCTTCTAGTTGAGAATCACTGAAGTATGAAAGGATATTTGGGCTTAGATTGAGAATATAAGCTGATGTCCCTAGAACATTCACAGTTCCTGTAGCCCTTTCACTCAAATGTATCCTGGCCTACGTGGCTCCTTGGAGTTGGCTGATTTCAGGCCTGGGGCTGGGAAGAATACAAGATGAGCCTGGAAGTAAAGAAGTGCCTTGGCCTCATCTTTCCAGGTGATGCCTTTCCCAAGAAATAGCTCTCTGAGTCTGATCCTTGTCTTTAAGCAGGATGGGGACAAATATTGGCAGACTATCCTTGTGCCAGGCATTGTGCTAGGCAATTCACAGACATTCTCTTATTTAATGCAGTGTTTTGTATGAACATATCTGAGCCAAACTCTACTTTGCACATAAATAGAATTAGTGACCACTCAGGGTGTGCATTCAACTTTGGTTCAGTGAAATTTGGAGTATAAATTGGACTTTTATGTACTTCTAATTGAATAGAATATTTCTAACCAGATGAAACGATTCACTCTAAAGTGCAGTACAACTACAGATACTCAAAAAAAAAAAAAAAAAATCACAGAATCTTAGAAGAAGCAGGAACACTATCATTGAACCAACATAGAGACTTCTGCATATGATGAGGATAAACCTCAAAAAACAATGAAGGCCAAGGTAGACAAAATTATGTACATAATCTCTTTCTAACAAACACTGTTAACTGTCCATAGAAAGGCAGTAATATAATTTCTGCTTCTTGTGGTCATTATGAGAATTAAATTAAGTAAAGTATATGTCTCAGTGCTAACCACAAAGGAGGACCTGAATGCATGGTACCTGCTCTGCTCATTTCCCCAGAGAGAAAGGAAGCTAGGAGAATTTAAGTAATGTTTTCAAAGCCACAGAAAAAATAAATGGTAGAACCAGGCTTCAAACCCAGATCTCTAGACTCTGCCACCTGTTTTTGTACAGTTGTCAGACTAAGAATCTTTTTTTTTTTCAAGAATTTTGAAAACGTTTTTTTTCTACTCAGTAATTTCATATCAAGGATTCTCTAATAAAAAAGATAAAATATAAAGACTTACATCTATCTCAGATGAAGAATCTTTAAAAATGTTTTAATTTTTGAAAAAATCAAGAGAAGAAAAATTTTCTGTGGCACATGAAAATTATATGAAATTCAAATTTCAGTATCCACAGGTAAAGTTCTATTGGAACACAGCCATGCCCGTTCAGTCACATATTGTCCGTGACTGCTTTTGTGCTACAAAGGCAGAGGTGGTTGGTTGAGACAGAGACCATATGACCCCCAAAGCCTAAAATGTTTAATATCTGGCCCTTAACAGAAAAAGCTGGCTGACTTCTGCTCTAGAACTTAAGACTCTGCTCTTTTCATTATGCCCAAGTGCTGGTGGATCCAGATTGCTTGTGACTTTACCAAATCTTCCGGCATTCTTGGGGAATTATTAAATTGCCATGCAGGTTGCACTGAAGTGCTTCCTGCTGGCTTATGTTGGAGAGGTTTGAAGGTATCAGATGGGACAGATTCCTTTCTTTCACCTTAGCCAAAATCCAATCTCACTCTCTTTCATGTTCAAAAGGATCTGATTAACTAGGACATGAAGGGGGAAAAGAACAATCCATGCTGTTGGGCTGGGCTGAGCGGGCGTTTGGAGCTGCTGTATTTCAGCTCCTCCTCCTCACTTCTGACCGGCTCCCTGGACGCCCAGCCCTGTCTAATGGAGACTGTGCACCAGAGGTTAAAGTACAGGGGTCGGGGACCTGTGTTCGAACTCCGCTTGCTAACTATGACTCTGGGCAAGTTATTGAAACTCCCTCAGTCTCAGTTTCCATAGGTCAAAAATGAGAGTAATAAGAGTATCTATAGCTCAGATAATTTGGAGGATTAAATGAGAAAATAAAAAGGTTTTTTGTTGTTTTGCAAAGAGTTGGTTCAGTAAGCATTCAGTAAATATTAGCTATTGTTATTAATTTTTCTGCTTACTTGTCAGCAGGGAAGGAGTGAAGTCTCTGATCCAAGTTAAAATGCCCTAGAAGGTGTTTTAAAAACATGTTTTCCGTGTTTTTTTAAAAAAGTAATGCAAACACACAATACAAAATTCAAACAGTACAAATAATAAAAATAAATGTCTCACCAAACAATGAGTCTGAGATGTTCAAGGCAGTAATAGTCATAATAGCTCTAAACTGGAAATTACCCAAATGCCCATCACTAGTAGAACAGAGAAATCGACTGTGGTATATTTATACAATGGAAAGCCGTTCAACAGAGTGAATGGTCTATAACTACAGGCAACAATGATGACGAATCTCTAGAACAAATGCTGAGCAAAAGAAGCCAAACAGCAAAACACACACCTAGATTCCATCTAGATAAGGTACAGAATCAGGAGAAATCTCACCTTTGCCTCAGGGATTACCCTGGGTGCGGGTGAGGGGTGATGATGAGAAGCTGATGGGAGGAGGCTTGGGGGGGCAGCTAGTAATGCTCTGTTTCTTGATCTGGGTGCTGGTTACACAGGTGTGTTCAGTTTGTGAAAATTCATCAGCTGATTCTTGTAAATGCTTGCACAGGATTAGACTTCGTATTTTGACAAAATAATAAAACCTAAAAATAAAAAGGCACCCTCCTCCTGCTCTTGACTCCTAGTCACTCAGTCCCCTCTTCAGAAGCAGCCACTGTTACCATCAAACAGAATATCCAGAGACAGTCACTGAGTGTATAAGAACGTGTCCACCTGTATGTAATATGTGCATTATTATTGTTCTTCTTCTTCTTCTTTCTTGAGAGCAAGTTTTTGTTTTATTTTATAAGGACTTTATTTTTTAGAGCGGTTTTAGGGTCACAGCAAAATCGAGTGGAAGTACAGAGTGTCCTCATATACGAGGGTTCACTCCTGGTGGTGTACATCCTAGAGGTTTGCACCAAAGTATAGTAACAAGTATCCATCATTATAGTATCCTTCACTGCCCTGAAAATCCTCTGTCCGAGAGCAAGTCTTGATGTACCTACTCTTATGTCCAGTCAACCACCAGCTGCAAAGGGGATAGTAGATCTCAGGAGAAGGTCAGGTAGAGCAGAGGAGATGAGAAGGGGTCCTGATGCTGGGTGACCCTCTTGGGCCTGGCCAGGTTTCCACAAATGTTCGTTGAACTGTCAAAGGGAATTTAAGTGCTTCAGGATGGCTGGGCCTTCTTCCTAGTGTTGGGCTGGGCCCCAGATAAAGTCATCCTATGCTTTCTTCGTGTTTAAAACTCTAGGTATCCCATTGGGCAGTCCTGCTCCCCAGGCCTTCTGTTCATGATGAGCATTCAGCTCGGGCTGTGATTCAGAATAACACCCTCTTCTCTGTGCAACAATGTTCCTCATTCTGAAGCTGGCAATGTCTGACAATAGGGTGAGATATTTGAAACCAGGACCACCATGAAACATCTGGGAAGATATTCTTGTATTTCTGGTCTTTTATTCTGTCTTACCCTTGTAGCTGGTAACTTTCTCCTATACTTTTGGCAGCATCAACAACCCCAAATGTTATTCATCCTCTAAGACCCAATGCAAGCTCCACCCCCTCCATGAAGTTTCCATCAGGTTTCCCTGGAGGTCTCTGATTTGCATCACTTTATTTAGCACTTATTTACATAATCATCAGTCTATAATTATTGATTTCTGTCTACTAAGCTTCAAATACCATGCCATATGCTGGGAATTCAAGAAAGAAAACTCTATTTCTGTCCTCAAGTAGCTCACATTCCAGTGTCAAAGGGAGGTGTGTAAAATATCAAAGAGTATTACATGATATCGGTATAAAAGATGCAGTAATTGATTAAATCTGTTACAGTAGGAACCAAGAGTACAAGGCAAGCTTCACAGAGGTAGCCCTTGAGCTCTGCACCTTGAAGAATGAGCCGGGCTTTGTTAGACAGACCAGAGTGAGAGAAGGGCACTCAGGTAGTAAGAGCAGCACATGTGAAGGTATGGAAGTATAAAGCACATATTGTCACTCACCATCTAATATGTCTATGTCATTAAATTTACTAGTCTTTCCAACCAGATTGTGAGAGACTCATGGATAAGACTCATAACTTAGGCTTCTTTATCCCCCATTTCCCCAAAAACCTAGTAAAATCCTGGTTATTAAATTAGATAGATATAAAAGTAAGGGCAAACACAGGAAGAGTCTCTTAAAAGATGTAACCAAAGACCTGAATTTTAAATATTCTAACAGATTTGCATTTTTAGAATGTGAACTTCTCATCAGATTTGGAATATAAAGGAAACCTTCTAAAGAGATAAAATTGAACTTTAATTGGAGCAGTTGTTATAATCAGGGCCAAACTGAGATGAGCAGCTGGTGTCCTCCTCCCTTTCTGCCCTATTCAACGCCCCACCCTTGAGTCCCTGGGGCTTGGCTCTCAGGTTCTCAGGAGGATAGGAATTATTATTATTGTTATTTTTTTAACATCTTTATTGGAGTATAATTGCTTTACAATGGTGTGTTAGTTTCTGCTGTATAACAAAGTGAATCAGTTATACATATACATATGTTCCCATATCTCTTCCCTCTTGCATCTCCCTCCCTCCCACCCTCCCTATCCCACCCCTCTAGGTGATGTTCATTGCAGCTCTATTTACAATAGCAAGGACATGGAAGCAACCTAAGTGTCCATCATCGAATGAATGGATAAAGAAGATGTGGCACTTATATACAATGGAATATTACTCAGCCATAAAAAGGAACGAAATGGAGTTATTTGTAGTGAGGTGGATGGAGTTAGAGTCTGTCATATAGAGTGAAGTAAGTCAGAAAGAGAAAAACAAATACAGTATGCTAACACATATATATGGAATCTAAGGGAAAAAAAAACACATAGGAATTATTTTGATTGTAATTGGGCCTGGCCTGTGACACAGTCACTATCTGAATCCATTGTTGGCCACTGAATTGCTCTGTGACCTCGGGCAACTTACTTAGACATCTTGGGTCTCAGTGGCTACCTTATAAAACTGAAGTAAGTATACTTACTTCGTCAAGGTTAAATGGTATAAGTGTTTGAAACATAATAGACTCTCAATAATGTAAGCTTTCCTTCCTTTCTTCTCCTCACTTCCTTTTCTACACTCTTCCCTTTTTCCTTGGAATGTTCAGGAGGAAATTTGGGGGAAGAGAGAGGCTAGAAGACAGTGAATGAAGAGATTCTGAGCAGCTTATGGAGACCTTGGGAGAGGTAAATGGATGGACCCAGAGGCAGTTTAAGACATTTTGCCGTGTTTCGTGCAATTTAATGCCGCAGGTAAATGCCGTTGCCTCTGAGAGGTTTCCTTGAGACCGAAGGTGGAGGTTTCTTTGGAAGAAACGTCAGGCCAGGACCAGCCACAGAGGGGGCTCGGAGTTGTTAGGGCTGCAGGGAAGGGATAGGGCATGATTTATCCGGAAGAAGAGGAGATTCAAGGTCACACTCTTGACTTCAGCATGTGTGCCTGTCACTCCTTCCCTTCAAGGCTGTCACCTGGGAAGAGCATTAGACAGGCTAATAATATAAGGCTGGGCTCAGGGTCTTCTCTCTGTATTACCTTGGAGCTCCCAAGTTGCTTGCCTTAGGAGGAGATGATTAGCCCCGGATCCTCAGTCCACTTGTCAAGAATTCAGGCACTGCGGGGAGAGGGATGCACCTGCGTCTATGGTTCTGTAATGACTCACTAGGATCCTTCCCTGTGTCACCCATCCCACTCCCAGGCAGGAGATTCCCAATGCTCCACTTAGCCTTCTCCCACCTGCTCCCACCCCCATGTCAGCCCGCCAAAGCCAAAGAGCTCTCAGCTGTAAACAAATCAAACTGACAAACTAATTCTCAGGAGCTAATGGCTAAAGGCACTTAATTCTCTCAACAGCATTTTCGTTTTAATGGGGGCATCAAACCTTGGCCCAGGAGGGACTCTCTAACGGAGGGATTCCAGGTGGTGTGGAATGCAGAGAGGAACAGAATGTGCTGGCAGCTTGCCCAAGGTCACACAGCGAGGTGGTGGCAGAGCTGTGAGTCAAACCCAGCCACCTAGACTTCCAATCTCACACTGATGGAGGCTGCCTCTTGTTTGGTCACACTGGGACTCCCTGCCCCATTCTTGAGCTGCGTCAGTGACTGTGGCCCAGCTTGAGTGTGCAGAGGCTGTGATGTAAGCCTAAACCGTCCACCTGCACTGCCAGAACCTCTCAGGAAGAACAGTAGCATTGAGGAGACTTGATCAATAAATATGATGCAAATGCCTAGAGCAATAACATTCCCTTCCATTACCAAGCTAACAGTCCCCGTCAAGATCCTGCCTGCTTTCTGACGGTTTTATTTTTCCTGGTTTGTCAGCCTGAAATCAGGGTCTGACTGATGTCCGTATGAAGCATAAAAGGTACATGACTGGCAGAGGCCCAGTTCCTTTTTCTCTGAATTAGAGACCCTTGCTCCATGAGCTGGCAAGAGGCCCGGCTTTGTGCACAACAGTTATGTTCTCTGACTGAGAGCCTTGCTGAGCAGAGCCAGACGGTAAACATTCCTGGAGCCATGATGAGCCTCATTTGTGATGCGGTCTCCATAGAAAGAAAGCAGCGAGGCAGCGGTACCCAGATCCCTTCTTTCCATCCCCTCTTCATCTCTTCCCACCTGTCACCCAGCTAAGGGATCCCGGGATCCGAGCATTCGTTACACTTCTGTTTGTAGTTGTACAAGAAAAATTACATTCTTCATCTTCTAAAACTGAAATTAATTGCTACTATGAACTCTTACTGTGCTGGATGTCAAAACTTAATTGCAGTCAATTAAGTGTTTACCCTTCTCTTGTCTCTGTAGTCCTCTTAAAGTTCTAGAAAGCTTATTCAGTATCAAGCCCTGTGTGTGTGTGGGTGGGGGGCGGGGGGGTCTGGTCACTGGCGTCATTCCTTACCCTCATTGACATCTACTGAGTTGATGTCCCCAACTCCATCTTGCATTTGGTTGTCAGTAGATCAAAGTGGTGCCTCCCTTTTTTCTAACTGCAGGACACCTTAAAGGCACCAGCTCTCTCTGCTCTTGGTTGCTCAGGATACATTCTCTGTCCCCACCACAGAATGCAGGGTCCAGAGATCATATGTGGCTGTTTCAGGCTCTCTGCCTAGATACCCACATACACATTTCTTCTCACTTTCAGCGCTACGTGGAGGGGGAACCCAGTGCCTCACTCATTCCCCGGACTGTCTCTTGAGAAAGTGGGTAGAGTGAGTCACAGATCTTCTTCCTCTTGAATTTCTCCAGCTTGTATCTCCCCTCCCATATCCTCTGCAATGTTTGTCCTGTGGTGGCTCAGGGCTCAAGGTCTCCTTCCCAGCAATGCCCTGATGTTCAAGCTCCTGTCTCCTGCACGTGCTCTCCGCATCCCTTCCCATTCTTAGATCCCCGTAGCCTGGCTCTTCATTTTTTCTTCCAAATCATTTGAAACTCAAAAGTCAACAAGTAGACTATTTTGTTTTCATGTTCCTTTAATAAACCTTCATTGTAGCAGCAAAAACCTCATGATATAGCTGTCTAAGTGGAGGATTATGTAGTGATAGAAATTCTAAAGAGGAGAAGGGGAAAACACATTGGTTAAGAATCAAAAATATTATGTAGCTATATGATGTATTTTTTAATTGCTTGCAGTCTATCTCAACCAGAGTTCCAGAGAAAATGACTGGAGCTTTCATTTTCTCAATGTTCCCATCGTTGGCATCTTCCTAAAAGTGCCAAGGGCAACTCCCAAGGGTAATTCTCGATGCATAGGAGAGAAAGAATTCATTTAAATCAATGGATGCTTTAGGGAGGTGATTCTCAGTGTGATCTGAGGATCCCCTAAGGGTCCCTGAGACCCTCAATCTATTGGGTCAAAATTATTTTCATAATAATACTAAGACTTTATTTGCCTTTTTTACTTTCATCTCTCATGAGTGTACTATGACCTTTGAAAAACTCCACTGTGCAAGCATGAACATCTGTGTACACACAGAAATCAAGGGTTCAGAGATTTCATATATTGGAAATATCAGAAAAACAATATTATATAGCATTCAAAAATACATTAAAAGAAATAAAGCAGGGGATTATAAATTTGATGATATTAAATAGTGACTCTAATTGACCAGGTATATTAAAACAAGAACAAAATAAAACTTTTAGAAATGACAAAAAATTACATAATAATTAAAATTAGTATCTCAATAAACATGATAAAGAGAAGACTGGAAACAGATGAAAAGAGAATCAGTAACCTTGAAGAGAGATCTGAAAAAATCAAATTGAAGGCAATAGAGAGAGACAAAGAGGTAGATCAAAGAGAAGTTAAGAGACATAGTGAACAGAATGAGAAAGTCTAATAAAAATCTCATTGGAGTTCCAGGAGGAGATGATAAAGAGAATGGAAAAGAGGCATTATGCAAAAAGATAGTGCCTAGGAATTTTATACAATCAATGTAGGATGTCAGTCTCGGGTACAGGAAACCTGAAAAAGTCCTCGTTTAAAATATCTCATACTATTTTCAGACAACGTCACAGCTTTTGGAAGAGGAAATGGTTTCACAGAGATAATGGATGTTGTTCCGAATCACAAACCAAATGGAGTGTTTATCATGAACAGAACACTTGGGGATCAGGGCTTCTTCATTGGACACCTAGAGTTTCAAACACAAAGAGGTCATGGGGGAACTTTATCTGAGTCCAAGGCCAACACTGGAGAGAAGCCCTGGTCATTTAATTCACTTTGATGCCAGATGAAGTATCAGGGCTTCTTCGCATCTCCTCTGCTCTCCCTGTTCCTCTTATCCTGAGGTCTACACCCCACCCCTTGGGAGCAGGTGGTCAAACCGGACACAGGGCTAGACACATGAGTACTTGTTCTCAGGAAAGCAGAAAAAGGAAGCACCTAAAACATAAAAGCTAAAAATATTAAAATAAAAATGACATATGAGTAATATGTCAAATATTAAGTAAAAGAAAGACACTATAGCTACACCAATATAAGATAAAGTCCTTAAAGTTAAAAGCATTACTAGAGACAAAGAGAGTTACTGAATAGTGACTGAAAGTTCAATTCACCAGGAAGATGTATCGATTCTAAACCTGTTAGAATAAATAAAGTAAAAAGTTAATAAAACTGCAGGAACAGGCTTCCCTGGTGGCACAGTGGTTAAGAATCTGCCTGCCAATGCAGGGGATACGGATTCAAGCCCTGGTCTAGGAAGATCCCCCACGCCACGGAGCAACTAAGCTCCTGCGCCACGGAGCAACTAAGCTCCTGCGCCACAACTACTGTCTGTGCTCTAGAGCCCGTGAACCACAACTATTGAGCCTGTGTGCTGCAACTGCTGAAGCCCGTGCACCTAGAGCCCGTGCTCCACAACAAGAGAAGCCACCGCAGTGAGAAGCCCATGCACTGCAACGAAGAGTAGCCCCCGCTCGCCGCAACTAGAGAAAGCCCATGCGCAGCAACGAAGACCCAACGCAGCCAAAAAAAAAAAAAAATCAATAAAATAAATAAATTAAAAAAAAATACTGCAGGGAGAAATTGACAAATCCACCACCATAACTGCAGACTTTAGCAACCTCTTTTAGTTATTTATAGATCAAGTAGATAATAAATCACTAAGGATAGAGGAAATTTGAATCACGCAGGAAACAACCTTGATCTGATGTAAATAATTAATAATACTTCTCAAATCTGGAGCACACATATTTTCAAAGGCACATGGCACATTATAAAAATGTTATGCATTACACCGTATGTCAAGTTTCATCCAATTTCATAAAACCTAAAACATAGAAGAAGTTAAGCTAGAGAATAATAACAAAGACAAGCCTGGTACTTTTGAAAATTAAAGTTCTAAATAAAAATTTGTCAAAACTGTCAAGAAAGAAATCATAATAGAAATTATAGATTAATTAATCATAATGAGATAGAATGAAAATAATATCTATCAGGACTTGTGAGATGAGATTAAAGCATTTTTGACAAATACTTATGGTGCCTAAATGCCTATAATAGAAAAGAGGAAAGTGTGAAGCCAAATTATCCAAGTATCTAGCTTAAGAACATAGAAAAGGTGGGGATGTTGCTGAACATGACAGAGTAGGGAACTCCAGTGCTCCATCATTCCAGCAGCTAACGCGCTAGTGAAAACTGTCAGGATCAACTTCCACAGAACTCTGGAATATGTTGGGCTGGCCAAAAAGTTCGTTCGGGATTTTCCATAACATCTTACGGAAAAACTCAAATGAACTTTTTGGCCAACCCAATAGTAAATAACTTACAACAACCAGGAGAAAGCTTAGTGAAGAAAGAAATTGGTGCACTGTAGTAAGAGAGCGCTACAAAATTTTAAATTGCCCACTTGCCACCCTCCACTCCCCAGGTCAACAGTGGCCACAAAGACACTGCACACCTGGTGCAGGTTGCTAGTGCCACAGGGAGCAATACAAACCTTATTCTCAAAGAGCTGTGGTTGTTTGTTTTGACCTGTCTGTCTACTTCTAGGGGACTCCTCTGCATGATGGAGAAGAATCTAGGAACCATATTTTCTAGATTCTCTTTCCCCATGTGGTTCCAGGTTAGAGTTTTTCAATGTGAAATTTGAAAAGGAAAAGTGAGGAGAGGCCATTATTGTCAGTAGCCATAGAAGACAGATGTATGAGCAACTGCAAGGTGTATAGCTTCTCAGGCTTCTGGAAGAGCCTGCTTTGCTTCTGCAGTTGAGACAGTTAATGGGAGCTTTGGCATAGACCTTGAGAAATGCTGCAGTTCCCCAAAGAACATTTAAGAACCACAAGCTTTGGAGGTATTTCTTTGATCTTCTGGCTTCAGTCTTCTTGATCTTCACTCTTGTAACTCTGCTCCCACTTAGGAAAGCACCAATTTATCTACTCAATCCCTTGATTCCTATAATAATTAGAGTAACTCTGATTTCCAGACCAAATCTTGACTGGTACAGATGAGAAAGAACCCAAATGGAATAGGTTTGGGGAGGGAGGATCAGGAATTAGTTTGGGACATGAATTGTTTGAGATATCTTTTTGCAGCCATGTATATAGTAGGGTTGCATATTCAAGTCTAGAGTTCAGGAGCAAGGACTAGTCTGGAGATATAAGTGGGAGACTTGTTGGCATATAGATGGTATGTAAAGTCATGCTGCTGTGTGAGGCCGTTAAGGAAGTGTGGCTAGATAAGAGTAAAGATCTGTGGACCAAGTTCTGGGACACCCAACACTAAGAGATAAGGGAGAAGATGAGGAGCAAGGAAAGGAGATGGAAGGAGGGACCAATGGGTGAGTGAAAAACCAGCAGGGTATGGTGTTCTAGAAGGCAAGTTTGGAAAGCTTTTTGGGGAGGAAGGAGTAATCAACTGTGTCAGATTCTGCTGACAGCTCAATCAAGATGATTGAGAACTGAACATCGGTTATGCTTACCAAAAATATGGAAACTAAAGAAAAGTAGAAATTTGGAAGAGGAGGATCATACGTTGTATCATCACCAAAAACAACAGTTATTTGAGTTCATTTTTCCATGTAAGTCTTTACTTTTTTATATAGCTGGAGTTCACTGTGCATATATAATTTTCTATCTTGCTTTTCACTTATTTAGGAGAGTTTTTCTATATTATTAGAAATTTATTACTAAAATTATTTTTACTGGTAAACTATATTCTTTGAGTGGATGTAGCATCTGTTATTTAACTGTTCTTTCAAAGTTGGACATTTAATTTGTTTACAATTTTCTACTTTATAAATAGCTTTGCAAAATGTCTTTGCAAAAAGCTTTATCAGCAGTTTTATATGACTTCCTCAGGGTAAATTATCAAAACCTTAACCGCTATTGAAAAGAAATGAACATTTTTAAAGCTCTGTTTTAGGCTTTTGGAAATTAACTCATTAAGCATTACTTTTCACAAGCCCCATTCTTTTTTCTCTGGGTCTGGAGTTGAGACCTCTCACTTTTCCAGCTCTTTTATTCCAATAATCACTCAGTTCATCTTTTGGAAGAAAGAAGGAAGGCTGGCATGGGGTTTGTAGGAACCATATGTGTGGCACCCAAATGTACATTCATTTATTCATTCATTCAGTTATCAAAGTCAGCAAAAAAGAGGAGAGGAACAGGGCTCTGGGATAAGAAACAAGAGGGATGGCCTGCCATGAATGGCACTACAACTTGGCCTTCATTTTAGCTTTAACCTTCAGGGTAGTCTTTTCTCTGAAACTTCCAGGGCCTTCCCATGAAGCACGACCATCTCTGCCTCCACACATGGGTATGCATGGAGACTGGGGAGGGAACACAGTAAACCATGGATTATTCCTGTGAATCACCCAGCCATGGTGAGGCTCAGGGAAATGGAAAGTCAGAGACTCACTGAGGTTTTACTGGTCATCTGTTGGTTTTGCTTACCCTACATATATTTCTTCTCCTGATGACAGTATCTCAATTACCTTTCCCAGAGAAGGCCTTAATCCACATGATTTAGGTGGTGTTGACTCCATGCCCCCCGCCTAGTGTGGACTCATGACCCAATCAGAGTTGTCTACTCCATTGTCATAGTGATTGTTTATTAGCATTAAGGATAATGTAAGCCTAATGCTGCTGGGGTTCCTTGTGGAGAGATCCTGCCTGAGAGAAATACCTTCGCAGGGAAAAATACAACCATTAAATGAGAGAACAAGCAAGAGAAAAACAGGTAAGACCAGTAGGAGTTGACAGAGAACACATTTGCAGGTGGACGTGGGTTTTCAAGAAGACTGAAATCTAAGAATTGCTATGAAACTTCATAGCCATATAGACCAGTTTGCTGAGAAGTAGTGTCCTCTGATGAGATACTCCAACTCAGTCTTAAAGAAAAGGAATGATAAATCTAATCTCAGATAGGAGCAAAATCTTCACAATGAGATGTTGCTATTTCAATATCCAGATCTCCGTTGAGAACAGGCATCTATAATCAAGCCATATTTTTCTTGTAACTTTTGAAATAATATAATTTTCCTGACATTAGCAAAGAATTATTTTTCAAATTGTATAAGCTTTCTTTGCTCATTGCCACTCCAAGCTTGTAGATTTGTAGGGCAGATTAGGTTTTGAAAAGACTACACGTGTATTCAAAGCTTGAAATATATTCAAGAAGTTCTCCATATTTTCCATCTTAAGTGCCACCCGATCCTCCAAGCTGTTCAAGACCTACACCATGAAGTTAGACACTTCCTTTTCCTCCATTTCCATCAGTCAGCCATCATGAAGGTCTATCTCCTAAATGTTTTTGAATATATCCACATCTATTGCCATCGCATAGTTCAGAGCAGCATTCTCACTTCTCATCTTGCACCAGAATCATCTGGGGAACTTAAAAAAATAGTGATGCCCCAGAGATTCTGATTTGTTTGATCTGGAATGGTATTCAGGAATCCATAGTTTCCAAAGCTCCCCAGCTGACTCTATGATCCAACCAGGGTTGAGGACGACTGGATTTGAGATCCTTATCATCTTTTTAGGACAATGAAAATAGTCTCCTAAGCTGTTACCTTGACTCCTCCAGTCTGGTTTCTTACCAGTCTGTCTTCCACCAATCTGTCTGTCCATTTCCAGGGGAATCTTTCAGTGAAATTGGTTTCCAGGAGAACCAATCTGATTCCATCACTCTTATGGTTGTGAGCCTTCCGACTTAATCCCTACACATGGCTTGAAACTCAACTCATGGTCGGCTTCCCGCCTCCCATCTCCTCAGTATCATCTCCCGTGACTTCCCCCTCCCAGTTTGTTCTATAGCGGTACCAATGTAGTCTTTGATATTCTAAGACAGAAATATCTCAAGACAGTTGTAAAACTCCGTTTTCTTGAATGTCACATAATTTCTTTCTATAACTGAAAAATTTGTGACTTCCATGACTCTGTAACTGCAGGACTAGGGTGATTTAAATAGCAATCACAGTATATTTGTCATGAAAATAATCTCCAGACAATATTACATTACATCTCTACAGTAACACTAACCAAGAATGATGAATGATGTTAACTATTCTTATAGAATCCACATTTGTACAGAGGTGTGTGATTAAGGTACCTCACTTCAAAAAGGCCTATTATCCACATTCTGCAAGGAAAAAATATATTTTTAAAATTTCCAACCAACTTTTATTTTTCAACATATACTATTTAAAGCCTTTATGGCACTTTTGCTGGGCAGGGGTTCCTGTACAGTCAAACACCTACTAACGCTCTAAGTTAATCACCATTTTATCATTCATTTATTTTATCTCTAACTGGATGAGCAGTTTTTGAATTAGTGAGGCAATCATTAAAACAGTTTCATGGATCCCCTTTACCTCTTTCTAAATGTTGCCCTTGTTATCACTCAAACTTTAACCGATAACATGGGTTAATATTTCTCTTCTTTGTCATTTACCTAGAACTTCTCTTTTCTGTTCAAGAACTGTTAACCCTTCGCTGTCTGTCACCTAGCATTGACAGTTAGTACAAAAAAGTAGTTTTGTGGCTACTTTTCACAAAAGAACAGCCTTGTATCATAAGCGTGTATGTGTATGTGCTGACAAATACACAAAAAGACGTCTAATAGAGACGTGACTGCTGGGCATGTAGTTAACCTCAGGCACTAGTTTTGTGATGTATTCTGCACACTACCCTTAAAGCATGGATGAGTCAAATCCAGCCTCAGTGAAATTAAAATCAATGAAATATATGGACCCCAGAATTGTCCAAAAGTGACCCTAAGATTCTGTTACGGATAAATAGAATAGTCCAAAAGCAACTTGGGAATTCTCACCGAGTGGCCTAGGTGATGAGCCAGTGGGGACAGTGGGTTTTCCCCAGGTCAAGAGGTGGGACTGCACCTGAACTCAACTCCCATGGGTCTCAAGCTGGCAGCTGGCTTTCCTAAACAACTGCGGTAAACAACTGACCTCTACACCAGACTGCCTAGTGGTCAAGAGGCCCTTTTTCTGCCACCACCACACCCTTCCCCCCATTGATAAACTTGTTCTATCCCTTGGTAAATAAGAAAGGTGAGCAACTGGGGAAGCTGGGTCCCTCCCCTGGAAGGTACACTCTGGCCAGTCCCAGCACTCCCCGGGGTAAGACATTAGGGAAATGTGCTCTTTTTACTAACCCTCGCTTTGTAAATTTCATTTAAAAATCTGTCTTTTACCCATAACCAGTGAGGTGAACTCCAACCTGAGCCCTATTACCTGATAGACATTCAGTGTCAAGTGTGAATTCTGGAAACTGAGAATTCAAGTTATTACTGCGCCCCATGCCGTCGTCCTGTGCCCATCTCCTTCTTGCACATTCTATTCTGCCTACAATCCATTCCTCCTTTGGGCACCTGGAAAACCTCTGCTGAGACTTCAAGATCCATCTGTGCAGAATTAACTCTCGTCCCCTGGCCTTCATCTAAAGCAGAGAAAATCATCACCCTCTCCTCTGTGCTATCAAAATTGCAACAGACCTAGGACGTTCTCAGTATTGGGACATTGTTTTCCATGATTGGCCCAACCTAGGAGCCAGGGATTTACCCTAACTATTCATTTTTAATGTACACTTACTTTTTTATTGCATAAGTAATATATAATGATGAAAAATTAAAAAGTATCGAAAAGCAAAACATGACCCATAGATAAACACTTTCTAACGCTTTGTTGATACCTTTTCAGATTGTATTTAATAGAAATGGCCTGATGCAGTACCAGTTTCCTGAAGCCTTCTTTCTTTTCTTAGTAGGCAGACATGGCATCTCATTGTTATTGTTTTTTGCATTTATTTAGTTCATGACATTAAACATTTAAAATAGACAATGATGAATTGCATTTCCTTTTTGTGTTTTCCTATTCACATATTTGTGTTTGTTTTTCTATTAGGTATTTTTCTTTTTATTATTGATTTGTAGGAAGTCCTTATTTGGTGAGTATATCAGCTCTCTATCAGCTATGCAAATACTACTTATACTGTAAATATTTAAATTAGTTTATAATTTTATTTTTAAAAATTTTAACTTCATAATTTAAATTTTATGTTTTATATTTTTGAATTCAAATCTGTTAGTCTTCCTTAATAATTTCTACCTTCATGTCCCACTTAGAAAAATTCTTCCCCACCCTAATTATTGAAATATTTTTCCTAAAAACAATTTCATGTTTATGTTGGAATTTTAACTCTATTTTTTTAATTACACATTTTTTCTTGTGATAACAACTTTTTTAATTAATTTATTTATTTATGGCTGTGTTGGATCTTCATTTCTGTGCGAGGGCTTTCTCTAGTTGCGGCAAGTGGGGGCCACTCTTCATCGCGGTGCGCAGGCCTCTCATTATCGCGGCCTCTCGTTGTGGAGCACAGGCTCCAGACGCGCAGGCTCAGTAATTGTGGCTCACGGGCCTAGTTGCTCCGCGGCATGTGGGATCTTCCCAGACCAGGGCTCGAACCCGTGTCCCCTGCATTGGCAGGCAGACTCTCAACCACTGCGCCGCCAGGGAAGCCCCTTAACTCTATTTTGATGCTTATCTTAGTATGGCTTCCTCCTTTCTTCCTTTCCTTTCTTCATTCCTCCAGCAAATATTTTTTAAGTACCCATTCTGTTCAGACACTATATTTTTTGGCACTGAGGAAACATCGATGTATAAGGATGACACAGTTCTATCTTCATAGAGTTAACATTGTAATGAGAAAAACAGATAAAAACACAAAAACCAAATAATATAGATTATAATGGCGCGGAGGGATAAGTGCTATAACAAAATATCAAGCAAGGTATTGACATTGAATCAGGTGGAAGTGTGTTATATAAATAAGCCAAAGATGGTCTCTGTATATTAGCTCCTAGGTTGCTTGTTTCTTCATTGCAGACTGAGATCCGTTAGCTCAAAGGCCCACTGGCACCAACTCAAGTTTTTACATCTAATTATTTTATATATAGCCCATATAAGCAGATTTTTAGCCACTGACAGCCTTCCTGTTTTGTATACCCTGAAAAACTGTGCCCAACATCTGTTAGCTTTATAGCCATAGCTATAGCCATAGACTGTAAAGACCTCAAGCAGATGCTGTCAACTTTGGAACTCCCTGACCTAGACTCCCTGCTGTGCTGCTGAATGACATCACCTAGACACATAAACCCCTCTCTGATCTCACTCCCACCTTACCTTCCTTCCCTTCTGAACGGTGACCCCTGCACCGTAGCCACTTGACAGTCTGGCTGTGAGGGACTTCCTCACACGCAAACTTGTCAAAGTGGCAGCTTGTGTGTGTTACTGGTACCTTGTGGTCACATCTTTTTCATTGATCAACCCCCAAATCCCTTAAACCCTCTACAGGGTGCTATTTTAGTTAGGAAGACCAAGGAAGACCTCGCTGTGGAAGGAACACTGAGCAGAGACCAGGAATAGCTTTGGGGGAAGACTTCAAGTCAGAGGGCCAAGCCAGCACAGAGGGCTGCAGGCAGCACAGAGTTAAGTATGTGCAGGAAAGCAGGAGGGCTAATCTGCTGGAACACACATCCTGCTCTGATTATTCAACCACCTTTCTTTCCCCTTGTTCATTTCAAAAGCATTTTTCTTATTTCCTGAAGTCCTATGTATATTTGATTTTTCCCGGCTTTTCATTCTGTTCCTTCATTTTTGAATCTTAAGCCAACATAGCCTTGTTTCAAGATGAGCAGTTACATTTTACTTATTGTTTCCCTTGTTATAAATTTCTTGGAAAAATATCAAGAATATGTGTTTCCAGATGTGCTTTAAAATAGTATCTGCTAGTTTTAAAATTAAAAATCCAATTGGAGTCTTCATCTGAATTGCATGGAACCACAATTTTAATTGCAGTCTTTACAATGTGGACTTTTCTGACCAGAAACATTGAATGGATTTTCAATTATTAAATTTAAAAAATGTCACTAAGTTAACTTCTATTGATATAATTTTCTTCATATAAGTCACTACATTTATTTTAAAGTGTATTCATATGCATTTTGTGTTATTGAAAATGCAATCTTTAGTTTTTTATTATATTTTCTAATAGGTTATTGCTAGTATATAGAAAAGCTAATTGCTTTTTATATTTGTTGGTTTTATAATCAGCTACTTTAATTAAATCTCTTATTAGGACTAATGGGATTTCCAAACAATCTTGTGTTTCCTTCTAAAATAGTCACATCATTTGCAAACTGATAATTTCACTCATTGTTTTTCACTTACACCATTTATTCTGTTGTCTTCTCATTGGGTTGTATTAGCTAAATTCCTTAGAGAGTTTCCTTTTGAACTACAGAAACTTTGTATGTGTTCATTGATTTTTCTATCAGAGGTTGTTCTATTTTTTCAAGATGTTTAAATCTTGTAAAGTTCAGGGATATAGCTCTTCACTGGGATTGAACATACTTTGATTCTTTTATTCACAAGGAGATGGAAATTTTAGGACACAGAGAGGCACATAGAGATCAGTCAATGGGCTTTGCTCCTCCTCTATTCCCTCTCAAGTGAAAGTCTCCAGAGATCACCGCACTGCTACAACTCCAGGGCAGGTGGGATGCTTGCATAGACTGGATCCTGGGGCTGACAAGGCTCCTTGGGAGAGGATGATGTGCTCAGGAGTGTTTTACTCAGAACTGAACTTCCGACGGGGGAAATAGGTGATGGTTCTTGCAAAGGGTAGGTGGGAGGGGTTAAGACACCCTGATTAATATCCTTAGGTCAGAAACTGTGGGCACACTCTGAAATCGAATCTAACTTTCAGTTTTCTCTTGGGAGGCAGAGGAGCAAGTTTCTCTACCCTCCTTAAAAAAGCAAGCAAAAATGCGTTCTAAACAAAGAGCTGTAATGAGAAATTTTACGTTCTCTCTCTGCTCCTATTTGCAGCTTATCTGAGAAGTGACCCACAGAAAGCGTGGTTAAGTGCCACAGTCTTCAGGCCGATGGGCTTCCTGTGAGAAGAAAAACAGTGGGTATAGTTGTCAGGGATCTCAAGCCCAGCAGAGGGGTTTTTCCTGAGGGTCTTTCATAACATCAAATTTGGAGCTGAGAGTATTTCTTCAGAGATGCTGTTCAGATACTTATGTTCAGATACTTGGATGGTTTCTGAAAAACCTTAGATGAGCAGACAAGAGTTGAGGGAGAATCTTGGCCAGATCAAAGTCCAGTTATTTTTGGAGACTAAGGCCAGAGCACTAGCTCCACCTAGAGCTTTTGAACTTTGTCAGGGGCTGAGACACTGCCCCATCTCTTGGTTTTCTGAGTTCTGGGATGGAGAATGGATTCTTGACGGGTATCCCTTCCACTTACTACAAAGGAGGTTTTTGTTTTTCTTCCCACAAGCTGCTCTGAATCTGGTAAGAAAGTCTCAATTTTTTCTTTTTTTTTTTTTGCCACATGGATAGCACTCTTTCCTATCATCAAGGATACATATATATTTATATATACACATTTCCCCCTATATTTATGTTATATTATTTCAATAACAATGCTTTGGGGGAGGGCAACTAAACCCATGCAGGCTCAATTAACCAAGTTGAAATGGCTCTTAATAGTGTGGTGGTGTGCTTCCAATCCATGCATTTATAAACACCCCTCAGATCAAGACTTTATAAAAATAAAAATGATTTGTGAGATTGACCCTATATTCAAATAAGATCTATGTGCCATTTATTTATGTCATGCATTCAGTCATCCACTCAGCCACTTGCTTATTTGTTCATTCAATGAGTCTTTAATAGTATCTTTATTATCTTAGTCGGCACTTGAACAAGATATTGTGGTGGTGGTTATACGAATCAACATATGTGGCAAAATGGCACAGAGCTATACCCACACATTTTACCTATGTCAGTTTCCTGATTTTGATATTGTATCAGAGTTATGCAAAATGTTGTACAAACATCATTGGGGAAACTAGATAAAGATATGAGGACCTCACCCTACTGTTTTTGTAACTTCCTTTGAATTTATTATTATTTCAAAATAAATTTTTAAAAATCTAACAAGATGAACATTAGTCTTTCCCCACTTGGAGATCATTGTTTATAAATGAATTATAAAAAGCTGCACGTGTTGAAGATTAGCATCCACTTCTTTTTTTTAAAAAAATAGATTTAATTTTTTAGAGCAGTTTTAGATTCACAACAAGATGGAGAGGAAGGTACAGAGTTCCCATATACCCCCTACCCCCCGACACGCACAACCTCTCCCCCTATCAACATCCCCCGCCAGAGTGGTGCATTTGTTAACAATCAATGAACCTCCAAAGTCCATGGTTTACATTAGGGTTCACGCTTGATGTTGTACATTCTATGGGTTTTGATAAATGTATATAATGACATGAATCTACCATTGTAGTATCATACAGAATAGTTTCACTGCCCTAAAAACCCTCTGCACTCTGCCTATTCATCCCTCCCTCTCTTCTAACCCCTGGCAACCACTGATCGTTTTACTCTTTCCAGTTTAATTTTAGAATAGAATGGTTTTAGAATAGTTTTATCTTTTCCAAAATGTCATATAGTTGAATTCATACAAGATGTAGCCTTTTCAGATTGGCTTCTTTCACTTAGTATATTGCATTTAAGTTTTCTTCCGTGTCTTTTTATGGCTTGATAGCTCATTTCTTTTTAGTGCTGAATAATATGCCATTGTATAGATGGTCCACAGTTTATTTATCCATTCATCTACTAAGGGACATCTTGGTTGCTTTCAAATTTTGGCAATTATGAATAAAGCTGTTATAAAAAGCCATGTGCAGGTTTTTGTGCGGATATAAATTTTCAGCTCTTTGGGTAAATACCAAGGAGTGTGATTGCTGGATTGTGTGGTAAGAGTATGTTTAGTTTTGTAAGAAACTACCACACTGTCATCAAAAGTGGCTGTACCATTTTGCATTCCCACCAGCAATGAATGAGAGTTCCTGTTATTCCACATCCTCACTAGCATTTGATATTTTCTGTGTTCTGGATTTTGGCCATCCTAATAGGTGTGTAGCAGTATCTTGTTTTAATTTGCAATTCCATAATGACATATGTGGAGTGTTTTTTCATATGCTTATTTGCCATCTGTATATCTTCCTTGGTGAGGTGGCTATTCAGGTCTTTTGCCCATTTTTTAAATTGGTTTTTTTTTTTTTTCTAACTACTGAGTTTTAAGAGTTCATTGTGTATTTTGGTTAACAGTCTTTTATCAGATGTGTCTTTTGCAAATATTTTTTCCCAGTCTGTGGCTTGTCTTCTCATTATCTTGACCCACTTCCTTTTCATTAACAAGCTGGTGACAACAATTAGCTTGCATAGTACACTAAACAACCTCTCCACTGGGTTTTGCCCACATTCTGGGGACACTACTGTTCTCTTGACTACATGAGCAGTTCTGTGTGTGGGTTCTGATTAGGAGCACAGGCTTTGGGATGTGTTATCCTGGATTTAATCTGGTTCTACTGTCCATGAGGTGTGCATAAACACTGACTTAATCTCTCTGTCCTCAGTACTCTCAGTCGCAAATGGAGATCAAACCAACACTCATCCTAGGGTGGCTGTCAGAATGAGCTAATTCCAGTAGGGGATTTGGCATGGCACAGTTGATGGGACATAGTCAATTCTCTAAAAGTGTTATTATGGGTGTTATGATATGTATTGTGATGTCTTTTATTGGCTGAGTGTCTTAATTACTAAGTTTTACTCTAAGAAATATGTTCTCTTTTTGGAATATGAGTGATTTCAGGAATGGTTATGAAAGCTGTATCTACAGTCACCTTGGTGACAGTCAGCAGTCTACTGTTCTGAGAGCTTGTGCTGAGAAGGGGTTTAGAGGTCCCCTCCCTTTTTTGTTACTGTTTAAAGTGGAATTTAATTGTATTATTAATTTGGGTAGCTTGATAACACGTATTGTGTGTTACCATTAGACATTTCTCTCACCTAACTCCATGGGCAACAGACATATGGGGATTTGTGCTTAGTTAGTTCTGTCCAAGAAAATGAGGGCTTCACTGCATACTATATTACTATCTAACTTTTCATATAATATAATGATAATAATAATTACTTCCATTTATTGATTACCTACTGTAATCCTGACGCTGGGCTAAGCACTTTGCATATATACACTAGCTCATTAATTTACATATATTATTATCACACCCACTTGATAAATGGGAAAACTGAGACTTAGTTAATTGGCTTGCCACCTTCACCCAGTTGGTGACACAAAGAGCTGGGATTTGACTCTGGACCCTATGATGCCATGTTCCTAACCACTATGTGCATACCACCACCAAATACCTGACTCGAGATTCTCAAAACATTGTTCCAAAACCACCTGGGTAAGGAAAACTTTGAGGGGGTTGTTTAAAGAAATCCAGCTTCCTGGGATCCCCCGCCCCCCAACACCTATTGAATCAGGCTGTCTGCTTTCTGTCCCTTTCTGAACACATCTTATCCCCACAAATGTTTTACACTTATCAGAAGAAAGAAAACTTCCAGATCATGGGAGGAGAGAACAGATGTCAGGAAGTAAAGTTGTGTGGGCTTATTGGTAGAACTAAATGAGTTTATAGCCAACTATGAACAAAGGCTGCCAAACTCTAAGGGAAAACTTACATAATATGTTTCCTTTCTCTAGCATTCTCAGGTTTGTTTTTCTGAATCTGTTTCTGTGGCAATATGGCTATACTATTTTAGAGGTTTTCCTTTATACTAGTTATGCTGAAGGTGATGAAAAGAAAAGTCAACATTAATTACACTTTTCAAGAAACCAGCTGGTAACTCAGGTTTGGATGACTTTGAGGGCAAAGGTCAAAGCAAATGTTTAATAGGTCTTTCTTGATAACAGCATATTCTTTAAAATAAAAGCCTAACTCCTCAGTGTGGGAGGTAGATGGGTTTTGGTTCAATCAAATGGACAAATTTTCTCCCTGACATCTGCAGAAATTGTTACCTTCTTCATGTTGATTGTTATAAAGATAAAATGAGATAGGTTTGTAATAGGGTCTGGCAAACTAAGAAATATTCATATTATTTCATTATGATTATCATTATTATTGTTAGAAATTATATCTGGTAAGAAATGTTGAATAGGTCAAGTGAAAAACAGTCTTTTTTTGATAAAGAACTTCAGTGAAGATTTGGAATGGAAATCCCATTGACCTGTCCTATTGACTTAAAAAGTCTGCTAAAAATAGATAGTTACAGGCTACTGTATGGTGTACCACTTAGAAATTTGTACCTCCTTCACCCTTCATATAAAAGGATGCTTTGTTCAAATCCTCTGGCACTTGGGGTCTTCAGGGAGAACCTGTCAGTGTGATGGATCTTCATGTTCTGACAGGAGCTCCCATATGCTGGATGGTATTTTGGATCAGGTCCTTGTGGGAAAGGACCCTTCATTCCCAGTGAAGGTCACAGTGATTATTACTGGGTAATGGGACATTGTTCTGTTATTGTAAGTCATTGGGGTCAAATGAAAATTTTCTGGAAATAGTAACTGTGCTGTGCTTGGCTGGTCCAGGATTCCCAGGAGTTCTCCATTCAGGTGTAAATGAGGTGCTCAGCACAGAATAAGCCTTTTCTGCAAAGCAGCCCTGGGCAGCCTGTCTGGAAACTGCTACAACCAGGATGGATGGATTCACTTTGACATAATGTGCTCAGAGTTTCCAGAGGGAATTATGCTTTCCTCTCCCTTTGAAAATGTTAATTCAACGTTGGTGGGTGTGTTTGCAATTTGGCTGGGAAAGACCACTGTAAGACAGGTCAAATAATGGGACACACACTTCTGGCTGAAATGGCCTTCCCTCCCTCTCCATCTGGCTGACTCGTCCTTATTTTAAACTCCAAGGAAGCATGATTTCTTACTGCACTGTAGGTATCTGCAGCCTCACTCCCATAAGTAACCAATCTCCAAGCTCATCAGTTCTTGTCTTTGGAATCACTCAAGTCTGCCCACTTTTGCCCATTCCCACTGCCACTTCCTGGCTTCTGGCTGCCATCATCTCTCATCTGATTTGCTTCAATTACTTTGTCTCTTATATTGGCCCTGCAATCCTGTTTCTACCCTTGAAAATCTAATTATGTCACAGCCTTATTTAAATCGCTTACATGCACCTTGCAGAAAAACTGGAAAATCCAGATGAGCCAAACAAACTAGGATAAAATAGAAAATAACAAGCATGCAAAATCTTGCCATCTAGATATAACAACTATTAACATTCAACTGCAGAAATTTTTAGAATTTATTTTCTATTTACATGCATATATTTTTTTCTAAAGTAGAATTATACTGTAAATATTGGGGTTTAAGTTGCTTTTTTCTTTTTAACATGACAACATATTGTAAACAAACAGGACAGGGGATCCCTGGAGAAAGAGAACCAGGCATGGCTTTCTTGACATAAGAGAAGCCATTTTTGGCCTAAACCATTTTGTGATCTAAGCCTGGCCACAATGCTTGCCCTTGAACACGTCTCAGTAATTAATGATCTTAAAGGAACAAAAGAACAAACAGCTATTATCAGGCAAAAGAAGAAGCAATAGCAAAGATTATATATCAGTTGTTAAAGACTCCCAGTTTTGTTTCAATGGTAAAGATTATCCTAAAGCGTTCAACCACCAGATCAACTGGAACCCAACGGATGCTGATGTCGACGTTTTCTGACCCTTGTGACTTCTGTCAACTAAAGCTTGGACTCAGTGGACCACCCAAGCCCCTTCATGAATATGCATGAACCCTTAGCTTAAAACTTCCCCAGTTTTGCTGTTGGGGAGACACTACTTTGGGAAAGAGTCTCTGTGTTCTCCTTATTTGCTGCAAGTAATAAGAGATCCTTCCTTCTCCCAGTCTTTGGCTTGGTTATGTCTTTTGGCTTGACACCTACCAAGAAGTGAACCCATATTTTGGGTAACAATATCACAGCTTATTACCCTATAAATGGACATTATCTACATTGTTCTATTTTATTTCGTCGTAGATATAAATTATTGTTTATATAACCAAGGCCACCATTGTTTTATTCTTATTCTATTTTTTTTTTTCATTTTGTAACTAACATTGTAAATTATATCCTTGTTTAGAAACCATTATACCATCCTTAAATAATGGCTTGGGGGAAATTTTTCTACTCATAGAATTGTTGCGCTAAGGGTATGTACATTTATATACATCCTTTTTCTAGTATAATATTTGATACATGTTTTCAGTTTACAACCACATGTACCAATTATTTATGATTATCTGTGTTTTAATAATTTTAGGACTTCTGTACATGAATGACTTCTTCAGTTTTAGGCCTTTAATTCTGCTCCAATTCTCCACTAGTTGTGGAAAACATTTACATATATTTTTAAATATTCAATACTAATGCCATGGTTTTTACACCACTGTGAAACCAAGCAGGAACCTATGGGGCCGTCCCAGGTACAAAAGCCCCTCATGTCCCCCATTTCTTGTTTGTAGAAAAAAAGCTTTAGTCTCCCAGCCCTTCCCTGAGTTCCAAAGACCAGACTCAACCAGTTACTAATTAGGGAAGTGAGGGAATGCAGAAACAAAGGAAAAGCAGTCAAGATCAACAGTTCAGCAATAGTTCCTCCTCAAGGGATATATATATAACAATCTGACATGTGTCTTCAAGTTGTTCTGCAGGAACAAAAACCGCCCCCCGCCACTGCCCAGGTGGAGGATGGTGGTATACCCCAGACTGGTTGGAACCAGAAGGTTGATGTTTAAGATTCCTGAAACACCACCCTGTTACCTCACCATGAACCAGTCAGAAGAAGGTCCATGAGATGGCCATGCTCCTATGATCCCCTCCCCTAACACTGTCTTTAAAAACCCTTGCATGAAAGCCATGGGGTGTTTGGGTCTTTTGAGCATGAGCTGCTCATTCTCCTTGCTTGGCCCCTGAAATAAATGCTGTAGTTTCCTCCACCACAACCTGGTGTAAGTAGATTGGCTTGGCTGTGAGGCAGGCAAGTGGATCCAAGTTTGGTTTGGTAACAACTGTATACCTGCATTTGTCATTTTGTTATGTTCATACAGGAAAGGTAGCTTGGAAGCCTAAGAAATCCCTGAGCCCCCAAACTATCCCTTAAGATGATAGATGTCTTCTTCTAATGATCTGATATTTGGTTTACGGTGGGTATTGTAAGTAAACAATTTTGTTCTGCCTAAATCTTTGAGGACTTTTCCTTCGATCATTATAATTGCAGTGCCTGGCACATAAAATAAGTATTTGTTGAGTGAATGAATAAAAATGCTTTGCTAAGACATGACTAGATGATGGTGGAGGTGAGGATACCCCAGGTATATTTTCAGTTACTGTGCCTAAGTATGGTAAGCTTTTGGAATCTGCTTCCACAACCCTCTTTCTCACCTTTTTTGCAAGCTCAGGAAAGATTTCTTATGTTATAGGTTTGATTCTGCTCTTCTCTATTTTTGTTTCTCTTCCAGGAACACTCTTTGCTGACTTTATTCCTATCTCCTCTTACTTTGTTTTGACTTCCTTATCCTTTCACTTGGCATTCTGGAAAGGCTTCTCAAACCTGCCCTTCTAGTAATTGATGGGATTTTCTGCACCACAAATTGACCTTTTTTGGTTGTCGTTGCCTCAAGCGTTGTTTTAGTGGCTCCTTTCCCCACAATGGCACCTTTCGTGCCATCCTCTTCCTTTCCTCTCCCTGCCTTTTTGCTTACAACACTGTTCCTGCTTATGCCTTCTTACATCTCTGCATGACACTAAAACATTTCCTTGAAATATCTTTTTTTCTAGTCATTGAGGTATATTTTTTTAGAGATGTCTTTTTCTTCTGAGCCTTCCAGATGTTATTTCTTTTTTCTTGGTATAAATTATGCTTCTATAGTTACGAATTATTTGATGGATTTCTTCTTTTTCTCAAAAAATAACCAGATTTCTTTTCAGATTTGATGCTTAGAAGCAGATAGGGTAAATGAATGACTCTTATTCCCACTCTCTGTTCAGCATATGGTGAACCAATGATAACCACCCTTTATTGCATCCGGAGGCCAGGTCAACGTGCACAAACAGCTCCAGGCCAACTCCAAGTTTCTGATGGGTCTTTATCCAAGGGAACTCATCCCTCTCTTTCAATTGCCTTATTCTTTAGGAGTCTTAATTATAGTAGTTAGGTATATACACACACACCCCACACATACCACATACACACACACATACACGTATCACATACACACTGCATACTCACACATACATATTCACTCAGTACATCATACACACACACACCACACAATACAATGCAACACATACCACACATTACACATGCTACATGCGCACACAGGCATACACACATATACTACATGCCCCACGTGCCACACCCACACACGTACCACACCACACAAAACCACACAACTCCCAGTGTGGCCCGTTACCAGGGGACTTCTCTCTGCTCATACACCCGGCTCCTCACTTGTGGGACTACACGTGACATTATATCCTGAGTCTGCTCCTACATCCTGACCATCAGCCTCTAAGGATGAGCTTCTCCTCGATGGGTGGGTCAGATCAGGCTGCAGACAATGCCTCTGTCTCACTTTGTTGACAGTCTGTGTTTTGCATGGCGCAGAGGGCTCCTTGGCTCAGTGTTTCTCAGTGCGGCTCCATCTGCTTTATAAGTAGTGTCTATTCCTCTCTGATTCAGACATTAGATTGTCTGTCAATGATGGTTTTCAACAGTAATGAGAGTTTTCATTTTTTCCCATATTTTTAGAGTGAGAAAATGGGACAGGTTGTATTGAGGGCTGTTAGCCAGGCACAGTCGTGAGCTGGAAGTCCATCTAGATTTTTTGCATAAGAAAAGGAAAACAATCTGTCTGGCATAACTATGGGAATGCATTTGGAATCCTAGTTAAAGAATCAGGTATGAAATATACATTTATTTAGTCAGGTGCCAGCTGTATGAAAAATCCCTTTCTTGTTTCCCATAATATTTCTGAAACTTCTTAACAGTGCATAGAGGCAAAATATCATCATTATGCAGGGACAGCGTGTTATCGCTTTTTTCTTAGGGCAGATCTTTTCTAGGTCACCTGCTGCTTCAACATAGCTCTGAACAGTCTAGCGTGCTAACCATCTGACTCCATTCTCCTAAGTCGTGAGAGAGAAAACGGCTTTGCAGCAAATTATGCCAGGCATCAGCATTTAAATGAAAGGAGGGACAGGCTTCCCTCCCACCCTTCCCTTGAGAGGTGCAGGGATGGGAGGGTGTTTGCATACCCAGCACACGTGCTCTGAGGGCCTTTCTCCTCAGTCTAGCCCTCTGACAACCAGTGAGGTTACCATTTCATTTCCCACTCATTGTATATACCTCCCCAGTGCCGTTATTAGGTACTGAGTACTCATTCACTCCTGGCATAGTCACCATACGCCATGAGCTCTGGATAAACTTACAGAACAAACCCCATCTTCCACCATTCTCTGCTCCGTGCTGTCTCTGGACACAAACTCCAAGGACTCCTTGGAGTCTTCATCTTAAATCTTAATTATGAAAAAGTGATTTTTAACCTTTTTTGGACCTTTGAGACTTGTATGATGTATTCTGGAGCTAAGGAATGGATAGTTTCAGAACAGTCCAATCACAGAAAACAATCCTCTAACACAGAGGTCTTCAGGTGGGGTCTAGGGACTCCTGGGGTCCCTTGAGACCCTTTCTGGGGAGGGGGGATGGTCTGCAAAGTCAAAACTATTTTTACAACAATGCTAAGATGTTATTGCTTTTTCTCTCATTCTTTCATATGGTGTTTTCCAGAGGCTACATGATATGCCTCTGTTTCTCTGACACCAACTGGGTATTCAACGGTCCAACTCAATCCTGACACTGACTGTCAGAGTTGGTATGGACTTCACAGGTTAAGAGTTCAGTCCCACAAGAATGCCCACTTCAGCCACCTGCCACAAATGGGGAGCCCAGGGGACACACACTTCTGCCTGGCTGACTGCAGATTTGGGAGTTCCCACAACCTTCCCTGCCCCTGTTTGATAATTCATTAGAACAACTCACAAATCTCAAGAGAACCCTTTACTTATGTTCACCAGTTTATTATAGACGATACAACTCAGGAAACAGAAGAGAAGCACAGGGCAACGTGTAGGGGTGCGCACATGGCTTCTGTACCCTCTACAGGAGCACCGCCCTTCACCACTTTGATGTGTTCACCAACCAGGAAGGTTCTCAAACCCTGTTTAGGGGATTTTATGGAGGTTTCATTACATTCATTACATTACATTAAATCATTGGTCATTGTTGATTGAACTTAATCTCCAGTCCCTCCAGAAGGGGTGGAGCTGAAATTTCCAACCCTCTAATCACAGGGTTGGTTCCTCTGTGTACCAGCTCTCACCCTGAAGCTATCTGGGGGCCCTCCAAGAGTCACCTCATTAGTATAAACGCAGGTACAGTTGAAAAGGGCTTCTTAGGAATAACAAAAAGTGCTTCTCTCACCCGCATCGCTCAGGAAATTCCAGGGATTTTAGGAGCTCTGAGCCAAGGATGGGACAAAGATTAAATATATGTATTTCCTACTATATCACACATATAATATCATAGCTGACTGATGAAGAAACAAAGCAATCATTTTTTTTTTGGAAAAAAAGTTACTTTTCATAATGTATGTTATTTCTGTTAATATTTTATTACTGTTATTTAAAATAAATTAATAAAATATATTTTTAATTTCTCAATTTTACTTTCCAAAATGGTAAATAATTCTAGAGATAAGTTAATCCACATAAACAAAAGTTCTTTGGGAGCCTCAATATTATTTTGAAGTGTGTAAACTAAAAAATTTAAATCTTCTGCTCTAAAATATGATGCCCAAATAAATCCCAGCTAGATTTGCTCATCCATTGTGTTTATTCCTATGTTTATACTCCCCCAAAGGGCCACAGTGGCACATTTAGAGGTCCAGGGGATCTCAAATCCTTTAACTGAGTGGTAGGGTGGGCATTTGACATATTTATTGGCCCTCAAAATCCCCCATGCAGGACGTGTCCTAATAAAAATGCCTTTGGTTCCAAAGCCCACACTTGCTGGATGGGCACTCTGATTACTTCCTGTTCGCGGATGAATAGCTCCTCAGATTACTGTTATACACTCTGCAATCCCAGGATTTGAAAGTAGTCTCCTCCTCGGTTGAGACCCTGAGAACCCTACGAGGCCTCTGGGGGTACGACTCATTTGGGGACATGGCCCATTCAGAGCAGCCCTGCTCCAAATGGTACTTCCACAATGACCATCTCTGGAGTTCCCAGGGCTCTCATTTGGATCCTTTTCCTTCTCAGCTGCTTCTCAAATCCTCAGGCTTTTCATCCTGTCTTGTATCTCCCCCTCGTCTAACCTGCTTTCAGAAAAGAAATCTGAGAAATTCATTTGTACTGAGGTAAATGTGACCGATAACTCTTGCTATATATCTTCTCCCTGGAATTTTTATATTTTAGCTAAACAAATGTGCCCTGCCTTACAGAATTTTAAACATTAGAATGTGAATGGTGGTAAAATGTTATTGGTAGTGGGAATTTTCTGGTATCCAGTAAAGCGCACCAAGAAGGGAATTGTCTGACTTCTCTCCCTCTAAGAGAAGCCCTCGTTCACAAAGCAGCAGCTGCAGGGCTCCGTGTAATCTGCTCCTGAACACCCCAGTCTAGGCGTGAAGCAGACAAGAATAGTGGCAAGTTAGAGACAGAAGGGAATTAGGACCCTCAAGCTGTGATGCCCTCATCCCAGAGCGAGACCCCACAGTGCAGTTCTGTGCTCCCAGGAACTGTGTGGCAGGTGTGGAGAGGGGAGAAGTGACCTGTCTTAGGCATTTAGATGGGAAAAGGAGGGAAAGGGAGTGGGTAGGGATACCTGTCCAGTACTTTAAAGGATCCTGGTTAAGTCATGATATCTAGCATTATTTAGGACTCATGTATCAGACACGGTACTTAGCACTTTTCTTCCTGATCCAGTATAATTCTCGTAATGACCTCATGAAAAAAGAAATACTTTCATCTCCATTTGACCGATGAGGAAATTGAAGCAGAAAGAAGTCAAATAACCACCTTGCAAGATCTCCCAATAGAAAGTGGGAGAGCAAGGATTTGAAGCAGAAACACTGTCTCTGCAACCTGCTGCCTGTACGTATGCTCTCCGTTCTTCTCAGGTCAGGGTTAATGTAGGAAGACAGCGTTTTTGTGACAGTGCTCAACTCTTCCAAGGTACCAGCTAAAGTGCCCAGAGAGGTGTGATGTTTGCCATCACTTTATACGTTGGTAAATACCATACATGGGCTCATTTCCTCTGTGGTGGATGGATGACGATGCCTTTGTTATAATCATCTCACGCTTCAAGTAACAAGACTCTCCATTGATAGAATTTAGAGCACAGCCTTCATCTGAAGTACGTTCTCTGCTGAATGGGCACTGAAGCATGTCTTACCTGTTTGTAAGCTGAGACCTGAACAGCTCAATCCCGAGCACAATTTATACCATGTTCTGGCACCTCAACTCGGGGGCCACCACGTCATCACTCCTTCTCCAGGTTTTCTATGCTTCCTTCTTTGAGTTTAACCAATACTATTTCCCTCATTCTGACTGTGGCTTCACTCAACTTTCTTCTCTTGGAGGCACATCCTAGGATTGCTTCCGCTAACACCTCTCCAAGCTGAACAACAAGCTTTCCCACCCCTGTGCTGCCCCCACCAATAACTCTCCCATGAGAGGGCTCCAGCATCAGGGCACCCCTAAGGCTACAAAATGAGCCCACCAGGTCTCCAGAGTAACAGCGTAGATGAGGCTTATGCTGCCTGCAGTAGCAGACGACCTCCAAATGCAGAGTGAGTCAGGCTGCTTTGCTCTAAAGACCCTGACGTGTCAACACAGCCTCCATACTCATTACTGCAAGTGGAGAGACAGACAGGGTAATCTTTTTTTTTTTTTAACATCTTTATTGGAGTATAATTGCTTTACAATGGTGTGTTTCTGCTTTATGACAAAGTGAATCAGCTGTACATATACATGTATCCCCATATCTCCTCCCTCTTGCATCTCCCTCCCACCCTCCCTATCCCACCCCTCTAGGTGGTCACAAAGCACCGAGCTGATCTCCCTGTGCTATGTGGCTGCTTCCCACTAGCTATCTATTTTACATTTGGTAGTATTTATATGTCCATGCCACTCTCTCACTTCGTCCCAGCTTACCCTTCCCCCTCCCCATGTCCTCAAGTCCATTCTGTATGTCTGTGTCTTTATTCCCATCCTGCCCCTAGGTTCTTCAGAACCATTTTTTTCTTTTTATTTTAGATTCCATATATATGTGTTAGCATACGATATTTGTTTTTCTCTTTCTGACTTACTTCACTCTGTATGACACACTCTAGATCCATCCACCTCACTACAAGTAACTCAATTTCGTTTCTTTTTATGGCTGAGTAATATTCCATTGTATATATGTGCCACATCTTCTTTACCCATTCATCTGTCTATGGACACTTAGGTTGCTTCCATGTCCTGGCTATTGTAAATAGAGCTGCAATGAACATTGTGGTACATGACTCTTTGTGAATTATGGTTTTCTCAGGGTATATGCCCAGTAGTGGGATTGCTGGGTCGTATGGTAGTTCTAATTTTAGTTTTTCAAGGAACCTCCATACTGTTCTCCATAGTGGCTGTATCAATTTACATTCCCACCTACAGTGCAAGAGGGTTCCCTTTTCTCCACACCTTCTCCAGCATTTATTGTTTGTAGATTTTTTTGATGATGGCCATTCCAGAGAGGGTCATCTTAAAGGGACTTTTTCATGGCTTCAGCCTGGAGGTGACACAATCACTTCTGCTCACATTTCATTGGCTTGAACAAATTATATGACCCAATCCAGAAGGGAAAAAATATTTCTGCCAAGCATTTAAGGTAAGGTCACACAGAATATTCTGTACGGCTGACTGACAATTCCTTGGTAGAAGCTCCGGTGATATGATTTTCTGAAGCATTTCTAAATGTTTCATTGCATGAGCTACTTTATAATCCAGTTGTGCTGGATTGGCTGTCAAAAAGGGGATTTCCTTGGGAGAAGGACTTTCTGAATTCACATTCCCATGTGCTTATTCCAACAGGAATGCTGGCTTGGGATAGCATTGCCTTTACATGCTTGAGTTTCTTGATTTATTAAATTAGGTATTCTTTCTTTGTTGCCTTTCAAGCAGTCCGAATTGTGAGGCAGTCATAGATCTCCACTCTATTCTGAAGCATCAGCAGGGCAGAAGGGAACCTGCCACAACCTTGACAGCTATGCTCCTCTCACTGTCTTCCCCACATAGGCTGTCCTCAGTTAATCTTCTTCCAGACAGAGGAAACACAGTAGGACTTGTCATTTGTGCTAATCTGAGCACACATCTCCACTGTGAATTGTGCTACCCTGGGGCTTCTGTTCAGAGATCAATGCTGGGCTGACATGGGAGGTTTGTGATCCTAGTAAAATTTCTTATAAACGTGCATGTGGTCTTAGGTCCTTCAAAATAATGGCACATCTTCATTCATTTGACTCCTGGTCTCTGTGGCACTCCTTGATGCATAGTTAAAGTCACTTGGTAGCCCATCTACCCATCTAGCCCCGACCCCAGCTCTGCTTTACTCCTGAGGCTAATCAGGAACTGGGTCTGGGTCTTCGATGGGGAACAACCCTGCAGACCCCCACTTAGTCAGCCTTGGAGCTCACATCCCAGCTAAATGGCACCTACCTTCTACCTGGCTTCATCTTCCAGGGGACCTTTGGGAATTCCGAGGCAGTCCTGCAGGTGCTCTAGTGAGAAGAGGTCCTTCTATGGGAGGAGTTTTATGATCATTTCTGAAGGGCGCCATTGGATTGTCTTATTCTGAATCCATGTTTCTATTTGGCTTTTACACGGGAATTCCCACAACCGCAGCCAAGGACTGACACATTGCCTGATTCCAGTAGCGTGGTCACTAGTCTCTAAAAATCCACTCCCGGCCTGCCTCCCACGGCAAGAACCATGTTTCCTGTTATTCACACCCTTGTGTGGTCTTGTCTTGAATCCTGGCTGGTGTGTGGCTCGTGCCTGGTCAATGAAATGTGGCAGAAGTGACACGTCATGACTTCTAAGCCTGCTTCTACCCCGTGCTCTTGGAACCCAGCTGCCACCCTCCAAGGAAGCTCTGGAGACACCCATGTGAAGAGGAGCTGTGGAAGCTGTCTTCTAGTCCTTGCTAAGCTCCCGTGGTCAGTCAGCGTCACCATGCCAGCCACGCCCTTCAAGCTATTCCTAGACACGTCCCAGACATCATGGAGTCCACGTCATGGACCTTGCTGTGTCCTGCTTGATTTCCTGACCCTCAGAAACAGGCGGGGCAGTAAACTGATATTTTAAGCCACTATCTTTTGGGATTATTTGTCACATAGCAATCAATGACCAGAACAGGTGACCCTTGTTTATGTGAAAGATGTCCTCCAGAGGTGTCCAGTGGACTTGGTGCCTGGTGTGTGGTGCACAGTGGGTTTGAGATCCTATTTCCTGAGGCTCTCATATCTGCAGGGACCTGAAACAAGGCCTAGGACAAATGGTTGGCTTCCCAGTCAGTGGGGAGATTTTCCATTTCTCAGTCACAGACGATGCAGTTTCCCCAATTCCAGGCTTCATTCAGGCAGTCCAGTTCTGTGCTCGAGTCCTGAAGCCTTGACCGTCTCAGAGATGTGACAACACGGCACCTAAAATATCACATCTTGATTCCCACTATATTCTGCAGGGCTTCAGCTCCCATAGCCTTCCAGCCTAAGGATTTGCTCTTTATTTCTGGCACGTGAAGATTTCGCCTTCTGCCTTTAAGATAAGTTATTAAGTTTTAAAAATATATGTTTTTTCTTCTAGAAGTTTTAATTTGGGGTGGGGGTGAAGGTGGGCTGCAAAGGAGGAGTACCAGAGGCTGCTCCATCTGATATTTTAACCTCATTACCTTATCTTCTTTCTAGAATATTTTTGGGTATTTGCCCCCTACATCACAAGACTGTGCTAGCAAAACCATGAATGTGCTAACTCTTTTAAAAGATGCAAATTCTTTCAGAAAAATGAAACTATGTCGTTGGTTTCTAGATGATTAAATTCATAGTTGTAGTCTATTGTTCCAGGATGGCTCTGACAATTGAAATGCTATTAGCTGTGGGGACCAGCAATGGCAGTTACAGATCAGGGAGGCACCATCTCTGCCCAGTCTGGTCTTCTTTTTAACAAAGAGCTGTGTCCTTAAGATCATGACCGCTCGTAATCCATATCCACTGTAGACAGCAGCTAATGGTGCCAGGCTGCTCACATGGATCTCCTAGATGATGTAGAGGGTTTTTCCCCCATTTATATTTAAATAAAACTAGCAGATGGGAATTCATCTGTAACATTCAGCAAGAGAATTAATATACTGAAATGTGGCCCTTTGACAGTTGCTCAAATGAGTATAAGGCTATCAGGGCAAGTGAATGGAGGAAAAAATAATTATAGAAGGAAGGAAACTGGAAACAGAACTGAGATGATTATGTAAGTCCTTTGAGAAATGAATAAAGGACCCTCTCAGAAGTAATTAAATCTCTCTCTTATATCCACATGCTGCATTCTGGCTTATACACTTAAACACGTCTCCGGTTCCACTGCATCTCTGCTCAAAGACATCAGTGATGACCCAGTGCCCGCATTTATTACACTCCAACTCCTAGAGTTGGTCTTGGGTCTCGGATGCTTCTGCAATCTGGCCTCAATCTACCCCTAGAATAGTGATTCTTAACCTTGGGTGCATTTTTGAATCACTGGGGACATTTGTAAATTGTGGGTGCCTTCTCACATACACAAAAATAGACCAAATATTATAACTTACATGCATGCTAATTATATCATTGTCTATATAGTATCATACCCACCAACAGACTTCAATGATAGAGTTGAATTTTGAAAAGATCATTTTGGCTACAGTGTGAAAAAAGACATTATGAAACAACAACAGAAGAAAGTACAGCTGGGAATGTAAGTGAAAAAGTAGATTGGAGAAGTGGGAGAGCTTCAGATGGGTATCTGCAGCATTAGACAATTAATTAAATTAATAATACTTAAATATATACAAAATGTTAGAACTGTGGTGGGTTCTGAGTGTAAGGGGAAAGAGAATGTATAAAAACAATATGAAACAAAACATCCACCTTGACATCAGGTGTTTCACAGTACAGTGAGAGAGATAATATAAACAAGCAGCTGTAACTGAAGTGGCATAAAGAACTACAAATAAATTATAATGGGGGAATAGAGATCAGATCATGTGGCGATGTTTGTGGAATAATTAATAATAATACTGATGCGTGGGTCCCACCCCAGTGGCGCTGATTTAATTGGTCAGGATAGGACCAGGCATCAGTACTTTTGCAAAGTCTCCATTGACTGGAATGTTCAGTCAGTGCCAAGGAATGTGTTGTATGGTCTTATCCACGCTTCCGGGCTGCTATGGGGAAATGGAAGGGATACTCCTCCAAGAAGCCTGGGCTCAAGTCTCAGATTTCCCAACAATGACAGCAGAGGACAAGAGCTAACATTTCTTGAGCAGGATCTGTGCTGAGCATTTCATGGACATTTTCTTAGTGTTTCTCAACCCTGGCTGCATATTAAAATAATCTGAGAACTTTGAAAAACTACTAATGTCTTGGTTTGGCCCCAGATCAATTAAATCAAATCTTTGGTATGAGTCTGGACATATTTTTTTTTTTTTGTAACTGCTCTTGCAGTTGATTATCTGCAGGATGTTGAGAACCACCACCTTTGGGGTCCACTAGGTGATCATATTTTTATAAACCTACTCACTCCTTTATGGAGTCCCTGTTCCCTAGCCAAGCAAGCCTGTTTGCCATATCCTGAAAACATCACTAAGAAGACCCACAGGCCAAGGAGAGCTTCTCAATTATCCAATATCAGGCCAGGTAAAAAGGTCTTTCTCTTATTGGCTAAAGGACTTCTTTTCAAGCTTCTGATTAGTCTGTGAGGCTCCAGTATAGGAAGTACAAAGAGCACATTAGTCACTAACAGTGGAATCTAGAAATAGGTAATTTACATTTCCTCCCTCTCTTTTCTCTCCTCTACCTGAAGGGAGGCCATTGTATATTTAGTTAAGGATCTTGGGGAGAGGGCCAAAATAACTGGGGATAGCCCTTCCCATACAAACTTGCTGAAGTTTGGTCGGAAAGTAGCCTTTCTAGGTGTTCCAAGTAGGAAAGGTTTTAGATACAGGGAATGAGACTTAAGAGGGCTTAGGGAAGCTTTGGCTTGAGTTCATAAAATCAGAAAGCACCTGAGAGGCAACAAAGCACCTGCAGATGACCTTAGTTTGCCCATGGCACCAAAGCAGGTGGTTTACAGGAGCTCACCAGGAGCCTGCAAACTTCAAGAATCTTTGGAAGCACCAGGAAATCAGGTAACTTCCAAGAACTCGCTTAGAAGTTGCTGCTGATAATCGCATGTTTGCCATCTGCTCGTGTTCTGGCAGAACGGCCACTGGAGAAAGTGGTTTCTCCTTCTCAACTATCTTCCAGATCTCATGTCTGTACCCCTCAGGGGCAGAATGTGACCTGGAAGTAAATGGGAAAAACAATTCTGGGAAATGCAGCCTTCTCCCCTGTGATGCAAAGCAAAACCTGGAGAGAGGCAGTGATCACATGGAATTAAGAACAGACAATCTGGCAAAATGAACTCAAGGTAAGTCAAGACAAGCTTATTTGGGGGAAGACTTAGAGGGGGAAAAAAAGAAGAGGTGAGAAAAAATGTAAATGGGAAAAAGAAAGCTGAAGAAAAAATTTCTCTTGAAAGCAGAGTATGTAGCCAGCAGGAAGGTGCCTCTGTGTACTTGTCCCCACGAGGCTCACAGAGTGACTTTCCTGTGGTGATTTGAAATCTATGGTTTAGTCCTCAGCACGGCATATCCAGAAATTAGGTGTTCAATCTGTAACCACCTCCCCCAAACCTCACAGTTTCCTGATAACAATCTATACGAGAGACTTAAGTAGTCATCAGAAGGTGGTTTCATGATCGTATAATCAGAGAAAGAATTGGTGGCTGGTCTTGGAGACCCCTTCAAACTGTCCTAGACCAGTGTGTGTTTAATATCTGCACCCACACGAGACTTCTGTTCCTCAGGGCTTGGCACACTGTCTGTTTTGCTCACCACTCAATCCCTGGCGCTTAGCATAAGCCTGGTGCATGGTAGATGCTCCATGAGCTCTGATTAATTGAATGAATACATAATCATCGTGAGGCCTGATGACATATCCTTGATTCAAAGGACAGAACACTACACTAGTGTCCTGATTTAGTACTTCTCTCTATTGGTCAGTAGTAGATACTTAGTTCCATAGTTTCTCTCCTTTTATTAAAAAATTTCATATTGTCAGTCTTTTTTAATCTATAGATCTATATATATATATATGATATGTGATATATAGACATATAGGTATAATATATATCCGTATATGTAATATATGATATACTGTATCTGCATGTATTGTAAACTGTATCTCTGTATATTACATATATTTCTCTATATATTATATATACAGTTACAGAAAGTTATAGATATATATTACATAATGTATATATCTAATGTATATACATGTATTATTACATATTATCATATTACTATTTAGAGGATTGTATATTACTGAATAATCTATAGCAAAGTAACTATTTCAGTGGATCTAGAAGACTCTGCCTTTTCCCATCATGGATTGGTTTAATAAATTTAACTATTAAATGGAAACCTTCTTTCCCTTTCTTTTACATCCGGGGCTTGGAGGTTTGTGAGTGTCCATCAGGATTTCCTACATGCAGATGCCAAGAAGCTCTACTAAAGGCATACCCCTCACCTGTGCTCTTCCAGCACTACCTGGCCAGGTGTCTTCCAGCGGGCTCCATGTTCCCTTCTATAGCCTGTTTTCTCTGCACTGACTCTCTAGGTGGATTAGACCAAGCTCCTCAATGTCCCATTGATTAATTGATTGATTGATGATTGATGGAGGAAGATCAAAACTTCAACACTAGATTGTTAAGCTAGGGCTGACTAATAATTTGCTGAGCAACAGGTGTGGTAAAGATTGTTCTTCCTCGCTTCCCTGGCTTTGCTTATGCTGTGCCCTTCATATGCAATACTGTGAGTTCCTCCTGCCACCCACTGTTTAATTCAGTTTAATTCTCTCTACTTTTCTGGGAGTGGTTCATGGTGTTCCAAGGAGCCTTCCCAAACAACTCTGTCCTACTTTGTTCTCTTTTATTCTAATCTACTCTGTACATTTGGCTATACTAGTCATTTTAGTGCTAATTATATTCCATTATACTTTTCCTAAATTCCTTCAACTTTGTGTGTGATAATAAATTCTTGAGATAAAGGAACATGTCACATATTGGGGAGTGTGTGTGTGTGTGTGTGTGTGTATTCCCGCATAGTGCTTAGCAGAATGTTAGGACCTGTAAATATTTTATATTCATTTTTCATTTATTCATTTGTTCATTTATTCTCTCAACAAATATCTATTGAATGACTACTATGTGTCCAGGTCCTTTTCTAAGTTGTTATAGAACAAAAATCCCTGCCCTATATTTTAGGGAGTGTAGGCAAACAATAAACAATAAACTCAATGCATAAGTAAATTATAGTATAGTAGAATGTAACAATTGCTGTGCAAAAAAAAAGGAAAAACAGAACAGTGTGAAGGAAGTCTCAGGAATTCTGGGATCTAGGGCTGGTGGGTTGTATTAATTAGAAACCCATAAGAAACTGATATTTGAGCAAAGATTTGAAGAACACGAGAGAGTGAGCCATGCAGACATCTGGAGAAATAGCTCTCTAAGCTGAAGATACAGCATGTGCAAAGGTTCTGAGGTAGGATTGTACCTGGCATGTTGGAAGAACAGCAAGGGGTCCTTTGGGCTGGAGCAGAGTGAATGAGGGAGATAGCAGTAGAAGAAATCAGAGAGGTAATGGAAAAGCCAGATCATGTAACCTTAAAAGGTCTTTGTAAAGCTTTTTGGATTTTACTCATGGTAAACTGGGGAGTCATAGGAGGGATGTGAGCAGTGGCATCACCTGATCTGATTTTTATTTCAAAAGGACCTTTCAGATTGCCAAGTCGAGAGTATTCCAGAGACCTAAAGAGTAGAAAACCTTCTCTTTAAAGGGTCAGATAGTAAATATTTTAGGCTTTGTGGGCCATATGATCTCTGTCAAATCTGTTCATTTCTGTGCCATTTTAGCACATAAATAGCCAGGGACAATATGTAGACAAATGGGCCTATCTGTGTTGTAATAAAACTTTATTTACAAAAACAGGCAGTTGACAGAGTTTGACTTATGGACTATAGTTTGCCACCCTTGGCATAGACTATAAAGAGGCAACTATAGAAACAGGAAGACCTATCAGGAGGCTACTGAAGTAATCCATGCAGGAGATGTTGAAAGCTCAGAACTGAGTGGAAGCAATAGAGATGGCAAGAAGTGGTTGAATTTTTTTTTTTAAGGCAGATGATTTTCTGATGAATTGCATGTGTGGTGTGAGAAAAAGAGATGAGTCTAGGATGACTTCTTGTTTGTTCTAAGCAATGACAAAGATGTGCTGGCAGCAGTTGAGGTGTGGAAAGCTGTGCATGAAGAAGGGCATTTTTAGACGTGTCAAGTAAGCGGTTGGCAACACAAGTCAGAGCATCGTGAATTGGATTAGCCTAAAAAGTATGCTACAAGGACACGTTTTAAACTCAAGTGTTGATTGCTCAAATTTTGAGACAATGACCCAATTGTACAAAAAGCTGGGGAATTCAGAAGCATGCAATGATATTACCGTGGAGGAAGAAGTTGGTCATAGATCATGTCCAGCCTCTGTTTGTATAACAGTGATCACACTGTTACTGCCCAAGAAACAGTAAGCCAAAGAAAACTGAGTTAAAAGTCACTGAGAGTTGTAAAACTTCCATTAATTATTAAAATTAGAAACAGGCAACAATTCTTAATGTTAAAATTTTTGGCAGAGTTCATCTAGAATTGAGCCAATAATTTCTGAGCCAAGGACAGAGTTGCACAGGACAGAGTTGTGGTGCCTGTCTGTATACTAAGTTGCTCTACTCTGAGAATCTTCAAGGTGTGACCACAAGGACCCCTTGAACAGGTGCTGGTGGCTCTCAAACCCCTTTAGGGGAAAAGGACCACCTGCAACTCCAGGTTCCTCATTCTTGCGTCCTCACGCTGCAGAGGGGCTATGGGGCAGGGCAAAAGGCACTTGAAGACTTTTGCCAGGCCACTTACCCTCTCGGAGCCTTGTAATCCTCATCTGGAAAACGGGAATATTTATCTCACAAAGCTGGTATAAAGTTGAAAGTGATGATATTTGTAAACATCCTGAAGGTTTGTGCTCACCAATCACCCTTCTATCTGAATATCAGGGAGACAAACACAATTGCAGTTCAGTTGATCTGTGTAAGTTCCTGAGTTGAGTCGAATAAGCTAACTTTATAACTTCATAAATTTTACTTTTCTCAGGCAGAGTTTTATTGTTTTTAATCTTCAAAGATATTTGGAAGGCTCCCACCTCTTGGGTAGAGATATATTCTGCCCTGCTCTGGATTCCAGGCATTAACTGCCCAGCTGCCCCAGTCCTGAAGCCCTGAGAAAAATCTCCCCCTGACCACTCCCCTGAATAGAAACTCCTGAGGATTAAGGACTCTGTCTTTTCCCCCCTACCATTTGTAATGAGGTTATCTCTCCAACATCCACTTCTTCTTTTAGTAAGAACCCAACTTTTAGATATTTGATATCTAAATATCTCATCCCAGCCAGTGTGCTCTGGGGAAAGCTAAATCCCTAGGAGTGGGGCGTTTGACTTCAATCTGAGCTCATCAGTAATTGCATGTCTTGTTCACACTGATTAGTTCACATATGAGCATATAGCTCAAGTTAGGTTGGTGAGGTGCATGTACGTGTTTGCTAAGCACTGCCGGGAAGGGTGGCTTCCTACATTTCTAAGGAAATTCCTAAAAGTCAGTCTTTCTCTGTGCATGTGGACAAGAGTTCCCCAGGAATCATTAGTAAGCATCCTTTATGGGTTCACTTGTGTCCCCCTACCCCCCCGACAAAATGTTGTTGAAGTCCTAATTCCCAGTACTTCAGAATGTGAAAGTATTTGGAGATAGGGCCTTTACAAAGGTAATTAAGGTAAAATGAGGTCATATGGGTTGGACTTAATCCACCTGACTAATGTCCTTATAAGAAGAGGAGACTAGGACACAGACATTCACACAATCGAAGAAAGACCATGTGAAGTGTAAAAATTGATAAACAGAAACCTCAATTAAAATAGAGTCAGGAAGCCAGAAGGGGGAAGCTCTCCTGTCGTATGAAGACAGCAGAGCCCAACAGGAAGAAGAAAGACTTTCTCTTCTTGCCTGGCAAGAGCTCAGCCAATGAGAAAACGTCAGCACAACTCAGCCAATGAAAAGCCATTATCGTTTGAACTCTCAAGTCCTCCAGTGGACCCTTTGTTTCCTGTAGCCATCCCAGCTTCCCTTTCCCCTCTTTAAAAGAGTTCTCCTCTCCTTCCTGTGAGAGGACTTGCACATGGCTTGCCATACTTGCACACCCTGAATGGCAATTCTTTACTGATCCTGAATAAAACCTTTTTTTTCTGGAGAAATAATTGTCAGTCTATTTGTTATAGGTCAACAGAAGACAAAAAAAGAAGATGGCCACCAATTCAAGGAGAGAGGCCTCAGAAGAAACCAAACTTGCCAACATCATCATCCTGGACCTGTAACCTCCAGATCTGTGAGAAAAAATTTCTGTTGTTTAAGCCACCCAGTCTGTGGTAATTGTTATGGCAGCCCTAGCAAATGAATACAGCATCCTACAACCAGGATGAGGAACAAGGCTGAGGGGGATGCCTTCTACCATGTCAGAGACAGGGTCCTTGGTGGCATTCCTGAATTGCTAAGCAAATCAAGCCCAAAGCTTATTCTGTCGCTGAACTTTGCCTGACAATAGCAAAATTGTCCCCCTTTTTGCTTTATTGTTTCAACTGTAACTAATAACCAAGTACACCACTGTGTCCTTAGTACCTAGAACCAAGCCTCATCGTGGTAAGTGCTTAATAGTATTTGTTGAATGACTAGAGGAAGGAATGAAAGAATAAGCCACAAAAGGAATTGTAGTGTGTTGATCTGGGAAGCCCAGTGAGGTAGCAAGCAGCAGAGGAGTGAGTCAATCTTATTATTATTACTATTATTACTACATTCCATTGGACACGTTCTATGTGGACCAGGAGACAGATATTACCATTTTTAAGCAACAGAGCTAATTCATAAAGGTGACCTGTACTCATTATAACAAAAGTTGTTTAATTGGCAGACATCTGAAAATGTAAAAATTCCCCTCAATTTCTACAACTGGAAATTTCTAATTAGAAGCACAGGACTACTAGAGCCAGATCACTTCTGGTCTCTTAAGATCATCCAGATAACTCCTTCATTTTAGAGATGAGAAAACGAAGGCTTAGTGAGGTTAACTGCCCTTTCCAGGTCACACAGTGTGCTAATGGTGGAGCAAAGGGAGGGAACAAAAAAGAAACCCAGTTTCTCTAAAGAAGAAAAAGTTTTCCTGGGATAAGAGTTCATTCCTTTTAGTTAAATTATTCCCATAGTAATAGGACAATACCTTCTTTTCCTGCTCAAGAGAAACTGATTTTCTTTACAAACATAGACCATCTCTTCTCAGAGTGGGAAACAATGATGGTATTGTATAGCCACTGTATGAGTAATCTAAATGAAAAGCATGCACATTTATTCAGATGTTAGCCAATCAAGCAACTTTTAGTGGAATGAGTGAGTCATATGGTAGAGAAATTTTGTAATGTTAAGTAGAAAAGAATACACAAATGTCAGAAAAAAAATCCTTTTAAAAAAACCCTTTTAGTTCAGGAAACATACTTAAATCTTAAGCAGTGTGTTTTGTGTTCTTTTTACACTTTAGAAAAACTTTGGCATTGTGGCATAAAAGGTGAAAGATGAGATAATAAGACATTAGGTAAGTTGTAAAAAGAGAAATACTGAGAAGTTGACAGCGATAAAACGGTACTGGATAATATAAGGAATGAATGTTTTGAAACTGCTCAAAGGAAAAGCAACTCTTAAGATACTTTAGAAACATTAAAAAGTAGAGTTAACACTGCTAATCAAAATCAAATCAATAATTAGAAAAAGTTTTAATAGTTAGAAGAATAGGACCAAGATATCTAAATGGTGAGAGAGAAGGACCATAGTTACTGACGTATGAATAGTTAGTGCTCCTGAACGTAAGAACAAATGGAAGATAATCAATATTCAGACATAAATAAAATGAGCTAAGAAATCACTTTAATCTGCAGATCCAAAGAGCTTACTTGGCAAAAAGCAGAACTGAGATAGTGGATCAATAAATAGATATAAACAGGTAAAAGTATGAATCCTCAAAAAAAAAAAAAAACTAGGGGACTTCCCTGGAGGTCCAGTGGTTAAGACTCTGAGCTCCCATTGCAGGGGGTGCGGGTTTGTTCCCTGGTAAGGGAACTAAGATCCTGTACCCAGCTCAGTGCAGCAAAAAAAAGGAAAAGAAAATCTGGAAACAAAAGAAAAAATCTGGTAAGCTATAAAGGAAGAAATTCCAGGCTGACTTTAGACTTCTCTGTAACGTGGGGTGCCAGAAGTCAGTGGAGCAACATCTATGGTGATCTGAGTTGTGAATTCAAGATGTCCTCATCTATACTGCCATTGTTGTGGAGGCAAGAGAAAGTCTTTTTCATTGATGCCAGGTGCTTGAGAATCCTATCCAGGCTGAAAGAGGAAAAATATTAGCACTCAAAGTACTCCAGAAAACTGGAAGCTCTATCAAAATAAAGGAACCAAGAATGGGGAAGCCAACTATTGGTGAGCACTGAAACATTCAAATATAGAAATACTTGCTGATAATTATTGCAAGCATAGTCACAAAGCAGAAGACAAATGCGATAAATATATTTTTTAAATGAGATTTTATTAAAATGCTTAGTCCCGTGCTTGGAAAGTAAATGCAATAAAAATTAAGTAGATGCATTTAATATTAATATCACATAAATAAAATTTAAGCAAGCTAATAAAAGAAACTAGAAGGATTGTGTGTGTGTGTGTGTGTGTGTGTGTGTGTGTGTGTGTGTGTGTGTTTGTAACATTAAGCACTCAGACCTATATTAAAGATATATTAGTCAGGAGCCTTTAGGAGCCAAATAACAAAATGTTAAAATTTATAAAATAAATATTGATTAAAAATACTGGGAGAAAATGAGAAAAAGTGTGAAACTTTTTAACAGCACTTTTAGTCACTCATGACATATCAAACAGGCAAGAAGTACATGTATGGAAATAGAGAAAATCTGAAGACTGTAAATAAGGGCAAATTCAGAAAGATAAGCACAAAGAATACCTTGAGAGGGCTTCCCCGGTGGCGCAGTGGTTGAGAATCTGCCTGCTAATGCAGGGGACACGGGTTCGAGCCTGGTCTGGGAAGATCCCACATTCCACGGAGCAAGTAAGCCCGTGAGCCACAACTACTGAGCCTGCGCGTCTGGAGCCTGTGCTCCACAACAAGAGAGGCCACGATAGTGAGAGGCCCGCGCACTGCGATGAAGAGTGGCCCCCACTTGCCGCAACTAGAGAAAGCCCTCGCACAGAAACGAAGACCCAACACAACCAAAAATAAATAAATAAATTAATAATAAAAAAAAAAGAATACCTTGAGAGACTGAATATACATATGGACAATGACCAGACTGTATATAAAAATGGAACTCTGAACCACAACCTGAAGTAACCAGCTCAGGAAGCCAACCTACTATCTGTAGCAACCAGTCCAGAAAGCCAAACAATAACTACTGTAGTGATCTGCCCCAAATAGGCAGCCCTTGATTAATAACTGACAGCTTCCCTTATTAATAACTGACTCTGCTTCCAACTTAACGACCAAACAGAGAAAGACAAATATGCAATGCTAACCAATCACATAGGATGCTGTACTTCTGGATTGTCTGCCTACTGCTTCCCATGCCAACAGTTTCCAATCAGGGCACACCTGCAGTCTTTTCTTTCTTTTTTTTTTTTTTGCGTTACAAAGCTTTCCCACTCCTCTGCCTACCTTTGAGTCCTGCCAACACAAATGATACTGACTGACTTCCTTGCTATAGTAGGCACTAAATAAACAACCATTGCTTTTTTTCATTTAGGTGATTTTTTTTTAATTTCCACAATTTTAATTATTATGTCCTAATTTTTAGTAAATGTTAAATATTTTTCAAAATAAATAATTACTTGTTATACCTCAAAGGTACTTTTAGTAAATTCCAAAGAGCAGGAATCCTTCTAAAAATATTCTCTGACTGCAAGGCAATACAATTAAATGTGAATTACAAAATGTTAAAGAAAAATAAAGTCACCTGGAAATTAAAGATAAAAATAACCAAAAACTACTAAATAGTTATTTAGTAGTGAAAGAGGAAATTAAAAATTCAACACTAAAATATTTGGAAAATAAAAACAATAAGAATTATCTCATAAAATTTATGAATTCAGAAAAAAATCCATAGTCTTAAGCATTTTCATTATGAAAGGAAAGAATTACAAGTAATGTCATCAAGATGGCAACATAGATCATTCCTGACTTCAGTCCCCCTCACAAGAAGACCGACTAGCAAGTGTCCATAGACAAGACATGATTGTGAAAATGCTAGAACACAGGAGTGAGGTGAAACAACCCCCTGGACCACAGAGACCAAGAAGGACCACATTAGAAGGGTAATTTGAAGAACTACACTCTGACAGCATCATCCTTCCCCCAGGCAGGCACAAGGCCACACTGAGAGGGCCCTACTGGGCCTACAATTTCTCCAGTGGGGAAAAAATATCCCAAAGTGAGCATCCACTTCCCCCAATGTTGCAGGATGCTTCCCAGGATGCCCTCTCTGGTCTCAACTCACAAGAATCACTGGGGAAATCTGCAGGGCTTGACCACTGTGGATCAGAAACAAGCAGAGAAGAAGGGTGGAGCTTATAGCAACCAGTGCTCAGATCTTGGCAGATGACATTTCTCTTCACACATGCACCAGAGCAAAGATCACAGATGGTGACCCCATTTGGCTAGGGAGCTTAGTTGGTATTTTTGCCTGATTTGGATTGCAGGCTATAAAATCAACATACAAAAGTCAGCTGCATTTCGATGCACTAACAATTATCTGAAAAAGAAATAAAGGAAACAATCCCATTTTCAATAGCATCCAAAACAATAAAATACTTATTAATAAATTTAATGAAGGAGGTGAAAGATCTGCACACAGACAATTGTAAGATACTGATTAAAGAAGTTGAAGAAGACACAAATAAATGGAAAGATACCCCCTGTTCATGGATTGGAAGATTTAATATGTCCATAATACCCAAAACAATCTATAGATTCAATGCAATCCCTGTCAAGATTTCAATGGCATTTTTCCACAGAAATAGAAAAAAATTCCTAAAATTCATATCAAACCACAAAAGACCTCAAATACCCAAAGAAATTCTGAGAAAGAAGAACAAAACTGGAGGCATTACACGTTCTGATTTCAAAATATACTACAAAGCTGTAATAATCAAAACAGTATGGTACTGGCATAAATATAGACACATAGACCAATGAAACAGAATTGAGAGACCAGAAATAAACCCATGCATATACAGTCAACTAATAGTTGACTGTAGGGAGCCAAGAATACTCAATGGATAAAAGATAATTTCTTCAATAAGTGTGCTGGGAAAACTGGATATTCACATACAAAAGAATGAAACTGGACCCCCTATCTTACACTGCTCACAGAGATTAATTTGAAGTGAATTAAAGAAAAATGTAAGACCTTGAAGCCATCAAACTCCTAGAGGAATACATAGGGAAAAACTCCTCGAAATTGTTCTTGGCAATGATTTTATGGATATGACACCCAAAGCATAGGTAACAAAAGCAAAATAACCAGGCAGGAATATGTCAAACTAAAATGCTTATGCATAAAAAAAGAAATGATCAACAAAATGAAAAGGCAACATATGGAATGGGAGAAAATATTTGCAAACAATATATCTGATAAGGGGTTAATATCCAAAATATATAAGAAACTCATACAACTCAATAGCCAAAATAGAAATAATCCATTTAAATTATGGGCATAGAACATAGACATTTTTCCAAAGAAAATATTCAAATGGCCAACAGGTACAAGAAAAGATACTCAACATCACTAATCATCAGGGAAACGCAAATCAAAACCACAAAGAGTTATCACCACTTAATGTTAGAATGGCTATTATCAGGAAGACAAGAGGTAAGTGTTGGTGAGGATGTGGAGAAAAGGGGACTTTTGTACATTTTTGGTGGGAATGTAAATTGGTGTCGCCACTATGGAAAACAGTATGGAGTTTCCTTAAGAAATTAAAAACTCCCATATGATCCAGCAATTTCACTCCTGTGTATATATATCCAAAGGAAATAAAATCTCTATCTTCAAAGTATCTGCACCTCCATGTTTATGGCAGCATTATATACAATAACCAAAACATGGAAATAACCTAAGTTTTCATCAGTGGATGAATGGATAAAGAATACATGGTATAGGGCTTCTCTGGTGGCACAGTGGTTAAGAATCTGTCTGCCAATGCAGGGAACACAGGTTCGAGCCCTGGTCCAGGAAGATCCCACATGCCGCGGAGCAACTAAACCCGAGTGCCACAGCTACTGAAGCCCGCACGCCTAGAGCCCATGCTCCACAACAAGAGAAGCCACCTCCGTGAGAATCCTGCGCCCTGCAACAAACAGTAGACCCCACTCGCCGCAACTAGAGAAAGCCCACACACAGCAACAAAGACCCAACGCAGGCAAAAATAAATAAATTTATATAAAAAAAGAATACATGGTACACATACACAATGGAATATTATTCAACCATAAAAAGAAAGAGATCCTCCCATCTGTGACAACATAAATGAATCTTGAGGGCATTATGAAATGTCAGAGAAGAAAGACAAATGCTATATGTGGAATCTAAAAAAAAAAAAAAAAAAAGAACTCATAGAAACAGAGGACAGATTGGTGGTTGCCAGAGGTGGGGATTGGGGGAAATGGGTGAAGATGATCGAAGGGAACAAATTTCTCGTTATAAGAAGAATAAGTTCTGGGGATGTAACGTACAACATGGTGACTGTCATTAACAATACTGTATTGTATATTTGAAAGTTGCTTAGAGAGTAGATTTTAAAAGTTCTTAACATACTCCCCTCCCCCGCCAAACACAAATTGTAACTATGTGAGGTGATGGATGCTAACTGAACTTATTGCAATAGGTACATAGAGCATATCATTACTTTGTACATATTAAGCTTATACATAGTCTATGTCAACTTTATCTCAGTAAAGCTGAAAAAATATTTAAAAAATGAATGAGCAGAATTAAAATAAATAAATGAACTGAGTATGCAACTCAAAACCCCAGGGAAAAAGTGAGTGAAATTAGCATTGGAAGTGGTAGTGAACTCCATGGATGGCCTTGAATACCTCAGTCTTCCTGGTCTCCCCTCCCTTGCTGAACCTCTCAATTTTCTCTGCTGTCAGATAATTAACAGGAAGGCTTTGAGGGTGGCACATACCTTCGTTTATTAGTAAATTGCTCTCCAGAAAGTGCTTTGAGGCAAAGCTAATTTCCACCAATGTGAGAAGATTTGGTCCTATCAGAAGAAGGACGTTATTTGAATATGTGCCAAAAAAATATATTTTCTGTCTTTCCTTGGTTGAACACTCAATGGGAGTTACTCTCATTAGCTCCCCTTCTTTATGGCATTTGAATAAAACAGACAAGTCCGTCTTGAAGATGATAAATGACTAATAAATTTTAATTGGCACTTTAGCTCGTAAAATATAAACAGTCATTAAATTCATCCAGTAGATTGTTAAAATGGAAGTGCTAAAAATGGCAGAATATGCCAAAATAGCAGCTTTAAGAACTTCTGGTTTCCTTCCGTTCTCAAGGCTAATCCTACAGTCAAAATTCCTATGGAAGATATAGAGAAGAATTAGGGATCAGAAGGGTGGAGGAGAGGGAAGTGAATTAAAATATACAGATGCAAAATAAAAACAATTCTTCAAATGTCTGGTAAATGATGTGTTCTTTGTTTTCACAAATACTAGTGCTGCTATAGTTACTGTAGGGGAAAGAAAGGCCAAATTAGGTGTGGCTTCTTCTCTGATACACTAGCTAGGGTGGAAGAAAATGCTCCTTTTAAAAATAAGCAAATTAGACTTGAGTAGGTACAGATAGAACATTTACAGGTGAACAAAGAGAATCCGTGTCCTCAAGGAACTGGTCATGATTCTATAACTATTGCAAGCCAATAGGGCTTTTGTTTTCAGGGTCCTTTTTAAACAAGACTCAGTGTGGATCTGTGTTGGTAGCTTGTAGAGCATTTGTCCCATGACATTTTTCATCATCTTTTAATCCTGGATGACCTAACAGGACATTGGCCAGTTTGAAGCTCACAAAAGTGTCTTCTTTTGATGCAGTAAGTTCATGTCTATAAATTTTCTTAAATAAATAATAAAGAATGCTCACAAGATTTAATTGTGAGAATATTCATTGCAGAATTGCTAATAATAGCCAAAAACTGGGTTGGGGGGAAGGTTATGTGAATAGTCAACAATAGGAGTTTATCTACCTAATGGGGCAGTCATCCAATGGGTCACTGCAGTGTTTGGACAACATGCGAAGTGCTGGCCTTCCAAGACAGGAGGTCTGAAGAAGAAAACATGGCACTCTGGAGGAAGCACCTTCAAAGCAGTCAAATGGGTAGTCAAACAGAGATTCATTGTCTAAACTTCTCAATTCTCAATGGAAACTGAAATACGGAAGACAAGCTATGCCAGAGACTGCTACTTATCTCTGTTCTCTCATTCTTCCTTAGGAAAAGAAGCTTGATTTTATTCTGGCCAATGGGTTAAAAATGAACAAACAAAAACATTTACCAGCTTTTCTTCAGTTAGAGATAACAAATAAGATGCAAGCAAAAATTAATGGGTGGGAGTTCTAGGAATGCCAGTTAAGAGGACACATAGCTGGCATGAGCCCCTCTTGTCCTTCCTCCTGTCGTCCTTTCTGTTAGACTAGAATCTGGGGATGATGGTAGGAGTTCTAGCAGCCATCTTGAGCCAAGAGCCATCCATACCATGAGGTGACCTTGAGTATGAAAGTCCTTTAATGGAGTAAAAATATACAGGAGGCTGAGACCCCAGTGATAAGAAAATAAAATATGAGCCCTGGACCGTCTACCTCCAGAATTCTTTACATAGGTGAAAATAAATCCTTGTAAACTTAAGCCACCATTATCTGGATTTTATAGATGTGCAGCTGAATCTAACTCCAATTGATTCACCTACTAAATGGAAATCAAAATGTTCCTTAAAGAATCACTCAAGGATACCGGCCTGTAAGTAGGAAGCTGCTCTTAGGAGGTGAGTCATGATGGAAAATATTATTTAATGAAGGGCATTAATATTGCCTTACCCAGTAATAACTGTTAACGCTTATTTTTCTCTATGAGAAGAGCCAAGAATAATGTCTCTGAATTTAATTTTCCAAATATGTGTGTCACTGATGATGTCAGTTGAATCTGATGATTCAAGAATATGTTTATGTGAAAAAATTTGGTCATCCTATAAAACAACATTGGAGAGTCAAAGACACAACTGGTTGTAGCTGAAAGTTTTAAAAATACATAATATTCAATTTTAATATATTTGCTTTGCTATAATGCAATCTCCCTCTGTTGCCAGAAACATTTGACAAAGTCTTTTAAACATAGAAAGTTATGTTTCTGTGGATGATTTTAAAGAATATAAAAGAAAGGGGAGCTGAGGGCCTTGTTAGGGTCAGTATGGCTTAAAAAAAAAAAAAAAAAAGACTAGGGAAGGTGAGATGCCTGTAAAAGAGAGCAAAGGTTCAGCAGAATTAGCAAGTAAGAACCAGAAGTGATGACTAAAAATATAAAGTCCAGAAAATTTGAAGAAATCTTGGGGAGGCCATTAGCATAGGATAGGGGACTCAAATCAAGTTTATGTAAATCTGAAAGAATAGGATCCTTCAGCTGATACCAGAGTAACATTTTTATACATACTGAAGACTCAGATATGTATTCTCAAATTCCTTACTACAGGATCTGAGATCGTGGTGAAATGTGTATGAAGGAAATTTTAACACCTTAAATAAGAAGTTAGCCTAATCTCAGACTCTAGGCAAACCTTCTCTCTCCAAAAATTCTTTAGTTGAAATGCTCCTGATCTGACCCCTTGAGTTTTTCCAGAGGGAATTAACAAATTAATTTATCTAGACTATCTAGACTATCCAGAACATTCATGAGAAATTAAGCCCAGGTTAACACAGCAGACTATGGATTTGACTAGAACACGCAACTCTTCTTTTTGACAGTAGATGGTGAAATTTCAGTTGTTCATTTATTATTATTCTTGACAGTACTTTAAATTCTAAGCTGATATCCTTACCACCTCTAAATTCTTACACTCTAGGAGAACACATAGTTTTGTAGAATGTGGGTTACAACACTGTAATTGAAAAAATATGGTGAAAGAAAGTTATTATACCCTCATCCAAGAATTTTGCATTTACTCGATAATCCTAATTACCCTTTACTCTATTTTCTGGGATATATTCTTTAAGCTCATAAGACGGTATGATATGGTAATATCACCTTAGTGAACCGTGGAGGCTGCTGTGTATAGGGAAAGTAGAACCCTTTAGAACGCTTTGGTAGCACTGATAATGATATTTTCAAGTTTGTTGTATAAGGAGTTATTTTTATAATGGAATCTTATAAATATTTAAATATGTTAAATTTGCTGGAAGAAAAATTCAAATTTGAGTTTTATATCCCTATAGAAATTTCTCCCAAATTTGCGGTTGCATTTTGGACTGATAATACACCAATTCTATTGGTAAAATAATTGAAAGTGAGGAGCCATTGGAATTCTGCACACACTGCAGTTGTGTACCTGTGATGGCCAGCTGAGTCACAAAGAAGGTCATTCTCGACTTCCTCTTCCTTCTCCGTGTAGAGAACAGTACGATGGCATTTCCAACAATGGTGAAAACAAAGAGGACCCACAGAGTTATCAACTGCTCAGTCTGTGAGAAACAAAGCAACACAAAACTGGTGTATCAGTGAGGACCAGGGTACTTTACAGAATGCAAGGCTCAGGCTTTGGTGTTGAAATGTCTTCCTCCTGGTCTCCTATCCCCACCTGTCAAAGCTCTACTCTCAAGAGAACAAAGACACAGTGGTCCTTATTTATACTGGCAGCAGTGTAAATTGATGCAACCTTTAAAAAGATCCATTTGGAAATATATGTCAAGAGACAAAAATGTATACAAAGTATTCTTGCCAAGCAATTTTAAGCCTATGTGAAAGAATTCTAAGTTTGAAAAAGAACACTACAATCACAAAGATGTGCATATTTATTGTAAGAAGAAATTGGAAATTGTTGAAAGATAATAGGATAGTTAAGTAAATAAAACACTTCAATTCAGTGAACTATTATGTAGCTATTAACAATGACAGGCATGAAGATTATGTGGCAACATTAAAAATGCTTATAATATAATGGTAAATTGAAAAACATAATAAAATTGTATGTTGGGTGTGATTACAACTCTGCAAAATTATACATGTAGGGAAAAGACTGAAGTATACTAAAATGTTAAGAGTGGTTATTTTAGGGTAGTGTGATTATGGGTTATCTTACTATTTCTCCTTTGACAGGATTGTATAATATAGTAATATTAAAGTTCCACTGAATAATGTATAATTAGTAAAGATGAAAAAAGCAGGAATGCTACTCATTTAAAACGTCAAGTTCTTCATAAAAAGTTTTCCACTCTTCCTTCAAATGGAACTTTCCATCTACCTAAAGTCCATAGCCCAGAATAAGCAGAACCCCGGGGCAACGGGATGGGTTGGACATAAGGACGGGGTGGGCTGAGCTGTGGGTGAGGAACAGGAAGCCAAGGGGATCCAGAGGCAAGTCGGAGATCAGAAGCCAAGAGACTTCAGCCCAAAAGGTCTGGGCAGAGTCCTGGTAAGAAGGCACACGTCTAAGACTCGGATGAGAAGTGCTTCTCCTGTTTGGAGAAGATGGTAAGAAGAGCCTGAAGAAACCCCTTGTGATGGTAAAATTGTATGTGTCAACCTGGCCAGGCTAGAGGACCCAGCTGTTTGGTCAAACCCTAGTGTAAGGTGGTTGTTGTGAAGGTATTTTATAGATGTGATCGACATCTACAATCACTCGACTTTAAATAAAGCAGATTACCCTCCCTAATATGGGTGGACTTCAACCAATGAGTTGAAAGCCTTGAGAGCAAAAGCCGAGGCTTCCCAGAGAAGAAGGAATGCTTCCTCAAGAATTCCTTGTGGAACATAGAGATCAAGCCTAAGTTTCCAGCCTGCTATATCCTTTAAGGATTTCAGACTTTCCAGTCCCCGCAATCACGTGTACAAATTCCTTAAAATAAGTCTCTCTCTCAATAAAATATGTTATCTATCTATCATCTATCTATTTATTTATCTATCTATCTATCTATCTATCTATCATCTATCTTCCTATTGGTCCTGTTTTCTGTGGAGAACCCTGCCTGACACACTCCCTGAGAATCTGAGGCATCACGGCAGCACTTCTTATATACTAAATTAATTTTAAATTATACAATAACAGCCAAATAAATTCTTCTATAATAATTCAGATAAAGCTCAAATCCCCTTTGTCCACCACTTTCCATCTTGATCAACTCTTTCCATCTTGATCAACCCATCTTGCAGAAGGTAAATATCCTTTTGATTACATTGTACATCCTTCCTATCCTTTGAAAAATACGTCATAAGCATGCACACACACACACACATCCATAGCAAATAAATATCAAGCTGATATTAAAGTTCTCCATTTCACATTTACAGATGGGTCCTGAGGCCCTGGTGGAGGTCAGGGCCTTGGAGCCACAGAACGGTGGAAGTTAGGGAGGGTGGGCCTTGTGGTGGTGCCGGGGGATGGGTGGGTGCACAGCTGGAGTGGGAGGACCGCAGGGTGGATGACCTCTGCTGCTTTGAAGGGCACAGGTGGCGGATACTTCACCTCCAGCATGCTTACATCATCTCCTATTTGGAGAGCAGAGTCTTTGCTCAGTGCCAGGCCTCCTGCTTTTTCTCTGGTCCTTTTCTAACCAGAAGGGTCACATTTTTTTGGATGATTCAATTCTCTAGCAGCCTACATATGGGTGGCACTGAGAAAGCATCAGGAATGGAAACTAATTATTTTGAAAAGGGTTATTCTGAGTGGAGTGAGGGAAAGAGTTTTTGTAGGAGAATTCTGTTCTTTGAGATCGATGGACGACTGTGCTGTCAGGAGAAAATACAGCAGGGGAAGCCTTGATGTACCAGTCTGATGTTCTCCATTCAGGATCTTGTGTGTAGGTGGTGGGACATAAATAAGTGGTTTGAACTTGGAGGACCTACATTATAAAACTGTAGAGCAACCTGGGGACCAATGCAAGAAAATAGGTGGCTTGGAAATCTCTCTTAGCAGAAGGTCTCACGGACACTATGATACTGATAGATGATACAGGGGATACGTAAGGCATCTATGTCCCCAATATGGTCGTAATGTAGTGTGCTGCCAGGGAAGATGATGGCACCCTGGGGGTGTTCATGGTTCAGAAAAGATCAAGAAGCCCTTGGAGCAGGTGATGTGACAGGTAGGGGCCTGCGAAGTCCTTTCCAGCCCTGCTGAGAATGCAAATAAGGGATTTTCCACAAATTTCTCCTATTTCTCTTAGGAAACCTTTTTCATCTGGAGAAGCGTTTTGATGCCTTAAAGTAATTTCTTGTTTTGAATTACAAAGCACTGTATCACATTCAGCAAATTTTCTCTGCTTGGGTAGTGGTGGAGGGTAGTTTATTTCCACAATTTTCCAGTACTACGTCGATCTCTGTTGAACTCCTTCAGCCTCAGATGAAGAAGGAAGGGAAAAGTTAGAACGCTTGTGATGTCTCTTTGTCAGATCAGAAATCCAGCTCTCCATGGTGAATAGGGAGAGAGCAGTGTTGGGAAGCAGACAAAGGAAGAGGCCTGGCCCTCTGCAGGGGACGGTAGAGTCTCGGGAAGGCAGTGAATATAGACTGTTTTCCTCACTGAGTCGCTTGTCTTCACCAGCACCATCCCCAGGCCTGCCCAGCTCCCGCATCCCTTTAGCTGGGAGAAAGCAGCTGGCGTGTGCGGCATTCAGCGAACGTCCCACAGAAATCTGCCCCAGACTCAGCCTCTGGGCTGAGCCTTCCTGTGGTGGGATTCCCTGGGGGCCGGCCCCCCCTCCCCGATTCTCCAGGGTGACTCTTACTGCACAGGAGACAGAGAGAGAGTGAATGAGTCTGCTGCCCTGTGCTCGGGCGTCTTACCTCCTCTACACCTTATAGAGATAACCTCCAATTTTCCAGCAGGTGGGCATCAACCTTCCCTATTTTCTACTTCTGACTCTGATTTTTTCCAACTAAAATTACACTCTGAAGCCCTTTTGGCTGAGAATTAGAAAGAGTAGGAGAGTTAATCAAGTGAAGCCAGGGTAATTGTGAACTAGAGGTCAATGCCTTTTCTAGAATACACCTCTCTTCATGCACCCCTTTCCTGACATAACTAGTGCCTTTGGTAAGCACAATTAGGCCACAGTTCCAGAAATGCAACACTGAACTGGGTAAATGATTTGCTTTTCACAAAGTGTGTTGGTGATTATGCTGCTGGCACCAAGAGATTTCCAGAAATCAAGTTTCTCTAATGGAGGAGCCCCCTGACCTCCCAGTGGGCATGGAATGGCTGCTTTCTTCATCTTTGGACTGCATGATCCCGACCCAGGCATCCAATCTCTTCAAAGTAGGCTTGGGGATCAGAACCGCTCTGCTGGGAGCACAGAGTGACAAACACTGCAAACCAAATTATCCCGCTTAGATGTATCAGTGAATTGGAAGTCAAGTCCCAGGAGGGCTGGAGCAGTCAGTGCTGGCTTGGCTGAGCCTTTTCTTAGGAGCTTGCAGTAACTGTGCTTTGGGCTGGCCGTCCCAGGGTGCTCTGTGAACAGGTCAGGGTCTGTTCTCCTTGGGATTAGATGATGTGTATGGATCAGGTTGAACAAATCCTGTGAAATCACGTCCACTCCTTCTGCTTTGGAGTTTTCTATTGAAAGACAATCTCAACCTTAAGTCACTGGCTCCAGGAAATTTCCAGATGAAAGAAGTTCCCTACTGTTGCTTTCCAAGAGCCATGTTTATTTATTTGTTAATTCATTCGGTATCAGTGAATTGTCTCTAGTATAAAGTGTTGGCACTACAAAGGAGACTAAAACATGTAGATTGTATAAATGATACCCAGCCAAAATTAAATCCTGTTTCATCAAGTTGTACAAAGGTCATTAAGTATGAAAACAATTACATAGTTGTAGGATCATTTATTCATAGTATGCTTAAACCCATGCTTGCACATACACCTAAACACACACGCATCCCAGGGTAATATGTGGATTTGGAGAATTATGACAATAGGAATTGGGGAAACAAGTTTAGAGGCATTTGAGCATCACAGTCAAGTGAGCCATTTAGTAGAAAAGTGAGTAGGCATTCAAACCAGTCTGATTTGGAATCAGATTCTTTACTACTTGCTAGATGTGTGACACATCAGTAAGTGGTAACCTCTCTGAGCCTGTTTTCTCATTTATAAAATGAAGACAAAAATAAAATCTGTCTCAGGATACTTGTGATGGATAGATATGATGACAAAAATGGAGATTTCTAGCTCAGTGACTGATGCATAGTACACACAAAATAAAAATTGGTTTATCTCCTTTCTTAGTTTCATGGACTACATTTAGGTTTGAGCAGTGATTTATAAATAACTCACTACTTTTTAAGAATGATGCTTGAATTTACCCTCTTCGTCCTATTTTCAGTTCCAGTCTGCTGAAATTTCACTTGAGCCTAACAGGTCTTCCACCTGCGCCTCTTCCCCACAGGTACGGATGGTATACCAACACCATTCTCAGAACCAGTATTTAAGAATATAGCTGGGGATTAAATGCCCCCTAGTGGTCATGTGAGGCAAAAATTCAAGCCAGATGCTCAATAGTGAGTAGAGGGAATAGGTGAATTTGGAATTTTTCAGTGACTAGAGACTTTTAAACTCAGTTAAATAGTTGTGGGATTATGACTAATTGGTTTTTAACCTCAAGTTCCTGAGGTCACGTGGTGACTCCAGCTTCCTGCAGATCAGAAAATTACAACCTTGGTTTGAGAGGGATGAATTGCAGTGTTCTCTTGACGATGCTGGTGCTGCCATGGGGCTGATCCCTGGGATTTGACGCTATGCGATATGCTTCCAGAGCCAAAAAGATTTCCATGAGGCCAGGCATTAAGTCTGAGTCACCATTTTGGACTGGCATTTTATCTTCCCCATAGAAAGTGATTAATAAATATCTGATGGATGAATATATGGTTGATGACAAGGACAAGGGTACTTATAAGTATCATAAGAGGTTACTTGAAAAGAAAATTATCTCAGGAAATACAGGACATTTAGCTGTATGACTTGTTGAAACTAGATATGTCAGATTTGTCTGGAGAGGAAGACATGATTTATTCAAATCCAAGGAATGATAATCCTCTTTTCCTTTGCAGTCCCGGAAACTGAAAACAAACAAAACAAAACAAAAACAAACAAAAAAACTCTAAGGTATCTTTAACAATCACAGAGTGAATAGGGACTAACGTTATTTGAGCGAATCACATTTTAATCTCGCACCTGACTGACTTAGTTTGTAATGCATAATAGGTACTCAGTAAATAGGTACTCATTGGTCAGACTGCCAATCGTCACAGCTTGACTGATAAGATGACACCGTCCTCAATCTTATGGGTAAGGAATTAGGGCCCAGAGAAGTTGCCATCTAGGATACCTGGCTTCTAAGCGATGCAGCTGGAGTTTGAACATGGCTTTGCTTGCCTGAAAGTCCATGCCCTGCTTATTGTAGTGGCTTTCTGCTCGAATTTTAGGCCAGAGACGGTGAAGCTGCCTCATTTCTTTTCAATTTTCGAGTGGGAAACAGATCTTCATTTTCCTTCTGACCCAAACTTGTCTGAAGCTGGGTTTCTGGAGCTGAGTGGGTTTCATGACTGTCTTCCCCAGGACTGAGAGTAAGGTCAATGCTCAGTATGTGTTTGGGTGGATGGACTCTGGAGTAATGTGTGGCTTCCACACAACAGAAGTTGTAAATATCACACAAGATGCATCTGCATCCTCTGCCCCAGGGATCACAGGGCTTTCTCTACCCTTTACATTTTCATGTTTCATTTTATGGTTCTTGTTATTTCTGTGATGTTGAAGATGAATATCTCAAACACAGGAAGGAGAGAATACATCATACTTCCCAAGAGAGGAAATGAAGTCTCAGAAGGTTATGATTCAGCCTCAGTTCTTAGCCAGCAGGCCAAGAAGCTCTGCTGTCCTGTTACTGAGACCAGTGTACCACCTGTCATTCACAGCATCAGGCTCTGAGGTCTGCTCCAAGCCTCAGTAATTGGCTTAGGTGGGTTGGAAATATCAAAAGCAGAGCTCTGAAATCATCTAATTCCATTGAGGCTGAATCACTATGTAACACAGGGAGCATACAATTCAAAGTGAGATAGGCAGGAGCAGACTGCAAAGCTTTGGATTCCCAAAGCTGCTTCATTAGACTTGGGGAATGAGATGCATTAAGAGGATCTGTAGACCCTTGGGCAGTGACCATTTCTGAACCATTGGAAATCTGTCATTCAGGAGTTTGTCCCAATTTTTCCCTGTGTCTTGCCCTACCTGCTGCTTCAGAAGCATTGCCAGGTGGTCAACAATCACTAAGGAGGTCAAGCAGGAGGCGTGGGGGTAGGACCAGGCTTGCTCATGAGTGCCTGCCTTGGCTACTTCCCCACGACCCCCTCCTCCTGCCGATGCCCCTTTGGAAAATCTGCATTTTCACCACCCTCCCAGTAACCCAGCTTGGAGACATCCTTGCAAATACCATGGAATTATTGTCATCACAACCACCTATCTGCACTCGCATTTTCTAGCTGTTTTACCTGGACCTCTGGGAATTCCGTCTTGGATTACTTCCAGGATAGCCTTCATTGCTAATACTCAATTATGAAAAAATATGTAACGAGACTTTTTAATTAGTTACTATTACAAAAAAATTAGAGAATTACATAAAGCTACATGTAAGTGTGGATGTTAATTCCAGTCTTATATTTTTGTAAGGCTCTTAATATCATTTTAACAGGGGTCTTGAACAGAAATGTAGGTTGCACCCTCTGACTAGGGGCTGGTAGGACCAGCTGGCAGGAGGCCTCCTGCATGTAGAAGAGAGAACATGAATGGAATGGGAGGTATTGTCGCAGCCTGGGTCTGTTGAGGTTGACTGTAGGGCTGTGGACCGAGATGGTCCCAAATATCAATAGTTGGGCGCTACGTGTCATCCTGTGATCTCTCAGATCACAGATCTGAGTGTACCAGAGGGGGAAGGCATTTACCCTGAGGGGAGAGCCTTGGCATATACCTATATGTTGGTGTAGAAATGATACTCAGGCCCGAAGTAGGAAGCTGTCCTTGAAGTCATGTTGCTGTGACAATGATTATACTGGTTTGCAGTCTGTATAATCAAGCTCAACAAACATTTATTGAGAATCTAGCAGCAAAGTTCAACATATGTTGGGAACTTTACCATAGTTCCACAGAAGTTCCATAGTACCATAGAAGGAAGGCTAGGACAGGGAGCTCCTAGTCTGGTGGTAGAGGCATATATGTAAACAAAAAATTTCAGTGTGAGCTACTGTAATGGAGATGCTGTAGGATCCCCAATAAGGGACATGTAGTAGAACTTGAGGAGGGACTGGTCATGGTTGGTCAAAAGGTATATCCTGGAGAAATTAATATGTGAGTTGAGTCTGAGAAATGAGTAGAAGTAGCCAAACAAACAAGTAGTTTGCTTGGCAAGAGTATGCATGAAGGCAGACCGAAAACTTTCAGGTTAGTGATGACAGACAAGGACCATCCATGAACATTAAGTGTGGTCACAGATCAGAGAAAGGCTTATAATGAGAAACTGGACTTGTGTCCTAAAAACTATTTCAAAAGTGGAGAAAGGTCCACCCTGAGTCTTTGTCCTTAGTTAAAAGAACTTGCTACCAAGAGAAAGTATTCCTCCCCATCCGGAATCTTCCCCAATTGTCTTCATTGCATGTACTACCTTTGCCCTACTTCTCAACACCATCATCATAGGTGACAGAATACAACTTTAGCTCCCTCAAACTGGGACTGAACAAGAAAGCAATTCACTGTCTAACATTTATTTCTTAGTTTAGCCTCCAGGACATATTGAATAACTGTATTATTCAATACAGCTCTTTCTACTCGGACCAGAAAGGGTTAGTTACTAGTCTGGAGTATTTGATCATTACTGCCATGGGTCATATTTAGAGTTTAATTAGCAGTGTTAACTTCCCACTGCCTAATTGTTCTCATTCATATCAGGCTTTGGTGCAAATCAGGGAGTGCCTTTGCATGACTGGCTGATTCAGCTTTCTGGTTACTAGTGAATCCTTGAATTTCACCAGAAACAGAAATGCACGTGTCCCACATTCATTTTAATGTGAGTCCCTTCCTGTGATTCGTTCTTGAATCACAAAATGACCTCCAGATTAATCACAAATAGGGTATATTGGAAGCTTTGAGGCAATTAAATTCTGGGATTCCATCTGAATTCCCATAGTATATCAGACCACAGATGCTAGAAATCATCTTAAAACCCACTGGGCTCCAGTCTAGGTAGAAATTAATATTTGTTGAACAAATGAATGAAGTGTCTGCTGTGTACCAAGAACTGAGATTAACATTTAAATTGCTATTTGAGCTCTAGATCCTTGAAATATAGAACACTAACATTTGGATAAATTAGGACCAAATCTCTACAATGTAGTAGAAACCAAAGTAATTCTATGTAATAAAAATACCAAGAAACTATTCTTCCTCGTGATCCACATAATTAAAAAAATAACACTGTGGGAATTTGTTTTCTGTTTTGGAGGTGCTACTAAACAGGGAAAGTGTCCGAGGAAACTTCCCCCTGAGGGCTCATCTCAGCTCAGACCATGATACAATCAATCTGTCATTTCCAGTCCTTCCAGGAGGCTCAAAATCAGGTAGCTAGGAGAAATCTGGCGGAGCGAGCAAATGGAAGAGCAGAGCAGATGCGAGGCCAGGGCATGGAGCCGAACATCCTGGTAGATGAGAATGGGTGGGGGAAAGGGGCGTGAGAAGGGCTCCGTATGAGGATTCCAGGGAGACGGTTCTAGTCCTATATTGCTACTCTTGGCGGCTTCATTTTCTGCGCATCTAAGTTGGGTGGCTGGTCAACAGAGTTTAAAAGGCTAATGAGTTAGTGTACATCCAATGACCGCTGGTCATCTGCCTTGGTTTCCACCGTCCTCTCATTCTCTTGCCTGCGGTTCTAGTCCCCTACATGCTATCTGATCCCCTACATGCAAGCCTCCCCAGCCCAGGGTTGAACACTAATCCTTCCACCTCTCATTAGTCACTTCATAGGCTCCCTGGGAGCCTATCCAAAGTCGACACATGCAGGCACCTGCCTGACTCCAAGCATCACTCCCACTCCACCCGAGCCTCTTGGATGTCGATGGAGTTGGCCACATCACCTTGGGCCTCTGCTCAGGAGCCCTGGTGCCTAGCAGAGGCCAGTGCCCTGGGCCAGGTTGATCCTCTAAGCCCGATGCCTGCCTCTGTCTAATCCACCTGCCTACTAGTCTCAACTTAACATGGAAGCCCGAGTGCACTTTATGGTTCAGCCCATCCCAATGATAATAGAAAAATGACACAATTGGAAAACGGAGTTTTAAAGGAATAGATAATTCACAGGTTGCATGCTTAATCCAGAAATCACTATTAAGATACTAATTGGGGGTCAGAGTGGGGAAAAAATTCTAAGAGGAGCAATATGAGAGAGGGGAGAAAGAAATGAAGTAGGAGAATCACTGCATTCATCACTAAATTCCTGAATTCTGCTTTGGCTCTGAAAGTGTGTAAACTTCATTATTTAAAGACTGCATCCCTCTCGCACCCATACAGTTCATTACTAGGGAGACGCTGGCAGGTCTTCAGACCCTTCAATGTGTGATTCTTGGGGGCCAGTGCATTATCTGGAAACCTTTCTTCTTCCATTTGGCCTGCTTTACCATCACAAAGGTGTCTGCTTTCAGATGCCTCTTAGAGCCTCCCTTGTGATTTGTCTGCAGTGGAAATAGATCCTTTCATTTGCTCTCATGGAACTGCAACTTGCAAAATATTTTTGAGACATTGCATAGTGTATTTTACATGATTATTTTCTTGATTCTGATAATAAAAGTAATAGGTGCTCACTGTCAAAAATTTAGTAAAATATTTTAAAAGTACAAGGACAAAACCCCATCTGCCAGAGAGAATTTCTCAGTTTCCCATTTTTGGTATATTCCTTTTTATATTTTCTGGCTACGTATCTATATATCTGGATATGAGTAGGTATTTATATATCTGTAAAACTTGGAATATATTATATATGCAGTTTATTTTGCTTTTAAAAAAGTTTAACATTCAATAAGGAACAATGATTATTATAGGTGCATAATATTTCTTAATATTCCATCCTGTGGCTGTGTCACAATTTTACTTTTCTACTGTCAGATATGTACTCAATGAAATAATCTAACACAAATGACTGTCTAGAGTTTCCTTGAATATTTCTTTACTATTCTTAAGGTTTAATCCTGCAAGTAGACCTACTAAGTCCAAGTGTAAATGTATTGTTCATGCTTGCTGTATATTACCAAATTGCTCTCTAGAAAAGTTGGGTTAGTCGTCCCAATTTACTTTCCCACCAACAGTCTACAAGACTGTCACATGCTTTTGTAACATTTGTCTTTAATCCTTACTAATTTGATATGTCTCATATTATGCTTCATGGTTAAGTTTGAATTGTTCAGACCACTAGCAAATAACATTTTTTTATACATTAAGTCAGCATTTAAACTAAAATTGTTTTTATTTCCTTTGCCTGTTTTTTCTGTTAGAAATATCTTTTTTCTTCTAAGAGCTTTTATATATTAAGGACTTTAGTCATGTTATATTTGTAGTACAACTATTTCATATTATAATATGTAATATTATATTTATGTACATATAAATATTATATATTTATTTTTATTGAAAATACTTTTCTTAGTTTTTTTGTTTCTCCTTACATTTTTATTGTTAGGCTTAGAAAGTTCTTGCTCATCCCAAAATTACTCTGCTAATTATGCTTTTTGCTGTCTATTTTGTAAAAACTTAGTTACGAAATCCAACAGAAATTGATCTTACAACTTTACATGAGGTAAGAATCATCACTCATCCACTCACTACTCTTATTGCCAAAATATTCATTTCTTCTTACTAATTTTTGTAGTGTCTTTGTAGTAGTAAGTTCATATATGTACTAGGATTTTATTTTCAGGGCAAACTATTTGTTATTATTAATCTGTCAATTACTGTGCTAATTCTAAAATGGTTTGCTTAATGCAGGTTTATATTTATTAATAATTGATAGAGAAAAATCCCTCTTCCTCATTAGCATTTGTATTCAAATCTCTTAGCTTTTCTTACCTTTTTTAAAAGAGCTTTTAAGTTATTTTGTCAAATTAAAACAATCACATTGAAGATTTGATTAAATTTTCTAACATTATTAAGAAATTTGCAGAGAATTGACATCTTCACAAAATTTAGTCTTCCTATCCTGGAGCACCACATACCTTTTCATTTATTCAAATATTTTATATACTTCAGTAATGCTTAGCATTGTGAGTTATTGCTCTCTTAAATTTGACTAGTGCTTTCTAGTTTATAAAGTACCCTCTTATTTTCATGATCCTCTCAACAAGCCGACCAGGAGTTCTGACTTTTATCTAGAGACTACGGTTCTTGTCCTGACTACCATTTAATTGCTGTGTGACCTCGGTAAGATCACTTTACCTCTCTGGGCCTCTCAACACGATGTTGCAGAGCCTTTTTTGCGGTATGTTCCAGGGGACATTGTCTTCATGGTGCGCATAATTAGAGGTAACACCATACTGTTATGTGGTCAAATAAATTTAGGAAATTCAGGTTAAGCAGAATTAAACAGGTTTCTTTACTGTAAGCCTTCTCAGAAACTTAAATAGGCTAATACATCTCTAAGTATATGATGATACATAATGTGTGTTATTTCCCAAACTTTTTTGGCTATAGTCCCTTTTTACCTGCTTAGCAGCTCACATAATTAGGCTTCTGTGGAGCATCCTTTGAAGAATTCGGACATGGTAGAAAATGCACATGCTTGGGAACCATATCTGGGCTCGAAGTTTTGGACTATGAACAATTGTGTGGACTTATCTTCTCTGAGCCTCATTTTCCTTCCCTGTAAATCGAGGATAATAAAGCCCAGCTCAGAGTTTTAGTAGTTGCAGACTGTTCCGATCACTGCAGGGGAGCAAAATTTGCCACCCCCAAATGTATCTCTTTGGCATGAGGATTAATGCAGGTTGATTATTTTTAAGAAACAGAAGATGGGGGGGGGGGTGGAGTCAAGATGGCAGTGTGGGAAGATGCAGAGTTCATGTCTCCCCACAACTAGGGTACCTGCCAGATGCAGGTGGGGGACCCCGATGCCCAAGGAGATGGGAAGAACCCCCAAGTGAACTGGTAGGATGTGGGGGGAGGACAAATGGAGGCCGGACAGGACTGGCTCCCCTGAGGCGTGGCTGAGGGGGGGGGGAGGGGTTCTCATGCTTGGAAGGACCCTTGGAGGCTTGGATCAGGGGGGAGGGGGCCTGACGTTTCCCCTGCCCAATTGGCCAAGGAAGTCTGCCTGGCTCTTGGCCAGGTCCTACACCCTCAGAGGTCCCCTCTGGGCGGGGTTAGTCCTGGGGGGGTAGGAGGGAGGCCGGGAGAGAACAGGAGAGGCAGGTGGGAGGGGCCCTCCAGGACCAGAGGAGTGGAAAAGGCCAGAGGGAGTTTGCCCCACCCATTTGAGCCCAGAAAGCCTGCTGGGCTCCCAGGTAGGGTCCCCCACCCTCTGAGACCAGAGGCGGGAGGCATGCCTGGGCCCTTTCTGTTCTGTTGAGCCTAACCACCCCCCACCCCCCCACCCCCCAGCCTTTTCCATCCCTGTGGGTCCTAAACATAGGCCCTGCACACTGCCCAAACCTCACCCTTGCTTAGGTCCTGGCCTTCACAGCCAAGGCTTTTTCCATCTTTTTATTTTTTCTCCTCCTGTTTTTTACTATTGTGGTTCTGTTCACCTTCTGGTTGTTGTTTCATCTATATTTTTATTTTTATATTTTTTCTAACATAGCTGTTAATTTCCTGGTCTAATTTTAGTTTTTACTTTGTTATTTTTCTCCTTTTTTTTTTCTGCCACCCCGTGCGGCTTGCGGGATCTTGGTTCACGAGCTGGGGATTGGGCCAAAGTTCCTGTTGTGGGAGCTCCGAGTCTGAAACACTGGACTAACAGAGAAACTCAGACCCCAGGGAGTATTCATTGGAGTGAGGTCTCCTGGAGGTCCTCATCTCAGCACCAAGACCCAGCTCTACCCAACAGCCTACAAACTCTAGTGTTGGAAGCCTCAGGCCAAACAACCAGTAAGACAGGAGCACAGTCCCACTCATAAAAAAAAAAAAAAAATGAGATGGCAAAAAATATTTCACAGATGAAGGAGCAAGGTAAAAACCTACAGGACCAAATAAATGAAGAGGAAATGGGCAATCTACCTGAAAAAGAATTCAGAGTAATGACAGTAAAGATGTTCCAGAATCTCAGAAATAGAATGGAGGTACAGATTGAGAAAATACAAGAAATGTTTAACAAAGATCTAGAAGAACTAAAGAACAAACAGAGATGAACAACACAATAACTGAAATGAAAAATACACTGGAAGGAATCAATAACAGAATAACTGAGGCAGAAGAACGAATAAGTAAGCTGGAAGACAAAATGGTGGAAATAACTGCCAAGGAGTAGAATAAAGAAAAAAGAATGAAAAGAATTGAAGACAATCTCAGAGACCTCTGGGACAACACTAAATGCACCAACATTCAAATTATAGGAGTCCCAGAAGAAGAAGAGAAAAAGAAAGGGTCTGAGAAAATATTTGAAGAGATTATAGTGGAAACCTTTCCTAACATGGGAAAGGAAATAGTCACCCAAGTCCAGGAAGCACAGAGAGTCCCATACAGGATAAACCCTAGGAGAAACACACCAAGACACATATTAATCAAACTAACAAAAATTAAATTCAAAGAAAAAATATTAAATGCAACAAGGGAAAAACAAAAAATAACATACAAAGGAATCCCCATAAGCTTATCAGCTGATTTTTCAGCAGAAACTCTGCAGGCCAGAAGGGAGTGGCAGGATATACTTAAAGTGATGAAAGAGAAAAACCGACAACCAAGATTACTCTACCCAGCAAGGATCTCATTCAGAATCGATGGAGAAATCAAAAGCTTTTCAAACAAGAAAAAGCTAAGAGAATTCACCACCACCAAACCAGCTTTATAACAAATGCTAAAGAAATTTCTCTAGGCAGAAAACACAAGAGAAGGAAAAGACATACAATAACAAACCCAAAACAATTAAGAAAATGGGAATAGGAACATACATATCAATAATAACCTTGAATATAAATGGATTAAATGCCCCAACCAAAAGACACAGACTGGCTGAATGGATACAAAAACAAGACCCATATATATGCTGTCTATAAGAGACCCACTTCAGACCTAGGGACACATACAGACTGAAAGTGAAGGGATGGAAAAAGATATACCATGCAAATGGAAATCAAAAGAAATCTGGAGTAGCAATACTCATATCAGATAAAATAGACTTTAAAATAAAGACTGTTACAAGAGATAAGGAAGGACACTACATAATGATCAAGGGATCAATCCAAGAAAAAGATATAACAATTATAAATGTTTATGCACCCAACATAGGAGCACCTCAATACATAAGGAAAATGCTAACAACCATGAAAGGGGAAATAGACAGTAACACAATAATAGTAGGGGACTTTAACACCCCACTTACACCAATGGACAGATCATCCAAACAGAAAATAAATAAGGAAACACAAGCTTTAAATGACACAATAGACCAGATAGATTTAATTGATATTTATAGAACATTCCACCTGAAAGTGGCAGAATACACTTTCTTCTCAAGTGCACATGGAATATTCTCCAGGATAGATCACATCTTGGGTCACAAATCAAGTCTTGGAAAATTTAAGAAAATTGAAATTGTATCAAGCATCTTTTCTGATCACAACGCTATGAGACTGGAAATCAATTACAGGGAAAAACACTGTAAAAACCACAAATACATGGAGGTTAAACAGTGTGCTACTAAATAACCAAGAGATCACTGAAGAATTCAAAGAAGTAATTTAAAAAATACATAAAAACAAATGCCAATGAAAACGTAAAGACCCAAAACCTATGGGATGCAGCAAAAGCAATTTTAAGAGAGAAGTTTATGGCAATTCAATCTCACCTCGAGAAATGAGAAAAATCTCAAATAAACAATCTAACCCTACACCTAAAGCAACTAGTGAAAGAAGAACAAAGAAAACCCAAAGTCAGTAGAAGGAAAGAAATCATAAAGATCAGAGCAGAAACAAATGAAATAGAAACGAAGAAAACAATAACAAAGATCAATAAAACTAAAATCGTGTTCTTTGAGAAGATAAACAAAATTGATAAACCCTTAGCCAGACTCATCAAGAAAAAAAGGGAGAGGACACAAATCAATAAAATTAGAAATGAAAAAGGAGAAGTAAAAACTGACACCACAGAAATACAAAAGATTATAAGAGACTACTACAAACAACTATATGCCAATAAAATGGATAACCACAAAGAAATGGACAAATTCTTGGAAAGGTACAATTTTCCAAGACTGAACCAGGAAGAATTAGAAAATATAAACAGATCTATCACAAATAATGAAACTGAAACTATAATTAAAAATCTTCTAACAAACAAAAGTCCAGGACCAGATGTCTTCCCAGGCGAATTCTATCAAACATTTAGAGAAGAGCTAACACCGATCTTGTCAAAGTCTTCCAAAAAATTGCAGAGGGAGGAACACTCCCAAATTCATTCTACGAAGCCACCATCACCTTGATACCAAAACCAGAAAAAGATATCACACAAAAAAAGAAAATTATAGACCAATGTCACTGATGAACATAGATGCAAAAAAAAAAGTTACTGATGAACCTATTGGCAGGGCAGGAATAAAGACGTAGACATAGAGAATGGACTTGAGGACATGGGACAGGAGGGGGAAGCTGGGGCGAAGTGAGCAACATCGACATATATACACTACCGAATGTAAAATAAATAGCTAGTGGGAAGCAGCAGCATAGCACAGGGAGATCAGCTTGGTGCTTTGTGATGACCTAGAGGGGTGGGATAGGGAGGGTGGGAGGGAGGCTCAAGATGGAGGGGATATGGGGATATATGTATGCATATGGCTGATTCACTTTGGGGTACAACAGAAACTAACACAGTATTGTGAAGCAATTATACTCCAAGAAAGATATAATAATAATAAAAAAAAAAGAATAAAAAAGATCAGGAAGTCTTTCTTTTTACCTCCCCCATAGCTGCCTAGAGATCAGAGTTCACTCTGTTTCCCATTGTCTCTGTGTGGCCCAGCAAACCTTTATTTATCAAACATTTGCTTTTCCATCTCCTTGTGAATTGCCTTCCCTCCCTTTGAGGTCCCAAACCACTACCCCCAACACTCTCTTTCATCTTTAGCTGAAGATGGTATCTAAGGTGAGAGTTTCGACCACTTTGGTGAGTTACTCAGTTTTCCTGAGTCTCTCCCACGGATACATGTTATTAAACCTTTGTTTTGATTTTCTACTGTTAATCTGTCTCATGTTAATCTAATTCTTAGAACAGCCAGAAGAACCCAGAATGGTAGAGGAAAATTTCTTCCTCTCCAAAGTCACCAATATGCCCTGCCTTTCCCAGAGGGAGGATTGTATTTCTCTACTCCATCTACTCTACGTCAGATCTGACCATGAACTTACTCCAGAGCAGAAGTGATATGTGCCTTTTCTGGGCAGAAGCTGCAAGAGCCAGTGCAGGGTTCCCTGTTCTTTCTGTCTCTCTGTCCATCTGTCTGTCTTCTGACTCTGGTATTTTGCAAGCCTGTGTTGTGTTCAACAATAATCAGTATCGAGGGTGCAAAGAACAAAAGAACTTTATTTGGGGGTCTTAAGAATTGCAATTTGGGAGACACAGATTGGGATAAAACCAAAAGAGTCTTCCAGGGAAGAGAAAGCGTCAGGGACTTTTAAAGACAAAAAGCCACAAGGTTGTTAAAGTTGCCTAGCGACAATTGTGATTGACTGATGCAAGTCAGGAAATGTTTGCCCTTGAAGAATTACAAGTTGTTTTAGAATACGGATAGGGGTCTGATAAGTAGATTGGCTGTCATGAGTTATTTTAGGGTAAGGGTTTCATAAGTATCTTGAGTTTCTGGCAGAAGTTCTGATGCCTTTGTTAGGACAGTAAGTGGTCAAAAGGTCAGAGTCCATCAAAGATGACACAGGCATAAGTCACACTTTCTCCATGGCCTCTGGCTCCAGTTTAGAGAGCTCTCTTAGCAATACCTGCTCCATTTTGGTTTTCTTTCCATGGCTGAGATGGAGCTTCCATCAGTCTGGGTCCCTAAGTGACTACAATAAGCAGAGGCCCCTTGCTAAACTGTAATAAACATGTGGCATGAATAGAAACTAAACATTATGGTTTTAACTCTCTGAAAATACCTGGTTATTAGTTACCATAGCATAACCTAGTTCAACCTGAGTTAATGAAAGAGTAAATAAGCTGATCAATGGAAAAGACTAAGTGTTTGGCAGAGTTAGCTTTCAATCAATTAGTTTAAGTTTTCTTTTGGGTTAATAGTTTCTTTATTCTTGAATACCTTTTGCATTTTTATCCCAACCTAGAAAAAAAAAATTCTCAAAAGGGACTAAATACATTGGAAAGGTAATCAAATTTATTCTTAACAAAAAATAATCTTCTATTGGCATGGATTGCTGTGTGTTGCCAAGGGCAATGGTCCACAATACTAGATGAAAGAAAGGAAACTTGTACTTAGGCACTAACAATATTCCCTTTCATTTTTATTAAATTAGGAGTTGTGAATAATGGTTCTTGAGCAAACACTTGGGTTCAACACCTGTATGTGAATGGAATTCCCAGTGCTGTGGGGAAATCGCTTGTCCAGTGCAGAGCCTGGAACACTGCAGGCCAGGGTGAATCACAGCTCCAGCCCAGCAGAGGAGCAAGGCAAGGAGACTTCAAGAGCTGGAAGAAGAATAAATAAGGGGTACCTTCTTCCCTCTTGTTGCTGCTTTTTCAAGAAACTCCAACAGTCCTCTAGATCCCATATAACCTTCACTATCTCATGCGCAGGGAGCTCAGGAGAGTAGGGGTTTATTTACATGAAGCAAAGTTCTTTTAAAAATGCCTTGGAAGATTAAGAAGGCTGTGGGAGAGACACCTGAGGGAAGGAATTTGTTTACTCAGAATGACTTTTATGCAAATACTTGGAATCAGTTTATTGAGGGAAAAAATTGGGGGATGACAGGAGGACTAGACAAAAGAAGGAGAAAAAGAATTTTTTTAAGCAGAACATGCAAGGTCCAAGCTGAATGCCCTGGTAAGGATGAAGGCAGGCAGAGGAGGCTGGGGAGGGAGAAATATGGTTTGTGAGAGGGTGGGAAATATTAATCTGGGTTCCTGTGAATCACGTCAAGGTTATGCTTGCTTCTTATTTCTCTCCAACCACCTACTTCTATCTGTAGGAGAACTATCAGTGGAACTAAAAAGAGGAGGAGTCCGGGGACGTTTCTGCTCTATATACCTTTAAGAATGGGTAATAGTCTGGATGGGTGGAGAGTGTGGGAGGATGAAGAATCTGTGAGGCTGGTCTTTGAGGAGAAGGGCATTAGCCCACCCTCACCCCTAACCCCTTCTGGGTTGGGGAGACTCTCCCAAGAGACTAGGGAGGAGAACTTCTCCATGATCATCCTCCTTCTTCTCTCCCCGCAAACGTCACCTTTCACATGAGATGTGGCTCCTTCCGTTCTTCACCATCCTGCAGGGACATCATTATTGTTTTGCTCCCAGAGCTGAGCTGCCTGGGTCTGGAGAAACCGTGTGATGCGGTCAGGGTAGCACGATATAGGATTGGTTTAGGGTCCAAAGCCCATTTCTCACACTTTTCTTGGTTGTTTTAAACTGTCAGGAAGGGTTGTGATTCCTTGTGCTTCAGGGAGGAGAATAAAAATCCTCTTATTGAGCCATCATGAAAAAATGAGCCATTGTTTTGGGTAGTTTTTTTTTTTTTTTTTTTTTTTTTTAAACATCTTTATTGAAGTATAATTGCCTTACAATGGTGTGTTAGCTTCTGCTTTATAACAAAGTGAATCAGTTATACATATACAATATGTTCCCATATCTCTTCCCTCTTGCATCTCCCTCCCTCCCACCCTCCCCATCCCACCCCTCTAGGTGGTCACAAAGCACCGAGCTGATCTCCCTGTGCTATGTGGCTGCTTCCCACTAGCTACCTATTTTACATTTGGTAGTGTATATATGTCCATGACACTCTCTCACCCTGTCACATCTCACCCCACCCCTTCCCCATATCCTCAAGTCCATTCTCTAGTAGGTCTGTGTCTTTATTCCCGTCTTGCCACGAGGTTCTTCATGGCTTTTTTTCCCCTTAGATTCCGTATATATGTGTTAGCATACTGTATTTGTTTTTCTCTTTCTGACTTACTTCACTCTGTATGACAGACTCTAACTCCATCCACCTCATTACAAATACCTCCAATTCATTTCTTTTTATGGCTGAGTAATATTCCATTGTATATATGTGCCACATCTTCTTTATCCATTCATCTGTCGATGGACATTTAGGTTGCTTCCATGTCCTGGCTATTGTAAATAGAGCTGCAATGAACATTTTGGTACAAGAGTCTTTTTGACCTATGGTTTTCTCAGGGTATATGCCCAGTAGTGGGATTGCTGGATCGTATGGTAGTTCTATTTGTAGTTTTTTAAAGAACCTCCATACTGTTCTCCATAGTGGCTGTATCAATTTACATTCCCACCAACAGTGCAAGAGAGTTCCCTTTCCTCCACACCCTCTCCAGCATTTATTGTTTCTAGATTTTTTGATGATGGCCATTCTGACCGGTGTGAGATGATATCTCATTGTAGTTTTGATTTGCATTTCTCTAATGATTAATGATGTTGAGCATTCTTTCATGTGTCTGTTGGCCATCTGTATATCTTCTTTGGAGAAATGTCTATTTAGGTCTTCTGCCCATTTTTGGATTGGGTTGTTCGTTTTTTTGTTATTGAGCTGCATGAGCTGCTTGTAAATCTTGGAGATTAATCCTTTGTCAGTTGCTTCATTTGCAAATATTTTCTCCCATTCTGATGGTTGTCTTTTGGTCTTGTTTATGGTTTCCTTTGCTGTGCAAAAGCTTTTAAGTTTCATTAGGTCCCATTTGTTTATTTGTGTTCTTATTTCCATTTCTCTGGGAGCTGGGTCAAAAAGAATCTTGCTGTGATGTATGTCATAGAATGTTCTGCCTATGTTTTCCTCTAAGAGTTTGATAGTGTCTGGTCTTACACTTAGGTCTTTAATCCATTTTGAGTTTATTTTTGTGCATGGTGTCAGGGAGTGTTCTAATTTCATACTTTTACATGTATCTGTCCAATTTTCCCAGCACCACTTATTGAAGAGGCTGTCTTTTCTCCACCGTATATGCTTGCCTCCTTTATCAAAGATAAGGTGACCATATGTGCGTGGGTTTATCTCTGGGCTTTCTATCCTGTTCCATTGATCAATATTTCTGTTTTTGTGCCAGTACCAAACTGTCTTGATTACTGTAGCTTTGTAATATAGTCTGAAGTCAGGGAGCCTGATTCCCCCAGCTCCATTTTTCGTTCTCAAGATTGCTTTGGCTATTCGGGGTCTTTTGTGTTTCCATACAAATTGTGAAATTTTTTGTTCTAGTTCTGTGAAAAATGCCAGTGGTAGTTTGATAGGGATTGCATTGAATCTGTAGATTGCTTTGGGTAGTAGAGTCATTTTCACAATGTTGATTCTTCCAATCCAGGAACATGGTATATCTTTCCATCTATTTGTATCATCTTTAATTTCTTTCATCAGTGTCTTATAATTTTCTGCATACAGGTCTTTTGTCTCCTTAGGTAGGTTTATTCCTAGATATTTTATTCTTTTTGTTGCAATGGTAAACAGGAGTGTTTTCTTAATTTCACTTTCAGATTTTTCGTCATTAGTGTATAGAAATGCAAGAGATTTCTGTGCATTAATTTTGTATCCTGCTACTTTACCAAATTCATTGATTAGCTCTAGGAGTTTTCTGGTAGCATCTTTAGGATTCTCTATGTATAGTATCATGTCATCTGCAAACAGTGACAGCTTTACTTCTTCTTTTCCGATTTGGATTCCTTTTATTTCTTTGTCTTCTCTGATTGCTGTGGCTAACACTTCCAAAACTATGTTGAATAATAGTGGTGAGAGTGGGCAACCTTGTCTTGTTCCTGATCTTAGTGGAAATGGTTTCAGTTTTTCACCATTGAGGACAATGTTGGCTGTGGGTTTGTCATATATGGCCTTTATTATGTTGAGGAAAGTTCCCTCTATGCCTACTTTCTGCAGGACTTTTATCATAAATGGGTGTTGAATTTTGTCGAAAGCTTTCTCTGCATCTATTGAGATGATCATATGGTTTTTCTCCTTCAATTTGTTAATATGGTGTATCACATTGATTGATTTACGTATATTGAAGAATCCTTGCATTCCTGGGATAAACCCCACTTGATCATGGTGTATGATCCTTTTAATGTGCTGTTGGATTCTGTTTGCGAGTATTTTGTTGAGGATTTTTGCATCTATGTTCATCAGTGATATTGGCCTGTAGTTTTCTTTCTTTGTGACATCTTTGTCTGGTTTTGGTATCAGGGTGATGGTGGCCTCGTAGAATGAGTTTGGGAGTGTTCCTCCCTCTGCAATATTTTGGAAGAGTTTGAGAAGGATAGGTGTTAGCTCTTCTCTAAATGTTTGATAGAATTCACCTGTGAAGCCATCTGGTCCTGGGCTTTTGTTTGTTGGAAGGTTTTTAATCACAGTTTCAATTTCAGTGCTTGTGATTGGTCTGTTCATATTTTCTATTTCTTCCTGGTTCAGTCTCGGCAGTTTGTGCATTTCTAAGAATCTGTCCATTTCTTCCAGGTTGTCCATTTTATTGGCGTAGAGTTGCTTGTAGTAATCTCTCATGATCTTTTGTATTTCTGCAGTGTCAGTGGTTACTTCTCCTTTTTCATTTCTAATTCTATTGATTTGAGTCTTCTCCCTTTTTCTCTTGATGAGTCTGGCTAATGGTTTATCAATTTTGTTTATCTTCTCAAAGAACCAGCTTTTAGTTTTATTGATTTTTGCTATTGTTTCCTTCATTTCTTTTTCATTTATTTCTGACCTGATCTTTATGATTTCTTTCCTTCTGCTAGCTTTGGGATTTTTTTGTTCTTCTTTCTCTAATTGCTTTAGGTGCAAGGTTAGGTTGTTTATTCGAGATGTTTCCTGTTTCTTGAGGTAGGCTTGTATTGCTATAAACTTCCCTCTTAGCACTGCTTTTGCTGCGTCCCATAGGTTTTGGGTCGTCGTATCTCCATTGTCATTTGTTTCTAGGTATTTTTTGATTTCCCCTTTGATTTCTTCAGTGATCACTTCATTATTAAGTAGTGTATTGTGTAGCCTCCATGTGTTTGTATTTTTTACAGATCTTTTCCTGTAATTGATATCTAGTCTCATAGCGTTGTGGTCGGAAAAGATACTTGATACGATTTCAATTTTCTTAAATTTACCAAGGCTTGATTTGTGACCCAAGATATGATCTATCCTGGAGAATGTTCCATGCGCACTTGAGAAAAATGTGTATTCTGTTGTTTTTGGGTGGAATGTCCTATAAATATCAATTAAGTCCATCTTGTTTAATGTATCATTTAAAGCTTGTGTTTCCTTATTTATTTTCATTTTGGATGATCTGTCCATTGATGAAAGTGGGGTGTTAAAGTCCCCTACTATGATTGTGTTGCTGTCAATTTCCCCTTTTAGGGCTGTTAGTATTTGCCTTATGTATTGAGGTGCTCCTATGTTGGGTGCATAAATATTTACAATTGTTATACCTTCCTCTTGGATCGATCCCTTGATCATTATATAGTGTCCTTCTTTGTCTCTTATAATATTCTTTATTTTAAAGTCTATTTTGTCTGATATGAGAATTGCTACTCCAGCTTTCTTTTGATTTCCATTTGCATGGAATATCTTTTTCCATCCCCTCACTTTCAGTCTGTATGTGTCTCTAGGTCTGAAGTGGGTCTCTTGTAGACAGCATATATATGGGTCTTGTTTTTGTATCCATTCAACCAGTCTGTGTCTTTTGGTGGGAGCATTTAATCCATTTACATTCAAGGTAATTATTGATATGTATGTTCCCATTCCCATTTTCTTAAATGTTTTGGGTTTGTTATTGTAGGTGTTTTCCTTCTCTTGTGTTTCTTGCCTAGAGAAGTTCCTTTAGCATTTGTTGTAAAGCTGGTTTGGTGGTGCTGAACTCTCTCAGCTTTTGCTTGTCTGTAAAGGTTTTAATTTCTCCATCAAATCTGAATGAGATCCTTGCTGGGTAGAGTAACCTTGGTTGTAGGTTTTTCTCCTTCATCACTTTAAGTATATCCTGCCACTCCCTTCTGGCTTGCAGAGTTTCTGCTGAAAGATCAGATGTTAACCTTATGGGGATTCCCTTGTGTGTTATTTGTTGTTTTTCCCTTGCTGCTTTTAATATGTTTTCTTTATATTTAATTTTTGACAGTTTGATTAATATGTGTCTTGGCGTGTTTCTCCTTGGGTTTATCCTGTATGGGACTCTCTGTGCTTCCTGGACTTGATTAACTATTTCCTTTCCCATATTAGGGAAGTTTTCAACTATAATCTCTTCAAATATTTTCTCAGTCCCTTTCTTTTTCTCTTCTTCTTCTGGGACCCCTATAATTCGAATGTTGGTGCGTTTAATGTTGTCCCAGAGGTCTCTGAGACTGTCCTCAGTTCTTTTCATTCTTTTTTCTTTATCCTGCTCTGCAGTAGTTATTTCCACCATTTTATCTTCCAGGTCACTTATCCTTTCTTCTGCCTCAGTTATTCTGCTATTGATCCCATCTAGAGTATTTTTAATTTCATTTATTGTGTTTTTCATCGTTGCTTGGTTCCTCTTTAGTTCTTCTACGTCCTTGTTAAATGTTTCTTGCATTTTGTCTATTCTATTTCCAAGATTTTGGATCATCCTTACTATCATTATTCTGAATTCTTTTTCAGGTAGACTACCTATTTCCTCTTCATTTGTTAGGTCTGGTGTGTTTTGACCCTGCTCCTTCATCTGCTGTGTGTTTTTCTGTCGTCTCATTTTGCTTATCTTACTGTGTTTGGGGTCTCCTTTTCACAGGCTGCAGGTTCGTAGTTCCCGTTGTTTTTGGTATCTGTCCCCAGTGGGTAAGGTTGGTTCAGTGGGTTGTGTAGGCTTCCTGGTGGAGGGGACTATTGCCTGTGTTCTGGTGGATGAGGTTGAATCTTGTCTTTCTGGTGGGCTCGTCCACGTCTGGTGGTGTGTTTTGGGGTGTCTGTGGCCTTATGATTTTAGGCAGCCTCCCTGCTAATGGATGGGGCTGTGTTCCTGTCTTGCTAGTTGTTTGGCATAGGGTGTCCAGCCCTGTAGCTTGCTGTTCGTTGAGTGAAGCTGTGTCTTGATGTTGAGATGGAGACCTCTGAGAGATTTTTGCCGTTTGGTGTTACGTGGAGCTGGTAGGTCTCATGTGGACCAGTGTCCTGAGGTTGGCTCTCCCACCTCAGAGGCACAGCCCTGATGCCTGGCTGGAGCACCAAGAGCCTTTCATCCACACAGCTCAGAATATAAGGGAGAAAAAAATAGAAAGATAAAAAGAGGATAAAATAAAATAAAATAAAGCTATTATAATAAAAAATAAGAAAAAAAATTATTAAGAGTAAATGTATTCAGAAAAAAATTTTTTTTTAATTTTTAAAAATAGATTTATTAATTTTTTTATAGTAAAAAATAAGAAAAAGATTTTTAAAAAAAAAATTTATTAAAAAAAAAATTTTAATTTTTTAAAATAAAAAATATGAAAAAACTTATTAAAAAATTTTTTAATTTCTAAAAATAGAAAATACGGAAAAAATTATTAAGAAAGCATATATTAGGAAAAAAAATTTTTTTTAAGTAAAAAAAAAAAAAAAAAAAAATGGACGGACCTAACCCTAGGACTGATGGTGAAAGCAAAGCTATACAGACAAAATCTCACCCAGAAGCATACACATATACACTCACAAAAAAAGGAAAAGGGGAAATTAATATATCCTGCTCCTAAAGTCCACCTTTTGAATTTGGGATGATTCGTTGTCTATTCAGGTATTCAACAGATGCAGGCACATCAAGTTGTTTGTGGAGCTTTAATCCGCTGCTTCTGAGGCTGCTGGGGGAGATTTCCCTTTCTCTTCTTTGTTCGTACAGCTCCCAGCGTTCAGCTTTGGATTTAGACCCGCCTCTGCATGTACGTTGCCTGAGGGCGTCCGTTCCCCGCCCAGACAGAACGGAGTTAAAGGAGCAGCTGCTTCGGGGGCTCTGGCTCACTCAGGCCGGGGGAGGGAGCGGTACGGAGGAGGCGGGGCGAGCCTGCGGCGTCAGAGGCGTCGTGACGTTGCAGCAGCCCGAGGCGCGCTGTGTGTTCTCCCGGGGAAGTTGTCCCTGGATCACGGGAGCCTGGCAGTGGCGAGCTGCACCGGCTCCCGGGAGGGGCGGTGTGGAGAGTGACCTGGGCTCGCACACAGGCTTCTTGGTGGCGGCAGCAGCAGCCTTAGCGTTTCCTACCAGTCTCTGGGGTCCGCGCTGTTAGCCGCGGCTCGCGCCCGCCTCTGGAGTTCGTCTAGGCGGCGCTCTGAATCCCCTCTCCTTGCGCGCCGCGAAACAAAGAGGCAAGAAAAAGTCTCTTGCCTCTTCGGCGGCTGCAGACCTCCTCTCTGGCTCCCTCCCGGCTCGCCGCGGCACGCCAACCCCTTCAGGCTGTGTTCACGCAGCCAACCCCAGTCCTCTCCCTGCGATCCGACCGAAGCCCGCACCTCAGCTCCCAGCCCCGCCTGCCCCAGCGGGTGAGCAGACAAGCCTCTCGGGCTGGTGAGCGCTGCTCGGCGCTGAGCCTCTGTGCGGGAATCTCTCCGTTTTTCCCTCTGCGCCCCTGTTGCTGTGGGATCCGCGCTGATAGCCGCGCGGCTCGCACCCGTCTCTGGATTTCGTTTAGGCAGCGCTCTGAATCCCCTCTCCTTGCGCGCCGCGAAACAAAGAGGCAAGAAAAAGTCTCTTGCCTCTTCGGCAGCTGCAGACTTTTTCCCGGACTCCCTCCCGGCTAGCACCAAAGCCAGAGCCTCAGCTCCCAGCCCCCGCCTGCCCCGGCGGGTGAGCAGACAAGCCTCTCGGGCTGGTGAGTGCTGGTTGGCGCCGAGCCTCTGTGCGGGAGTCTCTCCGCTTTGCCCTCCGCACCCCTGTGGCTGCGCTCTCCTCCGAAGCTTCCCCCCTCTGCCACCTGCAGTCTCTGCCCGCAAAGGGGCTTCCTAGTGCCTGGAAACCTTTCCTCCTTCACGGCTCCCTCCCACTGGCGCAGGTCCCGTCCCTATTCTTTTGTCTCTGTTATTTCTTTTTTCTTTTACCCTACCCAAGTACGTGGGGATTTTCTTGCCTTTTGGGAGGTCTGACGTCTTCTGCCAGCGTTCAGTGGGTGTTCTGTAGGAGCAGTTCCACGTGTAGATGTATTTCTGCTGTATCTGTGGGAAGGAAGGTGATCTCCGCGTCTTACTCTTCCGCCATCTTGCCCCCTCCTTGGGTAGTTTTTTGAACTAGTGTTTTTAAAAGTACTTTTAGTATTTTTTTTTTTTCATAGCATTACCTAAGTGAATCACGCGGTCATTATCTGAAATGTGAAGAATAATTCTGAAAAATGTAGGGCTCTTTTCTTTGGGAAGGGGGAGAAACTTTCTCTTTCTTGGTTACTCGGAAACATACAATCCATTCTGAATCACTGTTTATAAAACTCTGTTCAATCCCTTTGTAATCTAGATAATAGCAGGATGAGAAACATGAGAAGAGCCGGCCCCTGCACCACCCAAAGGTAGAATATATGAAATGTCTATTTGACTCTCACTTTCAACGGCTTGGCTTCAGTACTCTAAATGTGTAGTTTTGCACTTGGTATTTGTATCACTTGGGAAAGTGTTCAGCTCAAAAATAAAAGCCCACTTAACCATGGCTTAAACACATAAAATTATCTTTTTCACATAATAAGAAATCTGAAGATAGGTAGCTGCTGTCCTAACTCATTGAAATTGCCTTAGCTTTTCTTTTGTGTTTGCAAATGGCTGCTGCAGCTCCATGCATTGTGTCTGAATTCAAGGGAGGAAGTAAAATTCCAGCCACGTCTTTCTCTTTTTATCAAAAAAAAAAAAAAAAAGAGAAACCTTTATCAGAAATCTCATAGACTTCCAATTAGTTTCTCAAACTGTGCTACCGTTTACTACAAGGGAGTATTCAGCTGGGAAAGTGAGAAGGAGGTTGAGATTAACTATGGGGTCAACCAAACAGCATTGCTATCTACAGGAGTCTATTCAGGACCTGTTCCTGAACACACTTTCCCCTTCTCCAGGCTCATGTAGTTCCTCCTTCCACCAATGCTGTTGATGTTTTCCAAAATTTGGTAGCATCATCAATATTCCTCACTAGTACTAAATATTATATAGTAAAGATTCATGCTAAGTGGCTAATGGTTGATGTCTACTTGTAAAGTAGAATAAAGAAGACCCTTGGAAAACATTCATAGAGCTATATCCTGAATTCTTTGTCAATATTTACGCTTAGCACAGTGCTAAGTCTATGATAGGGTTCATTGACTCTTCAAGACTCTCTGAGGGTCTTATCAAGGCTGGGCATGACTGGTGGCACTGGAGGCAAGTGATAAAACAAGATACAGCTCCTGTCCTCATGGAGCATAGTTTGTAGACACCATGAGATAGATAACAAATGCATAGACATATAATGTCATTAAATCAAAGACTCTTGAGGAGGTGACGTTTAAGCAAAACCTATGTGAAGTGAGAACTTCATTATTCTGTCTATTTTGATCCATACTTTGTGCTTTTGGAGGTTCCTCCATCTTGAATTCCGTACTAATCTTCTAAATCTGTATCCCGTTTCAGGTCCTCTGGGGGTTTTAGCATTACCTCCACTATGCTGTCACTTGGGGGTTTATAACTTTTAAATGAAACATGCTTTGAGGAAAGATACATCGCTATAGAATAATTTTTATTAAGTAATACTTTATACAGAGGAAAATTCACCCTTTGAATGCTTAGTTTTGTGAATTTTGACAAACTTAACCATCATTGCAATCAAGATGTAGAATAGTTCGATAATCCAAAGACAGTCACCTGTGCCCTTTTGTAGTCAACCTCTTCACAACAACCACTCATTTGTTTTCTGTTCTTAGAGTTTTGTTTTCTCAGCAACATCATGTAAATGAAGTCATTATAGCATTTTGAGTCTGGCTCCTTTCACTTAGCATAATGCATTTGAAATTCATCCACGTTGTTTTGTGTATCTGTAAGTTTATTATTTTCATTGCCAAGTAATATTCCATTGTGTAGATGTACTACAGTTTATCCATCCTCTAACTGCTGGACATTTGAGTTGTTTCCAGTTTCTGGCAATTTCAAATGAAGCCAGTATAAGTGTTGACATATAGGCTTTTATGTAGATATAAGTTTTATTTTTCTTGGGCAAATACCCAGCAGTAGGATTTTGGGGTTGTATAATAAATGTATGTTTAACTTTATAAGAAAATGGCAAAAAGTTTCCAAACTGTCTTTACCATTTTGCTTTGCCATCAGTAATGTATGATGGTTCTAGTTGCTTCACGCCCTTGCCAGTTCTTGATATCATCAGTGTATTTTTATTTCAGCCATTCTAATAAGTGGGTGGTGGTATTTCATCGAGGTTTTATTTTGCATTTCACCAGTGATCAAGGATGTTAAGCATTTTTTTCATGTGCTTAGTCACCATTTGGTGAAATATCTGTTTGAAAGTTTCCTATTGTTTTAAGTTGGGATTTTTGTTTCTTTGTACTGGATTTTAAGAATTATTTATATCTTCTGGATAAAAATTATTTATTAGATTTGTGATTTATAGATATTTCCTCCTACTATGTGATTTGCTTTTTTATTCTCTTAATAGCATCTTTTAAATTATAGAAGTTCTTAATTTTAACAAAGTCCAATTTAATAAAGTTTTCCTTTATGGATTGTGCCATTAGTGTTGTATGTAAGAAATTTTTGCCTAATCCAAGGTCACAAAGTTTATCTCCTATATTGTCTTTTTATTTTATTTTAGGTTTGTTTTATTTTAGGGTTTACACTTAGGTATGTGATCCATTTGGGGTTAATTTTTATGGGGTGTAAGGTTTGGGCAGGGGTTCCCTTCTTACATATGGCTATCCATTTATTCCAGCAACAATTTTGCTTTTCTCCATTGAATTGCCTTTTTATTTTTGTCAAAAATTAAGTGACCATATATGATTGAGTCTATTTCTGGACTCCCTATTTGTTCCATTTCTGGTTGTCTATCCTTTCCTCAATACCACACTGTAGCTTTATAGTAAGTCGTAACAAGCTAGTGTGAGTTCCCCAACTTTATTCTTTTTGAGAATTGTTGTGGCTGTTCAATTTCCTTTGCCTTTCCACACACCTTTTAGAATCATCTTATCAATTTGAGCCCCCATGTCATCGTCCTTCCCTGCCTCTGCCAATCTTCTCTGATTCCCCAAACCTGCATATGATTGGACAGGATGTCCCACGGCTTACTTCCTGCCCACTCTCAGGCATTCCTTGTCTGAGCACTGACACCACTCACTGGGTCATTATAACTGACTCTCTTTCCTCAGTGTCCCCTCCCTACATCCCATCCAGCACTCTGCCGCCTGATTAATCTCTCTCAGTCACAGTTTTCACTGCTAACACTTTTGCTAATAAAACTTCAAAGATTTCTTCTTGCCTATAAGGAAAAAAATCCATATTGTTTAGTCTAATGGTCCACTTGGGCCTTTTTATCTCTCTCTTTTATCTAAACTCAAAGCTTCTGTTTACCTGTCTTCAATGAAGATCGACTTGATTTTCTATGTAGAAATCCTTTTTTTTTTTAATTCCCACTTCATTTTTATTTTTTTAACATCTTTATTAGAGTATAATTGCTTTACAAAGGTGTTAGTTTCTGCTTTATAACAAAGTGAATCAGCTATACATATACATATATCCCCATATCTCCTTCTTCTTGCGTCTCCCTCCCTATCCCACCCCTCTAGGTGGACACAAAGCACCAAGCTGATCTCCCTGTGCTATGCGGCTGCTTCCCACTAGCTATCTGTTTTACATTTGGTAGTGTATATATGTCCATGCCACTCTCTCACTTCGTCCCAGCTTACACTTCCCCCTCCCCGTGTCCTCAAGTCCATTCTCTACGTCTGCGTCTTTATTCCTGTCCTGCCCCTAAGTTCTTCAGAACCACTTTTTTTTTTTAAGATTCCATATATATGTGTTAGCATACTGTATTTGTTTTTCTCTTTCTGACTTCCTTCACTCTGTATGACAGACTCTAGGTCCATCCACCTCACTACAAATAACTCAGTTTCGTTTCTTTTTATGGCTGAGTAATATTCCATTGTATATATGTGCCACATCTTCTTTATTCATTCATCTGTCGATAGACACTTAGGTTGCTTCCATGTCCTGGCTATTGTAAATAGAGCTGCAATGAACATTGTGGTACATGACTCTTCTTGAATTATGGTTTTCTCAGGGTATATGCCCAGTAGTGGGATTGCTGGGTCATATGGTAGTTCTACTTTTAGTTTTTTAAGGAACCTCCATATTGTTCTCCATAGTGGCTGTATCAATTTACATTCCCACCAACAGTGCAAGAAGGTTCCCTTTTCTCCACACCCTCTCCGGCATTTATTGTTTGTAGATTTTTTGATGATGGCCATTCTGACTGGTGTGAGGTGATACCTCATTGTAGTTTTGATTTGCATTTCTCTAATGATTAATGATGTTGAGCATTCTTTCATGTGTTTGTTGGCAATCTGTATATCTTCTTTGGAGAAATGTCTATTTAGATCTTCTGCCCATTTTTGGATTGGGTTGTTTGTGTTTTTGATATTGAGCTGCTTGTAAATTTTGGAGATTAATCCTTTGTCCGTTGCTTCATTTGCAAATATTTTCTGCCATTCTGAGGGTTGTGTTTTCATCTTGTTTATGTTTTGCTTTGCTGTGCAAAAGCTTTTAAGTTTCATTAGGTCCCATTTGTTTATTTTTGTTTTTATTTCCATTTCTCTAGGAGGTGGGTCAAAAAGGATCTTGCTGTGATTTATGTCATAGAATGTTTTGCCTATGTTCTCCTCTAAGAGTTTAATAGTGTCTGGTCTTACATTTAGGTCTTTAATCCATTTTAAGTTTACTTTTGTGTATGGTGTTAAGGAGTGTTCTAATTTCATTCTTTTACATGTAGCTGTCCAGTTTTCCCAGCACCACTTATTGAAGAGGCTGTCTTTTCTCCATTGTATATTCTTGCTTCCTTTATCAAAAATAAGGTGACCATATGTGTGTGGCTTTATCTCCGGGCTTTCTATCCTATTCCATTGATCTATATTTCTGTTTTTGTGCCAGTACCATACTGTCTTGATTACTGTAGCTTTGTAGTAGTCTGAAGTCAGGGAGTCTGATTCCTCGAGCTCCGTTTTTCTTTCTCAAGATTGCTCTGGCTATTCGGGGTCTTTTGTGTTTCCATACAAATTATGAAATTTTTTGTTCTAGTTCTGTGGAAATCCTCCTTTTTAACTTGCTTATGTCTCATTCTGTCACCTCCCCCTCACCCCTGTCTTTTCTCCCCTTATCTAAGTGACTGCATTCTCTTCCCTTGTATCATAATTATTGACTCTCTCTTTCCCCCATTAGACAGAATTGTCTGAGAATGACGTACCTGTTTTGTTCATCTTTGAAACCCCAGTGCCTAAAGTAATAGTCAAGCCCATCTGTGATTCTCAACTGGGTAAGGTAAAGGGGCACATGACATATGGGGAACAAAGGAATACAGTTTAAAAGATTGCATTCTGCATGTTTATACTTTGACTTATTTTTAGATATGATATTTAATTTTTTTTGAAATTTAAATTGAGAGAGAAATATTTATGTTTATCTATAAGTGTTAAGAATTTAAAAGGCTGAAATCACCTTAGTAATATTTGTTGAATGAAAGCATTAGTTTCCCAGCCCCTTAGGACAGTGATAAATCCTCTTTGGCTCCCTAGTCCCTAGTATAGGGTCCTACCCAGCGAAAGCAGCTGTAGTCTCACTGTTCACAGCAGAGACACATTTTCTGCTTGAAGTGTCCAGAGGCAGCAGACAGGAACCATGTGTGACTACCTGATTGAGATTCTAGTAGACAAGGCTGACACATTCACCCCACTGGAGCAGATCCTGTTGTCCACAAGTGGTGCCCTCTGCCCTCTGCACTTTGCAGAAGATCTCTGTGGCTGAGTTTCTATAATCAGGCATCAGAACACATAAATGGAGAGCAGGGATGTAAATGTTAACACCCTTGTCCAAAACCTGCCCGATGTTTTAGGGCTCAGAAGTGGATGGCTTCCAGGTCTCAGATGTGGAACCAGAGCTGACGACAAGGGAAGGGGAACAGACAGATCTTGGATGTTGTTTGCTTCAGGTCTAATGACCTGTCTACACATCCTCCCGCCAATAGGGCATGCTGTGGTGTCAGGAATTCCCTAAAATCATGGTACCTTTAAGTTCAAACCCAGTGGCTTGTAGAATAAGGATTAAGACTCCATCCACTCTAATGTGTTCACACAAATTTACTGAGACCTTAGGAATAAACTTGTTATACAGATTGTTTCTTGATATGCTCTTTCATTCAACAAAATATTTTTTGACCATTTGTCTACCATGTGTCAGGCACTACACTAGGGGTAGTGGGATCTAGAGCTGCCTTAAAATGACTGACATCTTGTGTGTGTGTTGGTCTATGTTTATGTGCACACATATGTCTGTGTGTGTGTGTAGGTGGGCATGCATGTCAAGAGATGAATCTTGTTGCACAGAGATTTGAAGTGCTTTGGAAGCATAAGAATAGTGATGATGCTGATCTACTAAACAATCTGAATTCTTCACAGATGAGGGGGCAATTGAGCTGAGATGTGATACCAGAAGAAAAAGCTGTGAGAAAGGCATTCCTGCCAAAGGTAATATTTCCCTGGAATATGATATTCAGTGCAGCATGGTACAGGAGGAGAGGAGAGGAGATGGGAGGGGGTGTTCCAGTCAGACTGTGCAGAGCCAGAAGGCCAAGGCTGAAGAGTTTGGGTTTTATCGTGCAGAAGGTGAAGGTCAAACCAAGCTTTACAGCAGTGTACTATGTTCCCCGCACTGGGGGCATTCAGTTAAGCTACATTTCCTATGCCCATCAGCTAATTAATTCTTGCCAACGGAATCGGAGTCAGTCATGTGTCATTTCAGGCCAAAGCAGATAAGAGAAGCTTTGCCATCTCCCTTGGAAACTGCTTGTTCTAGAAGGCAGAGCTACAAGTTGATCTGCTTGTAACTGGGACGTGAGAGAAAAATAAACTTTTGACGTGTTAAACCACTGAGATTCAGGGTTTAGTTTTTCACTGTTGCAGAGACTAACCTATCCCGACTAAAATCGGCAGTAGACCATGTTTATTTTTCCTTTTCTTTTTCTTTGTTTCTTTCTTGCTTCCTTTCATTTTATTTTTTAGAAAGTACACACCTCTAACTCCTATCAGACTTCATGTTCACATCTGGTTACAAAAAGGAATGCTATTTTAAACCCTCCTAGAGGGGATAGGGAGTCAAGTGAAATCATGTGATGTCAAGTTGTTAACTGTACGATGCTGCAAAGGGTAAGAGACCCGTCATTTTCAGGCAGCTGTCAATACTGTCTAAGTGAAAAAAAAATTAGTTCTTAATGACTTCATCACGACCTTGGGTGGTTTTGCCATCCTGTGGCCCAGAAAATCTTTCTGCCAGGGTAGAAGCTCATCTCTTTTGGATGGGATATAATTTCCCATCTCTGTAAAAAGCCCTTCTTGTAGTGGGCCATTAAGCTTGCATAGATAAAAATTAGATAGTGTATAAGGATAATAAAGTAAGAAGTGGAATCTTCTCTAAATATCCTGTTCTACATTTTTCATGGTCTAGTTGAAAGAAAAGAAACAGCTCAATTCAACACCACTGTTTGAGGGCCTAATGCACGTTAAAAAGCTGTCCTGAAGCTCCTCAACTGCAGGGGTCTCTCAGAATCTTCAGAAGCTTCTTCCGTGTAGATAATGGGGGCTCCTCATCTCACAGTCAGTAGCTTTAGAAAGGAGTGAAACAACTAATCCTTGGGGCTGTAACAGCTAACATTTATCAGACACTGTACTCTAGGCCATCACTGTTCTTAACGGCCTCACAAGCATTTAATCACTTAACTCGTCACAACAGCCCTCTGAAGGACACTTAATTCTCAGCATCATTTGTCAGGTAAGTAAACCAAGGCACAGGTAGAAGCAAACTGCCCCAAGTTCACAGCTCGATGGTGGTGGCACTGGGACCTGACCCCAGCAGTCCGACTTTACAGCCTGTGCCTCACTACAGTGATGGGGAAGATTCGAGAGCCTGAGTTTACCTGGGGATGACTAGGCTACTTCTTCTGCCATCAGCTGGACTGAGAGGTCCAGAGAGAAGCTAAGTTCAGTTACAGAAGATAAAGTTACATTTCTTGTCCACTTGAGTACATAGCTCGAAACATTCTTTTTTTTTTTTTTTAAATAAATAGGTATTTTTTATAGTGGGTAATGTGAAGACTTCAGATGAAATAGACTGAGAAACTGATTGGAAATTGAATGCAAACTAAGACCACTTGACTGTTACTGAAATGAATAGCCCAGTTTGCTTTTTTTTTTTTTTTTTTTAAAGAAATTCACGTTCTTTTATTTATTTATTTATTTATTTATGACTGTGTTGAGTCTTCGTTTCTGTGCGAGGGCTTTCTCTAGTTGCGGCAAGTGGGGACCACTCTTCATTGCGGTGCGCGGGCCTCTCACCATCGCGGCCTCTCTTGTTGCGGAGCACAGGCTCCAGACGCGCAGGCTCAGTAATTGTGGCTCACGGGCCCAGTTGCTCCGTGGCATGTGGGATCTTCCCAGACCAGGGCTCGAACCCGTGTCCCCTGCATTGGCAGGCAGATTCTCAACCACTGCGCCACCAGGGAAGCCCGCTCGAAACATTCTTACCCACTGTATCAACAGGAAATTATTTCAAGGATGACGGGGTGACTTTTTTTTTTTTTGAAGCATTCATGGATATGCCTCCTTTCTATACTTCCTTGAGAAAACCTCCCAGAGTCCAGGCAGCCAGAGAACTCTACCCCATCTGCCCTCAGGGTAGTTTTTACTCCAGCAACGCAGACAAAGAGAAACAAGTCAGCTCGGGGCTTTCAAAAATACCTCATGGAGGATATCATAAATAGCTTGAAGAGAAGTGTCTTTTTCCTTTGCAAGAGGTTGTGTCATTTGAGCATTCAGAGCAGAGAGTCTGGAATAATAAATTTGTCAGAAAACAGTCAAGTCAGTTTCCCCACCAGAGAGAAAGCAGGCAGCGGGAGACAGGCGTGTCAGACGGTACAATAGTGGTACAGAATGTGAGAGGCTATTGTATTGGCCCCTTCTAAGACTACCACAAAGAGAGAGCAGGAGACCAAGGCTGGGAGCACAGGATTAAAAGGTGCTGAGCTCCACTTACTGTATAGGAACCAGGGGATGGCAGCCCCTGGGGATTTACCCAGATTTTATGGCGTGGGAGTTGAATAGATACGATGGCCACGTGAAGAGAGAGGACCAGCCCAAATTTGGGAAGGAAGCAGTCAAACTTTTTATTCCCAGGAAGGATCCAGAAATTCAGCCGAAGTTGAGAGAGGGAAAGAGGGAGATGTGGGCACCCGTGTACCTGATGGAAACGAGACAAAGTTACGCTGCAGCAGAAAGCAGTGCAGTCTGACCTGGGCCAGATGGAGATCCAGACAAGGGTCTGGAACTAACATGACCACTTATGAAGGCCAGACAGTCCTCTTCATCTTAGCTGACACCAACTCGCCCAGATTCCTCCCAAGGTCAGCCTCCCTCCCTCACTCTGACCACACACATGTGAACACACACGCTGTAGAAGCATCATTCCTAGAGCTTAGATGCCTTTCCTGAGTCAGAAAGTGGGAAAACCCTTCACAGGCTGGAAAACTCTGCAATTCTGAGTTTACTCCGAATGAACTAAGATTGTTTCCTGCCATCAGATATATTAGTGATCCAAAGAGAAAGTTAGTTAAGGAAGTTTCCCTTTTTCACACACTAGAGTACATAGCTTGGGAACTGCACAATAGCCTTGTGGAGCCAACAGATGACACGTGTGCCTTTCTCAAGGACATGGAGTGAAGGTGAATATGGTAGAGCTGGCCCAGGGCAAGGGATTGGAAAGCGGTGTGCAGAAAAAGGCAGTGATAGCAGCCCTTTAATAATTATCTAACTGGGCAAAATTAGTAGTAATTTCCCTATGAACAGCCACATTATTCAACTCTCGAAACTCAAAATGAACATACTGAATGAAACTGATTAGAGGAGGACAAAAAAATGTAAATGCAAGACCCTTGTTATAACTTGCAGGAGATACATTGGGAGGTCCAGGACTGAGGGCTCCTGGATTCCAGGAAGGGCATCCCTGACATTGTCCTGGGGTCCAAGCAGGAAGTGAGACTGGCAAGTCCTGCAGAGCTGTGATGGGACAAGAGGAGGGTTCAGGGAAGCAGGCAAGTGGGCAGAGAGGAGCTGAAGTGACAGTCACTGAAGGTGAAAATGCTGGTACACAGTAGGTAGAGAGAGATCTTAGAAATGACTTGTCAGCCTAAATATAATAAAAACAAGCACAGTATACTTAAGCTTCTTAAATTAAGCTTTTCCTAAAGCCTAGTGTGAGATAATTGGGACATGGGTTGAACTGAAATTGGCTTTTGTTATATTAATGAGGAAGGGTGTGTTAACAAAATTAACAGTAAGACTGCAGGCAAAGGGTGCAAAACAAAGGCAACAAACTGTCCAATCACCCTCAAGCACTTAGAAGCAACCATTTACATATAAACAATAGTTAGACTAATTGCATATCATTTGTAATGACCCACTGAAGGAGATTCAATAAAAGATCTTCAGGTAATATTTTCACAGTCTTGGTTCATATTTCTCCCCTCACTTGAGAGTAATAAAACTGAGTTCATTTGCATTATTTTATAATTTTGGCAATTTACTAATTCAGGCAGGTTTCCCTCCCAGTTACTTTGAATTAATTTTCTCATCATTAAGAATCAGGGATTCAGGAAACATTGCTAACGAATTCACAGTCAAAATTAAAGGCTATTAAGAAGAGAGTTTCATCTTTGTCTTCCACTTGGACAGGCTTATATTCAGGTCCTCCATTCACTTTCTGATGAGCCAGGTCTCATCCTTCTTGAAAGTGTCTGGTAGATTCTTGAAGCCCATATAATTGCTTAATGCTGGGGGCTAGGAATGGAGGAGGTGAACTGGATGAAACCTTGAACGTATGAGAAACTGGAAACTGTGAAGGAAACTGGGGCCTGAGCTGAGAACCTTGAACCCAGGACCACAGAGCGTTAGTCATGTGAAGCCCACGATAGAGGAAGGGGGAGGTGAACTCACCTCTGCCTTCCCCGCTGATATCCAAGGACACACTTAGGTTGACAGAGTAGGTTAGAGCAGTGGGGAGCAGGTGTAAGAATTTGGAGATGGAGATGGGGAAGAAAGAAAAGGCTCTGAGCTTGTGAAGAAAGGGCTAGTAAGATCTAGACAGGGATGTCTTGCCTTCTGCCAAGAGAGCTTTGGGTTCAGAGAAGTAGAGGGCTACGTAGGTAACTAGATTAGAAGTCCAGGCATGAAGACTCAATAAGGCAGCTGAGGCTAGGTAAGGCGGCAACGGGGTGGGTATGGGTTCTCCAGGGCTTAACCAGGTACGAGGTATGATGGCACAGCTACTTCCGTACCCACCCACTGGCAACTATAACTTAGCTTCATCACATTGGTTTAGAAATGGAATAAGGATGAGCCGAATGTGCCTGCAGAGAAGGACCTCGGTGAGTACAGCTGATAGAGACCCAGCAGGGCAGGGGCTGATGTGTGGAGTAGCAGTTAACAAGACCCCCACCTCTGTCACTAAGAAAGCAAACTTCCTGTTGCCCAGTCTGACAACATGTAGACAGTAGACAGAAACAGAACACCACACTTCATTTATTCAGTAAATGTTTATTGAGTAAGCCTAGCATGGTGCTGGTTTCCGGAGAAAACATGAAACAAACATCAGGCATTCCTTTCACTCAAGGAGCTTAATAGCTGTTACACATTTACCTGATGCTTATTGCTATAGCAGCTAAAGAGTGTTGGATTAAGTGTCAAGGAGAGAGATACACTCCAGGACACTACTGGAACTCAGAGGAGGGGTAGGTCAGGGGGGCTTCAGGGAGGAAGCAACCCAAGAGGAGCCTTAAAGAGTGGGTAGAATTTAGATAAACACAGGTGAAGATGGAAGGCAGTTCCAGATGGGAAGATACAACATGGGTTGAGAATTAAATGAGATACTTCGCAAAAGTCATTTAGAAAAATTCCTGTCACCAAGAAAGCCCACAGCCAGTGAAAGGTGTGACTATTGCTCTTGCTATTAGCTCTGGTAAGGCTGTTACCATTTCAATTTTGATGACATTTTTACTGCTTTTGGAAAAGGCAACGGAGATGAAAAGGACATGTTTGGGAGACAGTAAAGAAGCACATTTCTGACTTTCTTCTTGAGAAGGTTGTGGGATAAAAGGGTCACAGTTTTCATCAGAACAAGAGGAACAAGAGTTTGCATCCGAGCTGTTTCTGTATCAACCGTGCATCAAACCTGCTTATGCTCAAAGGGGACCACGGAAAAAGTTACACTAAGACACTTAAGCTAGTTCCCACCAACACCACTACTGACTTCTGTGTAACTAAAAATCACTGTTTTAATGAATGATTATATCTCTCAAAAAATGAAACAACATTCTAAGCTCCTGGCCAGACATAATTTCTCTCTTTCTGCTCCTCTCCTTGTCTAATGGTCCAATTGCTTGAGAGCAAACTTATTAATAGAAATGAGATGGAAACAATGTGATTTTCCTTAGTGCCTAGAGATGATGTTGCTAGGACAGTACAAACACTAGAAGAGAGTGAGAAGGGATTTGTTTGTCCAGATACTCAGAACATCCCCTTAGGAGCTGTATTCAAAAAATGGCAAATGAGATTTCAGCCGAGAATGATTACTGCCTGAATCTCAGCACAACTGCCTTATTGCCGATTATTATCCCTCTTGCAGTGGCCCGTCTCTCTCCATTCTGTTTGCTGTCATGTTCTATCAATATCAAAGAGGCTGCAGAGGCAGCATCGCTGAGAGGAGTGGTGTGTTTCCTGGGTGCAAAAAGCCTGCTTCTCTAAGATAGAATCTCTGGACCTGCAGGCTGATTTCATAGAGGGGATTATTCAGTCAACAGTAAATGGCCCCAAACTCCAATTTCAGCTTCTATTTTCTGTCGTGGAGCCGGGCAGCTGGGCTGTGTGTGAGCAAGCATGCGTTAGGAGGTGGTGCCTAGGGATGGTTCCCGTGCAGACAGCTGAAGTGACTCGTTCGGCTCTGCTTTGCTATATTGTCCCTTGGTGTCTCCAGCACCAGTGAGGCTGGCTCCCGGGACAGCTCCCCGCTGAAAGTTTTATTCTGAGTGTTGGCAAAGAAGCAAAGCTCCAAGGTGGATATTACAGCAATTCTGCTTTGTCGGTAAAAATCAAATCATTTCAAGGACACCCAGAGGATTAAAAAAAAAAAAAAAACCACTAGAATTTTTCCTGAAGTATTTTCCTTTTTGGTATAAAAGACCAGTTTGAGCCCTGGGAATTAGTGTAACACCTGAAAGCACCATCAGGCAGCCTGTGAAGTAACCTGACGTCCCAGCATTCCCATGCAAGAAGCAGGACACTGTTTTCCAGATGCCCGGTTTGTTCCTGACCACAGTCTTGTTCAGAAGAGGAAACAGTATTAGCTTAATGAGGACATTTTCCTCAATGTGGCCCTTGGATACTTTGAAGGTGAAACTCACCAAACTCTGATTTCCTCATCTGTTTTAGGAGGGCAACTTGTTGCAAACAGCGACACCACCAACTACAGTCAAAGACCCTATTTCTCACTGATGTTCAATGCAAAGGCTCAACAAAGAAAGTGTGATCCTTCCTTCCTTCCTCAGCGCTGTCTCTCACTGCATCAGGTACTGTCCTGGGCAATGTGGGCTTTCCACCCCTCTGATGTTCCTAGCAAAAAACTCACAACAGTAACCCTTACAAGAAACAGACATTTCAAGCACTACTACAGGATCAATTAAAAGTGCTTTCACCTAAGGAAAAGGGGAAAATTAAAAAGTCATCCACTCATGAATGTTACTCATGATTCACACATTTGCAGCAGCAGCAGAAAAACAAATAAACAACAAACCCCACCGGTACTCTTAAGAAATTACAATATAGGTCCCTGCACAGTATGAAAAACTCATTGCTTTAGATCATCAGGTTTTTTTTTTTTAACTCTTTTCAGTAAAGAAAATAAACTACACTCATTCACAATATTGGCTACGCTCTTTTAACTCAGTCTAACATTCTACTTTGTCTTACGACTTAAAATCAGTGTTCAGAGTGGAAGGCAGGAAACTCACCTTAAAGGAGTAGTAGAAGGAGCCCCACTCCTCTCCTTCCACCACTGCAGTGAAAGTCACCGTTTCCATGCAGAGGGTGGGAGAATCCAGTGTCTGCCCAGTCCCGTTGGACTTGGGGCTGCCCTCCATGAGGTTGGCCGGCATCGCTCAGGTGGGGCTGAGCCCAGCTGTCCCTGCGCCTGCAGCCAGGGACAGAGTCCTGCCCTCTCGTGAGAGCGGGGCAGCAGCTGCAGCTCTACACCTCCCCTGCCTCCCTAAGCTTCTGCTGGAGCTCAGCTGAGCAGAGACACAGAGCCCTGTGGAGCCCACCTCACTAGAGAGCCCTGCCTGCTTCCTGAAGCCACGTGCTGCTCAACACCCCACATTCCCGCCCAGCACAGGGGGCCTGGTCCCCAGGGCAGACAGGAGCCCCTCACAGCGACACACGTGGTTCCCCGGACAGGCCTCCCTGCTCAGTTGTACTTTTCCTCACTTCCGGGACAGACCGCCACACATCTGCTCCAGCTTCAACAATATAGGAATTTGGACTCAACAGACAGTGGATTCATTCAGGTCATGTTTGCATTTCTGAAATCAAATCATAATGATGCATTTGTTCCAGCTGAGGGTGCCTTCTGACTTAAAATCCTCACCCAGCCATTTACTTAGTAGCCTGAACGTTATTTCAGTAAATGTGGGCAAAGGGCACATTTGTATTTCACACCTGTGGTTCTCCTCTAGGTTTTCAGAGGGCAGTGCTCAGAAAAGCCTGGGGTCTGTGTTTGTCAGTTAGCCACGACCCCTCATGATGCGACTGGGATTGCTGCCTGGTAGATACTCTTATCACCTTGATGTTCTTTTATCTGATCTTCAAAACAACTCTGCGAGGTAAGCAGGGAACATATCTTTATGTTCTCATTTTACACTAAAAGAGACTGCTTCTCACCGTGAAATGACTTGCTCAAGATCCCACGGCTGGTGATGGAAATGAGATGATAACTCATTTCTTCAGAAATTCCTAGACAGAGATGCTTTTGCTGTAACATACACTGATTTGCATCAAATCTCAAGGGCCTATTGAGGCATGAAGTTAACATGAGTGAGGGGAGCAGGCCAGGTGTAAAGCAAAAGGACTAAGCTGCTTGTACTACAACCAAGCATGATACCTGATAACTTACACTGAAAATGCTCTGTGAGCCAAATATGCGCAGCCACTGGTTAACAACACCTAGTATAAGAGGTAGTGATGGTCATAAAAGAATATAGCCCCCATGATATTTCCTGGGAAAGTTGTAGCATAATCCATCCCGCCTAGGAAGAGTGCAGTGTGATAGAGATAAGATGTTAAGTCTATACTGAAGAGGTAGCAAATAGGAGGGAGCTGTTCAGGAAACAGGATGAGCTGTGGACTCAGGAAAGGGTCAAAACAGGACGACAACCCAATAGCAAAATGAGCAAAGAGTATTCTGACTGGCAAACACGAAAAAAGTGCTTAACCATTAAATTAAAGAAAAACAACTTAAAACAAGACAGAATTTTTATTCATTGGCATAGTGAAAACTAGAGTCTGACTACCCCAAGTGTCGACAAAGATGAGAAGAAATGGGTTTACATTTTTACTTCTGGTGTGAGAGTTAGCTGATATGGTCACCTTGAAGAGCAATTGGTCAGTATCCGGTAAAGCTGAAATTACACCGTCTATAATTTCCATCTCTTGATCTGGGTTCCTTACGTGTATTTAATTTAGGGAAATTCACTGCACTACACACATAAAATGCATGCACTTTTTTTGTAGGTCTGTTTTACCTCAATAAAAACTTATAAAATGAAATCTGTGAGAAACTTCTGGGAAAGGACAGAAGTCAGTTAAGTCATAGTGTGGTCAGGATGAAGAGAGAGAAAATGGTAGATGCCGTGAACAGGGAATAGGTGGAGAGAGAACCTCGGGTTGTGCTGTTTTCTTTCCACTCATGGTCCAGTTGGATCAGTTTTTGACCTGTGGCTACCCAAGAGAAATGTTTATGTATGTGTACAGGAAACATGCACAAACATGCCTTTGCAATATTGCTTGGAAACAAACCAGAAGTAACCTAAATATTTATGGTGACAAAATCAATTGAGAAGCTCGGAACCAGAAACTACCCACATACCCATCAACAGTAGACTGGATAAATAAATTTCTATGTAATCATATAATGAAATACTATACATCAATGAGAATGAATAATCTATAGCAAATGTAAAATTTCTCAGGGCTAAAGAATGGTGTAAGACCTTAAATTGAAAGGCTACAGCAACTGTGAAACAGGAGCATAAAAGTCTAAACAAATAATAGTAAATTTAAGAATACTGAAGACAAGAAAATTCTAAAAATTTCTAAAGAGAAAAAGCAGAACTCTTACAAAGAAACAAACATCGCATAGGTATCTGATTGTTAACAATAATATCAGAGGCAAGTACCTAGAATTTTATATCTAGAAAAGTTATAATTTATGTGTGAGTATAAATAATGATTTTTTTCTGACATTTGTGGCTCCAAAGTGATCTAGTTTGGAGGGTGATACGATTGGCAGATGATCTTGACATGAATACCAGACTATTTTTTAAAAGAAAGAAAAATAAATATATAATTTGAGACATTTACTGACACCATTCTGCAGAGCAGCATATTTTATACATGATGATATGACTTTTATACATTTAAAAACCCCTCATCTTTTGCTATTTAGGGCAAGTATTGGGTTGACCAAAAAGTTCGTTTGGATTTTTCCGTAACACATGGAAAAACTGAACGAACTTTTTGGCCAACTCAATCAATACCTGTTATTGGGTCAATAATTGGGAGCACTCCTCAGTCCTAATATAAATTTACCACACAAAGAGTCCAAATAATGGACTCTCACATTCACCATATTCAGTAGCCGACACCTGGAAACCTGATTCTAGAAGTTCATTTGCAGGGGGTACAAAGCAAAAATGTGGGGTTAGCAGATTCCAAGTCTGCATCTGTCTTCAGAAGCTTCTCTGGATATTGTAGTCAGAGCTAAAGAACGGAGCAGGGTGTCAGGTGACTGTGAATTTAGTTGGGATTTTCTTTCAAGGACCAGTGATGCTCACGGTGTGACCTAAGGACTGGGATCATCTACCTCATTACCTGGGAGCTTGCTAGACATGCAGATTCTGAGGCCCCACCCAATACCCACTGAATCAAAATCTCTAGGGGCGGGGCTAAGGAATTTGTGTTTTAAAAAACCCTCCAGGTGATTCTGAAGCCTGCTAGAGTTTGAGAAGCACTGTCCCAGAGAAGCATGCCAAAACTCATGGTGTCATCAGAAGGATGAACTGAGTGATGTTGGGTGGAGGAGCATGAGTGGAATTGGTGAGGGATTGAAATGCATCCATTGGCGTTTAGGCATAAAATGAATGTGATTACCTTTTGACATATTTCCAGAATCAATTCTGTTGTTCTCTAACATGACGCATATAAAAATGGTATTCACATGCCTAGAACATTCTCTCCTGTGTTTACTGAGATTTTGATGAATTCCCCCAAATCTGTAGGGAAGTAAACTGTGTCACAATATTATGATAGCTAATAATTGTTACAATTCATTTCCTTCAGGGATAGTGACTTTCTATAGCTTTGGGAATAGGCCCCTCGTTTGGGGCAATTCCTCATCCTTAGTTGTAACATCATCCCTTGCTTTTTCACTCAACACTTACCAGTCAGGTCTCATGGCAGTAAAGAGTGTCCCTGAACCTCTATCAAGAGCTTGTTGCTTTGTGACCTCTTGGTAGCCTTTACTTTGCCCATCATATTGCTCATCTCAGTTTAATACTTTGTTTAAATATCTCTGCTCTCTGATAGATGATAAGCTCCATGAGGGTAGGGACCACAGCTGTTGGGTTGACTGCTTTATCTTTAACATCTAGCACAGTGCTTGGCACACATATGATAGGCATTAAATAGATATTTGTTGAATGAATGAACCCATCAGAGTGCAAGTGTGTGAGTGTGGTGTTGTTACAAGGAATACCTTGAAACTTTTTTAATTTAACAAAAAAATGTAAATCATTGGAAAATGTCAGTACTTTGACTTTATTAATTAGCTATTACCCCAAAACAACAATACCCACAAACCCAGCATGTTGTGATGGTGCAGTAGAGAATCTTTGCCTTGAATATCCAACAGTGCTGGGGGCTGGCTCATGGCAGAGCTTGGCAGGTACGCTCGCAGTGACTCGACTCTGTTTTGAGAGCACTGGTCTCTGCCCAGTATATCGCTAGAGGCAGTGCACCATTCCCCACCATGCCACCTCCCTAATACAAGCCTTAGTAAATGGTTTGCTGACAGATTGCAATGAAGTGAACCTCAAACCTCTACATTCCCTGTAGAAACTGGGAGCCCCCTCAAAGCCCTGTATTTTACATGCTCACTGCTCACCAGGGTGGGGTTCTCAGTCCTGGTTGCACATTGGAATAACCTGGGCTGCTTTAAAGAATATTAATGGTTGGGTGTCACCCTCAAAGTTTCTGATTAGATTGTTCTGGGGTGCAGCCTGGGCATTAGGAGTTTTAAAGTCTCCCCAGGTGATTCTAATCTGCCTCCAGGAGAGGGAAACCTTGTCCTAGGAGGGCAGCAAGCTGCCTGACTCCCACTCTGCGATTTTTGCTGCCTGCCGGCGGCATTCATTCTGGAGCCGCCATCCTGTCTGGCTCTGCCTGGTCTTCAGCCCCGAGGGCTGTTTCTGGTGCTCCTGGGACCCATAGTGAGCCTGACCTCATTTCTGGGCTCTGCTTTCTCAAGACCCAGTTTGAGCCACTGGACACCTGTAGTCTCAGAGGAACAGAGAGAGGGAGGGAATTTTCCTTTATCTTTGGGCCACCAGATTTTCCTCTTTCTTTCTCAGCACCAGAAGTCATGGTGAGCCTCCATTTTGGAGACCCTCAAGCACACAATTTGAATCACATTACTAGGACTAAGAATTGCCTTCCTTAAAAAATATCCAACTAGAGCCTGAAAGAGGGATTTTCAGGTAAGGAAGGGAGTATAGGTTGTAAAACTCTAAATCGTCTGTCCCTTAGATTTTCTCTGTTCTTGGGGTGGTTCAGTAATTCATTCTGTCTTTCTGACCTCAGGGTAGTGGGTCTCTCAGTTTAGTTCTTATACCTAAGAATGTAACAGATCCTGGACTGGGGCTTCTCAATAAGATGCCACCAAGGCTTGGAGATAGCCAAAGAGAAATTCGCACAAATTGCTAAGCGGTAAACCGCTTTCTTTACCAGGTGTCATTTATTCTTCCTGCTTTGGGGGCACATTCAGGCTGTGGGGCTTTGGAAAAAAGGTTGTGTCTGGGGAGTTTCACCTTTTATTTTTTGTCCAACTTTGTCCCAGGTACGTGTCCCGTTCTTCTCTCCTCAGGCTCTCCCACCCCTTCCTAAATCAGTCAAGCATTTAGTTTGGAGGAAGGCACCTCACGTGGCCCCAGGCAGGCAGTGAGACCACCCCTTGTCCCTCACTACCTTGGTTACTCTTTAATCTCTGGTAGCTCTTGAGACGTGGGCAGAGTTTCTGCCCTGATGGAGAACCTAAAGGCGTCAGCTGAAGCAAATGTCCTTGGTGGCCAGTGTCAGGGACCACATGGAATCAGGCTGACTGCTCCCAGCTGGCCTCCCATTGCCAGAGTGGCTTGAATATAGGGAGTTTCCCCGAATCTCAGGGCACCGATAAACATTACACCTAATGGACAATCTATGGGGACATGTCTGCCATTGTTGACTATCGGATATTGCTAGATGTCAACAAAAGGACGGCTGAGAGCTGACTTGGCTTCCACAAGGCCCTCTGCCTTTGGCTCACAAATGACCCTCCCTGCAGTGACTCTTTTCCTCCAAAGCACTGACTGGTGTCTAGCTCTTTGGGCTTGACAGGCGGATGCCCTTGGGCTACAAGTAACGAGATTTTACAAGGACTGAAGGAAAGGAATACACACATTTATTTTGAAATAGTATCTTGACATATTTTGATCATTATGAAGAGGTAAGATTTTCTTGGTTTTGTTTCGAGGCCTTTCTGTGTTCTTTGCTCTCTACTCTCAGCCTCTTCCCCCCTCTAGATGAAGGTCACCTTTCCCAGGGTACTGGCTCCTTTCTTCACCTCTACTAGAATCCCCTTTGCTCAAAATCAGTCTCATAGCAGACGCATACCCCTTGGAGTTATCCGGTAGCAGCATTTATTTATTTATTTATTTTTAAACATCTTTATTGAAGTATAATTGCCTTACAATGGTGTGTTAGTTTCTGCTTTATAACAAAGTGAATCAGTTATACATATACAATATGTTCCCATATCTCTTCCCTCTTGCATCTCCCTCCCTCCCACCCTCCCCATCCCACCCCTCTAGGTGGTCACAAAGCACCGAGCTGATCTCCCTGTGCTATGCGGCTGCTTCCCACTAGCTATCTATTTTACATTTGGTAGTGTATATATGTCCATGACACTCTCTCACCCTGTCACATCTCAACTCTCCCCCTCCCCATATCCTCAAGTCCATTCTCTAGTAGGTCTGTGTCTTTATTCCCATCTAGCAGCATTTATTTTAAGTCTTAACCTTCCCAGTATGAAAAGCTTTGCCCCAGGACAGGAATTTCAACTTCAACAAACAAAACAATGGAGAAGTTTGGAAGAGAGATGCTCAACGTTCCACAAATCCCCCCAGCTTCCTGCTTCATACATTTATCATGGGAACCCTGGCTACAGCATTTATGTCCTTAAACACATACAGTGTTTTCCTGGAATGCTAAAAGAAAAGAGTTCATAAGCTTTGGAATAAAAATTATAGGCAAAGTATTTAAACTTGTTTCTTATATATGTATATTTAATGGTTATTAGGGTCCAACTCAATAGGAATTGCCATTCTGCCTCACTGCAGTCTGAAAGTCCAAAGGTTTCTCATCAGTCCTATGTAAATGAGAGAAATAGAGTTCTGGAGCTTCCAGGTACCTCCTGACATTCCCAGCACTCATTCGTTATTTGAAATTTTGGCATTTTCATGTATTTACTGTGACCTGGGCTGTCAGCACGATCTGGATCCAAAGCTGGCTCTGATTCTTCCTTTCTGTGGATCCTTGGACACCCCCAAGGCTCTCTTTACTTGTCTGTTAACTGGGATGACAATAGTGCCTGCATCTTGAGGATGCTGGAGAATTAAATGAGATAATGCTTATCCCTTAATGCTAATTGTCTTCCTTCTTTCCGTCTCCTTCTTAATTATGACTATTATTTTTTACGTGTGTAAGTTTTTCTGGGCTCTTCATTTAGTCTCCAAGCTCCCGAAGGGCAGAAGCTGCCCCTTTTCTTTTTGGGTCCTCTGACAACATTGAACTTTATCTGAACTCTGTGATCTTAGAAAACAGAGAAGTTTACCATTTCTCTGTGGTCCAGAAACAGCTTACTGCAGTAACCATTATTCCCCACATGACTGAGATCAGACTCACAGATGCCTCTGTGTAGGTCATCAACACCGACAACAAAGCTAGACACAGACCCTCCAATTCCCTTTCTTTGTCTCATAAATGGTTAGCTAAGCTGTCTAGTCCCCACTGATCAATCAGAACAAAATACTGGTTAAACAAACTTTGTTAAGATTCTGTCCTTTCTGCAGGCTGAACTTGGGCCCCCTTAGCCTGAGACGGCTTATAACCCCTGCTTAACTAACAGCCCTTCCCTGGAATAGACTGACGGCTCTGCTGTCAGACCATGCCCATCTGTCCATCCCTCTTCTCCACACCTGCTTCTTTCCAGACTCATAACCCCTTTTTGCCTAACCCTGGACATACCTGCAGATCTCCTGGTGGGAAGATTCTCCTCATTGCAAAGGTCCTCCTTTCCCTATTTGCAAGTGGTCTCTTGCCCCTCTTGCCACAATCCTTTCAAATAAAATCTCTTCTTACCAAAGTCCCAACTTATTCTTTGACAGCTCCAAACTTTTCAAAAATGCATGGGCTACTGAATTGAATTTGTTATTGGTCATAAAAAATCTGTTTAAGCAATTGCTATATGAGGGATTCATTATGCAGGTGATGTGGGGAAGTTCATGTTTCCATTGGCGAGAACAGATATGACACTCCAGGTTAAATCACAGAAGGAGAGTGAAATAACATAAAAGGAGGGGACACAGGCAGCATGTGATTCATCTCCAAGTGAATAGTAAAGAGAATTAATATTTTGACTTTGGAGGAAGATAAGATCATAGTTTTGAGGTTTACATTTGGATGTTGGTGTTTTTAATTACTTTGGATGAAGCACACAACTTTTCTTTTCTACCAGTGTGAAGAATGGTTGAATAAGTGTGGGTTTAAGACAAAGGACATTAACTCCTCTGGCAGGATTTTAATTCTCTGATACCAGAATGTGCCACTGCCTTCAGAGACTAAATTTCTCATGGTTAAGGTGCTAATAGACACTCCATCCTCCACGACTTTTCTCTCAAAGGGATGAGCTGACAGTTTAAGGTTGCAGTAGCCATGATGTCACAAACATTATCTAAGTTAGATACATCACAGCTGCTGCACTTGAACCTTTACTCCCTAAGTGCCTGTTTAGAATCTATGTAAACATGCATTGGTTAGAGGAGTTTTAATAATAGTGCTAAGAGTAGGAAAGGATCTGGGGGAAGGAAATAGGGAATTCCACCTAATCACTGTGCTGGGTGCTTGACCTTTATCACAACACTTAATTCCCAGAATATTACTTTAAAGTAATATGTACAAGTTCCCCATTTTAAAGCTGCAGAGAGCTCTTGGTAAAGGAGACCTTTTCAAGTAGAGAAAAAGAATTAGAAACAATCATTGACTCCATGTTGGTTAACTTTCCCTAGTCCCTTTATTTTTGCATTGCATTCTGATGTGGTAGTAAGGGCTCTGAATCATTAGTATGAAATAATAGTAGCCTCTAAGAGAAAATTGCTTTGAAGGCAGAGATAAATCCTTGGGATACTGGAGAAAAGATAAATGCAGTATTGCATTTGGTAATTGCTTGCTCTAATAAGTACAGAGGTTACTCATGTTACAGTGATTAAGAGGTATATTCCCTTAAAGAAATGGAATGCAATGTTCTACTTTAAAGAGGACACTGGAAGAAATATGATATAGCAGTTCATGCTTTTAGGGTTGTATTTTTCTAGTTACAACAGTAAAACTTTTTAAATAAATACCTGAACATGCAAAGACACAAGTTGTATTAACTGCTAATGTATTCATCAGTCCCCAGGTGAAAGCATACCATATGTTCTGCTTTGCATTCTACTTTTTAATTTCACATATTGTAGGCTTTTAAATCAATAAATATAATGGTTGTTTTTAGTGTCTCTCTGTAATGCTAATATGTGATGTTCCCGTGATTTATTTAATCATCTTCATGATAACTGAGTTTTAGTTGTCTGAATTTTCAGAAATTGTGCACTGAACACAATGAGTCTTTGAGCACTTGTCTGATAAATTTCTCAAAATATTTTCTTGAAGTATGATTGCTGATTTTTCTTTATTCCTTCTTCTGTCTCCATTTTGCTGTTTTCTAATCTGAACCCTTGGATTAAATAATTAACATTTATTTTCATTCCTTCATGTTTAAGGCAATGAATTTTCCACTGAATATGCTTTTAGCTATGTCACGTAGATTCTGATATGTATTATTCTTTTTTTTTTTTTTTTTTTTGGCTGTGTTGGGTCTCCATTGCTGTGCACAGGCTTTCTCTAGTTGCAGTGAGTGGGGGCTGCTCTTCATTGCGGTGCACGGGCCTCTCATTGCAGTGGCTTCTCTTGTGGAGCACGGGCTCTAGGCGCGCGGGCTTCAGTAGTTGTGGCACGCAGCCTCAGTAGTTGTGGCTCACGGGCTCTAGAGCGCAGGCTCAGTAGTCGTGGCACACGGGCTTAGTTGCTCTGTGGCATGTGGGATCTTCCCAGACCAGGGCTTGAACCCATGTCCCCTGCATTGGCAGGCGGATTCTTAACCACTGCGCCACCAGGGAAGTCCTGTATTATTCTTATTATTTATTATTTCCTACAGTATATGTAATAAGTGTTTTGATTTCTTCTTGGAGCAAAGAATTACTTGTGAGTGCCTTCCAAATTTTGCTATTTTTGTTCAATCCAATGTAATTTCATATTTTATTTATTCTTGAATTACATTTTGAAGACAACATTTATATATTGAAATGTTTAAAAATTTTTATATAATCAATTTTTGAAAAAAATCCATGGAATTCTATTTATAAGACAATTAGTTTACACACACACAAATACTTTCATATGCATATCTGTCAGGGCATCCTTATTAATTCTATTGTATTCTTTAGAACCTCCATTTCCTTACATATTGGTTTTTGTCTACTCAATTTTTCAAAGACTCAGAGAAGTTTGGTTATGTTTTCTATTATAATTGAAATCCTGTAAATGTCGTCTTTCATTTCCTGTGGGTTTCACCTGTATGTTTTAGTGTTGGATTATTGTCATAGAAAATTTATGACACATACTCATGTTGGACTATATCATTTTACTCTAAGGATCATCTGTAAAATGGGCATAATTATAGTCTGTGCTTCCTAGGGTTGTTGTGATGGTCAAACAAGTTGCTGTATGTGAAGGGCTCAGTGCAGTTGCTGGTACATTGTTATCTGGTATTTATTATTGTTAATGATAACTTAATTTATATTTAGAACTCTCTTCAACTAAGAGAAAATTTTAAATAATATCTTTAATTTTTTAATGTTTATTCTCTCTTGCACTCCCCAGAACACTGTTATCCTTTTTTTGGTTCTCATTTTATGTCATTCATATCTATCATCTATTTTCTGATCACATTAATCTCTTTCTCCTTTTCCTCTGTATTCTCTGTGATGTCTTCAGTCCCATTCTGATCATGACTAAACTAGTGTTGGGCCTTTATTCTTTTTTTTTTTGAACACCATTTATAATTATGTGATGGCATTATTAATTCCTTGAATTGTTTCTTTAGCACTACCATTTCCTTTTAATATAATTCTGTCTTTTCATACTATCATCTCATCTTTTATTTCCAGTTAGGCTCACTTTCGATATGTGAAAAAGAGGATATAATATCAACCTTATCATATCGTTTATATGGTAAAATGATATAATGCACTTAGAACAGTACCTGGCATATTGTAAATGTTTAATACATAGCTCAAGGGTTTAAAAAAAAATTCCTACAGATTAAATTTTTTTCCTATTCCTTAAATTAATTTTTCAAGTAATAGTCTTTTTTTAAAAATAAATAAATAAATAAATAAATAAATTTATTTACTTATTTTTGGCTGCATTGGGTCTTCATTGCTGTGCATGGGCTTTCTCTAGTTGCGACAAGTGAGGGCTACTCTTCGTTGAGGTGTGCAGGCTTCTCATTGTGGTGGTTTCTCTTGTTGTGGAGCACAGGCTCTAGGGCATGCGGGCTTCAGTAGTTGTGGCACATGGGCTCAGTAGTTGTGGCTCACGGGCCCTAGAGCACAGGCTCAGTAGTTGTGGCGCACGGGCGTCGTTGCTCCGCAGCATGTGGGATCTTCTCAGACCAGGGCTCAAACCCGTGTCTCCTGCATTCTTAACCACAGGTGGATCCTTAATTACTGTGCCACCAGGGAAGCCCTCAAGTAACAGTCTTTATTTTTGGCTGTTATGTTTATTTTTCCTTAATTTTTCAGAACTTTAAAACTAATTCCATATTGTGTCTTTCTAAACAGTTTTATTGTGATGTAATTTACATCCCATACAATTTGCCAACTTGAAGTATATAATTCAATTGACTGAATAAATTTATGGAATTGTAGAACCATCATCACCACAATCCAGTTTTAAAATATCTCCATTATCCAAAAAGAACGTCTTAAATCAATTTGCAGTCGTTCCTTATATTCACCTCAGCCTGAGAAACCACTGATTAACTTTCTATCTCTGTATATTTGCCTTTTCTGGACATTTTATGTAAAGGGATCATAAAATATGTTGACTTTTGGGTCTGGCTTCTTTCACATTGCATAATGCTTCTGAGGTTCATGCATATTGTAGTGTGTATCAATATATATTTTTTTAATGCTGGAAGTGTTTCATTGTATGGATATTCCCCATTTTACTTATCCATTCACCAGTTGATTGACTTCTGGGTCATTTCCACTTTTGGTGAGTATGAATAATGTTGCTATAAACATTCACATATAAGTCTTGTGTTTGTCTTTGTGAACAAATGTTTTCATCTCTCTTGGATAGATTACTGGTTGTGGAATTTTTGAGTTGTATGGTAAATATATGTTTAAATTTTTTTGCTTTTTATTTAGTTTAATTTTTGAAAGAGGTTAGAGTATTACATATTCCAAAATAAAAATAAAAATAAAAAGCATTAAAATGTCGTTTTTTCCCCTTTATTCTGTATTTTAAGACTTTACTTTTTTGGAGTTGTTTTAGGTTCACAGCAAAATTAAGGGATGGCACAGAGATTTCCCATATACCCACTGCCCCCACATATGCATAAACTCTCCCATTTTCAACATCACTCACTAGAGAGGTACATTTGTTAACATTGATGAACCTACATTGACCATCATAATCACCCAAAGTCCATACTCTACATTATGGTTCACTCTTGGTGTTATACATTCTATGGGTTTGGACATATGTATAATGACATGTATGCATCATTATAATGTCATACAGAGTATTTTCACTACCTTAAAAATCTTCTGTGTTCTGCCTATTCATCCTTTCTCCCCCTAGCCCTGGCAACCACTGATCTTTTTACTGTGTCCAGTTTTAGTTTTAGAATAGAATAGTTTTATCTTTTCCAGAATGTCATATAATTGGAATCATACAGTATGTAACCTTTTCATATTGGCTTCTTTCACTTAGTAATATGCATTTGTTTCCTTAATGTCTTTTCATAGCTTGATAGCTCATTGTTTTAGTGCTGAAAAATATTCCATTGTCTGAATATACCACAATTTATCCATTCACCTGCTGAAGGCCATCTTGATTGCTTCCAAGTTTTGGCAATTATGAATAAAGCTGCTATAAACATATGTGCTCAGATTTCTGTGTAGACATAAGTTTTCAACTTCTCTGGGTAAATACCAGAGTGTGATCCCTGGATCATATGGCAAGAGTATGTTTAGTTTCTTAAGATACCACCAAATTGTCTTCCAAAGTGGCTGTATCATTTTGCATTCTCACTAACAATGAGTGAGAGTTCCTATCGTTCCACATCCTGACCAGCATTTGGTGTTGTCAGTGTTCCAGATTTTGGCCACGCTAATAGGTATGTAGTGGTATCTCATTGTTTTAAGTTGCATTTCCTTGATGACATATGATGTGAAGCATCTTTTCATATGTTTATTTGCCATCTGTATATCTTTTTTGGTGAAGTGTCTGATAAGATCTTAGGCCCATTTTTTTTAAGTGAGTTGTTTGTTTTCTTATTGTTAATTACAAGAGTTCTTTGTATATTTTGGATAACAGTCCTTTATCTGATGTGGTTTTTGCAAATATTTTCTCCCAGTCTGTGACTTGTCTTTTCATTCTCTTGATAATGTATTTTGCAGAGCAGAAGTTTTTAACTTTAATGAAATCCAGATTATTCATAACTTTTTCCTGGATTATGCCTTTGGTGTTTTATCTAAAAAGTCATCACCATACCTAACGTCATCTAGATTTTCTCCTACGTTATCTTCTAAGAGTTTTATAATTTTGTATTTTACATTAGGTCTATGATCCATTTTGAGTTATGTTTTATGAAGGGTGTAAGGTCTTTGTCTAGACTGATTATTTATTTATTTATTTATCTATCTATTTATTTATTTATTTATTCAGCATGTGGATGTCCAATTGTTCCAGCAGCATTTGTTGAAAAGACTGTCATTGCTCCATTGTACTGCCTTTGCTCCCTTGTCAAAGATCTTTTGACTACATTTATGTGGGTCTATTTCTGGGTTCTCTATTCAGTTGCATTCATCTATTTGCCTTTTTTTTTTTTTTTTTTTTTTTGCCAATACCATACTGTCTTGATTATTGCAGCTTTATAGTAAGTCTTTAAGTCAGGAAAATCAGTCCTTCAACGTTGTCCTTCTCCTTCAATACTGTGTTGGCTATATTGGGTCATTTGCCTCTCCATATAAACTTTACAACCAGTTTGTTGATAACCACAAAATAACTTCTTGGATTTTTGTTTTGATTGCATTATATCTCTAGGTCATGCTGGGAAGAACTGACATCTTGACAATATTGTTTCTATCCATGAACATGAAATGTATCTCCATTTATTCATTTCTTTTTTTATTTAATTCAACAGAGTTTGGTACTTTTTTCATATATACCTTGTATATATTTTGTTAGATTTGTACCTAAGTAATTGGGGTGGGGGGCTAATGTAAATGGTATTATATTTTAAATTTCAAATTCCACTTGTCATTGCTGGTATACAGGAAAGTAATTGACTTTTGTATAGTAACCTATTAACCTTTTATCATGCAACCTTGCTGTAATTGCTTATTTGTTCCAGGAGGGTTTTTCTTTCTTTTTTTTGAGGGGGGGGAGGGCTATTCTTTCAGATTTTCTGTATACATAGGCAATATATCATCTGTGAACAAAGACAATTTTATTTCTTCCTTCCCAATCTATATAAATTTTCTTTTCTTGTCTTGTCATATCATATTAGCTAGGACTTCCAGAAATATGTTGCAAAGAATTGTGAGAGAAGACATCCTTGCTTTGTTCCTGATCTCAGTCAGAAAGCTTTGAGTTTCTCACCGCTTAGTATGATGTCAGCTACGGATTTTTTGTAGATATTATTTATCAAGTTGAGGAAGTTCCCCTCTATCTTAGGCTGCTGAAAGTCTTTAGTCATGAATGGGTGTTGGATTTTATCAAATGTCTTTTCTGCATCTATTGATATGATCATGTGTTTTTTTTGTTTGGTTTTTTTTTAGCATGTTGATGTAATGGATCACATTAATTGATTTTAGAATGTTGAACAAGCCTGGCATAGCTGGGATAATTCCTGTTCGGTTGTGGTGTGTTTAATTTTTAAGAAACTACCAAACTGTTTTCCAAGATGGATGTACCATTTTATATGCCCACCAGCAATGTATGAGGATTCTAGTTTCTCCACATTATGACCTCCACTTATTATTATATGTCTTTCTGACTATTGCCATCTAGTTGGTATAAACTGTTATCTTACGTGGTTTGGATTTGCATTTCCCAAATAGCTAATTGTAGTGAGCACCTTTTCACGTTCGTATCAGTCATTTGGATACTTTCTATGGTGCAATGTCTATTCAAATCTTTTGCCCATACAAAAAATTGGGTTATTTGTCTTCTTATTGAGTTGAAAGACTTATTCATGTATTATGGTTTCTATATGTGTTGTTGTTGTTTATTGCTTTATCATCTTAGAAAGGGGTGTAGTCTATACAGCCTTTCTATTTCCATATACTGATGTGGTAGATGCTTTCTTCCTGAAAAGAGCAGATTTATATTAACATTGTGTCATTTAGACTGAGGACTGCAAGGAGAGGGCAGGAATCCAGACAATCAGATCTCTGGGACTTTTCTTTCTGCACATTTTCTCATATTTTAAACTACTTAATCTGATCCCAAATTATAAGAGTATCTTAATAGAAAAAGTAACCTTAGAGTTACAGATTTTTCTGTTAAGTCAGGATGAATCAGCCTCATTTGTGAGAATTTGTGTTAGAATTCAACCTTGGATAGAATTTCAGCCTTGGATAGAATCACATGGGGAGCATTATACATAACCGTTTCCTGTGATTCGCCTCCAGATTTTGTTATAATAGCCTGGGGTACAGGTTGGGCAATGGGGATTTTAAAAAGTTCTGCAGGTGATTCTAATGTGCAGTCAAAGCTGAGAAGTACTGAGTTAAACAAAGCAGTTGTGCCTGAAGGTTTTCTGTCTGTTGACAATAAATGACCCACCCCTACACATTTAGTTGGCAAGTAAATTGGTTAGCCTGTGTGCATGGCCACATAACTTTCAGATTGGCAATGTATATGTGGGCATGGGGTTTTCACTCAAGTCAGAGGAAGAAGGCACTGCAGTTAAGAAACTGTTCAGAAACTGTCTGAGAAAAGCTGAAAAAGGATACTCACTTTGCCTTCAGCTAAACCTCTTCTCAAAATTTTCCTACATGCCGCGGGTAGAGAGGCAGGAAATGTTGCCATCCTACCTACTTTCTGCACTTTACTTACTTTCCATAACACTGTATCAGTGATTCTCAAACATTAATGTGTTTCAGAATCACTTGCAGAGTTAATGAAGAATAGAGAGACTCAGACACATTAAGTAGGTAAAAGCCTGGGCCTCTATATTTTAACTATTTATCAGATGATTCTGATACATATCAAAATTTGAGAATCACTGCACTAAGATATTTTCTTGAGAGCTTTAATTAGTAAGAGCCTTAAAAAAAGGAGATTTGTGGGCTGTTTTGATGCATATTCTGCTGTGGTTCAAACTTCGATTATACTTAGTAGAAATTTCTTGAGCTGTTATCGTCCTACTTTACTTGACTTTTGTCTTTAGATGCATTCCATTGGGTTGGCCAGAAAGGATATCAAACACTAAGCACAATCAAAAGCATAACAATAAGGAACAACACTTTATAAATACCTAAGACTTTAATCACATAGTTTATTCTTGCCTAAAAGTCTGGAGATGTTCTGATTGTATATTGTTGTGTCACAAACCACTGCAAAACTTAGTGGCACAAATCAACAACCATTTTATTGGGCTTACAGATTCTGGGAATCAGGAATTTGGACAGGTCATAGCAGGAATGGTTTGTCATTACTCCATGATGTCTGGGGCCTCCCTAGGAGAACTTGAAAACTTTGGGTAATTTAAATGACAGAATGTTGGAATATTTTTGAGAACTTTATACTCATATGTTTGGCACTTGAGCTGGGATGTCTCTCTGCTGAGCTCAGTTGGGACCGTTGACCAGAGGGCCTACACAGTCTTTTCATATGGCTTCCTCAGAGCCTGGCAACCCCAGGGTAATTGAACATCTTGCATGGCGGCTCAGGGATCCCAAAGTGAGCATGCTTACAAATAAGTTACAGCTAAATGGCCTTTTATGACCTAACCTTTGAAATTATATAGCATCACCACTATCATATCGCCCTCTACTGCTTAAAGTGGTAACAAATCCAATTTGATTCAGAGATGAACATAGACCTCCTTTCTTTATGAAATGCTTTACACTTTAAAACCCCACAAGAGGAGAAGCAGTCTGTCAGGGATAACCTGGATTGACTAAACTTCAGTGTAGGATTCTCTTGTTTAACAAGTAACCCATCTTACAGTAAACAACACTAAAGTTTCATGTATGTTATTCGATTCCAACTTATACAGTATGATTAGCATTCTTCAGTTATTTTTTTTTATGTTTGGTGGTTTCTTTCTTAAATTCTTTTTTTCCCCAATTTTATTGAGATGTAATTGACATACAGCCCTATATGGGTTTAAGGTGTACAGCATAATGAATTTTTTTGGCCGCGCAGCATGGCATGTGGGATCTTAGTTCCCTGACCAGGGATCAAACCTGTGGCCTCCGCAGTGGATGTGCCAGAGTCTTAACCACTGGGCCACCAGGGAAGTCCCTACAGCATAGTGATTGGACTTGCATACATCACAAGATGATTGCCATAATAAGCTTAGTGAACATCCGTGATCTCATATAAATATAAAAGAAAAGAAAAAGAAAAAATATTTTTCTTTGTGATGAGAACTCTTAGAATTTATTCTCTTAACAACTTTTGTATATAATATGCAACAGTGTTAATTATATGAATCATGTTGTACATTATATCCCTAGTACTTATTTAACTTATAACTGGAAGTTTGTATCTTTAACCACCTTCATCCAATTTCCCCTCAGCATTCCTCAGTTAATTTTTACTTTTAAGTATTATCATGGACTCAAGACTTGCTTATAAATTAACCTTATTCTAATGGATCCTAATTATGATTTTTCTGGTTGGTTGAGTGCTCTGTTGTGTAAGCACTCACTCAAGCTTCTACTTACCTGTCTCTATACTATCTCCAGAATGTCTAAATAGATCACTGCTCTCCAACCACAAATTGTCCCAAGCCCATCTTACTCTCCCATCCCAAGATCTGGCACCCCTACTTTATAGGGAAACTCTAATTACCTTTAGGAAGAAAATATAAAGATTGAATGCAGACTATAGGGGCTGTAGGTTTCTATCACAATTCCTGACTTCGGATGGAATGATACCAGGCATATCTAGGTAATTTTAGTTTCAGAGTAAAGGTTTTTCAAAGTCCACAGTTCATGTCAATGATTTCAGTTTCTACTTTTATATCTTTCTCAAGTATAAGGGCTTCTCAGTCAATTATTTTTCCTTATCTGAATTGCCAGCTTTTCTTCTTCTCTCTTCACTCTTATATGAGAAATTGGTACCAGAATCAAAATGTCATGCTCCATATTGTCACACTAAACTCTTTTTAAAATTAGAATGCTGTAAAGAATCTTAGAAATAGCAATGCTGATGTGCCTTTGTTGAAAATGAAATTAATAAGCTCAATCTCCTGTCACTCAAATAAGAGAAAATTCATTTCTCTAAACCTAATGTATGCTGATATCAGGTATCCTGCATATGTCAGCTGAAGAGGAGGTTCCGTCTGATTCAGGAGACCACCTAGGCCTCCCTAAGAATGTCCTCTTTTTTCACTGTTGCAGAAAATGCGTCTGCCATTTGACCCATGCAAGAGAGAGATTAACACTTTTAAGGTAGGGTGACAGGGAGATGTACAGTCCCTGGTCTCAGTAAGTCCAACCAGTTACAAAGTTTCTGCACAACTAGTGGAACAGCACCAAAATGTCTCTTGGCAACATATTCACTGGATCATAGAAGAAGGGAATCAAATTGCTATCCCCATTCCTTGCAAGCAAGATGGTGAAGTCAGTTCTTGGCTGGATGTGGGGTATCTGGGGAAGTCTTGGTTAGCTGTTATGACTGTGGTTATATAAAATCAGAGAGGGAAGATAATAGTGAGTTAGAATTATATCTTGCCCAAGGAATAAGGATTCTAGGATAACAAGATTCCTGTTCTTTATGTGCTGGCATACTTCTGGTTGTCTGAAAACCAGAGCTATCGCCCTAGTTTCAAAGACCCTCTCCCCAAGGCAAATGACATGGTCAGTATACCATCCCAGTGATTCAGAAGGCAAGATACCAGTGCCCATGAGTGTTTGATTGGGGTGGGAGTGATGGAAATGGTCCTTAAGAACTCCTTACTGCCACCTAGCTTACTTGATGTGTTTCTTCAGTGGCCTTTCCTAAGTTGGTCTTAAAACTACATCCTCAGAACTCAAACCTATATCCAATACTTTCATGCTTATTCCTGCTTGGCCTGGCTTCTCCAACTTCCCATTTATTTCCTGACTTTGTTCTAACACAATCTTGGCTTTGGATCTATGAATTAGATTTTGGGAATCCTCCTATACTCTCTTTCTTGGGATACCCTCTGGAGCAGCTACTCTGGGTGAGACCATGATTAATGATGAATTTGCAGTGAAACAGAAGCTAGGGCAACATGAGTGGGGCTATTCAGATTGTCCTTTTCCCTTACTCCCCATCAACTATAATGTAAATATGTTCTACAACGGATTTGGCTTCTCTGTCTGAAACTGGTGACTTTTAGCCATCTGGACAGACTCAGTGCCCCATAGATGGTGTGGGAAAAGCATACCGGGTGATGAGGAGGAGTAAAAAAAGAGTTTGCCCACAACTTGAGTTCGGGCCCATTCAAATACAACAAGGAGACTGTGGATTGTGACTGGGGCTTTAGGGAGGCATCTTTATACTTTTATTTTACCTAGAGCAGAAATTGAGGGCCTATACTGACACTTAACAGCAAATTTCTTTTACTTTTTTGGGGGCATTGATAGGATAGTTTCTTATGTTTACACACACACGCATATAAATATCGAAAGAATATGTAATTTTAAGCAATATGGGCTTTAAATGAAAATGTTTGACTCAGTATAATTTGAAAACAGTAATTTTCAAAAAAAATGCTTTCAGATACTACAATTTCCCTTCCTCTTTGGAGAAATGAAACTAGGGACCCCTAGGCTTTGGGGTACCTTGCTCAAAAGTACATGACACAAGCTGTTCTTCTCATCCTCTTTCTCTGTAAGACAAAAATGATTATGTGGAGGTTTCAAGGGGATTTTCTTGAGGCTTCCCAAAACTTCTTCCCAGATGCCCCACCCCTTTGCATTTTCACTACCTTTGTCTTTGCTGATAACCGAATAGGGCCCTTTAAGAAATAAAATAATAAATTAGGGGAGAAGGGAAAAGGGTGCTATGTCTTATTTCCTTAAATATATTATAAATTTTGTAGAAGTCAGGAATGTGGCTTCTTCTCTTTGTGTCTCCCGAGTCACCTAGGTAAGTGTCTCCCCCGCCCAGGCCCTCAATTAGAATTAATAGACTGTGTCATGTTGTCATGTTTACCTCCTCTATTCCACCTGCTATTTACATCTGTTCAATGATCAGAGTCTGCCAGTGCTCCTCTTTGATGCTTTTTGGAACCTATCTATTTCTCTCCATCTCCACCATGCTAATCTTACTTCAGGCCACCATCATCTCACCCCTGAATTACTGAAACAGTCTGATACAGTCTCCTTGCTTCTAAGTCTTGGTTTTGAGTTTTATATCTTTCATCTTAGTCCTGTATCACCCTGTTTTATCTCTTCCATGTGTTACAGAGCCTGGACTATCCCCTTTTCTATTCTCTGGCCTTGTGGATGAGATTGGCACACGTTTGATACAGAGTGAACATCTGTTGGATGAGTATCAGTGGAGCCATCTCTAGCTATTTAAGTGGATTACAGGCGGGTACCTGAGAGTTTATTTTTTAATGGTCCTTTTATTATCTACAGTGGCTACTGGGTACAGCTAATGCTGAAATTACTTAGATTGACTAAAGGATGAAGTCACCACAGTTGTTAAACCTTAGCATAAACACATTGTGCTTCAACTCAGAATAAGGTAAAATTTAGAGCATGAAATAACAAAAGAAGGGAGAAAAAGAAACTGATATTTGTTACATTTCTTTTATGAGTCAGTGGAATTGAGCGCTTTATACCTGTTACTTCTTTTAATCTTCAGAAAAACATGCTGAGATAGATTTTAGCCTTCACACTTCACAAATGAGGAAATTGAGGAAAGAGTAATACACGGAGCAGGTTATGGAACAGGGATTTGACCCAGGTAGTCTGATCCCACATCCATGATCATTCTAATATTCTGCAGTGGCCTAGGTGGTTGCTCTAAACTCTCTTGTGGTATTTGACTTGGGTCTGTAAGCTGAACATTCTCTTTCTGGGTTCTTTAGAATGCTGAATGGCATAAAACATCATTCACAGTGAACTAAGAAGCCTATGTGTCAACAATGAAATGTCACTCACAACAGGCAGGTCTCCCCAAGAACCTGGTATCAGAGGCAAATCCAGATGAGTGATGCTTCCTGTGAACAAGGTCCATTCTTGAGTGTGGAAGTGCTCTGTGGTGAGAGGTGGAAAGACTGATCAAGTCATTTTCCTCTGGTGGGCTTGTACCTCCTCTTTGCAGCTGTGAAATAAAATCCATGCTTAAAACTTCTTAGCTTGTAGGATTTCTGCACCTCGGGATCCTCAACTTGGGTCTTTTCCCCTAGGTCAGATGGAAACACAAGTCAATAGTCCTCTGGCTCAGACAAATCAGAGTCAGACATCATGGCAACGGGGCTGCTGCTGGTGAATCTTTGGGAAAATTGCTGTTATCTCAGACAGATGAGTCCTAACATATTGTATTCCAGGGATGTCAAATTGTCTGCTAAAACTTTAAATTTTATAATACTAACTCAGATGGGAAAAATGAAACTTTATTACACAAATCAACTTAGTTCATGAAATACCATTTCTGTTCTATAGTAGAAAAAAAAGCATCATTTTTCCAGTCTTTTAATTTTTGGGTAACTCATTTTAAACTCAATCTCTGAATTGTTCTCTTTCTACTTTTTCTTCCCATGTCTCTGATGTCATCACTTTATGCATCTGCTATGGGCTCATGAATCCCTGACTGCACTCCAGCTCTTAATTCTCAGTTGTCTTCTGGGCCCCTTCTGGGGAAATGTTGGGAAATTTTTGAATCTCTTCCAAGGTCTGAGATGGGTTGGTCTTGCTATGTTATTACTAATATATAGCAGTCTACCTATGTTGATGCAAGGCACTTTGCATGGCTGTCTTCTCTCTGAATTCCAGGCAAAAAGTGTGGTACAAGCCCTTTCTGTATTCACATCCCCAAGCCTATTCTATCCAATACCCTGTCAATGGGTCAAACCTGCAGAAAAGGGCATCCAGAAGTCAGACCCCAACATTAGCATCTATTTTCTTGTTCTTCATTTCCAATCCTCTATAGGAAATATTCTTCTCTTCCCTGTGTGCAGTGAGAAAACAACTGTTAGGTTGAATTCTCCTCCTCCTGACTTACTGTATAAACTTTAGACTCTGAGTTCATCAGGAATTTTTGGAAGAATCTGGATCTAACAGTGAAAAGTTAAGGCTTCCAAGATTTATGGGCCTTTTGCTTCTACAGCTTTATAAAAATGTCACTTAAAGATTCAGTGACTTCCTCGTTCTGAGCTGTATCTACATTGACAAATTGGGCAGAGCATGTAGGAAGTTACTGCCGTTGTCCATTTGATGGTGTATCTGCTTTAGGATGCTGTGGGCTGCAAGGAGCAGAACACTCAACTCACAGTAGATTAAACCATGGAGACGTATTGTTTATACCCCAGAAGGCTGGAGCTGAGCAGTATCAGGGGAGGTTGGGTGGTCCAACAAGGCCATAGGGGACCTCTTGACCATTTTTATCATGTTGCCAAAGTCTCTCCTCATGATTACAAGATGGCTGCCATCCCTAGTCATCATATTTTCACAGGTCAGTGTCCAAAACAAAAAGCAAGGATGGTAATGGGGAAAAAAGGGTGGGGGTTGGTGGAGGAGGGCATTCTTCTTATCTGTCTCTCTTTTCCTAGAGGAAAATATTTTCATGGTGCTCATGAAGGTACTGGCAGTTATCGCTTTGTATCTTGGTGGCAAGGAGGAGAGCACACAGCAACCCCTAGCTGTAAGCGAGTCTGGAAAATGGGTGCCTGGCTTTTAAAGACTCAGTAGTGGGAGACAGCAAGGAAGAAGAGTGTTAGAGATGACTGAAGAGTGGCTGAGTTGGGAAATGGGGGGAAGAAACCTAACTTTATGTCAACATGTTCTCCTTCTCTACGTCAGCCCTGGATGCACTCGCCACTCTGCATGCCTGCTGCCTTTCCCACACCCACTGAGGATGCCACTAATGGACCACGGCACTTAGTCCTGCTGCACCCTAGTATATCCTTGCAGTTATTCTCAAGACAGTACCATGAGAAATTGATCAGGTTGGCTTAAAAGGTAAAATCTAGGTTCTGTTTTGGAAACTTTTGACAAAAATATTATCTCTGGCTTTAGACCATTTTGATTTGATTCTCCAATTCACTTCTCAGTAACTAGCTACCTTTGGCAAGTTAAATCTCTCAGCTTTGATTTCTTCCTGAGGGAAATGAAGGCAGTGATGTACATACCAGGCTTTGTAAGGAGTAAATACAAATGTACATATAGAGCACCTGGAACAACACAGGTGCTCAATCAATGTGAGGATTAACAACAAATGACTGGAGTAGTCAGTGTGCTCCCAGAGTTGAGAGAAAAGGACCCCTTGAAGATAGCGAAAGTGAGGGTAACTCACAGAAATGCTGCCGATTGTGTAGACTGTGTGCACCTTCGGAATAGGTAGGGACAAGAGAGAGGCAAGATGACAGTCTGGATATAGGAATAACTAGAGAAAAGTTGTGGAGATAAGAACTTGAAAGTAATATTAGAAGAAGAGTGGAGACTTCAGGCTGTGAGTAGGGGGAGATAAAACAAAAACTAAATGCTGGCAGATTTTGGAGTGTCCTCAGTGACAGGCTAACGAATCTGAACTTGATTCTGTAAGAAAAAGAAAGGCGTTGGAGATTTTTGAGCAAGGAAGTGGTATGATCCCATCCTGATTTACCTGAGGGAAACTTTTCTCTCCTTTATCATAATATTTAAAGACAACGTTTTGATTGATAGTTGATGGTTAAAAATATAGATGTCAATCTGCTGGTTCTCAGAAGCAACTTTATGCCTTATGTCAAGACATTGGTAATGTTGGTTTTTTTTAAGTTTAGCTAGATGAGTGTTAGAAAGACGGAAACTGATTATTACAGAAGTATAAAACAAAGCAGGACATCCTCCTATGTAGGCTTGTTTTTTTTTTGCATGTTTTTGGCATGTATTTTTGTATATAATTTGGATATTGCATTGATATTGGAACTGACCTATACTTGGAGGATTCTGGAACAAGATTAACTGGTTCAAATCCCAGCTCCTGCACTCTTGGCTGTGTGATCTTGGGAGTTACTTAACCCATCTGTGACTCAGTTTCTTAATAAGTAAAATGAAGGTAATAATAGTAATGCATTTTACATGTCATGCATTTTAGAATAGACAGTGTGTGGAACATAGTAGGTGCTCGATAAATGTTATTAGTAGTAATTGCTCAACTTAATTTGTAAATATGTTTTACTCTGTCAATCCCCATTTAGTGACAGTCTCACTTGCAATGAACCTTGATGTGATCTGGCTGCAAAGGGAGAAACCTGCATTTATGGAACGTCTGTGTTGCACCAAGTAGTATCCTCTATATAACTACTTATTAAAAACTTAGGCTGCACTGGGAACTGTGCCAGGTGGTTTATATATGTTATTTATTACCTCCATTTTGCTGATGGGGAAACTGAAGCTCAAGGAGAGTTTTAAAGTTCACCTAAATCACATTCACCTAGCTAGCTATGAGAGAAAATTCCAACTGAGGTATGTGCGATATCAAAACTCAAGTTATTTTCGCAAGGACATCACAGAAATCATTGTGTGCTGGGGTTAGGCAGTCTGGGTACTATTCTGAGCACCAGTCCTTAATAACTCCACAATGCAGTGAAATTACTTAATCTCTCTTAAACTATTTATAAAAATGGATATAATATTATTGTCCTGCTTGTTCCAGAATTGATATGAGGATTAAATGAGGTAATAAATGTGAAAGTGGTATAGGAGCACTGTAGTGCTAGACAACTGAATGACGTTTGAGTGAAGGAGATAAAGATATCATCATTATCATCATCATCATGGATAAATATAAGGAGTAAAATTAGAAAATTTCAAGAGAAAGAGGAAATCAAGTATGAGTCTTGTACAGGGCATGTCTCATCTCAGCTCCACAGTACTCTTTGGCAAGTTAAACGATGGAGGAATTAATATATAACATAGATCAGGGCATAAAGGGAACTGTGTGGAAAGTAAGACAAGCAAGACTTTTGAAAGAAATAAACATCATTGACTTAGAAAATAATTTACCCCTAATTTGGATGAAATTAATTTCTCTACACAGTTGACATCTGATTATCCACATCAGTTAAAACTTCAGGTGAAAAAAATTAATTTTATTTTGTGAATCAAAAGATGGAATGTATTTTAAGAAGTAACACATGCATGCTTGCTTCAGCAGCACATATACTGGAAGTAACACATGCCGACAATTCATTTGAGCTGCTTGGAATGTTTTGAAAAATTAAAAATTTGTAAACAGGGAACACACTCATGTGTCTGTTGTAGTTAAAGACCGTATGTTGCCTGGATAAGAATTCATTCTTCTCCTCGTTGTTTTTCGGTTCTTTGCTTGTAATGGGACTCTAATCATTAACCATTTGTGACCGTTCTCTAGATCCGTATCGCCTCAAGTTGCTCATTACAACGAAAATATCTTTTGGAAGAGAATAAATCAAATAGTGCATATATATATTTGTCATCTATTTAAAAACATTTAGGAATTGAAAGGGTACCTTATGCCCTCATAATTGTATTGGAACCATGGCGTCCTCTTTATTTTAAGGTTGTACTGTCTGATCTCTAAGATCTTTTCTGCTTTGGAACAGAAAGAGTTGGCAGGGAGAACATTACCTCTTTCACACACGTGGAAATAGTGCTGATCGTACACGCACTATGCTAACGTATTAATAGAGGATACATATAGGAAGATATATATTTTTTCCAATTCATAACTCCAGCTTTTTGGGATTCTCTCAACTGTGCCAGATGGCGAATGAGGTCTCTAATCAGGTCTAGAATTTAAAGGAGAAAGAGAATGTAACTACATCTTGGAGATAGATTATCTACTTTGCTTCTAAGAAGCTCCTGCCAAGAAAACTTCAACCAAGAAACAATTTATATCATTTAAGATTTAAAGGAAAGAAACAGTTGTAGTTGTGTTTTTCTTTGCCTACATAAGCCTTTTTGAAGTGGAAACAAACAGTGCCTGATCAAAGTTTTAAATATTTGGCCAGGAATATGACCAGGCCACAGATACTTTAAGTTCTGTTAGAACAATGATTACAGTACAGCATCATAAAGTGTGTTATTATGACTGTCATCAGCCTCCTGGCTGTAGGGCTAAGGGGTCTTTCACATGGAACTCAATGAAACGACAGAGAACTGTTTATTATAGTGACTCACACGAGACCCAGGTAAGCAGTGGCGGCTCCTGGATGGAGCCAGCCCAATATTTCCTTTAACTTCCTTCAACCTGTTTAGATGCAGTAGTCTGGCACCTTCCTTCAGGGTCTTGGAGCCTGTGTTCCAATCACTTTCCTTTCAGTCCTTTAATTTTTACCTCTGCCAAACAAAGGGAGTGGCAAATAACAATTTTCTTTACACAATTGGAGGCAAAATGTGCTTTTTATTTTCCCTGAGATTTTATGAGCTAGGGGACGGAGAAACAAGATGTCAACTCAATGTATAATTGTGAGAAGACAAAATAGTCATGTTTTTACAATTCTGTGTTTGTAACATATTTAGAAGACCTAAAAGTTTACAGAAAGAAGGAGTAAGCACAGACTCGAGAAGAATCTGGGGTATCATGAGCATGTGAATTAATATGAGAACCATACAAGACATACTTAAATACAAAAATATATATGCTCATATAGTAACCATGAATTCCATGATTAGAGTCAATGCCCCTCCAAGGGAATTACATACAGTATTGTATTTTACCTTAATAACAACTCTATGAGGTCGATATTAGAAGGAAACCGATGACCAGGGAGATTAAACAATTGTTTCCAAGATGCAAGGATACATTTTCAGTAGTAAATGGAGAGACAGGTTTCAAAGCCAGCTTTGTCTGACATTAAAGTTCCTGTTGTGAATGATGCCTTATGACAACAGAGCATTTGCAGAAATGTTGCTTTCTCCTCTCTGTTTGCTGCCCTTACCTTTCCTTGCTTTTTGTGATCCATTGGACTGTAAGCTTGGTGAGGCCATGGACTGCATCTATCATATTTAAATAATGCCTCCCAACACCAAGAACAGTGCTTACCACAGAGCAGGTGCTTGGTTGTATTGTTGAACGAATGAATGAAAGAACCAGTGAATAGCTGAGCTTCCTTGATGACTTTGAATTGAAAAGCATCTCAGAAGGGTTGAACTCTGAATGTGAAGACAAACTTTTTAACCAATTAATTTCATGTATATTTTCCTTTTCTGTATGTACAAGAGTGATATATGATAAAAATCTGAATAAACTTAAAACAGCTTTTTAAAACAACTTTCTGATTCATTAGAAAGCTTCATGTGTGGTTTAATTAGTGTTGTTGTTGTTGTTGTTTTTATAATTTCTTAGTGGTACATACAACGTTGTCTCTTCTAATTCATTGATTCTTAGAGTCTATGACTTACTATCTACACAGTAGCCGGGAGAATTTTTTTTTAACTTAAATCAACTATTTTCTCTCTCCTGGTCATCCCCTCTAAGTAGTTTCTTATTTCACTTGGAGTGCATTGCAGAGTCCTTACCATGGCTGACACAACCTTGTGTGACCTGCTCCCTCTCTGGCCTCATCTTCCTGCCTGACTCCAAGCCAGCACCTTTCCAGCATCGCTGGCCTTTTTGCTTTTCTCTGTCAACATGCTAGATACGCTTTTGCTTCAGCATCTTTACACTTTCTCTTCCTTCGACCTGGTATTGCTTTGTTCACAGATGTTCCTAAGATGCATATCATTCTGATCTCTGTTCAACCGTTACATTTTCAGAGTCCTTCTTGATCACTCTCTAGATCCCTGCTACTATCTTTTCATACTGCTGTATTATTCTCTATAGGACTTATTATCCCCTGACCTTCTGTCACGTATTTGTGCATTATCTGCCTCGCTCCTGCCTTTCCCTCTCAGCGCTCACTGGAATGGCAGTTCCAGCAGAGACTTGATCTGCTTTGCTCACTGTTGTATCTCTAGTGTGTTGAACAATGTCCAACACGGAAAGTTATAAGCAAACACTTGCTGAATTAGTGAATGGATGAATACATGGATGAATAAGGCTCTCTAAGACCAACACAGGTCTGCGGGAGTGCATGATAAAAGGCCAGGATACGACGCACCACCGTATTGTTGGAGGTGGGGGAGGGCATATCATTAGAAGGCCTGAGAGTGAATATACTTTGTACCTGAGGGAGGGCTCTTAGGGTCCAAATTCAGAAATTCAAACTTGTTATTTGGTGCAATGGGCACTAAGAGCAGGAAATGAGATAAAAATAGCAGGAGCTGCAGAGAGCCGAATAAATAGAATAATAAGGTATGAGGGCCTCTCAGCATCAGGAAGCTCAAAGCCTGTTCCTCTTGAGCACTGACTGAGCGGGCGGAAGACGGCTCTGTCTTTTGCCATTTTACTAATTAAGGTAAACAACTCCCCCCACTTTTTATTCCAAGCCTATTTTACTCTGTTTTGGTCCCCAGTCCTCCTTTTCACTCTCAGAAATAGGCATAGAGTCCTGTTATTTGCAGACACTCCAGACAGGAGCTGTGTGGCATGTACTTTTGCTAATATCTCTCAGCTTCAAAACACTCTTCTGCACTCAGCTTCTAACCAGGTCTCTGCAAACACCATTTGCTTTGTCAGCCTGCTCCCTGCTTTGTCTGCTATGTCTGGGGGAGCTAGAGGGAGGGTGGCCGGCTGCACGAGCGAGAAGGGACAGCTTCGTCCGTCTGTTTCCTGTTCATCTCAGAAACACTGTATCAATGGCTGTTCACCCTGGCAGTAGCAGCAGTTACCCAGTTTGTCGGTAGAACCAGCCTCATGGTCTCCCCTCAGGGATTGCAGCGCTGGCCGGCCAGGGACCCCTGCTAAGAGGTTTAAGTCCCAGCTCCTCAGGAAGCCTTCTACAAGGCTGTACCAACCAGGCGGTGCCCTCTCCTCAGAGGTCCCCATCCTCGTTCCTCGGGACCCCTCCTCTAAGCATTGACATTTTAATAATCCCAGTTCCTTCCCTTTGTCCTCCCAACCCTAGGGATAGTTGCTAATTCTTGCGTTACAACTTGTGTAATACCTCAGAGTCCCTTATTTGCATTTTCAGTTCTCCAAAACCTAATTAACTGTACTTTGTATTACATTTTTTTGTAAACATAATTGGTGTGATTGTTAACTTCAGGCTGGATCCTGACTGAGAAAAACCTAGAGGAAGGTTAACTGGTTTTTGGTGGAGAAGTTAAGGGCTTCTCATTTTACTATTTCAGGTTGGCATCAAAATTATCCTCCCAATCAAGAACTACATTCTAATACTATTCAAATAATATGGATGGTGTTTTGACAGGGAAAAGAAACAAAATTAAAATCTAAGGGAGAGGGAATACATGTTATAAAATAAATGTTACTAACTATGAGAACCATAAAACGGACCTACCTGAATTATAGAGGTTAACATGATAATAAAAGAAACAAATGTGAAAGGAATTTTTCATGGAGATGATTCATGATGTACTGTTGAAAGAGATAAAAAAGGAATCAGGTGTCATATCTTATTATTTCAGTTATATGTGGGAGTAGAGAAGGGCAAGCAGAAGTCAAAATACGTTGAACATTTTGTTTGATGGCCAACGTCAGAGAGGCAGTTGTATATTTCATATTGGTAGATGAATTTAAGCTCTTTTTTTCCCCCTCTAACATAAAGTCTCTAAACGTGATAAAGACAGCTCATTTTTATGTTCAATAGTCAAGGAGTCAACAATCTAATTGCTCTTAAACACAGAAACACAATTATCCTTTTATTTTAAGTCATTAGTGTTAAATATTTATTTTAGAATAACTAGACAATACAGATAAGCCAAAAAGCCATCATCCAGATGATGCTAGCATTAATATCTTGGTGTGTGTTCTCTGCACGTTGTCCTATGTGCTTAAGTATTTATGTATGTATTTATATGCCTATTTGGAAATATATAAATGTTTATAACCCGTTTCTTTCCTTAAAATATATCATGAATATGTTTTCCTCACCAGTAAGTATCACAGAATAGTTATGTTGCCTTATTGCCTGTTTCCTCTCAGATTCATTCCCCATCTTTTCCTACACTCTTCTGAATTGCAGGGAATTACATATCCCAGATGCCATCGCCTCACTAATTTGCAGAGAGATTCACCAAAGGGAGGAACTGGTCAAAGATTGGAAAGGAAAAAACCAGGGTATTTCTCCACCTTTCTCTTTGCACTGAGTGTTACTTTTGACAGCCATGAGTTTCTTCCTTGGTTCCAGCAGGAGTAGGACAGTCCTTTCCTTTATGGTCCCAGACTCGCCTGGAACCTTGCTCTGGTACCGTACCTCCCATAAGAAGGTCTCGACTTCTGGTTCCAGTGACACCACTTCCTCCCCATCATCAATCCAGGTGTGGAGGTGTGAGTGGCTTCCTGCTGTTGTTAAATTCTGCATTGCCTCATCATCCCATTTGCCTTCTCGGTTTTTCTGTCACCTGTGTAACCACTTCCCTGATTGCACTGTGACTGATAGTGACTCTACTGCCGGAACCTTTTCTGCTGTATGCATATGCTATGATATGTTTAATATTGCTTCTTTATTGAACAGTTGGGATGCTTCAATTTCATACCATTATAAACAAAGCTACAGTAAACATCTTGGCCCTTTAGTCTAACTACACCTTTATGGCTTTTTTTAAACCAAATTTTGCCCAATTTCCCTCAGTGCAGGTTAAAACATTTAATATCTACCAAAAGTGAGTAATGATAATGAGTGGGATGATGACAATAATTATTAACATTTTATGAGTGCTTACTACGTGCCAGCCTTTCTTTTCGTATAACCATGTGGTTTACTGTTAGTGCATGCTAGTGTAGCATGCATTTTTTTCCTTCCCATTTATTTGAGAAAATAATTTGTTTCTCAAATTAAATTTTAAGGGGCTGTAGGGGGCACCAAAGTTAACTTCTCAAAAACAATTCATTGACATTTTGATTGAAATGATTTTAATTTATAGGTTAATTTGAGAAGAACTGACACTTTTATGACATGATGTATTTGTTTGTGTAGGTTGCCATAAAAAATTCCACAGGCTGGGTGGCTTAAACAACAGACATTTATTTTCTCATAGTTCTGGAGGCTGGATGTCCATTATTAAGGTGCAGACAAGTTTGATTTTTGTTGAGGGCTCTCTTCCTGGCTTGTAGGTCGGTGTCTTCTTGCTGTATCCTCATATGGCCTTTTGTCAGTACACGTGGAGAGAGAGAGAGAGAGAGAGAGAGAGAGGGAGGGAGGGAGGGAGGGAGAGTGAGCTCTTTGATGTTTCTTTTGTAAGAACAGTAATGTTACTGGGTTGCAACTCTACCTTTATGACCTTATGACTTCATTTAACTTCACTTGCTTCCTTATTCCATTTACAGCCACACGGGGGATTAGAAATAATCTATTGGAAGGAGAACATACACAAATATATGCATTGTAGTACCACTCATTTTAGAGAAAAGAAAAAAAGGGAGGGAGAGACCTAAATATTTATGGTTTAATGAACCATGGTACATAAAGCATAATGAAACATGAAGCTACTATGAATACATTTTTACAAATATGGAAAGTACTTGACATAATATATAGTTAAACTTGACTATAAAATAGCAAACATGGTAATATGAATAAACACGAGTGCAGAATGATGGGTGGTTTATTATCATTATCTCTTTCAAAGGCCCTTTAATATTACTGTGATATTGTCTCTTCTACTAAAAAATCAATGATCTGGTACTTGATTTAGCTACTTAACTCATTTCCTTCTTTCTGCTTCTTACTCTTCAGAGTGAGTGAGCTTCTCAGACCACCTCACTCCTTTCTAAACCCTCTCTATTCTGACTTCTATCCCCACCATATAAGGGGTAACACATTTTCAAATGTCTCCAGTCACCATCACCACCTTTGTGCTAAACCGTTTCTCAGATCTTGGTTATCTTGAATTTTATACAAACTTTAATGGCATAGACTTCAATGCTATATCCTAAACTCTGTGTTTTCCCCTAATGTGTTATGGTAAAACATTTCAACCATAGAGAAAATTTGAAAGGATGGTACAATTACAGCTAGGTTAAAAATTATTTGTATTTTATCACATTTGCTCTCTTTTTGTTCTCATATTTATGTATATTTCTCATATATATACGCATATATGTTGCTTTTGCTGAAGTATTTTAAAGTAAGTTATGGTTATGATATCTCACTCCTAAATACTTCTTCATGCAACTTCCCAAAGTAGGACACTCTTCCTATTTAGATACATTATCACACTTAAGAAAACTAATAGTTCCCTAATATTATCTAATGCTCAGTACACTTAAATTTATTTAGTTGTCCCAAAATCTTTTGTTACTGTTTACTTTTAACCAAGCCCCAATCAAATTTGACATATTGAACTTGACTATAGAGTCTCTTACTTTCTTTAAAACTAAGTCTCCATACTTCATTTTCCCATGATATTTTCATCTTTTGAAAATCCCATATGTATATATGTATTTAAGTTCATTTGTTTCCACTCATGTTCAGTTTTATAATTTGCTCTTTTTTTCCTTTTTGATTTAGTTTTATGTTTGGACTACATGTAAGATAGTAACATGGTTTGAAGGTCAAAGGTGTAAGAAAAGTTATTATCATGATACTCCCAGAGATAACCATTTTCATAAGTTTCTGGTTCATTAGTTCTGTGTTTCATTTTGCAAACATAAGCATATACTTAGTTCTTGTTTCCTAAAAAGTTGATATATTAATTCCCCTTTCTTCTTACACAAAAAGTTGCATGCTGTAAATACTGTTTTGTAGAAACCATCACATTTCTCTGTAAGAGCTGTGTCATAGTCTGTTGTGTGGATGACCTATAGTCCTTCACTGAGAGACTTTTGGTATTTAGATAATGTCACAATTAATGACCAAATGCATGCACTTTTTCTTATTTTTGGAGGTTTATTTTCAGGGCAGATCCTGAAGTGGGATTCTTGTGTCATAAGGTGAATGCATGTGTAGATCGGTTAATTGTTTCCAAATTCTCTTCCACAGTCAACATTGACTTCCTGATACGCTCCATTTGGCTACCAGAACACTATATTTTTTTCTCGACTCCTGAGTTTTTTATTGTTTACCAGAAATAATTTTCCCTTCCAGCTATATTCTTCATCCATTTATTCAATAAACATCTGCTGAGTCTAATGCAAGGTACCAATATTTGAGAGATGAACAAGTCACAGTACCTGATTTCAGGGAGCTCACAGTCTAATGCAGAGAGTAAACTGCAAACTGATATTGAACCATAAGGAGTGATGTGTTGATCGAAGCATAAACGAAGTATTATTGGATTCTGTGGGGAATCCAGCTTGGACTTGTTGAGGAAGTCTTTGAAGAGGAGGGATCTTTGAGATGGTTCACATAGGAAGTGAGAAAGGGCAAACAGATGAACAGAACTTTGTGTCAGGACATTGTGATGGAACCTGGTATGCTGAGGGATGGGAGAAGGTCAACGAGGCTGAAGCACCAGGTGAGGCAAGAAATGAGACTGGCCAGGTTGCTGGAGGCCAGCTCCTGAAGGATGTTGTATGCCACATGAGATCTGGATTTTTATCTCACAAAGCAAGAAGAAAATGGGATATAATTCGTTTAAACAGATGTGTGTTGATTATATGCAAGATATCATACTAGGTAGTTACTGAAGATACAAAGTCAAAGATAAAAAGATATGAAGTCAAGAAGCCCATAGGTGTGTTTGAAAGAAATAAACCATTGAGTAGAGCATGCACAGGGTACCATGGAAGCACAAAAACAGGACGCTAAATTCTTCATCTGCCGTATACCTGCTCCTCCTCTTGGATTCTCATTTTTTCATGAAGTAGTAAAGTGGTTTAAGCCACAAATCCGTGAGTCATTTTTACCACCTTCTCTTTCCCAACCCACACATCCAATACATCACCAAGTCCTGCTGATTTCACTTTCAAAATGGATCTCAGGGGGCTTCCCTGTGGTGCAGTGGTTAAGAATCCGCCTGCCAATTCAGGGGATGTGGGTTCGAGCCCTCGTCGAGGAAGATCCCACATGCCACGGAGCAACTAAGCCCGTGAACCACAACTGCTGAGCCCGCATGCCACAACTACTGAAGCCCGCAGGCCTAGAGCCCATGCTCCACAACAAGAGAAGCCACCGCGATGAGAAGCTGGATCACTACAACAAAGAGTAGCCCCTGCTTGCCACAACTTGAGAAAGCCCATGCACAGCAACGAAGACCCAATGCAGCCAAAAATAAATTTATTTAAAAAAAAAGGTTCTCAAAATTTTCCTGTCTCAGTTCAGGCTGCTATAACAAATTACCATAGACTGGGTAAATTAAACAACACACATTTATTACTCACAGTTCTTAAGGCTGGGAAGTCCAAGATCAAGATGCTGGCAGGTAGGGTGTCTGCTGAGAGGCCAATTTCTGGTTTGCAGATGGCCATCTTCTCATTGTATCTTTACTTGCAGGAGAGTAGAGAGACAAAAACAAGCTCTCCTCTGTCTCTTTTTATAAGGTCACTAATCCCATTTGTGCGGGCTCCACTCTCATGGCCTTATTAGCACCTGCAGGCACTACCTCCTAACACCATCACACTGGGGTTAGGATTTCAACAAATGAATTTGGGAGCGACACAAATATTCCATCCATAGCATTTTCTTCTCCATTGTCCTTGAACTGATTTTGCCTAGACTGTCAGTCTCCTTGCTTTCACTCTTTCATCAGTCATTCATAGCAGCTAGAGTGAACATCTTCCACATAAATATGATCCTGCAAATGCTTACATCTTCCCAATGCACGTTGCGTAAAGTTCAAACCCTTAACGTGTCCTAGATGCATATATGATCTGGTTCCTCTCCAAACACTCCAGTTCATCTTTAACCATTTTCCCTCTTACTTACCTTCACAGGTTTGCTCATAGCTTCTGGAGCATGCAAACCTCTTTCCACCTCAAGGTATTTGTATATGCTGTTTTCTCTGTCTGGAGCACATTTCCTCTTACACCTCTTCTCATGGCTACCTCATCCCTCAGGACCATGTCAGTTGCTCAGGGAGATCTTCCCTTACACCTAATCTGCATTAAGTTCCACTCTGACTTTCTCAAAGCATCATGAGCTTTTCATATATGTCTACCAGGGAGGAACTGCTTTCCCACACCCAGAGTGTAAAAAACCTCACATCTCTCTTATTTTCTAAAGAACATAGTCCACAGCTCAAGAGTCCCATTCACCAAGAATAGGAGCTCATTTCGATGGGAAGACCCTGTTTCCTTCATCTGTGTTATCAGCTTGGCTCCTTCTGCTAAGTGATGCTGCTGTTGAAGGTTGTCCACCATCAACTACTGGCCTGGGAATGGACTACAGATATGCTTCCTTATCCCCCGAAAGTTTGGTCACCAGGGTCTTTGCCAGGATACCAAGGCCTGGGAGCTTAGTGTGTGTACCCAGGGTTACCACCCACCCATCTCAACTGAAGGTCTTCCTTCTTCAGTAACAATAACGTTGAAGAAGGATCGTAGTTTCTGTCACCTGCAAATGCATGAAGCTCCTCCTCCTCAATACCACTCTTCATGAACTCAACTCCAAATTTCATTTTGGGACCTTCTCCTCTATCTTGTATGTGCAAACTTTGCCTATCCCATCTGCACTTTGTACAGCCCATCCTATTACCTTTGCTGTGTCTACACCCACTGTGTTCTAATATGGTAGCCACCCACTATCTGTGTCTATCAGCACTTGAAATGTGGCTAGTGCAACTGAGATGTGATGTGAGTGTAAAATACACTGGATATTGAAAACTCGATGTGAAAAAATAAATCTAAAATATCTTATTAATAACTTTACATTAATTACATGTTGTAATTATATTTTAGATATTGGGTTAAATAAAATATACTGTCAAAATTAATTGAACTCACACTTTTGTGTGTTTTAAGGTGGGTTATTAGAGAATTTAAAACTACACATGTAACTTATAATATATTTCTGTTACACAGTGTTGTTCTAGACCTTCCAAGACAGAGGTTTGGACCTCTTCCCCATTTGAAAGCCCCATCTCCAGGAGCTGTCAAAGCCTGAATATCTCTCTGTAGGAGGAAAGGGAGAAATTACCTCTGTTTCTTTTCTTAAGTCAGCTACAGCCAAAAAAAAAAGGCACAGGGTAATTTCTTTCTTAAATTATTGATACACCATCATCCTGCCACAGCAGTCTAACCACAACCTGTAATTATATGTGAATTATTTGGTTAATGTTTGATTCATCCACTAGACTATAAGCTCCATGAAGATGAAAATTGTTTCATTTTTGCTCACGTCTAAATCCCTAGCATCTGGGGAATCTTGAGAACTTTCAAGATATGTGTAGAATGAATGAATGGGGGTATGGTGAGGAAAGGGTGTCAAGACGAAATGCCTTGAGTTAAATTCTGAAGAATGAGTAGAAATTAGTTAGATGAGGAAGACAGAATTACGCTTCAGACAGAAAACAATATGCAGGAAGGATGAAGCCGTGACTCAGCACGCTCCCACCCCCCAGAGCAGAATCATGATTGGCAGAAGCCACATCACGGAGGTCTTTTTTTTTTTTTTCTTTCCAATAGGTACTGGTGATTTTGTCTCTTATAGAAGAAAATAAGAATATTAAGTGTATGATGCTCTCAGACGGTGGGCCAGGGGTAGGGGTAGGTAGAGAGAGAGCAGGAGACAGCTTTGTCATAAATTACATATCAGGGTGAAGACAGACAATAAACTTTAATGGAGACTTGTGAGCTCTGATATTGAAAACATGTCTGAATGTGTCTGAAATCCCAGATCTCCTTGAGGTTAATTTCTCTATCATCAGGACACTTGTGTTTTATCCCTTAAAGTAGGTATCAAGGAGTGGAGCAAAGTGCTAAATAAGGTATTCACCAAATACGTGCAGGAGCAAGAAATACAAAAAAACCAACCTAATTTGTTTGTTAGTGACACAGTGGGCACATCATACCAATCGTTGCTAATTAACCTTATTATTCTTAGCAGTAACGTGTGCTTCCCTGGCTACTACTGCACAAAATACTGACCTTTGGCTGGGTCCTACCAGCTGGGACGTCCCCTCCCCATTTCTCTATGCTTCGTCCCTGGTGTCAGAGGTGTCACAGCTCTGGCTGTAGCCATCAGCACGTGTAAGGGTAGCATCATTGTCTGCGTCCCTCTGCCTCACGGTGACGGACGTTTTCCTGTGGCTGCTGCTATTGTGTGCCGCCCCACCCACTCCAGCCTCTGAGAGGCAACCTTTGGTGGTGACTCAAATTCTGCATTTCCTTAGAAGTCACTTTCTGACCCTGACCTGATCCAGGATATAGGTTCTGTTTGAGTTTTCTATTGCTGCTGTGACAAATGACTACAAATTAAGTGGCTTAAAGCAACACCAATGTATTGTCTTAGAGTTGAGTAGATTGGTAGTTTGCACACACAGAGTGGCTCAATTGGGCTCTCAACTTTGAGTCTCTCAAGGCTGGAATCAGGGTGTTGGAAAAACTGTGTTCCTGTCCTGAGGCTCTGGGGGTAAATCTGCATCCCAGCTCATGCAGCCTGCTGGATGAAACGCCCTCCTTGTGGTCATGGGACTGAGGTCCCCATTTGCTTGTTGGCTGTTAGCTGGGGACAGGTCTTTGCTCCCAGAAGCTACCGGAGTTCCTTCTCATATTTTCCATGTGGCCTCCAGTAATGGCATGTTAAGGCACTCTTGTGCTTCAGATCTCTCCCACTTCCCTTCTGCCATATCTTTCTGACTCCAGCTGGAGAATTCTCTCTGCATTTTAGGCATCACATAGCTGGACTGGCCCTCCTGGATAATGCAGGGTAATCTCCCTATTTTATGGTCCATAACTTTAACTACGTTAGCAAAATCCCTTTTGCCATGTAATGTAACATAGTCACAGGTCCAGGGATAAGAGTACATACATTTGTGGGGGGGGGGGGGCTTTGTGGAATCCCTTACCTATTGCTTGAAGCAGCTGATATGCACCTTGTCGCTGATATGAATTGAAGCCTTCCCTTGGGATGACCCCAGGGATGCTATGAAGACATTACAGGTAAACCAATTTCCTAAATATTTAAGGGGAAATGTAAAAATAATATAAACAAACAAACAAACAAGAAAAAACAACCCCCTCAAGGCAGCTTCTTGAAACTATCAGTGAAAAGGCTCTGTCTCTAGAAGCATAGTTGTCTGCATCAGGTGGAATCTTTTCTTCATATTTTCCCTTGCTTCTTAGGAAAAACAGAGCAGGGTCCTTTGACTAAAATGGCCAAGCTACTGCCCCTTTGCTGGCATCCCAGGCGGGGTCTCAGAAGAAGCCAGCCATGGTTCCTAAAAAGCAGCAGAAGGCTCCCCATCTCCACAGGGTATGAATCTCCCAGAGGTAAAAATAGCAGATGGGAATTTGAATCTTACAATTCCATTTCGGGAGCTTACTTTGAGCCTTCCCAATTAGTCAGAGAGGAAAATTAATTCTCGCCATGTATCTTCCTAATCAGTTAAATGACTCTCATTAGAATTGTTAAATAACATATTTTCAAATGAATTGATAATTAAGTGAAGGAAGAGACTCAACTCCCCCCCATCCCCAGGAGGCGTGATGGGAGGCAAAAAGAAGAATTTTATCTGTTGTAACGCATTTTTCTTGTTTTGTGTCATTTTTTTCTGAAGAAGCAGCCTGGTTCAGAGAAACAAGTGCACTGTGGAAGTTCCAGCAGCACGTGGGTGAGCTGAGTGACCTGGGACAAGTCACATGCCAGTCTTAGCCTTGTGTCTTTAGCTGTAAAATCTGGTCCCTCTCTCCCACCCTGGTTAGGCAAGTTTGCAGACGCACACATCAGCTCTATTACTCAAATGGAACTGGCAGAACTTAATATGAGACTCAGTACAGCGCGGGGGTTGATAAGAACAGCTGACATATATAGCGTGACTAGTCACTAGGAATTGTTCCAAGCCAGTTCCAAACATTTTGTGGTATTCAGAGTGACAATAATTTTTTTTCATGGCACATCTGGGACAAAAGAAATATCCATCATATCCATTTACTAAGTAGTTAGGTCTCAACAACTTATTATTTGTAATATTATATAGTATATATTATAATATTATGACATTATTATAATATTTATATCCTAACAACTTAAGTAGCCATTTGAAAAAAATGACATACACACATTAAAAGAAAAGACAATACTTTTATTTCATTGTAAAATAACAAAATTACTTGTAATGGATGTGTGCACCTGTTGGGTGCTGCGCAACGTCTCAGATGTAGGGATCAGACTGGACGTAGCCACACTCAGCCCCGCCCCGCATTGATTTTGGGATGGTACTTGCCTTTTTTCCACAGTGTTCATTGAAAACCCAGCTTCGTGAAGATATATCATCATCAAAAGGAAAGCAGTGTAATCTAATGTTGCAACTGTGAACTACTTCGAGCTAGGAGTTTGCTCAATGTCTGACAGATGTCAAGTATCACCACATTTCCCTTGAAAATTTTAAAAGTCCCAGCAACCCTATATGAGTTCCTCGTGGTGCCCTGAGGCACCTTGGCTCACCGGATAGGAATCGCAGATCTAAGAACTTTCAATGTATTAACTCATTTAATCCTCACGACAGCCCTGTGATTTGCTGTCTCTATCACTACCCCACATTTTGGAAATGAAGACATTCCAGCACAGAGATGTTAGGAAACGTGCCCAAGGTCACACAGCTAGTGGAGGCAGAATTCGAACCGAAGTGTTTTGGCTCTAAAGTCCTCACACTGCACAAGTGCACAAGCCAGGGATCAGGGAAAGCTGGCTCGACCTCTCAGGATCTGCTTGACAGCTAACCAACTAGGCCTCTAGGCCTCAGTGTCCTTTTCTGATAAAAGGGGATCATAACAGTTGCTCTAAGGATTAAATGAGACAACAGAGACCTGAGCTTAGTGCCATCACTTAAAACTGGTAAAATTTTGCAAAGGGGTTCATTTGTCCATCGTTCTTTCTTTTTCCCAAAAGAACTTTGTGAGATAGAATTTGGTTTTAGGCAACCAAAGCCCAGAGATAACTCAGAGGACATTGCATTAAGCCTGTGGTGAACTGCTTCAAACCTCGCCGTCTGGGTACAGGTCTCCCTGAGGGTAATCTTTTTATATCACTCCTTCTCACTCTGGCCTTTGTAAGAGAAAAGAATTGAGCTTTATGGGGGAGGTATTTCCTATCAACACAGGGTAAGGATTTTGAGGAACTGATAGAAAACATCAAATATTTTGATTAAAAAAGCTTTGTTTTTCTGTTGATATAAAATAAAGGGAGAGTGAAAAAAATGTAGAATCTTACTTATCTGACAAAATAGAAAACAGAACAAAACAAACAAAAAACCCAAAAAACTTCTCCAAATTAAAACATGAAGGACTGTGGGAGAAAAAATTGTCCCCTACCCCCTGACCAATTTCTTTCTGCTCCAAAGTCTAAAATTGTTTTGTTCATGTCCCGCAAATGTGGGAAAACCATTCTGACGTGTTCATGTCATATAGCCCAGGGTAGCCTCCTTCATGGCAAACACTTCCCTCATAACTTGTGCCCGTTTCCAGAGCTTTTCTTACGCGTGTATTACAGTATTCTGTTTTAGTTAGCAATGGTCTTTGGTAGCTGTGGGCTTCTCCTCTGTACTACACAAAATAGTTTAATAGAAAGAGGATGAACGGTGAAATGGAGCAAGCCATGCGTTGAGTGTCACTCCATTCTGCCACTAACAGTTGTATGGACTCTTGAAGTCTCACCTGTACATGTCTGCATTTTCTCATCTGTAATACTGGGATAACAACATTTCCCTTTCATTGTCATTGGGAAGATTACCTTTGATAATAGATGTGAAGATGAGGTATATAATAGACATTGTATTGACCTTTTCTCTAACTGTAAACGTTCTATCCATGTTTTCTCAACTCCAGAACATCGTTTCTGTTTTCCTATCACCTCCACCCTCTTGGCAGAATATAGGAATTCCTGGGCTGTTTTCTTCAAGGATGCTTTTTTCTACCTTAAGCATTTATTTTCCTTATTCATATTTATCTTGTTTTCCATAATGCTAATACATTGGTTTCTGAATTTATAAAGAATTTGCATGTGCTACGATTTGCGTAGTATGTCTCATTTGGCTCCTTTTCGATGGGAATGAACATCAGAGACCTGCTAGAGTTACAAGGACATTAGAGAGATAACAGAAAGAAAATTAATGAATAAATCCAAAGTATCTTTCAAAACAATTTCCCGCAGAGCAGATTTTCTCAAGCCATCTTTTCACTCTTTTGGGAACAGATAATATTTAAGAAGTTTTGTCCCAGAGCATTTTCTCTGTTGCCATTTCCACTAGAAGTAACCTTAAGCCTGAATGAGACTTGCATAATTTAATTCTTAGAAATTGAAGAAATTTTGGGCCTTCATTGCAGAGATTGATAGAAGAGAGGATGGTTGGACCACTTAAAAGCTAGCCTCCCTCTTATTTGATGAGTTAGTACTAGCAAGTTAGTTCATTTTCAACTATTTAAATAGAAAGGACAGGAACCTGCGTTAGGATATTTAGCCAAATGTGGCAGTGGTGGCTCATGGGTGGTGGTGTGACACACGTTCCAATATTAAAAATTATATTGCTAATAAAATAATAAAAAGTTTGTTCAATGCATTTAGCATTTTAGGTACTGTGTTTAATACTTCTTATGGGATTTTTTCATTTAAACGTTACTCAACCTAAAAAGGGAGGCATGATAATTATATTTTATGAATGAGGATATTGGGGCTTTGAGAAATTAAAAATTTGCTCAAGATCACAGGGCTGGCAAGTTAGAGGGCCAGCATGATTCTCAACCCTGGTGTCACATTAATCTTGGATATATTTGGAAAACAAAACAAAACATCTGTCTATGCTCTTTTTAGATACTTTGATTCAATACATTGGAGTGGAACCTAAGAATGTGAATTTTAAAAACTCAGTGAGTGATCCACTGCCATAATTTGCCTAAGGAGCAAAGATTAGAATTTCTGGACAACTGCTGATTTATTATATCAACTAAACATTCTACTTACAAGATGCTACTTTAATTGTGATTAAATTATACTACTTGCCTTTAATTTTTATTAAATTATATTATTTATCTGATCCAAGAATTATCAGTTTATTCTATACACTAATAAAAAGTTTATGTTCAAAAGAGATTGGTTTGCAAATTCATCTTTTTGTTTATTCCATAAATAATATTAAGTACCTGCTATGTACTTGGCTATCTTGGGGCTACAGAGATTTAAAAAAACCACTATCTTTGTCCTAAAGGACCTTTCAGGCTGTGGGGCAACCTGAAATAATCTGAGAGTATGATAGACTGATACGTTGAATGGATTACTTTCTTTGGCTTAAATGATTTATTGAATGCATACTTTGTGGCAGCCTCAGGAAAGCTTTGGAGAAACAGAGATGAACGGAACAGTCACTACCCTGGAGCTCACATTCTAGCTGGAAAGACACCACATACTAAACAGTCAAAATGCCACATAATAAATCCTATAATAATTATGAACAAGAGCCATGCAACCCAGAGAAAGGAATGTTTACCTCTAACTGAGGGAGTCATTGAGTAGGTAACTTTCAAAGCTGGGTCTTGAGTGAGAAGTGCCAGGCGGATGAGCAGAGGACAGGAAAGGAATCTTACATGCAGGGCTCCAGAAGCATGAATTGTTGACGATTGTCCAGAATTTTCAAAGAAGTGGTGAGGAATTCACAGTTATTGGGACTGGGAGGGGGGGTTGCCATTGCCAGTAGGAGAGCCCAGTAAGATAGCCATTGGCAGGAGAGGCCCAAACAGCCATCTAGAATTAGCCCAAGTAAGCTGCTATCTTTGGTTTCCAAACCAAGCATAAGTCAGTCTGAGTGCGAAATACCGGTGCTGATCCCCTATACAACTGTGGAACGGAGGGTAGGAATGAGTCTCTCCTCAACTGGATAGTAACAACTTTATAGCTAATATTATGAGAGGTCTGATTTATAAGTATTTTGTGATTATATTATTTACTATTCATAGCAACCCTGTAAAGTAGGTACTATTTTTATCTCCACTTACAGATGTGGAAACTGAGGCATAGAAAATCAAGTAACTTGCTCAATGTCACACGAGGAACTAAAATCAGGATTTGAACCCAGACAGTTAGACTTCAGAATCCATACGTTTTGCCATGATTATTATCAGTTTTGTTAATAGTTATATATCAGATGGCCTATGGGGATCACTTACTGCATGTCAGGAACTGTACTTTACATACAGTGTCACCTTTTAAAAATCCAATGATGTAGTATTTTTACTCCTATTTAACAGATGAGAAAACTGAGGCCCAAGATTACACAGCTGGTAAACAGCATGGCCATGACATGAACCATGTCAGTCCTATGCCAACGTCTTTGCCTTTATGCCACTGCACAATTCTGCCTCTACTTTAAAAAATAACCAAGGGACCCAGGTAGGTGCAATTGTTACCAATAAGAACTCTAGTCCACTCACCCAAGGCTCAGAAAAGCCAATCTACTGACTTCCTTGTGGTGAAGGAAAGTACAGTGTTTATTGCAGGGCGCAAGGAAGTGGGAGACAAGCTTCAGACTCTCCTCAACTTGGTCTTTGAGTTAGAGGTATTTTTATTTTTATGTTCATAACAATTGCTTTTATTTTTTATTATTTAAAAAAAATTTTTATTGGGGTATAGTTGATTTACAATGTTGTGTTAGTTTCAGTGTACAGCAAAGTAAATCTGGGAGTTAGAGGTATTTTTAATGAGGAAGAACAGAGAGGCTGGGATTAATCATCATCTTGTGATATTTCTGTGCTTAATCATAGTTTCAGGAGTCAGGAGGTCTTTGGTTTATAATTCTCAGGCCAGGTGGTCCACAGCTTGGGGGTCTATTAGTTCATCTTGTTGGGAGAAACAACCTGGGTTTGTACCTTAATGATGGTATCTACAACAGCAATTTTAGTACATTAAAGATGTTATCGACAACAGCAATTTTAGTCATCTGATTCTCGTTGATTGGTGTTCAGTTAGCACAGGATTGAGGTCAGAGGGGAAAAGAAAGGGAATAAAGTTTTGGGTAGAGAGGTTAGTCATAAACTCAGTAAGGGAACTCAGTTTTAGGGGGACTCGGTTTCACAGTTACCCAATTTTCTGGGTTATAGCTTGGGCTAGAATAACCTGGTCCTTCAGTTTCCAGAAAAGCTGAAGTTATTAAGTCATGCAGCTATTAAGGCATTTCTCTTCTACCTGAAATGACAAAATGATAAGGAAGAAAGAGAGAGAGAAAGAGAGCTCCCCAGTTTTCCTTCTCTGTGCCTGTATCTCTCCCACTGGGTCCCTGTCCACCCCTCTCTTACTTATTCCTGGATTAAGTAAGGTCTTGCCCTTGAATGTTCAGGGCCAGTGGGAAATTGGTGAGGAGAAGGAGCCCTAGATGTAAAGGTGTTTCCACAACTAGAGAAAACTTTCTTTTAGGGAGTTCTCAGAAGAGTATATCAGGTCCCAGAACCCATTTTCCTCTCTGCTCCTTACATTGTAAATCTCATCCTTTAGCAGGACTGAGAATCCATAGGATGTTTTAGGAACCCTGTATTCCAGTATTGCATGTGTCAGGATATGTACTTGTTCAAATTTTTTTAAAAATTTATTTTATTTATTTATTTTTGACTGCGTTGTGTTTTCATTGCTGAGTGCGGGCTTTCTCTAGTTGCCGTGAGCGGGGGCTACTCTTCGTTGCAGTGCATGGGCTTCTCACTGCTGTGGCTTCTCTTGTTGCAGAGCATGGGCTCTAGGTGCGTTGGCTTCAGTAGTTGTGGCGTGCCGGCTCAGTAGTTGTGGCTCGCGAGCACTAGAGTTCAGGCTCAGTAGTTGTGACGCATGGGCTTAGTTGCTCTGTGGCATGTGGGATCTTCCCGGACCAGGGCCCGAACCTGTGTCCCCTGCATTGGCAGGCGGATTCTTAACCACTGAGCCACCAGGGAAGCCCCACCTGTTCAATTTGAGTCATAGTCTCCCATCACTTCCTCCCTCTAAACTCTTTTGGGAGAAAATCTTCCTGCAGAGAGCATAAATTCTGTTACTCTCCTCCATGCTTCTCATTTTAAAGGTATCTACTCCTCCAGACTCCTTACTTCCAGGGAATTTCCTATTTGAAAGCCCACTTGACCACAGATATAAACTCTGTTATCCAGCCCTGCCTTTAGTAACTGTTTCCAGTAATAAGATATTCTGCTTACTCTTTGACTTATTTTTCATGTTGGGTGGATCTCAGCACTTGGATGTTGTTGAGACTACTTACTTGCCCTGTGTAAGGTCATGGATCATGGTACTGTTACAATGAACAGATTTATAATCACCATGTATTTTCATGGCCATTACCTTAGTTATACTCATCCCTTTCAAACTTTCTGGGGGAAGGGAGAGGCAGGGAAATTACTCCAACAGTCTCTCAACTGTGTATGATCATCTGCTGGTTTATAAGCTTTTGAATGATATATGCAGAAGACATAGGCTGATGATCTGATGTGGCCCCCATCCAGTGGAGTCGTGAGCAGAAGCCAGACGGTACTGACTCAGGAGAAAGGGACTGAGGGCATTGCTTACAAACTCTGCATATAGCGACATCACCTTGGTAACTTCAAATCAGCATTGATGGGCATATTGACATCAAGGAAAGTGGCCTATGCTACAAATCAGGAATTTTAAATATATATATACATATATATAAATAATAATAATATAATAACATATATAAATATATATATATACATATATATATGTATATGTACATATATATATAGAGAGAGAGAGAAAGAGATCTGTCTTACCAGCACCCCACTTTCTCCATTTCAAATATCTCCACACTATTTTTCTAATTAAAGGGTTCAAGTAAGTATCCCAAATCAGTACAGAATTTGATGGCTGGGAGTTGTGACTTTATCTGGTTTTCCTTGAACTCCATAGGAAAGCAGAGAGCTGCAGGAGAAGTCAGAGACAAGACCTGCTGCTTAGGTCTTTGGAGAGTGTCCCATGTGGGACATTCCCTTTTTCAACCAACCCTCTCCACCTCTACAGTCCTCTGTACTTAATCTCTCTATTCTCTCTCCTTTCTCAGGACATTCCTCTCTTCAGTAGCCCCATTAACTCTCCCCATGTCTAACAAACACTGGCCCTTGTCTACAGCTCTACGCTAATGAAGTTTTTCTCTTCCTGGGCTTCTCTTTGTTCTGAAGAGGGTGGAATGATTCTTTTTTTGGGGGGGGGGTAACTGGCTTAAGTTACATGTCTGCTTTCTCCATCCGTGGGGCTATAGCTTATTTTCTCCTGAATCACCTAAAGAAAAACGCATTAACTACTATGATTATGTATCTCCTTCCAAAGAGAAGCTAGAGTTGGCTCACTTGAGGAACTCAAATTTACATATTAGCAATGACATTGACCCTACATTGGTCTTCTGCTGAAGATGCAGTAGCATCCTTCCTGGACCCATAGATGGAGGCCCCATCATCAAGGAGATGTCCTTTATATGCTTCAGTTCAGTCATTTGTTGTCTTGATGTCTTATTGTGTTTTACTCATGATTTGGGGCTCTCAGACAAGCGTGGTAGGGAGAGGCAGTTCTCTTTAATGTTTGCAAAGAAAATAAAGAGACATTGTAGGTTTCAGGGCTCTGACTCAGTTACTTAAGTTTTAAGTCCCCATGAAAGGGATCACCCCAGGATAATAGCCATTGCAACCTTATGTTTACAGCAATAAATGTAGCTTCTGCTCAAACAGCTTCTATAAAGCTGGAGGAAGGCTATTGTAAAGGAACTCTACTATAGCCCCAAACCTACTCATTCATCATTCTGCTAATGCAGAGAGTGCAATTAAAATACAGCTTTGTCTGTAAGACTTACTTCAGTTTATCCCTCCAGATTTTTAGGAGGCACCCACTTGTTGAAGATTAATACTCTGCATGAAGAGGATTCAATACTCACACAATTCCAGCAGTCAAGAGGAGATTAGGGAAATCATTCTACCTTTTGATTGTTGGCTCCCAGCTACCCTTAATACATTGTTTGAGGCTGTTGATTTACTTTTCAATTTCTACAAAGTCAAGAAATGTTTTAAAAATAATATTTTACTTTCAATGCTGCAGCATAGTGTAATAAGTAAGAACAAGAACTTTGGAATCAGTTACCTGGGTTTGAATTTCAACCCTATTACTTACTAGCTGTGTGGTGTTGAGAAAATTACTTAACCTCTGTGTGTCTCTGTTTTCTTCTCTGTAAAATGGGAAAATTTTTGCCTCATAAATTTGAGCATTAAATAAGCTAATGTTTATAGAGCTTTAAAAAATAGTCCCTACATATAATAAGGGCTGTATAAGTGTTCATTAAATAAAATAAAACATGAAATATTAATAATAGCAGTAAAATTATAATCTGCAGCTATTACTTTTAGCAACAAAGTGAATACAAATTCTTCATGACATTTAACAGATGAGGAAACTGAGGCTCCTAAAGATAAATGATTTCCGAGAGCCAGGAGAATGGTGTAATCCAACAGGGTCTGGATTCTAACTTGTGGTTCCACGACTCGTCCCTTGCATCATAAACTGAGCTGGAAGAGAAAAGTCAGACCTGCTGGGTGACACTGTCTTTGAGGTACACAGGATGGACACCCCGGGACAAGAACCAGGAAATGAACAAGTGGAAAACTTTAGACTTTCAAACTTATTTATTGATACTTGTCATTTTCCAGATATTCTAAACTTTCTTTCCTATATTTACCCTTCCAACTAAGAGAAAGTATGGTTTTGATGTGAGTGAAAATAACATTGATTCAGCCTCTTGGTTTGTTCCATCTGCCAAGTGATGGAGAGGTGTCTTAGGATTTTGTGTGTGTATTTAAATGCTTTTTAAAAAAGCACGACTCATAACAAGTATTTTTCAGTTGTCACATTACTTTTCAGAACTACCTACAAACATACACACAAACACATATTTATTTCACACATAAATTTAAAAATATGTATATATATAAAACTTTAATTTTTTTCAAATGCCTGCCATTTTCCACGGATTGCTGACACTTCCTGCTTTCCCACTGTGTAAAATTTTGGCAAAGTTATTATTCTCCACACTGAGTTTATTCTGCTTAGCTGAAGCACCCTGCACTAACTTTAACTCGGTATTTTTATGTAGTTTCTTTCAAAGGAAATTGATACTGTGACTCATCAGTGACTAGACATGAGTGTTCTATCAGGCAGTGTGGTAAAGTCCAATTTCTAGACATTTCTGGTTGGTGATATCCTGGATGGCTAACATTTTTCCACCTGCAGCCCTGCTAACACAGAAAAGTGCAGTGGTTTACAGACTGTGCTGGCAGACCCTTGGAGGCAGCAGTGGTGAACGACCAGTATGCATTTGTGTGGCTGACAATGGTGACAGGTGCATTCCTTTTGATTGTTCTGTGACTTTGCCTTACCATGTGGTTAAATATTCTCATTATAACCTTCCCCAGAGGTCTTATGGCCATGCCTCAGGGCAGGATCCAGCAGGTGGGGAGGGTTCAGCAGGTGGGTCTCCAGGACCCACTCCTTCCTGCTTTGAATTTATCATCTTTTTGTATTGCCTTCCCCATCTTATTTCATCAGGAGAAAGAGTCCAGTGGCTAAAAATATTGTGAACCAGTGGTGTGTGTGTAAAGAGTATAGTGTTGAGTCAGAAGATCAGGATAGATCTTCTGTCAAAACGAGTAGCGACACCTTGAGAAAATTACTTAACTTTCTGAGTGTGGTTTCTCAATTTAAAAAAGGAAGAGGTTTGACTAGGTGACCTTCAAGTTTTTTCTCCCACTCTAACGTTGTGTGATTCACTGGGACTAATTACAGAACACTTATGCCAGCCGCACAAGCTGTTATTAAAATAAAGATGTAGACAGAAATGTGAGAAGAGAAGGTCAGTGGTTGCAGAAGTCAGGAAGGGAGAGAAGGTAAAGGAAGCACAATATATGAAGCACAATACATTAGCACCACGGGCTCATCTTACAGCCGAGGAAACAAGGTAGTGTGCCCACGTGAGCCCAAAGTGGCCAAATCACCCCATGAAATATTACTAGATTGCATATCAATTTTCCATGTCGACTAGGGTTTCAAGCAGATTAAGAGCTTGAGGCTGTAGATTTGAAACAGAAGGCTGGAACTCAATAAAGTAGGAAGTTTGGTAGGTTCTTATGTTTGGTCTCTGTGGGAAATCATGATAGTTGCTTACCTTGATTTGCTGCAGACTCTCCCGTGGGTGAGACTGCTGAATTCCTGGAATTTTTGTCCTTGGATGATTGGGCAGGCCTGGGAGACTCAAGGGCTTCCTTAATTAAGATCAGAGGAAATAAATGGTGAGATCTAAATGTGTTAGGGTAGGATTTTAAAAAATCTGCTGACACCTGAGTTATCATATTTGTTTCATTTGGGGAAAAGCTTACTTTTTCAGGATTTCCACCTTTCTGTCTGCCTCTATATCTCTTCACTCACTGGGAGAAATGATTGCTGAGTGCCAGAGGCTCTGATGTGAGCTTTTAATCTTTCAAAAGCCTGTTAATATCCAAATCAAGATGGCCCACCACTGTGGAGATAATGCATACATAAATAGTTAAAGGAAAATGACTTAAAATTTCTCTGGTCAAATATGGCAACATCCTGGTCCTTCTGGTAAAGCCCCATAGAACTCATCATGAGAGGTAAACATTGGCCAAATGACAGATTCCTGTGAGTGTAAATCAGGAACTCAGGTTAACCGATTTGTGTAAGAGAAGAGACAGCTCTTTGGAAATTCCATGATTTAGTCCTTTTCTTTGATATGAGCGCTTTGTGGGAGGAAAAAAGAAAATCATTTCCTATTCATTGCACAGAACTCATTTACTTCACTTCCATGCAGTGATTTTTCATTTTTATGACTGTAAATTACTGAGGTTCTTTTGTGGCCTGAAGGCTGAGGAGGTGGTCCTCAGAGAGCCAGAACCAGACGAGGGTAAACAAATGCCCAGCCCTATTAATTATTAATGGACCCTGCCCTATTACTTTGTCTAAAGTTTCTCAGGTGGGCAGTTGCCTCATAATTTTACTTTAGCAGAATGAGAGTTAAGGAACCTTGGTGCAAGCACACTGTTCCCTTCAATCATTTCATCAGAATAGCTTTCATTTCTCAGGGACTTGCATGAGAAAAAGGAGGAAGATTGAACTTCTTAAATTCCTTGAAGGCCATACACATTTTATAGATACCATATTGTGGAAGAAGGAAAGCTGTCAGGTGAGTAATTTTTAATAAAGCCCCTTTGCCTGCTTTTTTTTTTTTTTTTTTTGCCCGCTATTTTGTTCAGCCTTTTGTCTTGACCAATTTACTCTTTGCTTTTGAGGAGAGGTAAGTAAGGGTGGTGGCGTGGAAGGAGCAGTCAGTTAGGTGTCAAAAAATGTAGATTTGAACACCTGTCTGAGTCTCTGAATCAAGCTCTCCAGCATGGGGGAGAGTGATCATATTTTCCCTTACTTCACACAAAGGTAGTTGAAACACAAATAAAATAATGTCAGGATGGGGCTGTTAAAATTTCACGGTTATTACTTGTTTTTCTCAGGGAGAAGCTCAAAGCTTTTTGCTACTTCACTCTACCCTTGAGAAAGAGTTGTTGAGGGGAAGAGGTCAAGATTAAGGTCGTTTTATTGCTCAGTGAGAGAGTGTGGCATCTCATCCCCTGATGGACAGGGGAGCTCTTTCTGGAGTTCCACTGGTGGGAAGTGAACTCTAGGGGAGCCAGCTCAGCTGTTTCCACCTCTTTGCAGATTTTTGGGTACCACTTAGACCACAGGCACTGAGGCTGTTTAATATAGAATTTGAGTTCAGTGTTTTTCTCCCTAACTGCTATATTTTTTATGGTCAATGTGGGTTTTTTTGTTGTTGTTGTTATAAATGTCTGTGCTTTCTTAAAGGATCATTATATGCTCAAATAGCAAGGGTATTTGGGGGTTCTAGAGTGTAAAGCTAAAAGACCAATCTCAACCATTTTCAAGAGCAAAAATAAAGTTTCTTTGCAGTACAACAAATGCTGACCAACCCAGAAATGACTGCTTCACACTGACAATATTGGAACCAGAAAACCTTTCCTCTGCAACTGCCTTAAGAAAGCCGGAGAGCTACACACACACACACACACACACACACACACACACACACACGCACACAAACGCACACCTCAGAGAAAGGCTTCCAAGAAGTGTGATGAGTAGAGCATCGACCATGGGCCATTTAACCAGAGATGATTTCTTTCTGTAGCTGTCAGTGACCCACCCACAGACCCTCACCCAGCCCGATGTCACTGGAAGAAAGGTCCTGCACTGCCTGGGGTATTTGCTGTCTGTGGGAGAGGGCACTGCACCCACCCATCCCGCTGCCCAGCAGGTCAGGAGTCCCAGCAACGCTCTTCTCCACCTAAGAGTAATGAGAACTGTTGTCATCAGTGGTAGAATCTAGGTGGTGGTGTACACACAAGGCACAACCTTTACACCTTTCTGAATGTTTGAAAATTTTCATAATAACATGTTGGATGGGATGGTATTGTGAAAAACAGACATGGGAAAATATTTACCATACGTTGTTCAGTAAAAGTGAAGTGAAGTTTACAAAGCAGGGTACACTATGATCATACTTTTGTAAATATAAGATGCATATGTATATTTATACATGTTGAGTGTATACATACACGTATAGAGATAGATAGATAGATATGTATATGTCACTTTCAATATCTTTACCTGTATTAAAATATTTCCAGAAGGAAAAACAGCAGAAAGATAGCAATTGTTAGCTGCAAGTAGTAGGCATACAGAGAATTTTTAAATTAATTAATTAATTAATTAATTATTAAATTAATTTTTTATTGCTTCTCTTGCACTTCCAGGTATTACACAATGTATCGGTTTATATAGTCAGATTAAAAAGCATATCATTTACAAATTGTGTTTTGAAGAGTGTTTAATGACTGGGGGAAATAAGGATACACCTAGTTATTGTTTTATGATATGATTACAATTGAAAAACTACATATGTGATTATGAAGGATATAAGAGCTTTTTATTGCTGTTAGCTAAGAGGAAACAAATGAGTATATTGGAAGTTAAATCACAAGGGTAGGCTTCCCTGGTGGTGCAGTGGTTGAGAATCTGTCTGCTAATGCAGGGGACACGGGTTCGAGCCCTGGTCTGGGAAGATCCCACATGCCGCGGAGCAACTAGGCCCATGAGCCACAACTACTGAGCCTGCGCGTCTGGAGCTTGTGCTCCACAACAAGAGAGGCCGCGACAGTGAGAGGCCCGCGCACCGCGATGAAGAGTGGCCCCCTGCTTGCTGCAACTAGAGAAAGCCCTAGCACAGAAACGAAGACCCAACATAGCAATCAATCAATCAATCAACAAATAAATAAATCTTTAAAAAAAAAAGAAAAATCACAAGGGCAATGATGCTTATCTCTGAGATGTGCTTTTATGGGGAATTTGCTTTCTTACATTCTTAAAGCATTTTGTATATCCAGACTTTCTACAAGAACATTTATTATTTTTATGAATAAAAAAATCCATTTTATTTTAAAGGGAGAAGACCTAAGTTCTCATTCCAGGTCCAACACTTTTTGTATCTATGCTTATCTCATAGGACTGTCATGAGTTTCAAATGTATGAGAAAACACTTTTTTAAAGGTAAAAATGAAGAAATGATAACATATACTAAGGTAGTTTTCTTACAGCTTTTCAAACTCAAGAGGTGATTTTAAGCATTAAGAATGTAAGACTCTTAGTACAAATAAAATCTTCAGGCTCTACTGATTCACCTTCCTGAGACTCATTTTTCATTGAATAGCCAGAGCATAACAGGCTTCATATGTCATTCTCTAAGTCGAAGGGCGGTAAGACTCCACAGCAGGGGAGAATTTTATGTGTGTTCCAGGGCCCTCTTTATTCTGCACTCAGAGCCCAGAGCGACATCGCTCATTGGAAACATGTAGAACATGTAGATGGGCTTGACGTTGGTACACAGAGGCAACTGTGAGGCACCCTCAGTCCGTTAGAGCAGGGGTGCCCCAAACTCCTCCCCAACCCCTGGCCGCACAGCAGGAGTTGATCAGCTGGCGGACAAGCAAGTGAAGCTTCATCTACCACTCCCCATCGCTCCCCATCACTCGCATTACCACCTGAGCCATCCCCACCCCCGTCCCAGGAAAATTGTCTTCCACAGAACCGGTCCCTGGTGTCAAAAAGATTGGGGACCGCTGTGTTAGAGTGTGGGAAAGCTTGACTGCCATCAGTTCCTTCCCTTCCTGTACACTCTTGCCAGTTCTTCACCAAGCAGAGAAGGTTATCCCTTCACTCGCTTGATCCTGGACTGGCCTGAATGCTTTCACCAATAAAATATGGTAGAAGTGACATTGTGTCAGCTTTGGGGCTAGGCTTTAGGAGGGCTGGCAGTTTTTGCTTCCTCATGGCTAAGCCCTGAGCTGCATGTAAGAAACCCAGGCTAGTCTTCTGGAAGAGAAGTCATGTGCAGGAGCACTGAGGTGCCCAACGTGTGACCTTCTTCCACTAGAACATTTGGTCTCTCTTCCTCTGCCACATGTAAGGCATCTACCTCTGTTAGGGAAACATGAGCTCATCCAACTTTATTAGTGACCAGGTTGGCAGGTTTAATTTCTGTTTTAAGAGTGGCATTGCGAGGAACAGATGGTCCAGGATGCTCCTTGGGCACCAGCTCTAAGCTGCAGTCCCCAGTCAGCTTTATCAGTGATAAAGCGCTTGTGCTCTCCATCTGTCTGACTACGTCATCTGATTTCTCAACCTTGAGGTGGGGATTGGGAAGAGGTTTGAGATATTACCATCTGCTCAAACCTCGACACTTGAGAATTTTCCTTTATCTATGTAATTAGAAAAATTGCCAGGATGGACTCTAGCATGGATCCCTTGTCATTGATTTTTGTCTGCATTGCAGCGAGCTATTTCAATTATGTACAGATGTCTCCAGGTCATCAGAGTATTATGATACAATTAACCCCTGCCATACAAGCATAATCAGCTCCAAAGTTTTAGCTAGTGGGCAAAAACACACATACATTTTATTTTTAATATTAATATGAAAACTGCTGTGTTTCTATTAATGGAAAAGAAAGTTCAAGCTTTAAGCTATTAAGATCAATGATGAGTGTTGGTAATTACATACTGTAGATAATTACAATCTCGATCATTATGCAATTAAAATAAAGAAAAAACTCGTGAAGTAACAGGGATTTTGGTAATAGTGGTAACATTAGTGTTTGCCATTTTGCCAGTTTATTGTTTTGTTTGTTTTGTGGTTCAAATGACAAGTGATGGTTGAAATGTATCTGGGGCACAATTTTGTTACAAATTAAAATATTATTAAAGATAAAACTCCAGCTCTAAAAATTGACAAGTACATGAGCAAAAATTTATGTCATATGCCTCTGAGCTGACTACAGCCAGCTTCAATATTGTAGAAGTGAAAAAAATCCTCTCTTGTACAGCAGAAGTGGGTAGTTTATAAATGTGTGGGTGTACAGTGTGAAACTATAAAGGTAGCAAATGAATGGATGTATGTTTTTGATTATAGCTTCTGTTATTCTTTGATCTTTCATTCTGGAACATCAACTACTCATATCAGTCCTCCGTATTCATCAATTCTCTTATTGTTTAAATCTCTGTTCATTTTTTGAATATTCTGGGAAGCTATCCCATTTACCTCTCCATCATTACCCGTAATCCCTGCATTTCTGTGCTTATTTCATGAAGATCATAGTTTCTTAAATGCTTTTGACAGATAATAATGATGATGCCAAAAGTATTTTGAAGACTAATAATGTGCTACTCCAAATAGTCATTGTTTTATGTACATAATCCCATTGCAGATATTAGGAATTGGATTCTTATGAAGGTCAGGCAAACTGTACAAGATTGTAAAGTTATTAAATAATGAAACTGGAATACAAAACCTTGTTTCTCTGATTTCAAAGCCCATGTCTTCCACCACTAGATTATATGGTCACACAGTTTCTGAAATTTTGCTCTGGGTCCTTCCTAGATCATTTTCATTTGTGTTTCTCCTCTGAATCACCCTTATGTAGGGCCACTTTGCATTCCCTTCAACGAACAGAAACTCTAATAGGCTTAACAGATGTTTTCTCTTTCCTTTTCTGCTCCTAACGTAAATTTCCTTGTTTCCATTATCCATTTACATTTAATCAACCAAACAAAAATTACTTCTATTTGTACTGTTTTTCACGGTTCCTGTTTACAATAAAAGAGGTTCCTCATCCTGCCAACAGTTAATTTCTCTATCTACCTTGCATCTCATACCCCTTACAGCTCTTTCATCAGGGACTTGCTCCATTGATTATTCTCTCTCCTCTCTGCATGTTCCTTTCCAATGGCATTTGAAAAAATCCTCTCACATTTACAACAAATTTTAAAAAACACACAAAAATCTCCTTCAACCCATGTTTTCCTCTGACTACTTCCCTACTTCTCCTGCCAACCCTCCTGAAAAAGTTTTCTAAATTTCCTGCCTTCACATCCTCATGCTTTACCGATTTCTCAAGCTCCAATAATGTGGGTTAGTGACCCACACCTTGGCCCCATTGTCCCATGGCGTGGTTCTCATTTGTTGAATCAAATGGGCACCTTTTCATGCTTGGCTCAGTTGCCCTTCAGCATTATCTGTCTCTGTGTACAACCCACTCCTAGAAACTCTCTCTCCCAGGCTCTCTTCCTTGTACAAACCATCCTTGTGTTTTCTTCCTGCTTCTCGAGATGCTTTCTCTGAGTCTCCTTAGCAGGCTCTTGTGTCTCTACCCATCTCTTAAGCGTTCACGCGACACATTCTTTAGTGCCCTTTCCCCTGCTCCTTTCTAGATGTGTTTTGAAGACATCTGCTACTTTCTGTATGCACTGACAGGAACCTAGATTCTAGCAACAGTGTTCAACCTAGTTTCCCTGCTTTTGGTCTTGCTCTAAAATACAGATCTAATCTTGCTGCTTCCCTACTTAAAATACTTTAACGCTTTCTTTGTAAACTTAGGTGAGATTCAAACTACTTCCCATGCCTTAAACTTTTAAACTGGGCCAAATTAATGTTGATTTACAAATTTATGGATTAGCATTCCAGCAGCATGGCAGGATCCTGAGTTGATGTATGAAAGAATACCATTTGTCACAAATTTAACCTGTGACCCATGTTCTTATTGTTTGAGTTTCAGTAGGCTGGGTTACCTTAACAAATAGACACCAAATACAAAAAAAATGTGTATTTCTTTACATCATGGTCTGAGATGAGTCTTTCTGTATGACAGGCAGCTCCCTCCTGTTTAGGATTCAGGGAACTCCTATGGCTTCTGCATTATATGTATCCAGCTGACAGAAAGATAAGGAGAGCATGGGAAGGCATCAGAAACTGAAGCACATAATTTCCACTTTCCTTCTCTTCACAGTAACTATTCACACAGTTATACCTAGAAGAAAAGGGTTGGCTCCAGTATTGATATAAAAGGAAAAAAATAAAAAGAATGATTGAGAGCTTGGTGTGTGTCAGACAGGCAGGTAGATAGTGATTGTGGTTGGATCGCAAGGCTGTTTTTTCGGAGGTCCAGGCAGGACGCTATGGAAATTTGAGGGGTTGTGGCTGCGGTGATCGTGAGGGATGGGATGTGTGAGCTTATTCTTTGTCATTTTCCTTCTCTCAGGAGCGAGACTAGCTGGCCTGTCTTGTCATTCCATATTCAGCATCATATAATATTTTGGCTCCTCTCTCTGCCCCCCACTTTTTATTAGGCAGTTGGAAGAATGAAACTTTTTTAAAGAGAAACATGTCATTCTCTACAAGAGTCCATTGAGACTAATTGATTGAGCCTGTAGGAGCCAGTAGACTCTGTTCTCTGAGGAACTTCACTGGAACTCTGATTCCAGCCAGAGTGAACTCTCAAGCCAGGAAATGAGCCAAAACTCTACTGGGGATTTTCTCTCCTTTGCGGCAAATGCTTCTGCATAAAGAAAAGTCCACAAACTTTTCCTTGGGTATATGTAGCAACAGAGAACTGGCCCTGAAAATGTTTCTCTTACAATCTTGCATTCTAAGACAATGGAATATTAGCATTTAATAATTACCGCTGGTAACAGGAAAATGCAAACCTACCTCTTATCACACAATCGAAGATGATCACTAAAATTGTGTTTATCTGGGGCAAACTGTTTTAGCAGACATCTACCCAGGAAACGCAAATCCTTGTGTGATATTGGACACGTTTAACCTGGTTTGCACATGTATAGAGTATTGCTAGTAATAGCTATCTCATAAGCTTGTCATGAGGATTAAACAAAATACGCTATAGGAAAGCACTTTGCCCAGAATAGATGCCCAATAAATGTTCATTCCTCACCTTCCTTCCTCCCTCTTTCCCTCCCTCCTCCTTTCCTTCTTCTCTCCTTTCCCTTTTCACAATCCCCTCCCATCTCCTCCTTTTCCTTCTGTGGTAGAGTTGAGATTTACAGGAAAGGACCATGGAAATCTAGATACAGAGGAGACTGACTCTGGGTACCACAAGGGAAGGAGAGAAAAGTCAGAGAACAGGGCAAAGGGAAGGCAGCAGGTGAGAGGGATGGGCTTGCAGAGCCAATAAAGGAAAAGGTTTTGCAGTTAGAAAGTGTCATTTGGCACTGGTGATATCTGAGGCTTGACGAGGTCAAAGAGGTATAGATCACAAGCTTCCTGCAATCAGTCCCTACGGCTGAACGCAGGGCCTCTCCTGGCTGAGTCGGCCTCACATATTTCAGTGCCTAATGAGAAAGAGCAGGGTAGGGTGTCCCCAAAGCCCACTCCATCCCCTGTCCCCCAACTTCTTCCATATCCTTTATTTGTAAGCACTTATTTGGGAAGTTCTTTATCCTCTACCCCAAATTTGCCTGCCAATCTTCTGTGTATCTTTTGATACTCTGTTTAAATGGCCCTTAGTCAGTGTAATTAATTCTTGCAGGTGTTCCCCAAAGCATCTTGACTGCACTTCAGATGTGCATTTATTAGTTCAGTTCAGGACGAAAAGCACTGTGGGGTCTCCCATGTTCCATGCATTAGGCCAGGGGGTGAGTGTGAGAATATATATGACTGAGACAGGGTCTCACTCCCAAGGCCATCCCAGTAGGGACAGTGGTTCCCAAAACCCAGATCTCACTGGACAATTCATTTCAGAATGCATGGGGACCATGTGTTCAAAATGTATATTTCTAGGCCCTACTCCCAGGTACTCAGGTAAAGATAAGCCTTGAGGCTCTATAATTTAAGAAGCTCTCCCAGGTAATTCTGATGTGCAATCAGGTTTGGGAACTTCTGGAAAGGTGAAGGAAAAGAAGGCAATTTAGAATATTCTCTCTGATGGGGTTTGGATTGTTGGTGTTCTATGTCACCAACTCTAGCTGGGTCCAAAAACTTCAGAGAACAATTAGGTGAGTTTACATCTTAATGTATTGTCTTAAAGGTTTAAGGTTCTAACATTTGGTTTGGTTAAGGTTTAGCCTGCAGAGAAGGTAGGTGAGCAAGCCCCTGTCATTGGACGCACGTGCAAATAGATAGCCCAGGTGAAAAGAACATGAAGACCTTAGGCTTCTCTGGTCTTCTGCTCTGGTGCCTGGATTCTAGCTGGCTTAGCAATGTGCCAGGGAGGTTGGTACCAAGGACTGAGCTGTGGACAGCAGCCTTCCTCCATGTTGTCTGTGGAGTCCTTTCTGACTACACGTACCTCCTTTCTCTTGCTCTCACTGCCCCCCCCCGCAACTTGGAGTCCTGGTTTCATAGCCCAGGCCACACCGTCTGATGTTTCGTCCCTTCTTTACCTGGTTTATTGCTGTCATTCCCTCACTCCCCTCTTGGCTCTGTGTGCAGCTCCGTCCTTGGTGAGAAACCCTGCCTTCCAGCCAGGGACTTAGAGTTCTGCCAGGCAGACTAAGCCCACGCCCCCCACTGTTAGAGGAGGTGGCTTCCTACCCATCTGACCACCTTCACCATGTTCCACAGAAGGCAGTTCTGTGCCTGAGTCACCTGAGACCTCCCTGGGGAGCCAAGAAGATGTGTCTGAGGTCCCTTTCATGTCTCTGCAGAGAGAAGTACTCCTTGATGGGTTCCCAGAGGGGCACAGGGCACTGGCAAACCAGCCAGCAGGAACAATAAGACTTCAAGCAGAATGGTCCATGGCGGCATTAAAAGTGATGACTCGTTCCTTTGGGGAGGTAGATGCCACTTCAGAGAACTGGAGTTGAAACCTCTGCCCCAAGACCGTGAAGCCAAAATCTTTCTTCCTGAGGTGAGTCTAAAGTCAAACATGGACAACATCCTGATGGGAGGATGGGAGGATGTATAAAACAAAACAATGCAAAAACAAAACCCATTTTCCTGAGAGATTTAACAGAAATTGCTTAAATCATCGTTAAAAAAAGAGGAGGCGGGGGGAAATACTGGGATCCCAGAGCATTAAAAAGAGACAGTCTTTCATATCCAAGCATCTATAAGAGCTAGAGACCACGAAATACACTGGGCAAAAGGGCTTGATAAACCGGGGCTAGGTGGTCTTGGGCTGTGCCCTTGGGACAATGCTGGTGCCCCTATGAAGGGTGGGTGGATTAAGCCAAACCTCTCGTTCTAGGGAGCTTTGTTGTCTCTCCCTTTCCATCTTATCACCTGCTGCTTCCAGGTCATTCTGAGACAGAAAGGATCTGAGAAAGGAAAACAGGTGGAAATATCAGCAACTGTATTCGTTTCCTAGGGCTTGTAACAAATTACCACAAACTATGTGGCTTAAAACAACAGACATTTATTTTCTTATAGTTTTGAGTGCTAGAAGTTCAAATCAAGGTATGGGCAGGCTCACGCTCCTTCCGAAGGCTCTACAGGAGAATTCATGCTTTTCTCTTCCAGCTGCTGGTGACTCCAGGCCCTCCTTGACTTGTAGCAGCCTGCCTCTGACATTTGCTTCCATCATCACATGGCCTTCTCCGTGTTGTCTCCCCTTCTCTTCTGAGGACACTTTTCATTGAATTTAGGGCCCACCCTAATTCAGGATGATCTTATCCTGAGATTCTCAACTTGATTACATCTGTAAAGACCCTTTTTCCCAAACAAGGTGATGTTCACAGGCTCTGGAGTACATTCAACACACTATGGCAAACTTAGAGGAAATATCCTCTAAAATAGCCCTGAAAATAGAAACTGAGACCAGCCTCTTAAGACGGCTCAGGTCACAAGCTGACTCTGAGTTATACTGCTCATGTCGGTTGTCTTCAGCCATTCATCTGGGGGTCACTGGTCCCCTTCTTCACAGCCAACCAGGCACACTGGCTCTGCATCAGGTCCTTGAATTCACCAAACCCCTTCCCATCTTGGAGTCCTCACACTTTCTGCAAGGAAAGCCCTCTCCTGCACCTTTTTTGCATGTCTCAGTCCTTCTCAGTCTATAATTCTCATCTCTAATGATTACCTCTTCCCAGACAGACCTTCTCTGACCACCCTGTTATTATTATTATTATTATTTTTTAAATATTTATTTGGTTGCACCAGGTCTTATTTATTTATTTATTTTTATATTTATTTTTGGCTGTGTTGGGTCTTCGTTTCTGTGTGAGGGCTTTCTCTAGCTGCGGCAAGCGGGGGCCACTCTTCATCGCGGTGCGCGGGCCTCTCACTATCGCCGCCTCTCTTGTTGCGGAGCACAGGCTCCAGACGCGCAGGCTCAGTAGCTGTGGCTCACGGGCCCAGTTGCTCCGCGGCATGTGGAATCTTCCCAGACCAGGGCTCGAACCCGTGTCCCCTGCATTAGCAGGCAGACTCTCAACCACTGCGCCACCAGGGAAGCCCCACCCTGTTATTATTATTATTTTTAATCACAACTGCCGTTTGTTTCCTTTAAAGTACTGACCACAATTTTCAATTACTCACTTGATTATTTTCTCTTTTCCCCACTAAACTGAAGTGACAAGTAGGCAAGAGGCAGGTCTACCCTGTTTACCCTACATACCCAGCACCAGGTACAGTGTCAGAAAAGCTAATAGTTGATAAATAAGGATGGAACACATTGAACGAATAGGCATATGTTTGTGACATATGCATTTCTTTTCTTATTTTTTGGACTTCCTTACGTGAATATCTCAAATTTATTCTTGTTGTTATCTAAACCCTGTTGGGATAATAACTGATGGAGGGACTTTTGCTTCTGCTCCTCTAAATAGTTTATTGTATCTCTCTGAATTCTATGGGAATTGAGAGCAAAACAACTAAGCAGTTGTTTCTGTTGCACCAAGCACATTGGGTGCAGTGTTTTGTGGTCATGACAATTTCCTCCAAGGAAAGGCATTCAGGTCAAGGGGGAGAGGAGGCCATAGCTACAAGGGCAATTGTCAAGCTTGAGGGAGTATAGTAGTAAAGATGGATGAGCAGCCTGTCAGCTCCCATGCTTGTGGAGACTGGCTTTTGAATTTTCCCTGCTAAAATGACAGCACCCTATGTAGACTTAAGCTATAATACATTTCTCACACTTTGGTGAAGATTCCTTTATTAAAGCTTTCTTCTTCCTTGTCTTTATGGAAATGATACATTCTTATTGTAAAAATTCAATCATTATAAAAATGTGTAAGACTGAGAGTTAAAAAAAAGTTACCCAAACTCCACCACTGAGAAATATAATGAGCATCAGATGGGCATGATTCCAGTCAGCTCTTTGTGCATATATACATATGGAAGGATGTATGGTTAGATAAATAGTCTGAGAAGTAATTTTCATAACAATGGGATGATACTTTACATTATATAATATTTTTGGTAAGAAGGTATGAAATTTATTTTTATATGAATTAAACAGAAGGAAAAGAATTTGATTTGAAACTGAAGTACTTGCTGAATTTGTTATTTTTTTAAACAGAAGAACTATTAGATTCTAGAGGATCCTTCTAAAATTAAGGGAAAAATTACTTTAAATACTTCAAGAATTGCCACAGTTATTTACTGTTCAATCTACATTTAAAGGAATCCATGCTTCTTACCAGACTGTCTTCATTCTGAGTTTCTTTATTTGGGCATATAGGGGCTACATTCCTTAAAGTTTAAGATTGATTACCTTCTTTTTTTCATACACAATTAACATTTATCACCTCCTTAAGTTGTTCTAAATCGTATGTCTCAAGAATTTACCTCTTTCCTTGGAATTCTCTCTCCTCATCCTCCAATCTGTACAAATCAGTCTACATATCCATAAAACTGTTAATTTGGGAGATTTCTTCTACTTTCCTCCTACTTCGGATTCACTGTTTTTTAGGATATCATGTCTTTCTCTTTCTTAATTACGTTCTTATTTTGCTAGAGAATATTTTAATCAACTCCCCAATAATGCATGTTGAGAAGAAAAACACTTGAGTCACTTCATATCTCAAAGAGCCTTTATTTGTTTGAATGATAGTTTGGCTGGGCTTAGAATCGATTGTTATGGGTTCTCAGGGGTCATTTCATCTAAAACACAATCTGAAGACTCATTTCCACTGGGAATATTCCTTTGTCTTGTTACCTAGAGATTAACTCACTGGTTTTTCTTCTTTATTTCAACTGAGGTCTAATTTACATACAGTTTGGTGAGTTTTAACAATTGTGTACATTCGTGCAACACTACCTCAAACAAGATATAGAATATGTCTGTCCATCACCCCCAAATGTCTGGGGTCAACTCCTGCCCCACACTCAGTAGAAGTAGCCACTTTTTAATTTCTAATACCATAAATGAGTTTTGCCTTTTCTAGCACCTCATCTATATGAAACCTAACAGTATATCCTTTTATGTATAGCTTCTTTTGCTCAGTGTGTTTTTGAGATTCATTCATGTTATTGCATATTTCAGTAGTATATTCCTGTTTATTGTTGAGTAATATTTCATTGTATGAATATATCACAATTTGTTTATTCAATGTCCTGAAGATAGACATTTGGGCTGTTTCTAGTTCTAGAGTATGGTGAATAAAACTGCTATGAGTGGAATATTATTCAGCCATAAAGAAGAAAATCTAGCCATTTGCAGCAACATGGATGGACTCTGAAGGCATTATGCTTAGTGAAATAAGTCAGACAGAGAAAGACAAATACTGTATCATCTCACATATATGTGGAATCTAAAAAACAAAACAAAACAAATTCATACATATGAAGAACAGATTTGTGGTTGCCAGAATTAGGGGTGAGGTGGTTGGGGAGTGGGAGTGCGTGAAATGGGTGAAGGTGGTCAAAAGGTACAAACTTCCAGTTATGAAATAAATGTCATGGGGATATAATGTATAGCGTTGTAACCATAGCTAATAATATTGTATAGTATATTTGAAAGTTGCTAAGAGAATAAGTCTTTAAAGTTCTCATCACAAGAAAAAAAATTATAACTATGTGTGGTGATGGATACTAACTAGACTTACTGTGGTGATTGTTTTGCTCTATATACAAATATCAAATCATTATATTGTACACCTGAAACTAATAATGTTAAATGTCAGTTCTATTTCAATTACAAAAGAGAAAAAATGAAGAAGGAAAATTTCAGAATTTTCTCAAATATATCAGCCATGCATATGTTCATATTAAGATCAGTTCATTTTTAATATAAAACACCAAAAAAACCCAAAAAAATCCCTGCTATGAACATTCTTGTGAAAAAAGACTTTCTGTGCACAAATGTTTTTATCTCTTTTAAGCAAATTCCTATGGGTGAATATCCCAGTCATAAAGATGACATGGCAAAAGGAGCCGGTGTGTGTGCATGCGTGCGCCCGCACGCAGGCGTTATGGAGGGAGGTTAGAGGGACCCTACTCCCCCACCCACATACAGGGAAGAGGTCTTCTCAACCCACGTGCTTGTCACAGATTCCCATCCTAGAGTCTAGATTCACATATGACGGTTATCAGAACACTGCAAAGTGGCTTTCGTCTTACAGCAAACACGGACCTCAAGTGACAGTGATCTGTGGTTCTGGGTTAGGAGGTCTGACTGACAGATTAACTCAGGCCCAGATCTTTGACTACAACCAAATACCAAACTTTCTCAAAAGTACAGTGCCAGGTCATGCTGGTCGATTGGTATTTGGGATTTTGAATGGCAGAGCCTGTGTGATGATGCAGGGCAGGTTCCACATGTCTGAAGTCTACCTGCTCTGGAAGGTGACATGCCCAGTGAGGGTTTTCCAGCTTCTGGGTGTGGACACCCTAGTGGTCATCAATGCAGCTGGAGGGGTCAACTCCAAGTCTGAGATTGGAGATATCAGGCTGATCCTTGATCACATCAACCTATCTTGTTTCCGCAGTGAGAACCCTCTCAGAGGGCCCAGTGGTGAGAGGTTTGAAGTTAGTTTCCCTGCCATGTCTGACTCTTATGACCAGGATATGAAGCAGAAGGCTCATAGTACCTGGAAACAAATGGGGGAACAGAGAGTTACAGGAAGGCACCTACATGGTGGTAGCGGGCCCCAGTTTTGGGACTGTGGCAGAGTGTCATCTGTCGCAGAAGCTGGGGGTGGATGCTGTTGGCATGAGCACAGTACCAGATGTTATAGTTGCAAGGCACTGTGGACTTGGAGTCTTTGGCCTCTCCCTCATCCATAACAAGGTCATCTTGGATTATGAAAGCCAGGAGAAGGCCAATCATGAGAAAGTACTAGAGGCTGGGAAGCAAGCTGCTCAGAAATTGGAACAGTTTGTCTTCATTCTTCTGGCTAGCATTCCACTGTCTTATGATGCCAGTTAACCAGCCCTGGAGTGGTCTGGCCTCTCCTGTATGGGATCCAAGGAGCTGCCACCTACTTTGGCCTCTTGCTGGAATCACATGCCTCTGCCCTTAGGTAGTGGCAGAAAGGAGTGTTGCCCTCCCTACTTGTCCCACCAGACCCTTCTGGTGCTGAGTCCTCTTCTGCTCAGTTGTCATCTCAAAATGATTTCCACCCCTATTCCTCTTCAAGAACCAGAGCCCAAGCCCTACCATACATCCGAGGATATGCCCAGGATTTGACTTGCGGCCGTCGAACTCAGCACAGTAGCTACTGCTAGCTTCCTGAGATGATCCTCTCACATTCCTGGGGGCTCAGTTCTGCCTCCTCAAAGCACTGGAGACCACACAAGGAACAGCCTATTCCTTTTGGACTTTTATAATATCATATTTTGAGAATAAAGAGAAAGATGGAAAAAAAAGACATAAAGTTAACTTTATTAGAAATTTCCAAACACTTCTGAAAAATTATTTCCATTTTACACTTCCACCAGCAATGTGTGAGATTTCTAGTACCTCCATATTTTTGCTAACATTGGACTGTCAGTGTTTTTACTGTAGTCATTGTACTGGGTATGTAGTCATATGTATTGTGGTTTTAATTGGCATTTCCAAGATGATGGAAAATTTCAGCATCTTTTCATACACTTAGCATTGGCCATTTATATATCTTCTTTTGTGAAATATCTGTTTAAAATTTTGCCCATTTAAAGGATGTTTTTAATTTTTTTTTTTAGATATAGAAGATTTTTAAACTAAGTATATTCTGGTTACAATTCCTTTGTCAGATATACACATTTGAAATATTTTCTACCTGTGTTTCATTGCCTATTCAGTTCTTAGTAGTGTTTTTAGCAAATTGATTGCAGTATAATTGTGACACAATAAACTACACATGTTTAAAGTGTACACTTTGATAAGTTTTGACATATATATTCACCCATAAAGCCATCACTACAGTACAGATAATATACTTATTACTCCAAAAGTTTCTTTGTCTTCCCTTGGAATCCATCCATCCTGGCCATACTGAGGGAACCCCATTCTTCAGGAAAACAATGACCTAGTTTCTGTCATTGTAGATTAGTTTGATTTTCCTAGAATATTATATAAGTAGAATCATAAAGTCTGAAAATTTTTTGTCTGTTTTATTTCACTCAGGTTAATTATTTTAGGATTCATCTACATTGTTGTATGTATCAGTAGTTCATTCTATTTTATTTCTAAGTAGTATTCCATTATATGGATATACCACATTTTGTGTACTGTTCACTTGTAATGAACACTTGGGTTGTTTTCAGTTTGAGCTATTACAAATGAAACTGTTGTGTACATTCAGAAGAGTCTTTGTATGGATATATACTTTCATTTCTCTTACTAAAGCACCTAGGAGTGGAATATGAGTTCCAGTTCCTTCAAGTTCTTACCAAAGCTTGATAAAGTCAGTTTTTTAAATTTTAGGCATTGTAGTAAATATGTAGTGGTACATCATTATGATTTCAATTTACATTTCCCTAATTAACAATGAATGTTAAGCATCTTTTCTTTGCATTTGCTTGCTTCCCTGCCTCCCTCTTTCTCTTTTTCTCTCCATTTTTCTTTTACTCCCTTCCTTCCTTCTTTCCTTTCTTTCTCCCTCTTTCCTTCCTTCCTTCTTTCTTTCTTTCTTTTCTTCCTTCCTTCCTTCCTTCCTTCCTTTCTTTCTTTCTTTCTCTCTCTCTCTCTCTCTCTCATTCCTTCCTTCCTTCCTTCCTTCCTTCCTTCCTTCCTTCCTTCCTTCCTTCGTTCTCCCTCTCCTGAATTCTCTTTCTCTCTCTTTTTCCATATGGTTCTTCAATTGTTCCAGTTCTATTTGTTGAAGAAGCAAATTACTTTTTCAATTTTGTCAAAATTTTCTGAAACTCTTCTCCTCCCTTGATTGATTTATCTATCATGACTCTATACCAGATTGTATTCATTGCTCTAGCATAATAAAAAGTCTTAACATCAGATAATGTGTGTTCTCCAGTTCTTTTAAAAAATGAACTATGTGATTTGTATTTCCAAATGAATTATATATTCAGTTTTGTAAATTTCTACAAAATTCCTTTTGGAATTTTGAGTGGGATTGCAGTAAATATATAGATCAACTTGAAGAGATGACATCTTAAAAATATTGGGTGTTCTGATCCATGAACATGGTATATGTCTCCATGTGTTTAGATCTTTAATTTCTCAGCAGTATTTTGTAGTTCGTTTGTAAGCATATCTTTCACAATTTTTGTCATGTATATCCATATGAATTTCATGTGTTGATGTTATTGTTAAATGACATTACTTTAATTCAACTTTCTGATGGTTCATTGACAGTATATAAAAACACAACTGGTTTTTGATATGGATCTTATACTCTGCAACCTTGCTAAAATTGTTTATTAATTCTAGTGGTTTTTATTGTAGATTCCATAGGATTTTCTTTGTAGATCATCATGTCTTTTACAAATAGAGCAGTTTTATTTCTTCCTTTTCAGTCTGGATACCTTTTACTTCATTTTCTTGACGTTTTGAATGGCTAGAAACTCCAGTGCAATGTTAAATAGAAGTACTGACTGTTGAATCCTTTCTCTGCTCATAATCTCCAGAGGAAAATATTTAGTTTTTCACCATTAAGTGTGGTATTTGTTAAGGTTTTCATAGATGCTCTTAATAAGGTTGAAGAAATTCTCTTCTACTTCTATTTTACTAGGAGTTTTAATCAGGAATGAATGTTGAATTTGTCTAATGTGTTTTCTGTATCTATCGAGATGATCATATGTTTTCCCCCTTTTTATTCTTTCAGCATAGTGCATTACACTAATAAATTTTCAAATGTTAAACCAATCTTGGATTCCTCAGACAAACTGACTAGGTTATGGTGTGTTAGCATATTCATGTATTCTTGGATTCAATTTGCTAACTTTTAAATGACATTTTTTCATGATAGATGTTGGCCTGTAATTATTTTTATGTATTTCATTTTAGTATTAAAGTAAAGCTGTCTTACAGAATGAGATGTCTTTTTCAATTTTTTGGAAGAGTTTGTATAGAGTTGTTACTTTTTATTAAATGTTTGTAGGAGTTTGTCAGTAAAGACTTTGGTGCCTAGAGATTTTATTGTGGAAAATTTTACTGTAATTGAGAAAGTTTTATTCTATTATTAGTTTGTTGAAGTCTATCACGAAGGATGTTAAATTTTGAAAAAAGGGAGCAGAGTAAAGTTAGATATTTATTGTCTCAGCTCCCTCAACGTACTACTGTTAAGCTGGCCATGTCCTTCAACTGAGTTCACAACTCTTCTCAAGTTGGTACTCTCTGTACAAGTATCCCTTTCCATGCAAGTAACTACTTCCTCCCCTTATTTCTTCAGGCTTAGGAGTAGTAAGAACATCTCACTATTACTAACCCCAGGGCACTATATCATCCTTCATCATTTCTCTACATATTTCCAATGCTTTTGTAATTTGTGCCTTTTTGAAACTCTGCTGGAATTATCCTATTTTAGACATGCCATCTGTTTTTTGCAGTGAACTTAACTGATACATGTCAGATGGTCCCTAGTATTCCTACTATTATCTAATGTTTTATAATTTTATGAAAGGGTCTTTTACCAGGCTTGGCTCTTTATCATTGCAGAAACCATTTCAACAAGAGTTGAAATACTCCTGACAAGATATACAGAATACCTTTTCTGCAAGCCAAAGCCTACACAACCTGCAAATACATCAGTAGCCATACATCTTCTCCATTCGCTTGACTTTTTAAAAGAACCTAGAATTGGCTTTTTCTGTGTTGCTCCAACTGAAGTTTATTTTCCGACAAAGAGAACATTCACATAATAGGCAAAGGTAAAATTAATTGTCTTTGTGCCCATAATTGTCAAAGATAATGCCCTCTAAGTAGTAGTGTGATTGAAAAAAGTGGTGTGAACCATCTGTTCTTTCTTTGATATCTGTATACAAAAGGAAGCTTTGGTTGCTTTGACATTGCAAGTGCTATTTGCAGTGTATTTCAGTTCATGATTCTGCCTTCTGAACATGCATTCTTCTCAAAATCTTTGCTAAGAAAGATTGGTCATTTACACAAATACGCTAAAATCAAGTGGAAATTCTTGGAACCTTTAATTTTAGGGTTCTCATTGTGTTGGAATTATATTTTATTGATAATTATTTGAAATGCTAGTCATATGTTAGAGCACAGAAATATTTTTTTGGTAGATATACAGTTGAATAGTAATAAAATTTGGCCAAAAAATAAGAAACACATAGGAAAGAATAATAACAAAGCAGTGTTCTCTATCTTTGAGGCATCTGGCAATCTGCCTGTGTGTCAAGGTACTGCTTGTTCTCACTGAGATCAAATTCCTAAGAGAGCAGGTGCTTTCATGTAATGGTTTATATAGCATGGAAACTTCTATTTGTTTCCAAAAAAATTAATAAAATAATAATTGGAGTTAAAATTTTTAGAAGATGTGTTCCAGGCTGTGAAAGATCAAAGACTGAATATTAGGCAAGATTGTAAAGGAAATTTATAATTGTAAGGTTTCATTTAGTATATACTTATATCAGAGATCTGATCTTATAAGCAGAGAATGAATCCTGTTAATTATGTTGTAGGCCAAAAAAGAAAACTCTAATAATTTCTTCAGAGTAAAAAGTATAAAGGTCTCATTTGACCACAATGCAAGTAAATCGGCATTAGCAAGGTAGCCTAGGATTGTAAAATGGCTCCTGCCAGGGTCTCAGTTTCCAGGGGGCATCCCAGTTGGTTCCTGCTTCTCTAGCAGATGCTTAAAGATTAGTTAGTGGGTCTCCTTCACCTTTGGTCCATGCACCTTTCACTCTGGTGGTTTTGCATTGGTTTAGGGGTTGAGTGAGTCTGTGTATGAGCTCTTTAAGAGTGTTTTCCATTCCTTCCTGTTCTATATTTTGTTCCTGGACATAATCCTTGTCGGTTTTCAAAGCCAGATGTTTTGGAGGCTTGTCTCCTCTGTGCAGGATCTAGGAGTGGCAATGCCCGATGTGGAGCTGGAGTCCCTGGCTGCTCAGGAAAAGATTCCTACCTTTGTGAATCCTCTTGATTGTTTATCGCTGTGGCTGCGATGTGGGTTTTTTCTTTGGTGAGGCCGAATCTCTGCTTCTCCTATCCGTCTTGATGCTGTCCTTTTCCCTTTGTTGTGGAGGCTCTGTTCATCTAGTTTTCAGGTTCTTTTTTGAGGGAATTTTTCCACATGTAGTTATAGATTTGTTGTGTCTGTGGGAGGGGGTAAGTCCAGGATCTTCCTACACCACTATCTTGAACCCTCTTAGATATATATTTTGTGCATATATTAGCCCTATATGATACTGATTTTAATCTATTTGTTAAATTTTTTGAATAGGTACAACTTTCACATAGTTTAAAATTTTAAAATGCATGTATAAGTAAACAATAAAAATAAACTATTTCATCTACACATTTTCTCCACCTTTACATGTATTCCCAATGGTTCTAATTATTGATATTTTTTCAGAATTTCATTATGCTTATACAGGTTATTACAAAGGGAGATTCTTTTTCTTTCCTTCCGTTTTTTTACACATATTATGTACATCGTACTTTACTGCCTTTCTTCACCAAATTTATCTTGGAGATCTTTCTATATAGTGGATAAAGAGTGTCCTTATTCTATTCTATTCTATTCTATTCTATTCTATTCTATTATTTATTTATTTATTTATTTATTTATTTATGGCTGCGTTTGGTCTTCTCTGCTGCGCACAGGCTTTCTCTAGCTGCCGTGAAGGGGGGCTACTCTTCGTTGTGGTGCATGGGCTTCTCATTGCAGTGGCTTCTCGTTGCGGATCACGGGCTCTAGGAGCATGGGCTTCAGTAGTTGTGCCTTGTGGGCTCAGTAGTTGTGGCTTGCAGGCTCTAGAGGGCAGGATCTGTAGTAGTGGCGCATGGGCTTAGTTTCTCCACGGCATGTGGGATCTTCCCGGAGCAGGGATTGAACCCGTGTCCCCTACATTGGCAGGTGGATTCTTAACCACTGCGCCACCAGGGAAGTCCCAAGAGTGTCCTTTTTCTTTTATAAAGCTGAATAGTATGCTAATGTTTGAAGACACAGCAATTTAAAGAGTAGTATCCAATATAGGAACATTTGGGTTGTTTCCATTCATTTGTTAGTTCAAATAATACTGCAAAGCATAAACTTACACACATTAACACACACACATCATTTTACACACGTACAAGTATATCTGAGACTCACTTCCAGTGGTGAAATTGTGGGGTCAAAGGATATTTGCATTTTAAGTTTAATGGATATTGTAAAATTGCACTCCATAGGAATTTTTATCAACTTATACTTCTAATGACAATATATGAGAGTGTCTATTTCCCACAGTGAAGAGTGTGGCCCAGAGAGCAGCAAGCTGGTTGGACACAGGAAAGAGATACTGGAGTGAAAGATTTTAAGCTGACTGAAGTTTTCAGTACAGTGTACAGGAAAGAAGGTGACAGCAAAGAGAGGACCTTCAGAAATCTGCAGAGATCCTTTTAAGTCTTTGGCCAACTCTGAAGGAAGTTCTTGAGGCTGATTGGAAATGACATGACATGGAAACTGTGATCCACATTTAAAAAAATCAAGAGCACTAGAAATGCTAAATAAGTAAATAAATATGACTGTTTCCTCATTAACTATTTCTTGAAAGACAATTGTTTCTTTGACTCAAAAATAATAGCAATTAGTTTTGGGGTTTATCACATACATAGACATAAGATGTATGAAAATTATAAACCAATGGAAGAGAGAAAGCAAAAGAAAACGTGTTGTTTTAAGGGTTTATATTATATATGAAGTGGTATTTGAGATAGACTGTGGTAGGTTGAAATGCTTACTGTAACGTCTAGGGCAGTCACTTAAAAAAACTGTCAAAAAAACCCAGAGGAGATCAAACGGAATACTAAGAAATACTCAGTTAATCTTTTAAAAAGCAGAGGATAAGGAAAAATAGGCCAAAAAAAGGAGTTAAATAGAAAAAAATAGTACAATGGTAGACTTCAACCCAATCTTATTAATAATTACATTAGATGTAAATAGAGTAAATAATCAATTAAAATGCAAAGGTTGCCAGATTGGATAAAAAAAGAGAGATCCATAAATGCGACCTACAATAGACACAAGTTAAAAATAAAGATACAGAGAGGTTAAAAGTAAAAGAGTGGAACAAGATAATGTGCATGCAAATACTCGTCAGAAGTAAACTGGAGGCATTATACATTAATATCAGACAGAATAGACTTTAAGAAAAGGAGTGTGTTAAAGAGGAATGTTTCATAAGGATAAAAAGGTCCGTTAATCAAGAAGACATAACAACCCTGAATGTTATGTACCTAATCACAGAGCTTCAAAATACATAACTAAAGCAGAAGGAGACAAATCCACAATTATATTTGGATATTTTAACTATCTTCTCAAAGTTTTAGGAGAAATATAGACAATAGAAGGGTAGACAACACTAGTGTTCAAACTAGTATTCCCGTTCTGGTGTCAGAAACATTTCCTTCCCAAAGCAGAAGATGCACACATCCCCCTATATCTCTGTGGTTGACTGAGGTATCAGTTATCAGGATAATCACATGTCACCTGATCAAGTAAATCTGGACTTGGCATGCATACTTTTAGATATAGGTAAACATATCTATGCTGTGCACTCTGTTTTTCCTCCCACATGAAGAATCAAACTGGTATCCCTAGAGACCTGACAACTCCATCCTTACCTCAGACCCTCTTCTTTAGAGAATGGGAATATATCCAGAAGTGTGGCTGGGAGAATTGGGAGGTATACATTTAAAGGTACAACATCTACAGATTTTCCATAGAAGAAGTATAAAAATATGGCAGATTTAAGGAAGAAATGTCTGTTTTAAACCACACTACATGTGACAGCCAAAGAAATAGTCATATGTGTGTCCAGTGAGCTAGAAATAAACTTCAATAGAAATATTTTGAAGAAATGCTAAAGTCAGTTCTGCTTCCTGTAAAATGCCATCATTATGAGTTTAGGGAATGGGCAGAGGGACTTCTGCTCAGCTGGGAATACAAGCAGCCCAAAGGCAACTTTGTGACCGAAGACATAGCTGGCATGTGTTCACCACTAAAAGCCATCTCTGGAGAATTTCCAGTGATTCATTCAAATCTCCAACAAAGAGGAAAATAGTCAGTCCTGGAACAATGGACAGTTTGAGCTAGAAAGCTGAGCTCTCAAACAAAGATCTGGCCAGATTCCTACCACGTATTTTATTGTTAAGGAGTGAAGTTTTGGGAAGGGAGCAGAAATGGAAAGAATTATTAAGTGAATATACATTTGGTAATAAAATGGATGCTTTTGCAAATGTCTAAAAAGACTTTTGTTTCAGTTTTGATTATAATACAATACATATAAAACTGTAAGATGTCAAATAGAGAATTATAAAATTGAAAGTTCAGACAGCTCTATGTGTAAACATATTACCAATAAAGCTACTCAATTTCTCTAAGCTTCATTTCTCTCATATGTAAAGATGCTAGTAAGAGCTCGCTCATAAGACCGACTTGCATGTTAAAAAAGACAATCCATGGGGCTTCCCTGGTGGCGCAGTGGTTGAGAGTCTGCCTGCCAATGCAGGGGACACGGGTTCGAGCCCTGGTCTGGGAGGATCCCACATGCCGCAGAGCAACTGGGCCCGTGAGCCACAATTGCTGAGCCTGCGCGTCTGGAGCCTGTGCTCCGCAACAAGAGAGGCCGCGATGATGAGAGGCCTGCGCACCGCAATGAAGAGTGGCCCCCACTTGCCACAACTGGAGAAAGCCCTCGCACAGAAACGAAGACCCAACACAGCCATAAATAAATAAATAAATAAAAATTAAACTTAAAAAAAAAAAAAATTTCTGGTGTTGCATTTAAAAAAAAAAAAAAGACAATCCATGGAGAGTGCTCAGTAAGTGTTGGTTATTATGTTATATTGATATTAGATATATTATTATATATGTAGGATTATTTATATATTCTGTTTTGTAACTTCCGTTTTCACTCATCAATACTCAGATAAATTTCTAAACTAGGAATCACTATGTGTTCACTAGAGAAATGAGGAAAGGAAGATGCAAGTGGAAATTTTCTATTTAGTTTCAGTCTTTATTTCTTAACACTCTTCTACCACAAAGTCTTCTTATTCTTGCCAATTACAAAAAGTCATTAATTCAAAAATTATTAAAAGCTAGCTTAGGGACTTCCCTGGTGGCGCAGTGGTTAAGAATCCGCCTGCCAATGCAGGGGACACAGGTTCGAGCCCTGGTCCAGGGAGATCCCACATGCTGCGGAGCAACTAAGCCCGTGTGCCAAAACTACTGAGCCCACGTGCCACAACTACTGAAGCCTGCGTGCCTAAAGCCCGTGTTCTGCAACAAAGAGAAGCCACCACAATGAAGAGTAGCCGCAACTAGAGAAAGCCCTGGTGAAGCAAAGAAGACCCAACGTGGCCAAAAATAAATAAATAATTAATTTAAAAAAAACCACCAAGCTTAATTGAATTTTCAGCCCAGGGATACTTTGGAAAAGATGTAACTGAAACAAGGGATGGAAAATTTGGACTTGAAGATCCCAACTAGCTTGTGTGTTCCCGAAGCAGTGTGTTGAGGAAAGTCACTTCTCTGTTCTTTATTTTAATACTTGGATTTGTACTTTCCTTTGATAACATTGAACTTTAGGTTTATTTGACTGAAAAATAGATCTTGAAATTTCTCCTCAGATGAAATTTTTAACTGGGATATTTCCAACTTATTCATTTTATTTTAGGAATGGGAGTAAAATCAAATGTATACTAATTCTGCCATTGCTTGTTTAGTAGAGAATTAGTAGATATTATTCATAGAAATAGAAATTTAAGTAATAATATAACATCTAAATAAAGCTGGTACAAACTTCTCAAATAATCAGAAAGAAACACACATAAGAAAACTGAAAGACCTCATTTACTGAAAGATAAAATAATAAAAGATAATAAAACAAAAAAATTGATATAGGACACATATTAAAGTAAGAAGACTCTCAGGTTGAATCACAAAGCAACACGTGAAAGTGTACTGTACGTAAGAGACACAGTGAATGAAATGACTGTGAAAGGATAAAAATTAAAAGAATAGGCAAAAGCATAAAAGGCAAATGCAGATTTAAAAAGAGAGAGAAAAGGTCCAAATCTTAGTATCTCATATGTTAAATTCAAACCAAAGGCATTAAGTGAGGAAAATAAGAGCACTTTATAATGGTAAAAGTTATAATCCATAACAATAATCTAATATTTCTGAATATCCATGTACCAGAAGCAAAGTATCAACCTTCATAAAACAAAATATATAAGAAATACAAGCAGCAATGGGCAGAAACACATCATTAGATTGAGACTTTAATTCACCTCTCAGTCCACAGCAGTTCAAGTAAGTTAAACATATGTAAGGATATAAAAATCTACATTATTTAAACAATATACGTTGATCTCTGAGACAGAAAACGGAGTCCAGGAAATAGTCATAAAAACTGACAATGTATTAGACACAGACAAAACATCAATTAAGTTCCCAAAGTAGAATTGTACAGATAATATTCTCTGATTGCAATTCAACAAAACTAGAAATTAAGAACTGAAATAAAGAAAAAGTCACAACAAGAGTCTTTGGAAATAACACCTGGAAATTAAAATAATACACCTGGAAATTAAAAATAATTTTATCAAAGAACTTTTTGTTAAAAGAAGCACTCAATTGGGCTTCCCTGGTGGCGCAGTGGTTGGGAGTCTGCCTGCCAAAGCAGGGCACACGGGTTCGAGCCCTGGTCTGGGAGGATCCCACATGCCGCGGAGCAACTAGGCCCATGAGCCACAGCTACTGAGCCTGCGCGTCTGGAGCCTGTGCTCCACAACAGGAGAGGCCGCGATAGTGAGAGGTCCGCGCACCGCGAGGAGTGGCCCCCACTTGCCGCAACTGGAGAGGGCCCTCGCACAGAAACGAAGACGCAACACAGCCAAAAATAAATAGATAAATAAATAAATAAATAATAAAAATAAAGGAATTCCTTAAAAAAAAAAAAGAAGCACTCAATTAAAAAATCAGAACTTTAAAGAAATGTTAGTAAAAACACCCCACATGAGAAGTTATGGATACAGGTAAAACGATGTTCAGAGAAAAATCAGGGGTACTAAATACTTGCACCAATAATTAAGAAAGAATGAAAATACATGAATTTAGCCAGAAGTTAAATAGAAAAATGTAAGGAAAGATAAATTCTGGATTTAATAAAGTATAAAAAAGAAGTAATACATTAGAAAACAGAAAAAGATAGAACGAATGCATAAATCTTAGAGCTAGTTATGAAAAAAATTTAAAATAACAATAAAATAAAGAAGTAAAAATATATAAAATATAAGACAGGATAATAAATATCTAAAGATATAGAGGAAATTAAAATAATGATAAGAAACAACTTTGCCTAAGTTTATGCAATAAATTTGAGAACCTAGCTAGAAATGATTCATTTCTAGGAAAATATAAATTAGTAAAATTGACTGGAAGATATAAAAATAATTCCAAACAGACTAATTGCCACAGAAGAAATTTAAAAAGCTGTCACTGAGCTACACTAAACGAAAAGCACTAGGTTAAAATAGTTTCACAAGGGAATTCTACCAAACCATTGAGGAACTGATTATTTAAAGCCATATAAAATATTTTAATCCAGATATAAAAAATAAAAGTTTCTACATTCTTAAGCACACATGAATACTGCTTTAAAAATCCTACAAAGATAAAAATTACAAGTTAATTGTAATTTTATGTGTCATTGTGAACATCATTGAGTAAATTATTAGCAAAGAAAATGCAGTAGCACTCTAAAGGATTAATAGAGCAAGACCAAATAACTACAATTCCAGAAATGCAAGAATTTATTAATATTAAATACCTTTTAATAATCAAAAGGGAAAAATTATAATATTACCCCTATTAATTCTGAAGACATATTTCATAAAATTCAACATCTTCTCTTGAATAATAACAATGACAATAATAACAATAATATAAATTACCCATCAGTTCCTCAATATGGTGCCTATGCCATAACATTCTGAAATCTATCCCTTAACTAACTACTTTTTGCCATTTCCAATGCTAACACTCTACCTCTGTATCCTCAGTTCCTTGGTCCACTGCTATAACCTCTTTCCTGGTCTTTTGTATATTTCTTGCCCCTGGAATTCATTATTATGTATCAGAGTAATTTTGTGAATATAAATAAGAAAATTTTACTTCCCAGTGTAAAATTGTTTAACAACTTTCCTTTATGCTCAGCATAAAATTCATGCTCTTTAGCATGGCCTGCAAGCACTAAATGATCTTGTTCCTGGCTGATTCCCAGACCTCATCTTGAACCACTTCCCCATCACTCCCTGTGCTCCCAGCCCTCATGACTGTCTTAATTTTCCTGGAACAGTTCAGGCTCATTTCTGCTTTGGGTTTTTACATTTACAATGAGTTCTCCCTGAAAATTTTCTCCTTGAAATATTTTTTCTCACTCAAGTTTCTACCCGAATATTGCTTTCTCATAAAATTGCCTGACTACCCTCTCATACAGCTTCCTTCTCTTGCCTGGAGTCCCCATTTTTATCCCATTATACTGTTTTATTTTATTCATAGAACTTCAATCTCTCTGAAATTATCCAGATTATTTGTTACTGTCTTCTTCCTAGTAGAACGAAGGCTCAATGTAATCAGTGTCATTCTTTTGTTGCACTCAAGCCAGAACAATGACACCCTACTAGTGTCATGGCCAGAGTATGGGATCTTACAGGTATTTGGGCTGGTTTAAGGCATGCTTAGGACCCTTTCAGGAAGTGACTGCCTTTGCAGAAGATGCAGCTCGGCCAGCGCAAGTCACGGAGAAATGTAAACAACAAAATTCTCAAACAATAGTCCCGATTTCAAATAGCACAGTATTTATAATCCAGAACGTCTTTATTGGAGTATAATTGCTTTACATTGTTGTGTTAGTTGCTGCTGTATAACAAACTGAATCAGCTATAAGTATACATATATCCCCATAGCCCCTCCCTCTTGCATCTCCCTCCCACCCTCCCTATCCCACCCCTCTACCACTCACAAAGCACTGAGCTGATCTCCCTGTGCTATGCAGCTGCTTCCCACTAGCTAGCTATTTTACATTTGGTACTATATATATGTCAATGCCACTCTCTCACTTCGTTCCAGCTTACCCTTCCCCCTCCCCGTGTCCTCAAGTCTATTCTCTACATCTGCATCTTTATTCCTGTCCTGCCCCTAGGTTCTTCAGAACCATTTTTTTTTCAGATTCTATATATATGTGTTAGCATACAGTATGTGTTTTACTCTTTCTGACTTACTTCACTCTGTATGACAGACTCTAGGTCCACCCATCTCACTACAAATAACTCAATTTCATTTCTTTTTATGGCTGAGTAATATTCCATTGTATATATGTGCCATATCTTCTTTATCCATTCATCTGTCAACAGACACTTAGGTTACTTCCATGTCCTGGCTATTGTAGATACAGCTGCAGTGAACATTGTGGTACATGACTCTTTTTGAATTATGGTTTTCTCAGGGTATATGTCCAGTAGTGGGATTGCTGGGTCATATGGTAGTTCTATTTTTTGTTTTTTAAGGAACATCCATACTGTTCTCCATAGTGGCTGTATCAATTTACATTCCCACCAACAGTGCAAGAGGGTTCCCTTTTCTCCACACCCTCTCCAGCATTTATTGTTTGTAGATTTTTTGATGATGGCCATTCTGACTGGTGTGAGGTGATACCTCATTATAGTTTTCATTTGCCTTTCTCTAATGATTAGTGATGTTGAGCATCCTTTCATGTGTTTGTTGGCAATCTGTATATCTTCTTTGGAAGAATTCTATTTAGGTATTCTACCCATTTTTGGATTGGGTTGTTTGTTTTTTTTGATATTGAGCTGCATGAGCTGCTTGTATATTTTGAAGTTTAATCCTTTGTCAGTTGCTTCATTTGCAAATATCTTCTCCCATTCTGAGGGTTGTCTTTTCATGTTGTTTATGTTTTCCTTTACTGTGCAAAAGCTTTTAAGTTTCATTAGGTCTCATTTGTTTATTTTTGTTTTAATTTCCATTTCTCTAGGAGGTGGGTCAAAAAGGATCTTGCTGTGATTTATGTCATAGAGTGTTCTGCCTATGTTTTCCTCTAAGAGTTTTAGAGTGTCTGGACTTACATTTAGGTCTTTAATCCATTTTGAGTTTATTTTTGTGTATGGTGTTAGGGAGTGTTCTAATTTCATTCTTTAACATGTAGCTGTCCAGTTTTCCCAGCACCACTTATTGAAGAGGCTGTCTTTTCTCCATTGTATATTCTTGCCTCCTTTAAAGATAAGGTGACCATATGTGTGTGGGTTTATCTCTGGGCTGTCTATCCTGTTCCATTGATCTATATTTCTGTTTTTGTGCCAGTCCCATACTGTCTTGATTACTGTAGACTTTGCAGTATAGTCTGAAGTCAGGAAGCCTGATTACTCCAGCTCCGTTTTTCTTTCTCAAGATTGCTTTGGCTATTCGGGGTCTTTTGTGTTTCCATACAAATTGTGAAATTTTTGTTCTAGTTCTGTGAAAAATGCCAGTGGTAGTTTGATAAGGATTGCATTGAATCTGTGGATTGCTTTGAGTAGTATAGTAACTTTCACAATGTTGATTCTTCCAATCCAAGAACATGGTATATCTCTCCAACTGTTTGTATCGTCTTTAATTTCTTTCATCAGTGTCTTATAGTTTTCTGCATACAGGTCTTTTGTCTCCTTAGGTAGGTTTATTCCTAGGTATTTTATTCTTTTTGTTGCAATGGTAAATGGGAGTGTCTCCTTAATTTCTCTTTCAGATTTGTCATCATTAGTGTATAGGAATGCAAGAGATTTCTGTGCATTAATTTTGTATCCTGCTACTTTACCAGATTCATTGATCAGCTCTAGTAGTTTTCTGGTAGCATCTTTAGGATTCTCTATGAATAGTATCATGTCATCTGCAAACAGTGACAGTTTTACTTCTTCTTTTGCAATTTGGATTCCTTTTATTTCTTTTTCTTCTCTGATTGCTGTGGCTAAAACTTCCAAAACTATGTTGAATAATAGTGGTGAGAGTGGGCAACCTTGTCTTGTTCCTGATCTTAGAGGAAATGGTTTCAGTTTTTCACCATTGAGAATGATGTTGGCTGTGGGTTTGTCATATATGGCCTTTATTATGTTGAGGTAAGTTCCCTCTAAGCCTACTTTCTGGAGAGTTTTTATCGTAAATCGGTGTTGAATTTTGTCAAAAGCTTTTTCTGCATCTATTGAGGTTATCATATGGTTTTTCTCCTTCAATTTGTTAACATGCTCTATCACATTGATTGATTTGCATATATTGAAGAATCCTTGCATTCCTGGGATAAACCCCACTTGATCATGGTGTATGATCCTTTTAATGTGCTGTTGGATTCTGTTTGCTAGTATTTTATTGAGGGTTTTTGCATCTATGTTCATCAGTGATATTGGTCTGTAGCTTTCTTTTTTTGTGACATCTTTGTCTGGTTTTGGTATCAGGGTGTTGGTGGCCTCATAAAATGAGTTTGGGTGTGTTCCTCCCTGTGCTATATTTTGGAAGAGTTTGAGAAGGATAGGTGTTAGCTCTTCCCTAAATGTTTTATAGAATTCGCCTGTGAAGCCATCTGGTCCTGGGCTTTTGTTTGTGGGAAGATTTTTAATCACAGTTTCAATTTCAGTGCTTGTGATTGGTCTGTTTATATTTTCTATTTCTTCCTGGTTCAGTCTTGGAAGGTTGTGCTTTTCTAAGAATTTGTCTATTTCTTCCAGGTTGTCCATTTTATTGGCATATAGTTGCTTGTAGTAATCTCTCATGATCCTTTGTATTTCTGCAGTGTCAGTTTTTACTTCTCCATTTTCATTTCTAATTCTGTTGATTTGAGTCTTCTCCCTTTTTTTCTTGATGAGTCTGGTTAATGGTTTATCAATTTTGTTTATTTTCTCAAAGAACCAGCTTTTAGTTTCATTGATCTTTGCTGTTGTTTCCTTCATTTCCTTATTACTTATTTCTGATCTGATATTTATGATTTCTTTCCTTCTGCTAACTTTGGGATTTTTTTGTTCTTCTTTCTCTAGTTGCTTTAGGTGTAAGGTTAGGTTGTTTAATTGAGATTTTCTTATTTCTTGAGGTAGGATTGTATTGGTATAAACTTCCCTCTTAAAACTGCTTTTGCTGCATCCCATAGGTTTTGGGCCATTGTGATTTCATTGTCATTTGTTTCTAGGTATTTTTTGACTGCCTCTTTGATTCCTTCAGTGATCTCTTGGTTATTTAGTAGCATATGGTTTAGCCTCCATGTGTTTGTATTTTTTACAGTTTTTTTCCTGTAATTGATATCTAGTCTCATAGCGTTGTGGTCAGAAAAGACCCCTGATATAATTTCAATTTTCTTAAAATTACCATGGCTTGATTTGTGACCCAAGATATGATCTATCCTGGATAATGTTCCATGAGCACTTGAGAAGAAAATGTATTCTGTTGCTTTTGGGTGGAATGTCCTATAAATATCACTTAAGTCCATCTTGTTTAATGTATCATTTAAAGCTTGTGTTTCCTTATTTATTTTCATTTTGGATGATCTGTCCATTGGTGAAAGTGGGGTGTTAAAATCCCCTACTATGATTGTGTTACTGTCATTTTCCCCCTTTATAGCTGTTAGTATTTGCCTTATGCAATGGGGTGCTCCTATGTTGGGTGCATAAATATTTACAATTGTTATATCTTCTTCTTGGCTTGATCCCTTGATCATTATGTAGTGTCCTTCCTTGTCTCTTGTAACATTCTTTATTTTAAAGTCTATTTTATCTGGTATGAGTATTGCTACTCCAGCTTTCTTTTGATTTCCATTTGCATGGAATATCTTTTTCCATCCCCTCACTTTCAGTCTGTATGTGTCCCTAGGTCTGAAGTGGGTCTCTTGTAGACAGCATATATACGGGTCTTGTATTTATATCCATTCACATCCATTCTTGTATTTTAATCCATTCCTATTACCATTTTCTTAAATGTTTTGGGTCTGTTATTGTAGGTCTTTCCCTTCTTTTGTGTTTCCTTCCTAGAGAAGTTCCTTTAGCCTTTGTTGTAAAGCTGGTTTGCTGGTGCTGAATTCTCTTAGCTTTTACTTGTCTGTAGGTTTTAATTTCCCCATCATATCTGAATGAGATTCTTGCTGGGCAGAGTTATCTTGGTTGTACGTTTCCCCCTTTCATCACTTTAAATATGTCCTGCCACTCTCTACTGGCTTGCAAAGTTTCTGCTGAAAAAGCAGCTGTTAACCTTATGTGGATTCCCTTGTATGTTATTTGTTGCTTTTCCCTTGCTGCTTTTAATATTTTTTCTTTGTATTTAATTTTTGATAGTTTGATTAATATGTGTCTTGGCGTGTTTTTCCTTGGATTTATCCTGTATGGGACTCTCTGTGCTTCCTGTACTTGATTGACTATTTCCTTTCCCATATTAGGGAAGTTTTCAACTATAATCTCTTCAAATATTTTCTCAGTCACTTTCTCTTTCTCTTCTAACTCCTATAATTCGAATGTTGGTGCATTTAATGTTGTCCCAGAGGTCTCTGAGACTGTTGTCAATTCTTTTCATTTTTTTTCTTTATTCTGCTCTGCAGTAGTTATCTCCACTATTTTATCTTCCAGGTCACTTATCCGTTCTTCTGCCTCAGTTATTCTGCTATTGATCCCTTCTAGAGAATTTTTAATTTTATTTATTATGTTGTTCATCATTGTTAGTTTGCTCTTTAGTTCTTCTATGTCCTTGTTAAACGTTTCTTTTATTTTCTCCATCCTATTTCCGTGATTTTGGAACATCTTTACTACTTTACTATCATTATTCTGAATTCTTTTTCAGGTAGACAGCCTATTTCCTCTTCATTTGTTTGGTCTGGTGGGTTTTTACCTTGCTCCCTCATCTTCTGTGTATTTCTCTGTCTTCTCATTTTGCTTAACTTACTGTGTTTGGGGGTCTCCTTTTTGCAGACTGCAGGTTCGTAGTTCCCATTGTTTTTGGTGTCTGTCCTCAGTGGGTAAGGTTGGTTCAGTGGGTTGTGTAGGCTTCCTGGTGGTGGGGACTGGTAACTGTGTTCTGGTGGATGAGGCTGGATCTTGTCTTTCTGGTGGGCAGGACCACGTCCGGTGGTGTGTTTTGGGGTGTCTGTGAACTTATTATGATTTTAGGCAGCCTCTCTGCTAATGGGTGGGGTTGTGTTCCTGTCCTGCTAGTTGTTTGGCATGGGGTGTCCAGCACTGTATCTTGCTGGTCATTGAGTGGAACTGGGTCTTAGCATTGAGACGGAGATATCTGGGAGAGCTCTTGCCTATTGATATTATGTGGGGCTGGGAGGTCTCTGTTGGCCCAATGTCCTGAACTTGGCTCTCCCACCTCAGAGACTCAGGCCTGACACCCAGCCAGAGCACCAAGACCTGGTCAGCCCCACGGCTCAGAAGAAAAAAGAAAAGAAGGAAAAAAATAAATAATTAAAATAAAAAATTTAAAAAATATTATTAAAATTAAAAAATAATAATAATAAAAAAAAGAAGAGAGAAACCAAACCAATAAACAAATCTGCCAATGATAACAAGCACTAAAAACTAAACTAAGATGAACATATAAATCAGAAACTAGTCAGTCACATACAACTAACCCCAAGTCTACAGTGGCTCCCAAATTCCACTGCCTCAATTTTGGGATGATTTGTTGTCTATTCAGGTATTCCACAGATGCAGGGTACATCAGGTTGATTGTGGAGATTTAATCTGCTGCTGCTGAGGCTGCTGGGAGAGATTTCCCTTTCTCTCCTTTGTTCGCACAGCTCCTGGGGTTCAGCTTTGGATTTGGCCCCACCTCTGCATGGAGGTCTCCCTCTGGTATCTGTTCTTTACCCAGACAGGACGGGGTTAAAGGAGCAGCTGATTAGGGGGCTCTGGCTCACTCAGGCCGGCGGGGAGGGTGGGGTATGGAATGCAGGGCGAGCCTGAGGCAGCAGAGGCCAGCATGACGTTGCAACAGCCTGAGGCGCGCCGTGCGTTCTCCCCGGGAAGTTGTCCCTGGATCACGGGACCCTGGCAGTGGCGGGCTGCACAGGCTCCCGGGAGGGGCGGTGTGGAGAGTGACCTGTGCTTGCACACAGGCTTCTTGGTGGCGGCAGCAGCAGCCTTAGCGTTTCATGCCCGTCTCTGGGGTCTGCGCTGATAGCCACAGCTCACGCCTGTCTCTGGAGCTTGTTTAGGCGGTGCTCTGAATCCCCTCTCCTCGCACACCGTGAAACAATGGTCTCTTCACTCTTTGGCAGCTCCAGACTTTTTCCTGGACTCCCTCCCGGCTAGCTGTGGTGCACTAACCCCCTTCAGGCTGTGTTCACGCAGCCAACTCCAGTTCTTTCCCTGGTATCTGACCTCTGAAGCCCGAGCCTCAGCTCCCAGCCCCCTCCTTCCCTGGTGGGTGAGCAGACAAGCCTTTCAGGCTGGTGAGTGCTGGTCAGCACCGATCCTCTGTGCGGGAATCTCTCCACTTTGCCCTCTGCACCCCTTGCTGTGCTCTCCTCCATGGCTCCGAAGCTTCCCCCCGCCACCCCCTGTCTCCGCCAGTGAAGGGGCTTCCTAGTGTTTGGAAACTTCTCCTCCTTCACAGCTCCCTCCCAGAGGTGCAGGTCCCATCCCTTTTCTTTTGTCTCTGTTTTTTCTTTTTCCCTACCCAGGTACCTGGGGGAGTTTCTTGCCTTTTGGGAAGTCTGAGGTCTTCTGCCAGCGTTCAGTACGTGTTCTGTAGGAGTTGTTCCACATGTAGATGTACTTTTGATGTATCTGTGGGGAGGAAGGTGATTTCCATGTCTTACTCCTCTGCCACATTGAAGGTCCTCCCTAAAATCCAGGTTTTAAAAAATATTAAAAATAAATTCTGGAGCAAGATAATTAGTAAATATTTTTAAAGTTTAAAAAAATTCCAAAACCTCAACACAAAAGGTTTCCATAGCAGCAAAAGGTTTAATGAGGAGAAAAACAATCCCTTTTTGTAAGTAACAACGTTTTATACCCGCACATCATTTTTCTCTTCTCATACAAACCACACTTTTATTATTTATGAACAAATTTCATAACATGTTTTTTCCTTCCTTATTTTTTTTCTATTTTCTCATTTATTTATTTTCTTTCTTTATGTAAACTGATGAATAGATTAACATCTCAGGAAAATAGAACTAAAGTGCTTGGGCTTTCATTCTGAACCATTAACTATTCCATCAGATTTGATATATGATGACTTTTTTTGTGGGAAGGCATTGCCATAAATGCACTGGGTTTTTAATGAGCCAGCTACAGGACAGGGGTGTGTGCATGTATATATGTGTGTGATAGGTACAAAAAAATCATTGACTCTTCCCTTCTCTTTCAAATTTCCCTACTACTACCCATAAAATTCTTTTGGGATGTATTAAGTAATGACAAAAATCACAATAATTACTCTTTATTGAACTTGTCTGTCAGGATATCATTACCTCTTTTATCATTACAACAATCCCATGAAGGAGAGAAGAAACAAGTTTAAAATGATGTGCTCAAGGTTACATATCTGATGTTAATAAACTGATAAACTAAAATAACTCATGTTGACCCCATAGCCATGGTGTCTGTACTCTGAGTTGAGAAGCGCTAGCAAGGTAGCTGCCAGTGACATAAATGCAGAGCTCCTGGAAATATCTCCTGCTCTTCAAAACACTTCTGATCACTTGCTGATGCTTGATATTTTAAAAAATAGACTAATTTTTTGGAGCCGTTTTAGAGTCACATTAAAACTGAGTGGAAAATGCAGAGTTCCCATACACCTCTTATCCTCACATGCTCAGCCTCTCCCACTATCAACATTCCCCCACCAGAGTGGTACATCTGTTACAATTGATGAACACACACTGACACATTATAGTTACCGAAAGTCCATAGTTTAATTCAGATCCACTCTTGGTGTTGTATATTCTATGGGCTTGGACAAAGGTATAATGGCACACGTATCCACCATTATAGTATCATACTGCCCTAAAAGTCCTCCGTGTCTGTCTATTCATCCCTCTCTTCCCCCTAACCCCTGACAACCACTGTTGTATTTTCTTTTTACTGCTGAATAATATTCCCTTGTCCGGATGTACCATAGCTTAATCATCCATTAACCTATAACCTACTGAAGGACATCTTGGTTGCTTCCAAGTTTTTGTAATTATGAAAAAAGCTGCTATAAACCCAAATGTGAAGAATTTTGTGTGGACATAAGTTTTCAAATTAGGAAATATCTCCTGCTCTTCAAAATACTTTTGTTACTCACTTTGCTGATGCTTAGAATTTTTCTCAGGTGTTCCAAGAGCTTCAGTTTTGCAGTAACCAATGAGACTTAACAGTGCAAAGGTCTCTGGCAGAGATGATGTTCTGGACTCACAATAGTGTATACAAAACTACATCTGAAACTTTCTGCAAAATAAGCACTGGGGACAGCTCTGCATCTAAAACAAGGTTACAAAAGAAGTTTCCAGAAATTGCAAAAATGTGAAAAATGTAAGAAATGTGCATCAACTTGAATTACAAAGTTTTGCTCCTATTTGTTATTTGATTTGTTGCTGTGACCAATTATGTTTTTATCCCTCTCTTGGTCTCTAGGAGTCTTCCTTAGCAACTAGGCAATGAGTAAACTTAGCTTCTGGCTTCCAAGCTCTCCCTGACCAAGTGATGCATTGGAGTTCTGTCCTGTGTTGATACAAAGAGAGAGAATGCTCACATCCACATTCCCCCATCTCAGGAAACACGAGTTCCTCTTTATATTTAAAGGAAGAAATGTCAAGATGACTTTAAACACTTTTATTTTAAAAAGATTAGTGTGATTTATGTATTTAAAAAGACAATACAGGAACATTGATGCACATCACTGGTGCCCACCAGATATTACTTGCACACCGTATTTCCCTGTTGGGTGTCCAGTTTTTTTTTTTTTTAAACAGGAAAATTTCTTTGTAATGATGAATTTGTTAATACACAGTTCTAGAATAGGGCCTCTCACTGGGCCACAAGGAGGCAGTAAGGGAGCAGGTCTGAGAAGGACCAACACATTCCAGAGCCCACATTGCACTGACACTCATGTTGGGAGTGACCATCACGTAACTCCTCGAAGTTTGGCCCACGCACCAGTTCAGTCAAGATCAATGTCACTTTCAGTTCTTCAGCTTTGGCCACTGGAGATAAAATCTACCATGAGGACAGGATATCAGGCTTGAACTTCTCTAAGCAAACAGTTTTTGTCACATCACATATGTGTTTCTTTCTAGCATCTTTTTATATATATTTGCTATTCTGTAATTAGCATTTAATGTTTCTATTTCAATAAGAAATCAAGTTCTCTTAGCCTATTTTCCATATTATGATTGGAAATAGTATCCATTGATGTCTGCTAGGCAAGCTGCAAACTGTAGGATGTATCTATAGTGTATCTTTTCCCTTCTCGTGCTAGTAGTTTTAATTAGGATAATCTGAGAACTTACATTCAGATTACCATTATGAAAAATCATATTAATTAATTTATTATTTTTCAAAAATTGTTTTTACAATTTTACCAGGTTGCAAAACCATATTAAAACTGTTAAAAATAAAAAGAACATTGCTACCACTGGATCTTAGTTCAGATTATGGCAGTAGAAACAAGGAATGCATGTTAACTTCATTTATTTGGTCAGTGTGTGTGTTTTAAAACAACCTGCTAGGTCTTAGGTTAAAAAAAAAAAAACATTTGTTTTTAAAGAGAAAAATAAAATAAGCCATGCTTCCTATGGGAAGAAAACATATTTACAATAATTATTTGGACAGTAAGTCTAGTTTTAAGTAGTTTCATTATTTTATATCTATGTGTTTATACCACATCTTCATTTTTCCTGAGTTATTATTATTTTTTAAGTGGCACAATTATTTCCTGAGGAACATTTTCTGGAAGGGTATGAGTCCTTGCGCATCTGAGAGTATCTTAATGATTTTACTCATTAAGTAAATAGTGGCGAGTACAGAATTTTTCCTTTCAAAAGCTATGCAAACTTTCCCTTGAGAATCTCACTGAAATGTTCTACTTTCATTTAGTATTCAATGCTGTAAACAAGAAATTTGGTTTTATCCTGAGTTTTTTTTTCTTCTATAAGAGACTTCTTTTCTGTTGTAAAGCAAGATTTCTTTTCTTTTTATTATTAATGTCATCTGATATTTGACAATCTATTTCCTGGTGAAGATTCAAATTTTTCTTCAACTTAGGACACTTTTATTCAATTATTTCTTTGATTTTGCTTCTCTTTTTGCTCAGTTTCATCCTCCAGTGCTACGCATATCATGTGTGTTGGATCTCCTGGATCATTTTTCCTAGTCTCTTGCCATTTTCCTTATTATTATATTCTTACTTTTATTTTTTCCTCTGAGTTTGAGACAATGTTTTGTGCTCAGCTTTTATCAGCTTCTCAGTTTCCTTCATTATTCAGCTGGCTAGTGACTGCCTCCACAGTGTTTTTTAAAATGTACGAATTGAGCTTATTATCTGAAACAATGCTTTCCTGATATTGAATATTTCTTTTCTAACATCTTTTTCCTACAATGTCATCTGGAATCTCATTCATTTTTATCCCAGTTCCTTACCTCTATTCCCCTTCTGTTGAACAGCTAAATCTTTTCATTTGGTGGTTTTTATTTGTTTATTCTTACATACAAGAGCAGAAGAAGATATGGCATAGACATGCTAAAGAATTTTCTCTGTGTTAAGTGCAAACTAAAAGTAGCTGATTCAGACCCCTTTTCCCACACCTCTCCTCTATCCTCAGAAAAGCATCCACGTATAACTTTGGAGAGAGAATCATAGTCTCAATCCTGGTACACTCCTTGAATCATGGTCAATTTCTTTCTCTTATAGCCCACTCTTGCTCCCACCCATATCCCTTCTAGCTTAGAATTCTGCTAAGTATTTACATCCACTTATTTCCCAGGTGTATTTTCCCCTTGTACATGGTAATATGTAAGAGCTTGCCAATACCTTAACCCCATTTGCCTACTCTCCAGAATTTCCAAAATTTTGAAATTCTGAATTCTGAATAGTACCCTTGCCAGGATCCAGGGATCTCTATTATATTTTCTCAGTCACTTGGATGCACATGAGTTAGAGAGAAGTGCACAATAAAGGTGATCAAATTATCATCCTAAATGGAAATCCCCAGGGATTCTTGTCCTAGAGTGGCCCTATAATAAATTAGATGTCTCACAGTTAAGCTTTCTATAACCAAATAGCATCATGCATGGGCCATCTTTCTGGGATTCTCTGCACTATACTGAATAATTTGTCTGAGGTGGGGCCTGAGGTTCTGATGTTGACATTGCTGCTCATGGACCACACTTTGAGTAGAAAGGATGTAGTCATTAACAGAACAAACTGAACTTAGAAGAACAGAACAATGTAAGCCTAACGGTCTGATTTTCTCAGATTTCCTGGGCTAGGAGCAGAAAAATACCTCCTCTAGTCTCCTCCCAGGTGAAATAGGTGTCAACTAGCTGACTTCTGCCTCATTCAGAGAAGAACTATGGTTAACAAGGAAGAAGGCCTGGGTTGGTATACATGACCCTACCACTTCTCAGCTGTATGATCTTGAGAAAACCAGTACAGCTCCAGGCTTCCTCTTTGATTAAAGGTGGACACTATCTCCTAGGTGTACACCTGTGGTTTTCAACCCTCTCTGCACATCAAGATACCTTGGAGAGCTTTGAAAATATTCCAGGGCCCACCATCAGAAAATCTGACTTAATTCGTCTAGAGCAGTGGTTCTCAAACTTGGCTTGACGTGGAGAGTTTATAAAAATCCTAATGCCCTGGCAAAACTCAAACTAAATATGTCAGAATCTCTAAATGTTAGAATCAGGCATTACAGCATCTTAAAATTTTTACAGGTGATTCCAATTCACAGGTAAGTTTGAGAATCACTGATCCAGGGTGAAGCCTGGATATTCAAACTTGTTGTTGGTGATTCTAATGTGCGAACAAGGATTGAGTACCACCGATCCAGACACTCACATAGTATTATAAGGATCTGAAGAAATTATGTAGCAATCAAAGTTAACATCCCAGTAATAAGACAAACTGAGATCCCCTGCTTCCTGTTGTGATGGACTGAGGAGGACATGATATCACTTCTTTGATATTCCTGCCCAAAAGGCATAACCTGAATGTAATCATGAGGAAACACACTAAAATGAAACTGAGAAATATTTTTTAAAATGCACAATGTACTGTACTCTCTGAAAATGTCAATCTTATTCATGAAAGATAAAGATGAATAGTCCCATGTTAAAAGAGACTAAAGAGATATGGCCACTAAAAGTAACAGATAATTCTTGGGAAAAAGGTGTTATAGAGGATATGATTAGGAAAATTGGCAAAATTTGAATACGGACTGTGGATTAGATAATAATATTGTGTCTATGCTAAATTTCTTGATATTGAAAACTGTACTTTAGTCATATAAGAGAATGTTCTGTTGCTAGGAAATATACACTGTACAGGTTAGGAGTAAAGGGGCATGATTTTTGCCACTTACTTTCTAATGGTTCAGGGGAAAATTACATATATATGTATGAGATTACATAAGAGATAGGGAATATTGCAGCATATGTGGCAAATTGTTAACAAGTGGTGAACTGGGGTGAAGGATATATGAGAATTCTTTACATATTCTTGCTTCTTGAAACTAAATCTGGATGAAGTGTGTATGAGAGAACATTGCATTTTTTTTTTTTTTAGAAAGCTGCGTTCTATAGCTACTTTATTTATTTATTTTTGGCTGTGTTGGGTCTTCGGTTCGTGCGAGGGCTTTCTCCAGTTGCGGCAAGCGGGGGCCACTCTTCATCGCGGTGCGCGGGCCTTTCACTATCGCGGCCCCTCCCGCTGCGGGGCACAGGCTCCAGACGCGCAGGCTCAGTAGTTGTGGCTCACGGGCCCAGCCACTCCGTGGCATGTGGGATCTTCCCAGACCAGGGCTCGAACCCGTGTCCCCTGCATTAGCAGGCAGATTCTCAACCACTGCGCCACCAGGGAAGCCCCTACATTGCATTATTTTTGTAGTTTTTTGTAAGTTTGGAATTATTTCAAAAATAAAAGTTGAAAGAATACAAAGTAAAGCAAAAATTAAAACAAAAAAAAAAACAACTTGTATTTAGACTTGGCCTAGGTGAATGGTTATTCACTGTGCAAGTGTCAGGTCCAGCCTAGGGAGGAGAGTGACCCATGACTATGCACAGATGCTGCTGAAGCCCCTTTTGGGCTTATCCGTCTGGTTTGCCACTGTTGGGTCTACGTGGAGGACTCTGGACATCCTCGCCCGTACCCCCTAGGCCTGGGAGTATAGCTACCTAGGACAAAGTGACAAGGACATGGAAGGAGACTAAGTGATGCCCTCTCACCCAGCACAGACAGAGGAAGCAGGGCAGGAGGCAGAGTGCCACTTCCCGTGGGAGGAAGGACGGCTCTTGCACCTTCCAATTCTGCCACTTTCAGAAGAACACCACTCACAAAGCCTCCCTCATTCTTCCTGGGTTCAGGCATGACGGGTGCCTGGATGGATGCCACGTGCAGAACGGTGTGAGTGTCATAGTTGAGATACGTGACATTAAAGCAAAGCGAAGAGCAAACAGAAGAACTGAAGGGCTTTGCATGATTTCTTCCACCTTTGCAGCCCCACGAAATGCACCAGTAAACAGTGTTATTAATAAAGCAACTCACACCTGAGCTAATTCCTACAGTCCTTTTATCATTCTACCTTTGGAAGCATTTGTTGTTGCTTCTCAGTTTGAAGATGTCTTGCCTCCTCTTCTTCTCCTTTGTCTTGGTGATTTGGTCACAACGTGGACAGTCACAGCACTAGGCTTGCCAACACTTCTGCAGTTGACTGGTAATTGGGCCCTCTGTTCCGGTCAGTCCATCCACACGTGGAGATGGGTTCTGGACACCGAAGCTCCTAACACCATCCATGTTCTGGACTTGAAACTTCATCCTGCTTTGAATCTTATTCCCCAACTTTTTCCCAGCATTCTCATTTTTGACTCCTTGTTTTATCTTTTGCCTTCAGCTCTACATTTACTTCTAGGAAACTGACAGCCATTAGAATTTCCCTAGCCATTTTCGGAGGAGGAAAAGAAGCATAGAGTGATTAGGTAATTTATTAAGGTCACACAACTGGTAAATGAAGGAATCCGAACTGGACCCACCCCTGGCTGACTCCATGTCCTTGACCTTTGTACTACATTATTCCTCTCAAAGCAGAAACTCCCTCTTCCCCTTGTATTCAGAGGGATAATATTAACGAAATGTATCTAATGTGTCTCTTCTAAGTCATGAATTAGGGAACTAGAGCTGGGCTTGTGTTTGATAGAGCTACTAAGCCTGAATGAAAAGGTGCCAGGGGTAAGGGAAAGTATGGGTATGTTTTCTTCTCTTTACTGCAGCTGACTATTCCTTTAGAGTGTACAGAAATACAAGGAAGTGATGTGATTCCAACGAGCATATTCTATCAACACTATCAACACATTAAGAGATAATTTGTAAAGAAAAAAAACCCCAAACATAGTATTAATTAATTTAAGCAAGGTCTACTTTTCCAGAAGATTCTACTCCTCTCATGTCTGGACACTGGGTTTAGTTGAAAGTAACTCACCTGCAAAGAAATATAGAGACAGCTGAATGTAGCCTGCTGCTTTCAACCTAACCCTTGCCTCGGCTGCCAGAAAGCTCTTTTCTAGCTTATTTTATTTCAGTGTCTGACTTTTGTTTCCAGTTGTGAATGCTGAATGAACCGCTTTCAAAATCTGTGCTACCCGAGCTCATCCTTCCTTTCAAATGGTTGAACCTGCTCTTCTACACGTGGTCACCCTGGTGCCTTCCTGCTGTAAATACACATGGTCACAGTGAGTCTGAAACTCTCACCCTCCTACTCCTCCTTGGGATGCTTTTCTGATCCTTTTTTCAGCTGAGGATGTCCATTGTCTCAAGAAGTAGTCACTCCCTATGATCCTGTCTCTTGGAGATAAAGATAAAAGTCCAAGGACAGTACTGACTTGCTTGAGGTCAGACAGCTATAGGTGACTGTGCTGGAACTTAAGCTCAGGTCTCGACTCCCTGATCAAGCCTCTCTGTACTACATTATGCCTTTGAACCAGATGGTTTCAGAGGAGAGGTAGCCTGATGAGGTCCTGTCTCTGGAGTCCAGCAGATGCAGATTAAAGCCCCAGCTCCACCACTTGCTGGTGGTGGGACAGTGAGGAAGTGGACTAAACATTTTCTTTCCTCAGCTCTAAAATGAGAATTATCATCCCTAACATACAAGGTTGTAAAGATGAAAGGAGATAATATGTTAAGGTACCATAAATGTAAAATTGTGCAGTAAGTGTAAATATCCGCCTCCACCCTTTTTCAAAAATGCCTTGGAGTGGTCAACCTGCCCTTCCCTTCAGTTGATTGAAATTCTGCAAAGACAAGTAGGGAGCCAGGGTCTTACCCATGCAGGTAGCCCATGAGCCTGAATACCTGATTCATTTCCCAGAACTTAAAAAAAATCACAACTGTGCAAACAGAGAAAGACAATTTTAAAAGCCATGAAGAAGTTTTAGAAGTTATTGTTCACCTCACTTATTCAAGGTGAGTAATAGAATCCCACATCCTTTCATTGCATAGAAAAGGAAATAGTCCATGTGAGGTTGAAAGTCTTACTCAACGCTCTGTGCTAATTAGCATCAGACTGGGACTAGAACTCAAATTTCTTGATCTCCAGGCTACAACCTTTTAGGCACCACATATGCTGGGGTGTATGATTAGAGAAAAGTATTTGTATTTTAAGAGAATTATTTTACTTACGAGATAGCCAAATGTGAGGTTTTTGACAACCATAATGAGCTTTTGTCTAATGGAATTTTATTATTAAACTCTCAGAGTAGGATTGTACATCTTTGCAAAAACTTCCATCATCCCTTTATTCATTCATTTCCTGTGAGTCTTCGTGAATTTATTGCTTTACTTATTCAATATAGCACTTTTTTTTTCTACAGACTTTGCAAGCAACAAGCATATTTCACAGCTGATAGAAGCTAAGACTCCTACCAACTCTGCCAGCTTAGTTGCTATGGTGATAAATGGTTTAAGAAAGTCTCATTTATTTGAAAATATATTTAGAAATAATTGAGCCCCTTGAGAGCAAAATGTCCAAAATTCTCTCTATCGTAGTACTTGATACTTTTCCTTCAGGGGACCAACAGCTTTTGAAGGAAAATTCTCTTAATTGTGGTGGGTCAGTTGCTTGTATATGAGTTTCCATGTCTCCTTGATTACATCTTGGGCTAGTAGGACTTGTCCTAGGCTCAGCAAATACCCTCCTTGATTACACACCACCAGGGATTAAAAGAAGTGTTGCATGGGGGATGCATTTTTCCCTGTAGTGATTATGGATTAGAGTTTGATGTTAATTAGACAAAATGTGATTAGAACAGAAATGAATGCTGGAAGCCTGACAAAGCAGACACTGGGGAGCAATGCAGGATACGAACTTGTTACTTGGGCAAACGAGCAGGAGCCCAAGCAGTTTGCGTGAACATAACCCTCTCAACACCCTCCCATTCCACACATTATCCTCACTCTTTCAAGTTTCTTGAACTAGTACCTGCTGTAAGGTCCCATTAACTCTTATGTAAAAAGGAGTATTAGGCCCACTTGACATGATGGATAATAATTTATTGGGAACATTCTATGTTCCAGGACTCCACTTACTGCATTATCACTTCTAATCTTACTATAAACCTATGTGTGGAAAATACCATTTTTATGCTTATTTTACAGATGAAGAACCTAAGATTCACACCTGTTTTGGGCTGGGATCCAAGTGTATGCCCTCTGGGTGCCAAGACCTTGCACTGCCATAACATGGCCTTGCGGGGTTTGAGCCAATTCTTCCCAAGCAGACCCTTGAACTCACTGCCTTAGGAACTAGCATTCCCATCCCTGTAATGAACAGAGGTCGTAGAAACCTTGGAGCCTTGGGGCTCTTAGTGCTATTCCACACAGGACAATTTGCCACTTAGTTTAGCATGTGGCTCTCCCATCTGACCTGGCAATTATACAAATCCTACTGTCTTTAGCTCCCTTTTTTCATATGTTGGGAATAGTAAAGGGTGACTCTCCTCATCAGGCATCAGCAGTGGCAGCATGGTGTGGTGGGTGAAATCATGTGCTCTGGAGTCAGACTGCAAAGGATCAAATCCCAGTTCTACCACTGACTGGTTGTGTAAGACTTTTCTATACTTCCATCTCCCCATTGATAAAATGGGGATGATAATACTGCCTACTTGTGAGGGTGCTCCTGAGGATTAAAAAATATGCCTAAAGCTACTAGAATGTAAATCCACAAAGCCAGACCCTTTGATATATTCTCTACCGTATCTTCAGATCCAACACACTATTGTCACTCAATAAATATATATTGAATAAATACACTTCTTAGTTGATCAGGGAAATATATTTTAAGATGGAGGCTCCGTCAGCTGGAGTCCTTGAGTTAAGCCACACTGCCTACCTGTTTGGCCATATAACATGAAGAAGAAGTGCAAATTTTGTTCTTATAAAGCCAGTGAGAATTGAAGGTTGTTTGTCACTGCAGTACAGGCTAGCCTATTTGGACAAATAGCATCTGGGGTTGCTGCCCACTTCAGCCCTGGGCCATTTCAATGGGCTTCACTACCTTACTCAGTACAGGAGTAAGCTGCACATCCTTTCTTTTTCCCCTCACAGAGACTGATCCTAAATCTTTGCCACAGAGTTCTTCCTCCTCTCATGTCTAGCCTGACTCTTCCCCAAAGAATCCTTTGGGGATTTAATAACTGGTAGCATGGAAGCCTTATGTTTCCAGGGCAAGTTTTCATTGATCCACCCTTGATGGTCTCTGCATTTACATATGGTTAAGAATAACAACTTCATTTTTCTTTTTCTGAACATAATTTAGGTCATGGAAAGACAAAAACTGAAAGGTTCACCGGGAATTATAATCCCAATGTTCTTTGAACATTTCCAGTTTGTCTTGAAATATGGCCAAACCTGTTATTATTTGGCTTGAAAGAAGTGATAACTCTACATGATAACCGAAAGAAATTGAGGTACCTAATTGCCAGTACTAAAAGTTGCCCATGTTTTCAAGAAGATGCCAATTATTTTTCCTGGCCAGAACTCTGTAGAAGAATTTTTCAGACATGGATCAGTTTATGGTAACATCTGGTCTTCTATTTAGTTGAACACGGAGCTTTCTGTAAACATTTCCCTATGGCTTTTTTGTTGCTTGCTTCCTCTGGATCACATCTCCTAAACGTTTCCCATGCAAACCATGTTCCTTCGGTCTCTAACAAAGTACAGACATACCTCAGAGATATTGCAAGTTCAGTTCCAGACCACTGCAGTAAAGCGAATAACACAGTCAAGTGAGTCACACAAATTTTTAAATTTGTCAGTGCATATAAAAGTTATTTTTACACTACACTGTAGTCTGTTAAGAGTCTGTGCAATAGTTTTATGTGTAAAAAAACAATGTACATATCTTAATTTTTTAATATTTATTGCTAAAAAATGCTACCCGCTCTCTGGGCCTTCAGTGAGCAGTTATTTTTTTGCTGGTGGAGGGTCTTGCCTTGATGCTGATGGCTTCTGACTGATCAGAGTGGTGGCCGCTGAAGGCTGGGGTGGGCGTGGCAATTTCTTAAAATAAGACAACACGGAAGTCTGCCACATCGATTGACTGACTCTTCCTTTCACCAACCATTTCTCTGTAGCACGCAATGTTGTGTGAGAATATTTTACCCACGAATGGACTTCTTTCAAAATTGAAGGTAATCCTCTCAAACCCTGCCAATGCTTTAGTAAATAGGTTTATGTAATATTCTAGGTCCTTTGTTATCATTTTAACAATTTTCACAGCATCTTCACTAGGAGTTCATTCCATCTCAAGAAACCGCTTTCTTTGCTCATCCATAAGAAGTAACTCCTCATCTGTTAGTTTTATCATGAGATTGCAGCAATTCAGTTACATCTTCAGGCTCCACTTCTAATTCTAGTCGTCTTGCTATTTACTTCCTGTACTGAAGTTTTAAACCCCTCAAAGTCATCTATGAGGGTTGGAATCCACTTCTTCCAGACTCCTGGTAATTTTGAGATTTTGACCTCTTCCCATGAATCACGAATGTTCTTAATAACATCTAAAGTGGTGAATTTTTTCCAAAAGGTTTTCAATTGACTTTGTTGAGATCCATCAGAGAAATCACTAGCAATGGCAGCTATAGCCTTACGAAATGTATTTTTTGAATGATAAGACTTGGAAGTTGAAATTACTCCTTGATAAAATTACTCACTCCATGTGGTTCTAATGGGCAAGGTGGTTCTGGTCCATGGACAGTGAATTGTTGGAAATAGCGCCAGACTTGAAAGTAAACTGGTTTCAAATTCTGGTTTTATCACATAGGAGCTAAGTATCTTTGGGAAAGTTATTCACATATTCTGAATAGCTTCTCATGACATAACACTGTTCATTTCATTAAGTTGTGAGAATAAAAATTTTTAAATAAAGCATATGTGATGGCCAATAGCATGATCAGGCACATTGTAGTTGAACAATAATATAAATCTGAATCTTTACTCATTCATTCAACAATTTTATTGAATGCTACTAATTACTAATAATATTATCATCAGTAGTAGTAATAGTACTAGGAGTAGTAGTAGCAATTACTCTGTACTAAATGTTGTTCTAAATGCTATAGGTATATTATCTTTCTTAATCCTCATTCTACTCCAATAAGTTTACATATGATTATTCTAATTTTCTAGATGTAGAAACTAAGGCATGGAGATGTTAGAAATCTTGCTGAATTTCCACGGATAGTAAGTACTGAAGCTAAGATTTAGCTCTAAAAGTGTGAGACCCTACTGACTCAGCACTGAGTGTACTGTGCAGCGATGTGTACCAGCCTAGAAGATGAGAAAGAATAAACAAATAAGTAATAGCAAAGAATAAAAAGCTAAGAAGGAAGTGGACAGGAAATTAGAATAGAGAATAACGAGGTGGGAATGTTACTGATTTAGAGATATAGGTGGACTCATCTCCAGAGTAGTGATATTTACACTGGGACCTGAAGAATGAGAGGAGAGGCCACCTGGCAAAGTGTTGGAAGGAGCATATCAGGCTAAGGGTATAACAGTGTACACTGAGGCCCTCAGGCTGGACAAAACTTGGTATGTCTGGGGATCAGTGTGGCTTCACCTTAGTGCCCAAGGGGTAGAATGGCACAAACTGACATTGGAAAGGTGGGCAGAGGCCAGGATATGTAGAGGCCTTGCAGGCCGAAAAAGGGAACACTAATTTTATTTGAAACGCAATGAGGAGTTGAATGGTTTTTAAGCCATTTATATTTTTAAAAGATTACCTTCAGTGCTGTTTGAAGAATGAATTGGGTTAAAATAGGGCAAAAGAAGAAGCAGAGAAGACAATTACGATATTACAGCTGCGGTCAGAGGAAAGGTGATGGTGATTTACTCTAAGCGAAATAAAATTAAAAGTCTAATTTTTAAAAATAAATTTATTTATTTAATTTTATTTTTGGCTGCGTTGGGTCTGCATTGCTGCGCACGGGCTTTCTCTAGTTGCGGCGAGCAGGGGCTACTCTTCGTTGCAGGGCGCGGGCTTCTAATTGCAGTGGCTTCTTTTGTTGCGGAGCATGGGCTCTAGGCACGCGGACTTCAGTAGTTGTGGCTCACGGGCTCTAAAGCACAGGCTCAGTAGTTGTGACACAAGGGGTTAGTTGCTCCATGGCATGTGGGATCTTCCCGGAGCAGGGATCAAACCCGTGTCCCCTGCATTGGCAGGTGGATTCTTAACCACTGCATTACCAGGGAAGTCCTTAAAAGTCTAATTTTGAACGTATTAAATATATGATGATTATATTAAATGAAAGAAGGGATATCAAGCGGACAAGTGGATATCTAAGAATAAAGCTCCAAAAGAGAAGAAATATAGAAGTCAAGAACTTCTTTACTTCTGGTATTTAAGCCGGAACTCCTTAATATACTTCCAGTCTTCAAAGGAGCGGGGGAAATAAATGCAATCTCCTAGAGTTTGGGTTAAGAGGGAGACTGAAAAAGATGAAAAGGTATGCTAGAACTGATACCTGAAGAAACTTGAGTTTCTCTAACATTTGAAGCTTAGTCAAAGTTAAAGGATGCAGTAAAAAAAAAGACAGTAGCATCAGTCATAGAGATCTGAGGAAAATAGGCAATATGCCCCGGAAATCAGAAGAGAAAGTGTTGAAGCCATAAGGAGTCGTCATTGGTGTGGAATCTTGCTGGGAGGTGAAGGATGATGGGGACAGGGAAATGTGCTTTTAATTTGGAGAGTCCCGTTGACCTTTAAAATAGCAATTTTAATATAGTCACGAGCAAAATTCAGAATAGAGCTGTTGTAAGAATGAATGGAAAGAGGTAGAAAGATGAGGTTCTAAGAATTTTGATTATAATGGGGATCAGAGAAATGGGGCAATAGCTGAAGGGTATTGTGGAACCGCAAGATTGTTTCTGTTTTCTTTTCTTTCTTCCTTCCTTCCTTCCTTCCTTCTTTCTTTCTTTCTTTCTTTCTTTCGTTCTTTCTTTCCTTCTTTCTTCTGGTTCTGTTTGTTTGTTTTTGTTTCTAAGATGGTAAATACTGAAGCTTATTTGGATTCTCTAGAGCATGGTCCAGTAGGGAGATTGGTGGTATAAGGAAAAAGAGGGGGGAAGTAAAGGAACAAGGGATGTACTCAGATAACAGGGCAGGCGCTCCAGACCTCAAGTGTAAGAGGAGAAAGAGCTCTTCCTCACTAGAAACTATGAAGGCGAAAATATGGAGAGATAGGATGGATCTCTAGACCTGCTCATTTTGTAGTGAAGAAATTCTCTTTTAAAGAGTTCGAGTGTTTTCAGTAAAAGAAGAGGTAAGTTTTGCAAACTGAAAATACAATAGGGAAAGGAAAGCTGGGAGGCTTGAAGATAAAGAGGTGTAAAATCAAACGTCACTGATGAGTGAGCAAGAGGCAGATCAGCAAGTACTGAGTAGGACACTTAGGGCAGAATGTCCATCTGGAGCTAGTAATCATCAATATGGAGAGATGCCAGCCCTCCCAGGTATGTGATTTTTCTCCAGTAATACTGGCCTCTTGGGTACATACCCAACAGTGGCAGTTTTTAATGTTCATCCAGATTTTTAGATTTGTGAGGACAAGTATGATGGGGGAGAGTGAGCAGGGAGCTCTGAGTAGTGTAATCTAAACTAGGTATGGAGGAAAATGAAGACAGAAAAAAAATGTATGGCTGAAGAATGATGTTAAGAAAGGATAAGAGGAATTGCCTTCATACTTTGTAAATCGGTCCTCTTTATAAGTTAAAACATTTCGGCACATAGCCTTCATACATGCATGGATGTTTGCCTAACACTTACATGTACTCACTGCGTTCCAGTACAGAGCTAGGTGCTTTACAAATATTAACTTGCTCAAGCTTTGTAACTTCATAATAACTTCATGAAGTAGAAACTACTACTATACAATTTTACTAATGAGAAAACTAGGCGTAGAGTAGTTAGGTGACTTTCTCAAGTCCCCACCTTAAGTAAATGGTGCAGAATTTGAATTCATGGAGTTTTGCGGACGAGTTCATGCTCTTATTTATGTGTGTAAAACTATTCTAATGAGTTATTCTACTAGGCCATCATGTATATACACGATAAGGTGTATACAAAATGATGGGTTAAACATAACTTGAGGTTCTAATATTTTCTTCCCACAGTCTAATAAATTTTTTATGCAGCTTCTGAGCTACATGCACTTTGGAGCCTAATGTTAAAGTGGTGGTGAACACTGTAAACTGTGCAATTTAAACAACTGAGCCACAAAACTACAAGGTTGTGGTTAAAGGGTTAGATTAGGCATTTGTGATTTCAGGGGTGGCTTAGTTTATATTGATGACAGGTCCAGGAGGTGCCCTTGAAATTGTGAGGCTAAAATGAAGTGATGGAAAGTTCTTTGTGATAAGGAGGTAAAGGAATTAAGAAGATAAGGGATTAACTGGGTCATCCGCACAGACCCTGATGTCTCTGAGAATGAAAGCAGGAGTTGAGATGGAAGATGAGACTGTACTCCATCTTTCAACATCTTTGTAGAAGGAGGAAGGATGATTAGGAAATCAGCTTATGACAGTGATGAGGACGAGAGGCAGTGGAAGACTTGTCCACAATGGATGCATACCCAACTGTGGAAATACAAATGATGGTTTATCCTGCAGGGAATTTTAGGATGTTAGATGGTGGAGGGTTGCAATGCTGACTATAAAGGAAAGGTGACCTTAGTGAGCAGAAACTTGGGAATACTCAAGGTTGTAATAAAATGATGCATGGGCAGGAGGAGACCCCACACCTGTGGGCAGCATCAGGGAAGGATTCACAGAGAAGCCAATACTTGACTTGATTTTGACTTTTGGAAGAAAGAGAATATGTCAGCCAGATGGACCATGGGGAAAGAAAGCATTAAAAATGGAAGACACAGTGGCTTCCCTGCTGGCTCAGTGGTCAAGAGTCCGCCTGCCAATGCAGGAGACACGGGTTTGAGCCCTGGTCCGGGAAGATCCCACATGCCGCAGAGCAACTAAGCCCGTGAGCCACAACTACTGAAGCCTGCGTGCCTAGAGCCTGTGCTCCTCAACAAGAGAAGCCACCGCAACGAGAAGCCCACGAACTGCAATGAAGAGTAGCCCCTGCTCGCTGCAACTAGAGAAAGCCCGCGCACAGCAACGAGGACTCAATGCAGCCAAAAATAAATAAATAAACAAACAAATAAATAAATAAAATATTTTTTAAAAAATGGAAGACACAGCATATCACAGAATATGATGCTGATTCAGTATTGCTTGAGTGTAAATTATTAGGGAGCGGGGGAGTGGGGTGGGGAGTGATGAGACTGAGGAAGTAAGGAGAGGCCAGATCAAGAAGAGAATTGCCTGCCATTTTAAGAAAGCTGAGATTTGTCCTGGATTTGATGGGGACCCACAGAAATATTCCGAGCTTCTGTGGATCACAGTCAGATCTGAACCTGGAGGCAGTGTTGAGGTCTGATTGAATGGAGTTAGATTGGAAGAAAGGAGATCAGTTATGAAGCTCTGAAATAGTCTTAGAGAGACATGATGAAGCCCCAAAGTAGGGAAAGAGAAGTGTAGATTAAAAGAATAAAGTGAGAAATTATAGGAGTATTCAGGAGGAAAAAAGTGACAGGACACTGTTTGAGGAGTTATGGGGTCAGAAAGAGGGAGGAACTCATGATGACTCGCAGGTTCCAGAATGCCTGGGTGATCTGCGCACTGTTCACAAACACAGGAAAGGCAGGAGGAGAAGCAAGGTGAGAGAGAGGTGGCTTCTGCTTGGCTGGTGTTGAGTTTGAAGTGTCTGGAGGTTACCTAAGAGGGTTGGGAGTCCAGAGGATAAGAAACTCTCTTTTCCTTTGGCTCTCCCAAAAGAGCAAGGAAGTTTCTAGTGCTTCTAGGAACCTCTAGCTAATATCTTATATTTTGTTGACCTGAATTGATCCTTCAAGGATAAACCCGCTGATCCTTCAAGGATAAACCATGTTGCCTGGATATCGGATACACTGATTATTTTTTTAAAAGACAATCTGGTCATCCCTGGAGCTGAGGGAGGATAAGTTTTCCCCAGACCATATGGCTGACCCTGGGGAAATCTCCATCAAATATCCACTACACGGAAACTCCACCACTGTCAGGCACAGGGCAAATTATAAATAAATTTTTGTCCCAGCTTCCAGGGATCACACAGATCATGGTAGCACAGAGAAGGGACGTTTACCTATATATCCAGTGGTATTGAGAAAGGTTTGATAGAGGACTTGACTTTTGAGTTGGGTTCTTCAGGACTACACAGAAGTTTTCCCAACAGTGAAAGCGGATGGACAAAGATAAGGGTATTTTGATAGAGAAATAGTGCTCAGAAGCCAGAGGCCCAGACAGCAAGTCCTGATTGGGTTTGTCTGGAGAATTTCCCTTGCTTGTGATTCAGAGACCATGCTCTTTAGGCATCACAGTATCTTGTTTCTATGTAGAGAATTATACGTCGATAGCATTGCCTTAATCCATTGCACATAATTTTAATTATAAGTTTTAATTTTCATTCCACCTAATTTTGACAGTGGAAAAAGGGAAGGGGTGTGTATATTGCACAGTATTATTGGATATAACTACTGTTGTCATAGGTTTTGCCCAACATGACTCATTTTTGGACACAAAGGAGTTTGTATGACAGCTGTTTGGTACTAGCTTTGGGAACTTGAGAAACTTATCTAACTTCTGTGCACCTCAATTTTCTCATGTAGAAAATGAGAGATAATAATACCATGGCTGTAGCCTCATTGTTAGATATAAACACTATAGCACATGTAAAGTAGCCTGTAGACTGTATCTCTCTACCCAAATCAGAAAAATTATTATTATCATCATTTTAATTATTATTATTGAGAATCATGGGGAAATAAACCAAGAGGAGCAGTTTAAGACCTTTTTTGGGAAGAAAAGTTGTAGCGACCAGATTGCAAGTAGATGGAACAGCAGGCGCCAGCCGTCCAAGCTGGCTGAGTGCACTGCCTCTTACAGTCTTTTGGTTATAAAGGAGATAATCCATCAACTGATTTCATCAGGGTCAAAAGTACCATAGCCATGAAAGACAGAAGTCAGAATATTGCCTTCGTCAGTAGCATGAACTACATTGGTTTGTGGAAATAACAACAAGCGAGTTCCTACTATGTGCAGGGCCCTCACTCTAGACATCTTCATATGCTATCTCACTTAAGCCTCCAATCAATCGTGTAAGGATTAATACATCTAAGTGTGCTATTGTTTCAAAATAAAAAAGGAAAAAGATAAATAATGTTGATAGATTTAATAATCAGCCCTGGAATTTGCCTTTATTGTTGCCAGTGATAGATATTGTTGTAAAGATTTTTTGGAACGTAAACTTAATACAGTTAATTGTTAAGTGAAAGAGATCACAGGACAAAAACAAATTCCTAGGTTTTAAAAATGAGTCCTGTGGCTTAGGAAAATTTTTTACAGTGGAAGCATCATACTCAAACTAAAACTCAAAATGGGCCATATCTCAAATTACTTATATGGAAATGAAGATAATGTGTTCTGGAAAACCATGTTAGATGACTCAAAAACTAGTTCTAATGTGGATATAGCCCTGGTGTTAAAGATGCATGTGAAAAATTTGAACAAAATCATTCCATGAAGTGCAAGAGTAAAAAAATATATATTTCTAAATTAATCCATGATTTTCTATGGTAACTTAGCTATATATGCATATGTATGCATAAATGAGTTGACAGACCGAAAATGATGAGGCAATTAACTATTTAATCTATAATCCAAAAGTTTAAGCATATAAAAAAGCTAAAAACTGAAAACCTCTTTGAGGGACTCTTTCTATCAGAAAAACTTGGAAGCACCTTATAATTGATAGCTTATGTTTGTGAATACATGGTAATTTTAGAATATTGTTTAGAGTATTGTAAGATGAATCTTGCATTCATTGATTTGAATAAGCACATGGTAATGTAATAATTGTAACTACATCCACAGAACACAAAATAATATAATACTAAGGTATCTTAGTGAAAATATAGGCTCTGTAGTCAGATAGACCTGCATTTTAATCTCAGCTCAGTCTCTGACGAGCTCTTTTATACTGAGAAAATTACCACTCTAATTCTCAGTTTCCTCATCTACAAATTGGACTTAATGATATTACCTGCTTATTATTAATGGTAATACTATTAAATGAGAAAGAACCTGCAAAGCACTAAGTGGAATCCTGGCACATCATAAGCTCTAAGTAAATATTAGTTATTCCTATTATGGTTTTAAAGTTGTGGGGTAACATTCTTTTTATGCCCCTTTCTACAGGCTATGGTTTATACCATAGTAGAGTAGTCTTTTTTAAAAAAATTTATTTATTTTTATTTATTTTATTTTTGGCTGCTTTGGGTCTTCATTGCTGCACATGGGCTTTCTCTAGATGCGGGGAGCCAGGGCTACTCTTCGTTGCGGTGCACAGGCTTCTCATTGCGGTGGCTTCTCTTGTTGCAGAGCACGGGCTCTAGGTGCGTGGGCTTCAGTAGTTGTGGCACGCGGGATCAGTAGTTGTGGCTCGCGGGCTCTAGAGCGCAGGCTCAGTAGTTGTGGCGCACGGGCTTAGTTGCCCCGCGGCATGTGGGATTTTCCCAGACCAGGGCTCGAACCTGTGTCCCTGCATTGGCAGGCGGATGCTTAACCACTGTGCCACGAGGGAAGCCCTAAAGTAGCCTTATGTCGTAACTCAAAAGAGCAGAAAATCAGAGTTTGGGGATCTGATGGAGCTGCCTGTCATCATGCAGCAGACAGCCTTCAAGCTTGAAGCCAAAGAGACTCAGATTCATATCAGAAATGGTCGCTATGTGAAAGTAAACACAAATATTATGTTTTTCCCTTTCTTTATTTTTTGAAAAAACATATGGTAGTTTAGAGCAAAATTATAGCATTGTATGGTAGAGTTCATAGCATATTTAGATGTAATCTATATGACAATTGTAGCACAAAGAATGTATGCATAAATGGAACTCTACTGTTTAAAAAGAGAGAGAGAGATTCTGATTTAAATCCTAGAGCCACAGCTTCCCAGCTTTGTGACCTTAGAAACAATGATTTCACTTTTCTGAGCAACCATTTTCCTTGTCGATACAGAGGGAATAGTTATACCAACCTACAGGACTCTCAAAAACTCTAAAGCCTAGTGATTCTAGAAGAGAGTAAGTGCTCAATGCATTTGAAGTCCTCTTTCCTCTTCTGCTAAATGTGACCTTGATTGTAGGTAGAAAGCACTTTTTGACACCATACGGAAAGATGAGCTATTTCAGAGTAGTTTTAAATTAAAGAATCCAAGACAGTCTAATGTAATTAGCCCTATCCCACCAACCCCTTCAAATGAATTATAATCTTTTAATATCAGGAACATAAAAAAGGAGTGAGGCCTATTCATGTGTATAATTAAGATACCAGGGTAAAGTGACAGCAACTGTCAATAATCATAGTCGTGATCATCATAATAGCGAACACTAATTGAGTGCTTCCTATGTGCCATTATTACTTTACTTGTAGTAACCCAATGAATCCCCACGCTAACCTTCTAAAAAGAGTTTGAAGTTTGGATGCAGAACATGTAGCCTAGCTTGAGTGCCAGACTTACTATGGGAGGCTGGCTGGCCACACAGAAAGGGCTTTTAAAGTGAAATTACCTTCATAAATTAACCAGTGTTGAGGACCTGGCCCTCAGCCACGTAGGCTCATAGGAACCCTCTCATATATATCCCCAAGTTAATTGGATTTGGAAATGCTGATTCAGGCTTAAAGAAAAAATAAAAGGACTTACAAAAGACTGATGAGTAAATCAGAATCACAGTTTATCCCTTTGCAATAAGAAATAGCTATCAAACAAAATAGGTATTTGTGTCTGCTTGACCAGTACATTCCCGCCCTGTAAGCAACTCTGTAGAAAAAAATAAAGCCAAATGATATTTAGGAGGACTCTTGGTGAGTGAGGGGAGTTTGGCACGATTTGACTACTGATTAGCATCAGGCCGTGTTAGTCCAACATATCAATTTCCAGATGGGGCCAGTCCTTCCAGATGGGTTTGGGGTCAGTCAGACATTGAGAGGATTTACTCTGCTAAAATTTGCTTCTTTAACTCTCTATTTGCTTCTGATTATTGAGATAACAAAGCCTTAAGTCTATCTCTGTGAACTAGAATGTTTTTATTATGACTTTTCATATTACTGTTTTAATGAAGGAGTTGGCAAACTATGGCCCACAGGCCAACTTCAGCCAGCCATCTGACTCTGTACTGCCCAAGAACTAAGAATAGTTGTACTGTTTCTAATGGTTGAAAAATAAATCAAAAGAATATTTTATTCCATGTGGAAATTATATGAAATTCGAATTTCAGTGTCCATAAACACAGTGTCATAGGAACACAGCCACGCTCATTCATTTATGTATTGTCTGTGGCTGCTTCCTTGCTACAAGGGCAGCAGCCTACAAGCTGTGACACTGACTCTGTGGCCTGCAAAGCTTAAAATATTTACTCAGTGGTGTTTATAGAAAAAGTTTGCTGACCCTTGCTCTAATCCATTACTTTTATTAATTAACCTCTGAACAAGCGATCCTATTTCTCTTACATTCTTCAGGGGGCTACATAGTGTAGCCCACTTGCACCTGACATATTTCAGGTTACCTAATTTTATTGTCATAAAATCTTGGCTAAATCTGGAGCTAGCATATAAAGTCATTTGATCATAATTGATAGTCATTTACTGAGCAGTTAGGAGCTTTATGTAATGCTCTTATTTAATGCTTTCCCATCACACTGTCATCTCACATTAATAAACCAAAAAGGAATTAGGAAGGTAACAATCCATTTTCCGGCAAAACTATATTAAAAAATAAAACCAGGTTTTATTTTCTAAAAGGGTGCTGTTCATGAACATCTTCAAAAGGATCCCAACAAGGGTCATGGCTAAGCATTTTCTATGTCAAGAGTGACAGAATCAATGCAGCAGAGACTAGGCGGATGATGCAGACAGGTGACATGGACCACACGTAAGAAAAATTGTGTGATCTTCTTTGTTTAATTTTCAGCGTTTAGTTTCCCATTTTTATATAGACAATGATATAGAGGCTATTACTTTAAAAATAAGTAATCATTCAAGCACTAGGCTTGTGGTGAACTGAGTCTTCATGTCCTGTGTAAAGGGGACAGATGTTACTCAGAACCAGCTAGCAGCTACTATGAGGGAGTTAAGGACCAGAGTTTCCAGTCTGGTTTTTCAAGGGAAGTCATAGAACTGGATTTTTTGTCTCACCACATCATGCGAAACTTAAACACCATACAGGTCAAAAAATACCTGTCTTCAGGTCAAATACGGCCTGTGGGCTTCCAGGCTGTAACCTCTGGGTTATAATGGGTAGCCAACATGTCCTCTCCCTCAAACCACATTGCTCTCAGCTAGAGTAGGCCCTGTAACCGGATTCCTGCTCACATCTTCACCTGCAAGGACAGAGGCATATAAGGATGGAGGCAATAAAAGTCACATACGAGGCTTTAATTATCCAAATGGCCCTTTTAGCACTAAATTCCATCATAACTATTGTATCTAACAGGCTTTTGATCTCCCTCAGGGTACTGCCTCCTGATTAAAAGTCTTTTCTGCCTTTTAAAATTCCTCATCCAGTTTTGATGTTCTATGCCAGCTAATTTGGCAGGCTTTCTCTACTTTCTTCTCAAGTCTGTTGGGAATAAAACAAGCCTGAGAAGCAGTGTGCTTGCCTTCATTTGTGTTCTTTCTAGATGTGTGCATTCCCATCGAGGGATTGACACAACCCGCCTTACAAAACCCACTCGCGTGCCCTGCCTTGTTGAAAGCCTCCTAACAAACCCAAGTGTTCATTCCCCCCCACTCAGCTACTTAACATTTTTTTAACAAAAATAGTGAACCAGTTTGAGCTGGAACAAATCTATTTCTATACCTTTGAATCAGCATTCAAAATATCTTTTGATCTGAACCTGAACCCAGCCAAAATTTCGTTCTGTTTGGGACTCTGATTCAAAGAATTTTTGAGAAGGAACCTTAAAAAGAGCAATTCCAGCATGGCCATTTGAAACTCTCCTTGTCTGATTAAGTCTTTTTTCTGATACTCTCATCCACTTCCCACACAAAAGCTCAGTTCCCTGTGGATTATCACTGAGATGTCCTGGAGGGGTCACAACAAATTGGGTGTGCCCATCTCATGAGATGGAATATTCCTTCTTGACTTTCAAAAACACTGTTTACTCAGATTTATATCTTTGATGCCAGGTACAGAGTAGGTATTCCATGAATGTTTATGGAGTAAATTATGGATAATTCCAAGAAGACTTTCTCTTCCGTGTGGTTCTGGTGTTTATTGCACTTACACTCCCCATCTATACCCTAAGATTAAATCACAAAAGATCTGAATGCCTCTAAAAAGATCATATTTGTGTAAGTAACTAGGCTTTTCCAGAGAATGAGGCAAATCTCATGAACTAACTAGTCATTTCTTCTTATAACCTGGGTTTCTAAAACATAAAAACATTTTCTAAACATGTGGAGACCAAGCAGAAGGAAAAATTAAGCTCAATTTAAACTCAAAATGTTTCTTAAATTTTTTCTGCATAAGGAAAAAAAAACATAAATAATTTTAGGAAAACAGAAAATATTGCCCTTGACTTCTTAGAACTTGGCATTATCACGTAGACCACCAGAGGCCAGTGGCAGTAGCCAGGGCATGGCGACTATTGCAACATACAAGTGATGGGCTGAGTATCAGAGGGGAAAGAGGCGGAAAAAGTTAAGACCCAAGGTTCTTGTGGGGAGTAGATGTTTCTGGAATTAGACTCATTCACTAGCACTAGTCACCAGGACAAAGTGCTGAGACTACCACAGCTTGCAAAACCTGAATGATTTTATTAATCTCACAGTTCCTGCTTTCAAAGTGGGAGTGGGACATACAACTGATCTAATTCAGCCCAAAAGATTTGTATGAACAAATATCTCAAGTCCAGAGCACTTTCCCAGTGCACCTTGCTTACCCTCCACTATTCCACTCACAGCCCCATTTTCACAGGAGCCAAGTCTGAGGATGAGCAGCGAGAGAATCACCTGGGGGAGACTTTTCTCCAACCAGTTGTGCAAACTGGGAAACCTGTCATACTATGACACCTCCTGATCCCAATCACTTATATCCAGCCAAATAGCTCTCAAGTCCATTCACTTCCCCCAATTTCCCTGCCCTCCCTCTGGACCTGTTTTGACTGTGAGCATCTTTCACCAGGACTGCTGCAGCAGCCCCCAAATTGGTCTCCCAGCACTCTGTTTACCCTTCTCTATCATGTTATTTTCTGACTTGAAATTTTCCAATGACTACCTGTAGCTCAAGATACAAACTAAACTACATCTCACTCTCACCACTCCGTCTCTTCTCTCTGGTCACAGTGCCTTCTCTGGAATAGTTGCCTTCAGGAATATGCCACATAGGGCCTTTGTCCGTACTTGAAACATCCTTACCCCACTCTTACCTTTGCCTAGTTAATTCATTCTCACTCTGCAAGATTTCTCCAGCCCTTGATCAGGGCCCCAGTTATTACCCTTTGCTTCACCACATCCTTTTCAGCTTTCTGTTCTTCACTGGTAAAATGGAAATAATAATAAAGCTCATCTGTTAAGAGTAAATTAAGACAACACTTGTGAAGCACTTAGCAAGTACCTGGCACGTGGTAAACACCAAATGAATGAACTGTTGTTATTATGCATTATTATTGTTAGTAGTAGTGGTTGTTGTAGTAGTGGGTGGGTCTGGGTAGGAAATAATGACATGAACTAACTAAACCAGATTGCCTAGGTTTGAATCCTAGCTCTGGATCTGACTAGCTTGTGAATCTGCAAAAGTTGCTTAACTCCTCAGTGCCTCCGTTTCCTTATCTGTAGAATGGGAATGTTATGTAGTAACTACATCATAGAATTTTGAGGATTAAATGAGTGAATATAGAGCAGGGCCCAGCATGCACGGGGTTCGTATTCCTCCCCGGAGAGACTCTACTTCTCAGAATAAGACAGGGCTCCTCCAACACTGGAAACTGGCTTGGGAAACTCAGGGGACTCAATTTTTTCAGATTCCTCAGAGATTAAACACTAAGCATTTGTCAAAATATGATAGAGCTGTAATTGCATGTCACTATTAGCCTCCAGGGTCTTGGAGTAGAGCAAAGATTTATCACCAACATTTTATTGAATTGTGTGTCAGGCCACTTCCAAATTAAAACTAAATTGATCCCACTGCACCACAGCATGTCCCTGGTTAAAAAGCCAAATAAAACCCCCTCCAATAGAAGGTGAAGCCTGCCCCAAAGTATCACTCCAAGATGATTTTTCCACGACTCCTGTTTGAGATTTGCTAATGGGATCCCCAATGGCTTCTCACTTGTGGGCAGCATGTCAATTGAGTTCCCATTTCCAGGGTATCGTCCTTAAATTTTAGCCTCAAACGTGGTACTTGCTCACCAAGAGATACAGCTTCCTGTGATGGATTTATTTTGACCAGATTCACATGAAACCAAAGTATAAATTAGATAATGTCAATGTTTTACATTATAATAGAGATCTTTGTGTGTGTTTTTTTTTCCAGAGCCTTCTTTTCAGCATTAACAATAACAACAATGAAAATAGCTGTTATTTATTGAGCACTTACTATGTGGAAGGTGTTTCCCATGTATAATCTAATTTAGCCCTCAATAACCCCGTGAGTTGCCTACTTTACCCTCATAGAAAATGAAGATAAAGCTGTGATAACTTATGCCCCGAAGGTCAGAATACTATTCAAGATTCTTTCAGTTGCAAGAGACAGGAACTCAATATAGGCATGCTTAGGAAAAGGGGGGTTTGGAGGGTAGGGTGGGGTGGTCTCAACCTGATAAAGATCCTAGAGCTGTTCACAAGGAAATCCTGCAGGAACCAGGCCCTCGGGGACGGGAACTAAGGACTGTCCAAGCCACCAGGGGGCGCTGTCTCATGTCCTCGTTCCCCATTCATCCCTGCTCATCCCTTTTGGTCTCTCTTTTGCAGATAAGCTCTCACATATGAGGGGGAAGAAAGCGACCAGTACCCCCATGTGGAAACTTCCAGGGAAGAGCTCTGATGGGCCTGGTGTGGGCCATGTGCCTATTCCTTGGACTTGTCCAGGAAGACATTATACAGTAATGGGCAAGAGGAAGAGGCTGACCAAAGAAAGAGGAGAGGCTGACCAAAGAAAGGGGGCAGGTTTTTATCAGGCAAAAGGGGATGGGAAAATGAGTGTTGGTGACAAAATCAGCACCTTCAGCTTCTACTAAAGTCGCAAAGTAGTGTGATAGTATCAGCACAAATCCACCTGTTCTTGTTCAAAAGCCTGCTTCTCTGTCCATTATACTTCTCTGTTTCCACATAAAGGTGAATTATTGGGGGGCTTCCCTGGTGGTCCAGTGGCTAAGGCTCCATGCTCCCAATGCAGAGGACCTGGGTTCGATCCCTGGTCAGGGAACTAGATCCTACATGCTGCAACTAAAGATCCTGCGTGCCGCAGCTAAGACCCGGCGCAGCCAAATAAATAAATAAATATTTTTTAAAAATTATTTGAAAGCTTACTGGACAGGAGGTTGGAGTGGTTTCAGGAAGACATTTCACTTAAACTCCGGGAAAGCAAAGCATGATTCAGTTGCTTACCTCCTCAACTCTGACCACGCGTTATATTTTCGGTTGTATATTTATCACTGACTAAAATAATAGCAGCAGTAATAACAGCCACCTCAACAAAATCCAACTAGCTGTGTGATGTAGGACAAGTCAATTAATCTCTCTGAGCCTGAATTTCACTATCTGTGATATAGTCTTTTGCTAATAAGGTAGTGATGGAGAATTGAATCTAACAATGTGTCTGAAGCACAAGGCAGTGTCAGTGTAGGCATACCTCATTTTATTGCGTTTTGCTTTATTGCACTTCATAGATATTGTGTTTTTTACAAATTGAAGGTTTGGGCAACCCTGCATTGAGCAGGTCTATCGGTGCCATTTTTCTAGCAACACTGACTCCCTTCATGTCTCTGTGTTACATTTTTGTAATTCTTGCAATATTTCGAACCCTCCACCAGCAAAAGTATTACAACTCACTGAAGGCTCAGATGATGGTTAGCATTTTTTAACAATAAAGCATTTTTAAATTAAGGTATATACATTGTTTTTTTAGACATCTGCTATTGCACACTTAATAGATTACAATATAGTGTAAACATAACTTTTATATGCACTGGGAAACCAAAACATTCGGTCTGGAACTGAACCTTCAATATCTCCAAGGTATGTCTGTAAAGGAAAGGCCCAGCAAGCGATTAGACCAGTCTGGCTCTGGACTGTGTTCATTTACCTGTTTCAAATTACTGTCTCCATTAGCTCACTTTTTTCCTTGGCTTGGGAGCCTTGTGTGGCCTAATAGTTTTAAAAAAGACTTCATATTCATTACAATTGGGACTCACTTGGTAGCTGCTTTCTTAATCAAATAGTTGGTTAAGTTCAGTACATTTTTTAAAATGGTTAACATTTTGTTTTAAGTAAATGCACATTTGTACATCCTCCAGTCAATCTTTTAAGACAGAACCAAGGCTTTTGAGTATAGATACATCATTTGGTTTTCACCTCACCTTTCATGTCAGAGTGCATCAGTAACGCCTTACCTACCATGTCCAGCTTTAATGTCTTTAAAGTAGAGTGAGAACCTAAGGATACATTGTGTAGCAGTATAATGCAGCATCCTTCCAGATTTTAATTTTTTCTTGGATTTGTTTTTTTTTAATAGTTGTTTCCCCCATCCCTACTTTGACAGCATTTTTTAAGCTATTCTCTGCTGTCTTTTCAAAACATTTAACCAAGTATTCATAGAAACATGTGTCTTTCTTCAACTCTGCTTCATCAGTTCACATAATATTTCATTATATTTTGGAATAACAATAGCAACTATAAATGTCATTAACAGGTTTGGAGGTGAACACGACTGAATCTTGGTGGGTCAGTGTGCCAGACAGTTGTCCAACTTCCCTGAGCATTCAGGATGCTTGGGACATTAGTCAATGTCCTACAGAAATCAGTTAAGAAAAAAAGTCAGTGGTGTACGTGAGAAAGGCCCCAAACTATTTACCTTTCACAAGTTCTCTATTCTACCCATATACATAATTTCCCCTGCTTTGCATCTTATCTTACTCTGTTGTGCTCTGGGGCAAAGTCTTCCCTCCTTCGGTTTCCAGCCAGGTTTCAGTATTCATTCATTTTCATGCATTCAGCAGCCCTGCACGGAAGACTCCCCCTTATGCTGATCTTGTGCTTGAGGCTAGGGGTAACCCGGATGTAAATGACACAGGCCGTGGACCAAGAGTTCAGGATCAGGTGTGTTCAACTGCCCCTCCCTTGTACAGCCCTCCTTAACCTCTGGTCTTATGTTCAGTTCCCCAAAACAGACCTTGAGACAATGATTCTGGTGAAAAGTGTTTATTCAAGAAGAGGTAACATGAAGAAGGCCAAACAGGTCAAGGTACAAGCAAAGTTTCAGAGAGGGCATTACTGGCTCAAAACCACTGGGAAAGTCCGGAGACAGTGTAAGTAACCCTTAGATTTGTCCTGATCAGGACACAGGAGCTGGAGCATTTATCCCCCATCATTGTTGAAGACTATCCCCAGGGGGTGCACGTTCCCAGGCATCTCCCGACTCCTTATTCACAGAGTGAGGATAGCCCACTTGCCCATGAAGATTTAAATATGATTGTCTCAAACTACCACAATATTATAGTGGGAAATAAAGTACCCTTCAACTGTCTCAGAGAAGGAACACAGGAGAGAGGGGATGGGTCCGACTTTTCTCTAGTTCCCTCTGACTTTAACCTCCTACTTATACTAAAAATCTTCTAATCTGCCTTTCCTTTCCTGTATAACATTTTTCTATACCCCCTGTCCAAACTCCCCCTCTCCCCCAAACTGGATAGCTTCTTCTTATTTCACCTCTCAAAGTACCTTTGACTCATGCTTATATTTAGCAAATTTTACGCAAGGTTTGTGGTGATGGAGATGGGCTACGTCCCCAAATAGTGAAGCACATTTCTTAAAAGTGTAGGAGAGATGTCCCTGTGCTTAAGAGCTTTCATCATTTTTCTCACTAGGGAATTTTCTCTGATTCTTTCTCCTACCAGTGTTCAGGCCTCCCACAATTACTCTGGGTCATTCTCTCTCCTAGAATCTTCATCCCCTTTCTTAGCTCATTTGCCTTCACTCTCACATTCTGGGGCCTCATCTTTATTATTTAGTGTTGGTGTTTCCCCCACAAATGCCAGGTCATCCTGATAGGAATTCTGTGATTGGCTCTTAAAAGAACCATTTTTTCCTTTTTTCAAACACGTGAAACATATTTTTTGTTAGATTGGCAGTTGTTGTTATTAACTAGATTTTTTCTTATTTCTTGCAATCAGTTTTTTAAATTAATTAATTGATTAATTAATTTATTTATCTTTAGGGGAATTTTATGTATGTATGTACATATGCATTTATTGTAGCTCTTGCCATCTGTTCCAGTGTTGTTTTTTTTAAAATAAATAAATTTATTTATTTATTTTTAATTTATTTTTGGCTGTGTTGGGTCTTCATTGCTGCACACGGGCTTTCTCTAGTTGCGGCGAGCGGGGGCTACTCTTTGTTGTGGTGCGCTGGCTTCTCACCGCGGTGGCTTCTCTTGTTGCGGAGCACGGGCTCTAGGTGCACGGGCCTCAGTAGTTGTGGCTCGAGGGCTCTAGAGCACAGGCTCGGTAGTTGTGGCACATGGGCTTACTTGTTCCGCGGCATGTGGGATCTTCCCGGACCAGGGCTCGAACCCATGTCGCCTGCACTGGCAGGTGGATGTTTAACCACTGCGCCACCAGGGAAGTCCTGTTCCAGTGTTGATTCAATATGGCTTATGTCACAGCTACAGAGTGGATCTTCATCTGTTTTAATTGAGGAGAGTTGGTTTTTATCTTTATTCCATTCGGCTTCTACGCAGTCTCATTGGTGATACCATGCACCTCCGTGTTCAGTGAGGAAGTCTTATCCTTTCTGAATTTTCTTTTAGGAAAATGTTCTCCCAGGCTGACTGCTGTAGGAGTTCTATCAGGTTCCCGTTCTCCTGAGTTCCTTTCTTTGCTATCTAGCCAAGGTCAAGTCCAATCAGTGCCTTTTCCAGCCTTTTCTGAACAACTTCATCCTTCCTCTTGCTAACTCCCAGTTCTCCCTAACTTACTTTAGTTCTTTTCCCTGATTTCGCTATTTTTTTCCCACATATCATCCACATTGGTTCATTATTGTCTGTCCCTCTATTGTATGGTTTTTCCTCAGCTTATGCAAACTGATAGCTCTTGTCAGTAAACCAAAGAAATGTAATTATAATATGAAAACAAGAATCGGGTTGTGTAATTAATTCATTTAATAAACAATTATTGTGAAGTGTAGTGTGCAAAGCATTATGGTGAGCACTATGTAAAATTCATAACATAAACTCTACCTCCAGTAATTTTATAGTTCAGTAGGAGAAAAAACATACACGGAGAGAAAATTATAACCAAGTTAGACGTTGGTAAAGGCGTTAGGTACAGATAAACTACTGCAGAAACAAACTAAAAGTTTGCAAATTTTCTAAATTACCTCCCCTCATTGTGGATGTTTAGCCAGAACTTAGTTTTTCTAATCTTTAGCAAGGGTCATGTCTTGCTAGGGTGTCTGTGTCTAACAATACTTTCCAGAAAAAGGATACCTCTCATTGACAGTTCTGAAGGCCTTCATTTTTCTGACTACAAAATAAATAACATCTTCTCTAGAGATTGCATCAGCATGCAAGATGGGAAAAAAACATTTGATTTGGCTTTTAAAAATACCTGAGAGCAAATTCTGGGTTTTACTTAATTTTACTTTTGGCCACTGGATAGAATCATGACTAATACAAGCACTTACTAATTTTCTTACTTTACTCCTCTGAAAGCCATCTGTATGATGAGGATAATAGCAGAGTTGTTGTGATCAAAGAAATCAAGTGAATATATTTCAAAATACATAAAGCACTGGGAATTTGGTGTATTATTATTAATAAAAGTAAATGAAAAATCTGTAAACAGATGAGAAAATAAAATTCCAGCCTTAATCAACAAAGAACTGCAAAAATGTGGGTGGGAGAGTCATCATTCTGCCCCATTTAGAATGGCTTCACTTAGATTTCCTGGCATCTATTATCAGGGACAATTGTGTGTTGCACATATAATTTTCTTTTCTTTGTCAGACCTACATGCAACATTTACCCTTCTGAGAATACTCAGGATACAAAGTGACATTTTTAAGCTACCCGTGAAGATTCACTTATCTCAGTGGAGTTGTTTTATGAAAGGTACAGGATACAGTGGCTAGAGCACAAAAGAGGTAGTCAGCAGATAATAATATAAGTAGTGATAATAATAAGGCTTTGTCTACGTACAATTTTTTTCTCTTAAAATCCATATTCTGGCTACATAATACATTCTTTTGTTCCTGAGTAATTAAATAATTCTAATACATAATGTGTTGTATATTAATAAATTGAGAGAGGGTAGGAAATAATTGTAACGAGTATTATCATAGTAGTACTTTGTATACTGTGTATCAATTATAATTAATTGCTAAGTACTGCTATCCAAAATCTTATCACAATTTATAGCCTAATATAATTTATAGTCATTTGCACCTAGAAATAGTATCATATCAGGTATTTGTCAAGTTTATCTTAATTCGATTACAATCCTTGCCAGAAATTTATTTTTTTCTACTCATAATGTGCTGAAGGAAAAGATAGTTTTATAACTTCTCCCTCTGGCCTGTTCAGATACTTAACAAAGGAAATTTCTCTTTATTCTTAATTTTACTTTTGGTCATTTTCTTTTATATTAGAATCATGACTAATGACAAAGAGTAATAGACCGTCATTATCATTAAAATAACATGTAATACATCCACAGATAACTAAATTATTCAACATTTTTGTTCTTCATATTCTTCTTGACTCTTCTCCCAAGCTGAAGATAAAACTTATTTTTGCTATGATTTACACTTCTCTACTCTTTCACCTGACCAGGTATGTATAAGACCTGTGGTCATGCACTGAAAACGCCTAATTCCATTACTTCCCTAGCCTCAGCCTCACTGCTTTTCAGAATCTACACAGCCTGGCTGAGGCAGATATAATATGGCACTTAGCATCATTTTGGGGTGTGTGTGTGTGTGTGTGTGTGTGTGTGTGTGTGTGTATACAGCTTTTTTCCTCTTCACAAAAATGGACTAATCATGCTACTTCTGGTAGTGGTAGTAAGAGAGGGGGAGGGCAGGGGGAAAAATTCCCCCCCTTCCCCATGAAGAGAAGAATAAACTGAATAAAATGATTAAAAAAAAATTTCAGGGCACAGGAAATTGACCAAATGCCAACAACAACTTGAGAAGGTTTACTCAGGAATAACTGATGCTTCCTTGGTAAATAATGGTGACCTTATATTGTATTGTATTCTTACAATACGGCCATTTCTACCCCTCCTACACTTAAGTAGTTAAAACCTATCACTGGGGTGTTCTTAGTGGGCTTAGTGTGAAGTAGGTTACAGAGCAGCTAAGAATTTATTGGAGGATTTTGGTAATGGGAGCCAAGAGATTGTAGAAGAACAGATAATAAATGTTCCATGCATGCCTGGCTAACTGATAAACTACACATGTGTATGTGATACCCCAGGGAACCAAGCAAGCTTGGAGAGACATGCAAACATGCTTTGCCTTTGAATGTGTTCCTCACATTTAGGATAGCTAAAACTAAAAAAAACTGATGCTATCAAGTGTTGACGAGTTGTGGAGAAACTGAAACTCTCCTGTCTTGTTAGTTGGAATGTGAAACAGTGCAGCCACTTTGGAAAACATGTTGGCAGCTTCTTAAAAACTCAAATATAAGTTTACCATATGACCCAACAATTCCACTACCCAAGAGAAATGAACATTTGTGTCTGCTGATCAACTTTATGCAAATATTTATAGCAGCATTACTCAGAATAACTTCAAACTGTAAAGAACACACATCCACGAACTGCTGAATGGATAAACAAAATGTAAGATATCCATACCATGAACTATTGTTCAGCAATGAAGAAAGAACAAACTACTAAAGCACTAACAATACAGATAAATCTAAGAAACATCATGTAAGTGAAAGAAGCCAGTCACAGAAGCTTACATTCTGTATGATTCCATTTATATAATATTCTAGAAAAGGTAAAACTGTAAAACTATAGTGACTGGAAACCAAGCAGTTGTTCTCAGAGGTCAGTCCTGGAGGCCTTAACTGACTGCTTAGGGATATCAGGTACTCTTGAGAGGTGATGGAAATGTTATTATTAAGTTTGAAAATGCTTGTAGCTGCATAACTATATATATTTACTAAAAGTTTTCAACCTGTGCACTCAAAATGGGTGAATTTTACTGTATAAAAATCACACCTCTATAAAGCTATAAAAACATGGATTAAAGATCTTTTTCTTATTTGCTAGTAATCCCCACGAATGAAGGGAGGTGTCTAGAAGCCTCTAATTTTTGAAGTCCCTCTTTACAATTTTCGTATTACGATTTAGTATTATTCCCATAGTTCTTTTCAGTTTCTCCTATATATCTCAGAATCTCTGTTTCAGTCTCTGCGCAAGCCATTAACAATGTGTGGACAGCATTGGATTAATACCTGCATCTCAGATATTTTATTAAAATTATATACTACTGATTTAATTATTAAATAAAAGTGTTGCTGATGTAATCTGCTATGATTTCTTAAACTTTCTTTTGCGTTTTGAAAGGTTTCTCTACTTTATAAGCTATATATGTAAAGGAAATCCTATATTTATGCTGAAATACTTTTTTTTACCATCATGTTATAACATTTGGCTAGATTTCTGTAATTCAGTTTTGCCCAATTCCTAATGGAATACCTATGGGAACTCAGGAAATGATTATAATTTGTAATTACATCTAAAACTAAGGCTGACAGTCAACATATTGCCAGACCATAGGGAGCATTTTCATTAATTAAAAACATATGAAGCAGAAACGAGAATTTGAATATGAAAGAGACATTGGCATATGGTTTTCACCTAAGGGAAGGGAAACATTCTTGCTTGAGTATAAAGAATATAAAATTTCTCACTGACATCTTTGCTTGCAGATCAAAAACTCAGACCTTTATCAGCCCAAAACAGCACATCTATTTCTCTGCTATAGTAAGTTATTATTTTGAAGTAGTGAGACATTGTTCCCCACCCCACTCCAAAGTTCCTCTTAGTCAAGTGGCTTCAGAGATTGCAACCCCCAGAAAACAATGAGTCAGACAATGATAGGTGGGCACACTAGATCTAGATAGTTCTCTTCTCATCATTTTGAAGACTTGGAAGAAATCATATCACTAGAAATAATTTTATGAATAAATCAAGCTTTTAAAAAGCAGGGACATGAAGCCTTTAAAAGAGAAGAGATAAAATAAGTACAGAAATTCAAAGGGAAATGGATGCTATAAGGAAACTATACAAACGAATTTAACAGCTAAATTAAAAACAGCTCATTCAGCTCAATGTTAAAGAAACAAACAACCCAATCCAAAAATGGGCAGAAGACCTAAATAGACATTTCTCCAAAGAAGACATACAGATGGCCAAGAAGCACATGAAAAGCTGCTCAACATCACTAATTATTAGAGAAATGCAAATCAAAACTACAATGAGGTACCACCTCACACCAGTTAGAATGGGCATCATCAGAAAATCTACAAACAACAAAAGCTGGAGAGGGTGTGGAGAAAAGGGAAACCTCTTGCACTGTTGGTGGGAATGTAACTTGATACAGCCACTATGGAGAACAGTATGGAGGTTCCTTTAAAAACTAAAAATAGAATTACCATGTGACCCAGCAATCCCACTACTGGGCATATACCCAGAGAAAACCATAATTCAAAAAGACACATGCACCCCAATGTTCATTGCAGCACTATTTACAATAGCCAGGTCATGGAAGCAACCTAAATGCCCATCAACAGACAAATGGATAAAGAAGATGTGGTACATATATACAATGGAATATTACTCAGCCATAAAAAGGAACGAAATTGAGTCATTTGTTGAGATGTGGATGGATCTAGAGATTGTCATACAGAATGAAGTAAGTCAGAAAGAGAAAAACAAATATCGTATATGAACACATGTATGTGGAACCTAGAAAAATGGTACAGATGAACCAGTTTGCAGGGCAGAAGTTGAGACACAGATGTAGAGGACAAATGTATGGACACCAAGGGGGGAAAACTGTGGTGGGGTGGGGATGGTGGTGTACTGAATTGGGCAATTGGGATTGACATGTATACACTGATGTGTATAAAATTGATGACTGATAAGAACCTGCAGTACAAACAAACTAACAAACAAACAAACAAAACAACTAATACTAAAAAAAACAAAAAGAAGGAATGAAATACTGACACACACTACAGCATGGCTGAACCTTGAAAGCATGGTCTCACTGAAAGAAGCCAGACACGATAGGCCACATATTGAATGATTCCATTTCTATGAAATGACCCAAAGAGGTAAATCCATGGAGACAGAAAGCAGAGCAGTGGTGACCAGGGACTGGGGTGACAGGAATGAGGAATGACTGCTTATGGGGGGGGTGGGATTATCTCTTGTGTTGATGAAAATGTTCTAAAATTGGTTCTGGTGTTGGTTGCACAAGTCTGTGAATATACTAAAAACCATTGAATTGTGTACTTTAAATGGGAGAATTGTGTGATATATTATCTCAATAAAGTGGTTTATAAAAAAAAACCAAAAACCTTAGTTAGAAGACGGAAATTCAGAATCTTGAATAAGGGATATAAAGGTCAAATTTAAGAAGATGCAGTGTAATGTAGGGAAAAATGACATAAACAATGAAAAAAGTTAAATATTATCGTAATGGGAAGATAATAAATGGAAATCCAATTTAAGAATTATGAATTTCTTGAAAAATAAATCACAAGAATTGGAATAGAAGCAACAATCAAAAGATACAACTGAAGAACACTTGGCTTACACTGGAAATATAACTGCGTGTACAGATGTTAAAAAGTACTGAATTTCTTACATACCCTAGAAAATTGAACTGTGAAGAAATAAATAAACTTAATGCATCTTAAAAATATAAATTAAGGAAAAAAAATAAGATACAACTATACATCTATTAGAATAAAGTGGGTAAAAACTGACAGTAGCAAGGTTGGTGAGAATACTGAGCAAAAGAACTTTCATTCGTTGCTGGTGGAAATGCAAAGTGGTACAGCTACTTTGGAAGACAGTTTGCCAATTTCTTACAAAGTTAAACATAGTCTTAACATATGATACCGCAATTGCACTCCTAAGTATTTACCCAACTGATTCAAAAAGTTATGTCCCTCCAAAACCTGCACATGAATGATTATAGCAGCTTTATTCATAATTGCCAAAAATTGGAGGAAACCCAGATTTCCTTCAGTAGGTAAATGGATAAGCATACTGCAGTACATCTACATAATGGAATACTTATTTATTAATTAAAAAGAAATGAGCAGTCAAACCACAAAAAGACAGATGGATCTTAAAAATGTATTGCTAAGTAAAAGAAGCCAAACTTATAAGGCTTTTTAATGTATAATTCCAATTATCTGACATTTTGGAAAGGTAAAACTATAGCAAGAGTAAAAACATCAGTGGTTGCCAGGGTTATGGGGGAGAGTTGACTAGATGAAGCAAAGGTGATATTTTAGAGTGGCGAAATTCTTTGGTATGACATTGCAAGGGTGATACATGACACTATGCATTTATCAAAACCTATAGACTTTGCAACACAAAGAATGAACCTTAAAATAGTAATTTTAAAAATCAGAAGTTCAGGGGATCCCAAGATGGAATGTAGAATGTGACAAAATAATTTGACTGTTACAGGTATATGAAGCAAGGTGGGAAAAGATTCTGACCTAAGTAATTTTGGAAATGAGGGGCATCTGTAAGATGAAAGCAAAAAAACTGTATGTAAGCCCTGTACTCTAGTTAATAAAATTCTTTCTTACAGTTTACAGGTTAAGAATTCTGATACCAGTATACATATATACTGGAATTGAAAAATTAAGTAAATTGATGGCAAATAGTAGGAACAAACTTTCTCACTTTTGGAGTGGGAGGTTATACACAGAAAGAGGAGGAGGCTAGAATAATCCACATGGTAATAGATTAGAGTTAAAGATACTAGTATGAGCTCATTTTTAGTTTACTTTCAATATAGATGGCTATATAGAAATATTTATAGTTATGTGTACATATATGGTTTAGTATACACACATATATTTCCTTGCTCTGTAAACTAAAAGAACCTAGAAACAAGAACACCCCAGTAGCAATGAGCCCACCTACCACCCAGATCTTGGTTCCTAATACCATTCTCCAATAAAAGAAACCAGAGCTACATAGAGAAATGGCTGATTCTATAATAAGAACAGGAAATATACAGGATGAGCATGGAGTATCTTTTAGTGCCAGAAAGTATGTGTGTGTGTGTGTGTGTGTGTGTGTGTGTGAGAGAGAGAGAGAGAGAACCTAAATATCCACACTGATGAGGGTATATGTCAAAGGGACACAACATCCAACTGAAAGAACTCCCAGTGGCCAAAGTTGGAACAATTTGAACAACAAAATAAAGTAGTAATGGGTTATTATTTAGTGTAAAAGATAGCAATTAATGAGTCCATACTCATATAAATAAATAAAGTAGTAATGGATTATAATTCAGTGTAAAATATAGAAATTAATGAGTCCATATAAATAAATAATTGAATAAATAAATGTGAAGAAAGAGACAAATCTCTCATGCAGAATTCCAAGTCATTTATGTAGATACTCCTCCCTCAAGGAGCTGGAGCATAATTCCCCACTCTTTAAGTGTGGGCTACACATAGTGAGTGACTTCCTTCCAAAAAAAGAGGCTCTTGGGCTTCCCTGGTGGCGCAGTGGTTGAGAATCTGCCTGCCAATGCAGGGGACACGGGTTCGAGCCCTGGTCCGGGAAGATCCCACATGCCGCGGAGCAACTAGGCCCGTGAGCCACAACTACTGAGCCTGCGCGTCTGGAGCCTGTGCTCCCAACAAGAGAGGCCGCGATAGTGAGAGGCCCGCGCACCGCGATGAAGAGTGGCCCCCGCTTGCCGCAACTAGAGAAAGCCCTCGCACAGAAACGAAGACCCAACACAGCCAAAAATAAATAAATAAATTAATTAATTAAAAAAAAAAAAAAAGAGGCTCTTGCCCTCACTTACTACCCTTGTTCTAGAGAAGTCTTAAGACCAGTGCCCCAGTGGTAGCAGTGACAACAGTTAGGCAATCCAAACTATGGACTCAGAAAAAACCACTGTGCTAAGAGTCAGGAGCCTCTGATTCTAACCTCCACACAACCGCTGAGCGAAGTGTCTGAATCTGAAGTATCTCATCTCTAAAGTAAAGATAATACAATTTACTGTTCTACAGTCAAGAGATTCAATACCAGATGATTTTTAAGTTTTCTTATAACTCTAGGATTTATGATGGCAGGAAGATGTGGTAATGACCTGGTTCTGTCCCTTTCTCTGGGTTCCCACTCTTACTCCAACTAAAGATTGGCTTGGATACTTTGACCCAAGGTAGACCTGCCAGAGTCTAAGAAAATTGTCAAGTCATGACTTCTCAGTCCCAAGTAGTAGTCCTGCAGATTCCCTTTTTCCTTTTCTAGTTCTTTTCCTGACATTTTCAGATCCTTGGCCTTGGAATCTGCATTGGATTTCATAAACTGTGATCAAATACCAAGGAAGTAAATAAAACAAAACTGATTCTGTCCCAAGAAAAGCAGAGAAGCTCTCAAATTTAACTCTGGGCGACAACAGGATGTTCATCTTAGCTTACCTGTTTCCAACATCAGCAGGTAGCAAGATTCTTTACATTTCCAAAATAAATGCCAAAGCAACTGCTGAAAGCCAAAGTTAAGAAGGGTAAAGTGTTTGGTACTGAAAATCAAAAAAGCTTTACAATTAGCAACAGCTAATGCTGCGTAGTTGTTTGAAATGTGCTTTTCTTATGTTCTGGTGGTGCCATTAATGAGGAGAAGGGATGAGGGGTCACCAGTTAAGTAGGAGAGCTGGACCAAGGGGTGGGCCAGCTGGGCAGCTGCTGAGGTCAGTAGTATACATGGAGCACTGAAACTTTGCAACACTAGACTATCTGGGAAAGTGATGAGATGGAGCAAATTGTGTTGACCAGGACTCCTTTCAGGAAGGTTATTGGATGTGTTCAGAAGGAACATTTGATAGGCTGCCTGGGACAAAGAGGAACATATCCAATTCCTGGAGGAATGTCAAATAAGCAGCTCATTTTTTTTAATTTTTTTTTATTGTGGTAAAAGTCACATAATATGAAACATATTATTTTAACCATATTTAACTGTACAGTTCAGTGACACTAAGTACATTCACATTGTTGCACAACTCTCACCATCATCCATCTCCCAAATTTTTCACCTTCCTCGACTGAAGCTCTGTCCCCTTTAAACACTAACTCCCCATTTGCCCTCCCCGCCCCACCCCCACCCCTCAGCCCCTGGCATCTACCAGTGTGCTTTCTGACTCTATGAATTTGATTATTCTAGGTACCTCGTATAAGTGGAATCAAACAGTAATTGTCTGCACCTAATGTATATTGGAATGCATTTTTAAGGTTAAAAATGGTACAGATGAACCTATTTGCAAAGCAGAAATAGAGACACTGACGTAAAGAACAAACGTATGGACACCAAGGGAGGAGGGGGGATGTGGGATGGATTGGGAGATTGGGATTGATGTATATACACTACTATGTATGAAGTAGGTGGCTGGTGAGTGCCTACTGTATTAGCACAGGGGGAAAAAAAAAGAAGGTACAATCTGTTTGCAAGCAGCTCATTTTTAACATGATCAATAGACTTGAGTTCTACCACTACCATCTTGTCCTCACTAAAGTTGCTTCCAGTTTCTCCCATCTCAATAACTGATCCCCCATTTGTTAAACCCAGAATCTAGTAGATGTCCTTGATTGCCTTTTATGTTTACTGCCCTAATCCAGTCCATCAGCAAATCCCTTTTCTCTATCTCCAAAGCATGCAACACAGTCATTCACTTTCTATGGTCTCAATTCTTACCAGGCTAGTCATTTGTTTCTTTTTAATATCCATATGGAAGGGCATTTTTGTTTTCTTACTTTGCTACTAAGTTCAAGTTTTGCATAGGAATGCTGTATATATATAACATGCTGCATATATATACATACACATATATATTTCAGATATTCTTTGGGACTTGTTAAAATTTTCTTTAAGCCTACCAGTTATCCGATCAATTTCATAACTAATTCACATGCAACTGAAAATAAGGTATATTATTCAATACAGAAATTCCATACTAATTATTAAGCTTTTTTAGATCTTCTATATCCTTATGAATTTTTCATCTTTGATTTATCTATTTCTGTGAGAGGACTGCGGAAGTCTTCTATTTTCAGAGTGTGTTTGTTCAATTTTTCTTTTCCCTGTAGTTTCTGCTATATGAAAATTGATGCTGTTACTGAATGCATAGATATTAACAATTATTATATCTTCGTTTACAATTTACAAATTGTAGTTTTTAGTAGTATAACGTGTTTCTCTTTGTCTCATTTAATACTCTTTGATCTGAATTCTACTTCGTCTGATAATAAGATTAAGTCCTCTATTTTCTTTTTCTTTGAATGTCCCTGGTAAATTTTTGAGCACCCTTTTGTTTTTAACCTTTCTGAATAATTTATTTTGGATGCATTTCAGGAATAAAGCATAACGCTGGATTTTGCTTTGTTTGAAAATCTCGTTCTTTAGAAGGGGAGATAATACCATGTATATTTATTGATACATTAAAATCCTTCACTGTATGTCTGCTTTACTTCCTCTTTGGTGAGGAGTCCTTCCATATTCTTAACTGTGTGAATGTAGCCTTTATAATTAAAGGAGAATTTTGCTGATTATAAAATCCTATTTCATATTTCCTTTCCCTGAATACCTTAAAAATGTTGTTCCATTGTTTTCTAACATATAAAAAGGGACTGTCAGAATAACATCCTAATCTAATTTTCTTTCCCTCATAAGTAATGTGGCTCTTTGCCTGGAATCTCAGATTCCTTTTTAAAAGTCCTTTAGTTTTACTACAATATGTCTCTCTCTTGAATGTTCTGGGTTGTGTTTCCAAGGTACATGATGATGTGCCCTTTGAATATGAAAATTCAAGGCTTCTTTTATTTTAGGAAAGGTTCTTGAATTATGTTTCTTTAATATTTATTCTGTTCCACAGCTTCTTCAGTGTCTTCAATTATATGAATATTTTATTTCCTTTCCTTGACTTTCATATCTATCACTTTCCCTCAAATGTATTCTATTCCTTTTTAAAAAAATTCCCTTTGATTTTTTCACTTTTCTTCTTTACATCCCATATCTCCCTTATTATATTTTCCATGGTGTCTATTCCTTCCTGTGTACCTTCTCATTAGGTCTTCATTTTCAGAATTTTTCTTTTAAAGTCCTTTCCTATGTTATGGCAGTTCTCATTTCATATCTTCTTGTTGTCTAACCATATCATTTCTAAATTCATCTACTTCTGATTTGTGCCAATTTTAAATCTCCAATCATTTTTTAAAGTTTCTTTCAACTTGGTTTGAAATATGGTTACAGTTTTGTCTGCTTTGCAGGCACATTTTTGGTACATTCTCACTGTCTATCAGAATGTTATTCAGTATATTTTCATCTATTTTTCTTTTTATAACTCTGAATGGGGTTATGTCATATTCCTTCTTTGTTTCCATGTTTAAATGAGATAGTTTTTCCTGTGATGGGAAAGGGATGGGTCAGGGTGATTTCCCAGCTTCATGATCCAAGAGCTTCCCTACTGTACCAAGAAGGACCAGCGCATGGTCTCAGTGTATCAGTGGCTTCCTCTCTCAGAGCTTGCTCTGTTTCAGGGAGGTTTTCTGCCTCCATCCTTGTGTTTACCAGGGACCCAAAGGCCTCACCTTCTGAGACAGTGCTCTCACTTTAGGATACATTTCCTGCCCAATATTTCCTGGGATCTGCTTCCTCTGGGCTCCTTTTTCCCTTAACCCCACATTTGTTGTATTTTGCTCAATTTTTATCCCTTTTCTATCACTAGTCACTCAAGGTGAGGCTTAGTCCTTTGGAGGGAAAATGTTTGCTGAATAATTTTGAGAGTGGGCTTTGACTGATTTGTCTATATCACTGTGTAGCTTGAGCCCTTTCCCTACCTCGGAGCTCATGAAGGCATTCCCAAATATTGCCCATTATTTTACTGAAGATACAGTCTGCGGGAGTTTTTCCTTTGCTATCCTAGATGTTCCATTTGGGTGCAGATGGTTTGCAATGACATAAAACTACATCTTTATCATAATTCCACTGCTCCAGTGTCATTTCAAGACATAAAGCATGCCCTATCAACTTCCAGCTTAAAACACTCAAAAGTTTCCCACAAGACTCAAAACAGAACCGAAATTCTTTATTCCAGTCTACAGTTTCTCACAAGATCAGGTTCCTACTAACCTCTCTGACCTCATTTCTAATCACTCTCCCCTTGCTCCCTACACCCCAGAGACACTAGCCTTCCTTCTGCATCTCAGACACACAAGCTCATTCCCCAAGAGGGTCAGTGCCTGGAATAACTCAGAAAGATCTGCCCTGTCCTCCAACCTAAAGCAGTCACCCAATTACTCTCTTATCATGTTGTCTTAATAATCTTCCCACCACTTACCATGGTCTGGTGCCATTCCTGTTTACATATCCATTTATGTTCTGTCTCCTCTCCATTAGACTGTAGTCTCTGTGAGAGCAGAACTGCTGTCTACTTGTTTATTGCTCTACTCTTAGTGCCAAGAACAGTCCCTGGCACACTGACAGTCACTAAATATTTATTTAGTGAAATACGGAAGAATGGGAGGAAGAGAAGGATACAAAGGCAGAGTTATGAAAAGAGTATTTTGCTTTGGACACAGAAAAATGTGAATTTACATTGTACTTTAATTGCCGATTAGCTTTATGACTTTATGAATCTCTCAAAGACTCAGATCCCTAAAATCTGAAACAAGGAGGAAATATCATCTTTCTCACACTACTTGGGGGGAATATTAAATGCAATAACATATGCAAAAGCATTTAGCAAAGAAGTTGACATAGAGAGGTTTCATTTCTTCCCTTTTCCCACTCTCACCCTCACCTTCCTTCTTTCCCCAATCTCTCCTCCTCTAACTTATACTTATGCCAAGTTAACTAAGATGCACGTCTTTATGACCATTCTCAAACATGGACTTTTTTCTTCAAGAAGGTATCAGACTAAAACTTTGGGTACAAAGAATTCCTTGTGCTTGATCAAGTGCGTATGATTCTCTTAAGACTCTGCAGTTGGGTGATGATCCTTATATCTGTATACGACAATGTCTCTGCTTTCTTTGGTTTATAGCTACACCGGGATAGATTTGTTCTGGTTGTCATTTCAATTCTGGATAATTCCACTAGTATATGAAAAGGTTCATTCTGACTCATTGCTCTCCTACAGACAAGTACAGGAAAAAAGAAACAGAAGAGGGAAAAGTCTTCCTTCTGAATCTCTTGAACCATTCTTCCTTTCACCTAAAAGTCATTGCATAACAGTTCAATTAATAGCAAAATCCTCCAAACATATGAACATTCAGATATTCTTTGATTTTAAAATTCCTAGGTAGAGGAGACTTTCCCTTTATTGTTATTAGTTCTGTTTTTTATTAAATTCTAGTTTTATTGCATTGTGAACAGAGTGTTGCTTACACTATTCATACTTTCTGGGAGATACTGACATTTTCTTTGTTTTTCAATATATGATCAATTTTTGTGAATGTGCCATGGACAGTTGAGAAGAATATGTAGTCTCTATCATTGTGGTACAGGGTTTGATATATACCCACACGATCTACTCAGTTAAGTTGTTTAGATCTTCTATCTCATTAGTTATTTTTGTCTTCTTGATCTGACTTATACTGAAAGATGTATATTAAAGTCTCCTATTATAGGTGTATCTCTAACTATGTCTCTTTGCACTTTCTGTAGTTCTGTTTCATAAAGATGATTGATCTCTTATTTATGCATAAATATTCATGTGTTATATCTTCATTATGGACTATAGCCTTTAGCATTAAAAAGTATCTATCTTTGTCACGTCATAGCTTTTGGGCTTGAATTATTTGTCTGATATTAACATAGCTACCCTGCTCTCTTTCTATTTCCATTTGCCTGGTATAAGTGTGTCCATTCCATTATTTTTAGCTTTTCTGAATCATTTTAAGTGTGTTTCTCGAATATAGCACAGAGTTGGGTTACATTCTGTGAACTAAATTGAAAACCTTATTTGTTTAGTACATAAGTTTTTTTTTTAATGACCAATATGTTTTATCTCAACTCTATCAAAATATTTTATGATTCTGTGTATTTTGGTTTATTTGTTATGCTTCTTTCTCTATGAGATGTGTATTTCTTTGCATATGTATACTATATATATATATTTACTTTTAAATAAATAACATATAGTATATATTCATGTGTATGTATGTATTGATACACATTTCCTATTTTTGGTATTTAGGAAAATTTATATTTTTGTTCTAGTAATTACCTTTGCATCTATACCTTTTTAAAAGTCCTTAATCCCGTTTTTCTTATTTGACTTTTTCCTATTTGATATATCAGGGATTTTTGTTTTTGTTTTTGCTTTTTTTGTATCAGTTAATGTTACCTCTTAGCAAATAACAATGAGCTGTATCTATTTTCCTCTTTCCCTCTCCAATATCCTCCCCAAATTTGCATTACTTCTACTTTGTCACAATATACAACGTTTATATATTATTCTTCCATCCTCATCTCCACCTTTCCTTTATTCTTATATGTACATGTATCTATTTTATAATGCTCACTTCAGTTCTTTTGCTGAATTTTCTCCAGTCATCCCTCTATTGAATAAAACTCATCCCTAGTAGATTCCTCAGGAAGGCCTGAAGGGCTCATTGTTCCCCAAATTCTTGTATGTTAAAAACTGTTTACGTATTTGTTGATATTTGAAGAATAGCTTGGCTGGCTATCGAATCTTTACTTCACATTTTCAATCACTGAGTTTTCTAAAAGTGCTGCTCCATTGTGGCCTTGCTTGAATGTTAACTTTGAAAGGAATTGTATCTAATTCCTTTGCCTTTGTAAATATTTTATCTTTTTGCCTGGAGACCACAAGGAATTTATCTCTGAAATCTAATAGTTTTACTAGGATATGCCTCAGAATTAATCATTCTGGTTTAATCTTCCCAGGTACGCAGGGAGCCATTTCAATGTGCAGATTCAGATGTTTTTCTATTTCTAGAGAGGCTTTGTGAATTACAATTTTAATTATTTTAACTCTCTTCCATTATTTTTCTTCTTTATGTATTCCAATAATGTGGATATTATTGCTTCTCTGCCAGCCTTTCTATTATTTTTCTCTTTGACTTTTATTTTTTACTTCATTCTTCATGTCATTTTTAATTTCTTGCTTGTTTTATCACCTTCCTTCAATGCCTCTTATTAAATTTTCATTGGAGTCTATTCTACCTTGGGCTCTTGCAATTTATTCATTTATAAGAAAATTTTGTCTTTTTCTTCCACTTCTTTCCTGAGTTCAATCACCCCTTATATTTTTTTTCCCCTATTTTTGTCTATTCTGGTTTAAGTTCAGAATTTTGAATTCAAGGTGATTTTTTTCATTTCCTCCAAAGCTTGAGTATGTTTAATTCTATTTGGACTAAAATTTAAAATTACATTCTGCTCCATGGTTGGTTTTTTTTTTTTTTTTTTTTTTTGGCGGGGGGCGGGGTTTCCTTACTTGACCGGTGTCTAAATACTGGTCTTTTCCTCAGTGGTACAGCAGTGGGAAAAGACAATATTTAGGTCCTTCCAGGTATGGCAGCATGAGGTGGACTGAAGCGGATGGAGGCTCCGGGGACCCTGCATGGACACTCCCAATCTTGCGACCCCGGGATAGCAAGGGAGGCGGTTCCTGCCAGGGCGTGTATCCCCAGCGTGTGGCCGTATGCCCCACCCAGCCCTGCGCAAGTCGCCCCACCTCCCAGGCAGGAACTGCCCGGCCGTGACACCGCGAGGCGAAGGTGAGGGTGGGGACATGGACCCCAGAGGCAGCCGACCATGGAGGGGTCTGGCGGAACACAGGGAGGGGAAGAAAGGCAACCCAGAGGCAGTCCCACCGCCATGGGTCCCAGCCACGCGGGGCAGGACCCTCCCGCTTCCCAGCATCCGGGGATATGCGCACAAACCGCCCATGCGTGGCACGAGGGAGCTCTGGAACGGACCGTTCACTGCAGCCATGGCGGGAACTGTGTAAGTAAGGCTGCGTTTTATATTTCCACACAGTTGAACCTGATGACAGTTAATTAAATGGTGGATAAGGCAAATCCAGAGGGCAAAGCTCCTGTGGTTCGGGTCCCTAGCTGCCCGTGAGAATGACTGGAAACTTTTCCTGACCTGCCCAGCGCATATGTGACAATGAAAAGTGCCAGACCTAGCCCGGGAAAATGCCTGGCAGATTTCTTTTCCTCCCACTTCCAGCAGAATAAGGCATGAAATTAAGAGTGGAAAGTAAGAGTGAGATAGGGACGGACGAAGAAAGCGCGCGCGCGAGAGAAATGGCGGGAAGTCACGCAGCGCCTCTCAAGCGCAAGGGAGGCGAGAGGCTGAGGCTTACCGAATTCTCCTGGATGGCTCCAACAAGGATGGTATCCAGGGCAGGTTCTTGTGGCAGAGAGAATTCAGAGACAGGCAGGGAGGTCAAGAAAGCAAAGTGAGGATTTATTTAAGCGATAGTACGCCCCCGGGGGAGAGGAGGCAGTCTCAGGTGAGTAGCTGCACTGAGTTTCTTTGGCAAGCTGGTTATGTGGGTTGTAGAAATAAAGGGGTGGAATATTCATTTGGGAGGGAGGGGTTTGGGGGGTCTTTTTCCCTGATTTTCATCCCAGCTCCACCTTCCTGAGGGGAGGAAGGACTTTGGTCCTCATTTAGCCTCGATCGGAAGTGTCATGGCCTGGGTGCATGATGGGAACTTCTTATCTGCAAGGCTAATTTTATTGTAATGAGGGCATAGTGAGCAAAAGGTTACATTCAGATGCTGGAGATTCCCGCCTTTTCCCACCTTTCTTTGTCTGCCTCTAGGACACTTATCACCCAAAGTGTGTGGTTTCCTGTCAGTCTGGAGGTTCCTGCTTTTCTTTGTCTGCCCAAGGACCCCCCCCGCCCCCCCCCCCCGCGTTGTTTGCAAGATGCATGGTCCCGCCATTTGGACCTTGCCCTCCTTTCTTTGCTCGTATCTAGCTAACTGCCTGCTTTAGCAGTCTTATGCGAAGTATCTGCCCCTTTAAATTAGATGTGGCGCCTGCCCTTTAAGTCACCTATACTTAAAAATCTCTGCCCTGTAGTCCATGCCTCAAAATATTTGTAGTATTTTTAGATTTAGGGATGATTTAATCTTTCTAGTGACTGACCCAAATAACTCCCAGGCCTTTTTGCTAGTCCTCTTCTTCTTTCTTGCCCACATTTTTCTGGGTCTGCGGTTGTTCTCCACACAGTTTTCCAATGGGACAAGGGAGGGGTGGGAGCATGAGGGATTATACTGAGGAATTTGTTGACTTTTCTCTTTCTATTCATGGTTACTTTGCAGTTTTGACATTCTCTGTCTTTAGTTAATGCTGAGGGTATGGCTGCATGTAGAAATTCCATAGTTATGAAGTTATTTTGTATCATTTGGGGAGGAAATTTGCTGAGGCTGATTACTACACAGCTTACATTGTCTTTAGCCGGAAGTTTAAAAATGTGTTGTGATGAACAGAATTTGCTAAATTTAATGTGATACAATTTATCAATTATTTCCTTTATGATAAGTGCTTATTGTTTTTGTGTATGAAACTTGTACATGCTAAGGTCATGAGGATATTCTCTTATGTTTTATGTTTATTCATTGAACATTTTTTACCTCTCACATTCAAAATGACAATTTACCTAAAATAGATTTTCTTCTATTGTGTGAGCAAGGAGATCTATACTCCTTTTCTTCTTTCCTCCTGCCCCGTTCAGTCTCCTTATTCTTCTTTTTCAAGTGACTGTCCAAATAACTTGGCACAATTTATTGAAAGGTTAATCCTTTTCCTCACTCCACTGAAATATCACTTTGGCAAATATCAAGTGGCCATATGTGTTTTTATTTGTATAAATTCTCTTTTCTGTTCCATTGGTCTATTTGTCTTTGTGCATCACCCTAAGAAAGCAGTACTCACCGATATATTATATCCCACTAATTCTTTATTTTGGGGGGTGGTGGCTGGGGAAAAGGATGGCAAGAGAAAGCCAACCCCAAATTGCTGGTATGGATTTCTCATTCATTTTTTAAAAACTTCCTGTTTGGAAATAATTTTAAAATCACAGAAAATTTGTAATAGTAAAAATATTAAAATAGTACAAAACAACTGTACACCTTTTACTCTTAAATACCTCAGGGTGCATGTATTAAGACTAGGGATATGCTCTTACATTAATAACCAGAACACAGTTACAACTTAAGTAAATTTACCATAATGTTCTTTATTTAATTTACAATTTGTATTGCAATAATATCAATTGATCTGATATTCTTCATATCATTTCCCTCCTTCAGTACGGTATCCAGTCTAGGGGCAGGCTTTGCTTTTAATTATGTGTCTTCTGGCCTCCTCTACTCTGGACCAGTACAGCCTTTCCTTGTCTTTTAAGACAACCACAGTTTAAAGTGTACAGTCTCCCTCCTTTTTCAAATAAGACTTTCCACATCTTTGGTTTGTCTGGTGTTTCTCATCATTATACTCAGGTTACATAGTCTTGGCCACAATACCACCTGTTATTTCCTTATTGGGATATCACATCCTTATTGGGGTATCTACAGAAAATTTTTTACTTCAATTTTTAGAAGTTATTTATAAACTAGGGACAATATGCTTTTATCTATGATAGAGGCTGCAAATGTTTTATCCCAGTTTGTCATTTGTTTCTTTGCGTTTGCTTGTAATGTTTTTGCCTTGCAAACCCTTTTGGTTTTTATGTAGTCAAACTTAAACAGTCTTTTCTTCATGCATCTGCATTTTTCGTTATAATTAGAGAGGAAATCATTTGTATTTTCTTCTAGTATTCATAGTTTGTGGCTTTTTTTTTTTTTTTTTGGCCTTAATTTGGATCTCTGATCCATTTGGAGTTTGTATGTATGTATAGCAAATGAACCTAATTCTATCTTTTTCCAAATGGTTACTCATTTATCCAACATTTATTTTTTTAAAAATTATCAAAGTTGAAGTTATTTGGGGTATTACCTTTATCATATACTAGATTTTTCTATGTAGTTGGATGTATTTTTGAATAGTTTGCTCCAGGGGTCAGGGAATTCTTTTCTGTAAAAGGTCAGGTTATGAATATTTTTGGGCCTGTGAAACCTGTGGTCTCTGTCACAACTACTTATGAATGGGCATGTCTCTGTTCCAATAAAATTTTATTTACAGAGAGGTGGTGAACTGTATTTGGCCTGTGAGCCATAGTTTGGAATCCTCTGGTCTATTCTATTGCTTTATTTTGTCTGTACATTCATGAGACAGTACCACACTGTGTTAATTATAGAGGCTTTGTAGTTTATTTTAATATCTGGTAGGGCTAGTCTCCACTCAAAGCTCAATCTCTTCCTGAGTTTATTTTTCTGTGTGAAATTTAGCATCAACTTGTTAGGTTAAAAAGAAAACTCATCAGAAATTGTATTAGGATTACATTAAATTTAAAACCAGTTCAGTTTTAATTCTGTGTCTTGTTTGTCCCCTTTGCTTTATCTCAGTTGCTTTTGGTACTTAGGAAAATATGTATTTTTATTGTAAAGGTTCCTATTTTATGAATACTATTTGTACTGCCCTTAATCTCCTTTTTGCTTTCTTATCCTTCTAGTCTCTGATACTCAGTTTTAAATAGAATCTGTTGACTCTGTCCATGACCTATACATCAGTCAATGATGTTATTCTATTTTCCTAATTGTCTGTCCCTTCTCCTCCCATTTTAAAAGTTGCATTCTCCCTACTTCATCACAATTCATAATGTTTACATATTATTTTTCAACGTATGTTCCCATCTTGTTTTAGTCCTAGCTGTACAATTAAAAATATATTAAATCCTTATTGTATATCCTTTTAATGAATTTTTTTCCAGTCATCTTTGAATGAAGATCGTGCTTTAATGAGTTTCTCAGGGAGCGTACATGTACATGGTATTCCCTCAGTGAATGAAAGAAATAATGAAAAATATTTTACTTTTTCAATTCCCATGATGCAGCTTTTTTTCCATTCCAAGGTAGAGAAAATGGTGAATTATTCTAAACAGTAATAGAAATAATAACACATTTTGAGAGCCTTTGCTGCACTTAGGTCAGCTTCCTCAATTACCCAATCCTGCATATCTTATGGAGCTGGAACCTTCCCATCATCCATTATAAAATCTTCACTGAAGAGAGGATACTGGACAGAAAGGAATGATCCTAAGTATTAAACACTATCCAAAATAAAAGTAGGAATAGGAAAAAAAAAAAAATCAGACCACAAACATGCAAAACTACTACCAAAAAGTCAGAAAGTAGAAGTTTCTGCTGATGCAAAGGCTCTTCACAAAATCATACATTTTCACTGTTTTTTTTCTAATAATTATCTTCATTCCATAGCTTTTTACTAACAGTCACATCAGAAGGCTTGACAATTCGGGTGTGTTTGAATATGCCTTATAAATAATAAATAGCATCTCCAGAATCTCTGTCCAGTTCTATTAATAAAACATACGACTGGTTTTCAGGAAGCAGCAAATTCTATGACAGCTTCCACACACTGTCTTCTCAAATTTTAATTTTCCCAGATCTGAGTCACTGTTCTTTCTCTGTAATTTTGTTGAGCAGGGAGTTGTAGCCAAACCTTCCATTCTGTTGAAGATATCTTCAGAAGTATTTTGCCTTTTTTGAGGATAAGACACTATTTCTGTGGACTGTCAGAAACTGTTATGTTCTAATGGAAGATTGAGGCTTCCTTCCAGCCAGATTCTACCCACTAGAGAACCAGTAAACCAGAGCAGCCAAATGCCTATCAAAGCATCATTATTCATGAAGACCCAATAACTCCTAAAGCATAGAGTTCCATGGGTAACGTTCAAATGGAGAGCACCCAGGAACATAAAGAATAGTTTCTACAATCTCCTCCTAAATTTAGACCAAATATAGAACTTGGCACAAACTTGCAAAGAGACTTGGGTCTGAACGGACTCAGAACTCACTTATTCAGTTACTTATGCGGAGGACCACAGTCTGTCCTAAAATGTCGGGCACCAGCAGATGGAGAGGGACAAAGAAAGATAGCTCGCTGTTGTCTTTTCCATGTCATGAGACAGACCTCACGTAAACATGGCCAAATGGACATCAGACTCTCATTAATGTCACCCATCTGAAAAGTCATTCCTACTCTGCAGTAAAGTAAATAAGCAGTAGCTCACAATTTTAGAAACATGACTTTAACATTCTCTATGTTTTGAAGGCAGAGAGAAATCCCTCTTATAAAGAAACATGAAAAAGAAGGGACAAGTATTTCCTATAAATACATTCTTACTAGTTGCTGTCATGAGTACAAACATGAACAGAGTGCTCAGAACTACACATGTGAATTGGTTCTGAAATAAATTGACTGCAGAGTGGTATCACAGCAAACTCCAAGCCACCAGCAAAAAAATTTTTTGAAGTCACATATTTAATCCTGCCCTTGAAAATTCATGGGCTACTTGAGAAACGGAAAAAATGCTACTTCCTTTAGATGATCCAAACCACTTATTTATTTTCCTAAACTGTGACTCTGGAGAGAGTAGGGGTAGGTAGTCTTGCATCTCTCATAGCCTGGCTTGAAATGCAACCATGTCAAGATCCATCTTCAGCAGATGGAACTGAGCTTTTTAAATATTTGAATATTAAAGACTGCATTGCCCCAAATTAGGAGCAATGGATATGTTGCTGACATATTGACTTCCAATTCTATTGAAGCCACCTTCCCAAGGAGAAGTTTAAAGGGCACTGTTGGAGTGTTGGGGAGCAGTTGTTCTGATTAGCCTGTGTTTGCTCACGTGATGGCCTTTCCCATAGGCCAGATTGGCTGGAGGAGTGGAGCAAGGACCCTCAGGGTCTGAGATAGAGCTAGACTGCTGCAGGCTGTGTGCTGGATTCCTTCCCCCACCCCAATCAATGAATTGTCATGGCAACCAGATTTGGAAGAATCTGAAATAGAGGCCAGAAGGCTAAAACGTGCCTAACCAGGAATAAAATCTGTCCACAAGACCAGGGTGATTCCAGAGACAATAGCCTGAGGGCTCAAATGAAATCTGATTTACATCTGAGTGAACTTCCATCCTTATTTTATCCCTACTATTTTACACTGTCCCCAGACTTCCTTTAGTAACATCAAGTCTCTGATAGGCTAAGAAAATTGGTCTCGGTTCCTGGTTGCTAACCTTTGTCCTGGGGGCGCATAGTTCTTACTTGCTCAGTTGAAAAGTACCTGAGTCCCTTAGCAAGCAAGTTACCTACATTGAAATTCAGAACCAGATGGACCTGGCTGGCCTCTTTAAGACTTTCAAACATCTCTGCTCAGAGCATCTCAGGTACTTGTACAGAAATAAAAAGGTAGAGGAATTGATTCAGAAGTACGAGCTTTTAAGCTGCATGTATACCAAAGCATTTCAGAATGAGAAATGTAGGCGGTGACTATATTAACTTATTTGATCAAAAAATGTTTTATGAAAAATAAAGAACTCACTACTAATAATAAGACCAATAATGGTAAGACTCTTCCCTTATTTCTGCTTGCTAACTGATTGGTTAATTAGCAGATATGGCCATCTGCTGTGGGGTAAATCTCTTTTTGCTCTGAATGCCATGCATTTATATTTCTGCATTTCCACAATTATGTCTTTGAGATGGAAAATTTATGGACACCCAAGAGATGATACTACAGGACAAGCATCAGCAATAAGTCTAGAATTTAATCACTAAATAAATATTTGCTGATCACTTACAATGTGTAAGAGTGACCTTATTTAGGTAACTGGGGATAGATTGATGAGTAAGATTAATCCTTTGCTATAAGGGATATGGCTGGCTATCTCTTACCATCTAAATTTCCCCAAAAGTTCTGTCATACTTTTGACTCAACAATTCTGCAAAAGTAGCGTAAGGGCAACTCTCTTCTCCTCCATTGCAACATTTACCCCAGAAATTAGAAAATGAGAAACAATGAGACTCAAATCTGAAGACTACATTCCTTATGCTCAGTTGATATAATGAAAGGATCTGCTCCTTCTTTTTTTCTTATTTTCCATCTTCAAAATGAATGTCCTGTGACATTTTAAGCCTTCAATTAGAATTAAAGTTCTTTGGAGTAAATAAAAGAGAATTCTGAATAATCAAATAAGAAAAAAAGAATCTATTTTTTTCCTTCAAATTGCCTGTCAGAGTCTCCACCCCAAAGTCGTGGTCAGTGTAAGTTGGAAGGACTGTTGCGTGCAATGAGCTTTAGTTCTCAAACTGAGCAACCTAACAAAAGGAAGGAAATTAACCAGGGCCTGGAAAAGTTGACTTAGGAAACTGAGCTGGGTCTCTAAACTGATTCTCCTGTCCTTGTATATGATTTAACTGTGGGGAGAAACAGTGGGATTATTTACCTTTCTACGAAGTTATCTTAAGAGTTTGTTTTGGCAAAAGATTTCCAAGCATTAGGAAATTGCAAAACTTTATATTAACATGTTGAAAGGAAAAATCTGCCAAGTCTCAAACATATGCATCTGAAAGTACCTGGGCTATGACCCTGAGCCCTGTGGACCTTCATGCAACTTACCTTTGGGACCTGTGCATGTGATTCTATGGTGTGAACTAGAGCAGTGCACACCCATCCCAAAGGAGACAGAATCCTCTCCTTGACCAACTTGAACGATGCCCTTCAGAATGCTGTCTTATTTGAGCAAACTTCATTTGTTTATCCTGTATCTAGCCTTTCCTCTTTTAGTCACAGCGACTCCCCGAACTTACTTTTTTTTAGTCACAGAGACTCCCCGAACTCACCATCTCCCCATTTCTGGGTATTATGGGCTGAATTGTGCTCCTTCCCCCAAAATTTGTATGCTGAAGTCCTAACCCCCAGTACCTAAGAATGTGACCATAGTTGGATATAAGATCTTTAAAGAGGTAATTAAGTTAAAATGAGGCAAAGACAAGAAGGTCATGAGAAGATACTCGGAGAAGATGACCATATACAAGCCAAGGAGGGAGGAAGAAACCAACTCTGCCAACACCTTGATTTCGAATTTCTAGCCTCCAGATCTGTGAGAAAATCATATTCTGTTGTTTAAGCCACCCAGTCTGTGGTACTTTGTAATGGTGGCCCTAGCAAACTAATATAGCAAGAAAGCAATAAACTCAATTTTTTTTTTGTTTTGTATTTTTCATCTCTGTGATTCTTCATGTTTTTATTAATAAATGCTATGTTATCAGATAGTATTAATATATATGACTGGCATTTATAAAGCATTTAGTAGAATTTTGAATAAATTTAAAACATAATTATTCAATTATGTACTGACAACTATTATTTAGAAACTGACAGACTAACCTTCTAAATATAGGGAGAAGACTGAGATAAGTAACAGTAAAAGTCATAGTCCTAAAAGTCAGACAAGTAACTGTTTTAGTACTGTTGAGAATAGACATTGAAATAAGATTTCCCTTGTTATATTATTCTTTATTTTAGATTATAGCCTAACAAAACAATATTTTTAACATATGTATTGCTTTTCTGATTGCACTTAGAAACATGTGGGTATAGGGTGAATGTGAAAATTTTTGAGAGAGGAGAGAAAGGACCTGAAATCCAAAATTATACCTTCTCAGAAACAAAATATGTAATTTCACAAAAACATACAAAGCAGAAGTTTTTAACCTTGACTGAACATTTGGGTGAGCTTTGATGGTTCTATGAGAAAAATGTGTGTGTATGTACATGTATATATTTTGAGGAAAGGATCTAATCTTTTTTCGATCTCTCAAATAAGAGCCACTTCCCAAGAAGATGAAGAACCATATACCTAAAGCATAACTCCATTTTTTAAAAAAAGTTCCCCACGTTTTATCAAGGTTCAGTGACACCTTAGAATTAGAAAATCTGGTATTTACCAAATTCCATGTTGTGCAAATATTCATTAAATATCACATCTATAGATTTCGATCAGAGAGTACTGTTTTTGTCGGAGATGCAGGATGTATGTCTCTGCACATGTATTTGCAGGATAAAGGATCATCATTTGCAGGGATAACTGAGGTATAACTTCAGGCATCTATCAGACAGCAGAACCATACAACTTTAAAACCATGAAGCCCTGAGATATCATCTCATCTTATTATTACATTTTCCAAGGGAGAAAAGGGGGGTTAAGAAAATGGAAGTGTTTAGGGTGACATGGCTGGAGAGATCACTCAATGGTAAAAGCTGAGAGATTTTCCTCTAAGATCAGGAACAAGACAAAGATGCTGACTCTCACCACTTTCGGTCAACATGGTATTGGAAATCTTTGCCACAGAATTCAGAAAGTAAAAAGAAATAAAAGGCATCCAGAATGGAGCTAAAAACTGTTTGCAGATGACATGACAGTATACATAGAAAACCCTAAATATGCCACCAAAAATCTATTAGAACTAATAAATGAATTCAGTAAAGTTGTCCATATACATGAAGAAGAATGAGATCTTGCGATTTCATTTGTGAAAATCATTTGTGACAATATGGATAGACTTGCAATCTAAAAAACAAAACAAGACAAATGAACAAACATAAAACAGAAACAGACTCATAGATACAGAGAATAAACTTGTGATTGCCAGAGTGAAGGTGGATAGGGAGATGGGCAAAATAGGTGAAAGGGATTAAGAAGTACAAACTTCCAGTTATAAAATAAATGTCATGGGGATATAATGTACAGATAGGGGATATAGTCAATAATATTGTAAAAAGTTTGTATGGTGACAAATGGTAACTAGACTTAACAGGTGATCATTTCATAATGTATAAAAATATTGAATGTGGTATACCTGAAACTAATATAATATTGTAAGTCAATATAAATCAATATTACTTGTAATATTGTAAGTAATATTGACTTACAATATTATGTTGTCATTATATGTAGTCAGATACTACATATATAGGCATACATGTCTATATAGCACTGTAATGGTAATAGGGGTATATATAGATTTCAAAATTTTGAATAAATATAAAAAAATATTTTAAACATAAATATATATTTCAACAACTGTAGAAGGATATTATTTCATTAAGTTGAGGGGGAAATAATGTTAATTAAGCTCCTCTTCCCACACCAGGATAATGTCTTTTCCCCAACTCATCATGGAAATTCTGGCCATAATTTTACCAAAAGCTCCAAACTCTAACTTACACTTACTATATATAATATACTGAGGAAGGTATCATGCCTATTACTGATATATAGAAAAGTATCAACTTCTTATATATTTATTTTATAATCTGCCAAGCTATAACATTTTCTTATACACTATAATATTTTTTGTTTTCTTTTGTTTTCCTTAGGTTTTCCAATAGACCATTAAATTATCAGCAAAATTAAAATGAAGAGAAAATACATTGACGCTTGAACAATGTGGGGATTAAGGGCACCAACCCTCTGAGCAGTCGAAAATCTGTGTATAATTTATAGTTGGCTCTCCATATACATACTTCCTCCATATATGTGGCTCCTCCAGATCTACAGTTCTACATCCATGGATTCAACCAACTGCAGACCAGGTAATACTGTAATATTTACTACTGAAAAAAATCCACATGTAAGTAGACCAGAGCAGCTCAAACCTGTGTTGTTCCAGGGTCAACTGTAAACAAAACAAACAAACAAAAAACTCCCGAAGTTAAATTTACTTTATTTTCAGCTCTTTTTTCACTTATTTCTTGTCTAATTGCGTTGGCAGTGCTGGTAGAATAGCATTAAATGACTGAAATAATAATGGCATCTTTTTTAAAAAAATAAATTTATGTATTTATTTATGTATTTATTTATTTATCTTTGGCTGCATTGGGTCTTCGTTGCTGAGCGCGGGCTTTCTCTAGTTGCTGTGAGCAGGGGCTACTCTTCGTTGTGGTGCGTGGGCTTCTCACTGTGGTGGCTTCTCTTGTTGCGGAGCACGGGCTCTAGGTGCGCGGGCTTCAGTAGTTGTGGCTCGCAGGCCCTAGAGCGCAGGCTCAGTAGTTGTGGCGCACGGGCTTAGTTGCTCCGTGGGATGTGGGATCTTCCCGGACCAGGGCTCGCGCACCTGTGTCCCCTGCATTGGCAGGTGGGTTCTTAACCACTGTGCCACCAGGGAAGTCCCCGGCATCTTGTTTTATTCTTGTCCTTAATGGGAAACCACTTGGACAGCAAAAAAAAAAAAAAAAAAAAAAAAAAAAGGATCATTTTCAGTATCCACTCTGATCTACTACTTTGGCTACTTGTAGCTCTTGCTTGAAAGTAGTTATGAGGTCTCTGTAAGAAAGCATGCTGAGTTGGATTATCAGTCTCTGCCTCGGACTTGGGAGAAATGATGGAGATATGCTTTCTACTATTTGCTTTGAAAAGAAACATTTTTTAATATATTAAGAGAGTATTCTTAGATTTGTATTTTATTAAGGATTTTAAAAATTAGAGTGGTTGTTGAATTTTATATGGTCTTTTTTGGGATCTATTGAGTTGATTGATGATTCAATTTTTCACCTTTGATGTGCTAATGGCATTAACTAGGGTAATGAATTTTCTAAGGTTTTAATCATGTTTGCATAACTGAATAAACCCTGAATTAGTCATTGATTTTTTCCTTTTAATATACAGCTAAATTTTATTCCAAAATTTGACATCTATGTTCATCAGTGAGATGGATCTTCTTCTTCATTAGATTTGTCAGGTTTGGGGATCAGAGTTATGATACATATATATGCACAGTGAAGCTATATTTTTCTATATTGTTCCTATTGTCTGGGACAACTTAATATCATGGGGATGATACATCCCTTAATTTGAAAGTCCATCTGCAAAATGGTCTATCATCTTTTTGGAAATAGTTCATAAACAACTCTTTAAATACCTTTACTAGCTTATTGATTAAGTTTTCTGCTGCTTCTTGAATCAATTCTAGCCATTTATATTCTCCCCATATTTATCAATATCAGTTCATCTAGATTTCCAAAAAAATTTAGTAGAATTGGTACATGAAATTTTAATCCCTTCCAAATCTTGGGTTCATCTAATTTCTCATTCTCAAGGTGACTACTTTTATTTTCTTTGAATTGTTTTGACAAAGTTTTCTAAAAACAAAATTGATGAATTCAGTCCCAGAGAGGTCATTTGATTATGGCAGGAATGTTGATAGCATATATAATTTGACAGATATTAGGCTGATGTATTTATATTTTAATAATTTTCAGGGAAAAACAAAATAAAAGAGGGGACTGAAAGTTATACTAAGGCTATGGACAAATGTTATATGTCAGGAAAAATTTGAGATGTAAAAAAGTAGCATTTGTTGGATATTTTATCATGTACTGGAAACTTCTGATGCACTTTTACTCATAAGTATTTAATAATTATTATCTTTTACCCACCATAGTACCTTGCTCATAGTAAACATATGATACACATTTTAAAAATTCATAAATAATTTAAAAAGGATGTAATAGCCCTGCTAAACATTTTAAATACTCAATGCTTCTCTCTCATGAAGCAAGCATGAATTCAGCTACCAGTCAAAACATGAGTCTTTTCTTCCCCTAGGGTAAATCTTAATTATTCCAAAATATACAACTCAAAAATTTTTGTTGATGAAAAGAACGCAGGATGAATGACTGCAAAAATGTCTATTATAATCTTTAACAAGGTTTGCTATAGAAGCGAATATGGTAAAATAGGTCTCATAACATCAATAGCACTTCACATGTACATAGACAGAAGTCTCTTCACCTACCAGAGAAAAACAGATCATGTTGGATTTACCCTGAGTAGGGCTATTCACACATAATGGGGAGGTCATTCAGTGATGCCAGACTGTTCCTCTCACGGCCAGTGTTTTTACTTTAATTCAGCATAGCTGCAAAGTGCGTCATAGCACAGAATGACTGAGTTCTAACTCTTCTAGTAACTACTTATAATCATGAATAAGTCTTTTTTCCCCTCTCTTTAGCACTCAGCTTTATTATTTAAAATTTTAGGGGCTATACGACTTTTGTCTATAATTTCTGTTCTATTTCTAACACAAAATGAGTTCTTAAATAAAAAAATCACATTGCATTTCAGCAATAATACAGTGAAAGTTCTCTGCCAGGCAAATTCTTCATGAAACATTCTCCAGGTCCTTAGTCAGAAATAATCTTTACATCTTCTACCTCCTCATAATAATTATAATCCAGCAATATTGAAGAGGTGGTGGACAGTTTGGAGCTTAATTTCAAGGAGGAAACACTCAAAAGATATTTATTGGTTAAACTCGTCTCTAATCTGAAACATCTTTCTTAATCTCCTCCTTATTAATGCTTCTCTTACCATTATAAAACCCCACAACTCACAGTAGGCAATAGGGACCTTTATTGAGAGGCTCAAGGGGAATTAAAAACAAAACAAAACAGAACAAAACAAAACAAACAAACAAAAAACCTTAACTCGGCAATCTATCAATAATTAAATAATTTCACCTGCTTTCTTATTGGCCTTCAGGACTTTATGACATCTGACACTTATCCTAGAGACCTTGAAATGTTTCTGGGTAAATATGAATATCCTAAGCAACTTAGCACATATGCATGCACGTACATACACACACGCACACACACACACATACACACACACACACAAAACACAGTTTAGTTCAGTTTGTGTCCTGCCTCTACATATCATGTATGCACATAAAGCATACAACAAAATTACATCACCCCTGCATAACAAATCTAGACTTAGTAACAGACGAACTCTTACTTTTTACCATATGCCAAGGGAGAAAGAGAAAAAGATCACAGACCACATGGGTTTGAAATATCCACAGATCCAAATTTCCTTGTGACTAAAGGTAGGTGGTGGCTGGTAGAGCTCAAGCCACTTCCATCTGAGGGCCTCTTTTAATCTCTAGCAAATCTGAGTTGGGTCTTAGTTGAAAAATGTGGTGTGTCTACATTTCCCCAACAAAGCAAAACCAAAAACTTACTATTATTACATTATTTTGGATACTGAATTCATAGCACAAAATTTTCATAAATGCCTATACAGCACATGACTTATTCTCACATCTGATTTTTGATCCTAATAACGTCTGGCACCTAACAGGTCATCAAATAATGTTACTTAACTGGAGGAATGAATAACCATTAACTCCTGACCTTCATTTTTTTTTTCATTGTTTTTTAAATAATTTAGATGATATTTTCCCCTGTCATTTACAAGTTTCCTCTCAAGCAACTTAGTAACTTATTGTTTATTATTTTAGGCAATAAGTTTTTCAGAAGGTGGAAATTCTTGTGGCAAATCAGTTTTTAATAGAAGATATCATTTGTAAAACAAACAATTTATAATTTGTTCTACAATTTTGTATTTTCACATCTTTGGATTACTTAACATGAGAGTATAGTACATTGTTGAAATTACTTGTTACATAAACAGTTTTGTGGTACTCCTTTGTCATACCATCAGGTCTCTAATTTATATGTTGAGTGCAATACATTCTAGTAAATTAAGTAGTTGGGAATGGAGTCACATGTATTACCTTGCCACTATAATTAATAAAAAAAAAATTGTCAGCTTCCTGAAATGTCAAATAATGCCATTTAAATTCCAGGGTGCAATTTTCATCTTATCTATAGAAGTATCTTGAGACAGTAATTAGGTGGGACTAAAGTCACAATCATTATTTCCTGTAAGTAATGAATAGTATATAATAAATTTCACCCTTCCAAGATGCCAGAACATTTATTTTTACTTTGATCAGTGCAGAGTGCAATAAGAAAATCTGTGAAAATTATTCCATTGACTATGATTCCAAGTCAAATTATCGAGGCATTTAGAAGGAAAACACTAGGGGTATAAAGGGCTAGATAGTTGTTTATAAAGCACAGAAGGGCAGCATGACCTCAGCAAGTACACTGAAATGTTTTAAATCCGGCATTTTGCACTTGGAACTCAAATTCAACCAACAATAGCATGAGCATTCAGGAAAGATGAACATCTCGTGTTTACAGGGTCCTGTGCTAGGTACTGGGCATACCACATGAGTGAGAGGGCCATGGTGCTTGTTCTCATGGAGGAAGCCCAAAGATAAGTAAACAAATAAGCAAAATAATCTCAACTCGTGATAAAGACTACAAAGAAATTAAACTGGGGGGGAGGGTAGATATAATGGCCTACTTAGATACCACAGTGGTGGGGAAGACTTTCTGAGAAGGTGACATTTGTCCTGAAGGAGAAGGGGAGTTTTGAGCCCCTGTGTTCATTCCTGGGCATTTGATTCAATGATCTGAGGATCTCATTCGTCACTGATATCACAGATGATATGATTAACATGAGTATGGTAAAGATTACATCTTGAATGTGTAACGACTCCAAAACAAGTACAAAAGTTATTAGAAAGTGCACTCAGATAAAATAAAGTACAGGATGTATGTCAACTGGTGACATTAACTGTAGATAAAGAAATCCAAGATGTTAGAAAATGTTGTTTGCCAGCACAGTCGTATCAAAGAGGAAGATGCCAGAGTAAATTGTTAGCCTTCCACTCTTCTCTCTTAGTTATTCAGCAAGGCCACACAGCATGACTCATTCCAATTAAAATTGAGGTACCTAGTTAAAAGTTTGCAGTGGGCTTTTGCTGTTTTCCACAATCCTGCCTCTTCCCATTTTTATTTTGGTAATTGCACTCTGTTTTCCTCTTAGGGAAACTTCTTTTCCCTGTATTTGCAATATTAGTATAATAAATCACCATGCCCTACTTGACCTTCCCAAGCCAGGCTAACGCTCTCATGCAAGGACTTTGAATCTTGGGCTGAGTGATCAAGGATATAAAAGTATCATTGGAGTTCATTTCAGCGGCAGCACTGTGATATAATTGTCAATAATTTCTGGTGTGCATAGCTAGAGAGTTGCTCAGGTTTCCATCTTGTTTTTGAGCCTGATCCTCTGTCCAGGCTTTCTGTCAGTTCTATTAGCCATGCAAGATTCAAGGGATGCTATAATATTATTCCAAAATGAAGTATAGTATCACAACATCAGACAAATCCAAGAATGTCCTGCATCAAATAGGTAGTCATTATTTTAGAGTCCCTGTCATTTAAAAATAACTTGAGGACACGGGGAAGGGGAATGGTAAGCTGGGACAAAGTGAGAGAGTGGCATGGACATATATACACTACCAAATGTAAAACCGATAGCTAGTGGGAAGCAGCCGCATAGCACAGGGAGATCAGCTCGGTGCTTTGTGACCACCTAGAGGGGTGGGTTAGGGAGGGTGGGAGGGAGGGAGACGCAAGAGGGAAGAGATATGGGGATATATGTATATGTATAGCTGATTCACTTTGTTATAAAGCAGAAACTAACACACCATTGTAAAGCAATTATACTCCAATAAAGATGTTAAAAAAAAAGAATTAAAAAAAAATTTAACTAAAGAAAAAAACCTCCTTAGGAATATCATAATAATTCTGCATTTAAACAATGATTTAAGAAAATAAAGAGGGAATTTTCTGTAATTATTATTAAAAGATGTAATAACAAGAATTAAGCATTGACATGCATATCAACTTGAGACAAAGACATAATGAGACACAGAAGAGGAATAAAGAAAGAAGGTCTTAAACAAATCCTCAGAAACATGCTTTAACTCAGAGGAGCAGGGGCTGGAGGTAAGTGGCGGACATGAGCTGTTAAGAAACACACCACTGACGCCTTCTTACCTCTGAAAACTAGTAGTGATTATCCTCAGTGACCAATCAAAGAAGGATTGGTCTCAGGGATGACTCCTGTCCTAGGCAGTTATGCCGCCAGGGAATCAGACCAGAGAGGACTTGATCTCAATGTGGGGAGAGATGCCTGCCAAGAAAACTTGGCAGCATAGAAATAAAGCCTCCTAAAGTAAGTGCCAGGAGCCCAACATCCACATGCAGTAAGTGAATCTGTTGGTTGGAGGTAGTAAAGAGCAGAATGGATATTATTAGGGATCATATAAATGAAGGAGAAGACAGACAGAACTAGCTCTCCCACGGCAGGGAGAAAGGACAAAGAGGCTTAAATGAGAATTGATGACAAACACTAAACATTCATTCACAAAAAACAACCAGCAGAAAACAGAAGAAACAGGAATCAAAAACAAACACATAAAGATCCTTAGCATATATGCACCTAACAACCGAGTGTCAAAATACACAAGGCAAAAGCTGATAGAAATGCAAGAAGAAATAGGTGAATCCATAGTTGAAGATCTCAACACCCTTCTTTCAAAAATAGACAGTTGCAGCAAGCAGAAAATCAGTAAATTCAACAACACCATCAGTCAACTGGATATAATTGACATCTATAGACTACTTAATCCATCGGTAGCAGAATACACATTCTTCTCAAGCTCACATTGATCATTCACCAAGATTGGGCCATAACACACAGCTTAATGCATTTTTTAAAATAGAAATGATATAATGTCTGCTCTCAGACCACAGTGGACTTAAAATAGAAATCAGAAACAGAAAGATAGCTGGAAAATCCCCAAATACTTGGCTGTTAAACAGCACATGTATAAATAACACATTATTCAAAGAAGAAATCTCAAGAGAAATTTTAAAATATTTTGAACTATTCATGAATATTTAAAATATCATGAAAATGAAAAAACAGCTTATCAAAATTTGTGAGATGCAGCAAAAGTCCTTAGAGGGAAATGAGGAAAATTTATAGCATTGAATGCATATATTAGAAAAGAAGAAAGATCTAAAATCAATCATCTAAGTTTCAACCTTAGAAAACTAGAAAAAGAAGAGCAAATTAATACCAAAACAAGCAGAAAAGAAGAAATAATAAAAATTGGAGCAGCAATCAATGAAAATAAAAATAGGAAATCAATATAGAAAATCAATGAAACCAAAAGTTGACTCTTTGAAAAGATCAATAAAATTGATAAGACTCTAGCCAGGCTAACTAAGAAAAAAGAGATAGGATTCAAATGACTAAAACCAGAAATGAAGGAATGGACATCACTATATAATCCCATGGACATTATAAGGATAATCAAGGAATATTATGAACAACTCTATGCCCACAAATTTGATAATCTAGATGAAATGGACAAAATCCTTGAAAGACATAATCTGATAAAACTCACACAAGAAGAAATAAGCAATCTGATTAGGCCTATATCTACTAAAGAAGTTGAATTAATGATTATTAATCTTCCAAAACAGAAAGGGCCACTGGTAGGTTCTACCAAAAATTTAAGAAAGAAGTTATATCAATTATTTCAGAAGATAGAAGCAGAGGGAATACTTCCTAACTCAGTCTTTGAAGCCAGCATCACACTAATACCAAAACCAGACAAAGACATTAAAAGAAAAGGAAACTACATATCAATACCTCTCATGAACATAGATGCAAAAATCCTCAAAAAATGTTATCAAATCAAATTCAACGATGTTAAAAAATTATACACCACAAGCAAGTGGGATTTATTCCAAGTATGCAAAGCTGATTTAATATTTTAAAAATCAATTATTATAATCCATCACATCAAGAAGAAAAATCACATGATCACATCAATAGATGTAGAAAAAGTGTTTGACAAAATTCAACACCAATTCATGATAAAAATTCTCATGATAAAACTAGGAATAGTGGGCTTCCCTGGTGGTGCAGTGGTTGAGAATCCACCTGCCAATGCAGGGGACACGGGTTCGAGCCCTGGTCTGGGAAGATCCCACATGCCGCGGAGCAACTGGACCCGTGAGCCACAACTACTGAGCCTGTGCGTCTGGAGCCTATGCTCTGAAACAAGAGAGGCCGCGATAGTGAGAGGCCCACGCACCGCGATGAAGAGTGGCCCCCGCTTGTCGCAACTAGAGAAAGCCCTCGCACAGAAACAAAGACCCAACACAGCCAAAAATAAATAAATTAATAAATTAATAAATTTTAAAAAGAAAAGATGACTACTATCTTAAAAAAAAAAAACTAGGAATAGAGGGGACTTCCTGAAATTAATAAATAATATCTACAAACATCTACAGCTAACATCATACATCATGGTGAGAAATTTGGAGCTTTCCTGCTAAGATCAGGAACAAAGCAAGGATGTCTCCTCTCTCCACTCCTTTTCAAAATTGTACTGGGATTGCTAACTAATGCAATGAGACCAGAAAAGGAAATAAAAGGCATACATACTGGGAAGGAAGAAATAAAACTGTCTTTGTTCACAGAGAACATGATTGTCTATATAGAAAATCCTAAAGAATTGCCAAATTAAAAAGAAAGAAAGAAAGAGAGAAAGAAAGAAAGAAAAAAACCTCCTGGAACTAATAAACAATTATAACAGACAGCAGGATGAAAGGTTAATATACAGTCAATTGCATCCCTATATAGCAGCAAAGAACAAGTGGAATTTGACATTAGAAACACATTACCTTTTACAATACCACCAAAAAAGAAAAGAAATACTTAAGTAAGAAAATATGTATAAGATCTATATGAGGAAAACTTAAAAACTGTGATGAAAATATCAAAGAAGAAATTTAAAAATTGGAAAGATATTCCATTTTCATGAATAGGAACTCAATATTGTCAAGATGTCAGTTCTTCCCAACTCGATCTATAGATTTAATACAATCCCAATCAAAGTCTCAGTAACACTTTGTAGCTATTGACAAAGTGATTCTAAAGTTTATACAGAAAAACAAAACCGAAAGTAATCAATACGATATTGAAGGAGAACAAAGTCAGAGGATTGACACTATTTGCCTTCAAGACTTAAAAGCTACAGTAATCAAGAAAGTGTGGAATTGGCAAAAGTAGAGACAAATAGATCAATAGAACAGAATAAAGAGCCCAGAAACAGACCCAAATAAATATTGTCAATTGATGTTTGACAAAGGAGCTAAAACAATACATTGGAGCAAAAACAGTCTTTTCAAAAACTGTTGCTTGAAAAGTAGACATTAACAAGCAAAAAATAAATCTGTACATAGACCTCACCCCTTCACACACACACACAAAAAACAAACCCAAATGGATCACAAACCTAAATGTAAATGCAAAACTATAAACCTCCTAGAAGATAACATAGGAGAAAATCTAGATAACGTTGGGTATAGCAATGAATCTTTAGATACAGCACTAAAGGCAGGATCCATGAAAGCAATAATCGATAAGCTAGACTTTTTATTAAAATTTAAGAAAATATTTTCTGTGAAAGACATTGTGAAGAGAATGATGAGACAAGCCACAGACTGGGAGAAAATATTTGCAAGATACATATCCAAAATATATAATAACTCATATAATAACTCTTAAACAGTAATAAAACAAATAATCCAACTAAAAAATAGACCAAAGACCATAACAGACACTTCACCAAAGAAGATATACAGATAACAAGTATATGAAAAGATGTTCCACATCATATGTCTTCAGAAAATGCAAATTAAAACAACAGTAAGATACCACTATACACCTGTTAGAATGGCCAAGATCCAGAACTCTGACAACACCAATTGTTGGTGAAAAATGGAGGAACAGAACTCTCGTTCATTGCTGGTGGGAATGCAAGATGGTGCAGTCACTTTGGACGACAGTTTGTCGGTTTCTTACAAAAATAAACATACTCTTACCATACCATCCAGCAATCACATTCCTTGGTATTTACTCAAAGGAGTTGAAAAACATATCCACACAAAAACCTGCATATGGATGATTATAGTAGCTTTATTCATAATTGTCAAAACTTGGAAGGAACCAAGATATCCTTTGGTAAATGAACGGATGAATAAACTGTGTTATTCCCAGACAGTGGAATACAACTCAGTGCTAAAAAATATAAGCTATCAAGCCATAAAAAGACATGGAGGAATCTTAAGTATATATAGTAAGTGAAAGAAGCCAATCTGAAAAGGTTACATACGATATGATTCAAACTATACGACATTCTGGAAAAGGCAAAACTATGGAGACAATAAAAATATTAGTGGTTTCCAGGGGATGAAGGTATGGAGGAATAATTAGAGCACAGAGGATTTTTAGGGCAGCGATATTACTCTGTATGAGAGTATAATGGTAGATACATGTCAAAAATTTTCTAAACTCATAGAATGATAAAAAAAGAGAAAGAGAAAGAGAGAGAGTTTCTTGAGGTTGAATGCAATGCCTATATCTTCCACAAAAGGAAAACAAAGGACTGTTACTTTATTTTTGATGGTGAAATCTTAATATAGGTGTGTCTATATTTAACTTGAATATATATGTTTAACTATGTATTAAATTTAAATTTATGTTAAGGAGTAAAAAAGAGACATCCTTCAAAATAAAAAACCAATATTCTTAAAATTGTCAAAGCCACAAAAGGAAAGGAAGACAAAGGAACTGTCCCAGCCTCTAGGAGACTAAGGAGAAATGACACTAAACGCAATGTGGAACCCTGGATTGGATCTTGGACCAGAAAAAGAATTGTAGTAGGGCAAATTGAAAAATTCCTATCCAAATCCCAACAAGACTTTTTTTTGTAGATATAGGTAATATTATTCTAAACTTTTTATAGAAAGGAAAAGGGGATGAAATAGCTAAAATAATTTTGAAAAAGAAAAAAATAAAGTAGGAGGAATCAGACTTACAAATTTCAAGACTTGCTATATAACTAGAATAATCAAGACTACATGGTATTGACAAAATGATGGACACACAGATCAATAGTACAGAATAGAGGACTGAGAAGTAGCCACGCAAATATTTCCAACAGACTTTTGACAAAGTTGCAAAAGCAATTCAATGGAGAAAGGATAAATTTCTGAACAAGTGTTCTGGAGCAATAGGACATCCATAGGTTACAAATTGAACTTCGACTTACACTTCATACCTAATACAAAAAATAACTCAAATGAGTCACTGATTTAAATGTAAAATGTAAAACCATAAAACTTTTATTTAAAAAATGGATAAAATTTTCATGATCTAGTGCTAGGCAAAGAGTTCTTAGAATTAACATCAAAAGCATGATCCATAAGGGGAAAATTTGATAAATCAGACTTTATCAACATTAAACAGATTTTTCCCTGTGAAAAACCTTATTAAGATGGTAAAAAAGACAAGTCAGAGAGAGAGAGAAAATATTTGCAAACCATACATATGAGAAAAGACTAGTTTCTAAAATTCTCAGAAAAATAATACTCACAAAAAAACGGTTCAATTAGAAAATGGGAAAAAGACATGAAGGGACATTTCACTGAAGAAGATGTACAGACGGCAAATAAGCACATGAAAAGACATTCAGCTTCGTTAGCCATTAGGGAAATTCAAATTAAAATTACAGTGAAGTATCACTAAACATCTATCAGAATGGATCAGATAAAAAATAATGGCAACATCAAATTCTGACAAGGAGGTACAGAAATTAGATCACTCATACATTGCTGATAAGATTGCAAAATGATACAGCCACTCTGAAAAATAGTCTGACAATTTCTTAATAAACTAAACATACAACTACCATACAACCCAGTGATTATACCTCTGGGCATTTAGCCAAGAGAAATGAAATCTGTGTTCACACAAAAACCTGTTCTCAAATGTGTATAACATCTTTATTCTTAATAGCCAAAAACTGAGCCAGTCTTTGATCCAACTGTAGAACTAAGAGGAATATGCACTCAGCACCTAAGTAAACAAATGTTGGGGCTAAGAACAATTACCCTCTCTGCAATAAGCTCCAAGATGGGATAAGCCTCATATACAACAATGAGTAAATTAACAACAACAAAAAAAATGAAGAGTACCAAAAAAAAAAAAAAATTCCAGTAAAAGGAAAAGTGGAATTCATGCTAAAGACGTAAGAGAAAAAACCCTGAATATGATTTCTTATTGGAAGCAGAACGAAGGAAGGGATGGGGAAGTTTTACTTCCTTACATCATTGAAAAACCTTGACTTCTGTGGGAAAACAGGTAGTCTTATGGACAGACAAACTAAGATTTAAAAGCAATCAAGTGTATAAAAAATGAACTGGGGACTTCCCTGGCTGTCCAGTGGTTACGACTTTGCCTTCCAATCCAAGGGGGTACGGTTTCGGTCCCTGGTCAGGGAGCTAGGATCCCACATGCCTCGGGGCCAAAACACCACAACATGAAACAGAAGCAATATTGTAACAAATTCAATAAAGACTTAAAAATGGTTCACATCCAAAAAATCTTTAACAGAAAATGAGCTGGATCCTATAAGGAATTAATACCAGAAAAGTAAATATGTAACAGTAAGCTGTGAATGCATCATTGGTGCTGATAATATAATTTATACTGAAGAAAATGTAATCACTGATACTGAAGACAACTTGAACTATTTTCTCAGAATGCAAAAAAGAAAGGACAAAGCAATGAAAATGGTAAGATCCCAAATGGAGGACAAGTGAAAGTAACAGAGACCAACAAAAATCATAGATTCAATATAAAATTATAGGTGTCATTTAGGAAGAAACTAGGACATTGTAACAGAAGCAATAACACAAAATTAGATAAAATACACCAAGAAAAATAAACCCCCCCAAAATCCAATTTTGTTATATACAAAATACTAAACATGTACCAGACCAAACTGAGGAAAATAGATGCATCCCCAAATATATACTAGCAGAATATTTGAATAAGATGGATTTGTTTTAAAAAACTCTCAGGAGCTTCCAGGCAGAAATTATAGGTTTCTAAAACAGAACCAACTTCACTAGAAGACAAGACTGCAACAGCTGCAGAATTTTGAAGAAAAAAGGTTGTGTCGGAAGAATTTTATACATAGCCAAATTTCTTTTTATATGTGAAGGCAACAGAAAAATAGTCTTAGATATGTCAGGGTTTACCTTGAAAAAAATTTCTTCAAGACATGCTCCACAGACAAAGAAATAAATTAAAAAATATGAAAACCCAAGAGAAGGAACCTGTTGCAATGGGAAGACTGGTGCCTGTCCTGTGAGAAAGCCAAGAGGCCCACACTTGACTCATCAGAAAAGTCTGTAGGAGAAAATCACCCCAAAACCCACAACCTATTTCACTAAAAAATGGTGAGGATACATCAACCACGGCCTAGAGGTAGGGCTGCAACATAGATAATTTTATTGCGAATTGTTATTTCTCATTATTATATCTCATCATTTTGTTGAGCAAAACAATAGTCACTTAAATAAAAACCCTCCCTCAGATTCAGAGGTTAATTAAATGTAACTATAAAAATGTCAAAAGCAAAATCTAGTCCTGTACACTGGAATGAAATTTAACAAAATGTTAATTTAGTTATATTTAAGCAACAGGAATAAAAATACATAACATTGTTTTCTGAATATTGCATATCTATTAGACTGTATAGAAAAATCGAGAAATGTAGATAAGCATACAAAAAGAAATTATAATCTAACAAGAACTTCAACCTCCAAAGATCATCAGTTTCAGCTTGGAAATATTCTTCCAGATGTTTGCCTGTGTGTATAAATATTCAAAAATAAATATTTTAAATAGTATAAATATATATGTATAAAACTTACATTTGTCCCTTAACAATGTAAACAACTTTATATATCAATTCATATTCTTCTATATCATCTTTGTAATAGAATATTATTACATTGTGTATCTATAACATAATTGCTTAGCTTAAACCTACGTTTTTCCCCAATTTACACTATATAAATAATATAGCAATAATAAATAACTTTGCTGCACAGTACTTATCTCTGAAAAAGACCCTAATATACACTGATAAGAACTTCATATACCGTAAGGAAAGGTCATCATAAATCACTGAGGAAGCAATTATATTTTACAAATGTGTGAAAAAACATAGCTATGGGGGGGGAGGATCCTGAAGATTATCAATCCATTCCATAGATCAAACATATTTCAATATTTCAGACACTTTTAGTAATTAAAAATAGGGTGACAGATAGGTAGGTAAAGAGATAGATAGATAAATAGATAGATAGATAGAAATCAGCAGGTATTACAGCCAAATATTTATGTACTCTCTGGATAAGAAATGCATTTTCACACATGTAAAAACTGGTAAATGTCACAAAAATGTACTCATTAATTTGACATAAATTTTAAAAAATCTGATGGCTTAAATTTTTAACAAAAAATTAAAAAGAAACAGTAAGTACAATACCATTTACGGCATCTGGTTAATCGTCCTCATGTATAAAGGACATTTAAAAATCAGTAAAAATATAAAAGTTTTCAGGTTTCCATAGAATAATAGTGGCTGCTTAAATTTTGAGATTTTTATCACATTCTTAAAAAAAGAAACCAATATTGATAACAAATAAAATCATGCAGTGTCCACTTCTACAGCATGACTAGGAGACTGAGAGCAACTACACATTCCAGTTAACATGTTAAGTCGGGAAATCTGCAAACAGCACAGGCTGCTTCAGAGTCCACATATGAGTGAGTGCCCAGAGATTGCACAGAAGAGTAAAGAAGACATTACACATATCAACTAGGGATCTCCAAGAAGGAGATGGTCACATCGCAAATAAGTGTGAGATCTGGTGGCCCTGGGCTCAGGCAAAGGGGCAACTGTAATGAAGGACCTTGGAAAATCCATGGGAATAGGTAAAGCAAACAAGGAAAAATGTTGGCAATTACTGAATCTAGGTAATGGGTATATAACTAATCGTTGTCTTTTCTTTGAGTTTTTCTCTGTTTGAAATTTTTCATAATAAAAAGTTGGGGGGGGCTTCCCTGGTGGCGCAGTGGTTGAGAATCCGCCTGCTAATGCGGGGGACACGGGTTCGAGCCCTGGTCTGGGAAGATCCCACATGCCGCGGAGCAGCTGGGCCCGTGAGCCACGGCTACTGAGCCTGCGCGTCTGGAGCCTGTGCCCCGCGACGGGAGGGGCCGCGATGGTGAGGGGCCCGCGCACCGCGATGAAGAGCGGTCCCCGCACCGCGATGAAGAGTGGCCCCCACTTGCCTCAACTAGAGAAAGCCCTTGCATGAACCGAAGACCCAACACAGCCAAAAATAAAATAAAATAAATAAATAAAGTAGAAAAAAAAAAAAAAGTGCTCCAATAAATATCCTTGAGTATATATATATATAAAAAAAAAAAAAAAAAAAAAAAAAAAGTTGGGGGGAAAATCACTAAGAAAACCAATACCAAAAAATCTGAGAAGTAATTAATAAAAATAGAAATAAGGTCATTTGAAATAATTTTTCAATCTCTATATGAATCCAAAAAATGTGAGTTAGAGGGAGTGGCCAAGATTGTGGAGTAGTAAGACCCTGAGCTCACCTCCTCCCATGGGCACACCAAAATTACAACTATTTACAGAGCCGCTATCAATGAGAACATCCTGAAGAATAGTAGAAAGGATTTTCTACAACTAAAGATATGAAGAAGGAACCACAACAAGACACGTAGGAGGGGTAGAGATGTGGCAGTCAAGATCCACACCCCCAGGTATTCGACCCACAAATGGGAAAATAATCACGATTGCAGAGGTTCTTCCCAAGGAATGAGGTGTCTAAGCCCCACATCGAACTCTCCAGCCTGGGGGTCCTGCACCAGGAAGAAGAACCCCCAGAACATATGGCTTTGAAGACCAGTGGAGCTTGGGTATGGGATCGCTGGAGCACTGTAGGAAACAGAGACTACACTCTTAAAGGATGAATGCAGAATTTTATGTTTGTTCATTTGCTTTGTTGTATAGATTCCACATGTAAGAGAAATCATATGGTAGTTGTCTTTTTTACTTGTCTAATTTACTAACTCTAGTCCTTAAAAAAAGTCCTTGCTCTGGGAGAAGAAATAGTTAAACAAATGTGCTGCCTTTTGGTCCCAACCTGGGGTAGGTACACAATGGAAGTACCCTGGGTAAGAGGTCCTGTGTGGTGGGGCAGGCAGGCCTGGAGGAGAGGATGCTTCCAGGGGCATGGGCACTGTCTCCCAGTACCCCATTGGAAAACCAAGAAAGAAGAATTTCAAATCCAAATGAATTTTGCCACATAAGGCAAATATACAGCTCCTCTTCCTACCTCTACCTCCTCCTCGTCTTCAAAAATCTATTTTGCATGGCTCATTTGTTCCAAGAAGCACCCTAATGCCGGCAAAGGCTAACAAGAAACATGAATTCTTGGGCAAAAATAATGACTCTGGGTCCACTGTTGGTGAGTTGTTGGTTGCTGATAAAGGATATTTATGCTGTGAATCTTATTTTGACACTGTTTTGGCAACTACTATCCATATTAGCTGTGGTTCTGAGACGATCGATTCCTTTACATCCCTTAACTGAGAGTTAACTTTAAACACCAAAACATTTGACTTTTGAGTTCCTGATTTTTGTCGATTTTCTTCCACCTCTGTGCTCAGGTTATCAGCGAATATGCCTCACCATCAGTGCGCCTGCCTCTAAAGGCAATCTCCCTATCTCTACCAGCCTTTCAGACATCAAAGAATCAGAGCAAGTGAAGACCCTAGATATCCTCTCATCCTGTGTCCCACTTTCCTCCCACTTAAAGGGGGTGATTAAAAATAGCTTTTGTCCCAAATGTCCAAGAGCATTTTTTTTTATTTTTATAATTACAACTTAGTGAATGGGTTCTCTTTTTTTTTTTTTTTTTTTTTTAGGCAGAATAATTCTTTATTTATTTTATTTTTTTTATTTTTGGCTGTGTTGGATCTTCGTTTCTGTGCGAGGGCTTTCTCCAGTTGCGGCAAGCGGGGGCCACTCTTCATTGCAGTGCGTGGGCCTCTCACTATCGCGGCCTCTCTTGTTGCGGAGCACAAGCTCCAGATGCGCAGGGTCAGCAGCTGTGGCTCACGGGCCCAGTTGCTCTGCGCGGCATGTGGGATCTTCCCAGACCAGGGCTCGAACCCGTGTCCCCTGCACTGGCAGGCAGACTCTCAACCACCGCACCACCAGTGAAGCCCTGTCCAAGAGCATTTGAATTCTGTCTTTGGTGAGTCACTCTGCCCTTGAGGTCCCCTGAGTGATAGATGGAAATCAAGTCCTGTTCCTTTTATTGCCAACCCGTTGCAACTTTAGTTCAAAGAAATAGCCTTTTCCTGACTAACAGTATGGGCATGCATGGGAGGGAAGCTGTCTCATTAACTCTTCCTCACCCCTGCTCCTCCAAAAGTAGGAGGAAAACTGATCTCAAAAGCCGGGCCCTATTTCTAGTGGATTGACTCATGGGGCACCAGAAGGTCATGAGTAGCTAATTGTTTCTTTTCCCTCCTATACCTGGGTGGCCTGAGTAGGAGCCTTGACCTGATACCCACTACCTTAGAATACCCCCAGGGCCGTTTCCTTCCTGAACTCTCTTCTCTGACGTTCCAACTTTGTCACGTACTTCTGCCATGCTGAAGTGCAGGCAAGTTCAGTACTTTCTCTTGCTGTCTATCTCTCTCTACATCCATCTCCTCTAGAACTTTGTTGGGAGTGAAGGAGCATCAGGTTGTGTTGAATCAGGTAAGATACTGTTTTCAAATGGGGAAATGGAAGACTGCATTGAATCTCTAGTCTAAGCCACATAGTCTAGCCTCATCTACCAGAATTTAGCATCAGTGTTTAGATTTCAAAGTATAAATAAAAGAGATTTACTCAACTTTCCTTTGCCTAGTTCCTTGTGCTTGTAAATGCCACATGGGTCTTTCTGGGTATCTTTTCAATGGTAAAATTTTGGCACCATCTAATATTTCTGTTAGCCTACCATTATGTCACACATCAGGTATGGTTGTTTAAAATTCAAACAAGAGGTAGCAGTTTTAGCAGGTCCAGTGGGTATACTGAGTAGCTACATGGAGGAAAGATAAAGTTTCCTGCCTGGGAAATGTCCCTAGTGTTTAGAACTAGAACTCCAAGAACCTCTGAGACTTGCAGGACAACCTCCTATGTGCAGCCGACAGGATCCAGTATTAACAGATAGAAAGTTTATATTGAGAGTGAGGACAGTCTTTTCAAGATCTTTTAAATTCCACGGACAACAAATTTCTATAAGAGAAAGGCATTCTCACAATAAAATGATCAGAAGTTTAGCGTATGAAATTTTTGGCCTTTAGGTTTTTGTTGCGAAATTTACCGCCCTACGTAGAGTTCTCCTTTCTTTTCAGGTCCAGAAAGGAGCCCATTAGGCTTGTCCCCAGCCTCCCTAGGTCAGCCACATCCTGGGCTGGCAAGTTTGTTCTCTGGCAAAAATTAGAAATAATGATAATGTACATTGTGTATACTGCTACTACCCAAGACGATCTGAACCCACTTTTAAGAGCTTGCACTATGTATCAAAAGTCCTAAAATGTGCAAACTCTTTGAGCCAATAATTGCACAAGTAGGGGTTTGGTGTTGATTTTAAGAAAAAATATAGGTGTATTTTCAGATGTACTTATAAGCATTTCCCACATAGCATTATTTATAAGACTGAAAAATAGAACAACCTAAATTTTCATCAGTAAGTAAATAGTGAAATAATGGTGAATCCATAAAATGAAATATTAGAATCTATTTTAAATGACTATCTAAAAGATTATTTATATGAACACTAAAAATATTCAAGGTAGTTTGTCAGATGAAAAGGTTGGTTACAAAACAATGTATAGTGTGGTCCATATGCTCTCATATTTGTTTATGTATACAGAAAAAAAACATGGAGGAACATTCACCAGTGTTAATAGAATTTATCTCCCGAAGATATTTTTAAAATTTTCTGTTTGCTTATCTGGAAATTCCACAGGTCCTATCATGAATGTGTATTGCATCAATAACAAGAAAAAAAATTCATTTAGTTGTTTTTGTTTTAAAAAAAATTAAAAACAACATTGATAAGCTTCATTGGGACCTACCACGAATATGCTGCCAGCAGACAGTAAGGGGGTTGTGGTGAGGGCCGTGGGAAAGCTCTTTTAAAGACCCTCTTATTTCTCGTCAAACTGCCATCAGTTTCCCCTTCCTTCCTTCTTTGAGACTGCCTGGGGAGTTCTACAGAATCTAAATTGGTTCTGAGATCAGGATGTTTGCACGAGTGAGAGTGACCTCTAGGGGAGAGATGATGTTGGTGGAGAAAGATACAAAAAAAAAGCACAAAGCAAAAGAACATTCAGTGCCAAGTGCCGGAGCGTCTCATAGTACATTTACAATGCTACGAAAGCTCAAAAACATGTAATGGTAACTAACTGAGAGACATGTTAATGAGATAAATCAGACATAGATGATTCATGGATAATTAGAATTATCTAACAGCTTATAAGGCTTAATGACTTTAGAAGGCAGTTCACACTGTGCTGGGGCCCCATCTCATGCTCTCTCCGTGTGTGAAGAAGGGACGTGCGGCAAGCTCACACATTGATTCTGCTGGTGATACATTCTCAAGTCCTCAAATTGTTGTGATCATGCTTAGAAGTGGTAGTAACTCCTGACGCTACAAATCTGCCCCCGGGGGACAGATGTTCCCCATGCACACGAGAAACCTAATTTGAGGATTGAGGAGGAACACTGGGAATCACGCTTCCCAGGCGTCAATCTTTAAAAGAGCCAGACAATCCCTGTCCTCACCAGTCTCCACCCCAGGCTGGGCAGAAGCAGCAAATGGGCCCTACTCCACGCTAAGCACCTGTGTTCATAACCAGGCCAATCAGAATAGACTTTGAGGGACAGCAGATTTTGGTTTAGTCCCCTGAGAAATAAAGAGGAAAGAGAACTGTCTCTGTACTGGAAATATATGCAGAAGTTATTTTTCTCCCAATTCATGTTTGTAGCCAAGGCAAAGGTAAAGTAAATGGGGAAATACAGGGTTTGAATAGAACCCAAGAATCCAAAACTTTTGGGTGATAGGGATTGGAACAAAGATGCTTCTGTTGAAGGGATTTAGACACTATATCTCACTCCCAAACATGCAGACACACATCACGTATCTGTTTGCATTTATTGATTTATTTAGGGCCTGAGAGAGGTACCCAGGGTGAGCTAAGAAAAAAGGCCAGGAACCCTATGAACATTGAAGCTCAGGCTATAGAGACATACCTGAAAGATAGGAAGGGGAGTAGGGAATGGGGAGATGGCAAGTCCTAACAGAAGTTAGGAGGGGAAACAGGCAGACAGCAGTCCTGGAAAGAACACACCGTAAGTAAAGGGGAAATTTACCCACTGAGTCACAGGTAGCACAATTGTCTGAGCGAAGTCTGGGAGGAGGATTTGAACATAGCCTGTGGCCAGGCATGTGCTGGAACTCATCCAGTGCCAGCTTCCCTGGCTGCATCAGCAACCCCAGGGTACCTGGCTCTGTGTAGGTGAATAAAAAGTACGGTAATGCTGGACACTTGGGGAGTTTCATGAGGGGACACATCTTGTGTAAGAATAAAAATAGGGAGGAAACTTTGTCCTTTTCATCTGGAAAGGGAGGGTCATTCTTTCATAGCACTGTAAGGATCAAAATAACAGTAATGAATTCCCTTAATAACGTGTGCCAAGATACGGCTGCAGGAGGTGGACCGAAGTGAACTGGCATCAAGACCAGAGACAGTGACCGAAGCAATAGCCACTCCTACAAAATCCTGCTTAGAGAGATAGCCCCCAAGCTCCTGGCAGAGAGAGGTGAGCAACAGACATGGCCAAGCAAGCCTGAGGATTCTTAAAATATCTGGGAAGGAGAATCTGGAAACAATTGCAACATGAATGGGTGATTAGAGGAATTAAGGGCATCATGTCTGAGGTTATGAATACATTATGTCACCTAAACCCAGGGTGGTGAAACAAGACATATACCAGTTATGCTAGAGAGATCAATCATCTCAATTCATGTCCCCAGTTGATGGGGCATGTTCCTAGAGTTAAAAATTATCCCCCCTGTGTCCTCATTATTTTCTTCAGATTATAATTGTAAAAACACTGAATGAGTGGTAACAATGAAAAGAATGGAGAAAATAGGAGCAGTTTATGGTAAGAATTGTATGGGATTAAATATGGTCATAAATTCTTTGGTGCTGCTCCCACCAAATGGTGGGGTCTATTTAGCTTCTCCTGGAAGGGAGTCAACCTGTGAGTTCTTGGACCAAAACTGCACAGCTGAACTAATGCTATGACAGTCTGGGCCTCTCCTTGAACAAAGGCTAGCAGCTGCCTCCTAAATCTTTGGGAGTCTTGAACGGCTGTGTAAGAAATCCAACTACCCTACTGGAGATATCTCGTGGAGGGCCCTGAAACTACATGGAGAGGGAGAGAGGCAGAGGTGAGCTCAGCTTTCAAGCCATTCCCATCAAGACACTGGTTATATGAATGAAGTCTCTTGTCTCCTCCTGACCAGACCAGCCGTCAGCTGAATTTCACTGAATCATTCCAGTCTGTGCCATGTGAAACAGAAGAATTGCCCAGCAGAGCCCTGTGGGAATTCTTGACGCATGAAATTGTGAACTATAGTAAAAAGGGATGTTATTTTAAACCACTAAGTTTTGGGGTTTGTTAAATAGCAGTACATAATTAGAACCCTAGTATAGGTTTCAAATTCTACATAGTTTTTCCCAAGACCCTCTTCTTGCCCCCCAGCCTACTGGGTTTGCGTGTGTGTGTGTGTTCATTGTGTAGATTCCCCCAAGAGAATATAGGCTTTGTTTCCTGGAGAATGCTATAGATATGTCACCAGGAAGCACAGGAGGAACTCCATCAGTGGTAGAGAAAGAAAGCCCCTTAGTAGGGTTGCTTTATTCTTTTTCTCCCCTTTGACGATTCCCTGAGGTCTGCTTCAGTCTGCTCTCACCCTTTTTTTTTTATTTTTATTTTATATTGAAGTATAGTTGATTAACAATGTTGTGTTAGTTTCAGGTGTACAGAAAAGAATTTGAAAAAGAATACATGCATGTATATGTATAACTGAATCACTTTGCTGTACACCTGAAACTAACACAGCATTGCTTTCACCATTTTCATACAGGATGACCCTATCTTGGTTTCTCACTGAGCAGCCCCTCAGTTCGTAGTTCAGAGAATTGCCTTAACCAGTTAGAGGAGATAATCCTATGTAATGAGACTGAATAGCTGAGTTCAATAAGCCCCAAACTTCCATATTATTTCCTATGCTTATTATGGCACTTTTTGTCATGTTGAAAATAACTAACACCTATGTAGGTCACTTTCTGAGTTATAAAATAATATCTACCTTCCAAGTACATCAGAGTTATTGTGGGATTAATTTATTTTATTTTGCCTTTCATGGCTTATTTTATTTATAAATTTTTACTGGAGTATAGTTGCTTTACAGTGTTGTGTTACTTTCTGCTGTTCAGCAAAGTGAATCAGTTTTACATATACATATATCCCCTCTTTTTTAGATTTCCTTCCCATTTAGGTCACCACAGACCACTGCGTAGGGTTCCCTGTGCTATACAGTAGGTTCTCATTAGTTATCTATTTTATACATAGTAGTGTATATATGTCAATCCCAATCTCCCAATTCATCCCACCCTTCCCTTTCCCCCCTTGGCATCCGTAAGTTTGTTCTCTACATCTGTGTCTCTATTTCTGCTTTGCAGATAAGTTCATCTGTACCATTTTTCTAGATTCCACATGTAAGTGATATTATATGATATTTGTTTTTCTCTTTTTGACTTACTTCACTCTGTATGACAGTCTCTAGGTCTATCCACGTCTCTTCAAATGGCACTATCTCATTCCTTTTTATGGCTGAGTAATATTCCATTGTATATTTGTACCACATCTTCTTTATCTATTCCTCTGTTGATGGACTTTTAGGTTGCTTCCATGTCCTGGCTATCATAAATAGTGCTGCAGTGAACACTGGGGTGCATAAAAATATGGTATTCTTCACGAATTTGTGTGTCATCCTTGCACAGGGGCCATGCTAATCTTCTCTGTATCATTCCAATTTTAGTATATGTGCTGCTGAAGCAAGCACTATTGTGAGATATAAATTAGATGATGTGGGTGGAAGTTCTTTGTAAACTTTAAAATGTTGTACCCTTGCAAAGTTATCATTATCATTACTATTAAGGAATTAGTAAATTACAGATAGTGTTGGAACATGTGGGCTTAGCATTGTGTGATCTTAGGCAATTCACTTAACATCTCAGCCATTTTCTCATCCCTAAAATAAAAAGTGTTTACTACATAACATCTGAGGTTGAGAACCTGTGTTGGCACAGGCAAATTAGTGCATAATGTTCAAAGACAAATGTGGCTCCATCCTTGCTGACCAGGAATTTATAAGGCAGTTGTTAAGATAACTCATGCTAAAACGATAATAATAATTCAAGTTAAACTTTTTTATTGAACTATAGTTGATTTACAATATTGTGTAAGTTTCAGGTGTACAGCAAAGTCAGTCAGTTTCATATAAATATATTATATATATATATATTCTTTTTCTGATTCTTTTCCATTATAGGTCATTATAAGATATTGAATACAGTTCCCTGGGCTATACCAAGTTAACCTTTTAAACACAAGTTCCCTGGGACCAAAATGTCCTTGACAGGTAATTTTCCAGATACTAGTATAATGTGCTGGTATCTTCTATTTATCCCTCCAGACCCAATCTCTGCCCTTGTTGGCTGACCTATATGGAGTACATCAATGTGCTCTCTTGTTTCAGGGCTTCTGATTGGGTTCTGCCAGTCAAGAGGTTTATCAAGAGATGGGGAGAGAGAGAAAAAAGAGGTCAGGGTATTTATTCCACCTGCTTTCTCCCTATTGGTTCATCTGAAGATATCTCTTCCCTTGACCCAAGGACACATTGTCTTTCAAGACTGCCCTCTCTACATGACTCTATCCTTCCAAGTTCTGTAAACTACTCTCTCTCCTTGACCCTTTATCCTAGGGATGAAAGCAGCTCAGCTTTAACTAACCCTGGAATACTTCACAATCCCTTGTAGGATAGGCAGCCTCCAATATGGCCCCCTGTGGTCCTACTTCCTAGTCCTCACAACCTTGTATAATCCCCTCCTCTTGAATGTGGGCTAGACTTATTGATTCACTTCTCTGTGATTGACTTCTTCCCTTTCTGACTGAGAATTTCTTTATTTAGGGAGATTCAAGTCCACAACCCATTATCCACAATTCTGAAATCCTCAAAGCTCTGAAAGCCAAAAGTGGTAAATTGAGGGCAAATCTGACCTGAAATAACATGAAGCTATTTATAATCTTTATTTATGCTTCTTAGTGTGAGGTTCATAGTTTCACTGCACAAATACTGATGATTTCCACATGTTACACTGAGGGTATTATATTTAGAACATACGGTATATGCATTGTATTACAACAAACTATGTGAATTCCGAAGCAAATCTGGCCCCAAGGGTTTCGGATTTATTATAACCCAATATTCAAGCTTGGAAACTATTCTATCTCTTTAAGATGACTTTACACTTCTCTGCCTTGATCCTTTATATGTTGGTTTTAAGGTTTAAGTCTCAGAGAATCATTTTATTTACCTTGATTGCCAGTTGTGGGGAACTCTTCACTGTAATCTCCATAATTGACAATTGTGGGTGAATAGTAGATCTGAGTAAAAGGGGAGGTGGGTGTTAGTATGGAGAAGAAGGAGGGGGAGGAAAGTCTTCATGGGGGTAGGTGAGTTTTCAAGGATAAAGAAAACTCTTTCCTTAAGGTGACACTAGGGTTCTAGACAAAAATAACTGCACAGAGGTGTGAGGCAACCCAGGGTGCATAGACTGCTGAAAACAGCTGACTTATCATAGGGGTTGAGATGAAATGGGATGAGGGCTGTATAGGAGCTGACCCTGGGAGAGTAATATGGGGGAGTCAAGAGTTTCTCACAGCAGAGAGAATTACAATACAGAAAGCCATGCAACCAACAGTGCAAAGAGAATAGATTGGAGGCAGGGGAGGAAGAGGCAGGGGCCCAGGAAAGGCTTTTGCACAGGTCTAGGAGACAGTCTCAGAACTAAGCAGTGGGGTGGAAAATGGAAGAAGAGAGAGTCAAGAAAATTTAGAACAGAGATTCAAAAGGCCTTGGCAGAAGTTGGATACGAAAGGGAAGGGGAGGAGTTAAATCTAAGTAGTTGATTATTGCTGGTAGAGCAAAGTTCAGTAGGCAGAAAGTTAAGTTTTAACATTCTTAACAGCTGATTACTTCTAATTTGAAATAAGAAGATTCTAATTTTACCAAGGTGGAGAGGGCCATGACCAACACACTGTAGTAGGCAGCACATGGACCTGGAGGTCAGCTGATCTCAGTTCTTTATTGTAACCTGAAGCAAAACATTTTCCCTCTCTAAATCTTAGTCTCTTTATCTGAAGAGCCTGGGCAGTATCACCAGCTTGACAGGATTTGTGGCAGGATGCATACAGTAAGAAAACGAAGTTGTGTATGTGAAAATTTCTGCCACTTCCAAAGTGTGCAAATGAATACTAGTTACATCTGAATGAGGATACTTGGATCAAAGAGGTTAAGGGTCTCCCCAACGTTGCAGAGCAGTGATGGTCCTAGGACCTGAGACTCTGATGCAGGATCTCTGCTCTGATCCCAAAACCTCTGGAAAACAGGCAACATGTGGGCTTAGCCTGGTATGTAGCAGAGGATAGAGACAATATGGAGAGCCTTGTCCTCACCATTGTTTCCCCTCACGTAATTTACCTTTAGTAGAAGATCAATTCTTTGCCTTGTATTATTTATTGTCAACATGAATAATAAGTACGGAATCGACCACCAGCCTTTAAATGTCAAGGAGGTTAGGCAGAGGGACATACCACAATTAAAAGCCTACTTAACAGGATAAACAAATACAATTCTCCTGAGGGTGTTTTGTCTCACTTGCCTTAGGTAGTTAACTTGCTACAGACATTGAGAGGCAATTACTTGAGTCAATAAATGATTCCCACTCCAACTTGTGGATGGCTATGCATAGGATTTATTTTTAAGTTGACCAGAAAATCCTAATTTATTTTCTAATTGATATCAGCTGTTTCATCTGCCCTGTCAAACTCATGGCTCTGAAATATCAAGAGCATTTTTCTATCACTGCCAGGGCTCAAAAATGGCTGATACCAAGTCACTGCAGATGACCTCACATGGTCATTGACCAGCTAGCTATGATAGGCCAACTGTGTATTTGGTAAGCTGGTGTTCATTTGCTCACACCCAGAGGAAAAAGCAATTTGATGATGTGCATTGCTGGGCAAGCAGTGGTTACAACTCTGCTTTGGCTTCTTTTTATCTTCATAATCTTTTGAGGATTGCTAACTTAACTTCTGGAATGTTAGAAGTCTTTGGAAATGGAAATGATGACACATTTCTTATAAAGAAGCTGGCAAACTGGTACATAGTAGGTGCTCAATTAATATGATATTTCGTCCTTCAGACAGAATGTGAGTGTTTCAGTTGTAAGAGCTTTACAACTTTCACTCATTTACAGTCCTCTTTCCAGTTCCCTTCTAGGTCTTCTTCTCACCTTCAAGGACTAGGGTTGGACTATTGCTCTTTCTCTATAGGAATAAGGCTTAGCCTGGACTTGGCTCCCAGATAGCCCTTTATATCTAATAGTGAACTGGAACCAAGACACACTTAAGCATTAATTCTAAAACCCCATATAATCCTCCTTGAATCATATTCTTTGTACCAAAGGATCAATTTGGCTGAATTTTTACTGAGACCACTTAGACAAAACTTCTATTGATTTGTTTATTTCATTTTGTTTTATGTCTAAAACTGGTTTATACATTTGGTTCATATATACTTGGTTTATACTTTTGGAGTAAAACTAGGTAGCAGGGTTACTAGGCTGTGAGTTCCTTGAGTTAGAGACTTCTGTCTAGCTTTATACATTTGGTCTTCACACAGGACTTAGAACAAGGTACAGAGAATGTTTCTGATTTGTCTTATTTGAGGGTTTTCCTACCCTCTGGCCACATGGCTACAAGTGTGATCTTCAAGTCCACTCATCCAGAGTCACTTAACTCATGTTTTGCTTTTAACATTTCTTGGGTTTTTACTTTAAAGGCTCTGTTCCATTCAATAACACCCTAGTGTGACTCAGAAACTCTGAAGTGACATACTAAATGCTCTCTAAAATACATTAAAAGTTTATCTCTGGATAAAACTTAGGATAAGCAAAGTGCTTGAAAAACAAACCAAAGACATGCAATTTAAAGTGTTTGTTCAGTTTAAAAATACATTGGAGATTGCTTATTGGTAGGAAATGACCCAAGAAAAGATAGGCCAAATAATTCCACCTGTCTCTTCTTCTGTCCCCTTCCATACAGTTTTGATATGCATGTATAAAAATAATAATGATAGCTAACATTTATTAGCTATGAATGGTTAAGATACTAGGAGCTCCTGCTATGTACCAGGCTCCAACCTAAAGGTTTTTCATGTTTAACTATTTGTTCCTATAATAGTCTCATGGGGCAGGTGCTGTCATTGTCTCCATTTTATAATTGAGGAAATTGGTGCACAGAAGGTTTAAATAACTTGCCCAAGGTCACACAACTGGTATGTTGTATAGACAGGATTTAAACAGAAGTAGCCAGATTCTAAGTTTAAACAGCAGAAATAGTCAATATCAAATGTATTATCCAAAGGATACAAGAAGCTAACATCCACTGGAAAGGCACACTTGTCATGAACTTCCAATAAGAAGTGTAGCCATACATTTCAATGTCAAATAACAAATGTCATTTCAAATGTCTCTCCTTTCAAATGAGGCCAAAACAAGAGCAACCATACATCTTAGGCAACGCTAAGCTTAGACAAGAAAAATATTGAAAATCTTTATTGTCATTATCATTATTAAATATTATATAAGCATTTAAAATGTTCATAAATATTTATTTGAATTATATACTTATAAATTGTATGCGTACATGCACATGTGTGCATGTGTGTATCATATGTACCTATACTTACAGGGCTATATAATGAGATATATATATTATATGGATGTATAGCACATGTCTCAGACATCTATATATTCATCGTATACACTATAGATGTATGAGTAATATAACTCAATCTAATTTAAGTATGTCATTAAAGGGTTCTGTTGCAAACACCTCTTGTTCATCTCTTCCAGTACTCTTAGCCATACCTCTCATTGTAATTACCTCTACAGGGGCAAGTTCTATAGTCTTCCAGAAATTTCTGACAGGTGCAGCCTAATATTTTCCTGTTTTAGACCCCTCTCACTTCCTATCTTTGGGCATCTCTGGAACAGTTAGCACTCACAGATGAAATCTGGGGAAGCAGACGTTCTGTACAACAACGCTGACCCGTGAGACTGGCAGCTAACAGAAAACTGCTTCTCCCTTTCTTCCCCAGGCTGATGATTCTGAGATACATTTCATAAAGTTTCCCAAAGGCTCATTCACAGGATGAAGTGACCAGCCACCCACTGGGTGGCCAACTTACAGTGCAGTTGGATTTCCCTCCTTTCCTGCTTCATTCCCCTGTCTCTTGCTTCTCCTTTTTGCAATCACATTCTCGAATTAACCACTCATCATAAACCTTCACCTCAGATTTTGCTTTGGGGGCTCCCAGGCTAAGATGGGCACTACTTAACTTATATTTTCTCTATTCAATTATTTATTATATTGCTAAGATACAGTAAAAATTAGAACTTCAACAAGTAATGCTGTAAGTTTCATTGCCTGTCAAGGGTCATCATTTCAGTTTATAGATTTTAAAAATAAGAACTTTCTGTGGTAACAGGTTGCAGGCTGCGAAACATTATTGCAAGCCAGCAATGGTCTGGTGATCAGAGTCTGTGAAATAGTGATTTATGTCACATGTATCTGGAAAACAAATTGAAGTCATTCTCCAAGCCAGATCCCTGTCTCAAGAAAAATTATATGGTATCATATACAAGTCCTGGTGGGAACATTATGACTTTTAAAGGGCATGCATTTTATTAAATGTATAACATAGCTATGTAAAATATTAGTGAGGGTGTTGTTGGGCTCATTCGATATGAAAAAAAATGAGGAGGAGGATGATGGATGAGTGTGGAATGATATATTGTGATTCCACTGTCAAGTGGCAGTTTCTTTTGCTAAATCAAGTTTAAAATCAGAATACTTCTCTGCCTAGCGAGCAAACTTTGCCATTTCTTAGTGACTATTAATAATTTGGGGAGTGGAGAAGGAAGAGAGCAGGCCAAAATGTCATAGTGGACACATTGGTCATTGATTGTTTAGGATCCTCTAGGGCAGGGTTTTTCAACCTCAGCACTATTGCTGTCTCTCTGCTGGATAATTTTTGTTGTAAGGAGCTCCCAGGCTAAGATGGGCACTATTTAACTTATATTTTTATAAGTGCATTATTGGATGTTCAGCAGCATCTCTGGCCTTGGCCCACTAGATTCCAGTAGTATCACCCCCATCCAAGCCATGACAACCAAAAATGTCTACAGACATTGCTAAATGTTCCCTGTGGAACAAAATCTTTCCCAGTTGAGAAACACTGCTTTAGGACAATGTAGATGCTGATTGACTGGTGTGTTGGGATGTCCTCCACACAGAACAGAGGGGTTCAAGGTCTTAGAATGAGGTTCTTCTGAGAAGATCTGGGACAGTGAAACAGTCAAATTAAAGCAAGGTTTACTAATACTCCACATATGTGCAGTAGGTAAAGATAAGTAGCCTAAAACTTTTCTCGGCCTTTGGTGGTACATAAGAGTTACCTAGAGAGCTTGCTTAAAACAGATGCCTGAATCCCACCCTCAGCAAGTCTGATTCAGTAATTCTGATGTCCTGATGAACCTGATTCAATAAGCCCAATGCTTTGCATTTCTCATGATCTCCTAGATGATGATCATGCTGTGGGTTTGTGAACCACTCTTTAAGTAGCCTTGGGCTCAAAGTCAAAAGACTCTGACTTCGGGCAATTCACTTAAACCCTGTTATTTTCCATTTTAAGTAGAATGGGATACTTATGTAGATAAAGGATAAATAAGCAATAAAGGGAAGAGGGGACAGGATAGAAATACATAAAGGATGTTAACTGCCTTGTTCACCACCACTGTCACATAGCTGCTGTCAAACAGCTGCACTCAAAATGTATCCTTTAAACGAATTAGTAATGTATAACTCTGAGATGAAAAAGAAGATCGTATGAATCACAAACACTGTTTGGAAATTGTAGCAGTGTTTAATTTTTGCTGATTATTAATGTATGTTTTAATCTATTAATAATAAATACTTTGCATTATGAATTTATTTGTGTTGTTTTTCCTGCACATTTCATTAATCCTTGGGGACTATGAGAAGCAACGTATTGTCAAAAGGCAAGACAAAAAGAAAAAGAAAAGCATATGTTGAGACTTGCATTGCCATTACAAATTGAGTAAAGCAAGTATTCTCTTGTCTCACTTCCTACCCATGTGGCACTGTTCATCCATGTGCACCGCCTGGCTTCTAGGCCATTTCATGTACCTATGGATAGACCAGTGAGGTGGTTCATGAGCTTACAGGTGTTACAGGTGTTCATATCTAATCTTGTTTCTGTTACTTGAGTCCCCACCTATGACCATATGGGTAGGCAAATGATCTAAATTGTTCCAATCCCCCTATTGCCCCATTAATTGGACAAAGGGGTGGGCATGTTCTATGATTAGTTTTTATGTGTCAACTTGTCTAGTTTATAGGGCCCAGTTATTTAATCAAACACTAATCTATATGTTTCTGTGAAGCTATTTTGTAGATGTGGTTAACATCTAAAATCAGCTGACTTTAAGTAACGATTACCTTTGACAACGTGGGTAAGCCTCATTAAATCAGTTGAAGGCTTTAAGAGCAAAATTTGGAATTTCCCAAAGAAGAAACCCTGCCCCAAGATTGCAGCATTAATTCTTGCTTGAGTTTTCAGCCTGCCAGCCTTCCCTACAATGTGTGTATGTATATATGCATCCTAGTTCTGTTTCTCTAGAGAACTCTGACTGATACAGTATGTGACTGAGCTTTGACTCAATCAGAATCCTTCCCCAGGATTTTTTAAATCCCCTTTTATCTCTGAACGTGAATTTTCAAGGATGTGGTAGAGCCGTGAGCAAATATGGGGTCGGCTGGTTTGAGAGCAATGAAGCCAATATGCAAAGATGCAAAAGTCAGAGATGGAGACAGAGCATCTCAACAGACAGAGAACACCCAAACCCTGACCCAGGGTATTCTGAGGTCAGCTATAACCCCTCTCGCAAAAAGTCAGTACTGGAGTTCCAGTTCTGTTTTTTTTCTGAGTGAGTCTCTTGAGACCGCTTGGTTGAAGGATCATTCATGGGGAGTGATGACTGTTCTTGTTTCCCATGTAGAAAAACTACATGGGCCTGAGCAAATACTGTTTTCATGCCTAAACAAATGCTAAAGATAAATGTATGCTTCAGACACCTCTGTTGTAATGCACTCTGCCATCTTCAGACCCTCTGCTTAAATAGGTCATGTTTATACTATTTGACCCTCATTACTGTCAGCTGATTGGAACAAGGCTGGACATCTTACTCAAAGAGAAGCATGTACAGACTGGCCAGTGACCAATCCCTTGTGATGTCTGGCTCAGAAAGATGGGCTGGACTGCTCAGATTCCATCCTTGGGAATTTGGAATTTGGCAATTTTGAACCTGAGTTAGAAGTAGGGGTAGATAGCAAATCAAACTCATGATGTCGAGTTGAGGACACAGCAATTTGAAGTGTATGTGTACAACATAAAAGAAAGGAGATCGGGGAAGAAGAAGCCACTTGGTCAACAGAGAAACATTTAGAAGTGAGAAGCAGGTGCCATGAGAGAGAGGCCGTGCAGCTGAGTGAGTTCCAGTCCTATTCTCAGGAGGTGCAATGATGCTAAGTAAAGTGGAGCTTCCTTTCCCTGAGTTATACTGAGGTTAGCCTCCAACCTTTCCAACCAAACAGGGCCACCTGGAACACGTTCAATGGGATTGGGAAGTGCTTATCATGCGTAGAGCCCCAGACTGTGACATTTTTACTAAAAACAAAACAGGAAGTGATTTTTAGATGACAAAGCTTCCTAGAAAGGAACATCAACTTGCAAAATGTAAATTCCAAATCGTCTGTTAATCATCTGTTAATGTTTACAGGGAGCAAACAACTCTCTGTGACTATTTCTTAATTAAATGATTTTTTTCCCTCTGTGAATACTGGTATTTTTGATAAATATAACATCTTTGTATGCTATTAGATAGTTCATAAATCTTATTTTTGTGGCAGGAGAAATCTTTGGAAGGTGATGGATACATGTATGGCCTCGATGGTGATGATGGTTTTATGGGTGTATACTTACCCCCAAATTCATCAAGTTCTATGAAATAATAGGTACAGCTCTTTATATTTCGATCATACCTCATAAAGTGATTTTGAAAATCTCACTTTTGCTATTGTAGTTTTTTTTTAAAAGAAGAGGAAAAAGCCCACAAGTAATCCCATTTTAAGATGACAATAAAATTTAGGGCACAATAGGGATCCATACCCAACGCTAGCCAGATTTTTGAAAAGAGGAAAAACCAATGTGATAAAAGAGGAAGAAATGATCTCAGTCTTAGAGGAAAGTGAAAGGACTCTTGAAACAAACTGAGAAGGTTAAAAAAAAAATTGCAAATCCTATACCAGGTTGTGTTGTCATCTTTTCCCTAAAAGGGAATGCAAATTATGTCAGTCCAGAGACGTAATCTGGGACTAATCAGAGATCAGCGTTAACATGCACAGCTTGGGAATGGCCTTCTCAATAGGCGCTTAGTGTCTGACTGTCCATTTGTGGAAGATGGATGAGTGCAGGTGCCATAATAAGGCCATAGCATTTGGTTATGATAATGGTCCCTGACGACCAAAGCGATCCATAAATTATAATTGAACTACAATTGAGTGCAGGCAGCATGTGACACAATTCGTTCTAGTCACCTCATTCTAAATTCAAGCCTAGAATCGTAAATGCAGGAGCCGAAAGGCAGGGGTGAGAGTTCTATAAGGAATCCTGTTCCTTCCTTCAGCTTCCCTTTGTGGTTTTTAATTGGGAGGTGTTTAAAGATCAGAGCTTTATAAAATTGTCTCAAGATAATGGTCCTCCCTGTGGACAGGTTTCTGCAGAACTTTTAACAGTACGGGTCAAATGTGGTAGTCAGCAAAAATTGTCTACTCATTCATTCCATAAACATTTCCTTTTTGCTTAACTGTGTGTTGGAAATTGCTACGCTGAGGCTCACAGTCTCACAAAGGATGCAGCCACATATAGATAATCTAGAACAATGTACGGTAGTATTCGAAGTACGTTCATGGAGTTCTATGGAAATTCCTAACAAGGAATGTCTAAAACTACCTGGAAGGGTCAAGGGAGCCTCCTAAATTTGGTGTGTGATATCTAAGCCAAGTCTTAAAGGATGTGCAGGAATTCACCAGGCAAAGGAGGAGGAAGTGAAACATTCCAGGTTCAGGGGCTGAATGAGCTGACAGAGTGTGAAGCAACCTGTGATATAGGAAAAATTCACACTGTCTCTCAAAAAGCACGAGAGTGCTGCTTTACTTTAACCCGCCCAGTTTCAGTTACCATTTTACAAAGTGAGCACCTGCTATTACCTTAGACACTTGCAAACATTTGGGGTTACAAAACAGGATAAGGCATGAAGCCCATCCGCTTATAAAATATAATCCTGTAGCAAAAGGAATTTAAATAACTATAAAAAGCACCATCATGGAGGTATGAACAAAAGTCTGTGGAAGTCCCAAGGAAGAGGCGAAAACCCAGATTAGTGACAATTTTATAAAGAAGATGGCTTTTGAGCAGGGACTTATGTTCCTTATGCAAGACAGGCAAATGAAAAATTTCTCAAGTGAAGAAGGCATGAATTGCAGGCAGTGTGAAACTGGAGAATTCGTTTTCTCGAAGGAGGGAAAAGTCTGGAGCAGTGCATTCTCCAGGAGAGGCTTGGGGGGCCTGGCAGGAGAACCTCAAAGTGACCTTTCAAAGGAGACCAGGGAATTTGTTATGTTTGAAGTTATGTTTCCGTCACACTACCTTATGTAGATTTTATATTTATTTTGAGTGGCTTGTGTAGAGGTGCATGTGGAGATTGTGGGAGAAGTAAAATCTACCTACGCCCTCTCCAAGGCTCCATTCATCACAGAACTAGAGATCTCTAGAGCTCTGGAACCATCTTTCCCCAGGACAGACAGCAAGGGCATGTCCCACTAAGAAGCCTGGTTCCACAGCCCCTCATCGGGTTCAGAGGGTCTCTGGAGTTTCTTACCACTGCTCTTGTTCCATCTTCCAGCAGAGGTGTCTTGGTAATAAAGGCCTCCTTAGGGAGGCAAGAACTAAACTTTAAACACAATTATTTTCTTTCCCAAAGAAACCAAGGCAGTCAAGATGTTATCACTCATGGAGTGCCAGTGCAGGGCAGGCGGGGGCATAGGGAGGCTTGTTTGGGAAACACATAGCAAAAGGAAGAAATATGTGTATTGAGGGGCCAATGAGGAAAGCTGATAGGATGGAGATGGTCTTGTCCAGTGTCTAAAACTTTTGAGGAGCTCAAATATGACCTAGGCAATTCTTGTTTCCAAGAAGAATCCTGAGTGATGGGTGGTATATGCCATAGAAAGGAAGCAGGCAGATAGCCTGACTGTGGATCCGGGTAGTATTCCTTCTACTGAGAAGACAGCAATTTGTGAAAGAGAAGATGAGCAACAGCACCTAGTCATCAAGCAGCGAAAGAGGTTATTGGGATCTAGCCAGCAACGTGGCCACCTTGCGTACTTCCACAGTACAGCACAGAGCACCAGTCTAAGCAGAGATCAAGAGTGCATGTCAGGGAAACTGAGGCATGAGCCCAGTCCTGAAAATAGATTGGCATAGGACAAGGAGAAAAGAGACAGTGGGACGATACATATTAATGGCTTCAAGCATGCCCAGAACTTGCCCTGCCTGACATATCTCATGAGCTTATAAGCTTCAGGCTCTAATGGGATTTCTGTTCTGGTTGGGACTGGCTTTAGGAATAAATGTGCCTGTGTCTGGGTGTGCCCTGGTGGGAGTGGGAATAACCTGGAAGGGCCAGAAGGAGGCAGAGGAAAGGAGCAATGATCTCAGAATGCCATGTAGGTACAACTGTATAGGAGCAGCAGCAAGCAAGCTGAGGTCTAGCAGGCTATGTCTGGGAGCCTGTCTTGGGAACCACCACTGCTTGGACTACCATTCTCCTGGGACACTCTGTTGGAGGCTCCAGGCAGGAATGCTGAGGGACACAGCACAGTAACGCACAAGAAACAGAGCACTAGGATTGAACTTCCATGCCCTGAACACATTCCTTAGCTCCTTCTTAGTGATTCGGAGTAGATTTTCCAGTCTACACGTTAGTCATAGCCATAGTTCCTTCTTCTTTTGTTTTTTTTTACTCAGCCTCTGGGTACATTGCTTATTCAAATCACAAATGAGGGGAAAGAAGAGAAGAAATTTTCTGAAATAGTTTACATCTCTTATAAAGTTTGGAACAAAGGAGGAATGTTGACACATGACTTAAATGGGCCAGATTCCCAGAGGATACAAAGCTGGAAACTTTTTTTCTGGCATAGAATATACAGGAAGAATCATCTCATGAAGGAACCAAGGATTCACAACTTAAGAACACTCTATTGCACTGGCATATTGGGTCAATCAACAGGGGAGAAGGGTGTGAACTACTGGTAGAGCTGAAAAACACTGAAGTATTTTGTATTACCTATTCATTAATGTCCAGCAAATCATCCCCAAGCTTAGTGCTTAAAACAACAATAATTATTTATTATCTTATGGTTTCTGTATGTCATGAACTGAGGATCAGCTTAGCTTGGGAATTCTGGCTCAGCCTCTCTTATAAAGTTGTAGTCAGAGGTCGGCTGGGCCTGCAGTCATGTGAAGCCTTGCCTAGGGCTGGAGGCTGTAAATCCTCCAACGTGGCCCACTCTCATGGCTGGCAAGTGTGTGTTGGCTATTGGTGGGAGGCCTTATTTCCTCCCCTTACGTTCCTTCCATGGGGTACTTAAAATATGGCAACTGACTTCCTCTAGAGTGAGCAATCCAAAGACCAAGGTGGAAGATATAATGTCTTTCATGACTCGTCTTGTTGGTCACACGCCCTCACTTCTACAGTGTTTTACTAGCCTTGCTTCCATGTGGGAGGGGACTACACAAGGGCATGAATATCAGAGATGAGGATCATTGGGGGCCAACTTAGAAGCCGGCTACCACAGTCTCTAAGTGTCCCATAAACTGTTACCTCCCTGCCATACCTCCATGACTTTGCATGTTCCCTTTACATGAATTTTCTGCTGCCTTTTCTTCTCTTTCGAGGGCCAGCCCAAAGTTCCCTTCCTCTGAAAGCATTGCCAACACTTAAAGACAGTACTTCACACATATATCTATTTTAGAGCTTATGTGTCTGTGTATTTGTTAGTCCTCTGATGGCAGGTCAAGGACACTTTGGGACTGGCATAGAGTTGCCACTCAAAAGTGCTGGATGAATGAATGAATGCTTATCATGACACCAAAGTACTATGATGGCCTGTAATTCTCATTTGCCCTCTGAGACTTCAGGATAAATCTCAGGATGGTCATCATAAACCAAATTCTCTCCTATAAATAGATGACAGGAGTAGGAAGTACATAGCTTGACTTGGCTCCATGCAAACTTTGCTTGGCGTGACCCTCCTTACAAGCATCTTAATTACAAAATTCCAGTAGAGGAATATGAGCGCAAACTTCAAAAGTTACCAAAATATTATTTGCAAGAATTTATTTTTAAATATGTCCTCATCTCACCAAACCTTATCAAGTAAACCAAATAAAAACGTCAGGGAAATTGCAAAGCAAGAGAACATCAACCAAAAAAGGGAGGGGGACAGGGAAGCTGTAAGCCAAAAGCTAACAAATAAAGTTGGTAGCCGCTGGGGTGGGTTGCCATAATTACCAAATTTGAAACATAAATTATTTTCAAGTTGGCTTTCATTCTCCAAACTATGCTTTATTTAATCCATTCATGAGAGGATCATGATGTATCTGCAAATCAAGGATTGTTTTTTAGAGGTTTTTTACTCAAAGTGTATGATAATTGAGTAATCTTGATTGCAGTTTCCCATTTAAATTCTCTCAGTGAAAAAGCCTTGCTCAGAAAACCATTGGCATAAATAAGGGACCAAGGGAATGAGAACTGCTTGGAGCAAAGGGGATTTTTGAAGAAAATTGACTCTGGGCCCAGGACCTGAGGACAGAGCAGTACTCAGTGATCCTGGCCAAAGGGTTCTGGTTTTCCATTGAGGGCCCATCTTGATAGTTGATCTATTGAACCCTGTTTCTGGATTCCTGCTACTTGGGATCGTGGCTCTCCTGACCCAACAATGCCTGTGAAGCCATGGTACAGGCAATCACTCTAAGGCAGGGGCAGACATACTGAACTTCTTGGGCAAATTTCTTAACGTCCATGTGCCTCAGTTTCCCTGTCTGTGAAATATAGATAATAATACTTTCTACTCTATAGGGTTGGTTATAGTAAACACAATAGGTTTATTAAACATATTCTTTTTAGAAAATACCTCTAACACTTCACGACTTCCCTCTCTTCCCAGCTCTGCCATTCTCTCTCTCCTAACACTCCTCTCCTACCTTGAACTCCTTACATAGGGCTAGTGTTAATTTAGTAATTGTTTCCTTTAGGAAGACTTTCTTGGTTCTCACCCTTCCCATGAACAAGTTTCCTGCCCTTTCTATGAGATTCTGAGCATTGGGTGATATATATGAGCATTCTAATAAAGACAAATTGCTAATCTGGAAAACGTTAGTCATCCATATATAGTATGTAGAAATGCCAGCTCACAAACTCAGGTGTGCAAAACATATGTATATATTGCATTTCTTTATTCTACAGAAGCTATTGTGAAACTTGGCCTTAGTCATCCTCAGGGTAAACCCTGGATGGATTGGTGAGTGACGGGTAAGGACATCTGGTCTTTGGTCCTGGGCACACCTGGGTTATGCTGTGATGCCAATCATCCCTTTCTGCCTGGATCCTTCGGAAACATCACCTGTGGCCCTATCTGCTGAGACACTGCACACAGCATTCCTTTCTGGGGTCTCGGCCCCTCATCAGGAAGCTAATGGGAAGCCAGGCTGATCCCCACTGTGCCAGGATGCCTGTACTCCACCTTTCTCTTAATGCAGCCCAAGTCTTTATGGGGGTAGGACATGGGTGAGCCCGACTCTCGCTTCTGCTTCTCCAGGTCACTCTGCCTCTGCCACTGAATACCCTTCATCCCTTTACTTCTTCCACAAACCCCTAGACTCTCTATAAGTGTTTATAAAGAAACTACCAGGTACTATTGCCAGTGACTTCTGCTTTCTGTCCTGCCACATATACCTTATCTGTGCAATGAAGCACAAACAGCCTGCAGGAATGGGCCAAAGAGAAAAAGGGAAAATCAGAGACAGTAAAGACAAAACAAATAAAATAACATCTCAAGATATTATCCAGGAACTTCCCTGATGGTCCAGTGGTTGAGACTCTGTGCTTCCACCTCAGGGGGCATGGGTTCAATCCCTGGTTGGGAAACTAAGATCCCGCATGCCATGTGGCACTGCCAAAAAAAAAAAAATACATGTATATATATAATCCAGTCCTACAAAGTTCCCAAGACATGAGGTTCACGGATTTTCACACTCTGCGGAGATGGAGGGCAGGGAGGATTGTGACCTCCTAAAGACCCCGCCCATGATCTTCAGCAGCTCAGTCCCAAAGAGAGGGTTGCGATGCCCAGGCTTTCCATATGTGGAAACCATACCTGTGAGCCTGCTGCCTCTAGCCCACATTTATATTCCAGGGCTGGACCCGACTAGGGGGCCAAGCAGGGTACAACCAACAGCTAAATTGACTCAGTGCCTCACATGCCTTTTTCTGGCGGGCAGTTGCCATTTAGGGACATCTTGCTGGGAAAATCCATCCCTTTCTGCCAGCTGAGTCCCTATATTTATGAACAAGTGAACCTTTTACCAGCATTGCTTGGAAGATGCAGACAGTGTTCCCAACTTTAGAAATATAGTTATTTGTCATCTGTCCTTTACCCAGAGCTGACTGAGGGATGTGTTTTCTTGTTACATCAACGTGCTCTACTGCTCTTGGTGTGAAAAGATGACAGATGCTAATGCTTTTGCCATCTGAGTGTGTGAACATGTCGGCAAAACCTGGGGGTGTTTGCCGGAAAGGGGCAAGTGTGTGAGCATGTGTGACCGTGCACACACACACAGACACAGACACACAGAGTCTCACACACACACACACACACCAGCACATGCAGCGTCACTGGATTAGTGAAGTCTAGACCAGGATCAACCCTACAAAATCTTGTCCAAATATTTAAAAGTACAGCTTTCTGGCTTTCCTCTTGGTAAAACGGTTCCTACTTTTCAGAACTATTTTCTCTTTTGCCTTGTGTTACCCGTTTTCTGAAGAAGCCAACACCAATAAAGTGATCTGTTGCATTTTCATCATAATTTATTATACTCATCCATTTAATTGTCTGGTTTCTCAGCAAACTTAGGCATCTATTATGCCCACCATCAACTTCAGAGCTTAGCCACAGTAGGTGCCAAAAACCAGAAAGTACCTTTACCAACATCATTAATTTGCATTTAGAACTTCTGGACTTGGTGACATCTAGTATTAATCTGGTATAACTTTTAGTCTCATGTTATTAAACCTGTGTTTGTTTCATGCCAGCTGTGAGCCAGATTCTTTGCCTAAATGTCTTACATCCCTCACCAGAAAGTCATGAAACTGAAAATGTTTTCCCTAGGAGGGTTAACTGACTTGCCTGTTCACCCAGCTGGTAGCAAAGTTGGGATTCAAATACAGATCTTCCCTGACTCCAGTGCTAGCATTGCACCACAGTCTCTCCCAAAACTGAACTGTTGTATTCATGAACTTGTGAGCTAGAAGATGCCTAGAGAACGTCTGACCTCTTCATATTTTAGATGAGGAACAAAAATGATAAGTGATCTACTCAATGGGGTAGCAATAGGAAACAGTTATTGGGCAAACCTGGCTCCCACTCCTGCACTTGTAACAAATAATTATCTATCCTCTGCAGAGGGTAAGAAAATCCACCAAATACTATGGTGTATATAACGTGCAGAAGGTGGGGCCCCTGCTCTTAGGCAGTTATTGCCTGCAGAAAAATAAAGAACCAACAGCCGTAAAGTGCTGGCCCCCATCAGAATGCTTCAGGAGTGGGAGGAAGGAGGAAGACACAGAAAGCCTTCTTGACAGATGTCATCCAGCTAAGTCTAACAATAAGTAGAAAGCCGGTCACTGAGGGCTTTGCCTATGTCATGATTCAGGAAGCATTGCTCTCTCCTGTCAGGGCACAGGTTCACCTGGCCTCTCCTTTGCCATCAAATCACCATTGGAAGAGCCTTGTAGTCCCGGATTTCCAATAGGGTAAGAGATTCCTAAAGGCTGTCTAGAAAAGGGTGGAACATCAGCTCTCTTCATTGAGAGAAGTTGTTAGGAGGACTGCATGCTAGGCTGATACTTTTGAAATTTTCTCTTGAAGGGAAGTGGTTTCTTTTGATCAAATTTAATTCTGGAAGTAACTCAAGTAAGAGGGTTACACAAAAGGAATTTTCCTTTGGATTAAGTTGAACTGTTATAAATAGCGATAACCTGATATCTTGATTTAAACTACAAATGAATTTCTGGCAAACATACATTCTGATCTCATGTTTGAGCAGATAATCACCATGTGTTGCCTGCTTCTATGGGTGACAGGATTCCAAATAGGATGTGTCAGGTTATCATCTTGCTTGAACCTTCCGACTTATCATTGCCCTCAGAATAATGTTCAGCCCCCTTGGAGAGGCTCAAGAGTCTGTGGATGAACTCCCCCCACCCAAGAGGTCCGTCCCTGGCATCCCGCCTACCTTCCTGCACTTCTAGGTTGACAGATGTTCTGCACAAAAATATCAAAATACCAGCCAGGAAGGGGGCATTGGTCATAGCTTAAAAATACCACTTTGCTCATTTTAATAAATCATTTGCAATGTATGCTTGATGAGATTTTTCAAGTTTTAGGAAAACTTCTATAATTTTAGAGCAATTCTTGGTGTTGCTGAAGAAAACACAAATCTGAACAATTTTAAAATATTCATGCTTATAAACAATGGAAAAATCCCGAATTGTCCTGTTCAGTACTGGATGTTAGCAAGTGCATGCTACCCAGTGATCTTGCTGTATACTGGACACCAAGCAAGCTTGCCTGAGCCGGAGATTGGATAGACACTACCAACACCATTTCATTTTTCTGGACATGTAGAAGAGCATGTTCCCAAGTCTCTCTTGCAATTAAGTTTTCTCATGTGGCTGGGTCTCACCAGTGGAATGTAGGAGGAAGCAAGATACATGACTTGCAGACCAGGACATAAAGCCCCTTGCACGATCCTCCTGTCTCCCTCCTTCTCTTTTACTGCAGTTCTGGATAGACCGAAGGAGCCTGAATCCCTAAGTTACCACAAGTAACTGCCCAACCCTCAGAGAAGAGTGTCGTGCACAAGAAAGCTTTGCTATATCATGAGATTTGGGAGTTTCTGTTACTGCAGCATAGCCAAGCATACCTTAACTTATACTTACTCCTCTCTTGCCCCACCAGACATGACTCAGCAATGCTGGGCTAAGGCTGCTGCAGCGGATGCAGTAGGTCACCACCCAGATCCCCTCCTTCAGGACGGAGGAACTCTCTCCCCCAGCTTCCGGGAGTGTTGCCTGCTAAGGGCTCACAGCTGAGTCCTTCCCCAGGCATTGCCTTCAGCCAAAGGGAATTTCCCCTCCCAAGGTTACATGCTCCCCCCCACTCCACACGCACCACCCCCCTAACCCCCGGCCAACAACAGCCCTGTCCTGTGTTTGACAGTTAAGGGCCTATAAAGACCTGGCTCCCTTGATTCAATTTGAGACCCCTCTGCAGAGCCATCCCAGCTCTAGACTCTCCATGGGGTCTTCCAAGGCCCCTGCTGCAACTAAGTTGCAGTTTAACTTGCTCAATCCTGCTTCCATATTCCCTCACGAGTCTGGTTCCCATTTTGATGATTCCCTAATAACCTTCCTGCATGCAAATCTCTGACTCAGAGCCTGTTTCCTAGGGAACCCGACCAGTGGTACCTCTTATTCCCATAACATGCTGGGTTCTCCTTTGTTTGATAGCTTTACCTATGCTGTCCCTTCTGCTCTGAACAATTCTGCCCACCCCCAACCCAGATGCCTGCTGAGTCAATCATATTGGTCATTGACACCATCTGCAGTCCAAATATTATGTTCTCCATCTCTGCTGCTCCTCTGATGGATGGTTCCAGATGTACCCCCTTCTCACTTGTACCTCCTTCCATCATAGCATTTATCCCAGGTATTGTAGCTGTGGGCATGGCTGCTGACCCTTAGACAGTAACTCATCAACAGTAGATAGGAGTCCTCTTCGTCAGCCCAGGGCTTAGCAAAATGCCTTACAGTCCAGTACTCATGAGAGCTGGAGAGAACAGTGCTTTGGGGAAGACCACTAGAGCAGGATAACTTTTGCAGATATTAATTTGGATTTTTTCTTTCTGTCTTGAAAGATTTGGAAAGGATGAGAGGTATTTTGTCTTGTTTCCTCAAATTTTTATTCTCACCATTTATCAGAACTCTAAATTTTAGTTTCTGGAGGGCAGCTGCTCTTCCGAGTGTTCAAGAAAATCTAAACTCACTGAGGTTATGCTATATAGAAGGGGAGATGGGGGTGCCTTTGAAAGATTCCCAGTACATAGAAGTGAATGGAGGCATTGGTTTCCCCAAATACTGGAACCTGTGGTTCCATCCCTGGCAGCCAGAGGGGGAGGGGGTCTGGCCACGGTGCCTGAGGAGGACTAAAGCCCAGAATGTGGACTCTTGGAGGTGGGGAGAACGCAGAGCAATCAGTGTTGATATTTTATGTCCTGTCGGCCCATCATCGTAGAAATGCAAGGCCAGATTTTATTTATTTTGAAGATATTGTAACATTTCTTATATAAGAGAGTATGGTTTAGAATTCACCCTTAATAAATTAATACTCAAAACAAACCAGAGTGAACTCCTCTGAAGGTAAGCGTATTTCTTTAACTGCCTGACTCTCGTCAGCCTAGCTAGAGGCCTCTGTGATGAGTAATACTTTCTCCAAGGCTTGAGAACCTCCTCCACTCCCTTTGTTCTCGTAAAACATTTTTCTCATATAAAATGCCCTTCCCCATGTCCGGCGTATTATACTGACCTTGGAAGCGCACATCTGAATATATTACTTGGAGGTTTATTTACAGCTTGCCTTATAACTAAAGACAGGTTACTCTTTATCCCTTTGCAGGTTTGATAAAATGTTTGGGATTTAGGGGTTTGGGTAAGTGAATGCTGTTTTGGGGTGAAGGAGAAAAATAGATTTGCAGCATCTTAACAAGAGCCACCTGTCTTGGGAAGCATCCATGTCTGTCATCTGGTGATTTCACCACCTAATTAGTGATATTGTACCTACACATGTCACCAACACTTGAAAAAATAATGATAGGCCTGACTGCTATGGGAGAGGAGTGCTTAGGATGTGGGAGAATGAGTTAGCTAGAGCTTGCAGACAATTCTGTATCATGGACAGTCTAGCCTATTGAAATGCGGGAGTTTGACCCTTTAAGCTCTACACAGGTGTCCATAAATTCACCCCCGCGATTTCATGATAATCAAAGGTGTTGTGAGGCGAATAAAATGGGACCTCCCAAGGTCCTGTGAGGAAGATGAGCCCTGGTCTTCCCCATGTGGGCTGGTTCGGCTCTGTGTTCTCCTCCAGGGTCCTTCTCCGTCTTTCTCTGCCTGCTCCACCAAGGGGCTGAGCTCTAGGGACTGCATCATGGGCCTCCTTGCGCTCTGGTTTCCGGTTGGGAGGAGACATTTGCACGGAGGAGACACCAGCAGGAAATTGAGAGGAGGGAGAGACTGGGGGGTTTATTCCCTCAGCTCCCTTCTGGGTCACAGATCGGCAGTGGGTGTGTTTCTCCATAGAAGGCCACAGCTCCTGTTGGTGACCTCCTGTTTCACCCAGAGCCACAGCTCCTTGTGGGTTTTGACGACCACTCCATCCCCTTGCCTGGTCAGCTCTAAGAGTAGTAATAGCTCCCAAACATTAAGGGTCCCAGGGCCTCACCATCCCTTCCTGGTTTTCTCTCACCCTACCCACAATTTTATAAATAGTCTCTTCATTAATCTCTCCTCAGTTACCCCCATTTCAGTGTACAAACACCCTGATGATATAACATATTACCCTTAGATTCCCCCGCAGTGCTGTGCCTACAAAAGGTAGGTAGCGGTAAAGAGGTAGACCTAGCAGTTGTAACAGAGTCTTCCTTAGAAAATCCTGGTTTATATCATACCATATCACATTACAATATTATATTACTTAGATTAGCCAACTTCAATCTTATAACAGCATTTGTCTGCCTTTACTTATGAGGGTTTATATGTGCTCCAAAACTCACTTTTTAGACTACTGAAGTACAGGAGAGTGTTTCTTTAAAAACAAACAGGTTCTTCTGGGTGTTGACAATGTTCTGGGCTATTCTTTATCTAAATTCATCCAACTCTGTTACTCATCATGCTTTTTCACGGCTCCGTGTAGCTTTCTCACCTTGGATGTCTTTTCTGCCCATCTCCATCTCTTCATACCCTATTCTTTCTTGCCAGTTAACACCTCTCCTATTAATTCATCTACCTAGCCAATTTTTATTGTCTGCTAAATTTTGAGTGTCTGCTTCATGGCAGATGGCTCAATGAAAGAGACATACGAGAGCCTTCCCTAAAAATCCACTCTCTTCTCTTCTAGCTCTAGAATCCCTGCCCTGGTTCTGCTTGATCACATTCTCCTTTGCACTCTGAGTGTTACCTTCATGCCTATCTTTGCCCCTTTATCATGAGATTCCTGAGAACAGAAAATATGTTTTGATCTTTGCCATCTCCCTTAAGAACCGCGTACATATCAGTACATAGCATGTACTTAGTTAATGCCTGAGGAATCAAAGCAAATTACCAAGATAGTCTTACCCCTAAGGGCCAGCAAATGCCTTGGGCAACTGATCTGATATGGAAGAATGGTTTGACAAGCAGGGATCTTTGTCAGATATTCCAGAGTAGAGAACCCACGGGTTTTGGCCAATTTGAGCAACTTAGACTTAAGACAGTGACATTATAAACCCCAGAAAGAGGGCATTTCAGAGAGAACTAGAACAGAGAAGTTGCCCAGTCAGAGTATCCCCGTGACAAAATAAGGTCAGTACCCCTCCAACCTCCTCAGTCCTTCTGCTACCCGAAGCTTTAAATAACTAGCCAGGACAGCTTTAGTCACTCTGAAGAATTTATGTAACTTCTCATAAAGTCTAACCCCAACATTCCTCTCACACTGTGCTGACTCATTTGCCCAAAATATGCCTGACCAGTGAGGCAGAAATAATGATTCTTACTGGCTTTTAAGTATCAGTCTCCCTAGGTCTGTTTCCCTTAGTCCTAGGGGCCGATTCTAATTTGGTACAGAAAAAAAAAAAAAAAAAAAAGTATGCCTGCCAATTTCCATCCTGGAACGGCTGAAGAAAGAAAATGTACATGATTATGGTAAAGGCACGTATATTTATATTAAAGTGTCATTCACAACCTCCACCCCCCACTTCACACTCCACCATCACTTCCATCACCAGCTAATTGTTTCAACCTAATTGCATCTTGGAGTTATGTCATTGTCCTATATTAAAAGAAATGAAGTTAAACATCACGGCAAGGAGATTCAAAATAACATCTTCTTTACAGAAACTTTCAGAAATCTCTTTCTGCTTCCCTACGGGGAATGGCTGTGAATTGACAAAGCAATTGATTTGATTTAACTTATGTTAGAAATATTGCGAAAGGCGTCACTGATTCAGTTTCCCTTTCTATACTGGATTTGTGAAAGGTTAGCCAATGTTTGCATCCCATTTGCAAAGAGCGTAGGCCTCTGAGAGGCACACTTTTATTTAACCCTCACTTCTTCCATTTCTTATTTAGGCCTCTCTAGCCCTTTCTTTGTCTTCTGCCTTAATCTTGTCTTGGTATATCTTCTGTATCTTTGCAAGATGGCTCTGAACTTTATGGAAAAGGAAAGGGCATACCAAAAATTTAAGGATTACTTTATTTGAACTCTTATCTTCCTACCTCAGGCAAGTAAGTCAAATCATTCAAATATAACAGTGATTACACTCAAAGCGAGGGCCAAGATAAAGGAGCACACATTTTGCTTCCCCATCTCTAGAGGCCAGATGGAGAAGGAAAGAATCAATTGACAAAGAGTCATCACACTCCCACAATACCCACCTCCACCTTCCAAAATGATACCACCTCTATTTTCTCCCAAGTATGACTGGTGTTTAGAGGTAATTGATGTCCTTGACGTACTCTTTGTAGGAGTTAAGGGTGAGAACACAGGTGTACATATTAATTTGTGTATTAAGGGTTACCTGGGCAGCCTCTTACATATTGACTATGATTCATGCTTTTATATTAATTCATAATTGAAAAGTGGAATTCATTGATTCCATCTTAATACCTTACCACTTAGAGCTAAGCTGTGCCATGCATCCTTCCTTAAATCTTACCAAAAAATTTGGAAAATCTAGGATCATAGACTGCTAAAGCTGTAAAGACCTTTGTAGTCATCAGTTGTTCCAAACATAAATGTGTGTATGTCAGTGTATGTTTTCTTAAACTTAGTTGCAGAATTAGCTTATGCTTGAAAAATAAGAATACAAAATTGCCCTGAAATATAAGAAGTAGAATGTAAGTCTGATCATCCCTAGTCATACTTCTCAGACTAAGTGCCATTAATAGGAGCTTGCATTCATTCATTCATGTATTCATTCATTCAAAAATATTTATTGAGCACCAATTATGTCTTAGGCTCTGTGGATCAAGACAGGAGACAAAAATAAATAAATAGATATAGAAAATAATATCAGTTAGTCATAAGTGTTACAAAGAAAAATAAAGTACAGTGGTCTAGAGTAGACTCTAGAGTGACAAGTGAGATCTCTTTGGGTAGGATGTGACTAAATCGCAAAGAGAGAGGCAGATGCAAGTCCAGCAGGAGTGAGCTGGGAGTGCGCTAGGAACAGCCAAATGGCTGAGGTAGCTAAGATGCTCTGAGGAAGAGGGAAGGTGTACAGGATGAGGTTAGAAATGTCAATAGTAGGCAGATTTTTTAAGTCCTTGAGACATTATAAGGAGATTTGTTTTTTCTAAGTGCCAGGAGAAACGACTGGGTGGTTTTAAATGGGAGAATGGCATCTTTAATAGCCAAAAAATTTTTGTGTGGGGAGAAATGATCTAGGGGGATGCCTGAAGATTAATTTTCAAGGAGGCATCGTCCAGGGCTTCCCTAGTGGCACAGTGGTTGAGAATCCGCCTGCCAATGCAGGGGACACGGGTTCGAGCCCTGGTCCGGGAAGATACCACATACCGCGGAGCAACTAAGCCGGGCACCACAACTACTGAGCCTGTGCTCTAGAGTCCGCGAGCCACAACTACTGAGCCCGCATGCCACAACTGAAGCCGGAGTGCCCAGAGCCCGTGCTCTGCAACAAGAGAAGCCACAGCAATGAGAAGCACGCGCACCACAATGAAGAGTAACCCCTGCTCCCCGCAACTAGAGAAAGCCCGTGCACAGCAATGAAGACCCAATGCAGCCAAAAATAAATAAATTTATTAAAAAAAAAAGGAGGCATCGTCCAGAGGGAAGAATTACTGTACATGATTTTTGTGTAGTGTTTATGCTTATAGCTGTTTCCTGTTGCTTTAAAGCCTACAAGAATATTAATAACAGTAAAAATTAATAATTAAGTATTAATTACTAAGCTTAGCAGACTCAGCAAGATCTACCTCCTATGTCATGCCAGTACCTGAGTTCATAGGCAGAGCATCCAAATGAGGCAAAAGGACAATGGGAATCTGACACAGGTCCTGCTGACCCACCTGTCTAAGACAGCCCATGACTGTTCTTTATGCAAAAACTAATATCTCTCTATATATTTTATAAGATTTTTATTTTGAAATAGTTCAAGATTCACAAGAAGTTTCAACAATAGTATAAAGAATTCCCAGGTACCCTTTGCCCAGCTTCCCCCAATGATAATATCTTACATAATACATAGAACATGTAAAACCAGGACACTGACATCTATATAATATTATTAACTTAGGTACAGACCTCATTTGGATTTTATCAGTTTTTACATGCTCTCTCCTTCAATTATTTATTTGGGGGGAGCGGATAATACTATGAAATTTTATCCCAAGTGCAGATCCAAGTAACTATCACCATAATCAGGGTACAGACTGTCCCATCACTACAAAGAGACCTTCTCATGTTATCTTTTGTTGTGTTGAAAGTCAGCTTTTGTTTTATGAACATTTCAAACCTGGATATGAAGAATATTTCTATTTCTGGCTTCTCTATTTTATTTTTGTTAAAATCTATAAATCCACTTAATACAATGTTTCTAAACCTTTAAACATCACAAACACATAAACATTTACACATTTCATGAATTCTCTTAAGTATTTAAACCTTGATTTTAAATGTAATTAATTAAATTCTCCAAAACATTGCAATAAAAATCAAGTCTAATTAGTCAACTCTTTAATTGATCCAGTCACCTGGGAAATGGACAACATTCACGGAGTATCAGAATGATTTCATAATTTACTTTTCTAGTTTTTACTTACCCTAATACAAAAGTGATGATACTGTGATTTTGAATTATTTCTTCACTTTTTACTGTATTTATATTATACCTCCCCAGGGGTATAGTAATCTTGCCACACTCAAAAGAAAACACGATCTCACACATATCTGCTAAGATAATGGGTTCTGGAGTACTAAATAACTGTTTCTTGGTTATGGCACAAGATCTGGTTGTTTCTAAGCTCTTTCAAACCTAGATGGGTGCACCTAGGACCCTCTTCTTATAATCAACCCTCAGTTGCAGATGGAACTTTTCAAGCTCATCCCTTTAAACAAAACAACCCCCAACACCACCCCCTGCCAAAAGAAAAGTTTGACTTTTTATACCCTACATTGAAAAACCCATTATCTTCTCAAGTTTTTTCATAATTTTGATATAGTCTGTTAGAACTTTTGGAAATTTGAGTATGTTTTATTCACATCTTATTATGATTAAAAGTGTTATCCAGGGTTTTGTAATTCATGAGATGAGAATTTGGTCTGTGCAGTCCGCTTTCCCCTTGGGTCCTCTGGCTGGCCCATCATCTTGATGCATTCTCTGGAACTCCTTTTCTACCTGGTTAGAGTGTATGAGCACTGGGTTCCCTCAGTCCTTCCTATTCTTAATAGAATCCTTTCTTGACCCAGAAATATTTTGTTTGCTGACAATTCCCAAATTGTACCCATTCCTGCCTACATAGGTAAAAATTCAATATATACTTCATAGAAACAGCACTTACCCACCTGTATCAACTATTCCACATGCATTAAAATGAATAAAAAATAAGCATATACTATTACAGTCATTGTTTTTATTTTACAGCTATCTTTTAATACATTTTATTAGATGGCACCTGCTTTTAAGGTTTTTGGTGACAGTGTTGCCACAGCTTGGTGAATGTGTGCCATGTAAGCAACACTCAGGGGTTTTCTGATGGCATCTTTGTGTTCTGGCAAAAGACATTCTACTCCCAAGTTGATTTTTTTTTTCAAGTCCCAAGACATTAAGTCAAGGAAAAAATAGTTTAAGTGATTCAAATAAAGGATAAAGTCTTCATTAGTTCACGCACATCAGAGACAACCTGAAAACCACATAACTCCACAGACCAAAGCAGGATTGGAGTTTTACAGAAGAAGAGAGGGCTCTGTTTCCTCGTGGTCTGGCCTGGATTGCATTTTTTGGAAAACCTCTAACTGCTGCAAACTTGTGGTTGCAAGAGTTAGAGAATGTACTGGTTTCCCATGCTTCTTGCTCGGGATCTTTTGTACAATCCCTTTCAAGCAACTGTCAGAGCAATTCTTTTAAGAGCTATTTTTGCAAGCTTTGTGGTTTGTCACGGTTCAGTTGAGGGAGAGGAAAAGAGGGAAATAGCAGAAGGAAAAACGAAGGAAAGGAGGCCAGGGTCAAAGCAAGGAAAACAGGGGTCTGATGTAACTCATTTACAGAGGTCATCCTAACTTAATTATAAATTTAATTGTACCTGAATTAAAATAAAAAAGAGACGAGCTAAAATGAAACAATTAAACTTTATATCAATATTTCCTCACAACAGAAATATATTCTAAAAGATTCCTTCCAAAACTAAGGGAATCCATAATTTTTTTAAATGGTAAAAAGTCATAAAAACAACTTTTTCTACATGCTTTCATTTTAGAGAACATTGATGCCTTCCTGCTAACGATTAGAAAATTAACGTTCTCACATTTCCTCCCACAAACTTCCCACCCACATTCTTATTGCTGTTACAACAAAAGACAAAACAAAATGACCTTCTAGGACATATTTGACCAATAGAACTTTCTGCAGCGTTGGAAATGCTCTAGATCTTTGGCTATTGAGCCCTTAAAGACATGGCTAGAATGAACAAGGAAACAAAACTTTTCCTTTTGTTTAATTTCAATTAATTTAACTTCAAGTTAACCACATGTGGTTAGTTGCTACTGTAATGAGCACCTCTATTCTAAAAGATAATATAGATTATTTTCATGACCTGAGGCAGGGAAAGAGTCCTTGAACAGGACACAAAAAGCAGAATATAAAAGAAAATATCAATAATTTGTATTATATTAAAATTAAGAGCTTTTTTATGACATGCTACCATTAAAAGAGTAGAAAAGAAAACACAGAATAGGAAAAGATATTAGCAACACCTTTAAAAGAAAGGGCTTATATGTAGAATATATAAGGAACTCCTGTAGCTCAGTAAGAAAAACAGACAAGGCGAAAAGGACAAGGTACTTGAACTATAGGCACTTGCTTATAAAGGTAATTCAGCGGGCTAATAAATATATGAAAAGGTGCTGGACTTCATTAGTCATCAAGAAAATGAAAATTAAAGCATACCAGAATGGCTTGAAGTTAAAAAGAGTGACATAAAAAGTGGTCAACGATATGGAGCAACTTGAACCCCTACACATTGCTGGTAGAAATGTAAACTGGTACAACTTTGGGAAATATTCTGGAAACATTATCTATTAAAATTGAACACACACATTCCCTATAGGTAAGTATTTCCAATCCTAGGTGTGAACTGAACAGAAATGTTTGAATACTACACAAAAAGACACATACGAGAATATTCAAAGAATCATTATTCATTATGGCCAAAAACTAGAAACACCTCGAATCTCAAGAGCAGAATGATAAATTGTGTGCATTCAAGCAGTGAAACTTAACCTATTATAATTATAATTACATGTAATAACAAAGATAAATCTTACAAACATAATATTGAGCAAAACAAGGCAGACATAAGAGAATGACTCCACTTATATGAAGTTCAAAGATGGGTAAAACTAGACCAGAGTATTAGAAATCAGAATACTAATTACCTCAGAATAGGAAGAAAGGGGTAGTAATTGAGGTGGCCGTGAAGTGGGCTTTCCAGATGCTGGTAAGATTTTATTCTTTGACCCGATGTTGATTATACAGATGTTTACTTCATGATACTTTATGAATAATTACATTTAGGTTTTGAACACTTTTCACTGTCTGTTATTCTTCAATAAAAAACCATTTTTAAGAAAGAGATCTTGAATCCAGAGAACAATCAGAAGTGACCAGTTCCTAAAGCAAATGCTCTCATTCCTTAAATTGTTTGCTAACATTGGCATGAATGAATGAATAAATAAATAAATCCCTCATTTAAAATTTTGCATTTTTAATAATGACTTTATGAAGTATTTTATTCATTTTCCCTAAAATGCTTATTCATAGCCTTTTCTCATTTTTTACGGGGTACTTATCATTTTTATAGTGATTTATGAGAACACTGTATAGTAAGGACATTATCCATCTGTCAATCAGGTTGTAAATATTTTCCTCAGTTTGTCATTTAATTTTGTTTGTAGCATAACTTTATAGTACCAAAGTTTTAATTTTTATTTCATCAATTTCCTCATATTTTTCATTTATGGTTTCTGAACTTTTTGTTTATAATAGCTGTCGCATTCCAAAAGTATAAAAAATATTTGCTTATGATTTTCTCTAGTATTTTCAGAGTTCCATTTTTAACATTAAAAATCTTCTATCTATCTGTAATTCATTTTTTATTTATGGTAGGCACAATCTAAGTCTTTTTTTTTTCTTTTGTACATCTGAATGTCGATTATCCAAGCAACAGTGTATCCCATGCAAGAGTCATCTTATTTGCACCAATTTGATTTCCTTTTAAATACGTATGTATACACTTACATATGTGTTTGTGTGTGTGTGTGTGTGTGTGTGTGTGTATATATATATATATATATATAATATATATATATATATATATATATATATAATATATATATGCCTTAGACTCCCTTAGATACTTGGATTTGTGCCTGGGTTCCCTATTAAGTTTCACTTATTTATATATCTAGTCTTATACCAATGTTGTGATGATTTAATTACTGTAGCTGATTAGCCTTCAGTGTAGTCACTGAAATGTAAATTTCACAATAGTAGGTTTCGCCTAATATTTTGGCTTCTTCGCTCACAGGCCTGGTGCCCTTCCATGAGCCTCTGTCCATGTGGCATCTCATCCTCCAGGTCCTCTCCGAGTGGCCTCTCTCTCTCGAAGGGTAGTCAGATGCTTACGTGGTGGATGGCCTCCAAGCACACTGAAGTTTGTGCTGTCAGGTCTTTTTAAGGCATAGTCCTCTAACTGGCACCACATTACTTCTGCAGTGTTCTGTTTGTCAAGCAAGTCACAGGCTGGTTAGATTCAATGTAGGAGTGACAGCACAAGAGTGTGAATACCAGGAGTTGTGTCCATTGTGTGGTATCTTTGCAGACTGACTACCTCAGTGGACATTCTTGTCTTTGTCCTGGTGACAAGAATGTCTTAGGCTCTTCATTGGTATTTGTTGTTGGTTTCTAGCTTTTATCAAGATAAGGAGGGACCTACCATGCACAGAGGTTTGTTTTGTTTTGTTTATCACAATGGGTGCTGAATAGTGTCAAATATAATTTGGAATTTATAAAGATAACCCTATGGTTATCTCCTCTAAATATTTATGTAATGAATTCCATTAACAGAATTCCTAACATTGAACCCTTCTTCCACGTCTGAAGTAAACCTTTTGTCTTAGTCTTTTTGGGCTGGTATGATAAAATACAAGCTACTAGGTAGCCTATAAACAAGAGAAATGTATTTCTCACAGTTGTGGAGTCTGGAAAATCCAAAATCAAGATGTTGGCAGATTCTGTGTCTAGTGAGGGCCTGCTTCCTGGTTCATAGATGCTGCCTTCTCACTGTGCTCCCCTCTCACGGTGGAAAGGTCTGGGGAGCTCTGTGGGATCAGTTTTATAAGGACACCAATTTCATTCTTGAAGGTGTCACCCTCATTAGCTAAGTGTTACTGAGACCAAGCTTATAGTGCTTGACACATGACAGGCCAGTAAGTCAAGAGGCAATTTTTTGGGGCAAGGAATAGGGACTTTATTGGGAAAGCCAGCAGACCAAGAGGATGGTGGACTAGTGTCCCAAAAAACCATATTGCCCAGGCTTGGATGCTAATTTCTTTTATAGAACAAAGAGGGGGAGTTGAGGAAGTAAAGCAAAAAAGGCAGTAAGTGTTGCAAATATTCCCTGGTTGCAATGTTGAAGCTCCAGGGCCATTCTGTCATTTGGGCAATATTTCTTGGGTCCACATATTGCACAGCATATACCTTTTGAAATTATCCTACCCACTTTCTAAAATCAGGGCAAGACTCTCGGATTTCTGTGCCATTCCCTCGGGGAATGCTCACCACCTCCACCTCACTCTCCTGTAGCCTATAGTCCTCATGCAAGTCAATGACTAGGGACCCATCCCATCTGTTGATCAGGTATTTTGGGAGCACATCTGAACCCAAACTTTAGCCAGAATGGGTCCTCTACACTGTATGTGTTATTTTAGGGTATATTTTCTTCTAAGCTTTAGGAGCAAGGAGAAATTTGTGGAGCTAAATTTATATAAACCTAACACCAAGCATAAAAATAACGGCCTAACCATCTTCAAATGTTTATAACAATGCCACTGTATGTAAAGTAAAGCAGAGAAGTTGGCAGCTATCTGGTGATTTTGCTCAATAGATCAAATTACACAGTTTGGAAGATTCAGACTAAACCCCATGCTTTCAAAAAAAAAGAAAAAAGATATTTTGAAATTATTTAGAAGATTATGAAAGTACATGCATTTAAGCTTGTGTGAAGAAAAAAAATATAAAGAAAACACCAGCAATAATAGCAACAAAACATTTTCAAAAAATCTATAGGGTTTGCAAGCCTTTTTTTTTTTTTTTTTTTTAATTTTATTTATTTATTTATGACTGTGTTGGGTCTTCGTTTCTGTGCGAGGGCTTTCTCTAGTTGCGGCAAGTGGGGGCCACTCTTCATCACGGTGCGCGGGCCTCTCACCATCGCGGCCTCTCTTGTTGCGGAGCACAGGCTCCAGACGCGCAGGCTCAGTAATTGTGGCTCACGGGCCCAGTTGCTCCGTGGCATGTGGGATCTTCCCAGACCAGGGCTCGAACCCGTGTCCCCTGCATTGGCAGGCAGATTCTCAACCACTGCGCCACCAGGGAAGCCCTGCAAGCCTTTTGTGTAAGTTTTTTATCTAAAGCCAAAGGCAGAGAGAATGTAATAAAATTGATGATTAATTCAGCTAAAAATTTGAAGCAGTTTTGTCTTCAAGTGTTTGAAATGTCAAAAATATTTTTGACATCTTAAAATATCAAAAGAGAGCTAGGTTCCTTCAAGGAAATATTAGAACTAGAGCAATTTAGAAAAGAATTGCTTGGCAAAGAAGCTATGATGGTAGATTAGCTTATTTGGTATTTGAAACCATTAAAAAGCAACAATACTTTAAGAAGTGTGGTATTGGCCCTCCCAAAAGAGTATAAATCTTTGGAATTGCATAGAGAGAATATATGTAGACCAAGCAACACAATAAACTTAATATACAGTAAAACTAGCTTTCCAGTATAACTCTATACTTGAGGAGAAAGGATTATTTAATGAGTAATTTTAGAACGATTCAGTAACAGTTTTGAAAAAAAAAAAGAAAACATTCATACCTTATACAACATCAAAATAAATTCCATGCCTTTGCACAAGCTGTTCCATCCACTAGGGGTGACTTCCTCCTGCTTGCCTACCCAGAAAACTCCCACACACCCTCCATAAACACTCACCTCAGTGCTTCTTTTGTGATTCCTTTCTAATTTCCTTTAAAAAACATAAATACATTCTATTCTCTACTCCCACTTTATGTGGGTAACTGTCTTGTCACAAATACAGTATGGCATTATAATAATTTGTACTTCCCTAAACAGAGTGTTTACTCAGTTCTTTTAACCTTTGCAATCCCAGCACCTGAACCAGTATTGGCCACAGAGTAGGCATTCAAAGGGTCTTTGATGAACGAATGACACATCAATATCCAGGCTAATACATACACATTAAAATTCCAAGCATGATTTCACAAAATGTTTGTGAAAATAAGTTTTTTAAAAAATACATTGCAAAAGCATATGTACAATGAGATTACAGTTATAAAAGAAGAAGTATGGTTTTATTTACCCCAAAATAAAAGTATATGTTTATGCTAGGGTCATTAAAATATTTTCCATTGTTTCATTACCTTTACAAATTTTTTTTCTCTTAGCATGTCATCCTTGGGCTTAATGTAACTGTTACAGGATGTTAGAATGAGAATCTTCCTGTAATCAGTTTCAGCTGAAGCGCCACTACAATAAATATTGGATTACAATGACAGAGAGACAAATCTATCCGCCACTCCCAAATGCAGAATTTATGGTTAATAGGAATCCCTAAATTTTTGGACACCTCCATGATATCAAAGGTATGTAAAACATCAGAGAGAAGCTGTGGGGAGGAGTTCAGTAAGTTTTTTTTTTCTTGGAAAGATCTGTTGTCTTGCTCTGTTTCCCCAGTTTCCTGTTTGGGGGAGCACATAGGGCATTAGAGGGCAAAAATGAGCCACTAGCCTCAAGGCCTGCAAGGCGGTAGCCCTTAGAGTAGACAGGGGGTTGTCTCCAAGGTCACCACTGTAAAGCATTGAAATTCTGTTCCCTGACATTAGGAAACATAGAAGACTGGTCCCTGATGTAAAATTGATGAAGTAAAGCCAGCTGTGGAATGTGGTCTGAGCTTACCCCAGAAATCTTAAGAGAAGAGAGGGCCTGAATAGTTGCTTTGTTGAGATTAGACTGATTTCCCAGGGGTTGTAGGGGCAAAGGACATATGAGTTTTCCCACAGTGAGAGAGAGAAGAGGTAGAACTAAGCTGGAATGGAATTGTTCAAGGTCCTGTCCAGCTGGAGGGATAAGGAAACCTCAGCAGAGAGAAGTTGGAAGTGTTGGTGTGTTCGAGTGGTGGGGGGAACTAGCCCGTGGGGAACACGGGCTAAGAAAGGAGTCTTGGCAACTCAGGTAGAATATGTTTCTGCTTGAGTCGAGGAAAATGCAAGGGAAGGAGCCTAACAGGAAACCTCCAAGGGGTTCTCAGAAGCACTTTATGGGAAAAACTGGAAACGGTCAGCCTTCATCAACTGCAGGGCCCATAAAGCACAGTACTACCCACCTAGAGAGTACTGTCCTCTACCTCTTATCCTTCTAAGCCTTCCCCACGAGGACCTTGCTGAAGAGTAACACAAGTGGTAGGGGAAGTCAGCAGGACCGGCCTCCCTGTTCTGAGAAGCAGGTCCAAGCTGGTGAAGGGAAGAACATGTTATACCAATTTTGACATTTTGATAATTACAGGAAGCCGGACTTCATATATTCTGAATTGAGAGTGTTTGTTACTGAAAGCAAATGTTGCAGTGTTTCCTAAGAGTAAAGGAAAAGTGGCAAGCCTGCAGAAGAAAGATTACCACAGATAAAAGATTACACCATGGGGTAATGCTTAAAGGGATGGTGGGAGATAAAAACTAAATTGTGTTCTGATTCCAAACCACACATTGAGCTTGTTCAGTATGTCAGTTGCATAAGGAAAAGCAGTCATTCTCCTTTCTTAATGCTCCAGTAAGTCATAGAAATAAGTCATCCAGGTCAGAAAGTTTGATCAGTTTTGATTTTTATTTTAAATATTATTTAAACCCTCATGAATTGTGGAACATCCTGCCATATTTCGTATGCTTTTGGATGATAAAATTTGCATCATTGATCATAAGGTGGGGATGGAAACTCATAGGTCATTGTGTCTTTTTTTTTTTTAACTTTTTATTTTGTATTGGAGTATAGTTGATTAACAATGTTGTTATAGTTTCAGGTGTACATCAAAGTGACTTAGTTATACATATACATGTATCCACTCCTTTTCAAATTCTCTTCCCGCTTAGGTTGTCACATAATATTGAGCAGAGTTCCCTGGGTCATTGTGTCTTAACCCTTCATTTTACAAATAAGGAAACCGTGGCACAGAGAGTTTAAATGACTTGCCCCGAACACCACTCCTGGTTAATAGCAAAACAGCTTCTGACATGCCATGCTTCCTTTTCTGATCCACTCCAAAATTTCCACAGTATGCTGTAGCTACACCCCGAGTCTGAAAGGAGTCTGAAAATAGAAGAGAAGTGGGCAGTTTTCCTAACAATACTAATCAGACATTGCAGTCTTCTCTAAGTGTCAGAGAGGGTCTCACAAAGCAAACTTTTAGAGAGTGTAGGAAGTTAATTACCTTCCTCTGTAATGCATTAGTCACCAGTCCTTGTAACCTGAGGCTATTTAAAATACAACTTGTATTTAGTAGCATGGATTCAGAAGACTTTAGACATTAATATATCTAAGAGAGCCTCTTTTATCTAGTTTATTACATTTTCCTCTGACACGCTTAAAGGACTTTTAAAACCTATCTTGTGTTTAGTTAAAAACAATGAAACAGATTACAGAGAAAGAATGTTTTGATTGAAATTAATAATTACTTAATATGTCTCCTTCAAAGGAACATGAAAATGGGGCTTACATATTTAAGAGGGTTTCTGGGATGAAATTGACTAGGTTTTCAAATACAGGACTGAAGAAAGGATTGTCTGTTTCCAAATAACTCTCTTAACAATCTACTGCAGCACCGCTGTGTGTACCCATTGCTTTAAGGTAAAACATTGTCACCTAAGAATTCTGGGAAAATTCTTCCCACCTTATGATCACTGTTCCTCAGTGAGGATATGGTGTCAAGGGATTTAATTTTTAAGATGGGAGATAAACATTGGGTTTGTATGATATAGAAAGTAATACAGTGCTCAGAATGACAGTGGAAGAATCTCTGAATTTCTGCTCCTCCATAAAAGCAATGAGAATACTTGCAAAAATCAATTTCAACTTTTTCAGAATTCTGGAAAATTCCTGCAAAAATCTGAGGAATGTTTATTCAAGAAAAATAGATAAATCTCAGTAAAAAGAGGGAGTTTCGTGATGTTTTAACTTGCCTTATTCTCATCTCCTTCTCCCCCGCTCATGGTAGCCGTGAAAACCTAGCAGTGAGCCACTGGAGAGGGGTAGAACAAATCAGGAGCCACGAAAAAAAGCCCCATTCCCAAGAATTGTTATTATCTGATTTGTGTGACACCTACCTAGGAACCCCAACTTACAGGGCTTGTCTTTATCTGACCTGACTTGAGCTTACTCACTGCTACCAACATGTTCCCTACAGCATTTTTTCAAAACAACCAGTGGTGATTGTTTAATATCACAGCTGCCTAAAGTGCAATAACTGATTAGGAACACTTAAAAAGAAAGCTGATCAAAACTCTTAAAAGGAAAAGCTTGGAAATGAGATTTCAATAGTTTGAAAAGCTTTGACATATTCTAGAGAATCTAACAGACTTCACACATATGCTGGGTTGTGCACACGCTCAGGAAAAATCTTAGAAGGTCCTAACCTCTTACCTAACCTTGAGGCTGTGCACAAACAGGAAGTGAAGGCTAAAATAGAACTGTAAACTGACTGTGGAGTAATCGAGTTGTGCCCCAAACACAGAGTCCCTTAATGAAAGCTGGGAGACTTATTGGTTCAAGGCATTTATGTAAACAGAGATTTCACCAGGGTTTGTGTTTTTCAAGTGAGTTTAATGTACTCTTGAGAGCATGTACAACAGTGATTATTATCATGAGCTATGGAATCTAAGTGGGATAACTACTAAGTGGGAAGCAAGGATGTGAGGAGATTTATAGAGAAAGTGTGTTAAGGTTAATGGATTGATTATGTCTGGGTGGGGCGTTGAAAACTTATTAGAGTAGGAGTAGTAGAGGAAGTGGACAGGGAAATTTAGGGAGTAGAGATGATCAGAAATTGGGATGATGGAAATTGAGGTTTTACAATTATTATTCTACAATGTCTAAGGTTTATCTCTGGATATGAGTGGCTGAGACAGGGTGGAGGGCAAGATCATTATACCAGGGAATCAACAAAAGATGATATAAAGTATTGCTGAGCCATTAAGTGCCTCATCTTTGACAATGTTTGCTTGGGGTAGAAAAAGCTGCATGTTACTGAATCTTTCCCTAGCACTGGAGACAGATGTCCATTGAAGGATACAGATCCGGGGATTAGCAAAGCAGGTCACTGAAGTTTGGAAGGCAGGGGATTCTAGGATGGTAGTAAGACAATGTTGGTGAGGATGCCCACTGCATCTAGACCAGACCAGGCTTCAGCTATAGGAAGAGGTGCTAATGGACTGTGCAAAATGAGGCAAGTGAGGGCTGAGAGCCATAGATATAGGTGTATATGTGGAATAATTTAGGTGCATATGTGGAATACCTTAGGTGCGCATGTGGAATAATTTAGGTGCATATGTGGAATACCTTAGGTGTGTATGTGGGGTCCTTACTCTTCCTAAGAAACAGGTTCTGATTATGCTTTCCTTTCTCCCACCCAGACACCACCATTTCGTCAATGTGAAATGAAATTTCACACTGTTTTTATTTATTTATTCTCATAGATGGGATTAACCCACTGGTTCAACTAAAGTGTTTTGAGCTTTAAAGAAGTAAAGGAGAAATTGGGGACCAAAAGTTGTCAAATTCAGGCTGAAGTCGTAAACCTGGTGGCCCTCAATGTCCCAGAGTTGGCACAGCCTTGCGGACCCCAGCCACCAGTTCAGGAACCAAAAGGGAAGCCAAGAGATTCATTCTTTCTTTGAGCAAATATAATGGAGTACTTTACAGTATTCACAATCTGATTAATGAAAACTAAAGACAAACAGGGAGAGACAGAAATCAAGAAAGCATTCTGAAATATTCTTAAAATGCTCGGTCATCATAAAGCATTTGATCACAGCTGGGTTTAAATCAAGGCTTTCCCACATCTGGCTGTGTGACCTTGGGCCATTTTCTTTACCACTCTGGGTGGTACTCTTTTAAAACTTACCTCAATAACGTTGTTCTAGTTCGTGAGACAATGTATTATTGGCATATATTTAAACATTTTATGATATGCAATCCCACATTTTTAAAATTAGGCAAAAATCGAAGAGTGTTCTATTATTTTGCAAGATAAATGTAGTATGTTGTTGTTTTCTTTGCAAATTAAATAATCTGCCTGCAAAATAAATAATTAAACTCTCCAAATCTGAATGCTGGCTTGTTAGACCTTTATCTCACTTCTCAGCCACATGATGTTATCTCCTACATTGGTAAGTTTGGGGATCTTTCACTCAGCACTCAAACAGACTATAGGAGTGGACACGGATGGCAACAGGCAAAAGGAGGGTTTTTGTACCTCACCAGACTTCCTTTGTTCGGACATCTGGGCTAAACGTTGGTAAGGCTATGGTAGGCTCAGGGTGCATGGAGGCAGGGACTAAAACTAGGTAATATTTCAAAGTTTCTTATTTTGATCTTAGAATATCGAGCAAGAATTTTCATTATTATATAGCAATTCGGGAAGATGGCTTTTCTGCTAGTGTCTGGCATCTCCTTGGGGACTTTATGCTGATGAATTGCACACATCCTTATAGTGACACAATTTGTCACTGTTCTGAACTCATAGGCCAATGTTTTAAATGAGGTCTCTATTATCGCTGTTTCAGGCACAGAAACTTGGGTGAGGATGGAACTGTGTGGTCAGCCAAATGGACCACTGTCTAGTCAAGTGGGACAAGTGATGCTCATTTCCTGGATTGGCTGAAAATGGCAACCAGGCCCTCAGCAGGAAATTTGCTTCATTGCTCCACAGCCATTCTTGGAAGAAGTTGGCTTCTAAGTATCTATTTATGTGTTACTATGTACTGATTCCTCAAATGGTGCCTAGTTACTTAGCACTTTTCCCAATTGAGAGAAGGCAGTACCCGCATTAGCAAGCAGGCTAGTTTCTCCTACTCAATGTTTTTTATCTAAGCAGCATCTTCCTATAAAGTATTGAAATTTTCACATATATCTCCTTTACTCTTAAAGCCAATGTTTTCCAAGTTCTCGAACTGGCCAATCCTTTTCTGAAGAAGATGGTCCAACAAGACTACCAAAGATCCCATGCAAATTAATAAAAGTAACCATCATAGAACGTAATTTATTAAAATAGCTTTGGTTGTCCTTTCCTTACCTTCCCAACTCCTAATTCTTTTCACAGAGATATCCAGGTCCCTTGGGGCTTCCTTATCTTAGGAATCTTGGTAGAACTGAAAGCAAAATGACTCTCAAGTAATGACATTTCCTGAAATTGTAAACGAAGAAAATGTTAAGTGTCCCAGAAGAACAGCATAGTAATTGAAAGGTTTTTAAGGGCAAGGAAAGAAAAGGAAGATTGCCCAAGGCTGAGGAAGAAAAGAGGTCCCTTACTTCCTCAAGTAGGCCTGGGCTTTCTGCCTGGAGGAGCCCCTCTAGAAGGATGGCTGCAGAGTTTATCTGGGGAAGCCGCCCCTCACTCAAGTGTGGCATAGAAGATGTTGGGCCTGAAGGAATCATATGGTGTTTCCATAGTAACTAGTGGGGTCTGTGGTACCAAAGCAATGTGTGGTATTATGGAAAACCTTAAGAATCTTGACTAAGTATTCGAGTAGGAGGAGATGGAAGTTAAATAATGGCTGAAATTGAATTTTCAACCCTTTCAGAGGTGGGTGGGTACCCATATTCAGAATTAAATGATATAAAGTAAAATCATAAAACACAATTTTTCTTACCTATCTGTTTGTGGTCTAGGATTCATTCCTACTATACTAACATTGCATATAACTTTGCAATTTTCAAAACTGTTTACTTACCTTAGAATAAGTATGTAGATAAACATTAATATCACCCTTGCTTTACAGATGAGGGAATTGAGAGTCAGAGCATTTGAACAATTTGCCTAAGAAACAGAACCTACTAGTGGCAGAGTCGGGAATTAAGGTCACATCCACCTACCCCTAAGTTTCATATTATTTTCAATACACTATGCTGCCTTTCTAATAGAGTAACTAATATCACTCATTAGGTACTATTGAGGGGATGGATGGAGTTATTGAAGTATAACTAAATTGTTAATTAAGGGTTTTGATACCCACCAAGCAATACCAGCTAGGTATCTTACAATTCAGCTCAATTCTAACACTATTTACCCGGAAATAGTATCAGATCCCACAGGTTGAGGACTCAGTCCCACATGACTGCCCTCCAGTTTAGTTGCCAGTCACAAGTCAGGGTTATTGCCTGTACTTCTGATCCCCTGGCTATAAATGAGAGGTTCCCACAGCCCCCTCTTTGGGTTCAATTAATTTGTTAGAGCTGCTCACAGGACTCAAAAAGTTCACTCACTAGATTTCTGGTTTATTACAAAGGATATTAAAGGATATGAATCAACAGCCAGATGAAGAGATACATAGGACGAGCTCCTGAACAAAGGCACTTCTGTCCTCTTGGAGTTGGAGGTTCAGCATGGTGGCACATGGAAGCATTCTGATTCCCCAACCTGGAAGCTCTGCAAACCCCTTCCTTTTGGGTTTTTATGGAGGCTACATTACATGAGCATGATTGATTAAATCACTGGCCATTGGTGATTGATAAACTTCCAGCTCCTCTCCCCTCCCCAGAAATCAGGAAGTGAGACAAAGTTTCAACCCTCTATTCATGGTTGGTTCCTGGGCAACCAGTACCCTCACCCCATCTTTAGGTGCTTTCCAAAATCACCTCATTAACATAAACCCAGTTGTGGAGGAAAGGGTCTTGTTATGAATCACGAGACACCCATTTCACCTTTATGGCTCTGAAATGATTTCAGGAACTGAGGAATAGAGACCGAAGATTATAACAAAAGGTGATTCCATTGCTCTTATCACTCAGGAAATTCCATGGGTTTGGGGAGCTATGAGCCAGGAACCAGGATGAAGACCAGTTATACATGAAAAGTATATTTTTGTGATCTGAATGACCAAATATATATTTCTTATAAATCACAGAACAGCACTAATTTAAGCCATAGTTAACAAAATCGGACCTCAATCACAGGTTCTCAGGGTCACTGTGGCATCAGTTTAATAGGGATTTTCTTACCCGGCTGCTCTCAGGCTTCTTCTCAGGCTCTGTGCATTCCTCCCTTCTTCAAGGAAGCTGCCCCTCTTATTCTGCTAGCCCTTTGTTCCTTCAGCAGAATTCAACCCCACAGGTGATGCCCTCATTCTTGGAGTACTACTCCCTTGACTTCCTTTCCACCACATTCTCCTGGATTTTCTCTTATCTTATGGGCCTCACTATTCTTTTTTTTTTTTTTTTTTGTACCTGAATAAAGTATTGCCTTTTCTCAACATTCTTTCTGGGGCCCTTTTTCTCTTCTCTGACATTTTTTGTGAGGGTAAGCTCATCAATTCCCATAACTTTAAATATTAGTGATTATATATTTGAATCCCAAAATAGTAATTCAGCTTTGTTTGACCTCCAGACACGGATTGAACCAGTTTTCCCCCCGCTTAATTAAATGTCAAAAGTCTTTACCACAGTTTTCAGTCAGTCTGTTTTCTCCCTCACCTTTACTCCTTCAATAGGGCCTATATGTATGTCCCAAATTTCCAGTCTATCTTCTTCTCTCTAGCTCTCCTATCTCTGTTATCACTATGACCTCTCACCTGGACTTGTGCATCTGCACCCTAACTGTTCTTGCCCCTCCTAATTCTGTCTCACTGCAATACACTGCAGCATAGCCGCAAAAATGATCCTCTTAAAACACAATCAGATCATCTGACCCTTGTGTTCTGAACCCTCCAAAATCTTCTCTTTTCACTAAAGGAAACCCAAACTCCTCACATCCCACAAGGTGCCAGTGATCTGACACCTCCTGATTCTGTCCCATGTCCCTCTCACACCCTCTCTGCCTGTTCCAGTTATACCCAACCTCCATCAGGGCCTCTGCACATGCTGTTCCTTCTGTCCGTGATTTTTTCTTCCCCTAACTCATCCTCTGGCTGTCTTTTCTCAGAGAGGACTTCCTTGCCACCCATCTAGAATGTTCTGAACCTCAGTTTCTCATTTGCTTCCTTCTTTGGACTTATCACAGTCAAAGATTTTTCAGGTCTGTGTTTAAATACTTGATTGTACACACTTCCACAACAGAACTTGTGTTTCACGAAGACAGGGACAAGGAGAGTCTTGTTGTTTCTCATATCCCCAGTGCTGAGCACCGTGAGGGGCCCATAGAAACTTCTGGATAAACTTGTGTTGACTGTGAAAGAAGAACCCAAGCCCAACACTCAGTAGATAAACAATGGAAAATAGGAGTTCAACTTTGGTATTGAGCTTATGGAACACTCAGATCTTGCTCCAGATTCTATCTAAAGCAGTCCACTTCTACTTCATAGACAGGGAGGGAGTTTAGTCATAGCACACTGAGGGTCCATTAGATACAGAGGGGCTGGCCCCACTGGACCAGACTAGACTGTGGACCTCCTTGACTTCTTAAGCACAGATCCCAGGGAGTTCTGTTATGTCAGATCATGTGGATGAAAGTCATACTTCCATTTAATGCAGAGTGATTGACACCTATGCTGTAACCTATGTAGGTCTGTCACGTGTGACTATCTGTCATCTCTGCTCATCCGTGTTATGCCTTATAGCATGTTCCTGACTAGTTCAGGAATCCAACCCTTCCCTGATCTGATTCTGTGGCTCAGCCTTTAACCATTATGACAATCAGTGTCACCGGAGTCTGCCCTGAAATAGTTTGCTGTGCCATATGGCCAGTTAGAAGATTATAATGACTGATGCTTTTAAGATCCACCTTGGCCTTGACTCTATGTGGCCAATGAAATCATTGTTTTCAAGGAAAAATACCTGTGCAGGCATGGAGGAGTGCGCTTCATACATGATTTCTCGTTGGGTTACGTCTGGACAGCTTCCTAGTCTTTTTTATTCAATGTACATGCCTATAAACTTTCAAACTCCTGTAACGTGTCTGATTTAGAGAATTATGAGAGATAATACCTCTCCCATTAGCAGAATTAATTTAGAATCATGATACTCCATACAAGGGAATTTTCTCAGCAATAAAAAGAAACAAAATACTGATACATGCAGCGATGTGGGTGAATCTCATGTGCATCACACTAAGCAAAAGAAGCCAGATTCAAAAGACCACATATTGTGTGATTCCATTTGTATGATATTCTGGAAAAGACAAAAATACAGGGAGAAAACAGATCAGGGGTTGACAGGGCGGGGGGTGGGTGGTACAGGGAGGATTGATCACAAGGAAGCATGAGGGAATTCTCTGGGATGGTGGAACTGTTCTGTATTTTCCTTATGGTTTTGGTTACACAGTTGCATGCCAACTATGGTAAGTTTTTTGTGTCAACCTGGCTAGGCTACGGTACCAAGCTACTCAACAACACTCATCTAGGTGTTGTCGTGAAAGTATTTTGTAGATGTGGTTAACACCTACAATCAGTTGACCTTAAATGAAGGAGATTATCCTTGATAATGTGGGTGGGCCTCATCCAATCAGTGGAAAGGCCTGAAGAGCAAAACTGAGGTTTCCCCTAAGAGAGAAGAAACAGCCTCAAGACTACAGCATTGAAAGACAAATATCATATAATATCGCTTACATGTGGAATCTAAAAAAAAGGCTACAAATGAACTTATCTACAAAACAGAAATAGAGTTACAGATGTAGAAAATAAACTTATGGTTACAGGGTGGGGGTAGGTAAGGGGGGCAGGGATAAACTGGAAGATTGGGATTGACACATACACACTGCTATATATAAAATAGATAACTAATAAGGACCTACTGTATAGCACAGGGAACTCTATTCAATACTCTGTAATGACCTATATGGAAAAAGAATCTAAAAAAGAGTGGATATATGTATATGTATAACAGATTCATTTTGCTATATACCTGAAACTAACACAACATTGTAAATCAACTATACCCTAATAAAAATTATATTAAAAAAAAAAAAAGACTGCAGCATCAACTCCTGCCCCCAAATTTCCAGGCTGCTGGACTTCCTCTGTGGATTTTGGACTTGTCAGCTCCCACAGCTGTGTAAACCAATTTCTTGGAATAAATCCCTTCATATATATATGGCTTTGTTTCTCTGGAGAACATAACTCATACAATGAGTTTATCAAAATTTATAGAAATACTCACCTAAAAATGATAAATTTTACTATATGTAAAGTATACCACAATAACCCTGATTTAAAAAAAAAAAACTGATTCAGAATACTAGTCAGGATTCAGTTTTAGGATATATAGAGAAAACGTGTGTATGTGTGCGTGTGCAAATGAACATGTGTGTGAGTTAGTGCATGTGTGCCTATATGCCACGTGTGCCTTTGCAGGTATGTGTGTTTCTGCAGAGGGTGTGAGGAAGGTGGGTGAGTTTGAAAAAAATCCTTAATCATGAAAGTGGAGTGATAAAAGTAGGTATCTGTTTGCAATCTGGGCTGATTGGGAGGTTGTTCCATAGCTAAAGAAGGAGGACCCAGTGCAATAGGACACCAGCTGGTCAGTGCACTAATGAGTCCCAACACTTGAGTGGGGAGATTAAATTAAAAGTAAACTTTTATTTGCTTAACACTGCCTATACACATGATGATATGTCAGGCCTTTCAAGGTAAACGAGGTGAATAAAATATGGTTGCTGGCCTCAATGTGTTCACAGGTTATTAGGGAACATATTAACAACTTTGTAAATAACCATAACCCTGGGCACAGAGGTGCAGACCCAGGAAAACATGGACTGCAGGAATGGGGTGCTCCAGCAGGGCCAAAGAGATAGTAAGTCCGATTTGGTTATTCATTCAATAAATATTTGTTGGAGGCTTCCTTTGGGCCAATTAGGCTAGCACATAAGGTATATATATATAAAAGACTAAAAGACAAAACTGAAACAGGGAAGGCTAAAGTGAAAACACTGGATAGACAATTTTTTAATTAGAAACAGTTTTGAAATGGTTTACTTCCACTTGAGAAATGAATGAACCCAGATGTGAAATGGGTCACCCTGCTCCTTAAGATCTAGTTAAGATTTGCTCAAGCCATCATTCCCTTTTAAATGTCCAATGTCTTCCTTGAGAGGTTTGCTAATTCCTGGGGTACTTAGTCATCTTCATTTCTGCTCTGATTTTCTGCTGCCCCTGAATCCTTGTTTGCATATCGTGTCTTGCAGCTGTTCCATTATGTCTCTTGCACACCCCTCCAGCCACCTCTTCGCATCTCCTCAAGAACTAGGCTCCCGCAACTTTCCACTCATTCCTGCATCATCAAGTTATCTCTCCCTGCTGTACTATTCTAACAATACTACAGTACCTTCAAACTTGAAACCCCTCGACCTCATGTCCTACTCCAGCTACTGGCCTGATTCTGTGCTCCCATTCATTGAAAAGTATTCAAAATTTAGAATAATAGATGCGTATAGTTTAAAGAAATTAAACAGCCGAAATACCTGCTCACTGGGACACCCCTAAATGTCAGTGTCTGGGGTTCAGATGCTCAGGTTTTTTGAGAACATGACTGTAACCCTATGTCTGAGGCAGGGCAGTGGGATAATTTTTTATCTAGAAACAGGCTACGGAAGGCAGACAGGATCCCCGTTCCATTTGTAGGCTGGCACCAAACCCTCTTGTTTTCAGGCCTCCAAGTTGCCTAGTGTTCCTTATTTTAGAGTCTCTCTGGTCTTATTTCTTGAGAAACAAAAATCTTTTCTTCTTCTATGGGGTGTGTTGTCTCAGATCGTCAATCTGAGCTGAAATTGAGAAATTCTGTAAGTCGAAACTGAAGAAAACAGAAACGCAAGAGCAAAACCCACTGCGTTCAAAAGAAACGATTGAACGGGAGAAGCAAGCAGGCGAGTCGTAATGAGGCGCGCGCCGCCAATACGCACTGTACATTCCACAAGCACTGCCTCCTTATTTTACTTCTTTTAGCTGTTTAACTTTGTAAGATGCAAAGAAGTTGGATCAAGTTTAAATGACTGCGCTGCCCCTTTTCACATCAAAGAATGGAGAACTACTAACAACAAAGGCCGCGCCTGCCTCTCCCATCTGCCCGCCTGTCTGGCTGGCAGGGAAGGAAAAGAACTTGCCTGTTGGTGAAGGAGGAGGCTGGGATGACAGTGAAATCTAGGGTAAAGAGCAAGGTGGTCCACGGTGTCCTGCAGGCTGTAAAATGCAGTTTAATCAGAGTGCCATTTTTTTGTTGTTGTTCAAATGATTTTAATTATTGGAACGCACAATTTTTTTAACATGCAAATAAAAAGTTTTAAAACCTGAAAAAAAAAGTCTCAAATTGTCATCTGGCTGTGTGGAAAGTGGAAAGGAACCTGGGCAGGGGAGAGCTTAACTGTTCTCTGTACGGAAATTCAAGCAAGTCCCATGCCTCTGGGTGGATGAATTTAGAGATTAACAAGAAGCTGCTATCACTCTTTGGGATGCAGAAGCAAAAGTAAAAGTCCTCTGCTGTTATTTGAAACTTTGATGACTGAGCAGGGACCAAGGACCGCTGTCTATGAAGCTGCTGCCGCTGCTAACGTCTCCACCAAATTCTGGAGAAGACATGCCTTCTCCCTTCCCTCTACCTTCCAATCTCCTGCTTGCCTACCACTGTCAGAATCTTCCCTTTGTCCCTCCAGGCCTTCCAATAACTTTATAATGAATGCCTTGTATTACAGTTTCTTTGTTTGAATATCCTGGAGTGGTTTCCGTTTTCCTGATTGGATATTGACATATACACTGGCACCTTCCTCTGTAACTTTGTTCTAGTCTTTATAGGACTTAGTGCTCTCAGAAGTGGCCTTACTAACTTTTGTTCACTTGGTGATTGTCTCTCTTCCCCCACTCAAAGGCAAGGATTAAGGGAGGAGGGGTCAGTCTCCGGCTGCCTTACTCACCTCTGTGTCACAACATCTAGAATAAACCCTGCTTCCTAGCAGATGTTCAACAGATATTTGTTGCAAGAATGGACACACATGAAAATGAGACCTAAGCACTTTTCTTGGTTTCAAAAAAAATTATCAATAGGATTCCTTTGGGTCGTACTGATTTTACTGATGGTTGGGGGAGATGGAGAAAGTTTACACCTAAGTGTCAGTATCTCCTTATGCCTTTCAGAGGCGCCACTCTTCACTCTCCATTCTGTCCTCTTCCACTTCCCCCTGTACCACCTCCCTTCAGAGCACACCTAACAAAATTCATCCATCAGCCAGAAGTCTCCTCCTCCCTAGCCCCACACCCAGATTCAGCTCAGGGCTCACCTTTGTGTATCTCCCCCTTATTAGTGTTCCCCCTCATGCAGACTGCTGCTCTGAACCTCCCCTCCCCACCTCTCTGCCATAGGAAGGCAGCGGCACACTGGGTTTATTTCCCCACTGATATGAACTATACTTCTCCCCTTAGAAGGCAAAATACCTACAATTTGTTTTGGTTTAAAACAACTTTTTAAAAAAGTAGATATTAGGTAGATATAAAATTAGGAATGTGTCCTCAGATATGGAGGACAGTGACATGTAAGGGTAATCTTCTTGCTTCGGAATCAAATACTACATTTTTAAGGGTAATAAAAGAAAACAGAGATATATAGCTCTGCTCCCTGGCTATTCTCTAGTGTATATGTCTCCTACAAATTCAAATTAAAGGAGTAAGAATGGTGGGCACATGATGTGACTTTCATGCCATCCATCTTCTGGGTTAACAAAGAAAATTCTTCCAATTCAAATGATTTCTGAAGTCAGAAAAATAAAATTCAAAGACGTGTGTGTGCATAAATGTGTATTTCAAACCTTAATAGAACAGATACATTCCAGACATAAGTTGGATGCACGTTGCTCAGAAAAGTCATGAACTTGGGGAGTGACCTTCAGACAAGGTCAGAGTCACTTGCTCCTTTACTGCTGAGAGCCAATCACAGGACTGGCCATTGCCAAGGGCTGCTCAGAGGCCTGAGGCATAAGTTGGCAGAGGTAATGGAAAGGGAAGGAAGCCGGGCAGAGTATAGGAGAAAAAAATAGAGAAGATAATAAGGATGTTTGAATACCATCAGCAATCGCCTCAGGTACATTTTGCTGTCTTAGCTGCGTGAGTCAGCCTGGCCGGAAACAACCTAAAAAAGGCACGGGCAGGGCTGGCTGCAGACGGCGTATTTTGGGTCCGCTGCCCTGCCCACGCTGGAGCTGGCGCCGCTGCAGCTGTACTTTCTCTCTCGTGAGGCACGGGCTGCAAGGGCCTTCCAGGGTCTAGTTAGAACCACTCATCTCAGAGGTCACAGAAAAGGAGGGAAGTCACTACCTCATTTGCATGATAGTCATTTCTCCCCTTCCTCATCACTTCCTGAAATGAGAGTTGAACATTAACTAGAAAATTTTGTTAATCGAACTAAAATGCCTTGCTTAGCAAAGGAAACAGGGTAAATGAGCTGCTGCTGTAATCAAGTTCCAATTCTTATCTAAAGCAAGGGAAAGGGCGCTGGGGGAAGTGTAGGTTATAAGTGTGGGCAAGTCTCCCCCTAGTGGACAAATGGCATCACGTCGCACTTGCAAAGATTGTGCCTCGTTGGCGTGAAACAAACTTTCAGAGACAAGCCGGAAGAAAAGAAAACGTGTTATTATGACACGTATTTCAGTCTTGATTTCTAAGGGGTTCTTTTTAGTGGACAAGTAAAACTGAGTTGAAGATGTTACGTGTCATTTGTGAATTTTTACCTTTAGAGTGTTGGTTATTAATCACTTGAATATGACTCCATGTCTCCCTGTAAGGAAGAATAAGCAGAGAGAATACCATTTTCTAGGACTGGTTTTGAAAGGCCTAAGTCACTTCCGAGGAGGCATCGTATTTGGGGACAAGCTAAGAAAGTTCATGGTAAAAAAGAGTGATTGGAGATTCCGTTTTTATGGACAAAATGAGTCCCAATGTCCTTGCCCCTTGAACAGTGGCATGTCAGCAACCTCACCAGGCTGACAGTTCCTCATGGGGGTCCTTGGATCAGCATCTTCTGCCAGCTCTACCCTTGTTTGAACCAGCATCCATGACCCTATACTCTTTAGAGAAAATAGAAGTGGCAAGTTATCTGTGCTCTTGACTAACCTTGACCTTTCTCAGTCTCCTCCAGCTATTCTTGACTTTCAGTAAGAAAACTTGAAGTCTATGGAATAGACCTCAAAAGAGTTTTCAGGATCCTAATATATATAGAAAATATATCTGTATGTGCCTATGTGTACATGTGCATATGTACTTGTGTGTGTGTGTAAGTATTTATATTTCTGGATGGAAGTTTACAGACTGGAAATTCATTGGATTTTCATGGAAGTTTACAGACTGGAAATTCATTGGATTTTCAAAGTATCTGTGACCTAAGAAAGATTATAAACTACTGATGAAAAATCTCATTCCACTGGAAAAATCAGCCACCACAGAGATGGGGTACCTTGGTTGTGGAGTCAGAATGCCAAAATTCAAATCCAACTGAGATTCCTTAGGAAAGTAATTTAATCTCTTTAAGCCTTAGTTTCCTCTTCTGTAAAATAAGAATAATAACAAGAGCACTTAATCCATTGAATTAATGCAAGAATCAAATGATGTAATGCATGCATGTACTAAGCAACTTGCTTGACCTATATTAATTGCTCAGTAAAGGTTGGCCTTCATTATTATGCTAAACTTCAAACGTGTAAAATGTTAGGTTTGTTAAAATCACACTGTGTGCATCATATATTTTCCAATAATTTTACAATCTTTTGGATGAGGTAGAAAGGTTATTTTTGTCTTTTGATAGAAAAGGGTTATTCCTTTGAAAGAACCTAAGTATGGCTCTATCCAGGGTGATGAACTAGATCATAGAATTATATAAATTTAAAGCAAGTAGAGACCTGAATTATTATCCAGTCATATCTCCTTCAATGATATTTTATAGATAAAATAATCATGATGCATTTTGGAAAAGGACTTGCTCAGGTCACTCTTTGTGACTGCAATTCAGGACCCTAACTTTTAATTCTGAGCTGGTTTTACCATAGCTCTCAAAGACATTTTTAGCCTTTTTTCCCCCATTTCATCAGGTTCTTAAAGGTCTATAAAAGAAAAGATTGAGAATGGCTGCCTTGTGGGAAACATCACCATCCATCAGGACTCTGCTCAAATCCCTGGCTTCCTGGACCCTCTGGCTCACAGCCAGGTTCTTTTTTTTTTTCCTCTGAGAATTCTGCATATCACAGTCTTCTCACCATCTATCTTAGTCTCACAATGCATATCACATTATGTGTCTCTTTTTTGTCCCATTAGAGTATAAACTTCTTGAAGACAGGAGCTATGACCTTGCATCTAATAGAATTAGACAAAATAATGTTTCATGAAGGGAAGGATAAAAGGTTCAAAGGGATTGGAAGAGCATCTATTTCCCTGATAAACTTGAACCTGAAAAACTCCAGAGGACCTAGGAAAAGTCCATTGCTCATTGCTGACACTTTCTCCTGGAGTCATCTGGAAGCAATAGGAACTGTAATCAGCCTGTGATCAGGGTTAACAGCACAGAAAGGCTAGAGGTGAACTGTAGGAAAAACTCCAAGACCCAATCACATCTTGGGGACAGGACTCAAACTTCAAAAGGGCAAAATGTGAGAGTCAGGCCTAAAAAATAGAATATATGGCATGGACGTGCTCATAAGAGCAGGGCAAAGCTTGGTTCCTAGACTTTGATCCTAGATCTAAACCTCAAGTGAAAGAACAATGCAGACCAAGTGCCAGCCTTGGTCCATACATCTGAGATTGGGCAGGAACTGAAGGAGGAGTTGAAATCCCTGGCTTTGAAGATGAAAGCCTTGAGGGCAGAAGTCAGGTCGGACCCCAGTCTCCCCAGTGTTGTCTTCTGCTGTTTCTCAGCCTTTCTTCCTTACTGTGCCTCAAATCATGCCATGATAGGTGAGACATGGTCACACTTTCTGCCAGTGCAACAAGTGTGTAGGAGCCAAGGCCTTTTAACCTGACCTTAAATTGTTCTCTAACTTCCCTGAAAGAGTACTCAGTAAAGGAGCCCTAGAGCATTTGTGTGTCTGGATAGAGGATTTGCAGGTTTCCTGAGATTCTCTGAGATGTCTGTGACTGCAAAGAGGTAAATGGTAGTTGCTCTAGTCTCTCAAGTCTTCACAGCTCTCCAAACCCTCCCAGAAGAATCCTGTTCCTTTACAAGTTCTAAGAACAACAATTCTTTTGAATCCATTCCCTGGACAGTCTTCCCCTGTGTCGTAAACCAGGGCCTGCAGACACCAGTCTCTTGGGGAGGATTCCCTGAAGTTGCTGTTAATCCAATGCTATCAGAAGAGGATGCCAGATGTCTAGAGAGCCAGACTGCCTGAGAATATCACTAAATGCCTTCAGTGATTACTAAAGGAGCCTAAGTAATCACTAGCCCAAGAGAAAAGCATGAAGCACGGTACAAACGTATTGACCCCAAAGCATTCCTTTGACACAGCAGACTGTAGCTTAAGGAAAGTTTGGGGTAACGTGTAGACCGATTATCATTAGGATATGAAGAACAGCGATTTATTCCTTTTCAAATCAGGTTCTGATCTTGACAGAGGGCAGAAACAACTTGCCTCATTTTATCTTTTTTTTTTGTTTTGTTTTTGTTTTTTTTTTTTTTAAACATCTTTATTGAAGTATAATTGCCTTACAATAGTGTGTTAGCTTCTGCTTTATAACAAAGTGAATCAGTTATACATATACAATATGTTCCCATTTCTCTTCCTCATTTTATCTTTAAATTATCTGGAGACCTGCTTTTCAATAGCTGGAGAAAATGGGTCATGTGTTTGTCTTTTTGACCAAAGAAACTCACATCCCAGAACAATAGGATATCATCAAGTTTGTGCTGCTCAAAGACAGAGAACTTACAGAGTGTTGTTTGAGGTTCTGAGGTTAATTAAACACTAAAAGTTATCTGTAAGTAGCAAGTGAGGGAACAATCTATTTTCCATGGGATTTAGATCTGTTCTAGCCTGTAGTAAATTGCAAATGTTACTGCAGTGCCCAGGTCCTAAGAGTAACAATCGAAGAGATTGGCTTAAACATTACTGAGGTTTTCTTACTCAAATGAGCAGATTTTGAAATGGGGCATTTGAGTCCTCTCTTGCCTTAGATGCCCAAATCAGCAACATCACCCTTCCATCTACCCAGACTTCTGAACAAAATCTATTATAATCTCGGATCACTGTGTCTCAATGGAGCAAGAAAGTAAATGTCAGTGGAAATAAAAAATGTTAACTGAGGACTTGAGTAGAAACAGTGTCTCAAAGGTTGCTGATGTGGGTAGTGTGATTCCCATGAGAGACATGGCTGGTTGCCTGCCTAATAGCCATGATCTCTTCGTCTTTACCACCAGACAACCATTTTGTTTGGAAATGCTAAAGAAAACAATTACATTTTCCAACTTTGTTCAAGCTAAGAATGACTATGTGACACATTTCAGGTCACTGAGATGTAAGCAGAAGTTGGGAAAATTTTCCCAAAAGGTGCTGAGTCAGCTAATATGTGCCTTTGACCTTTGCTATTTCTCTTCTTTCTTCCTGGAATGGAAACAAGATGTTGAAGATGCAGCAGGTACCTAGTGTCTACGAGGAGACATGCATGGGGGCAAAATTCACATGCAACTGATGACTCATCAAAAAGATAGAAAAGGGCTTCCCTGGTGGTGCAGTGGTTGAGAATCTGCCTGCCAATGCAGGGGACACGGGTTCGAGCCCTGGTCTGGGAAGATCCCACATGCCGCGGAGCAACTAGGCCCGTGAGCCACAATTACTGAGCCTGCGCGTCTGGAGCCTGTGCCCCGCAACAAGAGAGGCCGCGATAGTGAAAGGCCCATGCACCGCGATGATGAGTGGCCCCCACTTGCCACAACTAGAGACAGCCCTCGCATAGAAATGAAGACCCAACACCGCAAGAAAAAATATATACATAAATAAATAAATAAATAAATAAATAAATAAATAAGTCAGGAGCTCTTTAAAAGAAAAAAGAAGAGCTACAGACTAAATATTAAAAAAAAAAAAAAAAAGACCAAAACTACTTTGGCCCTTGATGGCATCATAGAGCCATCATATCAGCCCTGGACTCCTTGATTCCAGTCTTTTACCATATGAGAAAAATGACATCTCTGATTATCATTAGTCACTAGTTAACTGGGTTTTCTCATGCTTGCTACCACATGCAATGCCTACGATGCAATGTCCCTTCTCTCCTGATGATTTGAGGCTCCATAAGTCTCCTGAAACTTAGATGCAAATCTAGAGAGAGAGAAAGAAAGTCTGGTTTTCTCTCTTGATTACCAGATTGAATTAGACTACATTTCTGGCCCTTGGTGAGGTGCAGGCTCAAGAAAAATATAATAATAATTTTCACTTTAGAAAAAAATAAAGGATTTCTTTTGCGTGTTTGACTTTATAGTTTCTGTGATTCATACATGCTACAAAAGCACAGGATAAGAAACAGCTTAAATACAATACCAGACAATGATGTTTCAGTTCACCAACTTTCACGATTAGAAAGAGACCCTTACTGGTAACATCTTCCTCTCTATGCCCCTGCTATCCCTATTCACTATATGGGGGCCCACTTTTACTCTCTCTATTGAGATCTTTCTTCTACTTCTTTTATCTCCATGCTGCAGGGTCATAAATCCCTCTCATGTCTGCTGACCTGGGGAAACATTCAAAATTCCTATTAATTTGTTAGGTAGAGCAACTTAGTCTCCAGTGTTTCATCCTCTCCCATTGCTCCCATTTCATAGTCAAAGAATTATTAATATGTTTTCCTGAACTGGATGAGTAGTCTCCTGGTTCTCCACTTTAGCTTTCCTTTAACAACTTCCCAAACCTGTAATTAAATTTTTAGGATGGGCTCAACTCAGAGTAGGACAGCTTTCCTTCTCATAACCACGATATAAGTGCAAAGTGGTGTGGAAGAGAAGGAGGTCACCCTGGAATCTTTATTCTCTTCTGTTCCAAAGTAAACCCCAGGGAGGTGAGGGGTTTTCACCCTCTTTCAATACAGATATTTACGTAGACCCTGTACAAGAGGCCCCAAAGTCAAGGATTGAAAAGCACAGTTTAAAGGGTAAGAACAACACAAAACTAGTTATTTGAGCTCAACTCACCAACTTAGCAGCAAGAAGCAGAGTTCTCCTGCCAAATCCCTTCTCCCCAGTAGCTTCCTGGAACTGTGGCCCTTTCCCTGCCTCAGTTTTCCACACCACCAATGGCCCCTGGCTCGAGCATGAGCTAGCACCTCTCCTGTATTAGTGAGACTCCAATTTGCCCTGTCTTCATGACCAGAGTTCCTCTTCCCATTGACACGGCCAATGGCCTGACAGCCATTGCTATTGTCACTGGACTGGGTCCAGCTGAGTCCCAAACTTTCTTCTCACTAGCCACAGTCCTTGAGTCTCCTGGGCTATGTCCTCAAGAAGTGGTTGTGTTCCTTGATAAAGTGTCAGAACAGAGCTGCTACGAGGGCTCTTTTACTCTGTCCTCCCCTACACACACACACACACACACACACACACACACACACACCCCAGCAGTGCAGCAAGGAGGGGTGTCCCGCTCCAGACTGGTCACTGCCTACCTTGGATCAAGTTACCTCCCTCCCTCCCTCTTCCCAGGAAGTATTGCCAAACTTCTGCCACTCCCATCTCCACCGGGAGTCAGTGTAACCAAATGGTTAAGACCGTGGGGTTCAAATCCCAGCTTGCTAAGATTTAGCTAAGTGACTATGACAAAGTTACTTAACTTTTCTGAACCCCAGTTACCTCATCTTTAAATTGGGGTTAATGATTATCCATGTGATATTTTAAAGAATTATACAAGGTGATATATATTTAGTACTTAAAGCTGACACCTCATAAGTGCTTGGTAAATTGGTGCTTCCAATGATGGATTTCTTCCTTTTGCAATTATACTCAGAACTTTGAGAAGCCAGCAAAGTTTTTTCTTCAACTATTTGTAGCTAGTGACCTCTCTGCTGTGTTTCCTTTACTTTTTCTGCCAGGATATTAAACAACAAAAGTACGTTGTGCTCTGGCCTTTCTCCAGTGGGGTCTAGTCCCTCCCCAGCAGGGTAGATCCTGAGGTTTCTTCCACGCCCCTCCTCAGTAATCTGTTTCCTAGTCCCTCGCACCCCAGGATCCAACACAACATGTAATGTTTATACGTTAAAAAGAAAAGGTCAACTCTGGAATGTGGAGGCTTGGTCCACAGCCCCACCCCCAAGTTAGAATTAGTGAGTTAAAGAGATGAGGCCAGTAAGATGGAAAGGAGTCATACCACGCATGGCCTTGAAGGTGTTTGTAGAGTTTAGCTTTATTCTAAATGTAAAAAGAAGGTGTTAGAGATTTAAATCAAGGCAGTGAGATGATCTGGTTAAGAAGGTCACTCTCACTGCTTTGTGGAGAATTACCTGGAGTGACACAGAGTAGAAACGAGCAGTTTAGTGAAGATGGAAGGAGATCATGTGTTACACTCACACACATACATGTATAAATATATACAAATGTATACATGTATACCTACCCACATAGAAATATCTATATATAAATGTTTCTGATTACTTTAAATGAAATGGCTTCCATAGTGTGCCTTCATGTCATTTTTTTTCTTGTAATAATTATTTTTCTCATCTATTCTCCTGAAAAATTACTTTTAACAGTACTTCATTGAATGGATGTGTCACCATTTATTGAACTAATTTCTTGGTGTTGGTCATTTCTTTTCATTTTTTATTTGTTAAAGATGATACTTTCAAAAATACTTTTGCCAAGAGGTTGTTGAGCATGTCTCTGATGATTTTTTCAGGGGTATTATTTGAAATAAACTATTTGAAGTGGTCAAATATTTTCTTTTTTAAGGATTTTGATATAGAGCGTCAAACTGCCATCCACAAAGGTTTTCCTAATTTATACCCATGTCCGAAGTGTATGATGGTGCCCATTTCCACAAACTCTCCCCTTATAATTTAAATTTGCCAACTTAATGGACAGAAATACTGAAGTTATTTTAATTAATATATTCTTTGAATATTAGTGAGGCTAAATATATATAGTGTCCTTTTAATTTATTTTTCTGTGCATTGTCGTTAAAGTAGAGCAGAGAGTTAAGGAGAATGAAGTTTCCTTAAACTATGGATATAAGAATGTAAATTATATACAAAAACTTGCCCCAGTCAGTAAATTCTCTGTGTTTTATTCTTAACTTATAAGAATAAAATAGGCTATTTCTTGTCTGTATGAAATCTCCATTGCTGCATGCTATCTAACTTGCTGAGCAAGTCTGTAAGTAAAAGTAAATGCTTTGAAAGTTGGTTCTAGTTGCTTCCTGGTGTGTGAAACACGGTGCTTAACAAATGATCCTAGAACTCTCTTGTGAATCCCAGGCAGTCTTAGTGTAAAATTAATTGAACAGTCAGGGTTTGTGGCTCTCTAGTGAAAGAAGGCAAGCCATGTGAGTGAGAAATCAGTGTCTCCAGAAGACATATGATAGAAAATGACTCTCAAAGGCCATTCTTCGCAATGGTACCGGGTTTGGATGAATTCAACCATGGAGCCGTACAGTCTGAACCCTCACTTAAATGGAGCTGAGGCTTGCTACCTGTAGGAAGCAAGGGGTCATGTTCACTTTTAATTGGCAAAACATTTAAAACGTAAGAATTTATAGAGAGCTTATCAGTTAGTGGACAGAAAAGCTGAGAGGCTGGTCATAAAATAAATGAACAAATTTGCGGTTTTCATTTCTGAAGTTTAGTCTCAAGTTTTATTGACTCAGGAGCAAATAGGTACATTATTCAATGGGGTTCTAACTTGCAATCTGAATAGCTTTTGCTTTTAATCCTGCACAGCCTAAATTGAGGCAGGTATGGGGTTGATAGACATGTGTTTCTTTAATGAATACGAAAAAAGGCTTAATCTCATCTATTTTTCTTTTCTGAATTCTGTGACCTTGTCAACAAACAGGTCAAATTACATAGTTTTTATTCCTTTACTTACTAGAGAATTGTGGGTCTCAGAACCCTACCATAGCCCTGGGTTAGGAGTCAGGATCAAATCTCAACTGTTGACACTTTACACCAAATCACTGTACTCTCCAAGGACACCATTTAAGCAGTGTTACTCATCAAACTATGCCATGGGAAAATGCATCATACTGGGATTTTTTGTCTGTTCCGTCCCAAGGGGAATGCAATATCCCAGAAGGATGGAGCCTTTGAGCAAAAGGAAAAAAAAAGAAAAAGAATATTTATTAAGCACCTTTTATGTACCAGGCCCTCTACTAGTTCTTCATGTTTTATTGCCGTTAATTCTCGTAACAATCCTCTGAGATAGGTATTGATATCCCCATTTTTCTGATGAAGAAATGGAGCTCAGAAAAATTAAGGAGCAGATCCAAGGCCCCACAGCCAGAAGTAAATTTAGATCTCTGTGACTTGAAAGACTATGAACTCTCTACTGCCTGTTGACATTATGAATTTCAGGATTTAGGGAAAACTCCCCTTTCACTCAGGGAGGAAGACAGAGGGGAGCAGGAGAGAATAACCTGCCCAAGCCCAGCCTGGAGGGCCTTGACACACAATGTAACCCGATCCCTCTCATGTGCAGGTGAAGACATTAAGGCCCAGAGATTTAGACTTAGTTCCCTGGCATCAGGGCCTGAGGTGGGGATTTGTGTAAGGGAGTGAGGAAGCCCGCTAGTCAAGAGAAGAAACTAAGCATAGATGTAGTTTTGGGCTCCCCAGCTGACAGCCAGCACCAGCTTCCAGTCATGTGAGTAAGGTCATTGTGGACGCCCCAGCCTCAGCTGAGCCTCCTTGACTGCCATCACGAAGAGCAGACATAAGCCATCTCCACTCACCCCTGCCCAAAATCCTGACCCAACGAATCATGGCCAATGTCACAGTTTTTGTTTTCAACCTGCTACTAAGTTGGTTTTTTTTTTTTTTTAATGAACATAAGTTTATTTTATCTAACATTTAAGAAAATTCAGTTTATAATTATAACTTCCATAATTCTTAGAACAGGCAATGAATCAATGCTGGCTTTTTTTTTTTTTTAACATCTTTATTGGAGTATAATTGCTTTACAATGTTGTGTTAGTTTCTGCTGTATAACAAAGTGAATCAGCTATACGTATGCATATATCCCCATATCCCCTCTCTCTTGCGTCTCCCTCCCACCCTCCCTATCCCACCCCTCTAGGTGGTCACAGAGTACCGAGCTGATCTCCCTGTGCTATGCGGCTGCTTCCCACTAGCTGTCTATTTTACATTTGGTAGTGTATATATGTCAGTGCCACTCTCTCACTTCGTCCCAGCTTACTCTTCCCCCTCCCAGTGTCCTCAAGTCCATTCTCTATGTCTCAGCCTGCCGCTAAGTTTGAGGGTGGCTTTTTTGCAGTAATAGATTACTGAAACATCTCCAAAACCTGTATTTGATGGGGGAAGAACAGTCTCTAAAGCAAAATCTGATTGCTATTTCTAGCAAAAATGTGTGTATCCTGGGGAAGAAAAAATATGTTAGAGTCACTGGGAGACAAAATCTTGGACCTTGTCTTTAAAAGTTATAGCCTCAGCTTCCCTGGGAGCATATCCATTACCTTTGTATTATTTCAGTCATTTCAAGAGAGCATTGGTTAGGCTTAGCCAGGGTTAGAGACCCACCCCTTACCCAGGAATGAGTGTTGGACAATCAAATGTTTGGTTCTGGGAACTTGAACCTTCAGTGGTGTGACATGGGAACTGCATGCATCCTTATGGAAGCATCCTGAGGGGATGGGCTATTACATCCTCCTCCTGTGAACCTTGACTCTTTCTAGGTCTTCTCTCTGAAGCCTGGTTATATGACTTCTTTGAAGATTCCAATTTTATCTTTCAATGAATTCCTTTAATGCTTGCAACCAAAGAGCCTTAACTAATACATAAATCCTGAGAGAAGGTGACCTCAGAATATAGCTCTAATTTAGCAGATGAGGAAACTGAGGCCTTAAGAAGTTTAATTTCATTGCTCAGGTATATAGCCAGAGTCAAAGCCCTGGCTTTCTCTCTTTCAGTCCAGTGTCTTTCCTCTGTTCCATAGGGGAAGCAGGACTTGGGATAGAACTTTCATTTTTCAGATGGAGGTAATGAAGTCAAGCCGGTAGAGAAGGGGTGTTGTTACCATCCTAGGAAATCACCCATAGCCCCAGACTCTGAGGGTGGAAAACTTCCGTATTGAAGCCATTCAATATTCTGTCTCCTATAAGGAGATGCTTCATCTGTGACTAAAATATCTAAACTACTTATCAAATTAAGTACTAACATTATGTTTTGAATCAATAGCCAAGAAATACATTTTCCCCTCCCCAACCCACTTCAAAGAATTAATGAGAATTTAACTTATAATAAATGAGTTAATTGAGAAAGTTATTTGTCCTACTTAGTAGAAGTTCTTAGCAGTGAGACGAAGGCCCTGGAGTGCATTCATGAGATGCTCTTAAAACCTACATAATAAAATGATTTATATTTTTAAACTATGAATTAAAAACTATGGATCTATTATTCATGAATTTGTCACACAATTTCTGCTTTCTTCCTCTCTCTTTCTCTGTCTCTCTCTCTCTTCCCTAGGTTAGAGGTGTTTTTCTCTACTTTCTCTGTTGAAAAGAATTTTCCCCTCTATTTCTACTTTCTTTATTTTTCAAGAAGATATACCTTTCAAACTGGAGATATATCCCGATTTTCCACAACATATATTGATGTTTACTTTATCCATCTCCTTATAATTTTATAGATTCTAGCTATATTAGTTTTTCATTTCTGAACTTTTATAGCTCTTTCTTTCTGGCAGTTAAGTGTAGTTCTAACCTTGTTACTTTCCACCTGTGCTTTCAGCTTCAAGATTACATTTTCACTGATGGTGGTAAATCTTTTTTCCTTTTTTTACATGCTTCATCATTCACACAGAGTTGTAAGATAAGAGGTTTTTTTTCATTCATTCATTTCTTCAACAAGTATTTATGAAGAACTTTCTATATATGAAGAATGGCACTCAGCTTAGAACTACCGAAATGAATATGATGTCATTCCTGGCCTCAAGAAGTAACAGAATCAATGAATACCCTTCTCAGTCTTTAGTTATCCAAATATCCTATCCCTGAAAAGGGAAATTAAACCAAATTAAATTTAAATCAGTGAAATTAAATTATCAAATTGAGAAGCCTGAAGCACGTCCAAGTGATACATGCTAAGAAGATTCACAGAACCTGGGCAATAACAAGTGAAAATACTCAGCGTCCTTGAACATCATAAAGGCTGAAAGACCTGGGCTGGGAATCTGATAACCTGAACTTTGATTTCAGTTCTGCTAAGACCAGTTTTGTGACACTCAGCCACTGTGAACTTTGGTATCAGAAAAACTGAGAAGATGGACGAGGCATTCTCCATTCCTTTCAGTTCTAAAATTCTATGAACAAAGAACAAGGTTAAAATTCCTCCAGTTTCTAACCAGGAGCAACAGGATGAAATTAAGAAAATTAAAATTAAGGGTAGTATACAACATAGTTTTCCTTAGTAAAAGCTTAATTGACTAAGGAATTTTTCTTAGAGGGGAGAGATTAAAGCCTCCTTGGTTAAAGAAATGTAAAAATAAATCCTGATAAATTTTATGGCATATACAATAATATCAGCATCCTAACAAAGACTTTGAAAACCAGAAAGTCAAGGAAGGAAACAGAGATAAATGGACTTTTTTCTTTCTGGAATATCTATCGTTGTATAAAATAATTTTACTAGTGCCCAGAAATATACTATTCTTTGCTTCTTAAACAGAATCAAAAGGAATGAAATGATGGTAGAATAGATTTGCAAAGTGTTCAATTAGAATGACAAATTTACAAATAAACCTTTTTTCCCACACAGGACTGCAGCTTCAAGACATCAAACGTATTTGCTATTTTGTGTAGCACATCAGAATGTTAAGTTAATGAGACACAGGAGTGAATAATATGTCAACATAACGGTAAGCCTGAGTGACAAAGTAATCGAATATGAGGAAAACATTTTTGGAGCAAAATGATAACAGCTGCAATAAGACATGAGGTAAATTGTGCAGGATCCATTTAGTTCAGGAGACCCAAGTGAGGAAAAAAAAAAGCAGCAGCAGGAGTTGAACATCAGCTTTCATTGTGTCAAAGTCCAGGGACTGAGGAAAACTCTCTAGACAGCAGAGGAAACATATGAGGAACCAAACTCAACTCAAGAAATCAAAGCCTATTTGAAGGCAGGTAGATGATTCAGATCATTGAGGTATCACACAGAGAAAATTAATGAGTCAGAACAGAGTTGGAACATGAGATTTCCATAATGTTATTTTACTCTCGTTTCAAAAGTCAGTGTTCTTCCTTGGAAATAGATATTGTGCTCCCCAAGTGAGTCCCCATATAGCTTTGGAGGAGAACTTGAATTGGTTCCAAAGAGGCAGGAAAATTAAAAGTAGATGTCTAAAAACATGGCCTCAAGTGTAGACAGCTGTGAAATAAAGCAGAGATCCGAAAGCCTCCGACTGTAAGAAAATATATTCTCAAACGTACAAAATTCTGTTAACATATAAGTGAGACAATGGGAACATTACCCCTTAATGGAATTGAATTCAAGTTTAAACAAACATCAAGGTGGTTAGGCTTTTTAAGTAAAGTTAGAAAATTCAAGCTGATGACTCCCCCGGTAACAATATCTCAGACAACTTATCCATACGTTGTATTTCATGTCTGCTGGCTATGTTAACTTTTAGACTTTTCTACTTGTAAAATGGCCAGCACTGAATTGGGGTGAGACTTCACAAAACCTTAACAAAGATTTTAAAACCACATCGGGGATCTGTGGATGAATGGAAACAAGTGTACAAAAAATAAAATCTTATGGAAAGATAGTTTGTTCTCACTATGCTCTGCTTTGATGAGAATGTTTTAAAGAAGCATACATTGAAACCAAAGCATTCTTAATGTGAGCAAAGAAAGATGATGTGTGTCCAGGGGCATGGATGGCTGGTCCAGCCAACACACCACCCTTGTGTGCAAAGCACAGCTGCTCAGTGGGTCTGGGGGAGATGCATGTAGCCCAAGCCACCTAGAAGCATAGAAAAACAGGGCAAACAGAAAAAAAAAAAAAAAGATATCCTGGAAGCTTATTGAAATATTTTATATTTATGATAGGTTTTACATTTCACAATGTTTCCTGTGGAAGCTATCGCTGACATTTTCCATACAAGTAAACTGAGTTTTGGAGAGATTTCTAATTTAACCAACACTGCACCAACTGGAAAGTAGATTTGCACCCAGGCTTCTGATGCCAAGTCTAGTGCCTTGTTCATTCTACTGCGTTCTTTCTGTCTTGTTTCAATGGAGTCTGTGGTAAAGGAGGATTGGGACATCATTCAAGGGGTTTACTTAAGAGGGTAGCTAAAGTTATTTACTGCAGAGTTTGTCTAATCATAATTGAAGAAGTCTCTAGCTGTACATCCAGAAATGTACATGCTGGGGCAGGCAGGGGCACAAGAAAGAGTTGTCTCTATGTTCTACCCAGAGGACATTATGTGGGTAAGAAAGGAAAAGGAACAAAACTAACTGAATATCAACTATGTGCCAGACACAGAGCCAAGTGCTTCACATGTTATTTCTTTTAATCTCACCCTGAGGAATAGGTCTTATAGGTCCCATTTTAGAACTGAGGAAACAGAGAAGAGACATTCCTAACATTAACTGGCTAGGAGGGAGTAAGAACAGGATTTGAAAACAAGCAGGTCTGACTTCAAGAACTCTGGCATGATGTCACCTCACAACATGCATATTTAAGAGTAACCGGTTACAGAATGTTTTCACCTACTTAATTTCATCTGATCTGAAGCACAGGGCCCTCTGCTCATAGTTGGACCCCGGTCTCAGTAGAGGGGGTGGGCAGTCACCTTACTCTTTCTCTTTAACCAGGGATAAGAGGAAAATCTAGTTTGGGGAGAAGATGCTGGTCCCTTCTCCTGAAACCAGGATCTCGGTGGAAGAGAGAAGCAGATTATGTCATTTAAGTCTTCACCTGCTCTACTGTGCCATGGTAGTATGAATGTGCTTCACGACGTGCTCCCTAGGTAAGCAGCACCTGCCACACACAGATTTCAGAGTTTATTACAAACAGCAGACTGGATCCTACAGTGAAGAGAGAACATTTCTCAGTGTAGGGTGTAGCATATTCTCTTCAGATTACAAGGGCTGTTGCACTGGCCCAGTGTATCCCAGAAGGCAAAATACTCACCAGGGTACAATTGGAGATTGTTTTCTCCTGGGGGAATAGGGGGAGTGTCTGGGGAAATAATCGCATTGAGCTTTATGGCCCAGTATGAAAATGTTAATTTACTAAATACCCCTGAAGAAGCACAGAAAGAAGCTGCTATCCCCTCACTCCAAATTCCCCCACCCACATCCCCACATCTCCTACCCACACATTATATTGTGCCCATTAATAAAACAAAATGGATAAATGAGTCAGTGATCTGTAGAGATCAGATAAACAAATATATGTTTTCCTAAAGTATTAGGCTAACTAATACTAGCTGCTCTTGCAATCTCGAAAACTTAGTGGTCTAACACAATAAAAATTTATTACTTAAATCATAGTCAAATGTAGATCAGATAAGGCAGTAATAAAAGGGAAACTCCCATCCTTCACTAGTCTGGTGTCAGAGGAGGCATGCTGAAACAGAAAATTTAATAATTTAAATAAGATCCAGACTTTCATAACATAATACCCAGGATGCCCAAGATACAATCAAATACCGCTTGTCACACTAAGAAAAATCACAATTTGAATGAGTAAAGGCAATCAACAGATGATAACACCAAGTCCACACAGATGTTAGTACAAGGATTTTCAAGCAGCTATTATAAACTTGCTTTAGTGAATAATTACAAACACACTTGAAATAAATGAAAAAGAAGAAAATCTCAGCAGACAAATGGAACCTATAAAGAAGAACCAAATGGAAAGTTTAGAACTGAATGATACAAAACCAAAATGAAAAACTCAGTGGGTGAGCTCAACAGTAGAATACAAAGGACAGAAGAAAGAATCAGTGAATCAGAAGATAGAAGAATAGAAATTACCCAGACTGAATTACAGAGAAAAAGTAGACTGAAATAAAATAGAGTCTTTGGATATAACAAAATATCTAATATCTGTGTTATCAGAGTCTCTGAAGAAGAGGAGAAAGAGAATGGGACTGACAAATATATTCAAATAAATAAGTAAAAAATTCCCAAATTTGGCAATCTACATAAACCTAGATTCAAGAAAATTAGTGAAACCCAATGAAGATGAATTCAAAGAAATGTACACCAAGACTCATTATAATCAAACTTCTAAAGACTAAAGGCAAAAATATTGAAAGCAGTGAGAAAGAAGTTACACCTTACCTACAGGGGGAAAATCAATTCAAATGACAGCAGAGTTCTATCAGAAATAACCAGGTAGAAGTCACAGTATAATTTGTAAATGCTGAAAGGAAAAAGCTATCAACCCCAAATTCTATATCCAGGAAAAATATTCTTCAGGCATGAAAAACAAATCAAGACATCCTCAGATGAAGGAAAACTAAGAGAATTTGTCACCTGCAGGCTTACCTTAAAAAAAAGTCTAAAGGAAGTTCTTGAAACAGAAAGGAAATGGCAAAACAAGGAACATAGGTACATCAAGAAAGAATAAAGAACAATGGAAAGAGTAAATATGGTTAAGTAACATACACTTTCCTTCTCTTGAATTTTCTAAATTGGGTGCCATGTTTGAAGCAAAAAATTGTAGCACTGTTTCATGTGATTATTGATGTATGCAGGGGAAATATGTAAGGCTTTATATTATAAATGGGAAAGGGTAAAGGAACTTAAAGTGAGATAAGGCTTCTACAGTTTACATGAACTGGTAAAATGTCAACATTAGGAGACTGTTGATAAATTATGTATGTATAGCATAATACCTAGAAAAATCACTTAAAATATTATACAAAGAGCTGTACTAAAATGTAGTAAAGAAAAATCAAAATAGAATTCTAAGAAAAGGTTTTAGCATCTCACAGGAAGACAAGAAAAAAAAAACAGAAATAAAATGGCAGGCCAAATGATACGTTGTCTATAAGAATCTCACTTTATACATAAAATGTAACCGTCCTTTGCCTGCAGAACTGGCCCCTCTGCTTTATTGATGGGGTTTCTCTTGCCTGAGTAAGTTACTTAAGGAGAGGAAATCAATTCTCCTCATACTCCGATCTATACCCACTTTTCACTGTCCCTAGTACATAAGGAAAGTAATAACTCACCATGCTCCTGGAGATCATTACAAAATTAAACTCAAAAAGAGAAAATGTACATATGAAGGACTTACGTTCTATATCTAAATGGTGGTTTGGCAAAGTTAGCAGAAGGAAAGAACTCATAAAGATCAGATCAGAAATAAATGGGAAAAAAATGAAGATAACAATAGCAAAGATCAGTAAAACTAAAAGCTTGTTCTTTGAGAAGATATACAAAATTGATAAACCACTAGCCAGACTCATCAAGCAAAAAAGGGAGAAGACTCAAATCAACAGAATTAGAAATGAAAAAGGAGAAGTAACAACTAACACTGCAGAAATACAAAGAATCATGAGACATTACTACAAGCAACTATATGCCAATAAAATGGAAAACCTGGAAGAAATGGACAAATCCTTTAGAAAAGCACAACTTTCCAAGATGGAACCAGAAAGAAATAGAAAATATAAACAGACCAATCACAAGCGCTGAAATTGAAACTGTGATTAAAAATCTTCCAACAAACAAAAGCCCAGGACCAGACAGCTTCACAGGCAAATTCTATCAAACATTTAGAGAAGAGCTAACACCAATCCTTCTCAAAATATAGCAGAGAGAGGAACACTCCCAAACTCATTCTACAAGGCCACCATCACCCTGATACCAAAACCAAAGATGTCACAATAAAAGAAAACTACAGACCAATATCACTGATGAACATAGATGCAAAAATCCTCAACAAAATACTAGCAAACAGATTCCAGAAGCCCATTAAAAGGATCATACACCATGATCAAGTGGGGTTTATCCCAGGGATGCAAGGATTCTTCAATATATGCAAATCAATCAATGTGATACACCATATTAACACATTGAAGAATAAAAACCATGTGATCATCTCAATAGATGCAGAAAAAGCTTTTGACAAAATTCAACACCGATTTATGATAAAAACTCTCCAGAAAGTGGGCATAGAGGGAACCTACCTCAACATAATAAAGGCCATATACGACAAACCCACAGCCAACATCATTCTCAATGGTGAAAAACTGAAAGCATTTCCTCTAAGATCAGGAACAAGACAAGGATGTCCACTCTCACCACTATTATTCAACATAGTTTTGGAAGTCCTAGACACGGTAATCAGAGAAGAAAAAGAAATAAAAGGAATACAAATTGGAAAAGAAGAAGTAAAGCTGTCACTGTTTGCAGATGACATGATACTATACATAGAGAATCCTAAAGATGCTACCAGAAAACTACTAGAGCTGATCAATGAATTTGGTAAAGTAGCAGGATACAAAGTTAATGCATAGAAATCTCTTACATTCCTATATACTAATGATGAAAAATCTGAAAGAGAAATGAAGGAAACACTCCCATTTACCATTGCAACAGAAAGAATAAAATACCTAGGAATAAACCTACCTAAGTAGACAAAAGACCTGTATGCAGAAAACTATAAGACACTGATGAAAGAAATTAAAGATGATACCAACAGATGGAGAGATATACCATATTCTTGGATTGGAAGAATCAACATTGTGAAAATGACTCTACTACCCAAAGCAATCTACAGATTCAATGCAATCCCTATCAAACTACCAATGGCATTTTTCACAGAGCTAGAACAAAAAATCTCACAATTTGTATGGAAACACAAAAGACCCCAAATAGCCAAATAGCCAAAGCAATCTTGAGAAAGAAAAACAGAGCTCGAGGAATCAGGCTCCCTGACTTCAGACTATACTACAAAGGTACAGTAATCAAGACAGTATGGTACTGGCACAAAAACAGAAATATAGATCAATGGAACAGGATAGAAAGCTCAGAGATAAACCCACACACATCTGGTCACCTTACCTTGATAAAGGAGGCAAGAATATACAATGGAGAAAAGACAGCCTCTTCAATAAGTGGTGCTGGGAAAACTGGACAGCTACATGTAAAAGAATGAAATTAGAACACTTCCTAACACCATATACAAAAATAAACTCAAAATGGATTAAAGACCTAAATGTAAGGCTAGACACTATAAAACTCTTAGAGGAAAACATAGGCAGAACACTCTATGACATAAGTCACAGCAAGATCCTTTTGGACCCACCTCTTACAGAAATGGAAATAAAAACAAAAATAAACAAGTGGGACCTAATGAAACTTAAAACTTTTGCACAGCAAAGGAAACCATAAATAAGACGAAAAGACAACCCTTAGAATGGGAGAAAATATTTGCAAATGAAGCAACTGACAAAGGATTAATCTCCAAAATATACCAGCAGCTCATGCAGCTCAATATCTAAAAAAACAAACAACCCAATCCAAAAATGGGCAGAAGATCTAAATAGATATTTCTCCAAAGAAGATATACAGATAGCCAGCAAACACATGAAAGGATGCTCAACATCACTAATAATTAGAGATATGCAAGTCAAAATTACAATGAGGTATCACCTCACACCGGTCAGAATGGCCATCATCAAAAAATCTACAAACAGTAAATGCTGGAGAGGGTGTGGAGAAAAGGGAGCGCTCCTGCACTGTTGATGGCAATGTAAATTGATACAGCCACTATGGAGAACAGTATGGAGGTTCCTTAAAAAACTAAAAATAGAACTACCATACGACCCAGCAATCCCACTACTGGGCATATACCCTGAGAAAACCATAATTCAAAAAGAATCATGTACCACAATGTTCATTACAGCTCTATTTACAATAGCCAGGACATGGAAGCAACCTAAGTGTCCATCAACAGGTGAATGGATAAAGAAGATGTGGCACATATATACAATGGAATATTACTCAGCCATAAAAAGAAACGAAGTTGAGTTATTTGTAGTGACATGGATGGACCTAGAGTCTGTCATACAGAGTGAAGTAAGTCAGAAAGAGAAAAACAAATACTGTATGCTAACACATATATATGGAATCTAAAGAAAGAAAAACCAACATGGTCATGAAGAACCTAGGGGCAGGACAGGAATAAAGACGCAGACCAACTAGAGAATGGACTTGAGGACATGGGGAGGGGGAAGGGTAAGCTGGGACAAAGTGAGAGAGTGGCATGGACATTTAAGCCTACAGTTTTTGAGAGACTTGTATCGTCAAAGAAACCATGGCCCTGGACGTGAAAACATCTTTGAGAGTTTAAGTTTTAGAATAGTCCATGTGAAACCAAATTAACATAAGCAGAAAATGGGCTATGAAAAGTCCTACATCCCCCAAGGAAGGCGTATCCTCCAAGGCCCACTTCAAAAGTGAAAGAGGAAAAATGTAAGAAAGAATCTCCCTGACAGTGGAAACAGGTACCATGGTGTTCCTCCTACACGCAGAATCAGGGCTTAATCAAGAAACCTCCAAATTAGGTGGCCTTCACAGTGCCTGCGCAGCAGGGTTCCATCATGACTGTGGACCAGCAGAAGACAGTGTCTTCTTTTCCTAAATGAGAGTTTTGCTGCTGTCCTTTTTATGTTCCACTGTTGTCTATGGCGTTTGTTAAGCTCAAGTGATTTATTCATAGTTTAACTTTCACTGGGAAATAATGGAAAGGACTGTACATCACACAGAGATCAAAACTGGATGTGGTGACTGTGGAACTTTAGTTTCCTCCCTTGATGAGGAAGTTGAGTGTATTTTCTGTGTGGGAAGAAAAGCAGGACAGATACTGTGTTTGGTGAACAGAAGGTAGACTGTAACAGAGACTGGTTAACTGTTCACTAACCTATAACCTATTTCCTCGTCTTCTTAGACACACACCTAATCTACATCTCCCAAACTCTCTTGCTGTCAAGTGTATACAGGTGACTGAGTTCTAGCCTATAAAATGTGAGCAGAAGTGATATGGACTCCCTTCAAACCTGTCCCCCAGAAACCACCCATGCATCATCCTTGATGCCTTTGTCTGCTTGTTGGGTTCTTATAAGTGAGCATGGTGAATTTTGAAACAGCAAGAGTGAGCCTGGGTTGCTGATTGCTGCTTGTCAATTATAAATACTCATTTTGAACTCTGTGTGAGTAAGAAATAGACTTCTCCCATCATTTGCATCGAGCTATTTTGCATTTTACCATTTGTTTATTACCACAGTTGGACACATCCTAGCTAGAAAATCTCTTCAGCATTAAATACAGAAGATTAAATCTAAAACATCATAAACATATGGATAATAACTCCACCAAAGAGATTTATTTCCTTCACCAATATCCAGGCATCAGCAGGGTGCTGAATTTCAGCAGATTTTATTCTCAATGTTCATACTCTCTATTTTGGCATTATATGTATATATTTGCAGAGCTATTCTCAGTAATTGACAGGACATTAGCCTCAAGCAGCATCTTAATGTCCAGCCTGGGATTTCCTTCAGGCAGACAAATCCTGCAGAGAAAACACCAATCACTGGCATAATGAACCAAGACAGCAGAGTCACATGCATCACCGCATTCCCTCCCTGGAAATTTTTCTGGGTACAAGTCACCCATATTGATCTAGAGGAAAATTCTATCTACTTCCTCGCTAAGTCAGAGTAAAAATCGCAAGAGGCCAATTTTTTTCTCACAAGGCAGCGACACATCAGCTTGAAAAAAGAACAGCCTGAATGTTCTTCCTCCATAGGGAATGCACATTCCCAGAGCAGTGGGTGTGCTGGTGAGGGGAGGTGCTCTGTCCCCAACTTGGTTCACACTTAGGAAAAGGGAAGAACCACTGTCAGGGCGACTTGGGGTTCCTGGCACTTCCTGAGTCCTTACAAGGAGACAGGTTATATAAATGATATGCTGGTCACGCTTGTCTCCATAGGACCTGATAGACCTGGGAACCAGTATGCACACCCTACCCTGAAGTAATTGAGGAATAAAGCTACCCACTGAAAAATATGTGAATTCTGGGCAAGAAACCCCACCCTGTCCTGCCTCTGCTTCTGCTTTTATGTATCTTGATCTAAAGCAGTTCTGAGGCTCCCTTTATGTCTCCACAGGCTCCTGAGGCATTAGATGCCCTCTCTCTCCTCTGTGCCCACTCTTCCTCCCCGAGTCATTCCACACAGGATGCATCACATGGTATTCTGACTCTCGTTTTCTCTGGATTCCCTGCAAGAATGTGGGTTCCTCAAGGGCAGGGATTGAGTCATACCCATCTCTGCCTATTCCGTACCCAGCTTAGGGCCTAGCAACGTACTAAAAACTTAAATGGTGGAAACAATTTGTTGTCAGTCTGGATAACTGAAGTTTCCCACATTTCTTTTGTAAATCTTCTCATTTTTTTTACGACCCAGACGTATGATTGCTGAAAAACAAAATTTAACTTAAAGATAAGATTTTATGTATAAATAACACAGGGAAATATTATGAACTTGCTTGAGAGTGGCCTTCCCAAGGAAAGACTCTTGTCTTCTTCCCATTGTCTCAGCTGTTCCCCTAGTTGAGACCATCTTCCTCTCTCAACAGCCCGCAGACCTCAGAGCTCCCCATTCTCCCGTCCCTCTGTATCCTGCTGCCAGAACGAATCACCCCAAACACCCATCTGATTCAAAAGCATTTTGTGCTTCTCAATTGGCTACAGATTAAAGTCTAAGCGTAATGTATTTCCAAGACATTTCACAGCACCAACTTGCAAAGATTTTCTAAAAAGCACATTTCCCGCCTCTCGCCTCATATTTTAACATCTCTGAAATCAGTTTGTGCCTTAAAATCACTAGCAGCCACAGGGAGGGAGTGATATGGTTGCCACTGCCTAAGAACACACATCAGAATTTACAGAACAGGTGCCAACAGCTTGGAGGAAACCCCAGAGACAACTGCAGAGGACCTGTTTAGGAAACACCATGTCCTCAGAGCTCTTGGTGCCACAGAGGACGATACTGTTCTGAATGCACATGTGACTCAGGATGCTGAAAGTGAAGATGCTTTGGGCATTCTTGAACCAACTAGTTTTTCTATTTCTTTTTTTTCCCTACTTATGCATGAGAATGATGTATAACTAATTCTAAAAGAGCTCTTTCAACAAAGTAAACATTTTGTGTCACTCTTTAGTTGGCTGGGGGTTTTTTTCTCAATGGAGCATGAAATAATAGTGTATCCTACAGTGGATGGTGTTTTTAGATTTGATTGAAATGGAACATATCAATCTAATCATCATATTAATTCTTCATCCCTGATTGATTTAGGAACATAAATTCAGTTGTTACCTTATGGTCACCATAATCACAGTTGCAATTTCTATTATACCTTGCATTTCCAGTAATCACCATTACATCTGAGTATCTTAAGCTTCCCCTCCCTGAAATTGTCCAAGCAGAGACAGTCTAGATCACCATGATGGATGAGAGGTGGAATGAGATGACCTCTAAGCCAGCTTTCTCCTCTCAAATTCTGGGTATTTCACATTTAATATCATGCAGAAAAACAAAAGCGCTTGGTGCCCACATAGTTGTTCTAATTTACTGAAGCTTCGTAGTACTACCCACATTTTAGCTGATCTTATTCAGCCGGAAAGCTGAATAAGCAGATGCAGTCTCACATTTACTAGCAAAGAAGCTATTGCTGCCATCTTTCAGTGAAAAAGAGTGCCCTGTGCAAAGTTTTCTGACATACATAGGGAGTGGCTTGTTTTAAATGAACATCTGCTAAGGAGGTAGGGTGCTGCAGTGGAAAAGGCTGTAGTCAGGTTATTGCCTTCATTCCAGTACTAAGTAGCTAACTGAATCTGAACAAGACACTTCACGTCTGTGAGTCTTAAACTCCTCATATGCAAGATAAAAAGGTTTAACTAGATCAGGGTTTCTCAGCCTCTGCACTGTTGACATTAGATGCTGGATAATTCTTTGCTGTGGGGGACCATCCTGTGCATTGTAGGATGTTTAGCAGCATTCCTGACCTCCATTCACTAGATGTCATTAGCATTCCCTCTCCCCAGGTTTTGACAACCATAAATGTCGGCATACCGGCCAACAACTACAAATACCGGCAACTATCTTCCAGGGGGCAAAATTGGCCCAGCTGGGAACTTCTGCACACTAGCTAACTATAAGATGAAAACACACCTAAAAAAAAAAGTGCTGTAAACTGAATAACATCTCACCACTTACATTTTTGTCTACTATAAAAGGTGTTTTGTGTGTGTTTGTGTGTGTGTGTGTGTGTGTAATTTAAAGATAACTACTAGTAGGACTTTTAAGTAGATGTATACCTTCCAAATTATTGCAGAAAAATAAAAGCAAATAAACCCCACTAGTTATTTAAAATAAATAATAAAAGTAAACATCAATAACAAAAATAGGCTATGCAGAACCATATGGGCATTAAAGGACAGCTCAGAGCATGTTATAAGACAATGTCAGATCAAACATACCAGTTATGACAGGAACTAAAATGGCTGAATACATCTATCAAAGACAAAGGCACTCAGATTTTTTAAATAATAAAATTGAACTATACACTGCCTAAAATAATAGGCCTAAAATAAAATACCTTGAAGTTGAAAAAGAAAAGGATGGGCAATGATTTATCTGGCAAAAATAAACAACAAAAAAGGCAAAATGGCAAAATTAAGTTAAACCAATCTGGAAATCAAAGCAAAAATGATTAAAATTGAGTGAGGAAGAAAGATCATTTTATATTAATAAAAGGAATAATTAAGGGTGAAATATAAAATTAGGAATGTAAGGCATGAACTTTTATTCAACCGATAACAAAACATCTAAATACATACAGCAACACAAGGGAAACCAGGAAGCAATTTTCATCTGGATCTACTTGGCACCCCAAATAGTATTGACATTCTATTAGCAAGGAAAATTAGGAGTATGGCTATTGGGTTGGTAGCTTACAGTCTTGCCCACGCCTGGAAACTTATTGTTGGTGAGCGGTGGGCAGGTGGAAAAGCTTTTGTGTTTTAAGAGTGTGAAATTGCTGATGAGTCAGCTTTCATGAATGTGACTTACTGTAGGTATATGAAAAGCTAGAAAAATACAATTTTTACCTTTATAAAGAAAAAAACTGGTTATGATAATGAAGCATTTTTGGTAAGCTTTACTTGACATAGCTAGTCAAATATTTCCTATGATCTGAAGTATCATTCACTCAGGAAAGAAAAATCGGGCACATAGTAGGCACCCAATAAGTTGTATTGAAATGAATTATATTGATCTATCTTCTTTAGTAAAATTTGGTTATGTGGTTTCCTTATTAATTCAGGATAATCTTACATTAGCATGAATGATTAATGCCACTTGATGAAGATGTTATCATGCAAACTGGAATTATTTCCATATAGTTCAGTTACCTCATTTTAAAACATGACAGCGACATTTGCTAAGTACCTATTTTAATAAAGCAAATAACCAAGAAGATTGTAGCAGAAACACACAGTACTGAATAAGTTTTCCAAGTGCTCCCTTACATTCCATACCCTACCTTGTGATCATACTGAGGCTTTGTAACTATTTCTGACCAATGAAATATGAGTGGATGAAGTATCTCTCCAGGACTGAGGCAGTTAAGAGTTAAAAGACTGTATGTCTCCTCCATCTCCTGCTACTCCAGCACCATGGTGGCTAGTGTTTCAGATGGTGTAACCACAGGATAGAGGAGGCTGGTCAAGCCTCACTGAACTTTTCAGGTGTGCCCAATAAATCTTTGTCAAGTTTAACCACTGGAGTTCATGTGTCATGGCAGAATTAATTACTCAATCATAGGAAAATTATAAGAATACAATCAGAAAAAAGCTAGAACAGTAAGAAGAAGAAAATAATAAAAATACAAGCATAAATCAATGAATTCAAAAGAAGTAAAAATGAACATTTTTCTTTAAATTCTTAATAGAAGAAGCAAATCTAATCAAGAATAGATGTAGGACATAAATCAGCATTAGTATTAGTTTCTAGGCCTGTCAGAACAAATTGTGCAAGCTGGGTAGTTTAAAACAGAAATTTATTCTCTTATAGTCATGGATGCTAGAAGTCCAAAGGGAAGGTGTTAGTGGGACCGTGCTCTCTTTGAAAGCTCTACAAGAGGATCTCTCCTTGTCTTTTTCCTAGTTTCTGGTGGTTGTTGGCAATCCTTGACTTTCCTTGGCTTGCATAACCCTAATCTCTTCCTCTGTCGTCATGTGGCCCTCTCTCTATATCTGTCTGTGTCTTTGTGTCTTCTCTACTTCTTATAATGACACCAGTCATATTTTATTTACAGCCCTCCCTAATCCAATATGACCTTAACTAATTACATCTGCAAAGACCATATTTCCAAATAAGATCACATTCACAGATACTTATGGTTAGGACTTCAACATATCTTCTGGAGGGACACAATTCAACACAGTTCAACCTGCAACAGAAGGGAAATAACAATCTGGGGATATTTGGAAAATAAGAGACAATGTCAATGCACCTAAAACATACTATGAAATATATACTTTCCTCGAAACACATTAGTGACTATAATTGGCCCAATAAGTAGTAAACCCAAATAGACCGATGCTGTCAGAACATTTCTAAGCAGTAGACTTAGAAATTCAGAATGATTCTTCATAGGTAGAGATTTGCTCTTTCTTTCTTCAAAGAAAGAAAAAAGCTTGACTGATCTTTTTGAGAAAAATAGACACTCCTTTTTCTCTAGGCTAGTCTATATTGGAGAAGAATTAAGAAAGAAAGAATTAAATTTCTCTGCAAATAAAGAATAACAAGAGTTTTGGAGCTGTCCACTGGTGGATCAAGATAGGACATTGGAATGTAGAATAAGAGACAAAGGAATAAGTGAAATTGTCTAGGATGAACATAACTGTGCAATGTGACGGTAGCTGGGGCCTAAGGAGGGACATGGCCAATGAGAAATAAATTGCCTGTGCTAGGAAATTGCCAATGAATAATCAGAACAGTAATAGCTGATTCTCAATGCAAACTTTGTTGTAATTATAACCCCTAATATTAACCCCATCATTCCCCAATCTTCAGAAAAGTCTAAAGCGAACAAAGACTATATTATGCATATGCTTTGAGAAGATAAAGAAAAAAAGATGTCTCATTTGTAGTTAAGCAAGGTACAGAGTGTTGTTAATAGAATCTTTATTAGCATGTATGGAATGCTGGCAAGAATTCACAGCGACGTATGACCGAATATATCACTAAACACAATCATACACTTGAGTGTCTCAAAGTGCTACCGCATTTTGCTTCAGGATGGTCCAAGCTACTCTATTCGGGTATTAAATGCAGGGGTGACTACAGAAGATCAAAGATTTGGAGACATTTAGGTCTAACAAAGGTGTCCATCAGAAATGTGGTTGGTTAGTTATGCAGGAATGTGGTTGGTTAGAAATGGAAGATTGTTGGCACTGCCACCTGCCCAGTCAAGTCCTGTTTAGAGGAGAGGATACAAAGACCCAAAGACATGCTCAGTTTCAGAGGCAGAAATATTCTCATCATGTAAATAAATAGATGGCTCAGATGCTCTTTCCCCGATACCTACCAAATATTCAAATTATATAATTCATTCTGACTTAGATTCTAGGTGCCCTCACTCTGCCTTCTCATATAGCTGGTCTACCCTCAGGAAATCTTTTGTGAAAGGGCAGTCATATCTTCTGCTTTAGGCAAGTACCTTTAATGCATTCGACAAATAAATTTATGAGTGTTTACCTTGCATCATAAATGATTGGTTCTAGGCGCTAGAAATGAAGTGAGAAGAAAAAGAAATCCCTGCCTTCAGGGAGCTTACATTCCAGGAAGGAGAGAGATAAGAAAAAAGTAAACAAATAAATATTTAGTATAAATTCTGGTAAAGACAAATGCTTTGAAGAAAGATATAAAGCAGGAGAGGAGATAAGAGGTGTTGGTGTCGGTACAGCCTCAAGCTTCCCTGAGAAACTGACCTCAAATAGAGATCTAAATTAAGTGACAAAATGAGCAAACTGAGGGAAAGCTTTTAGGGAGGCATTAACCAATGCAATTAAAAGATAGAAAGTAAATAGAAGCAGAAGAAATAACAAGATACTTAGAAGAAACAAGAATAATTTTAACACTAAAGACTACAGTTTACTATGAAGATATGAGAGATATAATATTTATGCCCTCAATAACACCACAATAGCCTTTGAATCAAGGGGGAAGCCTTTTGAAACGCGATATTAGTCAGCTATTGATTACAGGCTGCCTCTCAGAGAAGAATATAGTGGCCCCCCAAGGGGCATGGCTCCCATTCATCAAGACACTTTTCTAGAGAAGAGCATAGCGTGCGCTATTAGTTGCTAATACTAACCCCACGGAGGGATGTATACACCAGCCAAATAAATAGGCTCTGGGCAGGGGACCAATGGCTTCAACAGAATCAACTACACTAAGAACTAGAATTTTCGATGTTGCAGAAAGGAGATACATTTTAAAGTCAATGAAGTGTGTAAAGTCCCTGTAGTCTTAGATGTATATCAGAATCAGTGGTATAAACTCATGATTTATGTTATTTTCTAGCCATGTCCACTGAAAAGGCATAGGAACAATTACCAAAACAATAGCAATGAGCAGCCCTACCACCTGGCCTGTGTTTTTCCCGCGAATTTAGAGAAGAAACTTATCTATTTAAATTGGATCTAAAGCAGGAAATGTACAACATAATCCTGAAATGTCTTGTCATTCCAAAAAGTAAGGAAGCTTTTAGAGACCACTTGGATCAGGCCAAAAGAAGTTAAAAATCAATTTGAAGAGGCTCCCAGTGACCAAGGTGGTATGATTTGAGCGTTAATACTCAATTACAAAATTTTTTGTCAAATGCATAAATTCATCATCACAATACCTCTCTTAGACACAAACATACATGCACACACCCCCTCATTTGTCAACTTCGGAGGATTCTGAGAAACTGTTTATTATCTCTTGCCAGCACAGCACCACGAACACTCTTCTAAAGGTGGAAAATATGTTTCCAAGCATTCTTTCTATATTAGTTTGCTAGAGCTTTCATAGAAAATAGGACAGACTAGGTGGCTTAAAAAAACAGAAATATATTTCCCCACAGTTCTGAAGGTTGGAAGTCCAAAATCGAGGTAGGTATCAGTAGGTTTGGTTTCTAATGAGGCCTCTCTCCTTGTCTTGAAGATAATCACCTTCTTTCTGTTCTCACATGGCTTTTCTTCTGTGTACATCAATCTCTGGCATCTCTTCCTCTTCTTATAAGGACATTAATCCTGTGAGATTAGAGCCCCACCCTTATGACCTTACTTAACCTTAATTGTCTCTTTAAAGGCCCTATCTCCAAATAAGGTCACATTATGAGGTAATAGTAGTTAGAGCTTCAGCATATGAATTGGGGGAGACACAATTCATCCATCCACCTTCCTAGGTTAGACTTTTGCCAAAGGAAGGAATGAGATTTGGAAGTAGTAAGTGAAACAACCCCAAACGTACACCATTTCCTCTAAGGCATTTGTCAGTTCTTAAGTGGTGCATGGAGTGAGAGGAGAAGGCAGTACTAGCAGCCAAGAAAACAAGCAAAAAGCATCTGCTGAGATGCTAAAAAGCTAAATAGAAATTCGGGCAGTCTCATGGTACGGGAGTTGGGCCGGTCAGGGAGGTGAGACCATTATCAATGTCTGAGGATTTTAGTTGAAATCCCCCCAAAAAAGAGCTACTCCCTAGAGGTAAAGGCAAACAAAAAATATATGTGCCTCAGAAAGCCTAAAATTACATTACAGCAGTTGCTGCTTGCATTAAGGTGATCTACCTATATTCTATCTGCCTGCCGGAAGACTATTAAATTCACTCTGGAAGAAGATAAAATCTTCTAGAGCCCCATTTTCTTCAGACTATTTTTCATGGATAATGTCTGGTATTCAAATTAATACGCATGCCAGGAAACTGGACCAAATGACTAGGAGGCAAGAGAAAAAGGAAAAAAAAAAACAACACATAGTGGAAACAGATCATAGGTAATCACAATACTGAAGTTATCAGACATGGATTTTAAAATACATACAATTAGTGTGTTCAAGAAAAAGGTGAAAAGTTGGATCATTCCTCCAGTGACCTAAAATATATAGAAAAGAATCAAATGGAAATTCTAGAACCAAAAATAATGCAATACTAAAATTAAGAATTAAATAGATGAGTATAACAGCAGATTAGGCAAACCAGAGAGGATTAAGCAGCTGGAAGGTAGTCATTAGAAAATATCTAGATTGAAGTACATACAGATAATAAGTGTGGAAAATAAAAAAGGGTAAGCCTCAAATGGAATATAGCAAAAATGTCTAAATTATGTGATTCGGTTCTAAGAAGAAGTGAAGAGATAATGGAGCAGAAGAAATATGTGAAAAAAAACACTGGCCAAAGATTATCTGAAATTTATAAAAAATATAAAGCCACAGATTCAAGAATCTCTTAAACCCAAAGCAAGATAAATACAAAGAAAATCACACCTCAGCACCTCATAATAACAAAAAGAAAATCTTAAAAGCTGCCAGAGAAAAAAGACACCTGACCTTCTAAGAGCAGCAATAAGACTGACACCTGAATTTTTAATAGAAACAATGGAAGCCACCAGACAAGAGAATGGCATGTTTACAGTGAAGAAAGAAAATGCCAACTTAGAATGCCAACTTAGAATTCTGTACCTACCAAAAATATCTTTCAGAGATGAGGTAAAACAAGGATTTTTTGACAAACAAAAACAGAGGGAATTTGTTCCAAAAAAAGACTCTACCAAAAAATATATACTAAAGAGAATTTATCAGGCAGGAGAGAAATAATCCCAAATGGAAGCAAGCAAAGGTAAGAAGGAGCCGATAGCATTAAAAATAGAGGAATGTGAGTAAATTAAATGAATATTCCTTTTTTAATAATAATAGTAATATCTTATTCAAATAAATGTCAAATTAAAGGAAAACGGCAACAATAGCACAAGAGTGGAAAAGGATATAAATAGAAAAAAGTGTTATGAAGCCCTTGCATTTTCTGAAAAGTTGTACGGGTACTAACTTAAGGTAGACTCCATTAAGGATCCATTATAGGTAGCCACTGAGAGAAGAATAAAAGAATGTGTAAATAAAAAGCTAATAAAAATAGAAATGGAATTTAAAAGTACTAGACTGATACAAAAGAAGACAAGGAGTAAAAAGGAGCAAGAATAAGGTAGGATAAAAAGAAAAGTAATTGTAAAATGGTGTATTTAAATCCAGATATATTAGGAAATACATTAAATGTAGCCAGACTATATTATCCAAATAAAACAACTAAAGTATACATTATATATTCCTATAGTCTATATATATTCATGTACATATGTATTAGTAGAATATATATCATATTCCTGTAAGATTTTATATATATATTATATATATTATATATATATATAATATATATATAATAAGTACACAGAAATGTTGAAAGGAAAAGAATAGAAAAAGACATATCATGCAAACTCTAATAAAAAGGTGGCCTTGCATTACTAAGATCAGTCAAAGAAAAATTTAAGGCAAGAAATATTACTAGGAATGAAGGAGACATTTATGAGAACATTTTAAATTCATCAAGATATAAGATATAATCATTCAACAAGAAGATACAAGATATGAATTTGTATGCACCTCATCATAGCGATATTATACACCTGTGAAAAACAGCAAGCTGTTTTATATATGTAAAACAATGTGAATGAGTCTCATAGATATCATGCTGGTAGAAGAATCCAGCACAAAAGATTATATACTGTATAATCCCATTGAAATAAAGTTAAGAAGCAGGCAAAACAACTCTATGGTGAGGCAAGTCTGATGTCGATTTCCTTTGTGGGTCCAGCAGATACTGACTAGTAAAGGGCTCAGGGGAGACTTGTAGGGGGGTGCTGGTGGTGGTCTATATTTTGCTCTAGCTGATGTATGGGTGAGGTCACTTTTTAAATATTCATGGGATATACACTTATGTTTTTTGTACTTTATAGGAATATATTATGTTTCTATTTTTTTAATTTTTAAAAAGAAAAGAAAAAATATCTCCTTGAGAAATTCTAATGTGCCTCAGGTTTGAGAATCACAGACTCTGTGATCCTTGACAGTGGGCTGGTGTTTGTGCTTCTTCAACCAACTCCCAACTGGACTAACTGCAACCTTAATGACTCATGGCACTTTGGATAACCTAAGTAACACTGGGCATAGCCATAGTGTTGAAGACCCCTCACCTAAACATAGAATCCCTCCCTTCTCCGACCCAGGGAGTTTTACAAATTCCACTCTACCCGTAAAATCCCTCCTCTAGAAAATAATAGAATATACCAAACATATGCCCCATTACATCAATTCCCCTTAAATAAGCTTCAGCTCTTTTCTTCCACAAAAGGCGAAAACTTGAGTTCTAATACCTATATGTGCTAAACCTCTACAAAGTTTATCTTGCCCAAAGCTTTACAACTAAAAATCTCACTTCCTTTTCTCCCATCCACTTTGACTCCTCTTCTTGCTCTTGATCACAGACTCTGATTCCTAATCACTCACAGCACTTTGGGAACAGGCAGACAGCCTGATTTTAACACAAAGTGATGGTAAGAATCTCTTCTTCTGACCACAGATATTATAGGATTCATCTGGGGAGCAAAGGATTTTGGTTATTATATATAGAAAGCTAGGGAAATGCCTCCTTGAGAACAGTTTAATAGCCATTGTGCTTATTTTGCAAATGTGGGAAGCTTTGCAAAACTTTAAGTGGCTTGGGCTGGTGCAGCGATTGGACAGATCTGACCAATCTTCAAAGACGTGCCTTCTCTTTCAATCTTAAGCAAGAAATTCCAGCAGAGCTGAACCAGTTTCTTACAGTGATATGATTAATGCACTTATTGATGTATATGTTTGTTGAAGGTGCCACTGGATTTTCTCTGTCTGTGCTTGAGAACAGGGAAATTTCCTGGAGAAAAATGTGCTTTGTGTTTCTTCTCAGGTTTATTTACTTATTTGTTTTACATTATGATAAATTGCACTGTGTTTTGGGAAAGTGAAATGGTACATGTTAAAATAAAAGAACAACAGAGTGAAGAACACAATATGGAAAGCAGCTGGAGCATCTTAAGATGAAAGGGGGAAATAGAAATGACAAAGAGTTTTGAAAAGAATTAACTTCCTCTTCATCATCTAAACAAACAAAACTGTATCTTCTAGGATCCACTGGGAGAGATGAATGTTTGGTAACACTCATGTTCAAAGCAGTTTGCTGTGATGATGGGTAGGTATCCAACCTCCACCACAAAGGAGCATCATGGTCCTGAGTAAATTATTTTGTCTTTCTGTACCTCAGCTTCCAAATTTGCAAAAACAGAATGATAAACGTAGAAATAACCCACATAGAGGGCTTCCATGTGCCAACGTTCTAAGCACTTTACATATATTAGTTCATTTAATCGTCACAAAGCTGTGAATACTGTGATTATCATCTCTACTTTATAGATGAGGAAACCGAGGCACAGAGGCACTAACTGGCATGCCCAGGGCCACACAGCTAGTGGGTGGCAGAGATGGAATCAAACCTAGGCTTTTGGCTTGGTGTCCGTGCTCTCAAAAACATTAAATTCTACTGCTTCTCTTTTAGGTTTGAGCACGTCACTTTTCCCAGTGTCTTCATCAGCATGAAGTCCAAACACTACAACGTGCAGTAGATGAGCTTTCACGATGGAGCCTAATCTGGCCTCTACAGTCTTCCCTCTCCCGACCTCTGGCCACTGCAGCACCTCACCACTGGCCACACAAAGGACGCTCATCTTGTGTTCCCTGCATATCACCTGTGCCCTTTCATGCCTTGGGCTCTGCTCTTGTTCCTCCTTCTGCCTGCAATGCTCGCCTTCCACTGACCACTTCTGAGCTGCTTTACGGACTCCTGTCCTTCTTTCAAGGAAGTCCCTTAAAGCCTGCATTTCCTCTAGGAGTTTCCTTGATTTCCCTGGGCACAGGTGAGTCACCCACTTTCTATGTTCCAGTACAACTTAATGTGCACTTCGGCCGTAGTGTTGTTCACTCGGTATCACATTATTTGATGTATGAATCTCTCTCTCCTGCCAGACCATGGTTCAGGCAATGGGTCTCTCTTCTCTACCAGTCTAAGGTATTAGTGGTACTAGAGCACTGTGTTGAGAAGGATTCTGAGGCCGTATTTGAGTTCAATAGGAGAATGTTAAATGCAGACTTCATAAAGGCAGAGACCTTACCTGACTTTTACGTCTTAGTATCTCTAGTGCCTGGCTCAATCTGAGTACACAGTAGACACTCAATATTTGTATGAAAGAATAATAAATTAACAATGTCTACTATGTTAAGGGAAGTGAAAGTGGTGATATTCATGCCAGATATTTTATATTCCTCTAATAGTCACTGAACTCTTCAAGGGCAAAGACAACATCTTATTTATCTTAGTATCTTTGGCGCCTCATTTAGTCCATTGAACAAAATATTATTGCTATATAAATACATTGTTGAAGGAAGCGCTTTAAATCTCAAAGAGTCTATGCTGATGTGAGGCATGGAAGAGGAAAACCAAGCCATGTGACTCATTCTCGCTTCTGTTCTCTAATGAGCCAAATGGACCCCTGGAGAAAGTAATGCTTTCTGTGGCTGAAGATGTGTTCATTGATGTGTGACTGTTTTGCCCCGCCCCCCTCCCGCCGCGTTGTGAAATAACAGTAGGTCTGCCTGAGGGTTGGAATGAAGAGGGAGATGGCAGCTGCCAGAGGGGCTGGGAGTTTGTGAGACACACTTTGCATTTATTGTTTTCTCCTCCGATCCTCAGGAACACTTTCATCTCCCTTACTTTCTACTCTCGTGCCTCCTCTCACAGCTCTGTGTTAGTCAGACTGGTGGGTCCAGTGTTTGTCCCAGCAAAAAGCAAATCTCTCTAAGGCCCTCTTTACGTTATTGGGATCTGAAAAATTGTGAATTTGCTTAATTATGTTTTGAAACTCCTTTCTCCAAGTTGTTAAATGACATGGAGAGGGATTTTAGTCCTAAAAAAGATTACTCCATTTTATAATGAGCCAAGGCCAGGTGCAAGTTTCCACTCAAGATGCCATCCTGACAAACCTATATCTCCTTCATAAGGATGTACTGTTTATTCATCAGTTAACCTTGGATCCCACTCTTTGGAAGGCACCAGTCTCAGTGAAAAAGGCAGAAGACCCAAAGGGAGGGATGACAAAGGGGTCTGGCCAATGAAACAACACCTTAGCAGCACCAAGGGGCCAAGTACACATTGCTGTCTCCAAAAGGTGCTGGTGATGTAACTGGTGAAACAAACAAACCTGCACTCTCTGTACAGATTCTATTTTCAGACCTGCTCAAATAGCTCTTCTGAGAAGATATGAACAATACAAGTTTTGCTCTTCACAGAAAAAAAACTGGAGTGTGACACCTTTTTTGTTTTAATTGACCTGAATTGGAATAAATTAACTTAAAAATAATTTGGTGACATTCTTTGAGATGTACTAGGAATGTTTGAAGTGTCATAAAACCAAAGATAGCTTGGGGAGGGTGAGTGTTTCCTCTTCTCTGATCTCCCTCTGGGGCTTAGAATGAACTAACTAGGAGATTTAAAGCAGAGCTGTCCAATAGAATTTTCTGTGATGAAGGCCATGCTCTACATTTGCACTATGCAATATGGTAGCCACTGGCCACATATAGCTACTGAGTGTTTGAAATGTAGCTAGTGCGACCTTATTTTACTCTTTTCTTCAAAATGAGTTTTACAACCTATCCAGGTGAATTTTCTTCATTCCCCATAACATACACATTTATCTAAAACTCAAAACCATTATTCAAGCTGAGCCTGATATATAAATTCCAAAACCCTCAGGATTTGGGTGTCAGGAGCTATACCTGAGCAAGAGAAGCCACATAGCACCCCCTACTTTTTTTGTTTGTCTGTTTGGTTTTTTATTAATTTTCATTGGAGTATAGTTGCTTTACAATGTTGTGTTAGTTTCTGCTGTACAGCAAAGTGAATCAACTATACGTATACATATATCCCCTCTTTTTTGGATTTCCTTCCCACTTAGGTCACCGCAGAGCTTTGAGTAGAGTTCCCTGTGCCATACAGTAGGTTCTCATTAGTTATCTATTTTATACACAGTAGTGTATATATGTCAATCCCAATCTCACAGTTCATCCCTCCGCTCCCTTTCTCCCCTTGGTATCCATACGTTTGTTCTCTATGTCTATATCGCTGTTTCTGCTTTGCAAATAAGTTCATCTGTATCATTTTTCTAGATTCCACATATAAGTGATACCATATAATATTTGTTTTTCTCTTTCTGACTTACTTCACTCTGTATGACATGGTCTAGGTCCATCCACATCTCTGCAAATGGCACAATTTTGTTTCTTTTTATGGCTGAGTAGTATTCCATTGTAAATATGGACCACATCTTCTTTATCCATTCCTCTGTCGATGGAAGTTTAGGTTGCTTCCATGTCCTGGCTATTGTAAACAGTGCTGCAATGAACATAGCCCCACCTACTTTTAACTGTTTGCCTGGAGTATCCTGAACCCCTGGCCCCTGCTATCCACCTCCTCATGATCAAATGTTACTCAAAGATCTTTCCTAATCCTCACCAGCTTCACTGCTCAGACTTGCTCAGCCTCTTATTTTACTATGATTACTGTCCCTCCTCCACCGTGACCCACCTTCCCTACCTTGGGTCCCTGGAAGTAGCCCTGAAAATAACCTTACCCAAGTTCCTCATTTTATGGAAGGGAGTACTAAGACACAGATAGAGTTATTGATTCACATCAATTCTCATAGAGAGTTAACCTTCCCATTAAAATCTTACCCCTTTACTCAAGGTTCATCTCTAGTACCTGTCTTCCCTGCAAAGCCTTCTCTTATTGTTTTTGTACCCACTGATAATCCCTCTATGTATTCCTGTAGCACAATGCCAAAAACATCCATTTGGGCACAAAGTCTGGCATTGTTCCACTACTCTTTTCTTAACTAGAATGTAGAAATCCAAAAAATAGGGACTGTTCCTTTAACTGTCTTCCCACATGATGCCATGTATCAGAATATGTGTGCTCATAATGCTATTGAAAGTTAAAAATGACAGAGCTTATCTTGACTCCTAAGAGAATATTATGTACCCTAAAGGGAAAAAGAGTAGGGTAATCACATCAATTCTCCTCCTCTATGATAAACTGTAGAAGAAAAATATTCCCTTAAATTCCCTTTATGTATAAATGGCCACGTTTGATAGACTATGCCCAAGCACATACTTAAAATTATTTCCAACGTAAGTCAGTCAATTCAATTTGGCAAGTATTTATTAAGTTCAAAGACCTTATACTGTAGTTTAAAGGACAATACTTTTGCACATGAAGGAGACTGAGATTAATATGACCGAATATAATTTAATTTAAATGTTTATTGAATACCCACCCTGAGCCAACCAATGTGTAGCTCACAGCTATTCAAGGTTGGTGGCAGCAAAAGTTACTAAGGATCTCTTTACCAACATGGAGAGAATTAAATTAGGCTTTATATGAGAGTAGAAAATAGCAAAGCTGACAGTAGGAAGAGGAAGAAAAGGAGTTGCCAGTTCCAGGAATTAGCTAAACAGTGGTGTTAATGTGGAAATGCATGGGATATACATAGACTTTGACCTCAGAATTGAGGTTACTTACTGAGAAGAGGTGGGAATATCACTATCTAAGAGGTAGAGCCAACCAGCCCTGATGGGGACATGAGACTGAACTTGACTCCTCAGGCAATGGGGAAGCACACTAAATTTCTGAACAGCAGAAGGACATGTGGAGGTGTCAGGGGCATTTGGGTATGGGGTAGAAGAAGTGAACTGATGTATGCTCTGATTATGGTTGTACAGTGGCAAGGAAGAACAAGATATTAATCTATTTTAAGAATAATTGTCAGAATAATTTAAGGATATATTGCTTTATGGGTTTGCAGAGTTTTAAGGGAGGAATGAAAGATGTTTCCAAGTTTGGAGGTTGGTAGAGTGGAAGGATATTCTGCTGATGAAGAGAGAAAGTGAAGAGTCAATGTGGTAAGGATAGGGCATACTGAGTGTGAAATGTTTATAGACTTACAGATAGAGGTGCTAAGTTAATTTCAATATAGGAATCTGGAACTAGAATTAAGGTGAGGATGAGGACAGTGGCTTCCATGTCAACAGAGACTTCCTCCTCTCTCCTCCCAACCACAAGTTTATTTTTTTTATTAGGCTACCGAATATGGAAGTCTAGGGCAGGGCCAATGTTAGAACATTGTTGGATTGAGGGCACTATCTCCAGGGATGTCCAAAGTTTACTTTACCTAAGGCTTTATAAGTGGTTCAAAGCCAAAGTATTAGCTAGCTGCTCTATGAATTGCCCATAAACAGGTGGTCTCAGTTTGAGCTGAGAACTGGACCTTGGAAGGGAAAGAGTTTTTGTCTCATGTACACATCAAGGGTTGGAGAGGGGTACTTTGTTCGCTCCTGTTGCTTTCTCATGTGAATTCTAATAAAGTGTTCATGTTTCCCATTTCTTAGTTATCTGAGACTAGAAAGCACATGGATTACCAACTATAGTCTCACTTGAGCCCTCTCCACCAGAATTCCTGGAGCTCCACACTTCCACTGCCCACCTCCACATCTCCCCTCCCATCTCCAACTAGAGTGTTAAGATGACTTGTTCCTTTCTTCATGGCTGTTAGTGAGGCCTTCCTCCAACAGGGGGGAAAAAAAAGGTATCTCTATGCCTCTGCCTTATAACATCTCCTCAGCCATAATGTTGTCACTCCAAAACCAAGGCATGTGCCTCTGATATTTTCTATATCGGTATCTTTCCAGTTCTTTCTTGGTCCGTGGAATTCCTTGCATGCAGACTATTCAGATCACCTAGCTTTGCCATTACTCCAAGCAATGAGAGCTGACTTTCTGGGAAACTCTGGCCATGGCTGATTCCTCGCTGGTGGCACTTCCAACTTGTCACAGTCCTTTTTGACCTTCCTGCTTCTGTCCACACAGCTCTAGCTGAGCCCAAAAATAAAGCCCTGTCAGCCCCTTAGTGTTACCATTTATCATAGATCGCCAAGCAAAACCCATGCTATCTTAGCTTCTCACTCTTATTTGTCTGCTCCTTAATTTGAGTCACCTTCTTGAATTCTTACAAGGAACCCAGGATAAAATCTCACATTTTGTGAAAGACTTAATGTGTGGTACCATTTCATGTCATACCCATGGTCTTCCCTCTCCTACCACTGTTCCTGGACCGAGCTCCAAAACTAAGGTCTCTCTGAGCTTAGGGAAATTTCCCTACTTAGCTGAGGACAGAGTGTATTGGAAGATAAGTCTCTTGTCACAAGTGCTCATCTGCAAGGCCTACCATCAGATTGGATGTATGCAGTCATCTTCTCTGCCCAAAGACGCAAGGACTCCACTGATGAATAGAATCATAGAAGGCCCATCTTTACCTATTATGTCATGCCAGGGTTCTGTGGAGGGCACCCAGCTTAGTTACACATACACACACACACACAGAGCCCTCACTATAATAAGAGTAACGGGTAATAATATTCAGAAACTATTAAAAACAAGTGCTTTCTTTCAATAACAAGGATAATGTGTTTCAGGAGAGGGAACCAGAAATTACACAGGATTATTTGACTGAAGCCAGTTGCCTAATCTTATGTGAAACATATCACATTTTCTTTGAAATCCTTGATACGAACTAGAAGTTAGTTTAGGATAATCAGTTTCAAAATAAAGATTAAATCATAATTCATTACCCTAGTTGAGTCCAAAAATTCCTTGGTCAGGACTTCCAATCATTTCCAGCCATTTGTAAAAGACAAAACATTGCTACTTTGATAACTCTGTTGATCATTTCAAGCCGGCCTTTATGAGAGTGAAAATGATACTGGTATCAAAATATTAGCTGATAGCTCAATGGTCCATTTTTTTTTTCTGCCAGCAAAATAATAGCTTGGAAGAAAGCAAAGGAAAAATAAGTCCAAATTGTAAGTTATGAGAGTAAGTAGGACCATATCATGTCTCTGAGAGTATGACTGATTTGGCTAATAATCTTTCAGGAAGTGCATCAAAATGCAGCAGGAGTGAGTTCTGATTTTTTTTCTGACACAGTATGAATTGTAGAAAATGGAAAAACACTAAGAGACAAAAAGTATAATTCACCTATCATCATCTGACACCAATTGGAAATAGAAAGCTCTATCTTAAATTGTTCTAGAAAATTTTCATACACACAGCATGTCTAGGTAAAAACAGCTGGCTCATGATCAGAATTTAAATCATAGCAAGACTTTTCAATGCTTATTCTATTTAAAAGGTCACAGCTTTAATATTGTTCAGAGAACCTGCAGTGAGAGGTAACATGAAAAGGAGAGCAGGAATAGAAAAAGGAGTCAAGTGGACAGAAGACTCCATCGACTCCCAAGAGAAGCCAGTGTGGCCATCAAGACACCCTCGTGAAATTCAAACAACTATTTGTAGAGCAATCGTTTTGTGAAAATTAAGTACAGATGCTTTTGTCTTTGTTGGAGGGAGATGGAGTGGAGAGTACTAGCTTCATAGTTGCTTTGAATCTGTGACATTTATATTTCTGTAAAGTCATCTTTATCCCCGAAACCTCTGGAAGATTCATTATACACTTCACAAATTTTACCAGGAAATATATTTGATTCTGACCCTGTTACCCTTATACAGAGTATTCCCAACATGTACTAGATCAAGTCAAATCCCCCTGCACATCTTAGGAGATCACTCATCATCTGCTACTATTTTTTCTAGTCTTTTCTTCCTTGGTTCCTTCCCACTCTCATCGTTTAAACCCACCACACCAACTATGTTTATGTGCTTGTAGGTTTCTGATCAAGCAATGGTATTGCCATGTGGTTGTGTTCTCAAATATGGTTCTCTCTGCCTGAAAATGCCCTCCACTCTATAATCAGGGTTCCAGTATAATGCTGAACCCTCCAACAACTGGCAGGTTTCTCCCAAGAGATCTTGTCAAGGTTCCCCTTGCCAAGTTCAGCCAAGCAAGGGGAAATGTTTCCTTCTGGCAGAGCAGCCCCAGCACTGCACATACAACTAGACATGTAAAGTGAGGCTCTCTCGAGTCAGCTCCTGGGCCCCCAACCTGGGGGCACTGGCGGCCTGCTGGGCTCGAGCGCTCATGGGGAGTTCTGATGTATCTGGCCACATGTGTATAAAGCTGAGAGAGGCTACCTCTCAGGTCAAAGCAAAATGAAGCAGTTAGGCACACATCTTCTACATGGCACAGTAAGCTTAAAGGGTGAGGAGGAAAAGAAGAATCCAGGTTTAATCTAATAAGATAGAAGTCAGAGAAACAAAATGATCCTGGAGGCTAAAAGCACAGTCAGAAGCAGCACCCCAAGAAAATCCCTGTAACTGTGGGCATAGATGAGACCTGTGGGCTTCAAGACATAGAAAATACCTGGGTTTGATGGACTGGATTAGAGAGATGCAAGTCAAATTGTTCGTTAAGCAGCTGTGATTTTATTTCAAACTCAGTGACTCAACATGCACAGTGATTATCTTCTTTTATGTCCAGTTGATTCCCTAGAGTATGTATTTCCCAGGACTATGATACCTCTCTTCAAGCTTGTCTGGTTGGAATCCCAAAGAGAAGTCACAATGTCCTTTTTGAAAATGGAGTTTAACATTACATCTTATGGTAACAAACTCCAAAAATGTCATTTCCTTAAATATTATGATATAGGCACCTTTTTTTATTCTGGACTGTAAGGGAAAACATTTTTGGAATTCGGGTAGACCGGCCAACCCTCATGTTAAAGATTAAAGAAATGTAAGTTTAAAGGAATGTGAGCATAAGGGAAATGTAAATTAAGCTCCTCAGCTAGGGCCACAGGAGTGTTTGCCGTCTGGTGCTGGCTCAGTTCTCTAAGAAGCTAAGCGTGCTTTGTTTCAGTATTATGATGTAACTTTGCCATGGGTAAAACAATCTTTGATGTCATCTCACAGTGCTGAAGATGTCCTTGGGAGCAAATTCAGGGGCCTCTGTGGAAGGGTCCCTGAGGACTGAAATGACAATTGTCCATAATTTGATTCTGCTGAATGGTAACACGTCTGGTAGATTGGGGAAATTTGGCTTAACGTAGTGTTAATTCTTCTCAGGATTGGTATGTTGAATTGGCCAAAGGTGATAATCTTCCCCTCAGTGTGATCTTGGTATAATTGTCCCAGGGTTTATGTGTACTTATAATTGGGCCAGGGTTTGTACTGAAGATTAAATATTGAAATAGAATGAGGAACATTCAAAGTCCATTGGTGATGTTTTATTATCACTCCCACTCCTCCAGTTACTGCTTTGTAAAACATTGTCGGTAAGCCAGATAAAACAGAGCCAGCTTGGTGATGTGATGTATGAAACAGAATTTAGAAAATAATTCCATAAAGTCCACTCAGAGTAATATTAAATTTAAATTTTACTGTAAAACTATCATCTCCTGCAAAACATTCACATGTCATAAATACTTATGGGCGGAACTGGGCTCACTGAAAACTGAGAATAGAGGGAAACTAGGGGAATTGGTGAACAAAATCTTAGAAGCCCAGATCTCATCTGATATCTAGGACACCTGTTCTTCTCAACTTCATAATCCAAGGAAAGTTTAGGAATTTGTAGGTCCCTTACCTTGTTTGGTTTCTAGATGACACTAGTGATTTAGAAGTTCAAATTTTAACACGTGACTAGTAAAGATTTTCTGTCACTAGTATGTTGACATTCTGTTGAGCCCTTCTCTTCACTAACTTGTTGGATCTAATTATGTAGGCCTTGTGTAATTTCTGCCCCCCCTTTTAAATAACCTTTCCTTGATGCCCTCAAAACCATAAGCCAAGCAGTTTATTTGAAGCCTCCTTCTCTCTCCAGCCCTTTATGTCAGTTGCTTCATGAACAAAGGGCAGGCTGGTGGGTCTTAAGCTAATACTTAAGTTAAGGAACAAGAAATCTTTAAGTATGATTCTGATATGCTTGACCACTGTTACACTTCCTTATCACCTTGAGAAGAAATCTGTCTGGAAAACAATGGAGTAACCTATCAATCTGAATTGACCTTTCCCCAGCCTCCGACTCTGTATGTCATGGGTGAAGCCGTATTGAGCAGATTATGGATGTCTTTATTGAACTTGCTCTTTAACAAAATGATGGTTAGGATTGGTGGAAACAGTTATATGACAGATTAATAACAATTTTGGGCAGTAAGAAACAGCGCTGTCTTCTGCCCCAGGTTCTTTTTAACTTGTATCTTAATGATTGGACCTTACTTTTAAGTTGCAGTTGAGAATAAGTATGTATTCTTTTCTGTTCTCAGGAATGTATACATTCTTTTCTGTTCTCTGATTTATTTATCATGATGGAATACAAGTGAATTCCATTCATAATTTGCATTGCAATCTGATTATTGTCAAAAAGAATGGCTTATGATGACAGCCTTAAACCGAAATCATTTGGTTTGGCAGACATCCTCCAAGATTCAATAGATGTATATTCATTTTTCTAATGGAAGGTTAAATTATTTAGTTCTACCCATAGTACATTTTTGCAAATATTTACCCTGAAGGGTTTACCAGGAAGTGCAATGCTTAACTTTAAACTTTCTATTTTGTATGCAAAAATTCCTGGCAGAATGCCTGTTGCTCAATACATAGCCACTGTTGGGATGATGAAGATGATGATGACAATGGTGACAGCCACAGTGATATCAATGCCATTTGGATATTTCATGTACTGCCCTCCAAAGAGTAAAAAATCCATCCTATAAAAGGTACAATATGAAGTATCAATATTAACCCTTACCCCAAAAGTTTAACAAATGTCTTTTAGATCACACAATATTAACTTAAATTCCAAACCATCTAACAGAAATGGCCACTGTTTAGTTGAATTCATTTTTGAATGGCTTATAGAATTATTCTCCACAGTCTATCAGACAAACTTGTCAGTGTTTGACAGCAGCTGAAAATTTGGCTCCTTAGATGTTTTCTAGAGGGATCTAATTAAAAGAATAAGGTGTCTTTTTCAATCGAGAACACAGAATGCCTGGCCTAGATCTGGACAGTAAGAGCAGCAGGAGACTGCAGGCCAGTAGAGTCTCCTGACGGGGAGCTGGGAGCAGGGCCTGGAATACCTCACTGAGGGCTGCTGTCTTCTGAGCAGTGGAGTGACACAATGAAAACAGTGGGAAGTGTGGTGGAAGCTCTCTCTTTGCTATGCTCTTTGAATAAGTCACAGAGATAACAGAACTGAAGCAGCTTTATCAGTGCAATTTTTCATGAAGTGGCTGATTAGCTTTATTGACTATTACTGGATATAAATTCCCCTTTCGGAGCACTCCTGGAAATGTCTAAATTATAAGACAAACACCATTATCATAAAATTATATTAAGTTTAACTAACAGAAATCACTTTTTAACATAGGTCAAACACTAAGTGCCTTGGAGCTGCTTAGAGACACAAGATTTCCTAGCCGACTTCCACATTTAAATCTTCATTCACTGTTCATATTGTGGATGTTATATAGAAACTCTAATCATAAAAACACCAAAAATGTGTGTAACCTATTCAGAGCTAGACCTTTTATATGCATTATTGGATTTAAACCCCATACTAATTCTATGACATAGGTTCTATCATTAGCTATATATTGAAAATAAGAAGAGGCACAAGAGGTTAAGTAACCTGCCCAAAGTATGCAGGTGGTAGGCTAGAGGTTGCACCATTAATCATAGAGTAACTGCCACTCCAGGCACAAAAGTAATACAGGGAGGGCATGCTGGCCATGGTGCCACCCTTCCAGTTTCCTGGCTCTCCTGGAATGCCCCTGAATGCCTTGACCAGAGCTTCTCCAAAGCTTGCCACATCTACAGATGGCATCCTGACTCTGCCCACAATGGGACTTGGCCTCAGGTGGAAAACCCTCTACGATTCACTCCCAGCATAACTGCTGTCTCTCAGCCACCTTTGGGAAAGTCACTGGCAAGCTGTCATCGTTGGCTGTCTGGTCTCCTCTCTCAGCCTTCAATTCCACACTGCCTAACCCTTGTGGAATCAATGGGGAGAACTCAGTTGTTTTTGTTATCCATTCTGTTACTGAACCAAACTTGGGTCTGCTCACTCGCATGCAGTAAAGCGACACTGATGCTAGGTTGTGGTGAAGGAAAGTGCAGCATTTATTGTAAGACGTCAGTACAAGGAGAACGGGTGGCTCCTGCTCACCGAATGGTTTCAGCAAAAGCATTTTTAAACACCTGGTGTGTGTGTGCGGGGGTGTTGCAGGATATGTGATCAGTTCCTGCATATTTCTCTGATTGGTTGATGGTGAGGTAACAGGGCGGTGTCATAGGGGTTAACATTATCAATCCTTAGGCACCAGTATGTCTGCAGGTTATGTGCTCATGATCATCAAGTAGTTAATTTCTTCTATTTGGTGGTGGTTTTAGCATCTGTAAAACAACTCAGGAAATGTACATCAGATACTGTTATCTGGGTACTTCAGAGAGGCGCTACAGCAGAGGATATGGGGGAGGGGTCTGTCCCAGGAAGGCCCCATAAGGTCCTGCTCAGTTATAATCCGTCGTGTCTTTTCTTGCATACCCTCATCTTTCTTTTCTTTCAGTCACAGAGAAAGTGTCCCTGGTCTGTTCTTCTTAGACAGTGCTTCAGGTCTCTCAAGAACTTCCCTATATAGTTCTAGATATCTTAATTGTCTGCCTGTAGTGTTTAAACAAAAATTTGGTTTCTTAAGCAATTTCCTTATTCCCCATATAAATTTTGGACACTATTAATTATGGTAGGAGTGCTAAGAAACTGACATTTATGAAGCACGACTTTCTGTCAGGAATTCTCCTAGACAATATACTTATCAAGATAAGAAGGAGCATTAAATCAAATGGTATTTATAGTATCTATCATTTCCATTTCACTCACTAGGAGAGAGACACTCAACGAGGTGAAGCTACTAGCCCTGTTCACACAACTGATAAGTTAGGGTACAAAAAGTAAACCCAAGTCAGCTTCAGTCCCAACCCATGTTCTGGTCATCACAGCTGTGCTTCTGACACCTCGATGAGCACATGCATCACCTGGAAGTCTTGTTAAAATGCAAATCCTGAATCATAAAGTCAGGGGTGGGGTCCGAGATTCTGCATTTGTGATGAACTTCCAGGTAAGAAGAGGCTGTTAATCTGCAGACCACGAGTTGAGTAGTGAGGCTTAAAGTGCTCAGCTAAACTTTCCTTCACAGTGTAAAGGCCACCCTCAGACCCATCCCTTCTAAATGCCACAAACCCCATGTCTTGAATCGAAACAAGCACATTCTGACTTGATGCTACACAGAGGGTATAGCATAGTATTTCCTAGAGTGTGCACCTAGGATCATCTGCATACAGTTTCCTGGAGTGCTAGTTAAATGCAACTTTCTGGCATCACTTCAGCCCCTCTGGACCAAAATCATGTGAGGCAGGACCTGGGAAGCTGCATTTATGACAAGCTCCCCAGGCTCTTGTAATTCACATTCAAGTTTGAGGAGGACTAGAGTAGCCCAAGTATCAAATAGTGGAAAGGAAAATGATGGTCATGGAGGCTTATTGAGAAAGTCCTGCAGACAAAGGAGCCTGAATGACATCTCCCCAAAGACAAAAGGAAGCTTTTTGTAAAAGTGGGTATAAAAAGTGGGATTAAAGCTGAAAAGATGGGATGTAAAGTTTTAGATTTGGAAGAGGGCCAAGAGACTAGGTATTGAAGGACAAATCATCTAGGAGATCTCAAGATTATCCTCTGCCCCTGATGAGGAAAGGTCACAGCATTTTTACCCTCTTGGATAGAAACTTGATGGATATTAAATATTGAATTGATACACACTTTAGATGCTCTCTTGGCCATGCCTGTGGAGAAGTATAGAAATAAACTTTAATTTGTAAAGCATTTTCACCGTGTGTATTAACACCCATGACACAATCTGCTCTCATACATTGCCACAGAGGGTGTATAAAGGCAAAGATTTCTCATTCCCAGCTCACAGGTGAACACACTGATTCTCAGGGAGTGGGGTGGTAATACCAGGACCAAACCTCCAGTCTCCAACATTGTGACTTGACTCTTCAACCAGTCCAAGAGCTCCCACACATGGCTGTGCATCAAAACCACTGAGAGGTCCTACCTGAGGCCTGCTGGGCCAGAACATTTGATGGGCCCTGGTAATCTGTATTTTTAGAACAATACCACAGGGAATTCTTATGCATTCAGTCAATGGAACCATGTTTGGGAACTCAACTAAATTATGTGGCATGGAAAGAGCTGTCTATGACTCAAAGATCATACGGAAAGAAAAGATGTAAAAGCATTAGGACCCGGGGACCCCTTCTGAAGACAGGGATTAACAGGCAAGTTTCAGAGTCTTCCTTGCTTATGAGTACGGTTTCATAACTGCTGGAGGTGGAAGCTTTAGAGATTTTCCTTTGAAAAATTGGTCAAAAGAAAACATAGCTCAGAACTGTTTTATTAGCAAGTCCTTCAAGGTTAATGGAGAAATTTAAATGTCTATAACTATATGATATGGGGAAAGTTGCAGTGCTGCTGCAGTGCTGCATTTAGGATCAGCTCTCAGTTTAAGTCCTCACTAGCTATGTGGCTTTGCCTAAATCAACTAATTTCTAAGATCTTCAGCCACTTTCTCTCCAGAAAGTGAAAAAAGGTGGGAAAAGATGAGAAAAGATTAGCAAAAACATATTACATGTAATCAGTGGTCTTTACGTATTAATTGGCATTGAATGTGAGGTTCCAGATCTGTGGGCTGGAAATATAGGGAGTAGGAGATTCCTGTGGCTTCTGGCAAGGTCCAAAGTAGCTCACATGCTAGGAAAGCCCTTCTTTCAGTGGGTCTGGACTTGCAAATTGACAGATGGGGCAGCGCACTTAGCAGTGGGATTGGGAAGTCTCCAGAAAGTTCCTCAGGGTTGCAGTGTCTGAAACTTTATCATTTTATCATTTAGAGACTGCTCCTCAGAACTTCTCTTCTTGTGCTTTGAAACATGAGAAAGCCCTAATGAGCCAACTTTATTCTAAATTTTAATTGTCTGTTTTCTGACCGGAAGAACCACAAGAACATATATGTGGGGAGGGTGGGTGACATAGGGATGCTGGAGAGAGGATGTGGCATGGGAGAAAGGGGCACAGGAGAGGGGGGTGAGGGGTGCTGAGGCCCCGTTCTGCCAGCTTCACAACGTTTCCCTCACCATAGACTTAAGCAACACTGTGTGGTGAGATGAACTTCAGGTGCCCACTAAAGGTGAAAAGTTTGCTGCCAGAAGGACTCTGTCTGAAGCTGGCATCACTCTCCTCAGATGGAGCAGGCAGCCCATCTTAGTTAAGGGAGAACGTGTGTAATAAGAGCATCTTTAAGAAGGAGGCAAAAGTTCCTTATCGGAGGATGGGGAAATCCCTTTATTAGGACGAAAATGTGTTATTCATGTGAGACTAATCTGTGTTGTCTCTTGAAGAAAACAAAGTCTCACTGTAGAGTGTGTTTGCTCATAGATGGCTCACCAGGAAATCTACTGTAGCTCTCACTGATTTCCCTGATTCCACCCTGCCTAATGGGAAACATCCACTACAGGAGGAAAGATACCGGGGGAGGGGGCCTTGGGGGAAAGTGTTCTACTGCACCAGAGTTGCACTTAATGCTTTTCCTTTTTCAGATATTAGCTGTCCAGTCTTCAGAGGTCTCTCTTCTCCTCTTCTCCCCAGGGCCCAGGTTGGGTGTAAAACCCCAGACAACATTTCCTCATCAGCCAGATTTCCTAGGAAAGACGGACCACTTAGAAGAAAGTTAAGGGCTTAGCATATGGGAAAATGTGGACTTCTTCTCAACAAGAAGATAGGCAGAAATTTTTAGATTTCAGTAATGGTGGACTTGCCTATATCAGAGCAACCCTCCTACTCATAACAATGACTAACTCTGGGGAAATGTTTTAAAAACCACAAGTACTTGAAGGCACTGGAGAATAACAAAACTCTGTTAGACCTGGAGAGATTGTGACCATTGAAAGAAGAGAAGCCCTCTGGGTGAGATCCACATTTAAATGGCTCTTTTTCCAGGTCACGCCCCAGTTTGCATACAATGAGCGTGGAGAACAGAGCTCAAGAAGAAAGCAACAGGTTCATGGAACCTAGGAGTCAGAGGTCAGTTTAGGGCAACCAGAGTGCTAAAAATTTAAGGGGGAAAATCCCCAAAAGGAGGGAGCACCAAATCTGCATATTAATTACCCTGCAATCCTTGGCTGACACTTGAACTATTCATGTGCAGGATGGGGCACCTGGGAGCCAGGGGACAGTGAGAGCAGGAAGGCTGAAGAGTTTCAGGGCTTATGCTCATAACTCCTCCAGCCCCACTTCTCTTCTGAACCCTAGACTCAGAGACCCAAACGTCTCCTCAACAATTTCATCTGGATCCATACCAGTCATGTCAAACTTAACATGATCAAAACCAAAAGGCTGGTCTCTGCCTGAAAAAAAAATTCCTACTCTTCCCTTTTAGTTATTAACACTGCATTTTCAGTGCACTGTGTTCATAAACTTTGGAGCCATAGTTGATTCTTCTCTTTCTCTGACACTTGACATCCAACTCACCAGCAAATCCTGTTGGTTCTACTCTCAGACCCTTTCTCATCATCTCTTCTATTAACACCTCTGTCTAACCGGCATACGGAAAACAATATGAAATTGAATCCCTTTCATACTCTATACATAAAAATCAATTTCTAATTAATTAAAGATAAGTATATGAGCAGCTAGAGTTAAACATTTAAAATATATAGAGAGATTAATATCTTTATGACCCCAGGATAGGAAATGATTTTTAATAAGTAGCATAAACCACAAGAAAAGATTTATGCATTTGACTATATTAAAATTTAGAACTCTTGTTCATCAAACACCAGAAAGTAAGCGAAAAATAAGCCACAGACTGCGAGAGGATATTTTCAACTCGTGAAAAGTATTAGGATTAGTACACTGAATATATAAAAAATTTCTAGAAATCAGTAAGAAAAAGTCAAAAGACCCAATAGAAGAGTGAGCAAAAGACATGAAGCTAATTTGAAGCCAATTTTCATTGACTTGATGTATTCTCAGGCATTCAGTATGATGGGACCAGTTGTAGGTATTTTGAGTATCACTACTGTTAGCATGCCTTTCACAGAAAACACAACACAAATATGAAAATACACTCAACTTTATTAGTAATTGTGGAATTTCACACTTATACACTTTATACCTACAATATTGGAAAAAATGAAATTCTGACAATATCAAACCTGGTAGGATTTGGAGCGAAAGAAACTCTGAATCATTCTCAGTGGAGAATAAATTGGTACTACCAATTGTATAGTTTGGCATTATCTTATAAAGCTGTGCATGTATATACCCTACATCCCAGCATTTCCACTCTAGAGAAATGCTGACATATATATATCAAGACACATGCAAAAGAATGATCACAAAGAATTGTTTTTAAAAACAAAAACCATAGCAATCCAAATTTCCTGGATAAAAGAATGGATAAGTAAATTGTGGCATATTCATACCGTGGAATATTAAATAACAGTGAAAATGAATACGTTACATATATAACAATATGGATGAGTCTTTGAATTATAATGTTGAGTAAAAAAAGTAAGTCACAGAACACTAAAGAACATTTGATACTATTTTTATAAATCTCCAGATTTGTAGAAGGACAACTAAAAATTGCATTACTCAGGAATACAAGCAATACATAAAAGCAATTTTCAAAAAGCAAGGAAAATGATGAATACAAAATTCATAAAAGTGCTAACAAAAAATCAAGATTAAAAAAAATTAATTACATGGGACTGGGTGAACTGATGAGGATGATTATAATTTTTGTGACTTTCTGTTTGAATAAAAAAAAAAAAATCCCACAAGGACTCAGAAGCAAAAAATATACAAATCAATTTTCACTGCAAAGTAAAGGAGCTGTTACAGTGGAGGATTACTGGACTGAATGTCAATATTATGACATAGTATGAGTGTGTTTCGTGTTTGGTAATTGCAATCATTGTTGCTTTTGTTGTGGTCCTCCATTTACAATGCTTGGTGTTAGTTTATTTATCTCTTGTAAAAATAAAATACAGTGTGTGTGTGTGAAAAAAAAAAGAAAAGAAAAGAAATTAACTCAAGATGGGATATAGATCTAAACATAAAAATTCAATCTAAAAGTCTCCTTAAAGAAAATACTGGATAATATCTTTGCAAACTTCAGGTGTTCAATGATTTCTTAGAACACAGAAATCATTAAACACAATAAAAAGTTTAATAAACTGAAAAAAAAAAGAACAATTTTCAAAAAGCAAGGAAAATGATGAATACAAAATTCAAGATAGTTGTTACCTCAGGAACAGAGAGGGGGACAGGGTCAGAGGAAGCCCACAAATATATTCCATGGTATTATTTATGTTAGTTTTTTATATGGGTAGTGGGTTCACCAAAACTTAAATCATGATTTATAACTTATTAATATTACAAACAATTATAACAAAAACTTAATGTCACAATAATACTTAAACCTGAATCCAAATAGCTCCAAGTCTCTGCTTAGCACCTACATTAATTCAATCTCTTAAAAAATCATCCCCACCCCCAGTGAATTTCTGGGAGTCCCTAAGAGGTGTCTTGTGTGTATCCAGAAATATGTTGCCACTCACCTCTTCTATTTACATGGCCAGTGGCTTCCATTATGTTCTCTGTGGGTTTCCGTCTCTATTAATGGTGCCTATAGGTTTTCCTTAGTCACCTCTGTTCTTATGGGGTAGTGGAGAATCATCAATCCTTGAAAACTGAGAGGGAGAATGCAGTTTTTTCTTTGTTATGCTGAAATTGTTTGGTGGCCACCATAACGTGTTGCGGAGTTTACTGAGTGAGATCTTCCAGCTCATTCACAGCCCTTTTATCTCCCAAATTGCATCCTGCAAAAGTCACTGGGCAGGGATGGATTTAGTAACATTGGCTCACTACACCTGCCCCTGCTGTTCTCAGCCCACATATGAGACAAAAAAAAGCATTAGAAAATCATCAACTTTTGATGGAATCTGCATCACTGTAAAAGGGCTGATCTAAGACCAGGCAAGATTACAATCAAATAATACATACAACTGCTTAAAACATTTGTAATGGAGACAAGAAAAATATACTGAATAATAGAATCTAACAATCCAGTTAATTGAAAGGCTGGCTGGCTCTTGCAGAATTTGAGGGGAAATGATAGATTTAAAATATACAAAGAATAGATCCAAGAGAGCCAGTACCTGCACTGTAAAAAACCTAGAAGAAGACTGAAAAGATAAAAAAGAATTAATGATTAAAGAAATAAAAAGACAAGTTCCCTGATTCCCTCACATTAAAGGTGTCACCTTCTTGCTCCAGATTCTACAATTCAAATGGCACAGGAAATGACAGGAGTTAAAAGCTATGTTCTCAATTGCCTGACGTCTCTGGAAAGAAGTGGTCCTAGAAAACCCTACCATGAACTCCAGTCTCTGCCAGTCATGTTCTTTGTAAGCTTAGGAGCAAAGAACAAGACATGAAATTCTGGATTAAGTTATAGTTTCAGATTAATCATTCCAAGGGGCTGGATACCAGCTGTAATTTCACTAGGAAACTTAGCTCTAAAGTCATCTATTAAGTGACATTGTGTGTGATCATCAGGTACAGGCCGCCAATCTCAAGGAAACACGTGATCTTGACGTGAGGTACTATTAATCTAGATCAGTCTGGAAAGCTGGGGGCTATGATTTTATACAGATTCTTTTAAAAACAAGTTTATTATTGATTTTTTAAACTTTGTATCAAAACTCAAAAAATATCTTCCTAGCTACCACTCTCATAAGACTTTGTCAATGGGACTAGAATATTTGACTGATTACTTAGAGATAAGGCAGAGCACTTGGTAGTGAAAATGTCACCACCATGATTCACTCAGCTCTGCCCATTGACATGTCTACATATCTATTGGTGTCATCAGGATTACATCCAGATCTGAGTTAAAGTAGAATTCCACTATGGTATTTTTCCTCTTGAAAACTATAAGATACGGCATAGTATCATTTCCTTCCAGAAGAGAGAGGTGTAGTTGTTAATCATCACTGTCTTCATTGCTCATCTCTTACGCTCAAGTGAAACCTGCCTTTTATGGGCAGGAGAAACAAGAGTCAGCAAACAGATTGCAATTTCAGGCTATCATGCTCTAGCTGTTATCAATAGCTATAAATGCAAAAATTATATTAAAACGTGTATGTCTCATTTCACACACCATGGTACCCATGATCATTATGTTAAAGGCTCTGGATTCTGATTTTAATAAATTAATTTAACCACTCTCTATCTTTTTATAGAGTACATTCAAATCCCATACTATGTGATTTGAGATATATGCAATTATTTTCTGATGAATCAAATATCCTAATTAATAAATAGCTATCATCATACATATTACACGGGCATTAACAATTTTCAAAGAATTAGAACAAAATCAGTTCAACACTAAAATAATCCTGAAAAAAGTTAATACCTTAGATTCACATACATAGTTCTGATACAGACTTTTGAAACACTGATTTAATTTTGAGTATTTTAAAATAATTTGTTTTATTAATTTTTACTTTTCATCAACATTTTATGAAGTTTGAATATTTAAGAAGGAAAGGGAGGAAGAGAGTTGAAGGAAGTATTTTATAATTTATTAAGATATAAGTACTAGCTACTCCTTCTTCATGTATAGAAAAATTGGAAACAAAAAAGAGTACTGAAATTAAAGTATGAGGAAATTCTCAGTAGGAAGTGTGCTGTCAGCCAGCCCATAGGTTTTCAGAAAAGCAAAAATGACTTACTGGAGAAAGAAGAAATTAGGCTCTACCCCAATGGCGTATTGTAGAAGAGGTGCCATCATTGCTACAGGAGTAATCAGAAAGAAGGTTGATCTGGGTGGGCTCTACTAAGTGAATAGTAAAAATATTTCAGTTATCACCCCCTCCAGCTGGTCAATGCCTGGACTGTACCAGCCATGAAATAGTTTGAATATCATGCCTGCATTTGAAGAAGGTTGAGACCACCAGCAAAACTAGGCCAATCCAGCTTATTCACTGCATCAAAGCTGTGTCTGTGAGATGCTTTAAGCTGCAAATAACAGCTAACTTGAGCTGGCTGAAATGAAGAAATGGAATGGCTGACATAATTATAATCCAGAGGAAGGCAGGCTCCCATTGCATTTGCCTATTATCCCCTCTCCTCTACCCTCATCCTTATGCCAGGTCCCTTTCAGGCTATCACACTCTCCCCACCTCCAACACTATGCTCAGAATCCTTTTGTGAGGTGAGTATTTCCTTCTCCCGGAGAATAAAAAGCATTTTTTTCAGCATATCCAGGCATAAGCAACAAAGGAAAACCTACGTTAGACAGAGACCTGCCTTCGGTAGGTATATCACCCTCTGGGGCAAGCTCTGGGCTCAGGTGTAGAGAAGCAAAAATGCATTAATGTGGCACCAGGGTCCAGGCGTCTCAGACTGAGGCAGCCTCCTCCCAGCTAGATGCTTGGCATCAGGTTACCCAGCAAGAATTTCTGTCAAAAAGTCAGCATAATCTTAAGTGAATTGAGGGAGAACTTTTTTCTTTCAGTAGCATCTTTCTAAAAAAAAAAGGACTTCAATCACACAATAGTGAACATTGCAACTTATTACAAAAATGTCATGAAATGAGTGATCTCTTTACTCCTAATGCACTGATCCTGGTCTGGGAGGGGAACATGTCAGCTGGGAGTGATGTAAGAATTCATCACTGTTCTCAGCCTTCCATTTGTCTATTCTTTGCTTAAAATGTTTTATTTAGAAGCCACAGGAGACAGTGGAAATGAATGACCTCCAAGCCCTCAATGACGGCAATGAATTATACTCATGAGAAATGATCGCATCTAAGGCAGGCAGGAGGTCCAGTGCAGGTAATCACAGTGCAATTACAGCATTAGGCTGAACAGCACTGGGCCAGGCCGGATGATGTATGGTTTGTCTGAGGAGAACAGGGTAAGAGCACTTGGCAGCAATGGCTAAGGTTTCCTTCTGATCAGCAAACATCACGTTGGATTTTCTCAAGAACAAGGTGGAGTACTTCTGCGAGGCTCCTTCAACTGTGTGGTGTGCTAAAGCAAGCACTTACTAAATGGTGCAGGTCAAAGAAAGAGAAAAATAAACCTAGAGAAGACCTGGTTACTGTACCCCTTGGACTGCCTCCAGCAGTTAGAGAAAACCCATAAACAAAGAGGAAATGGAAATAGAGAAAGTGTATGTTGGCTGATAACATGTGTTGAGGAGAGTGGCATTGAACACCTTGGCCCAGGACCTGCTATTCAAGAGTAAGCAGAGAGGTCCGGTGTCTGGATCTTTTGATTAAAACCCCAGCAAAGTGGGAAAGGTTGCAAAGTTGGCTGTCTAAATGCAACAGAAGGAGAGAGGAAGGCGAAGGGGAAAGAATGTTAGAGGAGTATGTGTGGACATAGATAGCCAAGATGGAAGTTTGGGTAGACCAGTCTCTAAGGGCTGTGCTGCTTGATGGTCAGTGCAGGAGAGGGTGTGTTTCATATATTTACTGACTGACAGTCATCAATTCTGTGTTCAGAGAGCTTAATCTCAATGGAAAATAGCTCTCTTATGAACGGCCCTATTGGATAGGAAAGACAAAGCTTTGGCATAATCTGAGAGAAGAAGGTTAAGGCAAAACAAAGATAAATGGGGACTTCCCTGGTGGCGCAGTGGTTAAGAATCCGCCCACCAATGTAGGGGACACCGGTTCGAGCCCTGGTCCAGGAAGGTCCCACATGCCGTGCGCCACGTGCCTAGAGCCTTTGCTCTGCAACAAGAGAAGCCACCGCAATGAGAAGCCCGCAACTAGAGAAAGCCCGCGCACAGCAGCGAAGACCCAACACAGCCAAAAATAAGTAAATAAATAAATAAAATTAAAAAAAAAAAGATAAATGGCTCTGCTTAATTGTGAAATAAGAAGCTCAGTATTTAATAGGAGATGCAGGCCTGGCAACTGAGAGAAGAGATAGGAGAAAGCTCTCATGACGGGAGACTGGGGAGTCAGCGAAGTGGTGGGAAGCTAGGTCCCATTAGCAGAGACACACGGGCGAAGCTTTCTCTGGGTTAGAGGATAGCAGATCAAGTATGAGGCATAGTGATTCCTGACAGCACAACTTAGAGTTTCTTCCTGTTCTGTGCTGCAATTTCTCTGACATCCTTAAATATTTTCAGTAGAAGACACAACCTGCCTTATATTAGTAATGACTTGGGGGAATAACGAACAATGTGCTGTGTCTATATTTTGGTGAAGTCGGTGTATCTCTCGCCCCAGCTGCAGATGTATGAACTCCTAGATTACCAAAGGGAAACAGGAAGTCTCATGGAGGTGGACAACAGATAAATATTTCCAAATTATTAGCTACCTATAGCTCATTAGAGACTTTAAAGAGTTTTTTGTTTGTTTTGTTTTAAGTAAACAAGATTTGCAGGACCCCCGAAGGTATGAACAGCGCATATAATTTGAGAGTTCTACGGTTAAGCAGCCGGACGGACTGTTTACGGGTGTCTCCCTGAAGTGACATAGTGTTCATGTCTTTAAATAATGAGAATGGGAAATAATTTTCACCCAGGTACCAGTCTGGAAGATACTCTTCCTCTAAAGTTTATAGAATCCTTCCCCCTGCCACAGCAGGGGTGGGAAGTGAAGCAGCGCTGCTGAAGCGCAGGCTGGCAGAGGGCGTCCCAGGGGAGGCAGAAGCTTCAGGACCAGGAAGCGATGGCTACCGACAACCAGGGCAACTGTTCTGCAAAGAGCATCAGAGGGAGCTAGTATCCTTAACTGCTCCAGTTCGGGAATGAATGAAGAGTAACATGGGCAACTGTGGAGATGGGAGCATGCAGAGACTGGGAAACAGGGCCCTGATATGAGAAAGAAATCAACTCGGGGCAAGAGGAGAGGCAGAAACCAAAGAGATCTGAAAAGACAGAAGAATGCCCAAGAACCAGGCAGAGCCGAGGTCTTTGTAATTCTTGGTGGAGGCTTAAAAATTAACATCAGAAGCTATGATGTGTCATTTATAATTTGTTATGTGTAATTTTGCTTAAATTGTCTATATAGTGAATTATATATATAGTTCTTATTCTAGTACCAAAATATAGGTTCTGTCATTTTCAACAAATTGCCTGTGCTGTTATCATCAATAGTTATGTTGCAGAAGCCCTCCGGGTATTGATATAAAGACATCTTGTGGACACCACCGGCTTATACCCAATCCCCTATCCACACACATACACAGACAAACACATTATTATAGAAGATTCTGGAGCTCAAACTGAGCATAAAAGTTAGATCGCCTATTTATTTTTCAACCCAAACAAAAAGTACAAGTTCATCAACACAGAGAAAGAGAGAGAGAGATTACATGTTAAAAAATTGAGAGATGAAATTCTAGTTAAAAAAATCAAAAATGCTTTGTGGAAATTTTAGTGCCAGTACATTTTGCTTTTTAAAATTATTGCCTGCCTTTCTTCGGTGAGGAGAGACTGCATTGGGGAAATCACATTTTAAGAGAAGCTGAATCTCTGCATCCTAAAATAAGGTATAGAAAATATTGCTAAGTATACTTTCTCCGGAAAGATGAGATAAAAGAAAAATATTCTAGAAAAATAATAAACAAAGGAAATCAATAGGCAATTTATAGTAGACAAAATTCAAATGGCTAAGAAACACATGAAAAAAAATGTTTCCACTCACCGCTAAGTAAGAAATGCAAATGAATACAAGATACCATTTTTTCACACCTCAAGTTGGCAAATTTAAAGAGAATGAAAATGCCTGTTATTGGCAGAGGCATGGGGAAACTGGCTTTTTCTGGCACAGAGGTGGGTGTAGCACATGGACAACCTTCTGGAGAGAGGGTTGGCCTGTGTATCACGAACCATAAAAGGCACATACTCTTTGGCCCCATAATTCTACTTCTAGGAATGCTTCCCAAGAAAACAATCAGATCAGCAAGTAAAAGATGTTCATTGCATCATTGTGTAGGATGATTGATTTCTGTTCAGTTTCAACAGTAAAAACTATTTCTACATGTTGTGGTACACCGAAACAATGGAATATAATTCAGTCACTTAAAGGTGTTATTAAATAAATTTTATTGACATGAAAAGATGGTCACAATATATTACTATGCCAACAACCAGGTTACAAAAGAGGATAGTATGATACCATTTAGAAAAATGGTAAAAACTAGAACATTTTACACACACACACACATACATGCATATACACATGGAAGAAGGAAACAAAGGAAGAATTTACACCAAAATGTTATCAGCAGTTTATTGTATCTGGGAAGTGAGATTATGAGTGATTTTTCCTTAAGATTTGTCTGTCCTGAGTTTTCTATAAGCATATATTAATTACGTAATACTCATAATAAAAAGAAAAATGGTACATTTTTTTACCTTCCATCAAAGGGAGATTGGATTCTTTTACAACTAAATCAGTGTTGTTATTATTATTTGTGGTTGTTTTTCTTAATGACAACAAAACTAACATCAATGCCTTTTTATAGCTGTTCGTGACCTGTGTCCAAATGGGTCTGTTAAAGGCTAAACTGCTTTCATATGCATTTTCATAATGAACCTGAAGGAGGATTGAGGACGATTGTGTTATAAGTGGAGAAAATGAGGCCCAGACAATCAGTGAAATTTTCCCTTGATTTAAGGAAGAATTAGAAGCAGCTCTGAGAAAAAAAATACAAGACTCCAGACTGTTGTTTTGAATAAAGTTGATTTCCCCTTGGATGTCAGTGGTAATTTTCTCATCAGTGAAGCCTCAACACCATGTGCCTTTGGCCACAAAAAAAGAATTCTTTCCTCTGGTTTAAAAAGCATCTTCCTTGAGCCAGGAACACATATGCACGTGGAGGGCCCTGGCGCTGGTGTGTGTGTTGGGTTTCACTCCCATGCTGGGGATACTTGGGCTGTCCTCTGAGCCCAGTCTGTCCTCAAGAAGAGATCATTCTTCTTCTACCAGCATGAAAACTTCCCCAGTAGGAAGGCTCTAGCAGCTCCGAGTGAGAAAAAGGACACAGAACCAGACATAAGCAGCTTTGACTCTTCACATCTCTGAGCTTTACTTTCCTCCACAATAAAGTGGCGCTAAGTGAGGAGATAAACGGGTAGAGTGTGACAAGCACGGTGCCAGAGACTCAGCCAGAGTGAGCTCTTTCTTTCCGACGCCTATACCATCTGTGACTTGCCCATTCCACTCCCTGCAGGATGGTCTGGTCCACCTCGCATCTGATCATACCCACAGTTCTCAACCCAGATGGGCGATCAGCCAAAGAGGATCTACCATGAAGTCATGAGGTTTAAGCTTTGGGGTTTCTCCTTGCAGGGGCTCATTAGAGGACTGAGAGGTTTGGTGAGAATTGTAACATGTTCTATATGGAGATGGGAAGACAGGTTACGAAAGAAAAAGGATTTCTGGATAAGCATCCTTGGAAAATTGCCTGAAAAGTTCTCAGAGGGAAGAAACGTGAATCTCCAAGGCCCCAGTAATCTGTTGTGATTTCTTTTCACATTCTAAATTAATATTTACATTCATATCGAATTGCATGTTTGTATTTTGTAGTTTCTAAAAGGCGTCCCCAGATTGTATAAACTTTGGGACCTACAAAACCTGGAACCTCCATGAGACCTTAGTTCACCTCTCTTACCATCCCTAGGTTGGCCTCTGCTTGGAGCAACAGTGAGATTTCTACCCCCAAAGTAATCCTCTCGAATAAGAAACAGTTCTCAACTAGACCAAATACACCGGTGGAGACGCCATGTCCCTAAACATCCACTCATGGGTCACATTTCTGCTCCCTGGCGCCAACAGAACATGTACTACCTCTGAGGTTTCTTTCCAGGCCACACACCCAGCCCTGAGCCTTCTCTCATCTGTTCGCCTCCCTAAATCCCTGCAGTGCCTCCTTAGACTGGCGCCGAGGGCTGAGCCCAGCACTTGAAGTGCAGCCTGACTCACCAGCACGTGGCAGGCTTATGGTTACCACCAAATAATGGTGATGAACTTCAGGGTGACACTTCTGGGGCCAAGACTGCTGCAGTCAATTCACAACCATAAGCTGGAAACCAGCTGTGCCCCGCACAGACCTGATTCTGCCTGTCATCTGGAAGGTGGGGGCTGAGGTGGAGGCATTGTCAGGTTCTAACATGCAGGGGGATTCAGCCTGCAGCAGGGCCCTTGCCCTCAGAAGGAGCAGAGAGAATGGTGCCGTCTTTTGCCTGCTTTCTTTGGAGACCTCACAGCCTTGTTCCCACACTGCCTTCTCTAGGTCCTTTCGTTGCTGCTCTAATAACAGTCACGTCAGTGCATTCCCTCAAATTGTCGAAAGGGCACTTTTTATATTATGTGTTCAGAGGGAGAAGTTGCTTCCTCGGCTCTTGTCTACCCACAGTCCCTTCCAACCCCCAATCAAAGGAGGAATGAAACCACACTGCCTCCTAAAAGTAGTTCTGGGACTGGAAAGGGCTTTCTTGGTATCTTCACCCCAGGGTTTCCTGATGCACAAGGACCCTCTGCTGATGTAATAAAAGGTACCAGAAGCCAATTTTGCAGTAGGGATAACTTAGCAGAATATGCATGACACCAGATATGGCTGCAATGTACTCAGGGTTCCAATGCTTCCAGGCACCACTTACACACACACACACACACACACACACTCTCTCTCTCTCTCTTTCTCTCTCTCTCTCTCCCCCATATTGCAATGGCAGCCTGTGGTGAACTTTCTCTCATGGTGCAGGCCACCTTGCTGTAAACTGAGGCACAGCCAGTAGAACTAACAGAGACCTAAATAAAAAGGATGTGCTAATTGAAACAAGCAGATGCAGGCAGCCCAAGCAGTATATATATATATATATATATATATATATATATATATATATATATATATATATATATATATATATATATATATATATATAATATGCTACATTTATCAAGTAAGGAAGCCTTAAACAAGAGAAGGCTATATCTGGCATGTTTCCACCCAGCTTGCTCTCCCCCGTGAATGTAACTTGATTTTGTCTTCTGTCAGCACCCACAAGTCAGATCGCGTCCCAAGCCAGGTGCCTTCATACGCACAGCTCTTAGTGACTCAGAGTCTGTGAATGGCAGTGCAGTGGAATTACACCATTTGTGATCTACCATGACCTGTGAAAATTCAGGTTAACTGGAAGAGGGATGACAGCTAACAGTTAAAAGGCTAAATTTCAGTTTTCGGAAACAAGCCAAAATCGATTAAATAGGCAGATTGGTTTTGACAGCTCGTAGCTTGAGTGTCATGAAATAAGCAACACTGTTTAATAAGTTCTGTCATGGAAGACCAAGCAGATGATATTTCATGCTTTTTTGAATTGATTGAAGAAGATTATTAATCTAGCATGCTAGAACAACCATTAAAATACCCTCTTGCTCATCCCACCTAGAGCCTAACAAAGTCCAGGTGAACCAAACTAACTTTTCATTACTCTTCACTTTTTCACTCATCTTTACACCCATCCACCCAGTCACCCCCAAAACCATTCATCCAACCAACAAATATTTTTGTGTACTTCTCGTGTCAGAAACTAGCGTGCTGAGTCACATCAGCAAGAATCTGCTTTCTATGACTTCTCCCTTCTCTTCTCCCTTGTTTTGGTCATCACGAGGGCCTAGGCTATAATTTGTGACTCAAGACTGCCAGGCAGATGGGCACCATCTGGGTAATCAAGGTTAGCTTCTCAGAACCATTCCCAGGACAGGTGCCAGATGCAGAAAGCTGGGTTGGATCATTTGCTGAGATGCCCAACAAAGAAGGCATGGAGCCAGAGGATGTCTGTATACAGCACTTGAATCACTTGGTCAACAACATTAGAAGCTGAATTTGGATCAGGATGAAGCAACAGGTAATGATGGTCCAAGGAAGAGGGTCACACTCATACCATGGAGAAGGAGGCAGAGTCTAGGGAGCCTGAACTAATGGAAATTTGTTTTTCTACTATTATGAATAATTCCTTTGAGCATTATGGAATGCTCATAAGCAACATTATGCTTATCTTGGCTGTCTGTCAATTCAAGGCATTTTAATTTAATTTTGCTAAAAGAGGAAGATAAGGCTAGAAAGATGAAAAACAGACATTAATACAATGGGTTGAGATGAAGGCAACCTTGATCAGCCATGGAGAACTTTTGTATATATATAAAAATTTAACAATATGCAAAGAGCGAAGCGTGTGCCAAGGAAGTTTGGTACCAACTTTTAAGCATCGTCTTCTTTTGCTTCATATTATAACTGAGCCAAAGATCATTACTATTTCCTGATTGGATGCAGGCTCTTCAGACTCTTTTATAGCTTGGATGGGAGCCAGATGCATTCTATAGTAAACCTTCCAGGACTTGACATTAATTACCAAGGCTGAGGCAAAAACTAAGGCACTAAAGAAGACAGAGCAGTCAGGGAGATATTTTTTATTTTTTAATTTTTATTGGAGTATAGTTGCTTTACACTGTTGTGTTAGTTTCTACTGTACAGCAAAGTGAATCAGCTATACATATACATCTATCCCCTCTTTTTTGGATTTCCTTCCCATTTAGGTCACTGCAGAGCACTGAGTAGAGTTCCCTGTGCTGTACAGTAAGGGAGAATTTTTTTAAGTGTGTATGCAGCAGGAAGGGAGGGCATCCTGTTTGGAATTCTGAAACTACTGTAGCTAAGTGATGCGACAGGTCTGGATTTCAATCCCAGCTCTGTGTCTTACCTAGTTTGGATCTCTGTTAACTCATCTGTCAAATATGTGTGATACTATCTCCCTCACAGGGCTGGGGTGGTTTCACCAAGCAGCTCTATCTTGTCTTTATAAGGGTGCTCAGGGTCCCTAACATAGTTGCAGGGGGAGACTGAGAATGTTGTATTGAAGCTTCACGGGCACCACACTCCTATTGACAAGACGATAGCCCTTCCAAGTCATCCTTTGACTACCCCAGCAAACTTTTTATGTAAAAGGGCAGACAGTAAATATTTTAGGCTTTACGAGCCATACAGTCTCTCTAGCAACTACTCAACTCTGCCACGGAGTGCAAAAGCAGCAAGAGACAATATGTAAACAAATAAGTGTGGCCATGTTCCAATCAATATTTATTTACAACACACAGCAGACTAGATTTGGTCCACGAGCCATAGTTTGCCAACCAAATGAGGTAGCATAGAGTTATTTTGTTAAATTGACAATATAGTTGTTTTGTCAATTTCTGACATGTAAGACATGTTCCATAAGTGCTTCTCTGGCCATTTTGTCTTCATGGCTCCCATGAGTCAAAAGTGTATTCATTCATTCAACAAATTTGGTTTTAGTGCTGTGTACCAGGATCTATTTTTGTCACCAGCATACAATAATGAACAAGACAGAGTGCCTGCTTCTATAGACATTATGTTGGGGAGGTAAGGAAGGAAGAATGGGTGAAAGAAAGGAAAAGGAGGAAATAAGTTATCAGTCCAGGACAAATGCTATGCAGAGAATAACTAGAGTGCTCTGGGAATAAAATGTGATAGGAGAGCCATTTTGATAGGATGTTTAGAGGAGACAGAGCAGCTGACATTTAGCTCAAATCTGAACAAAGAGAAAGAGCCATCCCTTTCAGGACAAGGGGAAGCATTCCACGCAGAGTAAACAGTGAGAGTAGATGTCCAAGAATCGGAGTGAGCATTGCCTGGTGACTGAAGAGAAAGAAGAGCAGTGTGGCTGAGCTCAGGGACAAGCAGGAGGGTGAGAGAGAACAGGACAGAGTCAGGCAACGGTCACATCATTTAGATCAGCACTGTCCAATTGAAATATACTGCACGTCACCATGCATAATTTAAAATTCTGTAGTAGCCAAGTATATATTGAAAAATGGGTGAAACTAATTTTAAAAATAGATTTTACTTAACTTCTAAACATTATCATTTCAATATGAAATCAATGTAAGGATTATTGAGATAGTTTCCATTCACACAGAGTCTTTTTTTTCCTACAGAGTCTTCAAAATCTGGTCTATATTTTATGCTTACAGCACATCTCATTGTGGATTGGATCAGCTGCATTTCAAGTGCTCAGTAGCCACATGTGGCCCATGGCTTCCAAATTTGACAGCTCAGATTTAAAAGTTTGTAAGGTAGGATAACGAGTTTGGATTTTTACTTCAAGCCATTAGAGGGTCTCAGCAGGAGAGTGATATGATCTGATTTACATTTTTAAAAGATCATACCTTGGGGACTGCTTTGTGGAGAATTGATTCTAGGGGGACTACAGGAGGAGGAAATGGAATTAAGGGGAGCTGCTGGGAAGTTATTGGCCTGGTGCAAGTGAGGGACAGTTGTGGCTTGGATTGGAGTGGTGGAGGTGGTTCAAGAGATGGAGGGGATGAATTGGGTGTATGGATTCCAGCTTGGCATGATATGCAGGGTAAAGGCCTGTAGATTACGGTGTTGGAGACACCACCTGTACGTATAATACACTCTCTGCCACACTCACATAAATTACACAGATCTTCAAAATGACCTGTTGTTCCACCATATTGAATAATGCCATAAGGGCTCTTTTAGTCGTTGCTGAAAGGTCCCCAGTACCAGGTTGAACAAGAATGATTCATGCAGGGAAAAGAGAACAGAATCACAGGATGACTTACATTGTATATTATATATAAGAGGAAATCATAGACTTTACCAGCACTGGTCTAGAAATTTTCCTCCCAACTGCCTGCCCACTTCAGGCCCACTGGGGAAGACCACATTTCTTAGGATCCCACCCCAGGTACCTTACCCTGCCCTGCTTCAACTCTGCCCAAGTCACTGCAAACACTTCCCACCGTTCATTTATCTGCTTCCAAAAAAGGCAGCAGGAAGCAGATATCCCAGCCCCCCACCCATCTCCAATCTCAGCTGCTGCCTTGGTCCAGTCTCTTTGCCAATGAAACTCAAAGGGAGACAGGGCCACACAGGCAGGAAGAAGGGGGCTGCTCACAGAAACTTCTGGGCAGTTGTAAAAGCATACAAGTGGGGAGGAAGCCAGAAAAGGAGGAAAAGCAGAAGAAAGGAACAGACCTAAATAGTCCACAGAGCAAAAGGCCCCATGTTTACAGAACTCTTTACAATTTGCTATGGGCTTTCTTATATTTGTTCCATTTAATCTTCAGGGAGACCCTTAAGGTAGGCATTTTTTAGAACATTTTCAGGAAAGGAAACTGAGCCTGACTCATTTGCTGAAATCACACAGCCTGCAAGTCATGAAACCAGGGGCTCCAAATCATTCCCTCACTCCCATTATACCCATGCCATAGTAGGCATGAGTCCATGGGGCCATACTGAGGAGCCAGCTATGAATATTCAGCTGTGAAACAGATAGGGAAGACATACACACGAAGGCGCAGTCTTCCTCATTGAGCATGGATGACATTAAGTTGTGCCCTGTGGACACTGGGCATCTTTTCTTCATTTGTGGCCCCTCATATTTGAGTTTCAGACAATGCATTTCAATAAACGGACCAAGGATATCAATAGCATCTGGGATCAGCCCTAGAATAGGGAATCTGGCCAGGGCAGAATGGAAAATGTTTTCCATCATAGTTTATCCAAGTTAAGTTGACCAACCTTGAAATGTCTCGGGAAGACAACCAAAAAACCAAATGGCCTGAAAGAAAAAAGCAACTAAGGTACATGAGCTATTTATTTCCCTTTATTTGCATTTCTGGTCTATATCCAAATAGGAAAAGATTTTTATACAGACTTGCCTTGCCTTGTCTCCAACACAGAAATGCCGTATGAATATAAAATAAGATTAACCAATGCAGCATTTACTCTGTGTGATGCACTAATCTAAATGTTTTACTTTTAATCCTATAACAACTCTATAAGTAAGAATCCTACGATTATTTCCATTTGTGAGAAAAAGAAAGAGGAAGTGGAGGAGGAGAGCATTTATTGAGCACCTACAATGGACTATCCACAGAGGGAAGCATCTGATACACTCTGAGTTACCAGCTGAATCCTCCCATGATGCCATCGGGCACTGCTATCTACATTTTACATGTGAGTAAACTGAGTCAGAGAGGTAAGTAACTTGCCAGTTATATGTAGTGGAGGCAGGATTCAAATCCAGATGTTTCTAGCACATTCTGCTGCTGCTGCAAGAGATCTTTGTGATTAGAGATCTCCCATAAAACAACTCTGTGATGTAGAACTGAAGGACACAATTATGTTTCGATGTATGAACAGCATGACTCCCTTCATTGACTTTTCATTAATCTGGCTCACTACTCTGTGAGCTTGGCACGAGCTATTCACCTAATACAACAATATGGCAATCCCATACCATACGCACTTGATATTTATTTTATAAAAATGGAGACTGAGGCTCAGATAATTAACTTGACAGAGATATAAAGCATCAAATCTTAGTAAAAATGCTACATAGGCTACTTCAAATTGCCTACCAAGTAAAAATTAATGACAACTGCAAAAAAGAAAATTAGAGCCAAGCTAAAGAGCTCTAGACATCTCCACTTTAAAGCTACTTTTACTTCCCCTCCCACCCCACCCCCCCAAAAAACAAAGAGGGAAGGTAGGAAGGAAGGAAAGGAGGGAGGGAGATCATTTATCATTTATTGACTCAGGACTAGGACAAAACAGGTTGGGCAAGCAATTCAAATCATATTTCAAATATCTGGGGGTCAACTAAACTCTCAAGATGCTCTGCCAAGCTTATAAATTCTCATTCAATACAAAAACCATGTGAAGTAGGCTCCAAATGTGTCCTCTCATTAGCTTAAATTTTTTTTTTAATCTTTTTAAGAGCCAGTGCCTATGCAAGAAGTCTTTTGAGGGCACTCCAAAGATCCTCACCCTCAATACAAAAAAAGAAAGACATCTTTCTAAAGTTAATTTTCTTGAAAGCAGGAAATCATATTTGTCAAATGCCATCACCCAGAGGTCCAAATGTGACTCTGCTCTTGCCAATTGTACATATTTTTTGAATAGGGTTATAAAACAGGACATTTCCTAAACTGAAAAGAAAATGGAAGGAAAGGAAGAGAGGGAGGAAGGGAAGAAATAAATGGGTCAAACAGCACTTATTCTCCTTACTATGGACCTTTCTGAATATCCAAGGAAAAGATTGACATTTGTCCTTCCCTGTACCAGGGCTTGGGCAAGGATAGAGAACTTGGGGAAGCAAGAAACCAGTAAATTTTGCCTGACTAATTCTGTTCCCTTCAGCTCCAAGGAAGGACCATGTCTCAAGAGCACTCCTGTTACTCCTGCCTTCTCTCCCTTCCTGTCTTTTTTGTCTTTTTCCATCCTAGCTCAAATGTATTTGTGCCAGAAACCAAAAGATGCTTTCATATACCTCACCATATTCTTTCATTCCTTTATTCATCAAATATTTTCAACTCCTGATTTGTACCATCCACTATGCTGCAAACTGAGGATACTGTGATAAACAGGATGGCCTTGTAACAGAGTTGGGGTTTGAACCAGGGTGTCTTCCATTTACTCTGCTTTCACTTCCAAGGGCACATGGTCAGGGGCCAAGGGGCAGCTGCTGTTCTCTTTCTTCAGGAATCAAACAAGATATAAACCCTCCTTTCAGGTTCAGACTGGGCATTTTGCCTTCATATTCCCCCTTATGAATCCATTTACTCTGACATTTATTCACTCAAACAACCTTAATTAAAATATATGAAGTCCCAAAGAGCAGTATAATGTAGTGTATAATATGTAAGCTCCAGGGCCAGCCTGACTAGACTTCTGTCCTTACTAGCCTCGCAAACTCCCTTAAGGCTCCATTTCCTCCATTGGAAAGTGGGGCTTATAACAGGACCTGCCTCACAGACTTGTTAGGAGAATTTAATACCATGATCGCACACAGAGCACCTAACACACTCAATAAAATGGTAATTATTACTGCTGTTACTGTTCTGCGCCATGCACATAATCAGAAAAATCAGACAAAATTTACAAAGGGACCTTGAGGAGACAAACACCATGCCCACACCAAAACAGTGAGGAGTGGGGAACAGAGTGTATCTGGTAAGTCTGATATGTCTTTCATCAATTCAGACATCGTGAGTGAGTGTAAGATACTACAAAAGTCTCCAGCTCACTCGCACACATTTCAAGGCAGAATAGCTCCAGAAATCTTGAAGCAGGCCAGCTCGTAGCCACCTCGATTTTTGCCTGAGTGAACATTATATATAACTGATCACACCACAGAGCCCATACCTGAAAGCTGTTAGTTCAGTTATTCACCTTGTCTACTTGCATAAAACAGACGTGACTCCCACAAGCTGGCTTGAGCATCCATTAGTCTTGAGATACAGTGTTTCATGTGTATCTGATGGTCCTAAAATAAGTAGCCTAAGCATATCCCTGAACTGAGAAGTGGGTGAGGAGACCACCCGTCCACATAGTGCTTTGGAAAAATAGGCCCACAGTGAACACCCAGGAGGGGCAGGTTTTAGGAGCAGGGAGTGAACATCTCTCCCCAGGGTGGAACATGCTTTTTCAGCTTATAAGGGTAAAATTTAGCAAATGACATTGCCCAGAAAAAGAATTGTTCCTGAAGGAAACTGAAAGAGAATGCCAATGTGTCAAGTGAGATCAGCTTTAAACGCTAGCTCTGGGACAGACAGAAATGTAAGGGAAGAGGGTTGAAAGCTGGGAGCAGGAAACAGGAAGTAATCACAGATAAATGATTTTGAGTATGGAGAAGAGTCTAGAAAGCACTGGCCAGAATTCATTTGCCTCCCACTTTAGTCAGTATCTGTGGGCTTCTACAATGGGCAATTTTGCAGAGGGTTATTCATTCATTCATCTAATCATTTATTTGTTGAATGTTTTAAAGAGAAATTTCTCCATCTGACATCTGTGCATATATATATATATATATACACACACACACACACACACACACACACACTTGTACACTAGCCAAAAAGAACAAAAATTACCAGAGTAATAGATGTTCAATTGATGAAAGCTCTAAACATAAAACAATTAATTGCAGGCAGAGACTGAAAAGTCCCTGTCAGTGGAAGTGCAGTGTGTTCCAAGATGGGGCTTTCAGAGACATGGCAAGTTCCCTACAGTTCTCATGCACTCTCATGTACTTCTCTTTCACCATGACCTAAGCACGACCCAAGTAGCCTTCAGCCTAAGCCTCAGAGTGAGACCTCCAAGGAGTGGACCTGAAACCAACCAACAGCCTGAAATCAAGCCCAGCCAAGCCCAGCAAAGCATCACAGATTCGTAGCTTACTCATAAACATGTGAGTAAGAAATAAATATTTGTTGCTATTTGTGGGGGGGTTGTTTGTTACACAGCATCATTGCAGCAAAACCTGCCTAGCACAAGTCCCAAGTTAAAGATACTTCACAAAATAGCAGAAGTTCAACTCAGTTGATAATTGCACTTCAGTTCTTAGTACCCAGAGGCAAGTGGACCAGTTAAGAAACTTCCCTCATTCAATATGGTATGAATATGGCCTGTATTTGGCTGACAGGGCCTCTCATTATATAAGTAATTTGAAGTCCAGAAATCAGGATGATACACCCATGGGTGCCATGCCCTGTATAACTATTTACAGGTATTATTCATTATTAATACTAATGCTACCATTTATAAAGGTCTCACAGCTGAGTGATATATATATGTGTGTATATATATATATATTTATAAAAAAATATATTTTATATATTTATATATAAAAATCTCATTGAATCTTCAAAACAACTAAATGAGATAGTTGTTACTATTATCCCCATTTTATAGAAACTAAAGCACAGAGAGGTTAAGTATCCAAAGCCAGACAAATATAAGCAGTGGAACCAAGATTTAAACTCAGACAGTAGATCTTCAAAAGTATATTAAACTGCTGCCATTTACAATCTATGGGGCTTACAAAATTGTTCACACCGCCCTGCTACTCACCTAACCCCATCCACAGACAGTTCTTTGTTCCTTGTCAGGGCTCATTGATTCAGGATTCTGACACAGGTTTGAGGAGTTCTCATGTAAACAGATCCCAGGTACTGTCCTTATGTAAACAGTCCCATGATGACTCAGAGGTGGTCTGGCTTGAGGCAGGAAGGTGGGTTGTGATCTAGGACGCTCCTGTCAGCCCTGTGTCTGCGGGCTATTGGTGAGTTTCTTCTTTACCTTGTTGGGTTCTCACAGAAACTCGCCATTGTTTTTGACGGTGAATTTTCTTTTCCGGGAAAGGCTATGCTTCTTATATTTTCTCTTTAGATACTCAATATCCCTTGCCCTCACTTTTCTCTTTACTGCTCTTACAACTTTGTGTATTTTTCTTTGGTTTATAATCTTTACTTTTATTGTCCTCAAAATTCCTTAAGGGCTTCTTAAAGCTTTTTATGGTTCTTCTGTCTTCTCAGGATGCAATGAAAGGCATATTTCACTCAGGTGGATCCAACATTGTAGTTGGAAAAGAAACAATCCCTTCTGATATTGTTTAACCAAAAGAAAAAAGAGAAAAGTAAAATTTTTGGATTATAAAGATAATACATGTTCATTGTAGAAAAATTGGAAAATATAGGGTAAGTAAAATAGATATAAAAAAATAGCCGAAGTCTTCCCCTTGAGATTACTGCTTTTAATTAATATGTTAATATTTCGATATATTTCCTGCCAGGCTCTTATATACATTTTAACATAATTGTGATTTTACAGTACATGGAATTTAGTAGCTTGCTTTCTTGCTAAATTTTATAATGCAAACATTTTTTCCAAATCCATAAAAATTATTAGAAGAGTGCTTGCCAAAGCATGCCAAGGACCATTGGTCTCTAAAAATATCCCACAAAAAATATGGGGACCATGGTTAAGCACATTTTGGAGACAATATATGGTACATGGCCCCATCTTGGAGATGCATATTCGTTCAGCTAAATATTTTAAAAGCTGTGCAGTAAAGAAATCTGTTTCATTTTATTTACCCAGCATTGCCCAAAGACATTTGAACATGCATCTTATTTTTGGAGGAAAAACTATTAAAGTCCCACAAAGCTAGTATTTGGGGTGGGGGCAATGGTTTAAATTGGCCAGGTGAGGATCTTGGGGATTTCTAATCAGGTGCTTCTTAACTTCTCACTTGAAATCAGTTGGTGTTACAGATCTAGGCCCCAAAGCTCTAAAAACAAGAAATTTTCACTAAACCCTGCAGAAAAATCTAGTTGAAGTTAAAAGAAGAATTGCAAGGGTATATGGTATTTCAGATTAAATTCAAATTCCTAAAGAAATAAAAATAAACTAACTCATTAACCCATTTCAGTTTGTATTTGACAGTCAAACACTGCCAGGTCTCACATTTTATTCTCACCACAATCCTGTTCAGTTCATATTGCTGTGTCCATTTTACAGATTGGGAAACTGCAGTTGAGAGAGTGTGAGAGACTGATTCAAGGGCACAGGACTTTTGTCTGAGACCACACTCTCCACAGCAATTACATTTGGTTGTAGTCAGTCTCTTCTCCTAGCAGCCAGCAGTGGGCATAATAGCTTTCAATGTGGAATTAAAACCAGTGGTCTGGAGCTAAAGGTTTCAATCTAAGACCATTAGCCATCTTCTCAGTCATTTAATTAGGCCCCAGCACAGGATTCGTCTTTTTCATTTTTATCATCTAGCAATATCTTCCTCTGAATGCATCTTATGTTCATGCATATTTGGATCATAAGCTAAATCTCTCTGTCTCATACATAAAAATCACTTCACTTAATGTATCGAATGTCAGCCCTTTTATTTGGTACATTAAAAGATGTTAGGAATGCAAAGTTGGGAATCCATTTTAAGATAGAATACTGAGTAGCAGATCACAGACCATCTTCCCTCTAAAGGAAAGGAAGTAGAAACAGAGTTGGCATGCTTCATGGGTTTCATTAGGAGAAAGATAAAGAAATGAAAACTAGAATTCATTGAAGTATTCCATGTCAAATGCTTTATATGTTATCTTATTTAATCTTTAAAGCCATCTTTGAGACAGTTACCATTATAACCATTGTACAGATAGGGAAACTGAGAGTCACCAAAGAAACTACTTGTCCAGGTCCATGAATTTAAAAAGAGTCTAAAGGAGCATCCATGTGTTTTCTGTCCTACCTACTGCTCCAAGGCCAAGGTTGCACTCAGCCCAGACTCTTCCATTCTCCCCACTAGCTTTCTAGAAGGGCCTCTCATGGCCTTCTATTTCTTCCTTTCCCCAAAACCCCAGCCTGAGGTGCCTGACCAAGGGAGCCAGTGTGTCCCTCTTAAACTAGAGGGAGGAAGGAAAATAATTTACAGAGCCGATTAGGAGCAAAGCAAATGATTCTGTGAAAATATGTAATTCATTCTTGGCAAGCCATTGCCATCAGTCTGGAAAAACAGAGCTGCTATGCGATCATCCTACAACAAGAACCATGCTTTTCTAGTCTCCTCTGGAAGCCTATTCGTCGGGCCATGGAAAAAAGAAAAAAGAACTAAAGAAAGGTAGAGCTGACACTCCCCTTAGCAGTCTGGGAGTAATGACGACAACAAGGCATGTGAGTAACTATCGTTAGCAGGACTGGCTCAGCAGGGAGAGAGCTGTTTCAAGATCGCTGGCCTGGGTAAGCAATCAGACTAGCCAAGCAGCATGCGCCCTACCTGAGGCCCAGGGGTTGCGCTCCTCCAGCCTGGCCTGGGGGAATTCTGAGCACTACCCCTTTTGGATCCATCTTGGAGCTCTCTATTCCCATACATGAAAATGAGCTTAGCTCCAAATGGAACACTGATAATTGTTAGACCTCCTTGCCTCCCCACTCACCATTAAGCAAACGTGAAATTGATTTATTCACCGCTCACAATGTGTCATTTCACTCAGAACAGAATCGTCTGATGTTTGAAATATTCGTGAATGCCACTGTGGATCTGGCAGTCTGAATCAGGTAAAAGACATTCAAATGCCTTAACAGAATCAGCAGATTCACAGCCAGAGACCCCCCATCTCCTCATTTCCCATGGCCAGTCCTCCAGCTAACCTCTACCAGTGGAAGGGAGTTGGCACATGACAGGAAACACATATGACTTCCCCATCTTGTCTCCCACGTGAGCTTTGCCTTGCCACTGCTGCTATGGCTGGATGGCTTCATCTAACAAGGAATAAGTGACTGGTCCAAGGTCAGGCATCCTAAGAGTGACAGAATCGGTGGCATTGCCCCAGATACTTGCCATGTTCAACTGGCCTTGAATGGGACCACCTGCCCTCTCCAGCTCGCTCTCCCTCACCCAGCCTTCAGATTACTCAGACTGTTGGCTTCTGCCACTGGTCCTCCTGGATTCCTGTCCTCAGTCTGTCCCCCTGCTTCTGGGAACAGACACACAGGACGCAGTGGTTGCTTTGGTTCTGACAGTTGCCTACAGAGAGGTGAGCATGAAAAGGAATAGGGAGCTACCATGTACAAACCCCACGGGCCAAACTACTGGAGATCAACACATACTGAGTACAATATTGGCATAAATCACTTTAGGGGAAAGGTATATCCTTCATTTACCTATTCCTTTATTCTTTCACTCCACTCACAGTTTTGAGCCCCTATGGTATATGTCAAGGTCTGTGAAAGAAATGAGAATACAAAAATGAAAAGACCTGGCGCTTTTCGGGCGGATTCGGGCTAGAAGGAGAGATGCACTGCCTAGCCCTACACTAAGTTCTCTCCTCTCCTCTGTGTCACAGGCCGCAGAGACCAGGAATCCCCTACCTCCTTCTCCTCCTTACTCTGGAGCTGCCACCACCCAGTTTACTCCTAGAGGTCCTCTCTGGAGCTGGGTACTGGCACAGAACAGAGTGGCCTCAGCCAAGCCCACCCAGGGCTGCAAAGGCCAGTGCATGGGTTTTATTGCTGATTCTATAGGAAAACAGCTGGGAAAGAAAAGCATTATGAAAACAGGGATGGGGAGGGCTATTGAACTACAATTTTCTGTGTCTCGGTCTCTGACTGGTGTTTCCCATCTTCTCCTGTGATGATAGCACCTGGAAGTTCCACTGGATGTTTTTCTGCCAAGTAGCTTTGATTTCTTAACCTTATTGCCTCCCAGACCCCAACTTCCTGAAGGCTACTCATCCTTTCCTCAGTTGTAGGCAGGAAAACCCTTGTGCTCAATCCAGATTGCCAGCACCCTGGTCCAGGTCAGATTCTTATTTACAAGTAAATAAAGAGCATGGAAGAGGATTGATTAGGTGAGGGCAGAAGAGAGGCTTCAACCAGTCAGGCAGTAGATGGCAAGGAGAGGATGGGAGAAAGACAGAGAGAGAAAAGAAAGATAAGAGGAGAAGGCAGCCAAAAAGAAAAGTGAGAGGCGCCCAAAGAAAGCATGGTAATGTGGCGATTTTGCCTGGAGCCGATCCTGGCCGCCTCGTTGCTTCCTTTCCTATAAAATGTGTGGAGAACACTATCTGCTCTCTGATTTCCTGTGAGATTGAGCTAATGAAAATAGAGGAATGTTAGGGGAAGGAGGAGGGAAAAAGTCGTGAGGACAGAGGCCCTTTATAATGAAGCCTGGAGGATAAAATACTTGCCATAAATTAGTTTCCATCAAAACAGCTTCATGTGTGAAAGATAATGTTGTTTCTTCATTAGTGGTTTTTGTCTGTAATAATTAAGCCTCCACCTTCAATTCTAGATAAATGTCCCTAACTTAATATCATCCATTCAGTTCAGTGGAGACTGGAGAGGGGGAGAGGAGATGGAAGAGGACTTGAATCAAAAACACTTTATTTTCTGCAGAGGCTGTAATGATAATAGTAGAAGTTATTTAGGGCTACAACGGGCAGAAACACATTCTATGCAGAGCCAGCTGCCTCGAAATTCTTCTGTTCTCCTGGGGACTTTAATTTTCAAATAAAAAGGCTTAAGCCCCCACTACCAAGGGAAGTTCAGTGACCCCTTCATCCCACAGCATATACACGGTCAAATCATAAGGATTTTAGAGAATTTCCCAGAGCGCTATTGTTCACTCAGGGCTTGCTTGCTGTGATTTGGAGCTCTGGCTAAACTCTCAGCATCCCTTCACTGTCTCACCTCCTGCAGCTGCTGTTCTCACTCTGCTAGATTAATCCCAAGTGGAGAGTGCAGCCTTTCCTCTTTGGTTCACCTACACTTGTGCATTCCACAATTTTATGAAGGTTTGAAGAGAACACAAACTCAGCCACAAAATGTTTCTCCCCATTCACATCCCACCTGGGCCACTGGCCTCTCATCATATTTTTATAATCCCTCTTTTTAGGACTCATTTGATCACCTAAACTTCCAGGGCAAAACTCACAAATTTCTGTATGACTTTTTATGTGGAATACATTATATCTTTGTTTTCTCATTTCCCTCCCATCTAAACCAATCCAAGGCTCTGTTGTTTCACACTCAGAAGGTCCTTTAAGAAGTTTTCCTGAATTAAAAAACAAAAAACAAAAAAAACCTTCTAAGAGACAAAAATGTCCACCTGAATGTGCAGAAGAGCAGTCATCTTTTTCCTTTGTTATTATCCAATTTTCCTCTCTATTATATCTTAGTTATACAATGTTTTTATGATTCTTCTGGTGGTTATCCTAGAAATTACAACATGCATACTTAATTCTCCAGTAGAAATTTTTACTTTTTAAGTTTCCCTGAAACACTTTAATTACATTCACCTCTCCTCCCATCTTTTGTGTATTGTTGTAATGCATTTTAATTCACTGTGTATGTAAAATAGGATATTGTGATTATTATTTTATACAGTCAATATTTATTTACCCATATATTTACCCTTCCTGTTGCTTTTCCATTCTTTTCTGCATTTTCATGCTTCTCTCTAGGATCATTTTCCTCTCTCTGAAGAATCCCCTTTTGTGCATGTTTCCTGGCAATAAAATATCTCAGAATTTGTTTTTCTGAAAACATATTTTCAGAAATACATTTGGCTTCATTTATAAGTAGACTTTCACTGTGCATCAACTTCTAGGTTGGCATTTATTTTCTTTTAGCAAAGTAGGAAAGTATCAATACTAAAACCCACTGACCTCTCTAGTTGTTGGTCTTAACAGTCGTTTCTCTGAAAGTGATGTTTACTCTTTTTTTTTTTTTTTGGTCTTTGGTTTTTAGAAATTTGATAATGAAGTGCCTAGGTATGTTTGCTCTTTGAAAAATCCTGCTCAGAGTTTACAATGCTTCTTAGATCTATAAGTTAACATCTTTTAGCAGTTTTAGAAAATCTCAACCATTAACTCTTCAAATATTGTTTCTACCTCATTGTCTCTTTACTCTCCTTCAAGTATACCAGTCACACGAATACTAGAAACTTTGGCTCTGTCCCTATGACTCTTATGTTCTTTTCTTCATTTCTCATTATTTTCTTTTCTTTTTGTCACCCATTTTCCTGATTCTCTACTTGAGCCAGTTTAGATGCTCAGCATCTTTTCCTTGCCAGAATCAGTCAAATGGCCACAGAAAAAAAACAGCAACAGATTTTTCAGCTCACTTCTCTGTCTTAACCCTTTAAATCCTCATTGCTTCAGCAGATCCCGATTGCCTTTAAACCAATTATTCTTATATTTTAACCTGATTTTTTTTGTTCTTAGAAGAAAAATTGGTCTGCCCTCTAAAATTCCATCTTACGTAGAAACAAAATTCCAGTCATTTATTTTTAATATCACTTTGGTTTTCTTCCTAGTGTATCCATGTCACCTGAGTTTTTCCAAATTATTTAGCATATCAGGAACTTCCATCTGTATATTATCCAAATAATAATATGAGAAATCTAACTACTTATCTGAAGAAATTCTGGCTTATTTTTGAATGGAATTTTTTTCACAACCAATAGAGACTATGGCAATTTTGGCCCAAAGAAACTCTAAAGCTTTGGAATTATAATTTTCTTAAAAGCTTTAAAGAGTTAAGATCAAATTCTTAGGCAAAGATCTAGTTCACTCTATTAGAACCTCCCTCCTCCTTATACAGCCACAGCTCTTTGCCCTGCCCCAGCCATTTCTGTAAGTTGAAATATTTGCTAAATATGAGAAGAATCCAGCACTGATAAGGAAAAGAGGATTTGCTGTGAGGAATTTATCTTCTCTTTCTGCAGCCAACCTCAAGGATCATATTATGTTCCCTATATACCCATTTTACAGATGAAAAAAGGGAGATCCAGAGATGTCAAGTCATTTGTCCAAGATTACATAACTAGTAAATGGTGGAGCTACTAAATGGTCTATCCAATTCTGACACTTCATATCCTAGAAAACACATGGAAATCCAGATAAAGTAATGCAGTATCATATCTGGACTAGTTTCTTAGTGGCTGAGAATAGCATAATAGACCAGAGGTGCAGAAATGTCCTAAGAGATCATGCAGCCTGTGAGAGAAAGAGTAGCCTCTTTGATGCCAGCTTAGCAATTCCATTTTAGGTAGTTCCTGTACCTGGAGATTCCTGCATTCTTTCACTGGCTCTGACTTGAGAGAGTAATTCCTTTAGTTAAGCACTATTAACCAATGTGGTAAGCACTTTCAGATCCTTAATGATCTCTGAACATTTTGTAATACCCTTTTCCTTGGATGTGGGCCAGACCTCAGTGATTTGCTTCTAAAATTGATGGGATACTGCTTTCAAGCAAAGGCCAGTTGGGAAGCATAGATGTTTACACTCACCAGGCTGTGCATAGATGCCCAACTTCCCTGCTGGGGTGGTATCAGAGAAAACTGAGTAGGGAACTAGGACCTTCCTACCCACATGGTGGCAATAAGGGGCTTCTCCCCAGTGTCAGTGGAGGCCACGTAGGGAGTAGTAAAAGTCTAGTGGGAAGCTTCAATTTCTACTCCTGGCAGCAGTAGTCATAAAGTGCCTCTACCCTCACCCCAGAATGTCAGTGGAGGCTGAGCAGAGAACATGGACTTTCACCACCTGGCAGTAACAAGGTGGCATCCCACTTCCTATGCCAGTGCAGTGTCAGAGGAAGCCGGCTGTTATGGACTGAATCACTCTCCCCTTATTTCATATGTTGAAGCCCTGACTCCCTAGGCCAACAGCTACTTTTCCTCGATTTGTCTCTGATTCTGGTGACTCAGCGTCAGCTAGGGTGGAGATAGGGAAATTGCAGGAAAATAGCAGCAAAAGTGACAAAAGTCCATTTTTACATAATTGGTGCTGTTTGTAGTATACTCTCAGCTATAGAAGGCTCTCTAGCATGACCAGTATCTAAATTCTAGCCCTCTCTCGTGGAGCACATTGATGGATTTGGTAGAGAACCAACACCCAATCCCACTGTAATAAGGACTCTGCACTGCACAGCTCCCTGGCTGACCTCTTACTGGTTCCCTGAACCCCTGCCCTAAAGTAATATACCCCTGCAGATCCCATGCCCTGGGTCCCACAGCTGAAAAATGGTCCACCAGAGCTTTGAGAGAAGAGCCGTTTCACTGTAGAGCACAGCCTCTTTCTTCTCTAACTAGAAGATGCAACGAGGAAGGCAGACTGTGTCTCTGATGTCCTCCCTTTAGGCTCACTTCTCCCCTCCTTCACCAACATCCATGTCCCCATGTCCCATCGGTGCAGGACTTCCTACTTGTTCTTCGAACCCCATTGTAAGGAGATGGGTTCCTCAACTATCTTCATGTGCCATGGCGATGACTGCTGCTGGCTTAATCCTCTTTACCTGCTTGCTCCCTCAGGTAATAAGCAGGATGCTTGAACTCAGTAGAATATCCTTCCTTCCCATACTGTCAGGGCTTCAAGGTGGCTGGGAAAATCATGTGCATCAAATGGACTTTTCAATTCCTGACTCTGCCATTTACTGGCTGCATATATTGGGGCAGATCAGTCCATCTCTCTAACCCTCAATTTGCTTATCTGTAAGGAGTGAGAGCTCCATCAAATGGGTGATGCACATAGCATGGTCCAAATAATGCTAATGTCCTATCAGAGGTTTCCAGATCACAATCCTAAGTTCACAGTCATTGAAGTAAAAATGTTCTTTGCCAAACAAAAAGTGATTCATTCCTGTATCTAGAATTTTCAGTTTACATTGATAGGGACTTTTGGCTTCTCTGCAATTCTGGCACAGGCCTCTCAGAGAAAATTCAGTGAAGAGAAAGCCCAGGGCATGTAGGGATTCCTGGCTATCTGCTCCCTGATTGAATCGTGTTTCATCTGACTCCCTCTGAGGATTTTGTCCTTCTATGATCTATGTCTGCATTTAAATACATTTCTGTTTTAAACATCCTCAGACCTGTGGGAACTTGTTCTAAAAGAAGTGAGTGATAAACTCCCCCGTATCTTCTACATATATATTAGCAAAGTTCTAAAACAAATCAGACACTCAGCCTGCCAAGATTTACCTCTGAGAAATGACAATAGGCTGTCTCAGACTTTAAAACATCTAATTTGTAAGTGATCTATTTTTATAAAGGGCAGGGGAGGGGATGGTGGGGGGAGGTATATAATCTCATTAAAATTCTCATGAGGATTTAATGAGGATGGATTGTCTTCATTTTACAGTTGATGAAACAGGGGTTTGGAAAGATTAAGCAACTTTTTCAAGGTCACACTACATGTTAATAGGGAACCAGGGATATAAAGCTAGCTTTCTCTAAGTGCAAATTCCATGCTCTTGGTGCTGAATCCAGGTACCCCACTGATACCACCAGGAATAGGTAGGGGTGCTTTGAGTAGGAGACACAAAGCAAAACAAAAAACAAAGATTCTTCCAAATTTTAGATATAGAAAAAGGATGGACAGCTAAACAATGACAACAAAAACATCATAAGAGACCACACCCTGAGGACAGTCTCACAGGAAGAGCAAATGGGCTTCAGACGGTCCCTCCCATCTCTACGCAGCCCCAATTTTGTGTTCCTCCCTGTTGCATGTATGAGTTGGAATCATTTGAAAGTCCCCTTTTATAAGCATGGGAGCATTCTAAGAGGCAGCTCTAGGCTCTACCTCAGTATCCCAAGTCAGGGAAGGTGGCCTGTGGAGCCATTGCCTCTTCCCAGGGCTCGTGGTGCAGCTGTGGGCACACAGCAGAGATCTAGTCTGGGCTTTGGCTTCAGTGATCACAGAGAGAGGAATCTCAGATTTCAGGATTTTTCCAGTCCTTATTTCATTGGATTGTCACCGTAACCCTGTGCAATTGACAGAGCAAAGAGTATACGCTCATGACATTTTAATTTATTTTTCTCTTATGTTTAACCAATCTGTATTGAATACCTCCTTCAAGCTAAGAACTTTTAAATGAACATATACTTATGTAGATTAACCCAAATTATGTACCATATAAAAGGTAAAAAAGCTGAAGCTCACTGAGGGTAGACCAGTTGCTCACATAAATACTAAGTTATAGCACAGGGACCAGAATCCTGATTAAGCAGGTTCCCAGTACATGGCTCTTCCCACTAGATCAGGGCTTGGCAAATGTTTTCTATAAAGTTTCAGACAGTAAGTATTTTAGTCTTTGTGGATCTGTCACAGTACTCAATTCTGTCCTTGTGGCATAAAAGTGGTCTTAAACAATTCATAAGGAGTGAGCATGGCTGTGTTCCAATAAAACATTATTTACAAAAAATGGCAGTGGGCCAGACTTGGGCCATGGACCATATATGCCCACCCCCATGGTAGGCCACTACCTCAGTTCATATAGCATTTGCATACTTAGCCAGGTCCTTACATTTCTCACCAGTTACTTCCCCAACCCAACACTGAGGCACCTACTTGCCTTTCTTCTTTCCTTTCCTGAGGGTTTGGCTTCATGCAAGAATCTGAAATCTGAAATCAGTGCTCTGATGACAATTTTACCTCTGTCCTCTCTTAGGCTAAAATTGATTACAGGCATGGAGAAGCAGGTCCCAAAGAAGAAATTGCATATTTGTGTTAAGAGAAGCCTTGTGATTGAAACTCTCCAGAAGGCTCTCACTGACATCATGGCTTCATCTGTCAGATTCTTGGAGAGCAGGAGGAAGAGGCACATGTGCTGAGATTCCCCTCGGTGATGTTGGGGATCTTAGTAAAGGTACTCAGATTTGAGATGGCTGTGACTAGCATCTTCTTCCTGGCTATGCTGTTATCCTGGCCCCCGCATGACACAACATGAAAAATGAAGAACACAACAGACCGAGAGTGCAGCATCCGTCAGGACGTGCACCAGGCCCTGGAACCTACTACCCTTGCACAGCCGCCTTTCCTGTATAGGCGTAAAAGGAAGCATATGATTAGATTAGTTTGCCACCCGTCCCTCTGGAGGATGCTTGTTGAGTGCAATTTTGTCTACAGTGCACCAAGGGCTGTTCTAGGTACCAGAGTTATGTCAATAAACAAAACAAAGTTCCTGCTTTCATCAACTAACACTTAATTGAGGAAGAGGAAGATAAACATAGAGGAATAAATCTATAAGATTTTAGACATGGAGAAAAATGAAGAACAAGCAAATGTAAAAGCCTTGAAGTGGGAACATTTCCGGCAATTTGGAAACAGCAAAGAGGCCTGTAGAGACCAGAGTGTCTGGAGCAGTGACAGACGGGAAGGGAATTGCCGGACGAGTTCAAAAAAGGAGAAAAAGGCCAAAACATACAGGCTTTTGCAGATGTTAGAAAGGACTTAGGACTTTATTCTGGCTAAGATGAGTTTTAAAAGGGGGCAGGACATGCTATGATAAGAGTTTTTAAAGGTTTACCTTGGTTGCTGCCTGTTGTGTATGCTGTGTGCTGGGGGAGAGGGAAGGGAAGAAAGGGTGAGAGTGGGAGCTCCATCAGCAAACTATTACAATAGTCTAGGTAAGAGATGTTGATAACTTGGACCAGGGTAGTAACTGTGGGGATGGTGAGAGACGGTCAGCTTTGGAATATATTTTAAAAGTAGACTTGACAGAAATTACTGAATGAAAGCTGGTTGTAGAAAGTCAGCATGGCCCCCTCTGCAGAGGGACGTTTGTCTGATGGGAGTCTTTCCCTCCGCGAAGATCCCCACTGAGGTTTCAAGGAAGGAGAAAAGAAGTGAGACGAGAGGCAGCTGGGGGAGGTGTAGAAGATGAGCAGATATGTCCGCAGGAGAACCTCTGACATCTCCCGGCCCCCGCCGCCAGCCTGAGCCTGGATTAGTACTGACACACTGCAGAGACAGGACGGGGCTTTTGTTTTCATTTGCATTTAATTTGCCCAAATGAAAACTGCAATTACTGAGCAGTTACACATCCCCATGTGCTTCAGGGATGCTGTCCCCGGCACATTTGCTGTCCCCAGTTGGAAAATTCACCCATAAAAGCATCAGATTTGCCTGCATTGTACGTGGAAATCTGCAATTTCATCCTTTGTGCAAGAGATAAAAATTCACCCTGGGGTATCAATTTTAATGAGGCTTAATTAGACCAATTTATAGTAAGCTGAGGTTTCCACTCTGCAGTTTGACAAGCAGCTTGAGCTGGTTCACCACATTTTTATGCGCGGGAATTTCTGTATCTCAAACAAAAGGTCAAATGGAACATAAGATTTTATCTGAAAGACTCCTAAAGGCATAGGGAATTTCCGTTGTCATTTGTGTGGGTGTGTGCATGTCTGTGTTGTGTTATGTTTTTTAGAATGTCCTTACTGATGGTAAAAGTGTGATCTTGGGTAGCTGAGTAGTCCATGCATCAGGTGGTCCAGGAGGGCAGATAAAACTGTTCTCCTCTTGTGAATACCTTGATAGTAGCTCATGGTGCTCTTTCCTGCAGAGTCAGGCAAGGATGTTAAATGCCAACACAGAACACAAACACTAACTAAAATTTACCTGGAGTTGGCTGGAGAGATAAGCCACCTTGCCTGGGGATGGTAAATAAACTTTTGGATCAGAAAACTGATTGAACTATATTATCTTTAAGATATTCAACAAAGTTGATTTTACTGAGTTGCACTTTGATGCCATATGTCTGGAATTCCATCCAGGACTTTTAGAAGGAAAAGCCTTACAAAATTCATTCATATTGCCCTAGGGAAATAGCTGAGGCCACTCTTCATGAGAAGGGGGAGATGAGCCAGGACACAAGAGAAGAGAAAATTGAATAACATTTTCTTTTTTCAATGAATTTTTGAATTAGAAATTCTGGACATTTGAGTGAAAAATGGAAGGAATGTTCTACAACTACAAAAAGTTTCAAAGGGCATGTGGCAAAGAGCCAGTCCTCTCTGCTGCTCCATGAGGCACTGTCTACATTGCATCTGCACTGCTGGGGCAACGGAGTGCCCATCTGCCCTCTAAATATTTTCCCTTCTCATCTGATACGGTGCCTTAAATGCTCACATTAGAACTAGACTATTGGTTAAAGATGTTAAATGCCAGAAGACTCAAGGTAAGAAAATGAAGGTATGGTACCTAAAACTGATATTGCATAGACCTCAGAGTGGCTCAAGTATATTTTTGACAGATTGATTCTCGAGGGGGTAGGAACCAGGACAGCTACAATTTTTTTTTTTTTTTAAAGAAAGTACTTGAACTGTGTTTTTTTATTTTTCTAATTTATTTATGGCTGTGTTGGGTCTTCGTTTCTGTGTGAGGGCTTTCTCCAGTTGCGGCAAGCGGGGGCCACTCTTCATCGCGGTGCGCAGGCCTCTGACTATCACGGCCTCTCTTGTTGCGGAGCACAGGCTCCAGACGCGCAGGCTCAGCAATTGTGGCTCACGGGCCTAGTTGCTCCGCGGCATGTGGGATCTTCCCAGACCAGGGCTCGAACCCGTGTCCCCTGCATTGGCACGCAGATTCTTAACCACTGCGCCACCAGGGAAGCCCTACTTTTTTTTTTTTTTTAAAGTGCCAGGAAAGAACTGGAACATAAGATGGTGCCAGGAGGGTAGGCCAGTTTGGAATGGGGGCTGGGGAGATGGTGGAGAGAAGCATGTGACAACTCCATTCAGGGAGAGGAAGTAAAAGAAAGGGAAAAAACTGAAAGGTGAAGGAAGGGAGCACATATAGATGGGGGTGGCACAAATTAATAGCTGACATGACAATTTGTTTTAGTTCCTGGTGAAGAACCTCAGGAAGCTCCACTATGATCTGCTCCTCTAATAGAAGAATTGTGGTTGGCCCTGCATTCTGTAAAGATGCTACGGTCTATGAGGGAAGCCTTTCTTCTTTCTACAAGAAAAGGCGCACGAGCAGAAAGAGGGAGGCCAGTCTTACAGACTCACTGGCCATCTGGCAGGAGCCCCCCCACCCCCAGGCATGCACACACCCATGCCAAAGACCTGGGCTGGCCTTCCTGGAGCACCTGCTCACACCCAGGGTCCAAGCACCAAGTCAGACCAGGCTGACACAATCCCCAACATCCAGTCAGCTCAGGCTGTAAGAAGGCTGGTCCATCTGGAAGTTTGTACCTACTCCCAACAGCCTAGACATCTGGAAGACAGATCCCAGCTTTGATGGAGCTCAGTAGACGCTTTTAGACTTGGAGGCCCTGTTCCCATGTGTCATAAAAAGCACATGCCTGAAGACAGTGTGGATCAGGCCATGCAGTTCACAGGATGAGAATCTCAGAACTGGATTTTATTTCCTTCCATTTGTTTGAAGGCAACATAGATAAAGCCACATCTGCACAACTTCTGGCTGATGCAGCCCTTCTTACGTTGTGCTGCAAAAAGATACACGTGTTTGTACCTGCTGTAGCTGCTTGCCTCATAGCCTCTCCCTGTCTCCTACTAGGCCTCTTCTTTCACAGTAAAAAGGATCACGTACTTATGCTTGGAGGAGCAGAAACAACAAAATTGTATGCACTACTGACAGAAAATAAATATTATTAAGTGAGAAAAATAATATACATATACATTATTTTGCTGTCACAAAACAGATAGCCCAAATAAAAGAGCCATATGAACAATAAATCATGGAATCAATTTCAAGGAAAACAAGTTTTGCTTTGGAAAATTGCATTCAAAATATGTGAAATCAACTAAATATGAAAGTTCTAACATTCAATAAATTAGAGTCAGTAGAACTTGAATGCAATGAAATATAAAATTCCCAAAATTCAAAAAAAAATTTATTTTACTCAAGTTTTTAAAGATTAAAAAATAAAATGTGTATATCATATTGCTCCTTGACATTTTCCCCCCAAAGTAAAATCAAAGGAAATAAACAGCAAATTCAGAGAGAATTAATACAGAGAAAGCCTTCCCTCACTTGCTGCCCTCTCCATTCCCACACAAAAGGGTGAAGGTGATGGACCCACTCTGACTCTCAGGAACGGTTCGGACCTGGAAAACACCTCCCAGCTCCGCTGAACATCCTCTGGCAAATTCCTCTGGCCGCCGTCTTGATCTCCTTTAACCAAAGCAACCCAGCCACTCTGTGGCCCAAGCCAATGGCAAAGCAAAGAAAGGGCAAGAGAATCATGCCATGAATTACAGGAGATCTCAACAGGCAAGCCCAAACTGGTTTAGGGTCTAAATTCACCTGCTAGGATGGAATAGCCTGGCATATCAACTGACCATTGGAAGGAGTCTCCCAGTGCATCTCAGAAAATCACAGGTGAAGATAGCTGTGTGGATGCATGATGGAAATGCAATTGCTCAGGCTGAGCTGCTCTGACCATGAAAACAGATATGCCCCAAATGTCATCACATAAAACAGAGCAGAGAATGCTCTTCAGTGCAATCAGGTGGTCTGCGCCTATCCTCCCTGAGGTTTTGGGGGTGGATAGGAGTGGTGGATGCTGTGGAGAAACCTATCTTTCAATCCTCTTTCTTCCCACTTCAATTTCCTATCACAGCCAGTTCTCCCTGAGAACAAGTGAAGTGAGCAAGCCAGTTTGCTAAGACAGTCCTCCTGGTCTGACTGTCTTCAAGAGGGCCATGGGAATTCTTACTGAGCGGTGAGTTTCCTTTGAATCACCTTCTTCACGGAGGTGTGCAAGGGATCCAGCAGGAACACGTCACATCACAGGCTCCCAGGGCAGCCCGCGGCGTGTGGGGAGGGTTCCGGCCAGGCTTCCGGCTGCCTTCCACTCCCCTCCATGCTTGTTTAAGCACCCAAGTCAGAAGGAGCTGTTCAGGATCTGAGTCCTTAAATTACATGTAGGAACACAGTGACAATGACAGTAGGACAAATGTTATTTATACTCTTGGAGCCAAAGTGAAACTTTTTCATCACCACAAACATTTCCTAAAGCCCAAAATTTCACTGCTGAAAGAACCCCTCAGAGGAATTACTCAGTAAGCCAAGTTCCAGTTTGCAAGAAGCAGAGAAGCATTTTACGTCAGTTTTCAAGGCATAAACTTGGTTATGATATAAAGTGGCTAAAACGTAACAGAATTGTTCCAGCCAGAACTCTAGGTGAGCTGTGTTTCCAGAACTTTTACCTGTAGGTATGACCACAGCTGCTGGCACTAACAGGTCCAGCTGTTTGGACCCTGAGCATCCCCGGCCCCTGCCGTCAGGCCACAGCCAAGTCAACAAAAGCAGTGGTTAAGTGAATAACCAGAACTTGGACAAGTTCTGTTAAAGCAACCAATGCCTAGAGGGTCTGAAAGATGCCTCCTCACTGTATAAATAGGACAGTCTCATTAGGAGCTTCTTCGGTCTTCCTTCCTTCTCTAGATTTTCAGAAGACACATCAAGGAAACTTGAACACACCAGGTACAGGAAGCAAAGAGAGCTTATAACAAAATGACAAAACATCCTCAAACCCTACTTTTGTGCTCCCTCCACTAGAAATCAAGGGAAGTTTGATAAGACCTCTGAGGGTGTGTGAGCTGCAATGCTGCAGCTCAAAAAAGTTCTGTGAATCCGCTACATCCTAGCAGGACCCCAAACCCTGTTGTTCTCTGCACCCCCAGGCTGCCTGCCTTTCTCCTCATCCACGCAGTCACTCGTGCCTTAAGCTCCCAGCCTACACTATCCCTGCCCACACACACACACACACACACACACACACACACACACACACACACACACACTCTCCTATCTGCATAGGTACAGCGTGTTCAGCCTAGTAAGTCTCGTCGCAGGAGTCACTTTCTCTGGCAAGTTTCCCAGACACCTCCCCCAAACAGAAAACCCCAAACTGGGCTTCCTGAGGCTCCCACGGCCAGCTGTGTACGCCTCTGGTTTACTACCAGTCATTTATCCTGGACTGTGTCTTAATCCCAATGCTCAGGATGTTTGTTGAACTGAACGGAACACAGCTTAGGTTTTGCTTTGCAACAGAAATTTCTGTAAATCTGCTCTCCTGCCTGTGTTCTTTATGTGATGGGCTGGCACCGCCACCACCCATCACTTGCCTATCTGCCACCCAACCTGTCACAAAGTTCTCCCCTTGTTTCCTCCTACCTCCTAGTTTGGGGGCTCATCATCTCTTACCTGGACTATCTCAGGGGCCTCCCACCTGCTCTTTGGTCTGAAAAGCCCACCTCCACTCCACTCACTGAGACAAAGCTCTGATCACGTCACTCCACTGCTTAATGCCATCCCCCAGCTGGATCTGCCCTGGAGCAGACCTTCCCATCTGGAGCCACAGCCCACTGGGAGCTGTGTAGGGAATGGGTGACAGGGATTTTGGCATCCCTTCCACTCTTGGAGCAGTTGGACTGGACCTAAGATGTCCCCAGATGTGATCTCCAGAGGCAAGCAGCCCTATTTACTTCACTACTCAAATGTTATTTCCCGAATGCACTATGACGTAAAACACTTTGGGAAGCACTGCCCTAAAGATGAAACCCAGGCTCCTTAGCATGACCATGGGACGCTCCACACATGTGCTTACCCTTCCCCTCAGGCCACGCTGCTTGTGGTGCAGCCACAGTACAGAGCCACTGGCTGCCTCAGTGCTTTGCTCTCCCTCTACCTGGAACACCCTTCCCCCTTTCCTTAGCCAGTCGCGCTCTGAATTATCCTTTAATTCAGGCGCATCTCTACATGCAGATTTTCCACATTAATGTTTTCAAAGCTGGCTTGCTCAAAATTCATCTGAAAGGAAACACAGTAAAGATGGATCTCATGCAAGTGTTCATCATTTGATTGATTTAATTAATCCTGTGTAACAACATAGCTCTAAAGCCCAAAAGCTCCCCTTAAAGGACTAAATGTCTGGGTTCTTAATTCAGGGTCAACATAATCACCAGCATTAGTTTCTTTCCCCTAATAATTCATTCTGGGCCACTTGAACCTTGTCATTTTTCAAAATTAAAATCCTGAGTTCTTAAAAGGCTTGTACTGATACTTCAGGCTTTAGAATAAGAGACATTTTTTTGCTTGCTCCTGAGGGTTATGTTTGCAGAAGATGGCTAATTAAAATATCTTGGTGCCTGTCCCCTAAGGCATCTCTTTATCCCACACCAAGAGCATTCAGACTCACATCCTTGATACTTGTCAGATCCAGATGAATTTGAGTGACAAACAGTAGCAAAGTGAACAGAAACCCAGCAAGGAAAAACTCCACATGCAACTGTTGCAACCATGAGATTGATGTGATTTGATTTATGCAAGAAAAATGTATCGACGACCTACCAGTTACTTTTCTTAATTAGGGTAATGTATTCATGGGCGTTTACAACATTATTCTCTACACCTTCTTGTATGTCTGAAATATTTCATAGTAAGAAAGAGTTTTCCAGTCAAAATGGTTTTTTCATGTTCAACAAAAGGTGGGGAAAGAGTCAACCACTGGTCTTTCTCAAATTGAGGGGAGGTGCCCTTTTACAGGCTAGTGGTCATGTCACCGAGTCCAAGCTTGTACTGCTCACCACATGACAGGCCAATAAATCAAGAGATGAGTTGCTGGGGCAAAGGAATACCGACTTTATTCAGAAAGCCTGCAGACCAAGAAGATGGTGGACTAGGGTCCCAAAGAACCATCTTACCCTAGTTAGAATTCAGGCTTCTTTTATACGAAAAGGGGAGGGGGTATGGTTGGTTGGTGTAAACTTCTTGGTGTCAAAATCCTTTGTTATTGCAGCTGTCACATAGGTTTACAATGTTCGTATAAACCTCCAACAAGACAAATGTTATTCTCTGTTCTGCAACTTTTTATCTCTGTATGAATGGAAAAGTGTTATACCTTGAAAGATCAGAGCCTTGAGAATGGGGTATCCTGTATATTTCAGGCTAGAGGCAACATTCTTAACTTGCAGGGAAAGCAATAGAATACAAAGGTTAAAGGAAAAAAAATGGATCCAATATGGAGTCAGATTTGTTCTTCCCTATTACAGTCAGATACTCAGGAAACACTCAGCGAGTTTAAAGGGGTGGCTTTTCACCTGAAGAACTGGTAATTCTCAGTGTGCCACCTTTTTAACAAAAATTGCCATTGTAAATGTCAACAATTCATTTTTCCTCCTAGTTCAAAACTTTTAGTTTAGGACTTTCAAAACATTCTTATTTTCACAGGGAGAGGAAAAAGAACTTGCTTTTACTGAGCACGATCTACAGTTGGCCCTGCGTATCTGCACAGGTTCTACCAACCGCAGACTGAAAATATTTGGAAATAAATTTCCAGAAGGTTTCAAAAAGCAAAAACTAGGAACGTAAAAGGGTTTGCAAACTGTGTCTCAGGTTACTGTGCAAGTAATCTCACTAGTGGCAGAGTGTTTAGGTCTCCTGATCCTCAACCCTGCCCATATACTACAAAGCCTCTTTGTGTTTCAGAGAAACAAATTATGGCCCCAAATGCTTAAACAGTTGTGGACGAGGTCACAAACCACACCTGGAGCCCAAGTCTCCTACATCAAAGCCCCGTTTCCAAGTGCAGCACTGAAGCACTGGCTACCTTGGGTCCCAGATACTGAGGTTGGTTATGGCCCAAGCACAACAATGACAACCACAGTCCCTGGTGTCCCAGACAATCACTATTACACTGTATGACTTATTCAATTTTCTCAAACAGCTGGAGATGCCCCAGTAAAAAATCCAAACTAATTCTTTAGCTGTCATGAATATATGTAACAGGAACACAAATGTCTTAACAAGCAATGGCACTATGCTGACTGTCAAAACTTTGGAGGTTTGCTATTATCTATTAATAACACTTTATAAAAATGAGTTATTGTAGGGTATATAAAATATATCTAAATAAAGCTGTTAAAAATGGATGAACCTGAATTTGCCATAGCTTATTTGTAAAGTATAACACGACACATCTTGAAATAGAAAATGCATTGTTTTAAATCTTAAGCCCTTTATTTACTACAATGCAGAACATTTTATTTTTAGAGATCAGTGGGTTTTGTTTTGTTGACATGTTCACTTATTCAACTGAAAACAAAAGTCAGGAAAATCACATGGTGACCAGTAGTAAGAGCAAGCATGTAGACCATTCTTTGTACTGATGTTAAGTCAACCGATCAGTAAAGCCTTTCTTTCTGTCTAATAATTAGGACAAATTCACTGTTGCCAAATAGTGTTGGTCTAGGAATCCTCTAGAAATAAAGGCTTTCATTTCATACATGGAATAGTCACAAAATGGAGATAGCTTACTTTAACTCATTGGATTTGCTCATCCTAAATTGCTGTGAGATTCAGAGAAATGGATATTTTGTCATACGTTGTGCAACAGTTTCTTCAAATACCTGCTCATCCTCAATAAAACTAACAAGTCATCCAGACACGCCATCATCTCAGTGTGGGACACAGCGGTGGACATATCCATCATGCATACATATAAAATTAGGAGACTCAAGGAATATGCAAAGATGGCAAGAAATCATTTGATTCTTCGGTTATGCTCTAGTGACAAATATATATTTCTTGGCAACCAGCCAATCAGTTTTGGCAATAATATCAGACCATGACCCAATAAAGTCTAACAGCCTACCCCTTGCTTTACATGCACCATTACAGCCTGTCGCCAATCACTAGCCATATTTCTCAGGCATACTTTCCTTTCTTTGGAAGTATGAAATGCCCCTAGATAAATTTGCCCTTCTCCAGAAAAACACACTTCCCATTCAACTGCAAATCCTATTCAAATCAAAAATTAATTCAGGCAGGCAATTTGGATTTCTTAGAAAACTTCTTAAAAATGACAAATGTATGTGATGGTAAAGCCATCCAATATGTCTGCATGCTGCCTTATTAAATTAAAAACACCTGGTTTATTTATACAATGTATTCAATGGCTTACAGATTAGGATCCTAGAAACAATACATGTCTTATAGCAAAAAATATACATATAATAATCCACCTATAGTTTATATAAATGATGAAGTGTTTCTGAATATATCTATATATCTATATATGTACACATATATACTCTGCGTGTGTATTTGCAGAATCAGCACACAAATATCACAGTCTTTCATTGGCTCTTCCACCTCAGTGTCAAGAACACCAGGTTCAAAGTCTGAAGGAGCGGAACAAAGGTCACCGCTGAGGACAAAGGACTGGCTTGATGCACCTTCCTTTGTGAAGGACCAAGTTTGCTGGACAGTGACAACCCGCAACACACGGCTTATTGCAGGGACCGATCTCATTCCAGTTGTCACAGGTCTTGGCACATCCCGGGCCACAGGTATCATACACGGCACCGTGCTTACACTGGGTGGCTGAAAAAGAGGAAGTGACGTAGGTGAGATGTGGGGAAGCCGTTAGAGCCAGGTTAATTCACCCTCAGCCCCATGCCATTCCCGAAGGCTCACGTCACTCATGGCACTGGTCTCCCCACAGCACAGGTGCAGCTCTGCATCCTAACAAAAGAATAACAAACACCCAACACTGCCCATACACTCTAGGAACCACCTGCACCTAGAAAAACAACATCAAAGATCCACCTGCTGGGCCAGCGAACTTCAAAATAAAATAAAATGAAAAAGCTTTATTCCCAGATAGGACAAACTATACATTAGTCAAGCTACAGGGAAATCTATAGGTTATTTAGGTATTGAGAATAGTATGAAAAGTTAACTCCAAATAGTTCTTCCAGCTATTGAGCTGCGATGAATAAAAATAATTTCTGCAACCACCTCGATATTCAAATACACAGAATTACACATACAGGGAAAAAACCTGCCAAGGGTATTGGAAATGAGTGACATATTTTAATCTAGTGATCATGTGTTGAATTAATCAATTTGAGACAAATTGAGCAAGAGTCGGGTAGGGACCAATGGAGAAAAATTAGATGTGTGACTGGGGAGAGGGAAGAGGCTGGCTGGCTGGTCAGAGAACGTAAAAACGATGATGTAGCCAAATCATAGCAAGTTATTATCTTTGTTAACTTGGAGCTGAAATGATTTTGACAATATTCTGAAACGTCCTGAAATTCATGAATACATTTGTCAGAAAAAAATACTGCCAACATTCTGGAAGTTTTATGACACGTGGACTTTTCCATCTGAGTTACTTCCAGTGACAATCAAAGGCGCCACCCCTCATTCTCAGGAGTAGGAATGTTGACACATGTAGGGATTTAGAACAGGGAACCAGGCCGCACAGCAGGAGGTGAGCGGCGGGCAAGTGAGCGAAGCTTCATCTGTATTTACAGCCACTCCCCAGCACTCGAGTTACTGCCTGAGCTCAGCCTCCTGTCAGATCAGCGGTGAAATTAGATTCTCAAAGGAGCACGAACCCGACTGTGAACTGCACATGCGAGGGATCTAGGTTGTGCGCTCCTTATGAGAATCTAATGCCTGATGATCTGAGGTGGAGCTGAGGCAGTGATGCTAGCGCTGGGGAGCAGCTGCAAATACAGATTATCATTAGCAGAGAGGTTGGACTACAAGAGACCATAATAAATCAATTGCTTGCAGACTCATATCAAAACCCTATCAGTTAGTGGCAAGTGAAAACAAGCTCAGGGCTCCCACTGATTCTGCATTATGGTGAGTTGTATAATTATTTCATTATATATTACAATGTAATAATAATAGAAATAAAGTGCACAATAAATGTAATGTGCTTGAATCATCCCAAAACCATAACCCCTCCCCGCCCCGGTCCATGGAAATATTGTATTCCACGAAACCAGTCCCTGGTGCCAAAAAAGGCTGGGGACCGCTGATTTAGAAGAATCCTCTTGAAGAACAAAAATAACAATCCAGCCTCCAGCTGCACTTGCCTTTGTCTACAGTTGCTGGCACACAGCTCGTAGAACACTTGGAAACCTCCAGGGTGATGAGTGTCTTTTGTATGCTGGTAAGGACTGGTGCCTAGGGTCCCTAGATAGCTTCAGGATGGGGGTTGGTTACCAAAAAGACCAAGGCATGATTAGAGGGTTGGAACTTTCAGCCCCATTTCCCAGGGATGGGGAGAGGGATTGGATATTGAGTTAATCACTTTCAGCCAGTGATTTAATCAATCATGCCTACATAAGGAAATTTCCATACAAAGCCCTAAATGACTAACGACAGGTTCAGAAAACTTGGAAACTGGCAGACACATTTAGGTGCTGGGATTATGGTGTCCTCACTCCACTGGGACAGAAGCTCCTGTGCACTGGGACCCTTCTAGACCTTACCCTCTGTACCTCTTCATCCGGCTGTTCATTTGTATCCTTTATAATAAACCCGTAAGAGCAAATAAGTGTTTTCCAGAGCTTTGTGAGCAATTCTAGTAAATTATTAAGGCTGAAAGGGGAGGGGGTTGTGAGAACACCTCTCTCCCCTGACTTTGTAGCCAAGTGGAGCAGACGTGAGGGTAACCTAGGGACTCAGTACTTGCAACGGGCACCTGAAGTGAGGCGTCTTGTGGGACTGAGCCCTTAAACCTGTGGAGGCCCATGCTAACTCTGGGCAGTTAGTCTCAAAATTGAATGGAATTTGAGGACACCCAGTTGGTGTCCAGAGTGTTGGAGAATTGGTTGGTGTGAGGAAAAAAAAAAAAACCCACACATGTGGTGTCAACTTATTGTGAGTAAAAACAGTTCGTTTCCAGGGCACTGGACTTTTCCTTATTTCCCAACATGCTACTTCTCTATTTTAAAGTAGTCCATCTATGAAACTTACTTCAATTAAGTAAACCGCACGTGCCACTTGTTTTCCGCCTGGATCCTAACTGACACAGTGGATAAGTAAAAATTTACTACTATTCTTTAAGGCTACTTTCCCTAACGTTACCTCCACCATGGAACTCTAGTATGTTGTTTTGGCTTCTCATAATTTCATTCTATTCCTTAGGCCACTAGGAACCTCCTGGAGCCAAGCCAAGCCTGAAGACCCTGCCCTCTGCCTTGACCTAGTGCCACCGTCAAGCTCGGTGAATGTCACCACCATTCACCCTATCTTCCCCTCTTTTAGACTCAGTTCCCAACCTTTTCTCCTGCCTCTCTTGTCTGGATAGGATGTCCCTTGACTGTATACTCAGAGCACCTGGTGCCCACCTCTATCCCTGCATTTGCAACATGAAATTATAATCATCCATTTCCTTGTCCTCTCTTTCTCCAACTAAATCTAGGCTACTTGAGGGAAGGGCCGTTTTGTTTATTTTCAGCAGTAGTGTGGTGTTTAGCATATAGAAGGGACTCAGAGAGCTGCTGTGTGATTGATGCATTGATAGATGGATGAGTGGGTGGATCAACTTAATTAGTCTTCTTTAAATCTCTTAACTTATGCATTTCTGATAATCTTTTGACTTTTTACGGATCCTTTCCAAGTTCTCTTTTTCTCTTTTCAGTGATTAATAGAATATCCTATACATTGGACATGCCTAATAACTTGGAAACACCCTAGCTGAATATCATATTCACAACAAATAATTGTATCCATGTGTTGTTCTATTTTTATGGATCTGTGGTGTTCAAAGCTGGAACTCAGGGTCGACAGAGAACTTCCCAATGCCTGGACCCCCACCCCAGACCAATTAAATTAGAATCTCTGAAGGTAGAACCAGGTTATCAGTATTTTAAAAAAATAATTTTAAAAATACTCCCCAGCACAGTTAATTTTAATGGGCAGCCAAGTTTGAGAACTGGTCCTGTAAACAACCCTCACATTCATGCTTCGGTCGCTGTAGAGACTCACGCCTTTTCAGCAAAGAAGAGGGCAACGAATATTTCCAAAGTGGAAGTAGGTGCACAATGGAAGCTCCTGCTGTTTCCCATCTTCCTCCACCGAAAACTCTACTGGAGCTCTTCCCAGTCTCAGCGCACTCATCCTCTCTTATTGATGACTTAGGACATCTGCAGGAGCACCTTAACCCACCTCCCTACTGCCTCTCCTCATCGGCACCCAGCCTTCATTTGTCATTTCTGCTTTCTGACCCGTCTCTTCCAGGAACTTTCTCTATTATTTGTCCTTCTCCATGCACATTAATCTTCTCTGTCTCTATTGGCTCCATCCTCTAAATATTGGAAACATTTTCAGGTCAACACTAATCTTTAGCAAAATATTCCCTCACCTATCAGACTTCTTACCTCCAGACTTCATAGAAAAGTTCACAGTCATTTTATCCAATTCCTGTGCCATGAATTACCATTGGTGACCTACCTTCCTCACCCACCATTTTAGTGAAGCAGTGTCCGCTGACGTTTTCCACAATGACCATATCCACGGACATAGAGGCAGTCCCCATTCTCACATGATCTCACCACAAAACATTTAGTCTTTTTGTCCATTTTATCTTATGACACTGAAATTTCTAGGTTCTTCTGCTAACTTCTTGCAAACACCTTCTCTCTCTTGGGCTTACTTACCTGCTCCCTGGCACTAAATGTTCAAATTGCCTCCAAGACTTCCCCTGACAGTCTCTTCTCTTCTCTTCCCTTTCCTTCTCTTCCTCTCTCTTCCCTTCCCTCTCTTTCTCTCTTCATCAGTTACTACAGTATTAGCTCTAATTTCCAGTCAAAAAGCTCTGAAATTGATTATCATCTGTTTGGATTCTCTTCCTAAACCAATCATTTTCCAAGTCTTAATTCAAACGTCACCTCCTTCGAGTAGCTACCTGGATCTCCCCCAGGATACCCTTCCGTCTTCATACAACAGCACTTTTCACATTATAGTTACGTTTACTTGTTTTAATCCCCCAATTATTGTGCAGCTGTAGTTCTTAATCAGAGATGCTCACAAGAGTCTCCTGAGGATCTTTTAAAAGATACACATTCCTCAGCCCCTTCCCTAAAGATTTTTGCTCTGTGTCTACAGTGGAGCCTTGGGTAGCTGTAGATTTTAAAGGTTCCAGGGGTCACTACAACAAGCACCCCTGGTTGAACAGAATGAACCACTGAGGCTGGGACTCCTGAGGGCAGAGTCCTTGTCTTCTATGATGCAAAGTTCTGGCACAGGGCCAGGCACAGAGGAGCAGCTTAATAAATGTCTGTGCCTGTTGGATGATGATTTCATCTTAATGATGTTCAATCCATCATCCCGGTTCCCAAGCTGGATTACATTTGGCTGGCCTTAAGTTCATTTTCCACTCTGCTGCTTCCAGAATGCCTCTTTCAACTCACTTTTCCCTCCAGATACTTTGTTCCCTTTCAGATCTTGCAAAGATCCCTTCTAGTATGAAAACTCGGCAGAATTTCCTCTCTCCCACCCATGTTCTTCCTTTTCCCTCCTCTCCTATAGACATGCATTCTCCCATGTCTTTTCCTCTCTCTGACCTCTCAATTCTTTCTTCTAATTCCACCACTTAATTTTCTACTGCTCCTCTGTGACATCTTACCTTTGACTACTGAACACTGAAATTTCCCTCACCATCTACAGGTAGAAATTAGAAGGTTGAAAACGAAGAACTACTAGGAAAAAAAAAGGATCTTTTTCATCATCTCCATTCAATTCAAATTAAATCAACAAACATCTACTGAGTATCTACTATGTGGCAGGCATTCCCTTAGGCCAGGGAATCCAATGTGAATCAGATATCATCTTTGACCTCCAGTCTCAGGAGCCTGGACTTACAACCAAATAGGTGAAGGGGGCACATAAACAGATTGTTAATTAAGTGCAAGATGTACATGTTAGGCAGTGAGAACAAAGAACAGTGGAGGAATAAGAGAGACATCAACTCAATGTGGAGGGTTGGGTAGGGATCCAGGAAGACTTCAGAGAATAGATCCCACTTAAGTCTTAGAAGGTGAGTAGACATTGTCAGTCAGACAATGGCAGGAAGAGTTTCCCAGGCAGAGACAGCACTGAGAGCCAAGGTGGGGGTGGGGGGTAGGGGGTAAGGGGGTGTCAGCAACAACAAGCAGCCATGACCCAATCAGAAATGGGAGGATCCTTGCTTTGTTGGAGGAAGGGAGCATGGGATTTGAGTGAGAGAGTAGGAGGAGACAGAGGCAGAGAAGTAGGCAGGGGCTGTAAGCCTTGAGGAAGAGGAATCTTGCAAGGGTTTTAAATGGGGGGGATGACATGATTAAATTTGCCTTCAAACTGGCACATCTTTTAGAAGATCCTAGAAAGTTAATCCTGACTTGGACCTTGTTTTATTACCCTCTGTGAATCTATTTTTTTTCAAACTTATAAAAGGCAAACAATACCTTTTTACAACATAAATGATTTGCACAGGGGCATTTGAAAAGGCTTCATTTGATCAAATACATTTTTTAAAAACCAGGAAACTACCAAAGTGGTTAGGGTTAGCAGGTATTTATTCTCAAGGGGGCACATAAGCAGCTACTCTGTAATGCGTGCAAGGACCATTACACGTTACTTTCTGTGGGACCCCATAAAGGCGCCACGTGTTGACTTTATCAATACGTTCAATAAGTGTAGATCTGTGCCCTCTGGAACTCACTGTCCCCATGTGCCCCTACTGTGCTGAAGGTCACAGTGCTGACCTTACCTCCTAATCCTTTACAGGATCCTTTCCCAGTCAGCCAAGGGAAAGATGAGTGTGTATAAGCAGAGCAGAGTTGCTGCAGGGCAGGAGCCGGAATCACCTGGAGTTTGTAGAATAAAACAAGGAGGAAACTGCTCACAGAACCCAGCAGACTATCTCATGTGCTGCCGGAACACACACACCACTCTGAATATCCCAGCCCCTTGCCCACTTAGAAAATGTATTCCTCCAAGTTCAGTGACAATTAGTAGTGGCACCTACAGGGAGGTTGGCAGAAAATCTACTAAGGATGGCAAAGTAAGGTGCAGGAGCAAGGTCATAGCAAAGTTATAGAGTCAGAAGGTACCAAGTAACAAGTATCAATGATAAGGAACAAGTGAATAGAAATTGGAAAGATCTACACAACAAATATTTCCATAAATTAGTGGATGCTTACATAAATAAATATATATTCATAGGTATACATATTTTACTACAGTGCACTTGCTTATTTGTGTTCTCATAATAATTAAGAACAGTGGCTATAATGCAAATTGACCTAGGTTTGATTCCTAGCTTTCTTAGTTTCCACCTCTGTGATTTTTAGCAAATTACTGAAATATTCTAAGCCTTAATGTCCTTTACAGTAAAATGTGGGTAACAGAATGTTAACATATAATTAGAGTGGGGATTAAATAAGATAAAATGTAACACAAAGTTCTAGTATCGTCCTTGGGGCAAAGGAGGTGCTTAGAAAATAGTACAGATTAATATAAATGGTCATTAATGAAACTTTTAGAGACCTTCAGAATAGCCCTCTGCACATTGTATTGTACTTAGTAATTCCTGTACTAAACTAGAGTTTCATTAGTCCTCCTTGCCACAGCTAGTGGGCATACACTTCATATGTCATGCTAGTGCTAAAATCCAGCCTCGCCTGGGAGATGTCACTTGTTCATTCAGAGGTTCTTGCCTGGCTGGCTTCTTATTTGTTCAACTTCCAAGCCTTTTTACCCTGGAAAATTTCTCTTCTCAGTATTAAGGGGCCTTAAGTGCTGTCATAAGTCAAAAGATCTGGGAACTAAAAATTAGTAAAGAGTATTCTTATAGTCTTCAATATTCCAGATGACTCAGAAATGAATCTACTGAGAGATGCTGCATATCTCCGTAAATACCAACTGTCAATTTGTGGAAGTTCAGTGTGAGTGTGTGTGTGTGTGTGTGTGTGTGTGTAAAAGCTTCCCCTGCAATCAAACATTGACAGAGTTATACTTCACTCAGATGGTTCTGCTAATTTTAAATTAGGTAAATGGAACCTTTCAGAAGCCGTATTCCTTTTCCATTAGAAAAGTAATTTTAGCTGCTGAGATTCAGTCCCTGAACTCAGGATCCTGGAGGGGGGAAAGTGTAGTCCTCAAATGTATTGCGTGCACTGAACGGGTGTTAAATACAGCCTGGCATCAGGAAGAGAGGGTTCACATGTTCCGTATCTGATATGATCCTCATCACAGCACCATAGCTAATAAAATTAATAAAGTTCTGCTGAGCCCCACATTACACCAGCATGAATGGCTGGGGCTTGAGTCCATATATTTTATTCATTTCAAAGTAGAGAAAAGGAGACGGGCATATTCAAGGTGTGGTGGAAGGACCCAGTCTCTCAAAACCCTGCCCTTCCTATACTACCCAACACTGACGCATTAGGTGGGAGGTAAGCCAGTTAGTCTCACCTTTCAGAAGCCTCAGCCATACCTTAATATGAGTTATTTTTTATCAACTCAATCCTCCTCTGGGAAGACAGCATTGACAGAGAGGCACTCTTGCCGTGGAAAGTGAACTCAGACATAAAGATTGGACTTGGGCTTGCAGAGGAGAGGGCAAAACCAAAAGGGAAGTTCACAAGTAGATAAAAGGGTCTGAGAGCTTTTTAAGGACATGGATTAGTGACTGTGTCAAGGGGTGGCTTGAGGAAGCTTTAGTAACCTCCAAAACGCTCGTCGTCCTACTCCCCCAGAGCCACCCAAATAAGCATACAAATTAACTCGGCGGTTTCAACTCTGGCTGCAGGTCAGAGTCTCCTGAGAGGTTTCAAATGATACACAAGGCCAATTAAAGCAGGATATCTCGGCAAGGGGCCCAGGCATAGTTTTCTGGCTTATCTTTTAAGCTCCCAGAGTGACTCCAATGTCCAGCCAGATTGAGACCCACTGTCTAAGTGAACACGATGTCCATGCACTGAAAATACAGACAAAGGCAATTCTTGAGCCCTCTTCTAACCGGATGACAGCTCCTGCCCTCCACCGGTATAGACCCTCTAGAGTTAGCAGTGCCATGAACTGCCTTCTTTTCTAATAGCAGAGCTAAGGTTTCTAGTATTCGTGTAGAATGTTGCAAACCCCAGTCTCTCCCTACCAGGCAAATCTGGTCCTTTACAGAAAAACATTTGCAAACCCTTGCAGTGAAAGACAAACATTTAGTCATCTCATCTTCAGGTCTAAATAAGAGCGGCAGTTACTACTAACTATCTTCTATGAGTTGAGCACTCTTCTAAGATGTTTCACGTACGTATCACTAATGCTTATAACTCTGCAGGGTAGATATTATTGTACACTTCCAAAATATTTCTAAAATCTCTCTTCTTCCTCCACACACTGCCTCCATCTTAATCCAAGCCGCCATCATTTTGTCACCCCAAAGACTGCAATGGCCTCTTGCCTTCAATCTTGCCCTAGTCAGTGTATTCTCTACACAGCAGCCTCTACGCAGGGTGACCTTTCAAAAGCAGAAGGAGGGTTGCTTAAGGCCCGTCAGTGGCTTCCATTCTTCTTGGAATAAAAGCTAGACTCCTTCCCAAGACTTGCAGAGTCCTGCAATCCGGCTCTGGCTTCAACTCCACTCTCATCTTGTGCCCCTCTTTCCCCTGCCCTCCACACTGACTCCCTTCCAGTTTGAGAGCAGCTAACTTATTCAGATACGTTTCCTCCGCATAGATCTCTTGCCCTGAGTCCCTTCGATCCTTCAATGCTCGGCTGGAATATCATCCCCACAGAGACGCGCTCCCTCTTCACCATCTAAGTAGCCGCCCACTCCCTCTCCATTTGTTTTCTCTTGCTCTGCCCTATTTGCCTCCTCATCACCCTTACCACACTTAGCAAGTCTCTACCATGCTCGACTTACTATTTTTGTCTGGATCTCCCACTGGGCTGCCAGCACCTCAATGACAGGGACCTCACCTCATCTCTTACAGTCACCAAAGTGCCCACAGTGCTTTGTTCAATGCCTAGTACTTACCCACTTTGTAAGAAACATTTCTGGGATGAACAAAGAAGTCCGTTTTACAGATATCAAATAAGCTAATTTACTTGCCTGAGATCAAAGAGCTAGAACGACTATTACAGCAATCTCTCAGGAGGAAAAGAACATTCTACTAGTGTTTGTATAACCATTTCTCTCTCTCTTTCAAAAAAAAAATCACACTTATCCTGAAGACCTTAAATGACTGTAATTGTCCGGAATCTCCTTTGCTCCACACGTAACCTAAACCACAGCTATGACTGTCCACGTGCTAAGCACATCCAGCTGGTAGCTTGAGGTTAGGAGGATTTTGCAACAGTGGAAATCCTTAAATTGTTCAAATGTGCTTGTCACAAAGCATTTCTCTGAAGTGCTTTCTATCCTGCCCAGTGGGAAGCCCCCGTGTTTTATCAAATTGAAATCCAGGTGGGCCACTGATAAGATTTCCCTCTGGCCAAGGGAGCATGTGACCATTCACATCTCAGGTCTTTTCTATTGCTATCTTGGGCACTGGAGTGAGTTTCTGATGTTTGGATCGGCCCGGAGCTTCTCACCTGCACACTTCTGCTGAGGCTCCCAGTGGACGCTGATGCCCTCTCTCTGGCAGGCGCGGGTATATGCCAGGAACGACTCGCAGTAACAGTTTTTATGGACTGGACATTCACACATATCTGTCACGCAGGACCTAAGGGACCCAATAAAAAGAAATGAACATTCAAAAATATCAAATTATCAAATGTCCTAAATGCAGCTTGGAGAAAAGGGGTGGGTGGGTGGATGTCAACCCTTGATTGGACATTAAAGGTTGCTGTTTTAGGCTGGAAACCTAAAAATGATATAAAAATCCTGCATGAAACCTTACTGGATACCTCTGAATAATGTGACATCAGGTTCCCTTTCTTTTAGAGCAGGATTGGCCAATAGAACTTTCCGTAATGATGGAAATATTCTATAGTCTCCACTGTCCAAAGTAGTAGCCACTAATCATATCTAGCTATTGAGCACTTGGAATGTATCCAATGTGACTGAAAAACCGAATTTTTTATTTGGCTTAATTTTAATTAATTTAGTTGCAAACAATCACATATGCCTATTGGTTACCACGTTGGGAAGGCAGCCCTTAGAATATAGTCCCTATTCAAGGTGCTGCCATTTTGTGAATAGCTCTGATATATGAATAACAGGTACTATTTCAATATAACCCAAATAGTGACCAACTCGATGAAAGCATAAAATCTCATGGCTTTCTGAAGACAAACAATTAGGATTCAATTTTACAATATCTTAGAATCTTAGTCTTTTGAGGAACACACTGAACCTCGTTCTTTAGAACATGGGGTGACAAATTCCAAACAAAGCAAAACTTTCAGGCCCCTAATTAGACTAAAAGATAAAGGCGACTGAGCCAAGGTCTTTGTTGCTTAAGTTTAAATATGGAAATGATGAGCCAGGATGTAAAGAGAACTGAAATGTGTTTTAAATACAAACTAATAAATTTTCAAACATGCTGACCTCGGAGGCATAATAACAACCTCACACTGGAATATGATATTACAGTTTACAAAGGACTTTCACATGCAGTCTGTCACTGAGTGCTAAATAGGACGTAGCACAGTCCCTGTTTTATAAATGAAAACTTCATTTTACAAATGAACAGATAGGCCCAAAGTCACATTAATAAGTGACAAAAGAGTGAATTAAATTACGCCTCCCGAGACGAGTGCTCTTTTTGTCATAGCATACCACCATCCTCGTCTTCATCTTCCAGCAAGTTTACTGTCTAACAATTTTGACTTAACATTTTATGCAAGATGCCCAAGGCTGATAAAATTAGGCTACCCTTATTTTTTTCATACCCTGTTCAGCAAAACCTCTTCCTTACAGAATCTAATTCAAGGCTGGAAGCAGAAAAAAATAATATTCAAGATTACAAATAGCACCAATGATCTTGAAAAGTGATCAGGACATGGTCATCCAATGTTACTATGTGAGCATTGCCTCTTGGTGTGAGACGTGTACATACCTGATTACAGAGAGTAACCTGCTAGCTCTGGGTGGAACTGGTGCACTGCCTGCTCTGAACAAGAATTAAATGGCAGAAACCATATTAAAGAATCAGTAGACTCACCGTGTACCCTCAAAGTTATTACATTTCAACACTCAAGGGCACAGCCTTGGGAAATGGAAACTAAACTGGAATAAAAGAGAAATGGATCTGAAGCCTCAAGAGTGCTTCCATTTCATCCAATGAGAGATCATTTGATGCCTGGTACTTAAGACACAATAATCAGGACAAAAAAACTACGCTCTCTTCTCTCTGTAATAATCAAAACTGTATTTCTTAATACCTTCTCCACTTGTATTACAGAAAACCTGTGAAATTGTGTTCACCAGCAAAGCCTTTCCAATATTAGACACACATGTTGTGTCTTTAAATTCATGTGGAGCCTCTGGGCTTCCAAGAAAAGCCAAATAAAGCCTGTCCTTAAAACAGCCTCTAAATGTCTGAGTATGAACCCTCCTCAACATCGTTTCCTTTGTTGTTTCGATTTTTATTTCAGACTAACCCACACTGGTCACATTCATGTTCAGACTTCACAGCAACATTTTCAGCTGCCCCGGTCCTACCCTCCAAGCCCACTTCTGCTTCACATCTGTCACGCACCCTCTTTCCTGGCCCAGGGGTATGGGTCTCTTGCCCTTGTACTCAGCTCCCACTGACGTGACAAAAGTGGGATGGCACCTCGTGGGCCTGGTAAAATGACTGTATTTGTATGGAAAAGATCTCGACAGGAGGAAATGCACCCTCTGCTTTGAAAGAATGTCTAATGCAATTCTGTAAAATTGTGTGGACAGTCAACAAACAGAATTTAACTTGTTTTGTGTGAAGGGATTGCTGGCCAACGTTTTCCTCCTTTTCTCTTTATTTCTTCCAGTTGTCTTATGAAGCTGTTTATACAGTTTAAAATAAATTCTGGACAGCTAAATCCAATTCACTGAGACGGTTGAGAGAAAATGTTCTAAGCACATACTTAATAATTGCTACGTACACGTACTCAACCCCACCGACAGACTGCTCTGGGCCCTCAGACACAATCAATTATATAGCTACTCTTTAAAACTAAGGAAGATTTGGGCTTCTTCTATTACTTATTCTATTGCCACTCATGAGAAACAATATTTGAGGGAAAGACGTTTGTCAAAGTCAGCCCTTGACTTGAAATATGTCACATATTTCTAAAGGCTTGAAAGATGTGTTTTGCCAAAGAAGTTAAAACTATGTCTTTTTTCATTTGTCAAGTTGATTTTTATGCAAAATTGTGCCCAGGGTTTGTGAGAGAATGGAGAAATAGACAGTGCATACTCCGCTGGAAAAGTGTAAAACTGTTAGCTCTTATTTTGAGCATTTTGCTCTACTCAGCTTTTACATGAATTACCACATTTACTCCACACAGAATTGGATACGAGGCAGGTCGTATTACTAGCTCACTTAACAGAAAGGGAAAGTGAAGCTTGGAGATGCTAACAAGTTGCCCAGGGTCACATGGTTGATGACAGACCCGGAACCGCAAAACCAGGACTGAACGCAGGTCTTTCTAATCTCAACACTCATATTCATAACACCACTAGAAGATCTTTCTAGAGAGCAATGTGGCAATACTTATAAGTAGCCCTAAGAAATGTTCTTATCCTTTGATAGGGAAATTCCACATCTAAGGAAATAGTAACGCATGTGGACAAAGACTTTATATACAGGGGTTTCATCACAATGCTATTAAAATGAAAAAAAAAAAAAAGAAAAGAAAAGAAAAGAAAAAGAAAAAGAAATAACCTAAATTGCCTACAATAGGGGCCTGGTTAGATACATTTAGGTGACCTCTATGATGAAATATTCTATGGATATTACAATGATGTTTAGGAAATATATTTTAAAATGCTAGAAAATGTTCAGGAAGGATTAACTGAAAAAGAGCAAAACTGTTTCAGTCTTGTGTGGTCACACACAGAAAACAAAAATAACTGAAAATAGATACGCCCAAATATTCATAACAGTCAACTCAGAGTGGTGGCTCTTTTTATTTTCCTCCATATTTTCTGCAATGAACACATATCACCTTTCTAAAAAGATAAAAATCACAGTGTAATTTTTAAACAACAAAAAGAACGACATAGGACATATTAATACTTAATTCCAAATTTAGGAGCTAGAGTGAGAAAATAAAGAATGGGAGAAAAACAGAGTTTCTGTTTGTAGATCTTAGTTATTAAATACTTCTCCAGCTAAAATCTTTCCAATCTGTGGATCGGTGGCGGGGGGGGGGGGGGGCCTCCTGACATAGGCTGTGATTTGATTCACTTTATGTTGTCCTCAGATTTCCACGTCATTGATCTGCTGATGCTGTGAACTTGACATCCAGGAGGATGGAATGGATAACGGAATAATTATGCATGCTTCTGCTGGTTACAAAGGAATTTATTAAGAAAATAAAAGCATCCTCGTATGCCTTTCAAATTTCAGGGAGGGGCAAAACTATTGTCATTCAATTCCTGTTTATCATACTTAATAATTCAGCATGAGGAAAATCTAATTTATGACACAGTGGAGTTGAATTTTTATATGTTAATGGAAGATTATGGTCCTTTCCTTAGTCAGTATTCACCGATATCTACATTTATATTCATTTTACAGAATCAGTAGCAGAATGTTACCACTTTCAGTAGTTACTGAGATTTATGGCTTTGGCTTCTCTGCTTTCATGGCATTATTCTGTCAGTCATGTTCTGTTTGATGCTGAGTTCTTGGTCAGAAAACACCGCCACCCATTGCACCAGAGGGAAAACACAGGTTGCACTGCAATTAAGCTTTACCAGGAATGCTCTGCAGGTAAAGAGCACTGGCCTGTGCAGTCCCTTTAAGGCATACTTTCTGTCACAGGAGCTTTTAATTCATGTATCTAGAAATGCTTTTCTGATTTATCCTCCCTGCACTTGGCATCTTTCCTGACAGCAGAGAGGTGCAGGCAGGACTCTTGCTCCGTGGGGTTTGCAGAGCTGCATGGTGCAGAGAGATGGAAAGAGGACGCCGAGAGCTACTGCAGGGTCCCAGGGAGCTGAGGCCGTGCTTGCCAGCACTCTGTCACGCCACCTGCCTCCCTTCTCTAACCATTTTATGTACGTGTGCCATGTGTCACTAAGACCCTTTGAAGGCTTTTCCTCATAGCACCCAGCAGGTACGAGTATCAGAGCCCATCTGTGGTCCCTTCCCTCCCTGAAATACAACAATTTATCTGCAGGGGAGCCCTCCTCATCTCTTTTCCCTCCCTCGAGTTACAACCACTGCCTCCTGCAAAGCTCTAAGAGAGTAGCCACTAGCCACATGAAGCTGTTTGAATGGAAATTTAAGTTAACTACGATTAAATAAAATTTAAAACTCAGTTCCTCAGTCACACTAGCCACATTTCAAGTGTTCAGTGGCCACATGCGGCTAGTGGCCACCATATTGGACACTTATACCAGTTCCATCACTGCAGAAAGCCCTACTGGTACTGGACGGTGGTACCAAGTATGCAGCTCCATCTATGTTGGAAAACCATCCCTGTCCTCCGCAGAGGGATTTATAGGTGTAGTGAGAGTAAGATCAAGTTCACTCCTGATGTCTTACCGGGCACCTACAGAAAAAGTTCAAATTTCTTGGCCTCAAAAAGTCAAGGTCCCTAGCGATCTAGATCATCCCTCTTTCTTCCCCACTCATTCTTTTATCCAGTCACATATGAGTGTCTTATTAACCCTCAGGTTTCCTTCTGCCTTGCTGTTCCTGCCTTGAATGTGCCTCCTTGTCTTTTCCACTGGAAAAGTCAGATGCCTATCCTTTAAGGCAGTTCAAATTCCTCCGTGGTGCTCCCTGACTGGCCCAAGAAAAGTTATCCCCTTCCTATTGGGTCTTATCCCCTCCACACCTTTATTCTTGCGCAGACCCTTTGAATCCTAATTACCTCTTTCCCTGTTTCAGGGGGAGGACTGTATCTCGCTCATCCAGCCAAGCACTGTGCCTTGCACACACAGCTCATTAAACATTCAGTGAATCATCAAAAGTGGATGAGAATGGCCTGATAACCTTCACACAGCTTGCACAGGGTCAGACAGTTGGACACCGTTATCTGAAGGGCATGAATCCATCCTTGCCCCTACTTGCTGGCCACTACCTAACATGGCCACGGCATGCGGGCTGCTGGCCACGGCCACCTAGGAATGAAGCTGCTTCTACAAGAACCTTTCCGCCGTCGTTTTCATTTTGAACTTTTTGCACCCCTCTCCGGTATCCCAGAGGATTTCTTTTTAATTTAATGAATGGTGGAAAAAAGGATTTGATGAGAGAATTCTGCATTCATGACATATTTTTGGAAAAGCACATATCCAATATTGTAGGAACAACCTATAGCTCTTCTTGTTACTAAAAAGGCAAGCCTCCAATGCTGCTAAAATCAAAACATCCAACACCTCTCCGCTTCTTAGCAACAGCATACCAAGTGATTTTCCCTGTGTTTTTTCTGGCATGAGGGCCACCGCTGCCAGACAGAAGCAAGTGCTCATGACTTTGCTACCCAAACACAGTTTTGAAGACAGATATATGAACCATTGGGAACTCTCCACACTCTGCTGCTGGGGACACAGAAGGGCAAGCCAGGAGTGACAGCAGCCAGCCCCATCTGGGAGCCAGAGTCAGAGCTCCGGCTTTCCCCTCTGCCACCAGGAAGGGTCTTTGGCTGGGCTATGTTGTTTAATCTGGAGGTCGGCTTCCCTAGAAGCAACACTAGAAGGAGACCGGAAGATGACTAGAAAACCACACTGGGGTCCTATGGCTTTCCTTGCTCCGTATATCTGGAAAGTTCACAGAAGCAAGTGAAGGCATCTCAGGCTTGTTAGTGCCTGGGAATCGATGGGAAAGGCTACGTGAGACAGAGTCCTGGTTAGATGGACAGAGTGTGTTTAGCTACCAAGAGCCTACTTAAAATCTCACGTTTACTTTAACCCTTGAATTCTGCCCTGAACCTCCCTAACCTGAGTTACATGGAAGTAACCAGAGGTAGTAGCCACGGTCAGTATCCATGTCACATTATACCTAAGAAAACAACTCCACACGTAACTCAGTAGTGGCTACCTCGGTTCTCCTCAGTACTACAGTATATGGGCACCCTTACACCTTCACAAAAAAAACCACACTCTGACCTAAAAAACAGGGCCCACAGATTCAATACTGTGAACTATGAGATTGCTTTAGTGAGTTGTCAATGGGAGTGCGGGGCAAACTTGCAGAGCCAGCCAGTAGGGAGTCCCTGCTGCCCCTTGCAGACCCTTCCTGGGCTAGCCACAGTTTGGCACTACCGTGGCTTAACTACGGGTGAGAATAACTGAAAGCAAATATTGGCTTAAATATTGGTTCCAGGCGGCCTGGGGTTGCCAGGCCAGTACAGCAAGGTCAGGCATTTCTGGATGGGCTTGTGCATTTCATGAACTCTATCCTAGGAGACAGGGCAGGAGACTCTGGGAGGCCAGCTGTTTCTCTGGTTGTGGATCCTGAATTTATCTGCAGTCCAGCTTTCACCACCACCAAAAGACACACACACACACACACACACACACACACACACACACACACACACACTTGTTGGACCCTGAGCCCACTCCTTAGTGTGAAGAATGAATTCATTGAGCCCTGTTTGTTCCAGACACTAAGAGAGGCACGGAGATGAACAGAGATGCACTGTACCGAGAAGGGGAAATTGTGCAGATACTAAAAACCAAACTCTTAATGACGTAATGCCTGCTATAACGGGCAGGCAGCTAGAGCAATGGGCAGCTAGAGCCACTAATTCCACAGGGGCGGGCAGGGTGTCCAGAGGTTTCACAGAGTAGGAGAGACGCAGGAACTGGGTCTTGAAGGATCTGTGGAATCATGTTTGGTTAGAGAATGAAGAAAAGGAAATTCCAGGCAAAGAGAGGGGCCCCAGGAAAAGCCCAGAGTTTCCAGTTACTCTAGAGGTAATAGCCACGGTCAGAAGGCATACTCATGTCACATTATACCTAAGAAAACAATCCCAAGCATAACTCGGCAGTGGCTACCTCGGTTCTCCTCAACACTATAAGGCCACAGGGTTTTCAGAGTAAAAGCCCAAGTCACCAGATCTGAGATTTGACAATCATGTGACCCAAACTCCAATGTTAAAAAGCAAAACAAAAAGTCCCTGACAGGCAGTCACAGAGCCTGCTCCTGAAGACCTCGTTCCTCATAGAATAGCCTGGCAGGTCTACTGTTAAGGCATTTCTTTCTTTTAGGCATTCCAATCGTCATAATCTCCAACCTTAACTCCTCGGTGTGACACCCGGTGCCACACGCGCTCCGTGAGTGTGCTGGTGCCCATGCTGGCTCTTCCACTATCCTCCTGAGCTCCCCACTCAGCCCCGTGTGTTTTCATCTTCTTGCCTTCAGGGTCTTTCCCTCTGTAACTGCTCTCTTCCTGCCTTGACAAGAATAAAAATCCAACTACCAAAATAACAGGGAAATAACCTACCAAACCATTTTGATAATTATTCACAAGGAACCCCTTTGATTGCCTGGACTCTGTTCCTGTCGTGTGCACACGGCCTACTTACACGTACTTCCAACCTAAAACCTAGGGACGCTACATGTGCACCTATTTTACATTCTCCAGACACTGAAAAATACTGTTTGCTTTAATCCTCATAACACTCCCCAGGAGGCAAATGCCATGACCTACACGGCAGAAACTAGCGTGTTGCGTAGGAGTTCCAGAAATGGGCATCAGCCTCGGACACCCTTCTAAAGCCAGCGATTGTTTTGGTGGAGTAACAGGTGTCTGTGGACACAGAGATCTCCTTGAAAGAGTAGCAATGCTTATGATTTTCCATAGATGCCAATTTTAACAGGAGTCCCTCACACTTGCTTTGAACAGAGACCAAACGACCATCATGCATGTTCTGGAACCTAAAATATTTTCTCCCTTGATAAGGCCATATATCAGATCATATGTGGAAACTACGATTCCTATGCCCATAGTTAAGTTTTCTTGTGTCTTAGGGTCGGGGAAGGTGTGTACACCGTTCTACTTGCCCCACACCCAGGCGCTACGACTTTAAAGGGGCCAAAGCCAAAGACTCTATACACACTAACATGGTTGGAAATATTCCTCTTCGGAAAGATGAGCGACCTTTGCTTGAGTGTGAAACACTGGCTCCACGAAGGGAAAAGCTGATGAACAGACAATTGCTGAGTTGTCACTCATTATTTCAGTTTGGGCAAAGATGTCTCACATTCATCACATGAGAGAGGAAGCCTGGTCACTACCCCCCTCTAGTGGCCAAGAGCTAGAGCGTCAAGTAACCGTAATTCTTAGTCCAGCATTTGCTTCTTACCCTTCACTTTTCCGGGGGAGGCTGGCTGATAAAAGAGAACATAAAAATGGCTGCTTGTCAGAAAATCAATCACTTTTCTCTTAAACACGTCCAATCCATCACTGCCATGCTCACTGTAAAACAATCGTAAGGCTGGTTGGTGGACTAAATCCCTGCATAATCATGAACGCCTACGTGGGGTGCCTGCGCGGCGCGGGGAGGGGTTGGGGTATTGGAGGTGCACCCTGCCAGGAGGGCAAGCGAGGTGGGTCACCGACGGTAACAGACCAGAAGCTTTTCCATTTTTTGTAACATCTCATTTTCCTTATGCACTGCATCTAGCTTCACATACTTTGGTTTTTACAAAAAAATCTCAAGTACAAAAGAGTACCAGACCTTTCACGTGAGCAGGGGAGAAACTCTCTCCCGCATCTGAGGCGGTAACACAATCTGAGGCCGAAGATGCCAGCGTGATGCCAATATTCATCCATGTTCCTGCCTCTTCATTAGTAAAAAAGCAGGTCCCTACAGTACCAGTATTCATGACTACGTCTAAACATGGGCTAAAACTAGGTGATATTCATACGTGGAAAGACCCTCCAGGAACAAGAGGGGACTCTTTACTCAGAAAATCTCAATATCTCTTCTTTGGGGTGACCCGTCTCATCATATTTCTCCCCCGACACAGACAGATACACATCATCTTTGAAACTGTTCCATTCAACTTGACCAACACTAGTTGAGTGCCTGCTGTGTACAAAGCAACCCTGCTCTAAATTTGAGACATTCACGGTGTGGTGAGGAGGGCAAGACTGGGCAAGGCAGCGGGCAACAGGCAGCACAATTAAGGAGGCTCAGCCTGGGGCTCCTGTAAGTGCAGGACGGCTCTGGAGAGGAAGCCTCCTTGAATTGCGCTGCCGGGACCCCCTGCTCATCTCTGGGCCCGGGGAGAGGAAAGTGTGCCCGCACAGGTGCTCCCACAGGACAGCTATTAGGGAGTCGCGGGGAGTCAGCAGGAGGAGGCAAGGAGCCCCGTGGAGTCCCCACCCCCGGGTGAAGGCCCCAGCTGTGTCACTTGGGGTACAGTCCTTCCCCTTCCTATGCCAGTTTCCCTTGTATAATCTCTCATAGGCTTCTCATGAACAGTAAGGGAGAAAAGAGACTCCCACTCCCACCACCGCCGTCCCTAAAGAGGAGAAATTCATCCACACCCGGAAGTGAAGGTGAGAGGCGGCCAAGGCGGAAACCCCGGGGTTGGCGTCCTAGCCCAGCTGATGCTGAGTGAGGAGGGTGTGGGAAGTGGCATGCTGTTTTCTCTTCTCTCGCGCTCTAGGGTGGCATCCCCTCGCCTCTGCTCTTGGGGACTTCTAGCTCACAAGGGCGGCGAGGCTAATCCACGAAAGCGAAGGCCTCCAGCATCTGGAGGCCACACCCCAGCCACACGCAGCAGCCGCCACCAGCCCAGCTGCTTCAAAGGGGCCGATGCTTCCAGGGCCTTTTTCACATTAGGCAGTGGACGGCTGCCAAGCCCCACAAACCCTCTACTACGTGCGCTAATGAAAGGGCCGCAGTGGCAGCCGCCCCTGGAGGAGGCTGCGCGGCGGGGAACTTTTTTCAGATTCTGGGTGCTTTTCATCAAGCATCCGCCGAGAGCTTCCACCATCAGCTAGCATTCACATCCAATCACCGTGCAAGGAAGGGCTTTTTGCATTCCATAGTCCGTGCAGCTTGGCTGCACAAGGGAAACACAGTCCACCAGACCTAACAGGAGAAGTGTCCTTCCTGAGAGCTCACCCCCATCAATGCGGGATGGCACGCAGCTACTCTCAAATCACAGAAAAGAGGTTTAGGGATCAGACATTCCCCAAACCCAAATCATAAGCACCCTGGGCCCACCGCTTCCTCACCAGCTCCCCACCCTCTGCTGGAATGACAGCACCCTTGTATAAGCCCCAGAGAGATGGAATGCGAGGCCTATTTCCTAGAAGCAACTAAGGAGAAATCGCTTTAAAGGCCCTGCAATGCTCGGGTTGCGGTGAGGCAACATTTCCTGAGTACCTGCTACATGCCACGTGCACTGCAAATATGAGCACATATAATTATGACTGCAAAATTTTTAACAGAAGAGAGAACTAAGACCCAAAGAGGTCAAGTAGTTTTTTGTTTGTTTGTTTAACATCAGACTGTTCAGTAAGTAGCAATGCTGGGTCCGTGCTCTCTCCCTTACATCTCACTGCCTAATATAGTGCATGCTATTCCTTCCACTGGAATGTTCTCCCCACTTCTCCTGGTTAAAAACTCCTCCTCCTCCTTTTATGCAGGCAAAAAGCTTTCTCAGGGCAGGCTTCCGAGATCCCCAAACTAGATGAGGATGCCACTAAACATTCTCGTGGTGGTCCTGAATGGCCCTTGTCACAGCCTGCAACCATGTCCTTGTGGGATTCATGCCTTCCTCCATCCACCCCACTACTCTCCAGAGTGGGCAGGTTTTGCTCACCATCTTTTGCCAGACTTGGTGCAGTGTCTGGTCGAGAGTAGATGCTCAAAACCTATTTTTCCAAATGAATCACTTATCAATGTTTTATAGTCAAGTGCAGATAAAATGACTGCTAAGTCAACAATGAGAAGCAGATGGCTAAATGGCCTGAGAGAGTTTCAAGGAGGAGTGGGCATCCCGTGGATTTCAGTATTACCAACAGCCAAGGGGAAGAAGATCTGGAACTGGCCACTGGATTAGGCACCTGGGAGATGAGTGATGGCCTTAGCAGGAATAGTTTCATGGGAGTGGTGAGTACAGAAATCATCGTGACATGTACTGAAGGTGGAAAATATGTGAGGCACTGACTGAAGACCGTTCTTTCAGTAGGCTGGCAGTGAAGGGAAGAAGAGAAATGGGGCAATAGTTTGAAGGGAAGCCAAGTATAGCGTGTGTGTGTGTGTGTGTCTTAGGATCAAGGAGACTTGAACTTGTTTTGCACCAGGGAAAAAGACATCCAAGAGAAGATGTTGAAGTGAAAGTGATGGAGGTGGTTAGGTAACTGGGAGAGTAACGTCATGAAGAAAATAGGTGAGAATGGGGTCAAGAATGCAAGAGAAAGACTGTCCTTTTCTTCACTTACAGTTGCTAGTAAATTCCTGAAGAAAATTCCTGGGAAAAAAACCCATAAAGGTCCCTATGCTTATACAAGGCACAGTAGGGGAGGGGGTAAAAACCAAGTTTACCTTCTAGATCAGCAGGTGGATGAAGACTAATGATGCAATGCAAATATCTAGCAAAGAAGGTGGTAGAATTGAATGAAATTAGCAAATGGTGTTTCCAGGTGAAGAAGGAGTCCAGACAAGGGGCAAGAGTACTACCTCTGGAGAGTGACAGTTCTGCTCTCTCTCAGGCCACGCCCTTGGGGACCCATGGCAAACGAAGTGAAATAAAACTAAGCCAAATTTTTAATTAGGCAGAAACCTAGTGCTGGTGATATCGGCCTTTAGCTCCTATGGAGAAAGAGATAATATAGCAGGTTTTCTAGACCTTAATTTTAAATTTTATGATCTAAAGTTAGTGATGGAACATTTTCCCCAAATTGGAGGACCTGAAATTTAGAACCGTTTTTTGGGGGATGACAGGGGGCTTTTCTAGATGCTTTCTTCCTAAATATTTTAATGCTCCCAACTATATAGTAAAAATCTTAATAGCATGCACTGTGGAAACTCATCTTGGTTAAGAAAATGAGTGCTCAAAAATCCTACCAATAGGCTGCATGACTCATAAACAGTCACAGATTCATAGACTCAAGAGTCTTAAAAGACTTAGCAAACATCTACTCCCTGCAGAAATTCCTTTTATAACATCACTGACAGATGGTCATACATCTGCATCCTGTCTGTGACAAGAGCTCAGTAGCTTTTTAGGAATCTCATTCCTGTGATAGACAATTAAGGCTTCTGTTTCTCAGGAAGTTTTCTTATATATTAAGTGAAAATGTGTTCTGTAACTTCCACCCACTTGCTCAGATTCTACCTCCTGTTGGACTATGGAATTATTCTTTTCTATTCCAGAGCCCATGTATCTTCTCTAAATACATCACGAAAAATAAAAATGTTCCACTTAAAAACTAACTTTGGAGGGACTTCCAGAAATATTCCTATTGTACCATTTTCCACTTGCTGTGCTTTTATTTCCTTTTATGCCTACCAGCTCGAGAATGTCCAGCTTAAGTATAAAACTTCTTTCCATTTTGTTTATTCTTTCAACAAATCTCTACTGAACAGGGAGGGCATTGTGCTCACCTCCAAGTTAGAGGCAAAGATGAAAAAGATGGGGTTTCTACTCCAAACTACATAATGTGCTAAAATAAATTGTAATGAAAGGAGGAAAACGATGAGTGCTATAAAAAGCAGTACGGTATTAGGAAGGGAGTTCAACTGCGCGAGAGAGATTATTTTGTCTTGGAGGACAGGGAATGAGAAGAGATTATAAAAGATTTCAAGGACGAGGCATCCCTTGAGTAACATCTTAAAAGAAAGAGTAAGTTTGACCCAGGCAAAGTGGAAGAAAGGGCTTTTCAGAAAACTCGTATTTTAGAAATAGTACTTTTGTTTGAAATGCCACATGTGCCATGTGGGGATTCTGGAGCATCAAGAAGAGGAACAGAAATGACAGGAAATCAGCTGGAAAGGTAGGCTGTGCTCATATAATGGACTGCCTTGTATGCCAAGCTATGAAGTATGAGCCTAATTTGGAAACCAGAGGAGTCATTGATAAATTTGAGCAGAAAAGTTATAGAATACAAAGTATACCTCTGGAAAATGAGCTGATAACAGTGTGTTAGATGGGCTGAGGAGGTGGAGATGGGGGATTAAAAGGGGTATTAAGTAGCTATTGCAGATGACTCAACTAGGGATCACGAGAGAAAAAAAGACACAACCAGGGACTGATCTGGGGGAGCACCAGAAGAAAGTGAGAGGCGATATAAAGCATATGAGATAGGAGGAATACAATCTGCAGAGTTTGTAAAAGGATTTCATGTTGGGGCAAAAGGGAAAAGAAAGGATCAAAAAGTGTCTCTGGAGATTTCAGCCTGGGTTTAAAGTCTATCAACAAATAGGAGGAATGCAGGAGGAGGAGGAGATAGTGGAAAGAAGGAGAGACAACAGAACACGCTGAGTTTCTGGAGGAACGTTCAGGCAGTGAGTGATGGTAAATGTGTAGCAACTGGCTCTTGGGGAGTGGGGAAGAGAGAAATTTGCAGCCTATGCCAATTTCCGTAGTGTAAATTCTCCCACTGCAGCTGCTTTCAGGCTACCAACATGACATCACTGATGACTGAACATGGAGTTGGGAAGAGATGCTAACATTTGGCTCTAGAGAGCCACTACAAGCCAGCTCCAGCACACCACTGCACCCAGTAAAAATGTTTAACAGATGTTTGAGAGGGAAGTCAGGAGTTGAGCCAAGAGTGTTCCTTATTGTCCAGTAAACAAAATGTGATTCTTTACAAGACAAAGTTAACACCATGGCTACAGACAGACTTGAGCATCCTTACTGATGTGCTCCAACGTCAGCCAAAAGCCACAAATAAGTTCTCTCATTCTCTGTTACCAACATTCATGTAAACACCATAAAAGAGTGCTGACAGCAACCAATGAGTTTATGCTAGCTTTATTTTTCATAATGTCCTAGGAAGATTCCTCCTTTAACATTTACCACTGTTTTGCCTACCATGAAATGGTAACTAAGTGTTTTGCTAAATCAATTTAAAGGTTGCTTTGTTTCACTGCCACCTTTGCAAGTACCTCGGGGCTCGGCTGCCTAATGTTTTATGACTCCTAATAATGCTGCTCAATCATAGTATGCAATTTGGCTTTAAAAAAAAAAACATATGCTCCTCTTTATCTCTTTCCAGGTGCATAAAAATCTAGCAACATGACTGATTACTCTTGGGGCAGTCAGTGATGCTATGAGGCTATTGTGTGGAAGAAGAAATTTAAAGGGTGAAAAAAAGTGAATAGCGCATATAAAGGTAATGGTTGAAAATCACACACTGGGGAAGAATATAGGAGGAAAGAGGACAAAAAAGAATGGTCAAAAAGGATTTTACCATGACTCAACAGTGAAAAGTTATAATTTCTCACCCATATCTTTCCAGTGATAGCACAGATATCATCATATGCCTTCTTCGGGATACAGCAGCCAGTTAAGTATTTTTGTGCAACTACTTCTTATAATAATACTTAAAGGGACATAAACTCTTCATTCCCCACACAGCAGCCAAATTTTCTTTTAAAAGTATAAAACAAATCATAGCACTCCTCTAATCAAAAGTTTCCAAAGATGTCTCGTCACATTAAAAATACAATCTACCTAAGCCCTAATCGTGGTCCACATGCCCTTGATGATCTATCTAAGCCCTTCCTGCTTTACATTCTCGTCTCTATTTACCAGCCTTAGCTCACTACCTTCCACCCGGGCTGGACTTCCTTCTTTTCCTTAAATAGGCAGATCATGGAGGGTAAAATTGTTCAAATTGTTTCGACTTCTTAAGAGTGCATCTATTGTGCTTGTGTGTGTTAGTTTAGCCAAGCTTGTTGCTGCCTCTGGCTGGAACGATCTTCCAGTCTTACTGAAGAGGAGTGGCTCATGCCTTCTCAATTTTCAGGCCAATATTACCTTCTCAGACATTCCTTCCCTAACCACCAGTATCTAAAATAACCCCCACTCCCACTCTACCACCCTCTCTCAAATCAGAAATTATACTATTTAGTTGATTACCAGTTTATTTTTGGTTGCTCTCCCCAACTAGAATGTAAGCTCCATGAGGGACCTTGTCTATCTAATTTCCTGCTAAATCCCCAGCAACTAGCATATTCATTAGCATAAAGAAGGTGCTCAATAAACATTTTTGGGATGAAGAATGCTCCCACTCCCATTAGATGGAAGGACACATTTTTATGAAAGAAAAACAAAAGAATGACCAACCAGTCCTGTCTCCTCCATCCAGTCCTCCATTATTCTAAATATAATGCCCTGCCACCATGAATGCCACGTTAAAGTAACGCAACAGGTTGAATAATTTAAATGCATGATTTGGGATCCTGCATAGAACCAGAGACAGGCCATTTTAAAGAAACACCAAGATTGTGTGTGCTGGGACTTCCCTGGTGGCGCAGTGGTTAAGAATCTGCCTGCCAATGCAGGGGACATGGGTTTGAGCCTTGGTCCGGGAAGATCCCACATGCCATGCAGCAACTAAGCCCGTGCGCCACAACGACTGAGCCTGTGCTCTAGAGCCCGCAAACCACAACTACTGAGCCCGCGTGCCACAACTACTGAAGCCCGCACGCCTAGAGCCCGTGCTCCGCAACAAGAGAAGCCACTGCAATGAGAAGCCTGCACAACACAACGAAGAGTAGCCCCACTCGCGGCAACTAGAGAAAGCCTGCGTTCAGCAACGAAGACCCAATGGAGCCAAAAATAAAATTAATTAATTAATGAATGTAAAAAAAAAGGATTGTGTGTGCTGATTTCTCTGTGGTATACTGAGAGCAGCCCCCAGTACTTCCCAGGATGCCCTGCAGTAAGGGAAGGTACACGTAGGTAGGAGTTTCCTTCAGTCACTCATTCATCCACCTAGCATTTACTAAGCACCTGCTACACATTGTGCTGAGAACTGATGATCTAAAGATGAGGAGTCAAAATTTTGATACTATACGATCAACATTACCATAGAGATATGAAGAAAGGACATGGAGATATCAGAGAAGAAAATGAGCAATCGAGTTGGGAATATGGGTAATATACTTGAGAAAACTTCAATGAATGGGGGACCAATAATCACCAATGATTTTAGTTTTATAAACAAGGAAAGGAAGGCTAGCAGGGAGAATAGCGAATATAAAGCCATTAAGCCCTGAAATGACACTACCTATTTGGGGAATTACAAATAACTTTATATGACATGAGTGGTTGCATATATGTGGGGGAGGGCTGTAGTTTCACCAAATCATAACAAAGACAACACAGACAAGAGAACTACAGGCTATCTATCTACAACTATAAGGGCAAAAAATACTGTATGAAATATAATTATATAGAACCCAACAGTACATTAAAAGAATAACATATCAAACCAAGCAGGGTTTGTTTTAGGAATGCAAGGTTCGTTTGATATCAAGATATTTAATGATATAATTTTTCACATTAATAGATGACACAAGAATAACTATATATTCATGTTGACAGATGCAATAAAATATGTAATAAATTAAACATTTATTCCTGATTTTAAACATGGTAAAACTGAAATAAAAGAATGCTTATTTAATACAATGAACAGCATCTATCTCAATTTAAGGAGCCAGAATTATTAAGTAGCAGTATTCTTAAAGTTATATCCTCTAAAATTACACAAGAAGTCAAACAATAGACATAGATTTTAGAAAGGGCAAAATTATACTTACTTGCAAATGATATGATTGTCTATAACTAGGGAACTTCAAAAAAATAAGTTGTAAAAACAGCTTTACTAAATGCCAGTAATAACTGCTTGGGAAATACACTGTACATAAAAATTCAATTCACAATACTAACAAGTCAATGTCACAGAAGACTAAAAATGCAGAATCTATATGAAGCAAACAACAAAATGTGCATACCTGTGTAAATGAAGAGTGATTTCCTCACATAATATAGTTGACTTTATTTTATATTTAAAAATTCTGTATTCTGTAAGTATTAATAATGTGATAAGAATCAAAAAAATAAATTTAAAGAAAATACTTAAAAAAAATCTCTTTGGTTGCATAGTGGAAACTGGGCATAGAGGCAGAATTTGTGTCAATAGTAGGGGACGGATGCACTTGAGGGAGGAGGGAGAGAAAGTGGAAGCACAAAGAGATGATGACGGGGCTTCCCTGGTGGCGCAGTGGTTGAGAGTCTGCCTGCCAATGCAGGGGACACGGGTTCGAGCCCTGGTCTGGGAAGATCCCACATGCTGCGGAGCAACTGGGCCCGTGAGCCACGACTACTGAGCCTGCGCGTCTGGAGCCTGTGCTCCGCAAGAAGAGAGGCCTCGACAGTGAGAGGCCCGCGCACCGCGATGAAGAGTGGCCCCCACTTGCCGCAACTAGAGAAAGCCCTCGCACAGAAATGAAGACCAAACACAGCCATAAATAAATAAAATAAAATAAATAAAAATTAAAAAAAAAAGAAAGAGATGATGACGGTCTGCACCAAGGCAATGATGGTTACTAATGCAACCAAGGCAGTGGATTTTAGATATGTTTAAGAGCTTACATCAACACGATTCAGGAAATGGCTGAATGTTTGCACATGAGAGTTAAAGGAGAGAGAAAAATCAACGACTTATACATTCAACAAATATTTGCTGAGTACCTTCTATGTGCTAGGCACTAAATTAGGCACTGGGAGCATGGATAATTAAGTGAGAAGACACATTAGTTTCGCAACCTCCTAGGAGAGAGAATAGATTAAAAGTATAGTTTCAACCCACGAGAAGCCTACACGTATTTCTTTAAGTACAAACAAAAAAAATCTAATATAGACATTAATTAGCTGGAAATTAGGAAGAAATTATGCTTTCAAATTAAAGAATAGCTAGAGGAGATTCTGAAAGTGTTGAATTAATGGAGAAGAATGTAGAACTGCAGGGAAAGGTAGATTTAAAACTAATCTGTGAATTTGGCTCAAATGCAGAAGCAGCCAGACCCATAATTCAGGAGACTACAAAGTGAAATTTCGAAGTGAAAGAGAACCCAGGCCTCTCAACCACTCCTCTCAACCCTGATTACACCTTAGAATCACCAGGAAGCTTTAAACAACTCTGATGCTGGGGGCCACAACTGGCAGAGATTCTGACTTAATTGGCCCAGATGTGGCCAGAGTATCAACAAACCCCCAGGTGACTCCCTGGTGCAGCTCGGATGGAGAACCCCAGACGCTGATCCTCATCACTAGCAGATCTTGATTCTTGGTCTAGATACTGACTCCAATGAAACACAGCTAAGGAGGCCCTATTCTTAGTGTTCACAGATTGCGCTAGCCCGTAATTCTCCACAGGAATCATCATAATCAATAAACTCACATTTTTTAGAATAGAGCAACTAAGATGTTTAGGATCTTCTCCAAGTTAAACAGCTTTTCTAACCTTAAAAGTGCTGAAAGCACATTATAGTCTGATGATTTTCTTCTACCTCTGTTGTATAAATAAAATTATGGGGTGATAATATAAGCCTGCTCCCCCTAAATTTGCACTAAAATAATTTTACTTAATTTTAGAAATACTGTATTTCTTATAATTGTATCCATCTCTGCAATATTCTCTAAAGAAAGAATTCTGATGTTAAAGAATGCAATATAAGTATAAAAACTGATTGGAAGAGTTTCTATGAACTCCAAGAATGTTCTATTTGCCCATTAACCTTTGCACAAGAATCAGTTAACTGCTGAGGCAAATGTTATTTAAGACCTTGGATGAAAACCATCCCTGTGTACATATATCATAACTCAGAAAAATGAACAATCTTGGTTATTATTAGAAACACTTCAAAGAAGGAACTGTAATCTTCTCCCTCAAAGCCCTTTACTTACAATTTTCCTTCAACTAAAGGTCACTGCAAAACCAGAATTCTTTAAGGGAAGAATGAAGGAGTCAAGGGCAAATGACAGGCTGCAAGAGGTTTCTTGTTAGCAAGGCTTTCTCTCCAACCAAACCGGCTTCTATTTCTCATGGCTTTGCCCTATAGGCCTGGCACTGTATGCAGGCAAATTCACTAAGGGGCTGAAGGTCCAGCTGAACTCTGTCCCATGGTCCTTTTACTTGAACTAGCAGCCTTGGCCTCACCTGAGGCCTCACAAGAGTTTTTTTAGAAATGTAGAATCTCAGCCCTACCCCAAGCTATTGAACCATATTCTATACTTTAACAAGATTTCTGGGGATTTGAATGTGCATTCAAGTTTGAGAAGTACCGATCTAGAACAGAGCTACTGAGTGTACAGCAGCTTCAGCATCACCCAGGAGCTAGGTAGAAATGGAAGAATCGGGCTCCATCCCAGACCTACTCAATCAGAATCTCGAAGGTGGAGCCTGGGGCCCAGGAATCACCATTTCACCTGGAGTGTAATTTACCTGGAGCTCTCCCGGCAATTCCTGCGCACAGCCAGGTTTGAGAAGCAGCAGTCTAGAGCCTTGCCCCTACCTTCAAAGCACTGCTTTCAAACAAGGCTGGGCCTGAAGACAGTCCATCAGAGTAGAAGGAGGGAAAAACAACTTCTGTTTATATTTACTATTATGCTACCTTATTTTAATTTACATTTTCATATTTTATAAGGTACGTGATGTGCTAATATTGAAATACATATGTAATTATATATGATATAATGTATGTGTATACTGCAATATATGTGTAGTGTATGTGTATATTACACATATGTGTGTAATATGTATATTATATATAAATATATATGTGTAATATAAATATGTATTATAAAGGATATGTGTTCAAACAATCTTTTACTCATAGGAGTGAGTATTTAAAGACATTCGGAGACTGGTTATTGGTCCTAGTGACCCATTCACTGGTATAGTGAAATCAGCTTTGGGAGGTATCACAAGTAATATGCTTCTAATAATATTTTCAATATACAAATTCATAATTTGCTTATTGATAAATTAGAATTCAAATTAGATTCAAAGTTGTCACCATAATAATATGACTCTGTCACTTACATTCTGTCACGTTCACCTATTGACCATTTATGCACCTATCCATCGTTCCCCAAACACTTATATGGTATTTATTAACTACTATACTCCTAACGCTAAGAATAAAGCAATGACGCAGACAAATATGATCCCACCCTTATGTCCTAATGACACTCCCAAACTGGGTCCACAATCAAGCAACTCATCACCACAGTTGAGATGAAGGCTGTGATTAGAGACATAGAGCTGAGAGAACTGAGCAGAAGGAGTAAATCTGGTCTGGAAATTGGGGTTGGATTCTCTGAAAAACTGATAACTTGGGCTGAGACCAAAGGATGAGTAGGAGTTAAATGGAAGAGAAAAGGGAGAGGTTGTAGCTTCAGAATGGGATGGTACAATATATCACCCATCCTCTATGCCACAGCCAGAGGTTATGTTTATCATCTGAGGATAAATCTTGAGTTCTCACTCCTCAGAAGTTTCAGAATAAAATGATAAATCCAGTGGTTTGAGAGCTCAGTCTTAAGTTTTTGCAGAGCATACTTTTAATTTCCCTTTTGTAAAAAAAATCAAAATATTGGGTCCTGATCCATTTTCCCATCCCCAGCCCCACTAAAGATGTCTGAGAGTATTAAAAACAAATCTTTCACAAAGATGGAAATCTTCTAATGTGTGTATCTCTAAAATACTCCTATTATCAAGGCTGCTGGTAAATTTAATTTTGTTCCTATTTTCATGGTGATTTCATTGTATGGAAAATACAGCTGCATTCCTCAAAGACTTTGCCATGTGCCTCAAAGAGTTTACTATGTGCTTCATTTACTCAGCCCCTCCCTCAACAAACATGCATTGAGCATCTACTATGTGTGAGGCCAGGACACTGAGCAAGGCAGGTGGAGTCCCAGCCCTCATGGAGCTACATGTTGGGCAGGGAACAGCCAAGTAATCAGGCACTTAACACTTAACAGAGCCATGGTAAGAGTTACAAGGAATGTCGTAGGATGAACCTCCTCTGAGTCCCAATCCTGAGCTAGGGAGCACTGAGACAGAGGTCTAAACTCGGTCTGGGAAGTCAGGGATGAAGTTTCTAAGGCTGGCCCTTGGTGGAGAAAGGTTTTCTTTTTCTTTCAAAATGCTAATAATCAGTGCTTCCTTAGCTCCTTCTAGTTCTGCTAGTTCCTAGCTATGGGAAGGCTTTTTATAGACGAACAAAAGTAAAGGTCATCTTTTTCAAGTGCAGGAAAAGTCCTTGCTCTATATTTCTTTGGTCCTTCACAATGCCCTAAAATTGACACACTGCACTGGGTATGCCATTATTGATAGATGCTCAATAAATGTGACTGTTATTTGATTGACAAGTAAAAGGGAAGAAAACTTTTTTTCTTCTGAAGTCCTGGGTGATGCTCATTGAATAGCAATCAAGCTTAACTCAGAGTTGTGTCAACAATAAGGGGAAATTTGTATTTCATTCTTACACTAAAGGTTCTCCTAATGAAAACTGACTCTATAATTCTTTTTTGTTTAATATTCATGACCAAAATTCTCAGGGGTCAAGGAGAAAGGTGTGTAGAATGCAAACAAAGAATAAACTTCAGGAGTGGAAGACTAAAAACCAAGTCACTTTTTAAGTATAAATAAACTTAGGAAAAATGGAAGGAATTCAGTTTGAAATTATAAACATTAAGAACTTTTGTACAATAAAAAGTAAAGAAACCAAAATATTGAAACTAAAATACCAAGTACTAGCTGTATCCCTGGGCAAGTAACTCAAACTTCTGTTCAAAATGAAATATTTCAAACAGAAAAGAACAGAGAGTAACACGGCAAGTAGCTATGTAACCAGCATTCAGAATTAACAAATGTTAACATTTTGCTATATTTATTTTAGGTTTTTAAAAGAAAGAAAACATTAGAGGTGTAGTAGAAATTCTCCTCAATCCTCTACAGCCCTAATTCCAAGTCCCAAAGGCAAATGAGTATTATTTATAATAATTTCATATTTTTACTTACTACATATAATTGTATCCATGAACAATAAGTGCTATTCTTTTATATTTAAAATCTTACACCAATGATATCACAATGTGTATATCCTTCTTGAGCTTGATTTTTCCACAAAACATTATGTTTTCAAAATGTATGCATACTGATACTAGTACATTTAGTTCATTCAACTTTAACCTAATCATTGACAATAAGGTATTTTCAATTTGGGGCTACTATTGAAAATACTCCCGACCAGAGGGCAGACAGCAGAAGCAAGAAGAACTACAATCCTGCAGCCTGTGGAATGAAAACCACATTCACAGAAAGATAGACAAGATGAAAAGGCAGAGGGCTATGTACCAGATGACGAACAAGTTAAAACCCCAGAAAAACAACTAAATGAAGTGGAGATAGGCAACCTTCCAGAAAAAGAATTCAGAATAATGATAGTGAAGATGATCCAGGACCTCGGAAAAAGAATGGAGGCAAAGATCAAGAAGATGCAAGAAATGTTTAACAAAGACCTAGAAGAATTAAAGAACAAACAAACAGAGATGAGCAATACAATAACTGAAATGAAAACTACACTAGAAGGAATCAATAGCAGAATAACTGAGGCAGAAGAACGGATAAGTGACCTGGAAGACAGAATGGTGGAATTCACTGCCACCGTAAAGAACAAAATAAAGAAAAAAGAAGGCAAAGAAATGAAGACAGCCTAAGAGACCTCTGGGACAACATTAAATGCAACAACATTCGCATTATAGGGGTCCCAGAAGGAGGAGAGAGAGAGAAAGGACCAGAGAAAATATATGGAGAGATTATAGTCGAAAACTTCCCTAGCATGGGAAAGGAAATAGCCACCCAAGTCCAGGAAGCACAGTGAGTCCCATACAGGATAAACCCAAGGAGAAACACGCCGAGACACACAGTAATCAAATTGGCAAAAATTAAAGACAAAGAAAAATTATTGAAAGCAGCAAGGGAAAAATGACAAATAACATACAAGGGAGCTCCCATAAGGTTAACAGCTGATTTCTCAGCAGAAACGCTACAAGCCAGAAGGGAGTGGCATGATATACTTAAAGTGATGAAAGGGAAGAACCTACAACCAAGATTACTCTACCCGGCAAGGATCTCATTCAGATTTGATGGAGAAATCAAAAGCTTTACAGACAAGCAAAAGCTATGAGAATTCAGCACCACCAAACCAGCTCTACAACAAATGCTAAAGGAACTTCTCTAAGTGGGAAACACAAGAGAAGAAAAGGACCTACAAAAACAAACCCAAAACAATTAAGAAAATGGTCATAGGAACATATATATCGATAATTACCTTAAACGTTAATGGATTAAATGCCCCAACCAAAAGACATAGACTGGCTGAATGGATACAAAAACAAGACCCATATATATGCTGTCTACAAGAGACCCACTTTAGACCTAGGGACACATACAGACTGAAAGTGAGGGGATGGAAAAAGATATTCCATGCAAATGGAAATCAAAAGAAAGCTGGAGTAGCAATACTCATATCAGATAAAATAGACTTTAAAATAAAGAATGGTACAAGAGACAAGGAAGGACACTACATAATGATCAAGGGATCAATCCAAGAAGATATAACAATTGTAAATATATATGCACCCAACATAGGAGCACCTCAATACATAAGGCAACTGCTAACAGCTATAAAAGAGGAAATCGACAGTAACACAGTAATACTGCGGGACTTTAACGCCTCACTTACACCAATGGACAGATCATGCAAAATGAAAATAAAAAAGTAAACAGAAGCTTTAAATGACACAACAGACCAGATAGATTTAATTGATATTTATAGGACATTCCATCCAAAACAGCAGATTATACTTTCGTCTCAAGTGCGCACGGAACATTCTCCAGGATAGATCACATCTTGGGTCACAAATCCAGCCTCAGTAAATTTAAGAAAATTGAAATCATATGAAGCATCTTTTCAAACCACAACGCTATGAGATTACAAATGAATTACAGGGGAAAAATATAAAAAACACAAACACATGGAGGCTAAACAATACGTTACTAAATAACCAAGAGATCACTTAAGAAATCAAACAGGAAATCAAAAAATACCTAAACACAAATGACAATGAAAACACGATGATCCAAAACCTATGGGATGCAGCAAAAGCGGTTCTAAAAGGGAAGTTTAAAGCTATAAAAGCCTACCTCAAGAAACAAGACAAATCTCAAATAAACAATCTAACCTTACACCTAAGGGAACTAGAGAAAGAAGAACAAACAAAACCCAAAGTTAGCAGAAGGAAAGAAATCATAAAGATCAGAGCAGAAATAAATGAAATAGAAACAAAGAAAACAATAGCAAAGATCAATAAAACTAAAAGCTGGTTCTTTGAGAAGATAAACAAAACTGATAAACCATTAGCCAGACTCATCAAGAAAAAGAGGGAAAGGACTCAAATCAATAAAATTAGAAATGAAAATGGAGAAGTTACAACGGACAACACAGAAATACAAAGCATCCTAAGAGACTACTACAAGCAACTCTATGCCAATAAAATGGACAACCTGGAAGAAATGGACAAGTTCTTAGAAAGGTATAACCTTCCAAGACTGAACCAGGAAGAAATAGAAAATATGAACGGACCAATCACAAGTAATGAAATTGAAACTGTGATTAAAAATCTTCCAACAAACAAAAGTCCAGGACCAGATGGCTTCACAGGTGAATTCTATCAAACATTTAGAGAAGAGCTAACACCCATCCTTCTCAAACTCTTCCAAAAAATTGAAGAGGAAGGGACACTCTCAAACTCATTCTATGAGGCCACCATCACCCTGATACCAAAACCAGACTAAGATACCACAAAAAAAAGAAAATTACAGACCAATATCACGGATGAATATAGATGTAAAAATCCTCAATAAAATACTAGCAAACAGAATCCAACAACACATTAAAAGGATCATACACAATGATCAAGTGGGATTTATCCCAGGGATGCAAGGATTCTTCAATATATGCAAATCAATCAATGTGATACCCCATATTGACAAATTGAAGAATAAAAACCATATGATCATCTCAATAGATGCAGAAAAAGCTTTTGACAAAATTCAACACCAATTTATGATAAAAACTCTCCAGAAAGTGGGCATAGAGGGAACCTACCTCAACATAATAAAGGCCATATACGACAAACCCACAGCAAACATCATTCTCAATGGTGAAAAACTGAAAGCATTTCCTCTAAGATCAGGAACAAGACAAAGATGTCCACTCTCACCACTATTATTCAACATAGTTTTGGAAGTCCTAGCCACAGCAATCAGAGAAGAAAAAGAAATAAAAGGAATACAAATTGGAAAAGAAGAAATAAAACTGTCACTGTTTGTGGATGACATGATACTATACATAGAGAATCCTAAAAATGCCACCAGAAAACTACTAGAGCTAATCAATGAATTGGGTAAAGTTGCAGGATACAAAATTAATGCACAGAAATCTCTTGCATTCCTATACACGAATAATGAAAAATCTGAAAGAGAAATTAAGGAAACACTCCCATTTACCATTGCAACAAAAAGAATAAAATACCTAGGAATAAACCTACCTAAGGAGACAAAAGATCTGTATGCAGAAAACAGTAAGACACTGATGAAAGAAATTAAAGATGATACCAACAGATGGAGAGATATACCATGTTCTTGGATTGGAAGAATCAATATTGTGAAAATGACTCTACTACCCAAAGCAATCTACAGATTCAATGCAATCCCTATTTAATTACCAGTGGCATTTTTTACAGAACTAGAACAAGAAACCTTAAAATTTGTATGGAGACACAAATGACCCCAAATAGCCAAAGCAGTCTTGAGGGAAAAAAACAGAGCTGGAGGAATCAGACTCCCTGACTTCAGACTATACTACAAAACTACAGTAATCAAGACATATGGTACTGGCACAAAAAGAGAAACATAGATCAATGGAACAAGATAGAAAGTCCAGAGATAAACCCACGCACCTATGGTCAACTAATCTATGACAAAGCAGGCAAGGATATACAGTGGAGAAAAGACAGTCTCTTCAATAAGTGGTGCTGGGGAAACTGGACAGCTACATGTAAAAGAATGAAATTAGAACACTCCCTAACACCATACACAAAAATAAACTCAAAATGGATTAGAGACCTAAATGTAAGACCAGACACTATAAAACTCTTAGAGGAAAACATAGGAAGAACACTCTTTGACATAAATCACAGCAAGATCTTTTTTGATCCACCTCCTAGAGTACTGGAAATAAACACAAAAATAAACAAATGGGACCTAATGAAATTTCCAAGCTTTTGCACAGCAAAGGAAACCATAAACAAGACAAAAAGACAACCCTCAGAATGCAAGAAAATATTTGCAAACGAATCAATGGACAAAGGATTAATCTCCAAAATATATAAACAGCTCATGCAGCTCAGTAATAAAGAAACAAACAACCCAATCCAAAAATGGGCAGAAGACCTAGATAGACATTTCTCCAAAGAAGACATACAGATGGCCAAGAAGCACATGAAAAGCTGCTCAACATCACTAATTATTAGAGAAATGCAAATCAAAACTACAATGAGGTACCACCTCACACCAGTTAGAATGGGCATCATCAGAAAATCTACAAACAACAAAAGCTGGAGAGGGTGTGGAGAAAAGGGAACCCTCTTGCACTGTTGGTGGGAATGTAAATTGATACAGCCACTATGGAGAACAGTATGGCGGTTCCTTTAAAAACTAAAAATAGAATTACCATATGACCCAGCAATCCCACTACTGGGCATATACCCAGAGAAAACCATAATTCAAAAAGACACATGCACCCCAATGTTCATTGCAGCACTATTTACAATAGCCAGGTCATGGAAGCAACCTAAATGCCCGTCGACAGATGAATAGATAAAGAAGATGTGGTACATACATACAATGGAATATTACTCAGCCATAAAAAGGAACGAAATTGGGTCATTTTTTGAGACGTGGATGGATCTAGAGATTGTCATACAGAGTGAATTAAGTCAGAAAGAGAAAAACAAATATCGTATATTAACACATGCATGTGGAACCTAGAAAAATGGTACAGATGAACCGGTTTGCAGGGCAGAAGTTGAGACACAGGTGTAGAGAACAAACATATGGACACCAAGGGGGGAAAGCCGTGGGGGGGTGGGGATGGTGGTGTGATGAATTGGGCGATTGGGATTGACATGTATACACTGATGTGTATAAAATTGATGACTAATAAGAACCTACTGTATAAAAAAGTAAATTAAATAAAATTTAAAAATTAAAAAAAAAAAAAACTTCCAATAGGCATCCATCCACATATATGTATGTTTGCTTTTTGAGAATTTAAATAATTTAACTGTATTGTATGTTATATCAATCTTTGGCACATTTGGAGACTTCCTGGAGTCTAATAAATGGTCAATTTTTGACAACATTCAATGAATTCCTTAATAAATGTATATTCTTTGAATGCAGAGTTCTATATATGTCTGTTGAATCACACTTAATTCTAATTGTTCAAATTTTCCATATTCTTAAACCAATTTTTCAGCTTGACATATCCATTTCTGAGAGTAGTGTGTTAAAATCTTTCCTTGTGATTAAGGAGTTGTCAAATTCTGCTTATAAGTTGGACAATTTTTGAGGTTTATGAGAAAGTGACATGATTAGGATTGGACGTATGCATGACGGTAATACCTTCTTAGCATATTGTTTCTAATATCTCGTCTTTACTTTTTTCACCTTTAATTTTATTTTATCTGATATTATTGCTATAACAGCTTTCATTGGTCAGTATTAGGATATATTTTCTCTATCTCTTTACTTTCAATCTTTCCGTACCATTCTCTTAGGTGTTCCTTTTGCAAACCACATTTAATCATATATAACTACTTTTTTAGAAATCCAATTTGAGAGTCTATAATTTTTAATAGGCAACTTTAATCCACTTATAATTTTCCAATTACTGATCTATTTGAATTTTTGTCTTCCATCTTTTTCTGATTTTTATTTATAATAGTTTTTCTTCTTTATTTCCCTACTTCCTACATTCTATCACCTTTAGGACAACAAAATCTTGTTACTGTCCTATCCATCAACCCTGTTACTGGTTGTTTACCTTATAGAAATAATTAAGAGATCAGAAAGCATATGTACATGAGGATGTTCCATGAAGCATTATCTATAATAATGCTAGAAACATATGTCCCACCATAGAGAACATGATGAAATAGTTTACAACCATTACAAATATTTCTGAAGCCTACATAGCATAATGAGAAAATGCTGAATGATGTATTAGGAGGAAAAGCAGAAAGCAAAATTCTGTGTATATCATGTGTACTGCTATTTCTAGCATGTAGAGATATGCTGGTGTTTGGTTGAAAGAGGTTCAGGCCATCTGGTTCTCAACTTGGAGCAGCACTGCCCTTCTCTGCTGTGGGTGCTATTTGTACTCTGGCACATGCGTTCTGAACATTTGACTCAGCTGTGTCACAAACCCTTAGTTTTTAACTCTCAGCAGTCCTAGCCAGTGATATATGTACGCAACCAGAAAAGTTCTCCTGAATTCACTGTGTTAGTCAGGGTTCTCCAGAGAAACAGAACTAATAGGAATATATGTATATGTATTATGTGTGTGTGTATAAAAGGAGAGATTGAGAGATTTTGATATTTATTCTAAAGAACTAGCTCACAAATTGCAGAAGCTAGCGAGTTCAGACTCTTCAGGGTAGGCCAGCAGGCTGGAGATACAGGGAAGAAATGATGCTGTAGTTCATGAAGGCAGTCTGCTGGCAGAATTTCCTCTTCTTTGAGGGAGGTCAGCCTTTTTCCAATCAGGGATTAGATGAGACCCACCCACATTACAAAGAGTAATCTGCTTTACTCAAAGCCTACTTTGAGTAAAATGTTAACCTCATCTAAAATATATCTTCTGAGAAACATCTAGAATGTTTAACCAAATATCTGGGTGCCATTGCCCAGCCAAACTGACACAAAAAATTAACCATCACACTCACCTTGTTCATGTTATTCATTCATCTATCCATCCATCCAGCAAATTTTCACTGAATACCAAATATGTGCCAGGTATTGTTGTCTTCCACTAACCCAAGGTAAGGTTCTCCCCTCATGACAATAAATCCCAGATCAACTGGCCACCCTCCCACCCACAGGGAATCTGCTCTGGAAATGTTCCTCCCCTTTAAGCAGGGAAGGCCCTATAAAGAAAGAGAAGATGCAAATATGAATAGCATCGTGCAGAGATAGTGGGATAACTTCTTTTAAATTACCTTTTGTGATTCGAAGTTTTATTTTGTTTTGTTTTAATAAAATGGAGTAAAAGAATTCAAGCCTTTCCTGAGAAAAAGTAAAGTGGAAAAACCATAACAAAGAAATGCATTGAAGGTAGAAATTCAGTTCTCAGGGATTTTCAGAGGTTTATGCTTAAATCTTTAACACAAGGAGTAAAAGTTCTGGAAAATGCGTTTTCATCCCCTTAGGATGTCCTGCATTTATTACATTAGCAGAGTGTCCTTTTAACTGGCCTTACAGCAACCTTTCTGATGCCAAATTGGCAGAACATCTTCTATCTCAACCTTCTGTTTTGGGGTGAAAAATGATTTTTGAAGCAAGTTTGGCTTGTGTTGTGCAAAGACTTTTCAGAGACCCACAGCTTCCAAGGTATTAAATAACGGCTGACAAAAATGAAAAGTAAAAGATAATAGTAAACAGGGCAATAATAACAGCACTTTAGAATATCTTTCTTCAGGTTATCATAAAGGTCCTGGGGTTAAGAGGATAATTATTTTATTGTTTAGTTATTTATAGTTATAGAAACTAAATATCAAGAGTGATTGTCGGGCTTCCCTGGTGGCACAGTGGTTGAGAATCTGCCTGCTAATGCAGGGGACACGGGTTTGAGCCCTGGTCTGGGAAGATTCCACATGCCGCAGAGCAACTAGGCCCGTGAGCCACAACTACTGAGCCTGTGCGTCTGGAGCCTGTGCTCCGCAACAAGAGAGGCCACGATAGTGAGAGGCCCACGCACCACAATGAAGAGTGGCCCCCGCTTGCCGCAACTAGAGGAAGCCCTCGCACAGAAACGAAGACCCAACACAGCCAAATAAAATAAATAAATAATAATTAAAAAAAAAAAAAAAGAGTGATTGTCAACAAACGGCTTACTATTACTTATGACTTTTTGACCTGGAAGGGCCTGGGATAAGATATGGCCTCCTGACATATCCTTCTGAGGAGATGAGTTCAGTGCTTCTGACTCAAGGTACCTTAGAGACATCCTGATAAGCTTAGTACTTTTGACTCTGGTGGTCTTATAAAAATGGCTCTCACAAGTGGAAAGAGTAGACTTTTAAATTCAGAAATACCTAAATTTCTGCAGTGGCCTCCCAATGATGAATGAGGCAATTTGCCCTAACGCTCTAACATTTTATTGTATCATAAATAATTTCCAAAAACTTAAGGGCAGGTGAGATTCTCCTTGGGAGGGTATGGATTTACATTTATTTTAAGAGTCTGCCCCTAAAGCATTTAATAAATGTTATTGTCTATGTACCAATAATAGTACCCATTAATAGGAAAAACAATGACTTGAGAATCCCAATTGGCTTTTGGAAGTTTATTAATGCATTATTGCTGGACTGGAATAATCTTTTCGTTGTAGTTGTCATTGTTGTGTTTATGGATGTTTGATTTTGTTAAGAATCATGACAAGAGTTGTTTGGAAAGGTAAAAAAATAAAACATTTAATTAAAAAACTTGATCTCTAAAGTTTCAAAATCTCTTCTAACTTTCACAGTTCTGTAATTCTGAAAAGTGAATAATTCAGAAAGACAAAGAAAATGAGCTATAGAGATCTACTACCTGACAAGTTTTCTTTCTCTGTAAATATAGGAATGAATCGATAAACTGAATAAGGCAAAAGAAAAGGCTGATGGAAAAATTATATTCCATCTTAGAAATTCTTACTTTATCTTCATTAGAAAGAAGAAGGCATCCAACCATCCATCTATTCATTCATCTCTCCATCCATTTTGCCATCCATCCAATATTTTGCTGTATACCACTACTGCCTACTACTAGGTAATGGTATTGCAGACATGAGTAAGACAAGAAGGTTCCTGTCCTCATGGAGTTTATATGCTACCTCATTTTTATCCCACTCTCTCATCAGTACAAAAGGATATGAGTTTTTCATGTTTTTTTTTTTTAACTTAAGAACTAATGCCATCACATTAAAAGATGCTGGACATCAACAGTCAACAAGTAAATGCAAACCAAAGCCACAGTGAGAGATACCACTTCACCCTCACTAGGATGGCTATCACCTGATTGATGCCCGCTGTTTATCAGATGGCAGTTTAAGGCTCCGTTCCTCAGGACATCTTACCTACAGCCCAAGACCACATCAGGTTTACATTAAAGCATCTCACAACTCCTCTCATCTTCCTTGATCACACTTTACTCTTATCGCAGTTTGCAATTATATTTACTGATGTGATTACTTAATGTCTTTCTCCTAGCTAGATTGTAAACTCAGTGAGAACAGAGATCCTGCCTCTTTTATCTGCATATGTATCCCCCATGCCTAGCACAGTTCTTGGGAACTACTAGGCACTTGGGAAATGCTTTTGAATGAATTCATGAGTTGGGTTCTTAATGGTCAATAAAGAAAAACAAAATGCAAAAGAACCTCAGTGCTAATATGAGCAAGACTTCATAAATGAACAATTCACATGTCAAATCTGGTTTGAAAAGCAAAAGTACAAAGGAATGAGGAGAATCCATAAATAGCAACTACTGGATACAGTCAGGATTAAAAAGTCAAGTAGTGAGGGCGGACCTTCAAGATGGCAGAGGAGTAAGATGTGGAGATCACCTTCCTCCCCACAAATACATCAAAAGTACATCTACATGTGGAACAACTCCTACACAACACCTACTGAATGCTGGCAGAAGACCTCAGACCTCCCAAAAGGCAAGAAACTCCCCACGTACCTGGGTAGGGCAAAAGAAAAAAGAAAAAACAAAGACAAATGAATAGGGATGGGACCTGCACCAGTGGGAAGGAGCTGTGAAGGAGGAAAAGTTTCCACAAACTAGGAAGCCCCCTCACTGGTGGAGGCCGGGGGTGGCGGACGGGGGGAGCTTCAGAGCCACGGAGGAGAGCGCAGCAACAGGGGTGCGGAGGGCAAAGTGGAGAGATTCCCACACAGAGGATCGGTGCCAACCAGCACTCACCAGCCTGAGAGGCTTGTCTGCTTACCGGGTGGGGCTGGGGGCGGGGGCTGGGAACTGAGGCTCAGGCTTCGGAGGGTAGATCCCAGGGAGAGGACTGGGGTTGGCTGCATGAACACAGCCTGAAGGGGGCTAGTGCGCCACAGCTAGCCAGGAGGGAGTCTGGGAAAAAGTCTGGAGCTGCCTAAGAGTCAAGAGACCATTGTTTCCGAGTGCTCGAGGAGAGGGGATTCAGAGCACTGCCTAAATGAGCTCCAGAGAGAGGCGTGAGCCGTGGCTATCAGCACAGACACTAGAGATGGGCAGGAAATGCTAAGGCTGCTGCTGCAGCCACCAAGAATACTGTGTGCAAGCACAGGTCACTATCTACACCTCCCCTCCTGGGAGGCTGTGCAGCCCGTCACTGCCAGGGTCCCGTGATCCAGGGACAACTTTTCCCAGAGAACACACGGTGCACCTCAGGCTGTTGCAACATCACACTGGCCTCTGCCGCTGCAGGCTCACCCCGCATTCCGTATCCCTCCCTCCCCCTGGCCTGAGTGAGCCAGAGCCCCCTAATCAGCTGCTCCTTTAACCCCCTCCTGTCTGGGTGAAGAACAGACACCAGAGAGCGACCTACATGCAGAGGCAGGGCCAAATCCAAAGCTGAACCCCAGGAGCTGTGCGAGCAAAGAAGAGAAAGGGAAATATCTCTGTGCAGCCTCAGGAGCAGCAGATTAAATCTCCACAATCAACCTGATGTACCCTGCATCTGTGGAATACCTGAATAGACAACGAATCATCCCATAATTGAGGTGGTGGACTTTGGGAGCAACTGTAGACTTGGGGTTTGTTGTATGCGACTGACTAGTTTCTGATTTATATGTTTATCTTAGTTTAGTTTTTAGCGCGTGTTATCATTGGTGGATTTGGTTTTTTTTGTTTTTGTTTTTTTTACAGTCTCATTGGGCAGGAAGGTTAAGATGCATGGCAAAGCTGTGTGCTTTTTTTTTTTTTTTTTTTTTTTTGGTTGTGTTGGGTCTTTGTTTCTGTGCGAGGGCTTTCTCTAGTTGTGGCAAGCAGGGGCCACTCTTCATCGCGGTGCATGGGCCTCTCTTGTTGCGGAACACAGGCTCCAGATGCGCAGGCTCAGTAATTGTGGCTCACGGGCCTAGTTGCTCTGCAGCATGTGGGATCTTCCCAAACCAGGGCTCGAACCCATGTCCCCTGCATTGGCAGGCATTCTCAACCACTGCACCACCAGGGAATCCCTGGTGGATTTGTTTATTGGTTTGGTTGCTCTCTTCTTTTTTTTTAAATTACTTTTTAAATTTTTTATTTTAATAATATTTTTAAAAGAATTTTATTTTAATATCTTTATTTTATTTTATTTTATTTATTTCTTTTTTTTTCTCCCTTTTCTTCTGAGCCATGTGGCTGACAGGGCCTTGGTGCTCCGGCTGGGTGTCAGGCCTGAGCCTCTGGGGTGGGAGAGCCGAGTTCAGGACATTAGACCACCAGAGACCTCCCAGCCCAACATAATATCAACTGGCAAGAGCTCTCCATCTCAATGCCAAGACCCAGCTCCACTCAATGACCAGCAAGCTCCAGTGCTGGACACCCCATGCCAAACAACTAGCAAGACAGGAACACAACCCCACCCATTAGCAGAGAGGCTGCCTAAAATCATAATAAGGTCACAGACACCCCAAAACAAACCACCGGATGTGGACCTGCCCACCAGAAAGACAAGAACCACCCTCATCCACCAGAACACAGGCACTACTCCCCTCCACCAGGAAGCCTACAAAACCCACTGAACCAACGTTACCACTGAGGGCAGACACCAAAAACAAGAGGAGCTAGGAACGTGCAGCCTGTGAAAAGGAGACCCCAAACACAGTAAGTTAAGCAAAATGAGAAGACAGAGAAACACACAACAGATGAAGGAGCAAGGTAAAAGCCCACCAGACCAAACAAATGAAGAGGAAATAGGCAGTCTACCTGAAAAAGAATTCAGAGTGATGATAGTAAAGATGATCCAAAATCTTGGAAATAGAATGGAAAAAATACAATAAACGTTTAACAAGGACCTAGAAGAACTAAAGAGTAAACAAACAATGATGAACAACACAATAAATGAAATAAAAAATACTCTAGAAGGAATCAATAGCAGAATAACTGAGGCAGAAGAACGGATAAGTGACCTGGAAGGTAAAATAGTGGAAATAACTATCACAGAGCAGAATAAAGAAAAAAGAATGAAAAGAATTGAGGACAGTCTCAGAGACCTCTGGGACAACAATAAATGCACCAACATTCCAATTATAGGGGTCCCAGAAGAACAAGAGAAAAATAAAGGCACTGAGAAAATATTCAAAGAGATTATAGTTGAAAACTTCCCTAATATGGGAAAGGAAATAGTCAATCAAGTCCAGGAAACACAGAGAGTCCCATACAGGATAAATCCAAGGAGAAACACATCAAGACACATGTTAATCAAACTATTAAAAATTAAATACAAAGAAAAAATATTAAAAGCAGCAAGGGAAAAGCAACAAATAACATATAAGGGAATCCCCATAAGGTTAACAGCTGATCTTTCACCAGAAACTGCAAGCCAGAAGGGAGTGGCAGGACATATTTAAAGTGATGAAAGGGAAAAACCTACAACCAAGATTACTCTACCTGGCAAGGATCTCATTCAGATTCGATGGAAAAATTAAAACCTTTATAGACAAGCAAAAGCTAACAGAATTCAGCACCACCAAACCAGTTCTAGAACAAATGCTAAAGGAACTTCTCTAGGCAGGAAACACAAGAGAAGGAAAAGACCTACAATAACAAACTGAAAACAATTAAGAAAATGGGAATAGGAACATACATATCGATAATTACCTTAAACGTGAATGGATTAAATGCTCCAACCAAAAGACATAGACTGGCTGAATGGATACCAAAACAAGACCTGTATATACGCTGTCTACAAGAGACCCACTTCAGACCTAGGCCTACATACAGACTGAAAGTGAGGGTATGGAAAAAGTTATTCCATGCAAATGGAAATCAAAAGAAAGCTGGAGTAGCAATACTCATATCAGACAAAATAGACTTTAAAATGAAGACTATTACAAGGGACAAAGAAGGACACTACATAACGATCAAGGGATCAATCCAAGTACAAGATATAACAATTGTAAATATTTATGCACCCAACATAGGAGCACCTCAATACATAAGGCAAATGTTAACAGCCATAAAGGGGGAAATTGACAGTAATGCAATAATAGTAGGGGACTTTAACACCCCACTTTCACCAATGGACAGATCATCCAAAATGAAAATAAATAAGGAAACACAAGCTTGAAATGACACATTATACAAGGTGGACTTAATTGATATTTATGGGACATTCCATCCAAAAACAACAGAATACACTTTCTTCTCAAGTGCTCATGGAAGATCATACCTTGGATCACAGATCAAGTCTTAGTAAATTTAAGAAAATTGAAATCGTATCAAGTATCTTTTCCAAACACAATGCTATGAGACTAGATATCAATTACAGGAAAAAAACTGTAAAAAATACAAACACATGGAGGCTAAACAATACACTACTAAATAACCAAGAGATCACTGAAGAAATCAAAAAATACCTAGAAACAAATGACAATGAAAACACGACGGCCCAAAACCTATGGGATGCAGCAAAAGCAGTTCTAAGAGGGAAGTTTATAGCAATACAGTCCTACCTCAAGAAACAAGAAACATCTCAAATAAACAACCTAAGCTTACACCTAAAGCAGTTAGAGAAAGAAGAACAAACAAAACCCAAAGTTAACAGAAGGAAAGAAATCATAAAGATCAGATCAGAAATAAATGAAAAAGAAATTAAGGAAACAAAAGTAAAGATCAACAAAACTATAAGCTGGTTCTATGAGAAGATAAACAAAATTGATAAACCATTAGCCAGACTCATCAAGAAAAAGAGGGAAAGGACTCAAATCAATAGAATTAGAAATGAAAAAAGAGAAGTAACAACTGACACTTCAGAAATACAAAGGATCATGAGAGACTACTACAAACAACTATATGCCAATAAAATGGACAACCTGGAAGAAATGGACAAATTCTTAGAAAAGCACAATCTTCTGCGACTGAAACAGGAAGAAATAGAAAATATAAACAGACCAATCACAAGTACTGAAATTGAAACTGTGATTAGAAATCTTCCAACGAGCAAAAGCACAGGACCAGATAGATTCACAGGTGAATTCTATCAAACATTTAGAGAAGAGATAACACCTATCCTTCTCAAACTCTTCCAAAATATAGCAGAGGGAGGAACACTCCCAAACTCATTCTATGAGGCCACCATCACCCTGATACCAAAACCAGACAAAGATGTCACAAAAAAAAGAAAACAACAGGCCAATATTGCTGATGAACATAGGTGCAAAAATTCTCAGCAAAATACTAGCAAACAGAATCCATCATCACATTAAAAGGATCATACACCATTAAAAGGATCAAGTGGGGTTTATCCCACGAATGCAAGCACTCTTAAATATATGCAAATCAATCAGTGTGATAAACCATATTCACAAATTGAAGGATAAAAACCATATGAAAATCTCAATAGATGCAGAAAAAGCTTTTGACAAAATTCAACACCCATTTATGATAAAAACTTTCCAGAAAGTAGGCATAGAGGGAACTTACCTCAACATAATAAAGGCCATATATGACAAACCCACAGCCAACTTCATTCTCAATGGGGAAAAACTGAAACCATTTCCACTAAGACCAGGAACACGACAAGGCTGCCCACTCTCACCGCTATAACATAGTTTTGGAAGTTTTAGCCACAGCAATCAGAGACGAAAAGAGAAATAAAAGGAATCCAAATTGGAAAAGAAGAAGTAAAACTGTCACTGTTTGCAGACGACACGATACTATACACAGAGAATCCTAAAGATGCTACCAGAAAACTACTAGAGCTGATCAATGAATTTGGTAAAGTAGCAGGATACAAAATTAATGCACAGAAATCTCTTGCATTCCTATATACTAATGATGAAAAATCTGAAAGAGAAGTTAAGGAAACACTCTTCATTTACCATTGCAACAAAAAGAATAAAATACCTAGGAATAAACCTACCTAAGGAGACAAAAGACCTGCATGTACAAAGCTATAGGACACTGATGAAAGAAATTAAAGATGATACCAACAGATGGAGAGATATACCATGTTCTTGGATTGGAAGAATCAACATTGTAAAAATGACTATACTACCCAAAGCAATCTACAGATTAAATGCAATCCCTATCAAACTACCATTGGCATTTTTCACAGAACTAGAACAAAAAATTTCACAATTTGTATGGAAACACAAAAGACCCCAAATAGCCAAAGCAATCTTGAGAAAGAAAAACGGAGCTTGAGGAATCAGACTCCCTGACTTCAGACTATACTACAAAGGTACAGTAATCAAGACAGTATGGTACTGGCACAAAAACAGAAATATAGATCAATGGAACAGGATAGAAAGCTCAGAGATAAACCCATGCACATCTGGTCACCTTATCTTTGATAAAGGAGGCAAGAATATACAATGGAGAAAAGACAGCCTCTTCAATAAGTGGTGCTGGGAAAACTGGACAGCTACATGTAAAAGAATTAAATTAGAACACTCCTTAACACCATACACAAAAATAAACACAAAATGGATTAAAGACCTCTATATAAAGCCACAAACTGTCAAACTCTTAGAGGAAAACATAGGCAGAACACTCTATGACATAAATCACAGCAAGATCCTTTTTGACCCACCTCCTAGAGAAATGGAAATAAAAACAAAAATAAACAAATGGGACCTAATGAAACTTCAAAGCTTTTGCACAGCAAAGGAAACCATAAACAAGACGAAAAGACCACCCTCAGAATGGGAGAAAATATTTGCAAATGAAGCAACTGACAAAGGATTAATCTCCAAAATATACAAGCAGCTCATGCAGCTCAATATCAAAAAAATAAACAACCCAATCCAAAAATGGGCAGAAGGTCTAAATATACATTTCTCCAAAGAAGATATACAGATTGCCAACAAACACATGAAAGGATGCTCAACATCACTATTCATTAGAGAAATGCAAATCAAAACTACAATAAGCTATCACCTCACACCAGTCAGAATGGCCATCATCAAAAAATGTACAAGCAGTAAATGCTGGAGAGGGTGTGGAGAAAAGGGAACCCTCTTGCACTGTTGGTGGGAATGTAAATTGATACAGCCACTATGAGGAACAGTATGGAGGTTCCTTAAAAAACTAAAAATAGAACTACCATATGACCCAGCAATCCCACTACTGGGCATAAACCCACAGAAAACCATAATTCAAAAAGTGTCATGTACCACAATGTTCATTGCCGCACTATTTACAATAGCCAGGACATGGAAACAACCTAAGTGTCCAGCAACAGATGAATGGATAAAGAAATGTGGCACATATATACAATGGAATATTACTCAGCCATAAAAAGAAATGCAATTGAGTTATTTGTAGTGAGGTGGATGGACCTAGAGTCTGTCATACAGAGTGAAGTATGTCAGAAAGAGAAAAACAAATACTGTATGCTAACACATATACATGGAATCCTAAAAAAAAAAAAAAAAAAAAAAAAAAAGGTTCTGAAGAACCTAGGGGCAGGACGGGAATAAAGACACAGACATAGAGGGTGGACTTGAGGACACAGGGAGGGGGAAGGGTAAGCTGGGACAAAGTGAGAGAGTGGCATGGACATATATACACTACCAAATGTAAAATAGATAGCTAGTGGGAAGCAGCCGCATAGCACAGGGAGATCAGCTCGGTGCTTTGTGACCACCTAGAGGGGTGGGATAGGGAGGGTGGGAGGGAGACGCAAGAGGGAGGGGATATGGGGATGTATGTATACGTATAGCTGATTCACTTCGTTGTACAGCAGCAACTAACACAAGAATGTAAAGCAATTATACTCCAATAAAGATGTAAAAAAAAAAAAGAACTGTTCATATACGAAAAAAAAGAAAGAAAGAATAACAGTAATAAAATGATCATGATTGTAACATTTCTGACACCCAAATAGATGATGATGTAGATAAAGATAAGATCATTGTTATTTCGGTATATAACTTCATTGTTCTTTGTACAACTTACTTGGTCTATTAAGCTGCAAATTTGGATATAAATGATGTCAGTGTTGTATGATTATTAATGAGAAATAATGAAAAGGTGAAGAAAGCATATTCAGTGATGCAAGAAAATGGACATTTGGGCATGATAAATAATTTTGTTTTCTAGGAAAAAAAAAAAAAGTCAAGTAGTGTAGGCCCTTGGCTAGCCGAATGTGCAGCATCACAGTCTGAGACGTAAATCCCTGGGGCTTTGGACCAGGGGGCTGGAGGTGAACTCCCAGAGATCCTGGAAAAACACGTACAGATGTTGCTGCTTGTGGTGTTTACAGGAAGAAGGGGATGAAATACACGGCCACATGAAGACAGCTGCCTAAAAATGGAAACCCACGCTTATTATGCAGGAATCTTCTCCCCTAGATTAAAAACAGAAAGGCAATAAAAATGCCGATTCTGTCAATAAATGCTGTCAGTAAGAGAGAACACTCAATGACACCCATTCACAGGTAGAGCTGCACTTAGAAACCATTAGAAGTAGAATCTAGCAGAAAAAGGAAAGAGAGTGACACTGCCCAGACTACATCCCGGCAGCAGGGGAGACATACAGACGAGGGAACCTACAGGTGAAACCGGATTGTGGCTGGGTAATGATGCCTCTTACCAAGCAGTGTCCTGGGCCACTATGGGAAGTGACTGGTTACCATGATGCCACCATGGTAAATATAGGACACTCAGAACTGAACTTCCTGTTGGAAGCCCCTGAAGTAATATTGTACACGCAAAGCCCTTAGCATTTTACCTGGCACGTGGTAAGAAGTTAATAAATGTTAGTTTTTAAAATTATTACTATAATTAAGCCCATGGTTTGATATTTCATTATACAGCTTACTCCAAAACTGCATGGATAACATTTGTTCTCATGTTCTGAAAGCATTCTAGATAGTTTCAAAAAAAAAATATGCTGACCAAAATAAATTCCAGGTGGATTAAAGATTTAAAATAAAATAAATGAAACCATAAAAGTCTTTGAATAAAATTTATGTATATTTTAATTCAATCTAGGGGCAAGTAAAACCCACATAAGCATAAATGCAAAAGGAAAACTCATAAACCACAAAGAAGAAAACAGATATATTTGATTACTAAAAAAGTAACACTTGCCTATGATCCAAACAACTATAATCAGAATAGCAAAACAAATGACTAAGGGGGAAAACTGCAGGGTATTACAAAGGTTAGCATCTTCAATACCAAAAGAACGTCTAAAAATCAATAAGAAAAAGATGAATGCCATTAAAAATGAGAAATCAATTTTTACCTATCATCTTGGAAAGAGTTTTTTTCCTTTGCTTTTGAATTTTCTAGATTTTTATTGTTTGGTTTTAATGAAAATACTCTGTGTTAGCAAGCATGCCTGCTCACATATTGCTAGTTAAAATGTAAAACTGGCTTGGCTTTTCTGGTGGCAGTTTAGAAAAAAATAAATATATACTATATAGCAAACGCCTTAAAATTTGCATGCCATTTAACCTAGAAATTATACTTCTGAAAATTTATCCTAAGGAAAAGATGATAAGCACAACTATTTATTTTAGCTGCAAGGTATGTTCATTGCAATGAGACTTAAAATTGTTATAAAAACACCTTAAAGGATCCATAGGCAGAATGGCAAAATGAACTTTGTTATATCTATATTTACATAAAGTGAATTAATATTTGTAAAGCTACTAAAACTTTGCCTGACACATAATAAACTCTATATGGTATTTAAGAGATGGAAAGAAAAATAAATAAAACACCTTACAAGCATTTAAAATAATAGCATAAAAGAATATTTACTAGTATATAAGAATGTGAATACTATATTGTTTGGTGGAAAAAAACCAGGTTACAATGGTATATACAATAGGATCTGGCTGTTGTAAAATAAGTGTATATGTTTATACATATACATGTATGCCTGAAAATAATAAAAACCAGTTATCTTGGTGGAATTATTTTTACTTTTTTTGTTGTCTGTCTTTCCTAATTCTCCTGCAGCACTCATGATCTATATGTAATACATTTTTGAAGCATACTTTGTTTGAATTTTAACTTGCTAAAAAGGAAGAATTTTATAAATCTTAAAAACTTCCCCATGGGGAGAGGGAAGGGTAAGCTGGGACGAAATGAGAGAGTGACATGGACTTATATACACACTACCAAATGTAAACTAGATAGCTAGTGGGAAGCAGCCGCATAGCACAGGGAGATCAGCTGGGTGCTTTGTGACCACCTAGAGGAGTGGGATAGGGAGGGTTGGAGGGAGACGCAAGAGGGAGGAGATATGCGGATATATGTATATGTATAGCTGATTCACTTTGTTATAAAGCAGAAACTAATACACCATTGTAAAGCAATTATACTCCAATAAAGATGTTAAAAAAAAAAAAACTTCCCCAAGAGTTTAAAGGTAAAATTTATACAAAAGTTTCTATAAATTTATACAAACATTTCTATAAATTCTATTAAAAAATAGTCATATCCATTCTTCAGCAACCATTTAGATAATACAAGATTGTTTCTTTTAGGTTCGTTTCAGAATTGACAGCAATCCCCACAGACCATAATTTTGCCTTAAGTTGTTTTCTCTTCAGAGGGCTGAAAGGGGTCTTAGTCTGTGAGATTCACACAGATTACCGAGGCATTATTTATCATCACCCAATGCCAGCTGAGATCCAAACCAAAGTCTTGGGTCCAGATTTACTCCACCTTATTATTCCCATATGAGGTTTATTTTCAGCAGACCACTCAACTACCTCCAAATGACTGAAACATTCAGACTTCGGCCAGTCATCAAAGTCTGCCCAACCCAACTGGATCAACAGCGAATTCCATCTGATTGATTGTGCAGACAATCCATATTCATGAAAAGGTAACTGGGGGACAAGTTAAATCTGAACTAAAAGGGTTGATGCAGGGCCATGGGTAAGTAAAACCTTAGTACAGCTCACCAGGACAGAACCTCTACTGATAATCTAGAACCAAAAGATTATGCTCTTGAGTCTCTGATTTCCCATTTGAAATTCTATGAAACAGCAGGAGATCCATAAAAGCTTAAGAAAAAAATAATAAAAAAAGCTGTCTCTTCTCAATAATTTTTCCAAGGAGTTAACAGGACCATGTCACTGAAAACTAATTTAAACATCAATTTTTCTTATGGAAATCCCAGCCTTTACTCTCCCTGCCTTGCTCGCAAAGCAGGTTCAGCCATTAGCCTTAAAAGAAAACCAGTGAACCAGAAGGACTTTTTCACTTGGAAACATTTTAAGAGCAAAAGCAATCTTTATCTTTCACACAGAGGTTCCCGAGTCCATGTAAGTCTCTCCTATATCTTAACCTGGAGTTTTATGATCATCTCACTACCCTAAGATTAATATTAATCGTTCTACTCCCATATCTTCACACTCTTATTTGATTATTCAATCTGGGTGTGTTTCTCACTTCAAATTATAAATTCTTTAATTAAAAACAATCTGATCTGGATTAGGAAGAATAGCTTTAGAGTTTGAGGTCAACACTTTTAGCTCCCAGAGGAAACTTCCTTCCCAGATGCAGCTCATCCAACTAAACCTTTCCACCCTAGATCTATTTGGCCAGATTCTTCCAAATATCACAGGAACACACAGTATATAAAGTCTGAAAGCACATACAACAATGAGGAAAGTGACAAACATACTACTTCTGTGATTTCCAGACCAGCAGGCCAGCTGTTGTTCTCATAACTACATCCTTTCCTGAACCCTCCAGAGGCTTTGTGATCTGGCACTAACCCTCAATGCTACACTAATCATAAGGAACAGGAAGCACATGCTAACTTGTGCATCTACTTTCCTTCTCTCCCTGATGCTCCACACCCTCACCCCAAGCAAATACAGATACTGAGGGGGCAGGGGAAGAAGGGCGAGGAAGGAGTGAACTGCATGGAAATTGTTGGAACAAACTGGCCTGGGGTTGGCAATTTGAGGTAATAAGACCTTGGTGCTCATAAAGCCAGGTGTCCTTTGCCCATGAGAAGACCAAAGATGATAAAAATGCAAACTATAGAGCAGAGCCAATGGACAGACACACAGTCAGCAAAGTCCACTGCACATGACAGCCAGTGGAAACCTTGATACATGGTTCAAAATCAGGTCACGGCTTTAAAATCTCATCAGAAGCATGATTTTATTTGAAAGGCTTCTGGGGCAGTGGAGGGTTTTCCTTGCATGGCACTTTCCCTCTCACTGTACAGCGACTGTCGGCAAGATTCTACATAACACTAAAACCCAGAAGGATAAAAAGCAGTTCCTTCATTTTGCAAGGATGAAAAAGAAGCTTAGAGCAAGTGGAGAGGAACCAACCCACTGGAACTGGTTAAACTCACTCGAGAAAGTCAAATTTTCAAAGAAACCTTTTAAGTGCTGACACTCTCAGGATCAATTAGATTAAAGGAAATGAATTTCTAAAACTAGGTTGGCAGCAGGCATCTGGTATGGAGGAAGTTTTAATCTTGAGGCAGAAATCATAACTAGTCCATCTTTGTCCCCCACCAAAGCCTAACTAGCACCCACATATAGTGGGAACTCAGCAACTGCTTACTGAGCTGAAGTCTCTTTACTATCTTATGTATTACGTCAATCAAGAAAACTGAGAAAGAATAACAAATTAATAGGACAGCTGTTGGACAACCTGGAGAACTGAATCAAAGCAGAAGACCACACTCCAATCATGATGGTTAATTTCACATGTCAATTTGACTGGGCCATGGGGCACCCAGATATTTGGTCAAACATTATGTTGGGTGTTTCTGTGAGGGTGTTTTTGGATGATATTAACATAATTGATAGACTGAATAAAGCCCTCCCTAATGTGGGTGGGCCCATCCAATCAGTTGAAGAGCTGAATAGAACAAAAAGGCTGACCCTCCCTTGAGAAAGGAAGAATTCTTCCTGAGTGCCTTCCAACTGTGGACATCGTTTTGTCCTGCCTTTGGACTTGAACTGAAACATCGGCCCTTCCTGGGTCTTGTGAGCCTGCTGGCCTTCAGACTGGAACTACACCATTAGCTCTCCTGAGTCTCCGACTTGCCAACTGACCGTGCAGAATTTGGGACTTGTCAGCTTTCATAATCATGTGAGCCAATTGCTTATAATAAATCTCTTTATATATCCTATTGCTTCTGTTTCTTTGGAGAACCCTGACTGACACAGCAATCTATTTGAAAATCATACGTCAACCTCTCCCATGACTGCCCACTGTCTTGCAAAAAATATTTTAGGCTTAATCTAAGACTAAGGCCATCTGGTAACCCACATTGGGGTGAGAATTAGAACTATTTAATACTCAAGGGAGAGTCTATATTTAGGAACATTCAGAAATCCAAGAAGACTGTCAGTGTCTTTTTCTTGTTCCAACCCAGGAATGGGGCATCAGGTGGAAATGGCTCTAAACTTCATGTGTCCTGTGTAGATACTTAAAAAAAAAAATACAGACAGAAACAATGTAGTCAGAAAAGCTCTCTCTTTTTCTCCACTCTCATACTCAAGATCCCCACTAAAGGCTACAGAGAAACCCTAAAGAGAAACTTGAGAACATGGAGTATCTGTCCTTAAGTGCGGGAATCAGTAGCCAACACACACTCAGTATGTTTCTATACGTCACTTGACATAAATGATGCTCTTTAGCATTCTAAGGATCGTGACCAAAAGAAGACAGTGAAAGAAAATTCACATGGAAACTCAGAGCTCTGGTGTGACCTCAGCTGGCATGCTGATGACTGCAGGAATACGCTGAGTTTATATTCAGGGAACAGTTCAGGACAGTGTCCTGCCCTGGTCCCACATACCTCCTTGGTCAATCCAAGGTTACAACGCAAAACCATTTCTAATAAGCCACACTCATGTCATAACACTGGAAAAGCCAAAAATGTACAACCTCCATGTAGGTCCAATAACCCAGGGATCAGTATATGGAAAAATGGACATTCTTCACTTACCTGTCAAAATCACTGTTAATAAATAGATTTATGGAATAAGCACAAGCCTTTCATTGTTATTTTTAAATCTCTATGAAATCTTGCAGGTCCGGGATCATAATCTGAAAAGGACTTCTGTTTGTTTTGTTCTGTGTTATTCCCTATCACTACATTGGTAAATAAATATATAGCATTTTCTTAAATTACAAACATTTGTTGAGCATTTACGATATCACAGACTTGGTACGAAGAACTCTAAATATATTCTCTCATATAATGGTTACAAAAATCTTATGAGGTAGATATGAGTAGTATATGCACTTAATAGATGAGGAGTTTGAGAACCCAAATGGTTAGGAAATAAGCCCTCGCTTTTAGCCATTACATCAAAACTTAACACACCAAAGAACCCAAAGTATACAGCCTCATATGTAGAGCACTGAACGTCATATGTCACAGAGCTTCTACCGGAAAAGGAGCCTGATATGATATAAAATGAAAAGGAGACGCATTGGAAAAACAATCCTAAAACATAGAGAGCTGCCCTAGATTTATTTTTGAAAGACCAGAACACAGAAGAGAGGAGAAAAACACCTGGGCCTGAGTCGGTGTCACATTTCTATTCTACTTCCGAAAAACCTAAATCTAAGTCCAAATTACATAACACGCCAAATAGCTTGCTTAGTCAGTTGCCTCTGTTCCAGTTTAGTCTCTGGAGGATGTCAGCTAGAGCCACGCTCAGAGGTTTGGCAGAAATTATAAAGTCTGAGAGAATTAGCATTCTAATGTCCAGAGGATATAGTGACAAACTAGTTTGAGAATGCTGCACAGTTAATAAGGGGATTCAAATTGGCATGTCCCAATCGAGATTAAGATGCTGCACATTGAGTTGCCACATCAACAGCTTACATATGCTAAAAGCAAAGAATTCTATGAAGAAGACATTCGTTCTAATCATGATGAGTCTCTCCTGCATCAAATCAACTACTGGGAGCCTCCAATACAAGGAACATCATGCTAGGAGATGTGAAATATAAATGTGATATTTTTGATTTTGTCTCAATTTTGTGACACTTACACCCTCTAGATGAGGTGGGAAAGAAGCTGAAGAAAGGATAAACAGCAACAGAGGAGCTAAATGCCGATTAATGACCACAACAAGAAACTAGGTAGGTTGGTTAACAGGCAAATCAATGGATTGGTCAATTCATGTAGGAGTTCAGAAAGAAAGAAAAAATCATGTGTCTTTGGTGGACAGGAAAGATGTATAAAAGCCATGATACTTTAGCTGGATATGGAAAGATGGGTAGTATTTGGAAGGATGGGGAAGAAGATTCCAGGCAAAGGGCCTAAGCAAAGGGCCAGAGGTACAACAGAGCATGACCCATTCAGAGCCTGTCTATCTGGCTGGACCAGAGGGTTTGGAAAATGAAGTGTTTATTTGAAAAGCTGTGCAGGGTAGAGATTGGGGCAAACCTTGGATGCCAAGCTAAAGAGTTTGGACTTTGTCCTTCAAGTAAGGAGACCACTGAAGGTTTTTGATGAGAGGACCAAAAAACTCAAAGCAGCACCTGAATGCAGACAGCGATTTAGAGGAGAAAACAGACTCTAGCAAAGGGGACAGGTTAAGGAGTCTATGGCCATCATGTAGGCTTGTGGGGATGAGAGACTCAGACTACATCTGTGAGTGAGAAAGGCAGAGAGAGAAGGAAAGCAATGCTGGCCAAGCCCTGTCCACATGCAAGCACGGTGCCTAGATGCTGGACATTCGTGTCTCCCTGGGTTCTAACAGCCACCCTGAGTGCAGCTCTTATTCATCCCATTTGACAAAGCGGGAAAGCTTGGGGCAGTTACCCAATCATAGCACCAGTAAATGGACAGAAGTGATATGGAGAGAATTTCTTAGACAGGATAACTCACTAGAGTTGGTAACTGGCTGAAGAGGGTGTGAAAGACAGGATAGAGTCAATTATACCTAATTATGCCTGCAAGGTTAAGCAGAAAAAGCTAAAGTTCTTTCCTAATAAAGATATGAAGCAACAAAGGCCCATAGGAAATGCAGGGTCCCCTTTCAAGGGTAGCTGTTTTCCCTGCAAGTGTGTAGAGTGTGCCCCCAGTAGAGCTGCACAGAGTACCACATTCTGTTTATTTAGACCCAGGCTTGAAATGAGCCCCTACTTGGCATAAGCTGTGCACACGTAGTCTTGAGGCACCTGTGGTCAGGTCTACATGGGTATTATATTGATAACAATCAACAATACCATCTGGAAGATAGATCTTGGGAGCTGGGACACTGCAGGTCTGAATATCAATCCAATGCTTACTTACCTCTCATAGACTGACCACCTTGGGAAAAAGGGTCTGCTACCTGATCGCTCCACTCCCTAATCCGTCAAAGGACAGCAATGAGAATTGTCTCAATGCTCCTTCGGCTCAGGGGCAATGTCAGCTTGAATGAAATAGTGTCACCAGTTCACGTGGAGAACAGTCCATCCACTCATTTCAAGGCAAATGGACCCTTTGGAAAGGACACGGCCACCTTTCTTATATAGGACTGTGAAGTAAATATGCACTGTGTACATTAAATTGTCTCATAGGCTGTAAGTCAAAAAGGGACTAACTTTATCCTCACTACGGAATCCACATATCAAAAATTATTTCATCTTCCACTGGAAAAATAACTTGACTCATGAGTCAGAGATCAAACTGTTCTCATCACTGGTGAGTCCAGACATCACTGATTGGCCCTCTATGGTGAACTTGGTTTCTAAGCATAAATATGATTGACTTTGACAGGTCCTCAGGTGCTTTTAGTTTTCTTCCAATGTCATCTACAGGAAAGAACAAAACCCAAATTGAACCTGTCTTCTTGGCCCTCTCTTCAGAAAGTCCGGATCAGGACAAGAAGGCATGTATTATTCCAGCGGCACGCTCACAGTCTGTTGCCAGCCTCTGCAGATGGACGGGAATGTGTTCAGAATTCACACAACATGATGGCCCTGAGAGCGCAACTGTGCACAACATGCCCAAATTGTAATTTGTCTGTGAAATGACAGTCACAAAGGGCAAGCAGTTAGGAGCCTCATGACTCTACCTAACATGCTCGTAAAGAGCCAAGAACATGTAGACATGGAGGCATGCTGCATCACTAGCCTCCCTCCTCCTCTGAGAAGACCATGGACCTCTCACACAAAGTACACATTCCTAAGTAGGAGGCAATTCCTAATTAGGATAAATCCAGAATACAGATTGTTAAACAAAAGAAAACAAATAAAGCTACACGTATTCGGTCAGGGACATCTCTGGGAATCCCACAGACCTGAAAACATGTGTAAGTCAGCCCTCTCCATTCCTCCTTTCTAAGCTGAAATGTGTTTCTGAACATGCCTTACACGGATTTGTCAGGTTGGGAGATCCATGACGGTGACATCTCACGTCCCTTCTCCCACCCAGGCAGCGGGCCAACAGAGGGAAGACAAGTTTGCCATGGGAGGCCAAGAGGCCATGACTACGAGCAGAGTGTCTGAGCTCATTGCTGGCCTTCGCAACCACCACTACACACTCATATTTCAACTCAAGAGGTGGACTGTTTGCTTAGATTGAATCGCTTCTCTTCCTCCCAGGTGGTTCTAGAAATTTCTAGAAAAAAAGATAAAGTGATCCTGAGCTCAGGAAAGTGTAATCCAGGTGTCCATAGGAAAAAAAAAAAGAGAGAGAGAGAGAGTATATAAAAATAGCAAAAACAAAAACAAAAAACAAAACAGAAAACATACGAAACTGCTTGACAAGTTCCAGGATTGAAATGTCCCACAATCACCATCACTCAGCCGGAGCTAGGATTCGGTTCAGTACAACTCTCTGTGCATTTCTTGAGCATTTCTCTGATTCCCTCTGGCATATGCTGGGATGTGTGGGGAAGGGACATAAACGTGAATGACAAATGGCCTCTTCCTTCAAGAGCTTCTATTTCTTGAGGGAAGCTATCTATATAGAAAGAGGAGTAATGGTAATATATCCAAGGCCAAATGGAATTAGGGCATAAAAGGGAACAACCAAAGCACGAGAGACAAAGAGAAAGATGGGGGGGAACAATCCATTTTCACTGGAGAAAGCCTGTCAGAACAAAATAGTCCTTAAACTGAGCTGGAACAGAGAGAAGCAGGAAGGGACAGTCCCAGCAAATGACACCAAACATAAACAAGGCACATTTGGGGGAAAGTACCAAGTGCACTCAGGGATTGCTGAATTGGCTGGAGTAAAATGTAGGTAAAAATGAGCAAATCTCGAAAAAACATAAAGTATTGCCAGATGGAGTCTTGACAGACTCAGTCAGGAGTGTGAACTTGACTGAATAAATGACAGTCACTAAACACTTCTGGGCAGTGGAGGGATGTGCTAGGTGTCACCGCTGGTCCCAGCACCACAGCCATCAGGCTGAGGTTAGAGGCCCCTGGACCAGCTTGCCCTCGAGACTGTCTGGTGCTCTGCATATGTATTTATTGCTGGAGTTACCTCATGATTCACTCTCTTGAAGGTCCCAAGAGGTGATCCCTTCCCAGCAGCCCTGCAGGCCTGTGAACATGTTACCCTGCTACTACACCTGTATTTTAATCAGACCTCCTTTTTCATTTCTTCCTTTTCTTGGAGGGGAAGTTATTTCAAAAATCAATGTGCTTCCAAAATGCTTTCCCAAGTAAAATTCAATAGCAATCCCTTTCCCCCTCTGCCTCAAGGAGGAATAAGAGAAATACCTGAACTTCAAGTTTATAGGATATGAGGGGAATCGCTCAGACTTTAATTCTGGAAGAAAACAATTTTACGTTAGACTTAACTAGAAAAAAACTCAGACTGAGAATCAAGAGGCACTGACCAGAAGACAGAGGGTAATGTATCCCCTCCTCTGTAGAATACCGAGTTTCAAAACACATGGTTACGGGAAACATTTAGGGTAGGGAGCAAAAATGCCAGGTCCACTTAGAGCCCCACGCTGGATTTTCAGTAGTTGGAATTTAACCAAATTTAAGGGCACAGTTCATCCTCTTATATCCATGCTTATTCTAGCACATTTCAAAGCCCTGTTCCCAGATGTGCTGTGCACGTCTCAGGGAGGTTTGTCTCCTTCCTCCCAGTAAAACCCAAGGCCCTTCCCTCAGCCTGCAAAGCCCTGTGTTTCTCCATCTCCTCTCCGTCCCTCTTCCCCTCTTTCCTTCTGCCCCAGATACAGTGACCTTTCGTTATTTCTCAAGCTGCCCATGTTCTTTGCATTTTTTTCTAATTTGAGCGGACCTCACTCCCTCTCTTCCTTCAGGTCTCAGCTCAAATCATACCTTATCCAAAGGGCCTTCTTCCCTGACTATGTTATGTGAACAGACCCCAGAGCCCAGCATCATTCTCTATCTCCTTCCCTGCTGTCTTTCTTTGCAGCACATGAAATCGCATCATATATAATATGTGTATTTACTTATTCTTATCGTCCTCACCACCCCTCCAGGTCAGGACAGTAAAAACTTTGTCTTGATCACAGCTGCATCCCCTGAGCCTAAGAAAGTACCTGATAGAGATGTTCTTCCCACATACTGGTGGGAGCTGTGATTACAGAGGAGCACAGCAAGTACTCTAGCGATGGAAGAAATGAAAATATCCATTCTCCCCTCTTCAGGTAAAAGAGTACCTAAAATTATGTTGGGAGATCACCTCTTTCCCACTCTGTCTCTGTGATGTGGCCTTGATTGGTCTAAAACAGTGGTTCTAAAAGTTGGTCCTCAGACCAGCAGCATCAGTACCACCTGGGAACTTACTAGAAATTCTCAGATCCCACCTCAGACCTGCTGCATCAGAAACCTTGGGTATGGGGCCAGTGATCTGTGTTTTGACAGGTTCTCCAGGTGAGCCATGCCTGCAGAAGTTTGAGAAGCACTTATGTAAAGGAACCAACTCATTTTATTTTCCCGGTTACAGTGATTGACTTAGAGACGGGCCAGTCAGAATCGAGGAGGTGCATGAGACTTGCTTGGGTTTTGGAGACAAAAGACTCACCTCTGCCTGCATGATTTGGCTGAAGAATTTGGAGAGGAGAGGCTTGTGTTTCAACACAGAAGAACTGTGTCAGGAACTGGAGAGAGCACAAACCCTGGGGGCCTCATTTAAGCCTTGGATCAAGCCACGAATGAAGTGAAAGCTGCCCCCAGCTTTTCAGCTACATGAGTCAAACAATACTCATTTTTACAAATTAAACATGTTACTATTTAAACTAGCTTAATTGGGGTTTTCTTTATATGCAACTGAAAAAAAAAAAATCTAATGAATGCCAGGTGAGCAAAAGCACATGTTACAGCTAAACTTAGGAAACAGAGAATCCATCAAAGCGCAAAGAGAAGTTACATCACCACATTAGTACACGGGTTCTTGTACTCTCCCGGAGTGGGGATTCTCTTACCCACAAGGGGTGCCCTATGCCTGAGACTCGTGTGGGAAGGGCCTCTTACCCAATGCTGTGGACGATGCTCAAATCAAGGAAAAGGACAGAATATGGAACAAAATAGGTGATTAGATGGCCCAGTAAGGCAGGGAATCAATCACCATTATCAGGAAACGCAGGACAGAGTCTGGGAATCAGAGAACAGGGAGGAACGGGTCCTCAGGGAGTGAAAGATGTCGCTAAATAGGCCAAATGCCTGAGCAGACCTGGTGCCTGGGGCTGCCCTTCAACAGCGTCTTATGGCCCAACACCTGTCAAGGCCCTTTAAAGGCCAAGAAGGAAGCAAATACAAACAACCTTGCAACTCATACATATGAGCTATTTCACTGATTACTGGACAACTGTCTTGCTCTATCTCTGCTTCATCAGTCACTTCAAAAATTTCTGTTAAGAGACTTTCCATCTGACGTAAATAATGAAGAACAACGCCAGTGACTATCAGGTGACCAGCCCATGAAAAGGTGAAAATGCCTTTTGCAGAAGTGTGATGGTGTGCCCTCAGCCCCCTGTGAGTACCTACATCTGTTACACACTGGAGTCAAATTACAACTGTCCCACAGCACAGCTACCTGAACTCCTTTTTTTGAAAAAAAAAACTCTATACATATGTATATGTGTATATATATACACATACACGTCAGTGTGCTATCAAGCTTTAAATGGAAGCATTTGGACAAGACTGTTCAACAGCATGGACCAGGCCAGAGTGGAAATGGCGAAGATCAAACCAGCAGTGCTCAAACTTCAATGTGTACACAAATCCCATGGGCACCTTGTCAAACCTGCATGTTCTGATTTCAGAACGGCTAGGGTGGGGCCTGAGGTCCTGCATTTCTAACAAGCTCCTAATGCTGCTGGTCCAAGGATGGTGCTTTGAACAGCAAGAGTCTGAATTCACGCTGGTGTAGTGACACATGTATGTCATACAATGTGCGCTGGGGCATTTGGACACAGCTGGGCATGTGTGCCTGTGCGTGTGCACAAACGTGTGTAGCAGGTGTGTCTTCATCATCCTAGATGTATTCTGAAAAAGAACACGGTCCTGACTCCGAGCATATCAGAGCAAGCCAAATAAACCACTACCTCAGATATGAGACTCAGTAGTATGGTATCCCTTGAGGATGAAGAAAAACCCACTTTAAAGCTCCATGAGAGAGACAGATCTTCAGGGGAAATATGATTTGACCCATAACATGAATGAATCACTGACAGGTGAGATCCTGTGTAATGGACTTCACTACGTTGAGAGTATAACACAGGAAGGACACAGAGCTCCTTGGGACAGGCACACGGGGAGCTCAGGGGGCTGGCTGCATCAGCATTTCAGAGGTGCATGAATGCAGCACAACGCCCCCTGGCTGGGGCCCTCTCCTCCTGTCTCTCAGCGTGGTTCACTGCTCTCCATCCTTTTGATCTCAGCTCAAAGATCACTTCCTCAGGGGAGTTCCTTCTCCAATCCATCTGCCTCCCCCTTCCCCTGTACGCAAACCTATGGGGTCTGACCTGCCAATGAAATGATCTTATACACCAAAGTTTTCCTTCAAGTACAGACATCATAGCATGTTTATCTGTAAGGATACTCGTTTACTGTCTTCCTTATTCACTACACCATGAACTCCACGAAGACAGGAGCCATGTTTATTTCATTCACCACTGTAATCCTAACACACAGCACAGTGCCTGACATTTAACAAGGCTCAAAAAATATTTATTGAAGAGTTGAAGGTAGAGAGGGAGGGAGGAAGGAGGCAGGATTTCTTAACCAAGGGTCCACTGATCCCTAGGTGAATTCCCTGTTGTATGTGCAAGCGTGCATGCATTTTTCTGGAAAAGAGACCCTTAGCTTTCATCAGAACCTGAAAAAGGATTGTGACCTCCCAAAAATCAAGAATCACTGAGTTACTAGTATCACATCAATCGAAACATCTCAAGCAAGATGTGAAATAAGAATGTTTCTTTCTTTAGAAACTGTTTCTAAACAGTCATTAAAAGCAAAAAGAAGGAAAAGAAGATGAAAAACAAGGAAATACTTTATAGGCACACTGCATTAGAATCTAGGATCTCAGTTCCATAATGAACTCAGCCTTTCACAGAAGAGTCAGGCACTCTTGTCTCTAGAATTATTACTGTGGACCAGAAACAATTTTGAGTAGAAAATGGCCACTATTTTGAAATTCAAATATTTCTCTTTAAAAGACCAGTAGGATGAAACTGCTCTATTTAAAATTCAGCCAGCATAATACTTCCAAAACCCGAACAATTTTGCTCAAGAGAAAAGAAAATCTTTTAAAAGAAAAAAAAAATCCTTCAAAATGAAAAAAAATGTAGTATATGAAACATTCGCAAAAACTGAGTGCTAGCTCAGTTCAGAAAATGGAGACAAGGACTTCCCTGGTGGCTCAGTGGTTAAGAATCCACCTGCCAATGCAGGGGATGCGGGTTCGAGCCCTGGGCCGGGAAGATCCCACATGTCACAGAGCAACAAAGCCCGTGTGCCACAACTACTGAGCCTGCGCTCTAGAGCCCGTGCACCACAACTACTGAGCCCGTGAGCCACAACCACTGAAGCCCACATGCCCTAGGGCCTGCATGCCACAACTACTGAGGCTGCGTGCTGCAACTACTGACGCCAGCGCCTAGAGCCCATGCTCCACTACAAGAGAAGCCACCACAATGAGAAGCCTGTGGACTGCAATGAAGAGTAGCCCCCTCTCACCACAACCAGAGAAAGCCCGCATGCAGCAACGAAGACCCAACGCAGCCAGAAAATAAAATAAAATAATAATAAAAATTAAATTAAAAAAAAAAGAAAATGGAGACAATTTGGGGTTAGGAATGGGTTAGGAGGAGGAGCTATTACCAGATTATGGTGGTAATGGTCAAAAATACAATCTCTGGGTCAAACAGATTTGGTCTCAAGTCCTGGCTCTGCTTCCTTCTTGCCTGGTGACCTTGGATGATATTCTTACCTCCTTTAAGCTCGTGTTCCTCATGCACACAAATGTGACACTATATGCAGGGAAAGGTCACTTGGCACACAGCACGCAAACATGTAAGCTGTCACTCCTCCTCTTCTCATGGCATTGCCCATTATTACTATCACTGTAAAATATTATTAGGCTTCCCTGAGTTTCAGGCACATAATGAGTGTCAATCAATGCTGTTAACATGGTTGTCATTACCTCCTATTACTGAAGCCCATGTACTTATTTCCTTAGTAATGCAGGCAGGCCTCTGCTTTCAGTCAACCTCTGAATCCAAATCTTTTCTTCCCCTCAAGTAAATACCAACCTCAGCTTTCCTGCAGTCCTTATTTGCTATTCAGTCAATAAATCCTAACAGTGGCCACAAAACTACAGGTCAGTATCTGCTTAATATCTTTCCTCCCTGGCTTTGATCGCAAAGACAAAATGAAGATTCCAATTTCCTGGTTTCCTTTTCATATGGAAAAGCTTTCAGGGGTTCTGAAAGGTCTTCTGGCCCATATTCTTTGAGGAGCTCAAATGCATCCTACCTTCGTGCTCACACATGGGCCATTTGCTTGGGATACAATGAAGAAACCAGCTCACCCTCTCATCTGTTTAAACTCCCAACACTAGGTAAGACAGTAAAGATCACAGAGAACAGCTCTTTCATGTTAAAAGAATTATTAATTCCAGCATCGTCACCAGATTTCCTTGTAAAGCATTTATTTCTCTACTCTCTGTGCCCGCTGACCAGGTTCTTTAAAAGCCTGAAGCCAGCAGAAAGGAAGCAGACTTTTACAGATACATCCTGTTGGCCATTCTGGGCTCACAAGCCTGGCCCCCAGCTCCGGGCCTGTCTGTCCTGCGTGCTGGGGGAGGGAGGGGAAGATTTGGGCAGCTCTGCCTCTGCACAGAACACCGGCTCCAGGCCGGTTCATCAACAGAGCTGCACCGTGTCCAGCTTTCTCTTCAGGGAGGGCACTTGCTGGGCCCCGGGTCATTCATCTCAAAGTGACCGCGGCGGTTCCCAGCTCACTGCGAAAAGTATTTCAGTGGCCAGGAGAACTCCGACTCTGGATTCTAATTCTGGCTCACAAATGGCCCAGTCAAACAAGTTCAACACTTCTGCTGGGCCTGGCCTTACGAATAAGGAAGCAGTAAGACCAGGGCTTTTTTTGCTTATAAAACAAGACATTAAAAGGTTTACTTTGGTGCCTACTTTCTTTTTTTTTTTCCATTTTTTAAATTGAAGTATAGTTGATGCACAATCTTATTTAAGTTACAGGTGCACTGTGTAGTGATTCACAGTTTTTAAAGGTTATACTCCACTTATGGTTATTATAAAGTACTGGCTATATTCCCTGTGTTGTACAATATATCCTTGTAGCTTATTTTAGTCCTAATAATTTGTATCTCTTAATCCCCTATATTGCCCCTCCCCCCTTCCCTCTTCCCACTGGTAACCACTAGTTTGTTCTCTATATCTGTGAGTTTGTTTCTTTTTTGTTATATTCACCAGTTTGTTGTATTTTTTTAGATTCCACATATAAGTGATATCATATAGTATTTGTCTTTCTCTGTCTGGCTTATTTCACTTAGCATAATACCCTCCAAGTCCATCCATGTTGCTGCAAATGGCAAAATTTCATTCTTTTTTATAGCTGAGCAGTATTCCATTTGGTGCCTGTACTTTAAACAACACACCAAGAAAATGCCACTGAGCTCCAATGACCACTTTAGGTGGGCATGTGCTTAGCTCCTAACCCCTTACCCACGGACCCACTCTGTGTTCTCATCTCTAATGTTTGGAGGTTGACTGTACAGGACAAAGAAAGATAAGCCCCGTCAGCCATAAAAAGGTCTTGGAGTAGACCAAGTCTCAGAGAACTGCATCCCCTTGGGGACCCACAAACAGCTGGAAGCAGTTCTTCTTCTAATTCCTCCACCTCGTGCTGAGGTTCTCCAGGTGTGGCGCCCGAGTCCCAGCATCCCTTGGGAACTTGTTAAAAATGCACATTCTCAGCCCCTGCCCTAGACCCACTGAATCAGCTCTCTAAATGATTCTGATTCCTGCTAAAGTTTGAGAACCACGACCTAAGGCATAGAATACGTGGTAGGTGTATAGAAACTAAGAAATAAACGAATGAGGAATAAATGAAAAGTCTTCAGCTTTACTGAACCAATGCCCAGTATGACCTGCTCCCAGGTAATGGTTAAAGACACTACAGTGCGCCCCTTTCGTGTCTGATGGATGCTGGGGCATAAATTCTAATGATCTGGCTGTGGCCTTTGCCTCCTGACCTATCTTCCACACCCCCCTAGTTTATGACACTGCCCCATGCAACATCTATCTGTTAGCTGCCTGTGCCAGGCTCTTGCTGGCTTCCACGGCTTTGAACGTGCAGTCTTCCGTGGCTGGGATCTTTCCCTTTGTTCTCTTCCCCAAACCCCTACTCCTTTTTGTGCAGCTAAACCCTACATATGCTTCTGGTTTCAGCTTAGGAAGTCACCGTCTCCAGGAAGCCACCCCCCTGGCAGGTTTCCATAGCATCCTGTACATCCTCTATCAAAACTGCATCCCTCCCTATCTACACTCCTGTTTACTTGTCTTTCTCACCCACTAGCCTACACTGCACACTCTGTGAGCCAGAGGACTTGTTTATCTTAACCACTGCCATACCTCCAGCACCTTGAACAGCGCCTGATTCATTAATCAATGAATCCTGACTATAAAATAATCTGTGTGTGTGTTTTTTTACAATAGGTAATATATACCTGTTTTAATTTATTATTGATTGATTTCATTGATTCCTAGACATGAATAATTGACTATTAGCCTAGAAAAAGAGACTCATGGATATAAAAAAATAGTAATTCAGCACCTTCTTCCTTAACAAAAAAACTGCCCCTACATCCAGTCTTTTTTTTTTTAAACATGTACACACTTCTGAATACTTGGTCTGTAGTTGAAACACCGGCCCCTGTGAAAGCCTGTGTGTACAAGCCTACTGCTCCTTTTCCTTGCTAGGTCAGAAGAAAATTGAGATTGACTATAAGATTTCCATGTGTAGGAGGATCCAGGATCACAAAAGCCTCCCTCCTATTTCATATTTGCACACTCTCCATCAATTTTAATTTTTTCCAGCTTGATTGAGAGATAGTCAAAGAGTCCAGGATGGCACAGTCCAGCACAGTACAACCCTGAGCTCCCAGCACAGCACAGGGGCCAGTGAGCCACCTCTGAGAAGCCCATGATGCTGCCAGGATGCCAGCTGATTTCACAAGACGCTGCTCCTGTCCCTGTTGCCTCACTGAGTCACAGGGCTGTACTCACAGCACATCAAAGAGTCAACCAATCTGTCTGTGGCCTGACGGAAGCCAGCCCACACACGGCCATCTCTGAGGACACCCATCCCCAGGTTTTCTCGGTTCTGAGGCATTCTGGCACCCAACTGTGTACCTTAATTTTCTATAGAACAACCTGAAACCACGGGGCTCAAGGCGGAATGCCACTAGACCACACTGGTGATGTGGCCAAGGGAAGCAGATTCCTCGGTGTTTCCACCTGGGCGTTACAAGGGAAACCTCATTCAGCCTCACGACCAATCTGTTGGTGATGATATCATCTCTATTTCACACAAAAAATAGAAGTTCGGAGGTGTTAGAGCCTTTACCCCTGGCCACTGTCACTTATTCCTCAACTTGTTCCAGAAAGGATTTACACCAGCTTACAACACTACATGCAGAATGAAATAAAATGAAACTTAGTGAATGAGGAAAACAGGAAAGGCTTAACAATAAATTTAAACAATAAACACAACGCAGTTATTAGCTCCGTTTCTATGGATCAGGAGTCCAGGCATGGCCTCTGCTGAGGGTCTCACAAGATTGCACTCAAGGTATTGACTGGGGCCACGATCTCAGCTGAACCTTGACAGGGGGAGAATTTGCTTCCAAGCTCATGCAGTTATTGGTAGCGTACCCATCACTTTCTAAAGGCACCGGTACTGGCAGCCTCCTCTCTGGTCTGCAAACAGGCCACACCCTTCCCAGCATAGAGGCCTGCCCTTCCCCCACCCAAGACAGACCTCCCCACCCCCGTCCTTCCCACACACGGTGGGCTCCACTCAAAGGAGCACCCCTCAAGAAGGCTCTTCCTGTCTACCTTATTCCAAGTGGGTCACCCTCAGCCCACCCTATCATATCACACTATTCCCCCCATTCCTCTTCTCACAATTGGCAATGACCTTGTTTCTTATTTATAGCCGTCTGTCCACACTAGACTGTGAGCTGTCTGAAGGAAGAACTTTTGTCTCTCTTGTCCAGTCCCAAATCGCCACACCTACAGCAGTACCTGGCACACAGCAGGTGCACACTCAAAAGCTGTAAAAGGAGTGAATTAAGTAATTAATGAAATCCTCCTCCAAAAGCTCATGGCAAAAGCAGGATATTTAAAAACCTGAGCGGACAGTGACGGACTCTGAGAGCAGCCCTAGCAGCTCTTGCCAAGTTCTCTGACAAAGACCCGAGACCAAGTGTCCTGTCAGGCTGGCTGCTCAGGTGCCACGGGGGGCCTGGAATGAGTCCCCTCGCCTCCCAGTGTCCCAGTTAGCTCAACAATGACACGAGGAAAACATTCCTCATGTCAGCCACCACCGCTGTCACTCTCATGGATAGAAAGGGCTTTACACCCATCGATGACGAAAATATAATACAGCTACACCAGACAGTCTCCTGCTTACCAAGGAGTAATCAAAGTCCCCTAAGCAGCCAAGAGAGATGCTACAAAATAATTAGTGTTTTACCTGCTACAGTGACACTCATTCAAATCTGTGTTCAAAAGCCCCATCTAATTACAATCCAGAATATAATTTTCTGAGGAGAAACACTGCAGGATTCCAGAAGGTTTATGCTGAAAATAAACTCAAAGCTAAAATTAAAATCAAATTGAAATTACATTTAACCTTGAGCCAGGCAGGCTGTGTAGTAAAGAATTAACCTGGCCCAAAGAGAGTCTGGCCTTGGCCTTTAGCTCCTGGGGAGTGATCTCTAGGCCCCTGGAATGCACTGCTTGACAGGAGTGTCCTTTGTTGCCTGGGTGCTTTGGCCAGGAGACACTCTAACAGTGTGCTTTATGATGGGGGCTTTCGGCCATCTGATAACAGTTCCAACCTCCAGAGGAGCTGGAGACTAAAGGCATTAGCATGACCTCTGGGAGGGGCTACAGAAGGTCAGCCATGCAGGCAGCAGGCAGCAGGTGATCGAGTCCCAGTAAAAACTCTGGACACCAAAAGCTCAGGTGAACTTCCTTGAGGGGGAATACCCCATGAACAGTGTCACACATTGTGACCAAGAAGAGTCAGTGCCAGTCCATGACCCCATGGGACAGGATGGTGGAAGAGGCCAATGCAGAAATATCTATAGATCAAAATACCACACAAAAAAGATGGCAAGGCCAAACACTAGCCATCTATAGATAGAAGGTATAGAAGAGGATCCAGGAGGTCCAAGTGGCTTACAAGAGAATTGTTAATAGGCAGAGGTGGATTCTGAGATTCATAGGCCTGCCCCTGGCAGTCACAGTAGTAGACGCATGCATAAGAAGAGCTGATAGCTCCTGCAGCATCAAAAGTGGACCAGAGGCTCCGCTTGCTCCGACTAGTCTATTCCCTGAAAGGACAGAAATGTGTGCACATTCTGACTATAAGTGCATAACGAGTGTGGGGATAAAGATCTAAGATGGACTTGGCATTGGGGGTAGAAGTCACAAGGAGATCAGAGAGGATGAAGATGACAGAAAGGCTAAGAAGGGAGTTAAGAAACCTCTCCCCAAAGCAGACCTTCCAGGGGGGATGCTGGGTGAAATACAAAAGGGTAGAAAAGACATTTCCCATTCCCGAGTGAACCTAAAATCCAATGCGGGCAAGAGAGAACAGCAGTGCAATATAGTATATGCACTAAATAAGGATAAACACAATCAGCATCTCTGAGAAACCAAAGAAAAAACATTTACAGAGGCCTGGGATGAAACTTGAGCTGTGCCTTCAGCTTAAATCAATGAAGAAAATGAAGGCATCTCAGGCAGAGGAAAGACATGGACCCAGAGGCAGGAATGTGCATTGTATATTTAGATACAGTGAAGGAGTAGCCTAGGGCATAAGTTAAAAAAAAAAAAAAAAAAAGAGAGAGAGAGAGAGAGAGAGAGCTACTGAGTAGGGAAAACATTTTGAACTTTAAGGTTGGACTTGTAAGTGCTGAAGTCTGATCGGTGGTACAACTGAGGTGTCTACTGCCACCTGGTGTCACCTTTATTACATATTCAGAGTGGCTGCTCATCCTGAAAGCTAAGTTAGCCAAAGGAAAAATAAAAAGGCAGGTTTAGAACATCACACTTTAAAATGAACATCTCATTTGATTTAGGACCCTAGTTCTAATGGCAATTTGAGGCAAATCATTAAAAGCTGTAAACAGAAATGTTCCAAGCACGTTCTCCTTTGAAGCAAGGGAAGATTGGCTTGATTTTAATTATAGAACAGCAGTTAGCTTTACATGATTTTCTCCTACAAACAGACACACACACACATAAAGTCTGTATCCTTGCCTGCATCTCTCCTCTTGCTTTATAATAAATGATGAGTTTCCTTTATAGGAAAACACAAAGTAGGTCATCCACAAAGGCTGTGATCTTCCCTTGGAAGGAAGCCACTGGCAGCCCCCAGGCGCCAGCATCTCCGACACCGTTGTGCTGTCGGAGTTCCAGCGTTCTCCTGCACAACCTCCCACCACCTACCTCCCAGGACCTCAGCGGGAAGGACACATCTGTGAATCCCCTGGCCTTCCTTCATTTCCTTACAGCTGTAAAAAACACTGCATGGAAAGAAAAGAACATTTCCTAGACTGGGAATCCCCAGACACTTACCCAAACTGAACAAGTGAACAGAGTTTTTGCTCTGGTGAATTATACCGCATGAAGCGGAGTGGGGAGAGGAAAACAGTCCTGAGATGACGGTGGTCTGTAAAGGCCTGGGATTTGCTGCAGTTCACATTAATTTTCCTGGCTTCTCTGAAATGTGGGCCTGCCCTGACTGGAGAGGCCCGCTTTGCTAGCAGGTTACACTCACTTGCAACTACTTCACCCAAGATTCAGGTCTGAGTTTGCTAGTGTTTCTTACACCAGCCCAAGATTTAGGTGGTCTTCTCTCTCCCCAGCGTGACCCGCAGAGCTCAGCCCATCTCCTGGCTTCCCTGTGCCCCCGGGGGCTGCCAAGACTGGTCTCGTCAGCCTGCCCGAATTCAAGGTGGGGAGTGGATTCGATACTGGCTGCTGAGGACCGCCAGGGAGGCTATGGGGTGGGGGGCTGCTTATTCCTCCTGGATTTCCCGGTTGGCAGCCAAGACACAGATGGAGAAGGCAGTGTGAGGCTGGGGGAGGGAGGTGAAAACAAAGAAATGAGAAAAGAGACCCAAAGACAACATCTCCTCCTCAGGGAGGCCTATGTGTGAATCCAAGTATAATTGAAATGATTTCACATTCATGTTTCCACAGCATACTAACTACCTCCCTTGCTACAAGAAATGTCTCCGTGACACACCAGCGGAGGCCAATGCAGAAGATTTGCAAAGGGGATTATCTAATTTGAGGACAAGTCAATTAGCAACTCTAGGACTTAAGACACATTATCAACGTAGCCAGTTTAAATTTTTATGTGATTCATAATTAAATTATTTTGCATCCAAACATATTCAATGAGTTAATGAAGCCAACATGCTGATCACAAAGCCTTTAATTTTTACAGCAAATGAGGCCATGATGGGTGGAACTGATGTGAGAAGAAAAAATGAGCAAATCTTAAAAAGTTTCCCAAAAGAGAAAAAGAAAGTTTTGGCTAATATGTAGTCATTTCTTATTCATTTACAAAGTTTTTCAAGTTTTTAGACAATGGACAGTTTACTATTAAAAATTTTGAACTGGGTAAAAGACCAAAATAAAATAAGAGTTCTAAGTCCTAGACATCTCAAAAGTAAACTCTAATTCAGAGAAATTAGAATTATTATTTTGATCTTATAAGAAGAGCTATCTAATATTTATAATAGAATTTTCCCTCTGGAACTTGTCATATGATTAAGGAAACCCAAAAGAGGTAACACTTCCTGAGAGAAATACCTCCTTTATCCTCTCCCTTCTCTAAGTTACAAACACAATGGTACTTGGAAGGTGGCATTTGTATATTACGCAACTTTATTCTTTGTCCTAAAGGAAGTACAGATACTTCTTTGAAGGATAAGGGGAAAATGAAAGGAATCAAATTCATATACAGTTTATATATATGACCTTCCATGATATCAAGGCAAATCCCTTTAGTCCTATATTGAGTCATAAAAAAGACCACAGCCCTTAAAACACAGGTCATGACTATGTTTTAAGCTTCATTTTAGAAATTCTGCCAATGACATAAAATATACAGGTAAAAATTTACACGTGTGGAACGTGATGTGATGGCTATTTTCTTCTTTATTCTTTTTAATGTTACTTAAATGTCATACAATGAACATATATTATTCTTATAAGACAAAAAGAACAATTTTTTTAAAGGCTTACAATGCAATCTTCACTTACCGTATTTCATTCAAGGTCACGAAAGAGAAACGGTTCATTTATAAATCGTTCTGTAGATTCATCAGTGAGACTCTATCTAATCTGTTCTCCACGATGAGCACAGGAGAAGACCTCGACAATCAGAAAGGTAAGTGGCCGGGGCGGGGGGGCCAGATTCCCCATAGAGAGGAAGGGACACAGGACAACAGCACACTGTGCCAGGACGGCCTGTCTATCATGGGCCAACGTGGCACCACCCGTTGACCTCAGTCCTTGGAGTAGCAATCCCACCAGGTGGTTGCTGTCATACCTATTCTAAAGGCAAAGAATCTGAAACCCAGCAAGCTACCAGGGTCACACAGCTAGAAAGTGGTGGAGTTGAGGTTACGTCCAGCTTGGCATCGCCCAGTGCATTCTCTGTCCATTGCTTCCTAAAGGCTCCCTAAGGTTTGTTCCTTGCTGGAGATCCCCTGAGAACGGAACTCCCTTTCGATGTTGACCTTGTTTCTTTTCTCCCTCCTGCCACATCTGTGCTTGGAAGAAAGAAAGAAATCCAGGATCTACCCAATATTGGCCACCCTCACTTGAAAATGCACGAAGGTGAACCTCTCGGTTGCGGAATGAGATTATCAGCAAAGTGCGTGACAGTCAGGATTGTCCAGCTCTGCCCTCCTGAGCTCCCCTGCCTCTTCCAGGCAGTGGCTGGCCTGGAAGGGTGTTCTGTCCCTACACCACACACAGCAGAACACAAGCTCACCTCCCACCATACTCCATCCTCCAGACCTCAGTGCACAAAGATCCCAAGAGCATTCTCATAAGCTCCCCAAACTCGGGCATCCAGCCCCTTACACAGTGACTCCCCCGCCGCCCCCACAACTGCGCTGCTGTAGCAACTTTCAAGAGCAGAAGGTTAGCATCTGTCTGGCCACCTAACAATTTCGATTCTCTCTGTTCATGTCAAAGTCGTTTCTCACAACTTCTGCCAAGGTGCTCATCATATTCCTGCTAGCAGTCCAGGGATCATAATACAAAATAAATCACCAAAGAGCGAAGAAATCGAAATTTGCAAAAAGGGAAGAATCTCTGCAGGCCTGCTCTCCAATTTTTGCTTTCAACACGTTCCTTTGAAATGGGATGAAAACCAAAGGTGTAGGCTGCTAGGGTCCTGGGAGAAGTACAGCCTTTCCTTTCTATTTCAGACAGAGAAGGGTCCAATCCAAATCCACAACTGGGGTAGGGGAGCTTCCAAAAGAAGGCTTACCCTTGTTAATCATTTAATTAATGGTAGAAGTTACAATAGCAGCCAACAGTTATCGAGCACATTGCTCGGGGGCACTGGGTTGAGCACATGCATCTATGCTCACAATCTCACTGAATCTGAACGACAGTTCTTCAAGGTAGGCTCTTTATTATCCCCAATTCCCAGATAAGCAAACTAAGGTTTAGCGAGCTTAAACAACTGTTCAAGGTTGTAAAGCTGGACTGGATTTTTAGCTCTGGGAGACCACAAGTTTCTTAATTGCTGTGCTCTATTGCTTCCCATCAGACTTTCAAGTGATGGGTATTTAGATGCCAAATGAAGCCTGGTTTGTCTGTCCAGGTGCTTAATTCACTCCAGAGTGCATTAAGAGCTTTTGATTTCAATAGACAAGGGTAAGGTCAATCTAGGGGGTGGTGCAGGGAGGAGAAAGAAGGGAACCCAGAGAATTCAAATTACAACCAGAAAATGGCTTGAAGGAACTAAACACATGAGTTGGAGCCAAATGTTGGCAGATGCAGCCATGTTCAGGGATTCGTGATGACAAGGACAGTCCTTTTTCCACCCTACTTTGAGCTGACTTTATAGAACTTTATCTTTTATATCCAAAGATCAAATAAATAAAAAAAGATCACATTTAACGAGAACTAGGAGAAATAAACTGGTGGCAGTTAAAGGGTAAAAATAACTTCTCTGTGGCTTCAGACCACAGGAGCTTTCTCATTTTAAGAGGCACAGGCAAATCTCTTAAACAAGGCCTTTTTGGACTGTGTTCATCTCATGTTTCCTCCCACATCCACGGTGGTTAAAGTTATATACAGTCTTAGCTCTTGAACCTCATGGAATTGTGTAGTAAATGGAAGAACAACCAGGCCAAACTCATCAACTCACAAATGCAACCTTGTAGCACAGAAGTCAAAGCGAATTCTTCTTTGTAACCAGTTGCTTTGTATGGAAGGGGTTAATCAGAATTAGAAAAGGTTATGGAACCCACAGTCTTTTGTTTTTTTCCCATGTATCATCGATACATAATATAAATATTGCACTATACATACAAGTTTGCATACAGAAATGTATAGACATGTTTGCCGAATTGAAAGCAATGTTTAGCTCAGGGTTGTGAAATAGGGAATTTTAAAAATCTTTAGCACATTATAATGGTTAATTTTATGTAAAAGTAGGTGTTGTCTTTATATTCACAAAACGGGTAACTTCAATGAATATGTATTGTTCGTTTAATACAATGATTAAAGTGGTTTGCTTAATACAAATGGAATCCACGGTCTTAATGAGAGACTTTCCTTCCTCCATCCCCAAGCCCTGTTTCTACTCTCCTTGGACTCTGGACACAAAGTCTCATAGTTGGCTAAAATCCAAGGAATCCTCACTTCACCACCTTGTTTTTCATGTGCAGATGTGTTCTGAGTGAGACGATGAGAAAGACCTGATGAACTCTTCCTGAGACCTAGAATAACCAAGCTCACTCAAATACCCAAAGGCAGCCAGAGTGATTTGAGATTCCTACCTCTGCCCTATACCACTGCATTTTAGGCCAGATTTTGGGAAGCACTCCTCAATCTTAAGAGTCAAGCTAACACCTGGAAAAATCCTAGGGTGTCACTAGCTTTCCAGTGAACCTGCAGACACAAAAACAGAATCACTTATAGGAGACAGCTCTGAAATATGCCCTTCAATTTCCTAATGTGGGACATAATGTGGGACTGAGTCAAGATGAGATCAGTCTCAAGAGAAGAAAGAAGCAGGGGTGTTTACACTGCACTTTGGGGGCCCTTGTTTTGTACACCAAGGGAGCTGATACCCTCTGTTCCATGGTCAAGTCTACCCTTGGTCTGTAACCCAAGCCTATTCTCCAAAGCACTGGACTTACCGGTAGAAAGTAGCATAGTCCACAGTTGAGTGGCAGGTCTGAAACTCCCAGGATTTGAGTTTCTGGCATTCCCGATGGGCTCGAAGCTTTACCTTCACTGTCCCTTGACACAGTTCAGGCACTGGTTTTCTCTGGGGTCTGTTGCAGAACTCATTGGACTCCACCCTCCAGGACTCGGCAAAGTCATCCACATCAAACTTGAAGTTTCCATCTCCACCAATTAAGTCATCACGCTTATGTCCATTGTAGTTGCCACAGAGACCACAGAGTTTGCCCTTGAGATGGGGTGCAGCCATGACTTCTACAAAACTGTCTCCATCCCATGATATTTCCAAACCTAGAGGAAAAGAGGATCGACCACTCTTGAATCCACCAATAGTTCCCAACTGTATAGATTCTTACATAGTACACATGACTATCCTCTAACAAGGAACACTAAGGATCTCACCAAATTCTTGATTACCTTTTAATTTCGCCACGTCAAACATTGTGTGATATAACATGAATCACTTATTGGGGCTTAGAACTTTTTAAATGTATAAAGTTTGCCCTTGTAATGATATCTTATGTACCCTAATTTGACTTGTAGATGACTATTCATTGACCATGTTACTCTAGGGTTTATATTTTTGCCCTTTTATAGAGTAATTGTCTTGGTCCAAATCATGTTTTCATTTATCCAACGACTACTACAATGCAGAAATGGAAAGACAACAAAGATGATAGTTTTTTTTAATATCATTTTTCTTTATCCAATAATCCCCCCATATGATTATGCTAAGTGCCAAGTGAAAATTTCCAAATTATTTGCTACAGTGGAAGTATTAAAGTAATAAATATAAAGCTTCTGAATACATCCTCTTCAAAGGACAACACTCCTACAAATGAAAATGTTTGCCCCCTCGTTATTTTACAGTCATCTGTGAGACATGCACAGCTGTTCAATCCATGCTTCCTAGGGTTGAGATGTTATGAGCCCTAGGTTGGGGCCTCCATGCCTGGGCTGATCATAAGCTTCAAAATTTGACTAGGCATTGGAGGCTATCAGCCCACAGGCCAAAGTTACTCATGTGCTGGACAGAATCAGCAGGACAGTACTGTCTTGTTCACCAAGGAAACAATCTTCACTCCACAAGGTAAAGAATGTAATCTCCTCTTGGTTTGCTGAACTGACCATCTAAACAATTGGAGAATATTTCTGAGAACATTCATATTTTTCCAGACCTGCTAGCCCAAAGCTTCTAGGATTTACTCCAGCCAATGACCCCACTGAATAGTGGGATTTCTGTCACATGTCAGACAGCCAGGTTCCACTGTCACACATCACAGATCAGTCTGACCAGAAGGTCAAGAAGGAACGTTCTCATATCCACCCTGATATTGTATGTGAAGACACTGTCCATAAGACAAAGGGGAGGGTTTCATGAAAAGTCTTTTGAGGCTCAACCCAGAGCAAATGATAACTCTGGTGTTATCATTTTCTTTATGTCTCAGGTGTGCGTTGGAAGCTTCTCTTACTGTTCTCCTGGTAATGTCCTGGCAGGGCCTGAGCCCCACAGTGAATGGTGAACTAGGTACCAGTTTGGTGGATGAGCACCAAGAGAACCTCTACAATAGGTTGAGGTGCATTTCTGCCCTAGGACTCTTTCTTACTCAGTGTCACTGTCTCCTAAGAGGGACAGCCCACAAAGAAAGCTCTGTTTTAACAGAAAAATAGAAAGTGTCCCTGCTGTGTGTTTTCAGTCTTATTACCCTCTTGGATTTCTGACAAAACCTAGTCTTTTTATGGCTGAGTAATATTCCATTGTATATATGTGCCACATCTTCTTTATAGCTAGTGGGAAGCAACCGCATAGCACAGGGAGATCAGCTCTGTGTTTTGTGACCACCTAGAGAGGTGGGATAGGGAGGGTGGGAGGGAGGGAGATGCAAGAGGGAAGAGATATGGGAACATATGTATATGTATAACTGATTCACTTTGTTGTAAAGCAGAAACTAACACACCGTTGTAAAGCAATTATACTCCAATAAAGATGTTAAAGTGAAAAAAAAAAAAAAAGAAAAAGAATTGCTGTGATTGCCTAACAGAGAAGAAGAAAACCCTAACCTAAGTTAAAAATGACTCATCTACTTTAATTATAAAATGAGAATGATTACTACTATTACTGATTAATTAAATATTCATGAGAAAAAAAAAAACAAGACAAACAACCTAGTCTTTGATTTAATCTGTTCTCAGCCTCCGGAAAGAGCAACATGACTCTTTTTAGAAGACTTTACCTTTGTTCCTGAAGGATCAATATTAGCCTGATGAGCAAGTGTTCAGAAGATACTCAGAAGCTGGGGAGATAAGGTGGTGATGAAAAAGGAGAAAGGGGTGCAGAGGGATGGAATGGATCTTGTCTGAATATAAAATTGGCATAAGGCAATGTCCGAGTGATATAAGATCAGCAAGAAACACTCAGAAGTAAGATACTAATGCTAATATTCCCTAAGCCAATATTCTAAAGCCAATATTCTCTTGGACGTGGTCCAAAGGGAGAGACTCCTGGCCAAACAGCATTCCTGTGAGTAGGACACACAACTGCCGCAAGCAAGAGTTACAGATCCGCTTTAGGGAAAGTTATTGGTAGAATAAACCAGTGGTCTAAAACTGGATTTCTCAAGAAATAAACAGAAAGACTCATATGGAAATCACTGTATGGTAAATGAAAGGAATGGAAGCATTCTCAGTCCAAGGCAAATGGTAGAGAAGATTTCTTGATCAGGAGAAGAAGCTCGGTTCCAAAAAGCAATTAAATAGAATTGGGTAAAAAGCAGGAAAGAAGGTCATAAGAAAGTGTCTCTTGGGCTTTTGGGAATAACTGGGTGAAGAGAAGACAGTGATGGGGCATGGTGATCAGAGAAAGGACACACTGCTAGTCTGTCCCCACACTGGACTAATCTCCTGTGTGGATCTCAAAGATGGGGTCAATTCTGACAACCACAACTATTGTATACAACGATGTCTATTTCTTCATACCCCATCTTCCAACACATTATCTGACACATAGTGTATACTCACTAAATGAATGAATTACCCTGTAAATTGATACTAGGAGTCTGCAAAGCCAAAGAAATTTGTGAATTTCATGCTAGTTAAGACACTGAAATAACATTTTGAAAAAAGACAAGCAAACTATAATATGATTTGTGATACACTCTCTAAGGTATAGAAGACACTTGACCTCATAAGCCTGTAACTAGGCAGCTGCCCAGCCAGAGAAATGAAGGGAGAGATCAATTCCATACAACACTCAAACTTTTAGAGCATAATTCCAAAGATTTTCCACCTTGCAAAATTTTCCAAACTACAAATCTCTTTCCTAGACAGCAGGCAAATGCTATTTTCCAAGTGCCACACTGGTTGAGAATTTACATCCAAAGGAGCTCCAACAAAATTACTGGCAATGATATAATACATTTGAGACTTTGGGCAACTGAGTTCATGGGAATTCAACTCACAGTGAACAAGCCAATCATTCTTTCTTTGCAATGGACTGCTGGTCCATGCATGCTTGGGAAGATGCAGACCCACTGTGTTTTTAATAAACTCTTCTCAAGACTCTTGACATCTCTTTCATGAAACACGGTCCCCCAAATAAGAGAATAATTTGTAATTCACTCTCTTTTCCTCCTCTTTTCTTTTTATCATTATACTAAGAGGATTTTCACAGAACAATGCTAGGCTTCGTATTGTGTAAGGATGACTTATTCAACTACAGATGCCTTTGTCTATTGCTGTATCATATACATATGTGTTTGCACAGTAACTTTTACTCTCTACATGAGTAAAATCCATGCAAAGTAAATTACAGTAGTGACCGGCAAAAAAAAATGAATAAGTTGTTAATTGAAAAAAAAATTGCTCTTCCAAAAGATATTTTAAATAGGCATCTTATGAGATGAAAATGCCATGGAAGTGTTTGAGGGTTTGGGGTTAGTCCTTTCTGCAGCTGGGATGAGTTTCCCAGTTCTCTGCATGGGAAATCGGTAGAAATAACTGGCAGTCAGAAGGCCAAAGCTGAAGCACACGTCTCATGTGGGATGTAAGCAGCAGCTGCATTCCTTCCACTGTATGAAGAGCCTTCCAATTTTCCCTTCTCACCAGTGAATATTTTACCAACCTGTTTTTCACCTTTCAAGTGTGTGACCTGGCTCCAGACTACTAATTTTTTTTTTTTTTTTTTTTTTTTTTTTGGCGTGGGGATTGTTGTTCTTTTATTTTGTGGTTGTTTTTCTTTGCTTTTTTTTTTTTGGTTGTTATTGTTGCTTTTGCTGCAGTCCACTTTTAAGAGAGAGGGGAGATGCAAAATCTGTAGACATACCATAGTGATGCTTAAAAATGGATAATTTTTCTGTTTAGAGTTTACACCAAAGGAAAAAAAGAAAAAAAAAATATATATATACTCTAGGTTCATCAAGTGTAGAGCTCTACCAAAAGTAAAATAAAAAGTCACACTCCCACATGTTAATGCTTTCAGGTGGATCTGACGTAACTCTTTCAGGTGGAGTTGATGAAGTGAACAGGTGGCAGAAAGGAAATATTTTAAGTGATTCGCTAAGTGCCAAGAGTTGGGGTGGGGGTGTGTGACAGGGGTGAGCAGAGCTTTCTCAAGCTACTGAGCCTTGTTCTGTGTCTTCTGTACTACTCCAGTTGTTATTAGGAATGTAGCTATAGCCTAATTCCACCCAAGCTACACGGCCACCTGTGCTCCGCTGGCAGACAATTCCATCATGAAGCGCTGAGTCTATAAACCACAGGGCCACAGAGCCATTCTTCCCCATCTCCCGTCTTCCAGCTGCAGGCTTGATTTAAGCTGCTATTTTGAAGAAAGTACCCTTTGATCACATAAGCTTATGAAAAAAAATTATGGAGGAAGAACAAACACTCAAAGGATATACTGTGATATTTTAGATAGGCAATCAATAGGTAATAAAAAGAAAATATCCCTAAGGGGTAGTACAAACTGAGATTGGTAGACCAGAGTGGAAGAGACTATTGTCTGGAAATGGAATTGTTCCATTCAAAGGATAATCGCGAAGCAAGTTTAGTGCCCAAAGAAATACAGTTCCTCCCTAGCAAGCAGAAAGCTTGTGCGCTCCGTGTGATACAGGAAGTTGTTCAGCTGGGTATTAAGGGCACATAAGTTACTTGCATCATGGGAAGAGAGACAGAAAAAGAAAAGAAATTGTAAACCTGAGTTCAAGGCCTAGAAGAGTTAAATTCACTAACCTAATTATGGTATTTATGATATATTATTATTTTCTTAGCAGCCTTATCCTTTTGGTCATTTTTGCCATGTGAAATCCTTACAAAGAGTACACTTAGGACTTCCCTGGTGGTCCAGTGGCTAAGACTCTGCACTCCCAATGCAGGGGACATGGGTTCAACCCCTGGTCAGGGAACTAGATCCCACATGCCGCAACTAAGAATTCGCATGCTACAACTAAAAATCCCGCGTGCCACCACTAAGACCTGGAGCAACCAAATAAATAAATAAATAAATAAATATTTTTTTAAAAAAGAAAGAAAGAAACAAACAAAAAAAGAGTACACTTATTCCATAAGGTATTGTCAGCTGTGACAGGAACAGTATTGAAACCCCTCAACTGTTAGTAATATCTGAATATCCAGAACCCCTTTGAGAACTGGGTTGTAGATGACTAATAATTTCCATATCAGTAGAATCCACTGTGTTCACCTGGCTTGCAAACAGATAAGCAAGGTGCTTCTAATTATAACTGTGTGTAATAATGGGTCATTTTGTGTACATTTTACATGAAGCCACAAACCGTTGCTTCCTTCAGAGGGATGAGGTGAGGCCTACATGTGCAGAGCGGCATGTCATTTGAATGCAACAACAGGTGTCTGAATTTTCTGGGGTGGATTAATCCCTCTAAAGTTGAATGAACAGAGCTCTTCACATCTACCACTTTCAAAGTGAACAATGGGAATCTTCCCTTCTTTATAGAATGTCCCAATACGTTAATATTTAACATTTCTCAAATAAAAGCTCCCTGGGCTTCTCCTTGGCTTCCTGCCTTTGTTTAGCTAAGCTGGCATTCCATCGGCTCAAATCAATTTACCAAATATATTTTGGCTTGAACAGAAACAATTAACAGGGTTCTGAAAGTGCCGTGGAGAACAGTCTCTGCAGTCCCTCAGAAGTGCCTGCTCTATCAAATGTTTCCCTTTCAATCCATATTAGCTAAAGAAACTGGAACCCAATTGATGTTTTTACATTGTTAAATTCTAATCAGTGCAAAAAGTAAGCAATATGCTGATTTCCTCAAGTATCATGCTTAAAGAAATAGCATGTGCCAGGAGGACGTGCAGTTCCAAATCCAACTGACAAACAATATGCATTAACCAAAGGCAGCATGGAAGGAACCATACATGATATCATATAAACTGTGTAAACGAACTGAATTCATTCTTTGGGGCTGAGAATGAAGGATTGATTTCTGCTTCTAAGATGTCTCTCTAAGGCAGCACCTCACAGACAAAAATTTGAGCCTCAGTGAACGCCTAGGAGTAACCTACTAGCAACTATGAACAGTTTGGCCTAGGGGGAATGTATCTGCCCCTGGAGGGGAAACACAGAGTCCAGGGGGCCTCAGGCAACATGTGATGCTGAGAAAAGGCCTCAGCGGCCAGCTGCCTGTGCCCACGCCTGGGGGAAGTGCTTTCAGAGCAAGCATCCTAAGTGTCCTCCAGCAGGAGCCAGTGGTTCTACCCATCAACTCAACGAGCATCCTGCCCCGGGTCAAGGATGGACAGGACTGCTGGTCACACCGTCCACCATCCGCACTCCCATCTTCACACCCACACTTTCGCAGTTTGCTTTTGAGGAGTCCCTCCTTCTTGGACAGATGCTAACAAGGAAACACTCCTTCTCACAGATGTGAAACTGCACATTACTGGCTGAGCTGGGAAAGACACAACTCCAAGCTAGACTACAATGGCCTAAAGTAGCAACAAAACATGAGAAAGAACCACCGCTATGTCTGGAATGAGGATGGAAAGGCACTGGATGTCGACAGATTGCAAGATTGGTGTAACTGGTGTCAGACTGCAAGGCTCCTCGGTGTGCAAATTTCTCCAGCTGTTTTGTGGCATCTCGGGCGTGAGGCCACACCTGCGGCTGGAATACTGCTCTGCCTCCGGTTTTCCTCGGAGGAGGAGGAGCAGCTGCAGCTCCTGAGCACGAGTTGGTGAGACAGAGGGAAGAGCCAGAGGTACACAGAAGGCCCGTGCTTCTAGAAGCCCACCTGCTTTGGTCGTCACTTTCAAGAGGTAGCCGTCCAGGTCGATGTGAAACTGCGGCGCGTGGCAGGGCAGTGCGATGCGCGAGCCGTTCCAGCGCACGGTCAGGTGCTGCTGGAGGCTGACGGTGCCGGCGCCCAGCACCAGGTCCACCGACTTGGTCCAGGAGAAGGAGCGGGTCCTGCGCGCATCGTTCTTCACCAGCACCTGAAAGGGCGAGGCAGGGGAGGAGCAGTCTTTTGTCAAAACGTACTGACACGTCCCCTGAAAGTTAAATGTCCGTCCGTCAAAAGTGTTGTAGTGGGGATCTCCGAATACCGTGCAAACGCCAGGCTCTGCGGATGAGTGAGAGACAAAAGCAGGTCATAAACCGAGCGAAGGATTCAAAGAGAAATCAGGAGTCCCTGCAATAAACCTGATAGGGGCACCTGCCAGGTAAAGGGAAGGGCTTAGCAGAGGTGCACTAAGGAAAATCGACTTAAAAGAAAATAAATAAAAAGTTTGGTTGTTCTAAAAGTTTGTACCAAACCTCACAGGACAGGTAATACTTCTGGTGCTTTTATACTTAAAAGTTATTTGTAACACTTCTGAATTCTTAAAGCATCTCTATTTTAGAGACTTGATATGCTTCTATGGTCTTAATGTCAAAGACAGAGAAATGAAACTAGGATAATTTTATAAACAGAACTGGCCTAATTTCATAACCCATATAAACAAGAACAAAAATATAAATAAAAGGCAGCAACATAAATGACAATACACCAAAGCATTAGTATTGTTTCCATTTAACTGATTCAAAAAATTTGGAAACATGGTATTCTCAGTGTTATTCACGGTCTTAGAAAAGTATTATATTCAACACTCATGTATTTCTAAGGACAGATAAATAGAACTGCCAAACAGATACATGTTTAATATTGTTAAGAACCAAGACACTGATAAAGTTGATAGTCTCCGTGTATTTTCTAGAAATACAAGGCTCCTATATTTTCATCTGTGTATCAAAATCTAAAGTTGGATAAAGAATCAATTGTACAACCCATCATTTAATAAGTTAAAGAAATTCCAATGAATTCATCACTTCAAAATACCACTAATTCAAATACTTATGAGACCCAAGTAAAGTTTTACACTTTAGGGCATTTCCAAGGTTTATACAGAAAACTAAATATCATTTCTTTTTTTAAAACAAAATTTGGCATTAATTTGTTTTCTATATAAAGATATTTTATCTGTTTTTAAGAAGGCATAAACAACCAGGAAATGAGAAATTCATTTAGAGAAATTAGCCCACATGATGAAAGAACTAAAATAAAAAGATTGATTTCCAGAACAGGTCAAGAGTATGAAACTATTCTATACAAATAATTGCTCTGAATACGTAACAGAAGAATTAAGCATCAATACAGAGTAAGGATGTGCCAACTGATCTAACAGGACCAACTGGATCCAAGGCAAACATTTGCTTTTAATTTCTAAAGCGTTCGGAGAGTAATGTTGTTTTATGATACGTTATGTCATTTCATATGTCAGTTTCACATGACTCCATATAAATCATATGTACTGGGAATTTCGTAAATTAATTACTTGTTCTAAGTTAGCTTTCCTTGTCAACATTTAATAGAGACTCACAGAACAGATTGTTTCTGGTATGTAGGAGAGTTTCAATGAACAAATACTTCAAGGAATATAAAAAAGGCACTACTTGGGGGAGGAGGGTGGAAGAAAAGGGTGGGAGAGAAAGCTTTGAAAGTTCACCAGCAACATTTTAATTCACCCGCCATTTCGATTCCTTTCTTATCCTTTTTTATGGTGTTCTTTCCTCGTAACTCCAGTTTTACTCAGTTTGTTGCTCCACACTGTACCCCACCCTCACCTTCTTAATCCTATATCCCCCCAACTAGCGTTCCCACCTATCTAATCACCCCATACTGCATTTTCCAGTCCTTTCTCCATGTGATTACTTCAAAATTGTCCTATCACACATTGCTCTCACATTCTGACAAATGGAATCCTTCCCTGGGATGAAGATGGTGCTTTTTGGTTGACAGGGAGCAAGGCAGTTCTTTGGGACACCTCAAGTGGCATCAGGAGAATTATAGTTCAAAGTTAATGCTACCATGTGCCCCCAAAGAACTAAATGTTAACCTGACCACCAGATGCACCAAATTCAAGAAAAGGGCTTTTTCAGAGTTTTTAATGCCACATACTTGTCAAGAAAACTCAGAACCAATCAATGCTTTTGAACTCTTGAGCTTGAAATAGATGGACCTCAGCTGGCAAAGGCCAAGGCACAAGTGAAGGAGCTGAAATTATATTCCTGAGAAATCCTCTCTCAGCTGTGAGCCGGCACAGGGCACGCCTACACCTTCTGTCCAGAGTCTGTAGGGAACAACATACAGCTTCTCCAGGTGTTCTGACCCCAACTGCATCAAAATGATAACTAACACAAACAGTAACAGCTAACGTTTACCAAGAATTCACTACATACCCTAGCACTATTCTTCACGCCTACTGATCGTGGACACATTGTAAGAAAACAGATATTTAGATTGTCTCCTAACATTAAACAAATAGCTAAGCACTTGGTAGTAAATCCATAAAATGAACTATTATCTAGTCATTGAAAAAGTCTGTAAATAATGTTCATGATTGAAGAAATGCTTATGCCACATTAAGTGAAAAACAGGAAACAAAATTCTATCTATAGGATAATCTTGACTGTGTTAAAATAAATATCCAAACCACACATACCCCAAAATTGTGAACTGAGATTGTTTCTTGGTGGTAGAACCATGAGTGATAATTTTTTCCTTTCTGCCTTATGTTTCTGTCTTCATTTTTGTTGTCCCTATGTTTTGTTTTTAAGAGTCAAATGTGGGTACATGTAGATAAGGTCAGTTATGTGACAAACCAAATCCTCAAAGAAGCAACAGAAAATATACTGCCTATAGAATGGCCCTGGGGCCCTAGGGAAATCTGAGCTTACTCATAGCTGGGCAGGAAGCTGTGAGGGACATCCAGGGAGACCAGGCAAGGGAAATCATGTGTGAGCAGGGCTGTCAGGAAAGATATTTTTCAAGAGGCCATAACTTGTGGAAGAGAAGGGTCTGGAGATCAGGATGATTTTTCTGTATAAGGGCAATATAGAAGAAGCCAACAAAATTTCATGATGAGGAAGATACCTGAGAATTATGGGTTGCATTTGGGACATTTGTATCACAAATAATATAATTTTGAAACCTTGGCCCTTTTTCTTGGCACCTCAAGGTCCCCACACCAGATCCTCAAGGTCTCCACGCAGGAGCAGCGAACACATGCACAGAGAATGACGGAAAGTGAGAATATCAGGGTTAAAAAATCTGCCTCGCTGAAAAGGGAAAAAAACTATAGAAACACTTAGGGGGCAAAAATGAACACTGTATCCTCATATAATTTTTGTTCAGCAGACCCAGTGAAATGGGTCACGGTCCAAGATGTTCTGATGTCCGGTCACACTCTTCTGGAAAGCCTGGAGTGGTAGTTAGAGCTCAATAAACAGACCCTCCCATAACTATCCTTGCCTGAATATGTTTAAGTCAGAGGATGGAGAGAAAAAGCCAGTTTACAAGCAGTGGTATGTGTTTTCATAGTCTTTTAAGTCAAATTATCAGACGTCATTTTTGTTTTGGTTTGTTTTCAATAATATGTATACAATGTCTAGGCACTGGAAAAAAAAAAAGAGTAGAATATTAAGAATGTTTTTTCCTCTTAGGTAATGAAATTATGTGTGACATTTATTTTCCTCTTTCTTGTTTATGTGTATATACATTATTATTTACATTTACATTTTATTATTTATAATCACTATGTATACCCTTGGAATAAGGACATTTGTTTTAAAAAATTAAAAATACTGGATTAAAACATATCTCTTTGATGTTACCTACTTTAATAAGACAGCTATGAGAATTAAGAGAGTCAGGCTGCTTCTGAAAACAAAATTCCAATGTTTTTCTCTTAACCTCATCAGGTACATTTATTTCTCCCGTGGGTATATTTATTCTAATAAGATGCCTTCCTTCTGAGGACAGTGATTATTCTCAAAACATCCGTCAGCGAAAATTAAGGGAAAATTATACAACCTCATGTCATAAAAAATAAGAGAAACTGAGAAGACTCTAACCCCCTTCCCCCAAAACACAACAAAACAAAAACAGAGAAGCATAAGAATAAAAAAAGTATCATTCACGGTTCCGTCAACAAGAAATAATCACTGTTTACCATTTTGGGGTGGGTGTGTGTGTGTCTGTGTCTGTGTTTGTGTACAAACACATAGCTAACATAGCTAAGATTATCCTGTACATGAAATTTTATTTCCTCTTCACTTAACGTAAGATTTCCCCAGTTACTAAAGTCACTTTGAAAACATAGAAAATGACTTTCATCCTCAGTCCATTATTCTCTGCAAAGAGAATACCACACCACCACACAGATCAGTACCTTTCCAGAGTAGTGTTCTAACCATGAGGAAGGTCTATCAAATGCAAAACATGGCTTTAAACTTTCCCCAACATAAACTGCAGTAAAACGGGCCCTGTGGGACTCGGGCGCCACTGGGTCATGCAGAGGCTCCCAGGAATCCCAGGTGGGTAAGAGCCGTGATAATGCCAAGTTTGGGTCAAGAACCAGGAAAGGCTGGGGTTAGAAACGCTGCCCTGAACACAGGCCCTTATGCTGTTTGTCTAGGCTCCTCTTGACATGATGTAAGCCTCCAATATAAACAGGCTGTGTGTGACCCAGCAGGAACTGAACTTCCCCACACAAGAGGCTCTGGCCTCTCTCAAGAGGTGTCCCTGACAGCTGCTGCCCCCAGGGGACCTCAAAGCCAACAGAAGCTCCACCAAGGGGCACCTGGATTCCTTTCAGATTTTACATCCTTGGCTTCTTAAATCAAAACTTAATCTGACTTTACTGTGTGAATGTGGGGTTAGGTCATAGCGGGTTTCTTTCCACCCACCCTTAATCCATGAGACAGACTTACAAATCCACAAATAAAAAGCTGATTTTTTTAAAAAGTTGAGTAGGCACCTGAAACTAACATTAAAAAAAAAAAAAAGGTTTGGTAGGGATACTGTTAAGACTGTAAATTTCTTTTCACATCATTTCCATAACCTCATATCCTCACCAACTTCAAACAGAAGAGAACAGAGAGCATCCTTACCTTCGAGATCTAATTTGAACTAAATTTAAACCTAAAGCCGAGGCTGACATCCTATTACGGCCTCCCCAGCTGAGCTCAGGGCTTCCCCACCTCTCATCTTGGTTGGTGCAGTGGCCTGTGCCTGCCCCACACCTCAGTTCACAGCACTGGACTTCATCAGCTCCTGGCTCACGTGCCAACCTTCCCCACGCCTCAGCCAAAGTCACTTCTCTTTCCCGTAAGTCCCCAAAGCACAACTGACCACACAGCTCATCTTTTCTGGGACTTTTCTTAAATTCAAATACTCTATCTTATAGTCACACTATGTTTTTCAATTTGAAGGTTAAAAGGTTAAAGGTTAAAAATATGGTCATCAAACCCACAGAACGCTTACGATAAATCACTTTCCACCCAACTACCGCTTTTAGTTGTAATGTATCTTTAACTCCTAAAACAGGCCTTCAACTCCTTACACGTAAATTTTGTGTATACTTCTCAGTGCGTGGCACACTGGCTTGTATATTGGAGGATCTACATTCATATATATGATAAATGGATTCATCTGTGCATTACTCATAGCAATGCCTGGTATAATACATATTAGGTATCAAATATTTGTTAAATGAATGGGTTAATTAATTAAAGAATAAATTTCAGTGGAAAAAAATAAACTGCCCACACTGAACTCACTAAAATAGTTAAGTGTAATAAATGGTGTACAGCAGGTAATTCAACAGAATTTTGCTTAATCAAGTAATTAATTGACTAATTAACTAATGCTCTCAGGACAAGGAATTAAGGCTGCAGATGAAATTAAGGTTGCTAACCAGCTGACCCTGAGATGGGGAGATTATCCTGGGTATTTATCTCCAGGCAGGATAAATGTTATCACAAGTGTCCTTATAAATGAAGGAAGAAGGCAGGAAAGTGAGTGTCACACAGTGACGCAGCATGAGAAGGACTCAACTTGCCATTGCTGGCTTTGAAGATGAAAGAAGGCTTCAAATCAAGAAAAATGGGCAGCCTCTAGAAGCTGGACAAGGCATGAAAACGGATTCTCCCCTAGAACCTTGAGAAGGAATGCAGTCCTGCCAATACTTTGATTTTGACCCATTCAGATCCATTTCAGACTTCTGACCTCCAGAACTTGTTAAGATAATAAATGTGTATTGTTTTTAAGACACTAAGTTTGTAATAATTTGTTACAGCAGCAATAGGAAACTAATAAATCGAGCAAAAGTCAAGGCAACTTGGTCTGGAGTGACTAGGTTACACCAGGTACCATGCCAGATGCTTTCCATATTTTCACTCTCTCCTTTAATCCTCACTACTTCTCTACACATGGTATATACTATTACCCTAATTTCTTAGCAGTGAGTCTGGAGAGGTTTCCTTGTTGCCCATGGTCACCCAGCCAATAGCAGTAAAGACAGAGTCCAACCCAATCTCTGTGGCTTTGAAGCCAGTGCCTCCCACACCATGACTTGATGTTTCCATTTACACCCTATACCACAGCATCCTACGCAGTCATTGTTGTTAACAAACTGGGATTAGAGAGCTTTTGGGGAATCTGAAGAAATGTATAGACACTCTTCCTTCCAAGTGCACATGAGTATATCCACTCAAATGTAGAGGCTCACAGACACCTTTTCCTAAGACTGATCAATGACCTCCTAAGAGTTCATGAACTTCAGTTTAACGACACCTATCTAGAAGTTAATTAAAAACTATATTACACGGTTCTCTCATTTGATGTGTTTACATTTCATCTCCCCAACCACATTACAAGTTCCTAAACTCAGGGTCTGTATCAGCTTTTTATCCATGTCCTCCAGGGCACCTTCCAGAATGCTGGAAATTCATTGGGTGTTAATACAAACTTGTTATAGAGGATGCATTTTTGCCACTCTATCATCCAAGCTCTGACCTTAAAATGTCTGCTCTCTTTAACCTAGAAATTGCTATCTATCAGTAAAGAGAACTTCTTACCTGAGTGAAAAGATGGGTTTCACATCTCTAAATTAACCTATCTTCCAGCTTTAAAGCCACCTTAGAGCTTTGTGAACATTAAGTAAGCTGCTTAGAAGACAGTCCTGGGTTTGAATCCCAGTCTTGCTACCCAATGACTACAAAATCATGCGCACACTACCTACAATAACCTCAGTCTGTTCACCTGTAACATGGGTTGAAGAACAACTACTTTGCAGGGTGGTTATAAAGACAAAGATAGCATTGCAAAAGTGCCGAAAGCATAATAGATGCTTAGAGAGTAGTCATTATTAGTTGTATTATTATAAATGCTATGCAAATCTAGCAAGTAGATACCCACTGCGGGCTGAAAGAGGGCTGGATAAGACTGTAACATACTTATAAAATGTAAATGTGTTGAAAAGACAATGTGAGTTTAGCTCGTCTATAAAAGACATACAAATGTAGATTTGGGGGTAGAATGGAGTAAGCCGCTAGACCAAAAGAAGAATGTTAACAAAGTCGTGGACATGGGAAAGAAGGCAGCTTGCACAAGAATAGCAGGAGACTGATCTGCCCAGAGTGGGTAGTTGCTTCAGGAGATGTAAGACATCCAAGCCGTCTAAATAAATTGGCTTGAGATTTATTGCCAGCCTGAGAAGTTTAAATGTATTCCAGATAACCAGCGTTTCTTAACATGTTTCCTATGAAACATCAATCCTGCCTGTTACTCTGCCAAAATAAGTAGAAATAAAAAAACCTCTGCAGCCCAAATTAGCTTGGGAGGGACTCTACACTCCATCATCCTCCTGCAAGTCTACCCTGCACATTGGCATAGAAAGGGCTCTGCGAATTCTGCAGTGAGGAAACAAATTTCAGTTTACTTGACCCAGCGTTTCCCTAATGTGGTTAATAATAGAACCTTGTTTTGAAAATATTACTCATTACTAGCCCTCAGCACTAGAGTTTTATAAAACAAACTTTGGGAAATTCTGAGAGAGACCAGTGAAGGAAGCCGGTATTGGTTTCGTGAAAGCCAAGTTTGGGTTCCGACAGTGGTATGCAGAAGGGGCTGACGGAGAAAAGACAGAGTTTAGCTGCAGGCAATAGGATGAGGCTCTGGCTGCCGTGGGAATGGGAAAGAAACTATTTATTAGAAAAAAAACGCAAAGAGACAATCAACCAGACCTGACGACTGATTATCAACAAGGGAGAGAAATGCCCAAAGTATGAGAAATAACATTGACTCAAAACCTGTGCAGCTGGGATAAAGGGGGTGCCAAAATTCAGTCAACAGATAGGGGTTGGAAACAGCCATTAATCTCTCCATCCAACTCCCAACCCAGATAATTTACAGAGTCAAAGGTAGCAACTGTTAATCAACTTCAAATACAGTCCTTTGTGAAAGAAGAATGTACTCTCCAAAAAAATTAGAAGCTGAGACCTACCATGTTCGTATCTTGTCAAGAAGTCCTATGTTAAGGACCTGGAAGTTTGGCCAAATGTGAAACCAAAATGAGAGAGTAACTGCAGATGCAGGCAGGGCTGTGAGCTCACAGGATGAAAAGGTGTAAAGTAAAAGCAGAACAGATGTGTGTACTAAGGAGAGATATGAAAGGGCAGAGCAGAGGAGAGGAGCAATGGTTGGGGGTGGAGAGCATTAACCAAGAAGGGGACTGCAGTAAGGAAAAGGATGATACTACTCATAAATATGAATTTCACATCAAAGGGAACCACCGAGTGCAGCTAATGAGTCGTATCTCCAAACTCCCAAGGAAGGTTAGAATTCAAGTATTGTAATCCGAAAAGCTGAAGAGGTTAAGTGACCTCAAAAACATAGATAAGGTTTTAAAAGGTGAGCAAATACAACTGTTTTCAAAGAGAAGCCCTTAATCATGTACAGAAGAAAGAAATTGGCAAACTTCATATATATTTGGCGGTAAACCTCTGAAATGAATAAAAATGTAGTCAACAAAGAACATATAATAGTGCTTAAAGTTTGGGCTTTGGAGTCACATGGACCAGGCTATTGGCTGACCTCAACTTATTTAATTTCTCAGACCCTCAGATCTCTCATTTGTAAAATGGGTATAACAATAGCTTCCACTGCATGGATCATTGTGAGGATTAAGTGACAGAACGCATGGAGAGCATTTATCACAATGCCTGACACAGGTTTACATTCAATAAATCGTGGCTGGTAATAGGAGCAATTGTAGTGGCAGCAGAGTAGCAATTTTTTGTTGTTCTTATTTTATTCAGAGGAGATGTGACCTCCAGAGAGGTATAAATCTGCCTCAGCTTTGCATACAGTAATGTGTAATTTATTACACAGTTTTTCCCACAAAGTATACTTCTCAGAGTTTGGGATTTGTATTCTTTGTTTTGTCACTTAGGGGTATTTTAGGTGCACCACTGCTAAGAGGTTTTGGTCACAAGTTTCTTTAAAAACTGGGTATTTGCATCTTCCTTGAGATTCAAGATGACAGCCTTGGCTAAATGTGTCAGATGTCTAATAATGAATTTATACATATCTTTATGTATAAAATATATTCTTTCAAAATTAGGCAAGAGAGTAACTTTTAACTGAATGATTTAATAAGGGTATATCTATACTAAGAATACTTTCCCAAGCAAACATCCAGGGAGGCCATATGATATTACAGAATGAATACTGGAGAAGGAGGTAAAAAAATGCAGGTTTTCATCGTAGCTCTTCAAGTTAATACTACTGTGAGCCTCAGTTTCCTCACCTAAGAAGTAGGAAGGTTGACCTCATAGTTAAGGTCCATTCATTTATACAATTCCATGGTGCTAAAATGATGATGAGCTTGACTGGCAGAGCAATTCTGCTCTTTCTTACTCCCGATGGAATTTATACACAGTGATTTCAAACTTAAAACTATATGTATTTTATCATTGTAAGTAACAAATTTGGGGAGATCTTCACTTACTGATGGAAATACCTCCACCTTGAGTTGCCAGAAGGAAAAAAAATACCTGGAAAAATGAGCGGACATGGAAAAACCATGCCAGTTTGATTTGTCAGTGAGCACAGAGCACACCAACTGTTCTGGACCTGAGCAGAAAGGTGGAGGTGTCGCCAGGTAGATGAAAGCGTGGGCACTTGAGTCTACCTTTCTCCCTGGGTGGTGTGGAGGGAAACACTCTCAAATTGGAAACTCTTCCTAAAATCCTTCTCCAATCTCTAATCCCCACCAGTTGTAAAGCCCTTCGGACCTTCTCTTCCCTTCCTAACTGCACCTGGTGGTCAAACCGAACAAAATGACTAAGAAGTCAATGGTAGAAACTCCAGCCCAGGCCCTGGGGCCAGACTTCATTGGAGGAATTTGGGCTCCACTACCTACCTTGGGCATCGTTCTTAACCTCTAAGCCTCAGTTCCCTCAGCTGTAAAATGGAGCTAGTAACATTACTTGACCATAAAATGGATGTGAGGATCAAATAAGATCAAATAAGATAGTCCTGGACAGTGTTCGGGCTGTTTATTAATATAAATAAATATTAGCTGCTGCTGCTATTACAATTACTGCCATTATTGTTCCATGATGATGATTGTTAACTAAACAGTCAGAACTTACGAAGTTACTAACACCCCGTAGAAACTGACAATAGGTGGTGGATAATAACCCCTAATAACCTCAGGCTCCTCCAACTTTGCATCAATTTACAGCCAGAACATTGAAGGTAACAGTATCCCTTAGAACAGAGCAGCATATAAAATGGAAAACAAACCGATTTCCTCACACCCTTCCAATGTCGCTTCTGCCTGCGTGGGGTTTCCCAGCCGCCACGGGCGGTACAGTTGGGTTTTATTTGCCACCCGTCTGCTGGTTGGGCCTTGGGAGCTGTGACAAACCCACCTCCAGATGCTGGAGGCCAACTTCAGTGGCCACTTAGCTTAACACCTCCTCCTCCTCGGCAGGGCTAAAGTCAACACCACAAATTCTTATTCTACAAGCATCTTGAGCTCCGGTTTCAAATTTCCTTGCTTTCCTGAGTTAAAGACAGACTCTTGGCATTAAGGGACCTGGAGTTGCTTACAGCCTCGGAGGCTCAAACACAGAATTACTAATTTGCGGAACCTCTGTCAGTGGAGATTTCTCATAAAATGGGCCCTGAGGTCACTGCTTCATTAAGTTGTTGCATTCCCCTTCCTACAACCACTCTTTAATTGGAGATCGCTGTAGGGATGCTCAGGGACTTAAAAAAGGCGTGCTAAGACCAGGCAGGGCAATTCCACCGTGCCCGTGGTAGGTGCACGCAGCAGGCAGGGCCCCTTTCGGACAGCAGGCACCCCAGTGCTGCGCACAGCTGGAAATCTAACCCTTGGGGGTTTTAAAAAGTCACCTGGCAACTGTGAGCCTCCTCGTACCCTGAGTTGCTGAAATCTGATATTTCCTGTTACTTGTGGGACATGTAGTTGAGGTTATTTCAATTAAATGCACATTTGTGCTCAGAATACCCTACCCTCCTCTGTGTTATGCAGTCGTGAACTTTGTTTTGGGGTTGGGATTCTGATGGTGAGGACTGATGTAGCTACAGGCACAGCTTAATGAATCTGTAAGACTGGAGATGGGCATCCATGTCTGGACTGCCTTTGGTTGCCTCTGGTCTTGTAGATGGTTAAGAGACTAAATTCTTTCTTAAAGTCAGTCTCTCTTTCCCTCCCTCTCTCTCTCTCCACACACACACATACACACACCCCAACACACACACACACCTCCCTCCTTTATCAGGGAAAACTTTGCCACTAAGTACTATTTCCATGTCTGAAAACAGACATTCGGCCAGCAAAGAATTTATCTGATTCAGGTCTCTGTTGGGTGGCTAGGTCAAGATTCCACCTACTGTTTGCCAACACACAGTAAGATAACATTTCACACAAACCAAGTGCTATACGTACAACAGACAGTGGCCTTCTTGGCCCCCAACTCATGATCCCATCACGCTCAGCTCAGGGAAAGCAGGACTCGCTTTAGGCTATAGCTCATACTTGGGCAGGAAACAGCATTTGCACCAAAGCTTTATAAAGTTTGTTTAGCTCACTTCAAATATTTTACTTTAAATAAATCATCTAAACAAAATTTAATTCTTTTCAGTTGGAAAGAGAGAATGTCCCATGTTATTAAAAGACAGTAATCCTTTTCATACTTCCTTCAGGTCTGATTTTAAAAGGACTCTTTTTTTTGATAGAATCATCATTGGCCTTTCAGACCAACCCAAAGACCACTGTACTATAAGGAATATAACAATGTTGTGCCTCAATTATTGCTTATTACCTACAAAATTATAAATTACTGTTATCACTGACTTGCAAAGAGAAGACTAAAAATGTTCTACACGTTTACTTCGAGTTTTCTCTTCACTATTCCTTTCAGAGGTCTGAGAGAGCCCCAAACACTACCAAGACAGATTAAGCCAGTCAATAAAGCAGGAATTCTGTGGGATTTTAGAAACAGACAATGCAATGTCACTGTTGGAAACAATGCAACACTCATTTCACTGCAGATAACCAAAGTAAGTTTTAGATTTGAAGCTATGCAATCAGTCCATTTTATCTGTGTATGTACGTATATATATCTAAGTATTTATTCCTGTCTCCTTCCAAAAGAGGATTGGAAGTAGTTTACACACATACATGCTAAATAATCCAAAACACATAAAGATAGTAGACATATAAGACGAAGTCAGGAGAAAGTTTATTACTCAAGAACCACGTGCTGTTAGAGATGGGGTACAAATTTATTTCTAGCTTCCTAGCAACTAAAGCAAAGATGGTTTAGTTGACTTGAATCGATCGAGATATAATATGCCTTTACAATTTTTTTCTAGGGCTAGGCAATGAAAATATAGAAATACATTCAATTAAATCCAGAGGCTTCTGCTCTGTTTTTTTTTTTTTTTTTTTGCCACACCGTGCGGCATGTGGGATCTTAGTTCCCCAACCAGGGATCGAACCCGTGCCCCCTGCAGTGAAAGCAAGGAGTTTTAACCACTGGACCACCAGGGAAGTTCCCCCACCCTGTCACTTTTTACATCAGCAAAGGTCAGCCTCACTTTACTTTACCCTCCTGCTTCATCTAATCACTGTGTTAAGAGTCAAGTTACTGTTACTAGTACCACAGGTGATTACTTCTGGACTCACCTACACTGTTACCCCTGTTTGGAGAACCAATGCTTCTCACCCAAGGGTGATGTTGCTCCCCAGGGGACATCTGGAAATGTCGGGAGATATTGCTGGGAGGCCACTGGCATCTAGTGGGTAGAGGCCAGAGATGCTGCTAAACATCACACAATGCACAGGACGGCCTCCACCACCAAGAGTTATCTGGCCAAACTACCAGCAATCCTGAGGCTGAAAACTCTGCAGTAACTAATGGGGTATATATGTGCATGTGTGATCTTGTTTGAATGAGACAGAAATTGGTCATTTTTCTGGTTTTAGAACACACTAGCCTTAGTTTGGACTTCACCCTTCGTTTGTCTGCTCTAGGAACCCATATACCAGAAGAACTTTCATAACTGACGTAGGAGGAAGAAACGAGCTCTAAGGTTTGTTCTGGATCTTGGGTATAATGACAAAGGAATTTCAAAATAGGAGGTCTTTTGGCCACAGCTAAAGGACATTGGAATAAGTCTACCTGAATGTGCTATGAAAATCTGGGCATTGCTTAAAAAAACTGGAAGTCATCCCATCTCATAACTCGATCTGAATAAATAAACCTCTACAAATAGAACGTGTTTTACAGCATTGATGGAAGAACTGCTGGAGAGCAAGAGAGAGTAAACAGACGGAAAGAACACCAAAGGAAACTGAGACATCACCATCTGATGATATCATCTTGATCTGGACCAAGAACCACATGCCTGGGCTCTTCCCACACTGACCTGCTGGACGCAGGCGCACAGAGTCAGTGATCTCCCTGGTGCCCCTCCGCTGGGTGGCTTCTCCCTGGCCAACTTGCCTCTCTCAGTGACAGAAGTCACAGGCTCATTCACATGTACAACATTTATATTTACAATACAATGTACAACACATGTACAATAAGTACTTAATATGACCAGTTACAAACTTGGTTTAGTTTTGTCATGCCCATCCTTCTATTCTTCTTTTCTTTCCTTTTTGTTTTCTAATAAGCCACCAGTATTCTATATCTGGAAAGTCTAGCCCATAGTGGATAAACTAATAATGAAATGTAGCTTTCCTCTCAACGATCTCAATAATCATCCTTCTTGATTCTTGCAACATAAAGTCAGGTAATTCAAGATTTAGGCTGTTTCTGTACAAGACTGGCCATATGTTTTTATTAAGCTGATAAGCAGTGTTCCTGCCTGACAGCAGTGAGATGGGCAGATGTAACCTATCTGTGTTCACGCAAATCGAAAGGGTCAGCTAGAAAATCTGAGGAGTTCATTAGAAGTCTGTCTCTGCTTCAACTAGGAGGTACTTTCTAGGGAAATGCAAACATCTTCATCGACATGGATACAGAGGAAAACTTCATCAATTTAGACTCGACTCTGCTCATCCAAAAAGGAATGAAGCTGGAAGCGGCCTCCAAACCATCCCTAAACAAAATTTCCTCAGAGAGTCTCTGGGAAGATGATTAAATGTAATAGTTTATACACATGTTTTAAAATCAACTGGTGTGTTAATCATAGCTAATTCTTCTTTCTGCATAATTCCCAGGCTCTACTAAGTCATACTTGGTTGGCCTCCTTTGAGTTATTTTATGTACTTCCTTACCTTTAAAGAAAAATTCTTTTATTAAAGCTATAATTTAATTTTCATTAATTCAGCCAGCACTTTCATCCAGTGTACAGTGTATAATTGTCTAATATCTCTCAGTCTCAAAAAATAGTGAGATATAGATATGTATGTGTATATATATAGTAATATATGTATATATAGTAATATATCCAACGAACCTATGCATCCATTGTCTAAATGGGAACACTTGTTCCCATGTGAAAGCTGCTTTTCAACTGTCATCAAAGCCCACTTCTCTAAGCCTGAATGGCTCAAAAATACCATCTAATAGACTCCATGGCTTGGTTAATCCTGCTTATCATACTAATTTGACAGTGACATTATGAATACTCCTCCTTTAACGAAACACTTCAGAAAGCTATCTTGAAAGCATATGAATGTGAGGGGACTAAACCAGTGGTTTGCTAATAGATCTGGGCATGCCTACATGTGGGGATGACATTAAATCTGTTGCTATGCTCTCTGTGTGGTGGGTAGTACAGTCCCAGATGGCTTTCGGAATAAGCCATGTTAGAGAGAACCTTCAAGAGCTCAGTTAAAAATAACAGGATGGCCAAACCACTGCCCACCTAATGAACTCTTGTTTTCTCTCTACCAACAGCGACATGGGATGTGCCCAAGTGAAAGGGCAAAACGGTGGGGGTGAGGGAGGAAGAAGGGCAGCTGTTTGGCTTCATAATGATAGAAGGAGAATCTCTCCTAGATTATATATAATGTTTGGTTTTACTGGATATCATTATCTTAGCCGCTATAACTGCAAATGCTATTAGCAGTTAAAAGGCACATGAAGTTATCTGGTCCTTCCTAAAACCTCATCAGACCGTTTGTCTTCTAAATTTCTCAGAGCAACAAATTCCAACGGAAACATCTACATTTGTCTCGATTGTGCTTCTGTTCGAGGATTACCATTGACTTAAATTGTCTGTAGAAAGGTGAGATGATCCCATCCTAGACCTACAGAACTAAAATAGGCTGAAAACTTACACCACCGTTTTTCTTGTTGCACTATAAAATGCAAAATAAATATTAATAGCATATTTTTAACAAACTTACTTTCAGTGCAAATAGGACAGCATCCTTTCCTGTTGAGAATTTTACCCTAATCAAGAGAAAAACAAATAAGATTTCAGTGTTAAGAAACAGGGTCTGCTGAGGACAAAACTCTTTTTTAAATCTAATACCAGACAAACCAATGAAATCAGTCCCAGCTGTATTTGAACTCAATGCCCAGATGGTGATGATGGTGGTAAAAATGAAGTTTCAAGTATCAGGTTCTATGGCCAGGCAGACTCATTCAGAAAGCTTTCCTGTTTTTATCCTCCGAGAAATACAATATCTAAAGGCCTCATTGGTGTGATTTTTCTCACACGGAGCGAAGATGGAGACAGTCTGGATTCCACCTTTTCACTGATACCCAAATCTAGCCCTCTAGGGACCAAGTGCACACACATAGAAATGGGAATTGGCTGTCAAGCTATCAATCCATGCAAGGCCTTCATTCTGTCTTTGCTTATTGGAAGGGCCCAAAAATAAACAGTAACCCAAGCTTGGGCCTATGCATATGAACAATAGCTGTGCTACAGATCAAATTCAGTCTGATTTCTTCTTTCAGAAAGCAGTATGCTATCCCTGTTAAGTCACTATTATGTAGTCAAAGCCAATGAGGCTGAGGGTTTTGAAATCCTGAGTAATTTTCCATTACCTTTCTGGAAATACAGTGTAATCTCCTCTACTGCATTTCTTTCAATTTTTTGCTGATGCTTGACATTTAAAGGAAGAAGCATATTCTCAGGACCCTTATCAGAGAATGGCTCTTTCTTATCTCTGACTCAGTGGAATCACAGGGAAAAAGAAATGTGGAAGAAGATTAACATTTAGGAAGCACATGCTATGAAACAAACATCCTACTAGATATTTCCCCTAGGTTACCTAACATCAGGTTAATTGTAAGGATTTTATAAGTTAATATTAAGAACATATTAGGGTTTAATTACATTATGTTATTACAATCTGTGTTATTAAGATGCACAAGAATTTTATGAGCTGAGCATTTTCCTTCTTATAGATGACGAAATTGATGTCATGCAACACAAGGGTAGTAGAACCCAAAATCAAACCTAATTTTCTGTGACCTCATAGGCCACCTTCTTTCCACTCCAGATTTTTAAGATGAGAGAGGTCTCACCTTAATCTTTAAGAGAACTTAACATTTATTGGGTATCTGCTATACAGTAGAAAGAATGTTATACGTTCTTCTTACTTTATCTCATTTATGCTTCACAACAACCCTCTAAATATAGATGCCCCTTTCCCGTCTTTATAGGAAACTATAAAGAGAGGTGGCCCAAGACTTGTGTCAAGGCCACACACTGGTTTACTACCTGTCAATTGCATCAGGACTAGATTTAGGTACTTAAAAAATATATACTAACCAAAAAAAAACCAAGATGCTAGTTGATTATTGAAGAATTAGAACCATGTCTGATTCATTTTTGCATCAGCTAAGCCTTAAAAGGTACATTAAAGGCTATGACAAGTTTGAATGAGACTTACAACTGGCAGCCCTCCCATGGCTGGGGCACCATGACAATTTTATGGCCAAGAGCTCTCTTATCTGTTTCTATTTGGCACAGAGGTCTCCTTCGGCTTCTTGTGACTGAAAACAGTTGAGGACAAAGCCAAAGGAGGTTGGCTCAGGCTGATGGAATGACACCCCCGGAGGGTGGCATCAGGTACTCTAGCCGAACGGAGCAGAGCTGTATAAGCCAAGTCCTCAACAAAGGGTGACTACGATTCCCTACATCTGCACCTCGACAGAAACAGCCAGCTCCCTCCTTCAGGAAGTGAGAATGGGGCTGGTCATATCACTAAATTAGGCAGGGAATAAATCAAGTGCAAGCTACGAAGTCTGCGCTCCTGAGTTACGTGTAACTCGCTGTGGAACTCTGGACCTGCTGTGACCTCATCAGTAAGAAGGGTCTAGTAACAGCACCCACCTCAGAGAGGTGGTCTCAGCAACAAACAAGATTGGTCCTGTGACTACAGAGGAAGTTTCAGTACATATTAACACTGATGAATTGACAGTGTCATAACGACCCTGTCCCCAGTGGAACCCTCAGCCCCTCTCAAAAAAGGCACTCCTTTGCCCCTGGGGTACTGACAGGGAGCGAATCCAACCACAAAATTCTTTTTCAACAAGCCACGCATACTTCTGGAAAAAGAGATGTGTAGTAGCCAGGAAGGATAGAGCAGGAATACAGTCTGCTTCTCCAGAAGAATTTTTTTTTAATTTCCCCAGGCAATGCAGGGGAGGGGAAGTAAGTGTTTAACAGGATTTCCATGGTAGAGCTAAGTTATCTTCCAAAGTGCTTGTGCTGGCCCCTGAGGAGGGAAAGTATGAACCAGGGGAATGGTTGGGAAAATGCCTAGAAACAGAAAGGTAGGCCCTGAGGCAGGAGCTGGGCACTGCCTGATGGGCTCTGACAAGACGAGGAGGGGTGGGGCGGGAACAGGCCCGCGCCTGGAGGGACGGATGCTCCTGGCCCAAATATGGTCCACAAAGAAGAGACACTAATGAGATGCTGGTGACAGAAAGAGCGTTGACCTCCCCATGGCAAGAGGACAATGAAAACCAACACGCCTGCAGCACAGCCCTCTGTTTTTGTCTTGTAGAATAAGGAAGCCCATTATTACTAACATGTGCTGCCAGAGTTCATTAGCAGCAAGGGTTCCCCGAGGACGGGCAGAGATGATGTGATCCCATTTTTCCCAATGAATATTTATAAGCAGACCATGCTCAAGTCTCCTTATTATATCTCCTGTTTTTTTGGTGTGTTTTTTTTCTTTTATAGGAGGTTTTCAGTTTTATGTCTGAGGCTTTTTAAAGCAAGACTAATTAGGGTTTTTTTTTTTTTTCTTTTTTTCTGCCCCTTTTATTCAGTTGTGCAATAGCAACAGCTGTTGTTTTTTTGTGCCTCATTTGTCCCTCAAGTAAAAACAGCAACTTTTTGTTTATAATAATAACAGATGTGAATAAAATTAAAAGCCGTCTCTAACAGAGAAGGGAAGACATGTCCTGAATATATGGATGTATTTTTTCATTCACTGGACGGTATTGAATAGGCTTGACATTTTCCCAAAATGCATAAAACCTTGAAAGGTTTCAAGTTGCTGAGGTGAATTCAATGAAGCTCATGCTTTGGAAGATAATGGTTGCTTTATTCAGTGTGCTGGAACTGTGGGTTTCTGAAAAGAGATATTTCCATAAGGACGCTATTTCCATCTGGGGCTACAACAGAGGCCAGGGTTAGAGAGGGAAAACTTCAGTAAAGGGGCTGGAGGGTGCTGCTGGGCAGGTGAAACCCCTTGGGAAATTTACTAATAAACAACCACATATTTCTTTTAATAGTTAATGGGAAGAAAACTCTGATTTGAGAAGAGAGAGAGAAAGGAGGAAAATGCAAAGGACGGTTATGATGTTCAACAGAAAACCCAGCAGAAGAAACAAGGGAGCAGATCAAACAGGAGCTGGAGACATTGAAACAAAGAACTGGGAGAGGTCCCTAAGAAATGGAGCAAGGTAAGAGCTATTGTCCCGCTAGGCTAGAATCTGGGTGGGAACCGTAAAAGCAAAAGAGCAAGCTTTGCAAGGGACATGTGGCTGTTTGGGAACTTGGCAGTTTTGGAGGATCTGGATTTTGTGTTCAGAAGATGGTAGGTGACCATGCCACACACAGGATGGTTCTCAAGATGCTCAGGTAAAGAGAAAGTCAACCTGCACACATACCTGAGGGCAGCTGCTGATGGGAACGCACTGCTTCTTGCGACACTCTGTCTTGCCTTTTACACAAGCACAGATGGTGCAGTTGACAGAGGACCACATCTCTCCATCCTACAGGAGAGAGCACAGGATTCTGCTATCAGCTGGAGGCTGATGGGAGCTAATCCAGCAGGCTGGGATTTGTCTGTCAAGGAAAGCATTTCTTACCCTGAGTGATGGATGCCATCATTAGACTAAATTACTCTGAGGCGTTCATCTACATCTAACTGATTTGATAGAAAGATTAGATTGGAGGGGGTGTGTGTGTGTGTATGTGTGTGTGTGCATTTCCCCTCCAGGATATAAAAAGAATTCTCGTACATCTAACCAAGTCATATTTGCATCTTGCACCTCCTACTTTGTTTACTTAGCTTGGCCCTGGGAGACGAACAAGAGTTTTCATACATGATGCAACCACAAGGGTCTAATTTTTCCATCTGATAGGATTGAAATGTTTGAGCTGTCCCAGATGCCAGCAGTTAATTGAGATGTCCGCAGGTGGTTAGTTTATTCCCAGATGTGACATGGCTCTGGCCCACACGGGGCATGAACATGCAAAGAACAGAGGCTAATTCATATGACTCCCACTGCCAGGCGGACACCTGACCAGCAAGCCATCTGAAAATGTGGAGCCCAGACAGAAAACTCCAAGAGCCATTTGTCCCACGTCCCTGCCTGTCTGCTACTCTCCTCGCAAAAAGCTGGGTAGCACTTTGGGACACATTTTCTAGCCCAGAAAGGGCTGTTTGAGAAATTTCTTTGACTCACTGGATTTATAATCGGCAATTGCCAAGTGCCCAGTCACAAAAACCCTGTACCTCTGGAGAACATGCAGGAATGTGCATCCTTGTTTGTGAGAAAAGAGATTACAGGCAAAGCAAGGATTCCTTTCTGGGCTTATGGATCTAAGCAGCAAATTTTATTAAAAACAGGAAAACTAGCCCAGATCTTTGATGTCGACTATTTCTCTTTCTCTTCCTTCTCATTCTTTGAAGGTATTTTAAGGACTACCTACTCTCTAGTGCCTTTTATTTCTCTGACAGAGTCTGTCTCAAAGAGTATCTGACTACTGCAAATTCTCTGAGTGTACATTTCTAGGACTCTGTAAATTACTTCAGGCCTCGTCTACTTACATGAAGGGACCTTTCTGCGAGGAGCATGGAAAGCACTTCGCACACAAAACTGTCATCAGAGTGAGCCTACTGCGTCTGGATGCTCTGGAGACAGACGAAGGCTTTGTGTGAAGTGGACACGTGAGTGGCTCTGGAAGCCTGGTGTAACCACAACACACACACACGACGGCCTTCCCTTAGGCATGACACATCAGGGCTTCTTACAGATGCCGTAAGGATCAAGACCCTCCCTCCACCTCTGTAATAGGAAGTCTAGCTAGGTGCAGCAGGCCTGAGGTGCCTCTGTCTCTGACTTGATTCTGAGGGTCTCGATTCTCACGGTATCCTGAGATGATGCCTTCAGATACAGAAAGACTCCCTCCACCCCTGGGGAAAACAGACTAGATGGGAAGCACTTTGGACAAAGCCAACAATCTTCATCCAGACGTTTAAATGGTGGCTGAACAACTTCCCACCCGGGCTGTTAGAAAACGATGCAAAACATCCCTGAGATGGGCAGCAGACAGCCCTTCTAGCTGGGCTGGGGCAGAGCTCTCTCACCTTCACTCACCTGCTCTGCTGGCCACATACCCTGTGAACATCCTCGCCCGGACATCTTCCAAATGAGAAAATCTCTCTTCGAAAAAGTAATTTAAGTGGAAAAGTTCTAAAAGAATCAGGATCTTGGCAAGGAGCACTGAGCACCTCCGACTGCTGGAGATGCCCCTGGGCGTTTGGGCACCCGCAGCTGCACCATCCAGGGGACATCCTCAGCTCAGCCCCAGCAACTGGCCACCACATTTGGAAAGGGCAATAATGTTTTACAGGTTTAAAGTATTTTATAAAGCAAAAGTAAAGCCAAAGAAAAACACGTTTTCAAACAGTTGCTTCTCTGTCCCTGTGTGTCCTTGATTCTAAATACATATGTATATATAATATTGTAATATAAATAAGTACATTTATACACATACACACATGTATATACAAAAGATGGAATACTGCAATCTGCATTTTGTCAGGAGCTTTTTACAACTCAGTATCGTACAACAGTTCCCATGAGCTTGGCTCGTGACATACCCGGAAAATCTTGTTTCCAAACTTGCACACTTTGATGTCTTCCGGGGGCACTCGTAGAAGGCACTCCTCACAACAGGCCTCCTCGCTTTTGCTGCATCCACCAGGGTGGGAGCACTTCTTCTTACACACTACAGTAGAGTCCTGGGGGCCCAAAGGCAAACTGGAAATTAAAAACGATTTCCACCTCTACCAAACATCCTACCTCGCCTTCCTTTAACAACCCACAACTAACTGCTTTAAAACATACCCTGAAGATACCATATTTTAATTTGTTGCCATAAATCTTTCATTCATTTCAAAATGTTATTTGCTGACTTAGTATCTGGACCAGAAGAAGAAGAAGCTATGAGCAGTGTGACATATGCTCCCCACCTTCCAAGGATTTATCATTTAATGCTCAAGAGACTGATGATTCTGCTAGAGCCAGTGTGTGGCAAGAAGCCCTGGGTCACTGTGGGCCAACAAGCTTCCTTCTTTCTTCCTAACTTTTTCCTCTTTTGCAGCCTTCATTAACTGTGCTCCCTCTGTTCTCCTCCATGGCTTTATGACACCTTCTAGGAGTTTAGTGTAAAGGTTTAGCGTATCTTTGATCAAAGACTAAAAATTTAGAGCTCATGTTCCACGTCAAGATGAAATTCCTTAGTGTGTTCTACATTCACAAAGGAACCAAACAAGCAGTTCCAAAGCTGGGCCTGGGTTCCAGGGCTTTTCCATAAACTGTGTGACCTTAAATGAGGCCACTTAAACTCTGAGGGTGACAAGTTTATATCTGTAAAGTAAAGGGGCATGGCTTGATTTCTAAAGAAGTAGCATTCTATGAACAAAATAGCCAAGTAAATTGTGCCTACTTATTCACTCAACAAAGCATGGAACAAAAGTTCAGAGCAACTTTAAAAAAGTAGATTTCTCCAGTTCCCCAGCCAACAAGCTGCAATTTCTGGAGTAGACTGTCAGGTGGAATGACTGTAAGAGCAAAACATTTATGTAACTTAGCAGAAGACAAGATGGAAGAAAGAAGTGTCCCAGGGTAGATCGGCAATGACCTCAAAGTGCTGAGTTAGTGTGAGCCAACAGCAGGGAAATGAGAGACTAAACCCCTCTCCAAGGCATAGACCCTATTAGTAAGCTTTGAGAGATGACTCACTTCTGAGCATGGCATACAGATAGGTTGTGTAAGTCAACAGATGTACCTTCTATAGCTTCTACGTTAATTCTATGACTTCAAGAGGCACTTCTGGTACCATCTACTATACTCCCACTAACTCATCCACTTAAAATTAATATGACAATGAGATGATCCTTCAAAAAAAAAAGGCATTTATTATTCTTTATTCTTAAGGTTCTAACCACATCATATAGTGAATAGAATGTAGAGTTGAACAAGACCAGGGTAGAATGCCAGTTCATTTATTAAGTGTGCTATCTTGTGCAAATCCATCTCCCTGAGCCTCGGATTCCTCATCTTCAAAATGGAGATGATAATACCTACTTCTCAGGTTTATTGTGCAGTTTAAATGAAATATGCAAAGTACTTGGCACAGTACCTGGCGCATAGAAATTATAAGTCAACTCATAAATTGGAAAAAAAACCTTTTGTCAAACTGTATGTCTTGATTTCAAGTTTGAAAAACAAGGGCACTCACTAGCTCTCGAATAATGCATACTTCATGGTAGATTTCCCAAATTTCATTACACACACACCCATCCCCCCTCACACACACACACAAACACACGCACAGTACCCATTAGATCATTGCCTGGCACTGGGTTAAGCAATGAGAATACAGAGATGGATGGATGTACTTCTGTCTTCAAGGAACTCACGAAGAGGAGAGATAACCATCTGAACAAAGACTGCAGTATAATGTGGTAAACAGAACTAGTAAAGGTGTAGGGGTAGTAGAGAAGATGGAACAATTACCAATCTAGGTGGGTTGGGAAAGCCTCACTAAAGGAGGTGACACCTGAGATAGGCTGCTGTGGATGAAGAGGAGTTTGCTAATCAAATTTAAAGAAGATGAGGACACGGCAGGCAGAAGAATCCTTAAATTTGAAGGCATGGAGACCTGAAACCATACTGTGTTCAGAGAACTATTTCTTGTACCTGCCATGGCATTGGATGGGGATGCCGGAGAGGGAAGCTCTAAACAGATAAAAAACAATACTGATCATCCCAAATGATTGCAGCCTGATTCTTCAAGCATCCAATTTCCCAGAAATGACCGTGAATTCATACTCTGATAAAAACATCTTGAAGGAACGGTTACACTTCTTTTGAGTACTGGGACATATTGCCTAATCATCTCTCAAAGAATCTCTTAAAGAATGAGACCCAAGGGACTTCCCTGGTGGCGCAGTGGTTAAGAATCCACCTGCCAGTACAGGGGACACGGGTTCGAGCCCTGGGCTGGGAAGATCCCACATGTCGCGGAGCAACTAAGCCCGTGCGCCACAACTACTGAGCCTGCGCTCTAGAGCCCGTGTGCCACAACTACTGAAGCCCGCGCACCTAGAGCCCGTGCTCCGCAACAAGAGAAGCCACTGCAATGAGAAGCCCGCGCACCGCAACGAAGAGTAGCCCCTGCTCGCTGTAACTAGAGAAAGCCCGCGCACAGCAACGAAGACCCAAAAATAAATAAATAAATGAATTTATTAAAAAAAAAAAATTTGTCTGCAAAAATAAAAAGACAAAAAATAGAATGAGACCCAAAATATTGCAAGCATAACTAATTTCCATTCCTGGGATGCCTGGTTTTCCTGTAATCAAGAGAACTGGAAATGTGATGTGTTTCACCAAAGGCTCAGTATCCCCAAGAGGAAGCTATAACGTGTGAAATTCCTGGAGAGAAAGAGAAGTCCTGAGGATGGAGGCCAAGGCGGAAGGAGTGGCTGTATGTTTAGCACAGGATAATACAAACCACGGAGGAGAGGACGGAGCCTCAGGAAGGTATTCCCGGGCTTCAGAATTACTCACTGTTCAGTGCCAGGGAACAGAGAGTTCAGACCCTACTGGGCCACCTCCCTGAAGGAGTGCATGCTACTTAACAAAGCATGCCTCGAGTAATCAGGAACTTCTGAACTCTAATCCCAGCTACTGACTCATAGCTGACATTGAGAAAAGTTCCTCTTTCCCTCTATAGCCCTCTGGCTATTACAAACAAAACAGCAACTATCACGACCAAAATGTATTATTCTAAACTCGTGTCACATAGATGTTTGGGTTAACTCACTAATGAATGATCCTGAAGTCCTCCATATACATGATTTTCTCGGTTTCAGAAATAAATCACCACATAAACATAGTCTAGAAATGTGTGATGTGTATCCCTTTAAATTTCTGAAGCTGTGGAATTCTTTCTTTACCAGTCACTAGACTTGTGGTTGCCTTTTGAGAAAAGTGTACAATGACTCAAGTAAGAAATGGTACAAAGAACAACACATAAATACTCTCTTCCCAAGCTACCAGGTTTATTTTTATGATAAACTGTGAATCCATGCCTTTCTTTTCTCTTGAATGTGATTAAAGCCATTTTTATTGCCAAGTGTATCAGAGAATTCATCTTGAATAATTAGAGCCAGAGAACATTGCCACGTGCATTTGTCTGATTTTTTAGAAAGTCCTTCAGGAAGGACAGCTGCTAAGAGTTTAATTCTCACCACCAGGAGCTAACTTATTGGTCCTGGGAAGATGACAGTGAGTTGTAATTTGGGTCTTATGTTTGAACATTCTTGTGACCTTGAAGTATGATTTTACTCGTAAAGTGACATCAATAATGCCTCCTTCCCATAAATAACACATTATCATGTTTGGCTATGTTAACGCTAAAAACCAAAAATGCTATCAGTGTTGGACCACAGCCCCTCAGAACCACCTTACCCTGCAGGTACATGCAGTGCAGTTATCATAGAGAAAAGAGGATCCATTGTCATAAACATCACTGCGAAAGAGGCAGCTTCCAAACGGGAGGTCAAATACTTTCCTCTGACCTAGAGGGAAGCAATGGCATAGTGTTAGCAAGACAGAAGCCAGGTATGTCCCACTTCATCATCAGCAATTACATCACAGGATTGTTAAACATTCTCACAAGACCAGCTATTTTGGTGCACAAAAACAGAGCCTTGGGTCAGATGTTCCCAGGTGATCCCCAGGAGTCATGACTTTAGAGAGTTTTTGCTAAAGAGACTTTAATTCCACACTGAATCCTTTAAGTTCAACAAATCTTTATTATGAGTTCATCATAGTGAAGCAGGATGACTAAGACATCCTATCCTGATAGAGCTCAGTCTACTGGGGAAATAAACCCACAAAAGATGATGTCAATACAGCAAGATGGTCAGCTCTGGAAAGAAGCCAATCTGGGAACTGTGGGGACAGGGAGGACAAAGAAGACTTCTTGGAGGATGTGATGCCTGAGTGGTATCTTAAAGAATAAATAAAATTATCCAGAAAGTGGGTATTGGCAGGGAAGAGGCAGGAGAAGTCAAGATATCCCAGGAAGGACTCGGATGAGCAAAAAGAACTAATGAGATAGCATCTCAGTTGAAGAAATGATAAGTCCATTGGCATAAAGGGTGACGCTAACTCAAAGAGCACACAGAGGCAGACTCCAACTCCCCCAGGGTCCAACCTTCCACAGGCATCACACCGCTTGTAGAATTACCTTGGTTTTCCTTGATGTGAGGATTTGATTGTGACCCAAAGGACCAAAAAAGCAACCCCGAATAAAGGGTACAATCCAATATCCTCCTTTCTTTCAGTATTTGAGTCTCTACTCCCTGGATCACATAAAACATCCCTGAAATATTACTTCAATTAAGGACTAAGTTGAGAAGTCAAAGATTAATCATCACTCATCAGATTTATACCCACACTCTTCCTGTAAAAAGGTTAAAAGCAATCTCTATTTATTAGGAGGCCCAATGAAATGCTGAAATACCTATAAGCACATGCTAAATGCTATTCTCAGAATTAGAATTGCTCAAATCAGAGAGATATTTCTGTCTTTTAAGAATTGAAAATAGCTCAGCTTCAACTGAGTATTTTTTTCAAATTGTGATAACCTGGTTTGCCTTTTTCCTATCTTTTATAGATGGTTGGACTGGTGGATTGATACATCAGTAGACTGCTGAACAAAAAGACTCTTCAACGAGTTTATCCCCCTGAACAAATGTGACCAATGGCTTGAATTATCCCTCTAGAAAATGTAAATTTTACCTAAAAATATTGGTGTAAAGCTCTTAGCATGGAGCCTGGTACTCATTAAACACACCCAGTAAGTGGCAGATGATAAGTGTTATCATTATTAGAGGTGGTATAATTCAAATATGATCCTGGGCTGTGTCACCCTAAGAGGTGCACTGGGGGACTTCCCCAGCAGTCCAGTGGTTAAGACTCCACATTTCCACTGCAGGGAGCACGCACGGGTTCGATCCCTGGTCGGGGAAACTAAGATCCCGCATGCGGCTCAGCGCAGCCAAAAACAAATAAATAAATAAGAGGTGCACTGGGTACTCTGTGTACACAAACCTCTGATGAGGCTCTCGTTGAAAATGAGAAAAGAGAGGAAAAGAATGTTGTCATACAAAAGGCAGAGGTATGTTGTGTGAATGAATCTTGGTCAAGGGAGAATTGAACAGCAAATCAGTGTCCAACAAGCCAAAAGTCTAATTAGTCTAAGATTTCAGCATCCAGTAAGCATCCCTGTGTTTCCTTTTTTGTCCTTTCTGTCTTCTGTTGTGTGGGTATGTTTCTTTTTACTTTCAAAAAACATACAATCTTACTTTAATTCCAAAGTCATCATGGCTCAAAAGAAGATAAAACATTCAAAAGAACGGTTCAGAGACTCCATGCACAGCCTAATTTAAGCCATTTCCACATTGTTCTGCTGGGGCTTAGCCCAACTGTAAAAGGTCTCATTTGGAAGAATTATGACTTTCGAGTTTCCTAAGACTTGACGTTCCTTTTGTAGTCTGTCTTATGACCACGAACAGACAGAAAAATCTGCATTCAATACAACAGCCATTGTTCATGTGAGAAACCTCTGACTTGACTCAGCATATCCACGATACCAGCTTCAAAGCATTAATCAAGCCTACTTATCTTCAAGGCCAGGCCCCAAACGACACCTCCTCTGTGATGACTTTCCCACTTAGACAGGACACTGCTTCCACCATGACCCACAGCATGAGAATTTCAACGACAGTGAACTGGCTAATTCTATCCCAGGGGCACAAGAACACGCTGGCAACCCAAGAAGCACACAAATCAGTGGAAATGCCTTTAGTCAGCCATGTCTAAACAATTCTGCTTTGTTCTTAGAATACCTTTGTATTTACTTTAAAAGTAGGGGTGTGTACATGTGTGTGTGTGTGTGTGTGTGTGTGTGTGTATACACAGCAGGAAGGCAAACATTGTTAGATGAAGAACTAGCAGCAGAATTCTCCAAAGAGGAGAAATCTGCCTTAGTTTAACAAGATACTTTTATTTGCCAATTTGGTTGTAGAAAGATAAGGCTTCAAGGTATGGCCATGATAAGCTGGGAAGGAGGAAAATAAATCAGCAGATGTTTTGGAATTGGGGAAAGCAAGCTATAAAAGAAAAGACAGATATTCAAGGAAAAAGTGTGGACAGTAAGGAAAGGAGACTGGAGCCCAAACAAAAGAGGCAAGCAGTGAAATTTTCCTGAAGGCAAAATAGCTAAGACCTTTTAAGAACAAAGGGAGCTTAATAGTTCATTTTATGTTATTCACTGTGCTTCCCTGAAAAGTAATCACCCCCACTGACGGTAAACCTTCAGTGAAATCTGCTACGTAAGCCTAGACTCAACAGAACGATAGAATGTGAAAAGACTAGAGGGGGGTTGTCCCTGAAAGGACAAAATGATGTTGAAGAAGAAGAAGGAGGAGGAAGAGGAGGAGGGAAGGGGAGGGGGAGGAAAAGGAGGAGGAGGAGGAGAGAATAGAGGAAAGAGAAAGGGAACAAAGAGAGAAAACAGCAGAAGCAGAAACACAAAGCCAGTGGTGACTAGAGAAAATATAAGCCATCCCCCAAGGATCCCTGGAGATTCTGGCGGGGATGCTGGATATTCTATTGTATTCATGTGATGCATCAAGCTACTTTTATTTGAATCTTAAAGAGTCTGACCTCAACTAACTCAAGGACCTAAGGATCACATGGAGGAAGCTGATATAAAGATTAAACAAAAGCCAAAGAGTCTCATGCTCTAGAGACTCTCCATCATGGGTTGTCTCCTTTCAGTTGGTAACATTCGTGCTGCTCTCCATGTCCCCAGGGAAGCTGAGTGGCAGCAGGTTAAAGTAACTGTGGGCTCAAGAATCACAGAGACTCATGTTCAGGTGTCAACTTCATAGCTCACTAGCTGTGCTACCTCCTAGGAATCTACTTCCTTCTCAGTACAATAAAACTAAGAATGGCACCTATATTACACATCAGAATTCTATACTTAGCACCTGTATGTCACAGCCTCTTGAGAAAAAGTATATACAGTGTTTTCACATGGTGCCTAGCACATAGTAATTGCTCAAAAAGAAATAGCTAATCCTCCTTTTTTATTGACTATTATTCATTATTCCCTCCCAAACCTCTCGTTTTGGGCATGCTATCCTCCTGCTTGTTTTTGCCTCCAAAAGTATTGGGTTGGCCAAAAAGTTCCTTCAGTTTTAAAGTAAAAATAAAAGACACATTTTTCATTTTCACCAAGAACTTTATTGAACAACGTATTCACCGTTTTGTTCCACTACCTTCTGCCATTTTTCAGGCAACTTCATAATTCCATCTACCCAAAACTTTTTATCTTTTTGAGCAAAGAACTGTTCCAGGTGTCTTCCAGGGAGCTGAAATTTTTTCCATTAAGGGAATTTTGTAAAGACTGAAATAAATGGAAATCTGAAGATGCAATGTCTGGTGAATACAGTGGATGAATCAGAACTTCCCAGCCAAGCTGTAACAGTTTTTGCCTGGTCATCAAAGAAACATGCGGTCTTGCATTATCCTGATGGAAGATTATGCGTTTTCTGTTGACTAATTCCAGACGCTTTTCACCGAGTGCTGCTTTCAGTTGGTCTAACTGGGAGTAGTACTTGTTGGAATTAACCGTTGGGTTTTGCGGAAGGAGCTCATGATAGAGCACCCCTTCCAATCTCACCATATACATAACCTTCATCACCTTCTTTGGATGAAAACCAGCCTTTGGTGTGGTTGGTGGTGGTTCATTTCGCTTGCCCCATGATCTCTTCCATCCCACATTATTGTACAGTATCCACTTTTCATTGCCCGTCACAATTTGTTTTAAAAATGGAACATTTTCGTTACATTTAAGTAGAGAATCGCATGCGGAAATACAGTCAAGAAGGTTTTTTTCGCCTACCTTATGTGGAACCCAAACATTAAAGCGATGAACATAACCAAGCTGGTGCAAATGATTTTCAGCGCTTGATTTGGTTATTTTGAGTATGTCGTCTACCTCCCGCATGGTATAACATTGATTGTTCTCAATTTCTCAGTTTGATCGCTATCAACTTCAACTGGTCTACCCTACTGTGGAGCGTCGTCCAGCAAGACATCTCCAGCACAAAACTTCGCAAACCACTTTTGACACGTTCATGTTACAGCACTTTCTCCATACACTGCACAAATCTTTTTTTGCGTTTCAGTTGTGTTTTTACCTTTTTTGAAATAATAAAGCATAATATGCCAAAAATGTTGCTTTTTTCTTCCATCTTCAATATTAAAATGGCTATACAAAAATTTACCAATTTTGATAAGGTTTTTTTTTTTTTAATGCACGCTGATAATGACAGCTGTCACAACACAATCTAACAAAATTTTTCGAATGAAGTTAAAGACAACTAAGCACTACTAGAGCCATCATATGGAAAAAACCAAACGAACTTTTTGGCCAACCCAATTACACTATATTCCTCCATGTGTGTTTACTTTAAAATACATTCCTACTAAGTGTCAGATGCCCAGTTAAAGATTGTTTCCCAATACTGTTCTCCCCACAAAAATATATTCCTACTAATCATATGTCCAATTAAAGATGGTTTCTTCAATACTGTTCTCCCCACAAGGGGCTATTATCCCAGGTTGTCTAGTGTACCAGGTTTACAGATACATGGGAAGACAAGAAAAAAGAAAGCTCTGTGGAGGCCCAGAAGAGAGACAAACCCTGGACACACCTTACACTCGGGTAATCAGAAGAAGGCATTGTCTCTAAGAAGCCACGAAATAGCACAATTTGAGAACCTCAAGATAACAAAGTGGATGACGACTCTCAGCAGAAACTCCAAGAATAAATTACATTGTTCTTTGACCTGAAAACAGTCACTCACCCAAACATTTGGGGCAGCACTGTCCTGGGGAAATGTGGCTAAGGTGCTGAGGACAGGAGAGAATGGGACAGACTTCTCTCACGCACTGTGTCCTGCCTCCCTGAAGAAAAGAGAAAGAGAAAAAAGCACATTTAGAAAAGTACTTGCATATATATATTGTCTAACCATGATATCTGGAACAAACCTAGGCTTTTCCTGGTGCTGGGTCGTTGGGGTGACTGCTCAGATCTGTGCGATTGTCCCCAGGCATCCTTTGATCTTCCCTGTAAGCGCCATGAATGATACCCGTGAGAAGACCGACCACCCCTAAAGAGATGGCTACAGCATCACCTCTCCCCAGTCACCACCACCTTTCTTTATCTTCTTCCCTCTTAAGACCAGCCAACCATCTCAGTTTGCCTGAGATTTAAGGCTTTCAATACGAAAACCAGGAAAGTCTCGGGCAAACCCAAACAAGTTGGGCTCTCTTTCCAAGCCCAATGCAACAAAGCAACTATTGGGGTTTTACTGAGATGTGTCCTCTTCTGTCCTGCTGACACCTTCCTCCATGAAGGCTTCCCTTTGGGCCACACCTTAAAAGTGTTGCTAGAGTGGCTCAGCAAGGCTCGGATTTGGGGAAGTTAGCCAATCTGCTGAAAACGGATATACTGAAAGCCAATGTTCGGAAGAACCATTCCACTGAAGTCGCCCAGCTAACCAAACCTGTTTTGATTAAGTACGTAAAAGGTTTATGATTATCAATATTAGAAGGACTGGCAGAGCTTCAACAGCCTTGGAAGATGTTCTAGAGCCTTCAAATCTTTCCCTGCCCCTCATCCTTGACCCCTTCTGTCCTCCAGCATCTATCACCTCTGACACCCATTCCTTTCTTCTCTTCCTCAGCATCCCTCCTTCTCTGCCCGTCAGCATCTCTCGCCTCTCCAGGATGTGAAGATGAGCATACCAACCCCCCCTTCCCTATCCCTCAGCAGGGACGCCTGTTTTTCCAGCCTCAGCAACTTGTAACTGAATCTTCAGAAAGCTGGAGCAGAAAAAAAAAAAAAGTGCTTTCCAGTCAATTTACATCCAATAACTTTGCAAGGCTCATGTGAAAACTATCCTGTGCAATATGAATTGCTATCAAATTTGGGAATAATTAAGGTTTTTTCTTTAGAAAAATCAGTAAATTTGGTAGATAGATCACTAGGCAAATGGAATTTCAATGAATTGGCTTCTGTAGGATTTGAGCTAGAAACCAAACTAGTAGACCCTAAAAAGTACCCATTGTCTCAAGCCTGGAATTTTTATCTCGAGAGACCTCAGGAAATGAGGAGCTCACGCTTCAAAGAGTCCTGGGCCTCGCAAGGGAAAGATTCCCTCGTGGCGTTTCCTCACACCTTCTCCAGCACTTTGTATTAACACCAGACATTAGCCGTCTGGATCCTTCCCATTCTAGCATGCTACTGTCGCCTGTTGTTTCTGCTTTCCCTTCCTGTTCCTGCCATTTTCATTATGACAGTTTATTTTTTGGTAGGAATGGATGAAAAGGGTAGGGCACGTTATGTCTTTTTAAATATTTATTATTTTTAAGCCACTTTAATGTTGGCTTCTTCCCCAAACCAATAGAAAACACACGAAAATACCACAAAAAGCTCTTCTGTTGTTTTTACATTATTTCCAGATCAGAAAGAATTGCTAAAAATCTCCTAGGAATCCCTGGCTGTTCTCAGTGAGGTTCCTCACTCAACTCTGCATAATCCTGAAGTCTGGCCTTTCACCAGACTTCAGAGGTGCATAACCTGAGTCTAGGTCATACTGTGAGGTCTGCCCCAGCTTATATATAAACCACAAAAGTCAAATCTAGAGGGAGGACAGAATGCTCTCTTTAGCTTTTAATTTCAAAGAAGTTCATCTGCCAGCAACTTCCTAAAATCATGAGGCCTCAGGCCACACGAGGTTGCCTGGGTGTCAGCTTCTCTTAGGTGCACAGAGAACGTATTCTTTTCATGGATATTCTCTGTTCTTGTTGGATAAGCATCTATTTTTCAAGCATATTTTAAAATTAAAATTTAAGAAAAATATTGCATAGCTGCATAGCCGTTAACTTGTCCAACACACTGGAAAGCTGGCCAAAGACTGTGTGTACTCCAGTAATTTTCCTTACAATAAGGTCAAAGAGCGAATTTTGCATACATAATACAACTGCAGTTTGTGTTTCCCAAGAGTCTGTTAAAGTAACTTGAACTCCAATCTGGGTTTGCTGGTTTGGTCAGGTTTTATTTTGTTTGGGTTGCAGTATTGTAGCATAGCCCAAGTCCCAAGGCTGCATTCCAATTAATACCTCCAAGGAAAGTCCCAGGCCCTTTCGGCTCACAACCTGCTTCCGTGATTTCAACTCAGCAGGGACTCTGGTTAAACTATAAGCCGGGGTTCTGCTGTAAACTAAGAAAGTTAAAAGAGCAGAAATAAATATTTCTGGTTCTAAAAATGTACTCATTCCTATTGTAACCGCACTAACTCAGGCTCTATCAGATTATCGCCATCGCTTTCTAATTGGCTTCCCTGCCTCAACTCTCTTGCACTAAACCATCCTGGGAGGTTCAATATCTCCAAGACTCCTTTCCAGCATCCAGTCATTGTTTCATTTTTTGATCGAAGATTTATTCAAGGTCTACCATATGTTGGAGATACAGCAGTGAATATAACATACAAAAATCATTCTTTATGGAGCGTGCCCCCATGCTAAGGTGAGGATGACTTACCAGTGCATTCAGGAGGAAGTTCAGCCCACTTAAGCTAAAAGTCAATGTAGAAGTGAGTATGTGCGTGTAGAATCCTTTTTCTCCTGACACAGAGCCCATCTACATTCCTCAGACTCCCTTGCAGCTAGGGGTGGTCAATGGGAGGTAGATGGAAATAATGTAGAACACTTCCAGGCCTGACTCATAAAAATCTTTCCCATTCAAAGCACCATGCTCTCACTTTCTCTCCCTACTGGAAGGAGAGCCAGCAGAGTGGTGGGAACAGCAAGAACCTTGCAACAAAGTGAAAGAGCCTGCTTCTCTGAGTCACCATATGGAAATCTACCCACTAAACACGTGCAAGGAACTGTTAAATGAGCAAGAAATAAATTTTACTGTGTTAAAACACGCAGATGCATTAGTTCTTTGTTACTGCAGTTAGGCTACTTTGTCAAGATACTCCATAATCTTCTCTCCCATCTCCTTTCCTCCCAACACCAACATAGAGAGAGGGTTCCTGTGTATCTTGTTTCTTTCCTGTCCCCAAGCACATCTTATGCCTTCTATCTTCTTTCTACATGCCTCTTTCCCTCTCTCCCCCCATCATTAACCCCTATGGAAATCGGGCTTCACTCAAGGTCTATTTCACACCTCTTCTCATCTGTGAAGTCTTCTAGATGCCTTCATTTCCCAGTAACCTCCTCCATCTTCCCATACCTCTTCTCTTCTCATCTGTACTCCTGTATTTTTGACACATACATAAACGTTTAACCCTGAGAGACAACATTGGTTTTGCCTCTAAGCTACACTATGGTATGGGCAGGAACCAGTCCTTTGAGCCTAATATCCTTCAAGAGAGTAATGGGCTCAAGGAAGCATCTCAGTAAAACTTCGTTGAATGAAAGGAAGAGCCGCCACACAGAATGAGCTCCAGAATTCAGATGAATTTTTCAGAGCACTTTAACTACAGGGTGCTGATCAGATGGCAGAGTTCAGGGCTGTCTGTATCCTCTTACCTTTGTATCTCCTTGGGTTTTTTTTTTTTAATTTTTAAAATTTTTATTTATTTATTTATTTATGGCTGTGTTGGGTCTTCGTTTCTGTGCGAGGGCTTTCTCTAGTTGCGGCGAGCAGGGGCCACTCCTCATCGCGGTGCGCAGGCCTCTCACTATCGCGGCTTCTCTTGTTCCGGAGCACAGGCTCCAGACGCGCAGGCTCAGTAGTTGTGGCTCACAGGCCTAGTTGCTCCGCGGCATGTGGGATCTTCCCAGACCAGGGCTCGAACCCGCGTTCCCTGCATTAGCAGGCAGATTCCCAACCACTGCGCCACCAGGGAAGCCCTCTCCTTGAGTTTTGAATATTTTGGGTACCAATTAAATGTTGGTGCTGATACTTCAAAAAGCAACGCTCAACTTCAATTTGTAAAGCTGGTAGGATTCCTAGTATCCCATGTATTTTTGTCAAATGTTTGAAAATTTCTAAATGGTTAAAATGCATAGGGACTAATGACTCTATTCCCATCTGGTCAACAAGAAAAGGCAAGCTAGGAACTTCCACTGTACTAGTGAGTTACAATTTTCACCATTTGCCATTCCTTGAGAAGGCAAGTTTGTCTTTAGAAGTGGTCCTTTGTTCTAATTACATATGTGAGTGCTTCTCCAAAAGTAGCTGTTTTTAAAAGAAAGACATAAAACTTGTTCCAGGTCTATTTTCTTATTTTTGTTTTAGCTGATTTAGTCAAGAACACAATTGCTCTGTGTCAAAGTTTACCCTAGAGCAAGAGTTCTGTTGCGTAAGAAAAAAAAAAAATCTTCCTGAATATAGTGATGAGAGCAAGATGATAAAACCACAGCCATGTGCATGCAGGATGCTTCTCCCACCCCTGAGGGCTGCTGAGAACTGGGGGCTGGAAACCTTTCTGTAGCATGTGACATGGCACTCATCCCTTGACCGGGAAACAGAGTGTGGGCCCCTAATGGGAGGCGGGGGAAAGCACAGCAGTGCATTGCTAACCGGTTACAACCAATCAGCTATACTCAACCACATTCTGGAGCAGTTTTTTTCCCCAATGTGCAATTGCTTGAAGCAAATGGACTTCTCCATTGATTCTAGATAAACATGGGGAAAACGGGAGAGAAAAACTGGAGGGGTTAGTGTAGGGGAGAAATACATCTTGGGTACAAAGAGTTCATGTGTGACCCATAACTCTTACATCATAATAGCCAGTGGTATAAAGGTGACTTGTGAGCAGAGCACTAACTCTGAATTACAAGTTAGGTCAAAAATCTTTCCCCAAAGAAATGGATGTCCTTATCCATGCCTCTCTTCAACCTGGAAATTTATTTTGGTAACGTTGCAGAGCATGACAATTACTCCAGGGGTAAAGGACTTGGTATTTGGCTTCCCCTGTTCTTGGCCAGTGCAGAACAGGAAATCCAAGCAGAAGAGAGGCAGCAGGAGAGCTGTGAGCAGAAGTAGAGTGGACAAAGGCAGAGATGTCACCTGCAATTTATAGTGGGTGATAAGCCCACTACAATGGGAGAGAGAGAGAGAGAAAGGTATATATAGATACACACACACACTACATAGGCATATATGTATACACCACAGGGCATAATAATTTGTGTGGGAGGTTGTGAGACTTACCCACTAGACTATGGCTTTTCAACTTTGGCATTATTGATGTTTTGAGTCAGATAAGTCTTTGTTTCAGGAGGCCATTGTGTGCATCGTAGGATGTTTAGCAACATCCCTGGCCTCTATTCACTAGATGCCAGTATCTCCCTTCATCCCCTGGTTGTTATAAACAGGAACATCTCCAGACACTGCCAAATGTCCCTGGGGGACAAAATCAATTCCAGTTGAGAACCACTGCACTAGACCAATGTTTTCACAAGCCACAGTCCAGGAATCTGCATTTTTAATAACTTTCCCAGCTGAGTTGGATGCTGCTGTCCAAGGCACTGCATTTCGCAAATGCCTCATGAACAGGAGCTTCCAGAGAGCAGGGATTAAGGCTTATTTCTCTTGTGAGTTTCTCCAGCAGCTAGTGCACATCATAGCTTGTAACATGTGATCAAGACGTGTTCTGAATGATGGAGAACATTTTTCAGGTGGAGGAGTTCTCTCTGAGAGAAGAATCGGGCCCCATTTCACCTCTCTGGTAGCTGAAGGCTACTTTTATTCAGGCTTGTGGAGGAAGAAGGCAGGAGGGAAGGAATGGGTGACTGCGATGGATGGGGTTGAATTGTGCTTCTCCAAGGCATCTGTGCTGAGTCCGACTCAGCCTTTATCATCACCATCTGTGCGGATCCTGGAGACGTTCTACCCCGAGAAGCTGAACATTATGCTATGCATGGGTTTTTGTTTCCAAGTCATAAAACAAAACTCAACTTCAATTCTACACAGAGAGTCAAGGATATGTCAGCAAAGCTTGGCCAAGATATTTATTTTGTCCCATGAAAATCTTGTGCAAACAATGACCCCTGAGAAGTGCCCACAGGGCTGATAAAAACAAAAACCTTTTTCTTTCTTCACAGTCAGAAAATCAAGATCTGCTTTAAGAATCAGCCTGCGACAAATTCCTTTTATTTTTCCCATCAATTAATGTTTCTAAATCCAATGGTATTGTTGTTCATATTGTTGTTTTGGTTTCCTATTGCTGCTGTAACAAATTATCACACAGACTTAGTGACTTAAAACAGCACACATTTATAATCTCACAATTCTGAAGGTCAGAAGTCTGAAATCAATTTCACTGGGCGGGCTTCCCTGGTGGCGCAGTGGTTGGGAATCTGCCTGCCAATGCAGGGGACACGGGTTCGAGCCCTGGTCTGGGAAGATCCCACATGCCGCGGAGCAACTAGGCCCGTGAGCCACAACTACTGAGCCTGCATGTCTGGAGCCTGTGCTCCGCAACAAGAGAGGCCGCGACAGTGAGAGGCCCGCGCACCGCGATGAAGAGTGGCCCCCGCTTGCCACAACTAGAGAAAAAGCCCTCGCACAGAAACGAAGACCCAACACAGCCATAAATAAATAAATAAATAAATAAATTAAAAAAAAATTTTCACTGGGCTAAAATCAAAGCGTCGGCAGGGCTGCATTCCGTCTATAGACTCTAGGGAAGAATCTGTTTCCTCGTGTCTTCTGGCTTCTAGGCGCTGCCTGCCTTCCTTGGCTCATGGCCTCCTTTCTCCGTCACCAAAGGCGTCAGTGTAGTGTCTTCAAATCTCTCTCTGACCCTGGCCCTTGTTTGCATTACCACATCTCCTCTGACTCTGACCCTCCTGCTTCCCTTTTATAAGGAGGCCTGTAAAAAGGGCCCATCCAGATAATCCAGGATAATCTCCCCATCTCAAAATTCTTAACTTAATCATATCTGCAAAATCCCTTTTGCCATATAATGTGACAGTCACAGGTTTGGGGGATTAGGATGTGGACATCTTGGCAGTCAGGGAGCCATTATTATTCTGCCTAACAAAATTATTATTAAAGAAATGACATTTAATTTCACTGTACAGTCCCAGATGTAATATTTCAGGTCTAATGTCACTACAACACACTATAATAACCTGTTCTATCAGCCTTGCCCTCACTGAACAGGCCAGTTTTTCCCATGTTTTTCAGAAAGGAAAAGATAGCCAGGAATCTCAATTTAAACCTCGGTCATATGATTGCTGGACTGAACAAGTTCATCACTTCCTGTTTGTTCTTCTTCCTATGCGCATCTCTAGTTATTTCATTCTACCTTTCAGAAGGTGACATTCAATCCAGACAATTTGATTTTCTCACCTTATTCACTCTCTCCTTATTGTCACAGGCCGCGATCGTTAAGTGCTGCTGGACATCTTCAGGAGCAACTTTTTGGGTGTTAAGGAGGGAGGAAACCCACCCTGTTTGCCAACAGGTCTCTTTAGGGCCCTTAAATTGAAGTTCCCACCAAATTGTATGACATGTCACCCTCTGGCCCATGCCAGTGAGCCCTGCAGGAACTTGAGTGTCCTCTGATGGCCAGACAGATGACTCCCAGAGAGCTTGACTGTGTTCATCCTATTCAGAGATACTTGCAGGGAATTACAGAGATACCCCTGCATGGCCTCGGCTGGGCGGGGGTGGCGGGTCATGTGGTACCACAGCCAGGCCTCCCCTGCTGCCAGCTCAAGGCTTATTTTCAGCAGCTGCCCAGGTGAGCAGGCCCAGCCCAGCTGTGGAGACAGCAGCGGACTTCAAGTGCCTACGGAGGCAGAGTCAAAGGTCATAATTTTGCGAAATAAATATTAGAGTCATAAATAAATAGGTGACGTAAATGTGTTTATTATTTCTTCACTAACACCGTTTTCAAAGGGGGTTTCCGTTTTGTGTTTGCTTAAGCCTCATATTTAAAGGTAAAATTCATGTCTTCCTCTTTGAGTCCTTGCTCTTAGCTCTTTCTTGTCACTTAGCTGAATGGCAAGGCTTTGTTTGTTTTGTTTGTTTGTTTGCTTTTAATGTTTCTGCATTGAAAAAGAAAATTTCAAACTTCTTCCTCTTCCCCAAACGCAGGCAGACACACAAATCACTGATAAGACTGGGATGCTGTTAGAGGCAAATTCCAACTGGTTGGGGGTTTCCACAAATATTTTACTCCTTTCTTTGTCGATTATAGGAGCAGGAAGATAAGACCACCTTAGAGGACCGAGATCTCTGAGCAAATGCCCTGAAACACGAGGGATAAGGAAAGAAAGCCCTGGGAATTAGAGCAGATTTGCCAGCCATGGTTCGTTTGGTGTCTGCAGGTAGGTACTGAAGGCTGAGGGACAGTTGGAGCAGAAGTGATCTGCCCTGAAGGATGCGATGCCTCTTTCCAGGGCTCAGTGAGCAAAGAGGTAGGACTTGCTGATAAGGGCCCTGAGAATCTGGCCCTGCCTTACTGGCAAGCATGGGGGTTCCCTCTCTGAAACAATCAATAAATAAACAAACAAATCCACAGAAGAACACCCTCCTGATGTTTCAGATTCCCAGAGACCTCCCAGACCACCCCGGTAGGACATTTCTCAACTGTCGTCCAAAGGAAAAAAAAAACAGCAAAAGAAAGAAAGAAAACGAGCCCTTTTCCTTTTCTTGCCATTTTTATCAAAGTTCAACCTTTCATCATCGTGTAAGTAGTCAAAGCTGTTACAAGCCTACTGCTGACACATCAAACGCTTTATCTACAGTCTGGCCCAATTCCAGGGAGATGAAAAGCACGATCATTCAGAACTCACACCTCCTGTGAGTTATGAGCCATTCCTGAAAGGAAGGAAATAACACCATTGTGCAGGAGAAAGGGCATTTTTCATGTTCCCCAGGCTGTCTACATCGCACCAAAGCTGGATGTGCACTAAGGAGGAAGCCACACGAAAGCCTTTGATGGACGCAAGCGTCTCTAGAAATACTGACCCACAGACAGAAACCCAAGCATTGCTGATGGACTGCTCCTGTAAAACCTTTCTGTTGACCTTTAAGTTTTGGCCACCAGAAATACTTTATGGATACCACATGCTTCGTATATTGTTTTATTTTGTTTCCACAGTCTTTCGTTTGGATTTCGGCATCATTTGCCCAAACTGGGTTGAGAGTTCACTGAGGGCAGAAGGTATGTTCATCTTTCTTCTGTCTTTCTCAAGTACTTCTGTCTTTCTCAAGTACTTTTGTCTTCCCAGCGTCACAGCGAGACCACAGTAACGTCAGAAGTGTTTGGTTTTCAGTTAAACACCTACTTGTTGGGTTGACAGTTAAAACTGGAATAACTCAAAAACGTTTGTGCTCCAGTAATGTTTCCTAAGGCCCAAAAATATCTGTTGCCTTGAAATAAACTAATCTTAATTAAGATAAATCTGGATCCCCTTATTGTACTGACAAAATGAGACTTAGAAGTCTTTGAGATATTTCATAAATATAGCATGACTGAACACACTACAAAAAAATAAGATTACATTTAAACTTTGTTTTAATTTCTGAATAGCAATTGTTGAGGCACAGCATTTTGGCTTTTGTTCATCCATGCAACACACATTTGAGTTTCTGTAATGTTAGACACTGTGGTCTTTAAATGAAAATTTTCAGAATCTCCATTCAATATACATTACTATGTGCAGTTCTCTACTTTGTATCGAGTGACAATTCCCTAAAATTCTAACAAAATCTAAAATGCCATGAGTACAATAATCATGGAGTCCAATAAACACTCTGGCCTCCATCAGGGGACACTGTCCAGGGAGACTAGAGGTTCCTGGAACTATTCATTCAAACTAGTGATGCCCCCCGGGTACTGGTCTTGTCAACCAATTCTAAGTTTGTGTTTTGAGACAATCAGGCTGTAACTCAATCTTGGCAAGCTTTGGGGATAACAGTAATCTAGGCCCAATATGATCAAAGGAAAAGAAGCGTACAAGCTGTTGGAAACAGCTGTGGTGGAGGGCTCCCAGCTCATGTTCTGACATGTTTGCACAAGTCCAGTGAAAGAGAGAGGTTCACCTGTTTGTCTTCTTGTGAGAGCAAACCCCATCTTAAGGGAGGAAGAGATGCAGCACAACAGAATCCCCTAGTTACTGAGCCTAGTTACAGAAGGAAGGTATTACTGTAAACATAGCTTGGCATCTGTCACTCAAGTCATCCCAAGTCCACTGCCATGGATGTCCATGTTGGTCCTGGGGAAGAAAGATGCTGAAAGTAAAGCCTAAAAGAACTGTGAAATATTCAAATACAGGCCCACTGATTTGGGATTCCTATAATTGAGTAAAACACACAAAAAGGAAAATGGAATTGGTCCTTCTTTCCCACTTCCACTCCACACTGCTTGTCATTGGAGGCCTCCAGGATATTAGTGGTATTGTGCAATCCAAGAGGGGGTAAGCAGTATCTATGCCAGGCTGAGAATCAAAGTGCCTGGAAAAATGGTGGCAATGCCAAACAGAGGGGACAACGGCAGACAGACGTGGGAGAAGATGGAATCTTGTCCAGCACAGAAAAGAGATATTTCTTCTATTACTTTCTAGGAAGGCTGGCCATCTTCCTAGAAAGATGATCAGTGTGGGCAATATCTAGTATAAAATAGCACCTATAGACAAAGCATAGGTATATTATCTGGCAAATGGACTCATGTATTGGCCAGGCAGAAAGAGGAAGTGTTTGGCCTCTTGTAGAAACAATGAGTGATGTTAAATCGAGCTTCTCCTGGAATAATCTTAGGCGACGTTCAGAAGCATTGTCTTGTAGTCCTGGCCAGAACATGCTTCAGAGAAGCCGGAAGAGAGTAGGTACCTCAGAGAGGCAGCAGCTGGGTGAACAGTTTACCAGGTCATGTATGAGGTCTGAGTGGACGGCGGCTCTATAACAACACAACAATATGCCTAGCAACCCCCGAGGTTTTTATCTCAGAAGGATGAAGAACAATAGATGGGACAGGTCAAATCCTTAACCCTAGTAAAAGGAATGAAAAAAAAAGTTCTACCTGAGCAACACAATTAGTACCTTATTTCAGAAAATGATACAGAAAAGACAGCAGTTCAGGCAATAGCTAGGACAGAAGTGCAGGGGCTTGCTGGAACTACCCTAAATGCTTCAATGAAAACCAAGGACAGTTTCCATGGTTCCTATGAAGCTAACGGCAGAAGAGTGGAAGGCCACCTTTGATTGGAAATCAGGGGAAGGCCGATCCACTTAAAATATCTGTCAGGACTTTAGTGGTGAGTGGACCAGAGACAAGCAACTCAGAACACACACAGGGGCTCTCTTTAAAGACCAGTACTGAAGAGGAATATTTGAGGGGTAAATGTCCAAGACTCAGGGAGGCAGTGTTTCAGAAATACCAACCACTTTAGGGACTTCCTTGGTGGCGCAGTAATTAAGAGTCCGCCTGCCGGTGCCGGAAACACGGGTTCGAGCCATGGTCCGGGAGGATCCCACATGCCGTGGAGCAACTAGGCCCATGTGCCACAACTGCTGAGCCTGCGCTCTGGAGCCTGCAAGCCACAACTACTGGGCCCGTGTGCCACAACTACTGAAGCCCACGTGCCTAGAGCCAGTGCTCCACAACGGGAGAGGCCACCGCAGTGGGAAGCCCACGCACCGCAATGAGGAGTGGCCCCTGCTCGCCGCAACTAGAGGGGGCCCGCAAGCAGCAACGAAGACCCACGCAGCCAAAAATAAAATTTTAAAAATAAAAAAAAAAAAAAAAAAGAAATACCCACCATTTTATTATACCAGGTCAACTAGAGGATGATGGCAGTGTCTTGAAAACAAGCAGATTAAGTGAAAGTTTACATACTGAAGGTGGAACATCCAGCCCTTTTTTGACCAGGAAATCCAGAGGGTCACTTTTTAAATTGACCTATGCTATGTATAAAGAGCTTCATCAACTACTAAAGTTTGGATGCCAAGGTCAGAGAACTGAAATAAACAAGTAGCTCAAACTATATGACCAACTCATGATCAGAACATTCCTAGGTTCAGATTGGATGAATACATTTTTAATCTGAAGAGTGTCTGGCATATTCTCAAGTGTGTAGATTATAGATAATGCCCTTGCAGTGAAGGATTTCTCTTAATTTTTAGATAAGATATAAAATTTTATGTGTTCTAAGTAACTATCTGATAAGGCCTATTCAGGGACTCTGTGAGTGAAACACCAAAACAAAATGTTTCCACCTCCCCTCCAAAAATTGCGAAGATGGAAAATACACTTACATTTATGTTATACATTTTACTTAAAATACATCTTGTGCAAAAAAATACACTCATGTGCAATGACTATTTTGTGTTTTTGTGCTGGGAAGATGTTTCCAGTGGTTTAGGACAAAGACTATGATACACTGACCTTCTAACTGGTTAAGCCTGAGGTAGCCTTTAGGCTCAAGTCTCACTTCCTCTTTTGCAAACCTCCCAGGGAGACTAAGTTTGAAATCACAAGTGGCCCATTCTCTGGGATCAATTCTGCCTGGAAAATGGTTGCCCTCATTTAATAAAATATGCTATGGGCAACCACAAAATCCATAGTCCTCAAAGGGTTTAATAAGTTTCACTTTCAAAAACAGAGAAGTTCTTAACACTTGCAAATGAAAGGAGCAGTATTGCACCAAAACTGTGCATAGCAAATATTTTAAATGATTCTCTTCACAAACATTCCTAACTCCAAAGGGTAACAGGAATGAAGGAGGAGAGCCTCAGATACACATGTATCCCAATGTTTTGGGCAAAAGACTGCAAACCCTAATGAAGAGGCCATTTCCTTCATCGAATACTTAGATGTGAGGTCTTTGCACTGAAATAGTCTCTCAGAACTCCAAATCTGATCTATTATTAGAGTTGTAGAACTGACAATATCCATGCATGTGGAAATGATACCAAATTCCTGATAATGGGTGATGAATCAAAAATCTGGGGGAAAATAATGACTTTTTAAGTGTTTATGAAATCCTAGTTCATGAAGGCATGAACCTTCACTGCCTCCCTGTGCCTAAACTCAGTACAAACAGGGGAAGTTTCCAGAGTCTAAATTTAGAAGGAAAACTGGAAACCCACATGGTTCAAAGGAGCAAATCCTGGGGTTAAGGGCCCCCTCCCACCCCGGTTGATCCCTTACTACTTTGCACTCAATTTACTTTACTTCTCTAAGTTTCAATTTCTTCATCTGTAAATTAGAAAAAAACAACAGTACCCACTCTCACAAGTTCATATAAAGAATAAGATGATGGAGGTAGAGGTTTTAGCTCAGTGTCTGGTACACAAATAAGTGGTCATTAAATGCTTAGTTCTTACAAATACATAGGGTCAAATTAATTTTAAATCCTAGCCAGCTCCATAAATTAACAAATGAGTGACCTTGGGCAGTTTATTTAATCTGAGTCTTGGTTATTTAGTAAATGGCATTTACTAAACAATGCCATTTACCTTACAAAGCTGTTGTGAAAATTTTACGAGTGAATGTACTTGAAGTGTCCCGCAGAACTTAATCTATAAAAGTTACTGATAAAAATGAACCTTCGGCACCCTCAACCCCACCCTGCTCTCTTTAGATTAGCCATTCAAAGTATGTTTCACTAGCCCAGAGAACAGGGCTGTGAAAGGTACAGGGCTGCGGTGACTTTTCCTCTGAATCAGTTGGAGAACATTTGTGTTTTCCTTGGCACCGGGAACACATGGAGTAGTCTTTGGGGTGCACAGTAGTGTATGCATCGCCCATGTATTTGCATAAAATTTCAAAGCACTTGCTTGATATATGCAGTATGACAGCCGCTGTCACAATGTATTTATGTAAGTTCTGTGCGGATTTTATAAAATAAACTTGCAAATGTTTGTTTTCCTAAGGAGGGGTGTGTTTGGGGGTTGGTAGGGATAATCATTTCATCTCCCTCTAGAAGGTAATACATGCTGGCACGCTCCCTTGCTCCATGATCACACATAGGCTGGTGTTCCCTACGAATACGTGAGGCAACCCCACAGATATAGTAGGTCACTGTACAACCATTTTAAAAATGCTTTTTCTGTAAAAAACAGCATTGATGGGCGCCATAACCACAATCCATCTGAGGTCTAGAGGGAAGGATAAAAGAATTGGCTGTGATTTCTAGCACACAGAATCCGGCAGGCAAATTGTCATACCCCCAGCTGGCTGTCCATCTTTCCAGTGAAGGAGTTAGCCAGATGTGAAAGACAATGGCAATTCCTTACCAACACACGCCAATATTTACCTCAGCCTTCTTTCAGACCACTGGAAGGATTTTCTGGATTGGTCAAATCTCTCCATCAAAAGTATCAAGGTAATTGATATTCAATTATCTCCTATACCATTTCCTAAACTAGTACTTTGTGGAATCCTGTTTCATAAGAGGTTAACTAGGGGTTCCATGACACGAGACTCCTGCCAAGAAATGAGTAAGGTTGTGTTAAACAAAGTTAAATAGGATTTTTTATTGCAGGTCTTTTCTTATCCTGTAATTCATATTAATAGCCAACAGGGAGAATATAGGAGACAGTTTCTCAAGCTTATTTGACCACAGAACCCTTTTGTCATGGCACCTGGACATATTCTGGTACAATATAAGGAGGAAAACAATTTGGAAAATGCTAGTCAACTTCAACTTACTACTGTATGTCTATCCTAAGAATTTACAGCTATAGAATCCTTCCTCCTTGTCGCAAATTTCTTGATGACAATTTTAGGTTCAACAAGTCCTTATATTGAGCAATCAGTATTCCTTAATTGAACAACCAATTCTACTCCCTAAAGCCTTCCCCTCCATAATTACTATATTAAATAATACGCTCTTCAAATGCAATTTAAGATTTTATTTTTATAGATTCCAAAAACCACTCTGACAGTGTCTGTTGGTTGGTTGGGTTTTGTTGATTTTTTTCAGGATTATCTTGATTTTTTTCAGAACTTTTATACATGTTACAGTAGAAAAATAAGAATTCTAGGCTTCAACATGGCTCTTTTCCAGTTCTGTAAACCAGGTCACCCTACCAATGTCTGGCATTTCTGAAATATTTATAAATACCATAGTAGGAAAACTCCATCTCCCACATCCTCTGAAAACATAGCTGGCTACAAATTCCCCAGGCATGCTCTGTGGGCTATGTGGTTTCCATGACTTTAAAAGGGGTATTTGTAGGATATGCTGAGGAATATTTCAGCCATGTCTTTCTTGTCTTTTTTTTTTTTTTTTTTTTGCCTAGCAAACTTGCCCCCCAATCCCTGCCTCTGGGTGGCCTTAAAAAAGTGACACGTTGTAAACAAATAGAACCCTGATAGATTCCTCTGTAGGTGGTAATGGCAGAAACAAGGATCCAAGGAAAAGGCATGTTTACTCTGTAGCTCCCTTTCAGTGGGACCTCATGGGACCACAAGGGAGGCTGTGACAGCCCTGAACTGGGTTAGGCCAAGGAGCTGCTTAAACAGAGTAAAACAAGGCAGGAGCTTTGAGGATCAGGCAAGGACACCAGGCTGGGAGCAGCCAGAAGGCTCAGCACCCTTCCCAGGGCCTCTCTTCCACGGTTTCAAAGAAGCAGGGGTCAAAAGAGCATGAATTTCACACCCATCTCTAGCCCCTCATTGCCCTGATATTGAAATTAAAATAATAATATCAACAAGACATTATTTTTAGAAAGTATGAAAGGTTTGAAGCAGCTTCCTCATTAATCTATTTTCATTGTTACTCGTGACCTTCAAATTTGTCTCAACGAGCACACAAATTTTACATCTACAGTCAAGCACTGTCTCTTTTGTTCACCACTATATTCCCAGCGTCTACCACAATGTCTTTTTAAAAAATAAATAAATAATTACAGCTTCTGTTGATAAACTGCAATACCACTGGGTAAGCCACCTTCCTCACTCAGAATCCCAGCAAGAAGTTTTCATGATTTTTCATAATTAACATTTTATTGCCCATTTAATAGTCCATTGTATTGATGATATTCTTTATGATGAACTCATAAACACCCCCTCCAAATTCCAATTCTGTCTCTAGATGAGATACGTTTCACACACAGAATCATTCAGGCCAGCGACCGTAGCCCCGGCTGGCTGTGCATCTATCCTCATAAAGGAGTTAGCCAGATGTGAAAGACAAAGACAATTTGTCTGTGACTGCACACCAGCTCCTCTCTTGCCCTTCAGGTAGGAGGAACCCGTGGCTGGTGCCTGCTCCCGGGTGATAGTGTGCCAATCTGAAAGCCTCTAGATTGGGGCCAGCAAAGATTCCTTATGGGCACTTCTGGACAGACACCCAGAAACCAAAGGACAATGGCAATGCTAAGAAAACTGGGGGGAAAAAAATTTAAAATGATTTGCTTTATATTTAAACTAGATATGGATTCCTAATCTGGACCATACGTGGAAAACATAGCTTAAACCAATGGTTTTCAGACTTTTTAACCTCAGGATCCTTTTACACTCTAAAAGGTTAATGAACCTACCAAAGAATTTTTGTTTACATGGGTTACATCTATCTATCAATATTTACTGTATTAGAAATTAAAACTGAGAAATTTTAAAACCTGTTCATTTTAAAATAACAAAAATTCACTACGTCAACATAAATAACATACTTTTATGAAAAATAACTATACATTCCAAAACAAAAACAAAAAAATAGTGAGAAAAGTGACACTGTTCTACCCTTTTGCAAATCTCTTTAATGTTTGGCTTAATAGAGGATATTGGGTTTTTCTATTTGCTTCTTTCAATTTATTGCAATATGCTGTTTCGGGTGCAGTTTATAAAGAAAATGCAGCTTTACACAGATACGTAGTTGGAAAATAGAGGTCGATTTTAAGAGCCATTTCATATAATTGTGGATACTATTCTTTGATATTATACCAACATTCAAAAATCTTAAAGGTTGGTTGTAATATGGAATTAAAAACCATATCTTGTCCTTTCAGTGGGAATTTTTCCCACGCATGATTTTTTAACTCTATGCATTGATCCTTTGGGAAGTATTGATTTAAGCAGATCTTCCAAATGTTAGTATATTTCATTATCAAATATCAAAAAGAAATAACATTTATTATCATCTTTTACCTATTCAGAACAAGTCTTTAAGTATAAAAAAATCTGTCAAGCTCACAGGGGCAATAAATTTTTCCAAAAGTCAAATTTTCACATGACAACTAAACTTTTATCACTGGTGACTCAGACTGTCATTTACGTCTTTAAAGTGACATGCTCACAATTTTTTTTTCGAGGAGATGCCTGCCAAATGCCCAAGTAAAAATGGAGTTCCATTAAAAAAAAGTGGTTGGACTACCATACGACCCAGCGATCCCACTACTGGGCATATACCCTGAGAAAACCATAATTCAAAAAGAGTCATGTACCACAATGTTCATTGCAGCTCTATTTACAACAGCCAGGTCATAGAAGCAACCTAAGTGTCCATCGACAGATGAATGGATAAAGAAGATGTGGCACATATATACAATGGAATGTCACTCAGCCATAAAGAGAAACAAAATTGCGTTATTTGTAGTGAGGTGGATGGACCTAGAGTCTGTCATACAGAGTGAAGTAAGTCAGAAAGAGAAAAACAAATACCGTATGCTAATACATATATATGGAATCTTAAAAAAAAAAAATGGTTCTGAAGAACCTAGGGGCAGGACAGGAATAAAGATGCAGATGTAGAGAATGGACTTGAGGACATGAGGAGGGGAAAGGGTAAGCTGGGACAAAGTGAGAGAGTGGCATGGACATATAAACACTACCAAATGTAAAATAGATAGCTAGTGGGAAGCAGCCGCATAGCACAGGGAGATCAGCTCGGTGCTTTGTGACCACCTAGAGGGGTGGGATAGGGAGGGTGGGAGGGAGACGCAAGAGGGAGGAGATATGGGGATATATGTATACATATAGCTGGTTCACTTTGTTATACAGCAGAAACTAACATACCATTGTAAAGCAATTATACTCCAATAAAGATGTTAAAAAAAAAAAACTTCAATAAAGTCAGCAAAAACTCAAAAAGCAAAAAAGTGGTTGGTTCTGCTCACAATTCAAATAAACACCTAAGTGGTTTTTTCTTTAGATATCCACTATATTTCAATATTCAGCATACTTTTTAAACTTCCCATGTTAAAATGATGTGTATTCAAGGGTCAGATTTAATAAAAACAAATAATATTTAGTTTCATCATGAACATTTTTAACTAAAAATGGCTTTTTTAAAAATTGAGAGTACACAGTGGTGACCAATACAATGACCACTTTGGGGCCATTGACTTGATCAGTGCTAAGGCTCTAGCACTTTTACTCACCATCAGTGCAAATGTGAACACAGCCCCCCAAAAAGGCAAATAATGTCTTAGTATTATGATAAAAATAGTTTTGAACTCATAAACCCTCTGAAACAGTCTTTGGGACTCCCAGGGGTCCACGGACTACACTTTGAGAACCGCTGACTCAAATGCTTTGACTTTTACATTCTTGAGGTCTAGCTCCATGAAGTAATCCTTACAACCATGATAAACAAACCAAAGTACAGCAGCACATTTGGGTCACAGAACTGAACTCTATGGTCCCAGGGCAACACTGTACATCATCACTTAAATCGGCAAGTTCACTTAGTGTACTGTAATGCCATATGGACTGTGGAGCAAAAAAAAAGGGATAATCAACACCACCCACAGAGCCAGCCAGATTTGAGCAATCAAAGCCTGAAAACACCAGTTTTGTTCCAGTAAAACTGTCAAGAATCCATATTAGTCATTTACACCCATATTTTCAGGTATTCGGTAGGAAAAAGAAAGCCCTTTGTGTGGGTTAAAAAATGAAGTATAAACCTAGGAGGCAAGCCTGAGAAAGAGCAGATGCTTATGTTTCTAGAGTTTGTACTTTTTCTCTAAAAACACATCTGTCATCAACTTCAACTTAGAAGCCCAACAAAGTACTTTTATAAATAAACACAGTGGCCATTTTCATTTTAGTGACTCTGAATTCTTGGTAATCAATCTGATGGCCGTGAAACGCCAGCTGACTTTTCTCCAATATGCTTTAGGCAGGGTGCCCTCACAATGGTCATTGTCTTGAGTAAACCAGAACCTACTGCTGAATTCAACAGCATGGCACCTTTAGCTACTTGCTTAGAATGTTTACCTACGGAAAACTGAATGGTAAGTTTCCGTACACCCCTCATTTCAAAATCCAAGCAATCCTTGTGTTAAGCTGACACGCAAAGAAGAAATAATCCAATGGAGAGCCTATGATTCATAACAATGAGGGTAGATGAAATGTCTGATTATCTAATAAAATCAGCCTTTGACTCTGCCTGGTCCTGTTCCCCCACCGCTGCTCCAAATCTACCTATCTACCCAGAGCCACGGCCCCATCCCACTTGCCAGACCAATCAGAGCAAAAGAAAGTAGGGGGTCAACCAGTCTTAAGCCCTTTACCTTCCCAACTCCTTGGAGGTACTTGGTACAGGATCACCTTTCTTACTAGCCTAGACCAGGAGGTTGCGTTGTAATGCTCAACCCAAAGGAGGGGATCTGGAATTGTTCCTGACACTTCAAGTGTTCTTGAACCTTTATCTTGACACCTCCTTGTCACGGGCAACCCCTGCCTTATCAAACTCCTTGGAGCTGGACAAGCTAATTGATAAACCCTGTTTCAGCTTCCAAACAAACATAAAAGCCTAATAAGTAGTCAGAAATATCCTGGCAGCTCTATCTCCAAAGCTCTTCCTTTAAGGCACTAGCAGCACTTGAACACACTCCAGGCTCTCCTGTGATACCCCAAATACACCTCCTGTGATACCCCAAATCTGGCTCATGGAAAAACACACCTGGGACCTGAAATGGGTACTAGTCCCTCCCATCTGCTCTCACCCAAACTGACTGATGTTTTCAGGCTGGGTTTCTGCCTCAGTTCCTTTTTAAATCACTGAACACTTATTCCACCTAGCATCTGTGACCTAGAACCACTGCTCTCTCTGCCCCTGAACCCCAAGCTAAGGGGTAGAGGCCTCCTTGTAAGCAGAACTTGCTAAAGAGGATCTGACACTTGTCTCCCTGGACTTGGGCATGCAGTGTTCTCTCCCGACTCACCTCAGACCCTGGGCACTAACCATTTGCCTGAAGCTGGGCTGTAGAGGTCTTACTCTCCTGTGCCTGCCCCTCTGCCTCGTTGCACCTTGACTTTTTCAGCCTACGCTCTGCCTCCTCACCCTGCTGTCACATCTGGGAGCTGCTGTGCCCCCTAAACAAATGCAAACACATTTAGAAAGCAATTCAGAACATCATCTTAAACATTATAAATCACTAGATTAACAGGTCAAGTTAAAGTTTATGCTTTCCTAGACAAACCATTTTGGGGAGTACCCGTTTGTTATGTTTAGGGGGAGCAAACCACTTTCAACCTTATTTATAAGCCACAACTGCAAAACTATATACAGACAATTAGCATGCAGTCTACAGATTCATTTCATCTCTTCATAAAAGCGGAAGTCCTGAGTCATTACCTACAAATGACCATGCTTTAGAATCTTCCACAGTTCTGGAAATCCCGCATTACCTGACACCTAGAGAAGAATCAAGAGTCAAATCCTAGGCCATAGTTTCTCCCAATATATTCTGTGGGCAACTGCATCAGAATTACCCAGTCATTTGCTAAAAATGCATAGTGCATACACATGAGGCCACCTTGCACCTGAGTGCAGAGCCTGGGATTTTAATGAATGCTTTCATATTCAGGATTTGTATTATTAGTAGAATGAGTATGTCACATATTGGGATAATAGATCAGTAGAGAGAGGAACATGCAGAAGAGCTCAAATAATCCTAATCAACCACTATAGGAAGTCTATAGGTAACATTTTAAACTGATGAATCAAGAATGAGCAGTACATGCATATTATTGAGTAATGGAGTAAGATGCCAGAAGAAATGGCTGAAAGCATTGGGATTGGTCACTTAAGGGGGAAAGGATACAGGGTGGGAGTAGGGGGTAGTATTTGGTTTTGTTATTAAACTTTTAGCACTATTTGATTTTTTTTCCATACTCACAGATTCATTTAATTAAAAATGAAAATACATTAAAAAGAAACTAATTTATTCTATTATTCAGATTAGTGTTGCCATCCTACTTATCACTATTAATCTATGGTGATAAAATGGCACTTCTTGAAAAAAAAAAATAGGAATCAAGGATGACGTTTTTCAATTTTGGTTCACTTTGGCAGAAGACAAAATAAACCAACATATTATTTTGACCCTTAGCTTGAATGCCTACTTCATTAAATGAATAAAGAGGTTTCACAGAAACTTCTCTTTAAATAAAATGGGCAAAAACACCACTAAATTCCTACGAGTGATTAAAAACGGATTCTACACATAATAACTTGGACCACTTCAAATTTTCAATATGATGGTCACATAATTCCTACTAAAATGTCATATCATATGGCATAATTCAAGATTCTCTAGAAAGTTCTGTAATTTTTCTTTACCTAATTTTATGTCAAATTTCTATAATAGGGGTTGGAGTCCGTATGTTTAGGGCCTCAGGAGACTTGAGATTATTTAGAAATTTGGCAAGGGATGTTGGAACTTGGGAGGAATGTGCTCAAGACAAAGAAATATGGAGAGAGCCAGAGAACAGGAGAAACATGGGAGAAAAACAGACAGCTAAGAAGGGGGGCAGACTCAAGACTAATACTAACATCCCTCCCAGTCACTGTAGCAGCAGTACCCCCCACTAGCAAAGAAAACAAACAACAACAACAACAAAAACCACCCAGAAAGGTGTACAACCCAATGACATCAGATTTGTTTCCTACACTGAGTAAGCTTATTTTTTTTCACCTTAGGTCTACCATACTTCATCAGTGTCAATCAAAGATTACAATCAGAAAATGTTTTAACTAGAGAGTCTGAGTTCCCAAAGATGTATGACGACTAGCCATAGGTGACAAACTGTGACAGCTGTGGATATTGGTACAAACAGGATAAAACATTTATCTAACACTAAGCCATTATTTCTTCTGTGTCACGTGGGAAAATCTACACATTAAGGGGATTAATCGGATACTTCCAAACTAAAGCAACTTTCTTGAGAAGACGTTTCTTGTGTAAAGTGCAGCCCAAGTTTCATCAGGTTATACCTTTCCTCTGTGGCCCTCTCAAACAGTCTTAATTCATTTTGCTACTAGTTTCAAAGAGTGTTCCAAGTTGGCTCAAAGCCCCTCAGATCACATATCAATTTCTGTGACAAGAGATATATTACCTTTCACTTCTGAATTCCAAGAGGAAGCCCAGAAGGGTGATTAGTCACATTATCACCACAGACAGCATGAGACAACTACTGTATCTGAAACAAACTCTGGACCATTGCTGGGAAAAGGCAAGGGATGTCTGAGCATTTTGCCAATGTGATAGATCCTTCTCCACCTCTTCTCTTGCCTTTTTTCCCTGCCACATGTTAAAGGAACCGGTCCACCCAATCCTAACATGGTTAAGTGAAGCCAAATCTAAATTACCCTTGCAGGACATTTCTTCTTCCAGGCTGAGCAACAGAACTCAGAAATTTGGCTAAAACGAAAAGTCCATTATAATGTCCTGTAGAGCTTTAAAAAAGATTTGATTTAAATACTGAGTTGGAGTTTCCTGATTGAGAAAACTTTCATGAAGGAGTTCAGATTCTTCGTCAAATGTTTTGAAGTCTCCAATGTTTGAAGTCTCCACGGAATCAAGAGTTCATCTCCTCTAAGAGACCATGGAAATGGAGAAGGAGGTTGCCTGAGTACCTCCCTTCACTGTGAATTCCTCCAAACCTACCACAGCACAAGGGAAGGCAAAGCATGGGCAATGATCCCTAGAAGTAACCGCTCACAGAGCATGCCCAGCAAAATGAGACAAGAATAATGAGTCCTACTGAATGGGAAATTTTTCAGTTGCAAGTCTCTTACATACATTTTCAAAATTAAAGCAGCTTCCTGAGTCCTGTAATTTGGAAAGCATCCCTAAAAGGCTCATTTAATTAAAGTTGGACAACTTTCATTAATGTCAAGATGACTCTAGAAGCCATGATTGATAAAGCACCGTGGAGCAGTACAATCATTAAATTTTTTGAACTCATTGCACTCCCTCTTGCTCACTAGCATCCCATCACTGCCATCACATTTCAAGAGCAGCAATATTCCACAAGAAAATTAAGTTCCCTGATGGCAGGGGCTCATCTCTATGTTCACTGTTACGCTTAAACGTCTGCATAGTGTCCGGCACTTAATAAATATTCAATGGATGAATGAATGCTTCAAACACAAAGGATGAACATAGCTTAGACAACTTGGCATTTTCTTAGGATACTCATGTCCAGAATAACGAAGTATTAACAAGAGACCTGATAACACATCTTTTATGTTTCTACTGCCTCAATACAAGCTAGTGCGAAAAGAATGCTAGTCTGTTGTCTTGGGTAAAGCATTAGAAAATGAATGCAAGAGTCACAGTTCTCCAACAAATTCTTTGAAGGGTTGCTTTGGAACTAGCTTTTGGTTCCAGTTCTAGCTCAGTCATTTAATTGCTATGTGAGCATAGGTATAAATGCCTCATCTGAAAATAGCAATAACTACCATTGTCATTGTTGTGATGTTGTAAAATGATTGTTGTGAAAACTAAGCAAAATATCTCACCAAAACCTTCATTTGAAGTCTCTGGCATGTGTAAGGCCCAATAAATACTACTTTTCCTTAGGGTCATGACTGTATAAAAATTATTCATTTTGATTAGATTTGAATTCATTAAGTCAGATTAAAATTTTTTGACTAAGGAAATGTCTAGAATTTTTTAAAAAAACATGCTATTAAAAAGTCACACAAGATAATTAGTCTCAATTAGATAAAAGAAAACTTCATTACAATTGATCATTCAATATTGTCAAAGACTTCAGCGATAATAAACATCAGTGTTTGGAACTCATGTTAAAGAGCTGGTCATCCTAAAATATTTTTCCAAAACTTTCAAAAAAATTTTTCAGTCTTCCTGCCGTGTTTCCATCAGCTTTGTCCAAATAAAGAGCATTTCTTCCACTGCATCAAGGTTTGTGGAGCATCTCCCTCTACATCAAACATGGGTATTTATAATACTCAGGTGTGTATGTGTATGTATGTATATGTATCTGGATATCTATATATAATTTTTTTAAAGAAATGTGCTCTTCAGGGAAGAGGGATGATTTCCTGCTTGGGAAAATGCATTTATATGGGGCAAAATCCCACTGAAAGACAATTGCTCTTTTCTCATTTTGCCCATTACTGACTGGCACTCTTGTCTGCTGGGACTCAGCAGACACGTCCCTAAGGGAGTAAAATTCTGGGTAATTCAGTCCAGTCATCCTGCCCCTCAAGTTCTCTCTGAGAACTTCTCATTTTACCCCCATGGTTTATTTTCTTTAAGTACGACCCACAGATCACATGTATCAGAATAACACAGGGAGTTTGGGTAAAATGCAGATTCCCATGGAATGCCCAGATCTTCAGAATCAGAATCTCCGGAGTGGGGCTCAGGTATCTTCATTTTAACAAGCACCCCATGTGATTCTTAAACAGACTAAAATTTGAGCACTGCCGACCTGTACATGCTTCCCAAGGTGACTGTCATCTGCTCCCATGGCCTCAACCATGAGACAAATTGAACTCTCCTGAAATCTGTAACTCCAGGCAAGACCCTGCTCCCTGCCCTAAAGCTACCTGCCAAGTGACTTCTATACCTGGATGTCCAGTGGAAAAAAGAAACTGAACACACTTGCCATTGTCCCACTCCCAAATCCACAGTCTCCACTCCAGAGGGAAATCTGATCAGGTTTTTTAACAGTTTAAATCTTTCAGTGGCCACTCCTCTCTGTTCTCAGGATAAAAGTCAGTAAAGAAATCTCCATCTACTTCTCTCCACCTCTTGCTTCCACTGCCCCCTCCACTCATCCTAAACTATTTCCAGGATGTTTCGTGTTTTCTCTGGTCCCTGTGCCTTTGCACACGCTGTTCTTTCAGCTTCCCTTCCAAATTCTTCTTTCCTGTGGGACCTCCACGTTCATTTGCCAGATTTCAGCCTGGCCATGACATCTGGAAAACCTTAAAGGACGGCTCCTCTCCCTTACCCCCAGTAAGGTCAGTTCCTCTTCTGTGTAGTCTCACTGGCACCTTCTACTAGTCTCTGAGCACCAATTACTCATGTGCAGAGCTTCTAAGTACTTCATACCATTTTATGGTCCTTATTAGACTGTTCTATAATTGCTAGTTTATTTAATTTTATTCCTCACCACAGCTCCAGGAAGCAGGAACTACATCTGTCCTATCAACAATGATGGTACCCCCAGTGTGAAGCACAAGACCCAGCACACAACGGAGCTCCATGCATGTTTGTGAAATGAACCAATGAACAGATGAGTGGTTCTTGCTGCCTAAATCCCCTCAAATATGGGAGAGTTGCTTTTGTCCCTGTGACATCACGCCAAGGAGGAGGCTAAACTCAGCAACATCAGGCAGCTTTCCATGAAGGCTGCGTGAGCTCATTCTCCAAGGACTTTATTGAGGTTGAGAGTACAAATGATGCAGATCAGAGGAGGGGGAGAAATGTTTTTAATGTGTCTTGGCTCCCAGAAGTAAAACCTGAGTGGGGGATGCTGAGACAAGAGTCAACCTTGGATAGTAGAGTCCTTGGTCTTGGTCCCCTGACCAAAGAATGGCTCCTGGTCTGCTCACGTGCAGTTTCCTCCTAATCACAGCTGTCTCTACCATTTGATTTACGTAGGAATCAAAACCCAAGTCTCCATTGTATACAAGCTGTTTGGAGGTTAAAGGAGGAGAGTGATGTTCTTTTTCGGTTTCTCCAAAGCTGTATTCTAGACAGTGACGCAATCGTGCAGGCAACTCATCTCCAAAACAAGACACCCATTCCCTGAAGATCGGCATCTTCCAGAAAGTAACTAAATCTGTTTTTGAGCAGATCATCCATCTGTGGGGCTACTGCTCTTCAGTCCTCTGGAAACCTGCAGTTTTCTTTTCCCATCCTGAGCACACAATAGGATTTGACAAGTAGATTAGGCACTGGGGTCTTTCCTGTTGCCAACTCCTATTTTCACCCGTCAGGCCCCTTTCTGAGTCAAGGCAAGCAGCACATTTCAATTCCAAGGTCAGGCAAGGAACACGATGCATAAAACCACAGATGCTTTTTTTTTTCTTTTTATTTTCAGTTTTGTTTTGCGATTTTTCCTCCTGGGAATTTGTCTTTCATCTTCCAGATTTACAGGGGAAAAGTGAGACAACTTCCAAGGAAACATTCCACTGCAACGTGGTTTTTCTCCAGCCCGAAACATCTCAGGAAGCATTTGTGATAAAGTCAAGGCAAACCTGCATCAAAAGGATCAGAAACTTGAAGCATGAAGCAAGTGCGAGCCACATTTAGGACTGGAAACGAAAAATGGAACTCGTCTTGGTGTCCGGTTTCACCCTGAAACTTTTGTTAGGTGTCAGAATTTTTCCAGAGCCTTTCCAAGGTGATGGTAAGGTTCACAGGCGCATTTTCTGAAAGAGGATCTGAAGGTTATAAAACTGAGCTCAGCTTCAACACTAGATCTCTGCTTGTTCACGCTGACTTTAAAAGGCTAGAACCATCTGAAGTTTCTTAATATGTGCTAAAGGTGGATTTCCCTTTATGTTTTTTAGGGTAGTGGGGGTAGGGAGTTGCAGAAGGGGCAGATTTCCATTCGGTTGCTAAGACACGAAATGTTCCCTCAATTTCCCAGGTCTCTTCTTTGAAGTCACCCTATTTTTCTACAGCCCACACTTAGAGATTTTGAACCAAGATGTTCTCTCTTTTCTCCTAGCAGAGAAGGTGGAATGGTAAATTGGAAATGGTCATTGGTGACTTCAAACTCGGTAAATGCAGCCCAGGCCGCAGACCGTGGATTTGGATACCAGCACTGACAAGACAAGTAGCGAACTTTAAGCCTAACTAAAGTAAATGCACCCCTGCACAATACTCAGTCATAAAACTCAAAACTGCTGGCTTTTTCATTGACAAGTTTAAGTATCTTTGGTAGAGGCGCTCAACAGAGGAGCCTAGGTTGCCCAGGACAGAGCCACACAGGTGGCAGTGAGGTTACAATTTTAGAAATAATAAGAAAAAAGCTAGACACACAGGCTTCTATACCAATCAGAAGTTGGCTGGAGCTGTTGCTCAATGGTTCTCCAGGCCCATATGAGCAGCCTCAGCATCACCTGGGAATCCGTTGAAATGCATATTCTCAGGCCTGGCCCAAGACCTACTGAATCTGAGCCTCTGGGGGTGAGGCCCAGCAATCTGTGTTTTAACAAGCACTTCAGGGGATTAAAGTTTGAAAGTCACAGCTTCACTCAGTGGTTCCCCAATCTGGCTCATCATCAGTATCACAAGGCAGCACGCAAAAACTTTCTAAGTGCCACCTCATACCTACGGAACCGGAATTTCCCCAAGTTCAAATGATTAGCCTTTAATAGAGACCACTGACTAACTCACAGTACTCAACCAGCACAGTAAACAGAAAATACAGAGTGCCTGGGGTTCCACAGGGACGCTGACAATTTTGCAGTTTCTGCTTCATCCCATCTCAGTAAGGTCTCCCGAATCCCTTCTGGGTTTAATATCAAGTTGATTTCTGACTTAAAATTGAGTTCTGTTGCTTGTAATAAAACAATAACACTGACGAACACCAACTTTTACCTGATAATTCTGCATTTGCCATAAATATATATTATGTGATAAACTGCCTATTGCTCCCTCCACCCCACCCCCCCTAAAAAAAAGGTTTTCCCTAAGAGCTGGAAGAATGCCTTTGTCAGGAGAGTTGCAAGATGAACAAAGTTTTGTATGAGGGGGAAGTTATTCAGATAAAACTGGAAAATTGGGAACCTCAGAGGACAATACATTATGAAGAATTTAACTTCCATCTATAAGTGAGGCGATAAAAAGATAACCCAATCACTTTAAGTACATTTAAGTCTCAGTTCAGATCCAGATTAATTCCACCCCAAGAACTAAAAGAAATTGCAGATATGACCTTAATATGTAGTCAGTAATCTGTGAAATCACAGAGAGCTAAAAAGTGCCAGAGCTCAGACAAGGGCAAATACCGCTCTAATTTTGAAAGAGAAGGGAAAGTTGAACTTTGGAAATTTCAGACCAATGAGCTTAAGGATTTGCTTTAAAGATTTTTCCAGGCATTGCATTAAACAGGTAGTTTTGAACATTCAAGAAAGTAAAGTGATTATGGTCACATGCAATGATTATTAAAGAACCAATCACAGCAGAAAAGCCTCTCAGGTCTGTTTTATATAGTCACTGGGGATCAAAGGATATTTGAGCTGTGCTTTTTCTTTATTTTAGTAAGGTAACTGGCAAACATCCCATTATATTCCTGGAGAGAAGACAAAAAAAAAAAAAGTGAGATGAATGCTAAATGCCACCCAAACAAAAGTTTTCAACAGTGCAATAAATATGATCAAGGGATAATGGTCCTGATTGGATTTTCTTTAAAAGCTTTAAAACTTTATAGCATTTTTTGGGGGGTGGGGGTGGGGAGGGGACAGCTTGTTAATGTCATATCTGAATGAAACACCAAAGCTATTATTCCCAAAATGCTACTGTAACTTCTCATAAAAACATGCATTATTTTCCAGAGGTACTGTGACCGAGGTAGGGCACACCCTCAGATCTCTGCTTGAGCTGCACTGTTTGGGGCAGGGTCTCGGAGCTCCAGATCCAGAAAATATTCCCCGGTGTTCAGCCCCATAGGTTTAAAGCTCTCCATCTTCAACAGAAGCCCTTTCTGGTCAGAATTAGCGGACAATAGAAGAAAACTGATACTACTCGAATGGATCAAAGTTTTCATGGGCTCAAATGTAAAAGAAATGCGCATTTGCCCTTTTACGATTAACTGAACTTCTCTGTGTTTCTGCTCTTTGCACCTCACTGAAGGGGAGTGGGCAGCACCATCACAGCAGCAACTGCTAAGGGGCTTGTATCCACAAACATGGACAGACTTTTAGGTACAGTGAGCAGCCCTTGCTCATCTCAGATTCCCTGTAGGTAAGATTCTCACAGGCATGGATTTACTTCACTGATAACAATATCAATCTTAACAGGTATCACTTGCATACCTCTTACTATGTACTAGGCACTCTACTAAGCACCTTTTTTTAAAAATAAATTTATTTATTTATTTTTGGCTGTGTTGGGTCTTCATTTCTGTGCAAGGGCTTTCTCTAGTTGCAGCGAGCGGGGGCCACTCTTCATCGCGGTGCGCGGGCCTCTCACTATCGCGGCCTCTCTTGTTGCGGAGCACAGGCTCCAGACGCGCAGGCTCAGTAGTTGTGGCTCACGGGCCCAGTTGCTCTGCGGCATGTGGGATCTTCCCAGACCAGGGCTTGAACCCGTGTCCCCTGCATTGGCAGGCAGATTCTCAACCACTGCGCCGCCAGGGAAGCCCCTCTACTAAGCACTTTTAACAAATCATTCAATCTTTGTCCAACACTGTGATGCATTATTATTATTTCCTACTTTATAGATGAGGAAAAGAAGGCACAGAGCACATAAGTAACTTGTCCAAGGTCACACAGCTAATTGGTGGTGAAATCTGAATTCAAACCAAGGTATTCTGACTCCACAGCCCATTTTCTTAGCCTATGTGCTAACTCGTCTTTCTTTCTGTATGTTTGCCTCATAACCTGAAGAATTTCAGTGAACATTTGGATGAATCTTCAGAGTACACACCCAGTCATGACATACAAAACATGAAATGAGAGGCTCCTTATTGTGAAATCACAAGGGTTTTCAATATTCTGCTTTCCCCCAGAGGGGAGAGGGCATCACAGGGGATAGAAACACTCCTTCTTAATAGGCATACTACTGGTAAGAAAGCACAACAAATTTGCAAGCATCCTTTAAAACACCGAGAAATACTGAAAACATGCCAGTAAGCCAAAGTTAATGATAAATGAAAACGAATCATTTGACACCTATTTTTGCTAATATAATATGTGCAAAATGTACAAATATTCTCTCTATTGCACTGACCTGACTCTTTTATTCAGTGAACATATAAACAATTATAAAGGCTTTTGGAGGTTTATTCACAACCTTCATTCCCCAATAGCATTTCCCTATAAGACCTTAAGTTGCCCAAGCAAGAATTCTTATAGTAGGTGCTTGCAGGGCCTGAGTCTCCCCAGGTGTGAGGAAATTCCATGCTCCACAGTACTGGCCTGGCACAGTACTGCACAGTGAGGTGAGGAGACACCACAGACCAACAGCAGATGAATGGGCTGCTTTGAGGGACCTGAATTCATTGCGTTACAATGATGCCTTCAAGGGCCGTTGAAATGGGGCACAGGGCAGCTTCACACGTTCACAGAGCACAGCACGTCTTGTTTCAAGCGTCTCCCTCCTTGCTCTGCCCGCTGAACATTCATGCTGCCGCGTGCATTCCAGGGAACCTCCCATCTGCCGCCTCTTCTCCGTAAACAGTGAGCGCTGCTCCACATCTCTGAACGCGCTGTCACCACTGTCAAAAACACCAGGACTCTGCCAAGACCCTCTCCACTTGCCTTTGCTCTCTCTGGTTTCTTCAGTCTCTACTTGCCTTTCCCATATTTCCCCACATTCAGGAAAAAAGAAAACGGCACAATGTGCCTTTTTTTTGTAGATGCTGTAATCCTCCTTTGCTTTAATTCATGAGCTTATTCATTCATTTCATCCATTCAACAAGTGTTAAATGAGCACTACAATTTGTCGGATGCTGAGCTAGGCCTTCATTGATGAGGGACAGCAGACACAGTCCGTACCTTCCTGGGGCTTGTAAAGTAATCACAGGGCAGGGAAGTAATCCCACCAGACTACAGTGAGATTCAGTGGCAAGTGCAATGAGGGAAAGGAGCGGGGGGGCTATGGGAAGCTTCTAGAAGATTTAAGCAGAAGAAAGATATGATCAGATTTTCATTTCAAAAACTTCACTGTGTTAAAAAAAAACGTTAACGGTGGCTGCATTTGGGCTGTAGGCAATGATTACCAATGGCTGCTCTAATTCTTAGATGGAAGGTGGATGAGAAACTTTAAAATGAATAGATCAGGCTAACAACACCTGAATCTACAGATCAACCTTAACCTCACCAAAAAAAGTACAACCCGACATTAGATGCCTCCTGATGGAAGTTCATGATACCAAGTATGATGTATTCTTTCTAGAAAGTCAAACCTATGTCTGATCAATTCTCTAGATATAACAACCGGTTTCCAAAAGACAGAAGAACATGTTAAATGACACTGTGAGGATGCCATCAGAAAACCTAGAGCCTGGGACTTCCCTGGTGGCGCAGTGGTTAAGAATCCACCTGCCAATGCAGGGGACACGGGTTCGAGCCCTGGTCCAGGAAGATCCCACATGCCATGGAGCAACTAAGCCCATGCACCACAACTACTGAGCCTGCGCTCTAGAGACCCTAAGCCACTACTACTGAGCCCACGCGCCACAACTACTGAAGCCCAGGCGCCTAGAGCCCGTGTTCCGCAACAAGAGAAGCCACCACAATGAGAAGCCTGCACACCACAACAAAGAGTAGCCCCCGCTCGCCGCAACTAGAGAAAACCCACGTGCAACAACAAGACCCAACACAGCCAAAAATAAATACATAAATAATAAAATAAAACTTTAAAAAATGAAGAAAACCTAGAGCCTGAGAAATTCTAGTATACAAACAATGTGATTTCCTCAACAAATAAGTTACAATGACAAAAAAAAGAGGGAAAGGGAAACTTTGAATTAAGTGAAACTTAGGAGACATATAAACCAACTGTAATGAATGAATCTTGTTTGAATCCAAACAAACCAATCATACAAAAAAGAGAGAGAGAAGTTTAAATACTAATGGAACATTTAATAACATTAAGCAATTATTGGTAGCTTTTTAAAGATGTGATAATGTATTTATGTTTTTTAAATGTCCTTATTTTTTAAAACACACACTGAAGTATTTACAGAAGAAATGATCTTAAGTCTGGAATGTGCTTTGAAATACTCCAGTGCATATGAAGAAAGTAGGTGGAGGTATGGATGAAACAAGATGGGCTCTGTGTCGATGGTTAAACATGGTACATAGGGGCTCCTTATACTACTCTCTCTCCTTTTGTATTTATTAATTTTGCATAATACAAATTTTGTAAAAAGGATTTAGGATTATGGTAACAGTTGCACAACTCTAAATTTGTTTTAAAAAATCATTGGATTGTACACTGAAACAAGAAAATTTTATGGCATATAAATTATATTTCAAGAGTTGTTTTTGAAAAAGAATGTAAAATAAGAGATTTGCCTATTAAAACTTAAAACCTATAAAATATAAATAGTAAAGATAAGGAGACTAGTTAGGCAGTCTAGTAGGTACCACTGAAGATCAACTGAGAGATGATAAGAGCTTAAACTGCAATGGAAGCCATGAAGGTGGAGAGAAATACATTCAAGAAATATTTATGATGCAAACTCTACAGGCCTCGGTGGATGCTGGGAGGTGGGAGAAGAAGGGGGTGTAGGGAGGGAGTATGAGAGGAAAGTGGGCAAAAGGCACAAATGTCCAGTTTTAAGATGAATAAGTACTAGGGATGTCATGTACAGCATGGTGACTATAGCTAACACGGCTATAGGACATATAGGAAAGCTGTTAAGAAAGTAAATCATAAGAGTTCTCATCACAAGAAGAAGATTTTTTTCCATCTTTTTTCTTCTTGTTCTTCTTTTTATTGTATCTATATGATATGATGGATGCTAGCTGAACCTACTGTGGTAATCATTTCACAATATATGTTAATCAAACCACCATGCTCTATGCCTTGAAATTATACGGTGATATATGGCAATTATTTCTCAGTAAAATCAGGGTGGGGGGGAAAGAAGAAGAAGGTGTACAGCAGAATTCCCGGGTGTCTGGCTTTAACATGGACAAAGAGTTGTGCTACTTGCTGAGACAGGGAACGGTAGAGAAGCGGGGCTGGTGGAGGATGATAATGAGTTTCTATTCTGGTACCAGAGGAACAACAAGCAGAGATGAACTAGGGCAGCTGGAGTCCAGAAGAGAGGGCTCAACGCAGTGTTCTACATGCAAAGTCCTTTTCAGCAATTCCTGCCTGTTGTTGAGCCAGGGTTTCCAGACTGAGACATCTGGGGATTCCAGAAATCTGACAACAAAAACATGGCAACAAAATATGTTGCCCTTTCAAAAAATTTCAGCTAGTAAATTTTTAAAATAAAGTTTAGAAATAATAGGTTGCCAAATTTTTAATATTGATTCCATTTGACATTTTTAAAGGAGAGTTTAATACAATTAGATTTATTGTTGCGACTGATATCGTTCATGTTCCATCTATAAGTCTTTTCTGAGCTTCTTGTTCATACTTCTTTGATCATTTTATTTGGCTGTGACTGTTGTTATGTGAATAGTTTATTGGTATAATTTGCTGCTGGTATATTTTGTTTCTAAGTGTAATATCAACAGTTTCTTTGATTTTATTTTTCTCCAGGTTTTGAGATGGTGTGTACCTTCCCATCTCACATGGGAGCACCCTGAAGAAGGGATGTAGAAAGAAATGGTGTCTGGTTTTCTGTATCTGTGTTGTATCAGGTAGTAGAATGGGGAACTGGAGTTACAGACATCTTCTGCTCTTCTGGCAGATACTTTTTTAATTAAATACATAGTAAACTGAAAATCGTCAATTTCCTTAACGAGGACCTATTTGCCTTATGATTAATTCCAGTTCCTTCTGGATACCAGCATTAGGTTCCTGTCTATCTCAATTTTCAGAGTATTTGAGACTACATTCTGTGAGGTTTGGGGGGGTTCTTTCTGTAAGAAGTTGTAAGAGGCTGCATTGAGGACCACCATTTAAATGAGATTTTGAAGCTAAAATCCCTCATAGGAAATCAAACTAAAATGAGAGGCATTCAGTCTTCTTTGAACTTTTGGCCTTTGCCATCTTTTTAGCTTACAGGAATTTCTTCCCTGTCCTCCTTTGTACAACATCTCAGTACAGAGTTTGTATTGGAAAACTGATTTCTCTTACTTCCCTCTTATTAAATGTCTATGCCCCTTACCAATTTCACCCTAATAATTTGCAGATTTCATTTGGCTTCATTTATTCCCATTGTTACTATTTCAAGGCCCTCCCAATTGCTGCATGACATTCAACTCTGGATGCATTCTTGGGGTTTTTCCTTTCAATTAAATGCTTCCAGAAACAAAATTTCGGAAAATGGGTTCACTCTAGCTGACTCAGTTCTGAAAGTCTTTCCAAAGAGATTTTTACAGGGAAAATATTACTGGCTTTAAACCTCAAGCACTGAGTTCTGGGCTGCAATTTGAATTTGGCTTTCATTTTTCATATCTCCAGCAATGTAAAAATCCCAGTAAAGTAATAGTCTTTTCTAAGAAGGGCCCAGATCTCTGGAATGCACTTGCTCTCCTTTCCAAAGGAATTTCAAGGTATAGTATAAACTTGCTTTTCTTGCCTGACCAACTGAAAGCAGCAAAGCCCTTATTTATATTCTGGTTTAAAGTTTTTCTTTTAATGGAAACTTTTACTCATCTTCCACCGAGAGTGGTATGGGGATGAGTGAGCTCAGTCATATTGTGAAACTTTGCATATGCAAAGTATGCTTTTTATTTCCCTCCAAGGATACCTTCAGAGGCAGCCAAACAAGTTGCTAATAAATTCTTAAAGGCACAGCATCATTCCCTGTCCTTGCTACTTGAAATGTAGTCCATGGACCAATAGCATGAATATCACCTGGGAGCTTATTAGAAACGCAGAATCTTGGGCTTCACCCCAGACCTACTGAATCAGAATCTACATTTTATCAAGATCCTCAGATGATTCATATGCACGTTAAAGTCCGAGAAGCAAGGCAACAAGATTCCTGATGGTAGCGGCACTGTTGCTGCTGCGGTAGTCCATGGACTACACTCTTGAGTTGCCAGAATCTGGAGGGTGGAAGAAGAAAAAGCACCGTGGGACTGTAAGAAAGAGATGGCCAGAGTGCATCTCTAAAGGCAGCATAAAAACACCAGGCAATCTTGGACCCCATTAGGTAGAGAATCTGGGGAAAGGTGCTTTGGATGTTAGTAAAAGAAAAAGAAGTTCTGGAGGAAGAGAATAATAATGAGGGCCTTTTACATACACACACACACACACAGACAGGCACGCACGCATGTATGTATGCGTGTGTGTACGTATACTATAATTTCTAAACGTCATAACAATCTTGTAAGGTACATATTTTCAACTTTTTTATAGAGGAGAAAACTGAGGTTCATTGAGGTTAAGTAGCTTACCTAAAAATCACACAAAAAATCAATACTGTGCATGAAATCAAAGCGAGATTTGGCCAACTCCAAAGCAATTCTCAGAAAAAAAAAATTGCTCTCATTTTACTTCCTCCCATGATCTAAGACAGTCATGTTAACAGTGGTTAAATTAATCTCTTTAATTTCTATCAGATAACCTTACTAGAATCAGTACCTGAATAAAAAGAAACATAAGACAGAATCATATTCTCAAAGAAAACACCATAGGTACCCAATATAAGTTGAGGAGGGTTTTTTTTTTTTTACCAAAAATTATACTTCAGAAAAAGAGATTTTCTTAAATTCAAGTACTCACAAATCTCTCATAATAAGAAGGCATTTTCTAATTTACTTTATTCTGAACACCAAATTACTATTTAATAAGTCCCATTAGCCTGAATGTATGCTGATCAATATTAGTTGAGAGAGGTCACCTAGTGGAATCAGTAAAAAAGAAAAGAAATTTAACAAGGATATGGTAATTATTCTTGAAGCAAAAGTTGACATTTAATAAGCATAGAATATTGTCATAAACAAAACTTTAAAAGATCACATTAAAATGTAGTACAGCATGCGGTTACATCGTGAAATTCATGAACATAACCCTAGGGAGGAATGAAAAAAAAAATATCCCTAATGTTGTATCAGTGGACAACATCGTGCATGGATTTAACAAGTACCTGATCTCAAACAGCTTAAATGGAAATGAAGATAGTTTCCTCTGTGATTGATGAATTGGCCCTAGTGATGTCAGAGGTCTGTGTTGAAGCTGTAATTAATTAGAAGCTACATGGAATTAGTTTGAATAAACTTGTTTTATGAAATGTGAGAATAGAACAGCTATGTTCCTTAAATGACATTTTATATAATAAGTGATTTTAAATGTGTCTAAAACTAAATTAATGTTAAACATTAAAGTAGATTTTTGACTATCCCATCCACACCACCCAAAATAAATTTATTCGAGTTGACCAAAAAATTTCTGTTGAATTTTCTCATTGAAAACATGGAAGGTAGACACACTAATACCATGGCATATATGAATATTCCTAATACTTAGGAAACAGAGAAACAAAACTACACAACAACGTGATAGATGTTAATAGTGAACTATGTGCAAAATGCATTTAGGGGAGGAAGAAAGTAATTGGCGTTACCAGGGAAGGCTTCACAGGAGATGATATCTGAGCTAAATTTCAAAAGGGAATAGAAGAGAAATTGAAGGAAAATATTGTAAATGTAAGATACCACATGTCCTGAGTCATGGAGATGAGAAGACATGGCATGCTTGAAGAAGAGTGTGGTCTATAAGATGTGTGAGGGGGGGTAGATGTATACAAATATTTGCATCTGGAAGTCATTTTTTAACCTGCTGACCCTGGAAGAGGGTAGGCAGAAACATGATATCTTAGAATTACCTGGAAAATGACTTTCCTCCTAAGCTTGACTTATTTCAACACAAATGCTTGACAATCATTTTCCTGCTCTCGTGTACGAGCAACCAAGTCGACACAGAATCACAGAACAAGCCTAGAGATACAGACAAAGTGATGCTCTTGAAGAAAAATGTTTCAGGAATTTCTAATGTTCTAGAAACAAAACATGAAACTAGCTGAACAAGCTGAAAGAGGAGACTTGCAAATTTTATCCGTAGTTTAAAAGTAGCTTTCTCCATCACATCTCGCTCAATCCTATGAATCCTCCTCTCTCAATCTTCCTCTCTCCTGAAAGGGCAACCAAAGAAAACCACCCATCTCTCCCATTTATAAACTTTGTGTAGGGATGCACAGTTTTCCAGCCACAGGACACTCTCTTACATGATTATATTTATTTCTTATATTTCATTATATCAAGCACTAATTGTTATTATAAGGATAGTAATGATGTTACTGTACAGCCAAGTCTGTTCCTCACATTTAGACTTGGCCAATAGGTCAAAAAACTTGCATGAAATGACCAGGATAGCCCTTCTTAGAACAAATGGAGAGTCTTCCGCAAAAGTAAATCCTCCCTTCCACAAATAGAGCACCCTCATGAAGCACAGTTTGGGTAGTTTTAGAAAAGCTATTTCATCTCTCTTTCTAGTCCTTGACAGTTCAGAAAGAACAGAGCCTAATCTCAGAGCATTTGATAATAAACATATTTAAGAATTCTGCTTTAATACATTAATTTAACTCCTAATAAAATAAATTTGGATAGATATTTCCTTAATAGGATGCTATATCAACCCCCAAAACAGCCCAATAAGTGACAGAGAAACAGTAGGACACTGTCATTCCAGTTAGGAGCAAGACAAAGACGTGTACTATCACCAGTATCATTTAACATTGTTTTTGAGGTGTGAGTCAGCAATTGTACAAGAGAAAAACTAAAGCATATACACACTTTACAGAGGAAGTAAAAATTATTATTGTCAGATGATAGGTTAATTTATATAAGAAGGCCAAGCATAACTCCAACAAACATATCAAAATTTACAACTAAACAGACTGTTTATAAAACTGATAAAATAATACAAAAATTCTGGAAAATTATAAAAAGATGAGTAATATAATATTAAGGTAGAACAACCAGAATAATTTTAAAAACCTGGGAAAGTATATAAATTTTTAATCTCAGTATGGGAAAGGCCTTCTTACAGTGACACAAAATCCAGAAGCTGATAAAGAAAAACTGGCTAAATTTTACTACATAAAAACTAAAAAATTCTGCATGAAAAAAAAAAATACAGAATTGACAGTGAAAAATTGGGGAAAGTAATACATATCACAGACATATGGTCAGTTTCTTTAATTTATAAAAGCCCTTGAAAATAAATATAAAAAACAAACAACCAGTAGACAAATAAACAAAAGACATCTCACAAAAATGAAAATACATATGGGTCAAATATCATATTTCATTGATTCTAAGTTTGTTATATTTTAACTTTTCTGAAATCTGGATGTCTTACAATCGTTTTTTTTTTAATTTTCTAATTTTATTTTATTTATTTTTTTATACAGCAGGTTCTTATTAGTCATCAATTTTATACACATCAGTGTGTACATGTCAATCCCAATCGCCCAATTCAGCACACCACCATCCCCACCCCCCCGTGGCTTTCCCCCCTTGCTGTCCATACGTTTGTTCTCTACATCTGTGTCTCAACTTCTGCCCTGAAAACCGGTTCATCTGTACCATTTTTCTAGGTTCCACATACATGCGTTAATATACGATATTTGTTTTTCTCCTTCTGACTTACTTCACTCTGTATGACAGCCTCTAGATCCATCCACGTCTCAACAAATGACCCAATTTTGTTCCTTTTTATGGCTGAGTAATATTCCATTGTATGTATGTACCACATCTTCTTTATCCATTTGTCTGTTGATGGACATTTAGGTTGCTTCCATGACCTGGCTATTGTAAGTAGTGCTGCAATGAACACTGGGGTACATGTGTCTTTTTGAATTATGGTTTTCTCTGGGTATATGCTCAGTAGTAGGATTGCTGGATCATATGATAATTCTAATTTTAGTTTTTTAAGGAACCTCCATACTGTTCTCCATAGTGGCTGTATCAATTTACATTCCCACCAACAGTGCAACAGGGCTCCCTTTTCTCCACACCCTCTCAAGCATTTGTTGTTTGTAGATTTTCTGATGATGCCCATTCTAACTAGTGTGAGGTGATACCTCATTGTAGTTTTGATTTGCATTTCTCTAATAATTAGTGATGTTGAGCAGATCTGCATGTGCCTCTTGGCCATCTGTATGTCTTCTTTGGAGAAATGTCTATTGAGGTCTTCTGCCCATTTTTGGATTGGGTTGTTTGTTTCTTTAATATTGAGCTGTATGAACTATTTATATATTTTGGAGATTAATCCTGTGTCTGTTGATTCATTTGCAAATATTTTCTCCCATTCTGAGGGTTGTCTTTTCGTCTTGTTTATGGTTTCCTTTGCTATGCAAAAGCTTTGAAGTTTCATTAGGTCCTATTTGTTTATTTTTTTTTAAATTTCCATTACTCTAGGAGGTGGATCAAAAAAGATCTTAATGTGATTTATGTCAAAGAGTGTTCTTCCTATGTTTTCCTCTAAGAGTTTTATAGTGTCCGGTCTTACAGTTAGGTCTCTAATCCATTTTGAGTTTATTTTTGTGTATGGTGTTAGGGAGTGTTCTAATTTCATTCTTTTACATGTAGCTGTCCAGTTTTCCCAGCACCACTTATTGAAGAGGTTGTCTTTTCTCCATTGTATATCCTTGCCTCCTTTGCCGTAGATTAGTTGACCATAGGTGCGTGGGTTTATCTCTGGGCTTTCAATCTTGTTCCATTGATCTATGTTTCTATTTTTGTGCCAGTACCATATTGTCTTGATTACCGTAGGTTTGTACTATAGTCTGAAGTCAGGGAGTCTGATTCCTCCAGCTCCGCTTTTTTCCCTCAAGACTGCTTTGGCTATTCGGGGTCTTTTGTGTCGCCATACAAATTTTAAGATTTTTTGTTCTAGTTCTGTAAAAAATGCCATTGGTAATTTGATAGGGATTGCATTGAATCTGTAGATTGCTTTGGGTAGTATAGTCATTTTCACAATATTGATTCTTCCAATCCAAGAACATGGTATATCTCTCCATCTGTTGGTATCATCCTTAATTTCTTTCATCAGTGTCTTATAGTTTTCTGCATACAGGTCTTTTGTCTCCTTAGGTAGGTTTATTCCTAGGTATTTTATTCTTTTTGTTGCAATGGTAAACGGGAGTGTTTCCTTAATTTCTCTTTCAGATTTTTCATTATTAGTGTATAGGAATGCAAGAGATTTCTGTGCATTAATTTTGTATCCTGCAACTTTACCAAATTCATTGATTAGCTCTAGTAGTTTTCTGGTGGCTTTTTAGGATTCTCTATGTATAGTATCATGTCATCTGCAAACAGTGACAGTTTTAATTCTTCTTTTCCAATTTGTATTCCTTTTATTTCTTTTTCTTCTCTGATTGCCATGGCTAGGACTTCCAAAACTATGTTGAATAATACTGGTGAGAATGGACATCTTTGTCTTGTTCCTGATCTTAGAGGAAATGCTTTCAGTTTTTCACCATTGAGAATGATGTTTGCTGTGGGTTTGTCGTATATGGCCTTTATTATGTTGAGGTAGGTTCCCTCTATGCCCACTTTCTGGAGAGTTTTTATCATAAATGGGTGTTGAATTTTGTCGAAAGCTTTTTCTGCATCTATTGAGATGATCATATGGTTTTTATTCTTCAATTTGTTAATATGGTGTATCACATTGATTGATTTGCGTATATTGAAGAATCCTTGCATCCCTGGGATAAATCCCACTTGATCATGGCGTATGATCCTTTTAATGTGTTGTTGGATTCTGTTTGCTAGTATTTTGTTGAGGATTTTTGCATCTATATTCATCAGTGATATTGGTCTGTAATTTTCCTTTTTTGTAGTATCTTTGTCTGGTTTTGGTATCAGGGTGATGGTGGCCTCATAGAATGAGTTTGGGAGTGTTCCTTCCTCTGCAATTTTTTGGAAGAGTTTGAGAAGGATGTGTGTTAGCTTTTCTCTAAATGTTTGATAGAATTCACCTGTGAAGCCATCTGGTCCTGGACTTTTGTTTGTTGGAAGATTTTTAATCACAGTTTCAATTTCATTAATTGTGATTCGTCTGTCCATATTTTCTATTTCTTCCTGGTTCAGTCTTGGCAGGTTATACCTTTCTAAGAATTTGTCCATTTCTTCCAGGTTGTCCATTTTATTGGCATAGAGTTGCTTGTAGTAGTCTCTTAGGATGCTTTGTATTTCTGCGGTGTCTGTTGGAACTTCTCCTTTTTCATTTCTAATTTTATTGATTTGAGTCCTCTCCCTCTTTTTCTTGATGACTCTGGCTAATGGTTTATCAATTTTGTTTATCTTCTCAAGGAACCAGCTTTTAGTTTTATTGATCTTTGCTATTGTTTTCTTTGTTTCTATTTATTTCTGCTCTGATCTTTATGATTTCTTTCCTCTGCTAACTTTGGGTTTTGTTTGTTCTTCTTTCTCTAGTTCCTTTATGTGTAAGGTTAGACTGTTTATTTGAGATTTTTCTTGTTTCTTGAGGTAGGCTTGTATAGCTGTAAACTTCCTTCTTAGAATGGCTTTTATTGCATCCCATAGGTTTCAGATCATCGTGTTTTCATTGTCATTTTTCTCTAGGTATTTTTTGATTTCCTCTTTGATTTCTTCAGTGATCTCTTGGTCATTTAGTAACGTATTGTTTAGCCTCCATGTGTTTGTGTTTTTTACGTTTGTTTCCCTGTAATTGATTTCTAATCTCATAGCATTGTGGTCAGAAAAGATGCTTCATATGATTTCAGTTTTCTTAAATTTACTGAGGCTTGATTTGTGACCTAAGATGTGATCTATCCTGGAGAATGTTCCGTGCGCACTTGAGAAGAAAGTGTAATCTGATGTTTTTGGATGGAATGTCCTATAAATATCAATTAAATCTATCTGGTCTGTTGTGTCATTTAAAGCTTGTTTTTCCTTATTTATTTTCATTTTGGATGTTATTTCCATTTGTGTAAGCGAGGAGTTTAAGTCCCCCACCATTACTGCGTTACTGTCGATTTCCTCTTTTAGAGCTGTTAGCAGTTGCCTTATGTATTGAGGTGCTCCTATGTTGGGTGCATATATATTTACAATTGTCATATCTTCTTCGTGGATTGATCCCTTGATCATTATGTAGTATCCTTCCTTGTCTCTTGTAACATTCTTTATTTTAATGTCTATTTTATCTGATATGAATATTGCTACTCCAGCTTTCTTTTGATTTCCATTTGCATGGAATATCTTTTTCCATCCCCTCACTTTCAGTCTGTATGTGTCCCTAGGTCTGAAGTGGGTCTCTTGTAGACAGCATATATATGGGTCTTGTTTTTGTATCCATTCAGCAAGCCTGTGTCTTTTGGTTGGAGCATTTAATCCATTCACGTTTAAGGTAATTATCGATATGTATGTTCCTATGACCGTTTACTTAATTTTTGGGTTTGTTTTTGTAGGTCCTTTTCTTCTCTTGTGTTTCCCACTTAGAGAAGTTCCTTTAGCATTTGTTGTAGAGCTGGTTTGGTGGTGCTGAATTCTCTTAGCTTTTGCTTGTCTGTAAAGCTGTTCATTTCTCCATCAAATCTGAATGAGATCCTTGCCGGGTAGAGTAATCTTGGTTGTAGGTTCTTCCCTTTCATCACTTTAAGTATATCATGCCACTCCCTTCTGGCTTGTAGCGTTTCTGCTGAGAAATCAGTTGTTAACCTTATGGGAGTTCCCTTGTATGTTATTTGTCGTTTTTCCCTTGCTGCTTTCAATAACTTTTCTTTGTCTTTAATTTTTGCCAATTTGATTACTGTGTGTCTCGGCGTGTTTCTCCTTGGGTTTATCCTGTATGGGACTCGCTGCGCTTCCTGGACTTGTGTCGCTATTTCCTTTCCCATGCTAGGGAAGTTTTCGATTATAATCTCTTCAAATATTTTCTCTGGTCCTTTCTCTCTCTCTTCTCCTTCTGGGACCCCTATAATGCGAATGTTGTTGTGTTTAATGTTGTCCCAGAGATCTCTTAGGCTGTCTTCACTTCTTTTCATTCTTTTTTCTTTATTCTGTTCCACAGCAGTGAATTCCACCATTCTGTCTTCCAGGTCACTTATCCGTTCTTCTGCCTCTGTTATTCTGTTATTGATTCCTTCTAGTGTAGTTTTCATTTCAGTTATTGTATTGTTCATCTCTGTCTGTTTGTTCTTTAATTCTTCTAGGTCTTTGTTAAACGTTTCTTGCATCTTCTTGATCTTTGCCTCCATTCTTTTTCCGAGGTCCTGGATCGTCTTCACTATCATTATTCTGAGTTCTTTTTCTGGAAGGTTGCCTATCTCCACTTCATTTAGTTGTTTTTCTGGGGTTTATCTTGTTCCTTCATCTGGTACATAGCCCTCTGCCTTTTCACCTTGTCTATCTTTCTGTGAATGTGGTTTTCGTTCCACAGGCTGCAGGATTGTAGTTCTTCTCGCTTCTGCTCAATGGTTTCTTAAATGTGATGAATTTTAGTACATAAAAAGATACCAAGCTGCACTCATAGTAAGAGAAAATCATATTAAAACTACAGTGAAATAATATTTTTCACCAACCATATTGACAAAATAAAGCAATAAAAATACTCTTTTGGCAATGTATGAACCAACAGGCACACCCACACACTGTTAGTGGAGGTGAAAATCACTACAGCTCTCATGGAGAGCAGTTTGGCAGTACCAACAACTCTGGTTCTAGGAGTTTATCCTAAAGAAATATTTTCACATGTTGAAATGAAATAGGTACAAATATATATTACTTATATCATTGCTTAGAAAAGCATAATATTGGAAATATTGGAAATATACTTACGTTCATAAATAAACTACCCTATACCCATGAGTAAATTATCCTATATCTATAAATGCCATAATATGCAGCCATTTAAAATAATGAGGCAAATCTTAAATACACTGATTTGGAACAATATACAAGATATATAATTAAGTGAAAAAAGTAACATAGAACAGAATATATAAAATACTACCACTTGTAAGGATAATATGTGTATGTAAATGGAAATGAATATGTTTATGGCTGTAAATTCATAGACTATTTGTGAGAAATACACAAAAACCCGGTAACGGTGGTTACCTCCAGAGAAAACTAAGACACTGAGTGACAGGGGTGGGTGGGAGATTTCGTTTTCACCATTTACCACCTTGTATCTTAGGAATGTACCTGTGCCTATGAAACCTATGCAAAAGAAACATAATTAAAAATTTAATTTTAATAAAATGTGCATAAAGTTTCTAACCTTCTTAAAAGCAGAGCATAAAAAGGGTTGAGAATTACTGACTACTACAACCCCCTCATTTCGTGGATAAGAAAACTCATCTATGATTAAGCAACTTGGCCAGGATCACTAGATTATCTCAATGCCCTTTCCAAGGTTAAGGTTCTATGATTTTATCTTATTTTATTTGTGTTAAGGAATATAGTGAATTAGATATGGGAGGGCAAGATTTAATTACAATTCATTGAATTCTGACCTAACCATAAAAAAATATTCTCAGAACATTGTACAGAGAAGGTGCCTTGGCAGAGAAGTGCCTTGGCCTACTCTGAAACAGGCGGATGAGCCTGATATGCTTCTCAAATCTCCCTCTTTCTGGCCTGTTCTCCATTTCTAATGCAAAGGAACAATCACATAAAACATAGATTGGTTTCTTTGTTAATGTGCTAATTTGCACTAAAGGTCAACCTATGATTACCAAATTCATGAACTTCTCTCCAATTGCAAAAGAAGAAGAGAGAAATTACAAAGTACAGGTGTCCAAAAAACATCACTGTTTCCAAATAATACACCAACATTATCACACATTTCCTAGGAACTCCTGGTGACTAAGTGATGTCCATCTGTCAAACCTACCCTATTGCTAGTTAAGCATGAAATGTCAGTGACCCTTCCTAAAAAGCACCTCCTGCTCCCAGCAGCAGTAGCTTCACCCGAAGAGAATATCACAGATTAGCAATGTCAGTATCGGGAGTACTCATTAAATTTCACTCTGGCTTTTTGCATATGTGCAGCTTTATGGTTTTATCATTATTCCTCCTCTTTTCCTTGCCAAATGACAGAGTTTAATAAGGTACCTCATATCCAGTGAAACCGAGCCAAAAATACATGATGATCTTAGGGATTCACTCACACACTGTAAAACCTAATCCTTAATTAAGAAGACATAAACCAAAATTTCTCTCAGTATTTAAAAATGTCATATTCTATCTATATTTTTCTAAGGCACTTAAAGTGAAAATAGTATTGTGCACGTAGTTTTAAATAGAAAAGAATACAATGATTATTTCAGGAAAAAATTATTTATTTAGATTTATTTTTGGCCACTATCCTAGTTGTTACTATAGTTTATTTAAATTTTTTAAAAAGGTCGATTAGAACTTTGTATTTTCTAACTTCCTGATAGGAAAATAATGCATATATTACAATATCTAGAGTTGCTAAGCATGCAGGAAAATAATACACCTTTACATATACTAGTGGCCAAAGTGTACATTGAGAGAGTCTTTGTGAAACACAAACTGGCAAAGCATAACAAAAAATGTAAGAATATTAATATATTTTGATCTAACAATCATATTTCTAAAAATTTATTATCTTAGGTAAAAACTTGAGGACACAACAAAAGATTTAACCTCATGGACTGTCCTAGTACTTAAATAAAATGAATTGATAAAATAAAATGCAAAAGTAACATAAAATGATTCTGGAGAGTTTACAGATTCTAGAATGGTGGAGTGAGGACTTAATGAAAATCCACTCCTCCATAAAGCAATAAGAACACCAACAAAAATTATCAAAATCAACATTTTCAGAGCTCTGTAGATTAAAGGTTTATAACAATCTAAGGAGTATTTATTAAGGAACAATACTCGAATTACAATAAGAACAGCAAGCTTTAATTTTAACTTACACTGATCTTGTTCCTCTCTAACCAGCTCTACAGTAGCCTTGAAAACCAACAGCTTCACAACTACGGTTGCCTAGCAGCCACTAAAGCAAGAAGAATGAGTTTGGAGTTCCCCAATCATCTCATCCCAGAGTATCTGTCACTATTTCATCTGCCTGGCAGCTTAATAAAAAAGTAAAAAGCTTCACTCTCAGAATCTGTCTTTATTTATCTCCACCTAAGAGCTCATTCTATTCTATCCCCAAGGCATTTGTTTAAAAATTATCAGTAGTGATTGTTTAACATAGTAACTGCCTGAAGCAGCATTACCAGTTGGGGTTAACAAGATACTGACCAAAAATCTTAAAAGGAAAAGCTGAGGAATGGACGTCTATATGGAGCTTTGAGAAGATCCTATAGTATCCTGGGAATCCAAAGGCCACATATATGTGCAAGACCACGTATACATCCCCAGGAAATACCTGAGAAGGTCCACATCTCTCAGTCTGGCTGACCATGAGCCTCTGTTCCATCAGGAAGTGGAGGATAAGGTGGTGTTGTAAACTTCTTGCTAGAGTGTTGAAAGCATTCCCCAACACACACACACAGCCCCTTGGCAGAGGTTGGAAGACATATTGATACAAGACATTAACAAAAATCTCTACTCAGTCATTAGCTGGTTACTAAAGTAACTAAGCAGAGATTCAGTGGCCACACATGACAAAGAATACAGACTTTACAGAATTAGTCCAACAGTCACAAAAAGCAACAATAAACACAAAAACAAACAGCAAAAACAAACCCTAGGGAAGGGGGAATCTTATTTCCAGAGTTGTTATACTACATTAGTTGAACTGTCCAGTTTTCAACAACAACAACAGTGTGAGATGTTCAAAGAAACAGGAAAGTATGACCTATACACACATATGCACATAAAGCAAGGAACAGAAATTGTCCTTGCCGAAGCCCAGAGGTTGTACTTACTAGACAGACTTTAATTCAGCTATTATAAATATGTTCGAAGAACTAAAAGAAAACATGTCTAAAGAAAACAGAAAAGTATAAAAATGCTGTCCCTTTAAAGAGAGAGCATCAGTAAAGAAAAATTGTAAAATAAATAAGAACCAAATAGAAATAGTGGAATTGGAAAGCAAAATATAATCAGAATTTTAAAATTCATTACAAAGGCTCAACAGCAGACCTGACCTGGCAGAAAAAAGAATCAGTGTACTTGAAGACAGATCAATTGACAACCAGTCTGCAGAACAGAAAGAAAAAAGAATAAAGAAAAATAAACAAAGCCTCAAAGATATATGGGACACCATACAAATAATGGGAGTCCTAAAAAAAAAAGAAAAGAGAGAATGGGGAAGAAGAAAATATGAAAAAAAATAAAGGCCAAAGACTTCTCAAATTTGATGAGAAACAATAACCTACACATTCAAAAAGTTCAACAAACTCCAAGTAGGACAAGCTTGAAGAAATCCACAACCAGACATATCATAGTCAAACTATGGAAAGACAAAGACAAAGGGAGACTCTTGACTACAGCAAAAGAAAAATGACTCATCACATACAGCGGATCATCAATATAATAAACAGCTGATTTCCCATCAGAACCACTGAAGCCAGAAATATATTCCAAGTGGTGAAAGGCAAACACTGTTAACCAAAAATTCTACATGCAGCAAAACAACTGTTCAAAACAAAGGAGAAATCAAGACATTCTCAAATAAATAAAAATTCAGGGAATACACTGCTAGCAGACCTGCTCTATAAGAAATGCTAAAGGGAGTACTTCAGGCTGAAATGAAGACACTAATCAAATCCACATGAAGAAATGAAGGTCAACATTAAAAGTAACTACATAGGTAAATATAAAAAACAGTGTAAGTGTATATTTGTCTCTCATTCCTTTTATTCCTATATTATTTAAAGAAACTGTAAAAAATAATACTGTAAACCTGTATTGATAGGCTTATAACTTATAAAAATATAATTTATATTACAATGATAGTAGAAAGGAAGAGAGAAACAGCTTTATGGAAGAAAGTTTTTATATACTATTAAAATTAAGTTGGTATTATTCTGAACTAGATATTTTATAAGTTAATATGCTAATTAATATCTCCAGGACAACAACCACTAAGAAAATGACTAAAAATATATATAGTAAATAAAACAAAATGAGAATTTAAATGGTATGCTAGAATATATCTATTTAACAAAAAAGAAGGTAGTTAGTGGCAGAATCAAGGAACAAAAAAGATACAAGACATACAGAAAACAAAGAAAAAAATAGCAGACATATATGCTATCTTATTAGAAATTGCCTTAAATGTAAATGGACTAAACATTCCAATCAAAACTCAGAGACTGACAGAATAGATTAGAAAGAAAAGCATGATCCAACTATGTACTGTCTACAAGAGACAAATTTTAGATTCAAAGACACAAATAAGTGAAAAGGAAAAAGACAGAAAAAGTCATACTATGCAAACAGTAAGTAAAAGAGAGCAGCAGGGACTATACTAATATCAGACAAAATTGACTTTAAAATAAAAATTGTTACTAGAGATAAAGAAGGACATTTTATAATGGTAAGAGGGTCAAGACATAATGATTATAAAATAAATGCACTTAACAAGAGGTCCAAAATACATGAAGCAAAAACTAAAAGAATTGAAGAAACAGATAATTCAGCAACAATAGTTGGAGACTTCATTACCCTACTTTCAATAATAGATAGAACAACTAAGCAGAATATCAATAAGAAAAAAGAAGACGAACCACACTGTAAGTCAACTATACCTAACAGATGTATACAGAACACTCCACCCCAAAAGAGCAGGATACACACTCTTTCTCAAACACACATGGAAAGTTCTCCAGGATAGAGCACATGTTATGTCACAAAACAAGTCTCAAGAGATTTTAAAAGACTGAAATCATAAAAATGTTCTCTAATCACAATGGAATAAAAGTGGAAACCATACAGAAGAAAATTTTGGAAATTCAAAGATACATGGAAATTAAACAACACACTCCTAAAACCAGTCAGTCAAAGAAGAAACAACAAGAAAAATTAGAAAATGCTTCAAGGTAAATGAAAATAGAAACACAACATACCAAAACTTATGGGAGTTTCTCTAAAGCAGAGCTTAAAGAAAATTTTATACCTGTAAACACCTATATTAAAAAAGATGAAAGGTCTTGGGCTTCCCTGGTGGCGCAGTGGTTGAGAATCTGCCTGCTAATGCAGGGGACACGGGTTCGAGCCCTGGCCTGGGAAGATCCCACATGCCACGGAGCAGCTGGGCCCGTGAGCCACAACTACTGAGCCTGCGCGTCTGGAGCCTGTGCCCCGCGACGGGAGGGGCCGCGATAGTGAAAGGCCCGCGCACCGCGATGAAGAGCGGTCCCTGCACCGCGATGAAGAGTGGCCCCCACTTGCCTCAACTAGAGAAAGCCCTCGCATGAACCGAAGACCCAACACAGCCAAAAATAAAATAAAATAAATAAATAAAGTAGCTATAAAAAAAAAAAAAAAAGAAAAGTGCTTTAAAAAAAAAAAAAAAAAAAAAAGATGAAAGGTCTCAAATCAATAATCTAACCTTCCACCTAAAGAAATTAGGAAAAGAGCAATTAAACCCAAAGCAATCAAAAGAAAGAAAATAAAGCTGAGAATGGAAATAAATAAAACAAAGATAAAAGAATTCAATAAAACCAAAAGTAGCTTCTTTAAAAAGTTCAACAAAATTGACACATTATTTGCTAGATTAAACAGGAAAAAAAGAGAAGACTCAAATTACTAAAATCAAGAATAAAAGTGAGGACATCATACTGACCTTACAGAAAGGAAAAAAAAAAATTACAAGGGAATACTATGAACAATTATTTGCCAACAACCTAGATGATCTACATGAAATGGTCAAATTCTTAGACACACACAAACTACTGAAACTGACTAAAGAAAAAATTAAAAATATGAATAGACTTACAACAAGTAAAGAAATTGAATTAGTAATCAAAAATCTTCCCACTAAGAAAAGACCAGGCCCAGACGGCTTCACTGTTGAATTCTATCCAATGTTTAAAGAAGAACTGACACAAACTTCCCACAAAGTTCTTTCAAAAAATAGGAGGGAATATTTCCCAACTCATTCTATGAAGCTACTATGATCCTGATAAAAAACCAAAGACATCACAAGGAAAGAAAACTATAGACCCATATGCCTTACAAATATAGACTCAAAAATCTTCAACAAAACATAGAAAATTGAATCTAGCAACATATAAAAAAGATTATACACCAAGTGAGATTTATCCCAGAAATGCAAGGTTGGTTGGTTTAACATATGAAAATCCATCAATATAACACACCATATTAATACAACAAAGAACCAAAATCACATGATCATCTCAATAGATACAGAAGATACATTTGACAAAATCCAACACCTCTTCATGTTAAAATGCTCAATGAACTAGAAACAGAAGAGAATTTCCTCAACTTGATGAAGGTATCTACAAAATAATAACAGCTGACATCATACTAATGGTGAAACAGGTTGGCTGATAAGATGACAAGAAATGCCTTTGCAACCACTTTCTATTTTTTCCCCAACATTCAATTTTTGAAAATTTTCAAACCTTCAGAAATTTTTAGCATTTTGCAATACTTTTAGCAAGAGAGAGAACTATCTAATTTTTTTTTTTTAACCACATAAGACTCATATGTAGACACTCTACTTTAACTTAAGTAGGTACCTCCCAGGCCTAAGAACACTTTCCTTTTTCCATTATAACCACAAGTTAACTATCACACTCAGGGAACTTAATATTAATGCAATAGTATCATCTAATATACAGTCTATCTTCAAATCTCCTCAGTTTTCCTAATAATGTCTTTTACAGTATTTTTTTTTTCAATCCAGGATCCAGTCCATGATCATGTATTTCATTTAGTTTTCATGTCTCTCTCATCTACTTTAATCTAGAACAGCTGCCCAAATTTCTTTTTTCCTTCAGAACACTGACATTTTTTATGAATCTAGACCAGAACTAAATATGAATTTGTCTGATACTTCCTCATGATAAGGTTCAGATTAAACATTTTTGAGTAGAGTACTACATAGGTGACGTTTCAACTATTACTTAAGATGGCAGGTTTGTTTTTAGAATGGTGGTGCTATTTCTCTATTTTTGTGCAAACATGGGGAGGAAAGCTATCAAAAGTCTGTTCATCCAAAATTCATCTGCATCAGTAATTTCTCAAAAAAAATCACAGAACACCAGGCCTTAAAATGGCCATAACTCAAAGGGTCAGTTCTCAGTTCAAAAACAGATAAGCAATGTGAAATCCATATATTTACATGCACTAAAATTCATTATTTGGTCTATACAAATCTCTGGGGATTTCTTAGCTGTCAGCTCTTCCTTTCATTAAATGGATATGAGTATCATTAGTTGCAAGCATAGTAGGGGTTGAGGTCCAATGCTCTAGTGTGGCAATGGTGAGCCCTTTCTTCATCCCATTATTTAAAATCACTATCCACCCTATCCAAAACATTTTTCTCCCCTTCTCTGATTTGTGCTTTTTCCTTAGCACTCTTCACCTGCTAACATACATATTTTCATTTATTTCTCCTGGTTGTTGCCTACCTCCCCACTGGAATGTAATCCTCATGAGGGTGGGCAATTTTATCTTTGTAGTTCACTGTTATACTCCCAGCCAGGCTCTCAGTTCTAGCAGGTATGCAATAAAAATGTTTAATACACAAATGAGTGAATAAATGGATGGATGGTTTCCCCTCCTGCATTGAAATGTGCCAGAGTCACAAGGGCACTAGAGACTGGGGATATTTGAGCCACACAGTTTCCTTTCAAATATAACTTGATCAAACTGTCCCTAAACCTCTTTTCCACCGTCACTTCTCCACCTGGGTGCTCAACATGTGAGTATTATGAGATGTATGGGTTTGTTACAGAAAAGGATTACAAATGGGTCATTTAGTAGATCAGAAAAATGAACACAGTTATTAACCAATTAGTGACAGACATATACAAAACTCTCACAGATCTTGATCATGAAGTTCTGGATATGACCCGCTCCACTAGAGGGTTTGTGGAGGTCTCCAATTCACTTCCAACCATGGTTACCTTTGAAGTTCTGAGGAAGTGGGAGAAACCAAAGGGAATATTTGGAAGAAGGAAATAGAGGAAAAGTGAAGAAAAAAAAAAAAAAACTGAGAATAAAATGGGTTCTCTGTGGCCTCCTTCCCCACCACCAATCATGTCTTTTCATTACCCTGAAGCCCCAGGTTTACGTATAGTTCAACATCAGCCTTTAAGACACATTTGGTTTCGTTCAATGAGGATTGTGGGCAGGTCAGGAACTAAGCAGTCAACAGACTGAATATCATCTTCTCATCTTGACTATAAAGTCTGGAATGAAGGTTCCAGAAGGAAAGGCTCTTTCAGAGAAAGGGGAAACTGATTTTAGGCAAAATATCCTCTCTCTGAAGGAACTAGGAAGTTCTTGTCAAACTATATCTTTTGCAAATGCTGGAATAGTATAAACCAGTAAGTACAGAAAAATCTTTTTCACGTTAATAAAAATTTGGAAGTACAAAAATTATTACATAATAAAAATAAGGCTCAAGAACAAACCTTCGTATAGTTGATTCTTTTTTATGGGGAGAAGACATATCTTGTTAAAGTTTTAGGTGGTTGGTTTTAATCCAAAACTATCTTACCAAACTTCAAACTAACCACAAGACCTTCCTGACTTAGAATTCTAAGTTTTCATTCACCAGACGGCATGTTCTGAGTCCACAAAACCCACCGTGAACCCAGGTGAACTCGAAGTCAAAAAGAGACTCATCGGGCTTCCCTGGTGGCACAGTGGTTAAGAATCCGCCTGCCAATGCAGGAGACATGGGTTCGAGCCCTGGTCCGGCAAGATCCCACATGCCGCGGATCAACTAAGTCCATGCGCTACAACTACTGAGCCTGCGCTCTGGAGCCCGCGAGCCACAACTACTGAAGCCCGCGCGCCTAGAGCCTGTGCTCCGCAACAAGAGAAGCCACCACAATGAGAAGCCCGCGCACCGCAATGAAGAGTAGACCCCACTCGCCACAACTAGAGAAAGCCTGCGCGCAGCAACATAGACCCATCACAGCCAAAAATAAATAAATTAAATGAATTAAAAAAAAAAAAAAGAGACTCACCTCCTAGAAACTTCCACCTTGAGTTCTGACTCTTAAGCTGCTGACAACAATTTAATTTTCTCTCTGGGAACATGTAAGAGAATGGTAAGAGGCCGCCCTGTTGTTAGAAAGAATGACAGTGTGAAATATATTTACAGTCATTGCCAATTTTATGTTCGGGGACTGAGAGCAGGACGGCAGAGAGGAAAGAGATGTTGAGAGCTCCTTGCTAACCTCCACGTTATGAGTCTCAAATTCCTGAGAGAGCCCCTCCGACACCAGAGACTTCCCTCCTGCTGAGGCCTTCAAAACTTCACCTTCTTGGAGAGAAAACAAGTAAGACAAAAGAAAGTTGTTTGGCTTCTAAATTAGACTGGCCTCTCCTCTGAAGAGCTGGAGAGCCGCTGCATCAGACTCTGGCGTCTGCCAGGCTCTCGGCAGCCGGAGGATCGTATCACACTGTTTGGCTGCACAAGCCCATGGTGAGCACTGCTCCCCACGTGCATCCTGCCAACAACAGCAACCCCTCTTACCATTCAGCCTTGACCCTGTGCACATGTTCATGATGTTCTCAAGGACTCTGCTAAAACTGAACGGGAGAGGTCTGTTGGGAGGCTTTGTGGATTTGTAAAGATAGAGGAGGTAATCCAACCTGTCTCCATTAAATATTCAAGTTCAGAGTTCCCAAATTTTGAGAATTCCTAAATATCTACTTCCAAAGAAGGAAAAGCATTCAAGAACTAATGGATCTGAATCTGTTCTGACATTCCCACAAGTCACCATTGAAAAGTGATCAGCGCTTGTGTTTGAGGGCACTGGCCAGACTCCCAGTGGGGTCGAGCTGACCTGGACGGCAACACAAGGGGTCATTTATTAGTGGGTCTTCCAAATGCGTAAACGATTTGATTGTGTTTTCCAAATTAAGCAAGATAACTCCATAAATCTTGGGCAGGGTAGTAGTCAGAACTTTCACAAATGTTAATCAACTGTCGGTAAATACCGATTAGAATTCTGAATTCTCAGAACTATCAAATGTTTGGTATTGTTCATTCATTCATCCATTCAGCAAATAATTGTTGAGTGCCTACTATGTGCTAAACTCTGTTTTAGGTATTGGGGATACAGTCATGAACAAAACAATGCCCCTGCCCTAATGATGCTTATATTCTACCAGGGCAGGGGGAAGATAGCGAGAAAAGAGAAAGACAGAGGGAATAAAGCAAGCATATCAGATGGTGATAAAAAAGCTATGGAAAAAATAAACAAGGTTGGTTTGAGAAGGAGTGTCAGGTGGCAGAGGGTGTTGGTAGCAAAATAGAGTCACCATTTTAGATAGTATTGGTGGGTTATGAAAGACCTCACTAAATAACATTTGACGTTTGAGCAAAGCCTCGAAGGAGGAAAAGGAGCCAGGCATAGGCATCTGCGGAAGAACAGTCCAGGCAGAGCTTTCTACAAATACAAAAAACCTGAAGTGAGTGTGTGCCTGGCATGTTCAAGGAATTGCAAGGAGCCCAGTGTGCCTGGAAAGATTTATGTGAGGGAGAGTCTTGGAAGATAAGGTTGGGAGGGAGCTCTGGCTTTCACTCCAAAAAGAAGGGATGCCATTGGAGGATTCAGAGCAGAGGGAGGCAAACCCTTAGAAAGGATTCCTCTGACTGGTAATTAACAACTTCACTTTCAGCCTTCTTTCTTGGCACAATATCCACCGGGCAGACCACACATCGAATGTGAATGTGGCGTGTGGTAGTAGTAGGCAGGAGGGAAGGTCCTGCGAATGTGAATGTGGGACATGCTCCCTCCTGACCTGGCAGCACTGATTAGACCTACGATGTCCGACGTGGTAGCCACTAGCCAAATGGACTATTGAGTAACTGAAATGTGGTTAACCTGAAACAAGGAGTACTGTAAGTATGAAATACACACCAGACGTTGAAGCCTTAGTATGAAAAAAGAAAAAAGAATGTAAAATGTCCCATTAATATTTTTATAATGCTTATATATTGAAATGATAATATTTTGGATACAATGGGTTAAATAAAGTGTAGTCTTAAATTCTCTTTACCTGTTACTTTCTTACTTCTTTTAATGTGGCTACAAGAAAATTAAAATTTTTGCATTTTTTATTTTTTTATTAAATTGCATATGTGGCTCACATTATACTTCCCTTGGACAGAGCAGGGTTAGAGTGTTACTAGAACAGTGCTTAGACCTTCCCATTATAAAGAAGCAACAGATAAAGGGTAGCAGCTCCTTAAGTGAAGAGAAAGAATGACTCAGACTGCAAAATACTGTCTCCCAATGGACAAAAAGAAAGGCCCTGGAATTTGAAGGCAAAGAGGCAGCTTCTTCATGTAGCCGACTGTGTGAAGGGCAATAGTCAGACACGAAGGAGCTACCTGGTAGGTTTCTCCTCAGAAAACCAATCCAGGAAACTAATTTAAAATGTTTAGGTTTGGGACTTCCCTGGCAGTCCAGCGGTTAAGACTTCGCCTTCCAATGCAGGGGGTGTGGGTTCAGTCCCTGGTCGGGGAGCTAAGATCCCACATGCCTCAGGGCCAAAAAACCAAAATATAAAACAGAAGCAATATCGTAACAAAGTCAATAAAGACTTTTTAAAAAATGTTTAGGTTCGACATACAAATGACTGTCCTAAATTCAAACAGGTTACCACTGAAACTAAAAATTATTCTGCCCTGCAGGAAAGGGAAGGCATCTACTAAGTGCTGGTTACTAGGCAGGGCACTTTGTACGTATCATCTCATGAAATCCTCAAAACCTGGGACTTCTTTAACTTAAAAAAGAAAAAAATGGGGGTGGGGTGTTTTGGCTCCAAAGCTCCAAGGTTTCTCTGAAATCTTCTATTTCATTTCTACAACAAGAAGCAAGGAACCTGTACCCTTTTTGTTTTGCATTAAACTCTTCATGCATGGAATAGCTTTGTAGGTCCTGTTTTCTAGAGCAAGCATACTAGAGATGGAGGAAGAAAACATAAGGTTCCTGGGTATATTTTGCCAAGAAGTAATTCCCCATTTTATGAATGAAGAAAGTGAGGTCTAGTGTATTCATTGATGGAGGAGCAGAGCTGAATTAAATCCCTGCCCCACTGACTCCAAAGACCATGCCCTTCCACCAGGGCCCACTGGCCAGATCCCAAGTAAGATATACAGAACCCACGGTTGGCCCCTGACTCTATTAATGCTCTGGTCATGGCTACCCCCCCACCCCATGGCAAACTCAGGCCTCTTCTGTACCAACATTTGGACAACGCTTGGAATGGGGAAGCAATAAGGGTTAACATGGAGAAGGAAGCAACACCCTCACATCTGCACAGGCCTCGAGGAACAAATGCTGCTGAAAAGGCCAGGGGACAGGCTCTCTTCTTAGAGAACATCAAAACTCTTCCAGAAAACCATCAATCTCCCACTGCCTGGGTTTATACTAATAGGGAGGCACGTCAAGCTACTGGAATGACTTTCCATCTCTGAGCTATGAATCTAAGATTGTATAATAATTGCAGACACACTAAGCCCAACCCATTCATCAACGTGAGGAACCCTGCAGCTGGAGTTCTCTTCCTGACTCTCACTGCCAGCTGATTTTACCGCCTTACCCTTGCCTTGGGGTGAGAAAGAAAAGATTCCTCTGCTTCTAATCATTGTTCTACAATCAAAACCCACAAGTCCATTTCTGGAGCAAAGAACTTCATGTGATCCAAAACGGATGACAGTCTCTTGCTCCTCATTCTAGACATTTTGGAGGCACCAGACATGTCTTAATATTGCAGAGAAGATTTATGGTCAAAGAGTCAAAAATAGCTTCTCTTTATAGTATTTTAATAAGTTGTGGCATAGCTAGAATAACAGGTAAAGACTTTTTGCATTTTTAATGTAATTTATAATAATATTAACTATTTAAAAATGTTTATCATTGTGCATTTGTCAAAACTCATAGATATGTATGCCAAAGAGTGAACTTTACTGTGTATTAATTAAAAATTAATTTTTAAAAAAAGTAAATTTTAAAATGTGGTGATGATAATCTATTAGTATATTAGAAAAATATAATTTCTATTAACTGGTATTTCGAGTCTGTCCAATAACTTGCTTCCTGGGAAAATAAAGGCCTTTTCTGAGTTGGGTAATTATGAAATTATAGAACTGGGAAGCCTCTAAGAAGTCCTTGTTTTACTTATGGGGAAACTGAGTCTCAGGTTAATGGGAAGGTTCCAGATCACATAACAAGCCAGTGACAGAAACAGGGCAGCACCCCAGGTCTCCTCACACCCAAACCGGTGGGCTTTTGCCCACAACAATGCCCCCTAAGGGATATAGAACACATCTGCATGCCTAAAACCACTCAGAACAATATAGTGTAGTAGCAAAAGCAAAACTTTAAAAAATACCGAAAACTTCATTGCACTTTTCCTAGTGCTTGGTCAAATGATTTTACTTAAAGATAGACGTTTAGGGTCAACATCCAGTTTGATTATAAACGAAATCTTGCTTCAATATATGAAAGTTTTTGTGTTGCAAAAACCCTCTTCCAGCCTGATGTTTTTCTGGCACTTAGCGGGCTGAGTTATTAAAGACAGCTGTGTCCATTGTTTATGAATATTATGGATGCTGAAAACCTAATAACAAAACCAAAAATTCTCAAGAGTTCCCTCCCTTTCCTTTTCTTGAACTTGAAACTGAATAGAAACATATTTCCCACCACTGTCAAGACCAGTCACTCCTGTCATCTACCAATCACATTCCTCAGCTCGGATCAGTGAGGAAAAAGCACCCTAGCATCAACACAGCTCCACAACAAAAATGTGAAAGTGTATGAAAAACTTATTCTATCAAATTAAGGCATGAAAAAAATTAACATATGGATCAGTATTAATGATGTGGTGAGGGTAATTTTTCATACTCATTTTGAAATTAAAATGTAACTTCTATTATTGAATATTAGTGCTTAAAATATGAGTCCAGGATACTCCTTCATAATGAGTAACTGATTTTATTGATGTTTGACTACATTATAAATTTAATCTGACCAAAAATGAAACTGGTAACTTTTCCTCCCACTAAAAGAACGTCATGGACAAACTATGGCCTTTCTTTTTATTCACTGTGAATATAGGGGTTTTTTTCTTTTGTTTAACTCCAGCAATATTCAGAGGTTTCCAAAGTCCTCGCACAGAACATCTGGAACATAATATTGTTAATCATGATCACATTATCTGATTCTGTTATGTGTATCATGGAGAACAGAAGAAAGGCACTAGAGCAGAAAGAAGCACATAGAATTATGTGATAGATGCGTTTGACACTGGATGTAAGTCCAGGTTGTTTGTACATTTCATGGTGTTCCTTACACAGAAGGTTCACCCTGCTCCTGGAAGCCTGTCCCCTTTCCAAAGAGCAAAGTCTGCTCGATATATATTTCCAGCTGGCTCTTCTGAACCACAGCTAGAGAACTTAGGTGGGTTTAGAAAGGATGATTCACTGCTGTGACTCAGTGTAGGCTCAGAGATGGGCTTTAGAAGACAAGGTCGAATGTGTGCATTCCCATTCTTCCCCTGTGCGTTTGTGGTCCGGCATCCTCCTATCTTTGGGAGGACCTTGCTGCCTGTGATGTAAATACGTTGCTGCTTACACTAAACAAGTGGTACCATTTAAAATTCCACTCAAAGAGAATGGTGGTAATTGAAGCCATTCACAGGACCACAAAAGCACTGCCACCCTCCAAACTGAACATTCGAATGACATCTAAAAGGTGCCAAAATGTGCAATCAATTCATTCAAAGGATATTTTGTGAATATCTAGCAGTACAGAACTCTGTGATGGTTATTTGAGGAGAGACCAAGCTAGCAATGAAAATGAATTATGCTACTTTACTAAAACAGGCTGCTGTATCGAGATACTGATGGGAATGGAAGGGGGGCAGCTTAAGGAGGACGGGAAATGACAGGGAAAATGGAAGCATGAGGGAAAGGACAAGGGATGGAAGAGTAAAGGGGGTGGGGGGAGCTATGAAGCAGAAACAAGGAAAGGGACAAAGACAGTAGCAGACCCACAGATACCAGTTTTTTAAAAATTAATTTCTCTAGGTAATAATGGACAAAAAGACAAAAAAGTTCAGGAAGTATTCTAAGATACTGTAACACTCACATTTTATTCTATTTTACTGACAAAATGGGATATTTCTTGTACAGAACAAACGTATGGACACCATGGGGGGAAAGCCGCAGGTTGGTGGTGGTGGTGGGATGAATTGGGAGGTTGGGATTGACATACATACACTAATATGTATAAAATAGATAACTAATAAGAAGCTGCTATATAAAAATAAATAAATAAATAAATAAAATTCAAAAATTCAAAAAAAAAAATAGACTATTTCTTTAACATTCACTAATGTTTCCTTTCTCTTCCTCCTACTCCACAGCAAGACACATTCTTAGACTTGCTGTCATCCCGTGAGGCCTTGAGGAGTCAGAGCTCACACCACCCCCATGCCCCAGCCTCTTCACACAGCTACTATGACGTCTCCTCACCCGTTCCTTTAAAAATGCTTTAGGTTGGAGTCTCTTCCTCTTTAGATTTATCATATATCCTTCAAGTCACCATGATCATTGAAAGAAAAAAAGTGAATACTGAATGTACTGTCTTCAAAATAGAAATGAAGACCCAGGTAGGAAGGTACAAAGTTCTAGATCATAGAACTCCTTTTCCAGAACATGGATACTCAAATCAGAGAGTGTAAGACTAGTCATTTGGTCAAATATTTACTGTTTCCTACGTGCAAGACACTGTCCTCAAAGATGTGAGGACATGATGCCTGGCCACAAGAAACTGAACATCTAGAATGCAGAAGGAGGAGAGGTAGGAAGGGATGGGCGCAAGAGCCCCAGTGGAAGATCAGGACTGGAAAGCAGGAGGGGCCCTTGCACTCTGAGCCAAGAGAGAAAGGGATGCCTGAGAAGACAGAGAGGTGGGAGGCTATAGAGCCACAGGCAAGGGAAGAGCCACTGTAGGAACTCAAAGAGTAATTTCCCTTTAGTGTTGGGGCAGGTCCAAGTCACTGTCTCACAATGAAGGAGTCAGAGATAGGAAGAGAGGAGCTTAAGCAAAAAAAGTCTTGGACCAATTAAATTGGGGAGCTGACAGTGTTAACTCACTTTTTTCTTAGTTAATATGTTTGGATCAAGATTTGAGGAGAAAAGATTTGAGGAAGAAGACATGGGATTTCAGCAAACTCTTCCATTATCCAACGTGCCATATACACACTAAGATCAAACTGCACACACGGCACTTTTTTCAGTGTTTTTTAAAAATACACCTTAATGTAAACAGCAGAAGATTATTATTCTTCATACACAGACTGCGATAGAACTTTAACCACTCAACAGAAAAATGAGAAAAACACACAATTTACAGAAGAAACACAGTTGGCTAATAAACATATGAAAGACGCTCAATTTCAGAAGAAAACGTTAATGAAAACAAGATTCTCAAATGGAAAAATAATTTTGGTGCAGGAAGATATACACCTAGGTACTGCTGGAGAGGACATTAGGACATGACTTATATGAGGTATTTTAGCAACACACACACACACACACACACACACACACACATACACCTTAAAATGTTTGTATCCTTGACCCATCAATTATACATCTATGAGTTTAGTCCAAGGAAATAATCAGATAAACAAGGAAAGATTAATTTTTGAAGATGTTTGTTATATTATTCATAATAGTGCAAACTGAACACAGTGTTTATTTTTCATTCCAGAAAAATGATTAAATAAATCATAGTATACTGATGAAATATTATGCAGCTAATAAAAGTTATTTTTCAATGACTTTTTAATGAAACAGAGATATGTTCACAATATGTTAAATGAAAATAACCAGAATGCAAAACTGCATACAGAAGGTGATCCTACCTAGGTATATTACTGTATGTAAATACGGGAAAAAAAAGGTTGGAAGGAAATATATCAAATCATATTAACAGTGGTTTTCTTTGAGTTGTACAATTATTTCTATTTTTCAATACATTTGGACTTTGTATAATATCATATAGCTTATAGTTGGCACATATTATCACATACTGGGCACACACAAAAAATGTTACAGGATGGTTTGATTTGGGCTTACTTTTAATAAATACACCCAAGTCAATAGATTGTAATTGTCTGGAGAGAAAAAGTGAAATCCCCTTCATCTTTGAGCACCCAGTACCTAATACACTATCTAACACATAGCAGACACTCAATCATTGTTAAATTAATAAACAACCGGCTGGCTCTGAAGACAAGTGATGGATGAAAAGATGGAAGAATGAGTGGTTGGAAAGTTCTTCATTCTTGAGTAAAATCGGTATTTTCCCTGGGACTTTTAGGAGATGAAAGGGGTTCATCATGTGACAGACCTTGAAGAGAATAAAAGCAAGAGGAAAAAATTCCAAGGAACGATCTTTGCAAAGATACAGTGAGATGAGATTTAATCCATGGAGCTTGTTTTTCTACCAACTCTCAATATCCATTCCAAACTTCACTCAAATTTCTAAATGTATCTGCTTCTTAGATGGACAGGAGAAAGCAACTGCTCAAAAGCAAGTACACAGTTGCCCCTCTATCCTACTAGGAGGATGAATTTACATTCACAGAACCACTGAAACTCATGTCTAGCTGAACCCAACTCCTCTATATAATCTCCAAAGAGACTGATGCTTAAACTCCATCAGTGACTATTACAAGGAATAGACAGGCCCCACCAGATAAACATTTATTTCTATCCACCTTTGGAAGCGGAAGCACTGAGCATGGCTCTATCCCAGCAACTGTCACATTCTCTTTGTATAGTCATAATTTCTTGGCAAAGAGATGCACACTATAGATCACAGTGTCTCCATTCTCCAACTGATGTGAGGGTAACAGATACGTTTTCATCATTCACTCTGCCATCATTGTGACATATGCTTAGGCTGAAGGCCCAAGGCTGGAATCTGGTATGAGTTTAAACTTGCTGAGACTTGTGAACTTCAGAGAAAGGAAGTGTAATTCACATTTGCATTGTATTAATATCCCTTGCACCAAAATTGGGGTTCTTTGTAGATGCTCACATCATCATTATTTCTCCCTCGAAATATCTGGTTGCTCTTCATTCCACAGATTCAAATGGCATGTCCCACTTTCAAATGTCTACAAACAACCATACATAGTATCTCAAAATGACACTGGTTGGTGGCAGGGAGAGGGTAGATGGGATAGGAATGACATGTGACTTTATACTCAGGCAGTTCAGGATTTCAATTCTTATTAACTTTTTGACCTCAGGCAAGCTATTAAAATTCTCAAATCTCAGTTTCTTCGTCAAAAAAATGGGGCTAATGCCACCTAGGTTACAGGACAATCTTGAAAATTAACATTAAAGCACTATATGTATCTGGTACAGAGTATACACTCAGTAAAAGTAGTTATTATTATCAGTAATTCCTCTATAAATAAATCATTTGCTGATCTCTTTTCAAACTGTGTGTTTTCCTATAACTGCTCAAATGTCATACATGAAATTTCCTTTCCAACTTTTTCCCTATTAGGCTCATTTTTCAGATGGTGGCTCCCTATGTAGAAAAATAACTTTACAGGATGCTTCAACTATAAATTATATAAAGAAATAAGCATAAGGAACCTTAGAAACCACAAAAAATAAAGACATATATGGGGATTAAAATTCAGGGTTTGGCCTGAAAATACATGAGACAGGGCTGAAACAGAATTTAAAATATACAACAGTTATTCCCAATCTTTTTAACATCAAAAAAATTAAGCCTCCTGTTGATTTCAGAAACTTACTGAAAGTACTCAACTAGTAACACAGATAACTCAACCAGACTCATGAAGGCTTTAGGACAAGCCTTGAAGCTCCCACCTCATTAGTTTCCACCAATTCTAAACTAGTATATCATGAAAACTGCCCAATCCAAATCAAGTCCTTACATTAAAAACTCACCTTAATCCAGACCCCTACAAAGAACCTCAAAAATATCCTACCTTTGTCCTATTCCTTCCAAGATATTATTTTAAGGCTCCATCAAGGTAATCATCGATGACCACAGTAAGCAATAAAGTCGGCTTTGCCTTCTTTTGGTGCTATTTTCAAGAAGCAAGAATTTGACACCCCTATAACAAATAGCTGTACATTTATGGAGTCACCCTGAAGGGAATGGCATTACAGTAGACCTTCCAATAGAAGGCTGACAGAGAAATCACAATTGCTCAGATTCATCCTAACATAAAACCCCAAGATTCCGGACCTCATGGTCTAACCAAATGCAGTCAGAGCACCAGCCACTTTTCTAAGCAAGTTGGAGACCCCTCCTAGTGGCCAAGTGCTATCCAGCCCTTAAGTAAAAGCCTTTTTTTTTCAATCGACTGTTCAAAACCGAGACCTTTTTGTCCTCAGAGTGATGGTACAACCACAGTGCAAAATGGAACACTGCAGCAATTACATCAATATTTCAGACTAGTTTTGCAAACTACTCTGAAGGTTTTTGGCCCACACTGCTTAGAAAAACTGCCCACATTGATCTAATTCACTCGATAATTGCTCAGTTCTCCAATTTATTGCCCGGATGTGGCCAAATTTCTCCCCATGGACAGGGAAGATATAATGACAGTTTATCATTAAAATGCGCCAAATTGCACAAATTACCAAAAGTAAGGCAGAGGCCGTGTGAGAGGATTCAGGCATGGAGGGTCCCAAGTTCCCATGTCAGAGGAGCAGCGGTGTGGCTGGTAACATGTAACTTGGATTGCCCCGGCATCATGTGACCACAGAAATGACAAGCTGTCCCACTGTGTCCTATTACAGGGAAGTACAATCTGAAGCTGGACAGACTAGAGCAGGGAGAGGTAGGACACATCTCCTCATATTTCAGGGCAAGGTCAACTCTGAGGGTAGAGAATTACAGTCTCTTTTCAAAGCTCTGCCACAGCGAGTGGCCCCGGTCTCTGGCAGGTGTTTCCGGCCACTGCATCCTCCTGCTGCCATGAGGAGTGGGAATCTTTGAGGCTTAGACAACACTTTTCAAACAAGACATCCTCAGGGAAGTCATCCACATTCCGTACAAAGCGATTTATAATAAGTACTACAGCGGCTGAACATAAACCCATCTTCCCTTCAGAAATGGAAAAGATGAAATGTGCAGGGGGGAGATATCGTAGCAGAGGGGAGAGAGAGGCAGTGGGGAAAGAAAGGGCAATCAAAGTCAGCATTCGTTCATTCCTGAATTCAGCAATTATTATGAAGATCCATTATGCACCAAGCACTGAAGATACAGAAGTTACCATTTTACCCTCACAGAGTTAAATAAAATCATCACACACAAAAATACATAATTACAAATCATTTTAAATGTTTAGGAAGTAAAGTATGGGTTGCTCTAAAGGGTTCAGCAACAGGACCTGATCTGGTCTTGGGGGCCAGAACAAGCTTCTGGAAAGAAGGAATGTTTGAGCTTCCAAGTACAGGATGAGTGGGCGTTACCTAGGTATGCGGCACCAGACGATAGAGCAAAAAGGAGAGAAGAAAGAAAAAGCAGCCGAGGTAAAGGCCATGAGATATTAGACCAGGGCTCCTCAAGCTTTATTTGTTAAAGGAATCTTCTAGAAATCTCCCTAAACTGTAGATTTCAATTCTGGGTCTGGGGTAGGGCCCACGCTTCTGCATTTCCAACAAGCTCTCAGGTGAGGCCAACACTGCTGGTTGGGTGCACGCTTTGTGGAGCAAGGATCCTGAAGATCTGCCCAGAGGCCAGAGCAGAGAGAACGAGGGAGGGTCAGTGATGAGGCCAGAGAGTTTGGCAGAGGTCGGACCACACCAGGCTGTGCAGAGCATCTTAAGGAATCGGGTCTAAGAGGAACGGGAACCATGAAGATCTGCATTTCCTTTGTTCTCTCCAAATAACCTTGCTAGGAGTTTCATTTTCCCTGGGAGACAGCACTTTGCAGTATTTAAAGTGTAAGTGAGAGCAAAGGTGTTTATGGACTTCAGGGGTTCTAAGAGCCAATAAAGTACAGCTCCTTCATCACAGACAGCCCATTAACAAGGCATGTTTATTAGTAAAAATCCTCAGAACTGAATACGCCTTTGTCAGCAAAAGTGATCTTGGCCAGTTAATTTGGCTGGTTTTGCAGACTGAGGACTTGCCACTCTTTTTAGAGTGTCCTACGCCTCTGTGGGCTTCCCTGCCTTCAGTAAGTGATTTCCAAGGATGCGGAGCCCATAGGGTTCTTAAAATAGTTTGGTGAAAGAGAACACAAACGCCTCTCGTTGGCACTTTGGTCTTTAGCCTTACAAGCCTGAAGACGTTGGCTTTTCCAGAAAAGTCTGTGCCAACTGCCACCAGCCCGTTCCCTGAAAATGTGATGAACAAAGGCACAGAGAACTGTTTGCTGTTCAGTTAGCCAGGTCATAAAAGCTCAAGCTTAAACGAGGTAGAAGCAGCCAAGTGCTTTTAACCAATTGCTCGATATACTTTATAAACTATTCTTTGCTTCTGCCATAGGAAAAAAGCATCTTCTTTCGTTTTTAAAATGAACGCAGGACTCATTCACACTGAACACGTGACATGAGGAATGCACTCTGCTATGACTCAGACAACTCTAAGGAACAGCTAAAGGAACTCAAGTGATTGCCACCCTGACTAGTACCAGCTCTACAGAGAATTAATTCTCTTGACTCTGTCGTTATTTATAATAGGTAAATGGGGATGATACAGTTTAACAAGTGATAGTGAAGCACCGCATTTTCTAAGTGAATCATGATGTTAGTCTCGCCTAAAAATCAGAGAAGCTCTGCTTCTGTAATGGGTAAGAGCGAGTGGTTGTGAAATCCTCTCCAGATAATCTCCAAACATTAGCATGTTCTGAACTATCTGGAATGCTGTATATACTATCCTGACCTAAAGCAAGGATGTAAAGTCATGTGTAAGGCATTTGTTCCATCATCCAAGGAATCCATCTCAATCAGATGAAGTGTCTTTCTGGTGGTCTGCCTGTGTCACCACATCCCAAAAACATGGGTAGACAGATTTTCACAAATTTAGAGAGTGTAACAAAGGGGGCTAGAGGTACAATACAATTTTCATGGTGTATATAATATCTACTTGAGAGGGGGTTACCTTGAAGAGTTGGCAGTTCATCCATCAGAGATGGGTAATATACACTAGAGATGCTTTACACATCATGACTCCATGGGGTATGCTCCAAGGCAAACAGTAATCTAATGAGAATGGGCTATCTATCTAACAATAACTATTCTCCCAGGCAAGAAGGGCAAGAAGGAGCTGGCCAGCTGTAAAGGGCAGAATTGTCACAGTTTGGAAGGAAAGAGATTACTGGCTTTAGGGTACTCCATCACAAGATAAGAGATACGAAAGCAAGCGAAGAGCGCTAGCTAACATCACTGAGCGCCCACAGTGCTGAGCACAGAGGTGGGCAAGATGAGCGTAAGAAGACGTGCCTCCCTCCCTGATGGAGTACACAGTCTAACGCAGAACAGGAAAATAATCCAGTAACCGTGCTACGACGGGGCAAGTGCTCACCTGGAAGTGTGTGTGTGCGTGTGTGCTGTGTGTGCATGTGTGTGCCTGTGAGGGAAAGATGGCAGGTAAGCCAGCCAGTGAGAGCCCTGAGCCTCAGGAATACAAGTGAGAAAACAGTTGCTGCTTCTGCCTGGAGGGATGGAGTGGTCAGAGAGTTGCTATGGGTGGTGATAACTGACTTTGAAAGGCCAAGCACTGACCAGGTGAAGGAGGAAAAGAAAGGGATTCCACACAGGGGCAGTGGCATGAGCAAAGAAGAGGAGGCATAAGAAAGTAATGGGTTCAGGGAAAAGCTAGTGATCCAGTGTTCTAAAGATGTGCGGAAGAATACCTACACGGGTACGTGTATGTACATATATACCTTCACATTCAGAGATATAAAAATACTGATGTCTGTGTATGTACCTATACACATTCATATTCAGAGATATAAAAATACTGGTGTCCGTGTTTGTACGCACATATATGTACCCGTATACATACACATATATGTTGTAGCCCACTGTTGCTACCTACCCACCTCCTTACACCCTCACACACTCCGAGCCTCACAGGGCCAGAGCCAGACCGCACGTTTGCAATATTGCCTTCTAAACAAACATCTGCCCAGTTGTCACTCTCAGGACAGGGCCGTTTGCTGCTAAAACATTATCTCTTTTATGAGTGTACTACATCAAAAGATCGCAAAATAAAAGCATATTAAAAACCAATTTATTTTAATAACAAGCTGCAAAAAAGAAAGCTTATGCCTCAAATTTTTATATTCACCAAAAGAAAAACTGCTCTTATGACCCTCCCGATACCCAAGCCAACTCACAGATGTCCTGTCCCCAAGCAAGAGCTCCACGGTCCCTTCTCCTTGTGCTAGTAACTCACAGACTGACGTCAGGGACACAGTCAACGCCATTAGCTGCCCCTTACATGCTGAGGGTGGCAACGTGGAGAACTAGAAAGAATAGAGGATTAGGAATATAGGAATGTAGGAGATTAGAATATAGGGATATAGAAAATAATGTAGAATATAGGTCTGGAGGAACTCACGAAGCAGGAAAGCTTGGGCAAGCAACCACATCTTTGGATTTTTCTTTCTTCAGTTGAAAATGAAAGCAGGACTTGCAGGGGCCTGAACTTGGCCCTCCAGTGTGTTTCGATCAGCACGCAGTGTGTTTAAAAACACATGGAATCCGAATGCCTTGAGTGCATTTGAGTATGTGACTATAGATAGATACAGATATAGACATAAATATCCTCTCTCTCTTTCCCTCCTCTCCTTGTTTTCCTCCTTCCCCCTGCAAAAACCATCACCCTTGGTCATGTTTACTTTAATGTGGACTCTCTAGGTTGTGTATGCATATGTGCTATAGGATGGGGGAAATATTTTGGAAAAGACATGTAGAGAAATGACAAATACTATGATTTATGATGATCCACATATGATTCTGCTTTGGTGAAATTAGGATGCTGAAGTTCCCCATGTATTTTTTTAATATTCTGAGATGAGTACTGTATGTTCTTTATTACAAAAGATTAAAAGCTTAAAAAATATATGGTTGTACAAACTCACTACTGTAAATAACGTGGAGCAGCGGTTTAAGACTAGATTCCCTATCATCACCATTACCACCATCACCACCAATGAGTTTACTCCAAATTTAAAAGACATTAATAAAAAAGATCTCTTTAAAATTATAAAATTAGAAGTATTACACCAAATTCCGTTTTGCATTCCTAAGCACTCTGAAGATATCCTTAGCCTGTGAATTACAAATCAACAATGCCTAGAAAGGCAAGTCTATGGTTTTGTCTCACTAATCCCTCCTCCGCCCTGAATCCATGGTTTAGAGGCGTTTCCTCTGTCCGTTCCCCTCAACATAATTGACCAATCCTCAGATCAGCTTCTCTCCGAAGCAAGCTGCATTTATCTCCATCTGCTTCCCATTTGACTGCACTAAAGAACTCAACAGCTGCCTAAGCAAGAAGCTTCTCGGGCCCAAGAACAGAGAATCCATGTCTTCCCAAAGAAGAATGTAGGTGGAGGGAATCAGCCTCTCTCCCTCACTCTTTAGACCAGTGGCTGTCAATCAGTTTTCCAAGACACACGTGGCAATGTCGGCAGACACTGTTGCTTGTCCCAGCTGAGGGGCTGAGTGCTCCTAAAATCCAATGGTAGAGGCCAGGGATGCTGCTAAACGTCCTACAACACGCAGGACAGCTGCCACCACAAAGGACCACCCAGCCCAGAATGTTAGCACCGCCAAGGCTGAGAAACCCGCCTTAGAGTGATGAGCTTTTCCCTTGGCTCCACATCAGGAGGCAGAGGAGGAGAGACCATAAGGAGACTTAGGGCTGCTCTTGGTGAGTCCCAGCCACAATTAACCAGAAGGAACGCCCTTGGAACATCCAGGGCAGTACTTACAACACAGGAACACTTGGTACATTTGTCTCCTTCTGGCTGAAATTCCTCCCCTTCTCGGTACTGCACCCCCTCAAACACACAGCCTAGAAAGCAAAGAAGAATTTTGATTTAGGGCAGCAGCCTTGATTCAGCTTGACACTATCCTTCTATCCACTGTGCATCCATCCCCACCCTCACCCCCGCCTAGCACAGTGTCCTCTTCAACCAGAGAACAAGACTGCTTCATGGTAAAATGATAGATAGATAGATAGATAGATAGATAGACAGACAGACAGACAGATAGATAGATATAATATAGACATAAAATTTTATGTATATATATATATATATATGGAATACAAAAGATTGACATGGGTCCAGAAACCCGAAGATACTAGAAAGCAAGCAAGACATTGGAAGCCAGGTCAGCCTAGGCAGCATCAGTGCAGGGTTCTGAGCCCTGCAGAGTCTGAGGAGCTCACCGGGACAACTCCAACCACAGCCAGGGAACCAAATTCCAGAGGGGTCAGAAGAGGCAAAGAGAAGGTCAAGCAACAGAAGTCATGGTTGAGCTAAGGAGCAAACGACACGAATAGCTGCCACTTGGAGAATACCCAGAAGTGCCCCCAGCCTCTACCAGACCCTTCACACCCCTGATCTCACTCCGTCTTCAGTGAGCCTAAAGCACAGACTCTTACCACTGTCCCCAAAGACGAGGAAAACATGGCCTAGAGAGAGAAACAACTCACTCAGCGGGGCAGGTGGCAGAGCTGGGACGCGAACTCATCTCTGACCCACTGGCCGTACCGTACAGAGGGTCAGGCACCAAGGCAAGAAAGGACAGAGGCAAGGCTGGAGGTGCCACACAGGTTCTCAGTCCCACCCTATGTGCTGTTAAAGGGCCTATGATGCCCCCATTAAGTTTGGCTAAATATAGGACCAAAAGCCCAGGAGGTGCCTCCTATTCAGAAAGACGGCCAGGTCCCTGCTGTATTCTCAAGTGATCTCACAGATGACTGGAAGCACGGGCTGGCCAGCAACCCTGTGTCACCTGGGCCATGGGAGGACCGTCAGCTAATGGCAATCCACTTCCCTCAGGACTGTCCTCACGAGGTACTTTGCCAGAATAGCTGAGGTCACTTTCCACATAGTAGACAGTGCTGGAAGCAGCACTTCCAATGGGTGAAACTCAGCAAAGGGGGCTCTTGTGAAAGACTGACTCATGTCCCTGAGAGTAGGTATTCAAGGCCTGCCCACTGAAGTCATCAACAGAACCCACCAAACTCTCAAAGCAGCTGGTTCCTGACAAAGGGAACATCTGAACATATGAGCATTGCCCATAACCACCCGACCTGGCCACTGGACCTATTCATTTTAAAGCTAGATATGGAGCCCTTTGTTCAACTGAAAGACACGGGGGCAAATGCTACTGAAGCTGAATGGCTGAGTGAACTGCGGCTTTAAGGTCTTTCTGATGCCCACACCCAGAGCCAGTCATCAGCCACCTCCTGCTGTTCCCTTTGGTGCAGGGAGACTTGGTAAGCTTGGGACCCTCCTAGTGGCTCTATCTCAGCCCCGTTAATAATGGCAGGTGCCCAGTCGTCTCTTTTCAAAGGACACTTCCAACAAAGGGTCTCCAATGCTTTCATATATGTTTGCACCACTGGTTCTGTCATATGGATTGCCAGACAGGTTAACTGCACAATCTACATTTGACAATTTAAATAAGGAAATTTTAAATGAAAATTGCACGCAAACTGTTCCTATCACGACCCAACGTCCTTGAGCAAAGAGTCAGATGAAAAGGAAGGAGCAGGCAACCAAAAATGCCCTGAAATCTGTTTCAGGGAGAAACTGACCACAAGCTGTATGTGTTTGTCATTATGTGGAATACCATTCCGTGATCAGTGACAGATGCCAGTCCTTCTGAATTACAAGGATAATACCCCAAGGCTTCGCTTAACTGTCCCTATCTAGACTTGGCTGAAGGCTCCTTCCCAAGACACAGGATAATGCATCCTGGATGTGGCCTCTTCTGAGTCTTCTGATTTGCATCCTAAAGGTTGGCCTTTGAAATTAAGGAGCGAGAGTAAAGTTGATTCTTGACCCCATAACCAAGGGCACAGTGCCTGCCCAGGTGTCAGGGGGCTGGTGTGTAGCACTGGCAAGCTAACTTTTAAAGATCTGCCTCCTAGGGCATCTGGACCCAAGTTGCAAAATTATCACAGTGTGGGGATAGGGGGAGGTAGTGCAGTATGAGGGTCAAGAAAGAAAAGGGGCCAGACCCCAAGCCCACCTTTAGCCGTTACTCACTCCTGGGTGTTGGGCAGGTACTTATCCTCACGGAGTCAAATTTCTTCCTGGATGCACTACAGACAGTACCTCATCCCTCACTGGGATGGTGGTGGGGACTTAGCATTATGATATATGCAATCACGGAGCTCAGTCTTTCCTTCCTGGGAACTCAACTCAAAAACAAAGTGAGAGGACTTCCCTGGTGGCGCAGTGGATAAGAATCCGCCTGCCAATGCAGGGCACACAGGTTTGAGCCCTGGTCCGGGAAGATCCCACATGCCGCGGAGCAACTAAGCCCGTGCGCCACAACTACTGAGCCTGCGCTCTAGAGCCCACGAGCCACAATTACTGAGCCTGAGTGCCACAACTACTGAAGCCCGCGCGCCTACAGCCCGTGCTCCACAACGAAGAGAAGCCACCGCAATGAGAAGACCACGCACCGCAACAAAGAGTAGCCCCCACTCACCGCAGCTAGAGAAAGCTCCCACGCAGCAACGAAGACCCAACACAGCCAAAAAAAATAAAATAAATTAAAAAAAAAAAAAAAAACACAAAGTGAGAAAAGCAACTGCTCAAATATGATAACTTCAACTGCTGAAATAAATTCACTCTGCTGTTTGTATATGCACACTTTCAAAGGCAGGCTAAAAATATGACTATCTCCTAAGTGAGAAGGAATGTTATATATGCCAAGTTGATTCTATATCAATAAAGCAACAGTCTACTCAACAGAACTGAATTAATATTTAAGAGCTTCAATACCTTTTACATCTCTAGGGCATATAAAATTTGCTCTGTTATCCATCTCAAGCTTGGCTGTGTACAGTAATTTTCTGGGAGGCCTGAGTGTCGCCCTCGGAGACTCTGATGGAATTGGTCTGGGAGGCAGCCTGGGCATCAGGATTTATTTTTTAAAACTTCCCAGGTGATTTTCATGTGCAGACTAGAGTATTAGTGAGCTAACCTAATAAAGATCCCTTAGGCATTTTAGAGGATGGTTACATGATGTAAAGCATTCAGTGCATTCAGAGGGGAAAAGTACTCAAGCAAACTCTGTTTGATAGATACAAAATAAGTGAATTATGGAAAGAATTATTTTACTTTCAACTGGTTTCTGGCCTTCACATAAGCTTATCCAATAATACAAGCTTCACACAAATCCCAGTGTGAAAAGGAAGTTTGGCTCAATAAAGACTGTCCAGGGAACTCAGAAAGGTTAGAAGTAGTGGAGAGAGACTGTCCTTATTGTCATTCAAAGATGAGGGCAGGCTGGACTCTGGAAGGGCCCCGGTCTGCGCACATGGCAGAGTGTGTGGAGGGGAAGGGACCATGAGCTCATCTTCGCAAAGCATCCCATGGCGATGCCTTCACCAATTCCCGGGAAGGTTTGCAGTACAGAAGGCCCTTTGGAGATCAACTTCAAAAGCAAAGAGAAGTAGTTGTGAGTATGGCCTCCAGTGAGGAAAAGCACTCAGAGTAAAACCCAAAATGCAGAACATCTGTCGAAGAGCATGGGCCAGAGGCTTAAGGGATCAGAAAAAAATCTCTCACCTCAAAATCCCCAGGCTGGTACCTAAGGGCAAGAAAAGATGCAGGAGGTCTTTGTAATCCTGTTCAGAAAAGTAAGAGGAAACACTCCACCCACTGGAAAGGAAAGATCCCTTTGCTGTCAGCTAGGCCGTGGGACCCTCTAAAAAGACAGTGGGTCCCACTCACTACACCACGCAGAAAACTGAGACCAGCAAAGCCCTAAGCTAAATCCTCTTAGGGACACAGCTCTAGGTGTTCAGAAAACATCTGGTCACCTCATCACCAAGGTGAGCTCTGGCCAAGGTATTGCAATATGAAGCAGTAAAAAAGACATTTCTGGAAGCAAGCGAAAGCCACAGCCTTTCCTTCCAAAATAAGCGTTACCTGTGGCCCTGTGGAGTGGAAAGCAGGCCTCCGGAGCCTGAAGCATCCTTGCCAAGACCTACAGCACGTTGCAGTCATCCCGGACACGCCAGAGTCCAACCGGACATTTCTATGAAAAGGAGTTTGCTCTCCTAACCCATTAGGTACACAGACGTAAAGTGAGAAAAATTCCAGTCAGGAGTGGGTAAAATCATGCATTCCTGTGAGAACCCAGAGGGATTTCAACAGTGTTGTACTGTACCAGGGAGCCTCGCCGCCTTCCCCTTCCTGAGAATGTTACCTGGACACGTGGGGCAGCACTTTCCCAGATGCTTGGAAGGGTTTTTACAATGAACGACACATCGCACCTCAGACTCTGTGACAACGCCTTCCTGAAAAACAGAATGCCGCAAGGAAAGTCAGCCCAGAATTCCCACTGAGGACTTACTCACTTTTGGAAAGTAACCAACTTAGTAGGAGAAGAATTCAAACACAAAAAGTGCAAAGGTGGGATGGGTGTCAGGTCCAGAGGTATATGGCACAAATGAGGTCTGATGGCCCCAGCTCGCCCCATCTCAAAGTACAAATCCTGTACCCGTTCTCTTCCCTGTCCTAGTTCTTTCTCTTTGACTCTAATTTCCTTTCTTTCTTCCTCCCTCCCTCTCTCTCTCTTTCTTTCTTTCTTCCTTCCTTCCTTCTTTCCTTTCTTTCTTTCCCTTCCTTCCTTCCTTCCTCCCTCCCTCCCTCCCTCCCTCCCTTCCTTCCTTCCTTCCTTTCTTTCTTTTAAATCTAGTATTTAAAACCTCCATGCTGTCAGTCAGTAGCTAACAGAGTCTAGCTGTTCATCCACAATTGTTTTAAGTTTTCAACACTTACTATATTTTCTGTAATTGTTATTGCACTTTAAGCCATTAATTATAAGGCACAGAGTACAAACAATATTCCAGACTGGCATCTGGAGACCTAAATCCTCACCACCCTTCCAGGAATAACTAGACACCAGCTCTGCAATCTTAGAAATTTCTCTGGGCCTCGCAGACAGTGTGTCTGTCAGTCATCAAATGAAGAGATTAGATAAAACTATTTTAACGTTCATATTATGTTCTGTCAAAATAGATACTTTCGGTCTTAATAATGAAATCAAGGGACTCATTTGCAAACTGATCTTGGGACTCTAGTATTTTAATGTTGATTGAAACATTTTTTAAATTAATTTTCAGAGTTGGTCTTTGAAGCATTTTTCTCTATATTCTCTACCCATTTTATAAAATGGATTTGTATGTTTGTTTAATTTTGTTTTCAGGGGAGTGGTAACGAAAGCTAAAAAACTATGTAACAGTTTGACAACTAGATAATTTTCTTCATCGTTTCTGCTACCATATCATCTCAATCCAACAAGGAAGGTTATATTCTAACTGCCTTCATATCTGTCAGACCTGAGGCTTCCACTACCAGGGGAATTTATTGTGGTCTATATCACATTTGCGAAGGAAAAAATGCCAAAATACCAGCAACATACAACATCAAAAAAGGAACTGGGCTTTAGTTATGTAACTGAAGCAATGCAAAAAGCCCAGGATCAATTTCCCTTTAGTATCTGCAATCCAGATGTTGGATTCAGGTTACTTCCCAGCATGAATTTCCTGTCTCTGATCTTCAAATCTTCCTCTTCCAGTAAGACACTAAAAGTGGAAAATAAAGGTAAATTCTCCACCATCAGATCTCCTTCAGTACGAAGACATAAGAAATAAGCTAGATTTCAACTCAAATGGAAATAAACCAGATCATTAGACTAGCTGTTATCTGTCTGGTGTCTAGTTTTACCCAGTACTTGTAGGCTCAACCAGAAGTGTTTTAAATGACAGTGTTGCTTATTCTTACGACCACCCTATGAGGTAGTACTATCTCATTTTGTGGGGGATGAAAGTGTGGTCTAGAGAGGTTAAGTAACAAGTTATGTGAATGGCAACGCCCATATTTTACTCACTACACTATACTCTCTCTTCTGTTACTGATTCTACGCCCTGAGAAGAGAAGATCTTGGAGACAGAGGCTGCAATTGTGTCATTGTGCAGAGGAGCATCTTAAAGGAAGACTTCCCTGATGGGTACCAGTAAACGGTTGTTTCCTGCATTCATAGATGAGGTCTCCTTCCCTAAAGAAGGAAGAAAGTAAGCAAGAGTGGGAAGGTACCAGCTGAGCAGAGGAGCAGCTTTTTGTAACTACCTTAACAGAAGTTTGCTTTTATGGTTATTGAGTGAAATAATATTTTTTTTTTTTTAATATGATGAAAGCTTTTATTATTTATTTATTTATTGGCTGTGTTGGGTCTTCGTTTCTGTGCGAGGGCTTTCTCTAGTTGCGGCAAGCGGGGGCCACTCTTCATCGCGGTGCGCAGGCCTCTCACTATCGCGGCCTCTCTTGTTGTGGAGCACAGGCTCCAGACACGCAGGCTCAGTAGTTGTGGCTCACGGGCCCAGTTGCTCCGCGGCATGTGGGATCCTCCCAGACCAGGGCTCGAACCCGTGTCCCCTGCATTGGCAGGCAGATTCTCAACCACTGCGCCACCAGGGAAGCCCAAATAATATTTTTAAACTAGTTAACAGGGTGTAGGCAAAGTATTATAAAAGGAGAAAAATTAAAAGGCAAAGTTCATTCTTGGTAGCTAACGTCCCCTTTCTGCGCTCCATTCTATAGTTCAGCATTTCCTGACTCCCAGGGATGTTGGTCTTTAAGATCTCTTCCAGTAATAATTCGATATTCCTGCATCATTCTCTCTGACCGCTGGTGAATGGCTAGTGACCAAAGCCGATATTCACAACTGATGAAGGCTTGATGTGTTATTCAGTCAACAGAATATTCCCACCCAGATAATAGTTTCCATTTAATCTAAACAAAGCCTTCATCCAAAGGCAGCAAAATTCACCACTGGTCCATGCAACTTGAAGATTGTCAAGACCTCTGACTACTGTATAAAAATGTTACACTACACTCCAAAAGGCATGCAATCGTCTTGTTTAAAAGACAGTGTAACCATGGCTTTCGGAGTGTCCCTCTCAAAGACTGGAAATCACATTGGTCAAGAGGCAGGGTGGGGATGGGGTGGTGCAAATTTTAGAATGAATGTGGGCTTTTCATGTTATTAAAAGTCATTGCTGTCATTATTTTGTTCCATAAAGCTGACTGCATGTATAACCCAGAGTAAAAACTCAACAAATATTTATTGAGTCAATTAATCTATTATTCATATCTGTTCTAACTACTGCTTATTTTCACAAATAATTTAGATTACTACATAAATAAACTGAACATTTAACTGAACAAGTAACTGAAGATCTTATGAGTGAACATGCCCACTGTGGGCTTATGCAAAGAACATGATTACATAAAATTCAGATTTCAATAAACTAAATGTCAATATACTTGCGATAAGATCAGAGAGAAATATGCATTATCTTACTAACCTTGGTTCTCCTTTAAATGCAAAAGTATATCCTTGAACAGTGAAATGAGACTGGGGGAAAATGATTTAACAGCATCTTCTCTACAGAGAAAATTTTTAAAATTATGTCAAAATTAGATGAGCATTTTTTTAACAAAGTATTTCTTTAAAGAAAAGGAATTCGAAAATTTCAATTCTTCATTTCCCCTTTGGTTTATCTTGCCTGTTTAAGACCTGTAACGATTAGAGCCACAGGGAAACAGTGCTCTTTTCAGAGTTCAGCAAGCATCAGGCACAGTGGGCTCCCTAGGACCAGAACTGGTGGTTCTTAAATTTGTTGCGTTGAAATCATTGAGGTTACAATGTACTAATTACTTTGATTTAACACAGTCTGCAGATTGGCTCCAGCTCAAAATGTTTCTAAATCAAAAAAAGGGAAACATATATCCTCTAACAATACCTCTTTCTGCTAATAAGATTCGTGTTTTGCAAAGCTGACTCACAGGAAGACATGAATTTTCCCCAAGGACATATGCATCTTCTCAGAGTTTTTCCAGGCACAGTTTAACAATGGTGAACAATTCTGCTGTGTGTTTCTGGAAGCAAGTCCCATGCAATATCTATCCTGTAACTGTCTTGTTATGGTGACTGTCACGATAAATTTGGACAAGGATACAGTTGGTTTTTCATTTGTTTCTCATTTTTGTTTTGCTTTTTTCTTTGGAGTTTTGTTCTGTGATGTCTGAAAAGGGTTTCTGGAGAGGACTTTATGGATTTCTTGTCACTGGAGAGTAAATAGGTGGACTTTACCTGGCACTGGTGCAGGACACAGGGTTCAGCAGGACTCTGCCATTTGAAGGAGCTGTTATAGGTACTTCCTTCATAGGTACAACCTAGACGAAACACAGAAGCAGGAAGAAAGGCCAAGAATGAATGTGGGTTTCCTTTATATTTGAAGCAAAAGAAGTTATGTCTTCTAAGCCAGAACTAGCGATCATAGGAACCACCATGCTCCTTGGCTATTTTCCTCCAAACACAACTAAGACTTCTGAATATCCACCTAGCTTTCGCTTACATTAATTCTTTGACTACTGAAAAGATTAACCTCACAGACTATATTTTCAAATGGAAAACCACTGATTGATGAACTCTCTTGGCCAAAATGCATAACCTCATGACTTTATTTATGCCTAGTTAAGTATGAGGAGGACCAGGGCTCAAAACACCACTGTGAAAGGGGATTTTACACAAGACTACATGAATTTAAGATTGCCGAAGGTCAAGAGGGAAATCTAAAACATGGTAAGAAATAAAAGCAAACAATTAAAATATAGGAAATGATTGCAAAATTCTATACCCATCTAAGACTCCTGACAAGCTACTGTCTTCAACAGATGAAACCTTCCAAGCCTTGCCTCCAAGCTCTAAGAGCTATGATTTCATATTTCACTTTGATTTTACTTTTACGTATGAACTAGATTAAGGAAATCTGAAACTAACAATATATGGATTATCACATGTTAATTCACTAGCCAAAACAGAAGTCATGCTCATTCATTGGCAAAAACAGAAGTCAAAGGCCAGAGATTCTCAAAAAAGGAAACAAGTTTAAGTCTCTGTAGAAAGAGCCAAAGAAATAATGATGCAAGGATCACAATCTAGATCTTGAATTAGTTTGCCCAAATAACACCCTCCACCTTGTGAGTTACGTTTTCGGGGAAGATGCACCTGGCTATGCCACTAGTAACTGCACAATAGATTATTAGGAGCACACCAGGCAAATGGGATTTACCAATTATAGTCCAACTGCTTAGCCCAAAGAGTACAGCAGCAGGAACACACACGTGGGATAACGCAGAAATAAAAGGGCCTGCCCCTCTGTACCAGTGATTGACTTCTGCCAAGCCAATCAACCTCAATTCACATCAGTTTTTCTTGTCCAAGATACAAAGAGGAGACTCACCTCCTTCTCTGAATTCGTTTAGATACTGCAGTGGTAATAAAAAAACAAAACAAAACAAAACAAAAAAACAACCTCAATACATACAAACAGAAAAATAAAGGACTTAAGATTTCAATAGATGTTTTCATAAACTTGGAACCATGATTTGAACTCCCAGAGAATTATGAATGACTGAAAAGAGCTCAGTAACACTCTTCTCTCTAGTTCCTACAAATCAAATTACTAAAGTACACAGCTGATTGGAACCATATTAGGGAAATGCTTTCACTCTATATTTTTTAATTTCCTTTGCATGAAGTGTTACAGCGATAAAATGTTCAACCACAGGAACGCCTAGCACACTACAAATACTTATGCCAAACCCAGAATGAACACAGTAAATTTTCAACAATGAAAACAAGTATAAAATAATTTGGGCTAGCATAAATCTTACAGAACAAACGTACTTACAAAAGACATGCCATGCGCATGTCTGATCCCCTACCACAGACTCACTCGGATAATAAATAACTTGTTCCGAGAGATGGAGGTGGGGAAATCAGAGGACCAAATCCAACTCACGTTAAGTCCAAGTAAATATGAAATGCCTGCCAAGTCTGCCAGTGGCGTTTCCAAATATGTTATATATTTTCATCCTCTGGATTAAAAAAAAAAACTGAAAGAAAGAGTGATTTTTATGCTGGTAATAGGGCAGGCAAAGAGCTTACCTTTTTTACTTTGAAGGAGGAAGTGTACTACAAGCCCATATAGACCAGGCAGGAACTGCAGGCCAAGAGACTGTTCCCAGACAATGCCAGGCCATGTGCAAAGGGCTCCCAGGAGTAGGGCAGACCTCTCTGGATTATTCCACCCAAAATGGGGTAAAAGGTATTGGCACCAGTGGTCCACAATGCAGGGAACCCAGCAATGTTTTCTGCTTCAAATAACTCAACTGGAAGGCTGGCTTCCCCACCACAGTTTAACATATAAAGACCCAGGTCAAATTATGATGAGCTTCACTGCTTAACTGCCCTTGTTGACATGTCAGTCTACCACACCTGAGTCCATATAATAGATTTTCCCAAATGTCGGATGAGTCTGAATGAATGAGTAGACTCAAAAATATAGGCGTTAACCTCCTTCAAAAGTATAATCCATACCTTACCTGCCCTCAACAGCATTGATTGGTTTTAGAGACTCCAATAGACAAAGCATCCTAGTAGATTTCATATGTAAGGGATTCTTGGGGATAAGATAATTTTAGAAAGGACATTTTCACTGCTCTTTGGGTTCATGTTCTAAGATAAACATGTCATCTTAATGCAAGACACTAACATGAGCTGTGTGAAGATTCACGTATACATACAATCAAAGGGAACCTCAGATTTACTCCAGACTTACTTCTTATTCTCTGTAAGGCAAATTTCTTTATAATAAAATCTATTTACCACCAATTTTATGCTGCTAATAGGGCAGACAGGCAACATCTTGTCCCTCTTTTCACTGAAACTCCAGAGGAGGAATATATTAAATAACTATTATTGGCCAGGGTAGAAAAAGAGGCAAAGCAAATTTTCCATCATACATTGAGGCAGTGTTTCTCAAACCACCTCTAGTGAAAGGTTTGTTTTGCTTTTGTTTTTCCAATCCAATGTGGGCCAATACTTTCATAAAATATAATAGGACTTCCCTGGTGGTGCAGTGGTTAAGAATCCACCTGCCAATGCAGGGTACACGGGTTTGATCCCTGGTCTGGGAAGATCCTACATGCCTAGGAGCAACTAAGCCTGAGCGCCACAACTACTGAGCCTGAGCTCTAGAGCCCGCGAGCCACAACTACTGAGCCTGCGTGCCACAACTACTGAAGCCCACATGCCTAGAGCCCGTGCTCCGCAACAAGAGAAGCCACCACAATGAGAAGCCCGCACACCGCAACGAAGAGTAGCCCCCACTCGCCGCAACTAGAGAAAGCCCGCACGCAGCAACGAAGATCCAACGCAGCCAAAAATAAATAAATAAATTTATAAAATAATAAAAATAATAATAGATTACTATAAAAATTAAATTTAAAAGATTAAGGCAAAATATAAATTTTTGTTATTATATGTAAGAGGTATAGAATTACTTTGTAGAATCATGATAAACATTTCTAGTTGCTTACTCTCCGATTCTGTACTTTTCTCATTGTAGACTGGCATCGTTGTTTCTGGACCATTGGTGACCTGCAGAGCACATTTTGGGTTGCACTGCATTGAGGGATGTGTGAGGGAGGAGCAACCCAAAGAAACAATCAAAAGATTTCAATCTTAGATAGTTAGAACTAGAAGCAAACTTGCAGATAATCTACTTTCTCTCTTTCATTTACATGTAAGAAAATTTGCACAAAAAAGATTAAAGTGGCTTACTCAAAGTCAGAAGGCATTTGGTGTGAAACTAACACTAGAACCTGGTCCTGTATGAAATCCACATTTTCACATACAGGTCTAAACTGGCAGAATTATTTGGACACTTTCTAATTCATAATATCCTTTGCACTGAGGACTTAATGGCCCGGGGGGGGAAAAAAATCAACTCTGTCCTTATAAAATTAAATGATAGCAGATCCAGGAACTAAATGAAAAAGTGGGTAAGCTGGGCAGGCAGGGAAATGGTTAGGCAACCAGTAAAGTCACTTTTCCTTTTTCTTTAAATATTTTTAAATAAACTTTCGACAAGGGAATTTATAAACATTCATTAGTTTTCTTCTGGTGATAAAAAGCTTTTTAGATTCCATGAGCATCATGAAAACCATCCATACTGTAGCAGGAAGAAGTGGTTATTTTCTGGTTAAATCACTGTAATATATTTAAACCAGTAGCTCTCAGTCTAGAGTGGTTTTGCCTTCCCCCTCCAATTCCCCACCCAGAGGACTTTTTGTAATGTTGGGAGATATTTTCAGATGTCACAGGCTGGGGACAAAGGTGCTACATGTCTCTAGTGCACAGAGGCCAGGGGTGCTGCTAAACACTCCACAATGCGCAACAAAGAATCAACCAGCTCACAACGTCAACTGTGCCGAGGCTGGGAAACCTTGATCTAAACCATCATATGTAGCCACAAATGGTTCTTCTTTACAAAACTGAAATAATATAAAAACAAGCCTAAACTAGCTACACGTCACTTGTACATTTATTTCAGCTTTTTATATTATGTATTTTCAGGGTGGGGAAGAATTTCAGAGCACTTTTTTTAAACACAAACTCTCTTGCAGAGACGCTTGGCCTAGTCAACTAGTTCAATTCGGAAAACAACATGGCAATGTAAACAGGAAGCACACAAATAAATTGAATCCACAATCAAGCAATAAAACTCACTTTTCCTATTAGCTGTGACCTTTTTCAGCAGCCACATTATGCCAAGGGAGACAGAATACTACACATTTTCATCATTCTGTTGTTAAAATAGCTGTTAAAAATCATCAGGACCATAAAAAAAAATAGCATTGGCCGTCTAATGAGCCTTAGCCCCACCCAGTCTCACCCTTCTAGTCTTAATCCTCTCTTTTTTCAAGTTAACATTTAGCCTAAGAGCAGAGAACTGCATCTTATCATTACCAATAACTTAACCCTTGGCACCCAAGGGCCTCACAACATGGCCCCAACGTACCTTTCCAGTGTTTTCCCTTCATTCCTGCAACTCCATCTAGGTCCCTGGGGTTATCCACCTTTCCCTGATCGTAATGAACTCGAATCCTTCCTTAAATAGGTTCAAGTTCTTCAACCAAGGCTATCCCGCTTCTGCCTCTATCATCCCACTGAAACGTCACTCTCTTGGGCTGCAGCTGCCTACAAGTGCCCAATCCAAGGGGACACTCAACCCTTATCTTATAAGACTTCTCTATGGCAAGCTGACCACATTTTCCTTTTTCCATCACTCCCCCCCAACCTCGCTCCCTCCCCCCCGCCACTTTCCAGATGTTCTCTTCCAATTATCTTTCCATTCCGTCCACTCCTGCCCTCAGCTAAGCTGTTGGTTGTTCCTCACCTGGACTATTACAATGGGCTCACTGCTTCTGGCTGGGACAGGGTCCTTTTTCAGGCATCCTCCTGCACTGCTACCAGTGTGCGCTCTTTCAAATCCAGGTCTCATTACCTCATTCACACACTTGAACTCTATCAATGACTGATGGTTCTCAACCCAGCTGAAGTGTATACTGGTACCTATCCCCAAGCTCTCTTCTCTAGACCAGTAGGATCAGCGTCTCTGGTGGTAGGAAGTGGAAGAGGAATCTAATGTGCAGCCAGGATTGAAAACCACTCAACTTTACTATAAAATTCAAACTTCTTAGCATATACAACTCTCAGGTCTGGCCTTGACTCATTTATTTATTCTCTTTGCTGCTGCTCCCAAAATCCCCACACTGCAGACATGCTGCACTTAGAATTCTCCCAAATATGGCCGGATAATCTCATCCTATGATTTCGCAAATGCTGGTCCTTTCTTGAAAAACCCAGATCTCCTCCATTCCCTCCATCTCCATCATCCCCACAAGGACACAAAGGTCACCCAGGCTCTCCTTCTTTGCCTGGCTAACTCCTCTTTCAAGACTCAACTCAAGGTCACAGCCTCTAGGAAGCCTTCCTGGAAACTTCCCCACCGAGGGTGTGCTCTTGTCCTCCTTCTCCAAGAAGACTTGTCCTTTCAAACACTTATTCTAGGTCATTTACAATACTTTGTGTGTAGCAAGTACTTAATCAATGTTTCATTTCAATAGTAATAAATAGTAAGCACCAATATTTGCAGCTATTCCTGCAAAACACAGGGAAAAAGAAATGGAGAAAGGATGACATTCCTTGGACGTCCTGTCTTCTCTTTTGGCAGGTAGACTAGTTCAATTCACTATTCCACCTCCAGAAACAGCAAAGTGTTCCTGGAGCAACTCAAATGCCAAAGTCTGTCTCTTCTAACACCGACCCCCAACCGCAGTCCCCCATGGACCAGGCCAGCTAGGGCTGAACACAATGAAGGAAAGTCCTTGAGCATACCAGCACCTACTGACCCTCAGAAATGAGAAACATATCAACACCTTCTCGGTCCCCTCTTCCCATACTGTGCACACCTCATTTTAAGTTAATTTTCAGGAGGGTGCCTTTTCTTTCCAAAATCAACTTTGATGCTCCAAGTTACTGGTTTAGTTTTGTCTTGTTTTATGGGGGGTGGGGGGGAGTAGCATGCAAACTGCCATATTTATTTAAATGAAACCAACCGTATGGTCTTTGAAATCAGTTCATGCCACATGGTACAGGGAAGCAGAGAAGACAGGTCTGCCATTCTTTGCTGTTTCTGGGCCACCTGATCGGGCAGCCCCACCTCCTAGACTTGGTCAATAAGCCCCAAATTACCCCAGCTCAATACAATTTTTTAATGAACCGTTTTTCGGACACTGTTCTCCAGGAATATATGGAAGTATAATCAAAAGGGATAAACATAAAACCTGACTAGCCATTCTAGGGATTAAGTTGTGTCCTTAGGAGTTCATTTAAAACAGGCTTTTATTACTCTTCAAGGCTGTACCTACCGTGAATCCTGCAGGCAATTTTGCTTATTTTTAGCTAATGGTAGTTTTATAGTCAAACCATTTCCTCAATCCCAGGAGAAAGACTCAGACCCACAAACTGAGTTCTTAAAGAGTGGCGTGTGCCCCCTGGACACAACACTCTTTTCCACAGCTTTTTTGTTTTGTTTTCCAATTATGAATTAACCATATGATTGAAATGAAATAATCAACAATAGAAAAAGAAGTGGTGGAAAGCTATTTAACCTAATTTTTGATGCTTTTGTGAATAAAATCCTACATACACAGAAATATCAGATGAGTACAGGTGACTTGTAAATTCAACTCACTTCACCAGTATATAGGAACACACAAGCTCCATGTGACTTACTTGGGTTTCTAACCTATGTGCTTACTGAGGACTATAAAGTGATGAAACTGTGGCTCACAGGACCAGTCTCATGACTTTACAGTATTGTAATACATACAATATCTGGCATTGATGTGAAGGTAATAGAACAGATTCTATAAGCCAGAAATAAATTAGGCTTCTATTCGATAAAATATGCTTTCAAACTTTTAATATAATTAATTCAATAAAGGAAATATGCAATGCATTAAGGACAAAAACGCTTGCAACGACTTTTTAATATGAGCCACATCACCCATCATCCCTGCATTTGATCTGGTCTTACCATAAATACTTCTTAATTTAGGAGTGCTCTTACCTCTAGGCTGAATCAGTATTGCAGCAGCCATACTACCCCCCAGCACCCCACTGTCAAATAGCCAACACCCATTGCTTCTCACCAGGCAAAGAAGAAAGAACTATGTTGAGCTCATACTGAGCAAAAACAGAAAAAGAAGAAAAACCTGGAGAGACTGTCCTGTGAAGCCATAAGCTTGGTTCTCCAATGTGGGCAGGAAAATGTCACTAGAAGTCATTTCCAAAGATGAATTCCAGGGACTTCCCTGGTGGCGCAGTGGTTAAGAATCTGCCTGCCAATGCAGGGGACACGGGTTCGAGCCCTGATCCGGGAAGATCACACATGCCGCGGAGCACCTAAGCCCCTGCTCCACAACTACTGAGCCCGCGAGCCACAACTACTGAAGCCTGCATGCCCAGAGCCCATGCTCCGCAACAAGAGAAGCCACCACAATGAGAAGCCTGTGCACCGCAACGAAGAGAAGCCCCCGCTCGCTGCAACTAGACAAAGCCTGCACGCAGCAACGAAGACCCAACGCATATAATATATATGTATATGTATAGCTGATTCACTTTGTTATAAAGCAGAAACTAACACACCATTGTAAAGCAATTATACTCCAATAAAGATGTTAAAAAAAAAAGATCCAACGCAGCCAAAAATAAATAAATTTATTTTTTTTAAAAAGATGAATTCCAAAAATATTTTCAGTAATATTATGTAAATAATCCTCCAGCAGAAGAAAAGGAGAAAATTTAAATCACTGCATAATTATTTTAGGTGAGGCATTGTACTTGGAATTTTCACATGTAATTTTATTTTATTTTTATAAAAAGCACTCTAGGGCAGAAAACACTTTACCCCTAGTTTTTAAAATGAGGATCTAAGATTCAGAAAAGCTAAACTACCCTGTCCAGGTCACACACCTACTCTTTTTATCTTACTCTAAAATCCACATCCCATTCATTCACTGGGTCCTGCCAGGCGCATGGGAGAAGCTCAGAAAGTAGTAGCTTCAAAAACAAAAAGAGTAGAAATGATGTCCCTGGGGAGGATAACGTGCTGCCTTTCACTTGCTAACTTACATGATACTTTAACATCATGTTCCAGTGATGTCTTAAAACCAGTATTATAAAGTAAAATGCAGCTTTTGCAGCTGAAGAGGCAAGACCTGATTCTATGGATTTACATTTACTCTGTTCTAAATGCCTTTACCTTCGGCTATGAACCATGCTATGCCTCAGGCCTTCTGACATCATGAAGCAACAAATAACGAGGGATCAAAAGATCAAATTCAAACATCTCAGGTCAGAGTCACGCATTTTTCAAAACAGGAACATGTTTCACAGTATGGGGTGCACAGGAGCAGCTTAAGAAAATAAAATTTATTTGAAGACTGCAAAACAACCAACAATCTCATAGGATAAATTATGGCAGCCACAGATAAGAAATCACAAATGGAATCCTCAGTTTCCTGAACGTAATTTCAAAGACATCAGTGAAAATCTCTTTGACGAGCATAAAGAAGAAATGAAAATATATACAACACACATACAAAATGCCATTTGCGTGACTAATGTAGTGCCCTGCATCATTTTTACACTTTGGGAAGCATACCACACAGATGCAACCTTTATGGTTCATTAGATAGGATGTTTAGGGCTCCCTGTAAAAAAATTGTCAGATCTTACCACCTCCCTTTTTCTCTTTTATATTTTGAAATAATTATAGATTCACAGGAAGGTACAAAAAATATACAGGGAGGTTCCACATACCCTTCACCCAGCCTCCCCCAGTGTTAACATCTTGCATGACCATAGTACAATATCAGAATCAGGAAACACATTGGTTGACACTGGTGTGGTCCACTGAGCTCCATTCAGATTTTACTGATTTTACATGCACTCATTTGTGTGTGTGTGTTTGTGTGTGTGTGTGTGTGTGTGTAGTTCTATTCAGTTGAATAACACGTTTAAATTTGTGTAACCAATCAATTTACAGAAGTGTACTATCACCACAAGGCCCTCTCAAGCTATTCATTTATAACTCCACTCACTCCACTTACAGCTTCCATCTCTAAGCCCTGACAACCACTAACTAGCTCTCCATCTGTGTAATTTTGTTATTCAAGAATTTTATATAAATGGAATCATACAGTATGTAGCCTTTTGAGATTGGCTCTTTTCTCTCAGAATAGTTCTTTTGAGATCCATCCAAGTAGTTGCATGGATCGATAGTTTGTTCCTTTTTATTGCTGAGTAGAATTCCATGGTATGGATGTACCCCAGTTTGTTTAAACACTCACCCACTGAAGGACATCTGGGTAGCTTCCAGTTTTTTGCCTATTACAATTAAAGCTGCTGTGAACATTTGTGTACAGGATTTTGAGTGAACACAGGTTTTCATTTTACTGGGATAAATAGCCAAGAGTGTAATTGCTGAGTTATATGGTAAGTAAATATTTAGTTCTACAAGAAACTACCATACTGATTTCCAGAGTGGCTGAACCATTTAACATTTTCACCAGCAATATATGAGATTTTCCACATCTTCACCAGTATTTGGTGTTATCATGCTATACATAATATATATATATATATATTTTTTTTTTTTTGCCATTTTGATAAGTGAGTAATGATATCACACTGTGGTTTTTATTTGCATTTTCCTGATGGCTAATGATGTTGAATATATTTTCATGAGCTTTATTGCCACCTGCATATACTATTTGATGAAATATCTCCAATTTTCTAATTAGATCTTTTCCTAATTAGATCTTTTGTTCTCTTCACAAGGTCTTCCACAAGGCTATTTTTTTTTATTTTGATGAAGTCCAATTTATCAATTTTTCCTTTTTATGGGAAGTGCTTTTGGTGTCAAATGTAAAAACTCTTTTTGCCCAACCCTAAATCTCAAAGATTTCCTCCTACATGCTTTTTATACACATTTTATAGCTTTACATTTCACATTTAAGTCCATGATCAATTTTCAGTTAACTTTTGTATAATCTATGAAGTTTATATCATGTTTCTTTTTTGCCTATTTTTTGTCTAATTCTTCCAGCACCATATGTTGGAAAGGTTAGCCTTCTTCCATTGAATTGCCTTGGCACCTTTTTGTCAAAAATCAGTTGGGCATACTTGTAGGAGTCTATTTCTGGGTTCTTAATCCTTTTCCATTGATCTTTGTGTCTATTCTTCCACCAGCACCACACTGTCTTTATTACTGTAGCTACACTATAAGTCTTGAAATTGGGTAGACTGATCCTTCTCACTTTACTCTTGTTTTACAGAAATTGTTTTAGTTATTCTAGGTCCTTTGCCTTTTCATATAAATTTAAAAATAAGCTTCTCTATGTCTACCAAACCAAACCCCTGCTGGGCATACCCCTTTTTATACCATTTGAGAAGTATTTACATGGGAAAATCAGGCTTGATGCACCCATCATCCAGGAGCCTCTCCCGCTGCAGGACGAAGCCTGCTGATGTTTGCCTAGTACATTTTTGGGAAGCATTTGTCAAAGAGCAGTCCAAGGACGAAGGGCATCCCTAGGGGCTTGTTGAAATGTAGATTTCCACAGCCCATCTTTTTCCTCTTATCTGCCACCTCCTTTACCTGAGCTCTTTTCTAAAAAGTTTGAGCTAAGCCTCCTTTGCTTTGGGATAATTTTAGAACTGTGTGGCCAGCAGAAAGGGTCCCTGATTAAACAGCCCAGCATATATGCAGAGTCTTCTGGGAGGTTGTGCGTGGCCTGCCCTGATCTGCAGGCCATGAAATCAGAGGGAGGTCTTTGTTACATCGAATTGTGGGTAGATAAGGGCATTAAAGAGAAAAATTCACCCTCTCTAAAATGGGAAAAAATGGAAAAAGACATTAACATGTGGAAAGAAGCTGTAGAAGATACAGCCAAATATCCAACAAGAAATGCAGTTGCTGATGAGTGTGATCATACCTGGAGAGGGATGAGGAGAAATCTCCACCAACAGGTGAGTCTCCAACTCAACCAATATGAATCTGACATAGAGGCAGGTAATGGGAGCTCTGTACTAGCAATCCTGCACTTCCTGAATCTGAGAGGAACCGTGGATTTCTGGATTTTAGCTCGTCAACGAAGGCTTATCTTAAAAATTGCATTTCTTTTGTTAGTGATATTTGTTAAAAAGAAGAAAAATACCAAACACATGGCATATAGTCAGTGATGTGTTGCTAATGTTTGACAACCAGCTCTACAGAAGAGAAAAGCCCCAATCTTTTAGTGTATTCCAATTTCCAACGTATAAACACTACCACCATGGTCAATTTCAAGCTACCAACATAATGGCACCAAGCACAGAGTTAGAAATATAAGCACTCCAGAACACCACTGTATACACAACTATTTATTTTAACATTAGAAGTTATTGGGAGTCCCTCCCATCAAGCCTCTTAGATAGCCTCAACCACCAGAGGGCAGACAGCAGAAGCAAGAAAAACTACAATCCTGCAGCCTGTGGAACAAAAACCACATTCACAGAAAGATAGACAAGATGAAACGGCAGAGGGCTATATACCAGATGAAGGAACAAGATAAAACCCCAGAAAAACAACTAAATGAAGTGGAGATAGGCAACCTTCCAGAAAAAGAATTCAGAATAATGATAGTGAAGATGATCCAGGACCTCAGAATAAGAATGGAGGCAAAGATCGAGAAGATGCAAGAAATGTTTAACAAAGACCTAGAAGAATTAAAGAACAAACAGAGATGAGCAATACAATAACTGAAATGAAAACTACACTAGAAGGAATCAATAGCAGAATAATTGAGGCAGAAGAACGGATAAGTGACCTGGAAGATAGAAGTTATTGGGTCCGTGAAACTTTTTTTGTTCCTAACAGCAAGCAATGAACATTTGGCTAGAATTTAGGGTATTTTATTGGCATCAGAGGTCATGCTGTTTATTCAATATACCTAGATAAAATACTTATGAATACCAAGTCACATCTTTTCAGTGATGACATTATATCTCACTCTCCTCCTCCTAAACCTGGTATACACAAGCTCATAATTTAACCAGGGGAACATTCATTTCAGTGGCTTCCAAAATTGTTGACCATCAGAAACACCTGGGGGTTAGTTAAGAATATAGATTCCCAGTGGAAACAACCCAAATGTCCACTGATGGATGAATGGATAAACAAAATATGGTGTATATATACAATGGAATATTATTCAGTCATAAAAAGGAATGAAATTATGATACATGCTACAACATGAATGAACCTTGAAGACATTACATTAAGTGAAATAAACCAGACACAAAAGGACAAATATTGTATGATTCCACTTATACAAGGTACCTAGAATAGGCAAATTCATAGAGACAGAAACTAGAATAGAGGTTAGCAGGGGCCGCAGGGAAGGGAGAATGAGGAATTATTGCTTAATGGGTATACAGTTTCAGTTTGGGGTGATGAAAAAGTTCTAGAAATAGATAGTGGTGATGATTGCACAACAATGTGAATGCATTTAATGTCACCGAACTATACACTTTAAAACGGTAAATTTTATGTTTTGTGTATTTTACCACAATAAAAAAAAAAAAAAAAAGGACACAGATGCCATTGGAAATTATGTTTCACTTGGTCTGGAGTGGGACTCAAGCATCTGAATATTTCACAAGCAGCCCTGGAAATTCTAAGGCACATTCAGGTTCAGGACCCCTGCATTTTACAGAAGAAGAAACCAAGGCCTGGAAAGAAATAACTTAGTGAAGGTCAAGTAACTAGAAGTGGCAGAGCAGGGAACTGATTCCAGATCTAATTCCAAGTCCAGACCCCCTTCACTTCATTCTTCAAATGACTGAGAGTCTTTACAACTATCCAATCCACAGGCGCCAAGGCACAGAAGCTCCCTGTCTAGATGCCTGAAAATATTACCCTGGCTTCTGCATTTAGCACTTCAGTGTGGTCTTGCCTCTAGAGCTTTGAAGTTGTTACCTTGCATTCAAAGCCTCATCAAGGTGGCCATCCCACAGTCTCCAGAACCCCAAATATCAAAAATTGCAAGTGTATTTTTAAATCTGATCCCTCTGCTGGTCCCAGGTATGGCTCAGAGAATGCTCAGACATTCTCAGGTAGTCAGAGGGTTGCCTCATGTGTTAAACATCGGCTGGTCGATGCCCAAGCATGTCTGCAGATAAAAATCTTGAGCCCTTTAACCACCAAGCTACTGGAAACATAATTAGATGGCTCTGGTGTAAATAAGCCCATCCGAGTAAAGGAGGCAATCAAGTTCACAAAAATACCAATGTATTTTGTTCACGTTCATTATCACATCAGTCCTAGTAAATGTCAGCCTCTCTAGCAGATAGATTTCTATGGCAAATACACATTAGTTCTCAAGGTGAGATACCTGTCAAAAAGAGAACCTAAGGGACTTCCTTGGTGGCACAGTGGTTAAGACTCCACGCTCCCAATGCAGGGGGCCTAGGTTCTATCCCTGGCCAGGGAACTAGATCCCACATGCATGCCACAACTAAGAGTTCACATGCCACAACTAAGGAGCCCACAAGCCACAACTAAAGGAGCCCACCTGCTGCAACTAAGACCCAGCTCAACCAAATAAATTAATTAAATTAATTAATTTTTAAAAAAGAGAGAACCTAAAACATTTGATCCTAAACACAAATTGTGCCAACTTCTCAGCAGACTGAAAGAGAGTATTCTCTGATCAAAGCCTGATAAGAATAGTTATAATTGTAGCATGATGGTCATCTTAAAAACAATCAGTAGCATGCGTGAACATTCATGCATCTTCATAAAAAGATATGTGTCACAAATACAGACATACTTTCAACTTTGCAGTTGCCAAACTCAAGCAGCAAATCAAAGAGACCCTAAACAGATGTTGGGGGCTTTTGTTTCAAACCACTTCTTTCCTGTAGTTTTTGATGAATCATTCCAACTTTCCACTTGGAATACCTAGCTTTATTTTCACAGTTTGATAGCCTCCAGGAAACAATGCTTAACAGAAGCCTCAGAGGAGATAAGAATGTTGGGTTTTTTGGTAATAAATTTATTTATTTATTTTTGGCTGTGTTGGGTCTCCATTGCGCACGGGCTTTCTCTAGTTGTGGCGAGGGGGCTACTCTTCGTTGCGGTGCACGGGCTTCTCATTGCGGTGGCTTTTCTTGTTGTGGATCATGGGCTCTAGGTGCGCGGGCTTCAGTAGTTGTGGCGCACAGGCTAAGTTGCTCCATGGCATGTGGGATCTTCCCAGACAAGGGATCGAACCCGTGTCCCCTGCATTGGCAGGCGGATTCTTAACCACTGAGCCATCAGGAAAGTCCCGAGATAAGAATGTTTTGATTTTAAGACATTTCGAGATGATAAGCATCACCGTGATTTCATTCCTGTAGTGAAATGTCAGACAGGAGTGGGGGAAAATCATTTTAAAGTGTAGAGCGGTTTGCTCTCCATGGTGGGCAAGTTAGAAGCAGTAACAGAGTAGTTTTCAGAGCAGCTGTAGAAAACTCGAAGCCCAATTAGAAGTGTGTTTTATATGATATTATAAAATGAAGCACATAATCATACCAAAATGATGGTAACTAGGAAATCTGAAGCCATAATTGCATATTATTTGGTACCGCTGCACAATACAGTTAAAGATCTACTAAAAATTGCATTAAGGTTATCACTAAGTCTATAAGTACTGAAATATACTACAGCCACTACCACATGAAAATACACTTAGGCTATGGTGATTTTAAGGATTTTTTTAAACCTCTACAGAATTCAGTGAAGAAACAGTAAAGTGACAGGAGCTTGGGAATGGTTTATAGACAACCAGCCATTTTTCAGCCCTACGTATCCATTTTTATTCTCTCCCTATAATTCTCATTCAACTCTTTTTAAGTTCTGCTGAATTCCAAAAAAGGACTTACGATGTATATGGCTCAACAGTATACTTAAGATGTATATGGCTCAATATACTAAATATGCAGTTGATTTCAAGAGACATGTACTAAACCAGGAAGACTGGAATTTGGTTCCAATTTTCCTCTCTTCCTCACCTTTTTCCAACATGTATTCAACTACCGTGTGCCAGGCACAGTGATTGTGGCTGAGAACACTATGGTCCCTGCCCTCACAAAACCTCTAGTTTAGTGGGAGTTACAGAAAATGAAAACACTAAATCACAGTTGTGCTTAGTGTTAAGAAGGAGAGATACTTAATTCCATGGCAAGTGGCCATGGAGGCCAGGAAGTGATGCCTAAAGTGAAAGCTGAAGAAAGGGTAAAAGTCAACTAGATGCCATAGGGTGGAAAAGCAGCCAGGAAGAGCGAGCAGTATGTACAAAGCTCCATGACCAGAAGAAGGCACAGAACACTGAGAGAAACAAAATAAAGTCTCCTAACGGCAGGAGTCCAGAACAAGGGAGGCTAGAGAGGTAAGCAGGAGCCAGACATTACAGGGAGGAAAGGGAACAGCCAAGGGTGAGCACTTGCTAGCACTTGTTGTGTGCAGGATCCATAAGATATATTCTAGCTCTAAGTGCCATTCTTGATAGATGCTTCTACCTGCCATGCATACCAGAGATGCTCTGACTATGGTTGGTAGATTCTAAGGTGATCCTCAAGACTTCCACTCCCTGATACCTCCACCTTGTGTAATCCCCAGCCCTTGAGTGTGGGCAAGACTTGTGGATGTGATGGATGTCACTACCATGATTAGGTTATACAAAGATGAAGCGATTTTACAGGTGTAATTAAGATCCCTAATCAATTTCACTTTGAGTCATTAAAGAGGGAAATTTTCCTGAGTGGGCCTGACCTAATAAGTGAGCCCTTAAAAAGAGTCCATAGGGCAGAGAGACACTCTCCTGTTAGCCTTGAAGAAGTAAGCCATTCTACAGCTACAAGGAATCAAATTCTAACAACACGAGCTTAGAAGATGACCTTGAGCCTCAGATGAAACCGCAGCCCTGGCTGACCTTGACTGCAGCCTTGTGAGACCCAGCTAAGCCATGCCCAGAATCCTAACACCTGGAAACTATGCGATAATAAATGACTGTTATTTTAGGCCACTAAGTTTTATGACAAACTTGTTATGCATCAATAGAAAATAAATAGACTGGACATTGGTAGCTGAAGGAAGCTCTGTCAGGCTGGTAGCCATCGAAGAGGATTCCCATGTTTTTTATATGGATGCCAGGTCCACACCTGATTGCAACACTTTGCATATGATATGACAAGGGACCAGGACCACCATTCTCCTCTGTCACAATGAGGAACATTCTCAACTTGCCCACTTCAGAAAAGTAAAAACTGATGCACCCCAAGTCAGCAGCTAGCCTCGGAAATCTAATCTTCTAACTTAAAGGCAATCACAAACTCTTCACTTAAACTGTCTTCCAAAATCCCATGGAGTCTAAAACACTGAGGCTGTTAATAGAAGGACTGAAGCAAATTTTACAGAGAAAGCAGATCTCTCTTTTAAGTTTTCTTACTAGTTTTAACAACAAAAACAGGTTTTGTAAAGTATGATTTTAATGTTAACAAGATCTTTTCAAACAAATAGGGTCTTTTTTAAATTTAAATGCCAAAATAGCCTGGTTTATATTATAGGAAGCCAATGTATGAAATATAACATTTTATATATCTTTTTTCAGTTAAAGAAAAGGAGGGAGGAAAACAAATCCCTCAAGTTATTGGTTTTTTCTCGTCTTTAAAAACATATTAACGAACTCCACTCAAATTTGGGGGGCTGAATAGGTAAAACTAGTTATACTGTTAAAGGTTAAAATAGTTATAGCTTACAATATACACGCAGGCATCTCATAATCTAACAACTTCAAGAAACACGTCAAGAATTCTCCTAAGCTCAAAATCATGGTAAAAATAACAGTGGCACTGGAATTGAGTAGCTCCGTGATGGGAATGTTTTTCAGAGTAATGTAATTTCCTAAGATGTTTTAAGTGATAGGTTAGAGTCTCAGCATTAAAGCAGCTAGGAGTAAAGCTGCTGGAGACTGCTTTTTGTATGCATAGACTGACTCTGGAAGGATTCTCACAAATCCAGTAAATGGTTATCTCCAGGAAAGGGTACAAGGTTGCTAGGGTCGAGAATAGGAAGAAGCCTTACTTTTACTATAGATGTTCTTGTGTATTTTTTAAATAAATTTATTTATTTATTTACTTTTGGCCGCGTTGGGTCTTCGTTGCTGCGTGCAGGCTTTCTCTAGTTGCGGCGAGCGGGGGCTACTCTTCATTGTGGTTTGCGGGCTTCTCACTGCGGTGGCTTCTCTTGTTGTGGAGCACGGGCTCTAGGCGCTCAGGCTCAGTAGTTGTGGCTCGTGGGCTCTAGAGCGCAGGCTCAGTAGTTGTGGCGCATGGGCTTGGTTGCTCCGTGGCATGTGGGACCTTCCCGGACCAGGGCTCGAACCCATGTCCCCTGCATTGGCACGTGGATTCTTAACCACTGTGCCACCAGGGAAGTCCCTTTTGTGTATTTTTAATTGTATGAATGCATTATCTATCAAAAATATTTTATGAAACCAGGCATACACATACATACTCACAAAAGAGTAAAGCTCATATGAATTGTCTCCCTGGGGCACTGCAGTACAGTCATGGATACTGAAGAGGAAAAGAAAGTAATTTTAGGGGTTCCCCAAAAAAGTCAATTAGTAAGAAAAGCCACCTCCTCCTAAGCCACATGTTGTTTCCAATACCTCCACAAAGCTTCTTTGCCCATGTACTTCCTCGGAAATTGCTGGTCCACCCACAGTATAAAAGTCCATGGAGGGAGAAGGGGTGTGACACAGATGAAACTGATGCAGGCAAAACTGATGCCAGTGTCTCTCTCACTCCTTCATTTCTGGAGCCCTCCTAATTCTCCAGGTCTTTCCTCCCTCCTTCTTATCTCATAGGCGGTGTATGTGTTACCAGGCAGAAGAATGGAGCATTTGGAGTCTGAGCCCTGCTACCTCTGAGCAACTGTGGGATCTTGAAAAACATCACTTCCCGTCTCTAAGCATCTCTGTTTCCCCATCTGTTAAATCAGAACAATAATAACCACCACCTCAGGGGTGATATAACATTATCTATGAAAACCTAAAGACTGGGGTTTGTCTATTCCAAAATATTCTCTAAATCTAGTTCACAGTACAGTTTAAATGACTGGTAGAGTATTAACCTTAAGGCAGGTCATTCCTTACTTGGGATGTGAAACCTGGGACAAACTGCATCCGGGTCAATCATACATAATAACTACCAGAGATTTTGGTGATGTCTAAAAGGAAGGAAAACAGAGGTTGGGGAAAGAGCTGCTCTTTTGTTTGGGCAGCAGACAATGCACGGTTATAATTGCTAAAAGAAATCTGGTTAAAAGCAAACAACCAGATTGACACATGCATGGAAAAACTCACGGTTATTCCATCTTAAACCGTGTAAACAACAGGACAATTTATTCTGTCAACATAGGGGGTGTAGTTTTGGTTTTTTTTTTTTTTAATTAATTAATTAATTTATTTATTTATTTTTGCTGTGTCGGGTCTTCATTTCTGTGCGAGGGCTTTCTCTAGTTGTGGCAAGCGGGGGCCACTCTTCATCGCGGTGCGCGGGCCTCTCACTGTCGCGGCCTCTCTTGTTGCGGAGCACAGGCTCCAGACGCGCAGGCTCAGTAGTTGTGGCTCACGGACCTAGTTGCTCCGCGGCATGTGGGGTCTTCCCAGACCCGGGCTCGAACCCGTAGTCCCCTGCATTGGCAGGCAGATTCTCAACCACTGCGCCACCAGGGAAGCCCTGTAGTTATTTTTTTTTAAGTTTTTTTAAATGTTCATTCCTATATATGGTAATCGGCTGGCTCCCTACAAAACAGCCACATAGCAATATTCTGAAAGGCACTGTCATCTTCCAAGTCATTCTCGAAGCAAAAGGAGAAGCGGCTCCTGATTTGTGACCTTGTACTGCTTTAAAGGCAAGCTATAATTAATAATACTCAATCTTTTACCATTATTCATAGCTCTATTTTACTTTGGTCAGCACTTGGTCTCTATAAATGAGCCCAATCCCCTTAAAATTCTCCAGGCATGTTTTGCTCCCTAACTATTTACCAGAACCTAGGATGGTTGTCCAGTTTTAGAAATCAGTGTGCAAATATTTATATTTTGCCTCTTTCCTTTCATTTTGAGACATCATAGGATCTTTTTAAATCAAATATAAAAATTAAACTATTAAACAACCCATGGGATCACAACCCATAGAAAAATGAGACAAGGCACAGAGAAATCAAAGACAAGAAAAGATTGTGGAATATAAATCCCACTTGATAAATGAAAGACTATTTTCTTGTATCTTTCATCAAAGTATTGTGGACAATTAATATTTTATGCTCTGTATGAAGAAAGAGGATGGAATTTGACCTATAAATGTTTGAAAAACACCTTATTTGTTTATTATCCACTAATAACAAACATATATTCAGATAACAAGTACATGATTGTTCATGAAAGAACCCCAAATTAAAGGGTGATTCTCAGTCCAAGTAAATACAGAAAAGCTGCCAAAGCCGTCTATTTGACTCTCAATGATCTCATTTGTTTTCATCAAATAATATTGAGATTTTTCAAATTAGATTATCTTTTGCCCAGTTATTAGGCTATTTGGATTAAAATGTATGACAATTATTAGCATAAAATAATCTGAAAAGTACACTGAAACACTTGCTTGAGAAGAATAAGTTATAATTTACTTACTTTTTTGTTTGAAAGAATAATCTGGCTTCATAAAAGGTAAGAACAATTTGGTAAGCAGTGCCAGGTATCCCATAAATACCTGGCATGGGATCAGTAAATACTTGTTGAATGAATGAATGAATGGAACATATGAGCAATCTGATTGAAGCAAACAAGAACACAAATGTCTATACACACACACACACAACCTTCCTAAAAATCCTTTTGGAAATATGAGTTTTCATATTTATGTCTCAGCAGATTTACTCTACTGCTTCCTTTTCAATACCAACATCTTCTTCAGAGGAAAATAAGCAGAAGTCATGATAGGATCCTTCATGCTTTTGTCTGACCCCCCTCACCCTCCCCTAAACAATCAACTAACAAAAACTTCAAAGCCCAGGAAATGGTGTTTTAACAAGTGCCCTAGGTGATCATGAGTGGTGGGCAATGCCTAAGAACTATTCCATGCCTTTGTGTGGATCATGACCTTCACCTGGGAGCTTCCCACAAACAGCTCTCTTTGGATGTGATGAACTCCTTCTTGATCACAAAAATGAGTTGCCTCTTCTGGAAAGCCTTCCCCAGCACACTCCCCTTGCCCTCTGCACTCTGGCACACCTTCCCTGGAGAACTTCCCCCGTTGGATGGTATTGTTTTGTCCCTCCAGTAGAGCAAGCTCCTTGAGGGCTTGGATACCCTCTGGTTGATCTTTGCATCACTAACACCTTGGCAAATGAGTGATTTAAGTTCTCTGAGCCTTCGGTTTCCTCATATATAAAATGAGAAAGACAGAAATGCCCCTGATGTTGTGAGGACTAAGTGGTGAGCATAAACCAGCTAACCCAGTATCCAGCACTGGGGGGAAACACATCCCTTTGGGACTACTATTATGAAGGTAACAGGTGAGGATAAAGGTTTTAAAATCAACCAGACGAGTCACACCTCACCACCCACAGGGCTTCAACAACACTAAGTGGAAAAGCAAATGCCACGGCTTTCTCAAAGGGTCAAAGCTCTTGGTAAATACAAGCAGGTTCCACTTTTCATCACACCAGAAGGTGACCAACATATAGAAGACCTTGTTTTCCTGTAGGAACAATATCATCACTGAGCCTGGCCTCAAAACAAAGAATAGGAATGATCCTTAAAGACCCATAGAGAATGAGCATAGTCTTTACGGATGTAATAAATATAAACTTCTGTAATTATTTAAAGGAATGAAATGAGACTCCACATAATTACAAATAAACTATGAACACTAATTACAAGTGTTCCCAAATATACATCAGTACACATAGAATATAGATATAAACATAAGCGTAAATTAATATGGGAATTTTAAATGGCCCAAATTTCTTAAGAGACTGTCCAAGAAAGAATGAGCTGATGATATGCCTTCTTCTCTTTGTGCTTTCCCCCTATTGGAAGTATCAAAACAAAAAGTAATAACTTCAGAGAGTCTTCAAATTCCTCAAATGTGAAGTATGTTTGATAACTGAGATGATGAAAATGAGGATGATGATATTTTCTCATTGAAAAATCATTCTTAGAAATAAGAGGCATGTAAAACAGTCCCCCTTTCTTCATCTAGCCTATATTCTAAACTTAGTTGATTCTGTTACGGCAGTTCAGTTCATTGGGCGAAATTTTGCAAAAATACCACCATTCAAGTCTTAATTTGTTGACAACTGTCAGTGCTTTCTATATTTCATTGAAAAACAAAAAAGAATTGCTGACCCTCAGTTAGGTTCTTTAAAAGGAACTTGATACCATTTCTCACAAAACCACAAAAAGGGGAGGAAAATATCCCTTGTAATATGGGAGAAACCCAGAACAGGAAAGAATTGGGATAGGAGTGTGCACGTGGCAGTCTCAAATAAAGAGTTGGCTATATGGGCAGTGTATGGGCAACATGGCTATATGCGCAAGTTAAGGCAAAAGCAGCTGATTCGCCTAAATGTTGCTATGTGTAATACCAACTTCTCCTCTAGTCTATCATAATCTTTTAGGAAGAAAGGCTTGAAAACTCTCAAAGGAATAGGAAAGGAGACTAGCCTTGCCTCTTTTGGAGGCCGCTGAGTAAGGTCCATTACAATTTAACTTGTGCACGCCTCTCCCCACAGCACTTTGATTTCCAGGTCTGTCTTTGAGCATCAGACACACAGGGGCACAACAAGAATGGCAAGTTGGTTCCCCGTAGCTTGGCATAAAACTGAAAGTCTAAACGTCTATCAACAGGGAGATGTTAAATAAATTATTGTACGTCTGTGCTATGGGATCCACACAACTAAAAAGCATGAACTGGCATGGGAAAATTCCTAAATCATATTAGTGTAGAGATATTTTTAAAAAGCTAACTGTGAAAGAAAAATTACTATTTAATTTCACTTATGTAAAAATAAAACCACACATACAAAATTACACATATATATAAATGTGTGTATATGTAATAAACTGGAAAAGGTCTGGGAAAGACACAATAAATTGATAACAGTTGTTATTTCTGAAAAGAGTGGGTTTTTGTAGCTCAGAAAAGACTTTACTCCCTTGTTTAAATTTTTAGTATGATAATGTATTGATGCAGTAGTGAGATAGCTACTACATCAATAGTTAAAATTAAAAATAAAGTTAAAATTGAAAATAATTATGCTAAGGAAGGGAAAGAGGAAGAGAAAGAAGTTGGAAAAGAAAAAAAAAGTTTCAGCAAATGATGGGAGGTCCTTTGCCAGTTCTTGGGGCTCAAGTCCCACCACCCTCCCCGCCGTTTATTTACACAACTGAATAACTAGGAAGAGTTTTGATAACCATTCACCAGCACTTCAACATTTGAGTTACATTTTCTTGGTCATTATCTACTTTTCTTTCTCTCTTATACCATCATTCTAATGATTAAAAAAATTTCAAAATAGCAGGAGAGCAAAGGATCACAGCCTCACAGCTACGAGGGGCAAAGAGATTTCACCCCAAAGATGCACTGACCAGGGCAGATATCGACCAAGAGCCTCTCACAGATGTGCTTCTCATTCCTTCATCAGAAAGACCCACCTTCTCTCTTCCTTTCCTTTCTTTACCTGGTAGCAGTGGTTCTCAAGCCTCAGCCCCCATGAGAGTCCCGGTGGTGACCTGAAAATGTAGACTCACGGGACCGAGGGCAGAGCTTGTGATACAGCAGGCCTGCAAGCCTAATGATGAGACCAGTCTGTCCCCCATCGCTGTCATTTACTACCTCTGTCGCCTTGGGGCTCTCAGTGCCACCACTTCATGTGTAAAACGGGGCTATGATAGTACCTCCCTGAGTAGGCTGTGAGGATCCAGTGCCTGACTCTGCATAAGGACTATATATACGTTCGAGCCCCTGCAATTTTGATGAAGATGATTAGGATCTCAGTTACTACTGTTATTGGGCAAGGCCCAGGAAGCTGCATTATCATAGGTAAGTCTTTGGTCCACTGCATTTTGAGAAACACTGCTTACACTCACAATTCCCTCAGGTAAGAGGAAGAACAAACAACCACAAACAATACTCCAGCGAAACTCAAAGCAACTAACTTGGACTACTGCTGCATCCAGTTAGCAATACTAGATTTCCCCTTCCCGTGTGCCTGCTGATGGTAGAAAGGTTTTCTAGAAGGGGAGTCTTTGCTGGGAAGCCTGGTAGGCCCAGGCCCTTCACCCATTCTGCCAGGTTAGGTACGTGCTGTGCTCACCTTTACAAGAGGGCGGATCTGTCTGGTGACCAGCTTTAAAAACAGCATAAGGTGGTACCTCTGAATGCAAATGACTTTCAAAATACAGGAGAATTAAGTCCATCAGCTCTCCATTCACCATGCGTTAACTAGCCGGAGGGGCTTTGAGGTCCCTTCAACGCCCTGAATCCGCTTCCTGGACCCGCCCCGGAAGCAGAGGAGGGGCCTCGGGTCCGCAGGCCGGAAGCCCTGGAGGGAGGAGCCCTGGAGGGAGGAGCCCCGGAGTCGCGGGCGGAAGTCGGTGTGGCCCCGGTTGATGTCCTGCATCTCCCCTCCCCTCTCTTCCTACCGGTTGGCGCTGGTCGCTGCCAGCGCGGCACGGGGTCCCCGAGAGTAAGAGCCGCGGTGGCTGTGGACCGGGAGCGCCCGCGGGTGTTCCAGGCCCTTCCCCTGCCAGGCACAGAGCGCCAGGTCTGTAGGAACAGGGTGCGAGTCCTGGCTAGCCATTGCAAACTTTTTGTGACTTAGTGCAAATCGTTAAGTCAGTTCCTCATCTGTAAAATGGGCTTCGTATTACAGATTTAGCACAGTCAAATAAATGTATGCGTCGACCGCAAAACAAACAAACAAAAAAAATTGACCCTGAGATAATCTTGCCTGGACATCATTCTGCTCTAAAATAAAGTATTATCAACAAACTCATTACTACGACTCCTCACGCAATCATTCTAAGTAAAAGTTAAAACCACCAGTGTTAGCACTGACCACGCCCGTTGGAAGAGGGCTTACGAGAAGCACAGCTGCCGCGGTTGTCTCAGTATCTGCTCCACACTGAGGATTTGCTGCTGTCCTTGTTCCACTGCGTGATCAGAGGACACGAGATGGGGAGGAGAGGTTTACCCAGATTCCTTGGGAGGCCAAATCCAGAGTGGTTTCTGGGTTCACACCAAGATCTCCTCTCTACCCAGGCAATGCTCTTGATCCTCCCTTTTTGGTCGTTATTCCTTTACTGCACATGTTCTTTGGTTTCAGCTTCTTGTACTTACCCTTGCCCAATGCTAAAATCCAGGGTATAACCTAAATGCCCAGGAATGGAGAAATGACCCAATGAATGTTGGTACATTCCCACGCAGATTCTTATGTGCCCATTAAGGACAGTATTTCCAAACAAGTTGAGAAGATGTTATGCCCTGATGTTAAGTGGGAGAAGAAAAAAAAAAAAAGCAAAAAAACCCAGAAATAACACAATTCGATAGTAAGATGTCAACTAGGTAAACACTTCGACGTGGGAAAAAAATACAGAAAACATATATCAAATATTAACTGTTGTTACTTCTGGGTGGTGGGATTATGAGTAATTTATTTTCTGCTTTTCCACAGTTTAGCCTATTTTTAAAAGCTTCTTCTATGAGCATATGTAACTATTCTAATCAGAAAAACATAAATAAACCAGTGCAAATACAACTGTGTCCCTTAAAACCCAGGAGACAAAAACTGTATTATGGAGTGGAAATAGAGAAAATGAAGGGGGGCATCTTAAGAGCCCCCTCTACAGCCTGACAAGTCAGCACTTTTCAGGAGTCTCTCTCAGGAAGGTCCACCTCAGGGCAGGCTGGGGATTCTGATCTCCCCCAAAAGGCCTGGACTTTACTGTCAGAAAGAGAACTCAGGGCGCTGAATTCACTGGTCTATTCTTGGGTCCAGTTTAATTTGAAGAGACTTTATCATCTTTTTTAATTTTATTTATTTATTTATTTATTTATTCTTGGCTGTGTTGGGTCTTCGTTTCTGTGCGAGGGCTTTCTCTAGTTGCGGCAAGCGGGGGCCACTCTTCATCGCGGTGCGCGGGCCTCTATCGCAGCCTCTCTTGTTGCGGAGCACGGGCTCCAGACGCGCAGGCTCAGTAGTTGTGGCTCACAGGCCCAGTTGCTCCATGGCATGTGGGATCTTCCCAGACCAGGGCTCGAACCCATGTCCCCTGCATTGGCAGGCAGATTCTCAACCACTGCACCACCAGGGAAGCCCGAGACTTTATCATCTTAAGCTCAAAAAGAGTACTCATGAAATGTATTTGTCACAAGTATCCCTTTCCCTTGGAAGATTAGGATGATCAAAGGACAGAATGATGATAAAGGAAACAGCAGGACAAGAAGGCAAGTAGGTTACACACTACAGCAACCCAAAGTGCCCTCCTGTGCTACGGTTAACGGGAAATGAACCTAATGCCTTGGGCATGGTTCCTTCACACATCCTGCTTCCACCCTGTAGCATCCAACTCATCTCTCACTGGCGAGGCAGCCTTGCAAGATGAAGATGGTAAATCAGCCGTTAAAAAAAATAAAGAATTAAATAGAAGAGGTTCTTTAAGGTGAATCAATGATAACTTAGACACACATTGGCTCAGTAATGTATTCTTTTCTTTCTTTTTTTATTTTATTTTATTTATTTATTTATTCTGGCTGCATCGGGTCTTAGTTGCGGCACGTGGGATCTTTGGTGAGGCATGCGGGATCTTCTGTTGCAGTGCGCGGGCTTCTCTCTAGTTGTGGCGTGCAGGGTTTTTGTTGTTTTTGTTGTTTTCTCTCTCTAGTTGTGGCCCGCAGACTCCAGGGCACGTGGGCACTGTAGTTTGCGGCACGTGGGCTCTCTCGTTGAAGCTGGCAAGCTCAGTAGTCGTGGTGCTCAGGTTTAGTTGCCCCGAGGCACGTGGGATCTTAGTTCCCCCACCAGGGATCGAACCCACGTCCACTGCATTGGAAGCCGGATTCTTTACCACTGGACCACCAGGGAAGTCCCAGTAATGTATTCTTAATTGGAATTACTTTATCTGACCATCAGCTTGGGAGACTCCTAAGAAATTACTATTTCAGGTCTTGCATCAATAGCTCTCAGAAGTCACGTGAGTAAAACATCTGCCTCCCAACTCCGTAGGAAAGAGATGAGAAGTAAATGGCTGATTTCTCCTGCTCCAAAAGGCTTCAGAAGATGCATTTTTATAGTCAAGTCCATCAGGTATTTACAGAGCACCTACTATATTTATATTAACCGAGAAATGTTTGCATGCCAGGCACTTTGCTAAACACATTGACTGTGTCTCGCCATTAGCTCCCTCCGACACAATTATTATCCTCATTTAACAGGAGAGGGAACTGGGGTAGAAAGAGGTTCCATGTCTCTACCTGCTCAAGTGAAAACCTTGGGGTATTAGTTTCTCAGGTTGCTGTGACAAATTACCACCAGCTTGGAGGCTTAAGACAACAGAAATGTATTCTCTCACAGTTCTGGAAAGTAGAAGTCCAAAATCAAGGTGTTGGCAGGGCCATGCTCCATCTGAAGCTTCTAGGGAAGACCCCTCCTGGCCTTTTCCCAGCTCCTGGTAACCCGAGGCATTCCTTGGCTTGGGGCAACACAACTCCAACCTCTGCCTCTTATTTATTTATTTATTTATAGACTTAAACATTATAGTTTAAGTCTATAAATAGTAACTATAATAACTATAGTTACTCACAAACAACTTGGCATTAATCCTTGACGTGTGGATTTCATATAATAGTGTGCGTTGTAAAGTTCAAAGTCCTCCTTGAGCGTAGAGACTTGTGGGTTGTCACTAGAAATGGCGCTTTAGTTTACTTGGTTTCTATGGAGCTCCTTTTGAGAGCTCTACAGAAGGGAGCCTCCCCTTTGTAGCTCCAAAAAAGGATATTCTTCTGTGGGGGTAGAAATCACCTGGTCAAGATCTCTTTCAGAGGTTCCCACCCAGGCTGCACATTAAATCTCCCGGGAGCTTCTTCAAAAGACAGATGCCTTAGCCCCCCTCCCCAGGGCAAGTGAATCTGAATCTCAGCAACAGAGCCCAGGCGTCTATACCTGCCCCTCTTGTTATACAGCCACGTTCTCTGTGTGTCTCTGTCTGCTCTTCATATAAAGACACCAGTCATATTGGATTTGCAGCCACCCTAATCCGGTATGACCTTATCTTAACTAATTACATCTCCAAAGATCCCATTTCCAATTAAGGTCACATTCTGAGGTTCCTAATGGACATGAACTTTTGGGGAACACTCTGCAACCCAGGATGCATCTTCAGGGTGAGAAATCTCTTTGCAACCCAGGACTGTTGGATTTGGACTTGGCAGTGTGACTCCGGAGCCCACATCCTGAACAACTGTGCTCATTTTGACCTCTGCGGGACCACACTGCATACACTGACATACACTAGGTGACATCAGAGCGTGACCTGGCTCCTGTCCTGAGGAGCTGAGGATCTACTGAACACAAACAAGACAATGAAAAAGCACATCACTGAAGTATCTGTGTGAACTTCTGGATGCCATGGAAACTTAACCAGGAGAGTGACGGATGAGGGCTGGGGGACCTTGAGCACAGGCAGCATCTGGGCAGGTTGGAGGAAAGACCTGAGCTAAGGCAGAGGCAACCTAGAACAGTGTGTTTGAGAGAGACAGGCGCGCCGGAGGGCCACAGGAGATGGGGGTGGAGTAAGGGCGTTTTAGAGATGCTTCAAAGACAAAGGGAAGGACTTAGATTTAATTTGGAAGGAAAGAAAAAACTTTAATAGGGACCAAAATGATAAAAATTGGTCTAAAAGACTCCTCTGGCAGAGCTGGGCAGGGCGAGCGTAGAGCCTGGAAAAACTGAGTGTTGAAACTTCGTGAGAGAACAGGCTTGCGTGCGTGTGTACCAACCTGCAGAGGCATCATGTTTACATCTCTTCTGTGGCATTTTAACAACTTGCCTTAGAAAATAAACCAACGATGCAGATGCTCACCATACTTTCATCCCCTACTAGGAGGACCCCCCCTTACTACCAACTCCCCAACACTCACACACACAGCAGCTTCTCTCCCAACACCCACTTGCACCCCAGCCAAGAGCTGAGTGAAGAGAAAGGTGAGAGAAAGAGAAATTAAAATGCCTGCAGGAACAGCCAAAAAAGGCAGCCAAGACATAAATTACCTTTGCACCGCTCGCAACAGGCTCCCCTCTGCTTGATGGCGAGGGCACAGTCTCTCGACAGCACTGGGCACTTCTCTCTCTTACAGGTCACTTCCTTGTTCTAGGCAAAAAGGACAAGAAACATTTGAAATCAACTTCAAAACAGAATCCCCAGAATCCTAGCACATGGCTGAGGTTTTCCTAGCTTCCCTCTTCCTATCTTGCCTTCATCTTGGCGAGAAAACTCTGTGATAGCAAATGAGATTTTGCTCTTTCTGGAACAAAAATATCCTTCCAGGAATAGATTGAGATTAGGGGCAGATGAAAGGGGATGAAAAGTCCCTTCTTTACCAGCCAATTTAACCTAGATAACCAAACTCCGAGAGAGAGAGGCTTTCTCCCGCCCTGCTCTAAGGTTTCTTTTCAGTACACACTATAGAAATGATAATATTTGTGTAAATCATATTTTGCCCATTGGGCTACCTGGGCCAGGACTGCATCGTGAGAACAAAAATATTTGCACATGGCCATCCAACAATCCTTAATAGTAGAGTGAATTAAAATGCAGCAATCTAAAGTTCCAACTCAAATAATGACAAAGTTGAGTATTGAATCGGCTCAGTAAGAGAAAAAATAATATTCCCTATGCCAAGCAGAGACACAGGAGTCAGTGTTTTATAGCTGTGGGACAGCTGCATTATATTAGCACTTATGCTAATGACAGTGTGGTGAGCATTTGCATCTTTGGTTTTATCCTGAAAAGTTAGCTGTTAAAATGACCTCAAGAAGATCCAAATATGATGCATATACCTGTTTGGAGAACAGGATGCACATGGACCAAAAATACTATGTCACAACACTTCAACGAGATTGGAGCTGTAACAAGGGTCTACTAAATGCTAGGTGCTGTGGCTTTCATTCCTATTAAAATGCTGTGAGATAAGTATTATCACTATCTCTTGTTTATAAACAGGAAAACTGCTGTTCAGAGAAGGTCTATGACTTTTTCAAGATCATACAGCTTTGCGGTGGCAGAGGTGGATTTCAATATTGAGCTCACAAATGTGTACAATGCCCACGCCCTACCCTGAGTTAAGGCTGGGATGACCACACTCATTGCCTGATTTAGGGAGAGATCAGAGAGGAGCAACTGACCAGCCCTCTGACCTCGAGATGAATTCAGAACCCTCCTGGAATATGTGCAGGAGAAATCCTGACTCAGCCCTGACAATGACCTTGGGAAGATTCACAAGTGTAACCAGTATGCTTCAATGTCAAGAGTAAGGAAGATCTCCCCATTTCTATTCCAGCACCAAGGAGGGGTGTGAGGGGGTGAGGGGTGTGAGAGTGTTTAAGTGTGTGTGTGTGTTGGGGACCTGGGGTCCAAGCTGAGCCCATACACCAAATTCTAGCTCTAAAGCAGTTCTCAGATAAAACATGTCACCTTCTGTGCTGCCCTCCAGTTCCCTAGGAGTTGCAGAGCCCCTCAAGATGTTCCCAGGGTCTAATTCTAAAATGAGTCCAGATTGTCATCTCCTCCCTTTTTGAATGAGCAGAACCTCTGAGAGTCCCAGAACCCCACTCCCTCCAACTCACCAATCACCCCACCCCCCTCAGAGTAAGGTATATGGAGCCTGGGGACGGGTGAGCCTCGCCATTCCAACAGCTCTATTTCTACACAGTCTTGTTGTCTCACTGCGCTGATGGCTTTGCAAGGCCACTGAAGCATGGGAATAATGAGCCCACCCCGATCGGTGCTGCTCAAACGTCCCCACGTAGAAAATGGCCATCATTACCGAGGCCAATGTGGTAAACACACAGATGGGGCCGTCCCAACACCTGCCTGGCCACTCAAAGAGCGAGCATCAGTTCTTAGCCACTGTACCCACTCCTGCAGGGCTGGTGTGCAGACCTTCTGTTTTTTCGTTTATTGGTTATTGGTGTCTGATTGTAAGGTGTGGTTGACCTGAGTAATCCAGTCTCCTTTTCTTTCCCCCTTTTCGGTGTGTGTTATGTGATAAAGGTTCTCATAGGGCTAATCTCACTGACTCCTTAAAATCCCATGAGGCAGTGATCCTCACCCTTGGCTGCTAATCAGAACCCGTGTGCAGTTCTTAACAAAGCCTGGCACTGTCTCCCATTCCCTGAAGCTCAGATCTGATTTATCTCAGGACCAGGCTCCCCAGGTAATTCCAGTGTGCAGCCCAGGCTGAAAACCACCGCTGTACGGGGAGCGTTCTTAGTACCAGCGGGGCTGAGGCGGGCTCGGGAGCTGTCCACAGTCCCGGAGTGAACAGCTGCCTGCAACCTGAACCCAGGTATCCTGGCTCCGAGCCCTGCAACTCTCCTTCCCTCACCCTCTCTTCATAATAATGGTGGCATCATGACTCACTGTAAGTCATGGCCCTTTGATTTATGTTCATAGTTTTTTCTTAAATACAAACGTAATACACAGTTATGGTCACAATTCAAATGAAAGAGGTACATTCTTAAAAATTTTTGCCTTTTGCCACCACCAGAGTAATCGAGAACAACGATCAGGTGTCTGTGCTGCTTGGCATTATGAACAGTGACTTAGCTTTGCAAAGTGCAGTTACTCGAAGCCATAGTTTGATACCAGCTGCCCCACCCAGGGCGTTACCTCAGAGCATCTGTTACCTCGGCTTTACGCCTTCAGCAAAGCTGGCTGCAGCCTTAAGGAAAAGCCACCCCCCAGCCCCCAAGTGCATCTCCTCTCTGAAAGGAAGACTCCTCAGACACAAGGAAGTAAAAACTCTAACAGTAGTCAGAGTGGGTGTGAAGTCAAAATTTGGGGTCTCATGTATAGGAAGACACACAGTCTCTTACATATAGGAATTCTTTGCTAAATTAGAAACCTAGCAGCCAATCAAAATCCATAGCAAGATCCCAAGATCCATAATAAGTAGCTTGTAATTATAGTTCAGCAGAAAATTTATTTCAACCAGATGCTTTGTAGATTCACTTCTGGAATTTTTTGTGTACTCACACACACACACACACACTCTCGCACAGAGAGCGTAAACCTAAACCTTAGCTGTAGGTTTAGTGAGATATTTTTCCCCCTTCTGATAACACTTGGAGTTTTTTTATGTCTACCAAGGGTCACGCTGGTACAGAGCTGCCAGACCTGATCATTTCCCAGCTGCCTGCTTGCATGGGTATGGAGCACAAGCTCAGAATCCCAGGCCCTCAAAGAAAGAAAGAAAAACGTCAGAGAATTGCTGGTGAGAGGCTGATTCCTCCATCTTCTTAATTGAGTCCAGCAGCTACAGAGTAAATTCAAGCACAGGTTAATTAAGACCACTCACTTTGCTTTCCCTGATTTTGTCAAGAGGCAAAAACACTGGTCTTCAAGCCAACAGCTCTGGTGAGAAGGGGCACATGCAAAGCCGTGCCTTCAGGACTCCCTCTCCACTGGCTACCTCATCCCCACGTGCACCAAGTGTCCTCTGCTCTTACTCAAGGTCACGGCTCCTTCGGTTCACGTTTTCCTTCACAAAATGTTTTCTGACACTGACTCACACTTACTGAACACTTTCTATGTATCAAGCTCTGTGCTAAGAATAGTATATGCATTATTTCACAAAAAAATTCCACATCATCTCCATTTTACAGATGAGGAACCAACATTGGTAAACTTGCCCAGGTCACACAAGAGGCAGATCTGGAATACAAATAGAGTTCCGACTCCAAAGGCACGTGCTTAAATGCTGCACTTTGCTACTTCCCAGCATGCGGGATACACACAAGAACTAAAGAATGTCATAGTCCTAAGGCCCCAGGAGAGATTAATACCTTCCAGGTGGTTCCACATATGTGAAATGAGCTCTCTAACAAGAGCTGAATAACTCCAAGGAGCTGTGTCATCACCAACCATGGGAAGGTCTACAAACACCAGCTGTTTTCTGGTAACAAGGAAAGATGCACTATTTTGTATATTGATAGGTATCTATGCTTATCACACCTCTGACAGCCAGACTCACATCCCCACGCAAATTTTCCCCAAGATTCTAGCCTGAGTTTGAGTCTCCCCAAAATTAAGCCACAGAAATGGTGGTAAAAATGCTCTGGAGGAAAATATCAGAACATTCTTAAAAACCAACCTAGCCTGTGCCTACGAGTAATAACTACCATCACATTTTTCATTCTCAGTCTCTGTCTCTCCATGTTTACCACTTTCTAGGGTCAGCCAGCCTGTGATTTACCTGTTGTCAAAGGCATCTGTCTGCATTATTTCCTCCTTTCAGAAAGACCAAATATATCAAAATTCAAAACACAGCCTCTGGGGGCACATGAAATGAAGTGCCAACAAACAAAAAGAAAAGAGGGGCATAGGGAGTAATAAAGAAAAAAACTTACATGGCTGGCAACAAAGCTCTATAAGGATGCGAGCCAAACCACAGCTCCGGCCGCAGCCAAGTTCAAACAGGATTCCAGCAGCCAGCTTGCTGTATCTAAGATCTGCCACTAGATGGCAGCACAGAGTTCCCTGCGCTTAGGAAATGTGCCAAGAAACCCGCCAGTGCCTCCTGAGCATTTTTCAGTGTCTGGCATGGAGGGAAATGATCTGTCACTGATTTGGCGGGGTGGTGGGGGGGCTGGTTAGAGAAGATAGCAAATTGCCATTGTGAGATTTTCCTGTTTGCTTTTCTCAACGAGAAAAAAAAAATGTTTTTGAGATGCTTTTGTTTTATTTCAAGCCAATGTCTTGAAGATATTTTTTTTCTAAGATTCTTCCAGGCGCAATCCTATTATGGACTATGGAAAGTATTACCTGACCTTTCATTTATATTTAAACATAACAATAAAATAAAAAATCTGGAGAGGACAACACAGCAGCTGATATGATGAGAGTGATCAGGGAGAAATGTCGGCTGGCAGATGCTGTATTTCTAGACTATGAAACAGCAACACAAATCTCTTGAAATAAGAGGGAAAATGAAAATACCTGGTGCCTTGCCTGCTGATCCTTCATGTGATTAGCCATATTAGGAAGGTGGCAGACCACATGAGTCTCTTCCTCTACAAGATGGTGTTATTTTCCTTCCATCCTTGTCTTTTATGAAAGCAAAGCCTGCCTTGGAGGCAAATAGCGGTCATTTGGCGAACTTGCAAATTCTAAGTGCCAAATCCTTTTTCAGAAAATCAAGAAGGCCGTCAAGTTGTAATATTTTTTTCTGCCCAAATGAACAACAAAATATGTCAATAAAGCACATGGGCCAGGTGATATCATTAGAGAGGATAAAGAGGTAGAAGTGACTCTCTTTCCTAAATTAAAAACCCTCCAGATTACCCTGCCTTGCTGCATATATGCACACACCCCTGTGTCATTTCCTCACTGTAGTCTTTTTTAGGGAGGGGCCCTATAGATGGATTCCCCTATCAAAATGCAAATAGCCATGGGGCTGGACCCATATTAATTCTGAATAAGGGGTTCCCTCTGTCATCAGCTACTGTCAGGGGATGCATGCCCAGCACAGTGACTCGGAGAAGTAAAGGAGTGGAAGTTCTAAAGCAGCTGAACCAGAGGCTTGACCCATGTGCCATTGCACCCAGTGCTGTGGGAACAGGAAAGAAACCACACAGCAAGCTTCCTGTCTATGGTCTAGAAATGTACACGTGCTTAGAGGGGACAAGACATCAGATGTTAGCAGATCACGCAAACACTGCAGTGTAACTTCTGGCACCAAGTGAGAACTACAGAAAAGAATTCCACCTTGACTCAAAAGCTATCGCGGTCAGTGAGCACAAATAGGACACTAAGACCCTTAATCAAATTCTCTTTATTACAGAATTTGTTTGAAGTGCCCACACGGTAGTGTTTCACTATTTGAGAGTTTCAAAATTGCTCACAGAGGAATTTGTTTTTAGGAATACAGATGTTTTGTGTCAAGTTTCCCAAGGAGGAAGGTGATCCAACATCAGCGCATGTATTCTCCTTGGAATTCCCGGTCTCCCCACACATGTAGTCAAAGAGGTCAACTTTTCCGTGAAGTGCTCCATTGTAACCCAATTCCAGCCCCAAAAGAGCCAAAAAGGAACTTTATGGTACTTTTGAACACCAGTCACAATTTCTCCTAGGCAATATTATAAAATGTCTCATAAACAGAAGAATAATACTTCATGTTTACATAGCACTTTTCTTCTAAAGAGCTCTGCAGCCATTATTTCATTAATCCTCACAGGTTTCCTATGATTTGCAGTTGGAGGAATGGCACACAATGAAGTTAAGTGTCTCAGGTCCCTCAGAGGTAGCTAGCAGTGAACTTGGGAAGAGAACTTGGTTCCCAGACCTGGATTAAGAGGATAGCCAGGGAGGTTAGTTGCTAGAACACAGCATTAAAATTTATGGGTGCATCATATTAAAATTAGGTTAGCTCCTACATGACCGTTGAGAGTTCAGGACTAGATTAGTATGTAGCTGAGCAAGTCTGGAAATTTTCTGGAAAGACAGGCCACCTGGGGCGGACGTGTGAGGTCTCCCGCCATGTTCCCTGCCCTGTTAGAAGGTAACCTGTGAAAGATGCCACAGAAGGGATGGGCCAAAACTCAAATAAACAGATCTAACTGCAAAACGTTACAGTTCTAGAATGCAGAGATGTAGACAAAAACTGAAAGAAAAGATCCAGAGGGGGCAGGCTTCATTGATGTCACCGGTTTTGAGAATCCAAAAAGTAAAGTGATTCCCTCCCTGGAACGTGTGGTCCGGGGAAATCCTTTGCAAGGGAGCATAAGCCTCAAAAAGGAGACAACACAAGTTTGTACGTGCTCCAGCTGGTCTCCTCTGGACAAAATCTGTTCTTAATCTCTTAGAAAATAATCATTGGGGGGGTGGGGGGGGCTGGGGAGAGACTGAGATAGCTCAGTGGTTGCCAATGTCAGTAGTAAATGTGATTGATGATTTATTATTTTAATTAAGCTTTGACTTGCTTCTTCTTTGTTACTGATAGTACAATTGACTTCTCCATAACTCCTGCACAGAAAGAGCTGCGAGGAAAAAAAAAAAGAAAAGGAAAGGCAGTTTGGGACACTTTGAAACCTTAGTGTACAAGTACGAGGCTCTGGGCCATGTCTCTCAGCTCAATGAAAGTTGAAAAAACACCAACAAAACCATTTCTAAAGCGAAGTGCATTTGATAGGGAAAATAACCCAAATTTCCCAGCTGAGATCTCTTCTCTTCCCCAACTGAGTGAGGTCAGTACAAGAGGTAGGAGGCATCTGAGGTCAGTAGAGGTGGGAGGTGTCAATGGCCCTTGCTTTTACTTTATTTATTATTTGCTGTAAAGAGTCATGTATTTTAATCAAATTGAGAGGAAACATAGCCTTTTTTATTTATACAGATATCTACCATTTCTGATGTTTTACATTACTTCCTGTAAAATACAAGTTTCCCGGGCTTCCCTGGTGGCACAGTGGTTGAGAGTCTGCCTGCCAATGCATGGGACACGGGTTCGAGCCCTGGTCTGGGAAGATCCCACATGCCGCGGAGCAGCTGGGCCCGTGAGCCACAATTACTGAGCTTGCGCGTCTGGAGCCTGTGCTCCGCAACAAGAGAGGCCGAGATAGTGAGAGGCCCACACACCGCGATGGACAGTGGCCCCCGCTTGCCACAACTAGAGAAAGCCCTCGCACAGAAACGAAGACCCAACACAGACATACATACATACATACATACATAAATAAATAAATAAAACTAAAAAAAAAAAAAAATACAAGTTTCCCTCTCGTATTATTTCCCTACAGCTTAAAGAACTTTCTTTAGCATTTCCTGTAATACAGGTCTGCGGCAATGAAGTCTCTTACGTTTCTGTTTATTTTAAAATATCTTTGGTCAATGGCCCTTGCTTTTAATGTAAAGTAACATTTCCAGATCTTTCTGAACCACTTCCCCAGCCGCCACCACTTTTGCAAATCCCTTCAATAACCAAAGTCACAGAGCTGATCCATCTCTAACCAAACAATGAAGTGGCAATAATAGTTTTCCAGGCAGGTCGCTGAACTATTTAGAATAATAGCACCTGACATTTATGGAAAATCTATTATTTGCCAGACTGTGCTGAACACGTTTTGTGTATTATGTCCTTTTTAACCCTCACAACAAACCTGAGGCACGCACTGATTTACCCCTATTTTATGGGTAGAACTGAGACTCAGAGAGGTTAAATGGCTTACCCAGCTTCACCACGGCAGAGATTCAAACCCAGGACTCACTGATATCAGAGTCGGTGATTTCACCACTATGGCACACTGCTTGGTTTAGAGGCTAAGATGAGCCATCTCTTCCTTGCAGCCAAGAAATTTAAATGTTTGCCTTTGTTAAGCACTCTCCATTTTCAGACCATTATAAACCTTAGTTTGTGATTTCATTTTGAACACAAGAGTAAAAATAGTGCCTTTGAGGAAAGACAGATGAAGTCTCTGACTTAAAAACTCAAAACAAGTCTCAGTCTCTGAGTGCCCTGTCATTTGCCAGACAGACCAGAGCCTGGACCAAAAGCCTCCAAGTCCTCAGGTTTCTTCCTTGAATTGAGCCGGGGCGGGGGCGAGGGGTACTTTCCCAGGAGGCTGGCAGCATCCCACAGCCACACTTTTGGAGTCTTTATGTGAAAGCATCTTGCAAAACATCACACAATTCATCACACTCCATCTGGGAGTGTTATTCTTTCTTCCCCCAGTCTAGGCTCGGCGAGCCTTTACCCCAGAGACCTGGACCCTGGCAAACACGGCCTCCCCTGGCCCAGCTAATGGTGCAAACTCTGAACAAAGCTGCCCTTGAAGCCCAGCCATTTAAAAGACTTTATGAAGCCCACTGGGGCCCCCCGATTATTTTGCAACAAGTCATATCCCATGAAGAAATTCACTTCTCTGCAACACAAAACAGAGGGAGATTAAAGAAAAAGGTAGGGGGGAGTGCAAGGGGTTGGAGAAAAGAAGTAAGACCCCCTGTTGTTCTGTCTGGCCAGAATCGTGTCTTTTAGTACCCGTATCCTCTACCAAGACGATGTTCTCATGATATATGGCCCTAATATGTCACTAAATGACAGTGTTCTCCTGATACTGTACCTTGAAAATATGACACGTGCCAGCAGAAGCAACGGGGGATTAATAAGGAGGCCCTTTTTTATATTTAACTTACCTAACATTTCAATTATTTTTTAACAGACTTTAGTTTCTTGGAGGGCTTGTTTGGGGGTCCTAAGCCGTTTAAAGATTTAGGTCTGGCTTTTCTTCTTTGGCCTTTTCAAGGGACTCTCAGAACAAAGGAACAGAGGCCATTAGACTGTCCCGGCTACTCAAGTGCAGCTCTGATTTAAAACAGGGCAGTGTCAAATAGCTCCTCATTCTGTTTAATCATATTTTGAAATAGAACCAAAACATTAGCGAAGGCAGAACACAGAAGAAATAACCACCAAATAAAAATAGTAGCCCAAAGAAAGTAGCACTGCCTGGCTGTTATTATACCGTACATCGTATAAGAAAGGGATCTGCTGGCACCACTACATTAATGTAACTGGAATGGATTGAACACAGCGCAGCCAGTGACTGAGTGCAGGGGACCCTGTCACAGATGCAGCTCTGTGACACCGCTCAGACTCCCAGAAGCAGGCTGGAAAATCAGAGGGTAGACTGTGTCCCCTTCTGCCAGGGGACGGGAGCCAGGTATGTGAACGGAGAGGAGTGAATGTCAGCAGCCTTCCTTCATGTGATCCACATTCCCGAGTCTACCCTTTTCTCCTCCCAATCAAAAGGGATTCACACAGCTGGGATGTGGCATGGAGTCAGGGCTGCAGAGAAAACATCCACAGACTCCCGCACGGGAAGAAGATATGAACCCAGGCTGAAGGCGAACACAGGCTGCAAAGCAATACAGCCTCGTGTGCAAGTGGCCCAGCTACCTCTCCCAAGACCGTTGATTATTTTACACTATGGGCACCCTTCGGCACATGACAAGTAATGAATCAGCTTTTTCCTCTGCCCCAGAAGAAAACAAAAAAAGGGAGGTGGGGTGAAAGTCTGTGAAAATGTTTATGCCTTTCTGGTGAGTTCTTTAGAACTAGCAAGAAGAGGATGGGGGTCTGACCCCAACCACCAGCAGGATCGACATCAGAGGGCATCATCAGAGGGCATTAGCCAGGCTTCCCAGTCTCCGGGACAGCACAGAGGCTGCTGGCCAGGTTGGCAGGGGCATCAGAGGAAGCAAGGAATGAGGGTTAAGGAGTTAAAAATAACAATAAAATCGGAGTCACTTCCATAGGAAAGGTCGTGATATGGTGTTAAGGGAGGCTACCTGGAGAAGTTATTTCGGCAGTCCCTTTTCTGACTCATCACAATATAACAAGCTGGGCTCCCCAGGTATCCAAAGAAGCTGTCAACTCAATGGACCCTTTTAATTGTACACACAGATGATTCTCTGGCAATGAAGAGCGAACACATCCAAAACACGGAAACCGAATGTCTTACATCACATTTGTGTCCTGCCAGGGTGATTGGTGGTGACAAACCACTTCTTCTTAAGACCAGCCTTGGAGGGCCATCGCCCTCTCGTCAGTAGGTGTCTCCTCCCTGCGTCTTCCACCCACAGTGAGTGGGACTCACCAGGTCCTCTAAGGCCCCCTCATTCCTGTGGGTCAACAGCAAGCCACTGAGCAGATTTTGCACAGAAGAGAACAGAAAATTTTTCACGGGTTGCCCATGAAAGCCTGCACGCTGTTGGGAGCTACAAAAATACCTGATCTTGACAAGTGAATGGAGCTGACATCACAGGGAATACGCAGGGCAGAGGAACTGCTCGCAGCCCATCTGTCATCTTGACAAAGTAACTTTCTGGTCACTACTGAGACACTTTTCAAGACATCTGTACAATTGACCCCGACCACCAGCAATCACAGAGGCTTTCAAAGGGACCCCTGGGATGGCAGGCTTTAGGGCTGGTTCCTGCCGTCCTGCCTACTGATAACGGTAAGGGCTGTCTGATGCATCAGGTGATGGAAACATCCCTGCTCCTGGGCTGTATTCACACTGGTACTGACGGCAGAGAGTGGCCGGTTAGCCTGAGGAATGTCAGGCAGGGGAGCAAGGGGGCAGGAGTCCTCTGGCCAGATGGAAGTTCACAGAACTGAAAAAGCCAGCCTCAGACAGCATCCCCCATACGAAGGCAAGCCTGTGAGGAGCTAGGGTTGGTCTGACTCACTCACCAGGGCCATTAACAGCATGTTGTCTTCACCAAGTCTTCCCCAAGGGCCACATGCAGATGTCAGAAAGAACTGGAGAAGCCACAGATTTATTTCATAGGTTTAGAATGTAATTTTAATCCACTAGTTTCCACTTTCAAACTCATTAATCAGCGAATGCCAATTTTGCATACAATCCTTTTCTGATTGAGGTGTTATAAAGGAATGAAAATGACCGGTCACCCATAAAACACCATTAACATAAACTTGTTGCTAAAGGGATTCACAACATGTGCCCCATTTTAAAAAAGAAATGCTTGGCCATGATGATTACCCTTCATCATTGCTTTTTTTAAAGGGTTTCATCCTAGGACAACTTCTCCGAAGCTTTAACATCTACAATAAGACAAAAATGTCAACAGAACACAAATGGTCTTTAGAAAATGTGACATCTTGGCTACGAACTTGGATTTTTCTGTAGGTTAAACCTTTGCACCGCAAAATTCAAATCTACCTGAATAAAAATCCATGGATCCGTTTAACAAATACTGTTGAGCCCCTGCCATGGGCCAGGCGCTGTGCCAGGTTTTTGCTGAGAACAGAACACATGAATCAGATCCATCCTCTGCCCTAGAAGAGCTTCCAGTCTTCTAGAGGGGCCAGAGCATAAACACGGCAAAAGCACCTCACATGCTGCAGCATGAGCGGATGCAGTCCTAGTCATGAGTTCAGAGGAGGCGAAGGTCTGTTTCCACCAAATTCCACAGCCATAAACTCCCAGAGATCATCCACATCCTCCTGGTTCTTCAGACACTAGGGGGGCCCCTGAATCAGCCTCAGAAAAGTTTTGTCATACAGTTCTCTCACTGAGACAGAATTTGACCTGCCTATGTCAGACCCTTGGGATTTGACAGCCCTCAAAAGGGATCTCCTTCAGTGATGCCATCCTAGTGCCCTCCAAGGTAGGCGCAGCGACATGGCTGGGCATTGCCTACAGTAGAGCAGCCTGTCTGATGCATATCATGGGAAATACTTTGTGCCACTTTTTTCTTGCTCTATGAAATTGTAATATTTAACACACTTTGCTAGTCTTTCTTCCATAATATGTTTTAGGTAAAGTGTAAAATACCAGCATACTGAATTTTAATTTACATTACAAAACCGATCATCATTATGTTACCAAGTGTGAGCAGGAATATCTACTTTTAAAACCAGTTTTCCATAGGGTACATTTTATTTTATAATTATTATTACTTATTCTATATTTTACTACAATTTTATTTGGTTCCTTGGAGATAGCTTTTCATCTTTGTCAGCGTATCTGTACAATTTCCCCACCATCCGACTTGATATGCAATGTAACGTGAGCCATGAAAATGGCAAGTCTTCATTACAGAAAAAGCAGACGTTAGAGTAGAAAGGAAAATTCATAATTTATTTTTGAGGAAGAGAATTAGATCTTCAAATTATAGAATCAAAAAATTACACACCATTAATTAATTGAATTACTTAAAAACTAATTGATTCAATTAAACTGAATCTTAAAATTAAATTAAATTAAACATGGCATATACTCAGTCATCCAACTGACACAGATACGCAGTGGAAGGACCCAGCACTGTCCCAGGCCCTGGGATACAGCGTGAACGGGAGAGTCCACATCCTCACAGAGCTGACATTCTAGTAGGGAGGCCTTCAAGAAACAAAGACACGCGTGATACAATGGCCACTGATGAGGGCTTTGGAGAAAAGGAAGCAGGACAAGGGAACAGAATGACAGGGTGTGTACTATTGGGGAAGAGTGGTCAGAACAAAGGCCCTCTAATAAGGAAACATTCCCTCAGAGGCCAGAGCGAAGAAATGAGAATGTGTAAATATATTGAACAAGTGTGTTCCGGGGACAGGAAAGAGCAGACGCCCTTGCTGAGAAGGTGCTGGGGATCATGCAGGAGTAGCAGACCAGGAGGGGAAGATGCTTTGGGGGGCGGGGCCAGAGACAGCATCAGAAGCCAGATCCTGCAGGGCCTTGTACTTAGCCTTCAGACTGTATGCCAAGTCAGCTGAGAAGCCACTGCGGGATGTTTTGTAAATAAGTGGAAAAATGGGATGTATAGTTTTCAATGGCCACTGCTTGATAATATATTGTCCAGAGGCAAAAGTGATCCTGGAGATAGTTAGATATTATCAGATATATTTTCAAGGTTTTGCCATCAAGATTTGCTAGTAGATAGAATATAGGATGTAAGAGAAAGAGGAATCCAGGACATCATGGCTGATGGGCTAAGAGAATGGAGCAGTGAGGCTCACATTGCCGGCTGGGGGAAGAGAGATTTGGAGGAGGGGTGGAAAAATGAGATCTCTGTTTGGGCCATTTTAAGTTTGAGATGCTTGGAGGTGCCAAGTAGACATTTGAATTTATGAGTCTGCACTTGAAGGGTAAGGGAACTGGGAACATAAACGCGGGAACTTTCAGCATATATGTATTTTTTTAAGCCATGAATCTGTATAAAAATCACCTAGGGAAGGAGTGTAAATAGAGACACGTCTTGATTGAATGAATCCTGGGGCCCTCCCAATATTTAAAGTTCAAAAAGGTAAGGAAGACCCAGCATAAAAAGGTCTAAGAAAGAGTAGCCAAATAAACAAAATTCTTATAAACCCATCATTGAAATGCTGAGAGATCTCTATACGTGTAAGTCCTTATACACACCCACACCCACCCACAGGCACAAATGCCCACAACTGTACACGATCGCTGGCTGAGATGATTACATTAACCCAGTGACCACCAGAGGTCACCTTCCCTCAGCACCTGCCACTGTGTCAGATACCTACAGACCGAGATGCTTCAGGACAGCTGTCGCTGTCCACCATTTAAGGCTCACAAGAGATGCTGTCTTGGCTACTGCTGGCCACTCTTTATCCCTAGTGCTAATAACCACCATGCCTGCCAAGCTACATCTCCAAGGGAACAGACTCAAGTTTAGGAAAATGCTGACTGCCTAGAAGATCTAAGAACGCCAAGGAAAAGTTCTAGGACCCATGTCCTAAGAGAGCTTGGACCTCCCAGAGACCAGTGACCAAAGGGTAGGTGAGTGTTAAAGATGGGTGTGGGAGTGAGAGAACATTAAACCCCTAGGAGTAAAAAAAGAAAAGGAAGAGGAAAATCCCTCATTTTAAGTTTTCTTCTCGGTTGTACTTAGATCTAAAGCCAAAACCCTGGAATGAACAGAGTCCGTAGTAAGACCCTGCTTTCAATTTCTGATCCTAACAAACGTGGCTCAAACCTAGGAGTGTGATCTCATCTACAGCAGGGTAACTAGGATTTAGAAATCTAGGGAAGAGGGCTGCGGTCACAGGCAGGCACTGGCCAAGAAGCAGGGAAGCCAAGACCCCACAGCCACCCTGGGGCTCACTCTGAAAGAGAGCGAGAGGCAGTGAGCAGCCAGCGGAGAAGCTGGAACTGAGGCTATGTTGCAAATTTGGGGTTTGTACTCCTCTCTGTCCTTTCAACATCGTATTTATTCCCATAAATACGTACTTGAAGGCCATTAAAGTTCCCCCCCGGCATTCTCTCCACCAGGCTAAATGCTATCAGCACACCATCATTAGTGAAAAATATTTACTAAACCCCTACCTGGGTGCTTGGCACTGCTCTAGCTAGTGCTTTAGCTATTCCCAGCAATCCTTTTCTCCACCGCTTGGTCATTATCACAAATGGTCCTCCTCTCGCCTCCACAGAGCTCCCCACTGGACTGTCCATCCCTCAAATGTCTGGCCCACATGGGGTGTGTAGGAAGAACCACCACCCCACTGTAATTGTTTGTGCATTTCATTATCAGGCTGGGACCAAGAATTAAAAACTGAAACTGAGAAAAACAAGACACAAAACTTGGGGAGTGGTGACATCATGGAAACGCCGGGCTAATAACAGAGAAAGAAAATAACATGGTAAAAAATAATAAAGATGGAAATGATAAAGGTGGAACCCTGGAACAATGGAATGCCAGGCTAATTTAAAAATTAAAAAAAAAAACTTTTTTAAAAAAGGATTCTCATTAAAAGTATGGAAAATCGTTTAGCAACGTGACCAGAATTATGTGAAGGCAACATGAATCAGAACCTTCTCAGCTTGACTTTATACTCTCCTGATCAGGGAAAGGAAAATGTGGGCAGAAATTGGGGGGGCATCTAGAGAATGGAAAGAACTAACATTTCCTCCAAGAATGAGTCCATTCTGGATGAGGAAGGGGCCTGCTGGGCGGAAGTTGCCAGCAGAAGGAAACAGCTTCTGTTATAGAGGTTCGGGAACAAAAGGGATTGGGATGGGGCGTATCTCTAAATCCAGCTTCACCTGGCCCTCAGCTCTTCATTGCTTGCCTCTGGCTCCTCCAGATGCTGCTGGATCCCAGCAAGTCTGTCATAAAACCCTGGCTGTTCTGTCAAATTGCTACATCTAGTTGGCTCATGCTGGAGAAGCAACAAACATACGTCATATCAGCTTCGCCCTGCAGCTGCTGTCCATCACAGAAAGACCACAGGAAACGGAGTGTATCCCTGTGGGAATCCATCTCATGGAAAGGCTAGCACCAACCTAGAGGGTCAGCCTGTCCCACCCAAAGGCGCCAGTCAGGACTCTACTTCACTGGACCACAAGGACTGTTAAAAACATAATCCCCAGGGAAGTTATTTGCTGGGTCTCTCTCACTCACCCCCTTGGGGTGCTTTCTCAACACTTGTAGTGAGAAAACATTCTCTGAGAGATATCTCAGTGGAGTCTACCCAGGATGGGCCAGCATTCCCGTACTTGAATTGTAGTCCCAACTCTCGCTGATTAGCAGTGTGAGCTTTGTCTTGCTTTGCTTTTCCGAGCCTTAATTATCTCGACTGTGAAACAGGTTTCTTGAGAAGGCCTTCTCTCCCTCACAGCGTGGCTTTGAGGAAGATGAAGGTCAGGCTACCCCCAATTTAAGAACATGGTGCTGATTCATAAAATAGTTATTGAGACTTACCGCACGCGAGGTGCTCTTCGAGATGCTTTGAGTGATGGTGAGAAGAATCAGACACTATTTCTACCCTGAAGAAGACTTAAAGTCCAGTAGGGAGACAGTCATGTAAATAATTAATGAAACTTCAGGGTAGGCAGGAGTAAGGGTTATAATATGAGAAATCAACAAGAGGCTTCTAAGAAACAAGTGACTAATTCTGATCAAGTGACTAGGGGAGGCTTGATAGAGGAGAGGACACAAAGAGAAAAAGTAGCACTTCAATAAAGATAGCTAATGTACAAGATAACTGCGTGAAAGGTCAACAAAAATAGTGTTACATAAATGAGAGTTGACCTATGGATAAGTTTGGTACCAATAACAGAATTTCAAATGTACCTGACCACTAGTGAACAAGTTGCTTCATTGGGGAATTTACCTATATTTATGGTTATATTCATATATCCTGTTCTTTCCACTAACCTCAGTTGGGAAGAGTTTTTCAAATACTGGCTCCTGCATGGAGTCGCTGGAAGAGTTTATTAAATATGGAGATTCTCAGGTCTCTGCCAGATCTACTGAATCAGAATCTCTGGAGTAGAACCTCAGAATCTGCATGTTTAACAAGCTCCCTGGGGGTTCCTGTGCACATTAAAAAAAAAAGAGAGTCACCTCTGCTGGTGTGAGAATTCTTACCACTGACTTGTTAATGACCTGCAACGGTGTGAGAGAAGACACATCATCAGACTGAAGTGGGTGGGTGAGGAGGGAGGAGGAGGGACAGGCTGGCAGTGATGGGAACGCAACTGTGTGTCCCTTGTCACCAGTGCTCAAAGCTCTACTATAAGGGTCTCCCCCAACATGTACACAACCTCTGGTTCAATCACATTTTCACACTTTTATTTGAGACTCTCTAATGAGAGAAAGTCATTGGCAAGCTAAATCCATGATCCAAATTTCATATTAAATACCTACATATACAATGCATGTATATACGTGTGTATATACACATACGCCTTCCAGCACAGTCAAGGAATAATAATTTGTTCTGATTAATCAGATACTCCAACCAAGAGTTAATATTTATGGCCTGCACGAGTTCATCAATTTTCAAAGAACTCGAAAGCAATAACTTCAAAACTATCTGGAACATAATTTAATCTCTTTTTGTTCATGTAAAAAAGAGCTTTTTCCCATCTCACAGTGCCTCGGGCCACTAGTAACATAAATGCTCAATACATATGTGCTGCGTTTAATAGCCATCAATCATTTTCCTACTTCGGTCGGTCCTGCAACTCGGTTCCCACGTTTCCTGCAAGGCACCCACCATGTGCCCCCTCTCACTGACCAAGGTGAATACCGCTTCCCTCCCTTCCCCCTCCCCACGCCACCATCAGAGGGTCCTGAGGATGTGTAGAGGAGCCCATTAATTCAGAGCTGGGGGCTCAGACATTAAGAGGTGTTACATTTTCCTATATCACCACATTTTATTTTTAGTTTGTGAACCCAGTGTCAATTCACCCTGAATTTAAAGGCCCCCTCATTAACATACATTGCAACAACCTGCCAGGAGAACTATGTCCAGTGAAAAATTCTCCAGGTGCTCAAAGTACATCTTAGGTTGTACCACAAGAAATTGCTGTTTTAATAGGTCAACACCAAATATCCAAAATTTCATATACTTCAATCAAATGCCAAAATCTGGGAGCTCTATATTTCTGTAACTTGGCCAACTGGTGTGTAAAATACTTTAAGCAAATGTCTCTTTGCCCTTGCCCAGTGTATGGCTTACACGAAACATAAAAAAAAAAAAAAAATCACATTTTTTAATAAATCCCAACTAGTTCCCTACATGCACACAAGCAATCACAAGGGAACGGAAGACACTGTTGTCTGGTACATGCACAACCCAGAGGAAAAAAAGAAACGCCAGTTCTTCCCACAGAAGCCACCCCGGAACTAATGACGCTCACTGAAAAAGCAGACTTCCGTCCCCTTCCCTGCCATCCAGCTACTCCCCAAATTCAGGCTGAGTCACCCCTCAGAGCACCCCGTCTGGGTGCTCACCTATTGTGCTCATGAGACTGCAAGTTGACCTCTGGTGGGTCCCACTGGCTCCTGGAACCACTGTTTCACATGTGCTTAAAAACAGGAAATCACCGCATCTCAATTCTAATAGGCCTGTTCCCCTCAAGGAGTATAAACCCAGGTACATGGCATAGCAGCTCTCAAGTGGAGGAATATCTGATTAGTCTTCTCAACCAGGAAAATAGCATCCCCCTGAGACCTAGAAACACTGGTATGTGAATGTCATGATGCTACCGCTTTTGCTCTATAAATCCACAAAGCAGGCCAGACCCAGCAGGCTGTGAGAGCTTCTAGAATTTGTGAATTTCTCAGGGTACAGAGTCAGTAAGAGGCACTCAAACAACCCAGCAAGGCTCTCCTGGAGACAGAAGTGGCAAGTTCCACAGGCCACTGGCCAGATGCAGCCCTGCCCTCTGAACCCAGAGGGAGCAATCATCCTATCTTGGCTCAAACGGTTTTGTTCAATTAGAAAATAAAATGGAAAAGGAATCCCCCAGCATTTTTTTAATAAGAAGTTCTAAGAATAAATACGGAAAAGGATGCACATGTCATTACTTTGCTCACTAAAAGGAAAGCAGTGAGTGGTTAAAGGAACTTTATTGCTAATGCTGCAGTCTGCAGACTTGCCCCCAAGAGGAACCTAAGAGAATAGGCTCAAAAATTTTTTTTTTACAGAGAGAGAGGGAAAAAAATTAAGATAAAGATGCTAAAAATGCCTCTCAATGAGGCCCAAATAAATGTAAGAACAGCTTTGGGCCTTCTAGTTTTCCTGCCTCCTCTCAGAAGGCCAGCTCTCTTTCTCCTGGAAATAGTCTTCTGAGGTCACCCACGGCTGCAGAGGCCAGCAGCACCAGCAGACGGTCCACCACACAGCATCTCCAAATAAGACACTCAGCCTACGTCTGACAGCCTTTGCAGCCATGAAAAAACCATCTGGCCAAAATCTATTTAGTTGACCAAGAATACAAGAGTTATTTTGGAAGTGCGTGCTTTTGTGAGTGAAAATGTGAGGATTGTTATCTCCGTCACTGTGATTCTCTTTGAAGTGTCCCTGGGGTATCATGACTCATGCTGCAGATCTTCTCCCAGAGCCGTTTTATGGTTATTCCATCAAAGCAGGGCATTCGGGAGACATGCTCTGGTCAGGGAAGATGCCACTTGTCCCGCCCTCTCATTTTCTCTTGTTGAGTTACCTGTGTGAAACCTTCAAATTGCCATTCAGGTTATAGACCTTTGGGCTTCTCGTGTGAAAGATCTGGGTTAGTCCCACCCATTACCTAACATTTGAAAGAAAAAGCAACAAAAAAACTCATTACACTGCACGACGTGTACATACAATAAGGCCTTTGTCCTTAAAGGAAAAACATAATTTTCAACAGAGTCGGCTCCCAGAAGCCAAGGGAGCTAACATCCAAAACCTAATATAAACACTGAGGCTTATGTCAAGGTTTCAGAGTTAGCCTCACTGAAAGGGGGAGGAAATGATGGGGAATGGCAGCCACAGGGATCCGAGGCATTTTTTCATTGTGATTTTTGAAAGCAGAACTGAGATAATCCCCGATCCTCCCCCTCTTGGGCACCTCCTGCATTGTCGCCTACAAGGCTGCTTTCGACAGCAGGATATTTCTATAAGAGGGAATGTTCCTTTTGGTGCAAATAAAAGCAGGTCTTCATGTCTATATGATTCTAGTTTTCAAATGTGAGTACATTCCTTTCAAAGGAAAAAAAAGCTTTTTGTAATGATTATTTAGGATGTCTTTTATAGAGGGGGTTGACCTTCTGTGACAAACTCTCTGGGAGAATCCTGTTTTGGAACTTGGAGTTCCATTCTGGGGGGGAGTGATCCCAAGTGTTAACAACCCAAATTATAAACAGGAAACTCCAGCCTGACTCCCACTCAAGTCCCAAGGTTGTGGACCTCTCACTGAAGCTATGGGGCTTCCAGAGATGAGGGGACAAGGTTCTTACACTTGAAGACCTCATCTCATAAGATAAAGCTGCCCAAGTTAACTACATACAACGCAGAACATGCTATCAAAGAGAAGAAGCAGATTCCTAGAAAACAAACACACAAAGCTCTGTGAATGCGTAGGGTCCACACGTCCAAATCCAGTCACCTCAGTTAATCTGGGATCACCCGATACACCACGGGTATCCACAGAGTGACTGTGGCTGGGCAGATAGCAGGACCCTGCACGTTCTAAAAGGGGGAGGGGAATTCCCTGGAGGTCCAGCGGTTAGGACTCCGCGCTTTCGCTGCCAAAGGCGCAAGTTCCATCCCTGGTCAGGGAACTAAGACCCCGCCAGGCGTGCCTCACGGCCAAAAGTAAAATTAAATTAAAAAATAAAAATTTTTAAAAAAATGTTTAAAGTAAAACTAAATAAATAAATTAAATTAAATGGGGAGGACTCTGACATGTCTGTCTGGGTGGGTCTACCAGTAATTAGTTTTACATTTCTGCCTCTTACCTGCCACTTCCTCGTTCAATGGTAAATACCCCAAAGGACAGCAAGGCCTCACTGTGAAAGCAACGTTGTGATTAGCCGTCCGGAGATGGACACCAATCAAACAGGTGAACTTTTGAAGATGAAAAATAGAGGAGCAGCCCATCTTGCTAAGCCCCAAATACTTCCCGGGTTTGCTGTCTTTTATGGAAAAGATAGCAGTCGCTTCTACTGAACTTCCATTGTCTGCCCTGACAGAAGTTCAGAGTAAACACATGTCATAGGAATTGACAATAAATTGAAATAAAAGCCGTAGTCCATTAAATCATTTCTTACAAGTCTTGCAGTAGTCTATGTAATCACTTCTTAGAAGTATAGGATAGGCAGTAATTGCATAGCATTTAGGTAGTGGCAGTAGCTATCATTTCTGAAGTGCTTCCCATCTACCAGACCCTGTTTTAAGAATTTTACATGTTTTGACTCACAGTTCTGACAAAAGCCCTATGATGAAAATATAGATGTCGAGATTCAGAAACATCAGGCAACTCACACAGAGCCATACAACTATGAAAGGAGGCATGGGAACCACTACACTATCATTCCTAAAAAATATACTCATTATAGTATATGTTAAAAACTGGTTTATAGCATACACCTTACTTCCTTCCATTCCAGTTCTGGCCCTTAATAATAATAATTCCACTTACACTGTTTACAAAGGTCTTTCACAAACACCAGCACATTTAATCCATACACATCACCTCAGTTAATGGCTACAGCAAACAGATGGGTTCTGCATTATGATTCCTCTTTAGAAATGAAGCTGAAGGGCACACATACCATTGTGACTTGCCCAGCACCCACGACTAAGGCTCAGAGAGACCAAGGTGGCTGCTGAGTGATGCACAGCTACAAGGTGGCCCTGGGGAGACTTGAACCCATAATTTCAGACACCAAGGCCACCACTCCACAGCTGTACTTCAATGACAAAACAGTCATCAAAAATTTAGTGAAAAAAGAAAATATTTTTCCTGAAGATCTAACTAAGGGATTCAATTATATCATAATATTTTTTAAAGCACCATTAACAGTTTCATAGAGCAAACCTGAAAGTGTACTATGGTAAGATTTATATTAGTCAGGTTCTTTGATAATGTTGCTCTGATTCATAATAAAAAATGCCTCAATGTAGCCTTGCCCATTTTGCACTTAACTATAGAAACATTCCAAAGACACTTGCAAAATCCTATTACATTTATTCATGAAATTAGTTTTGTTTGGGGACCTTTGAAAATGTGGTATTTATTCACTTTTGCTAAGACCTTTTTAAATCATAGTTTGGAAAATTTGTGATTTTTGCACTAAATTTTCAAAATCCCTACAGCAATCTTAGTTTGGGATTTCTCTCAAACGAGTTTCCACCGAATTCTATCTATGATCAATTCTACTCCATGGGAAAATGTGCAGCTGGTACTAGGGACCTGGGCACCACTGACTGTTATTGATTGTTTAAGATCATTCGAGAAGATGATGACAAAGTTCCTTCTATGATGTTCTCCTAGAAGGTTCAGTCTAACTCTGTAATATCTAATACCGCTGGTCTTTCTCTTCTTCAAGCATCTTCTTCCTTGGCCTATGCTTTGTTGGTTCTCCTTCTTCTGTAACCATTTCTCAATCTCTGTCATTGGCTTCTCCCTTTCTAACCTTCTTTTAAATATAGCCCTTCTTCTAGTTACTATTTCTTTTATGGGAGTTTGGGGTTGGTAGATGCAAGCTATTACATTTAGAATGGATAATCTTAATGTATAGCACAGGGAACTATATTCAGTATCCTGTGATAAACCATAATGGAAAATAATATGAAAAGAAGAATGTATATATGTGTATACCTGAGTCACTTCTAGTTTCTATTATAGGCTCATTTCTTGAAATCTCAACGTAGACCCCTTCCCAAGACAAATAATTTATTCCCAAAGTTCTGAAATTTATTTCAATGCAGACAGTTAACAAATTGCTGTCTTCTAGTCCTGATTTCTCTAGTGAGATCAAGATCTACATTTTGAAGAGCCTACCGGGTTTTCCTACTTGGAAGGTCTATGAAGCCCAGTCATCAATTCTAAACTCGTTATCCCCACCCACATCTGTGACCTCTTCTCTTCCTACACTGTCTATAACATTGGCTAGAACTTCCAAAATTCCCTTCAATCCACCCCATCTCTCACCTCTGACATCTATTTTATTGCCAAGTGCTATCAACTTGGGTTCCAAAACTCCTCTGCAAGTCTAGGGGTCCCAGCACATGGGTACACTTTTTTTAAGGTGGGTTGTCCAATTTCGATGGTTGTATAAATTGTATAAATTGTGTGCTACCACTGAGAATACATACTACCATGGAGAATACTACCACTGAGAATACATCTACCAGACTGAATAATTTGCCGAAGGGGTCATGCAACAGTGCAGAGCAAGGTATCACTGTGAGTAAGAGGAGAGAGCTAGCACCCAAAATGGAATTTTGAGAGTGAGGCCTGGAAGTAAACAATTCTATTCAAGTAACAGCACCCAGAGCTGCTCCAGAGACACCAAGTGATTAGCACAGTGACTGCTACAGAGACACACTAGCACATCATCCCACTGCAGTGACTACTGCATTTTAATTACTGTGTTTTTCCGGGCATTGTTTGGAGTCTTTTAATCCAAATATTCTAGAACTAGAAGGCAGTGAAAGTAATTCAAAAGAATAAGCAATATTGGTTTATCCCAACACCTTCTTTCTCACTGTCCATCCCTGTTCCAGGCCGCTTGCCCTCACCTGACCACAACACATCCCTAGTGCCTGTTGTCCAAACTCTGGCCCCTCCACACTCTAAACAGCTCCCACAAAAGCTTCTAGAGGCATTTACATAAAACACATCTTATTGTGTCATGCGGCTGAGCCAAAATATTAAATGGCTCCCCCGATGCCATGAGTGGAACTGAGCTCCTTAGTACTGCACTCAAAGTCCTCTATGCTTCCCACCAAGCCTTCTAACTCCAGCTTCCACCAGAGCTTTGGGTACACTGGGCATACTGGACTCCGCCATCTCCACAATTCCCAAGCACACACTCCTCTGTGCCTTTCCTCCAATCACGCCTTGCCAAGACTATCTTTGCTCCGCCCATCAAAGTCCCAGATGATCCAATCAGAATTCATCTACAGCTCCCTTAGTACTTGAGTTTGAGTCCAGCATAGTGTTTTTCTGGCACTCCTATGAAACTTATTTATGCATGTGTCTTTCTCCTCCGTTCCGCTGTGGGCAAGAATCTGTGTTACTGGTCTTTGCCTCCCCAAGGTGCCCAACCAGCAGAATGCTTCAAACACAGAAAAGGCAAAAAATGGAAGGGGAGAATGAAGTGTGAAGAGAAGGAAGAAAGAATAATATTATTGAACTTATAACCTGTTACTCCTAGTGCTTCAAGTGATGTTTTATAGAATTAGAACTGGGAATCAAGAGGTCTTAAAATATACACCCAGCGCATTTGCTGATCTTAACTAAGTTCAACAAGCACACTTGACCTCCTGGGGCCATGAAAGGTGATGTTATTAGTATTTTTTATAGCACAAAGAATCCAACAGACCATCAGTTGGACAGAAGTGCCACAGAAGAGGGTGTGAGAAACTGATATCCTTTGTTTATTCAACGAATTTGTATTAATTGGCTTTATTTTCTATCGTTTTGCCTTGCCTGACTTTTCCTATTATGTCCTGTTCTCCTGCCCTCACTATATCTGAATCCCCATCTGGGGAAGGGCTCTCTTTCCTTGGCATGGTTTCCCACACTTAAAACACAGTTTACAGCTGATGCGCACTAAAAAGGCCGGTGCCTTGAAACGAAAAGAAAGCGTGTTTAAAGTGGGACAGGGATGGGGAAGGGGAGGACACAAGTAAGTAGGCAGCAAAAACCCACTCAGGTCTGGAACGGGGTGAGAGACTTCCACAAGGTGGGCCAGGAAAATCCCCATGATGCCAGACCACTAGGCAGTTTTTCCAGAATTACAGCACTTCTGAGTCCCAACCCTACCCTTCTGCCAATAAAAGTACAAGTGAAGGTGACCCCACAGGCATAGAGACGTAAATACTCTGCAGAAAAACGAGGCCCCTCTTCCATGGAAAGTTTTTTTAGTGTTTAATGGAGAGCAAGGGGAAAACTTATACCAGGGCTCACAGACCACTGGACCAATAAGGAAACAACTCAGATCGACCCAGTCCAAGTCTAGAGGGACAGAAAACCCCACAAAATATCACTGACTTAGCCCTGTTCTTTCATAACTATGGGTGGGCTTGGCATCATTATCCCTATGTCTTTTCTCCATCAGCTTCCATTTTCTCCCTTTTCTGATGAAACTTGGCATCTAATTCCATGTGAGGAAATAAGAATTTAACATCATCATCAACATCATCATCATCAACAACAATAATGCATCCTTCTGACTATATGCCAAGCTCTGGACCAAGCCTTAAATGCTGTATCTCATTTGATTCTCACAGCAAGTCTATGAGCTCGGTAGTGATAGACGTCCCACTCTCCAGATGAGGAAACGGAGACTTAGAAAGGTGAAGTAACTTTCCCGAGTTCACCACCAGTAAGTGACAGAGCCAAGATCCGAACCCAGGCCTGTCTGATGCCAGGGCCAAGGCTCTTTGCCAAAATGATATGAAACCAGCCAATAGCTGCCTAAACTGTGTCTTCCTCTAAAAGGGCCATCCAAGTCCAGACCTGGTCATGTTACAAGACCAAGATCACTCTAACTGCTCCCCAATGTAAGCCTACGTCAGCTTTGCAGAGGCTGAAATAACTCTCTGAGCCCTTGGAAGTTATCTGTAGACGTTTGTAAGTAGTAAATGACCAGCAGAAGCAAGTTGGTTTACCATAGAAAACACTGTTTTCACATCCCAGATCTGTCTCTTAGTAACTATGTAACCTCAGGACATTTGCTCCACCTCTCTGAGCCTCAAGAAAGCATGGGTAATAATAATTGTCTATGAGCTGGTACTGGTGAATTTGCCAGCACAATGCTGTAAATTAGTTACATTTCCCCCCAGACTGTTGTATTGAGTACCTTATTCTATGGAAAGGCAATTGGTCGCAACACTGTCTAAACAGAGTATAAATAAATAAATAAATAGATAAATAAATAAATAACTCCTGATCATTTCCTTAGTGAGCATCCAAATCCAAAGTCCAAAAATGATACAAAACAATTTCCAAAAAATTGTGGCAACCTATGCATATGTGCATGTACTAAGTGTATCTCTCTGAACACATAAGGACTATTTTTTATCTCCTCTCCCTCTCTCTCTCCTTTACCCTCCTGGCTCTCCCTCTCTCCACCTCTTTCTCTCTCTCTCTCTCTCCCTCTCTCTCTCTCTCTCTCACACACACACACACACACACACACACACACACACGAATTGAATCCTGATGCACCGCTATCTCCCTCATTCTCAAACACGTGCCTAACACTTGTTCAGATAATAGATAACTAGTCTCTAGCCAGTTAATTTGAACAATAAAAAACATGAGGCTCTTATAGAGATAAGGTACCCAAGAGAATCAAAGATGCTGGTAGCTGCTTGTTTAGTGACAGAAGATTTTTGTGATTAAAAAGTGGAAGACAGCAGACAAAGCCCCCTCTGTTTGCACCACTTGGTTGGCTCCAAGCTAGGTGGAGCCCTGCTTCTTGTAACACCAAATCTCACGTTGCTTTTTATGAGCAGAGGGTCCATTTCTAAATTGCACCCCTGGATTTAAAAGAGGAAATTTAAACCTCAGAATAATGTTTTTTGCTGAACAAAATGTATGCCAAACTAAGCTCTGACTGACTTCTGGTTTTCTGAGTCCCAGCCTCCAAAGTTTTCTCAGGTTTCCAGTACTGGGCCGAACTCACTGGCTTGTGCCATTTCCTTCTATGCTATGGTTAGGTGGAAAAGGGGTGAGAAGCAGGGTACCACTTCCCCAGGTTCACTGGATGGATATGGGAATGCCCGAAAGATCCAGAGGACCACTTTAGCTTCATTAGCTGAGAGAGGCTGGCTCCTATCAGCTGTACTTCACGGAAGGCACCAACGTGTTGTCCTAGGCATTACGGGAAAAATAATTCTAGCAAGAAGGGGGAAAACATCATACAAAACAGCAATAAGTCTGGGCCTTCCTAACTCAGCCCCACAAAAGACCATTTTGTAAGATGGTGAAAAGCTGTACTTTGCTTTCTAACTGAACAATGAAGCACTTGCATCTTTAATCCAAACTGTCTACCCACTTCCCTAGATTTCAGGACAATGGCCTAACTTCTCACCTTCCCTCTTGAATAGTTGAACCCACACACTTTAGAATGATACCCATCAGCAGCTAACAAACAGGTTATTCTTGGACCACGACTGATGCTGGCAAATGCTCGGGTCCAGGCAGACAAGGATAAATGAGAATAAAATTATTCAGTTCTGTTTGCCGTGGCCACTGCATCCGCAGTCATCCTCAAAATTCCCACAGAAATAAGCTCATTCCACCTTTGAAACATTTCGGAGCTTAAAAGTTTAAATCAGGCCAAGTTGATTTTGTAGGGTTTTTCAACCTTTTACACTGTAATTACATGCAGGACTTTGTGCCACCTATTTCCTCCCAACTGTAACATTTTACATCTTTTTTAAGCATACGTTGAGGTTAGCTTTTTTTTTTTTTTTTTACATGTTATGAAACAAGATATGAGCTTATACTCAGCTTTAGGTAACTTTCTGCCAAAAGGCTGGACCAACACAAACTAAATATGACTATTTTCTTTATCCAAAGTACAGTTTTGACTATTACATACCCTCTTAATGTACATACATAAAACTAGCTCACAACTAAAGCTCCCTGCAGGTCAGCTGAAATCATAATGAGATTTTCCTTTCATATAATGTGATTAACAAATGTTAGCTAACCGAACTCCTAAAAGACTCAAAAGAAAAAAAGCAAAATTACTCAAGCAATGCCAAAAAGTCAAATAACTCAACAAACTTTCTATTTTTTTCTTTGCTTTTTCACATCTTTAACTTAGAAAACAGCCTGTTTCACTTGATTATATGCATGTGCTCTAGAGGCAGGTGAGAGTGAGTTCCAGCTCCACTATTTACTAAAATGCAACCTTCACAAGCTACTAAACTCCTCTAGCCTCAGTTTCCTCATCTGTAAAACAGGGGGGCAAAAATCCTCAAGGGATTTTTGTGAAGATTAAATGAAACAATGCAGGCTTCACTAAGTGTGGGCAAATAGTGTTTCATAAATGTTAGTTGCTATTGCTGACATTATCTATCTGCTAAATAAGTCTACCTTCCAACCTAAAAAAAAAATGTCAACCAGCCTCATGGCAGTCTAGGTGCTTTGAAATTCATATACTGCAATGGGTCCCTCAGAAACTTACAAGAGCAGACACAAATAAAGGAGTGGTCGTACATCTATTCTTACTCAACTTTATCAAGTATTACAAATGTTTGGGAAGCAATAATAACTATGACAGCTTGGGCCCCATAATCCTAAACCCCTGCAAAGGTCACGGCAACATATCACTGAGGCTTTCAGCTAGTGAGAGCTCTGAGGCATCCTCTGAATAGCAAGTGAGTTGGAGTGCCAGAGTCCAGACTTTATACGTTTAGAAAGGATTTCTGACAGCTCTTACGAAGGCAGATACCTCCAAATGTTACTCGAAGATATAAATGAACCTACCACCCGTCTGAACTTAATCAATGCATTTCTGGAATAAGTATCACTCCAGAACTCCAACTGACGCATCTTTTCAGATTCACTCTTTACCTTCAAAACAGCAAGATTCTAATATCTGTTTTATTAGCAGTAAGGCTGTACTTTCCGGGAAAGGCACTACTTCCCCCAGGGCAGAGTATGGAAAAGGGGAAATGCTGTATGGAGAATTTTTATATTATTTGGGAACAGTCTGCAAAATCCAAACTGTATATTTAAACTTTACAAATGTAACAATATTGTAACGCTTATCTCTGCAAACGGAATGCATTTTTACCTCTATTTCTGTTGATTTCCTTAGTCTTCAGAACCTGATAATCATTTGATACAGACATTCACCTTCACCCATTTATCATTTCACAGCATTGACCTCATCTCTTGTCATGAAAAAGTTTGGGTAGTTTAAACCCAGATGGCTTGGCTTTCACCTAAACACAGAAGAATCCCTTCTCTGGTTCCATACAGCATGTTGATCTGATAACAAGCAGTCATCTATCACTTGGGGGCTTTGCATTTGACTGCCTTAATGTATTTCCAACAGGGTTTTGTGATGTGTAGTTTTTAATCAAGGTTTGCCAAAACTGATTGGCATGTAAAACACTTTTAAGCAAAAAATGTTGTTCTTTGTAAGTCTCTATTTCAGCTCAGAAATTCTTATTCGTATAACTTAATCTCCCCCGTGTGGTTACTTATTAGACCTTATCATTAACTATTAAGTTAAAATAAATTGAAACAAAAAATTTTTTTAATCTACTAGCCACTGCCAGTGTTAACTAAGCAGCTGAAAGCCAAGTGTCATCCTCTAAGGATAGAATATCCTTTCTGACTCATGCTTCCAAATCAGAACTACAAAGACTGTTTTTGAGAGCTTAGGATATAAGAGAGGCAAAGAAATCCAAGATTACATCTTGTCCTCATGTTTGTGCTTTGTGACTCTCACCTCTTTTTCCCCTTGTCATATACCTTATCCCAGACCTTTATACCTAAATGTTATCATTTTCACACTGAGCTCAGACAACAGAATCAAGGCAGAAAGTGTGGTGGCACCTATGATTTGGTGGCAATAGCCATTCCTGGGAACAGAAGGGCAAATGGTAATTATCACTGAGACGATGCCATACCAAGTCCACCTTAAGTTTACTTCTGTAAACTGATGTCAAAGATAAGAATTCCAAGACTGATGAAATGGAAACTGCAAAAGTCCATAATACTCAGAAATTCAACTGAATTCAATTCACCAGCTATCTGAAGTTTTGTAATGACCAAAACCAGTTTTTAAGATTTGGTCATATTACATTTAATGCATTCACCTTATCTGAGGGAGCAATTGACTTCACATTACCTGATCTCCATACTCACCATGCAGACACACATTATACAAGGGTTGTCCGTGATAAATGGAATCTGGAGAACTTCACCTTCATTTTCACATTTTGCAACAGAACCTGAAGGGGAAAATAAGTTATTTAAATTTAGCTTAGTGCCATTGTTACAAAAATAGAATTTTTACATTAATGTTTTTTGAAACAACTATACCCAAATTTCAGAAATTCCTAATGAGTTTTAAATTCTCAAACTCACCCAAAAGAAGTCCCCCCGAAGAAAATCTATTTTAAATAGTTTTATTAGAACAGGTTTGTTTTGTTTTTTTTAAAGGCCGTGCTATATAGATAGATTTTCTGCTTTCGATGGTTTAAGCACAATTCCAAGTATTTCACTGGATCCTTAATAATACCCCTCCTTCATGAAGGCATTTCAAGTAAACACACACTCCCACATGCAAAAAAAATTCAAATTGGCCATTAAGGCAGATTTTAAATTTGAACAGAATTCAGGACAGTGTCAATGAACAGGCCTTTATATGAATCCGCCTCAAATTGTCTTGAGCTGAAATCACTTTTTGAAACACAATCTTCTTTCCTCTTTTAGAAATTGCCTCAATATTTTCTTTTTTGCACCAGGTGTCACTAAAGTATGTCCTTCAGAATAGCAGCTGAGGTCTTCACCTGCCTGAAAGCATATAATTATTATATCCTGCTGTTATTACCCTTTTAAAATATGATAGTTTCTTTAAATTCAAGGTGCTTTAAAAAGCACTCCCTGTACAGAAGCTATACTGGAACCCTATAGAGTGAGAAAGGCCGATGGGTGGAAAACGGTCAAATTTTTTTCTTTAATTGTATACGGGAGAAAAGATCAAAATAAAGATTGAAGAAAACTAAAAATAAATAAAGGAACTTCTCAAATTCAAATAGAAGAATCTCCGTTATCACTACAGTATTGATGTCAACAGCCTCCTCGCCCTCCACCCCTTAACCTACTCACTGCCTTCCCACCCCTTAGCCCCGCGGGTTTCGCTTCTTGCCCACCGCCCGCGAGGGGCAGGCTCCTAGGTGCTCGCTCCCCGCCCTCCCGTCCCCGAGGCCAGCCAGCGCTTCCTCTCCCAGGTATCAAGCCACCGTCCGGGAGGGTCGGTCCCTCCCGCCCCCTCCCCTACCTGTCAAGAAGGAGGAAGCCAGAGACATGGGGACCCCCGAGCAATTGAGCAGCAGCAAGACGCAGCAGGTAATCCCGGGCGAGCGCCGGCAGGGACGCTCAGCCAGAGCCCTGACGCCGGAGAACCAGAGCATCGTCACCTGGAGGGAATCCCGGGCGACTGCAGGTCCCGCGCCGCCGCCTATGCTCCACTACCGCCGCTCGCAGTCAAAAAGGGCTCTCAGCCGGCGAGTCCGGAGACAGTCCGCTAAGGAGGGAGGCGGGCGCCCGGGAGCCTGGGGCGGGGGGGTGGGGGGGGGGCTGGAGGGGGAGGCGGGAGAGCGAGGCGAGGGGTGAGGGGCGCCCAGGGAGGAGGGGTCCTGTGGCCAGGCTCCTCCAATGCGGCTTTTTTTTTTTAAGGAGTTGCTCGCAGCGGTTTAGTCGTCGGCTCCTCCATACTAGAGAGGGGGCCGGGAGGAGGGGGTATCGGAGCAGCCGGAGATAGGCAGAAAGGAGTGGCTGCGCTTCCCGCTGCGCACCGCTGCACAGCCGCCGCCGCCGCCCGGGCTGCAGCGACTGCCCGGGGGCGCGCCGCTGCCGCGGCGTCCTCCACTCCTGCCCTCCCACCTCCTGACGGCCCCTCAGGCTCTCAGCCCGGCCCGCGCGCACGCTCGCTCCGGCGCCGGAGACCCGGGCGCCCCGGGCGCCTCTGGGAACCCGCTGGGGGCGCCCGGGCGCAGGGGGGATTGCAGAAGCCCCGCGCCGGGCGCTTGTCTTCGCCAGGCGTCCAGCCCGCTCCCCAGCCCCTCGAGGGAGACCACTTGCCCCGGGGCACGGAGCGGAGCGGGGCAGGCGTGTCTCCACCGCCCGGAGCGCGCAGCGCCTCCTCCCTTTCCCGGGGAAACCCTCCCCTAGCCGGGAATGCCGCGCCACCCCCGCTCACACCCGGGTGCTCCAACCCTGGGAGGGAGCAGAATATGGGACGCAGGGCGCCTCACCACCCCTGCTCGTTCCCAGACGTCCCAGCTTTGGGATGGAGCGACACGGGGCGCCGGGGTGGGGGCTGGGGGCCGCGCGACTTTTCACTCCCTGCTTTGCTTCTGTCTGCTGGGGGCGAGACAGCGGACTCCCGCGCTGAGCGGACAGAGGGGCGAGGGGCCTTCCAGATCAGTGTTCTGTGCTTATGTGTCTGCCAGTCGTGACACTAGGGAAGACAGAAGCTGAAACTACACGCAGGGTCGATTAATAAACGCACAGAGGCGAACGCTTCTCGCCCTTAAAAAAAGAGAACAGTCGCTCCATGACTCCTCCCATCCAACCCCGGGCGGACCGGGGCGGGGAGGTGCTGTTTGACTAATCATTCACTGACCCGAGAAAGAGGGAGGGACCGGCGCGGCGGCTAATCTCCAGCAGGAATAGCCACCCTGCGGCCTCTGCAGCCGCAGCCCTGGGCGTCCAGGAGTCCGACCCTACGTACGGCCCGCGGATCCCCCCGGCCGGATCGCGGCCTCCTGCTCAGGCCGTGGCACCCTTTGCTCAAAGTGGGGGATGCAGTGGAGGAGAGAAGAATTTTTGTAACCAAATGGGAATTAGGGGACGCTTGGCAAGTGTTGGGACCTGATGATCAGCTGTCCTCGGAGCTCGCCTTGGGTCGCCGGCTTCCTCTTCCCACGAATGGAAACGGGGCCCCCTCACGCCCATCCTCCTGGCGGGTCGGCCTGGGTGGATCTAAACGGCAGTCGCGGACTAACCAAGCACGTTTCTCAGCGGGACGCACCTAACAGTTTCCCGGCGCAAAGTGGGTTGTCGGTAGTCGCGGAAAATAAACTATACCTTTGCAAATATATTAGTCAGTTTGCGGACACATTTAGTACAGTTTCCTCTTAAGCCCTCCCCTCTTTGGGGGGGCGGGGGCTGTTTATTTGTTTTTATTTTTTCGAGTCGTTGGAGCCTTCACTTAAAGCTGCAATGCCCACATTCCGGCACGCCAAGGAGCCAATACGAGCGCATTGCTCTGACAAGGGAAAAGTAAGAGAGGGGAAAGCTGTCATTAGCTTAGCACGCTCCATTTCCCTCTCAAAACAGATTTTTAGTGTAAAACTTAAATTAAAAGAGAAGAAAGATGATGTGTGGTTGCTTTTTTCCCCCCTAAATAACCACCACGGCCAGGCAGCTCCTTGAAAATCAGAGTGTTTAATGTATTTACTAACGATAAAGAGAACATGCATAAAAAGAAATCTCTAAACCTAGCCTTACCTCCCAATCCATTTTTTATCAAAAAAATAAAATAAAAACGTTTATGACTACAGAGAAGTACAGTCAGTTGAAACCACTACCTAAAAAAGATTCTCTCTGCATGAGGCTTTTAGATAAAGATGATAATCGTGACTTAATTAAGGAAAACGGAATAATGGGTAGGCTGGGAGACCTTTCATTGCCCTAGACTTCAGCAGTAGACCTGGATAAACTCACATTAGAGAACTGCAGGCTATTTGAAGAGTACACATTAGTTACTCAGATGTGCCTTCCCTGACATCAGCCATACGTCCTCAAGGGTTTGCATGACAAAAGTCTTTATGATGGAATCTGTGTGTGTGTGGCATTTCTCAAACTAGGGACCTGGTGCTTTGGGGTGCACTGGAACTTGCCTTATAGGTATAAATCCAAAAACCACCTGGAAAACATTTTCGTCTGCCTGGAAGTTTACCAATGGGAAAGATGCACAGAAGCCTTTGGCAAACCTGTCCCTTCTTCCTGTTTGTTCTAATCAGCTGCCACCAGTGATTTCCCCTGCTGCTTTCTTGGCAAATAGACCCTACTTCTGGAAGAGCATCTTTCTCCCCAAAGGGCTTATCAGCCCTCCACTGCTGCTGCCACCACCCCTTCAAGTGACAGTCTATCAGCTGCCAGTTGGCCTCTGTCTACACAAACCTGAGATATTCTAGGGTCAAAAAAGAAAGAAAAGAAGCAGGCATGCACTGAAAAGCATACAGCTTCTGCCTTCACTTGTTTAAAGTAAAGGGCAGTACCATCCAAATCCCCAAATGCTCTTGACTGAAATCAGAAGGAGAACAGATATGTGTTTGGCTCTGTTTATGACATTTTTCAATGTAATGGAGGTAATGGGTCCCAAAGATCATTATTTAACTACAGCTATCTCATGCTCTTCAAAATAAAATATATAACCTAATCAGACCAAAAGAGAACAAGGCCTGTGGTAGGAGAATTCTCTTCATCTCTTGGCAAAACTATGATGCTGAATTTGCACTGAAAAATCCAACTAAATATACCACTTAGTAATGTGGATTCAAAGTTACTTCAAGAGAAATTACAGCAGCCCAGTTTCCTAAAAATAGAAATAAATAGACCCTTCAAAAAGGCAGCAGGGGAAAGGAATTGTGATACCAACCACTAGGGAGGGCCGAAAGTATTCCATAAATGTGTGAGGGTTTTGCTTTATGAAAGACACGAGGCATTTCAGACTTGATGAGGATAAGGGATGGTGCTACCTAGGAGCTTGCAGTCTAGTAAGGGAGATAAAGCATGTTTATAAATGAATGCAGTACAAGGTAGGAAATGAATGTAAGAGGAGGAGATAACATGCCCTGTCATGGAAGTTTAAAGAAAGAAGAGACTTAGCTTCATGGAGGAGGTGGCAAAGGAGCTGAGATTTGAAAAGCAGGGGAGGCTTTAGTAGAAAGAAGGACAATCCAGGAGCAGCAGAGAGTAACAGCAGGGAGACGCATGATTTACAAAGAGAATGGGGAGCAGTCATTTAATTGGCTCTATCTGTCAGCTGAGCAGAGCTGTGGGAAGGCTTGATAATGAGGGATGTATAGACAGCACTTGAAGGATCCACCTCAGATTAGCAACAGGATATTTACCATGGAGTAAGTGCCTACCTCTTAGAAACAACCAGACTACATTTCTTTAGATTGGAAAGTATTTCTGCAGGTGCATTCAGCAATCTGTGCATTTATTCATTATTAATCATGATACTGGAGAGCACCATTTCCACCTCCATCTGTTCAAACGGGTTTGGGTGATGGAATGAGTAATACATCATGAATCAGTTTCTCAACCTCTTTAGCAATGGCTATATGATTCTTCTGGGGATGAAAGTAGAAATGGTGCTTTGACATTTTTTTTTAAAACACTGGAGATCTTAGAGATCATATAAACCAACTCCCTGCCCTTTCCCTTTGAGAATGAGAATTCTGAAGACTGACAGGGAAATGACTTGCCTAGGGTCACACAGCTAGTTAATGGCATAGCCCATTTAAACAGAGTTCCTCTGACTCTCTGATCATAATGCTTTCCATTACAACTGTTCTGCCTTATTGAGTCATAAGAATATAGGAAAGGACCACTGGATGTTTTAGATATGATACAAATTAAAGTTATAGAGTTAGCTCAATTGGTACTGAAATATCTATTGAACTGAACTGGCACCAATGACACAAGTTGTAAGACCAAGAAAAACAGACCACAACTTCGCTCACCAGTTGAACAGTGACTTTACTCTTAGGTCACTAGGCTAAAACATTAAAGAACTGCACTCTCTTCTGGGTTTTGCTACTGGTTTGCTCAGTTTCTGGTCCTTCAGACAGGAGAGGGTACCATTGAGGCTGATGAGAAGTCCTCTAGATTCTGCCAGAGGGCTCTAAATAATGTCATTCCAAAAAGTCAGAGGCTCTGAAATTACTTTTTTTTGTGAAGGTGAAGAGACTGGAGACAATGACAAAAGCATCATTTTAGTGATATTGGTCTATTTTATTTAAATGATCTCTATTAAAATTGAATTATTTTCATTAAGTGATCTTTCTCTCACTTAATCATTTTCTCTACTGTTTGTAGCCTTAAGGGTCTTTTCATACGACTGTATTCACTGAAGAGTTTATTCATTTTTAAAGCAGGGCATTTTGATAAAGACGATGGGATCGAGGCATTTTTAGACACAGTTGCACTGAAATAACAAAATCACTGTTTTTTTAAATTTTGAATTAATATTGCAATAAATAAACTCCCCTTCACTCCTTCCCTGACCCTCACTCACCTTTGGCCTCACCCCAATCCCTGCCTCAAGGATGGTGGTTCATCATGAGTAATGAAGTGAGTTTTGCCTGTTTTACAAAGTACTTGTTCATTTAAATGTCCATGAGCCAAAACAACCACATTGGAGTGTCATAGATTCTCCAGTTCTACAATTAAAACAAAAGCAACTATTTTTCAAAAGATTTTTAAAAATTTCATCAACATCTAAAATGCTTAATAAAGAAATCATTTTGATATTGGAAGTTATAAAAATCAGATACAAATTTGACTCCACTAGGTAGGCACCAATGTTTGCTCATTAATAGAGTATGATCTTTGAGAAAGTGTCCTCATCTCTACATTCCATCTGGGAAGTAACTCCCCAAAACAACTTTGCCTAATCACCAGCTTCATTGGCACCAAAGCTGTAACCCTATCTGTCTATCTGAAGTAAGGGATAGTTGAGGGAATCTCAGCACAAGCCCAAGACACCAGAATATAAAGCCAATGCCCTATGCCTATTGTTCTAGGTTTTACGAGCTCCTTTAAATCAAGTTTGGAGTATCAACAGAGCTGAGAAAATCACCATTGCCTCAGAACTATTATTAGAGATTATCTATAGACTCAGAGAGAAACAGTTCAACATTACCTACCTAAGGATGTATATTCCAAGATGCTAGTTAACATGTATGGAGACTCTGGCAGAGAATCCTGGCTGTCCCCCAACATCCATTCTTTCTCAGTATTGAGTCCCTAATTTGTGCAGTGTGTATGGCTTATTGGCAATAAACACCACTTTTCTCAGCCGTGAGTGATCCCATGACTAACTTCCAGCCAATAGAGTAGAAATGGAAAGTATCTTTAAAGAAGGGACATACACTTCCTTCTTCCCTTCCTCCTTTCTGGAAGGAAGAAACAGAAGTAATGCTGGAATAGAAGCAGAAATAATGCTGCTGGAGCTCCAGCAACCCCCTTGTCCCATGTAAAGGCCTCAGGAAAAAAACTTTAGGGACATGGCAGAGCAAGAAGAGAGAAGTTTAGACTCTGTTACCATGAAATGCAGTATGAGCCCTGGGCTGACTACCTCTGACTTTCAACACCCGTCTTGTTTCAGCCCTTGTTGGTGTTTTCTTTCCCTTGTTATTTTCAACTAAATATAAAATCTTCTGAAATAATTAGCCTCAAAGACAAAGTGCCCAATAAAAACTAAATATATTAATTAATTAATTTATTTATTATACACTTTCTGAGACAATGAACAAATCTAGGATTTCAATCACCTGTGTAGTCCCTGTTTACATGTGCCTTATCAGTTTTAGGAAATTTAGAGGAACTTATACTATTCTTTCTTTGAAAAAACAATCTTTAAATATTTGTACATCCATGTTCATAGTTGTATTAGTCACAATAGCCAAAAGACAGAAGCATCTCAATTGTTCATCAGCAGATAAATGGATAAGCAAAATGTGGTATATACATACAATGGAACATTATTCAGCCTTGAAAAGGAAGGAAATGCTGACACAGGCTACAATATAGATAAAGCTTGAGGACATTATGCTAAGTGAAATAAGCCAATTACAAAAAGACAAATACTATACAGTTCCACTTATTTGAGGTCCCTAGAGTAGTCAAATTTATAGAGACAGGAAGTAGAATGGTAGTTACCAAGGGCTGGGGGAAGGAGGGATGGAGAGCTATTGTCTAATGGGTATAGAGTTTTAGTTTTGCAAGATGAAAAACATTCTGGAAATTTGTTATACAACAATGTGAATGTACTTTACACTACTGAACTGTAAACTTAAAAATGGTTAAGATGGTAAATTTTATGTAATATGTATATTACCACAATTTAAAATTTTTAAATAATTTTTTAAAAATAACTTTTATATTTTCTTCATCATTACCAAATTAACATAATTGTTGGCTGGAAAAGTAAGAAATACAGATCAGCAAAGAAAGAAAATGTGGCACTCTTTGATAAACTTATTATAGAGCCTGGCTCTGTGCTAAGCTGTTTATATGGATTACCTCATTCATTTCACCCAACAAGCTTCTGAGGCCGATACAATCGTTATTAGCCCCATTTTATATCTGAGTAAAACTAAGCACAAAAATTAAGTAAATTGTTCAAGGTCACACAATGGGGAGTTGGTTGAGCTAGAATCAAAATCCAGGTTGCCTGACTCTGGAACTTATGCTCTTATTGGTTAAGCTATTGTGAATGTTTTTGTCACTAATTATTCTTTGCAGCATCATTTTTAATGATTATAGAATAATCCATTGTATAAAGGTACCATAATCTTCCTCAATAATCTCCCATCTAGAATCTTAAAAGCATTACACTAGTGGAAGAAGCCGGTTTATATGATTCCATTTATAGGAATTGTCCAGTGTAGGCAAGTCTATAGAAACAAAAAGTTACCAGGGCTTAGGGTCTTGGGAGGAAATGAAAAATGACTGCTAAGGGGTACAGGGTTTCTTTTAGGGGTGATGAAAATGTTCTAAAATTGCTTGTGGTAATGGTTGCATAACTCCATGAATAAATCAGAAAGTATTGAATTGTAATAATCATCATCATCATCATCATCATCATCTCCCATCTAAGTTGTTCCTGTTTTTACTACTCTAAGAGATGCTTCAGTGAACATCCTTTTACTCTTCATCTTTATTTCCTCGAGGATAAATTCATTAATTGGCAGACCAAAGGTATGTGCATTAAGGCTTTTGAATCATAATGTTATACATTCTTAATCAAAGATTATTTTCCCCCTTGGTCTTAAAATTTTTATATGCTAGCCTGAAATCCTTGCTTAAAAAGAAAGCCAGTCATTAGGAGCTCTAAGCTAGTTCTCAGAGTGATCTTAATAGATGTTTGTAGATGCAGGAGATATACAATTAATTTAAGCCTTGTTAAAAATAAAACACATTCCATTGACTTTCTAGACTTCATTGATTGTGTGGAGTAAATATTTATTTAGGGAATTCTTAAAACAAACAATGGCGACTTATTTGACCGTTATCTGCTTCACGCATAATATCAAGTGTCTGTGAGCTGGAAGATAATAATCAGTTTCGCCCCCAGTCTCTCCCTCAATCTCTTCCTATAAGCAGTTTCTTTCAACTTGAATTCTCAGTAGCTTTTCTTTCCCCAAGCCATACTTTCCAGTACTTCCCATCAGAAAGACAGTAATCATATTAATGAATAACCTCAGCATCTCTCAGAAGGCAGCTAAATTAAAAATTCAAGTGCCCAAGATTTAAACTATCCCATCAACTCTAGCTTAATTTATAGTAGTTTGCTACCAATGAGATTAGTTAGTGGTCATTACAGAATGAACAAAACTAATTTCACTAATGTGGGTAGCATTCAAAGGGAATCCTTTGAAACTAATCCAATCACTTAATATGTAGTCCTAGTTCTGCCACTTGACATTCTAATGATTGAGGCAAATTAATTAACTTTGTGAGGCTCGGTTTCCCCCATCTAATAGGAGGGTGAAGTAGCATCACCTCTACCTGCTTGTCAGAGTTGGATATGAAATCATTTCATAAAGTGCTACGTAGGAACGTAACTGAAAACTAGAGATTTTAGATATGAAAGGGCCCTCAGAAAGCATCTAATTCTACTCCCTCAAACAAACATACAAACTCTTCAACTGAAGTTCAAATAAAGTAACTTGTTCCAAGTTGTGATGGACATGAATTTTTTTTCCAGAAGAGCAAGCCCCTTCTTTGGGAAATATTCCTCAAAATATATGGTTTTACTAAAGTTTGAAATAATTATACCCCCCGCCCCCCCCCCCCACTTCCAGCAAACAGGAAGATCATGAGGCCAAAAGGGGGCCAGTTGTAATCTCTATCCCTCTGACCACATTCATTGATCCAGGGTTGAAGATATGACCCCAGTTCTTCTCGTGGATTTTTCAAACTTAAGCTGCGAGGACGGTACATTTTCCTCTCTGCCTGAAGCCTGCCACACGGTTGCCCTGAACAGAAGTTGGCCAACATAGATATTTCTGGTAATAATAATTCTACATAATTAATATACCAATATCTGGGTACAACAGCATCTGCTAATAAGCAACGCCTCAACCTAAAGAACTAAAACTAAAAGTAGAAAATTTGGGGCTTAAGAGTAGGAACTGCAAAGGAGGAAAGAGACACTAGCCTTGCTGAAGCCCTGAGATCATGGTAAGTAGATAGCAGCAGCCAGCTTCCCACTCTGGAGTCCACCCTTATCTTCACAATCCATGTCAGTCTTTGCTATGCAAACCCAGCAATCAATCTTAAGGCAGTAAATGCACATTTTTTGAAAAACTACAATGTGCATAACAGATACTTTGTTCCCATTGAAGTTACCATACTTTCTTTCATTTTCTTCCTATTAAAGTTGCCATAATTTCCACTATTCTAACTTGAGACATTCTATTCTCTAAGATATATAAGGCCGCCATTTACATTTAACCATTTACATATATGTATTTTATTTGTGTAAATAGGAAGGCATTGGGGAGAACTCAACACCTTTCTTGCATAATTTTTTGAGTTAATAGGCTCTTTATTTTTTTATTATTTTTTTAATATCTCTTTCTTGTATATTTTAATTGATGTTGGGAAAAAAATATCAATTCCAAACAGAAGATCTAGTTCCACTGCAGTTTTCATCCCCAGTGAGGTATATGATGGAAATAATTACTGGGCATTAGCTATTGTTATAATAACAGATGCCATTCAATGGACCCTAGACAAAACAAACAAGTAAATGACTGTCTGTTTATGGGTCACTTTATTCTTCACTGCTATGAATATCTTGTCCTTTGAGCATCACCATAGGTGTTTGCTCTGTATCACATGTGAATGTGTTACTTTTTGCCCTTCAACATCTGGAGACTCATGCACGTAAGCATAAATGGACCCCCAAATCTGAGGGATATTAGAAGGTGCTTCCTGGCTTTTAAGTGGGTCAGTGGGTCTACTGCTCTATACTTCCATGCAATCAATTCCCTAGATGGCAAAAGAGTCAGACTGAAAAACCAAAAAGAGCAGAAAGTTTAATTTTGACAAGTTTTTCTTATGTTGGTATCATCATTACTCTCCCTTAAAGTTTGGAAAATATTTCTCATGGTGCGTAAATTACCCTTTGATTGAAGGTGAAATTCCTTTAGGTCGCAGAGTTTCTAAAGACAAACACTTTATAATCCAGCCGGGGTAAAGGAATAGACTATTCGGGTAAATTCACTGTTCTAGTTGATAAAGTATTTTAGATGGGACATAGATTATAGTTTACTGACTCTCAACATATTAGGAGACAATAAAGTATAAGTAATACACAAACAAGTAAAATTTTATCTTGGCGATTCAGAAGAACTTCAAGATCTTCAAACCCCTTGAAACTCAAAGTGCGCTTGCCAGTAGCTACCTCATCACCTGGGAGCTGGTTAGAGATGCAGAATCTCAGAGCCCATCCCGGATTCACTGAATCAGAATATGCATTTCAGCATGGTCCCCAGGTGAATGGTATGTACATCGAAGCTTGAGAAGCACTGTTAGTACCGCAGGAAGGCCAATTTAAACATGACCTTTGTAGTATAAATGTAGCATAAATGTGCCCAAATGTTGATTAATTAATAGAGTTTGAGCTGGTAAAAGCAAGACAGACACTTTGTTTTGTAGTTTAGTCTACAACATTAATGCACTCAGATTGGCTTGGATTAATAGAAATAATTTACAAATGGACCAAAATTTGGGCCGTGGTAATAAAGTCCCTACTCCCTTATATAAGTGAAAAATTTCTGCTATAGCATCTTCATTTGAGAAGTTCAGATTTTCAAAGCTCAGGGTAAGCATCATTTGCCATGCGCAAACAGAAGCTCTTTGTGACTGGTCAACTCAGTTGTGTGCACTTTTATACATGGGAAAGGTGGGACAATAATTTGTCAGGTAGTGTGTTATGACATATATGGACTTTGGAATGGGAGTGGCACGGGTTCGAAACAATTGTGTATTGGGTTATTCAATCTACCTTGAAACGGGCATAAAGCTACTGATGCTGTCTGTTATGTGGATTGAATGCAATTTCATGTGCCAAGCCCCTAACTCAGTGTCTGGCACTTGGTTCTACATCAATGTGACATTTCTGCATTTCTATGTGTGGAGCTCTCTCTGATTTTATTTTTTCATTCCCTCCCCCCTTTTGGAAATAATGTTTATAAATGTCTCCCAGACTTTTGTGTCTAGGGCTAGAAGCATTAAAACCTGTAAGAGAGGGAAGCTAATGATGGCTATCGAGGAGGTTACCCATCCAGCGCCGACCCAACGCCCCCGCCGCCCGGGAGCAGTGAGGGCTGCGCGATTTGCCTCCAAGGCCCTGTAGGTGGCAGCACTGAGGCTACCGGCGAGAGCAGCTCTGCACGCTGCAATTGAAGTGCCCGCCGCGACCCCGACAGAGGGTAAGGCCCTGTCATCTGCCCAAAAGTGCAAAGAGTTTGCTCCCACGCATGCAGAAACTGTTCTTTCCAGTACCTGTCAAAATTTCCTTTTCCCTTCCCTTCCAGCCAAACTTCGCACGCGTTTACATTTGTAAGGCTTCTCTTTTAGGAGGAGTCTGAAAAACTCAGAAAACTGGCCTTCCAGTATCTATCTGACCAATTCCTTTTGATTCACATCCAGATGTTTTCCAGTGGTCTTTTGAGAATTGCTTCTTCCTCCTCCTGGCCACTCCCGCCCCATCCCTGCCCAGTTTTTGGCAAGTCATAATGCTTGTAAACCACGTATAGGAAATGCTTTGCACAATTCTAAGCACGTTAAGTACCTTTCTTCATCTTTAAAACCAGTCCATGAAGCAGGTTGTATTGTCCATAACATGCTCAAAGTCAGACTGTAAACCAGAGTTCAGGCCCAGGCAGCCTGGTGAGTTGCTGTTTTTAACACCATGTTGAGCTGCCTTTTGAGGGAAGATTGTAAAAGAAATTTTCAAAGCCATCAGATAATTGCCTGCAAATTGAAGAGATCTCAGGAAGGAAATAAGTCTCTGCTATTGGAGAGTTCCCCAAATATAGATAATAACTCTTCTGGCCCACAAATAAGCAAGCTAATGGGCTCAGTAATGGTCTAATTTAGGCTTTCACCAAGGCAGTAGAAAGATGAGAGAGGTCAGGTCTGGCAACAAAACAGGGAGTCCCATTCAGAAATGCATGTTGAAAGAAAAGAAGAGTTTCCTATCTCAGGTCTTGAGAAAAGCCACACCCAGTTCATTTAATGTCAAGTCCTCACCTTTAGGGTTGGCTTTGTGTCACTTCTCATGACACTGCTTTCCCCAGGGAGATCTAAACCAGAGGTGGAGTGGAGTTAAGTACTTTCTTCTGTGGTCTTTGGAATCCAACAGACCTGGATTCGAATTTTCTTTCTGTACTTACTTGAGGATTTCAAGTTAATCAATGGTAAACCCCATTTCCTTGTCTGAAAGATGGATCTCTTGGTAACACCTGCCTCAGAGTGACACGAGATATTCCAGGCAGAGCTGTTTGCACAGTGCCCTGCACTCAGTAAGAGCTTCCCCTGGGTTTTCACAGTAACGCTCCCAAATGTTTCCATTTCCAGCTTCTATCTGGTCCAATCAGAGAGACTCCACTCCCCAATTCAGATTCATCGCTCTGAACTGAGCAACATGCTGTCATTCTTTTGCTCACCAACCTTCACTAGCTCCCATGGCTTAGGAAAGAACATTTAAATTCTTTCCACTGACCATGGATTTGCTGCACATCCCTCTCCGGCTGCCTGTACTACCAGTGTCCTTCTCACACCCTGGGCTTCAGCTGAGCTGAAACGCGAGCTGCACCCCACACCTGCCCCCATGATTTTCTGCTTCTCTCACTTTTGCTGTTTCCTCTGCCTAGTCCTGGGCTGTCTAGTACCGTAGCCACTGGCCATATGTGCCTGTTTATGTTAATGAAAATTAAATTTAAAATTCTCCCCTCAGTCACACCAGCCACAGTCCAAGTGCTCAGTAGCCGCCCATTTTAGACAGCACAGATTAGAGCACATTTCCATCACTGCAGAAAGTTTAATGAGACGGAGCTGGCCTAGAGGGTGTGTCTAAATCCTAACCATCCTTAGGGACCAGCCCAAATGTCACTGATGCCACAAAGCCACTTCTTTGCCTCCCCAGCTGCAAGTTATCTTTCCCAAAGCAACAGAGACCCCACTAGCCATGACTCACCCAGCCGCCTGGTCACTACTGAGACACCCAATGTCCCAGGCCACATGTCACTTCAAGTAAAGCAGCTCTTTGGTTTCTGAGCCATGTGTGGTAGATGGGGAGGCATGGAGGCTGGAAGCTCCAGGGAGCAAGAAATCTTATTGGTCTTAAGGAGTTTGGCTCCCAGTTTTAGGTACATTACAGATATTATCTTATTTGGCCCCCTTCAACTCTATCAAGTAGATAAGATTGTCCCTATGCTACAGATGAGAAAACTTAAACACACCATGGTTAGGTAACTTGTCCAAGATCACATACCAGGAAGTTATCAAACCAAATGCAGAATCCAGAGTTTGTGACTCAACACTGGGGCTTGTTCCATACACAAGCTGCCTGCCCTCAAGCCTTCATTGCTTTCAGGCTAAATTGAGTGATTTCAGGCAGACTTGGAGGAGGGGGATGAGGGGAGGGTGGATATCCCTGAACAAAGGACAAGAGTATTGTGAGTAGAACTGCCTTTCATTCATATAAATGTGTTACCTCATTGTCATCTGGTTTTCTTACCTCTCTAAGGTCCCAGGAAAGAAAGAATAAGTCATATTCTGAGTGTGAGTGTGTGTGTGTGTGTGGTCTTAGCACAGGTATACAGGGTACAGGAAAAGAAGTTAGGGGGTATGGAATATAGTGAAAAGACAAAATAAAAACCTTTCAATATCTCTTCATTGATGTCTGAAACCATTTTGCAGTATTAGATCAAACCATAGGAAATTGCTATATTGATAAGCAAAAATGGATGAATATTGGCAGTTTCCTATGATTCAACTGAATAATCTTTATAATTATCAATTATTTTATCAATTTTTCTATCAATTATTTTATCAATTTTATCTATTTTCATCAATTAGAAACATTGGCTATTTAGGGGTCCAGCCTTGAATTTAGCACAATCCAAGTATCAATGCTTTAAAGCCCTTGTCAGACATCTGGGACACAGAAGTGGTACCCTCTGCCTGCAACCCTCACCTGAACTTGTAAACAGGGAAGGCAGGCTACTCTCTGAGTCAACTCTATGGACTCTATGGGCGCCATAAATAATCTGAGTAGAGATATAAAATCCCTTCAAAGAGGCTGAGAAGCTGCCCCAGGTAGCTCCTTGGAGAGGGCATTAACATATCTAAGGAAAGAATGTGAAGATCTGAAGGGGAGGAGTGGGGCTCAGAAAAGGAGAATCTCAGCAGGAGTCAGGAATACGGGGACACTGCCGGTCCTGGCTGACTGCCTTACGGGGATATCTCGCCTGGCTGAGACAGAGGAACCAGGCTAACTGCCATGAAGATAGCACAACTCAGCTTCCTTGCAACTTTCCGTGTGGATTTTTCTTCGGGGGAAGGAATTCCTTGCACTCTGCTAGCCATTCCTGGATATACAGCAGTTTCGTTAAGTCTGCACAGAAGCGAGGTGATCCATGCCCCAGTCTCGCATTTCTGGAGCAGGCTGCCTCCTTCTCTAGATAATATTTGAATCAGAATGGTCAAAGTGAAAGTCAGTCCTACTTGTGCGAGAACCTGGTGTAGAACCAGAGAGAAAGTTAAATTCCCAGAATATTTACGTAAAAGGTGAGAAACCTAGGATTCCAAATGTGTTTGGCTGAATTCTTTAGTCTAGACCAGAGTCGAGTACCCTGTGACATTTCACTTCCTGTGAAACTGATACCCACAGTTTAATGGGCACATTTAAACAATCACAACACAAGCCAAACTACTTTGAAATGCTAACAGCCCTATCAAATACAAAAATGGAAGTGAAGAAAAGTTTACCCTTGTAAATATGAGTGGTCACGTGTCCTCCTGTACAAATGGTTTACTTCTGACCCACAAAAAACAATTCACTTTAAGATTTAAGTGTATGCAGAAATTTTTAAATAGTGTATGATATTTATTTTAGTTATCTTCAAGGAAAGCCTTTGAAGTCTTATAAGAAAGATCTCCATAGGTTCAAATTCATTTGTTTAGTGATAAATTGTCCTTGAAATGTTGAACTAATGTTTCTGCTCATTTCATTTAATATTTTTTAAACCTTTGTGGCCAAATCATCTCATCTTTAGAACTTCCTAAAAATCTAGAGACAGCCTTAAGTCACTATTAAAATTTAAGATGTCAAGATGGACCTGTAATGAAAATAGGCAGAAGGTTTCTTTTTTTATGTGAATAAAGCGGTCCAGTAGCTTGCATTTTTTATAATGCCTGACTCCAAAAAAAAAAAAAAAATCAAAATGCAAGAGAATATTTAAAGTCTGGTTAATATTAAAAAATAACCTCTGAACAGTACAGTCTCAGTACAGTCTTCCTTTGAATGATGGAGAAAATAAAGCCCAAGGAAAGGAGCTGATTGGCCAGCAATGCCTTGGTGGATTCTAGCACAGATCACCATCATTAGCTAAAATTACCTGATGGCATCTGGAGACCTGGGGCCCTGCCTCCACCCTGGATTGTGTCTCAGTCCCATTCTCACTTTCTCTTAGGGTTGCCTCTCAGACTGGACCACATTTGCAAACCATTAAACCAGAGGTTGCTGCTGCTGGTCAGACCATGGATAACAATGATGATGGACTAGAAATGACCTTATCTCTTTCAGAAGTAGCAATCCCTGTTTACCTTGCTCTGGGATGCTTCTAGCCTCACCATTTAGCACTGTCTTCAGAGCAAGATCATAACCTATTCAAAGGGTAGGAAGAGTATTTGAAGTATCTTTTAATCTTCCTGATCTAAAACTGAGGCTCTCATATAATCCAGTACAAAACAAAAGTGGATTATTTTGAAGGCTGAATATCAGTGGACTCAGGCAGCATGGATACCCTTAACTATTCCAGCTTCGTGATAATTTAAAGAGATATTAGGTGGATGAAGTTCACTAAGTAAACAAACCTCCTAAGGTTTGTTTTCCTTGGATGCAAAAAACATATACAGATGTAAGAAATGAGTAGGGCCAGCCTCATGTGGGTGCATCCTGTGCAGTGACACAGAGCTCTCGGTTTAATGCTCTGCTATTTCAGTCTTGAAATTCTTAATACTTTCGAATAAGGGGCCACTCCGCATTTTCATTTTACACCAGGCCCTGCAAATTACATAGCTGGTCCTGAAAAATGAGAGTCCACACTTGATTCTTGGGGGTTTTTTGAATCGGCAATCAGAAGACTTGGGACTTATTATTCCAGCATTCTTTGACTTCAACTAGATTTTTACTTAAGGCTTTTATCATGAGCATATTCTCAAACTAAAAAAGGGCAGCACCGTGACAATGTTTTTAAACAAAACTATTGATCTTGCAGTAAATGCACACAGTCATCTTTGTTAATATAAAATATTAGCCAGCAGCCAAGTAAGTTGTTTCTGTGGTCCATGGTCAATTCAACCTCATATTTAAGGGTCTACTATGTGCCAGGCATTGTTCTGGGCACAGGAGACATCAATCAGCCAAAGAGATAACAATCTCTGCTTTCAGCTGGTTTAGATCCTAGTTAGGAGAAATAGACAATAAATATAAATAAATAAGTCAACTGTATGTTAGAAGGTGACCAACTACAGAAAAACAAATCAGAAAAGAGACACTGGGAAAGCTTTAAATAGGATGGTCAGGGAAGAACTCAATGAGAAGAGGACATTTGAGCCAAGCTTTGAAGGAGATAAAGGCACAAGTCGTGCATTCTCTGGCCAAGAAACAGAAAGCTCAGAGGCTCTAGGGCAGGTGTGCGCTGTTTGAGGACTAGTAAGAAGGGAGAGAGAGTGAGAAAGAAGAGGAATAGATGAAGGCATAGAGGTAATAGGAGTTGATTTTTGCACAGACTCGTAGATCACTGTAAAAAAAAACTATACTCTGAGTAAGAAGGGAAGTGATTGAAGGGTTTGGAGCCTGGGATTGACATGACAAGATTGAACAGGACTGTTCTGGCTGCTGTGTGGAGGGGCCAAAAGGCATCAGGGATGAAACCAGGAGACCAGATAGGAGTGTGTTGCAATCATGCAAATAGAGGTGATCATAGCTTGGACCAGGTGATTGGCTGTGGAGGTGATGAGACGTGGCTAGATTTTGGCTTTATCGGGAAGACAGAGCTGGTAGGATTTGCTGAAGAGGAACCACAAACAATAACAATAATCACAAGAAGAATAATAACAAGATCTTAGAACTTATTTTTCAACTAGACTGATTCTAGCCAACTTGGCTACCAACATTTTCTCAATCCAGCTTCACAGCAACCCCGGGTGAGAATTATTACCTCCATCTTGCTGATAAGGAAACTGGGACTCAGAGGATTTAGATGATTTGATAAGGTCACTAACCAGTAAGTAGAGGAGACATTGATCTATTTAGATCTAAAGCTTTACCAGCATACCATGCTGGATGCATGCTAGATTCCAGAGTCAACTCAGAAAAAAATAAATAAAAGAGAGCAAGAAAAATCTTATTTGGACTCTGAACTTTATTCTCTGTTTCCTGGCTGAAAGGGTAGCTAATGAGTTAGCTAGTAGCTAGTGAGTTAGCAGTGGGGTACCATAATGAACTTTGTTCTGGGAAAATGAGAGCTCTCCTACCAGGCACTAATTTAAGAGAAATGATCTCATTTAGTTCTTTGAAAAATTTTAACAACCACGGAACTGTGCCAGTAGGGTAGAACCTGAGCTAGATAGATACCCTCTAAGGCGGCTTCATACCAGCCACTTTCACAAAGAGCCCATAGCTGCTCCTGGGGTGTGGTGAATGGAGTAACTACAGAAATGGCTTAGAGTTGATGGGAAGCTTTTGCCCTGGGGGCTCAATGGACTGAAAGGTATCCGCCATCCAAATGGGGACGCACGGGGGAGGGAGTAAGGAGCTGTCAGCTACAAGTGAAGGATGGAAAGGGGCTGGGAGTGGAATCTGGGCACCTGGCTAGGAGAGGCAGTAGCAAAGCAGCTGGCTCATCTTTGCCATTCTAAATGCCCTTATCAAAAGATGAGATCAGCCCAGCCTGTGCCGTCTTCAGAGGACGGCCGCCAGTTGTATCCACAGAGTTCGCTGATAGGTAAGAGCTTGGCGTAGGGGACAAGGAAAGGAACGTGGGCTTCCCCTAAAAATAAATGAAGTGAGATGATGTCCTGGCTACTGCTGCTGTGCAACAAGTCACCCCACAAGTCTGTGGCATAAAACAACGACCTTATTATGCTCTTGGATTCCATGTGTAGGGAATTCTGATGGGGCATAGTCAGAGCTTGTCTTTGCTCCATGATATCTGGGGCCTGGACTGGGAAGATAAAAAGATGGGGCGGTGGGGGTGGTAACTTGAAAGCTGTGGACTGGAATCATCTGGAAAAGTCTCCACTCGCACATCTAGTGGTTGATGATGGCTGTTAGTTGGGACTCCACCCGGTGAAGTTGGCCAGAACACATGACCTGGGCCTCATAGCATGGCAGCCCTGCGGGAACCAGATTTCTCACACGCTCAGGGTTCCAAAGGTGAGCTTCCCAACAAAAAGTTGGCAGCTGTGTCGCCTTTTCTGACCCAGCCTCAAAAATCTTGCAGTCACTTTTGCTGCATTTTATTAGTTATTAGCAAATCACAAGCCCACCTAGGCTCAAAGGGAGGGTATGTAGATACCCTCATGGGATGAGTATCAAAGAATTTGCATGCTTGTTTAAAACCACCACAATGAAGCTTAAAATATCCCCGTGTTTGGGGAGCCTGCACTTATCCCAGGATCTGGGAGGAGAGTGGGAGGGTGCTGTGACCCGTAGGGGGTGTCAACCTCCAACAGGAAGTGCTTTCGTCTGTTCTCTGCTCCTTTTCAGAGTCTACAAGCTCATTCTTATTTTCTCCTGCTCCTTGATGCAGAAGTGGGTTCCTCCCTGCCATCTTTATTAAATTTATAATTGGGGCTTCCCTGGTGGCGCAGTGGTTAAGAATCCGCCTGCCAATGCAGGGGACCCGGGTCCGAGCCCTAGTCCGGGAATATCCCACATGCCACGGAGCAACTAAGCCCGTCCACCACAACTACTGAGCCTGCACTCTAGAGCCCAAGAGCCACAACTACTGAGCCCACAAGCCACAACTACTGAAGCCCGTGCACCTAGAGCCCATGCTCCACAACAAGAGAAACAACCACAATGAGAAACCCGCGCACCACAACAAAGAGTAGCCCCCACTTGCCGCAACTAGAGAAAGCCCATACACAGCAATGAAGACCCAACGCGGCCAAAAATAAAATAAATAAATTTATAATAAATAAATAAATAAATAAATTTATAATTAATTTAGTGAGTTAACAATTTAATACTTAAGATTACAGATGACCTGAGTTTGAGTTCTGACTCCACAAGTCCTTAGTCATCTGACTTTGGACAAGTGGCATGACCTCTCTGAGTCTCAGTTTTCTCATCTACAAAATGGAAGTTTTATAAGGATTAAAAAGAATGATGCCTGGCAGAGAAAAGCCACTCAATAAACGCAAGCTGACCTGATTTTAAACTGTTCAGTGAGAAGTCATTTTTATTTTTTTAATAAATTTCCTACTCCTATACTTGGTTCATGGCTGGGACCAGGGAGGCCATATTCCCATCCTGACCCCAGATCTACTACCTGTGTGCCCTTGGGAAGTCCCTTTATCCCCATTAGCCTCAGTTTTGCCATGTGTGTACAGTGGATAAGAGAGAGATAGATAATAGATAATAGAGGTCTCAAGGGTACTTGGGTGTGTTAAATAAAATAAAACATATAAAACAGCACCACCAGACCAGGCTCTTAGGAAGGTTAATTCCCTTCCTGTCCCATTTAGCACCCGCCCACCAAACACACACACACATATCCCCCTCTTTTCTTCTTTGGTACCACTGTGCCTCAATGAAGGGAAAAGAGTTCATTCTGCTTAAAGATTCAGAACTTTCCATCTCCATCTCATGAGCCTTTCCCATCAATACCCATTGCCAATTTCCCAGTCTCCCACTATGAAAATTCGAATACCTGAACCTTTTGTGAGAAGATGTTGCCTAGAGATAGCATAATCTACCGGAGCCTTGAGAAGAAAGCCCACAGGACAGCCCAGGGTAGGCTGGGGGCAGCCGCAGATCACAGTGGGCCGCCTTGCCTGGAGGCCTGGGTAAATACATTAGCCACGCCTGACTCCAGCCCCCTGGTGGGGAGGCTGACACCCGAGGGCTGGCGGGAAAACCCCTCTCACTGTATGTCTGTTACTCAATTTCCAGCCTTTGTACTGAAGGAGCTAGAGGGGCAATATTGCTAAAGCCCAGGGTTTTCTCATTCAGGACTAAACTGAGCGTAGCGTGACAGCCACTGCCGGGTGTGACTTCCTCCCAAGAGAAGAAGAGCTTAAAGACTTCTCCCCCAAAGTGGGGTAGGCCTTAAGTGATCCCAATCCTCCCTGTAGTGTCTTTGCCCAAATACCCATCACAGTCACAATCGCGTTCCCTGGCAACCCAGCAGAAACCATTCCCCCAAGTAACTTGTCAGTTTTCCTTCCTTTTTTTTTTTTTTTTTTTTTTTTTTAATGGCAGGAGAATTTATTTATCAGTGAAAGGAATCTGAGTGTTTACATTCCTTAGACCAAGAGAGGAGACACAGCCCCTGGGAAAAGGCTAGCCAGAAAGCTGAATGAGCTGCCTCCTTCTCGTTTCTTCCTCTAACTTTTTTTTAGAGAGTACCATGGGGTTGAAGGTGTCATCTTTTTTCTCCCATTACCCTGTGTCTGCACTGGTTCATTGACTTAGGCCTTCAACAAGCATTTAATGAGCATCTATTCTGTGCCTGGCTACGTGACCCATCCTGGAAACATAAAGATGAATTAAACAGGATCCAGCCTTCGAGATGCTCCATGTGTGTTTTGCTGGGAGGTGGTGGGAGGGCCAGATACGTGAGAACACATAAATGTCATTGGGTATCCAAGTGCTGCGGCAGAGCCTGGCAGGGCAGCCACACAGGAGGAACAGCAGCTTCTGGTGATGAGTGAGCGGTGGGTGAGTGGGCGTTTGCTGTGTGGGAAGGAATAGGAGAGTATTTCAGCGAGAAGACACAGCATGCACAAAAGGCATAATGCAACAGGACCCTCTGCGGCAGGGCGCTGGGTGCAAGAAGGACTCAGCCAGAAATGTAGCTGAACTTGCTGGCTAGGCTGGGACTTGCCATGCTACAGAATCTGGGCTTTTCTCCAACCCTCCGGAGAGCTGCTCTTCCAAAATAGAGCAGTTGGCAGGCAACTTTCTGATGGCCACACTCGGGGACTTGGACCTGGTGCTGCCTCAGTTTCCCCCATCTGCAAAACATAAACGGTTGATTCTCCAAGCCCTTGCATGACCTGGCTGAGCTACAAAGAGAGTATTATGTGGCTCCCAACTGTCATCTGCTTTATTGGTTCGAGAATGAAAACGTTCATTTATTTTTATGGGACACGTGGGCTTGGTAATTTTTTTTTTTTATTATTAAAAATGAAATTCTTGAGAAAAATTCAAAAGTTCGGTTTCACAGCTTCCTACAATACTGAGTTTGGACTGGGTTTCTCAGGCAAAGCCAGGGACTAATCTATGCTGAATAACAGTGAACCATGTGGGTTTCTTTTGAGACAAATTAAATGTGTGCACCACACTCCTCACCCCTTTCCTACATGTTCCCCCAGAAGACTTGTGATGATTTTGCTTCTCTATTGTTCAAGGAGTTGACCTCCAAGTAATGAGCCGGCTGGCTGGTGGACTAAGTAAGGCTTAGAGCTGGTTGTTTCAATCTGTGACCACCAGGATGTCCAGTTGACAAATGAGAGAACACTGCTGTAGAGGAGAGGAGACTGTCTCCCTCCTCCTTCGTAATTGTTCTCACTTTTCAGCCTCAGATCCCGAAGAATTGGGACCTGACGTTTTTATGCGAAGGTAGACCTTGTCTGAATTTACTCTTGTGCTGAGGGTAAAGGGTGGGAGGGGAGGTATAGGTGCTATAGTGAGGTCAGCCCAAAGTGGTGGGAGGAAGAATGGGCTTTGGAAAGAAATGAACTTGATCGAGGGGTTTCATAAAATAGGCAGTGAGTCTTAACCTGGGGTTCAGGAAGCCCTTGCATCAGGACCACCCGCGCTGCTTGGTTAGAGTGGAGATTCCTGCGACCCCACCCCAGGGCTACTGAAGGGAATCTTTTGGAGTGAAGCAGAGCAATCTGCATTTTTGATAAGGACCCCAGGTGAAGTTAGAGGATTACTATGAGGGCGAGTAAGCGTTCTGCCTCTGGACTCAGAAAGAGGAGGATTCCAGCCCAAGCATTGCTACTCACTAATGTGTCACCCTGGGCAGCCACAACTGTCCCCACCTATACGATACATAATAACAGGACCTATCTGTATCGGTAGCATATGGTCAGCTGCAGTGAACAGAATTCCCAATATATTTTTTTCTTTTGGCTGTGTTGGGTCTTCATTGCTGCGCGTGGGCTTTCTCTAGTTGCGGCGAACGGGGGCTGCTCTTCGTTGCGGTGCGCGGGCTTCTCATTGCGGTGGCTTCTCTTGTTGCGGAGCACAGGCTCTAGGCCCACGGGCTTCAGTAGTTGTGGCTCTCAGGGTCTAGAGCACAGGATCAGCAGTTGTGGCGCACGGGCTTAGCTGCTCCACGGCATGTGGGATCTTCCCGGACCAGGGATCGAACCCGCGTCCCCTGCATTGGCAGGCGGAGTCTTAACCACTGCGCCACCAGGGAAGTCCCCCCAACATTGTCTTAAATAATGAAAGTATTTGATTCTCTCACATAACCAGAAATCTGGAGACGGAGTCCCAGGGGGTCTGGTTCTGCAACTTTGCATTTCTGCTGACCTTTCCTCCAAGCTCCAAGGTGACAAGATGGCGGCAAAAACACAGTCCATCAAGCTTTCACACTAAGGTCACAAGAAGAAGGAAAGAGTAACTGCAATAGGCTATCCCTAGAGGAGTTTCTGTCCTGTTATCTTGGGAGAATCCCCTGACATGTCGTTGGTCTGAGCACTGCCACCTCCTCTGCAAAGCGGCTAGGTAAGGGTGCCCAAGCAAACGGAAACTGAAATCCACGACAGGCTTCCTGCGGGGCTTTGGAAAAGGGTGACTTCCCCTGACACCTGGACTTCTTTACTACCTGAATAAACTTGGCTCAGTGAGCAGGGATGAAGAAGGCAGGCATGGCTGAGAACAGGTGTGTTTTTCCTCTTAGTCAAGAACCTGTAGCAAGTCCTTTGGGGGTTTTGGTGATTTTTTTTTTTTCTTCATGCCTTTTGTGCAACTCGGTTATAGCCACTAAATCGTCCTGTATGTCCTGGCCCAGGACCTTGACTTCCTATTCCATTTATATTATACTGTAGGATAGCTCAACGCTTTTGTTTTTGGATAAAATAGGTGAAGACAAGCAAACAGTAGGGAGAACTCAGGAATGAAAGAATACGTCTGTTCTGCTATAACTGCACAGAGCAACCTCCCTCAGCTTGAATTAGCAACTGGCTACCCTTGTTCTTAAAAGTTTCCTGGTTGGAGTTAACAAGAATGAAAATCAAAACAGTCCAGATTCAGGGCCTCACCCCATCCCGTCTCCACCCAGGGAAGGGTGGGAGCCAGGATGGGAAGTAGGAGGAGATCAAGGTAATGGTCTACTGGATAAAGCAGGGAGGAGACTATGGGCAGCTCTCTTGGAAGCCACAAGGCTGGCACTAGGAGATAACCAGTCTAGACTTCCTGCCAGGGGCTGGGAGACAAGCCCTCCCCAAGTACAGCCCAACAAAGCGGCCCACCCACCCCTCTGCCGTGGCTTCCCAGATGCTGCCACCATGGAGTTGTCAGAAAATTGTGATAATTCTTTTTATTGATTGTCTCTATTGATTTTGTCTATGGTGAAAATATAATGCAGACACATTAAGTAGCTATTATAGGCAAATTGTCTTTTAATGAATTGTACCAACAGACCGGATCTTACATTTAACCCTAACTGGGACTTGGACTTCTTCTCAGGCACTGAGTGATCTCAGAGGGACTAGATTCTAGTACAGAACCCAAGCTGGCATTTGACTGTGGAGATTTTCCTGGATCCTGCTGGGGAGCACCAAAACCTGCCCAAATAGAAGGCTGAAAAACATCTTGTTAGATGAAACTGATCATCATCAAAATCATGCAAGAATCAGTCCTGTGACTCAAAGCATGCAATTTTCGCCATTTTTCCAAACTTTAAATCTCAATCTCCATATTTCAAAACTACAGCAAAAAAAATGGGCATCACTCTGGATGAACTCCCTGTTCTCATCCCACATCTTAAAAACGAGATTGTTGCTTTTAAGAGGCTAGAAGAAAGCAAGACTTCATGCTTTGTCAGAGTGTGCTTCTTCCTCCTTCATGTGGTTTTTTGGGGGTTTGTTTTCTCAAAAAAAAAAAAGTGTGTGTATGTGTGTGTGCGTGTGCATGCATGCGTGCATTTTGGCAAAACTCTATTCAGAGGAATGCCTGGAAGCTTAAATCTAATATGCTAAGTGTTAGCCAGCAGCAAAAATTTCCAACTCTGTTATCACATCCCCCAAAAAGGGCTTGAAATTGGAAGTGTCACCTTGTGGTGGTGCTAGAAGATACTTAAAGGATACTTTATTATCAGAAGCAAGATTTTTTTTAATTTTTTTAATTTTTATTTTATTTTTGGCTGCGTTGGGTCTTCGCTGCTGTGCGCGGGCTTTCTCTAGTTGCGGTGAGTGGGGGCTGCTCTTCGTTGCGGTGCGCAGGCTTCTCATTGTTGTGGCTTCTCTTGTTGCGGAGCACAGGCTCTAGGTGCGCAGGCTTCAGTAGTTGTGGCATGTGGGCTCAGTAGCTGTGGCTTGCGGGCTCTAGAGCTCAGGCTCAGAAGTTGTGGCACACGGACTTAGTTGCTCTGTGGCATGTGGGATCTTCCCCGGCCAGGGCTCGAAACTGTGTCCCTTGCATTGGCAGTCAGATTCTTAACCACTGCGCCACCAGCGAAGCCCAGAAGCAAGATTTTGACTGTTGTTATTTTATAGTATCGTGGGCAAAATTCACAGTAAAAACGCTATTTCTGTTGGGAAAATACTTCTTTGCCAGACTCTTGAAGATTTTAATTTCAACAGTTTGGCAGAAAAGACAGTATATTTGATAGAAATGAATTATGACTATAGGCAATGAGTACAGAAGCCAATGTCCCAATTGTACTTGAGTTTTGGTTTTTTTTTTTTTTTAAAGCAGGAGCTTGTTTTTATTTATTTATTTATTTATTTATTTATTTATTTATTTATTTATTTATTTTTTTTGGCTGTGTTGGGTCTTTTGTTTCTGTGCGAGGGCTTTCTCTAGTTGCGGCGAGCGGGGGCCACTCTTCATCGCAGTGCGCGGGCCTCTCATTATCGCGGCCTCTCTTGTTGCGGAGCACAGGCTCTGGACGCGCAGGCTCAGTAGTTGTGGCTCACAGGCCCAGTTCCTCCGTGGCATGTGGAATCCTCCCAGACCAGGGCTTGAACCCGTGTTCCCTGCATTGGCAGGCAGATTCTCAACCACTGCACCACCAGGGAAGCCCCGAGTTTTGGTTTTAAGGGGAACAATCATTTAAGGCTGGTCACATGATAAAACTGCCCTTTCCTTACACAATATACAGGAAATAGAGTAGCCCTTCCAATCCTCACTGGCCAATGCTCCAGAGTCCTTTTGGTGCAGATTCAAATGAGGGTTCCTCTCCAACTCAGAACCCAGGCTACTGCTCAGATCACACACACTGAACACTGACTATGGGTCAGGCTCTAAACTTACAGCTTTGGCCCTCTGCTCTTCTGATTCTCAGCAGAGGCTCTGTCCCACAGCTGTTTTGCCTCTTGGTTACAAGATGGCTGCCTATTGCAGTGAGTGTTCATACAATTCCTGGCTCACACCCAGCAGGAGACAGAAAGAAATAAGCAAAGAATGCTTTTTCCCCAACACGGGATGCAAATCATTCCTGCCTGTATGACTAGGTCAAATCAATCTTGTGCCCTCTCTTAAACAATGTAGATGCCAAGGAAGGGCCATGGTCTCTTTGGTTTACACTGCTCAGGACACCTCTCTTGAGCTGGAGACAATGTGGACGTCAAATTTGTACCCCCAAGATTTTGATTTAGAATGATGGCAAAAAGGGGATAACGCCATTGAGAGAAGATTTTAGTTACTTACGTTTCCCAAGAGAAGGAGACACACCACACCGTGCAGGGCTACATGGGAAAGTACCAGGTTCTGGACAGGAGGCAGAAGCAGGAGCCAGGGGGAAGCTGGGGCCAGGGACTTCCTTAGCGTTTTCATGCGAAAGACAAAGCGGGGCGGGGTAAACAGTTTAAGATTGGCTAATTTGAATAATTTCTGCAGACTTCGGGGCATGGGGGCTGTCCCTAGCTGCCTGGTAGCTGGTCTGGGTAGATTTAGGGCAGGGGAATGAGGTAGATAAGGAGGTGGGTGGGGCCTGGGCACGGGATGGAGCAGTCTGCAGGCTCCGGGCAAGCTGACCACCACGTCCAAGAATTAGCCAGCCTTGGGAGGGGAGGTCACTCCTCAGGTCTCAAAGCCTCCCAAGATGTCAAAATGTATAAGACGCAGAAAACAAAAAACATGATTAATACAGTGCTGCCATCAGCTAAGTCTCCTCAGCTCTCCTCCACATTTTCCAGTAAACTCCACTGGGCTTCTTTCCATGGCAGCCGGGCTACAAGAGAGAATGCAGATGCTTGCAAGGTCTCTAGAGGCCAAGGCTCAGAAATGACATGACGTCACTTCCATTGCATTCCATAGGTCAAAGCAAGGCACAAGGTCAGCCCGGGCTCAAGAGGTGGGGAAAAAGAATCCACTTTTTAATAGGAGGAGCCACAAAGAATTGGTGTTCGTATTTAATCTACCCAAAAGAAACCTATCATACCTCTCACCAAATTGAAATTGAAATTGCTTATTGATATGGCAACTCACACACTAAACAATAAGCTTCTTATGGGCACACTTATCTTTGTACCCAAGGGCCTGAGATAAAATGAACACTGTTTATCCAAAGCTAATGGGTGGGAAGATCATCCATATGGATGGAATTAAATGAGCAAAGACAGGTAAGCAGGAAAGTACAAGAACTGCCCACTTTTCAGAAGTTGTCCCATTTGGTGTTTGATAGAGTGTAGAAAACAAAAGTTGTCAGAGCTTATAGTCCAGACAAAGGAGTTGGACTTAGTTCTTGGAAAGTAGGATACCATGGAAGGTTTTCCAGAGAGAATGACTGGTACTATTGTTTCTCTAAGGCTGCTTAACTGATGGTTAATTACCTGATGTCTTGGCTGAGGGACCAGTTTAACCAATTATTTGCCATAACAAAGAAAAATGCCAGGGGACACAAGCCATCTGATGCATTAGCCTCTTTGGCACACCAGCACTTTTGCAGAATGGCCCAAGTCAAGTTGGTCATCCACAACTGTTCTGCTCTTTGTGGTTGATTTCTTTAGCCTCTATTAGAAAAAGGTGAGAGCTACAGATTTCTCATGTCCTCAGGAGCACATAGTGTGTTACAATGAAAGCAAGTCTCTGACCAAATTTTGCCTCATAAACAAGCAACTCTTAACATAAAGGAATGAAAATGTCTTGTAATCTGCTCCTGTAAGCTCAGGGAAATACCAACTCCACCCTTCAGACTCTTGACAAGTAGCTTGCTTGAAGGTTTTACTTGAGACAAAGGCCACAGTGTTCCAGCCGTAGATCTTAGCTAACCTGAGTCAAATCAAGCCACAATAATTCCTCCATGTGATGGCCCAATCCAGGGCTGAACGAGACTCCTAGGCCTGGGGTACCATTTAGAAGAGTACTGGGCTCTGGGCCTACCATATTCTTATGCCTTTTACATGTAAAGGCAGAAGTACTCTACTGTACATTATTTCTAGCCAACTCATATACTTTGTACACCACCATATACTTTCATGAACATATGTATATGTGTTTAATATTATTTATACTATCTAATGAATGCTCTAGTATACATTTTAAATAACTTTATTGAGATATAGCTTACAGACCATGTAATGCACCTGTTGTAAGTATATAGTTAGGTCAGCTAGTATAGAATAAAACATGATCCTTGTAGCTCTTGTGTATTAGTTATCTATTGTCGCATAACAAATTACCCCAAAACTTAATGGCTTCAAACAACATTGATTAGCTCCTGGTTTTGGTGGGCCAGGAATCCAGACACAGCTTAGTGGGGTGCTCTGCTTCATGCCCTTCCACAAGCTGCAATCAAGGTGTCAGCTGGGTCCATAGTCATCTCACAGCTCAACTTGGGAAAGATCAGCGTCCCACCTCGCTCAGGTGGTGTGGGCAGGATTCCATTCTTTTTGCAGTCTTGGACTGAGGGTCTCAGTTTCTCACTGTCTAGAGACCTCCCTCAATTACTTGTCACATATGCCTCTCCAACATGGCAGTAGCTTCATCAAAGCCACCAAGCCTAAAAGACACGATATAGAATGCCAGCAAAAATGGAAGTCACAATTTTTAAAAGCTAATCTCAGAAGTGACAACTCATCTTTTTTGCTAAAGCCAGTCACTTGGTCCCGCCCACATTCAAAGGGGTTTGCACAAGGGAGAGAACACTGGGAGGCTGCCCACCACACCTTCTGTTAACTTCCTGGAGATGCTTGGTTAGGGTTTTTCAAATGTTTACCGAACACCGAACACTGCTAGTTAGGTAGCTTCAATCAGTAACTTGCCCAGTTTAGGGTAGAGGATGAAATTAACACAAGTATTTATCACCTTGAAGTCCATGTTGAAATTTGTCCATGTGATCACTGATGTTTTCGTTTAACTTATCAGGTAGGACTTATGTTTGTCTGGAGGAAAGGCAGGGCAGGTTAAGGTGCAGGAGTAAATAGGCCTAAACTTTAGAAAGTTGGGATGTTTTTGGATTATAAAAGGTTTAAACCAACAACAAGATGCAACACAAAGATACCATGTATTTACTGAGGTTACCAAAGTTGTATCTGGAAAAAGACAGTTGATATTGAGGTCATTCTTTCTAAGAAAACAGCAAAAATATTTTTGTCTATCTTGAGTCGAGGGGAAAAAAAAAAGAACTGCAGGATTACTTCTGCTGAAAAGAATCTACTCTCTTTGTAATTGAAGAACATAAACTGTATATTTTGATAAAAAAGAAAATATACTTATTCGGGATGTGATTTTTTAAGCCTGACATAAAATCGACAACTTCTGTTGTGAGACTTGGTTAATGCAATGAAATTTTCTTTGTGTAGATAAGCTTTCAAACAAACTGCCTACCAGCCTGTATTGTAAAGGATAATGGAAGAGAAGATCTCAGACTCCCACCCCTGGACTAGATTAGGTTTCTTGGAAACACAGGACATACTTTTATCCATTGCTTTATTCAAATACCCCTTGGAGAGAAAATCATTCTTGAGGTACACAAAAAACAGAAGGCTCTTGGCTAGAATACAACCTGCAAAAATTAAATGATTCCAATCTTGCAAAGTTTCAATTGGATTCATGTCCTTATAAAAGCCATTTTACTTCAGTTTGGCAATTGCAAGGTGAAATTGAAAGTGGACAGAGTGAAATCTTTTAAATGGTATCATTAGGGAGCCAAACCTACAGAATGTCAGATTATGAAGACAATGTACAGCTCACTCATTGTTACTGGTAAAATCATTTTATTCTAACAGCAACAATGAGCTTGTAAAATGGCTCAAATGAAAAGCAAAAATATTCATTTCCATCAGCTTTGGAAGGAGACCATTACTACCACATATCCAGCAATAAGATGAAAATTTCTATTTGTTTTTGATATAATTGAGAGCATCTTCATAAATGTCAGAGTGACTATTGAATAAAATCCATGTCAGTCTACCGCATAAAAAGACATTTTCTTCTGATAACCTAATGAAGTCAAGGCATTCCCTGGCCTTGAAGCTTGTTCCAGTGAGAAACAATAAGATCCTTATGCAGCTATTCATTCTGAAGTATAAATAACCAGAATCCCAGATAAGAAAATTATATTTACAGCCTAACTTTATATTTTTAAATTGTTGTTTTTCTCCTTAAATAGGTCAGCTGACTCTGGATTGCTGGAAATCCCTGCACATTTTATCACGCCTGGGTCAGCAATATATTCTTGGCTTCAGAAACATTGATGTTGAAAATTGAACATCTGGTCTTCCCTTCCCATTTCTCTCCCCACCCTCTCTCCCACCATTTCTCTCCCAAGTAATCAGCATTTCCTCCATTGTCTCTCTGGCTTGAATAGTATTTAAAACTTGACTTTGGTGTATACTATGTTTATTTGTTTGTTTTTGGAGCCAACTTGGTCTCGTTTCCAGTTCTGAAAAGTTCCTAGCAGTGCCATTTCCTGTGGTTCCCGTTTATAAACCACGTAAAAGCAAGGGCAAAGGTTATTCTGATGGGTTGGATTAATAGGTTACTAGTAAAAGGAATTATATCTCTACCCAAGGTCAGAATCCTATTTCTTTCCTCCTGTCTGTCATAGACATTTTCTAAATGAAAATTCTCCCATAATGATGTTCTAGACCTGGAGTTTTTGGAACCCTGAGACGGAATGTGATATGTATATGATACATATGTTCCCTTTTTCTTGTCTTGAATTCGTTTTTCAAAATGATCTCTAAACCTAATACAGTTGACCCTTGAACATCAAGGGGTTGAACTGCACAGGTCCAAACTGCACGGGTCCACTTATACAAGGATTTTTTCCAATAGCAAATGCTACAGCACTACCCGACCTGCAGTTGGTTGAATCCATGGATGTGGAACCACATATATGGATAGAGGAACCACGTATATACTGAGTGCTGGCTATAAATTATACTCGAATTTTTGACTGGGCAGAGTGTCAATGCTCTGCTCCTAAATCCTACGTTGTTCCAAAGGTCAACTGTATTTTACGAACTGCATTTCTAGACCAAGAAGATTCGTCACTTATTTTAAATAAGCACCCAAATTCCGTCCTAGGACAACTGCTGGTTTTCAGATGGCGTGAAGGACACTGCTGAACAGAAACTTGTTAAAGCATAGAGAGCAGACACATCTGGAGCAACCTCACGACGTTCCCGGAAGCATCTGAAATGTGAGGCACACACTGGCTGTGGAGCACACCACGATTACTTGAATCCCATTTGGAACCCCCCAATGCTTTTCAAAAACAGATCATTCTTTTTTTATTATAATGTAAGATTCTTTGATAATTCTTGCCTCTCCAGTTGAAGACACCTTTGAAAAAAAAAGACAAGTTGTATATTTTTTCCTGATTCTCTAGCAATATATCTTGCTGTAGTCGTTGAAAATACCACACACTGTCTGGGGTCTTTGAAGTACATGGTAACTAAATGTTTGATTGAGAAGCGTACTTCCTGCAGACTTTCCTAGGGTCACTGAGATGTGAACAGAACCCAGTTGAATTCATTTCTGCTGTTCCATTTTAAAATAGGGCTGGGAATAGAAATGATCCCTTTTTAAGTGGAACTGAGCTTCAACTTTTAAGAGATGCTGTAGATTTTTGAGGGAACAAGGGGATGTGTCTGGGACCCAGCACTCCCATGTGGTTTTCAGCTTCTAAAATGTTACTCATGTGTTTTAAGTGTTTGATGTAAATCTGTGGGACTTCACATTTCCATCCAATGTGTTAACACTTAGATTAAGACCACACTTACACACCTTTTTTTAATTCATGAGCAATTAAATGATGCACTAACAAGAAAAGTGACTTTATAGTACCGATGGAAAAAAATGGCAGTGTGATAACTCAATATAAAAATGGGACTCCTTTTTATACATTTCTAAACTAACTTTTAGAACAAACTATGCCTTTTTTTCAAGGCAAGGCCCTTGGAACCACTTGGTGAGTATATACTGAATACTTTACTTTCTTTTTCCTGTGATAAAGCAAGAAGTTCATCCAAAAAAGAACCATGCCTCCACCACATAAATCATTCAGAAGATCTGGTCACTTTCAATGTGATTCAGTTAAATCTTTTAAATCCCCCAGGAGAATTTACTTGCTTTTGGCATATTTCACCATATTCGGAGGAAAACCAGTCTCCAGGGACATGGTGGTTAATGGGAACAGGCCAAAAGCAGACGTCCTAAACTCAGTTTTGTTAGCTGAGGCATTGTCAGATGGTGTTTCTCTTGGTGCCTGGAAAAGTTTCCTTTCTGAATCCTCAATACCCCTCTAGGCTCCCCACAATGCCTTTAAAAGGGCAGAACCTTTCCTCCCCTAATTAAAGATAAGACAAATGCAGAAGGAAATTAACACGTTGAACTAAATTCATGACACTGATTTGCAAATCCAGCTATACCGCACAGCAGAATCCGTGGGTTTGCAGGCAGCAGGAAGAAGGGACATGAGGAGAGGGACGTGAGCAGGACACTTGCTGGGAAGTGGAAGGACTGTGGGAGGCAAACCAAGTTTTCCCAGCTCTCAGTGCTGCCCAGTCTTCACCTGTGTGTGTGTTCTCTGAGCTGAGATGGAGGCAGTTAGTATTTTATGGGTGATGCAAACCCTAAACTGCATTTTAAGCCAGAAGTCTTCCCCATTCTCTATTTCTTTAGGTTTCATTAAGTAAACATGCATCTACCATGCCCAGGAGAGAGGTGTCCTGGGCCCTAAGAAGGTGTTAAAATCATAACACACAATTTGCTCAAGAGACTTTTCCCTCAAGTAGATGGAAATGAAATGGGAGGAGGGAGAGGAGACAAAGTCAAGCCTGAACACCATCTATTACAGATCATAGTGATGCCACAATGAAAGGAAACATCTCTTCTGAAAGACTTCACATATTCCGATCGATCAATAAAGAAATGATGTAAAAATTTCTCAGTGCCATAAATTGGAAGGTAAATTGTAGAAATCTTAACTGGGGCTCTCTGCTGAAGGACGTGGCAAAGTCTAGTTTCTCCCAGGATCAGATTGGTCACTGGTCATCCCCACCCCAGGGAAGTTTCAAGAATCTGTATCTTCAGACTGGAGAAGGGTGGATATAGAGTGAAGAAGGAAACAAAAAGGGAAGTTGTCAGGGTGTGGTCTCTTACTCTACCTTCATTAGTGATCTTAGTCGTTCCTGGTGAGCCCCTCCCCGCTTTTGTGCCAATATCTGCTATAGAAAACTTCCCAGAGCAGAGGTACCAAATTTATTGCATTTTTACAAGTACACTTGCTTTGAAACTCAGTACACCTGTTATGCTAGCAGACAGAAGGAGGAAAAGTACTACATTCAGTTTAACCTAAAAGAAGGATGGATCACCAAGGGGTTCCCTGCACCTAACCCGGCCCCCAACAAGGCTCTCATTGGGGCTTATTCTTCCTTAAATTGAAAAATAGACTGTGTCTTAAAGTCTGCATGCAAAGTTTCAAGTAAGATATAAGATGCTATTTGTTGAGGAAGAGAGAAGAAAAGATAAAATCGAGGGATGAGTGTAGATACCAAGCCATGTCAAAGGATGAAATGTCAGCTTTTCAACTGAGCGTAGCGCGGTGAAATACTCCAAGCCTGCAGCTGTGACCTGAGCCCAGGGCTCCAAACTTCAACAGAGTGGCTCCTTCCCAAGTCAGCACTTAAACCAGCCACGCTCACCCCCACCCCAGCCCCAGATGTAACAAGAACTGGATTAATCTAAGGTCTTTCTAGACTCCCACTTAGCATACATATTTAAAAAATGTTTTATTTTATTTATTTATTTTTCACTGTGTTGGGTCTTTGTTGCTGCGCGCAGGCTTCCTCTAGTTGTGGCGAGCAGGGGCTACTCTTCCTTGTGGTGCACCGGCTTCTCATTGAGGTGGCTTCTCTTGCTGTGGAGCACAGGCTCTAGGCTCACGGGCTTCAGTAGTTGTGGCTCGCGAGCTCAGTAGTTGTGGCTCACCGGCTCAATAGCTGTGGATTCTTAACCACTGCGCCACCAGGGGAGTCCTAGCATACATATTTAAATACTGGAACTCCCAAACCAAAATTCCCCAGTGGACCACCTTATCCCTCGTTAATTAAAAAATATAAACAGGGCTTCCCTGGTGGCGCAGTGGTTGAGAGTCTGCCTGCCAATGCAGGGGACACGGGTTCGAGCCCTGGTCTGGGAAGATCCCACATGCCACGGAGCGACTAGTCCCGTGAGCCACAATTGCTGAGCCTGCGCGTCTGGAGCCTGTGCTCCGCAACAAGAGAGGCCACGGTAGTGAGAGGCCCGCGCACCGCGATGAAGAGTGGCCCCCGCTCGCCGCAACTGGAGAAAGCCCTCGCACAGAAACGAAGACCCAACACAGCCATAAATAAATAAATAAATAAATAAAATTTTAAAAAATTAAAAACTTCATAAAAATAAAAAATATATATAAACAGTTCTGTAGTAATGGAGAAGGGCCCTTTTCACAGAAATGTCTTTCATATTAAGGCTGCTTTGAGCATACATGTTCCTTTGCCTCCTGTGAATTTTAACACCAGACAAACTCAAGGACCCCACGATACAGGGGGGCAACCAACAGTCAAGACCAGAGTGTTTTCTGTAAAGGCAATGCACGGGTAGTTGTGGTCACCCTGACTTGAGGTTTGGGGTACTGGATCAAGGGGTGGGGAAGGCGTAGGGGAGTAACAGCTCGCGCTTCAACACAGAAGGCAGAGCTCAGCACGGTGCTGGTGTGACTGCCACACGCACACCAGGCTGCTGCTGCTTCTCTCTGGAGGTGGTGACAGCTTATGACACCTTGGCTGTTGCTGCTGATCCTCTGGAAGGAGCCCATGGAACGTTACAGCCAAGCCACTATTTCTCCATTTACTTATCTATCACCATCATGGTGACAGGAAAGGAGAGTTTGTCGCTCTTTCCTTTATTTTTACCTAGGCTGGGGAGTGGAGGAAGCTAGCGTGTGCCTATATATTCTTGTTTTCAGTTGTCTGGTTTTAAATAAGTTTGACAGCCTAGCTGACTGTGACTTTCTCCTCTGTGCAGGATTTTTATCAAGAGAGTAAAGAACACATATCCGCAGGGTAAAAAGAAACACCCTTGTGTGTGACACAATAAGAAAGGTGGTTATATAGAATTAACATCTGGGTAGACCAACTTGCCAACAAGCCCACACCAATAAACTGGGAACACATGCTGGTTAAAACTACGTGTGCTTGACTCAGTCAGCCTTGGGTTCAAATCCTGATTTCTGCCACTTAGGTGGATAGCTGGCTACAGTCAGCTTCTCCCAGAAGCAGACTCTGAGCCAAAGATTCAAGTTCAAGTGATTTATCAACAAAGAACTCCCAGGAAAAAATGGTAAAAATTTGAAAAGCTGACTAGGGAAGAAGAAGCTAAGCGAGGGTCTGATTTCAGTTGAAGATCAGCCTCAGCCTGATCCCTGGAAATCTCTGACGTATGAATTTCACCCCACAGTTTATCCAGAGGTAAAAGAAGCTGGGCTTCTGTACCTGAGTGTCAATTAGTCATCAGCTCATGGATGGAGGTGCAGGAGCAAACTCCTGGGCACTTGGGGAGGTGGGGTAGCTATGTTAGCCCGTAGGCAATCCTCTGAAGAATTTTGTAGCTACAAGCAATCAGCAGCCAGACACACCAAACTTAGGGATGGATGCAGAACAATGGTGAAGATGACCAGAAAGAATCTTGGTGGGAGTACCAAGAATATGCACTACAGTGACTATGGGCAAGTTTCTTAACTTCTCTGAGCATGTTTCCTTCTATGTAAAATGGAGATACTAGTACTAACCTCAGAGAATTGTGATAATGAAATGGAAATACCACCTGTAAAATGCACAGAACCTGATACAGAGTAAGTGTTCAACTAAATACAGTCAGTCCTCCATATCTGCTGGTGCCACATCCATGGGTTCAACCAATGACAAGTGGAAAATATCCAGGAAAAAAGAATTCCAGAAAGTTCCAAAAAGCAAAACTTGAATTTGCCACACTCTGGCAGCTACTTACATAGCATTTACGCTGTATTAGGTATTATATGTAATCTAGTGATGATTTAAAGTCTTCAGGAGGATGTGCATAAGTTATAAGGAAATACTAAACCATTTTATATAAAGGATATGAGCATTCGTGGATTTTGGTATCCACGGGGTTTCCTGGAACTAATCCCCTGCAGATACCAAGGGACGACTATACTACACGTTATATTTTCTGACTGAACTATCAGCTCCGCAAGAACAGGATAACATCTCCTTCATTATACTGTCTCCCTACTCCCTAGAAAACTGCTTTGCACATAGGAGACACTCAATACCTATGTGTACAGCTTTAAGATAAGAACAGTGTCACAGGGATGCATGAGACTTTGCCAAAGAGAGAAAATTATATTCAATTGGGATTGGACAGTGACATGACAATTCAAAAATTCTATACTTGACAACAGAAGCAGAGTCCTCATGTAAGTCCGTGAAAGTAATAAATGAGACTTACTAAAAAGACTTTTATTGGCAAAAATCAAAATCGCTGTTCTCCAAGTTTAGAGATAGACCCAGAGTACTGAGGGTCTTCTGAGCTGCCTTCAGTGCATTGTAACCCACAGGTCTCAAACTAGTAGCTTGACTTCTTGGGAGCTTAAAAAAGGATTGTCTAGGACTTCCCTGGTGGTGCAGTGGTTAAGAATCCGCCTACCAATGCAGGGGACACGGGTTCGAGCCCTGGTCCGGGAAGATTCCACATGCCGCAGAGCAACTAAGCCCATGCACCACAACTACTGAGCTTGTGCTCTAGAGCCCGCGAGCCACAACTACTGAGCCCGTGTGCCACAACTACTGAAGCCGATGCACCTAGAGCCTGTGCTCCACAACGAGAGAAGCCACTGCAATGAGAAGCCCGTGTGCCGCAATGAAGAGTAACCCTTGCTCGCCACAACTAGAGAAAGCCTGCGCGCAGCAACAAAGACACAATGCAGCCAAAAATAAATAAATAAATTAAAAAAAAAAAAAAAAAAAGGATTATCTAGTCCAGTGATTCCCAAATTATTTGGCCCCAGGACCTCTTTACATTCTTAAAATTTATTGAGGACCCCAAAGAGCTTTAGTTTATATGGGTTACAGCTAGGAATATTTACACTATTAGAAAATGAAACTAAGAAAAAATTTAAATATTAATTACTTAATTTTTAAATAAAAATTACATGCTAACATAAATATTTTATAAAAAATAGCTATATTTTTCTAAAACCAAAAAAATGAGAGAATAGTAGGGTTGTTTTACATATCTGCAAATTTCTTTAATGTCTGGCTAATAAAGACAGCTGGTTCTCTCTTCTTCTGTATTCAGTACATTGCAATATGTTGTTTTGGTTGAAATATCTAAAAATAATCCAGCCTTGTGCAATTATGTAGTTGGAAAAGCAAGAAATATATTATAATATTGCCAGATAATTTTAGATATTTTTCTTTGATAGTACATAAAATCTTGACAAGTATTACTTTCTTAAAGGCTAGTTGCAATGCAGAATTTGATATCATGTAATTGAACATGTCATACTCTGTTACATTAAATCCATTGCCTATCTTGCATTCTAAGAATATCTTTTATCCTGCATGATTCTGTAACTTAATCCATTGGAAAATATTACACTGACATACAGATTGTCCAAATGTTAACACTTTTCATTATACAATATTTTTAATTTAATATTTTGAATTTACATAATTTATTTTTAAATTGAATTATAATTGACATATTATATTAGTTTCAGGTATACAACATAGTGATTCAATATTTTTATACATTACAAAAGGATCACCACGGTAAGTCTACATATCATCTGTCATCATACAGAGTATTACCATATTATTGACTATATTCCCTGTACTGTACATAACATTCCCATAACTTATTTATTTTATAGCTGGAAGTTTGTACCTCTTAATTCCCTTCACCTATTTCATTTATCCCCCTACTCCCCTCCTCTCTGGCAACCACCATTTTTTCTCTGTATCTGAGTCTGTTTCTGTTTTGTTTCTTCGTTTGTTTTGTTTTTTAGATTCCACATATAAGTGAAATTATACAGTATTGTCTTTTTCTGTTTGACTTATATTACTTTGCATAATACCCTCTAGGTCCATCCATGTTGTTGCAATGGCAAGATTTCATTCTTTTTTATGGCTGAGCAATATTCTACTGTATGTATATACCATATCTTCTTTATTCATTCTTCTATTGATGGGCACTTAGATTACTTCCATATCTTGGCTATTGTAAGTCGTGCTGCAATGAACATAGGAGCACATATATCTTTTTGAATTAGTGTTTTCATTTTCTTCAGGTAAATACTCAGAAGTGAAATTGCTGGATCGTATGGTAGTTCTATCTTTAGCTTTTTGAGGCACCTCCATACTGTTTTCCCCAGTGGCTGCACCAACTTAACATTCCTACCAATAGTGCATTAGGGATCCTTTTTTTCCACATCCTCACCAACACTTGTTGTTTCTTGTCTTTCTGATAAAGGCCATTCTGACAGGTGTGAGGTGGTATCTCACTGTGGTTCTCATATGCATTTCCCTGATGATTAATGCTGTTGAGCACCTTTTTATGAGTCTGTTGGCCATCTGTATGTCTTGTTTGGAAAAATGTCTATTCAGGTCCTTTGCCTATTTTTTAATCAGGATATTTGGTATTTTGATATTGAATTGTATGAGTTCTTTATATAATTTGGACATTACCCCTTATCAGATATGTCATCTGCAAATATCTTCTCCCATTCAGTAGGTGGCCTTTTCATTTTGTTGATGGTTTCCTTTGCTGTGCAAAAGCTTTTTAGTTTGCAAAAGCCCCATTTGTTTATTTTTGCTTTTAATGCCCTTGCCTGAGGAGACATATCCAAAAAAAAAAAAAAAAAAAATTGCTAAGACCTATGTCACAGAGCTTACTGCCTATGTTTTCTTCTAGGAGTTTTATGGTTTCAGGTCTTTCTTACATTTAGGTCTTTAATCTATTTTGAGTTTATTTTTGTATATGGTGTGAGAAAGTGGTCCAGTTTCTTTCTTTTGCATGTAGCTGTCAAGTTTTTCCCAACATCATTTATTAGAGACTGTCTTTTCTTTATTGTACATTCTTGCCTCCTTTGTCAGATCAACTGACCATACAAGTGGGTTTATTTCTGGGCTTTCTATTCTGTTCCATTGATCTAGTTGTCTGTTTTTGTGCCAGTACCAACCTGTTTTGATTACTGAAGCTTTGTCCTATAGTTTGAAACCAGGGAGTATACAGTATTTTTTTTTAATTCCATTTATTAATAATACCACTGATCTCATCAGGGAAGTCTTTAAGTATTGTGAAGCTCTCAAACTGAGAGTGGAAAATAAAAGTTTTCCAAAATTCAGTTTACAGTTGAGAGCTCAAACTTACACTGCTCCTCTACCTCTTGTTATGGTGTTAAGGACTGGTTACCCTTGAGACTGGGAAGCTTTCCCTGACCTTCCTGGGCTGAGTTATGGATGGTCCTTCAACCACATTCTTTCTTGATCCCTAGTAGAGCACTTGCTGAAATCTATCGAGATTGTTTTCTTCCCTGTATCTCTCAACGTGCCCATCAGCTCCTTCATAGCAGCACTGTGTCTTCTATCTCCTTACCCTCAGTGTCTCACGCATAAACATTGCTCAGTGAGTGAATGAGTGATTGAATAAACCCCTAGGACTGATGGATGTGGTGACTATGGAAGTCTATCTCACATTCCCAGACAGGAGATTTTGTTATAATGTAAATATGTATCCTATGTATTACTAGAAATGGAAACAAAGTCAAAGAGAATTGCTTTACAAACATGGGTGTGACTTAGGTAGCTATGAAAAAAGATGCATCGAAGAAATAAAAGTGTAATGTCCTGGGCCAAAGATCTGAAACAAAAGGACCAGATGGAGGCAGGGAGAGAAGACAGACCCCATGAAGCCAGAAGCAGAGTGGGTGGGTCATACATGGTATAGATGGGTGTAGAGTGATAATGTGAGTGAGGGGAAAAGAGGGAGAACTGAAAGGAAAAAGGAAAAATAAGGATAGCAATAAAAGAGGCCAGCCAAAAGAAGAGAAGAAAATAAGAGGAAAGAAAATTAAAGGATGGCAAAAAAGTTAAAGGAGAAAAAAAATAACCAGGGCCCAGATCTTGTTCAGTAGCTACAGATAGGATAGGAAATGGTGTGTTGATAGTAAGACAGTCAGATCTGAGGTCAGCTGAGTGGACAGTAAAATATAATAATTTGTGAGATTTCTGTGTAGAATTAATCTATTCCCTAAAATCCCCATGGCCTTGCCTCTTGGCCCCAAATGTTTAGGTGTGCAATAAAATTATGTCTCTGGGTTGGTCTACACTGGAGAGAAGGCCTTACCTTCCCCAAATATTCATCTGTCCGTGTTTGAGAAGACCCGGGCTGACCTCTTTTGTAAGACCACATTTCCAGCCAGCAACGACTCCTTTCAAAGTAACAGTTAGCCAACAAGTCAATTTCATCCTGAAAGATGTTCTGTATTTGCCCTCTGTGTCCAGGACCCAGTGGTCATGCAGGAGAATTTTACCACCTAGACCTGCATGACAATCCCACAACACCAACATTATGGAGGACAGAAAGGACAATTACCAGACAGGCTGCAAGCCGCCTGAACACTACTACATGGGCTGCGGTGCTCGGCTGAGCATCTGTTCTGTAAGATATTAACAGCTAATGACGTGAGAATAAGTTAGGAAAGTTTGGGGTTAAACCAAAATCAACATGTTTCTTTATTGCAGGGCTTTTCAAAGGTACTCTTCAGAATTGGGAAAAGAGCACACTGTATTTCCCAAATTTCTTTAAGAACGAGACTCTTTTCTCCTGAGCAGCTATCACTCAGGTTGAGTTCCTGAAAAACACATTTTGGAAACACTAATATAAACTCTGATGGCAGAGAGAGGGTCTGTGGGGCCTCAAAACCTGCTAGCTCCTTTTCCTGTGGGAAAGCTGCAGATTTCAAATAATTTCTGACTAAGGTTAAGATAGTTCCCTCCTTCGGAATTCCCTGGTGGTCCAGTGGTTAGGCCTCCCTGCTCTCACTGCCAAGAGCCAGGGTTCGATCCCTGGTCAGGGAACTAAGATTCCCCCATGCCACGCGGCACGGCCTAAAAAAACCAAATAAATAAATAAATAAATAAATAAATAAAATAAAAACTCAAACTGCTAAAAAAAAGCAGTAACTATTTTAAAAAATGTAGTTCCCTCCTCCAAAATAATAAGAATTTATTAATTAAGGTCTACAGACTGTTTTCAAGGTTTAAGCTGTTACCATCATAGACTGACTAGAGGTGAAGTCCAAAGCTAGAAAATATCAGAAGGAAGCCCCTCTCTATGCCTGGTACATGTTCTCCCAGGTACCTGCATGGCTAACTCATCTCCCTCCCTCAGGTCCGCTCACACGTCACCTCCTCATCAGATCCTTCTCTGTCGGCCCCATTCCTCAGCACTCGCTGTAGCCCTGCTCTGCTTTGTTTTTTCCCTATCACTTCTCAATTTCTCACATACTGTATACTCCCCTTATTTATTTTGTAGACTGTATCTGTATTTCACAACTGTCTTTCTCTACCAGAATGTAGGCTCCACAAAGACAGGAATTTTTGTCTCTTTTGTTCACCATCCCACCTCTGGATTTAGTGTTCTAAAGCTAGAACATTGTCTAGAATAATGCCTGGTGCACAGTAGGCATTCAAGAAATATTTGTTGAATGAATGAAAAAAATGAATCAAAAAAGACAGGATGTTGAGGTTTTCCTTGAGGCTGTGGAGTGTGTTTTATATTTGCCATTCCTCCATCCTCCAACCTCTAGGTCCCAGCATGCTCGGCAGGCCCCGAGATTACGTGTTGGTCCTTTGGTACTGCCTCAGTTCAAGTCCTTGATGCAGCTTTGGTGTTTGGTATCCTGGAGATGAAACAGCAGTAGCAGTAACCTTTGTATTTCCAGGGCTCTGTCACTCAGAGACATCACACAACCACCCACAAAAATGCCAGCTTGCGAAACTGTTAAGGAGAATGGGGAAAATATTATTTTCATCACCACACAAATAAAAATGATCAGACATAAACACAGAGCTGCTGATCTGGGAAATAGCCATCAACCATCAAGAGAAGGTGACATCGTTTACTTAATATTCCCAAATACTCCATTTTTAGCAGTATTTGCTAATTTTTTCTATTATAAATAACTTCTGAATGAACATTTTAGGATAGAACTCTTTCATATTTTGTTGATGTCTTTATGGAACTTACTTAAAAATATAAGTACTGAATCACTCTGTAAATGTTATTCTTGATTATTTTCATCTAGTTCCATTTCCTGGGTTCAATTAGTCAGATTTAAATTTTGAAAGACGTTTTTATTCTTCCATTAATAGTTCAACTTCCATGTGTAGTTCAACTGTGAACAGTTCTAATTTAATAGAGTATTTATACCCCGTTCTTTATGTTTGGTGAATTTTTGTAGTTTTCAATATTATGAACAAGAGGTGACTTTTCAGACAGTTAATCATGTAACACTTTGTATTTCATATATTATCTTTAGCAACATATTATGAACTGAATAACAGTCTGATAGTTTGTATTTATTTCTTAACTAAACTGTAATAAAATTGTAAGCAATTCTTCTCAGATATTGGAAGCTTGCTGTATTATGAAAATACTCTCACTGTTCTCAAAAGTCTTTTCAACTTTGATGAATTTCAGTAGGCTCTATGGAGAGTCAGCACATTCTTGGGTCAAAATGGTAGGGGTGAAAACAGTGGGGACAATATGTCCTGCTTTGGATAAGAAAAGACCTAATGCAAGATGTTACATTTCAGTTAAGCATTGAAGGATAATTAAGATTTGCTGCCAGAAGGAAAGAATACAGATTGTTCTCATGCAGCTGCTTTGCTCTGTATTTCTGACTCCACCATTTGACCAGGTGGATAGTATGATCTCAACCTTCTAGCTTATTTTAGCTCATGTTTGTGGATTTCTTATCCAAATTTTGCCAACACTGATGAATCATCTTCTCATGAAATCTTTCTTGGATGAAAAGCATTCTTTGGGTCAAATGCCATTAAATCATTTTACTTCTTTGGTCAAATTCTGTACCACACGTTTAAACCTTTTAAAACCTTTTTTCCATTTTCATTTTTGTTCTACTGAATTTTTTAAATCAGATTGTATTCCTCGTAAATTTTAAGATTTTGTGCAACACGTTTTTAACTGAGATACTGTTATATGCTGGGCTCTGTTCTAGATGCTGGGAATATACAGTAAATAAGATTAGATACTGTTTCCTGTAATCATGGAACTTAATATTCAATCATTAATCAGGATTTCTTGTTGTCTAGAAATAAGTTGAGAGGAATAATCTCTGCCTTGTGAGCTTTGTCTTTGAGGCCACTATTTCTACCAAGTTCATGTTTCTAGGTCCAATTTTGCAGGTTTAATTTTTAAGAAGACTTGATTCTTCTATCAGTTTTTTAAAAAAATCTGTATCTTGCCATGTGTAATTTTAGCTGTTGACAGTTTTATTTCATGTTGATTACTTCGACCAAGTCTAATTTTTGTCCTGAGCCAATTCCTGCACTATCCATTATGACTGACATTATATGACCCGTTAGGCAGGTTTTCATTTATAATAAGTTTTACCACTTGCGTCTTTAGCCATTGTCAGTTTTATTCTGTGTTGATTATTTCAGCCAAGCCAAAAATTTCCTCAGCAACCTAGTAAAAATGTCCTTTGAGTCAAATCTGTGGGATCAAAACTGCAGAGTATTAAAAAAAAAATCCTTGATTGAAAAGATATGGTAAAAATTGTGATTCAAGACTTTCTATTACGAAAGAAAGAGCATTAGAAAATCTGAGAAGTCATGATTGTTTAGAGTAGCACTTCTTACACTTTAATGTGCATAAAAATTACCTGGGATCTTGATAAAATACAGATTCTGATTCAGTGGGGTCTAGGGCAGGGACCAGAGACTGCTTTTCTAACAAGCTCCCAGGAAGACGCTGCTACTGCTAACCCCCAGGCTGAGTAACAGGGAGTTAGGATATATGCTCTGTGGTCCATCAGGCCTGGGTTCAAGCCCCATGCTGCCCTATAAACGTGAGCAAGTTACTTAACTTCTGAGTCTGGCTTTATTCATTTATAAAACGGGATGATAATACAATGATCTATCTAAGAGGTTTTGTGTTAGAATTAAATAAGATGATTTATGCAAAATGCTTAGCACAGGGCCTGGCACCTAGTAAAAAATAAATGGCAATCACTATTAACTGACAAGTAAAAGCACACTGCAGTTTCTGAGAACGAATGGTAAGCAGCCTGGCTAATCAAAGTGTGGTCCACGGACCAGCAACATCTGGGAGCTTGATGAAAATGGGGAATCTCACACCTACTGAATAAGAATCTGCTTTTTAACAAGAACCCTGGAGATTCGTGTGCCTATCATAGCTGAAGAAGCACTAGCACTGAATTTAAAGAAAAGGGGCAGGAGACAAGTCTAGAAAGTCATCAAGAACTGTCAAGTGCCTTAAGTGCCCACTGAGGACTTTGAAACTTTTTTGGAGAACTGTGGGGTGGCAAATACCCGCCCATCCTATCCCTCCTCACTGCTACACAGACATTCCCCTGGCAGGCATTGTTAATCAATCAGGCACTCTTCCAACTCAGCCTTGGTTAATCTCAGGATCCCTATTGACACAATGCCCTAGGCAAGGCAAGGCCTTGTCAATGGACACAATGTGACAAAAATGGTAAATTGCCACCACTGCAAAAGACCATGTGGAACAATCAAAGATCTTTAAAAAAAAAAAAAAAAAAATGAGATAACACACATAAGGGCTTAAAAGAGTGCCTGATATACCTGGAAAAACACTCAGTAAATATGAGTCAATTATTTCTACATAGCCTAGCAATCTGTGCCAACATTTTCTCCAGACAGTGAGTAAATGAGAAAACTTAGGACAATATTCATATTTTTGGTGTTACTTTTATTGTGAAATGATAGGGAGAGTAGATAGATTTTTTTTTCTCACATGGCAAAATTACAATTTTAGCAACCTGCCCATTTTTGGGGGGTTGGGGTTTGTTCCCAGAAAGAATGACACCATGAACACCTGGAGGGGATTCTGGCCTGTATTTCGGGGCCTGCGGGCACTTGGGTCCCTCAGGCTGGCTGAGAAGGCCCGAGCAGAGTAGGGCAGCCTTTCAAGGTCTGCCTTTGGACCTGTGAGGATGAGAATGCTTTCTTCTGCAAATGGCCTGAGCGGTGCCTCTTACCACATCATGCCAGAGCTGACTTTGCCTTTAGAGAAATGCTGCTGACAGGAGTGGAAGCCCACGGCAAGTCCAGGGGTGGTAGCAAAAAGCCATCACGGAGGAGTAAACTCCAACTGTCCCCACGAAGCACAGTCCACTGAGAGCTGAGTCTCCACATCAGCAGCCCTGTGACAGGCTGAAACTGGGTAGGATTAGCACAGAGTGCAAGGCCCAGAGTTGAAGAGGGTTTGCTTTGTGCTGGGTGACCCGAGAGAACTTTTCCAGCGCGAGCATCAGACTTCTGGACATGAGTGAACGGTTGGCTGTGTTTTCTGGATGCTGCACTGCACCAGGACACCCTGAGCTCCCAGAGCCAACACTGGCTTTGAAACGCATGTGCTCCTTCTTCCAAGAGCTCAGGTCTCCCTGAGAGCTCACTCAGTGATTCAGAGACCAAACTGTTCTCACAAGCCCAAGAACCAGTCTATTGAGGTTTAAATGTCTCTCTTTTAAAAAATATTTTGTATTTATTGCCTTTTATTTTCGGTCAAACCCAGGAATCCATGTGCTGTAGAAAACCACCCACTCTTTCATACCGTCCCTGGTGTTATGTATGCAGTTGCATTGCCATCTGATTCTAGAAAATTAATATGCAAATGGAAGTAACAATAATGCCATATAGTGAAATACAGTGTTATGTGTAATTTTCTAACTGGTTTCTTCTCGGCAGGGCAACCCAAGACAGAGAGAAAGAAGGGGAACCAGAGTTCATGTGGGGATGAGACAGGAACCCTCTTTATACTGCAGTGTAAGCCATTTCCAAAGGGGGACTGTCCCTGACATCTTTTTGAATACTCAGCTTACCCAAGCTCATCATTAATTCACTTTCAAAGTGTGGTATCAACAGACTCTGCATAAAAACATCTCTCAAATAATGAAGGCTTTGGTTCTACTAGATCGCTTTGAAACAGCAGCCTTTAAAAACATGATTAAAAGTTTCCATTGAAGTTTATTATCAATGAATAAGGTTTTGTACTTATGCATATGAGGCCTTCTACAGAGAAAGATTTCAAAGTCCTTTCCAAGCGAGGACTGGGACAAATATAACCGCTTCCCTTCACGAGTGGATATACTAGGGCTGGTCTACGTGGCTAACTAGGGGCCATGACTTAAAATGTAAAGTGTTTTAATGTTTTATGAAATGTTTGAAAAGAAAAAGAAAGAGTGGTGCTCACCGCCTCCCAGCTGGCTTGTGGTATTAACTGTGTCTTTTATTCTCTCTATTCAGATGCTCTGACATCTGGGGCCTTGCTGACTGTGGAGAGACTGCCCGTCCCAGGGTTTGTTAATTCCCAGAGATGAATGACTCGCCTGGGAACACACTTTTCAAATACACACCAACCACTCTAGAGCCCATAACCCAGCCACCTCCTTTATCAGGCTTTCACACTCCTGGCCACTGCCCACCTGCCCTAATCACCCCAGGGCTAGGGTCCAGACAGCCAGGGACAGCTCCTGTGCCCCTGAGTCCACCGAAACCATTAAAACTAGCCAGTCTTAAGCCTGCTTACCCTACCTTGCCTGTACCTCCCTGTGCAAAGCATAATAAAGATTCTGGTCCACAGTTTTCTCTCTCTCCCTCTGCCTTCTAACCGAACCCAGTGCCTCTCTCTGTGGCCCCCCTTGATGTGCACACCCCCTCCTCCTGGGAACTGTAACACACCATCTTTTAATGGTAATCATCTCCTGACCCGTTGGCCTTACTGTACCTCAAATTTTCTATGAGTACACTTTATACCAATTTTCCAACACTTATTTACATAAACTCGACAGTCTTGGTCATCTTCTGCCACCAGGTGAGCATAGCTCCAGTTTCTTTGCTCCCCAATTCTTCCAGAGGGGTCCTCTAATCCTCCACAGTCCCCACAACCTGCACCTATGCCCCGTTTGCCATCCCCACTCCCCTGAAATGACAGTCAGTCTCAGAGCTGCCACCGTCACTAGGCAGCACTTTGAAGTTACGACCACTTCAGCCTTCAGCACCTCCTAGGGATTCCTTTCCCCGATTCGAGGACCAACCTCTGAGGCCGCTCACTTCTGTTGCTACTTCCAAAAATGTGGAGTTTATTTAATTTTATCCTTAGGGGGGATTACAGAGATGTTGTTATGCCTCTTCTTCCAGAAATTCCTCTGAGGCCTCGGAAATGACCCCCTTTCTATAGATATTGAGGGTTCTTGGCTTGGTAAAGAAAAGATTTCCGCCCCCTCCTGCCCCAAACAACTCATTTTAGTAGAGCTCTATTTCCTGGAGCCAGAGGGCCCTGCCCCCAGTGTGGGAGAGCAGAGAGATCCACCCCCCTCCCTCCCCAGTCCTGCCACGTGCATGTCCTCCCTCAGGAGGATTTGGTAATAATTTTCCACACAATTTATCATGTTCAATTTTATGAAGGCCAAGGTAAATGTTTTCAAAAGGTACACAGGGCCCAAAGGTTCTTCTCCCACTGGACTTGAGATATGTAGGGAAATGCTGGGTTTCAAACCACGCCCACCCCTAGCAGCCTACACCCTCCTCCCCCAACCAAAAAAGAAGGAAAGATTGTTTTCTAATTTTCCAGTGCCAACTGTGTCTGAGATGACTTCCACATATAGGTTTCCTCTCCTTTTATCTATGTTTTCCTAACTATACCCCCAACATGGTTTCCTATTTCTTTATAATATTCTACCTGAAATAGAGGCATGGTTCAAATGATAATAAACACAATTTGATTGTGTGGAAAAGGAGAAAGAAAAGAAAAGAACTGATTTAGTCACTCATTGCTATAGGGTTTTTGACTGAATTTGGATTTAAGCTGGGAGGACAATATGTCTAGCTTAGGGGTTTGGCGTTTCTGGGAAATAATGCCCCGCCTCTTTCTCCATAAGCAGCCTCAGGACCAGGAACCTAAGAAAACGAATCCTTCCAATCACCTGAGACAGATGTTCTCAGTACTCTCCCCGTGGCCCAACTTACTCCCTCCCAGGGAAATGCACATATGTTTCTCTGTTGGAAGGTCTTTGCTGCTGCTTGCTTGGCCAAAAGTACAAGGGAATTCATGTCGCCCATGAAGAGGCCTGAACAGAATACTAATGGGAGTTGGTGTGTAAATAGCCCAGCTCCCTTACGTCTTAGGGGGAGTACTTTCCACCCCAGGGTGTGCCCTGTGCTGGCTCCCAGCGATCCACAGCAGGACAAATCTTCAGCTACCCACAGTGGGAACTTGCTTGGTAATGGACCCTTATCTTGGCTGCCTTCTCTTCCCTGTCTCACCTCCCCACTCTCCTACCTGTGTTTCCTGGGATCACCTCCACTGGAGTCTTCGTCTTAGCGTCTGCTTCTGCAGAAGCCCAGGCTAAGACCATTTATGAAAGAGAGCAATCCTTTTGCTCTAAGTTCGCCTTTTTCAGACTAAGATGTGAACTTGGGTGGAATCATTCATGTAAGAAGTAGTTATTGTACATATCACAGTGTGCTAAGCCCCTCGCCTGCTGCCTCTGCCTAAAAAGCCAGGCTCAGTCCCATTCCTAGTCATTCCACACACTAAAGAGCAATAGGGTATAATGGTGAAAAGTCAAAGCTCCTGAGTCAGAGTGCCTGGGAAATTAATGCACATTTATAATATATGCATATATGTATATATTATATGTACAAGTGTGCATTAGTGCACAGGCAGACAAAAAGATGCCTGATCTCATGGAACAATAGAACATTACTGTTTATCAAGGAGGACAGGCATTAAACACATATTTGAAATAAACATTAGTGAGGATTATGATAGGTGAAGAACAGGGAATACATGAGAACGTATGAGAGAGACTTAATCTCAGGTCAGGCAAGGCTTCCCCTAGGAAGGGTCATTTAAACTGAGACTAGAAGGACAATAAGAGGAGCTGACATTTATTGAGGACTTGCTTTGCAACAGACGATGTAAGTGCTTCACATAAGTTATCTCATCTAATCCTTTAAGGCACAACTGTTATCTCCATTGGAGATATAAATTACTCAAAATTGCACACCTAACAGGTGTTAGGACATGGACTTATCTTTTGGGTGACCACCACTCAGCCCACTACCATATACAGACATAATATATATATAATGAATGTATGTATAATATATTCATATATGTACATATACACACACGTACACATATACATATATCCCCTCCATGAGTAGCACAGACCTGTTCACATAATGGTTGCTCAGTAATAGTTGCTGAAGGAGCAAATGGATAAACAGAATAGGATCTCTGCCTTCTAAGAGTTACAGAAACTAAAACCAAAGGTAGACAGAGTTACAAAAAAGGCAAAGAGAGCCTTGCTTTGGTAAGGCTGCCAATCCTAGAAGTTCTGCTGTTTTCAGGTCACTGCCAGCCTCCAAAGTTTCCCTGGAGAAAACACAATAGCCCTTTTACTTTCTAATCAGCAGGATCCCCTCCAGAATATTCTAGCACTTACAAGAAGCTTTCATTCACCCTCATTTTCTCTCAGGAAATCCTAGCTCTCTACTGTTCACAACTTTTCATTATGAAACTGAGGGAGAGAGTTGGGGGTGGGAACCCTACTGTTTCCTTTTCCTCAACACCCACTATTTCTCCTGGGCTCTTTTGCCAAAAATGGCACTTCAGAAGATATAAGAGGGAATAAGAATTAATTATTGCCAAGATAACCACGGAGAATACCACCCATCTAGGCCACACACTCTCTAGAACACAAGCAGGAAATTTGCTTTTCATTTCTATTTGGTAAAGACAGATCTGCAAAGACAGATCTGCAAAGACATGGTGCAGCGTCTGTGGATCACTTCATTATTTGGAAATGTCACTTTGACAGCGGCCACCCTGTCGGAGTGGCTGGGTCACCTGAAGGCCACGGAGAGGTGTAGTTCTTTCTCCCTCCCGTGTCACACTTCGAAGGAAGGGCAGGGGCACAGAGAGGCAACGCTGGTGCTGGAGCCCTGGTCGCAGACCGCCTCCCTGCCTCACCTCCCGTCACCAGGCAGCTCCAGATGGTAACCATTTCACGTTTTCCCAGTTAGGTTTGGAACTGAACCAGTGTCAGCATCTCCTCCCTGCCCCCACCGATCTGTAACAGGATTGCTCGGGGTCAGCTGCTGACATTTGCTTCTCTCTGTGGCCCTCCCCAGCCCTAACTTTGGTGCCCAGGCTTTCAAACAAGGAGCTGTGGACACCCCATGCTGGGGCAGAGCACACAAATGCCACAGGAAGAGGACGGTGTACCCTGCTCTTTGTTATTAAAAATTGTTTTTCTGACTACGAAAGTTGAGAGTGTAAAATAAAAGTGTCCAAAAAATATAAAAGCAAAATAAAATCACTCGTCATCCTACTATTCAGAAAAAACCACTATTACCATTTGATGTCATGCTTCCAGGCTTTTTTTCCCAGGCTTTTTAAATGCAACATATACTGTACATATTTTCTTTTGTTCTTTCTTTATCCTTGCAAAATTGGGATCATATAAACAATGGATCTTGGTGAATGTTCAAAAGAACCTTGCCCAGTTTATGAAGTGGTTTTAATCACTACAGCAAAAGTGAGATGTTAGACAAGGAAGGTGAGAACTCAGTCCGATGCAGGCTGGGATGATGCAGAAGGCAGAGCAAACAGGTACAGCCTGGCTTCTGAGCCCAGCAAACCTGGCGTATCCCACTGGGGCCCTCAACTTACTAGCCCTGTGACCTAGCAAGTTCCACAACCTTTCTAACCCATAGCTTCCTATCTAGTATATTTGCAATGATTAGCTCCTGTCTAACAAATAGGTAAAAACACGAATAATGTTAGTACCCTTCTCTTTCTAAGTGACAATGTGGTGCCCAAGGAGACTTCTATCACTTCCTCTGAGTAAACGTTTTATTCTTAAGAAATCAAGGTCAGTTCATAGGATAATTACTGATTATATTAGCCTACTCAGGCTGGCATCACAAAATGCCACAGGCTGGTGTGCCTTAAACAACAGCAATTAATTTCTCTCACTTCTGGAGGCTACGGGTCCAAGATGAAGGAGCTAGCTGACTTGGTTTCTGGTGAGAGCCCTCCTCCTAGCTTGTAGATGCCACCTTCTTGCTGTGTCCTCACCTGACAGGGAGAGAGAGAAAGAGTGAACTTTCTGATGTCTCTCCTCATAATGACATTAATCCTGTCGGATCAGGGCCCCACCTTCATGACCTCATTTAACCAGAATTACTTACTTATAGGACTTATTTCCAAATACAGTGACATTGGAAGTTAGGGCTTCAACATTTGAATTTAGTGTGTGGGAGAGACACAATTCAGTTCATAGCACTGATTAATAATACTTACAAAATTATAATTTACTCCTGTTGAGAAAAGCAATATGATGCTTTTAGCCTACAGCTGATTGAACACATAGAAAAAAAAAAAAAAAGAGGGCAAGATGAGTCCTTTCCATTGTAATGAGAGAAACACAGTGATCTATTCCCTCGAGGAGACCAGCATTTTCTTCAAGGCCTTTGTCAATGCCCAAGGAAAAGCATAGTTGATTTCTATAGACTCCGAGAGGAATTCTTGAGGTGAAAGCTCACTGTCTTGGAGGCTTGTATTATAAGGAGTCTTCCTTATTTTAGATGAAGAAGAGATAAAAAGGATATTAACTTCTTTTTAGAAAGTAAAGGCAAATTTTCTCTTCACCCCCACCCCCTGTTTTGGAGTGATTTCCTCATCTTTCCTGTAGCTGGCTGGTAAGCGATGTTTCTGAGGAGGACAGGAATTCACTCTAACTCCAGAATGATGCATCTTGACTCACCCATTCATTTCTCCCACTCTTCCCTTCAGCCATGTAAACACTGGTCTGACTCGTTGCCCTCAAGCAGTCTCCTGAAATTCAAACCTCTGAGGGGCCGAATGTAATCATACCTACAGACTGTGAGGGAAGCTCTGGTTCCAGAATCCCACCTACCATTCCCTCTCCATTTTCTGCACAAAGAACCTGGGGTTGTTTAATTCCTGAGAAATGCCTCAGTCTTTTGAAGAGCAGAAGTGCCTCAGGCGGTGGGAATTGTGCTCTGATTTCTCGGTGGTTCCCGACTTCCAGATTTTGCAGACCAGGATAATATATTCTGGGGGATTATCAGAGAGTTATCAGTTGAGTACCTGCTGTCATTAAAGAGAAGGCATTTTAAATCAGGGAGAAGATATTCCTAAAATAAATGACAGTCTTTCCCACAAAAGACCTTTAGCAACCTTAAACTGGCATATGGTAAAGTACTACACTGAGCTTTCTCTTCTCATTTTGCCATAGGTTATAAAATATCACCAAGATGGCACCAATCCATGGAATAGACTTTGAAATCTTTGGCCTTTTACTCTGTTCTTCCTTTTTTCCCACAGCAGAGCTGGCTCTATTCTGCTCTGCCATTATCTTCTCACTTTATCTTCTTTCTGCCATCTTCTCTATTTTGCCCCCAAATTTTGTTGGCTAACCCCACAGAAACAATGGGAGGTGGACAGATAATTGTGGTCAGAGTTGGATGGCTGTCAGGTCTAGAGTGGGACAGCTATTCCTGCTTCTATGTAAACTCATCTCCAGCCCTGCAAGCCTCTGGTCTGAAATGATTTATGTAGAATAAATTTACTTCACCCACATTTCCAAGTTCCTGGAGAGTCTAAGCCCTTTGAGGACAGGAACTAGTGATCTTTTATCTCTGTATCCTCTGGCTTAGCACAGTGTCTGGTCCAGAGTAGGGCCTCAATACTTTCCTGTCGAATTTATATATGCTGCATGATTATTCATTCATTCTCCCTGATTATTACTATTTTTTCTTGCTGATCCTGGACCTAGTTCAGCCAAAGAGACTTCGAAAGAATTGTGATTGAGACCCATCCCATCACCATTATACATTGCTATATTTTATTCTCAGAAACAACATCATCCAAGAGTGACAGGGCTTGGAATAAGAGGGAGCCAAGTACTGTTAAAAGTACAAATGCCGACCCATGTTTCCCCCTTTACTGAGACTTCCTCCTGCCCTCTCTTCTGCAGTGGACTGATTCATGTGACATAACTGCATGTTCATAATAACCTCCACCTGTGCACTGGCTTGTATCACACAAGTAGTGGTCATTTTGAAAACTTCAATACCTTGGCACTTTACACTAATTTTTAAGTCTTTACTTAAATAAGCTCTATTTAGAGCTTAGTTAGTAAAATGAAAATGAAATAATTAAAAGGTCAATAAGGCCAAGGCAAAGTTTCACACTAATTGCCTAAAACCTTTATCTCTTTACAGGTGGAGAATTTCAGAAAAGAGAGAAAATATAGGAGGCTCTGGATTCCAGAGGTCTTTTTAACCAACATTCCCACTGATGCACATCCTGAAACTAGATCAATCTCTTCACCTTCTTCAGCCAAATCATTGAGTTGATGCAATCCAGGAGGGTTTATGAACTGTTGTTTTTGTTTTGTTTTTTTTTAATTATTATTTTTATTTATTTATTTATTTATTTATTTTTTGGCTGTGTTGGGTCTTCATTTCTGTGCGAGGGCTTCCTCTAGTTGCGGCAAGCAGGGGCCACTCTTCATCGCGGTGCGCGGGCCTCTCACTATCTTGGCCTCTCTTGTTGCTGAAGCACAGGCTCCAGAAGCGCAGGCCCAGTAGTTGTGGCTCACGGGCCTAGTTGCTCCGCGGCATGTGGGATCTTCCCAGACCAGGGCTCGAACCCATGTCCCCTGCATTAGCAGGCAGACTCTCAACCACTGTGCCACCAGGGAAGCCCCCTGAACTGTTGTTTTAAGAGAGATCTGAAAGAAAAAAAGATTAACCACTCCACCTGATTTTTCCTTATCAACAATGTAATACCTAAACAGTAATGCCATCAGTCCAACTCTTACTAACTTAAGCAGAAATAAGACATTTTTGGAAGGAAATAAGGAGAACGCTTTAGGTCAAATGGATGCTGAAGGATGAGGTTTGGGCAATGGTAGGAACCAAGGGAGCATAACTGAGACATGCTATTCCCAGACTTTGGGCAGAGCTGGGCTGTACCTGCCTCAGACAGTAGGTAAAAGCTTCCCCAACCAGAGCAATCACCCCAATGTCTCTCTCATCTCCCCTTAACCCTGACTATGTGCATTGTGCTGTGTGTGTGTGTGTGTGTGTATGTATGTGTAAGGGAGAGAGAAAGAGCAAGAACAGACACATCCATTCAAGTAGAATTTTACAGCAAACGTACACGGACCATTAGCATGTGCTGTCATTCTGCCCCAAGCAAGCTTTTCATCTCAGATTTCACGCTGTTCTTTGTCACTCTCCAAGATACAGAGATAGGGCTCAGACCTCATTTAAACACCAGCAGTGGGACAACATCATCTCTAAGCACACCAACAGTGTAAGAGAGTCCATGGCCTTCCTTGGCCACCCACTGAGCTCTACTCACACCTGTACTGCCCAGATCCCAGAAAGAGCCTGAGCTTCCCTTGCCAGACTGGCCACTCTTTTATGATCCTTAATCATCAGCTACTGGGGACACAGAATGGGGCTGCCTGGAATCAGTGACTGGGCACCTCGTTGGCCCATCACAACAGAACTGTTTCCCAGTGTCGATATGCCTTTCCTGGACATAGGATGGCAGCCTTACAGCAGCAGGCATGAGAGAATCACTCAGACCATCTGAGTGAGAATGTGTAAAAACAAGTGCAAATATAGACAAGGTTCCAGGCCTTCAAGGTCAATAATGGCCCACAACTGGACAATTATAAAGAGGAAAGGATGGCTGCTATGACAGTGGACAAAGAAGAAGCAGTAAATTTGGGCAAATATGGCAGAGCAGAGAAGCACTGGGTGTAGAAAAGTAAAAGACTTGGAATTGGGGCTTTATTCCCTGCCTCATGGCTCAAGCTGAGATCTCCAGGTTTCAGAATGAGGGAGTGTTGTGTTTGTTCCTGGTTGGCTGCCCTTGTCCATCATGACCTTGGCAGCAATCTAGACTGACGCCTATGTCTGGACAATCATGTCACCAACAAATCAGATCTCAGTGACACAGACCCACATGACAAAGAGACAATCAGTGCCTCTAAACTTTATCCATTGGGAGGTGGTGCGTAGGAAAACAAAAGCGAGTCTTTTGGCTTGCTGAAACCATCTGACACATTTCCCAGATTTTCAGGTCATTTCAGCTGAAATCTGAGCATCCAAGATTTGGGGTGCTGAGTTAAAAAAGGCTGGATATAAGATGATATAAGATGACTCATATGCCAGCTGAATCAACTATCAACTCTGTGATTTTCAACTAGATAATCCAAATGGTTTCTATAAGCTTCTAATGGAATGGCTTCTGTTTTAAAACCTTTGGGCTGCCAAGTAATCTTACATTTGAAAAGAGCCTCTTAGGTTGCCAAATGCCAATTCGTCTCAAGACTCAACTTCTTAACACAATTATTCCTCCTTCAGAATGTGAACATTGCTAAATGATTTTGTTGTAAATGTCACTTTATTTTATTTGGGGGTTATCCTAATTTATTAGCCCTGCATGATTCCTTTTATAAAGAACGAAATGTCATAACTACATAAAGGAGGCATTATAGCCCTTTTGACTGTCAGGCCATAACTTGAGAAGCAACTAGAAAATCACAAGAGAAAGAAATGAAAGAGACAAAGATGAAATCAACTGGCCAGCGTAAGACTCCCTAGAATAGACTTTGGAGTGCTTTCTGCTGTGCCATCCGAAATGGCTCAAGAAATGGAATTTCCATCTTTCCTTTGAAATGCTTAGCAGCCCAATGGATCTAATGTTTAAACTCTTCCCTGCTGGAATTCTCCTGAGCCAATTTTTATCCAGATTCATCTAGGAATCTGTGCTAGATGAATGCAACTCTTTACCTCCTTAATATCTGCCTGTCCTTCAGATCTGTCCTTCAGTGCAGGGCTAGGTTGGGTTATTTTCTTATATGTGTCCATAGGGCCTTGTTCCTTTTTTTTGGAGCACATCTTTCAGTTTTCAATTACACATTTGTTATCTGGTCATTTGGTTAACATCTGTCTCTGCCCTTGGACTGTAAGCTCCGATTGTAGGAAAACTATCCATTTTGTTCACCACTTATATTACTTTGCTAGGGCTGCTGTAACAAAGAACCTCAGACTGGTTGGCTTAAACAACAGGAATTTATTATCTCAGAGTTCTGGAGGCTGGAAGTCCAAAATCAAGGTGTTGGCAAGTTTGGTTCCTTCTGAGGGCTACGAGGGAAGAATCTGTCCCAGGCCTCTCCCCTTGGCTGGTTGATGACCATTTTTACATTCGCATGGTGTTATCCCTGCCTCTTCACATTGCCTTCCCTCTGTGTGTATCCCTGTGTCCAAATTTCCCCTTTTTATAAAGAACCCAGTTATACTGGATTAGAGCCCATTCTAACAACCTCAGTTTCAGTTCATTACCTCCATAAGGATCCTATCTCCAAAGACAGTCACATTCTCAGGTACTCGGGGTTACTTCCAAGACTGAGTCATGAAAGACAGTGACTTCCATCCTGCTTGCTCTCTTTTGCTTTCTCACTTGTTGCTCTGATGGAATTCAGCGGCCATGTTGATGTGCATGGCCCTTTGGAGACACCCACATGGCCAAGATTAGGAGTGGCCTTTGTCCAAAAGCCATCAAGGAACTGAGGCCCTCAGTTCAATAGCCACATGAGTGAGCCTGGAAGTGGATCGTGCTCCAGTCAAATCTTGGGAGCACTGGACCCACAGCCGCCAGCTTGACTGCAACTTTGTGAGAGATCCTGAGCTGGAGGACCCAGCTAAGCGATGCCTGGAGTCCTGACTCACAGAAATAGTGAGATAATATCATTATGGGTAATTCTTTCCACAACAAGAGATAATTAATATACCTGGCACATGTACTTTGTTCATTAGGTAGCACTACAAATTACTTGAGCTGGAATTTCACAGGATAATTTTTTTTTTCACAATTTATTTTGATAGCAACTAGCTTAGGGAAGTGAGATATTGAAAAAGAAGATGTTGTTCCTCTGAAGTTAGCAGTCAAAAACCTTATCCTCGGGCTTCCCTGGTGGCGCAGTGGTTGAGAATCTGCCTGCCAATGCAGGAGACAGGGGTTTGAGGCCTGGTCTGGGAAGATCCCACATGCCGCAGAACAACTAGGCCCGTGAGCCACAACTACTGAGCCTGCGCATCTGGAGCCTGTGCTCCGCAACAAGAGAGGCCACGACAGTGAGAGGCCCGCGAACCGTGATGAAGAGTGGCCCCTGCTTGCAGCAACTAGAGAAAGCCCTTGCACAGAAACGAAGACCCAACACAGCCAAAAATAAATAAATAAATAAATTAATTAAGTAAAAAAGTTGCATCCATCTCATGGATATTTGTTTTAAAAAAAAAACCTTATCCTCGTTTATTCCCTACATCCGTTAATATACTAACCATGTTGCTTGTCTACAACGTACTCTCTTCTTGGGTTTAGTTGCTCAAAGGACCCTCTACTGTCTGCTAAGAATTCAACTGTCTTTGTCATTTTCCCAAGCTTTAGAATTAAAGCCCTTGCAGATCAAGATGATGTCAGATTCACTAATTATTCTCCCTTATGTTCTGGCAGCATAATCTTTTTTTTTTTTCTTCTTTTTAATTTGGCAGCTTTCGAGTAGTTCCCTGACCAGGTATCGAACCCGGGTCCCTGGTAGTGGAAGCACAGAGTCCTAATCACTGGACAGCCAGGGAATTCCCAGGGGCAGCATAATCTTTAATAGGTTGAATTATATGACATTGCCCATATTCAACTGTTTCTGCCCTACAAAGATGGTCATTTCATACTGTTCGACTTAACACCTCTCTGATATTGCTTCCTGCTCTATGTTGTCATTCTTTTTCACGTGCCAATCTCCTCTAGACACTGGCAACTCTAGGAGAAGTAACAGTGATTTGTTCATGTTTGAATTCCTGACACCTGGCCCAGTGGCTGCCATGTGGCAGACATCAATAAACATCATCAGAAGTGAATTGTTGGGCTTCCCTGGTGGCGCAGTGGTTGAGAATCTGCCTGCCAATTCAGGGGACACAGGTTCGAGTCCTGGTCTGGGAAGATACCACATGCCGCAGAGCAACTGGGCCCATGAGCCACAATTACTGAGCCTGCGTGTCTGGAGCCTGTGCTCCGCAACAAGAGAGGCCGCGATAGTGAGAGGCCGGCGCACCGCGATGAAGAGTGGCTCCCACTCGCCGCAGCTAGAGAAAGCCCTCGCACAGAAACGAAGACCCAACACAGCCAAAAATAAATAAATAAATAAATAAATTTATTAAAAAAAAAAAAAGAGAGACACTCTGAAGATTTTCCAAAAAAAAAAAAAAGAAGTGAATTGTTGATTGGCTTACATTGCCTTGCAAAGCAATTAATTATTCATCAATTCAATATATATTTCCAAAGAACCTATGTGTCAGGACTGGGCGAGGTGCCAAAGTTACAAAGATGAATCTGTATTCTTGACCCTGAAGTGTCCACCATCTAATAGTAGAGAGACAGATAAACAGAAAATTATAATTCAATATACGAAGATCTTAAATATATGTATTAACAGTGATAAAAGTCATAAACAGAGCTAATTGTATTTCAAGTAGAAAAAATTTCCTAAAGGAAGTACATTCCGACATGATGGAACCCCTGTGTCCCCCAGTAGCCAGCTCAATAAGATGCTCTTTAATGTACTAAAAACCATTTCATTGTATGCTTTAAGTGGGTGAATAGTATGGTATTCACTTAAGAATATAAGAAAAATAAACTTTCCTGTATATGTTCCAATTATATCTCAATAAAGCTATTACCAAAAGAAAAGAAAAGAAAACAAACAAAATCTATTTATGGGTTTTCCCTGTCTCATACTCCTGCTTCCTGGGATAACCTTCCAAATAAACTACCTGTATCCAAGTCCTTGTTGGGTTCTGTTTTAGGAAAAACCGAACTAGGACAGGCCCCAAGTAATTCCTCACTAAATCACATTTTTTTAGTTCCTCCATTGAGTGATGCTACAAAAACAGGCTTATGGCAGCTTCTGCAGTGGAAATATTGCCAAGAAATATGTTCACCTCACCCTTTGATGTCTACCAGGTGAAGTCCCGCATTAATGCCCCTCAAGTTGGGGGCTCCAAAACTGCCTCTGTACCACCAAGGAGTTTTCCCTCTTTGCTTCAGCCACTAGGAAGCATCATCCAATCTATGGCTTGCTAATGCAATTAAGTAGGACGTTATGGCATGTAGATCTGGGTTGTATTTTTATCTTTCAGTCTTGACGTTGTATTCAATTTTATTTTTTCTTCAATCCTGATTTTTTAATTGTGTTTAATCATTTTATCCTATGTATGTCTCATAATTAGCCTCAAATCTTTTATGGAAAAATGGGCATGGTTAAATTAAATAATGTTACTTTTGTCATACCCTTTAATAAACTGCTCAGTTCTTCAAAAAATATCAGAATTATAAATTTTTAAATTATGAGTAATGCACGTTTGTTGTTGAAAAGATGGTGAATATAGAAAAGTAGAGAAAAAAAGATTTTCCATAATCTCACTAGCCAGATATAAACCAAAATGTAACAGTGATTATGTACTTCTAATATTTTTCCTATACATATACTATTTACCAAAATTATTTAATTCATTTCATTCCCTGCCTTTTTAACTTAACATTGTATTAAAAAATATTCCTTTCTATGTCTCTAAAAAGTTTTCAAAAGTGATTTTTATGTCTGCAGAATGTGTATGTCATAATTTATTTAACCATTTTCTTATATTGGGAATTTTGTTCCCAATATAATAATTTTGTTCCCAAAGTTTTCATTCTTAAAATGATGTGATGAAAATCCTTGTATATATACATTTATGTATGTTACTGATTATGTCCTTAGGATAAATTATTAAAAGAAGCATTACTGAATTACAGTGTACTAATAATTTTATCTAAAAACCCATAACAGGGCTTCCCTGGTGGTGCAGTGGTTGAGAATCCGCCTGCCAATGCAGGGAACACGGGTTCGAGCCCTGGTCTGGGAAGATCCCACATGCCACAGAGCAACTAAGTCCATGCACCACAACTACTGAGCCTGTGCTCTAGAGCCCGTGCTCCACAACGAGAGAAGCCACCACAATGAGAAGCCCACGCACTGCAACGAAGAGTAGCCCCCGCTCACCACAACTAGAGAAAGACCGCACGCAGCAACGAAGACCCAACACAGCCAAAAATAAATAAATAAAATAAATAAATTAAAAAACCCATAACAATTTATATTCTTATTGGCAATGTAGGAGTATGTCCATTTCCCAACCTCTCACCAACAGTGGGTTCCATCTTTTTAAAAAATGTCAACCTGATAATGTACTGCTCGAGATTAAAGAGCCAGCTAAAGAGAGTGGACACATCTGCAAGTCACTTTGTTTCTCTTAAAGCAACACCTCCCCATTAACTCTTCAACTTCTACTCAAAAGCAAAGATATTCTATTGAATAAATAAGTATTGACCATCTACTTGTGTAAACAAGGTCCTCAATTCTCAGTTCCTTCAGTCAATATCAGCTTGATGAAGTTTCTTGGCTCACGTAAGATGTTAAGACTTTGCCATGTGCCTGGGAAGCTCAGCATTACAAATACAACCAACAAAAGTAAAATCCACAGCTACACGTTTTGGTGCAATGCCACCATTTGTCAGACACTGTTATAAATTGATGTCTTTGAGAGTTTTAGAAGTGTGCACTGTTGCTGGGAGGTGGGACATACAGATAGTTCCCCTGGAGGGTCAATTTTGAAATGAATTCCAACGACAAGGTTACCACTCCAGCTAGATTCCCCTCCCAGGACAGTGACTCCAAGGGAATTCCCATAGTCCATATAGAGCTGCCACTCGTGGTGGGTGAGAAGGTGAGATGAACACAGATCTCTTTCTTTGAGGTCTGTGTCACTTGGAAAATAATTAACTTTAGCAGGTGGTTTTGACATCTTCGAGATCCTGGCTTTAAGGTGACCCACAAAAGGAAAATTTCAGTTGAATTAAGTTGTTGCAGAAATAAGAATGGCCCACCACCACCCCTACCGCCAACTGGGGCAATCAAGTGACTATCAGGCAAGGCTTCATTTGGAAATGCAGATCACATTCTGTACCAACTGTTCTTGGCCAAGAGGTAAGAGGTAGTGGGGAGGGGTTGGCCTTCGGGCTGAATCTCATCGCCTTTCTCTTCTCAGAGATGCATCGTGCAAGTCCATTTTATTTTTCTTATATGCTCCAAATTTTGGTCTCTCCCATAAGGAGGAAAGATAAGGACCAGGTCAGATTTCCTGCCTAGAGGTGATGGTTTTTGCTCTTACACAGGCTATCCCATGCACTGGCAGACATGGAATCCACTCTGCTCCGATACCCTGAATCCCAGAGTCCTCTCTCCTTACGCCTGCACTCCAGGAACTGGTTTCCTCAGTCAAATTTCCCCCACTTTTCCCCCACTGCATGAGAGCTCATGTGCGTGGGCACACACACACGCACACAGACACACACATGCACATATACACACACACACAAAGTAATGTGCCCAGCAGTTCCTTTTTGCACGCCCTTTTGCTTAGAGACTTCTTGTACAGTTTTCCTGAAATTCAGTTCATTTTTCATTCCTATTTCTTCTATTTTTTTTTTTTAGCATCGTTATAATGAGGGGGACTAAAGCAATTCAACAGATGCTTCACCATTCCTTTGGTTTGTGTATTATATCCTTCAAAAATGAAGAAAATTCACATTATTCAATGTCTACCCATGATATAAATAAATGTTTTATATGTAGCAGAGGGTAATCTCCATGCTCCAAGTTAAATTAACTCATTTTAAAACTTTATAGGAGATATTTTGATTTTTTTATATTCCCGAGAGAGAGATTAGGGAAATAAAAATCTCCGCCCTTCTACCAAGTAGAAAAAAATAGCACATTTTGGCACAATTTGGGATCAGAGAAAGGGCAAAAAAAAATGTAAGTAAACAAACATATAGCCATATATTTTCATATCCCACCTTGTTTCCAAAAGGATTTATCATGGAGGAGAAGAAAATACACCAAGATTGTGGCAATTTTCACCTCAATTCACTGGAGCCAAAAGGAAAAACCCAAGCCTGCATTTGGATTTGTGTTCTTAGGACTTTATCTCAACCATTCCCCAAGATTATGAGCAGAAGTTGAAGGAAACTTAAGAAAGAAAGCAACCAAGTTAAGAATTTGTATGTTAAAGCTAATTTATTTTTGGCTTGGGATTCACTATAGCGCAAAACAACTTCCTCTTGATTCCCTCAAGGTTTGCCCACGAAGCAGCATGTGCTCCACTCTGGGAAGGAAGGAACATGTACTCTGTAGCATGTTTTTCACATCATGAAACAGGCGGACTTTAGAGCAGGAACCTCAAACAGCCCACAAAACCGAGTGAGGCTGTGAGTCAAGAGGAGTCCTGAGTCAATAGCAGAGAGGCTGCCCTAGCCTGGGCTGGTCCCACCAGTAGGTGTTACTTTAGCCATTAATCCAGGGCTCTCCATGTATGGAGGACGGTCCCTTCCTGCCAAGAAACACAACAAAACTCCAAACCAAACTGAAATCTGCCAGCCTGCAAGGCTCCTCTGAAGGCAGAGTTGGGCCCCTAAGACAGGATGCAGAGCTTGCCTGAGAGGGCTGACAGCAGCCCTGCCGAACAGGGGCAGAATGGACAGCCTCCTGGCTGCCATTGCTGGCCACTTCACTTCATCATTCAAAGTGGCTTGTGGCATTGGGATTAGTATGATTTAATGCAGTCACAACAATAACCATCCTCACCTACTGTCTGAGGCCATGAGAGCCCATCCAGCATTGTTTATTAGCTTTGGCTTCATTCACCATGATTAAGTTCTTTTCAAGCAAGCTTTCCCTGTCCTCTCTTGGTTTTACTTCTTTCCAAAGGAGCTCTACACTCTAGCTTGATGACCCAAATTCCCCTAGTTTCCCTACATAAAGCATGTGCTTTATGAGTTCAAAGGCATCAGAAGCAAACGGAAACTTCCGTACTGACCAGCAGAGACCTCTGTGTTGAAAATGAGTCTGAGGGTCTGATTCCTGCACAGATTTGTCACTTTCCTGTACTTCTCTAGCCTACGTTACAGCAAAAGGTCCTCCTGGCCAGCAGGGGGAGATGCAATCTATCACTGTTAGGACAATTGGCTTGTGGATTGTTGGTAAGTTGCTTTCTGGTTTTTGGACTCGGATTTATAACTCTGACTTCATCTTCTTCCCTTTCTCACTCTCCTTCTTGTCTTTCTTGGGGTTAGAAACAAAAAGTGAAACTGTCCTCAGAGATCATTTAATCCTGCGATAGACAAGCTTTTTCTGCAAAGGGTCAGACAGTAAGTATTTTCTGCTTAGCAGGTTATACAGTCTTTTTTGCAACTAAGCTCTGCTGTTGTAGCTGAAAAACCAGCATATGTAAACAATTGGTTTGGCTGTGTTCTAGGAAAGCTATATTTACAAAAACTAGCAGTAAGCAGGACCTGCCTGAAGGAGGCAGGGACTCCTTATCAACTAATGTCCTCATTTTCTTTTCTTTTCTTTTTTTTTTTTTTTTTTTAATCTAAGAAGCGAACAGAATCCCAGAAAGTTCAACTGACTTGTGCAAGATCACAAGGCTAGTTAACTGAGAGGTGGAGGAGGAATCGAGGTTTCCAGGTCCCCTTTCTAGAACTCTTTATTTTCTGCACTATTTCCTGCAGTGGGAGTTTACCCCAAAGGCCTGAAAGCATCTCTTAGCTGTGATTGGCTAAGATCTATCAAACAGCCACTGGCTAAAAGCACTTTATTACTTATCGACGCAAAATAGTGTAGAAACATGATGCTATAAATACTTGCTTCCTTGATTCTGGCCCATGGTTGGTTCAGCCACTGACTTCATGGTAGGAAAAATCAGTTCGGGGTCTAATTCCTGTACAGATCTGTTAACTTTCTTGTAGTCCATGAGCCCATTCTACAACTTCAACTGTGATCATCAGTTCCTCATTTATTCCCCCAAATTTTACACCTGGTCACAAGAGGACAAATTGAGAGAGCATGGGATAAATCCAACTCCCCATCACTGGAAAATAATGGAAAGGACATGCTGACCTTTCAAATAGCTTTGAAAATAAATTAAATTGCCCCATTGTTGGATGAGTACCATTGTTTTGGCATAGATAAAACATGGTACCTCTTTGGGAGGTACCATGATGAAGCAGAAATAATCTCTGTTGTCAAATCCTTGTTGTGTTGATTTGCATGTGTTGAACCAGTTAACCTCTCAGAGACTCAGTTTCCAGACATGAACAGTGGAAAGAATGAGATTTTTCCCTAGAAAGAGCCCTTGTTCAGATTATACATAGGGCAACCATGTAATTTATTGTCTAAACCAGGAAACTTCTGAAAGTGAGAAGGAGTTTCATGGTTAATTACGCTAAACCCATAGGTAAAATCTGGGATTCGGTGTATGGCTACCTGAGTTATGCAACATAGATACTTGACAAATCTTAGTTTCCTTTCTCTTCCTTTTTCTCAAGAATTCAAGCAAGTCTACATTAATATCCTTCTCTTCCATTTGTAAATGTGATGTCAAGCACTCCGATTGACTAGTAAAGCCTCCATTTACCCTATGGAGCACTTCCTCTTTCCTAATACTACAGAAAACCACAGCTATGTGATTCTACGCACTCTGCCTTGCGTGTTCACACTGCCCTTCCAACCTTGCTGTGACACCAACAGGGCCTGGGGTGGGGGTGAGAGGGCAAATGGAGATGGCATTCACTATTCTGCCAAAAGCACAGATGGTCATTTGAAACAACAACATTCCTATTTGGGAAGGAGAAACGTTGTGCTGTGAATACGACGCTTATGAAAGCACCAGAACTGAACGCCTTGGATGTGGCAGAGGGCCGCGTGAGGGTTTCTGATCGGTTCCACCCGTGTACACTACATGAACTCACTTAGAAATAATAAAGCCTCTATGCTCTCTCAGTCTTGTATTTGTCTTAAACTCAGGCCCACCAAATTGTGCCAAATTATGTGTTGTTCAACTTGCACTGCCCCGAGAACACTAAGCTCATTTTGTGAGTTAACTGTGCCGTATTTATAAGATTTCAGCATTACAACCAGGAGTTATCGACAGAGAAAGGGAAATAAACAGATAATTTTTTAAAAGTCGAAACTACAGCCATTTTTCCCTTCAAGCTTGAATCAAGGTTAAATTCGTTCAAGTCCCTAGGTGACATTTACACATATGTACACATGGGCAGACTCATATTATACAGTGCTCTGTGTATGAGAACATGTAAATAAAGAGGATTAAGATAAACATCATGCATTGCATTTCTGAATTTTGCGTCTATTTTAAGACAGGACATTTTGGGTGAACTTCTCTTTCACTTTATAGAGCATCTTTTTTTCTACATGAAAATGTGATTTATTCATTTCTATTTCAAGCTAGCTATTTTTTCCAGGCTAATAATGATAATACTAATAAATTCTTTTGAAATATTACATTTCCAATATTTTTTAAAAGTTTCTTCCCCTTATCCCTCCACCCTGCCAATCCCCTCCACAGTCAGGCAGTAAGGCACACACAGTGGATGGGAGTTTGGAAGGTAGGTTCAAATCTCAGTTCTTCCACTTTCTACAATATGACATTGATCAAGTTACTTGACCCCTCTAAGCCTTGGTTTCCTCATCCAAAAATGGGACTAATGAGAGTTCCTACTTCACAGAATTTCTGTAAGGATTAAATACATGCAAAGTGCTTAGCAATTTGATGGGCACATGGGAAGCGTCCAGAAACGTTGGCTCTTACTCCAGCCCCTAACAATTCAGCATAGCTACTTCCTCCTCTGCAAATCCCCTCTTTTCTCCCCTTCTGTGGCAACTGGAGATCACGGCTTCCTGGCTGCACCCCTGGATTCCAGCAGTCTGGTCTCCTGTCTGGTTTCCATGTCACCTATCTCATCCTACCTGCCAGTCTGTCCGGTGAACACCTATCCAATGTTTTTCTAAACTAGCGTCCTCATTCACATCAGAGGCTCCCTGTTTCTAGGGGATAAAATCCAAACTCCCAAAATGTGACAAGTTTGCTCTGATCTCCCTTTCCAGTCTTACCTTGAACCCCAAATATGAATTACTAAATACCTCCCTACCCCAACAAGAACCACGCCCTTCTCTCCTGCACACCTTTCCTTCTCCAAGGGCCATCTTATCCCCTCCTCTTCAAAGTCTTGTCTGCCTTCTCCATCCTCACCGTCTCATCCCTGCAGTGAATCCACTCCACTCATTGTTGCCAGAGCTCCTTTGGCACTTAGTTATAAACTGTCTTGTGACAGCTCAATGGACTTTTGGGGAGCAAAGAATATATTTTATTTTATTATTATTTTTTAAATTGATTAATTATTTTTGGCTGCATTGGGTCTTCCTTGCTGAGCTCGGGCTTTCTCTAGTTGTGGCGAGCAGAGGCTACTCTTCGTTGTGGTTCGTGGGCTTCTCATTGCGGTGGCTTCTCTTTGTTGCGGTGCCTGGGCTTCAGTAGTTGTGGCACGCGGGCTTAGTTGCTCCGCGGCATGTGGGATCTTCCCGGACCAGGGCTCGAACCCGTGTGCCCTGCATTGGCAGGTGATTCTTAACCACTGCGCCACCAGGGAAGTCCCCAAAGAATATATTTTAGATTGTTCTAGATTTCTGTCACTTCCACATAGGAGATGCTCAATAAAAAACTTCTTGCATGAATGAATAAATTAAGAGAAATGAAAATATAGACTATAAGAGGTCAACATTTTACAATCTAAAAATCACACACTGTGATAAAGACCAAAGGCCCTAATTTATAATGACTGCAATAGACTTTTCTACCCTGGAAATGTATAACATGCTATCACTCGTAAAAATGATGTTGAGAGATATGATTGACATTCCTTCTTGTGGATGAATATTCCAGAGAATTTGGCCAAATCAAAAATAAATGCAAAAAAATCCTATGTTTAACTCTTACATTAGTCCCATCTCAGGGGCAAAATCGCCTGAGATCAACCTACCTTTTACTAAAGTTCCAGGGAACAAAGTCATTTAAATGATTATCTAACATATATACACCAACACATCAAATACAGTAAGTCAGAGATTCAAAGAGATCTTTATTTTCTAAATATATGTAGTATACCTCCAAGTCCCCTTTAAGCCAATATTTGTCACAAAGGCAAGAGAATTTGCTCGGTGCATGGAGAAACTTGATAATGTCTCAACATTGTCTGAATGTCTGAGACATGTGCTACCCGTCAGACCCCAAAAATGTAAAAATGCATCTGTTTTTACTCAGAGCCCACTTTTACATCTTTATGAAGTGAGCAAAACCGAAAAGTCACCAGGAATAAAAAGATGGTTGTAACATACGCAGTACTAATCGCTTAATCCTCTCTCTAGTGCCCAGGCTGTCAGGGCCAAGGACGATAATACCGACGCTAATACACGCTGTCTGCAGGAGCTGTCACTGCCATGTCCCTGAGTTCTATTTGTCAATAACAGAGGGATTACAGAGAGACAAACTACATAACTGAGTAAAGTTCGTGTCCAACATGGATCCAGTTTCCTTGTTTGTCAGTGAGTGCTGATGGATCCAGGAGGACGGTGATGACACCAGCTGAGCTCTCAGCAGGCAGATGCCGTGGAATTTCTGTTCCAACACAAAGTAACAGGCAGAAGAGGCCAGAAAGAACAATTCGGTGACCTGATCTCCAAAACAGCGAGACTCGCTTAACTCACACTTCACCAAAAAAGTGCCAGTACAGCTGAAATCCCACAGAAGAAAGTGTTGGCTTTTAAAATACCTGGGTGCTTGGAAACCCAAAATCAAAGACCACCCGTATGGCTGTTTGAGTAGAGCAATCACATCCCTTGCGTAGGCCTCCCCTCGGCTCTGCATGAAAAGCAGTAGGAAGATCAACTGCTCAGGGATGTAGCGAAACTAAAGGAAGAAAAGTAATTGAATGCCCCTCATATGGGTCCTGCAGCTCCCAGAGATGGCTTGCAAGGTGAGGAAGCACTGTGGAGTGGCCCTGAACTGACTGCAGAATTGCACGACTCTCTTTCTGCATTGGCTGGGGGATGCCCAGCTTAGGTGTGTCGCCAAACTTAGCTCATCTTATTTAAAGACCATTGTCTAGAACACCAGTTCTCCTCCACCACGCCTTCCCAAAGACCTCAATTCCAATCCAGCTGGCATTCGAAGAGAGAATGGATTAGGTCAAGTAGCCAGTCTTCATTAGAGCGAAGGCCGATAATGTCTAGAAGAATAACAGGGAGGCAATGAAAGGAAAAACTCCTCTCACTTAACCAGCTTTATGACTTTAGCTGTTTCACCTGAGCCTCCCTTGCCTCACCTGGAAAGTGGGATCACCATGCCCACCACCACAGTCCAGCGCTGAGGCTGAAGTAGATGATTTATGTTAAAAGTACCTGGCGTTGTTTCTAGAACTATATAGCCACTCAAGAATATGTTATTAGCGTCCTCTTCCTGAACACAAAAAATTCCAGAACATGAAATGTTTAGGGACAGTTTCCAATTCAGTGAGGCCACAGCGGATGGTCTCAGACTCTACCAGATCCTTGGAGTATAAGAAGGAGGAGGACAATCCCATGGAAAGAAATAGTCCAGCAATAGCTTCACAGCTGGCTCTGACAAACAGGGGCCTGACTTTCCACATTCTCCTCCAGGACACGGTGTAGCTTTAGCAGGACGCAGGAGGCCATAGCCACAGTTCTTTGTGCCTCAATACATAATTGCATACACAAAGGTTGAACTTCGGGTATTCTCAGCCTATCACAGAAAATGCCCAGTCAGATTTTCTAGACCGTTTTTTCCCTTACGTAACAGAAAAACAGGTGCTGGGAGGAACGGGCTCAGGGCAAATCCAGCTTAGGGAAGGGACAGATAGATTGGGGAAATTTCATCAACACATTAACAAAATTGAAGCTTACATTTCCCCAAAGTTTGCTTTCCATCACACTGTTCCATTTTCAATGTGATGTAAAGTACCACATAAGTTTCTTACTAAACGCAGTGCATGTGTTCCAAACCTCTGAGGACAATTCCAGGCAGGAAGGTGGTAAAAGGAAGGGCCCGGGGCAAGCCTTTGTCCCTGTGAGTACCAGGAATAACAAGCCAGACATTCAGACTTCAGTGCCTCTGCTTCTCTAGCTTGCCTGATGGTCTCTGAAGACTGTCTTCCTTAAGCCCCTGATGAGGTTAAGACACATTGTCATGTGAAGAGAGATTGTGAGAGGCCAGCATCCAGAAGTTAGATGAGTCCCAGATGGTTTATGCTCCTCTGCTAGGGTTCTCATGAAAACCTGTGCTGGGCACAGATGCTGAACCGAGGGTGAGTTATTCTTATTATCTTATGTAATTCCATGCTTCATCTCTTACTAGTCTTTTCTGGCTCCACACAATCCAGAGCCACACTGACCTCCTTTGATATTCCTTCAAAATGAGTGCATGCTCCAACCTCAGGACCTTTGCACCAACTGTTTTCTTTGCTCAGAACACTCTTCTGCAGATGAACTGCCTGGCTTGTTCTTCACTTCATTGAGGTCTCTGCTCACATGTCAGCTTACTGGAGAGACCTTTCCTGACCACTGCATCTCAAGTAGCACCATGAGGCCCCACACACATCCCACCATCACTGTCACTCCTTACATTTCACCCCACTTAGTTTTCGTTCCCAGCACTTACTACCCCTGATATGTTATGTATTCATTTGTGTTTTATTTATTGTCTGTCTCTCTCACTGGTATGTAAGTTCCATGAAAATGGAGGCTTTGCTTGTTTTATCGCTGTAGCCCCAGTTACTACATTGCACTTGGTACTTAGTATGTGCTCAATAAATGTCTGCTGAATAAATAAAAGAACAGTATTCCTCATATCACAGAATGTAGAGCTGTAGGGGGCCTTATAAACTATCTGGTTTCCTCCTTTTGTTTTATAGATCAGGAGATTGAGTCTATTGAAGGGAAATAACTTACCTGAAAGCCCATAGCTAGCAATTTGAACAACATAAGAGGCCAGAGGGGTGATCAGCATGAAAAAGCAAACGGTCTAGTGTGGAGAAAAATGTGGATCTGGCCCACAGGCAAAAGACAAAAGCAGAAAGCGCAAAAGAATAAGGGAGGTGGGGAGGAGGGAGGGAGGAAGGAAGGAAGGAAGGAAGAAACGGAAGAAGGAAGGAAAGGGAGGGAAGGAGGGAGGAAGGAAAGGAAAAGAAGGAAGGAAATATACACATTTTACTGGCTGAAAAAGAGTCTAGAGTCCAAACATGTTTTAGATGGGGCTGAATTAGTACTGAGTATGCATAAAGCACTTTCCAATCACATCTTTTGCAAGCAGACAGACAAAACTTAGGAATGGCCCCTGAGAGGTCCAGTTCTCCATTCATCACTGTGGTGCAGTGAGGATATTCTAACTGCTGGGGTTTATCTAAAGAACAATTATTGTTTTGGTTCAAATCTCCCACCTGCAGGCCAAACTCTACTCATCTTAGACCGAGAAGGGGAAAGGGGGAGGAAAGAGATATTTACTGAACTAGGCACTCTGCCAGGGGCTTTCAAGTATCTCAGTTAAGTTTCATAACATCTTTGCAGATGAGCCACTTTACAGATGAGAAAACTACATCTCAGAGGATTGAGTGAACGGCTCAAAATCTCATAGCTGATCAGTGGCAAAGCCAGGACACTAACTCGGGTCACTGCAGCTCCAAAGCTTTTCACTCTGTTCGGCTCTTCTCTGTAATTTGTAAAGAATTTCAGAAAAGAAAACTTCCCCATGTGCGTTTTCACCTAGCGATTTTATAGTCACCCTAAGGCAAGGCGGGATGGATGTTTAGTCCCCAGAGTGAATCTGGGTTCCTCAGTTTTCACAGATAGGTCTGATTCCACCATCCAATCACTGGACTGCTAAAGTATTCCAATTTGGCAACGCAGAAGACGTGCTTTGGCTTTGGGGAGAAATCCATCAGTATCCCTCAGAGCCACATAAATAAACATGCAATCTAAGTAGAAAGCACAGTGTGTTCGCTATGTCACTGTGGCTTTGAAACTCCCAGCCTGGCACTAGGGTGATCCACTGTTCCGTTTGCTGAGGACTGAGGAGTATCCGGGGATGTGGGATTTTTAGTCCCCCAAACTGAGAAAATTCTGGGCAAGCTGGAAAAGTTGGTCACTCTACCTAGCGCCTCCACTTCCAACCAGACTGTCCCTCTTAACCCACTGCCCAGTGAAAAAATTCTGAGGCCACTATTGTACTTATACAACCTCAAACTGTCTTCTACCCAATTCTTTATTGAAACTCCATTGATAAAAATGTCATTTATAGGAGATACATTAAAAGATATGCATTTTATCCATTTTTTTTTCAATTTTAGATTTTAATTCTGGATTTGTTGGAGCTCCAGAACTATGTACCCATGAACCACCTTCTTTTAGCCCCTTTGCAGAATTCCTTTCAGTGGACTGTGCTTTGGTATTTTGCCTCCATTGTAATATTGAAGATACCTTAAGAATTCTATTGAATGTAATGGGCAGAGGGGAGTGATGAGGAAAATGGTGATCCAGTGTCATCCTCAATCTTTTAGAGAAATTTATTTCCAATCTAAGTGGCAGGGAAATCTCTGTGCCCCTTGAGAAACTGTATTTTCCATAGTTTTTCTTTATGAGAATTAGTATCGTATACCTGATCTTATTTTTCTTTTTACTTTGACCCGCAGGAAATTCAGAGCCAAATTTTTTGCTCAGTATTAAAAATTGTATAGGACTCTTTTGTCTGTATATTCACATTTTAACTTCCTGCATTTCCCAGATCTTAATTTTTTATGTAATACGATGAGGTGATAAATGAAAATGTGATCATTTGCACATTTTATTATAATTTGCAGTTTCTCCTTACAACAACCCAGCAAAGTGGATATTATTGGGGGGATTTAAAGTTCATGTTGGAATCTGTCAGACAAAGGAAAACTTTGGTTCAGCATTGGAATGGGAATTTAAAATATGAGGCAGCTGAACAAACATAGCAACGATTGGTTCAAAATTTTCTAATTTATTCCAACATTTGTCAACACCCTCTATATGCTACCTAGGAAGACAGAGAGGGCCCAGCTGAAAATTTCTTTGTTCCTATCCCTAATTCACTTTCTTTGCATGATCTCAGGTGAAGTGGGAAAAAGCCTTCGTTCCTATTGACCAATAATGGAGGACAAATAACCAGCTTTAGGCCATCTAGCTCTATGTTCTCAAGTCATCTTAGGGGCAGCCTGGTGCAGAGCAGGTAATGGGTTTGGAGTGGAATCTCAGTCCCAAGATTTATCACCAGTGTGACCCTGGGTTTGTCATCTAAACAATTTGCATCTCCATTTTATCATTGGTAAAGTAGGATTAATAATATCCACATTACAGTGATATTATAAGGACTAACTGAAATCACGTGTGTAAAAGCATCTCCCCCCATCCCCACTCCCACCACCAGCACAGTGTCTGGCATGTAGTGAGAACCTCCCACCCCCAGAAAAAAAGGTCTGAGCTGTTACTATAGAAAAGTCAGTCCTCAAACTGACAGGGATCACACTGTCCCTGGCAGTGACTGGAGATTTTATCATAAACCTCTGGCAGCGTCGCCTAATATAATTTTGGCCACTTCTGCTCATTTGTTAAAGGATACTACACAGGCCCAAAGCAGAAGCCCCACATTAAAGCGGTTATTATAGTGGGTCACTGGGGTTCTTTTTCCCTAGGCAACAATGAAACTGAATTAACAAGCACTCACCAGGGCAAACCACAGGCAAGGAACATTAGAACTTTGCAAAAATAATAAGCTCTTAAAGAGACACACTGCTACATAGGCCAAACTTTGGGGCTTCTTGCTTTTTGCACATGCTGAGCTGGCTGGAGCCAACACAGTAAAGCAGAAGTGCTCTGCGCAGGCCTGTGGGTGTTCATCCTTGGGGTCCCTGAGAGCCAGCCTTTGAGAAGTCGTAGATCCCACTCCAATTTTGTTAGCTAAGGACACACTGTCTTGTTCGGTCCCTCTTGCCTCTTGCTGGCTTCCTCCCCATCTCCACTCAGCATCCCACCGTGCCTGAATTCGATGTTCTGTGAGCTTCCCCACCCACTGCTCTCTCTACAAATTCAAGTGCTCGAATGCGCCGAATAAACAGAACTGATTACACATTTTACCCCAGTCTTTGGATCACAAAGTCCCATCACCAGAAACAGAGAGACGAACAGGGTCAAGGCTCCCAAATCTCCAGCTGGAGGCATCAAACACTTCTGAGATGCTCCGTGGACTGGCGATTCAAAGAGGAAAGGGATAGTGCCGGTGAACAGAGTGGCAGAGCACCGCCTGATAAGTTCTGTTCCAGGAGTGACTTGAATATGTGGAGTATTGAAAGCACAAATTCTTGGAGCTGACTCTTAGAGGCCATCTGGGCCAACCTTTGTCTGGTGTGCGACTGCATCTAGACGTATGAATCTCTGTTCACTAACAGAGAAATGAAACCCACCCAAGGCAGTCCACACCCCCTTTAGAACAATTATAGTGTATAAACTGGTCTTCACTGTCACACAATTTCTTTTTCATCTTGAAACTCTTTACGTATTAATGAGCACCTGCTGTGAAGTCAGGTACTGGGCAAAGGGGGTGCAGTGGAGGGCTGAGGAGCTAGAGATGTGTCCCCGCAGGGCTTTCTCTAGTTGCGTGGAGCAGGGGCTACTCCGTTGCGGTGCATGGGCTTCTCATTGCGGTGGCTTCTCCTGTTGCAGAGCACAGGCTCTAGACGCGCGGGCTTCAGTAGTTGTGGCTCGCAGGATCTAGAGCATAGGCTCAGTAGTTGTGGCGCCCGGGCCCAGCTGCTCCGCGGCATGTGGGATCTTCCCGGAGCAGGGCTTGAACCCGTGTCCCCTGCACTGGCAGGCAGACCCCCCAACCACTGCGCCACCAGGGAAGCCCGAGAAACATGTTTTTTAAAACTGGAGAAAAAGCAATCCACGTTATAAAATGTGAAAACACTTGGCTGAATTGAGTTCTACTGTTGGGCGGAAGGCAGAACTTGTAAGCCATGAACTTGGATATTTAGCTGAAGGATTTTTCAAGCCAAGTCTGGAAGATGCAGCCTGGTCTCTTCTTGGTGATTATATAAAATGTGAGGGGAAAGATAAATTGAGGAAGGAACTGCTGAGCAAAAAGGAACCAGCACTTGATGATTTGAGAGGTTCTTGGCCCATCTAGATTGCAAAGGATGCTAAAATTAGAAAACTAATATAAGTGTGCTCACTTACTGACAATACATCAAGCTGATACTTACAAATTATATACTTTTATGTGTGTCCGTTGTACTTAAAAGTTTTTTTAAGAGCAACACAAGACAAAGTGAGAGAGTGGTAGTGTATATATGGACATATATAGACTACCAAACGTAAAACAGATAGCTAGTGGGAAGCAGCCGCATAGCACAGGGAGATCAGCTCGGTGCTTTGTGACCACCAAGAGGGGTGGGATAGGGAGGGTGGGAGGGAGGGAGATGTGATAGGGAAGAGATACGGAGATATATGTATATGTATAACTGATTCACTTTGTTATAAAGCAGAAACTAACACACCATTGTAAAGCAATTATACTCCAATAAAGATGTTAAAAAAAAAAAAAGAGCAACACAAGCTCATGGTTGAAAAATTAGAAAATAGATAAGCAAATATAAGAAAATAAAAATATTATCCATATTTCCAATACCTAGAAACAACCCATATAACATTTTATTTTATATGCATCTAGATTTTCTTCTACATATTTTTATATTTCTACATACATTTTCACCAAAATAGGACCTTATCACACATTCTAATCTACTGGCTATTTTTGTCTCTTAATGTATTTATTGATGGATAACTTTCCAATAAATATACTCCTAGAAGATCATTCTCAAAGATTAAGAAGATGGTAAGTGCTTTACAGGTTTACAAGAATTTCACAGTAGCATATTTTATTTTTAAATTTTATTTGAATGCTTTTTAAAAAATAATGTTAAGGATACAAAAGTTTATAAAGTAAAAAAGGAAATGCCCTACTCCTCAGAGGTAACATTTAAATATTCATTTCTTTGATTACAAGCAAGATTAAATATGTTTTCACATGTATTGAGCATTTCTATTTCTTTACTGTGAATTACCTCTTTATAGCCTTTGCCCCTTTGTTTCTATTCATGTTTATTTTTTTCTTATAGACTTGTAACGATTCCTTACATATTGAAGATATTAATCTCCTGTTTGTCTTATATGTTAAAAATATTTTTCTCAGTTTTACCCTTTGCTTTTCATTTTGTTTGTGATAACTTTTATGCATAATTTCACATTTACATAGTTACATATTTCAATTTTTTATGGTTTCTGCCTTGGGATTATGCCTGAAAAGACCTCCCACATACCCAGATTATATGAATAGTTAACTAAGATTTCTTCTGGTGCTTTTATGGTATGTTTTATCTTTCTGATTTTTTTTATCTTCCCGAGATTTGTTTTAGTCTATGGTGAGAGGGAAAGGATTAACTTAATTTTTTAAATAAAAATTATTCTAGCATCATTTATTGGATAACCCATCATTTCACATTATTTTTAAGTGCTGGAGTTACTTTTTTTTCTTTCACATACTAAAAATAGATGCATCCTTGCATTTGGGGCTGTCTATTCTATTCCATTGCTCTATCTATTTGTCACAGGCTCTGCATGTTTATTTGAATGCAACTTTATGTTACAATTTATTATCTGTCAGTGTAATGTTCCCCTCCAATTTCTTCTTTTAACTATATTTTTGCTATTCACATGTCTCTCTTCTTTCAGATAAACTTTAGAAGTTACACAAACAAATCCATTTGCATTTCAATTGCAACTCTATTAAATGTGTAGATTAATTTTGGGAAGAACTGCCATCTTCTCCTGAATACAGGGTATTCAGGAAAGAAAGGCTGACTATATGGAGAAACAGTGAGAAACACAACTCTGTGCTTGAAGAAAAGTATTCATGTAGAAGCTTTCTGTAGAAGCAGAAAGATAGAAGCACTGGTTTTGGTCAGAGTGTACTTAGATTTCTCTTGGAAGCAGTACAAAGCACTTTTAAGGAAAATTAATCTCACAAACACATATGCCCTAATGAAACTGGAGAGACACAGGATGCCAGAGGCTGACTGGGGGCTCCTGCAATAGTTTGAAGGTGAAAGGAATAGAAAGATTACAGAATCAGGACCTGGTACCTCTTCAGGAGTGAGAAACAAGAGAGAAGAGCCTCTTATGATACTGCTGAGGAATCAGCCTCATCGGACAGGAAGAAGCTGCTGCCAGCAAAAGGATCCAGGAAGTTAGGAAGTAGCTTCCAAAAGGCAAGGGAGATGCTCAGTTCCAGTTTAAACAGGCTGAGATGAAGTGATGGCACGACTTTTAGGTGGAAATGTTCTGAAGGAGGTTGTAGATCTGGAGCTTCCAGAGGATGAGGATTGCAGAAAACACAGAGCCTGGTGCACAGGGTAGCCTGATAAACATGTGTCACAGCACTGATTAAGTGGTAGGTGCGACAGGACGTGAGAGCTGAAAATCACGTTGTGAAAGAGCAAAGATTCAAGAAGCGTCCCTAAACTTTGTTGAATACTGCATTTACAGGACCGAAAGAAAACTAGAGTCAGAAAAGTAAGCAGTTAAGAACAAACCAACTGGGACTTCCCTGGTGGCATAGTGGTTAAGAATCCGCTTGCCAATGGAGGGGACACGGGTTCGAGCCGTGGTCCAGGAAGATCCCACATGCCGCGGAGCAGCTAAGCCTGTGCGCCACAGCTACTGAGCCTACGCTTTACAGCCCGCGATCCACAACTACTGAGCCCAAGTGCCATAACTACTGAAGCCCACGCGCCTAGAGCCCGAGCTCCGCAACAAGAGAAGCCACCACAATGAGAAGCCCGTGCACCACAACGAAGAGTAGCCCCCGCTCACCGCAACTAGAGAAAGCCCGCACACAGCAACGAAGACACAATGTAGACAACAACAACAACAACAACAAAACCAAACCAACCTACCAACCAATCAATGGGCAGAATGGTTGTGATTTTGAGCAAACATTGCTGAGCATCACAGAGCTCTAGTGATGATTCAAGGTGAACACAAGTGCACACCCCCAAGATAATGCAGTGGTATGTTTAGAGACCCTTAAAACATTTTAAAATCACCTTCTTATTTGATCCTTGTAACAATTCTGATGTTGGGAAATGCCAGAAGGTTCCCACCAGCAAGGAATGGCTCTAATTCAGTTAAAATTTGCCCAGTCCAGTTGGGCCATGTCACTTGTGTTTAAGGATGTGACTTCAATCATATACAGTCAGCAAGAGAAAAAATTAAAGTCATGTTGTCACAGGGAGGAAAAGGCTAGACATGGGATGTGTGAAGTGCTCACTGGAGTTTGTAGGGAATCCATTGCCTCGTGGTTTAACATTGTTGTAACAGGCTGTATGCGCACAGTTATATACACAGAACATGGTGAACAATTTAAGAAATTTTCAAGGGTAGTTTTGAATCCATGTGATTTTCACCATAGGCAATGACTTTCAGATTCTAATCTTTTCATGAGATATGACTTTAACTTGGTCCTTTCACATAATTTTTATCATGTCACTTTTTTATACTCAAGTTGCCATGAGCCCATTATCTAAGCTAAACCCAGAGAGATTTCTGGGTGGAAATCTCACACGGATCACATAGATGGAAATGGTACTGCTGGGACTCACATTCAGGTCTGTTGCCCACAGACCTTTCCATCACTACTAGAGGGAGAATAATACAGTGGCTAAAATAATGGACTCTGGAGTCAGACTCTCTGTGTTCACATTTTAGCTCCATCACTTTCCATCTGTGTGAGCTTGGGCACAATGCTTAATCTCTCTGAGCTTCAGTGGTCCCATCTGTGAAACAGGGTGAACAATAACCTATCCCATGAGATTGTATTTAGGTAATTGTCAAATGAGTTTGATATATGTGAAAAGTTTAGAACACTCTCTGGCCTCTTATAGATCCTCATTAAATAAATATTAGCTGTTAATTTTCATTAGTACTCCACATCCTTTTCCAGCTGGTTAAGTGGTTAGATAATTAATAAACATATACAGTTAGTAAGTGGATGAACTTATAGTTCTCTTGACTAATTCAATATTTTTTTCTACTATTTTACACTTGCTCAAACAGGTATACTCAAAGGAATGAGCTGTGTCCAATTTGGATAACAATGTTATTTGGCAAAGAACAAGGACTGCCTAATTCAATTTAATTTATTTTACTTTCATTTTGTGGAGCATATTAGATATATTTATACACACACAAATACTTATCTTGTGTATGATTGACATGTTGACATGTTATTGATCATACCACTACAGATGGTTCTAGTGTCCCTCGGAAGAGTGAAGAGCCTCCGCAACCAATCAGTGACACAGGCCCTCTTGCACTAAGGGACCCTGTCACCACAACTTCCAAGTCTGAAGAATGAAACCCATGATGAGTACCATTTTGGGGGAGCCTGTGGTACGTTATACTATGCCAACCTCTTTACAGATATTTTGTCTAAAATAATGTTTTATGTCTCATCATTCCTGTACTATAGAGGGGAAAACTGGGGCTTAGGGAGGTTATATAACTTATCTAAGGCCAACTTACTAGTATGAGATGAAATAAGATTTCAAGTCTAGGTCTAACCCCAAAGCTCTTATTCTCCCCTATCTCAACCATGCTGCTCCAACTGATACTAACAGGAATTAAAGAAGAAATTAAGTAGCTGAGATTTATAGATGACGAACCACTATAAAAGCCACTGTTGTGAACTTGAAAAGGGGAAAAGCCAGCCAGTTGAACATTGGTTAAGGGAATGCTTTTACAATGAAGACATTTTCCCCCTTATTTTTCATGTTGTCCAAAAACAAGAGAACAAAGGGTCAGTCCAAGTTCATGGCAGGTAAATTTAGAAAAAAAAGAAAGAAAATACGTTTTGCCCCCTAGCATGGAGACTCTCTATGGACTTCCATATTTGCAGAGTCAAATTTCAGAGCTGTAGTTTTTAAAAACAATTGTGTTGATTTAATGCCCCATAACAATGCTGGCTGTTAACTGGGCGAAGATTAGAGTAATCAAATCACACACTTCAGGGCTTCAGCTAATTTCTGCAGAAGCCAAAGAAGCAGTTTTCTTCTCTCCTACTTTTGCCATCTGCTGCAGACCCAAGGATCCAGGGGTCCTCCCACTGTCTTCTGGAGTTCCAGGCTCCCAGCATGACCAGTATGTATCTGACAACGCATCTAACCGAGGCAGAAAGTCTCAGTCTCCACAGAGGTAGCTAATCCAGTCATTGAAGGGTTACCCAGTCCAAATCTCCATCCACAAAATGAAAACAGAGCAGGGTCTTTGTTTATTGATTTGCCTAGGATCCTCTGACTGGCAAAGGAAGAAAAAAAATAACCCGGCACGAAATAAATGTTCGATTTCTTTTATGTAAACAAGATTGAAACCAACTTGGCTGTACAAAGCAATTCTTTGCATGTACAGCAAAAAATAGCTCCCCTGAGGAGGAAGGAACCCAAGCCCCACTCAACTGCTCCTCCCCTCCACCCTTCCCCAAGCCATTTTCAGTAACCACTGCCTTTCTGCCAATGAATGTCTGTTCAGGGTCCCTGTGCGGGAGTCACTGCAGGCAATGACCTCACCCCCACCCCACCACGCCATCCAAAATGTTTTCTGATCGCGATAAAGGCTATGGACTCTATGCTGAAAGTCAGTATTATTGCAAATTATCTCCGTAAAAAGGAAAAACTTTCATCCAAAAATCTCAGTCTCCTATTCCTTTCTGTGGGGCTCCGACCAGTCCCAAACTTTTATGTGGGTTTAGAAGTGGACTAAAGGGAGACCTAAAAACAAAAAATCCAAATTCTGTTTTGTCAAATATCCAGATGGTGGATGCCAATTTGGAGGCAAATCCCTTAAAGAAGGGTCCCAAAAACTTGGTTGACCTTATGGGACCAAGGAAGTTAATCCTAAATCCTTGTTCGATCATTATTCATGTCAAACTCTTAGTGACTTAAGCAAAACATCTGCCAACTTGGATCACATGACTCAGCTTCATTAGCCAGTACATCTATGGACAGGAACATTTTACGGAAAACAAGAATCTAGCTGAACCTTCACCCAAAACTCAACACCAACACAAACAAAGACACTCAGATTTCAGAAGACCTGATTTCCTGTGGAAAAAAAAGGGCTGCTTTCATTTTCATATAGGTCCTATTTTCTTAGTGAATTCAAAATGAAGCCTGGATACATCCCTCTGGAAAACCTAGACCACTTACAGCCCAGAGACACCAAGCCAATTGGCATCAGGCATTTGGGGGAGAGAGTACTTGTAATGCTACTAAAGCTCCAAGTGTTAGGGAGGTATTTGGACTCATAAAGTTCCCACATTTATTGGGGTACTCAGTGAATGCGAAGATAGAAAAATGGATCTTACACCTGACTCGCTGATACTTCTCTGACTGAGAACCCAAATCTTAGGGGAGAGGCTCTGAGAGCATAAGGATGTCCACTGATTAATGATGTAGGTATAAGAAGGCTTTTCCTGGATTTACTCAACAAACCCATGAAACATCCTCCACCAGAACACTTGGAGTATTCCTAAGAACCATGGTGGTGTCAATACCATCCTTCCTTCCTGATCATTCATGGTTCCGTCACTTGGTAGGGAATGTTCCTGGAACTGAGTGGCTTGGTTATAGAGGATGGGAGGGGACAAAGGCACTCCTCTCCTACCTAATCCTGCCCTTTCCCAACCATCCCGGTGATCAGGAAAAGCCCTTGGGTGTAGAAAGTGCTAGGTGTAAGGAACAGATAAGCAAGCCTTATAGGTTCACATGAAAATTCCTGGGGGCTTCTCTGGTGGCGCAGTGGTTGAGAATCTGCCTGCCAATGCAGGCGACACAGGTTCGAGCCCTGGTCTGGGAAGATCCCACATGCCGCGGAGCAGCTAGGCCCGTGAGCCACAACTATTGAGCCTGCGCGTCTGGAGCCTGTGCTCCGCAACAAGAAAGGTCGCGATAGTGAGAGGCCCGTGCACCGCAATGAAGAGTGGCCCCCACTTGCCGCAACAGAGAAAGCCTTCGCACAGAAGCGAAGACCCAACACAGCCATAAATAAATAAATAAATAAATAAATAAATAAATAAATTAAAAAAAAAAAAAAAAAAGAAAATTCCTGGTACCTCACCCATACAGCTCCCCCAGGCTTGAGGGAACTTGTGGCAACCCAACTTTTCTATCTAGCAATGAGATTAACCTCACAAAATGAGCAAGAAGAGCTATCAACAGAAACATGTATTGCTTACTCACTTGTTCACACAGGGATATATTTATAGCCTGCCTCATTCCACAAAGGATTTGAGGTGGAATGACTTCATTCTCAAAGGCCCAGATAAAGCTCTTTATAATGGTTATCATCTTGACTCAAAAAGAGAATTCAGAAAACACGGGACAAAATCGAGGAAGCAATCGCCACCAACATGTCAACAGACCCCACCTAGCTGCCAGTGTCCAGGTAGGAAATGCTCTGATAGTTAAGAGTATTCTATTTCGGGATTTTTGCAGTGGTACAAACTGTATCAAACTGACACTTCTTTTCATTCACCATAATGTCTGCCTTAACCACTGGCAGTAAACTACCTGCAAGGCCAATTCATTCAAAGTTTACCAAAAAGAAATGAGCTATGGTAGTAAAGTCATGGGAGGAGGGAATTATTATCAAGGGACACATGACATCCACCTATTTCCTACCAGAACTCTAATCTCTAAGGCGATTCTTAGGAGAGAGGTCAATTCAAATTAGAAAAAAGTCTAAATTTTAGACTTTTGGAAACATAGACTTTATTTTTTAGAGCAGTTTTAGGTTCACAGCAAAACTGAGCAGAAATACAGAGAGTTCCCATATACTCCCTACCTCCACACAGGCACAGCTGCTCTATTATCAACATCCCCACCAGTGTGGTACATTTGTTCAGTTGATGAACGTATATTGACACATTATAATCACCCAGAGTCCATAGCTTACATTAGGGTTCACTCTTGGTGTACTTTCTATGGGTTTTGACAAATGTATAATGACACACATTCACCATTACAGTATCAGGCAGAATAATTTCACTGCTCTAAAAATTCTCTGTGCTCCAACTATTCATTCCTTCTTCCCCACTAACCCATGGCAACCACCGATCTTTTTACTGTCTCCATAGTTTTGCCTTTTCCAGAATGTCATATAGTTGAAATCATACGATATGTAGCAAATATGTAGCCTTTTCTGACTGGCTTTTTTCACTTAATAATACGTGTTTAAGGTTCCTCCATGTCTTTTCATGGCTCCCTAGCTCATTTCTTTTCAGCACTGAATAATATTCTATTATGTGAATGTACCACTATTTATTTATACATTCACCTACAAAAAGACATCTTGGTTGCTTCTAAGTTCCGGTGATTATGAATAAAGCTGTTATAAACATCCATATGCAGGTTTTTGCATGGACATACATTTTCAGTTCATTTGGGTAAATGCCAAGGCATGCAAGTCCTGGATTGTACGGTTAAGAGTATGTTTAGTTTTGTAAAAAATGTCAAACTGTCTTCCAAAGTGCCTGTACTGTTTTACATTCCTGCCAGCAATGAATGAGAGTTCCTGTTGCTCCACATCCTCACCAGCATTTGGTATTGTCAGTGTTTTGGATTTTGGTCATCCTAATAGGTGCACAGTGGTATCTCACTGTTGTTTTCAGACTTTTTTTAGTATGCAATACATTTTTTCATTTCAAAGCATCCACTTATACGAACTCAATTAACCAAGGAAAGTTGATATCTAGTGAAAGTGGATACCCTCTATGCCCAGGAACAGCGCTAGACATTCCTTATTCCTATTTCACAGACAAGAAGACAGAAGTTCAGAGATGTTGCTTAATTTCCCAGGACACGCAGGAAGAGAGTTGAGGCCTGAATTTGTACCTACATCTCGCTTTCTCTAAAGTCCTTCCCACTCTATACCACACCAGTCAAAGCAGAAGGGAAAGCGAACTCATTTATGGAGTGCCCACATGGGGCATGCCAGGCCTTACGCATTCACAACCTTAACTACATTCTCTCATTTAATCCTCACAATAAAGCTAAAAATGGCATTACTGTGCTCATCTACAGTGGATAAAGAAGGTGAAACTCAGAAAAGTCAGATTCTTCCTGGGCTAGGCATTAACCATTTGGTTGTTAGACTACGCGGGAGGATAAAAGGTGGGGTTGCGTGGAAGGGACTGGGGTGCTGGGATGGTGGGATGGAGGCCCTCAGTGGGGGACTCTTAGAAGAGAAAATTTATCAATTAGTCTGGAAGGATTTCAATATATCAATCTGTATAACCACATCAGCCAATGCCAACTCTGAAAGGGCCTAAGAGGATTTGCTGATGGATTGGACATGGCGAGGTGTGGACAGAAAAGAGAAGGATCATAGATGTTTGCTTCTGCAGTTGGGTAGTGACGCCATTTCTTGAGACAGGAAAGACTGCAGAAGAAGCAATTTGAGGGAGGAAATCAGAGTTCCAGAGGGATGCAGTCAGTTAATGGGAGGGTACCAGCTATCCTCAGGTTTCAGAACTAAGTCAGGGATACAACACTGCAAAGAAGAATAAGACATCACTCCTGGTCTCACAGCTCCAACACGGCAGACAGTCACACCTCCCAGGAGCTATGATACAAGACAGAACATGAGAGATGGGGAGGGGTAGAATTTGAAAGCTGTACAAAATCTTAGCTTTCTATATACTTATTGACCAAATCAAGGCTGTACCATAAACCTTAAGACTGAAATCCCAGCCTCAAATCTAGTTATAGTAGGAGAAAGTTATAGTAGGAGAAAGAATACAGAGAAAACCCCAGAGAGGCTAGGGAAAGATAGCCTACCACACACAAACATCTGGTTTGCTTGCTATGACTTCAAATGGCATGAGAGTCATTTATCATTAGTTATCTGCTCCAGGAGCTTTTCTTAGTTTATGTGGTAGGAAGGGAGGGAACGTGGTCTAGTGTTTTGTGTCCTAGGTTTCTGGCTCTGCTGCAAACTTGATGAGTGGCCTCGGGTAAGGTATGGAATGACACTAAAATGTGAATCTATGAGTGTCTGCCTTTTTAGAGGAGTATGAAGAAGAATAAGAATATGCCACAGCACTCTGCAAGATTCCAACAGCCCCAAACAGCAGTATAGGGGGTCATACGGAACCTGGATGTCACACAGGAGAAGGGAGTCATCCCCTCATTAAGGAATCACCTTAAAATTCCCTAGGGCATGTTCTGAAGAACCACTGAGGCACCCTGTAGAGGGTTATGCACTCAGTCCCTAAATGAGCCCAGAAAGTTTTCTACAAGTCCATAGGCAGCCGTGGTGGGAAAAGAGGTTGCCAATTATTGACTGTGTAGGAAAGGCAGGTTTTGCAGAGAATTTAGAGTTAGTGACTTAATCAAGGGCAAGGAATAGCTACGGAGATACTTAGTAGAGAGCGAATTTTAATGATAACCTGACTCTCCCGGGTGGCTGGTGCGGAGAAAGAGGCTCTGTCCTCTAATTCTCCTTACAACCCCCAGGCAGGGAGACACTGTACCCCTACTTCGTACACATGGAGCATGGAGTTCAGGAACTTGCCAGAGGTCAAACACAAGCAGAAGAGCCAAGATGCGAAGGCCAATCTGTCCAACCCCCGAGTCCGGGCACATTCCTCCTGCCCCACATTGCCCAAGGCAAGGAACTTTTGCCAAAATGAGTTTTCCTCAAGGATCAAATTCACTTGCCCTCTGAGGACCTTTGCTGTGAAGGGAAAGCTGTCTTAGGTGATCTCTGAGGACCCTGTGAACTCTAGCACTACCAGAGGCTTTAGTGTGATTTTTTAAGCCAAGATAAGGCTGGTTTCACAAAACAGCTTAGAGGAGAAAACTGCCTTTATAAGCTCCACCTTTGATATAACTCTGAATTAACTGCCTTGATTTTCCATTTCAAAAAATAGATCTGTACCAAGCTCACCACTTGCTGCTCTCCAAATATATCCCATGTTCCTGAGAGATACATTTATAACTAAGCGAAAAATGAAAGTTGACGACAATGCTGTGAGAAAAAGCAGGGAATAAAACTACTTTGCCAATTTTAACAAGGTTATCACTCCTCTTTGAAAATATTCTTCTAAAAATGCTGGTCACCATGCACTAAGGAAAATGCAATACAAGGCGAGGGATAAAGAATGGGTTGGGCACCTCACAATCTGTCATCTTCCCTCCTTTGAAGTGTGAGAGCTAAAGTCTCACTAGGCGCCCCCCAAAGCAGGGTGATGCCAGGAGTATTAGTGGTAAAAATCAGTGTTGATGCACCATTTAATCGTGCCAGGCAGCATGCTCAACTTTAAGAAGAATGATGGCTAAGATTTAGTCCTTGCCCTAAGAGCTCGTGTTCTTTTCTGTTCTCGTCTGAGGACTCTGTTTCCATCATAACACACGTGACTAATGACTTTCATATCACTGACACACTAAGATAAATGATCACAATGCTCAGTTATACCTATTCAAATTCTGGAGCTGGACCTCCACCACCTCCTGTCTCCCTCCCTCCCTCTCTCACTCTCTCTCTCTCTCTCTCATATCTAATATTGAAATAAGAAAAACAAAGCCAGCGTATCTAACTCATAGTAAGTGACCTAGCAATGATGATCTTGGCTTTCTTTAACTCATAATAAAGAAGGACATGTTTGCAAATGTTTGTACTTTATTATTAGATATGAGTGACTTGCAAGCACCCGCTAGGGTATTGCTGCAGAAGTACACTGAACACAACGTGAGGCTGAGAATGACTCACAACGTGAGTCATGTGGAACTGAGGCTCAAGTTCAGGTTGCTGCCTCCTGCTGTGCAGGTTGTACACTGTACTACTCCAGAGGGCGCCAGGCACACAGTCGGTAATATGAATGATGCCCACCCTCCACCCCCCACCCCGACCCCCGAGTTGTATAATGAGATGAGCATGCCCAGATTGCACTTTGGAACCAGTGTGGAACCTCCTACATACCCACTTTGACCAGGCTAAACTTCTACCTCACAACCTTCCCCCTGGCCAAACTAAACAGACTGGGGCTTCCCTGGTGGCGCAGTGGTTGAGAATCCACCTGCCAATGCAGGAGACACGGGTTCGAGCCCTGGTCTGGGAAGATCCCACATGACGTGGAGCAACTAAGCTCGTGCGCCACAACTACTGAGCCTGCGCTGTAGAATCCACTTGCCGCAACTAGAGAAAAGCCCGTACATCAAAGACCCGATGCAGCCAAAAATAAATAAATAAATTCATTTAAAAAACAAAACAAAACAAAACAAAACTAGACGGACTGTTTTCTACAAGAGTCCCTTAACCTGACTTCTGACTTTGAGGTGAAGAAGAGAAAAGCAGGAATGCTGGTTTGCACTCTAATCAGCCTTTAGGAAGACTTGGCTTCTTATGAACCTGGGCTCTTTCATATAGAGGATAATCCATCTCTAAGGAAAGGAGAACTAAATGTGACAAGGCGTGTCTCCACCTCCTTGCTTTCTGTTGCCAAAAGAAAACTGTTCTCAAAACCTAGGACCAATCACATGGAAATGACCCAATAGTAGCATGCTTGCAGAATGCCTAGCGGATGCTGGAGCCATGGGAGCAGCTCTGAGGTGGGGGCAGTACCAGAGGCCCATCCTAGGGATGGGAAGTAGCCCCACCTCTGCCCCAGTGACAGTGGGTGATCTGGGCAATAGTAGCTCCAAGAGGCTGAGGGCGATTCAGGATGTCTTGACTTTGTCAGGAGCTCTCGTGTTCATTAAACCTCTTTTAAAGACACTGTGTTAAGAGAGTTTATGTGTGGGGTACATTGGGCTGTCCTATAAGAGGGCCTCCCTCTCCCCCCATAAATAAGCCCAGATGTTTTGGCCCTCATCCCTAATATATCATCATCAGAGTTTCCATTAGGAAAAAGGCTCTTAGAAGTAAGTGCTCCATGGGAATTCCTGGGTGGTCCAGTGGTTAGCACTCTGTGCTTCCACTGCAGGGGGCACGGGTTCAATCCCTGGTCCAGGAACTAAGATCCTGCAAGCCACGCGGCAGGGGGAAAAAAAAAAAAGAAGTGCTCCTCATTCCCCAAGAAAACTTCCCAGTCGTCGTAGCTGCTTCCATTTCCCCCCACAAGCTGCTCCAAAGTTATTTCAAGATGGCAGCAGCAGAAAGATGGATTGGCTCTCTCAACAGGGAGTCCTGAAGTCCTGCCATTCACTGAGCAGAGAAACGTGTGCCTGCCATGGGCGGCTGATAAGGGAAGTGGACACAGGATAAACTTCAGCCCAGCCAGCTGACAAAGCTCAAATGCAGCCTTTGAAAAAATAGCAACTACTGGGCCTCTGCTTTGTGAAGCAAAGACTGTGGGCTTTGTTCGATTCCCAGGCTATTAACGTCAGCAGGAGGCTTGCAATTCTGAACTGTTGCCACCTGCTACAGAGACAACAGGACCCAAAAGTGTATCTTATAAGACAGTTTCCTTGTAGGGAACCTAAAGCACAAGCTGTCACAAAAATGTTCTTTCACCTCCTGCCCCAGCTCTCTGCCCGTTGTCTCTACCACCTAAACCTCTCCATTCTGATTCATTTTCAGGAGCAGAACACCATTTGTAAGTAATGGACTTCCCAATGTCCATTTCCAAACTGGATAACCACTAAACTTATTGGAGGGTTTCGTATGTGCTTAATAAGAATAGTACGAGTTTTACATGCATTATCTCATTTCACAGCACTCCAGTGTAATAAGCACAACATTTTATAGATGACGAAATTGAGGTGCAATGAGGTGAAGATCACACAGCTAGTAGGTGGTAGCTCTGGGATCTGACCTCCAGCCAGATAGGGCTGGTTCCAGGGCAGAATCCTCTTTTATTCAGGATTTATCCTCTCTCTGGCCCCTTCTTAGTCTATGGAAAGAGGTCACATTGAGAGAAATTTCAGACTTGTGAAGGGTTGGGAACATTTTCCCAGATTACAGGTTTGAAGAAGCACAAGCTGGACGTGTGCCAATGCAATAAAATAATAAGTATGACTCCTTCCCAAAGTCCCTCGTGTCTGAGCTTGTCCCCTTTCAAACGCTGTCCACTTTGCTTGTTCCTATCTTATCATGGTTAATCGAGCCATATTTTAGTTTTCTCTGGCTCCTGTAAAGATCCCCTGAAGCCTTCCCCAGCTAGATAAGCCTCCCAGAGTTCTTTCTCCTCACAATTAGTCAGAATTTCCTAATGTTGAGCCTCTGTCCAGAAGACAGAGGAAGCAGCTCCAAATGCAAGTGATTAGCTTATGTGTGGGGCTTTGACACAGAGTTTTGCTCACTTACAAAGGCAAACACACAGCTAGTTCAAGGGTAGCTCCTCGTCACTTTCCATCACTGAAAAAAAATGTAAGTCTCAGTAATGGCTTCCAAACAGCTAGTCCCTTAACTTCTGTGGGGATAACTCGGCAGATATCTGAAGACCGTTACCGGGTCTCCACACACCTGGGCCAATCTAGGAGCTCACCTAATCAAGGCAATGTGCACATTGCTGAGTGCTGTTTTCTAAAAAGCTCTGATGGTCCATTAGGACAACTCATCCAACCACACAGAGATTTACAAATGAAACACGTATTCCTGTGACGTTTCTTTAACAAACATTCCTCTCATTGCAATGCAAGGTCCAGAGCCAGAATACTAAACTGCGCTGAAAACTTAATGAAAACTGTTATCAAAGAGAACAGTTTTTTTAAAAATAAATTTATTTATTTATTTGTTTTTATTTTTGGCTGTGTTGGGTCTTCGTTGCTGTGCCGTGGGCTTTCTCTAGTTGCGGCCAGTGGGGGCTACTCTTCGTTGCGGTACGCGGGCTTCTCATTGCGGTGGCTTCTCTTGTTGCGGAGCATGGGCTCTAGGCGCGTGGGCTTCAGTAGTTGTGGCATGCGGGTTCAGCAGTTGTGGCTCGCGGGCTCTAGAGCACAGGCTCAGTAGTTGTAGCACACGGGCTTAGTTGCTCCACGGCATGTGGGATCTTCCCAGGCCAGGGATCAAACCGGTGTCCCCTGCATTGGCAGGCAGATTCTTAACCACTGCGCCACCAGAGAAGCCCAAGAGAACAGTTTTGAATTGGATTTAAGTACATTTCTCAAGTGGCCATTATTTTTTAAGGGGCATAGAAACACTGTTTTTTGATTAATAGTTTTCTGTTGATATCCCTGGGATTTAAATGCCTTACCTATGGATGCATTCAATCAACAAACATTTCACTGAACACCTACCATTCACTTGCAAGACAATAGGGATCCCAAGATAATAGACTGAAGCCTCTTGAGGAGTTCACTGCGCCATGGGGATAACACATGTTGTATCAGGAAGGATTAGTTAGGTGATGCTACAGTAACAAACAGCCCCAACATCTCATTGCCCCAAATTAGCAAAATTTCTTGCTCATGTTTCATGTGCATTGTGGGTCAGGAGTCTGGGTTGATGGAGCAGTCACCATCTCTAACATTGCCAGTCACCACACTAGAAAAAAAGATATGTCTGAAGATTCTTGCACCAGCAATTAAACGTTCCAATCTAGAAATGACATTCATCCCTTCTGCTCCCAATTCATTATCCGGAACTAGTCATTGATCCCACCCAATCACAAAGAAACCAGAAAGGGCCATTCTACCTTACTACCAGATTGGGGAAGATCCAGCAACACATGAAGGGTAGCCCTAACGAATCCCACACACACATTGGTAGGTAATTGCGATACAACATGGAAAGTGCTATTATAGAGAAATGGAAAAAAAGAGGGAGCAATCGCTAAGAAACTTCCTGGAGGAATTACAAAAGGTGCCCATAGGAGGGGACACTTGAGTTTAGTCTTGGAGGATAAAAAGGCGTTTTTGTGGGGGCAAAGTATGAGCATTCTAGGAGAAAGCGCATTGCAAAGGCAGGAAATGTGAAAACTCCTTCCATTTGAAGGGAGTGGAAGGAAACTCAGTGTGGCTGAAGCACCAAATCCAGGAGGCATAGAGAGAAGAGGGGCCAGCTGTGAAGGACATTTGCCTATCTTGGGAGTTTGCTTTCACCCTGCAGACAACAGGAGATAACAGGGATTGTCCTATAGAGGAGAGTCTGGCAGTGGAGTGTCAGGAGTATGTTTGCTTGCTTTTAGGAAGATAACACAGAGGAAGCATGGACAAGGACCTGGAATGGAGAGGGAAGCCGGTTAGGGAGCTGGGTCTGTCATCCCAGTGAGAGACAGAGAGCCCAGACTCAGGCACTGCCAGTGGAGTCTGAAATTTGAGGCATTTCTGAGGAAGAGCTGATAAACCCTAATGTTTTATCATTAAAAAACATTAATGTTTTAAGTTGATGGGGGCTGATGACAAGGGAAACCTTCAAGACCACTTCAAGGCTGCCAGTTTAAGATATGAGGTAAATGCTACACCATTCACCAAGACAGGATTACAGCTGGAGGATAGAGAGGGTCGAGGCAGGAAGATTTGGACATGTTGAATTTGAGGTGCCTGTGGAGATTCAGGTGGAGATGTCCCTGGGAATATAGGGTCCCGGAGTCTGAAATCATTAGGTGATATGAATTTGGGATCAATGTAATTTACGATTAATGCATGGAGCTGGCAACTGAGCCCTGTTAATACTCACAACGCCTCATAGAGAAAACTGAAGGGATAAGCGCAAATATATGGAAACATTCTGAAGTAAACCTTGTTAGCCACCACATTAAAACACACACACACACATAGGTGTGTGTGTGTGTGTGTGTGTGTGTGTGTATATACACACATATATCTGTACAGTGAAATCTCAGGGGAAAAGAATTTGGAAATATGTCATCCATCCAAATGCCTGGAGAAAAATTTCACTTAATATCTACCCCCATTGAAGCACAAAGTTCTTGCCTATGGAAATGTCGATAATTTAGAACAAAGAGATGTATATATTGCAGTCAGAACTGATTGGATGTTTAACCTGGAAAGAATTTTGAAACTGAACTTTTAATGACAATTATAATTAATCAATGCTGTTTTTCAAAGTGACTAATCAAGTTTTCAGGGTTTCTGCAAATTTGGGTGGCCATCCATAGGAATTTTCATTAAACTGGGTTTTTTTTTTTCCTTCTAATTTTTAATTAAATTGGCCAAAGTCAGCAATCAAGGTTTCCATGTTACTATGTAATGTATAAGGTAGCGAGTACACTGGGCTCCCACCAGCTCCAAAAAAGATCATTTAGAAGGCTGGAGGGAGAAATCTGAACTCTCATTGTCAACGTTCCAAGAGATAAACAGAGCATTATAAGTCGTTCTGAGGCAACGAGATCAGGGTTTTTAAATAAATCATATTAATATGTGAATAAGACAAGCATTATTCTCTTCCTTCGAAATTTAATAGAGCTTTTGTTTCTGCCAAGTAGGAAGGTGACTGTTGGGCTGTGTGGCTGGCGACACATTGAGGACTTTAGGGTCTTGCCTGTCACATGCACTGCAGGGTCACACCACGTTCTAAGTAGGTAACCTTGACCCCCAGGGTTAGTTCACTTCTGGCAGGAAGCTCAGGCGGTTTCTGGTGACAAGCTACATCCTATGTCAAGGAAAAAACATCTCTTCTGGGGTGCGGACCACTCAGGAATCGGTAACAAGCCACACATTTCCAGAAAGTGAGAGTAAAAAACTGACAGGTTACATTCTGCGGGGCTGTTTTTAAGTTTGATTTTTTTTCAAAGGCCAGGTGACTGAGAGAGGTTCAAGCTTCTATCCTCCACATGCAGCCCCACACAAAGATAGTTGAGTCTGTCTTTTTGCGTTTTAAAAACTAAACATATTTTTCCCCTTCTGTGCTAATCTATGTTCTGAAAAGCAGTGGCTTTTAAGTGCCTAGGGCCTCACATTAAGAAATGCACACAAATATCACTGAAACAAAAGATTCACAAAACAACATTTGCCCTTAAATGTGTGACGCAGCCTGATTTTTCCCAGTCTGTTCTATTTCTCTAAAAGATGTCTGCTTGTGTCCTAAATGATTCATGACCCACTAAGTGATTTTGACCCACATTTTGAGAAATACTGCTGTGGAACATCCCTTCCAAAAATATACATTTAAATCTACCTTGAAAAAAAGCAAATAGCATTGGTAATGGATGTTGCTCTCAGCAGGTATATGGAAGTACTGAGTCTGTGAGGTAATCTATTCAGGGCTGACTGTCTCCCATTTCAGAGCAATGTTGATCGGATTCCAGTGGGCCTCAACTCTGTGGAACCATCTACAGTACAGCTTTTGACCCAACTTTCATCACCAGCATATTTACCACGTTCGGCTTTTACCTTCTCAAAGCGCCATTTTTTTCTGACTTAACTTTCAGCTAAGAGGCATTTGACTTTGCTGATTCTAGACCAGCACTACCCACTAGAACTTTTTACGTCGATGGAAAAGTTCTATACCTCCCCTGTCCAATATGGTGGCTACTTGCAACAAATGGCTAGTGAGCACTGAAATGTGACTAATGCAACTGAGGAACTGAATTTTAAGTTTTATTTAATTTCAATTATTTAAACATAAATAGCCACATGTAGTTAGTAATTACCATATTAAATAGTGGTGACTCTAGATAAACTCTCAAAATATGTTTCCATTTCTTCATTATATACCTTCCCTTCTTATTGCTTATGGTTAATTGCTTTGCATCACATTGACAGTATATTCTTTACACACTGTCTGGTTCATTCTTGGTCCTTTAAAGTCATGTTTGTGGACAAATGATTTGATCCACATGTACAACACTCTCCATTTTCCATTTTTAAAACGCATTTTTCTTTTATTTTTGTCATAGCCTCATCTTCCTAGAATTTTCAACATCCTATCCATTTTTGAAAGCTTAAAAAAAAAACCAGGGGCTTCCCTGGTGGCACAGTGGTTAAGAGTCTGCCTGCTAATGCAGGGGACATGGGTTGGAGCCCTGGTCTGGGAAGATCCCGCATGCCGCGGAGCAACTGAGCCCGTGGGCCACAGCTACTGAGCCCGCGCACCACAGCTACTGAAGCCCGCGCACCCAGAGCCCATGCTCCGCAACAAGAGAAGCCACCGCAATGAGAAGCCCACTCACCACAATGAAGAGTAGCCCCCGCTCGCCACAGCTAGAGAAAGTCCACGCGCAGTGACGAAGACCCAATGCAGCCAAAAATAAATTAAATAAAATATATAAATTTCAAAAAAAAAACCCCCAGAAACCTAAAAACTAACCACAGACTCAGTAGGCATGCTATGGACTGGTGAACAAGATGTGGTTGAGGCTGAATAACCAATCCCAAATGCCATCTGGTGGTAGTGAGCAGAGTGAACTTGCTTTAGCTCTGGACTGTACCTTTTTTTGCATCTATTCTTGGGAAATGTGTATATTTTGTATCTGAAATTGCAGAGTACATAAGTAGAGATTACTATTTGAATGGAGTAATATGTTGGGGCATAAAAAAGGAAAGATACTTTCTGCCTTCTGGGGAGCTTTTGACTGAGGGAGGTAGACCAACATAGGTAGATATAACTTCACCATGAGGCGGACTCTTTATGAGATGATGCTGTGAGGCAGGTGTAATATTTAAGAGAGTGTTAGAGATGAAAGAGTTCTGAGTTGGGAATGGAGGTATGGAGGGCTTCATAGAAAAGATGACTTGTAAGCTGTATCTTATGGTTTGGCACTTAAAAGGGTTTTGGGACAGGGAAGAGCATTCCAGGCTGGAAAACAGAGTGAAGGGAGAATTATAGAGCTTGAGTGTGTGGCATGTTCGAAGAAAGCTAACTTACCTAGAGTCTCAAAGTCTGATGTGTCTAATCAGGTCTGTATTTTAAGAAGATGCATCTGTCAATAAATATTTACTTTGGACAGCAAGATAAAAATAATTGGTTAGAGGAAAATAATATTGGAGCAGGGAGATCTGCTCTTGGAGTGATGAGATAATCCAGGTGGGAGGTAACAATCCTCTAAACAAGAAGGTGGCAAACTATGTCCCACGGGCTAAATCAGATCAGAAGTCTGCTTTTGTAAATAAAGTTTTATTGGAACACAGTCATGCCTACCTTCTCATTCATTCACCTATTGTCAATGGCTGCTTTCATGCTACAAGGGCAGAGTTGAATAGTTGTAACAAAGCCAGTGTGACTCAGAAAGCCTAAAATATTTACTATCTGGTCCTTTCAAGAAAAAGTTTGCCAGCCTGTGGTCTAAACTAGAGTGGTGAGAACAGAAAGGGTGGCATCCACATCAGGGAAATGATGGTGGTGAAATTCACAGGATTCAGAGATACATGGCATACTGGGATTGATTCACAGGGGAAGTTTAATTCAAGGTGTCTTTAGGGTTTCTACCCTGGGAGACATGAAAGAAAGCAATTTCATTAACTGAGATAGGGATGAGAAGAAGGTAGGCTAGGAAAAGAGACAAGGAGTTCCAAGTTAGACGTGTTGTGTTTGAAGTCCCGGTGGCTCCCCCCACCCCTGTGAAGATGAATGTATGCATCTTTGGAGCCAAGGAGAGAGGCCATATGTGGCTGAAGATGCAGACTGGGAAGCTACATGTCTAAAGTCAAGAGGTGATAAGAAGATGGCCCAAAGAGAAAGGAAAGGAAAGAACAGGAACAGGCTGAAATCCCCGGGGAACATTTCTATTTAAGCAGCAGGCAGAGAAAAGAGAACCAGTAAAGAATTCAACAGAAAGGTAGGAGGAATATCAAGGCATTATGGAACTAACAGGAGGCAAAAACATACGGGAGAGAGGGTGGCTGACAGAGTCAAAAGTTGTCCTAAGGGTGATAGAATGAGGATGTTTCAGGGGAGGTGACTGAACACATTAGAACACTATTGTTGGTATTTGGGGACAGAATCCAAGGAATGAACAGAAGGAGAACAAATTGTGACGGCAAATGAAGACTAATCCTTTGAGATTCTTAGCTATTGAGGAAAGATGAAGACCAGCTGGATGCTGGAAGGGGGAACAGGTCTAAGGAGGGTTTTCTTGAGGAGATGAGAGCTTTGGGTCAGCTTATTTTACACAAATGTCAATAGATTCTGGCATGAGGACATTTCCCAGACTTTGGACAGTTTACATATTGCTCAGATGCCTTTGTTTGCTTCCTTTGGAACTTACATCATTGCTATGGTCTGAAAAGTTGATACTTCTGGAACCCAAGCATGAGCTAAATGAAATCTTCCTAACTCAGCCTAAAATCTTCTTAAGTTTTCTAAAAGGAAACAAAGCCTTTTTAAGATCTTCATATATAGATCCTCAGGTCAAGAGCTTCATATGCTTTGAGTTCCAAAGGTGAAAAAAGCCATGGTAGAATCTGCCAAGTTGAGGAGAGGCTGGTATCTGGAGTCTTTGGCCTCCCCAGCTGGAACAATCATCTCTCCTGAGCCCAGAAGATTTGCCCCCAGACTCACTTTTTTGGGGCGCAGCGTTCCAGCCCTCAGGAATGTGCCTCTTCTCTGGTGTTGCTTTGAGCCATCAATTTAACATTTGACTACAAATAGCAGTACCTTAGAGGGAGAACAGAAACTAAAAACTTCCAGATTTGGAACCCTAAGTTCTGGGTTGAAACCAGTAGTTGATGAGCAAAATAGACCCCAGGGGACATTTGGCAATGTCTGGAGAAGTTTGTGGTTGTCACAGTTGGAGGTGCGGTGCTACTGGCATCTAGTGGGTAGAGGTCAGGGATGTTACTAAACTTCCTATAATGTACAGGACAGCCCTCCCATGACAAAGAATTATCCAGCCCAAATTGTCAGAAGTTCTATCCAGTGTGGTCTGAGCCAGCTGCTCTATTGGAAAAGGTGTCATATATTAATTCATACTAAAATAAAAAGACATTGTATTAATGTGTCATTTTTCCTGGTGGGGGTAGGTGAACTGTACAGTTGTAGGTAGTTTTGCTTGCCTAGCCGAAATTCATCCCCTGCTTCCTTTTTCCTCACAAACCCTCTTTTTAGTTCAGGAAACTACCCATTCCCAGCCACAAAGAGCAATTAATGTATGGCATTCCTGGTTTAAGGGTGGGCATGTAAGCAAGATCAGCCCAATCAAACTAAAGGAATGAGGGGTTGGTGCTAATAAATGCTTAACAATGGGCTATCCAGAGAAAAATACAGTCTACATACATATAGATATCTATATCTATACATATATCTGTTTGTATAGATAGGAATACATTTATTATAAATTTTTACTGATCTAATGGATGTTTAGAACCCAAAATACAAATACAATAAAACATGAAATGTTCTTTATTGTAAATTCCACACTACAAATTGATTTTTACAGAATACTCTTACTGGCTTTTGCCATTCTTGCATCTATAACCAACCTATGGTTGCAGTTGACAGATGAGTGTAATACTGGCGTGAATGCTGGCTGCTTTTGCTTATGTTAACAAGTAAAACGATGAAGGCATATGATCAGAACTTCACTCACCTGTCAATGATGTGAGTGACTTTGCTGAATCAGATAAAACTGGAAAAATATCTCCTCAAGTTTTTGCACTGTTCACAATGTAACAGTATTAGAATAACACTTTTTAAAATTTAGTCTGCATTATTTACATTTCTCCATCACTTTCTTAAGTCTAGATAGATGGTCAAAAAACAATAAATCATGACTTGATTTATCGCATTTGCCCATTTCTGTGCTGTAAACACTCCCATCATGGCTGATTTCAAGACATCGGTATGGAGTTGGAGAGGGCAGTGCAGTAGCTCCCCTTATAGCGTATCCCCACCATACAGATCCGATAGAGGTAAATCACGTCAGGGGCATGGATGATAGTAAAACTAGTAAAATAATAGTGAGTGATGAATTTTGAATACTTATTATCTTTGTTTTCAATGTAGTTTATTTTAAGTTTATATAATTTAATTTTTAATAACACCTACGTTTAACAATGAGCTTGCAAAATTCTTGAAAATTTGACAATCAATCTCAGGAGCCAGGACAAGCCAACTCCAGTGCACCAATGATTCGGGGAGAGAGAGGTTTTTGCTTTCTCTCCTGCAGGGTGTAAGTAAGCACGTCGGTCCGATTTTCACTGATGGCCGTTATAACCAGGAGAAGAACATCCAGCCTTTGGCTGAGGCCAGTGGTAAAACAGGCAAAATGGAGAGACAGAAAAAGGCTGAGTCCTCAGTGCCATCACTCAGTTAGTGATGAAACCCGTGCCCAGAACCCACCCCAGTACTGATCTGCTCATGGAAAATACTCTTGCCCTTATTGTTCAGGCCAGCTTGTATTGTGGTTTTATAATGTTTATAGCCAAGAGCATTCCAAGTCAATATTGTTTTTTGTTTTTGTATTTTTAGGAAACAATGGCTTAATGAAAGAAATCATCTCTGATCATAGAAGTTAGGCCTTTGAAATTGGGGAGGGTATTTGAGAACCTTTCAGAAGGCAGGGAGGGAGACGGCTTATTTCATCTATATTCTTTACTCTTTTTCCTGCCAATCTGCCTATGCCAGACTTCCCTTCAAAACTCAATTCACTCAGCTCCTTGTCTTTGAAGCCTTCTCTAAATCTTTCCTCTTCCATTCCCCAAAACAAAGTGGATTCTCTCCTTCAGTGACCTTGGTGTAGATAAATTGCCTATCATGTTGCATTCTTTTACGATTGTCAGACTCCCAGCTTCCCAGAGGCCAGGTTGTTATACTGTTTTTTTTCTGTATCTCTGGTGCTCAGCACATAGAAAGTGCTCAATAAAGTTGTTAAGGACTGAATTGTGTCCCCTCAAAGTCCATATGTTGCAGCCCTAGTTTCCTGTGTGACTGTATTTGGAGATAAGGCCTTTGAAGAGGTAATTAAGGTTAAATGAGGTCATAAGGGTGGGGCCATAATCCAACAGGCCTGGTGTCCTTATAGGAAGAGGAAGAGACACCAGGGATACATGCACACAGAAAAAGCCACGGTGAGGACACAGTGAGAAGGCGGCTGTCTACGTGCCAAGGGGAGAGACTTCAGGAGAAATCAAGGTTGCTGGCACCTTGATCTTGGACTACCAGCCGCCAGAACTGTAAGAACGTACATTTTTGTTTCTTAAGGCTTCCAGTCTGTGGTTTTTTGTTATGGCAACCTGAGCAAATTAATACAAAAGGAGTGCTAACTGAACGTATGAGTGTCCTTTAAGAAGGGAGGGTGGGAGGGAGGCTCAAGAGGGAGGGGATATGGGGATATATGTATGCATATGGCTGATTCACTCTGTTGTACAACAGAAACTAACACAGTATTGTGAAGCAATTATACTTCAATAAATATCTATTTTTTTAAAAAAAAAGATCGTTCACACATATCCATGAATCTACTGGTCTTAAGCACTTATTTGCTTTCACTACCCCAAGAATATGATTTCGCCAAAACTCTGACAAAGTAATTTAATTTAATTTTGGTTAAGAAAAAGAAGAAAACAGAAAAACAGCATATCTCTCTGCCATGGAAAATAGAGATATTTTCTCCATTAAGTCCTTCCATACCCCGAATTTCTGATTTGTTCTCTTTTAGGTTTGTTTTAAACGGAGAATGATGAACCCATGGAGACCTGGGAACTATACACAAAAGGGAAATATGACCAAAGAAAGCAGTCACTTTCATCTCCATGAAAGCAAAGCTGTTTTTGTTGATACATATGGAAAAAATCAGGCCCAATTATAGATTGCGATTTGGCACCGAGGTTGCAGCCTCACCACAGGCCTTTTCTTTCTTTCCACAGATATACCATTACAGTCCACTGAGCCCCAAGCCCTCCATCACCGGCAAGCCATTCCTCGGAGAGATGGACCTCGCCAGAGGTGTCTACATCCCTGTCAGGATGGGTTTCAGTGAAAAAGTGTTTCCTGTCTGTTGACTCTAAGGAAGAAGATCCCTACTTGGTCAGGGCAACACCCAGTTAGGCTCCCGTGGAGACAGTCACACGCTGCTTCACGCCAATGGGTGTGGGCACCCCTGTCTTAGCTCTCGCTCTAGCGTCAGCCCCCCTCCAAAATCAGAGTCTTCCTGGTATTTCACATGGGTTTTAGGTTGATAATGATCAACCCTCTTTTCTAATCTCCTGGTCTAAATCAGGGATGTTCAGAATGTTTAAAGTGGAGAATATCAGGGTGCTTGAAGACCTGATTCTGGACCTGCTCTCTGCTAACTTACTGAATGACCTTGGGCAAGTTCCCGCCCCACTAAGAACCTCAGTAGTGTCATCTGTGAAACAAAGGGGTTGGACTAAATGATCTCCAAAGTCCTTCCCAGATGAAACCATTCCTGTGCTGCCACCTTAGTAGCAACCAGCCACACTGGCTGTTTAAATTTAAATTAAATTTAAATTAAACAGCCACACTGGCTGTTTAAGATGTAGTTCCTCAATCTCACTAGTCACATTTCAAGGGCTTTTATAGCCATATGAGGCCAGTGGCTACCATACTGAACAGCAAAGAAAAAGAGTATTTCCATTATTGCAGAAAGACTATTGGAGAGCCCAGGTCTAATGCTCTTACTTTATCATAACTGTAGATAATTTCACTACAAAGTCTGACAGTTCAATAGCACTTCTATGTCTATCATGTATTTCAACACACCATTACATTCAACCACCCAAAATGGGTAAGAGAGGTATTATTATGTCTACTTTATGAGACAAGGACACTACTCAAAGATTAAATGACTTGCTATAGGGTCATGCTGCTAAAGACCAAATGTTATTTTCCAAATTCGAAGCTGTCTCTACATGTGGCACTATGTCACAGGGAGAAGACATGCTTGGCCTCGCCAAGGCCACTCCAACCCATGGTAGCACAAGAACTAAGACCTACTTATTAAGAGCTGATCTAGAGACCCTGTGCCTTAGTTTAGATTTTAGCTCAGCACGGCCTCGCTGTGTGACCACAGACAAGTTAGTTAATGTCTCTGGGCTCCTTTCCCCTCATCTGTCAAATGGGGATGACAACAGTATCCACTGCTTATGAGAATCACACCAGCAGATGCAAATCAAGTGCTGAGCTCACAAACTCATTCACATAGCAATTGCTCTCTGAAAGTTAACTACTAGTGAGAATTGACATTCTCACTACCTCTATCCTTCCCCCAGGCCTTTGCATTTCCTCCACCACAGCAGCCCCACTGCCAGCCCTTGCAGACTTACTTACTGCCAGCTTGTCTAAGGAAGATGCTACTCTTTCCACCTGGACGACAACTCAGTTTTTGAAACCTACTGAGTAATTTGTCCTCATAACCTCCTGAGACTGTGAGCTTTCCGGATTAATTACAAGTTGTTCAGGAAGAGCTCTCTCCTTGGAGGGACTGGGTTAACCGCCTGGGCAGCGTGCCACAAGCAAATAGCTCTCCCCCCTATAATTTTTCCAAACCTTTTTGGTGCTGGGAGCCCACAGTATGCCTGCCCCCGAGGAAGGCCTGGCTCACGGTAGGTGCCACCAGTGCACGTGGGTGAGGGGTGGGCTGGTGGGGCCCTTTGGAGCCTCCTGCAGGATGATTTTCTCCCCTGCAGCAGGGTCCAGCAGCCTGACAGCAAAGCTGGCTCTGCCCAGACTTTTGTCTCCTGGAAAAGGCACTGCAGACATATGTGTCCCCCCATGATGGCTTTTCCTTCCCTGTCCCCCCACAGTGGAGTGCCTCAAAGAACAATATTTACACTGACGGAGCTGCAGAGAGTGGGGGACAGGCTACCAAGCCAGGTTCAGCCAGAGAGTTGGCGGGGGGCGGAGGGTGTCCCCGAGTGGGAGCGAGCAGGGCACTGGCCCGGCTGCACGGGGCTTTCCCCATCCTGCCCACCCTCTCCTGGGGCCAGCCCAGAACTGAGGAGGCAAGGAAGGATCTTCTGGCCATGCTTCATTTATCCAGGAGCCGGGAATGGAACTGTGGTCAGCCCCTAGGTGTTTCCTGGGGCAGGAAAATGAAGTGCTTTTTCTCCTGGCTGCAGCAATGGAGCATCAGAGCACAGAAGGCGTGGCATGAACCATTAACAGGGCCCAGCTGTGGAATCGGTCTGCGGGCCTCCATGTAGCACCAGGGCCGTACGCACCTCATGGAGAAGGGGCATTAGTCACTCACACATTCATTTGCTAGTTCATTCATCGAACAATTCAGTCCTAGGATGATTCTGAGATAAGTAAAAGCCAGTTCTTCTTCCAAGAACCTCAGAGACCAATGCAGGGGTGGAGAAGATAAAAGAAAAATTAGGTGTCAGTATAGCAAATGCTAAAGCTGAGACACAAGCAAAGGGCAAAGGAGTGCACAGAGGCCCAAGGGCCTCTCCAGGAGGAGACGGCATGTAAGTTGGGTCTCAGTGGCTAAAGGAGAATTTAGAGGTGCTGGAGTGGGGAATGGGGACTTAGGGGAGAGATCTTGTGCATCCTTGCTGACTACTGTACAGACTTACTCTGAGAGATGTGGAAAGCCTTTGGTGGGTAACATGATCTGAACATACATTTTCCTGGGATCACTCTGGCTGTTCTGTCGATAACAGATTGTTAAGGGTGGGGGATGGATGGAAGCAAGGAGACCGGTTTGGGGGGCTCTTGCCACATTCAGGTGACAGATGATGGAGCCTGTTAACCCAAGCTCCAAGCAGTGCCTGGTGTATGTGAGACATACGATCACTGTTGAAGGAAGGACACAAGCAGTCACTGTAACATCCACTCATGATAGTTTTTAACCACCTGGCCAAACCAAACCTTCTCTCTCCTCAGCAGCTGCCAGTGTTCTGAAGACTGCTCTCCCATAACAGCTATAGTCTCTATCTCCTTATTCCTTGCTCTAATTTTCCTCCTAGTCTTCAAATAACCACTAAGCTCGTCAAGTTTCCTTTCATAGTATCCTTTCTGGATCTAAGTGCTTTGCAGAGTGCCTGCTCTGTCTCTGGGGTGGTAGGAATCCCCCTCCCGTGGAATCAAGGGGACCCTGCTTTTGACAGTGATACTGGCTCAAGCCAAACCTGAGCGCAAGAAACCCTAAAAATGCTCACAGACCCAAGCATTGCTCTGAAGATTCAGTCCAAGTGATATGGGATGACAGATATCTAAAAGCCATGTGAGCACAATAGATGCTATTCTTCCCAGAGTTCTTAGGAGAGACCCTGGCTATCTTACAGAAGACCCTCTTTTGTTTCGTTTCTCTCCCTTCCATAGTGAGCAGAGTCCTTCAAAGGAAGCTTTTAGAGGAAAATGTCTCCACAGGCTGATCCCTTTCTTTGAAAACATAATCACACTCAAGAATGACAACAATGTAAATCGCCAGAATCATTAGGCGGAATCTCGATGAATTAAAATTGCTTACATCAGGGTAAGATTAGGTCAGTTGCCTTGAAGGGAGCCTGAGTGCTGCTGCGGTTCGCAGACTTCCAGCCTTTCAAAAGCAAATACTGTCAGAGCTCTGCGCGCCGATAGTCAACCCCTGATAAGACCATCCTTGTCTGGGATGGAACAAATTACTCTGCTGCTTGGTCTCTGAGACCCCTTCATTACGCATCCCGCAAAGACAAATTACCCTGGACACGTTGATAGGATTGATCCTTCAAAAAGTCTAGGTTTGTCCCACAAGCAAGGGCTACCTCTGCCCATAAAATGGGCGGAGGCAAAAGGGATGCCCGAAAAGTCCAAGCTGTTGCCTCGTGAGAAAAATTGCATTCAAATCACCAAGCAAACCCAGGAAGGTCTGAATGCCCAAGGGCGGGGCACCAGGGTGGGCGGGTGGGAGACCACGGGAATCCTAAAAGCAAAATAGAGCCATTATATCTCAGGCCTAGGGGCAGCCTGAGAGATTCTGGTGCCTGAAACAAATAACAGGAAAAATATGTCAGATGTGTGGTCGCGGTATAAATCATGAACAAAAACACAATTCTAAGACTCCAGAGAAGCAGGAGGAGCAGTCACTTGAGTACAAACCTTGATAACTACTGAATACAATTTTGGCTGCCGAAAGGCAGGCAGTGTAACCAAGTTTATTTTAGGATGTCAAGAGTGACTTGCCCTGGGAAGCCATGGTGTGTTCCTTTTTTTTTTTCTTTTCCACTTAAAATAAAGTAAGATTTATCTTAGAGAAATTGGGAGTTGATTTTTTTCTGGGAGTAGAACTCACTTCAGACCTCAACTGACTATGAGAATAAGGAGGGAACTGGCCTAGAGGACTAAACGTTGGTGTGAGTTCCTCAGTTGTGTCTGAACCTCACATCCCATTTCCTGTTCCACCCTCTCTGTTCACAGGTGAGTCTTTGGATTTGTCTGATTTGTACTTTATGATTTGGGCCCTCATTTGTGCAATCTCTCCTAATGGGCTAAAGGAACACCCTGTGGGTGAAGGCGCAGTCCCTAACGACACTCAGGTTCTGAGGTCAGACTGCCTGGGTTCAAATCCTATCCCCACCACTTATTTGTTGGATACTCTCAGATAAGGTGAAGATTAAATTAGATCATCCATGTAAGCCACTTAGCTATCATGAAATATTTGCAGAATTGAATGAAGAACAGACTAGAGATGAGAAGGCAAGGGAGGAGCAAGGGTCTGTATAATGCATGGAGAGTAAGCATTAAACACCTAGTCCCTGATGAGCAAGAGTTGACCTAATAAAAACAGCAGAGACAGTCCTAGGGCAATCCATTTTCATTTGGGGAAAAATATTTTATATTTTAAAAATTAACAAGAGAAAACGATTTAAGGTGGGAAGTGATCCAGAGGGCCAGTTATCGTATCTGCCAAGATAGAGGCAGATGATCCAAAGTGGCCTGGGGAGAATACAGAAAGATCTAGGAAAGGTTTACGTGCAGCCTCTGAATGTGGCCATTCTCCACTATATGGCAAGGAATCTTGGTCCATCGTGAGGACTTTAAAAAAGAGGATACAGGAGCCGGACTTCTCAGGAAATGAGAGGCCCAGAGTGGAAAGGAAAGAACCAGTGATTCACTTTTACGATGTTACATGATTCTCAAATATTGTTTAATCATAGCAGCCCAAAGAAATATCCCATTTGACAGGTCAGGAGACTGAGGCTCAGGGAGGGGCCCAAAGTCACTCAACCAGTTAAGTGGAAAATCTGTAATTACACCAAAGTTTGTCCAACTTCCAAACCAGTGCATCCAAGCATCAGGGGTCACCAGCCACACACATTTGGAGAAAGATATCAATTAATCTACTAGGCCCATTAACAAGCCAGTCTTTCATTAATGACAGATGGCAGCGATGGTGAAAGGATCTTTATTCTTTCCCTTACCGGATCCTCCCTACTCTCACGATGCAGTTATCCTCGGGCATGTTTCTGCAAGGCAATGTAAGGTTTCAGTGTCCCATAATGTCAGTCTGCCAAGCAGGAAAGGAAAGCCAGTTTTAACAGTGCATCTCATTTTTCGCCTAATTAGTACCAACACACGTAGGGATGTTAAGGGTGAAGTCTGACTTGTCAGCTACTGGCAAATACAGACCCATCAGTGTAAATCTCATCCCGGATGGGGGCCGGGGGTTATTTCCCTAGTTGAAGGTTGTTGTTCTTGGCTGGGTGATTGACAAAACACGGTCCCTTTTCTTCCTCGGCTATGGTTCTGGGAGAGTCTGGTGCTGCCTGGAGCAAGGCTGACCTCCCTTCCAGCGTAGGAGTTTCTTGTGATTCTTTACACCTAGGAAGCCCCCCTCTGAGGGAGTGAAACGACAGGGCCACCCTTTCTTTTGCCCAGGAATAGAAGCTGCATTATGTCAACTGTCCCCGACTATGGATTCTCCCTCCTCTCTATTTACAAAAGGGAAACAGATGAATTCAATCAAATATAAGCCCCCCGAATTATGGCTTCCTTTATACCTTGTGGTAAAGGAGTTTATACATAATTGGCACATGATTTTCTCCAGTGGTTTCAAGTTGTTCCCAGTTGTAAAAAGGAACCTTTCAGTTTGGGAATGAGATGGTTTTGTTTCAAACCAATCCATCATGCCTTCCAAAGGCAAAGAGGGTGGGTCGGCTGAGTGAAACCAGGAAAGCAGCAGGCAGGTCATGGCCTCAGCTGCTTTAATTGGGTAAATGGAGGCAGGCAGTGAGTCAGGGAGAAGAGAGGCACAAACCTCCTTTGAGCAGTTGTGATGGTTCTCATTCCCCATGAGACCCTCTGTCACAGTTGGGGTGGAAAGCCACCGGCTCCCATGCATTTAGCACTGCAGTCTCTGTTATTAGACTATGAGATACAAAGGTAAGTCCTCCCCTTGTTCAGGTCAAGGTCAACCAACACCCGAAGCCTTCACCTTCTACAGACTCTGAAAATCAAAAACACCCTCTGCCTGCAAAAGCCAATTCACATAATTGGCTGGCACCAAAGAGCAACGGAGTCACCGTTCAGTTATGTTTATGCAAACCTTTAATGAAAGTCAACATAGAAAACAAGGAAAGACCACTTTACACTTGGCTTTTAAAAGCTGGGTTTGGAGCCTGCGAGATTTTCCTAAATTACTATTAACAAAGTCAACAGGTTAATATGCTTTCAAGGCTTCATCCAAATGGGGCACCCAGATAATGATCCTATTACATTAAGGTAAACAAAAGTGCAATTGTGCTCACCCCAGGATTAGGAAGTATCTTAAAAGTTCTTTCACGTTTCTTTTCCACAGTTTAGCAGGTCCAAAAGGGAAATGTCCAACGTCATTAGAGAGGATTGCTTACATGTTGTGGAAACAACAGGTCACTCCGGGTTCTCAAGGCATTAAAGATTCATTTAGGAATTCTACCGAGATGACAGGCCTCAGTGGGTCAGTCTGCAAGCTCCTCTAGGAGATGGTGGATGCAAATTCCAGATGATAGAACCATCACGTGTGAAAGATAACATCTCCCACAACCTGTTATTGACTGCTTTTGGGGACCAAGAGGCTTTAGTTATCAAGAAAGTCTAGATTGATTGTGAACCAATAGTCTTCCAAGCTCAGAGAACCCAAATATGACTCTGTGGGTTGCTTCACTGAGTTTGGCTCCTCTTTGGTCCCCCTCCCAGAGGAGTAGAAGCTGAGAGCTCTGGTCCACAGACAGTGGCCTGGCAGGAGCCTGGGGCCAAGGGTGCACTGTGTGGCGGAAGCCAAAGGTCCCAGGAGAACTCTGAGAATATCACCACAATCAAAGCCTAGACCATCAACACAACTGGGACCCAGTGGAAAGGAACCACCGGAGGCAGAGCAATGGTTTGGAGACTGTGAGACAGCCCCTGAGAAGGAGTCCTGTGGCCACTATTGATAGGACCTGTGTTACGAAGCCTTTAAGAGGGCCCTCCACTACCCCTGCCTCCTGGTAGTACAGGCTCGTGCAATCCCAGCCCCATGATTGTGGACTGGACCTAGTGACTAGCTTCTAAAATGTAGAATACGGCAAAAGTGATGGGATGCTATTTCCCAGATGAGGTTACTGTCAAAAAAGAAATCATATCCGGACGGAAGTTAGAGAAGTGAAGGCAAAATTTATTCAGGAACTACTGCAGTTAGGGAAGAGAGACCTCATTTATAGAACTGGGCTTGATTCTGAATGTGAGAAGGACAAGTGGGGCTGTATGGCCAAGGAGCAGGGAGGGCGTCAGTGGATAAAAAATGACTAAGGAAACATGAGGTTAAGGGAGATCTGGCTAACCTGACGCAGCAGAATTTTTGCTGAAGGTAGTTCAGGGTGATAAGATACAGAGGGTTGGGGATGAGGAATTTGGTCAGATATCGAGAGTGGTCATATACCAAGAGCAGGGGATTCTGACTAAAGGGACTCAGCAGCATTCTTGCTAAAACTGGAATAAGTGGGCCAAGGACAGAGACCAAGTTTGAGGCCTGAAGGGCTTACAGGAGCCTGACTAGAGTTAGGTCACGGCAAGAGCCTTGGTCATTACAAAGGGAGGTGGCTCTGTCCTGCATCCCCTTCATGCCATGTCATGAGCTGCCCTCTAGAGAGGCCCACAAGGCAAAGAATTGAAAAAGGCCTTTAGCAGACAGGAAGCCAACACCTGAGGCTCTCTGTCCAATGGGCTTCGAGGAACTGAATTCTGCCAACAATTACATGCGTGAGCTCGGGAGTGGGTCCTCTCCTGCCTTCGGATGAGAACGCAGTCCCAGTTGACACCATGATTGCAAACTTGTAAAAGATCTTGATGCAGGGGCACCCAGCTAAGCCATACCTGCCTTGCAGAAACTGTGAGGTAAGAAGTGTGTGTTATTTTAAGCTGCTGGATTTGAGGGATACTTTATTACAAAGTAAAAGAAAACTAATAGAGGGCGTCTGAGGGCCCAGATGGTTTAGGGAGTCACTGAAGTTACTCATGGGCCCTAGGACTTGATCCTGAGAGCCTCTGGGGCATCTTGGGGGTTGCCTCAGTGGCCAGGCACTTCCTTCCTTTGATATGGAATGAATAAGAGTCCTGCTGGGATTCACCATCATCAGGTGACACAGCAAACCACCACAGCCACAACTGTGGACATCAGTGTAAGGTAAAGGAACCAAAAGGAAAAACAACCAGGGTATTCTCTCCAGATAAGTTTTATGATGGAACAGAACTGAATCCATTTCCAGGATAATAACAACCCAATGGAAGAAAGCCTTAGGGTTTACAAAGTGTTTTATATCTGTGATGGCATCTAACCCTCACAAACACCCTCCACATGTCTTCTTGGATTTTGAGGGACCATTGGAAGGACTAGTAGAGAAGCACACTTTCCCACATTCCCAAGTCAGAAGGACAGTCCCTCTCTACTTGAGAAGGAGACTAATCTCGTTGACCAAACACAGAGCTTCAGGTGAGGAAGGCAGGGGCCGCCTGCATAACTAGCCAGATGGGTTGCATCAGTGGGTTGATCTCTGCCAACACAGAGAGAGAAACGCTGCAGGTAGATCACCTTCACGCCTGTGCCCCAGAGCAGAGGCTGTCTCCAATTCTGCAGACGAGGACATTAAAATTCGCAGAGGTAGTCCCAGGTAGCATAGCCAGGACATGGCACATATAGAAACTGGGTCCAGGCCTACCTCATACCCTGTGGCTTTTCTGCATTCCAAGTTGAGCTGTCGGCTATTTAGCACGCAAATCCAGGTTAAGACCTTTTCCCAGGTTGCACTAGCAATTTTCTCCAAGCCTCGGCAGGAAACAAATGAACAAGGAGAACATGAGAGTATTAGCAATGGGGCTTCCGCATTTGGAATTATCTCACACCCTTTGATGTAAAAGATCAAAATGAATGGGCATGCTTCTCATTCCCAGTCCATGCTCTAGCTGAAGTATTGTTCTCTCTCCTCTCTATTCCTTAATTCCAATCAACCCCCAATCATGATTTGCCCTCCTAAATACGGAGCGAATCTCTTTCTTCCCCCATCACTGTTGGCGCTGATGTTGAGCAGGTGATACCCCTTCTCACTACTTCATAACCAGTCTCCTCATTGCTGGCTTTGTGCCTTGTCCACAGAGGGAACTTAAAACCCAGATCTGATCCCACCACTTGCTCCTTTCAAACCTCAAAATGTCTCCCCATAGATTCCAGGGTGGCTCTCATTTCTTAAATAGCAGACAAGGTCTTCCGTGGATGGCCTGACCACCATCCACCTCAGCAGCTTCAGCTCTTACCCGCCCATCACCTGTCCCCCAGTTTATGTTCCAGCTACTGCTGGAACTGTTTCTGTTACTTACACAGACCGTGCTGCCTCACACTCTAGACCTTTGCTAGCACCATTCCCTCCATGTGAACTGCCTTTTCCTTGTATACACATGACTAAATCCTACTCCATCTTTAAGACCCAGGCATCCCATCCTACTCCATCCCTGGCCCCTCCTTCCCTTCTCCAATATAGTCCCTCGCTCCTTTGTGCTCCCCTTATACTCTGGGCATCTCCCTGCCATCACGCGACGTCACATTATAGCATCATTATGCGTGTGTGTACATGCCTCCTATGCCAACTTGGGATGGTAGATGAGAGTGAAGCACACAGAGTACAGAAGGCTGAAAGTGAGGCCTGTTATCCACACCCTGGAGGCCAGATAGAGCACACACACGCAAGGTGAAAAGCAAGGCAAATGGAAAAATGACAAGCAAAGGAGCAGGTTCACACAGTCACCTGCTATGAATACAGATTCAGGCTTGCTTGCTAGCTCTCTTCTCAGTGTATGGTTGTATGGTCATACACCCATACCTAGGTGGCCAAAAAAAAAAAAAATCCTCTTTCTGGATGCAAATCAAGCACATCTGCTGAGGGAGTTTCAGGCAGATGTGGGAGAACATCAGGCCAGCAGCAGCAGAGATACGGGTGTTCCTCAGAACATTAACGCCAACAAATGCTCCCTCGAAAAGCACTTGAGTGGCAGATGGCGCTGTGAGGTTCTTAATATTATGATCCCTTTTTGGGAAAACAAAAAGGCATTTGTAGGTCACAAATCCTGCACGGTGGTATACGATAAAGCTCTGAGAAGTCCTGCAGTTTTAAGTCCATCAATGTCGTTCATCTAACCTTTCCAAAATGCATTTGCTCATGGCCCATCCCACAACGTGTCTCTTTCCACACATTATCCGTGGTATTCCCATTCTAAGTACACCTTAGGAAAGGCTACTTTAATGGAAGCGTGTTTAAGCTACAGAATCAAGCAGACCCCGGGTTGACTATGTGCTCCACCATGTTCTAGCAATGTGGGCAACTCATTTGAATTCTCTGAACCTGAGTTTCCTTATCTTTGCAAAGATGGACAGTAATATTAACCTTGTGGGTTACTGTGAGAATTAAAAGAGATACCTTAAGTAAAGCACTTGGCAAAGTACTTAACGGTTGTTAATTCACTTTCTTTCCCCAAAGTTGCCTTATTTTTACCCTAGAGCCCTGCCTATATGGCCTTAAAATCTCTGGCAACAAAATAAATGCCAGCTGCGTGGTTACTTGCTTTCTGAAACACCACACCAACACACACCAAGCTTTACTGAATTTATTTTTAACTAACTCAACCTAAAACAATACCCCCTGTAGGCACACCAGCAGACGCTCCTGTTTGAACTGACTAATCACTATTTTCAAATAATGACCCCTTTTGTGCCATGGATATCAGAAGACCATGACACAGACAATAAAGCAGAATGTTCTGGCGCCTGGGAGACGCTCAGTTATAAATTAGCCCCCCAACTAGAGGACTGTGGCCACCAGGGTACCATTCAGAACACAGAGCAGACACAACCTTCGTTTTGTTTCTCTTCCTTTGAATAAAAACGTGTCTGATGCTTCACCTACAATGAAAATATTCTATAAGTTGTAAAAAACAAAAGTAATAACACACTTCATAGGCATGCATAACCATGAGATAATTGTGCTTCTCAGTTCGTTGCGGTCACCTCCCCCCCACCAACCCGGGTGCTATAATGTACGCCTTGTTGTGTGGAAGTTCCCCAAAATATTATTCGTAGGAGGTTTATAATAACAAAGCATTACCATAATAAATACTGGTCACAAGAGTCTTCTATCGAAGGGAAGCCTGCTAACCTTGCTCACATTTCCCTACCCTTGATTCAAGATTAAATTTCACTTTTTTAATCAAAGATTCTAAATCCTAAGAACTCTAAACCTTGAAATTGATACCCTTCTTTGAAAGAAAAATTAGATTGGAACTGTCAGAAGGAGCGAGCAAAATGGCATGAAGCAAATCAGATGATGTGTGTGTAAGAGGTTTTCTTTAGTTCAGCTGTCAGGGAAACATTGAAGTGTCTTATCTCCCCAAAAGCCCCAAAGCCAGTGTCCCAGGCCGGGCAAGACAAAATTGTTTTAAGAAAAAATAAAGGCACGAAAGACTTCTAAAGAAATTCACATTTAAAGTGTTACTTAAGCCCATGTTTTAGACCAGTAAGAAACAGGGAATCCAGGATGGTGGTAGACAAATTAAAGAAATTATTTATACTAAAGATCAAATCCTGTTTAAAACGATACTCTAAAGAGACCAGGATTGTTTAATTATTCTGCCATATTACCCTATCAAATATTCCTCCAAGTAAGTGGATGAGGTTTGAGACCTTAGAAATTTAATTATAATATGCAATTTTGTTGGAGGAGCATTTGTCACAATGTGATTTGACCTTCAGCTTTGATTGAAAAGAGAGAATCCTTTTCAAAAATCCCTTTATAATGAAGTATTGGTAACTGCTCTCGAAGGGTCATTGTCTGGATGTTTCTTAGATCATTTAAAATGGATAATGCAGCAGAGTTAAATCTGTAGTTAAGCAATCTGGGAGATACCGATTATTAAAGTTGCTGCCGGGACTTCCCTGGTGGCCCAGGGGTTAAGAATCCACCTGCCAATGCAGGGGACATGGGTTCGAGCCCTGGTCTAGGAAGATCCCACATGCCGCGGAGCAACTAAGCCCGTGCACCACAACTACTGAGCCTGCATGCCACAACTACTGAAGCCCACGCGCCTAGAGACCATGCTCCACAACAAGAGAAGCCACTGCAATGAGAAGCCCGTGCACTACAACGAAGACCCAACACAGCCAAAAATAAATAAATAAAATAAATTTTTAAAAATAAATAAATAAATAAATAAAGTTGCTGTGTTCTGGAAGTTAACTGGAGCCCCATTTGCCTTAACACTTGCAAAAAATATTCAGAAAGGGTTTGCACGCACACTCATCTTTGCAAGGACTATATCATGACTGGGATAGAATGAATGGCCTCAATTCTTCACCCTCTCTTGCCCTGGTCATGTCATGGGCAAAGTGCACTTCCTTACCTGCATCAGGAAAGGTTCAATCAGAGAAGCAGAATCATGAGGCAAATACTGGATTTATTTTAGAATTAGACTCTGCGTGATCTTGGGACTGGGTGAAGCAGTCCATATAAGGGTGATGTGCTTGCAACAGGTGCTAGGCCTGAGGTCAGCAGGGTCAGCACGTGAGAAGGAAAGCTATGGGCAGAGTAGGGAAGACCAATAGCCAATCGGAGCCTACAAGGATGAGCTAGTATTCACATGGGTGTGTCACTGCCTTCAAGACCCCAGTGTTCGTGCAGAACTGCAGAAGAGCTGGTGCATTTCTCCCTCCGTGGAGCTGCCCACAAACCCGGCCCATGATTCAGAGGGGCTGAAGATGGTGTGGAGGGCACTAAAGGAGCATGGGCTGGCCGCTGCTCCACACTCACAAGGTGAGCCAGCGGGTCCACAGCAGTGATCTGCAACTCTCATAGACACCGCCGTGGCTTCAATGCCACCTTCCAAATCTTCTGCAAATTTCTCTTGTGGCCAACCCTCCTCTAGAACCATGCAGGGAAGGGCATTCTCGGAAACATAGCTCCAGCTTAGCTAAGCCACCACACTGCCCCCTGACTTTGAGCTCAGCCATATAACTTGTCTTGGCCAGTGCATGTGCCCAAAAGTGACAGCAAACCAGTTCGACGTCCAGAATTTGAGACCTTAAGTTGCATCTGTCCGCTTGTACCATCTTGGGCAGAAGTGAAGAGACAGAGCGAGCTCAATGCAACTGCAGCAGTCACAGCCCAAAGCAAAGGCCCCAGCCAAGCCCCAATGAGATGAGCTGAACCGCAGCCAACCTGCAGATGTGTGAGCAGCAGCAAATGATGGTTGAGGCTCCTGCATTTGGGGGAGTACTGATACTGACCTACCTTCACTTTGATGATTAAGGACCCCTCTCCCTACCCATCACTCTCATGAACCTGAACTCCTAGAATGTACCAGGCCCCTACAGCCCACGGGCACACACCCATGAGGTGATACAGTCTGAATCGCTATAACAGGAATCTAACCCACTTGCTTGATTTCAAGACCTCCCTTTTCAAAACAGCTGGAGAGTGTGTGCATAAATTTAACATTAAATCCCAACTACGGCCACAACAGTATAAAACCTGGAGAAATACAGTTAAAGAAATGCACGATTCCTGTGTGGAGATAAACCTAAAATCTGATTAAGGGACGTGAATAAACAGACAGAGACATAATGTTCCTATGTGGGAAGAGTCAGAATTGTCAAGAGGCCAGTCCTCCAAATTTAATTATAAATGTCATGCAATTGCATTTAAAATCCCATTGGGGTTTTTGGAAGGGGGAAGCTTGGTAACATCATGAGGGAAAAGAGATGCATGGGAATAGATGAGGAATACTTTTCTGAAGTAAGGGAAGCACACTCAGAACCTGTTGGCGAAGACTCTGCTGGCCCCGAGGATGCCATGAATCTTTGCCTTGAAGATCTGCACTTCTGTCTCCTCTCAAGAACAGGCCAAGGAACTCCATACAGAGAATCAATAAAAGCTGATGAGATAAACACATACTTACACACATACACAGAAAAGTCGTTTTGTGTGTGTAAGTGAATTTGTTTGAATTTCTTTTTTTAGAGGTGTCTTTCCATTCTTTGAGCTACTTCAAAAGTCTGGGAGTTGGGACTTGTCCCTGGGCAAGAGAGAACAAAAAAAGGGCAACCCAGGGCTTCCAAATACACCCCCAGCCCCCAGCAGTGCAAAGCTGTCAGCTGCTTTGTCGTGATTTAGACTCAGAACAGACTGCTGCGCAGGACAGGGGTGAGAGAGGGATGTGAAGAGTCTCCAGTCTTGTGGAGGATCTGAGACGGACAGCGCTAATGTTGGTTACTTTGGTCTTTAAGAAAAAGGCTTCACTGGCACTCAAAAGCCTTCCGTTTTAACCACAAAAGCCCTGAGTATCAACGAAATCACATGCCAGCCACTAAGACTCAACTGTGGATTTTCCTGACTGCTGGGCTATTTCTTACACAAGTAGCATCAGCTACAGCCTTTTGAGTCAAAGGCTTTACTGCAATAAGATTTGGGGAGAGAGCTCAAGCAAGCAGTAAGTTTACATTAGCCAACAAACAGTCCCAGCCCCTGCAGTGAGCCAGGGCCCAAGGGAAGCCAGAGAACAATCTGATGGCGATTCTGCTCCCAAGAGGGTCGTAGCTGACCATAGGCGCTGGAGATGGAGTTAGGTCCGCGGATAACCAACACAGAGTTGAATGTGGTGAGTCAGGCGGTTTAGCCAAGGAAAGGGAGCCGGCTCAAGAGTAGAAAGTTCTGGGTTTAAATCCCTCTTCTACAGACTGTATCACTCTGAGAAAGTCACATGGTCTCTCAGAGGCTCTTCTTCTCATCTGTAGAAGGAGGGTAATCACGGTTCCTACTTGATAGATCTTGATGGGGTGAAATAAGAAAATTATACAAAGTCCTTAACAGTGAGCCTGGTAGCACTTCGTAGATGCTTTGCATATAAATGAATGCTGAAAACAGTGTCTTAAGTGTAGACTGTGGACACATTCAATAGGCAGCAGGGGGTGGGGGCTAGGACCATTTATTGAGCCTGGGATGTTGGTTTAGGCTTCTCATAGGAGGTAACACTTGACCTGGAGCTTCAAGAATGAATGCGTTCCAACAGCTGATGAGGAAGGGTGCGCTTTCCAGGATGAAGAAAGAGCTTGTGCAGAAGGGTGGAGGTATAAAGGGCATGGAGGATCTGTGGAGGCGGGAGAGGCAGGTGAGGCCACAGAGGCAGGTGGGCCCAGGTTGTGGGGTGCCCTGTGTGCTTCGGTGAGGATGTGGGACTTCATCACGTAGGCGGTGATGGAAAGTTGTGAAGCAGAGGCCATGCCCAGTCAGATAACATCAATTTCTTATACCACCTTTCCCTTCTAAACTTAAGACCTTCAAAATTAAACGAAAACAACTGAGGAATGGCTAAGAAGCAGATGTCCGCAGAATCCCATCACCCATTACTCTGCAGATCCTGTGCAGCGTATTACACTGTATCCGGCGGAATCTAATCTTCCCACCATACCCTGGCCGGGCAAGCCTGGTTGCCAGGCTGTTCCATTTTCCCAGAGCCCCTTCAGGTATAAGAAAATATTTTTCCACTGGGAGTCTACTAAATGTCATGTCTAATTTAATCTTAAATACATTTCCACAGAAAAAGGAGTCAAATGAGTAAACCTCTCCTAACGTCCCTGATTTCTTGTTTCTCTAGCCCTTCACCCACATCTCCGTTCCATCATTTTTTTTTTTTTTTTGCAAGGGAAGTAGAAATGAACAGGGCAGGTGAGGGGGGCCTCCACGACTTACTAATTTGTTTTCCATCCTCAGCCCTGAATCTTTCTCTCTGGCCTGCACTGAGACAGGACAGATGGGATGGTGCCAAGGGGAGACTACCTTATTTATCTTGAAAGCATAAATTGCCTCCAATGATCAGAATACCAATTATACCCAAGCGAGCACCTCTGCTTCTCCTTAAACGTTTTGGTTTTCTCAGCTGTTCATTGAAGTTTTAACAGGGTAGCAGGAGGTCCGGAAGTTGGGGAGAAATTTAACTTTGCTGTGGATTTAAGGCCCTTCCCCGCTCCACCTCTGTTTTCTTCCTTGCTCTTCCTCTTGGGGGGAACTGAAATGATTCCAGTCAGAGTCAGATGGTGGGAAGAGCCCTGATTAGGGACCAGAGACCCAGACGTCCCGTCAGCTTGCCACCACATTCCCATGTGGAGCCAAACCCCTGAGACTCATATTCCACATCTGTAGGATAAGGGAATTGAAAGGATTCTCACCAAGATCCCTTCCCATTCTCACTGCGATGATGTCAAGATTCCAACTCAAATTCACTTTTTATTTCTGAATCATACTCAGCTTGATTTAAAATCATTTACTGAAACCTCCTGTGTTGTACGTGTGAGCACGATGTTACTCAAAGTGTGGTCATGGACCCAGGCCAGTCTGCAAACTTTTACTGGTCTGGGATGAGATAAGCAGGTGAGTTGAGAGTAAGCATTAGAAATTTTCTGGCACTTGAAGTGGCCACACCAACCAAGCATGTGACCAGTGGCCTTGTTTGGTTGCGCTTGCATATGAGTTGGATGTGGTGTGAACTGTGTCCTGATTGTGTGCAATAGAACCAGGTATGAAATGGAATGGAAATAAGAAAGAAAAAAATGCTCCAACCAGGTGATCAAGATCAGCATCAACCGTCATAAATCGTGTTGATAGTTTGTACCCTTGATACGGTGTGATGAGAATGGCACTTTACCTCTGTGGTCTTCCACCAAGACCAATAGCCCATAACCCCAGTCTTATTATGAGAAAAATATCAGATAAATTCCAATATTGGGACATTTTATGAAGCATTTGACCAATATTCCTCAAAACTGTCAAGGTCATCAAAAACAAGGCAAGTCTGAAAAGCTGTCATAACCAAGAGGAGCTAAAGAGACACGACGATTAAATGTAATGTGGTGTCCTGGAGGGTATGCTGGAACAGACGAAGGATATTCGGTAAAAACTAAGAAAATCTAAATAACTATGGACTTTAGTTAACATATTTTTTTTGAAGAAAAAGAACAGAAACAAACTGGTCCCTACTGTAGATAATTTAAGAGTTGTTTTATCATATATTAGTTTATTTGATCCCCTCACAAAAGCCCTGGGAAGGTTGGAGGGTAGGCAGTAGTATGGTTGTCATTTTATGGATTTTATGGTTGAGGAAACCCATTTAGTGACATTTAGTTAATAATGAAAGAATAAAGTTTGAGTCCACTTCTCTTGACTTCTATTTTCTCTTACTCTTGTCTACTTGCTTTTCTAAGTAGATAGACATTTGTCCAAATTTAAGCTACTTTTCTGATTAAAACTATGCTTAATGTAAAAAAATTAGAAAGTACATAGAAGAATAAGCAGATTCCTTTTTTAAAAGTCTGCAATAATTTCCTAATTAGAGCAAACAGTTGTTAATCTTCAGATTTCCTTCTTTTTTTCTTCTTTTTAAATTTTTTCCTGAGCACTTATCACTCCTAAGTGTGAAGGAGAGTGAGAGAGCACAAGTGCTATGTGGAGAGGGCTATCCAACAAGAGATCAGGAGGTAGGACCTCCAGTGGAGGGATGCAGCCAACCTGCTGGAAAAGGGAGGGAAAGAAAAGGAGTAGCTTACAGGAGTGGCAGAACAGAGGAAGCTTGATCTAGACCAGAGTAGCCGTGATCGTCTGTACACAAATAAGAAGGTGCTAGTTAAGATGAAGGGACTGAAAATGCACAGGAGAGGGGGCTAGATGGTAAAGCAAGGCACTGGAGGGGGTAAGAGGGATGGGGGCAAGAGCCTTAGGGAAGAGTCCAGTGTTGGAACCAAGAAAGGACTAGATTCCTCAGAATCAAAATGAAGCACAGAGGAAGAATGAAAATACAGTGATCTCTGAGGAACAAAGGACACAACTCATATCAAACGACCTCATGTTTTTTTTGTTGTGTTTTGTTTTGTTTTGTTTAGCAAAGTAGGATTTGAGGTCACCTTCTACTGAGGAGGGGACAGAAACGTAGTCATAGTTTGGGGTTAGATATACTAAGCTTGAAACATCTGCTGTAGGGATTAAGCCAGAGAACTCATAAGACATTGAATAAAAGTGGATTCTAGCACAATTTAGGCCAGGGATGTGTCATTTCTCAGCTGCGTCAGTGGAACAATGGCTACACTTGAACAAATTGTGTAAACTTGGCAGTGGTGAGCCTTCGACCTCATGACAGCAAACCTGAAAGGAAGCCCCATAGTCACCAATCAGTTCTCCCAAGCCTGCCACCAGCTGCTTCATCTGCAAAGGCTTGGACTCAACATTCTCCACACACAGCAATGTGACTCAGCTTGAGCAGCACTTGTAATCATCATTACCCACGGAAGAGACGTGCCTGCTACCTAAGTATGCTATGATATTCTAATGAGGAACCTGAGGCTGTGAAGGAAAGCAGAACCCAATACAGAAAGAAAAACTATGGTGAGAACGAAATACAGTCGAATCCACAGGTTCCACATTCGCAGTTTCAACCAATCGTGGATAGAAAATATTCGGGGGAAAAAAATTCCAGAAAGTTCCAAAAAGCAAAACTTGAATTTGCTGCATGCTGGCAACTATTTACGTAGCACTTACATTGTATTAGGTATTATAAGTAATCTAGAGATTATTTAAAGTACATGGGAGGATGTCCATTTGTTATTTGCAAATACTACGCATTTTTATACAGGGAACTTGAGCATCTGCAGCTATTGGTATCCACCAGGATCCTGGAACCAATCCCACATGAATACTGAGGGGTGACTGTACTTGAAAAGGTGGGGTAGAGCAGGCCCTGAGGTGCTATGGATGTGCCCTGAGGACTTAGGAAGAGGGGATCTTCTGATCGGTTTAGTAGACACTGCTAGTTGTCAGAATAGTATACCTTCTCCCCTTCTTTAGAAATGAGCCCCAATTTTGTTGGGGACAACAACATGCCCAGCTAAAAGACTTGTATTTCCAAGCCTCCTTTGAAGATGGAATGGCATGTGACATAGTTCTAGTTAAATTATATAAGCTAAAGTTTTTGAATACAGTTTCCAGAAAAGCTCCTTAAAATGTGGGCATGGGAGTAGAAGGAGAAGGAAGTGCTCAGACTCAGTGGCGTCCCGCCCATTCACCCTTTGTCTGCCCTCTTCATCCTGCCTAGAACTTGGAGAAGGTGCCAGGGAAGAAAACAACCATGGGTCTGCAGTGAAGAAAACCAAGAGATCACTGAGGAACTGGATCCTGGCATCCCTGAGCTGCCTCCAGACTTCCTATTGCCTAAGAAGAATGGGGGGCTTTGCTTCTCCCAGTCAAATATAATCCCCAATCCGCACAATAGGCAACATTTCATTTCAATCATTAATTTAGAAAGCGTGTATCAGAAATTTGCTTATACTAGAGTTTCATGTAGCAAATGTCCCTTGAAAGAACCAGGCCATCCTTCAGAGGCTTGGAAGTACTTTCATAGAACTGTTTTGTTTTGGGGGTGTCTGTCTTTGCTGTAAAGTGAGCTGACCTACATGCACAACATATGATAAGCATGAAGCAGCCCAACTGGTTTTATTAGTTTTCCTTGGTCTTTGGTCTAAAAAGGTTTCTTGCTGAGTTGATTTCACCCCCGATAACTTCCTTCACACTCCACTTCCTAATCGAAAAAGGCCCACATCAGGGGTAGAGAAACAGAGACCAATCCTTTCCCACCCCTCTCCTGGGACTCCTTAGCTCTTTACTACACCCCTGGGCTGGCTTAGCAAAAGCAATTTGATGTCCAGAATTTCCTGGCAGCCTTCCACGAGTCTGTCTGCCTCATCAGAAAACTCCAATCGGTAAGTCTGTGGACTGAAGGGAGTCTGATCTCACTGGTGGTGTTGCCACACTTTGTTCTTTTTCTGATATATTTTGCGTTCACAATGGTTTTGTTCTTTTTTAGTCCTGAAAGCTGACATGATTTTGAAAAGTGAAACATGCTTCCCTATATTCTGGCCCACACTCCCTCAGGTGAATCTCTCCAAGTCATTAATCTTAAGGTAAATCTCCTCAGCGGAGGGCTTTTTGTATTTGATTCCAAGAGCTACTACTCCTAAAGACTTGATTTTAAAATTGTTGTTAGTTGCAATGTAACTTTTCTAAACTAAACCAAATGGGGAAGGCCAATACATAAAAGCAATAAAAGCAGAGTTGTTCTGATTGAAGGGAAGGGGAGGGGAGGGGAGGGAAGACGTGTGTGAGAGGGAGACAGCTGAGAGCTCTTCCATATTAACCATAACCTTTCCCCAAGGGGAACCCCATGGGAGATCCTCCAAAGAACACTGGGATTCCAAAGAACACAGTTTGAAAACCGCTTTGCAAGTAAGTCTAGAATGGCAGGAAGATGTTCCATCATTGTCTTTAAGACAAGCAAGCTAAATACAACTGGAATCCAGGATATTAGAGACTTGTAATGAAAAGTCCATTTAAAACCTTCCCTCAATCTCCAAATCCTATTGATCATTTTCAAGCCCCTTGCATTTTGTTTGGGTTTGTTTTCAGCGGGCTTGGAAAGGTTGTTGATTTGCCAAACCTAAACAGGCTTGGATCATTACTACAGCTCCCCACCATTTTCCAAGTTGCAAAGCAATGAGCCTGCCATACTGGAAAATGACCATATTACATGACCAACAAGCAGTGATTCAGAATTAGGGACTGGATAAAGGAACACATTCTTTGGGGTGTGGTGCTTAGGTATAAAAGTAGGCATTCCCTCACCTGAAATGCCAAATTATATTTCCTTTACGTGTTCTAAGGTTTTGCTTTGCTTTTCTCCAATATCTGCCTTCGATCTCAAAATGGACAATTTCCTCTGATCTCTTTTATGTTTAACTCTCCTAAACATACTATAAACATTCATAAGCAGACACACCTAAAAAAGACAAAAGCCCCATATGCAACAGGAACTCAGGTCCTTTACTAGCAAAATGGCGAGATTAAATCTGTGTATTTCCTACCAAATGAAATAAGGTCACATGCAAGCACTTAGAACAGTGCCCAACACACCCTAGAAATTCCATTAAGGATGTTGTTTTCCCTTTGTCCTTCCTTCTCCTCGCCTTCCAAGGCAACATGAGAGGACATGGGTGAGAGTGTTCTGAATAATTTAGAAAACTCAGAGTCGGTGAGTGATTAGCACTCACAGAGGCTCAAGACCGCTGGTAAAGCTCTGTGCTGAGTCACTGTGGAGCCTCTGAGCCCAGAAGGCTGACGCTCCTTCACCTTCACCCACACCGGCGCTCGCTTGCTCTTTCTTTGGTTTGTGTGTCTTTGACTCACCTGTCAGACCTGTGAGAGGGGAGCTTCAATACCTGCAATGACGAATCTGTGTTCTGCTCTAACCATGAAGCCTTCCATTTCATTCTGGAAAATACGGCTTCTTTAAAAGGGTGCCCTTGGACCAACAGAAGACTTAAATGTTAGAATGAAGAAAATGTCTCCCATTTCCTGCTCCGCTTTGGACCCTTTTCTGACAGAGTGGTAGAGACCATGACCCCAAGGGGCACCACATTCGGAGTGAGGCAAAGAAGCCATTTCTACTCAGCTTTCATCCTGCTATCATGAAATTCCACCACAGAGCTGTCTTTAAATTGCTCTGATGGTTAGAAACTATATTGCATTCAGATTTCGCTTAAAAAGATGTGTGTGTGTGTGTGTGTGTGTGTGTGACTGTGCACACGCATGTGTATACACTTATGTGAATTCACCAAGATTTTGGTAGAATCTGGTGGAAGAAAACCCCAATTGCTGTCTTCCCTACAACTCCATCTTGCCTTTCAATGTTACTAAAAAAGTTTCTCATCTGCCTCTTGCCCCAAACTGGAAGTAGCAGTGGGAAGAGAATTAATGTATTTTGATTCTAGAACCTTGACACTACTTTAATTCATGCAATAGCCCTTAAGGTCAAGTACCATTATTGCCATTTTTAAGGTGAAGACACTGAGGTCAAATACTTCAAACTAAGCTCTCAGAGAGTAGAACTGTGTTTTGTTCGCTTTTCTATCCAGACCACAGTTCCTGACATGTCATGGGGACTCTCTCAGGAAGGTTCAGCTCACTGTAGGGACAAGGGTGATGACTAAGATTAGAAACTCAGGTCAAGTGGAAGCTGTTGGTGAAGGAGCCCAGGCTGAAGAGGGGGACAGTCTGGAGAAGGCCTTATCCACGGGGTGGGCGAGGGCGTTGTCTGTATTTCCTCAATAACAGATTATGGGGTTGCAAAGAAAAGTGGGCTTCAGAGTAGGAGAGAAACACCCATTCTGCCAGTTACAAGCTCTATCATTTTGTCATCTCTTGTATGATCTCCTTGAGCTTTCATTTTCCATCTGAAACAGAGATGTCAGTATTTATCTCAGACAATCATGAGTACTGAATGAGAGTATTACATGTATTAAATGAGTATTTAAATGAGAGAGTATTAAATGAGAGTATTACATGAGAGAAGTGTGGCCCTTCCTGGCCTAGATCTTGGCAAACGATGGATGCTCCATGAATATTTGTTTGTTCCCTCCATTTCCCCCTATGCCAAAGCAGTCCTAGCCTCTCTTTAGAAGGTGACAAGTTGTGTTAAGTATCACCACAACCTCCAACATTCACAATCTCAAAGTCTTTATGGAACAGTATCTAGAAATGATGACATTTTTAAAATTCAGAATAATGAAACGAGAATATGATGCAGTGGAGTTACTATCTTCTTTCCACGTTTTTCCCCCCTGTAATTGAAACCATTTTCAAGTTTTATTTAGTACAAAATTAATTTCACATTTTCATCAAGGAACTCATGTGGATCCCAGGGTGATTCAGATTTTCCAATACAGAAATTCATCACATTCATCACTGGTATTTTTCAAGACAAAAGAGTTTATGCCAGAGGAAGCCATTTCAGTCCTGCTGTATGAGCACAATAAAAAACCTTTTACATGACACTTCCAAATTCAGGCCTAACATTAATGTTTTGTAAGAAAGCTGATTTAAAAAAAAAAAATCTGTATGAGTTACTCAGCCCCAACATTCTTGTTTCCCAAATGAAAAACACAACTTGACTTACCTTAGAAATAAACTGGTTTCCTCTTGAACTGTACTCAGGAATGACACTGGGCTCACCTGTCAGGGAGAAATGCACATTATGTCAACATGTGTGGGTAAAGCTCTGGCCATGGAAACTAGGAAGGTTGGCCTCCTGCACTTCCCTGCTGGCACGGGCTCCCCAGGGCGACCCCAGGGCTGTTGTACGGAGGCTCATGCGATACACATGGCATCAGCACTAGGACCCCTCTAGGCTGGATTCCATCCCAGGCAAAGAAGAGCAGAGGCTGGGCTGTGGGACATCACACCTATGCATTTCAAGGAGTGCTCCCTGCTTTTAGTCACCAGAATATAATCCAGGGTCAGAAAAAACAGCCAAATAGGGGCAGGTGAGCAGGGAGCAGTGGCCAGGGAAAGGTGAATAGGTACGTTCTGGACACCCCTGAGGCTCACCAGTCCTGACCCCGAGATCCTTCACCTGCCCCTCTCCAACGCTGGAATCCAACCACCTTCTTCTCAGGCCCTGTCCCCAGCCCCGGGAGCACCTCTCAGCACTCTCCAGGATACAATCAGCCCTCTGTTCCCTAGCACTGGGGAGACCTGACATTTGTTCCATGGCTTAACACTCTTAGTTCCTGGTCCCTCTTTTTTTTTTTTTTCAATTGAGGTAAAATTTACTTAACATAAAATCCACCATTTTAACCATTTTAAAGTGTACAATTCAGGGGCTTTTAGTAAATTCACAGTGTTGTATAACCATCACCACTGTCTAATTCCAGAACATTTTTATTACCCCCCAAAGAAACCCTGAACCCATGAAGCAGTCACTCCACATTCCCTCCTGCTGCAGCTCCTGGCAACCGCTAATCTGTTCTGTCCCTGTGGGTCCGGGCAAGTGCCTGCCCCACCACCCCACCCAATGAGCAGCACTTCGCCCTTGGCCAAAACCATGAGAAATGAAGGTCAAAAGATGACCCAAGCCTTTTTAAGATATCAAAATGTCTTCAGCAAAATGGTAAATTGCTCTCAGAATAGATTTAATATACTTTTTTCTTTTATTTGATTCCCAAACTCCATGACACTGCCATGAACCTGGACTCTTGATCAACAGGTCAAATGCACGCATGGACAGCTACGTGTGTTTAAGTTCGTCCCTGCATATGTACATGTATGTTACTGCACAAATGTTTTCTGTTAACACAGAAAGGCAACCCCCCATGGTCTCTGTACTAAAAGGCCTTGCTACTATCAAATGAAGGGAAGCACATGATGCTAGTTTCCAGGGAGAAAGAAAGGCCCTTGACTACAGCTGGGCACAGTGGGGAAAAACAGTGACGCTTGATTTGGCCAAGTCACCCTTGCCCATGGGCCTTGTGGAATCTGTCCCCCTCTGGACCTGTGCTTATGGAAGTTCAGGAGGGGGGTCGTCATACATTGATCTGTCTGAGGCCTCCTGGCAACACTTGGAGAGCACAATACAGTCTTGTAGAGTTATGTTCAAAGGTCAACTCTACTTGTTAAGATTCTTAAGGTGTCTGTTTCATTTAAATCAAGTTTTGTGTTTGTACATGTGTGTTTTTTAAGGGAGAATGGAATCTCCTGAGAGAACAATTCCACGCAAATTAGAAACATATGCAGGCATTCAGTAGGTCAGCTCTGTAAAGATGTGTTATTGTATCTTATGTTTATAGGAATTTTATTCACAGATAAGGCCACATATGAATTGTATGATTCTCTGGTGGCCAGGTTAACAGGTCCCTCCCATGCTGATATTGTTTAGATACAAAAACATATATATATTTTGCTGCTCCTTCAGAGAGAGATAAAGAAGAAAAATATATTCCATACAACTCAAAGAGCTAGAGCTCTTTAAGTGGGTACACTTATGAACTATTTCAATGTGGCATCATATTTGATACCAAAAAAGTGGAAGAGACACAAGGTCTGTGTGGACCACACTGCTTTTAAGTAGCCTTGGCCTGTTTTGCTTTCATTGTGGTGGCACTGCCCACCTAGGGGCTATAAATTCTATCTAAGTATGAGACAGATTTAGAGACAAGGTTAATACTGTTAATGGGAATTTCTACATTTAAAGTTAAATACATAAAAGTGTATTTTATATGTTGTTTACAATTACTGCTTCCTCCCCTGTTTCCAAAAATTGCTAAATCACCTATGTCAATATAATGGGAGAAGGAAGCAGGAATAAGAAGGAAAAGAAAACTAACATTTATTGACTGTCTTGTCCTCTCTCTTAGGTCTTAATCTATTTGGCCTTATTTTTATTTCTTACAACTACCATGTGGGGCAGATAAAATTATCTCCATTTTATAGATGGGAAAACTGAGATTCAGACAGATTGGGTGAGCCATTCAAGCACCCAACTAAGCACTGAAGGTGGAATTTGAAGTTAAGCTGGTCTGACTTTAAGAATCACATAAGACTGTCGGTATTAGGCGAGAGGCTCCCAAACACAGTGGGAAGAGCCTATGCATGAGGCTGGATCATCCTGCTCTTTCTCCAAACTTTGCCACTTTCTTGGTAATGTTGTGAGAGAACCAAGAATTCTCTGGGTTTCGCTTTCCCCACTGGTGCCTTGGAATAACACTGCCTGCCTGTGCTGCCTCTTAGGGATATCATCAAATAAGGAAATTTATGGTGAGACTTTGAAATACAAAAGTAAGGTATTTTATAATATGGTTTAGTGATCTACAGATCTCCCCAAATTGGAATGCTCAGGATAATTCACTGGCGTGTCGGGAGAAATTAATTATTCAAACTTCCATTTATATTTCATTTTACTCCAAAACAAGAAAAAATATATAGACATATTAATAATAGTAGATGTACATAGTTTATCAGTAAATTCACAGATATTAGGAGTGGATGTCCAAAAATTTTTTACTGATTAGGTGCATGATCAAAAAAGTTTGAAGACCACAAATCTTTACAGTAAAAAACAAAATTGTTGTGGGCATATGGGTAGTGGTGGCTACAGACGTATAATGAAACTACAAAGTGAGTAGCTTAGAGCTGTACTAGTAAGTTGTCAAATATTTGTTTTTAATCCTCAGGCATCTCAGCGTAATGGAAAGACCATAAAAGTCACCTTTTTTTTTCTTTTAATGAACTTCAGTTCTAGAGTTGATTATTCATTATCTTAGTTCATCATTCAACAATCATCATTGGTCTAAGCAGGGTGAACTTTTATTTCATTCAATCATTTACCCAATCATTCATTCTGTTATAATGCCATGAAACCCATGAACCCACTACTCTACTCGAGAACTTGAAGTATATTTACCCATGTTTGTCTCTGTCTCTATTATCCTATCTCTTATCTCCTCACACAGAGGTAACCAGTATCCAGAATTTTATGATTATCATTCTTTTCTTTTAAAAAGTTTGATCATATACATATGTATGCTTAAATAATATATTTAGTTTACTTGTTTTTGAACTTTATAAGAAGAGTATAATATTCTAAAAAGTCATTTGGGACTAGTTTTCATTTAACATTATATTGAATGAAGTCCATATTTTTGTGGGTGGTTGTAAGTCACTCCATTTCACTGCTGTGTAATATTCCATTATACCATAAGTTATTTATCCATTTCCTTAGGGATGGGCATTTGGATTATTTGCAGTTCTTTGCTGCTAAGAACAATACTTCTTTGAACATTCTTATATGTGTCTCCTGGCACTCTCATGTCAGAATTTCCTTTGGGAATATAACAAGAAGTGAAAATTTGGGGTTGCAAGTGAAAGTTCAATTTAACAGAATAAAACCAAATTATTTTCCAAAATAGTTGCACCAGTGGGTCACTTTCTTCACCAGTTTACTCATCTTTCTTATATGGGAAAAACTGACTAAAATGACTGCCATACAGGGACCTGTGGAGGTTAAAGAAGATAAAGAGGAAAGTACTCAGCACCCTTCCTAGAAAACAGAAGACTGTCAATAAATTAGCACTTAAATCTCTCTCTCCCAGTTATCTTAATCCCATGCCTTATGCAGCCTCCTTTCCCATTTATAAAATGAAGGAGCAGGATGGGAGGAGCTCCAAGGCCATCACAGCTCTGACACATTGTAAGGTAGTGAAACGAATGCTAGACTAGTAGCCTCTCAATGCAGGTTCCAGAGGCTTAAGTTCACAACAGGATACGCTTTCTCACCACCCTGGTACTTATTCCCTAATCTTTGGAGCACATACGCCTTGGAATTCCTGCAAAATTGGATGACAGCTGGCAGGTTCTTGATGCTATATAATGGTTGAAATTACAATGGGAAGGGAATAAAACTAATGATGAAATTGTATTTAGAATGAAACCCAAACTCTCTACCAAGGTCATGCATGACCCATCCTTGCCGACTTCTGCCTCATTACTCCCTAGCAGTTCACTTCTTTGCTCTCTAGGCCATAACTCATTGGTCTTGTTCAGTTCCTGGAACACTCCAGGCTATTGCCTGCAGGGCTACTGCACATGCTACTTTTTCTGTTTAGAATGCTGACCCCTTACTCTTTTCATGGCTGGCTCTTTCTCATGCTTTAGCTCTCTTCTTCAAGTCACCTGCTCAAAAAGCATTCCCTCTCCTACCTGGGACATAGTTTCACTCTTACTACAAATATCCTCAGTCTCTGCATTTGGGATCTTTTTTAACATTTGGCTAAATTTATAGTGATTATATATATTTATCTGTTTACTTTTATTTTGGGTCCGTCTTCCCCACTAAAATGTTAGCTCTATGAGGGCAGAGACTGTCTTTATTATTCTTGTATTCCCCAGCCTATAGTGGTGTGCCAGATGTTTGTTGAATGAATGGATATATTGAGTGTCCACTAGGTATCAAGTTTTGTGTAAGCCACTCTACACATGTCACTGTTTTCATCCTCTCAACAACCTTGTGACATAGCTATTATGAACCCCATTTAGAGAGTAAAGAAGCAGGCTTATAAAGGTAAAGTAATATCTCCAAAGGCCCACATCTAAGGAGTGTTAGAGCTGGGATTTGAACACAGATCTGACTTCAAAGTCTGTTCACATTCCACTGAATCATGAAGACCATAGGAGAAGGTATTTAAGGAATGCAACTGATGTTGGATGTCCTCTTCAAACTAGCAGCCTAGAGTTTCCCTGGGAACTTCTCATTTTCTATGCTAAATCTCAGAGCTGTTAGTTTTGCAATATTGCACAACCCACTGATGGAAAATGTCACCTGACTTCTTTATCTGTTAACCAAACATTAAGAATAGCTATTTGGCCAAACTTATGCTATTGTTCCTCATCTATCACACTACAGTATTACTTATCGATGAAAAAGCATTGTTCCCAAAATGTCACAGCAGGACTTTAAAAGCTAAGTAGACCCATAAATCATTCTTCTAAAAGCAAAAAAGCTGACCTCTTCCTTAACACTCAGATTTCTAATCTGTAAATTATATAGGTTGCACCATTTCTTTTTCCCAAAGCTTAAATAGTAAAGCAGCCATTTTTATTTCCTTTTGTATTTCCCTAAGTGATTAGAAAATAGCACTCTTCAGAAACACAGGTCACATTTATATTTTCAATAAATGGATTAAAAGAATAGCTTTCCTTGGCCCACTAGATGTACTGTGCTCCCACTCAAGGGACCCAAATGCCAAAGGAAAATTGTTAGAATATAAGTAACTTCCAATTTTCAGGTAATAGTGACAAAGTTGGAAAAGACTAAAGAACCATACACCTCTCTGCCAACCACAAACATCATTTCTCTTAAGATTTAATTAAAGATTGTGTTGCCCAGAGACTCTTCCCTGGACTAGTCCTAATTTGTGCTGCTCAATCCCCTTCTCAACACTTACACATGACACTAATACCACACTATTAACTTCTGATTTGGGTGCTTCCTTATGTTTTTGTTCCAAAAATTTGCTGCATGAATAAAAGTTCAGTCTTGTCATACTTAGATGGCAACCATTTCAAGAATATAGACAGTTTCTTCAAATTCTTTTGTGTCCTACACACACCTATGAATGCACGTTCATACTTCTATCCCTCCATCCACTCAGCACATCCCTCAGAGCAACTTTCAGGCTTTAGAAATAGTGCTAGGGCCACCTGGGGAGAGAAAACTACATGCAATTTGAACTCAATCAAAATGAAGAGGTGCTGACTCAATATGCATAGAAAAAAATACAGCAAAATGTTCACAGTGGTTGTATAATCAAGGCAATAGAGTTCCTTCACTGATTTTTCTATTTTCAATAAGAATATGTGTTTATTTTCTATCAAGGAACAGCTATTTTAAACAAAATCTAATCACCAAGTTGAAAGAACAAAGTCAATCTTACAAAACAAAGAGGCAGATAGAAATATAGTGAACAAGCACTCAGATAGGACTTAAAGGTTTGAATCTGAGTTGGGAGTTTGCCCCTTACTAACCTTGTGAACTTTTCAAAGCTTGGTGTCTTTGTCTATAAATTGAAGATGAAAATATCTCCTTCATTGAGTGGTTCTGAGGACTGTATGAGATAATGTGACTGAAAATGCTTTACAGGACTGTAAAAGGCATTAAATAATGAAAGGTATTATTACTTATGTTATGAATTGGGTCTAATTTCAATTGGCCAGTGCTGCAAGTCAAGCCTATTGTAGACACCACTAAGCATATTATGGGATTAGGAGGCTCAAGGCCAATTATCCACAAAGGTGGTTTAAATGTTTGGTTCTTCCCATCCCGTGGATATCACAATTTTCTCCAGTTGAGTGGATGCTAAAAAAGTCTTACCAATTCAAGTGCCCTTCCTACAATTAAGACCCAAGCATTGGGGACCACATAACTGGCCTAAAAACTGCCAAGTAAATCACTACACATGTGGCGTCCCCACCTCCTTTGAACCTCAGGCCTTCAAGGTCTCTCTCTCTCTCTCTCTTTCTGTCATTAAATGGAAAGATTACAGCTGTTGGAGTCATTACCCTGGGTTCAAATCCTGGTGACCCCACTTACAAGGTTCATGGGCTTGGATAAGTCAGTTGGCTTCCTCATGCTAGTAAGAATACCTAACTTGCAAAACTATTATGAGGATTAAACGAGATGATTGTAAAGCATCAAGCACAATGCCTGGCACATAATCAGGCTCAATAAATACTAGTTTCTATCTCCCCTTCCTTTGCCTACTTAATGCTGGTTTGAGCACTGCATATGTCTTGATTGTACATTCATCACAAATTCCTGGACCTCGGGCACATCAGATGTTCCAAGCATTGAGAGGTAATAAATTGGAGGAAACCCCCAGGGCTGTGGGAAGCCTGACTTCCCAGCCCCTTAAGCAGACCACCTACTGCTGCCTGAAGCAGCCAGCCCGTGAGGGGAACAGCTGCCAGACACAGGGACAGGGGACAGAGGTCTCCATCTGCACCTCCACCCTCTTGCCTTCGTGCACAGAGTGCAGCCGCAGTCCCCCAGGAGACGCCAGGGAGAGATTTCAGTGTTTCAGATGACAGATCAGCCTGTGTTCTCTGACCCAGATTAGACCTGACTCAGAACTAGCTCACCCGCCTATGTCACCAGCAAATGATTTTAATTCACTCCCGGGAGACTGTAAGGACCGCTTGCACCAATAATGCATGTAATCTGGCTGAGCTCTGCAGTGAGCACTCATAAGGCTGTGGCTTTCACATGTTCCACAAATATTTCACGGGCCTGTCAGCCTCAACTTATCCACGGGGGCCAGACTGCACATTCAGCACTTCCGTGTCCCCAGAAAGTTGGGGGAGGGAGAGACAAGGGGGAGGCAGGAGAAGATCCCAAAGAGAAGAAAGGAAAACACACTGAGCACCTAACACGGTGGTTCTCAGAGTGTGGCCCCCCGTCCAGCAGCATCACAGAGAACTTGTTAGAAATGCACTTCTCAAGTCCTGCCCCAGTCCCAGGGAATCAGAAATACTGGGGTGGGGCCCAGCTATCCGTGTTTTTACCAACCCTCTTGTGAAACTGGGGCAGGTTAGAGTTTGAGAACCACTGACCCAGCTAAACAATGTATAGGTAGACTAAAAGTCTAAATTCAAGGAGAAAAGCCAGAATCCAGTGAAGTGCAGTTATGATAAAGGGGAAAACCTCTGGGTTTGATCAGGAGGCTTTCATCTGAATTTCAACTCCAGTGATTGCTAACTGTGTGATCTTGGGCAAGTTGCTTAACTTTTCTGAGCCTCAGTTTCCCTGTGTGTGAAATGGAGGTAATTAGACCTCCCCTGCAGAGCTGGGGGATGAGGTGATACACTCTGTGCTTGTTCTTTTCTCCACTACACCACACAGCTTCCCCTGTTGCCTTCAGAGCAGGATTTCTCAACCTTGGTATTATTAACATTTGAGTTCGATAACTCTTCGCTGTGGTGGCTGCCCTGTGCACTGTAGAATCTTCAGCAGCGTCCCCGGTCTCCACTCACTAGCTGCCTGTAGCTGTCCCCAGCTGTGACAAACAAAAATGTCTCCAGGCATTGCCAAATGTCCCCTGCAGGGCCAAATTGCCACTGGTTGAGGACAATGGCATTAGAGTATCAGAGATGCAGCATAAGTAAAAAGCAAGAGCATCGTATTCAGTTAGACCTAAGATCCATACCCCAGTTTGCCCACCACCTAGCTATCTGACCTCAGATAAGTTTAGTAACCTGTCTGAGCTTTGGTTTCCTCCCCTGCAGAATGGCAATTAGAACATCTACTTCACAGGGAGGAGGTAAGATTGAAGAGTTATCATACACAAGATGCTCAACAAATTTGCAGCTCACCATGAAAATCTGATCTCTCTGTGCTTTTGATTTGACTACTATGGGGCAGAGATGGACTTTTGATGACCCCTCTTAAATTACAAGGTAAGAGCAGCCCAAGTCATGAAATAAAAGGAAGGCAAGCTAAGGTCAAAAAGAAGGGCCGGGTCTTCACCCTGCTGAGCTTGGTATGACAAGACACCCCTCTTCCAGAAAAGAACAGAACAGGCAAGTATTTGACAGGTCATATGACTGCCCATTTCCCCAAGTCCCCATTCTGAAGCTCGGCCCCAGGTCGGTATTGGAGCATCATATGCTTGCCGTTCCCATCAGCGTGGCAGAATGAGAGGCAGTGAAGAAAATGGAGTGATGAAGAACTTGGGGTCTGATTCTCACAGACCCAAGTTCAAATCCTAGGTCTGCACATATTGGTTCTGTAAGCTTGGCCAAGTTACTTACCCTCTCTGAATCTCAATCTCCTTATCTTTAAAATGAGGAGACAAAGAGTAGCCATCTGTTAGGGTCTTAGCCAAAAGGTATATGAGCTCATGTGTGTGCAACACTTAGCACAGTGCTTGAAAGTTATCATAACGTTATTGTATCAGAACCAAAGGGGCCATGAATTTTATAATGTCATCACATTGGCTAGGCTCAGGACAAGCATGCGTGATAAAGTTGAGAACACTGTCTCTTAACAATGGTCACAAAAATGATACATTTCAGAACGATGAGAAACTGGTGCAGCATTTCACTTTCCATCATTCAACCCTTTAAAGATCATTCTAAACCTAGTGGCTGTCCAAGCAGAGGGAGTGCAGCTCTCACCAAGCCCTAAAAGATTAAGCACCACAGCTTTCAAGGAACACTTTCCTTAATACCTGTCGGTGTGTGTGTGTGTGTGTGTGTGTGTGTGTGTGTGTGTGTGTGTGTGTGTGTGTGTAGACAGAGTGAGAGAGAACATGAGAAAGAGAGTCTTCTCGAGCTCAATAACAATCAGCTGGAATCTCTCACTTCTAGGATAGGAAGGAAAAACCTCTCTCCATAATCTATCATTTAGGGATCACTTACAACAAGGTGGCTTGGTGCATTACCTACATAACTCATTTTATCCTCACAACCACCAGTCGAGGTAGCTACTACCATAGTCCCCATTTTAAAGATGAAGAAACTGAGGATTATAGGGCTCATTATATCTATACCATAATTGGCAGACAGAGAACTGGTCTAAATAACTCTTTTCCTAATTCTTAGAGAGATTTTACAACCAATCTTTGTCATCTAATGTTTGTCATTGTCTAATACTTTCCACAGTCAGAAGAATTATCTTCCCCTGCCTTAAGCTCAAGTCGCTCTGAGACCTGATTTAGGGAGGTGAAAGGAACTGGACTGAAGCCAGGGTCATGGGCTTGATTTATGGTCTCCTCCAAATATCTTTATATCCAGGCCAGACACAGCCCCAGGGAAAGTCACAGAGGTGCAATTCAGTGTTCCTAATTTCTACACCAGGATGGGGCTCCCAGCTGGGATTATGCTTGAATGACAGCTGGCAGACACCTGTCTGCATCTCAGCCATATCTGGTACCATTCTGGGGAGTTGAGGTCCTCCTTTCCTTTTTGAGATTATCAACTTTCACTGATTCACACACTCTTCATTTTCTGAATCCCAGTTGATCACAAATTTGATGCCTCTGAAATCTGAACATTTATTCTGGGTCTGCATTGACTGAGCCATCAACAGCCTCTGGACTTCCTGGGTGGTTCTTCAGACATAGTTGCACTTTGCCCTCCTCCTGAATTCTTTAAAATGTATACACTGAGAATACGATGAACCAGGCTCTGAAAAAATCCCACTGCGGGCTCTCTCCTCAGTGGCTTCCTGCACCCTCTCAGTAAAGTCTTGGTGAAAGACTCTCATTAGGTTGGTGATCTCATTGTCCTGATTAAATCATGGCAAGTGATAATTTCAAAGGTCTCCTCCAATTTTCTTGATGATGTTTACACTTAAGTCCCAGTTTCATTCTTTTCAGAAAAAGAATTTAAATCACCTCTCCCATCTGCTCTGGTGTGAGTCCATCTGAAACCATTTGGGGCACATTGTTAGGAAGATGTTTAGTTAAGGCCGGAGTTGCATGGAGGGTGGGGTTGGTAAATGTGATTAGGTGACTGTTAGGATCAGCTTGATTAGCTTATAAAGCAAAGACAGGCTGCGAATTGCTTTTGCCATAGAACTCTCACTTCTATTAAGCTTAGTCCAGTTGGAAGATCCTTCCCTCTGTCAGTGGAAGAAACCAAATAATAAGCATGCTTTGTAATTGAATATGTGAATTTTGATTTCTAAGGCATGTGTGACATTGGCCCTTGAGTTATAGTGCTCACTAGGCAGTGGGAAATAATGCAGAGGAATTGAGGGAAGCGGCTTGTATTCATCCCTAATCTAGTAAAACTCCAGTTCACGCTGGAACAAACTTGTCTCCAAGGTTTTGAGCAACATTTGGTCTTACCATCTTTCCCTCTCTCTGACGCATCTGGACGGCTGGGTTCCAGGCTAACTGGGAATGAAACAAAAGCTGAAATCTTGCAGCCGGAAAACCTGTTTATTTTTATCTGAAGGACTTAAAAATTGTATCTGGGAGGAAGTGTGGTCTAATTGTTAAAATTGTGAGTGGTCCCTAATGTCCTGAGTTCTAGTCTCTTTTCCTATTAGCAACTAATCATACAAGAACTTTAGTGATTTAATTTAAACTAAATGTGGCCTCGTCTTCCAGGCGAGTCCTAAGACCCTAGAATTAAAGATGTTATTCATGTACAAGTTAGCATCTGAAATAGAGAATTTTATCCTGAGCAAGGAGCTAGAATCTATGATCAAATCTGGCCAACAAAGAGAATCAGCAGGTATTGCTTTTAGGGAGCCAGCATCACCATCCTGTATTTACAAAATTTCTACCCAGCACCCAGGAATTAATGATAAAAGTCTTCAAAGGCAGTAATGAGAATTAGTGAACAATTTCCATTACTTCAAAAAGCCCAGTAGAATCTGTATGTGTACCCTTGATAAGACTATACAAGCACACTATCTAAAACACTAAATTTCTTAGATTTTTAGCTAGAGAAACACAACTCATCCGGTAACACTTGTTGTCATATTCTGAGCAGAAGCTCTGATAGGCAGTCTTTAATGAATGAAAATCCAAAAATGAATTTCTAGTATTAATTGAAGTCTGTTTGCTAGACCAAAGCTTTGAAATATAGGGTCTACAAGGAAAAAAATAATGTAAAAAAAGGGTACTTGGTGGAGATGTTTGTTCATTGGACCACTGGGTGGTTGGTTTGTCTTGAGGATGGTTGGCAAAGTGGGGCAAAGAACTAAGTGAGTGTGAAAAGGAAACAGAGTAGCCAGCAAGCAAGCCATAAAGCTTTTATAAATTAAGGGTAATAGATTATAGCGCCACCTAATGTCTGGAGGAGTTTTCGTTGTAATAATTTATTTAGGCTGCATTCACTTACCACTTTTTCTCCAACTCAACTAGAAGATGGGAAATAATTCTCCTCTAAATAGGATGCTTTCAGGGTGTGATACCCTAGGTATTTCCTGGGTGCCTTCAGGTGTGTTCTACTTCGAAGAGTATGAGCCCCTGAAACACTGGTTGACCACAACTTGATAGTTTCCAGAGTAGCAATTGGGAGGCATTCTTTCTGTGGAAGTTTCTTCCCAACAGGACAAGAACAATACCTTGCTACCAACTTATAAGCATCAGAATACTTGATGTAGGATGTATGTACAGGATATACATTACTACTCAAAGCAAAGTTCACACAGGCACAATTTTACCAAAAGATGAACTATGCCTCCTAGTAACCCGAGGGGAAGGCCAGCATATGCTCAGCCTGTGTGTGGCTGCTCTCCCCGCAGCATACATGCCAGACATCATTAATCAATCACAGGCTCTTTCCCAGTAAGAATCTTTCTCAACGCAGCATTCCAGGCACTACTACTAATCGACCGAATTTGGCGTAACTCCTATTTGCCTACCCAGCCTTAAAAAACAAAGAGGTCGGGCTTCCCTGGTGGCTCAGTGGTTGAGAATCTGCCTGCCAATGCAGGGGACACGGGTTCGAGCCCTGGTCTGGGAAGATCCCACATGCCGCGGAGCAGCTGGGCCCGTGAGCCACAATTACTGAGCATGCGCGTCTGGAGCCTGTGCTCCGCAACAAGAGAGGCCGCTACAGTGGGAGGCCAGCGCACCGCAATGAAGAGTGGCCCACGCTTGCTGCAACTAGAGAAAGCCCTCGCACAGAAACGAAGACCCAACACAGCCATAAATAAATATATAAATAAGTAAATAATTTTTAAAAACAAAAAAAACAAAAAAACCCCAAAGAGGTCACATAAATTTAAGTTATCACTCTTGGGAGGGAGTAAGGCATAGGAGAAAGAGCATTTCAGATCCCAGCCCTGTGCCTCAACTAGCTCTCTGTGTTTGGGCAAGTTACTTTGCCTCTCTGGGTCTTGGTTTTGTTCTCTCTTAAACAAGGATTATATCATCCACCACAGGATTACTGTGAGGAGTAAATGAGAGAACATTTCCAAACTGTCAGCACAGTACCTGGAATTTTATGTGTTTCACAAATGCAAATTCCCTCTCCTGCCAGTATGAACCATAAAAGGATTCTGCATCTTACCTAGAACTCTAAATCCTCCCTTAGTATTCCCTGCTGGTCTCCCCAGCTTTGGTTCTTGAGCTCATGAGTGTGAAGCTCATGAGAAGAGGCACGCATTGTGAATTTTAGGGTAAGTTAAAGAACTAAATACAGACTGAGAAATCCCAAACATTAAGTTTCATGGCTCAGCTTTGACCCTATACGGTCGAGGGTTAACTGTCCTGTTGTACACAATGTAGGCACTAAACAGACAGTTAAACCTATGACACCAGGGACATATACTACTAAAGCAAAGTGAAGGAAAGCAATCGGGAGACAGAACTGAGCAGACTTGCCATCCTCCAGGCCGTTTCTGGCTAAAACTTCTGTTTCAGGTCCTGTGACAGAGAATCATTTGCCTCAGCAATTCCATTTTACCATACAATCTTTTTCTGCTTCCTTCCTCTGCAATAGAGCTTGTCCCCGGGTCTCCGTGACCTGTTTCTCAGTGCAGATACTAGCTTTTGCTGAATCCAGGAGAAGGGAAAACCAAAGAATCAACAAAGAGAGACGGCTGCTACCTTGATCTATTTCCAAAGAGCAACCCTGCTGTTTTTGATGGGCAGACAGGAGCTGTGAATGTAATTATGACCAATGCTGAGATTAAACCCATGAATGATTTGGCTTGAGCTTTTGAAAGAGATCAAAATTGTGTAGCATAGCAGTGTTTACAGGTTTATAGATTTGCCTGGGGCATCTGACGCCCTTGAATATGATTTATTATTACAGGACAGAGATTATCTCAGACTGGGCTGGAAATGGATCTTGGCTGAGTTATTTACTCACCGGATGCAATGTGTGAGAGTTGATGGCCTTGTTTCTCAATTTGTCAGTTGTAAAGGGAGTCCCCAAGGCTCAATTTCAGGCCCAGTATTGTTTACATAGCCCAGCAATAATACATCACATGTGGCAAAATATTACAAATTCATTTTTATGCTGATGATATGGCTCATGCATAAAAGCAGCTAATGTGCTTCTCTTTTTAGTTGAAATTGCAGCTAAGTTTCTAAAGGCACAAAGGGCCTTTTGTGTTCTGAACCATAAAGAAGAGAAAGTATATGACAGTTTTTAGAAGGACTAATGAAGGGTTTGATCTGCCTTGGCTGCCATCTGTAAAAGAGTCCCATTATAGCAGTTACGGTCATTATAATACCATACCCTCTGAAGGTATCTGCCAGGATTTTTAACGCTATTATTGTTATTATTATTATTATTACTACTACTATTATTATTATTATGGAAGCTATGGAAAATGGCTTCCCATTTTGCTGTTTGCATTTAGGTGATGGGAAAGGAATAATTTGAACGATGATTTCCATCTGGTACTTTATTCAAATGGTCTGCACCAACCATATGGAGATGACACACTAACATGTATACTACATACCAAGGGATACACTGCATTTAAAACAATCTCCATGTAAATCAACTCATTACGAGTCACAGCAAATTGCCTGCACTCTGTCTCTGAAGAATCTTTAGCAGGAAAAACACCGGCATATTTTAAGGAACACAGAGGTGCCCCAAAGAGGCAAAAGCTGTATATGGTTTCTGGACTTAGACTCTGAGAACGCAAATCTTGGGCATCTTTCTTAAGAAAGAACAGTGATTTTTAAATAAGGTTTCATGCTCTGTGATACTAACAAATCAAAAAAATAAACAAATAAAACGGCAACCTCCTCGGGAATTTGGCATGTTTTAAATGAACATTTACAAAAAGGAAAAGGACAAAGCCATTGCATACCTTTTCTTTAGATATATTCTAGCCCTAAAAGCCCAACTTTTCTCCACACCAAAAGACATCAAGTAGCTGCTCGGCCATGGGTAATTTGGATTTAATTGTGTTTGCTTAAACCATACATTCCACTCCCAAACCATAAAAATGAATCCTAGAAATCTCAGACTTGAAAACTTGAGAGTCCCTGTCCTGTTTGCCTTCTCAAAGGAAGATTCTCAGGAAAGCTTTATTGCAACTTGTGTGTTTACCTTTGGCATCTTTCTAACACGCTCCACACATATTCAGCAGCACCTTATTTTGAAGATACTCACCAAATAGTGATATCACAGCCAAGTGTCAGAGGAGGCGAATCAAGAAAGCAGAAATGGGGTTTCTCTGGTGGCACAGTGGTTAAGAATCTGCCTGCCAATGCAGGGGACACGGGTTCGAGCCCTGGTCCAGGAAGATCCCACATGCCGCGGAGCAACTAAGCCTGTGCACCACAACTACTGAGCCTGCGCTCTAGAGTCCGTGAGCCACAACTACTGAAGCCCGCGTGCCTAGAGTGCTCTGCAACAAGAGAAGCCACTGCAATGAGAAGCCCGAGCACCGCAACGAAGAGTAGCCCCCGCTTGCCGCAACTAGAAAAAGTCCACGCACAGCAACAAAGACCCAACGCAGACATAAATAAATAAATAAAATTAAAAAAAAAAAAAAAGAGAAAGCAGAAATGGATTCCCAAGGCCTTTACTCTCATTTGCATATTACATGAAGAGCTTGCATCCATTCATTCTTTTGTTTTTTTCAACAAACATTTAGTGAGCACCTACTCTGTGCTGAGAAGAAAAAAACAAAGTAGTGAGAGCGTAGGCTTGGAATTTGAGAGGCCTGAGTTCAATAAATGGTGTCTGCAACTTTCTAAATGGGTGACCGTGGGCAAGTTATTTAACCCCTCTAAGCCTGGCACATAGTAGGAAGTCAATAAAGTTTTGTCAAAGAAATAAATGACTAAGTTTTTGTTTCTTAATCTGTAGAATGTGGCTATCAGGGCCTACCTTGCAGGGCTGTGGAGAATCTAATGAGAAAATGGATGGGTAGTGTCTTATCATTATTATTATTATTTATTTCATAATAGTCAGCGGTCCCCCACTTTTGGTCTCATGAGGAAGGCAGATAAGCAAATCCACAATTATTCTACAGTGGGGTTGAAGACCAAACCAAACTGGGGATGGGAGGGCACACTGTGGTGAGATTCAGAAAAAGCTTCTCAGGGGAAATAACTCTTGAGCTGTTTTATAAAACAGGTAAAACCTACCCAGGCAACAGAAGGGAAGAATGGCATTCCAGGCAAAGGGATTGGAAAGCATAGAGGCAAAGAGGCATGAGGGTACAGCATGCCCTGATCAGGTGGTTCAACTTCCAGGCCTGAAGACGTAGACTATGCAGTACACCTGCTAGGTCTCGAAGGCTAAGCTGAGGAGCCTGAGATGTGCCCTAAGAGCTGGGAGCTATGAAGAGCATGCAAGGACAACTTAGGGTCTTAAATCCAAACCGAATGCCAATGATGGAGGCTGTGATATTGTGATTTATAATAAGAAATATACATATTTGGCTTCCTCCTCATTTCTGGCACAAAGCTCCTAAAACCATTGGAATTTCCTAAGTGATGGGAGCATTGAAGGTGTCTTTTGCAATTTTAATGGGGCGACTTTTGGACAAAAAGAAGGATGGGGCTGGTTGCCAGGAGAACCAACCAAGTGATTCGAGGGTTGGAACTTTCAGTCCCACCCCCACTTACCTTCAGGGAGGGAAGAAGCGCTGGAGGTTGAATGGACGATCACCAGTGGCCAGTGATTTAATCAATCATGCTTATATAATGGAGCCTCCAAAAAAAACCTAAGCAGAGAGGGTTCAGGGAAGTTCAGGGCTGGTGAACACGTGGAGATGCAGAGATAGTGGTGCTCTAAGAGAGGGCATGGAAGCTTGAAACCTCTTCCCACATGCCTAGCCCTGTGCATCTCTTCTATCTGGCTGTTCCTAAGTCATATCCTTTTATAATAAGCTGGTAATCTAGTGACTGAAATGTTTCTCTGAGTTCTGTGAGCCACTGTAGCCAATTAATTGAACCCAAGGAGCTGGTCATTGGAAGCTCCTATCTATAGCCTGTTGGTCAGAAGCACAGGCTGCTTGGACTTGCTAATGGCATCTGAATTGGGAGGGAGGGGGGAGGGGGAGAGCAGTTGTGTTAGATTGAACCCTAAATCTGTGGAATCTGACACTATCTCTGGGTGTAGATAGTGTCAGAATCGAGTTGAATTGTAGGATACTCAGCTGGTGTTGAAGACATCTGGACATCTGGGGCTGCCCCCCCTCTCCCTGCCACGTTGGAATTGGGTGCAGAATCTTTAGGGGTGGAGAAACCACCCACTGACATCATTGCTGCTGGGCAGTGGGAGGTTCCAGGTGCCAGCTCTCACAGTAGCCACCAGAAAATCTGGGGGAGCCACCAGGAAACCTATTATTCCCTAAGCACTCAATTCTGAAGAACTTCTGAAGTCTTAGAGTTTTCATATTTTCAGCCTAGTCTTTTTAGTCCTGAATTCTTGAACTTAATTCCTAATCCCATCAACTTTTACATTTTTTGCTTTTCATCTCATGAGCCTTTTATCTTAGCATTTTACACCTTCTTCTTTTATGTTTTTAACCTTTTATCTCATTAGCTTCAAGCCTTTTATCTTTAAATATTACCCATTTTATCTCATGGACTTTATCTTACAAAGATTTTAATTGATTTTTAACTAATACTCTATTCCTTTTCCTTTACATTTTTTTCCCATCACCTTGATGGAAATATTTTAGTTTTATTCTCCTGTAACTTTCTAGTTTCCTTTTATTTTAAAAGAGTTTCTTCACCCCTTTCTTTCTCATTTTCTTCTTCCTCCTCCTCTCTTTTACCTTCTTCTTTTTCTTTTTGACCTTGTTTTGGTTTTGTGTTTTTAATGTCCAGGAAAACAAATGCTGATAGAGAAGGAAACATGGTGAGACGCTGCCCCAGAGCCTCCACTATGAGGCTGAAATTGAGGACCGGTTACAATGGAAGCAAGGCTTAAAGAGAATTTAGAAGGAATGGAATTGCCATGATGGGGGAGGGGAGAGAGTGCTCTCCAGGAAAATGAAGCAGGTTCACTGCACTCCATTGAGATCCCAATTAGCATAGTTGTTCCAAAATATATGATGTTATTAAGTTACCCAATTGTGTAAATTTCCTCTGGTGATTTTCAGATGCCAGAAGAAGGTGGATGTTAGGTTGATCCTAGGTTGGAATTGCACAAATTCCATTTTGGAAAGAAAGAACTGCATAAGAACTTGTTTCATATGCAAGAGAGTTGTTTTATGAAATCTGGATTGAACAACAAGGAAATAAAGGTATTACTTGTATGGGTGGGCTGGTCAAAGGACTGGAGGTCTCAATTAATTCTAAGAAGAGATGAAAAGCAGGGAATGTTGAATGAAGAACTGGAAAGGACAAGAGGCTAAGCTAGAGAGTGAGACATTTGATTTCTGTGGGGAAGTTCCTGGAGATGGCAATGACCAAGATGTGACCATGGGAGTGAGCAGCTGCAGTTGGATTCGGCAGAAAAAGATGACATTGTCAAGGGACTAGGAGGAGGTTGGATGGGCTAGTGCCTTGTTAGCCATTTGTTTGGTAAGCAGATATATTAACCTAGGTAGAAAATTCTACCACAATTTACTACAGAGGTGGTGGCATTAAATGATAATGTGGGAGGCACTTTTGGGGAGAATGTTCACATCTCTTACCCAAAGGGTATAGCATAATATATACAATTTGCCTCTCTGCTCTCTACTATTATTCAAAACAAGAATCTGAGGGACTTCCCTGGTGGCACAGTGGTTAAGAATCCACCTGCCAATGCAAGGGACACAGATTCGAGCCCTGGTCCGGGAAGATCCTACACACCGCAGAGCAACTAAGCCCGTGCGCCACAACTACTGAGCCTGTACTCTAGAGCCCACGAGCCACAACTACTGAGCCTACGCGCCACAACTACTGAAGCCTGCACACCTAGAGCCTGTGCTCCGCAACAAGAGAAGCCACCGCAATAAGAAGCCCGCGCACCACAACAAAGAGTAGCCCCCGCTCGCCACAACTAGAGAAAGCCCGTGAGCAGCAACGAAGACCTAACACAGGGCTTCCCTGGTGGCGCAGTGGTTGAGAGTCTGCCTGCCAATGCAGGGGACACGGGTTCGAGCCCTGGTCTGGGAAGATCCCACATGCCGCGGAGCAACTAAGCCCGTGTGCCACAACTACTGAGCCTGCGCGTCTGGAGCCTGTGCTCTACAACAAGAGAGGCCGCGATAGTGAGAGGCCCGCGCACCGCGATGAAGAGTGGCCCCCGCTCGCCTCAACTAGAGAAAGCCCTCGCACAGAAACGAAGACCCAACACAGCCAAAAAATAAATAAATAAATAAAATAAAATTAAAAAAAAAAAGACCTAACACAGCCAAAAATAAATACAATTAAAAAATTAAAATTAAAAAAAACAAGAATCTGAATGGTGTAAAAATGATTATCCCCCACCTCCATTTTTAAAAGGGAGTTTTATTTCTTGGTGTAGGAAATTTAGAAAATAAAAACAAGGAAAAAGAAACAGAGAAAATGGGGGAAAAAATGTATACTCAAAAGAAGTATCACTCAAAATATCACCCTAAGAAGAAAACCACTATTTATATTTTAGGGGGTGTGTGTGTGTGTACATGTATGCATGTTTTCTTTTCTTTTAAGAAAATGTGATTATACTGTACATACTATAAGGTAATATGTTTATCTCACCTACTTAATTACAAACATGTTTCCATATCAAGAAAAATCATCCAATATGATTTATTTGAAAAATGTTTTCTTCAGTATGATTTTTAATGCCCATCCCATTTTATGAGCGAACTCCGATTTGTTTAATCTCCTATTTTGTCATTTTTAGATATTAGAAACAATACAGCAATGAACATCTTTGTAGCGACATCTTTGGGCACACCCATGATTACTTCCTTCAGTGAATTTCCTAGAAAGAGTCTTCCTCAAGGCTATACATGTCTTGATGTGTTTTCATATTTCCTAACAGCTGTGCAAGAAGGTAATATCAATTTAGTAATATAAAAAGTGCCAGTTTCTACATACCCTCACAGGTATGAGGCATTATTATTCTTTTGAATTCTTTATGACCTTTGCCAATGTGATAGCTGGAAAGTGGCTGTGCATTTTCATTTGCACTTTCTGGATTCCCAGTGATGTCGAACATCTTCTTGTATGGATGCATTCCTGGCCCAACCTTAACCCTTCCCACCCAAACTGCTTTTTTCAGCCTGAAACTTGGAGTATTGCCTTGAACATACATGGGAGGACACTATAAAGAAAAGTCCCACACATGTGTTTGTATTCACACTAAGAATGTTGTGAAGGGTCATTATGAAAATAATGTCTTTTTTTAGGACACATTTTAGTACTAGGAATAGCTATATTTCCTCTTGAACATCCAATTTATTTTTATCTTATTGATACTGGGGAATGTGCAATTGACTGTGTTGTTTTTTGTTTTTGTTTTTTGGCATTGGCAGCTAGAAAGTTCTGAGCCAGTTTCCTTCCAAGCAATGTCTATTTGTGTACCAACTTCTCTCTTGGCTCCATCTTATCTTTCCAACCCTGATTTTCCCTTTGTCATATTTTCTTCAACTATTTCACATTGGATTGCATCTTGTTTGGCAGGCATTTATGCAATGCAGGGTGTAGATAAATAAGATATCACAACCTATGGGTTGACTGTGGCTCACCTTGTTTGGTGCCAACCATCGCCTTAGCAGTCACTGATACTGAGCTAATGGGTTACTTCTCAGGATTTTCCACATCAAGGTGAGCATTGAAAATGATGGTGTTGGTATGATTCACTGCAGTGCATGGAGGAGATGCTCAGAGGCCAAGGAGATACTGAGGGTTCTATCCCCACCTGTCCCATTCCTTAAGGCATGAGAAGACCATTATCTCAGGGTACCACTGGTGGCACACAGGTTGAGAGACACTGTGCTAGAGGGGAAAAAAAATACCTTACAAAAGTAAAGCTAAGAAAAGTAAAATAAAACTCTTCCCAGGCTCGTGCCTGCTTCAAAAGAAATATTTTCATTTCCTTTCCAAGAAATGTCTCTTCTTTAGATATGCTATAAATAAAATGAGAGCAATTCCCCAGTACAGAAGTAGCATGGATAGCTACTACCCTGACATCCTTCCTGGAATTTGTGCTTGCCTATGCCCTTCTTCCTTCTTTTTCCATGCTTCTTTAACAGCATTCAGGGCCTCAAGGTGGTATTCTCTATTCATGGAGATCATGGATTCTTTGGCTCTTTATCCTATAGGTAGCTCTCAGATATCCCTTTCTCTTTGCTGCAGGCTCCACAGACTCTTGCCTGTCTCTAATTCTCAGTAGCGTCCACCACCTTCTCCATCTCTTGGGTCTCTTCCTTCTGCTCTTCCACCAAGATTAGCATCAGAATAGGATTCAGATAGCTAAACTCAGTATTTTTTCTTTCTCACAGAGACAGAGATGAATTAGATGTTCACCATGTATGTTTCATTTTTCTAGGCACACGGCTAAGCCACCTTTCCTAGCACATGTGTATCTAGGTGGGGCACGGGACTGATCTCACCCATGGAACGTGAGCAGAATGGGCTACGTCACTTCTAGACCCAGGAAGTTAAGAGCATGTGTCTTCTGCTTTCTTTCTCTCTTCCTTCACCTACAGCTGGACCACATCAGAGGACCTCAAAGTCCCATTCTGAAGATGGCAAAGCCACAGAGCAGGAGGAGTATGGATTCCTGAATGACTGCATGGAGCTGAGCTCCCCACTAACTGCTTTGGACTGTGGAATAGTCTTTATAGTTTAAGATCACTGAGATTTAAGGAGTTGTTTTTTTAGCGGTTAGCATATGCTAATTAATGCATCCATTTTTTTCTTGTTATTTCTAAAGAAAGAAAAAAAAACACAAGCCTTTCTAACTTTTCCAAAACATTATTATTAATCACCAGGGGAACACAGATTGCTTTTTTTTGGCCACACCGCATGGCTTGTGGGATCTTAGTTCCCCAACCAGGGATTGAACCCGGGCCCACATCAGTGAAAGTGCCGAGTCTTAACCACTGGACCGCCAGGGAATTCTACAAGATTTCTTTTTTTAAGGCAGGAGAGGTTTTGAAATTATAAAATTCTTAGAGCAGTGCTTCCCAAAGAGTAGTTTGTAGAACACTAGTTTTCCAGGAAGTACATAGTAAAATATGAAAAACAGAGTTCTATGACAATAATATTAGGAAGAGCAGTATGAAAGAAACAGGCTTCCTTGCTGCGGAACTTCTCAGAGCCTTTAATATAAAGCTGTATATTGTGACGCTCCACAAGGGGGCTCTGTTGAACAGATTTGTCTCAGCCTCAAAGACTGAAGATCAAATTAGAACAAAACAAGAACTTGTTCCTTTAAGATGTGAGATTTGTACCTCTTAGTACATTTTGATGCAGAAATTCTATTCCCCTGGAACTCTGTTATAGTCTTGAGTTCCTCCCCAAACCGAGGACTCCTCATCCCCCAGAAGAGGAGCCAATCCAGGGTTGACTGTTCCATCATCTGCCTCATCATGACGCATCAATCACTCCAGAGTTTTGGCAGTGCTACCTCCCCCAGGCAAAATAACAGGTCCCTTCCACTTCTGAGTTCCTGCTACTTGGAACAATGATGGCCTCTTTCTGGGAAGATGAAGGAAAAGACAGTCTCTGATTGCTCAACAGCTACTGCAGTTGAATAGTTGTTCCGGTACAACTAAAGAGAAGGATGGTGAGGGGCATATCATGTGTGGCATGAAGGAAAAGAGTGAGGAAGGACAATAGGATGGAGGAAACCAAACCAGCAAGGCAATGTTTGGAGTGTATGCTTAATGACAGTCCAGAGGAGGCAAGATGGGTTGTTGTCCAAATTCCATATGAGCACATTAGCAGCAAACTGCCTACAAGCCTCTTGGCAAATAGAGCTCAGATTCGCATTGATTTCTAAGGGGATACTGTCTGAACTTGCTCTGAATCACATCCAACTGAATGTTGTAATGCTACAGTCTTCAAGCCTCGACACCAACTCCAAACTATATTACCTGCCTCTGCCGAAAACCCTTAGATTCCATTCACAAGGAGGCTCGCAGAGCACAGATCTCAGCAAATAGGATTGCTTGTGAGATACTTTTAGAGCCCACTAAATAGGCATTTTAGGTTTAACCTCATTTGGAAGATTGCTAACACCAACACCAGGAGAGCTCCAAACCAGAAGGAACCGACGTCATCCCCAGAAAGGGAGCAGAAGAGGGCCTGGCCACAGGCCTGCAAGCCAGTGGTGCTCACTAAGACCCTCACATCTGTGGCACATTGATGGGGTGATAAACACCAGCTGACATGATAGAAGTCATCTGGCACCCAGGATCCTGGACTGCTTCTTCCCAAGCACTCAAATCCTTGTCTCTCTGTTCCTAGCTCAGATCTCTTGGCTCTGTCATCCAGACTTTATACCTACCCCGAGCCTAGACACGGCAGCAGAGCTAAATGTCCAGACTGAAACTGCCCCTTGCCTCTCCCGGAAGCAAAAGCCCAGGCATTACGTTCCTCCCAACTCTCGGTACTAGTACCAAGGCATAAGCCCAGCAAACCGAGCTGGAGCTGCCGCCGGTGCTATGCAGACAGATGCAGAAGGCACGCCTTCTTTACTTGCGTTTCCTGCAGCACCAGACATACCGGAGGTCAACAGATACTGTCAAATAGATGAAATACACACAATAATGCACTTATGATCTCTAACTCTACCCAAGTTGCCGACAGTCTCTCCTGTTCACCTTTTGTTTCCTCACAGTATCTCCTGGGTGAGGTTAATTGCTTGCCAGCATCATGATCCCCTGGTACTTTTAAAAGAGCAATTGCCAGGTCTCTCATCAGAGTCGGAGGGAAGAGCCCAGGAATCTGCTTTCTGAAAACTCTGTCCAAGAACTGCTTTTGCACGTAGAGTCTGAAGAACGTTGCTCTGGGGGTTCCATTCCCAGCAGTCTCCCCTCCTATCGAGAAGGAGCTGCGGATCTGCCCCCACATGTCCACCTCCTACTCCCCATTGGCCCTCTCCTCCCCACCTCTACCGGGTCAGCGGGGCCTCGCCTCAGAGCAGAGCTGTAGCCTTCTCACTCTTGCCCATAATCCCACCTCCACTGCCTAGTCCAAGACAGTCCATCACACGGACTCCAACCACACGTGCTGCCAAAAGAGATTCCCATCCCGCTCCCTGCACCTGTCCGTCTTCTCCGCCTCCCACTTACTCTTTAACCCCCCAGCATCAGACTTCTGCCTGCGCCACTCTACTGAATCAACTCTGCAGCATTTGTCATGAAAATGATGATATATTACACTCCAAGGGTACTTTACAGCTAATAAAATACTTTCACACATACTCTGTCATTTGGACTTCATGATCCTATGAGAAAAGCATGTAATATCTCAGAGATTCCCAAACTGCAATCTAGATTAACATACTACCTTCCCAATTTTTGCCGTATCTATTTGCCCCTGCATTTTTATGTACTTACTGTATTTCTGAAAATGACTCATATTTTTTTTTAAAAGCAAACATCTGACTTTTTTAAAAAAATTAATTAATTAATTTATTTTTATTTTTATTTTTGGCTGTGTTGGGTCTTCGTTTCTGTGCAAGGGCTTTCTCCAGTTGCGGCAAGCGGGGGCCACTCCTCAACGCGGTGCGCGGGCCTCTCACTATCGCGGCCTCTCTTGTTGCGGAGCACAGGCTCCACACGCGCAGGTTCAGTAACTGTGGCTCACGGGCCTAGTTGCTCCGCGGCATGTGGGATCTTCCCAGACCAGGGCTCGAACCCGTGTTCCCTGCATTGGCAGGCAGACTCTCAACCACTGCACCACCAGGGAAGCCCAAGGACTCATATTTTAACTTAAGTTCATTTTGAAAGAAAAAATGTATATCATTCTCATAAGTGGAGAATCTATATCATTTGTCATAAGTAAGAAGAACCAGTATAAAGAAATTCAGTGAAAACAAAATAATGTTATTATATTTTAAAGTGAAAGGGACTCTGGCCTGTGGGCCTATAGTTGAGGGTAGAATCCAAGCCCCTGGAGAAAATCAGCTCTCTGGTTTCCCCACTGCTCCACCCAGAGACTAGGAAGTCTCAGCCCTACTGAGCTTCCTTTCAGACTTTCCGGGTTCACAGAGGCTTGGCTTATTCACAAGGGGTCTATCAACCTCTTCCGCTCCGCACGTGTCAGGCCTTTCCCATGACCTAAGCCCAGACACTGCTCCCCAACCACCGGCCAGCCCATGGGGAGGAGGTGCCACAGCAGTTCTCCCATAAGAATCTCAGCAGAGCCCAGGGCCTCACTCTACCAATTGCCCACAGGTTTCTTCCACAGCACATAGAAGAAGCAAAGAACAGGGGTGGGGGCCTCCTTCAGGTGGCCATGTTTCCAGCATTCCCTCTACAGTATTATTCTAGCTAGAATCTACTGCCCACCAAGGCTCAGAGGCCAAAGTCCATTCACACTTTGTTTAAAAATGAACCAGCACATCCATTAGGATAGCTATTATCAAACAAAGAAAAGAAAAGAAAAAGAAAGAAAGCAAAAAGAAAAGAAAGATATAAAAAAGAAAAGAATAGAGAAGAAAAGGAAAGGAAAAGAAAGGAAAGGACAGAAAAGGAATGGAACGAAAAGAAAAGAAAAGGACAAGTGTTGGCGTGGATGTGGGGAAATTGAAACTCTTGTGCATTGCTATTGGGAATAGGGTGTATCCACTGTGGACAATAGTATGGTGGTTCCTCAAAACATTAAACAGAGAATTACCATTTGATCCAGGAATTTCACTACTGGGTACACACACAAAAGAATTGAAAGTAGGGTCTTGAAGAGATATTTGTAGACCATGTTCATAGCAAAATTATTCACAATAACCAAAAGGTGGTAACAACCCAAATGTCCACCAACAGATGAATGGAACATTATTTAGCCTTAATAAGGAATGAAACTCCGATACAATGTGGTAGCTACAACTTTATGCCTAGTGAAATAAGCCAGTCACAAAAAGAGAAATATTGTATGATTCCACTTACATGAGATACCTAGAGTAGACAAATTCATAAAGACAGAAAGTAGTTACCAGGGGCTGCGGGGAGGGACAAGTGGGTAGTTATTATTTAATGGGTACAGAGTTTCAGCACAGGGATGAAAAAGTTCTGGAGATGGATGGTGGTCACGGTTGCACAACAATGTGAATGTATTTAATGCTACTTGAACTTTACACTTAAAAATGGTTAAAATGGTGAATTTTATGTTATATATATTTTACCACAATTTCTAAAAATGAATCAGCAATTACTTATTAGAAATGTGTTAAAGTCCTACTAGCACCAAACAGACTTTCTACTTGACCAGGTTAGGACTGAAATTGAACTGGGAAGCAGATACCTTTCTCACTAGGTGATTCAATATCATCAAAGGTCACATTCCAGCATTTCCAAATCCACCAGTAATATGTTTACGAAGAGTTGAGAAAACACTCTAATATCTTATATACTCATTATACAGATGAGGACGCTGAATCTCAGACACAATAGAGATAATCAGTGAATTTTCCAAGGTCACACATTAAATGGCTTGATACCGGCTATTCTGATTCCCGATTTAGTGTCACTCCCATTAACCCAAAGTACTTTTTCCCACCCCTCTCTCTTTCCCTCACCTTTGGTATCCAAGACACTAAACTCTTTTTGTTCTCCTCCTACCCATTTTTCTTTCCTTATTTTTTTTGTGATTAAAATATATATATATATATATTTTTTTTTTTTTTTTTCGAGCAGTTCTAGGTGTACAGAAAAATTGAGCAGGAAGTACAGAGAATTCCCATATACCTTCCCTCGCTTCCCAGTTTCCCGTATTATTAACATTTTGCATTAGTGTGGTATATTTGGCATCACTGATGAGCTAATTTTGATATAATATTATTAACTAAAGTCCATAGTTTATATTGGGTTCACTCTTTGTCTCCTACGTTGTTGGTTTTGAAAAATGTTTAATGACTTGCATCCACTATTACAGAATCAGACAGAATAGTTTTGCTGCCCTAAAAAGCCCCTGTTTTTTCTCCTTCTTTTTTTACCCAAGTTGGGAGATTCCCCAAAGTTCCAATCCTGACCTGTTTCTCTTCTTGCTCTATTTTCCTTCTTAGGGAGTCGTTTCCATTCTCACATTTTCAGAGACCACTTCCATCCTGACAACTCTCCAAGTTAAATCTCTGCTGGCCCGCTGCACACCTCCACTTGGATGTCAAAAGCAAGCCTGCTGTGTGCTCTGCACCCCCAGCCCCTGACCACACATTTCTCTTAATGACAAGCCATCCTCCTAGTCACCTCGTCACCCTGGAATCAACTTTGACTCTTCCCTCCTTATCCTTTGAGGCAGAGGCATTAAAAGGAGTGGGGAGGGCACCCAGTGACAGGTTGGAGTCATGTTCATGATGAGCTTAGACTCTCTGGCTACAGGAATCTGTCTTCAAGTCCTCTGACCCATGCAAGGTGAATGGCAAAAATAATGACCTGGTGAGCCAGCAGCCATTTCCACAGAAGTGCTTCTTTGTAGTCAACCTAGCAAAGACCTCTCCCTCTTTTTTCACATCAAACAGGTCTTCCCCTCTCCACCCCCAGTTGCCTTTGATGTCTCTCTTCTCTGACCCAGATCTTGGCACTGGCGGGAAAGAAAGTCAGGATGAGACCAGATTTGCTGATCGCCAATAGAAAGATTGAGCTTATTCTCTGAGGTCAAAGCTCAAAAAATTCATTAAAGGTTTCTTTTAAATATAAACCCAGCAGTTTAGTAAAATGTACCATACAAGGCTAGGTATAACCTGACGTTTTCCCTCAGTTAGTTTACTGAAGAGTTGAGGATAAGCCCATGTAAGTAAGTAATGAAAATTCAGTGTGATGTGTGTCATAATAGAAGTTTTAGTAGTTCAGAAGAGGACAAAAGAGCGTATTGGTTAGGATTGTGTCCAGGTGCATGAAACAAGAAACGGACAACAGGGATGTAATGAAACTGGTGTCATTTTTCTCCAATAGCAAGAAGTGCAGAGTTAGGCAGTCTAGGCAGGTATAGAAGTTCCATGAAGTTGTCAGGGACCAAACTCCTTTTATCATTCCCCTCTGCCATTCCTCATTTGTGACTTCCATCATCATGCTTGCAGAATGACTGCTTGCATATCCAGACATCAAACGTGAGTTTCAAGCAGGAAAAACAGGTAAGGGTAAAGGAATGTGCCAAGTAAGACTCTCCATTTTAACCAGGAAAATAAGAGCTTTCCCACTTATACCTTATCGGCTAGAATGGTGTCATAGGGCCACCATAGGCTCAAGTGAGCCTGGGAATTCAAGTTTGTAAGGTGGGCACACTGCTGCACTGAACAAAATTTGAGGCCAATAAGCAAGGAAGATCTGGGACAAGCCAGCCACCGTGTCTGTTGGGGAGACACTTCATCAGCTCAGTGAGGAGGTCCATGTGTCGAGGAACTGAAGCATCCTGCCGACAATCGGCACTAATATGTCAGCCATGTGAAGTGAGACATTTTAGAAGCAGATCCTCCAGCCTCAGTCCAACCTTCAGATAACTGCAGCCCAGCTGTAACCTGACTGCATCCTCATGAGAGACCCACAGCCAGATCACCCAACTCAGCCACTCCTGAATCCCTAACCCTCAGAAATAGCATGCAATCAAGGCAAATGCGTAAAAATAAAGGTCTATGGCCAAGGCTGGTGGAGATAAAAATACCACGTGGTAATGATCACACACAATCAGGGCCAGTGAATGGAGGGTTAACAGGGATGTAGGATGGAGTAAGAAGTGTTTCCTAGTTAGTGATGTTCACTTTTTAATTTCTCCCCAAGAATGGTTTTTATTTCCTCACAAGAAGGAGAAAAAACCCCTCACCTTTAATAAAATACATTGCAATGAGTCTTTTAACAGACACACAACACCAATATGTAGTATGCTTGTTTCAGAATGAAACAGGGTTAGAAAATATGATTACATAATGAATCAAAATTTTAATTGTAGGCCTGCTTATTGACGATGTATATAAACATACTAGTAAAAAAGACTCTTGATCAAGTAATAAACACTAAAGGTATGTTTATGTCAAAAAAAAAAAAAAGAAATAACATGCCATCATAAGTGATTATTGTTGTTTTAAATAAGTTTAGGGGCAATTTGTTATGTGGCAGTGAGTAACTAATATGGAAAATAAGAAAGAAGAGATGGAGGGAATATGGATTAGGCAATGAACTGTGCTTGTCACAAAGAGGGAATAATTAACTTTCAGATTTGGAGAGCAGACAAATCCTTACAGAGGAAGTAATACCTTACTAAGTTGTATAGAAATATATAGTTTACTGGGCGGAGAAGGAAGGCACATGGGGAACCCCTTTCGGGTAGAGAGGATACATGTACAGCTCACTGACCCAACACAGTGTGGGAATGGAAGTTGGAGGGAACATGACTACTTCCACTTGCTTCCATCTATCGGTGGCATGGAGGTGGGGAGGGAGTCCAGGGAGAGAAGCATGAACGAAGCAGGAGGTATATGCAAGAGCTGGCTCATAATCGGTCTTGAAATTCTTCTTATGAATCTTGGTTTTCTCTCATTGGCAATGGAGAGCCATTGAAGGTTTTTAGGAGGAAATACTCGTGATCAGATTATATCTGAAAAAGATTGCCCTAACAGTGGTGAGGGGCACAAACTAGACACGGACTTCCTAGAACATCCAAAAGAAGATTCAGTTTGTACAATTAGATGCACAATATTTGGCAACCATATGGCTTTCAGGTACTTTAAAGTACCTGAGATCGTAAAGTAGCAGAGATCATGGACTATTTCCATGAGGCCTAAGAACAACAGAGTATTTCTTATATCCAAAATAAAGTAGTGGACAATGGGCAGAGTATACCTGCCAGGACTCTGGATTTAGACCTGGGCCTGAATCATACTCTGCTACTTAGGCAGCACTGTGGCTAACCCTCTGAGCCTAATGACAATAATAATGTAGCCTACCTTGTGTATCAGTGGGTGAGCCTCAGAAGTAACTATGTAAAAATCCCAGCAGAATACCTGGCATGTGGTGGAGTGTACCTAACACTTCTGTTGATGATCCCATTTTACCTGCAAAACGGATGAGTGAGAAAGATTGGGCTGAGTTATTCTCCTCACAGGTGGGAAAGCTGAAACAAAGATGATTTATGATTTACGGCAGAGTTAGGCTTTGGATCTGGACATCTGGGTTGTCAGTCCAATGTTACTCCACTCTGCAACCACACAGTCAAGCAATTACACTGTCACTTCTTTTTGGTGGTGAAAATAAAAGTTGAGAAACGTCAATGAAAAATAAAATGAATAATCAAAGTAAAAGCAAAGAATTATTCCCACAAAATGATCTTCAGTCTTCTCTCCCCTACTTGCAATTTACAAATCTCCAGTCCATCTTATTTTTATTCCTTGCTCGTATTCATAATGTGCCATAAGGAAGCTGATAGAAGATGATCATACTTTCCTATGAATGATCTCATTTCCCCTCATAACTGTTCAGTGAATAAGAAGAAATCAGCTCTTGGTTTTGTCACATATGTTACAGGTACATTGTTTTAATTCAGAAGAAACTGAGGATATAGCATGTGCTGGTTTGGGGGTATCTAAAGATGAAAATAAGATTTGGGGAGTCTAGTACTTAGGGGGGATGTCAGACCTTGAACTAATACCTATCAAGTCCAGATGATAAGCCCTGCACTAGAGGAATAAACAACCTGCCCTGAGCACAGGAAGGAAACTTTCCATCTATTTCAGAGTTACAGTAAGGACGGTGAATGGTCCCCAGAGTTATGAGGGCACTCGAGTTTGATTTTGAAGGATGAGTAGAAGCTCACCAGAAAGATAGGCATTTGAGCCAAAAGGAGTTAGTGTGAGTAATGCCAGGGAAATATAAATTGCCTGGGAAATTTAAAGTATTTTGGCGCTGCCAGAAAGAAGGGTACACAGGCAGGGAGTGGCAAGAGATGCAGCTGAAAAAAGGAGAGACCTTGATGCCTCACTGGGAGGTTGAGGCTTAATTTTGAAGGCAATAGGGAGCACCTGGGATGTCTGTAAACACTGCATTCAGCTATTAGACTTTTGGAAGAGGCACCTACCGTGGCGTCCTCTTTCTGGCCACTCGGCTTGTCTTACAGTACTGCGGTTAATCATACGGCTGGCTTGCATGGGGAATGTAAGGTATCCAATGTAAGGTATCCACTCAGGGGACTGAGTCTGTCCCTTCCGTGAGGCCACTGGACTCACAAATGAGAAATACTATGAGTAAATTACAGGATCACGAGACACTGAATATGGGCCAAACGCATTTGGTCATGAGTGTGATTTATCAAGAAAGTAAACCCACTGCCAAGATAAGGGAGAAGGCTCCTGATTTACACTCGCCAGCAGAACAGGAACGTGGCTGCATCTCACTTCCCAGCCGTCACCACGCCCTGACCACTTTCTTGCCTCCCCGCCGTCACACAGGACTACTGGGAAGCAGAACCTCACTCTTCAGACCACAGCACCACAAACACAACGCCAACCAACAGAAAGGCTTTGGGGTCCATGGAAGCTGTCATGAGGTCCTCCCCACCCCAACCTGGCTCCAATAATGTGATTTCCAGCCCTCATGGTGGCCTCATCTAGGGGCCAACCTGGGCACTCCATAGAGACACTGGGCGCCACTGGGACTGAAGAAATTATTTATCACCTGCAGCTTACAGGGTTGCAGGGGCCGGAGGGAGACCTAGACAACTCCGAGCCTCCCATGGTTCAAGGAACACCCTGCCCAAATATTATTCTGCACCAGGCATTTACTACCCTTCTCAGCAGCCCTCTGGATTCCGGCTCTGGGGCATTGACACGCTCTGTGGGAGGAAGCCCCTGCCATCCCCGCCATCCCGTCCAGTTCTCTCAAGTGACATCGGACCCAGCCAAGGAGCATACCGATCTAACTGGCAACTGCCGCCTCACTACCCGCGAGACACATAAGGATCTTGGGGCCAGGACCTCATGCTGTTTTGTAACATAAGCACTTTCCACCCAGGGTGCATAAGTCAAGGAGGGTCTGGTTGTGGACTCCAAATAGTCCCTATCGCAGTGTTATTGTAGCCTCCCATTCTTCCTCCTGATTACTCCACTCAACATAATCTACAGTGCTCAGCGATAAACCTGCTGGCACTCAATTTATAGGCAAACAATTCCCGTCTCTTTTCAGCCACTTATCTTTTCCAGCAGTCAAAGAAAAACTATATATAGTGTCTCTCTGGCGTCTAATCTTCTTCTTCTTCTTCTTCTTTTTTTTTTTTGACACAAGGGAGGCATCAAGGTTTTATGTTGGGTAAAAAAGCAGAGTCTAGCTTCTCCCTGGAACATAACAAATGGCCGTGCACCGGGATGGGGCGGGCTGGTGAGGCATGCCCGGCTGTAGAAAGAAAAGGCAAGAGAAGAGGATGATCGAGGCTGGAAACGTGGCCCTGATGTGGCCTGTGATGAGCCCCCATGCACAGACTCAGACGTGATAAAAAGAAGAATAAGTGTTGGAAAATACAATAGCAACAGTGCCAATTAACAAGAGTAGTCCTTTACAAAAACACTCACTGCTTCTTCACAAAGCCTGGTGTCATGGAAATGCCATGGGAAGTCTGGGCAGTATTTTATTTATTAAGCATTTTCAAAACATCTGACTGTATCCCCATAACAATCCTATAAGGCAGGTAGAGATGAGAATTATTCTCAGTTTTAGATGAGAAAATAGATATAGTAAATTCACTTGCTGAAGGTCCTAGCACTGGTAAGTAGTAAAGAGAGGGGTAAAATACAGAGGTTTCTGATGTCTAACCCACTGCTTTTCTCATTCACTCCACTGGAAATTTATCCTCCTCAGGCTAACTCAGTTGCACCCACACTCAGTTACACACACACACACACACACACACACACACATACATATGCATATCCACACCTACTCAAGCAGGAGGAAACCTGGAAATGTGGCCAAAACATCTCTCTATGGCAACATTTATAATATTCTTGATTACTGCTAAGAAAATATTCTTAGCACTTCAGAAGGAAAGTGAAAACTAATCAGAAGTCAACAAAAGAAACCTTCATTTAATTGATTATTTTCTGCCCTCTACTTTTGGAGAAAAATATAAAATTCTCAGAAAACAAGTAGATAAATGGGGATTTATAAAGGTTATGCTCCAGATTCCTCAGCTTGATTCCCAAACCTACATCTCTAGTCCTCAATCCTAGGGGAACAAAGTGAGCAACCCATTTGCTGCCTTTCACCTACTAACACAAAGAGAGATGTAGTTTAGGCAAAATAGTATCAAAATTACAACTTAACGGGGTTTGGCTTATGACAAATTAAAAGAACAAAGCTTCCCATTTCCCAAATATTCCAGGTAATCAAGGTTTTTTCTACAGAACTTTAAGAGGCTTTTAAAACACTTAGAAGAAAATGCAAAATCACTCACTATGAAAAAGCACCTGCACCTACCTGTTAGTTTTAAATGAATTTTTAGGGACTAGACCCAGTCTTTATCCAAAATTCCAGATCAAATTCTTCTACCAGAAACCCTATGATGATGAAATGTTTCTTTCCCACCTCTAGTCCTGGTCCTATTTGGTTCTAACATGACTTTTTCAACAGCAGCACTTCTTGAGCAAGGATTGTGCTAGGAAGCCTGTGTGATGTAAGTCAGGGAAGACGGGGTTTAGGCAAACTGAGGGGCAAGTTCCAGACGTATGAGTTGCTCAAAGGTGTGCATCAGATGGTGGGCAGAGCCACACAGGAGTAAGGAACGACGTTTTGATCCAAAAACAGGAAAAGAGAACTGAAAAGACCCAGATGGAAGGTCTTAATGGAAGAGAGAAGCTGAAAGGTGAAGTTGGCCTTTGCAGCAAAGGACACAGGCCCTGCTCTGTCCTTGAGGAGCTCACGGCCTAATGGACAAGACTATCAAGGTGATAAACGCCACGCATGTGAACAAAGAACTATAGACCCAGGAGGGCTGTGAGTGAGTCTGATAGTGCAGTTCAGGCAAGGTTTCATACTGGTGTGGGGTATGAAAGTGATACTGGAGTGGGGACTTGAAGAATTTTTCTAGATAGAAAAGGGTTGGGGAAATAGCTTCAGCAAAAAGAGATTGTAGTGTGTTGAATAGTGCCTCCCCCAAAGTATCAATACACCCGGAACCTGTGAATGTGGGCTGATTTGGAAAAGATGTAACTGAGTTAAGGATCTCCAGATGAGATCCTCCTGGGTAATCTGGGTGGGTCCTAAATCCCATGACAAGTGTCACACAGAGGAGAGACACACAGAGGGAAGAGGAGAAGGCCATGTGAAGACAGAAGCAGAGACTGGAGTTATGCAGCCACAACCAAGGAACAACTGGGGCCACCAGAACCTGGAAGAGGCAAGGAAGGACTCTCTCTGAGAGCCTCTGAAGGGAGTGTAGGCCGGCTGACACTTTGATTTTGAACTTCTGGCCCCCGAACTGTCAGAAAATAAACTTCTCTTGTTTTAGGCCACCAAGTTGTGGCACAGTCCCTCAGTATCCATGGGAACTGGTTCTGGGGAACACCTCCCCCTCCCACCATGGATACCAAAATCTACGGATGCTCAAGTCCCTTATATAAACTTGTTTAGTATTTGCATATAACCTACTCACATCCTCCCAGGTATTTTAAATCATCCCTAGATTACTTATAATACCGAATACATTGTAAATTCTATGTAAATAGTTATAAATACAATGTAAATACTATGTGAATAGTCACCCAGGCACAGCAAATTCAACTTTTGCTTTTTGGTACTTTCCAGAATTTATTTTTTTTCTGAATATTTTCTATCCAGGGTTGGTTGTGGGTAGCAGATACAGAGAGATGACTGTAATTCATTGCAGCAGCCACAGGAAGTGAATACAGAGGCGTGAAAGGAATGCCAGTCCTGAGCCTGGTTGCCCCAAGGTCCATTCCTCACCCTTTTCCTGCTCCACTCTCTATGGCAGGGGGCTGCTCCCTGCAGACTGTTTCCTAGACCCCTGTGGTTTCCAGCTGGGCTCGGCCAACGGGATGCACTTGGCAGAGACCAAGGGTGGGAGGAAGGGAGCAGCCAGGGCCTTTCTTCCCTCCTTTCTCAGCCTCGAGTGACACCCCCAGCAGCAGCCCTGTCTCCTCCATGGCTCCCACTCCCACCAAATAGGATCACTGTGATTCCAGGTTCCCCTGGGTGATCCCAGCCCCTGTTCTAACTAAAAGTCACAGTAGTTTCTAGAAAAAATAACTCCAATATGACTAGAGCACAGGCCATTGGGGGAGGGTGGGGAGAAGAGCCTGGAGCAGTAGGCTGACGCTGGGTTGGGAGGCTTTGGGCCTCATCCAATAAGGCAAAATCTCAACAGGAGTCACAAGCTCTTGTCTCTGACATCCACTGGTACCTGGCTAGGTCACCATGAAGGCTCCAGATGTTTCCTGGTGGGGGATTATATTAGCTTGTTAGGGCTGCCATAACAAAGCACCACAGACTGGGTGGCTTAAACAACAGAAGTTTATTTTCTCACAGTTCTGGAGGCTAGAAGTTCAAGATCAAGATATTGGCAGGGTTGGTTTCTTCTGTGGCCTCTCTCCTTGGCTTGCAGATGGCTGTCATCTCCCTGTGTCTTCACGTGGTCTTCCCTCTGTACTTTCCTGTGTCCAAATTCTCTCTTCTTCTAAGGACACCAGTTATATTGCATTAGAGTCCACCCTGATGACCTCATTTAACTTAATTACCTCTTTAAAGAGTTTATCTTGAAATTCTGAGGTACTGGGGGTTAGGACTTCAACATACGAATTTGGGGGGAACACAGGTCAGCCCATGACTTAAGTATGCACAGCAGATTGAAAGGTAGTGAGAATCATGGCATGCCCGATGGGAATCTGCTGTAACCAGCAGGGGTTCAGTAAGAAACAAAGGTGCCAGGTGGACTCAGGGGTACTTGGTAGAAGTCATAAGGTGGTGGATGGGAGACCTGTCCAGCAGAAGAAGCCAAAACAAGGAAAAAAGGAAGAAAATGGAAGACGCCTTGTGGGAGCTGACCAGATGGACAACTGGACTAGCTTTTGAGAGCATGTGAGAAACTCACCGAGGACTTGCAGAAGGCTTGAGTTGAGGGTCTATTGGCTGGTAAGGGCAAAAGTTGGCAAAGGAAAGGTTTACATTATTAATGCGATTCTGTTTGTACCCACAGGTTGATAAAATCTATACGGTAGAAGCCTACATTTTGGAAGGAATTAAATTCTTCTTACAGCCCCACTGTCCCCTCTACAGCACATACGCAGATGGTGTCTGGTCTCCTTTACATAGCGTCCCTGTAGAGATAAAAACAGGAAACCAGGGCCTGCAAACAGTGATTGCAAGGAAAGGGAGAATCAGACAGAGGCAGCGGGAACTTGACTGGGGCTCAGTTCAATCGGCACAGCTCAGGTTGTGTGTTGGCCACATGCAGACGTGCTGCGGCTCTAAGACCGTAAGCCTATGTCCAAGGGAGCCATATACACGTGCTTTTGCAGATGAGACTCAATTTATTAATATGAGACTCTGCAGGGTGCAGGGCAATAAATTGTAATTCGTGAAATTTATAAACTGAGATAGCAGTAGTGAGGGTCCTGTGAATTGTAATTCTCTCGACCTGACAAGTGAACTGCTCTAGGCAGCGACAGCTTCAGCAGGGTGAGAGAAATAAATCAGCCGGCTGAACTGTGGTAAGAAAGCAAACAGTTTTATTGGTCTACGGATCTTGAGAAATGTTGATTAAGTCAGATCTGGAATCCCCCCCCCACAGTTGTTTTACAAGCTGCTTTATCCTGGAGACCCCCCAGTCCTCCCCATATTATCACAATCTCCCAGGAAAAACGGGAAGTGAGTTATGCTGTGTTTGGGGTAGGAAACAAAAATATGTATCTTTATGGTCCTGGGAAAAGTTAGGTCTGACCATTCAAGGAGGCTTCTGTGTTCCCAAGGTCTCTATTAGAGAAAAACTTTATGGGCTGTTTTTCCACATTGATAACCTCGCAGTCTCCAGAGAGCAGAGAACAGAAAATACCTTCAGGAACTCACAATTTGAGAATATTTTTAGAATAAGTAGGACTCATCAGAGGTTAGCTTTTGAATTCATAAAGCATGGATTTACTCGGCAAGAATAGACAAAAGAACGCTGTGGGCAACGTTTAAACCGCAGACACTAGAGCAAACTGCTTTTAATTATATTTGTGTCCTAAGAGAACCCACTTGCTATCAAATAACTAACACGCTAATGACCCTCTGGTCTGTTCATGAAGCAGGACCCTATGGACTTCATTCTAGAATATGGTTTGGTTTCAGTAAATGATCACATTTATTCTAAACTGTAGCCTTCAAATTCAAAATGTCATGTATTCAAGACTTGTGTTCTCTTTAGTTGATCCAAATTACCAGATGGGAGTTATTTAATTCAGAAGTTTATTTGCAAGAAACAGCAGGAAAGAGGTAGCAACTCCAGAGAAGGGAAGGGTAGGAAAATTAACGTTGGTTGGCCATCCATGTGCCAGGTAGTACACTCAGGGTCTCACTGCCTTCGAGAAGTGATTATCATCTCCTTTTAGAGAAAAAGCTGAGACTCAGAGAGGTCTGTTAACTGGCCAAAGTCACAGAGCAGCAATTTTAAAAGGCTGCTGTTAGTGAGATGAATGAGCCTATTGATGAAATAGTATTTCATGCTGTATAGGCATCTGGGTAGTCAGAGTATCGTCGAGGTCTACCGGATGGACCTAAGAAATGTTGTGGGAAGAAGGCCATGTTGATGCCTACAAATATGATTACAAAGTGGATTTTTGCTCATGTTGGGTTGAGTGTATATCCTGAGAATAAAGGAATTAACTGACAACTAAGAATAAAAGGAATTAACAGACAAGCAAGTTCATGCCCTTTCCTTTCAAAATTGAGAGCCTTAGAATCTTTCAGTTGAGTTCTCTCCATGTCACCCAGCATCCCTTTCTGCCTACAGATGCAGGCCTAATTGGGTCCCAGACCTACATCACTGCCTCACTTATTCTAAACCATCTCTGTGGAAGGAATAACCACCTCCTCCCTGGGGTAAGAGGCCCAGGAAACCCAGTCTGCCCAGCCAGTTGGACTACCATGCTTGGACACAGAGGGAGGCATTAGGGGTAGTCCTCCTCACCCCATGGGAAGTGGAGGCCAAGGGGCTCTTGGAATCTCCAGTTTCAGGAGCTGGCTGCCCTAAGATTGAGGAAAGCAGGTGGTCACAGCGGTGCCGTGGGGCAGGCCCCAACAATTCGTTGCAGCCGTAGGAAACTTCCAAAATGTCTTTCACAGAAGCTCTGGCTCTACCTGGAGCAGCCGCGTGTTTGTGTGGCCACAGGGCACCGGCCGCCCCTGTGCTATCCCGCTCCCCGGGGTCGGGCGTACAATCAGCCACAGCGATGAAATCTGACCTCAAAAGTACAGGTCCTGGAGATGTCCGCTTCCGGAACACACATCTCCTGCCTAATGTACAATATCTGGGCTGCCCACCACCTGAGGGAGAGGCCAGGCGGTAGAGGCCTGCCTCAGGGGTTGTTGCTCTCGTCAAAATACCCATCTCTGACTCTCTTCTTCACTCTCTCTCCTCTCTGCCACACCTGGATTATGGCCATGGGCTCCTTGGTGGGTGTTCTTCAACCACTTCCATAGGCTTATTCACCAAAACTTTTTCCATCCCATTACTTCCCAGCTGCAAAATCTTTCTTGCTTCCTCTTAGCCTAGAATAGTACTTGAATGAAGATACAGATCTCTTGGGGTTCAAGTTCAAATGCAGATTATGATCGTAGGTCTGAGGTGGGCCCTGGGATTCTGCATTTCTAACAAGCTCACAGACGACAGTGTGTTGCTGATCCTTGCACCACACTTTGAGTGATCAAGACCAGTAGGCTATGTCCCAAATTCCTAAGGCTGGGGTTGAAAACTCTGGGCTGCCCCCAACCCCCAGACAACCTTTCTGACCTCTCCACCCCTCCTTCCCACCTCCCTGCTCTGCTCCAGGCAGACATCATCCAGCCCTCAGGGATGCCCAGCCCACCCACTAGGGTTATGTGCCTACCATTTCCCTTGCCAGCTATGCTTGCATCCTTCTCTTTGCTGTTCAACTCTTTCTTCCTGGCAAGTGCTAGCCTTCCCATAAAGACCATTGTTTTCCTAACAGGAAGAGCTGCATTCCAGAGTTGTGGCACACAAGGGACGAAGCCAGGCTTTCTCAGCAAGTGTCAAACCCAGGGACTGTTTGGGAGAGAAGGATCTGGACCACCTCTCGCCAGATGGAGCACGCCCAGAAAGCTGCCTGCACTGGTCCATCACTTTCCAGCTGGAAGCCTGCTCCAGGATGGTCAGGAAGCAGCAAACTTTGGAAGCAGCAAAGTTTAGCTATTCTTGACTATTTAGGGACCAGAGTGCCTTGTACAGTGAATACCTGTGTCTGAGAGAGCCTGGCTGACACAGCTAGAGTCGAAATTTCCTACCTCACATTGTTGAGGCCAAATACTTCAAGAAACTAATGAAAAGTAGATTAGGTACTTTCTATAAAAAATACTGGGGCTTCCCTGGTGGCGCAGTGGATAAGAATCCGCCTGCCAATGCAGGGGACACAGAGTTTGAGCCCTGGTCCGGGGAGATTCCCACATGCCACGGAGCAACTAAGCCCGTGTGCCTCAACTACTGAGCCTGCGCTCTAGAGCCCGTGAGCCACAACTACTGAATCCACATGCCACAACTACTGAAGCCCGCGCGCCTAGAGCCTGCGCTCCGCAACGAGAGAAGCCACCGCAATGAGAAGCCCGTGTGCAGCAACGAAGACCCAACACAGCCAAAAATAAATAAATAAATTAAAAAAATTTTTTTTAACATACTTTATATAGTCTGATGTTAAATTGGGAAATGACTAAAGAGTACAAATTCTTAGCCATCTTTTGTTTCAATTTAAATATTCAAAAGCCCCTGTCGTAACAAAGCCCCTCAAGAAAAGCTATCTGAGGCCTTCCTTAATTTGCCTTTTTTGCTTCCAAACAGTGAAACTCCAGCCAAGATTTTCTGGTTGTGGAACCTCTTCCGATCCAGATATCTCACTGGCTGTGGAAACTATTGGGAACTGGAATGAAAATTTCCATCTTATCTGCCCTCTGTTATTTTGCAGGGGAGGGTGTGGCGTTATCAGTTTGCAGTGGGGTGTAGGGGAGGTTTAGCCTTGCAGAGACTTGTGGGCCCTCTCTTCCCCAGATTTGCTGTCAGTTGTTTTGAGGGAAATGGGTAACCGGATCTTAGAATCCCTGGATGTGACGAGATAACATTGACTATAGGCAATTCTATTTACTGATAAAAATAATATATAGTTTTCAAATAGTCCCATAGTGAGTCACTTCTAAATAGTCAGAAATACATTTCCTGCAATTCTTCTTTGAGATTTGAATTAATAGTTTTTCAAAATTTCTCCCCTCACTAAGATAGTCTCCTATTGAATGCTCATAGAATTAGCACCATGCTCTTAAACTTGTCATAATCTAGACTTTGGGGACCCACCAGATATGAATCAAAGTCCAGAGCGTATTCTCTCATAAGAAATGTATTCTACTCTTAGCCTGACTTCCTGAAAGTAGCAAAGAATAGCATAAGAGCAAGAGTTAGACAAAACCTATCGGCAAGTTTCCAGAATGCCAGACCACTGGCAAAAGGCAAACATCCCAAGTCATGGATGGATGTAGCAGCTGAAGCCTAATTTAAACACCATGAGCTAAAGACACTGAGGAGTCTTGAAGAAAATGTCAAGAGATTTGGATGCCTTGTCCTGTTCAGCCACTCAGCTCTGTAACTTTGGACAAGTCTTTTTTTTTTTTTTTAACATCTTTATTGGAGTATAATTGCTCCACAATGGTGTGTTAGTTTCTGCTGTACAACAAAGTGAATCAGCTATATATATACATATATTCCCATTTCTCCTCCCTCTTGCGTCTCCCTCGTTCCCACCCTCCCTAACCCACCCCTCTAGGTGGTCACAAAGCACCGAGCTGATCTCCCTGTGCTATGAGGCTGCTTCCCACTAGCTATCTATTTTACATTTGGTAGTGTATATATGTCCTTGCCACTCTCTCACTTTGTCCCAGCTTACCCTTCCCCCTCCCCGTGTCCTCAAGTCCATTCTCTACGTCTGTGTCTTTATTCCTGTCCTGCCCCTAGGTTCTTCAGAACCTTTTTTTTTTTTTTTTTTAGATTCCATATATATGGACAAGTCTTTTAAATCATCTGAACCTCAGTTTCCTTATCTGGAAAGCGGGACTAATGACTGCCCCATGTACCTTGCAGAGTGGCTGTGACAGTCAAGTCAGATCATCTCCCAGTAAGCATCTTTTAAATTTACAAAGAGATTGATGCCGTGTCGTCGGCAAGCAGTACTTTCTGCCGGTTCTGGAGCAGCTCTCCAGAGCTCTCCACAGAGCAGCTCTCTTCTGCTGCTGCTCTCCCAGACCTCCCTCCCTACTCTGGTTACTTTGCACAAGTAGAAATGGGAGGAAGGGAAGCAACAGGTATTTTAGAAGAACCATAATCTTATCCAGTTTCAATTGTGGTTCTCTAAATCTCTCTCCTGCATTTTCCTCATTAAGTCCCCCAATTCTCCAGTCCTACTTCCTTCCCTTTCTCAGTAACAGAGTTGGTTAATTCTAGTTAACCTAGAGAAGCTATCTTTCCCCTACCCCCTAAATCAGAGGCCGTCATTGTGTTCCTATAGGCTCTCTGCAGGGGCATTACTGGCTATCTTCTCTAAAGGATGGAGAGGGAGACAGTCCTATTAGTGAAGGAAATCCAAAAAGTATTCTGGCCTCCTCCAGGGGCTGGAGGGGATAGAGACCTGTGTTCCCAGGTGCAGAGGTTCTACCTCCCTGAAAGCCCTCGGTTGTGGTGGGGAGCTGCAGGGCCTCAGGGAGAAATTACAGCCATGGCAAAGCTTTGCCAAGAGACGGTAAAGCCACCAGCCTCCAAGGACGATGAGGACCTGGCAAATGAACACATCAGCAGTCACCCATGTGGACAGGAGACCAGAGGGCTCCACCTGAATGTTCTGGGTGAACATTCACAGAAACTGGGAGGAAGGGGCTGTTCCAGGAAGGTCTGAGCCTGATTTTCCCACCACCCTTGCAGGATGGCTACAATAGCATATCAAATTTAATTTCAAGTAACAAAAGAAATGTGACATTTCTTATGCCTGATCACGTGGCACAGAATTCACATGCCTGTTGTTCTTTCTGGGACATTCTGGCAGATAACACTGCTTTCTTTGGATGCTCCAGAGTTTGGGGAAAACGGTTCTAAAGATCAGCATAAGCTCTTTCTGAAGTTACCTTCCGCTCCCTCCCCTGGTGAGAATTTACCCAGGGAAATACCAGCCCAGCAAGTATTTCCTTCATAACCCGAGACCCAAGGCCTGAGTGGCCTACATCCCCTTCACTAACAAGTGCTTCTCAGCCAATCTTTGGTGGAAAAGAACTTTTCATCCCCAAAGTTACACATAATAAACACATCAAAAATTAAATATGAAACATCATGACTAGCAAGCAGTGTCCATGATTCCCAGGCAAGAATGATTGTTGAACTACTCTAGCAACTAAGCTCATGACTTTGGAAAATAGAGGTGTTATTGTCCTTATTTCACCCTGAGGAAACTGAGGCCCAGAGGTGTTAACTAATTGGTTAAAGATCTCAGGCTACTAAGTGGCAGAGCTAGGATTAGAACCTAACTCTTTATTCTATTCTCCTGGGCTACTTAATCCCAATTATCTGGGGTTCTTCAGCAATATGCTTCTCTTTCTCAGTAAGTGTGTGTGTGTGTGTGTGTATCTGTGTGTGTGTGTGTGTGTGTGTGTGTGAGATGAAGGCCTCAGCTGCTGAATGTAGAATAGAGAGCACAGATTTTTAAATAAAACCGTTGCCATATCTGCTTAATTCTGGAAGGAGAAACTCTGAGGTCCAGTAGGCATCTGTTGAGCTTGGGCTGAAATGTGCCCATTGCTGATTTAATGTGATAATCAGGGGTGGGGGACCTGGTGGCAGACTATGATGTGTTGACTGTTGTTTTGCACTTTGATGTCCCTTGGAATTTGTCAAAACTTCACTTCAGCACTCCCAGAAGTGCCATGGAGTCATCTGTCCTGCTCTCTGACTGCAGGAGCAAATGGCAGGGGAGTGGTGGCCACTGGAGTTAAGGTCAGCACCAGGTCAGAAAGTGGCAGACCTTTCCTGAGGACAGCCGGCCGCCGCCGCTGCCCACTTCACACCCAGGGGGCTCCTGTCTCTGGGGGATAAACATCTTTGCTGTCTCTGACTGAAGGGGGCCTGCAGACCCCTCCTGTCGCAGCTCAGTCTCGGGGCTTCTGGAGACAGGGATTCTTTTCCACACCCTTAGTCACGGGGGATCGAGCTGCAGGCAAGGAAGGCAGGCACGGAATGCAGGGGGCACGCCGGCTGAGCTCACTGCCTCAGAACACTGCTGGCACCCAGCGCTGGGGATCTGTAGAGCCTTCTTGGAGCAGCTGATCTGAAGGGTCACCCTGTCCTAGCGGTGAGGAATGGCCAGGTTCGGTTGCCCCAACTCTCCTGTTGGAGAAGGAGAGAATGGTTTGCCTAGAAAACCCTAGTGGGTTTTTTTCTGTTGGGTTGCTTCATGTTGGCCTCTTGAGGAGATGGGATCTATTAAATGGGGTCTCACGGGGTCCTGGTTCTGTGATCATTGGGATCATTGCTCTGATCTTCCCACGTAGGATGACATTCACCCCTATTGAGAAGCCAACCTCCAAGAGAATCAAGAAAAAGCCATATAACTCTTCATTTTATTTTTAACTCTCCAAATCTTAGTTTCCAGATCTGTAACATGAGGTTTATAATAATGTCCTAGCATGGGGAGTTCTTTGAGAGCTAAATGTGATTATACGCATTAAAATATTTAAGCACAGTGCCTGGCGCAGAGTAGGAGCTCAATAAATGTTCATTTGTTCCCTCCTTCCTTGCCCCCTTGGATCCCTGGATCCATTGCCATATCCTCCCAATGTCCAAATTAAAACGAACACCATTCTGTAATAACTAAAGCTTAGGAAAGATGATGCGACATTGTCAACCATGACAAAGCCAGGGACTCAGCATGAGTGCAGGATTCTGCTCAGTCTATTGTTGGAAGCCACATTTTAATCCTCCAAGTTGGGGGCAGAAAATCATGCTAAGTGCCTATGGATGGTGTCTAGCTGCTGAGGATGACAGTTGTTACAACTTGTGGAGGCAAAGAGGCAAAGATCGAAAGTGTGAGGCTTGGGCCGCCCAGACATGGGTCTGCAGGGGAGAGGGCCATTAATTTCCTTTCCATTTCAGATTGAAAGGAAAGCTTCCTTGCCAACTTTAGGGACCCAGAAAGGGCCACTTCTCACTGCAAACCAAAAATTTCTGACAGGTGAGTGGCCTGAAGGGTCACTTGGGATCAACTTCTAGGAAGCAGTTCCAGAAAGGAGCCCCAGACATTGAGACAGTTTGGCTCCCTGTGCTGAGAAGGTGACGTCATCCATGCAGATAAATTCCAAAGACTCTCTCAACCCTCCAACAATGTTTTACCAGCCTGTAAAATGTCCCTGAGCTCTTTCCATACTGACAACCTCTGGGGGCTGCCCAGGGCATCCTGGAAAATTACAGCAAGAGGGTATCTTTCCAATTCTTTTTTACCCAGAGACTGATTTCTTTTAGACTTAGTCTAATTTATTTCTGTTCTATCAATTAGTGTTAAATGGGAAAGCTTGTTCCAGTACTAAATATTGAATGCTGTGCAGAATAGACTGGAAAATTCCAACCACCAAACTCTAGGTTCTGATCAGAAAATATGCCAGAGTTTGATGAGGACCACAGTACTGAAATTTTACAATTTTCCTCTCTGAGTTCTCACTAAGTCATTTCTCAAGGCCTGCTTATGGTACTTGTGTATCCGTTCTGCAGATCAAGAAACCGAGGTAAAGACAGACTAGATATAATCTGCTTATGGGCATTCAGCAAAACAGATGCCGAATCAATTAAAGGTATGATGTCTTGCTCCCAGACTTCCTTACCATCATTCTTCAGGAAAACAAAGTGAGATTCAGGAGATCAAACAATGGTGGGCACAGAAGGGCCTAAATAGAGCAGGAGTTCCCTTGATCTAGTAAGCTCCCAGTGTCCTTTAGGGGGCTCTATGAGAGAAAAGAGATTTCCATGGGGTGGAGAAAGGGGGGTTGTATGGGAACCAATCAAATCCAAGCAAACATTTGCTACCAGCCCTCATCACTTAATGAAGAAGGCAATCTACTTTTACAAAGAGCTTTTTAAAACTATATAAAATCCTCCCTCTTGTCGCTGACAACAGAACTACGAGTACAGTCTTATTATTGCCATTTTCCAGGCAAGGAAACAGAAGTTTGGAGAACGTACCTATGTCATGCAGCTAATAAGCAGTAAAACCAGACCACCCAGCAACCCAGCTTTCCTGAAGCCAAGTCCAGTGCTCTCTGCCCTACATTTCAGAAGTTCTTACGCAGAAGAGTTAGCCAGAGCTTGTATCACTGGGCACCAAAGGAAACACTTATCAAAAAGGATGTCATAACTGGAACTAGGGGGGTAACTTATTAAAGGAATGTTCATTTGTCAGCACCCCAAACTACTGACACACGACTCAGATGGCAGAGGGGTTCTAGGGTGGGGATCAGGAGAAGTCCTAAAAGTCTTTCTTTGACCAGAGGACCCCTTAGGGCGGGTGTCTTTCTATAGTGGGGGTCTCGTGTTCACTCAGCGTAGGCCAGGATGGCCCCTGAAACCTTGGACCCTGGAGGCTTGCGGGGAAGCCACGGGGTGTCTCAGGCCTCCTGAAATCCTGGGATCTGATCCAAGGATCCAAGAGTGTCAAACCTGGCCCTCACGTTCCCCCGGGATCATGAGAGAGACCAGCCCCCTGCTCTCTGTTCTGTTCTGTGTGCACAGGGCTGGGCCTCAGGAGGTTAAGTGGGGACAAGACAACACCCCCAGGTGTCAACTCCAGCCTAGGCACAGACCAGGGGAGCGCAGTCCGCAGCAAAATGGCTTGCCCTGGCCAACACAGTCATAAGCAGAGACGACCACAGTCCAGGCTAAAAAGGCGGAAAACCAGTAGGCAAGGAAAACATTTTGTCATCCAAGGACAATAAAGTTTATATATTCCCAGATGTGGGTCCTCCCACTTAATCAAAGCTGAAGCCCATTCCAGTGAAAAGAGCTTTTCTCCAGCAAAAAGGGAAGGCAGTTTCTTTGGGGCTAAATTTAGACTTCACCCACAGGGGAAGGGCTCCAACTCTTCCGGGCTGCCAAAAGAACAAGCAAACGGTTCAGTGTCCCATGTGGCCACAGCCAGTTCCAGAGCCAAGCCAGCGCGAGTCTGAAATGCTCCTAGCTGGGGAGTGTGGGCTGTGCTGTCCCCAGGGCTGGGCTCTCTCCCGGGCTCGGTCACAGCTTGGAGGGTGTGTGGCTCTGGGCACTCTACTGGGGTGTCAGGGCTCTTCGCTCACTCTGCCAGGGGGCAGCTGCTCAACTCCCACTACTCCAAAGACCAGGGCTCAGAGCTCCAGAGGTGCTAGAAGGCCAGGATTCTGCCCTCAAACTTATCTTAAAGGTATCTCAGAGATCCAACTTCAAGAGGGCAACGCTTGCAAAACGACCAAATTAATATACAGAGTGGTAAGGTTCCCAAGAAGGAAGAATAAATTACGCACGGTCGCATAAAGCTTCATAGGAGAGTTAGAGTTTTCGCCTGGGACAGGGACTCTTCCCCCATCTAAAGGCTGCAGTGTCCTCTCCCTGACTCAGTACTTTTTCTCAGTGACCCAAAAAAGTCATAGCAGAATACTGAGAGGCACGCCCTGTCTTGAGGAAAAGTTACTGTGGTCCCTATCAAAGGAAGTCACCCAAGTTCCATTCACTTCTCTCCTTGTGGCCAAATCAAAAGAAAGAGGGAAGAAGCTGGCGTTTTCCCAGTGGTGCCCTAGGCTCAAGATCTGGCTTCCCATCCTTAACTCTCAGGAGGTATGTGCCAGCTCACCTCACTGTGGTCGCCAACTCACTACTGTCAAATCTAATCATAACTTATACCAGGCAGGGCTGGGGTGACTTGGAGGGGGAGTGATAACAATAAAAATTGACTGCATCTTTCTCATCCAGGCTTCCTGTAGACATGACCAAGGTTTGCTTAGGGAGTGGAACAAGATGAAAAATTCTGAAACGTATCCCATAGACACAGCTCCAGCTCCACCTCCTCAAGAAGCCTCCCACAGGCAGAGCTCATCACCATTTCCACTGTGCTCTCATAGCCATGCACCCTTAGCTCAGTTACAACACTTACTCCTCTGTGGGTCATTAATGGTTTGCACTGGTCTCCCACAGAGACTGGGAAGGGTCCTGATCTTATTTCATTTTGAATGTCTAATTTCTGGCATATAGTAAGCCTTCCACTGGCATTAGATGAGTGAATGAATGAATGAATGAATGACACTCAAAAAGTATAAACCATCTTGTTTAAATATTTTGGTACCTTCCTTAATAAAAGGGGCTGGTATGATATGAAAGTTAATAGATGTCCATAAAAAAGAAGAGGTAGGGCTTCCCTGGTGGCGCAGTGGTTGAGAATCTGCCTGCCAATGCAGGGAACACGGGTTCCAGCCCTGGTCTGGGAAGTTCCCACATGCCACGGAGCAACTGGGCCCGTGAGCCACAATTACTGAGCCTGCGCATCTGGAGCCTGTGCTCCGCAACAAGAGAGGCCGCGATGGTGAGAGGCCCGCGCACCGCGATGAAGAGTGGTCCCCACTTGCCGCAACTAGAGAAAGCCCTCGCACAGAAACGAAGACTCAACACAGTCATAAATAAATAAATAAATAAATAAATAAAAGAATGTGAATTTCTTTAAAAAAAAAAAAAAAAGAAGAGGTAACCCAGGATTGCCCAGCCACCTCTTCCACCCGATGATGGGACAAAAACGGTCCTCTCCAGAGTGAACAAGTAAGCATCTGCTAATGTTTGATTATCCCCTCTGCTTAACTGGAAAGAACAGGGCTGCCTTGTGTATCTCTTTCTCTCTCTGCCTCTCTGCTTAACTGGAGGTTGTTGCACCAGCTTGTTCTCATGTAGCTCCCCCTGCGGCAGGTTAAAGCAAAATATCAAAGGCCCCACTGCACTCATTATCTGCAGTGAAGCCCCCCAGCAACTTCCCAGCCTCCCTGCCCCTGCACCACTGACCTGACTGCTGATCAACATCATAGGAAGGAGTTCCTAGACCCTATCAGATAGACTCAGGAGATCAGTTTCTTCGTGGAGAACTTTTTCCACCAATCTTGGAATGAAATACATATAGTGGCAGTCCAGCAAACAGAGAGTATAGGTGGGAGAATTCCCACTTGAGGAGTGGGAGAAATCTCGGATAACCTATAGCAATTACCCTATCTTATAAGAGCAATGCCAAGGATATAAATATTCAAAAGAGAAGCATGCCTGTGTCATCTGTCCTGAGCCACAATCTGCTCTGCATTTTACCCAGCCAACCAGGAAAGAAGGGAGAGAATGCAAATCCTATTTAAAAAAAAAAGATAAATTTCAAGGCAGCCAGACATTTCCAGAAGCAGCTTGGGTTAGAAAGCAATGTACCAAACAAGAATATCTGCAAATTGCTGAACGAAAGGATTACTAGGATAGACACGTGTGTTTCTTTTAACAATAAATAAGTATGAATGATCATAAGTTGCCATGACTGTACTTCAACTTGATGTTTAAAGACATTGGACTTAGCTGGTGGGAACTGTTGCCCTCTACTGGATGGAATGTCACAGGAACGTCATGATGTCATATTTGCAGTTGCCTGGGTGTTTTCATCCACCCAAGAATGCAGACGGTCCTGATGGTGGTGATGATGAGAATGAGGATGGACAAGGGGGAGGGGAAGGAGAAAAGGAGAGAGAAGGAGGAGATAATAACTGTGACAATGGGGAGAACCCCTTCGATTTATATAGCACTTTAGTGTCTTACAAAGTGCATTCACAAAATTGTCTTACTTGAACTTCACAATTATCCTGTGAAGACGATGTATAATGTTGCAAATAACAAGACTTTGGCAAAGAAGTTAAATCATTTGTAGACAGATTCAGAGCCAGAAAGGGGCAAAGATGAGATTCCGACTCAGGCTTTCTAAATTCAAGCCCTGGAATGGTTTTCCTTTACATATTTGGTGGGCTTTACTTACATTTTCTTAAATCCAGTCTTGGATTTTTAAAAAAGTCTCTTTTATGTATTGCAGACCCAATTCATTCACACACTCATTCAAAAACATTTATTATACACCTTCTCTGTACTTGGCCCCCAAGATATAAACTGGGAGATAGCAGAGAACAAAGCAAGGTCTAGCTCTCATGGAAGGGGTAGTCAACAAACAAGGGAACAAATCAATAAAGAGCATAATGTCAGAGAGATAAATGGTTGGAAGGCAGTGAAACAAGGTGAAAATGTACAAAGGCCCTAAGATGGGAATCCAAATAGCAAATGACAAGTTTTGGTAATTAGAATTTTTGGAAAGGTAACCTCTTATGGCAGAGGACCGCCTTGGTGTTCCCAAGCAAAAGTCTGAAAATCATTGGTAGATATCAGAAGGATGGCCTGGGAATGGTCATTTGCCTAGACACCCCTTTAAGAAACCCCTCAAGAATGCAGGTAGGAAAGAACTCCCCTAGAAATGTGTGTTTTTCAATTAACAAAGATTAAAAGAGCTCATTCGTAAAATATCCATAAGACTATTATGCATTTAGCTTATCCAACCAGTTTATGTCACTTGAGCATTTTTTTTTTTTTAATTGCTTCTGTTAATTATTATTTATTTTTGGCTGTGCTGGGTCCCCGGTTCGTGCGAGGGCTTTCTCCAGCTGCGGCAAGTGGGGGCCACTCCTCATCGCGGTGCGGGGACCGCTCTTCATCGCGGTGCGCGGGCCTCTCACCACCGCGGCCCCCCCCGCTGCGGGGCACAGGCTCCAGACGCGCAGGCTCAGCAGCCGTGGCTCACGGGCCCAGCCGCTCCGCGGCATGTGGGATCTTCCCAGACCAGGGCTCGAACCCGTGTCCCCCGCATTAGCAGGCAGACTCTCAGCCACTGCGCCACCAGGGAAGCCCACTTGAGCATTTTGATTTACACTATCCAGAACCTGGAACCAATTCAACGTCCTTCAGCAGGTGTGTCCATACCACGGAACACTATTCACCAATAAAAAGGAGCAGATTATTGATACATGCAACAACTTGGCTAGATCTCAAGGGCATTATACAGAGTGAAAAAAAATCCAGTCTCAAAAGGTTATACATACTGTGTGATTCCATTGATACAACATTTTGAAGTGGTTGCCTGTAGATAGAAAAGAGAAGGAGGGTGTGGCTACAAAAGGGAATATAGGTGGCTCCTTCGTGGGACAAAACAGTTCTGGAACTCGATGTGGTGATGGCTATACAAATCTATACATGTGATAAGATATCATAGAATTATACACAAAGACATACCAAAAATGAGTGCATGTGAAAACTGGTGAAATATGATAAGATCTGTAGTCTAGTTGATGGTTTGGGGCCAATCAATTTCCTTGCTTCATAATGTATTGTTATATAAGAAGGCACCATTGGGGAAACCTGGGTGATGGGTACATGGGACCATTCTGTATTATTATTACAGTTTATTGAGTCTATAATTAATCCAAAATAAAAAGGTTAAAAGAGAAAAAAAAAGAAGAAGAAAGTGTCCTTGGAACTGCCAAGCTGTCCCACCACTTAATCAGGCTCTTGGGAATTCCCTGGCGGTCCAGTGGTTAGGACTCCACGCTTTCACTGCCGAGGGTCCGGGTTCAATCCCTGGTCGAGGAACTAAGATCCCACAAGCCACGCGGCACGGCCAAAATAAATAAATAAATAAAAATAAATAAAAACAAACAAACAAAAAAAACCAGGCTCTGCTATTACCCTTAAAGAGAGTATCCTGGGGTCCCTGGGCTTTGGAAGGTGGGTAAATAATTGTATGATGTGCAAATAATCTGACAGTGACAAGGATGTCATATGAGAAGGAAGAAATCAGGCTCCACAATGAATGCTGAGTTTCCAAATCAAAGAGAACATTCTGCACGGAAAACTCACTCCATCAACACAAGATTTGTCAGCCCCATGCAGTCGAGAAAAGAGAGCGAGGGCAAGGGAAGCACTGCGCTGGAACAGAGCCTTAGCCCTTTGATCTATGGCTTCAATACTGCTCCTCTGTGGTTCCTAGAGCCCAGAGCTGGGGTGGCAGCTAGAGCACCTGAGGTGCTGGTAGTCGGGCTCTGGTGCTGGCGGCTGTGGCCTCTGTGGAGCTTGGTGGCTCATGTGGCAGCTGCTCTCAGAGCTGGGCCCACAGCAGAAAGAGCCTGGAGACAGAATGGCCTTGGGCACTTGGAGGTCACTTTGGGAAAACCCTTGATGGGGGCTGGCACTGCTGCTGGGTCTGCTGGCAGGACATTTTGGTGGGAATTCAGTCAATGCTGAAAGAGGTATATTTTTATTTTAAATGGAAGGATTGTATTAGATGGCTTTTAGGACTATTCCAGCCCTCATCTTCTGCACTTCCATGAGTCACCTAGGCTAATCTAGTCACTGTGATTCAGCATTTACTTGTGCTCTTTGCTCTCAGCTTCTGGGCGGCCAAAGTGAAATCACCTAATTTTTGTGCCAAGTATTTGACACTCACCATAGATGGTTTGTACTAGTGCCTATAGTTTTGAGTATCTTGTCTCACAACTAAACTATAAGTTCCCCCTGAAACCATAACTGACTATTATTTGTAACCCTTGGTGTCTTTCACACAGCAGATATAATTGCGGAATTTAATTAAGCATAACTCAATAACTAAAAAAATTAAAAGGATTCAGTTGAAATGTTGGTAGATTTAACCAGTTGACTATATAAAAAGTTTAAAGTTTTGCAGGGTAAAGATCACCACAAAACGAAAAGAGTATTGGCAAATTGGGCGACACATTTGCAAAATACGTGGAATAAAGAATAGGCAACTCACAGAACAAAAACCACAAACGGCCAAGAAGTATAGGGAAAGATATTCAGTCTCACTACTCATCAAAGACATGAAAGTTAAAACTATGAGATGATGGCTTTTTGTTTTTGCTTTGTTTTTATCAGATCAGCAAAAATTTTAATGAATCAGAATATATAACGTTAGTGTTGATCTAGAGAAGTGGACATTCTCATACCCTCCTGGTGAAGCCATAAATGATGGTGGTAGAGATAGAGTAAAATGTGATGGGAGATAATGAAGGTCTTAAAAATGCACCTGTTAGGGATTTATCTTAAAAAATAATAATTTGGGGACAAAGAGACATACACAAGAATAGCCATTGCAGAATTGCTTGTAAATTTGAAAACAAACTAATTGTCCATTAGTAGACAAATATATAGATAAATAGTAGTGTTTTTATTCTATAAGCTATCATACAAGTTAAAATTAATGGACTAGAGCTACATGGGTATATTTCTAAAATACACTGTTGATTCCAAAGACCAGGTTGGAGAAGGAAATACAGTACAATATAATGCCATTTGAGTACATTTGGGTGCAATACAAAATACCGTTTGGGTAAATTTTTAAAACACAGAAAACAACACTAGTTTTTCAACTACATATTGTCCATAGAAATGTAGCAAAAATATTTTTTAAAAGCCCAGAAAAGATCCTTGTCAACTTCAAACTTGTGTTTAAGGGAGGGGGGTGAGATTGGAAAGGAATATAAATGAGGCTTCAACTGTTTCTATGATTTTTTTTAAAGAGGTAGATTAAATGAGAAAATGCACAAAAGGCACTTAGCATAGTATCTGGCTTAATAAATAGAAATATCAATTATCTTAATTATTAACACATACTGTGGCTGACTAAGTATAAGCATAGTCTAAGTGGAGGACTTAGACTTCATGGGGGAAGATACAGAGTAAAAAGCAAAGCTCAAGTTTGAGCATGAGTATAAAGGGGAGCAGATGCTGAGAGGCCGCCAGTCAGGAATGGTGTACAACATCCATTGTCTCTCCGAGTCCTCACAGCAACTTTTGACATGATTTCACAGGGCCCATTTCACTGACTGGGAAACTGAAGCTGAACCAGATTACATAATTTGGACATATCATATCTCTGCCAGTGGAATCCCAGGCTGTGAATCCCTGCTGGCTTGATGCAAGTCCCTTCCTTCAGTACATTGGAGCACACGGAATCCAGAAATGAATAAATAAATGAAGTTTCTACACAGATGCTGGAAGGGTTTGCAAAGAAAGGCAGGGTGACTGACATGGGCCTGTCCTACACTCTTACCACATCTGGGGATGGGTTTGCCATGGAATTTCCTGCTTACTTATTCTCAGAAGCCATCCCAGGGCTGGGCACTGGGTCATTAACCTACTAAACAAACTTCCCTGCTGACAAATCTGAAGACTACGTAAATGGGACATGGAGTGGGTAAGAAGTTGACCAGAAGATCCCAGCACCCACAACATAATCAGCGGGATTTCCAGCAAAGTGCTCAGGCCTAGAGGGTCGGGGTTTCCCTGGTTCTTGGCCCTTTGCTGAGGCCATAAAAGAGAACAAATAATAAGGAAATAAGGACTGCCTGGCATAAAAAACAAAGTCAGGGACTTGGGACTTTTTCAGGGACACATGATTTGCAAAAAGTTTTTATTTTTCCTTTTTGTTAAAATTGCCAAGACCTGAAATGTTAAGTGTTGGGAAAGCGGAAGATGGTGCTAGTGTTATTGCAGATAATACAGTTGCTTAGCCAGAAACTGCAAGAGAAACATGTGAAGGACCACTGGAACAGAGCATTTAGAAAGGTGGTGATTATAACATGAATAGCTACATACCAACAAAGCTGAGAGGAAAAGTCGTCTAACGCCAAAAAGAAATTCCCTTAGGGAAGAGATAACCAGATATTAGGATGAGCCCTTGGAAAAATCACCCTCAGGGCATGAGCAGATGGCCTAGGAGTAGGACCAAGGGAGCCTTCAGCGGCCCAGCATCCTAGATAAGCAGGAATTGAGGAGTCTTGGGGCAATGACGCTGGAAAGAGAGAGAAGGATGAAGGGAATAAGAAGGAGCCTGGTAATTTGGCAAGAGTCTAGAATCTGCATAGAAATTAACACTGCCAAAAATTTCTCCAGAGTTGGAACAATCTACAAATTTCCAAGAACATGGATAGCCGGACAATGCCCACTCACCACCCGCCCCCTGCCAAAACTGCAAGTCTTAATCCCTGGAATCAGTGAATGTTAGCTTATATGGGGAAAAAAAGGACTTTGCAGATGTGATTAAGGATCTTCAGATTGGGAGATTATCCTGGAGTATCTAGATGATCCCTAAATATTACTGCATGTATCTTTAGAAGAAGCGGGTGGAGGAAGATCTGACCATAGAAGAGAAGGCCGCATGGCTACAGAGGTAGAGATTGGCATGGTGTGGCCACAAGCCAAGGAATGCCCGAAGACGGTAGAAGAGGAAAGGAAAAAGCTAGAGCCTCCCTCTGATACCTTGATTTCAGTCCAGAGACACTGATTTTGGACCTCTGGCCTCCAGAACTGTGAAAGAATAAATTTCTGTTGTTTTGAGGCACCAAATTTGTGGTAATTTGTTACAGCAGCGATAGGAAACTAACACAATAACTGACCTTCAATTTTGAGAAATTTGCTTTGCTGTTCTGGTAAATAATCCCCACTACACAGTTAAATGGCCATTTCAGCTTTGCTTATAAAAGTAAAAAATTGGAAGGAGCCTAGAATGTCCATAAATGGAAGTTTAGTTAAACAAATTATGATAGTTTGTTGAGTGGAGCACTATGAAACTATTAAAAATGAAATGGCAGTAGTATACTCACTGACATGGCACTGTGTTCTTAATATCCTTACCATTAGTTTAAAAAAAACCAGTTATATACTAATCTTTTTAGATTTAAATTTTGATACATTTGGAATTTATCCTGATATTCAGCATGAGGTACAGATATAAATTCATCTCTTTACACTTGGCTACGATTTTATGATTTGTTCCAATACCATTTATGGAGTAGTACAGGCTTCCTCCACTGATTTCCCACATATTAAATTTCCATATACTGAGGTTTATTTTTGTACTACTTAGTCTGTTCCATTGATCTGTCTGCTTATTCATGATCAATACCACATTGTTGCTATTACTGAGTAGTTATAATAATATAATTTAATATCTCATAGAGCAATCTCCTCCATTGCTCTGTTTTTTTCCAGAATTTTTCTGCTCTTCTTTCTTGATTTAGAATTACCTGAAGTTTTAAAAAGTCCGATGGGTTATTTTTTGTTGTGATCATGTTAAATTTGTAATTAGTGAAAACTGTCATCTTTATGGTATTATCTCCCTATCCAAAAATTGATAAGTCTCCCATTTGTTCGAGTGTGTGTGTGTGCATATGTGTGTGCGTGCACATGTATGGTACATGCTTTTTAGAAGTGATTTTAAAGTTTTCTTCATAGAGTTTTTGTTATCCTTATGAAGTTTATTTCTAAGTATTTTATCTCTTTTGTTACTGTTAAACATGGAATCTTTTTCTGTTATACTTTCTAACTAATTATTGTTTTATATGAAAGCTATTTATTTCTCTATGTTAACTTTGTGCCCTGATATATTACTGAATTTTCTCATTTTCAGCAGTCTTTCAGGCGATGCTCTTGAGTTCTACAGATTTACAATATCTTCTGCAAATAGCTATAGTTGCATTTCCTCCTTTCTAATATTTATAGCTGTAATTTTCCTTCTTATCTGACTCTATCATTTTGTGCCTCCAATACAATGATAAATAGTAGTGCTATCTATATAATATTCCTGACTTTGGTGGGAACCTTTTAGCATTAAACATAATACTGGCTTTTGGACTTGAGATAATGTCAATGAAATATCTGATTGCTATAACCTATGGAGTGTTTCATCAAGAATGGACATGAGATTATGTCAAATGATTTTTTTCGGCATCCATAAAAATAACAGTTTTTCTTAGATTAATATGATGAATTGATTTGCAGATTTATTAATGTTGAACCAACCTTGCATTCCTAGAATAATACCTACTCAGCTATGATACATTATTGTTTTAATGTGCTGTTGAATCATGTTTTATAATATTTAGGATTTTAGAATAAATATTCATAAGAAAGGTTATTGTTTAACTTTTTTGCCACCTTTTTTAGTGTTTTGGTATCAATGTAATGCATTTTGTTGAACAAAATCAGAAGTTGTCCTTCTTTTTTCTATGCTATGGAATCATTTTTTATTTAAAGTTGTGGTACAGTTGCCTGTGAAGCCATCTGGGCCTTGTGCTTTTGTGGGGGATTACTCTTTGACAACTTTCCCTATTTCTTCTGTGGAAACTGATTAGTCTAGATTTTCTTTCTTTCCTGGGGTCAGTTTTGGAGAATTATATTTGCCTGAAAAATTGGCTATTTCATCCAAGTGTAAAAATTATTTGCACAGAGTTGAACAAAAATAGTTTTTTAAAATTCTTTTTATTTCCTCTATTTCTCTTATCTTCCTTTACCATTTCACATTTTTTTCAAAAAATAGGGGAGTCTTCTATTTAACTTCAGAGTAGAAAACGAAAACTTTTCTAACTATGACTTAATGTCCAGAAGTCATAAAAAATAATTCATAAACTCTACCACATAAAAAAATTAGAAACCTCTGCATAGCATAAAGTACTGAAAGAAAAGTCAAAAGCGTGAAACAAACTGGGAAAATATTTGCAACTTACATAATAAAGCAAGCGTTAATATTCTCATAAATGTATGAGACATTTTAAAAGAGCTTTTGTAAGTACATAGGAAAAAGATCAACAAGCCAATGAAAAGTTACCAAATGATATGATCATACAGTTCAAGATAAACATTATGTATGGCTCCTGAACATATGACCAGATGTTCCCTCACTCACATTAAAACACAGCCAACTTATATGTGGAATCTAAAAAAAGGGTACAAATGAACTTATTTACAAAACAGAAGTAGAGTCACAGATGTGGAAAACGAACTTATGGTTACCAGGGGATAAGGGGGGAGGGGAGGGATAAACTGGGAGACTGAGATTGGCATATACACACTACTATATGTAAAATACATAACTGATAAGAACCTACTGTACAGCACAGGGAACTCTACTCAATACTCTGTAATGGCCTATATGGGAAAAGACTCTAAAAAAAGAGTGGATATATGTATATGTATAACTGATTCACTTTGCTGTACACCTGAAACTAACACAACATTGTAAATCAACTATACTCCAATAAAATTTTTTTTTAAAACAACCAAAATATAATTGCTTAACCATATATCGGCAAAATGTAAAAGTTTCATTACATGCTCTTTGTAGTGTGGGCTGGGGGAAGCAGGTGGTCTCATATATTGCAGGTGGAAGTACAATTTTATACAATATCTAAGGAGAGAAATTTGAGACTCTTCCATCAAACAGGAAAATGCTTTGACCCAGAAACTCCACCTGCAGAAACAGTAAGCTACATTTCCAGGACTGACAGCCAAATGCAGCCTCTGACACCATCTCTGCTTACAACAAGTTCCACAAAGTCTCACTGGATGGGAACAGTTTTCACACACTGGAAGACAGAGGCTACAACATACCTGACAAAATCACCCTTGCTGATATTGGCCAGAATATTTCTCACAGCTGGTTCTCTTTCCTTGGGATCTCACGCCTCTCAACATACCCAGCTATCTGATCTCACAGCACAGCACCCCTAAGTCTTCAAACAGTGAGAAACCACTAATGAGATGGGTATTCCCACCACAGATTGCTCTAAGATGTGAGAATGAATTCAAGTCACCCTTCCCTTTTTCTAATTCAGACCCTTCTATTAATCTTATTATGCAGAAGTGAGTATCCCAATTTTTCTAAATGTCGTTTGGCAACCTGCCCTTCGCTTCACATGTATGCCATGTTTCTAGACAAGGCCTTTGTTCAAAAGTGCCCTCCTTCCTTAGACTTACTAAGCTGTACACACTCTCTTCCCTGCCTTTTCATAATTCTATATTCTGAGGGGCAATATGAAAAGTGACATGAACTTTCTTTACCCCGAATGGTCATGATCCTAATACAACATGTTCCATTTCTATCTCATTCTTCATATCCCCCCAAATCAGTGCAGCCCTTCCTCCCCTCTTGCTCTGCTATTGGAATAAGAGAGAACCAGATGCTGGGTCCTGAGCTGACAGGAAAGGCAGCATTCAAAGGGTTAACTCCTTTCCCCCACAAAGTGAAGCATTTTGCTGACCCAGTGTGAGATGGGTTTGGACCAAATTCAATTTAGCTGCAGTCAACAGGAAAGTAGGAAGGAAAATAGGATTTAACAAACAAAGCATTAAAAAAAAAAAAAAAAAAAAAGGCGTCCACAGCAGGAAATAATTATTTGGGCAATTGTTCACTTTGTGAAGGGGCTGGCCTGTACGAATATCCATCAGGATGCGATGCTGTGTCCGGGATTTCTGTGCAGCACCCTGTCTGGTCTAATTAGTTACAAAAGTGGCTCTATGGGTTGAAGAAATTTGCAATTGTGTTGTATTTCGGGGGAACAAACACGTATGTCATTGAAGTGGAGTCTGGCACCAGCTTATGCTGGTGAAACCTCGAGTGGTTGGCCAGAATGGAATCAGTACGAAAGGAAGCTCTGAATGCCAACAGAAGTGGTTTACAAAAATAATTCACTGACCATTCCATCTGCCTCAGATTAAGCACGTTATACGGTTCAGTTCAAGTTAACATTTCTAATATATGGATACACATAAATAAACAAAACCACATATTTTTATCAAATATTTGCATTTGAAAACCTCCGCTAATGCACACAGAACCCAGACTGAGGTCTTTCATCTAACCATACACTTTTCCCCATAGAACATTTACACTAAAAACATGTAATCTGAAGGAGAATTCAGATTGTTCCCTTAGAGAAGAGTAAACCCCTTTTGGAAAGGAAAGTGAAAATAATATTTTCAGAATAAAAATCTTTCAGTCCGTAAAAGGAGTTTTATAGCTTAGCCTCAGGAGAGTCAGCCAAAGGTTCAATTGACAGGCCTTGGGGAACCCAGGCCTAGCAGATTGGTTTATTCACTACCCCAGCAGTGGGTGCTGGAACCAAATCAGTACTCTGTTGATATTGATTTACATCAATTTGCATGTAAAATCCATTTTTACATGTATTTTAAAATCACATCAATTAGAAATCTAAGAAGGTGACATGATATCATAGTTAAACAGCAAAGATGTCAACATGTATTAAATACTTACTAAGTCCTTTTCATGTAATTGCTACAGGTAGGTATTTTATGACTATCCCTATTTTAACAAATGTAGAAACTGAAGCACAGAGTGGTTAAGAAACTTGCCCAAGGTCACAAAGCCAGTAAGTACATGAGGCCTGCATTGGGATCCAGACAGTCTGACTCCAGATCATGCTCTACTCTGCTCCCCCATGTACATAAAAAAGTCAAGGGACTTCCCTGGTGGCGCAGTGGTTAAGAATCCGCCTGCCAATGCAGGGGACACGGGTTCGAGCCCTGGTCCAGGAAGATCCCACATGCCGCGGAACAACTAAGCCCATGCGCCGCAACTACTGAGCCTGCGCTCTAGAGCCCGTGAGCCACAACTACTGAGCCCATGTGCCTAGAGCCCGTGCTCCACAACAAAAGAAGCCACCGCAATGAGAAGCCCAGCGCACCGCAACGAAGAGTAGCCCCCCTTGCTGCAACTAGAGAAAGCCTGCACGCAGCAACAAAGACCCAGTGCAGCCAAAAATTAATTAATTAATTAATTTAAAAAAAAAAAGAAAGTCAAGAGAGGGGCCAAACAGAAACCCGGAGCAGTTTCCTAGAGTAAATCCTAGGAACAGACAGAGTGAGATTCACCTACTCTCCTGCAGGCCTTCGCCTCCCCTTGACACTCCACACCCCACCCAGCACAGGGCTATCACCCTTGTTCCAAAATAAAAGGACCCTCCATCCACTTGTCTTTCACTGCCTGACCCAGCTCCTGGCCTGCCTAGACCGGGTTCCCCCTGATTCTCACCTGTGTTAAGAAGGGTACCATGGGATAACTTGAACTTTCCATCAGGGAAGAAAGCTGGCTGCTTCCCTGGGAACAAATTCCTGGGCCCTGCTAGCAGATAGCTTTGCAGACTGTCAAACTCAAGCCCTGCAAATGAGCATGTTCTGCTGTGTCAATAGGCTTTAGTGCTTCCGTGTTCCTGTAGGGTCACGTGATCCATCGTTCCAGGCTATCTGGTAGGAAGCAGAGAGTGGAACAGCAGGGCAAAGTTCCAGTTCTGAGCAAGATCACCATTTTCCCAGCTCACCTCATTTGAGTCTAGCATAACATTCTTGATTACGGATGATGAAACTAAATCTCAGGGTGTGTAAGTGGCACGCTCGACATCACACAGGCAGGAAAGAGCAAAGCAAGGATTTGAGCTGGACCCTGACTCCAAAGTCCTTGCTCTGTCCCCACGGTATCACTTGGCAGCCCTGCCACCAGCCTCAAAGCCCACTTTGTGTGAATTTGTCAAAGGTGACCTTGCTCAAGACACTTTGCTGCCAACTGCCAGAAAATGGTCATGATCATTAAAGAAAAACCTACGTGATGAATGGCATCCCTGTCAGCGGGAGCCCTGATACTGGAGGACAGGAACCCATGTCCCCCAGCACGCTCTCCGATCGGCCGACAGCGATCCTCCTTCCCTGTAAACCTCCCTACAGGGGCAGAGGCACGTCATGCTTCTGGCCGTGCGGGGCGAGAGTTCACGCAGCTCCCGCAGGCTGAGTGAGACTGTGGAGTTTCCAGCACTCAAGGTAACGGGAAATGTTAAGCAAAGTAGGTGAAAAGCCTTGTCTAACATTTCCATTTACCTACTGTCTGTCTGAATGTGTCATTAATTCAAACCATTTCCAAATGGGGCTTGACGATGAGTGAGAGCGGAAGCCCCCGAGCACCAGGCCGCCCCGCATCCTCGCTGACGCTATCTCTTGCCTGGAGCGATCAATTGAACCCCGGCAAAGGTGCCGTGAATACTGTAGCTAAACTGATTGCTAATGCGCTTGTGTCTGTGCGCGCAGCAGGGACTGGGATTGGGGGCGGCAGCCGAGGCTGCTCTTCTCAGATACACTCCCCTGGCCTGACTTCCCTCCCTCCCCCAGCTACCCTTCTCAAATCCCCCACTTTGAGACCATGCGAAGCCCACTTCAAAGGAAGAAAAGACGGATGAGTGTGGTTTCCTCTGTAGGAAATACCCCCGCAAATCAATTGCTTTGCTAATGCTTTTCGTATAGACAGCAGCGTTCTTACTCACAGCCTCAATAATACTGTAAAAATTCTGTAGCCAGGAGGAAAACCCAGCCCTTTCCAAGAGCAAGAGAAAAGTCTGAAAGCTTAGCAACGTACAACTTTAATATTTTGGTTGATAACATGCCATGGACTCAGAGTATTTTCCATTTCCTCTTTGTCCTTTTCCCAGTGATTTCAAAAACCTTTATTAAATCTATCAACACCTAAATATGGTAAAATTAGGTAACTTTTTTTTCTAAAAAATACACGAGAAAAGTATATGCATCCAAATAAGTCTCATCGTCTTCAAAGTAGATTCCTATATGGGACTTGGACTTATTTCAATGATCCCCTCCCTTCCCCAACACACACACACACACACACACACACACACACACACACACACACACACAGTCACACAGTCAGTTATCTATCTACGTGAGAAATTCTTTTGCAGTTGAGTTTAGCACTTAGCACATCATTTTGAATATCCTTCATGGTTGCATAGCATGATTTGTGGGAAAAGTCCAAGATGTTGAGTGCCATGTCTGATGTCTTAAAAATAAAATCAAGCTGGACCATAGTATTTGAGGGTTAAAATGAGATTGCACCAAAGCAAACAAAAAAAGTTGATTTTCATCACAAAGCTTATAAGGGGGCTCTGCAGGCCACTCCAGGGCAGCAACTGCCAACTTGTTCTGCACCGAGTGAAGCATCACTGGCTAAATAGACTCTGGGAATGTCGGGGAACCTCAAGGAACCTGTTTCCTCACCAGCGAGACAAGGAAATTAAAAGCTGTCCCATCTGCCTCACAAGGCACCCTGAACACCATTTCATGAAGAAGTATTTCTTCAGAAATCATTTATATTCCAAATGAACTTATTTGCAAAGCAGAAATAGAGATAAGGGTGTAGAGAACAAATGTATGGCTATCAAGGGGGAAGGGGAGGTGGGATGAATTGGGAGAGTAGGAATGACATATATACTCTACTATGCATAAAGTAGATAACTAATGAGAACCTACTATATAGCACAGGGAACTCTACCCAATGCTCTGTGGTGACCTAAATGGGAAGGAAATCCAAAAAAAGAGGGGATATATGTATACGTATAGCTTATTCACTTTGCTGTACAGCAGAAACTAACACAACATTGTAAAGCAACTATACTCCAATAAAAATTAATTTAAAAAGAAAAGAAAGAAGTCATCTATATTCTAATCCAATACCCAAAGCACATCAAAGGAGAGCTGCTCCAGTTTGGGGGCAGAGCAGGAGGGCAAAGCCCTGCCTGTTTAACCTCTGGTAGTCAAATCCTCCCCACCTCTCAGCAGTCCCCGGGGCACCTCTGAGACACCCTGCCTGCCCTCTCCACACAGCCCAGTATTCAAACATCTAAGCCAGTTCTAGAAAAGTCTTTGTAAACTATAAAGCCTGGGATAAACATGAGTCTCTTCTCCCCAGTCTGCCCTAACAGCCTCAGGGTCTGTCATCTGTAGACACCAATGGTCACTGCTAAAATAATAATCATTTAAAACATTCATCTACAGGTTCATGGTCCTGGCCCTGACCTCTAGCAACTTCCTGTCCACAAAGGAGTTTCCTGTTCTCTCCAATAATCACTACTGTGGTAGGCAGAATTCTAAGACATCTTCCAAGATTCTCACCCCTGGATATTTAATCCAACACTAACCTAAGCACTCCTGTGAAAGGATTTTTTAAAAATATTTATTTATTTATTTGGCTGCATCGGGTCTTAGTCGTGGCACGTGGGATCTTTCCTCGCAGCACGCGAGCTTCTCTCTAGTTGTGGCGCACCAGAGCGCACAGGCTTAGTTTCTCCACAGCATGTGGGATCTTAGTTCCCCGACCAGGGATTGAACCCATGTCCCCTGCATTGGAAGGTGGATTCTTAACCACTGGACCACCGGGGAAGTTCCATTGCGAAAGGATTTTGCAGAAGAAATTAAGCCAGGCAAAATTAAGAAACTAATCAGCTGACTTTAAAATAGGGAGAATGTCCTGGATTATCCAGGTGAGCCTGATATAATTACAGGGGCCCTGAAAAGCAGAAGAGGAAGGTGGAAGTGAGTCAGAGAGAGATGTGGAGGAAGAGCAAGGCAGAGGACAGAGGAACTGGAAGGACAGATCAGAGAGATTTGAAGCATGAGAAGGACTCAAACCACTATTACTGGCTTTGAAGACAGAGGAAGGGAGCCATGCACGAGCCAAGGAATGCAGGTGGCCTCTAGAAGCTGAGAATGACCGTGGCCAATAGCCAGAAAGGAAACCGGGACCTCAGTCCTGACCCAATGGAAGTGGTATCTGCCAACAATCTCAATGAACCTGGAAGCAGATTCTCCCCGCAGAGCTTCCAGTAAGGAGCACAGCCCTGCCACACCTTGATTTTAGCTTGGTGAGACCTATATCAGACTTCCACAGAACTACTACCTACAGAAATGCAAGATAATAAAAGGGTTGATAGAAATAAATTTGGATTGGAAGTAAATAAATTTTAAGCTGGCTAAATTGGTGGTAATTCATTATGGCAGCAACAGAAACCTACTACAACAACCCACAATGTTTTTCAGAAAACTGCAGCCTTCTAGAGAAACCGAATTATCCTTGGTATCTGAAGACCTTGTTTTGGTCAAGTTCATTTGGCAAACATATGAAAACCCATATACTGGGTGTAAGAGAGGGCATGGGGCAGGCGAGAATGAAGAAGACACTCCCAGCAGCTGGATCGGTTATGGCCTGTTATTTGGAAACAGCCATGGGGAGATGATGTGAATCTAGCAGTGGCGCTCAATTTTGGCTGCTCAATAGAATCGCTTGGGGTGCACCTCAGACCAATTACATCAAAACCTCAGGAAGGTAAGGGTCACTGTATTTTACACCTCCCCAGGTGATTCCAATGAAAGCCAAGTTTGGGAACCACTATGATCCGTGGGCTGGTTAGACATGAGGACAGAAGAAACTTAGACCAGTTGGGGGAAGATTTCATCTGTTGGTAGAACTCACAGGAAATACTTAAGAACAAAAACTCATATTCAGGTGTTGGTAGGTTGTCCTGATGGAGTTTATCTTCATTGTTGACATGGGCTGCTCAACAGAGGAAGGTGCAGACATTATCTGTCTTGAAAACTTTCATATCCCCCAGAACTTAGCAATGTACACAGTTGGTGCTCAACTGTTTATGAATGATCCTATCTTTTCACTGATTCTCAGTTCCACCTAGAGGAATATGGACACGTTGCAAATTTTCCTAACATAATAGTCAAATGCATTAATTAAGGGAACAGACGCTCTGCTCACCTTTGCCAGGAGCAGCCTTTAGAAAGACATAGGAGGTTAGAAGGTTTTTCTCAGAAATGGAGAGGAGAGTAGAGTGGAAAAACTGCCTGTCACAAGACTTTTCTTTAAGTCCAAGGTATGGATACCAACCGGGGTGTGATCCTTGTAGAGAGTTTCTTTCTAGTGAGTAGCAAGCTTTGAGCCATGATGGAATTGACAATTCTACAGCTTGGGTTGATGGCTGGTTTTTCTGAGTTTGTAAATTTCCAGAGAGTGCTTTAGATTCTTCAAATTATTTTGTGCATTCTCAACACTTGGGCTTCAGGGCAAGGTGGAAGGGAGGGAGGTTTGTCTTTCTGGTAACATACTCTGTTGAGTAAGGCCTGTAGGATGCATTCGCTGGCTGAAGTATGAAGCCTTAGATACTAGATGGGTTCCATGTGATCACCTTATAGAATCTTTCCCACATGAATTACATCCTTGGGCCCTCTCTCCTATACCTGAGTTGGCAGGCAGAGCTGGCATTCTCCCTTGCCTGCCTGAGATTTTCCCACACCACAAACATGCAAGGTTTCTCTCCTGTATGGATTCACTTGAGGTCAGTTTATGGCTGAAGCTTCTCCCCACAGTGGCCCTGCGGATCTCACAGTCTCCTGAGCTCACATGCTAATCACATTTTGAGACAATCTGAAAATGTCAGTTATTGTTCCAAGGGTCCTTCTATTTCATATGTGTGAATCTGTTTTTATTTGGCCAATGGCCTAGACAAATACCATTAGCAACTCGAGCACGGGTTGGCACAAAAAACTTTTCCGTAAAATGTTTTTGAACACACAAATATTACTTGTCAGAGGCTTTAAATGCCACTACTCGCTGGCCCAGGAACCGAGAGCTAAAGTTTCTCAGCTGTTGCTATTGCTGCTGCTGTGAGCTGCTCCTTCACAGCCCCCTAAGCAATCCCTTCTAATAGCCAGTAAGCTTGAAGAGAAATGCAGAGCTGGGGGAGCAATGTCTGGGGAGGGTAGACTGAATATAAAAATTGTGCAACTAAAAGGTTTTTACAGTTAATGCAGCTCTTTCCCATACAAAAGGCTACCTTTAAAAGCTGCCATTTCCTTTGCATTAACTAAAAATGGACACATCTGTTGAAAGAAAGGGGGAGGGGAGAAGACAATAGCTATTATGATAGCCAGGCAAAGTGTGTGTGTATGTATGAGGGTATGCGTGAGCATAAGCCGCTAAGGAAAGTGCAAATGGAGGCAAGACTGTTGGAAAGATTGTCGTGGAACTGCTGTCAGTTATTATTTATACAGCATCATAAATGCACGGCCGTCAAAGCCAACAGCCATCTTACTTAACTGCTACCTAAGTGCTGGCAATGCGAGACCTCAGAAGAATGACTCTCCTATTTAATATTTAACCAGATGCTTCCATTTTTGAAAATATGCTTTGCTCCTTATGGAGGAAGGAGGGGAGGCTGACTTGCAACTTCTGTGATGTATGAGCTATTGTTGGGAGTAATAGAAAGCCAGTTTTTGTTCTTCTGACTTCACTGTCGATATCTCCATTATGTTGCCAAACAGAGCATTTTCTACAAGTTTGAATGACCACATGTATTATTATATTCATTAACATCCTGACAAAATAAGCTAAGGCTTAGTTACTCTGATCCTGTAATGCAGATGTGAAAAGCTAAGGCAAAAGGGTATAATGCAATTGGCCCCAAGTTGTGCTAGCCAAGGGAAGGGATGAACCAGAGGCTGACTTTTTTTAGGGTTTGAATTTTGTGGTATAATGGAAAGGCCATGTTACCTAGACTGCTGAAGTCCCCGAGAAATTACCCAGACTACCAAATGGAAACAGGATGGCCAGTTCCACTTAGCACACGGCGATGTGCCAGGTGAAGGCGTCATTTTACCTCCTGCAACTGGCTGACTTTCCACCTCTCTTCCTTGAGTCTTCCTCTCCTTGAGGGCACAGGATGTCTTTCTCAGGTACATCCCTTGCCTCTCTATCATCTCTTATCTTTGTCCCTCATCTCTGGGCCTCCTCTGAGTCCCTGGAGTCTCTCTCAGATATCACAGCCACTGCTAGCCATGGATGGGAATGAATGCTCGTGATTCCATGGACTCATCTGGAAATGGACTCAGATGGCTGTCACTTCAACAATACAGCAGCCAACAGGCACACAGTAAATAGGTGTCTGGAACCTCTGGAGTTCACCTGCTGAGACACCCTTCTCCTTCTTCTGCATCATGAAGAATTTATCCTTGTTTCATCCGAGTGTGTGGTGAGTCTCTGAACGGCTCTGAGCTTCTGCCCACGATGTGGGGATGCATAGAAGAGGTGAGCCCCTGGAAAGGCCCTCTATTATTCCAGTGCTGTTATTGTTACAGCCCAACTGTCAAGCTCTTTCTCCCATGTCTCTCACACATCATTTCCTCCTGTGCCTGTATACTTTAAATGAAAAACGTAAGGACAGTAAGACAGTCTAAGAACAAGAGAGCAATACCCCCAAGAAGGAAGACTGTCTGGTCTTGCTGCTCTTGGTTTACTTTAATCTCACCTTTGGGCCCCTTTAATACATCCCACCCCCCTAAAGGGAGAATAAGAGCAACAGAGGAGGCTTGAACAATGAAGCATTTCTCTACTCCATTGCCCGCCTCCCCCACCCCTCTGCCCCAGACCCCCTAGGGACTCCCATGCCTCATGAAATTTCAGATAATGTTGAAGGAGGGGTGTCAGAATGACTTCACTGGCCCGTACAGACAACATCTGCACTGGCTCCTGAGGGAGATGGGATCGGACACAGAGCAGCCTCTTGTGCTGGGGACAGTATCAGAGGGTCCCATTATCTGCTGAAGGGATGTGAAATTGGAACAACTCCAGCTGAGAAGGCAGGAAGCCACACCATTTACATGAAATATACGGTGTTGTGTCCGCCACAAAGTTGACTGGCTTTGATCTTGGTGAACTTCTGAATTATGTGTGACTAAAGAATTCTTTACAAAGAATTATTTCAGCTTTCTGAGTTAATGAAAAGCCAGCCCATACAATTTATGGAAGCAAGAGACCAAGCATTAGAGGAAGGAAAAAAAAGTCATAAAAAAATCCCCAGGAGCCTTTAATGTGACAGTCCTCATGGTCTGTGTGGATCCCTAACTCCACATTTTTCTGTCAGATTTATTGGGTTTTACTGGAATTCGTTTTTCTCAGCACTGAGGTGTGTGGAGATAATCTTCAGGAGAAAAATGTGTCTGAAGCAAAATGAACCGGATTGATGAGACAAAAATCAAAGGAGTAAGCCCCTAATTATTGGGTAGGATCAACCCTATGTAGGCCACACTGCAAAACCAGCAACACATACGCACCACCACAGTCCCAAGAGGAAGTTACAGGAGGCTCTGATACCCAGGATCAATCGGTTGTAACCGATGTAGCAAAACGCCACAAAATCAACCTGTCTCTTTTATTGTGTGAAACAGTTGTGCTTCCTAACCTACTTCATGGTCAACAATGTATTCTCAGGGGAAGAGAAATATGGAAAGCTAGGGGAAAAGTGACCACTTACAAGCAGAGTGCGTGTCTCTTCTGAAATGGATAGCATCTGCGTGCTTTGGCTGGGAATTGGCTGCAGAGCCATCATCCAGAGAGTAAATCACAGGATATGTACAAAGAGAGAAATTAGAGCAAAAAGGTTAAGACATGAGTCATCTCAGATGTGGGAAACCATTTCTCTCCCAATGCTGGGCATCGTGCACTTTCATTTATCCTTTCCCAAGACTTCTCTTTCAAGAAGAGATTAAAGACAGCAGTGATCTCTGAGAGGTCTTCATTCCTTATTTTTTAAAATTCTTTTTAATAGAGCATGTTCTTATTAGTTATTTATTTTATACATATTAGTGTATACATGTCAATCCCAATTTCTCAATTCATCCCACCACCGACACCCCACCTGGCTTTCCCCCCTTGGTGTCCATACGTTTGTTCTCTACATCTGTGTCTCTATTTCTGCCTTCAAACTGGTTCATCTGTACCATTTTTCTAGATTCCACATATATGCGTTAATATACGATATTTGTTTTTCTCCTTCTGACTTACTTCACTCTGTATGACAGTCTCCAGGTCCATCCACATCTCTACAAATGATCCAATTTCGTTCCTTTTTATGGCTGAGTAATACGCAATTGTATACATGTACCACAACTTCTTTATCCATTTGTCTGTTGATCGGCATTTAGGTTGTTTCCATGACCTGGCTATTGTAAATAGTGCTGCAATGAACACTGGGGTGCATGTGTCTTTTTGCATTATGGTTTTCTCTGGGTATATGCCCAGTAGTGGGATTGCTGGATCATATGGTAATTCTATTTTTAGTTTTTTAAGGAACCTCCATACTGTTCTCCATAGTGGCTATATCAATTTACATACCCACCAACAGTGCAGTAGGGTTCCCTTTTCTCCACACCCTCTCCAGCATTTGTTGTTTGTAGATTTTCTGATGATGCCCATTCTAACCAATGCAAGGTGATAGCTCATTGTAGTTTTAATTTGCATTTCTCTAATAATTAGTGATGTTGAGCAGATTTTCATGTGACTCTTGGACATCTGTATCTCTTCTTTGGAGAAATGTCTATTTAGGTCTTCCGCCCATTTTTGGATTGGGTTGTTTGTTTTTTTAATATTGAGCTCTGCATGAGTTGTTTGTATATTTTGGAGATTAATCCTTTGTCCATTGATTCATTTGCAAATATTTTCTCCCATTCTGAGGGTTGTCTTCTCGTCTTGTTTATGGTTTCTTTTGCTGTACAAAAGCTTTTAAGTTTCATTAGGTCCCCTTGGTTTTTTTTTTGTTTTTATTTCCATTACTCTAGGAGGTGGGTCAAGAAAGATCTTGCTGTGATTTATGTCCAAGAGTGTTCTTTCTATATTTTCCTCTAAGAGTTTTATAGTGTCCGGTCTTACATTCAGGTCTCGAATCCATTTTGAGGTTTTTTTTTTTTGTTTTTTTTTAAAATAAATTTATTTATTTATTTATTTAGTTTTTTTTGGCTGTGTTGGGTCTTCGTTTCTGCGCGAGGGCTCTCTCCAGCCGCGGCGAGCGGGGGCCACTCCTCATCGCGGTGCGCGGGCCTCTCACTATCGCGGCCTCTCTTGTTGCGGAGCACAGGCTCCAGACGCACAGGCTCAGTAGCTGTGGCTCACGGGCCCAGCTGCTCCGCGGCATGTGGGATCCCCCCAGACCAGGGCTCGAACCCGTGTCCCCTGCATTGGCAGGCAGACTCTCAACCACTGAGCCACCAGGGAAGCCCCTTGAGTTTATTTTTGTGTATGGTGTTAGGGAGTGTTCTCATTTCATTCTTTTACATGTAGCTGTCCAGTTTTCCCAGCACCACTTATTGAAGAGACTGTCTTTTCTCCATTGTATATCCTTACCTCCTTTGTCATAGATTAGTTGACCATAGGTGCGTGGGTTTATATCTGTGCTTCCTCTCCTGTTCCATTGATTTATATTTCTGTTTTTGTCTTCATTACTGCAGCTTTGTAGTATAGTCTGAAGTCAGGGAGTCTGATTCCTCCAGCTCTGTTTTTTTCCCTCAAGACTGCTTTGGCTATTCGGGGTCTTTTGTGTCTCCATACACATTTTAAGATTTTTTGTTCTAGTTCTGTAAAAAATGCCATTGGTAATTTGATAGGGATTGCATTGAACCTGTAGATTGCTTTTGATACTATAGTCATTTTCACAATATTGATTCTTCCAATCCAAGAACATGATATATCTCTCTATCCGTTTGTGTCATCTTTAATTTCTTTCATCAGTGTCTTATAGTTTTCTGAGTACAGGTCTTTTACCTCCTTAGGTAGGCTTATTCCTAGGTATTTTATTCTTTTTGTTGCAATGGTGAGTGGGATTGTTTCCTTAATTTCTCTTTCTGATCTTTCATTGTTAGTGTATAGGAATGCAAGAGACTTCTGTGCGTTAATTTTGTATCCTGCAACTTTTCCAAATTCATTCATTAGCTCTAGTAGTTTTCTGGTGGCATCTTTAGGATTCTCCATGTATAGCAGTATCATGTCATGTGCCAACAGTGACAGTTTTACTTCTTCTTTTCCAAATTGGATTCCTTTTATTTCTTTTTCTTCTCTGATTGCCATGGCTAGGACTTCCAGAACTACGTTGAATGATAGTGGCAAGAGTGGACATCCTTGTCTTGTTCCTGATCTTAGAGGAAATGCTTTCAGTTTTTCACCATTTAGAATGATGTTTGCTGTGGGTTTGTCATATATGGCCTTTATTATGTTGAGGTAGTTTCCCTCTATGCCCACTTTCTGGAGAGTTTTTATCGTAAATGGTGTTGAATTTTGTCAAAAGTGTTTTCTGCATCTATTGAGATGATCGTATGGTTTTATTCTTCACTTTGTTAATATGGTGTATCACATTGATTGATTTGCATATATTGAAGAATCCTTGCATCCCTGGGATAAATCCCACTTGATCATAGTGTATGATCCTTTTAATGTGTTGTTAGATTCTGTTTGCTAGTATTTTGTTGAGGATTTTTGCATCTATATTCATCAGTGATATCGGTCTGTAATTTTCTTTTTTTGTAGTATCTTTGTCTGGTTTTGGTATCAGGGTGATGGTGGCCTCGTAGAATGAGTGTGGGAGTTTTCCTTCCTCTGCAATTTTTTGGAAGAGTTTGAGAAGGATTGGTGTTAGCTCTTTTCTAAATGTTTGATAGAATTCACCTGGTCCTGGACTTTTGTTTGCTGGAAGATTTTTAATCACAGTTTCAATTTCATTACTTGTGATTCATCTGTTCATATTTTCTATTTCTTCCTGGTTCAGTCTTGGAACATTATACCTTTCTAAGAATTTGTCCATTTCTACCAGGTTGTCCATTTTATTGGCATAGAGTTGCTTGTAGTAGTCTCTTTGGATGCTTTGTATTTCTGCGGTGTCCGTTGTAACTTCTCCTTTTTCATTTCTAATTTTATTGATTTGAGTCCTCTCCCTCTTTTCCTTGATGAGTCTGGCTAAAGGTTTATCAATTTTGTTTATCTTCTCAAAGAACCAGCTTTTAGTTTTATTGCTCTTTGCTATTGTTTTCTTTCTTTCTATTTCATTTATTTCTGCTCTGATCTTTATGATTTCTTTCCATCTGCTAACTTTGGGTTTTGTTTGTTCTTCTTTCTCTAGTTCATTTAGGTGTAAGGTTAGATTGTTTATTTTAGATTTTTCTTGTTTCTTGACATAGGATTGTTTTGTTACAAACTTCCCTCTTAGAACTGCTTTTGCTGCATCCCATAAGTTCTGGATTGTCGTGATTTCGTTGTCATTTATCTCTAGGTATTTTTTTATTTCCTCTTTGATTTCTTCAATGATCTCTTGGTTATTTAGTAACATATTGTTTAGCCTCATGTGTTTGTGTTTTTTACGTTTTTTTCCCTGTAATTGATTTCCAATCTCATAACGTTGTGGTCAGAAAAGATGCTTGATACGATTTCAATTTTCTTAAATTTACTGAGGCTTGATTTCTGACCCAAGATGTGATCTATCCTGGAGAATGTTCCATGTGCACTGGAGACGAAAGTGTAATCTTCTGTTTTTGGATGGAATGTCCTATAAATATCAATTAAATCTATCTGTTCTATTGTGTCATTTAAAGCTTGTGTTTCCTTATTAATTTTCTGTCTGGATGATCTGTCCATTTATGTAAGTGAGGTGTTAAAGTCTCCCACTTTCTTTGTGTTACTGTCGATTTCCTCTGTTATAGCTGTTAGCATTTGCCTTGTGTATTGAGGTGCTCCTATGTTGGGTGCATATATATTTATAATTGTTATATTTTCTTCTTGGATTGATCCCTTGATCATTATGTAGTGTCCTTCCTTATCTCTTGTACCATTCTTTATTTTAAAGTCTATTTTATCTGATATGAGTATTGCTACTCCAGCTTTCTTTTGATTTCCATTTGCATGGAATATCTTTTTTCCATCCCCTCATTTTCAGTCTGTATGTGTCCCTAGGTCAGAAGTGGATCTCTTGTAGAGAGCATGTAGATGGGTCTTGTTTTTGTATCCAATCATCCAGTCTGTGTCTTTTGGTTGGAGCATTTAATCCATTCACATTTAAGGTGATTATTGATATGTATCTTCCTATTACCATTTTCTTAATTGTTTTGGGTTTGTTTTTGTAGGTCCTTTTCTTCTCTTGTGTTTCCCACTTAGAGAAATTCCTTTAGCATTTGTTGTAGAGCTGGTTGGTGGTGCTGAATTCTCTTAACTTTTGCTTGTCTGTAAAGCTTTTGATTTCTCCATCGAATCTGAATGAGATCCTTGCTGGGTAGAGTATTCTTGGTTGTAGGTTCTTCCCTTTCATCACTTTAAATATATCATGCCACTCCCTTCTGACTTGCAGAGTTTCTGCTGAGAAATCAGCTGTTAACCTAATGGGAGTTCCCTTGTATGTTATTTGTCGTTTTTCCCTTGTTGCTTTTAATAATTTTTCTTTGTCTTTAATTTTTGTCAGTTTGATTGCTATGTGTCTTGGTGAGTTTCTCCTTGGGTTTATCCTGCCTGGGACTCTCTGTGTTTCCTGGACTTGGATGGCTATTTCCTTTCCCGTGTTAGGGAAATTTTCGACTATAATCTCTTCAAATATTTTCTCAGGTCCTCTCTCTCTCTCTTCTCCTTCTGGGACCCCTAAAATGCGAATGTTGGTGCATTTAATGTTGTCCCAGAGGTGTCTTAGGTTGTCTTCATTTCTTTTCATTCTTTTTTCTTTATTCTGTTCTGCAGCAGTAATTTCCACCATTTTGTCTTCCAGGTCACTTATTCATTCTCCTGCCTCAGTTATTCTGCTATTGAGTCCTTCTGGTGTATTTTTCATTTCAGTTATTGTATTGTTCATCTCTGTTTGTTTGTTTTTTAATTCTTCTAGGTCTTTGTTAAACATTTCTTGCATCTTCTCGATCTTTGCCTCCATTCTTTTTCCGAGGTCCTGGATCATCTTCACTATCTTTATTCTGAATTCTTTTTCTGGAAGGTTGCCTATCTCCACTTCATTTAGTTGTTTTTCTGGGGTTTTATCTTGTTCCTTCATCTGGTACATAGCCCTCTGCCTTTCATTTTGTCTATCTTTCTGTGAATGTGGTTTTCCTTCCACAGGCTGCAGGATTGTAGTTCTTCTGCTTTCTCGGTCTTCATTCTTTATGCTGTGGTAATGATAAATCTAATCCCTTTTGCTAGTTATCTTTCTCAATATAAAAATGTTTTCTCTGTAAGCCATCCTCTGGATGATGAGAGGGTAGTGCTTGGGATAATTTCTCTACTATAGGGAGGCAGCCTAGTGCAGAGGTTAAAGGCTTGGTCCCAGCCCTATGCTTCTTCCTGTCCAAGCTCTCTCCCTTCTTAGCTGAGACTTTGCACTTACTCTCTAAGCCTCAGTTTTCTCATGGGAGTAATGATGGTGTCTCCCTCCTCGGGTTTTTATAAGGACCAGATGAGATAATAACCACTTTCTGGTACACAGGAAACCCTCAGTAAATATTGAATAGCATCCTAAAACTAGATGCCTTGAAAAATAGATTATAGGTTAGGTCCTTTGTACTTAATTTTAAGAAGCTTTCATATTTGAGAAAAAAACATGCTATTTAAAAAACAGAACTGGAATGTAAATAACATCCACTTGTTATTCTAATACAGCTTTCAATCTAACAAATTCCCAATAACTATTTTTTAGGGTGTACCTATGTGTAGGCATCATTCCTGATGATTTGATGTACATTATCTAATTTTAATTTGCAGAATAAACATATGCAGGAGATCACTATCTTATAGTCTTGAACAATGTTCAGTGAGGTTATACGATCAGTTCAGTTTCAGAGGTAGGAAGTCAGAGCTTGCATTTAAACACAGATTTTCTTATTCCAAGTCCAATAGTCTTTCTAGACACCATATTTCTTTCCTACTTGTTTCCTACTCAGTCACGTTCAAAATTCAAATTATTGTACGCATAGACTTTATTAATACTAACAGCATATCACATTGTAAAATTAAAAGTGTGATCATATTATAATCTGTCCCTTAGACAAATACACATGCCTTCTGCAAATCAGGGAAAGTAAACTATGTGCCTCTTGGACAACTAGTAACAATTAGGCATGGGATTAAAGAACATTGATCATTAAGGGTTCAAATTTAGAGGAAAACTAAAAAATAAGTCAGGAAGTTGCAATGAAGATTATAGAGTGCTACAAATCTTTAAGAAAATAAAGTGAAGATTTTAAGGTGGTTGATTTTGTTTTTTGTTTTTTGTTTTTGTCATTTGAAAAGGAAATCCACAGAAATACCTTCTCTCTTTAAAAATATTCCACCAATACCTTGTGAATTCTTTCACCACTGGTTAAAATAAGTATTATTAAATTGCCCTGAGGGCCGTTTCTTTCTCCTTTTCTTCCCTGTCCAACATTCCACAAAATAAAAGAAAGCTAATCTGTGAGTTCTTACCCTCCTCCAATACCATTTTTAAAAGACAAAAGGTCCTCATGCTGGGCAATACTTAATTCACAACCCACGCTTGGCACCTCTGAGAAAAATACTCAAGTTCCCTCCTGGCAGCCCAGAGGAAAGTGAGCAGCTCTGATAGGCTGAGGCAATATGGGTCAATAGACCCATATTCCCTCTACTTGAAGCCATGATGTCAGAGTTTGGTGGGCATCTTGGTTGACTAGAGCTGCCATAACAGACTACCACAGACTGGGTGGCTTAACCAACAGAAATGTGTTGTCTCACAGTTCTGGAAGCTAGAAGTCCAAAATCAGGATTGTGGTAAGGTTGATTTCTTCCAATGGCTGTGAGGGAAGGATGTGCTCAAGACCTCTCTCCTTGGTTTGTAGATGGCTATCTCCTCCCTGTGTCTGTTCACATCACCTTCCCTCTATGAGTGTTTGTGTCCAAATATCACCTTTTTATAAGGCTAGTAGTCACATTGGATCAGGAACCCACTCTACTCCAGGACGACCTCATCTTAATTACATCTGCTCTAAATTTTGCCTGGGAAATATTGACACTAGTCACTGAAAGGATGAGTTGAGTATTAGCCAAATAACATCATGCCCATTAATGTACTTTCTAAGAGCCATTATACAAACGCAGATGGTATTGTTTCCATAATCTCCTTACAAATTATTTCCCCTGAGCAAATAGACTCTCAACCAGTATAGTCATGAGCTCTAAAATGGCACTCAACACTTGAGATTCCTAACTTGTTTTAGTGTGTATCTAACACTCTGAACTAAAAGGAGGAAGAAGCAGGATTGGGGTGGGAAACCAGTAAAATAATATCCAGACCCATTATTATGTCTGACTCACAATCCATCACTTAGTAAGACAGACAAATGTTTCTCACTAGGAAGTAAGGTTTGGGGCTTATTCTATGTAATTCATTTACATTTCAGAGTATCAGAGTCAGCTTCAGTGTGGTCTTCTCTGGATACTTTTCCTGGAAACCTCCCTCTGTGCCTCACTACCAAGATGAATTATCTGCCTTCCCCTGGCCTCCCCAGCATCCTGTGTTACTTCAGCATGGTTATTGCTGGGTTACTGACGTGTCTCCTTCAAGTGACTGTGAAATCCTTGAGGAAAGAGACCATGATTAATCCCTATAACCACAGTACAAGGAAGAGTATGGTAAACATTTGCTAAATGAAGGGAGTTCAGTAAGTGTTTGCTGAATTAAAATTGGACAAACATGGACCATCTTAACTCAAGAGTCTCTGAACACCTGACTGTCCCTACTGAATAGAGAGGGATGGCCATTCCTCACTTTTTCTGAAGACAGCACAGAGGAAACAAGCAGAAAGGATCTGGAACTGCACTGAGAATGCTGCTCACCCTGGGATTGGTGGTGGCTATTTACACCAGTCCCTTGCTGGGATGTGCATAAGTGACATCACAGACCACAAACCACAGCTGACTCCCTTGTGAAGATGGAAAGATTATTTTAAATAATTTTGAGTCTGTTTTAATCAAAAGTATTAGGATTTAGTCTTTGTCCTACTTTATCTTGAGCTATCTTTGCTGAATCTCTGGCCAAAGCTGATAGTAAATATATATATATATATATATATCTTTTTGCAACAGTTTACCTTTCATGAGAATTTCACTGTGGCATTTACCCCTATTTTATTTGGGCACATTTGGTTTCTCCCCAAAGGACTATATCAACTGGCATTCGAAAACCTTAGAAATGTGTTTACACTAAAACACTCTTGAAATCGAATCTTCAAGATGACCCAAATCTAAAGGGATTGTTATTTTTTTAATGCAACTCTGTTTCCTCTAAATTTGCTTTTGTGAAACTGAATTCTCTCACAAGGTGGAGGCAACAAGCAAACTTGAGTTAACTCCTTATCAACTATAAATGATGCCAAAAGGGGGAAAGTTGACTTCATTTGGGTTCCCATCTCTGAACTAGCTCAGCATGTGGCCAAACTTTTGGCAGCCCCAAGCTAACTGCCTTCCAAAATGCTGTCTTCAAATGTCTTCTTGAGCTACCTTTGCATTCAAATTCAAGCACTCAATGGAAAGAAGTTCAGAGAGGTGTTCCGGGATCCCAGGACAATGTGCTCTGGCTGAGTCCAAGTTAGTCTTAGTTTGACAACATTCTTTAGGACGTGAAAGAAAACAAAACTTACTTTCTTGTTCGATGGCATTTTCATTAGAACTCCAAGCACTTAAGAAAAAAAAGATTCCCTTCACCTCTCATCTACCTGGTTCTATATGTGCCTTGTTCTGGGGCTATGCTATCTAGCCTTCACCTTGGGAGAAGAAAAGACAGCTCTTATTATTTATAAGATATTTTATAACACACTAGTCCACTGCAGTACAGATAAACCCTTCTCTTGCTCCATGGAAGACAGTGTCAAGAGTAGATGTGCAACCAGAAGATGGGGAGCTGAACCACTTCACACCACCCGCTCCTCCCCACCCTCCCACTGAACCCTGATCACCTATCCAAAGTCTTACTAACACTGTTGTGAGCTCTACAAACCATCTTACTGAGCCAGGCTCTGACCATGGAGGAGATGAGCTACTCTTTTATTTCCACTTTCTGAAGAAACTATAATAGTTTATGTTTGAGGGGGAGGTATATATTGGTGAGAACGCAATATGAAGCATGCCTCCTCCATAGGCCATGTGGAAGATGACTCATGTTTCCTTACACATTTAAATCTGGAGATGGAGGAACGTCAGAAGAACTTCCCTTACGACTCTGAAGAGCCAGCACATGGGATAAAGTTATGGCTACATTAAGCCAATGCCAGGTAATGGATAAAAACTGCAAAATCTTTCAGTGGCTTTCCTTGTCTGCTGGATAGTTAAACCTCACCCTATTTTTCAGCATTCTACAGTCCTATCCATCACAACCTTACCCTTTCCTCCCACACCACTCCATTCCACTAAGCTTTGTGCTGTCAATTTCCTCCTTCCTCACATGGTTGGTCCACTTCTCAACTCGTGCTTTCCCTCAGTTTTGCTGTTAATCATCGTAGTTTGCCCTCTCCATCACTTCCTTTGAACATCAGGTGAATTATGTGTCACAGTCTTGTCATAGCCACCTCTTCAAACTCTGTTTTATATCTCTCTCTTTTTTAAACCTCTCTCATACGGAAAAGATAGACTTATATTCCTTTTTTCTTTTTTAACATTGGATGTTGAATCAAGAGACCTTGTCACAACCATTCTCAATTCCTTTGAAACATTACATCTGAAGCCAGTTGTGTTGAATGTATTCATAGGTTTCCTCCTCTAACATTTTTCCCTTCCAATTCCCAGCTTCGAATTTCTCCCAAATAAGTACTCTGTTGGTGGGCTTTTTTATCTGTCCAAACGTTTCATAGTTAGTGTAAGCAACGGAAAATGTATTGGGTCTAATGAAATTGTGTTGAATGTCAGTAAGTGGCATTATCAGCTCTCCTCAGCCTCCTGGGCTGTGGGCAGTGATCAGAGAGGTCATCAGAGAATCCAGAAGGGAGAGGCTGTGTGAGGAACCATGGTCTGCTCACTCAGCTCTAAATTCAGTGTAGACCAACCTCTGAAGGGGGCTGGAAATCACACAGGGAAAAAAGACAAACTATCTTCAGAAACTGAGCTGGTGTAAATTTATATAGAACCTTCTAAATCCACAAATTTAAAAATGACCCAGTTCCTATAATGAACTCATTATTAAGTACTGATACCTCCACCTATTATGCAAGACAAAAGCATCTAAAACTATCCTGGCCCTTGAGAGGGCAGGGAACATGTCTTATCCATCTTTGCATCCCTAGCACATAGAAGAGACTAGACATATGTCCACAAAAAGAAACTGACTGAATGAAGATATGTATCTGTGGTTGCAAATAATAGGGCCTTTAATCCTTGGTTTTAGGATAAACTCGATCTTTATCAATTTTCTATTAATTTCAAGAACTAGGGCAGAACTCCAGGTATAAGTTTCCTATTGCTGCTGTAACAAATTACCAGAAACTAGGTGGCTTTAAACAATTCAATGTATTATCTTACAGTTCTGGAGATCAGAAATACAAAATCAGTTTCACTGGGCTAAGATCAAGGTGTCAGCAGGGCTACGTTCCTTCTGGAAGTTCTAGGGGAGAATCCGTTCCCTTGCCTTTTCTAGCTTGTAGAGGCTGCTCATGTGTTCATGACCTCTTTCTCCTTCTCCAAAGCACACCACTCCAACCTCAGTTTCCCACCTTCTATCTCTCCCTCTTTTAAGGACTCTTAATGCCTACATTTACTCCAGCATTCAGCACATAGGAAGTACCTAAAAAAATCTGTTGAATGAAAGACAAATATATAAATGCCTTCCTTCACTCAGTAGAAATGTTAAGAAGTTAAATGTACATCAAAGTGCTTAGGAATTCTTCTTATTCATAATCCTCTGTTAAACGAACTGGGTAGGAATGCTACTTAAATCAATCTGTGGAGAGTTATTTTATAAAGCAAAGAATTCTAGTCTACTGCAAAAAAAAAAAAATCACCTCCAGATCAGCTGCTATTGCAAGTTTAGATTTCTATACATATATTTGAGAATCATGTCCTATTCTAATAAAATGAATTTGAGGAGATACTTTCATATTGCATTTTTACATCTATTTTTAAATTTATTTGTGGATGTTTGGGGTAAAATAAAATCTAAAATCAACTACCAGAATATTTATAAATAAAGTTCGCCACACTTAAAATGGGGAACTGGGACCAGCACACTATGTAATGTCTCCTATGGATGTAAACTAGCAAATGAATAATAGTTAAAATTATACATAAGCATTTAATGAGAATTAAAACACTGTGCTCAAGTCTTTGCATTCAAAACATAGTAATAAATCAAGAATCTCTTAGGAATTTTTTATCACATGAGGAAAACTCTCTCTCAACTTTTAAGGAGTTTTGTAATCTTATTAAAAGAAACATAAATGCTGACCCCCTCAGTCATGTTTAGGAAAAGTAATTCCATATGTTGATTAAATTAGAAAAGGTAATTATGTCAGAGGCCAAACATGCAGAAAATAAAGACAAACTCTAAGGTAAAGCCACCTCATGATTACCCCTTTCACCTTGAGATTAATCTTTGACCATGAGAGGAGATTCTGGAGCAGGCAAGGTAGGTGACTTAGGTGGCTAAGAAGGGATTCAAATTTTGGATCTGCCATATAAAGAAAATTAAAACAACAGTGGGGAACTGCAACAAAATCCTTTTTATCATTGCCCTGGCATCCCCCTAATGCCAGCTATTAAACCTCCAGCTCTCCTGGGCATTATGGCCCATGTTCCTGTTTCCACTTTTCTACCTTTAACTTCTGAGGAGTGTTTGGCAAGAGAAAAACAATTTAACGACCCGGGGTCTTTCGTCTAGATTTGCTACAAGAAGAGTTTAGTTACAGGCTGACTTTGGGAGTATTCTGGATTTCTTTCGGCCTCTTGAGATTTACCAAGCATCTTTCAGTGAAAAATCAGCAGGCTGAGTCCAAAGCATGTCGCAAGAGTATTACATTACTATCTCATTGCTTACTGAGCGAGATTCAGCATAATCTTTCTCAATATAAAGCTTGTCTTTCTGACATATTTTGTAAGGAAGAGGTTTAACAGGAACAAAAGAAGGAACACCTTGAAAAATCAGCTTCACCAATCCCTCGACTCTAGAATACCTCACTCAGGCTGGCAGCCACGTGCACCACACACAGCAGCCGTGATACCTAATTATGCTGCCACTAGAGGAACTATTTGTACTTGTCAATCACAGGACTACACTGGCAGAAAACCGCTGCAGGCCAACCTATTCACAAATATGCCGTCTCCTGACCAAAAACATGCACTGTGATGTAATCTTCTTAGAGTGTCTATTGTTTGAGACTTGCAAAGAATGTTAGGTTTTATGTGTGGTGGGTTTGTGGAAGGACTAGCTTATAGAGCTAGAAACACATCTGAGGAGATTTTTTTTCCCTAATGCTGAAGACCAGCCTGGTTAACCCTTCACTATCTACCTCTCTCACTAGATTTCAGGCCCCAGCTCTGTCTGTCCTTTTTAACATTAAAATCTTTTAGTTAATTTTCTTGTCAAGTATATGTTTTTTCCTATACAGCATGTGTATAAATAATGTCCAAAACATAAAGCAGTCAGGAAAACATATGTGAAAACATGTAATTATAAACACCCACTTCTCAGGCCAGATTCCAGGCCCCGAAATTCAATAGCATCTCAGGAGGCAACTTCAGAGCTGTGGTCACACACTTTTCTGACATGTAAACTTAGCTATCCCATCCTGGGAGATTTCTAGATTCAAACCAATCAGCATGATGAACTGGGTCTAGCTTTAGAAGTTCAGGGTCATTACACTTACTTTCCTCTGCACCACCTGCCCCAGAAATCACCCTTTTCTAAAACTGAATTTTAATGCATGTTGCCTCATCAACAAGAAGCACAAACCATGCCTGATACAAGCATCCCCTGAATCTACTAGTACATCCACTCCATGAGGGCAAGAACCATGTCTTTGTGGAAACATATTCGACACTAAACTCAGTAACTGGCAAATGTTAGGTCTGCACTAGTAGTTAATAAATGAATACGTCCTACTAACTTAAGTCAACCTTGAAAGGTTTCTCAGGGTTTCAATATCTAAGAGTTTATACATGAGAGAGTCACAGGTCCCACAAGCTTTTTAATGTGAATCTGGCAGTATCATTCAATTATTGCGACTCTAGCTAGATTTCCCTTTCTTTAAGGAAGGACCTAGACTTTGTGTGTCTTTTTTAATGCCTCCAGGACCTAGTACTAGCTGCAGCTAATTCTGGTGTTGGCTAGAAGGCAATATTTCACCTCCAAAGGTTATGATCAATGAATAAATTATGAATTTTGTTACATTTATCTTAGGTTGAGACATTTATCTCTGCACAGAAAGTTGAGTAGAAAGAAATGAAATGTTGAAAACAAGATTAATGAGAGCAAATAAAGAATTCAGAATTGTTTTTAACTCTTCACTTAGCAAATGGGTTGTTGCTTCTCTGTTTTACCCCAAAGTAATAAAATAGCATTTCCCTAAAACATGCAGTAAAATATGCTTTTGGGTCATTTCTATTGCTGCTTCTTTCCTTTAGTCTCAACTGGTAAATTCTTTGCTACAAGAAAAAAAGGACCACTCTTAGTCATTTTCATAACCTTGTGTTTGACAGCTGATTTAAAGCATTAATGGATAAAGGTAGAAATAATGACAATTGCAACTCTTATTTGAATAATCTGAAAAGATTTTCATGTTCACTCTTGTCTTAGAAAAAGAACCATAGAGTTTACTACTTCTAAAAGAAATGGAGCAGATGACTTTCTTTTCTAATTCATCCAGAAATCTTTCCCTCCTTAGATTTACCACTTGAAATTCAAGTAACCAGTACAATTCTGTCACTATTAACACATCTACACCACGATGACACTGTCTTTTAAGAGAAGGCAGAGCTTAGATCTTCCCAACACTGTCCTATTCTCCAGGGACGTCAGCTCTGGGAGAGACCCTTATTCTCTCTGCGTGGCCTTCCCTAACAATCCAGGAATTGGTCACTATTGATTAATGTATAATATATATAAGACATAAGAATATATCTAATGATATATCTAAATGATAGCATTTATCACACTGTATTTTGTGTATTTCTTCCATGCTTACCCCATGACCACCACCCAAAGTGGATTGAGTACTCATCAAAGAACAGGTTAAGTCTCACTCATGGTTTTTATTCCCAGTATGTAATAGACAACCAGAATAATAATAATAGGCCCTTGACAGATATCTGATGAAAAAAATGAGCAAATGAATAAAACTAAAAAGGGAGTCAACTAATGCTAAAAGTTTTTCTGAAACTCTTTTAAAACTACCTTCAGAACCATTTTTGCAAGGCATCCAAGAAAATGATTCTTACTACTTTACAGTGTCACCTCATGTATAAATTAACATGATATTTCATGCTTTATTTACATGACATGGTTGCGAGGTTTACGCAATGGAATTCATCCTTAAAAGGATGAAATTAATTGAGAGTATCCAATAGATCATGCTTCGATCTGAAGGCAGCGCTGGCACCAGAATCCACTTTCCCAAGAGACTAACCATGATAGAGGCCATATTTATCTCTATTATTTTTATCATCATTTTACAGCTACACTTCATGGGAGAAAATGTTTACCACTATCCTGAAATAAACTAAGCTCAGCAATGACCAAGTCATGCTATGCTCCCCAGGGAAAATATAAGCAAAGCCAGAAGCACTAATAGAGCAACTTATATACTGTCCATGTCAACTCGTCTCTGATTCTAAGAAAGAAGATCGAGAACTTATAGGTGATTCATCCATCCCCTTTTGTGAACAATCTAATTAGAAAAACCTATGTTAACCTCAACAGCAGAGTTTTAATATTGAGCTAGAATTCTGAATGTGTCTCAAATGAGGGAGTCAGTCTCAATTCCATTGCAGCCCTTGGCAGGAATACCTTTTTAGGGAATTCAGGAATAGGCAAATCTAGCTCACTGTTAAGAAAAGTCCCCTTTGTGGTACAAGTCTGAGCACAAGGATTTTCATAGAACATGACAGCTGTTTTCTTAGAGAGCTATACAGAGAGTTCATAGAGAAGTACAGCAGAGGGCAACCTAATAGGCCACATTAGTGTATATTTTGTGTATATAATGTATACATGCATATTAGATTATACTCTAATCTAATATACTAATGGCAGAGGTCAAACTGAACTGCTAAGAGGAAGAAATTGGCTTCCTAATGAAACCTATATAAAATCAGCCATAGATGACAAAGCACAAGCTCACCAACACACACACCACAAACACACACTGATGTACAAGTGTGTACACATCCTGCAGTGGCTATACCTGACTCATATGGCAGGTATCTCTATGTCTTGACTCCAAGATTTGAGAACCCCTTTAATTCTTTTTTTTTTTTTTTTTTTCCCTTTAATTCTTAATAAGACCACATTTAGGGGTTGAAGAGAGGGAGGTGACTAACATTTCTGGAGGGTCGGAGTCTTTGTGAAGCAATTCAACACTGAATCATTTTCCCTTTTCCATATGATGTTGATTCTCATCTGTAATCCTTGCTTATGCTGTCTCCATAACATGGAATATTCTTCTACTTCCTGTTCAGCTGGGTAACTCTTACTCTTCTCTTAAGATCTGCCTCTCAAGTCTCAGGTACCACCCTCTCGAGAGCAATCCCTGACATGCTCCCAACCCCCAGGGCGGGGTGAGTTGCTCACCATCTGTCCTTCCACAATGCATCCCTCTATCCCAGCACTTCCATTCTCTACCCTAATAAGCATTCCTGTGCTTCCCTCCCCTGTTAAACTGTTATCAAGGATTTTTGGATTATTTGTCTTTGCCTCACCAAGCATAATGCTTGGCACTTAAAAGGAGTTTCAGAAATATTTGTTAGGTAAATAAATGAACTAACTTCTTAATTCATTTAATATTTTCAATAACTCTGGTATTAGTTTCCCCAGCTTGTGGGAGAAGAGACTGAATTTGTACAATTGTTTAACTTATTCAAGTTCACATAGTTCATAAGGAACCAGCAAGATTCACACTCTGAAATAATGAGAAAGCCAATTATTTTTGCTTTGAACCAGATGAAGAGATTGGAAGCAAAGATGAAGAGCATTAAATTTTTTTAATTTATCACAAGCATCAGGGGGCACTAACCTTAAAGAGAGGGACCCACACAGTGAAGTGCCCATTGACCAGGAGGCCCTTGTTTACCTCATCACCAACCCTCCTCCCAGAAATACTTTGTATCTTTGGCTAACTTGATGCTGATGGTCTAAGGCAACTAAACACAGAATCAAAAGTTGGAAATTCCATGAAAACCAAACTTAATTATTGTAAAAGGAAGAAAGAGGGTTTGTGTAGCTTCTTTAGCATCCAAGTATTAATTTGTACCTGGAGCAACAATGTTCCATTTCTACTATATTCTGATGTGAAAGTTAACACCAGAGTCTTCACATTTTAAGATGATACAGTAAAAGGACATTCCTACCTCCTTATCCTCTGAAAAATTCTCTCCAAACAGTAAACAGAATGAGAAACAGAAACACAAATTCTGTCTTTAGTAGTATTAGGGGACATCTATCACCTTATACTGCAATACATAAACAGAAAAAGAGGATGGACCCAACAGAGTGCTAGAGGGTCAGAATAAGTGCCTTTGGATGGCACTCTTGATGAGAAGCAAGCTGAGTCACAGTGAAACCCTGGAAATGTTCAGACATTGGAAACACCATGAAGGCAGCAGGGAGGAGGATGGCTGAAAATGGGGTTATTTAAAGTCTTTATTAGAGTCATTTATAATTCCAGGTTCCATCCTTATCTACTGAAACCCTTTCCCCACCAGAGATAGACAATATGGTCTCTGGAGAAATTGAATTAAGAGAGGCTCCTGAAACAAGGATAACAGACTAAAAAGAAAAATGAAGTGAAAGACCAAACACTGAACAAAGATACCCCCAGGCTCCCTTTCCCACACAGCTCTGAACACCAGTAGTCAAGCTTAAAACATTTAGGCAGGAAGTTGAAGGATTCTTCTGAGGTACTGTCCCATTGAAAAAAATCTGTAGATACTGACATTTGAATCTGAGGCCTGTTAGTCACTAGACCACAATACAGTGAGGTATCACACACAGACACTTCCAATCAGCTTTTTAGTAACCCATTTTTTACCTATGAAAAGACAGCCAAGGATTACTAGACACTTGAGGAAAGCTTCCAAGATGAACAAGGGAAACTAAAACAAATAAACAAAAGGGAAGTCAGAGATTACAGATACACTGCAGGAAGCAGTAGACCATTTCAAAGAAACCATGAAACAAGAACAGGTTGCTATATAAGGGGAATAATCAAAGAAGAAAAAAGTTCTTGGATATTAAAAGTATAATAGCTAAATCTTTTCAGTCAGCAAAAAGTAAAAATGTCAAGTCAAACAAATCTCCCCAAAGTAGAACAAAAAAATCAGAAGTATATATAATAGAAAAAATAAGAGAGAGAAAGAGAATTTGTTCAGAGACACTAGAGAACATGGCAGAAAAAATTATCAAAGAAACAATATAAGAAAATTTTCCCAGACTCTAAATTTGAAGGGCCCACTGAGTGCCCAGCACACACACACACACAAAAAGGCCCCACCAAGGCATATTATCATGAATCTACCAGAACACTAACAATAAAGAGATCTTAAAATCTTCCAGAGAAGAACAAAAGTTATATACAAAGGACTGGAAAACAGAATGACATCAGATTTCTCATAACAATATTAGAGGCAATATTAGGCATGAAAAATGCTGAGTGAAAAAGAAATTCGAGAATTTTATATCTTGCCAAATCATAAATCAAGCACAATAATAAAATAAAGATACTTTAAGACATGCAAAGTCTCAAAGGAACCCATGAACTTTTTTCTTGAGATGTTACCAAAGGATACATTTCACCAAAATAAGGGAGTAAGCTTAAAAAAGAGGGAGAAGTGGGATCTGGAAATCAAATGATACAACAGACAGGAGCATGACAGAGGGAATTCTCAGGATAACAACTGGGCAGCTGGCCCAAAGATAGTCTTCTTTGGAGCAGGAAGTGAGAAAGTTATTAACTGAAGAAAAAGCAAAAAGTTACAAAAAACAGGAAAAAGAATCATGAACTATAACTTGGCTCAGCTGATACATGTGTGTGCATATATCACTAATAAGAACATAACCCCAAATTCTGATATTATTGCTGTTGTTCACAATACAGTGCTGGTCACCACAAGCCAACAGCAAGATGACCAGGAAGATAATACAGGAAACAGCTTTGAAGCTGGTGAGCCTCTGATTATACCTTCTCTAACAAGACTTATCAAATATTCATTGCATAAACTGATAAATCAATACATTTTAGAATTTTCTTTGTATCTTTATTGGAGTACAGTTGCTTTACAATGTTGTGTTAGTTTCTGCTGTACAACATAGTGAATCAGTATATGTATACATATATCCCCATATGCCCTCCCTGTTGAGCCTCCCTCCCACTCTCCCTATCCCACCCCTCTAGGTCATCACAATACATTTTAGAATTGAATCAACTATATATGTATTTCTCTTTCTGCCAGTTTCATTATGTATGCAAACATCAGACATACTGAGTAATAGAGAATTTGTAGAAATTATTCTCCAACAATCCTCAAATCCTAAAGTTTATTTCAATCTGTTACACTTTTTTGTTATACTTTTGTTGGGCATGCTATCAAGTCTTTTGAGCCTCAAAAAACACGGAGAACAATGCTTTGTTAAGTGTCTATTTTGATCCAGTCCCTTTACAAACATATATTTTCCACCTCATTCACCATCTTGCAAGGTAGGAAAGTATGACTATACATAAATCATTTTAAAACAAATTGGTTAAAATAACAAACTGGCCAAAATGATTAATCAGGTAAAAATGAATATTTGCAGACATAGATTTTTATGATATATATTGGTGATTTTGGTGTATCGTTAAGCAGTTTTGGTGCTCTTTATGAGTTTTTATGCATTTTGCAGATTTTTTACTTTGGAGAGCAACCCCAAATTTTATGTGTATTTTGCATTTTTGTCCATCTTCCAGATCATTAGTTTTCAAATATCTTTTAACCAATTCTGCCTGTTTGTTTGGCAATATATTTTGTGAGTTTTAAATTTTTATGTTCAGTTCTAAGTGAAGTGATTGAAAGTAAAATGATCCAGAAATTCTTGTTTCTGATAAGTAATTCACATACGGATGACGTCTGTGTATCCTAGAATGATTTTCTGATTTTTAATTAGAATTTTTACTTTAATTAAATTTTTAAGATATTTCACCACTTTCTAAGTACTTTGCTTTTGAAAAAAATTAAAACATATTTTCTGGTAGTCATGGCAATTTTGCCTTTCTAGCAACTGTGAAATAAAAGGACCTGCATCATCTAGATGCACAGTAATGAACTTGAGAAAAAAGTACCAACAATGCCTACTAGAATACTCAAACAAAAGAAAAAGTCTAGACAAATATTCCTCAGTTTTTTATTTCACATTCCATTTTTAAAAAAATAACCTATTAATGACCCTCTCAGGAATACCTAGCAAAAATTGGACAAAAGTAAATGAATAAAATAAAATTAAAATATTGTACAATAAAATTTGCAGAAATACTGGCTAAAGAGGCAAAAATGGGCATTATTTTCACTGATATTTTACTTTTATTAATTTTGTCTATAGTTTTCAGTTTATTTTATCTTTATTTCTAACTTCATGTATTCATAAATGACAAAATAAATTTGAAATATAGAATATATTTAGATTTAGATTCTATATATAGAATCTCAAAAGCAAACAGAGAAAGCATTAGAACACATTAAAAGTTGCTACACCATCCTAGAAGTTATGAAACAAAGATTTGTAAACAAATGTTCTTTTAAAAATGCCTTTAAAGTGCATTAAAAATTGTAAATAACCAATATTTGAACAACCAGAAGCAGAAAATATCAATATTCAACCAATTAGTTATTTTGATATATTAATTGGCAAATAAATAATGTTTCTGTTGTTTTTGTTACTGTCAGGTTACTGATGAGGAGGCTGAGGATGGGAGAAGTTAAATAACTTGTCAAATGTCACATAGCTAGTAAGGGCAGAGCTGGATATAAATCCAGGCCTATTGACTCTTACTGTTCCCTGGCTGGGCTTTCTTTCCTGGCCCTCTGTTTTTTCCTGCTTGATACTCTTAATACCTGACTCCAAAGTGCTTGTCAAGTGAAAGTAAAGGGGAAAATCTCATGTCTCGGTATTTCATTTAAAACTTTGAGTTTTAAAAATAGCTTGATGTGAGAGTAAATTGAAATCAGTGGTTAAAAATGAGACTTTGAGATTCAAGATGAATTTCACACATATTTCACATATTCTTGATCCAGAATCAACAAGAATGGACTATTCTGGCAAATACGACCACCACAACAATGCCTTTCTCTATAGCAAAGACCAGGCACAAAGAGAGATGGCACCTGGAACAAGGGTCTTTTTGCTTGTACATGGTTCCAAACGGGAATAGGGATTTCTTTGCCAGACATTCCCAGGCTGCATCCACGTTTCTTGGACTTGCTTCTTGATTTGCCAAGTCAGGGAGATTTTTAAAAACAGGCAATGTATTTCAATGGGAACCAGTACATTTCCCTAATGTTCTAGCTGTCTCTAGGATGCAAATTCTAAACACAGTACACATTCAGGGCAATGGCACAAGCTGCCAGAGAGGAAGCCCTTGCCTAAAATAGCAAAGCTGGACATAAACATAAATAAAAACTGAAATATTTATAAACAAAGCAAGTTAGATTCATGGCTTAATTTCTTTATATCTTTTTACCCTCTTTTAAAATATTAAATACATAAGTTTGTTTATAATGTTAGTAAACAAAACTCACTTGGAAATTCACTACTATTTGGTTAGTCAGATCATCATTTTTTCTTCTTTTTTTTTCCAGAATCATCATTGGAAACATTTAAAAGTAGAGAAGGGTGTAAGAGAGTGAATGAGTTCTATCTCATTACATAAATTATCTCCTTTAATCCTTACAACAATCTTGTGAACAGGATATTATTCTATCCACTTTACAGACGGGGGTGGAAAATTGAAGCTGAGAGAAATTAAGTAATTTGCTCATGTTCACACAGATAGTAAGTGTCTGAACAAAGTTTGAGGCCAGGTCTACTATTCCAAAACCCCCATTCTACACTGCATGTGCCTGGCACTGGCTCTCAAGGAGGGAGAGATTCTCAAACACTTTATTAAGGTTTCTGAAAAATTATTAACTCGAGGGGAAACTCATGTTGAAAGCAATGAATGAAGACTAAAGGTCACTTCTCTCTATGAATGTGATCTCACCAAACACATTAGTCTTCTCTGAGATGACCCCACTAAATAGGAGGAAACCTAGGAACCAGGCCTACTTCCCCCGACTGGAAATCCATCTCAAGAATATTGATTGGATACTGCATTACCCTTTGGTCAGCTTTTTAAAAGTTAAACAAGCTTGGTCATGTCCCACAAATCACCCCTCCTGTCCACCACACAGAAGGTAATACTTGGAGTGTAGATTTTCTTGTAGCTTCACTTTGCCTGATTCTGGAAGCTTCCCTCCCCCAGTCCTATTTCTCAGCAGTAAAATGCAGGGCCATGGGGGGTGGGGTCATAACTGGAGTTTAGGAATTGCCTGATTGTTTCCCTTTCCTCATTCGCTGTGCATTTCAAAACAGGCAGGCTTGGGGCACACATCAATTCAGACAGCTGTGACAAAGAACAGGCTTGGAGAAAAAGCAGTTTCTTGTTTAATCTGTGGGCAATTTGTGGGAGCCATTCTTAGGATGAGCACAAAACAACTTGAAAGGGACATTTACTCTAACAACACAGAAAGAGAAAAGGGTAGGCAGATAGGCCAGGGGACAGGAATCGTTGTGGCATCTCACAAGATAGCACTGGTTTTAATTTGTCAAGTCACAGTGGTATAAGGAAAAATGGCAGAAACTGTCAAGGGGGTGTTGTGAGCTTGAAAGCAGAGAGCTAGCTACCTTTTTCCTTTTTTCCTTTTTTTGAATTTTTTGAATGGTGGGAGTACTTCTTGTGCTGCTGTTTTCAGCTAGCCAGAGCCTACAGGAGAAGTTGTTCCCTCCCACTGGTAATCCTGTCCTTCTCACTGGTGTGTTACTCTTGGGGGAGCCCCATGTAAAACTCGGGGGTATTAACTGGATCAGTCCTTCAACTCCTCCTAACCTTGGGGAGTTTCTTAGTTATTCGGCTTGACTGTAGTGCTGTTACCTTTTAGAGAGTTAATAGTCCCCTGTAAGTATTAAAAGTGCACATTTATGTGCTGGTTCATTTTGTGAAATCAATCAGATTTAGCTCTGACACATTACTCAAAGACAGTTAACTTCGACAAGAAAAACGTACTGAATATGATATTCCAGGATCAAGGAAGAATGCTTATATTTCCCCCAAATGAATTATGTATTAACATGATTATGCAAATGTTTGCATGCAGCATCTATTTTGCTTTATCATTCTTGGTCTTCCAGAAAACCATATATCACTGTTATTTACAAAATCAATATGTCCTAATATTGTAACACAAATTCATAAATAATTTTAAAATTTACACATTTGTCAAAGATACAGAGATTCATACTGAATTTCTTAGAGACTCGATTTAAAGTACCCTCTTCCACTGTAAGGTCATAGTGCACAAACTGTAGTTCAAATTTTTGATTCAGAAAATTCTACATAAAATACCAGCCAGACCATGAGTTGCCCAACAAGGCAAAATGCTAAGATTACCCTGATGTGAACCAAGAGGTGCTGCAGAAGCCCAACCCCAGAGGCCAAAGACCCGACTGCAGTCCTTGAGCCTTGAGTCCACCTTGCCTGGAATAGATTTCCATATTGCAGGTCACGCATGAGGCTTAGTTCAGAGGCAGCAGATACATGAAAGAGACCACACTTTGCTCTGTTAATCCTTCAAAGTGGGGTTCACAGGAAGCCATTGCCAAGCAAGCAGAGGGCATAGCTGGAAAGAGCTATTCACTTAAAGATGCTGATTCTTGCAAAGACGTGAATCTATAGTTAAACAGCCAGCCCCTTACTTGTGTGTATCATGTAGCCTTTTGTTCACCTGACCTGGGGCTCCCAGCCGAGAAACAGACACCCTGAACAACTTCATGACGTCGGGTGCCCAGCTCCTCTTATCCTTTGTCTTAGTCCGTTTGGCCTTCCATAACAAGATACCACAGACTAGATGACTTAGAAACAACAGAAATTTATTTCTCACAGTTCTGGAGGCTGGAAGTCCAGGATCATAGCAGATTTGGTGTTTGGTGAGGGCTTCCTGGTTCATAGATGGCACCCTCTAGTCATAACCTTACATGGTAGAAGGGGCAAGGGGGCTTTCTCAGGCCTCTTTTTTTTTTTTAATTATTCTTTTTTTTTTGGCTGCATTGGGTCTTCCTTGCTGCACATGGGCTTTCTCTAGTTGCTGTGAATGGGGGCTACCCTGCGGTGGGCAGGCTTCTCATTACGGTGGCTTCTCCTGTTGCGGAGCATGGGCTCTAGGCATGTGGGCTTCAGTAGTTGTGGCACGTAGGCTCAGTAGTTGTGGCTCGCGGGCTCTAGAGTGCAGGCTCAGTAGTTGTGGCTCACGGGCTTAGTTGTTCCGCGGCATGTGGGATCTTCCCGGACAAGGGCTCAAACCCGAGTCCCCTGCACTGGCAGGCAGATTCTTAACCACTGTGCCACGAGGGAAGCCCCGGGGCCTCTTTTATAAGGACACAATTTCTGAAGCCCTCATGACCTAATCACTTCCCAAAGGCCCTATCTCCTAGTTCCATCACCTTGAAGGTTAGGTTTTAACAAGTGAATTGGAGGAGGTGGGTAACAAAAATATTCAGCCCACAGCACTCTTCTTTTCTCTAATTAACAACCAACAGAAAGAGGACCAAAGCAATGTTATCAGTCAAGTGATATCCACCAGGCTGACCTTGTTTCCCTTCACACCCCGTTTTTGTCAGAGTTAATATCTGTAATACATTACAAAATCTACAAAGAAGGTATTATAAAAAAAATATATGTTTTTCATTAATCCAAAATAGGTTACATGAAGGTAGGCGAGTGAAGCACACCTTTTGAACTTTGGCTCTGGATCAAACAAGAATTCCTAAAGGAAGAGATCTCCAAATGCCTACTTCTTTTTGGCACATCTGGAGGTATAATGAGATATCGCGCTGGCTTCTAAGGCCCAGGAAGCCACAGATATTCCTGTCTTCTCGGCTCTCAGGAATGACCACTTGCTATAGGAAAACCTCAGAGACATTTTCTAGACTCTGAGGTTTCCTTGGAAATCAAAAGTTGGATTTTCCAAAGTTGGGGGTAGTTAAAGCAGTGAGGCATGCTTACAGTAAAGAGATTTCTCAGGGAGACATGCTGAGGAAGAGCATGAGGAGAGTTTCTAAATGTCTCTGGAATGATGAGGCCAAATGAAGGTAAATCCTGGGTAGGATTTCAGTGCTCCAGCAAAGGACCAGCATCACTGAGCGTTCCTTTTGCCCCAGGCTCCTACATGACTCAGTGTGGCATGGTAACTTATCTGACCTTTATTCACATTTTTGATATTTTTGTTCCTCATGGAATTTTGTATTAATTTGGATTTTTTAAAAATACTGTATCGGGGACTTACCTGGTGGCACAGTGGTTTAGAATCAGCCTGCCAATGCAGGGGACACAGGTTCAATCCCTGGTCCGGGAAGATCCCACATGCCACGAAGCAACTAAGCCCATGCGCCACAACTACTGAGCCTGCGCTCTAGAGCCCATGAGCCACAACTACTGAGTCCACAAGCCACAACTACTGAAGTATGGGCGCCTAGAGCCTGTGCTCCGCAACAAGAGAAGACACCACAATGAGAAGCCCGCGCACCGCAACAAAGAGTAGCCCCTGCTCGCCACAACTAGAGAAAGCCCAAGCGCAGCAACGAAGACCCAACACAGCATAAATAAATAAATAAATAAATAAATAAATAAGTTTATATATATAAAATACTGTATCGAAATATCATTTATCTTGATGACTGAGTTTTTTGACACCTCGTTCTATTTTGCACCCAAGGCAAGTGCATCGCTCATTCATCTAGCCCTGCTCCTGCAATCCATCACAGAAAGTTTGCCGACCCCTGGCTAGAACATAGAGGAGATAAACAGAATTCTCCTATTAAGAAATAGAATCAGCTGCCATTAAAAATAAGCTTGAAGGAAAGGCAAAGCAAAATGAAAGCGTTGTGCGTGTGTGTGTGTGTGTGTGTGCCTTGTCATCAGCACAATATCGTGATTAAGACCCTGTCAGTTGAGCCAAATGGAAAGGTGAACAAGTCGCCTCCCCCTCAGTTCTCCTGCCATCAGCTTGCTTCCCATCAGCCTTCACTGGAAAAAGCAACAGGTGGAGTGCTGCACATGAACAAGTGGGAGCTTGAATAGCCTGCAATGTAGTCGATGTGATGTTATCAGACACAATCACAGTTAGCTCATCCTCAGGCAAGCCCAGTGTGCTAACCCTGCCAGAAGACCTGTCCCATTCTGTTGGACTTCCATGAGCCTCTAGAACATCTAGATGCAGGGATATGCCTCTTTTATCTGTTTGCCACATTACTGGTACTAAACTATTGCTGAATGAATGAATGAACGAATGAGTGAATGATTGAATGGATGGATGAATGAATGAAAGACTAAGTAGCACACACTCTACAGACAGAGGCCCTGGGCATAAATCAAACCTTGTATGACCTTCAGGAATTCTCTGAAGTTCAGTTTCCTCATCTGTAAAATGGAGATGAGAACGAGAATTATTTCACAGGGTTTAGGAGAAGATCAAATGAAAAAATATTCATTAAAGTGTTTCATAAACTGTAAGAATGTAATTTAGCAAAAGATTGTATTGGTTTATTAAGTGATACTGAGAAAAATGTTGAATGCTCTGGAGGGTATATTTGGAGAAGGAGAAACTCTTCGGAGCCAAAATAAAAACAGTGAGGGAAGGTCATGAATGATTAAGGGAGGTGAGTGTCTGCTACTGTCTATGGAAAACAGAAATCAAAACATAATTCCCTGAAAACAGAAAAATGAGGCTTTCAAGTATTGACAAAAATTGTGGCAACAGACCACGGTCATCATTCCTGCATAATGGGAATATGTTTCAGATTATAGATCTAGTTTACTCAGGGCATAGTCAGAATCCCCCAAAGCCATCATTTTCTATTTTGAATGCTTTTCCGAATATGTAATATTCAAAATAAATGGGTAGATGCCCCCCACACAAAAAGAAAGCACGCGTGTTTTCAATAGCTTGTGAAATGCAGCAATGGGCCTGCTGGTTAGGGTTGAAAGGAAGTAGCCCATAAACAACTCCACCAAGCATGACACAGCACCTAAGTTTCACACAAAGGAAATTCTTCCATAGTTCTAAGTGCTCGGGTCCCTCAAACAAGATCTCATCCTGCTGGAAGAGACATAAGGCCCTTCAAGAAAGCCACAGTGACCCCTCTCAGACCTAGTCTCAGGACCGAGAGATGTGAGGTTTAGGATTTATAAGAAATGTGGGATGTATTTATTGCTCACCTCTAAAATCGTTTGATAAAATCTTTTCTAACAGTCTTATAAAATTAGAGTTTGAAAGAAAGCTTACTGGGAAGGGGGACAATTTCCATTTAATTTTACTTTGGGCCAATTAAATGTGCAGAGGAAAAGATATATCTTTGGGGGAGGGGCAGGGGTGTAATTCTTTTAGATTCCATCTTCTAGTACTTAGAATTACCTCTCAAAGCAGTTACAGAGTCTACTCAAATAACTTATTAGATTCCCTAGTCAGATCTAATGAAATACGTTCAAGTAGGGAGAAAACCAAAACCCAAGATCTGGGTTTCACTTTAATCCACTCAGTCACTTGCTGTCTGAGTGTGTCTGAGTCCTTCGACATCTTTTCATCTGAGCCATCACCTCAGATAAATGGGAGCCATGGCTCTCATCCTCTGGAATGACTCAAGCCGGCTTAATATCAAAGTACGGCTCTTCTCTACCCTCAAAGGTGAGTGAGAGCTCCTTGGCCCTACTACATGACCCCACCCTCTAGCTGCTGTTGATTGGCCCAGTGGGACCCAAGCCAGAGAAAGTCAGTCCCTGCAAAATTTGGATCAGATCTAAGAGATAATCATTTTCTGCCACCTGCACAGCTAAACAGGGAAGACTGCTCTGTAAGAAAGAGACAAGGGCCCAGGAGAAGCCAAGAGGGCAGGCACTTGAGGATTCTCAGGGTTCCACTTGCAGAATCCCTTCCTGAAGCCAAACTGCTTCCCAACTTGGGAGGTTCACAATGGGTCCCAATCATGAAATCCATAAAATCCCCCAGTTTGAACATAAGCTGCTTGGTTCAGGTTGGGTTTCTATAACTGCAGCCTAAACAGCCCCAAATAACACATTACTCTAATATAAACCCCAAAACTAAATTAGGTACTACTTGTGAAGCACACCCCCATAGTTCCCCTCACCTCTCTGTTTGCTGAGTAAATCAGATTTCTAGATTTGAAGCCTGGATGAACCATAGAGAATATCTGACCCCACTCCTTCAGCTTAAAGATGTAGAACCAGAGAGATTAAGTGACTTGCTCAAAACCACCCTGCCTGTAGTGGAAGACTCATGATGCTTTCTGCTATAGCCACAACATTTTAGGCATAAGTCTTAGGAGGCTTCTATTTTTCTCTCTGTCTCTACTCTCTCTGGATAACTCTGGTTTCAGTGGAAGAGAGTGTGTTCTAAGAAACCTGATCTAGGAATTTAAGAGGTTAGTATACAAATCCTATGCTACAAGATAGCGCGAGGAGGTAGTGTGCCATGGTGGGAAAATGTGGTTTGGGCATCAGACTGGCTGGGTTCAAACCCAGTTCTAGTGCTTAGTGGCTAGGTGACCTCAGCAAGTTAAACTCTTCAGAACTACGGTTTCCTCCTGTGAAAATGGGGAGGACAATACCTATCTCATAGGGTTGGTATAGAGATAAATGAAATCATATTTGTAAAATGCCTGGTTCACCACGACATACTCTTGCTATTACTTTTATTAAAGGGCAGTTCATCCAAGCAGGCAGGGAAATATGGGCCACTCATAGACCTTTCAGCCTCACTGGTTTTACCTTATCAACAATACCTGCTGCCAGAGTCTGAGAGGAGTGACAGCTGCCCCAGTTGTGAGAGAAGAAAGCAGACTCATTAGAGATTAGGGAAAGCTTAAAAAGCCACCTGGCAGGGCGTTCACAACCTTGCCAACCAACCGTTCCAAACAGATGGGTGTTAAAATGGGTTTTGTGCTTTTTTACAGTTCTCTCTTTCTGATTTCTACCTCCAGGTGACTAGGACACTCATTCACACCCTGGAGCTAAATACTTTCACATAGATGTGCAGAAATACTCCAGTTACTTCATAGCACTGATACTTTAACTATCTGAGAAATGTATTTTTCAATTTGTCCATCCCTACTCCTTGGGTCTTCACTGCTAACACCAAGCAAAAGCTCTCAGTCACTCCTTTTCTCACTGACACTGACAGAGAAAGTCATTTAGCAAAGCGGATATTTGTTCAAGTGACTGGGCGTTGATTTAAACACTAGTGATAAATTCGTGGATCTTGCTCTAAAGACTGTTATTCTTGGTAATGTAATTGTCATGGGTCATAACTACAAGATAAAGTATAGCTTCAGTCATCCTGTTTGTTGCAAGAGGATGGAATGTCAAGTGATGTTTTGACAATGGAGCATTTCCTGGAGAACAGAGAACAATAGATCCTTCTCAATAAACACATACGAAACATATGAAAACATGTCTTGAAGTGTGGTGGAAGCATGGATCTAGTAAGGAGTCACGGGACTCTTTTCTTCATCCCTCCCTCCCTCCCTCCCTCTCTCTCTCTCTCTCTCTCTCTCTCTTTCTTTCTTTCTTTCCAGGAAACAGCATTCAGTTAATGACAGTCAATGGCACCCCACTGCCTCCTAGAATACCTCTGCTTTTCTGTTTGATCCATGAACCCACCACACTTTCCTACCTCTCTGTCTTTGCATGTGCTCTTTCCCCTCTCTGAAATCCCTTTCTTTTTTTGTTTACTTTACCAAAACTTAACTAATTATTCTTCTTCATTCCTCAAGAGTCAGCTCAATTCTCACTTCTTGGAAAGTTTCCCTGAGAGTTCTAAACTGGATGGGGATCCTTGCTCGGTGTTTGCAAACCTGTGTTTCATGATCCCCTGCTGGTCAGAGTGGGTGCACGTATCTGTTATCCCAGAAGCATGAACTCCTTAATGCAGGGTCCACGATGCATTCACCTCTGCACAATAGGTGCTCAATAGATATTGTTGAATGAATGATTGAGTCTATTCACAAATCAGTGAATGACTGGCCTTTATGCCAAAAAGAAATTAAGACAGTATTTCTTGTAACTTATACAAACTGCGAAACTTCTGCCACTCCAGCCCAGCTGAAAGTACCCAGTGGATTTATGCAGCCCAGAGCAATTACATGGTAGAAAAAAATTTCAGCTTTACTTTTGGAAAGCAGTTTGTTTTAGAAACAATCTGAGATAACAGATCATATTTTGTGCATTCTCCTATTCTTGTTTCTTATTCCCAAACAATTTTCAGAAAAATAGGATGTTACTTGCTTCAGAAATCACTTATTTCTGATCATGTGTCTCCAACCTCCCATCAGAATGCCTAGTCCTCAATTGCTAGGCACTAAAGAAAATTACAATACCTCCCCACTGGGCCCTAACAAAAACACGATGTCAGATGGGTAATAAGCTACAAGAGCAAAGAGGAAAAATAGTAAACCACCATCATGCAGGTCTTATTTCTGTTCCTGTGTCAGACACAATGGGGAAAATGAAAAGAATCACACCATTCACATGATACATACATGTTCATAGTGTTGTTTTGCAAGAGCCCACCCTAAAGCTTCTCACGTAAGAAGCTCTGATCATACAGGTTGATAAAACATGGAAAAATAACATGCTATCAAAATAGAGATGGACTTGAAAGTATTTAAATATTGTACAGGGAAATTACCCAGATTGGCCCATAATGACAATTCTGTAGTCCTTTGGCAATATGGCAGGAAGGAAAGTTAGAAATTAGATTACCAGTTTTTTTAGCAACAGTCCTACTGATGAATCTTGCAGTTCAGGCTCATGAGAAAGGCTTCCTGTGTCCACAGTGCACGAGGCTAGCCAGGAGTCTCAGGGTAAGAAGGAATCCCTCTGAACCATTCCACATTAAGATAACCTCCCTTGTTGACTAAATGCCTTCTCAAACGGAGACTCTGCAAAGTCTTTCTACAGGCCATTCCACACATTCTAATCAGATCTGGAAGAGATGGCCTTATATTTAAATATAAATGCATATACCTATCAAACTGTGTGCCCAGCAATGTGTTAAGTACATTCTTCACAAAAACCCTTCAGGTTTCCTAGTACTGTTACCCCATTTTACAGATAAGGAAACAGAGATCCAGAGAGATTGGCCAATTTGATTATTTGTGAAGCTACGATGTGGTTGACCCAGATTGGACCCAGGTTGCCTAACTTCCAGGCACATTTGCTTATTCACCACATTCAGATGGATGGTCTCCATAATCTCCATGCTCGATCTATCAGAACACAGAAAAAGCCAGCACCATCCCTGCAAGAAAACTGTTTGAAGACTGTTTCTAAGGCAATTCTCTCCTCAAGGCTGAACCATCGTAGTCCTTTAATGTTTCTTAATTCAGATGACTTTCATGTTCCCATCATCATCATCATCACCATCGTCATCAGAACTACCATTTACTAAGCCTGTACTATGTGCCAGTTTCCTTATTACAAAAATCCTGAGATGCACAATTATCTACACTATGAATGCACAAAGAAAACGCTCAGTGAGGTGAACTCATTTGCCCAAGACCTGGTTTCCAGTGAGCTGCGAAGCCAGGATTCTAATGGGATTGTGCAACCCTATAGCCCTGCTCTCCCTGCAATTCCTTGCTCCAGCCCAGCTGTTGGAACTCTTGACTTCATTCTATCCAAGTTCTTCCCAGTCCTTCTTTAGTCACAGAAACTAATGCTGGACCCTCAGAGCAGGATGGAAAGAGAATAAGCTTACGTGCCAGCATCATGCTTCAAATACCAGTCCTCATTGCCAACGCAATGCAGAGTCTTCCTCTATTGCACACCTTCCCTCCTTTCTTCATCTGAAACACTGTGGGACAGTGTGGAAGGAGAATAACCTGATCCAGCACAGCTGGTCAAATTCCTTCTGTTCATAGGAACTGGATAGGAAGTTAACTGTAGAATAGCCAGTTGAGAGGCTTTCCTTTGGAAATCTCTCACAATGCTGTAGGAAATTTCCAAAACCCTTCCTGATTTAAAGTGTTTGGCAGGCTACTTAAAACTTTTTCTTCCTTCGATTCCAGAAGACCCCCTGGGACAACGTGGTGGAGTTAAGTGGCCTGCGGCGCAGTGTCACTCTCAAAATTCCACTTGGAACGGCAGTAGGGACAATGAGCTAGCTGGAAGGGGTGGCAGTGTGAGGCGGGTGTCTTAAAGCAGATTTGTTTAGCATGCTCTATTTTCTTCATTATGTGCAATTTCTGCCAAATTATCAACATATTATTATTCGGTTAATTTTTAGCGGTAGCTTGGTGGTGGTGACAGGAAGTTAATGAAGCCCTTGAAGCCAGTGCTTGGCACCACGTTCCTTCTTCAAGGAAAATAACCTTTCTGAGCCTCCATTCCTAACCTGTAAAATGGAGATAAAAACAGCCACCACGTAGACTTTGAGGACTCAGTGACTTCTCATATACAGGGCTGATACACAATATATACTCAACTAACGGTAGCGACTCTTTAAGATGGAACTGCGTTAAAACCACTAACCTTGCCTCTTTCTCTTGCACAGAGCTGCTGCAAAAATACTCTCTCTAATACGCATGGAAGTGCTTGGACTTCTCCGACAGAAAAGTTCTATGCAAAACCCTGGCTTGAAGGACAGATGACAGTTTACATTTACTAAATAGTTATACTCCATTGAGGGCCAAAAAGGATTTGAAGTGGCTCACCATTAAAAACCAAATTACAAGAGCTCCAAGGAGCCATTAAAGAAGATGAAAGACAAGATTCCAGTAAAAGAAAGAGGAAGTCGTGACAGGAAGACTAGAGCAGGGCTTCTCATGCTAGTAGGACTCGCCTGGGGATCTTATTACAATGCAGGTTTGGCCTCACTGGGTCCTCAGGAGTGGAGCCTGAGATTCTGTGTTTCTAACAAACTTCCCCAAGAACCATGCTGCTGGCCCATGGACCACACTTTGTGTAGCAGGGTTGAGAGAAGCTAATGAAAGAGCAAAAATCTACTACTTTATCGCCCAGGTAAACCTTTCTGTAAAATGCAGTGTAGGTCCTAATACAGCGATGCATTCTAATAACTTTTTAATTAGCAGAAAACTCTGAGGATATTGGTTTGTGTCAAACAGTTCTCCCCTCTGAAGAAATGCTTCTACTCTCCTGCCTCTCCCTCCTGCTCCTCCTCCTCCAAGGCTTTCTAGACCTGACACTGTGAGCAGGAAATCTGATGTGCCCGATGACCCTCTTTATAAATGATTTCAAGGAAGAAGAAGCAGGCTGCACAGATACTGGAAATGCATGATGTAACCTTTTACATTCAGAGAAAGGGCTGTCCCTAATTCAAGCCATATTTCGTCTAGTGAAGCAGACATATTTGAAATTGGAAAACATCCAAAGAAAATATGGAATTCAATATATTTCTGCAAGTCCTGGCCTTTGCCTTCTTGTGGCCCAATTACCTACCTGTGCCTTGCATGTCCCTTCCTCTTTCCTTATGCTGGATACCTCCCAATTCTAATTCCAACTTGAGCTCTCAAGTGAGGCATCTGTGGGTGAGAAATCTATAAAGCACTTAAAGGTTGCTGAGAGCTTCCCAGGACTCAGGCCATGTGCTAAAAGCTGTAAAAGATTATCTCATTTAACCCACGATGAGGACTTTACAGGTGAGGATATTCATAAAGACAGAGTGTGTTACAAGGTCACACATCTATTAGGTGTCATAAGAAGGATTCAGATTGAGGTCGCTGTATCTCAGGATTTCTCAGCCTCAACACCACTGACATTTTGGACCAGATAATTCTTTGTCATTGAAGGGCTATCCTGTGCATTGTCTGATATTTACAGTATCTCCGGTCTCTACCCATTAGATGCCATTAGCAACTTCTCACTCTAGTTATGACAATCAAAAATGTCTCCAGACATTGCCAAATGTCCCCTGAGAGGCAAAATTGCCTCTGGTGGAGATTGTTCCAACCCAAAGCCTGAGCACCTGATAAACAAGGATAGGTATTACTTTTCAACACTTTGCAAGGATCAGCCCTGTTAGGGGCTGAGTTGTGCCTCCCCAAAATGCATACGTTAAAGCCCTGACCCCTAGTACCTCAGAATGTGATTCTCTTTAGAGATAGGGCCTTTAAAGAGATGATTAAGTTCAAATAAGTCCGTTAGGGTGAGCCCTAATCCAATCTGACTGATGTCCCTATAAAAAGAGGAAATTTCACCACACAAAGAGACACCAAGATTTCATTAACAGAGGAAAGATCATGTGAGAACACAGCAAGAAGGTGGCTATCTGCAAGCCAAGGAGAGGGGTCTCAGAAGAAACCAATCCTGCCAACGCCTTGATCTGGGGCTTCTAGCCTCTAGAATTGTGAGACAATAAATTTCTGTTGTGTAAGCTGTCCAGGCTGTAGCACTTTGTTACGGCAGCCCTAGCAAACTAACACAAGCTCCAAAGAGCCACACTGAGCTTTCTTCCTTTACTTTCCCATTTTGTTTAGAATACACCTTGGAAGGTTTCAGAATCAATTCCAAGCCTGGCAAAATAAAAGGTTAACTCACGGCAATGCTGTTTATAATCCATGTTTCTTTCACAGGCAGAGGGATACCACTGCTGGAAAAATATTTTTGAATACTTAAAATGCCACAGCAATTTGCTTTAGACGTTTTATGACTGCTTGCCTTTTACATTCTAACACACTCTTGTTTGTGCCCTTATCTTTGTATATCTTTAATGAGAATATACTTTCTAGAAACTATGAGTGGAATGGTAATATGGTATAGTGCCAGGATAGCAAGGGCACTTGTGATGTCAATCCCCAGCCCCAACTCATGGCAGACATTATAATGATGCACAGTTTCTTGCTAAGACAAGAAGGTCTCAGAATCCTTCTTAACACTAGGCTCCAGGTAAGACAACCAAAAGATCAGAGGAGGCAGGAGAGATGAAGCCTTATGCTATCCTCGATGTAGGACAGTGTTCTCAGCTCTGGCTACACAATGGAATCATTTGGAGAGATTTAAAAATATACGAGTGATCAGTCTTTAACCCCAAATTCTGATCAATTCGTCTGAGATAGAGTCCTGTGACTCTAACGCACCACCAAGATTGGGAACACTGGCTCTGTGGAACAGAATATTCAAGCTTGACCAAACTAGCTATCGGGTTATGCATAAGGCTCTCAATTTCTTGAGGCCTCAGTTTTCTCACTTGTAAAATGGCCATCATAACTCTTGCCTTGTCTATCTTATAGGTCACCATGGTCAAATTAGGTAAGTTGGAAATCACATAGAAAGTACGGTATTATAAATTTCAAGTTATAACATCAGCACTGCTGGTTCTCCACACCACCGACCCACTGTGCATCCTCAGGTGAGTAACCACTTCTGTAGGTTTCCATTCAGACCCATGTAAAATGCGGCAGTGTCTAAAGTCACCTTCAGACCCATTACTTGTTCTTGGCAGGGCAGTTTAATACATTGTATACAATAATGACTATTTCAATTGAGATCTGATTTTCTCATTAAACTAGAATGTTGAGGGCTTAGATTCTTCCTCTTAACCATCAAGATGACATTAGGAATAAAATTTAAATTACACTGTGGCCTGGAAAGTAACTTGATAATTTGGATTCAAGTACCTTAAATGTTCATTTTTAGTCCAGTTATTCCAATCCTGAGAATCTATTTTAAAGAAAGAATTGAAATATAGTCAAAGATTTATATACAAGGATGTTTGTTACAACATTCTTTATAGAAGTGGGAATGCTGGGGTGTGTCTGTGTGGATATAATGTCTAACAAAAAAAAATGCTGCTGTAAATTATGATAGTCATAGGATAGAATGTCATATAGTCATGAAAAAATGTAGTTTTCAAAAAAATATTTAATGACAGGGAAAGTATGATAAGTAAAATAAATAATAATAGATAAATGAAACCAGAGAATGGGAAAGATAGAAAGCTATACAATATACCAATTAAATACACACACACACACACACACACACACACACACACACACACACACACACACACCAGGAAATGATTAGAAGGAAGAACACTAAACATTGATCAGTCATAACAGTTGTGATGGTTTTCAGAATGTTTTTTCTTTGTATTTTCTGTACTTTCTAAATTTTCTTCCATATACATGGGTTGCTTTTATCATCAGAAAGGGAAAATCATTCTTTTAAAGAGCTACCGTGGGTTCAGATTGAGTAAAAACATTACTTTTGTATAGAAAGTGCCAACATCTCCCCAGCCAAGAAACCCACACCGTCCACCAGAAGTGGGTTCTATGAAAATCAGTGGGAGATCAGTCAGGACATCAGGTGAAAACTGCTGGTAGCTCCTGTCTCCAGTAGAAAAGTGGCAAAGTCTCACAGCTCATGCTTATGGGGCTTTTCCCATCTTATCTGAAAAACGAATACTCTATCTTTGGAGGACACAGTGTCAATAGTAAGTTGTGAAGTTAAAGTACTTTTTAAAACTATCAATAGCAAAACAAACTAACAAACAAAGTTAATTTGATCAATCATGTCAGAGGAAAGACAAAATTATCTTTCTGTTCTCTCTATAGAAAAGTATAACATAACATGTCATATGAAGAGACAGCCAAAGAGTATGCAGATCAAAGATACAGAAAAAGTGTTACAAGGTCAGAGATCTAGCAGTCAATTAATTTTAAAAATTATGTTATTGTTCTGGATGTTGTAATATTTGTGACAATTATCAGCTTTTTAATTTTTAATTTGAGATTTTCCTCCTTCTTATATATATATTTATATATTTTTTAGTCTAATATATATATATTTTATAATCAGATTAAATCCATGAGGGAATATGTATTACTGTGCTACATTTACAGTATATGAAATGAATTAATTTGAAAAGCATTCTGTCTCGTTTTCTCTTTTTTATTAAATAAATTAGTGAAATCAATTAGTTTTAAACTCTTAGTTCTGTATTTTTTCTTATAGGGCCCCCAAAATTGCATAAGCTTCAGGCCTAACCACCTGCATGCTAGCCAGGCCCTGGGTATATGTCCTTTCAGGTCATACTCACACCCACTGATGAAATGGGTCTTGTTATATCCTTTTTACAATTAATCTAATTGATTGGCTCATATACCTTTCTCCAAAATATATTAAGGACTCTGGGACTTAATTCAGAAGTACCCATAAGTCTACATCATGGAAGAAATCTCTGCCATCCTTTATCACTGGACTCCTTTATTACTGGACCAGATTACACTAGCTAGAGTCCAAGTGGACTCTGGTGACAGAGAACAGACCCAACGCCACCTCTCGGCCACCTGCAGTGGGCACGGACACTGTCTTGAGACAGCAGCTAACATGAGTGAACACCTACCCAAACAGCTATGAACTAATCAACCCCATTACTTTGTCTCCAGTTTCTCACATGTAAAAGATATGTTTTGTAAATTATACCATGACTAGGGCAAAATAAATAATTTTAGTTTACTATCAGCAAACTGCACAGAATAGCTGGGGATCAACTGGCACTGTTTGTAATATTGGGCCATTTACACTGATAATATCTATTTTGGTGTTTTGAAGAGGCATATTTTTAGCCTTGTAGGCCATCTGGGAGAGGTTTTTTACATTTTCTAGAAAATTCCATGAAGACAAGGACAATGTGACAGTGCCTCGCACAGCGCCTAGAGCATATAGGCACCCAACAAATATTTGTTGAACCAGTGAGACTCTACCACTCTTCCCTATTTCCCGGAAGTGAGAGAGGGAAGGATACAAGTAAATATGAGAAGTCATTTTCTTTGCGCAGTGACCGCTGCTTAAACGAAGAAACTCATTCTTCAAAAACCCATTCCTCAGATTACAGAAATGAGTGGATTCTTTAAAAGGAAGCAAGGATGAATCCTAGGGACTAATGCAGACACATCCTAATTGCACCAACAGAGTCCAAGATGAAACTTATCAGAGCCAAAAGGCAGATAAAAGCTAGAAATACCCCACAGGGGGCTGTTTATTTACCTTAAAGACTAAATTTAGCACAATTCTTTCTCATATCAAAGACCAGGCAAGCCAAAGATTTAGCTTCCGAAGGGTGTAATTGATTATAAAATATTTTCAGTTTCCAAGCCTGCATTTCTACATATCTGACTGTTCGGACTATTAGCCAGAAAAGTATAGTATATATCCTCTTAAAATGTCTGATTTATAAAAGTTGCTTCAATCTCAACACTGATTTTTATTACATAGTGGGACAACTTCCTTCCTTCTCTTTTGAAAATGTACACCTCTAACACCATATTCCACAGGAAAAAGTTTTCTGCAGCCAACTTCATAGAAACATATATTAAAATGAATTCTAAAAACCATTCCAAAATCCTTTCCTCACCAATGACAGGTTATGTATTTGTTAGACTTGAATCAATATACAATATTCCTATATCCTCTTGATTTTGCTTTTCATAGATTTTTATTTAGATGTTCATCCTTGTCTGTTTTTAAAAGGAGGCAGTACAAGATGATCATGCATAGAACTGAAAGCTTTCTATTTGACCTCACTCTGTCATTAGCTGAACCTCATGGTATAACTTTTCCCCTCTGCTCCTTTATATTTCTTCCTGCCTACTTACCAATGGACAACCAGAGTAAATTAACTGTCACATAAAGTATAATAATTTTCCTATTAAATTATCAAATTACTAACCCCATTTTGTGGTCTATTTGTAAAGGATATATAGAATGTTATTTCTTTCAAAAGTATTTTTCAAGATCACATAGGTGACGGCAACTTGGTTTCTAGTTAATTCAATTCAAAACCAGACCACTGGGGGGAAAATGCAAAAAATTCCAAATGACTCAAAAATCACAGTAGGCTTCAATTATATTTTAACGACTTTCACAACAAACCCCAGTGTCTATTTTGGCAAAGAATATCTCATAACTTTATTGAGAAAAACAAGCTTAAGATGCCAAAACATTTTTTGGCAAAACTTCAGACTTGTGGTTTATTGCTTTGTGATTTAAAATAATAGGAAAAATAATAATAATAAAAAGTCTGGAATGAAACTGCTAAAATTCAAACTTAAATTCTTCCAGCTACCTGCATATGGATGTTTATAGCAGCTTTCTTCATAATTACCAAAACTTGGAAGCATCCAAGATGCCCTTCAGTAGGTGAATGGATAAGTAAACTATGGTACATCCAGATACTGGAATATTATTCATCAATAAAAAGAAATGAACTATCAAGTCATGAAAACTCATGGAGGAAACTTAACTGAGAATTACTAAGTGAAAGAAACCAATCTGAAAGGCTACATACAGTAGTATGACTCCAACTATATAATATTCTGGAAATGGCAAAACTGGTGACAATAAAAAGATCAGTGGTTGTCAGGGGCTAGAGAGTATGGAGGAATGAATAGATTGAGCACAGAGGATTTTTAGGGCAATGAAAATACTCTGTGTGATACTATAATAGTGGATATGTGTTACTATACCTTTGTCCAAACCCACTGAATGTAAACACCAGGAGTTAACTCTAAGGTAAACTATGGATTTGGGATTATTATGATGTGTCACTGTAGGTTCATGTTGATGATGGGGGAGGCTAAGCATTTGTGAAGGCAGAGTATATGGGAAATCTCTGTACCTTTCATTCAATTTTGCTCTGATGCTAAAACTACTCTAAAAAATAAAATCTTTTTTTAAAAAAATGCAGTGCACCGCCTGAGGAGTTAGTCTATTCCTCTCACTGGAGCTTTTCAAACAGATTGGAGCATCTCACTGTCAGAGCTGTGTATAGGACCCAGGCAGTGGATGGGTGTTCAGATTAGATCATTTCCAAGGATTTTAAAAACATCAAGGAGTATTATATACAGCCAAAATAATTTCAGTCAAAACACCACCAATAAAACAAAATGGAGAAAAACCCTGAAGGCAAAAAAAAAATTTTGAACTAGGAAATTTAACAGCCAGTCTGGCTAGTAAAGTCATATTAACAATTTTTGCAAAAAAAGTTAGCAGAATTTCAAGTCTGTTAGAAGGTAGGCAATCAAATGATGCCAGTATCAGTTGCACATCTATACTCTGCCATGCTACCCCTCACGAGGGGAGATGATGCTTGCTGATAGTTAAACTGCGTCATGTTGTTTCTAGGGAGTGGAGCATACTGGACTCTATATCCCCACCTATGAACAGGGAAGAGGCCCAAAGGACAAGAAGTCCAAGTTAGGAGAGGGGCCAGTACCTGACTGGCCCACAACCAATCAGTACATGACTTTGGTCCCAAGTGCCAACGGAATTAACATTTAACACATAGGACTCCCATGATGTTCCCTGAGGTTAGGTAACCTTGGGGAGGAAATAAAATTTGATTCTAAGTTCATCACACCGTCCCATCATGGACCACATCTACTGCTACTCCTTCCTGAGCTGGCAACAGATACCAAATAACCAAACCCTATCTTCTGAGACCCACGGAGGGGAACGACTAGCCATGCCAATCTGCAGCAGTGCGGGAAGGGGGATTCAGGGCTCTACACTTGCAACTAAAATCTTCCATAGTGCCTTCCCATATCATTCCACCCTGAAATAAACTGATTCTACTTCTTACCCCTTCAAGTGATTGTGATTTATGCTTTTCACTGAAACTCTGCTTGCCTTCAACAGTAGCTCTTTGCTAGCACCAAGTTCTATTCCATCCAGCCAATCCCTAACCTCACCACACTTTAAAGCAAGTGCCAAACGAGGAAGATAATGATGTCAATTGAATCTTCTCATTTCTCTCCAGAGAAGTTATGAAGTTGCCTGATGAAGTTAATTTATTATAGAGTAAATGAGTGTGGGGTGAGGGTGGTGGCTGTCCCATTTCAGTTCCTGGGTCTTTTGCTGATGAGGCCTTTGAACTCCTGCCCACACCAAGCCCATGAATCAGTGTCATTTACCATGTGCATTTAGATAATTGAAATAATGAAGATGAAATGGATACAAAAGATCTACTGTTTCATGAATAGCAACTCCTTTTTATCAGTGCACCAACAGGGAAGCAAATTAGACCACCTACATTCTTGCTTCATGAGCAAGATCTGATCATTTTGCCCCTATCTTTCCATCTTACTATTTCCATTTTCTTCCTCAAAAAGTACTAATATGTTCATAAAACTATATATATGACTTTCTAATCAGAATTATAATTCTGAACGGAAATGATGTGGGAACTTATACTAATGCTAATACACAGGAAGAAAGTTGAACACAACTGTTTATATTTTCTTTCTTCACCATGGTTATAAAAAGCTTAAGCGTACAAAAATTGGAAGTTTAAAAACTCAGCTTACTATAAACTTTGAAATACTATGCTGAAAAAGAATAAAAGTGTTCATATTTAAAGGCACTTAATGTGCTATAAAGTCAGGAAAAAATATCATTCTTAAAAATTAAATACCCCTAAAATAAACAGAGTCATGAAGACAGTGTTGTTATGAAAGGAATTCATTAATTTTGAACATTATTTTGAATGTCCAAGCCTAGTCTGGAATCCCAGTGATGATGATAAATCATGCTTTATCTCCCTTACTAGAAACTAACACAAATTTAAAAGTGACAAAACTCATATGATTCAAAAGGATCCTTCTAGATCCATTTCCAATTTCAATATTGGTTTTCTATCTAGGATTGAACTTCAAAATGCTAAGCAAACCATCCATGACCTCAAGTCAAAAAGAAACTGATGGATAAAAAGAGCACATACTCTCGACAAAAAATGCCAGAGACGAAAACTGAAGAAAATCTCTGTAGAAATAAACATTTAGCTAATACATGCATGGTGATACCAATGCACTTTGTCTCTTGCCTTCTATGTCACAAGAATGCCACCCTGACAGTGGTCTGTGTGGACCTCTTGGCAAACATTTCAGAGCTGATTCCGTCCTTTCCCCATGGCAGTCCCCCTTTGTCTTCCTGTGCTGCCTCATCCCTTCAAAAGTTCATTCTCCCTAAAGATAATTCTTCCTCAGTGCCTAAAACAGTGGCAGTCACACAAATAACACACGACAAATATTTGTGAATTAGTTAGTTAGTCAACACTCCCATATCTCCAGGGTGTCTCCTCCACCTAGCCTTATAACCCAGCAGGAGAAAGTTAATTTCCCCAGAGCCTCTGGACCTTTCTGCTCAAACCATCGAGACACCTCCTTGGCTTGGCTTTCAAACTGGGTATTTCTCCACCTAGGAGTGCTCTCTGGAACTTTTACTATAAGTGATCAGATTAAATCCGCAACAAAAGAGGAGAAGAAATCAGAAAGTACATAAATCATAAACCCTCATCTCTCTCTCCCACCAAATATTTTCAAACAAATCAAAAACCTCCAGTACACTCTGGGGGGACTACTTTTTATTTCTTTCTTTTTTTGCATTCCGTAAAATGTGGGTATCAGTACTTCATGAAGGCAGGAATTCCAGCCTCTTGTATGAGGGAGTTTTATTAGAAAACCTGAGAGTTTAGAGGGTTAAAACGACACCAGAGCCAGGCTTCAGGGATCAGAAGACCCCTCTGTCTCTGGGGACATCAATAAAGAACTTTACACAATTTTGAGAAAATAATGAGTATTGGTATTTGCCAACCCAAGCATAGACCACTCACTGAAAATAATTCACAATCCAATTCAATTCCAAAATCATCTTGTTGAACATCTATGCAGTGCCAGACACTATGTCAGACAAAGGGGAGTCAGATATGATTGAGACATTGTCCAGAGGAGACACATAAACAAATAGCTGTAATAGGACACACAGATTTACCTTTTGGGATAATCAGTTCTTCATTCACCAGACCTCATTACCAAAAGTGACTGATCTTTTGCCTCCAAATATGTTTAAAAGATTAATTATAAGCAGTGATCAAGCTCTGAAATTCCTAGAGGAAATCATTTTACTTGAAACATTATCCAGATGAGAGTTTGGGAGGCACTGCCAGGTAATTTGTGGGAAACACCAAGGGCAGAAGGGGCCCTTGCCTTCCTCCCTGTTTGAGAAAATCAGGGGCAAAATGCGATGCAGGGTTCCAGCCAACTGGGGGCAAGCCAGGAGAGCAAAGAGGGAAGAGCACGCAGTCGGGTGGAGAGGGCTGGTGTCTACTCCAGAGGATCCGTCTGGATCAAGGGGATTGGACACTGCTGAAAACCACTAGGGCTGCCCCAGGACCTCACAGGACACACGCTGACCTTCTGGCACAGCCTAAGCAGAGCAGCTGAGTCAGGAAGCAGGTGCAGGACCAAGGGAAGGTCTCGTCAACAGAGAGGGGCCAATCATCATTGGCTAATATGAGAAAGACAAGGTGACATATTTATCAGCTGCAGACATCAGGGAAAGAGGCCAGCAAAACACACAGGGGCATGGCTGCCTGCAGATGCCAGCAGCCACAGTGTAGCTGGATCCAGGGAGGGACTCGGGCCCCTCATGTAGATCCAGGCACCATCTGGATGTAGACCCGGGGACCAGCCCATGGGGGGACCACCCCATGAGAGCAATGCAGCCTCCACTCTACACACCCAACTACTCTAAAGACAGCAGGAGACATGGGATGGAAATTAGAGAGGAAATTAGAGCCATCATTCCCAAAGACAGGTTTAATTAGAGACATTCTTTAAATTATTGATTGGGTCTAAGGCTTAACGTGGATTGTGTACTTCTAAGAAGTACACAGTCTCATCTAGAAGGGTGGAGAGTCCTACAGAGTACAGAATAGTTCTAGAAAAAAAACCCTGTACTTTCTTTTGTGTATCTGAGTTTCAGTGGACATCTCCACCGACAAAAAGAAAGTGGTGGTGAGGGTAGGCCTGGCTCAGAGAATAAACGAAGCAAAGGTACAGAGTTGGGAATATGAACAATACATTTAGGATTAAAAAGATTTTCAACTTGACTGCAGAAGAGGGTTTAAAAAGACCCTGAAAGGTCAGGGCAGTACGGAGGCTTACAATTCCCTGGATATGGAATGTGAACCTTATTTTGCTGACTTTAAGTCTGATTTCACGAAGCAGCAGTTTTTTTCTTTGAACAAAAAAAAATATCAAAATTTCAAATATGTCAGCATTTACCTTCAACGCTCTAGTCTGAAGATCTTTTTCTTTTATCAAGATATGCACTAACAATTTGATTCCCAATAGAGGGAAGAGACATCCTCGGGGTAAAATAAATCTCATGGGCAAGAGGAGCTGAATTCATTTATGCACGTTCACGTAAAAAATGATCAAAATGAGCAAAATAATAAAAAGAGACACACAGTAAAACTGTACCACACCAAGGGATTGCATGGTTTTACTTTCCACCGGACTGTAAACTGTCTGAAAGAAACAAAAAAAGGTATGTCTGGGTTGAATTTCAGCACATTACATGAGGAATTAATTACCTCCAATTTCAAAACTAGCCTTTCTGGAGTTTGCTTTCAGTTTGGGATATTTATGACTTTGAATTATTTTTATACCGAAATAGCAGATTTTCTCCTTTTTATTATCTATGATACAAAAACAGCCACATCCTTCCCCATCATCAGCACTGAGGTCCTCATGACTTCATCGGGAAAGGTGGTTGTCATCAGAAGCCCCTTCTGTCTATCCACCCCTATAAGGGTCAGTAAGGATGTTCCCCTCCCCACTATTTGAACGTCTTCAGCAAAGCAGGGTGAGGGTGGATGGCAGCCCACTTCAGCACTGGGTGGTGTCACTTGACAGGCCAGAAAAATCTGCAGCAGGCACCAAGCAACTGAGGAATAGACTCATTGTCAAGGTCTCCCCTTCCATGCTGGTCTACATGGAAGGGAAATGGATTTGAAGGGAAATGGATTTTGACCTCCTGGACCATGGGCATCTGTGGCTCACATGCTACATTAACCCAAATTTCACTAATTTAAATTGGAATTATGTTTGGCCTTTGGATTGGCTCTTGTTTTAAAGTCAATGGTACAGTGCTCCTGCCATCCAATTTCCATGGGCTTTCAAGTTATTGAAGAGGTTGGGATACAGGGGATTACATGCAGTTCCTCAACCATGCCACGTTGTTTCATGTCTTTTTCCTCCGAAATACCCTCACCCACTTATCCCATGGTGAATTCCTACACAGTCTTGAAGACCCAGCTCAAACACCACAACTAAAGGCTTCTCTGACCTCCCCCAGGGAGGGGTGACCTCACACAGCCCCTGACTGTGGTATAGATCACTCTTCATTGCACTCATTTGTTAAGAAGTTGGTCAGTATCCCCACCACCACTAGGGACTCTAAGAACCTTGAGGATAAAGAGTTGATTCTAAGACAATGCTTGGCCACTAGTAGGTGTTCAATAAAGACCAATCAAACGTGATGGATCCTAATGAAAGGACAAGACCACTGGGTTAAGCCTGCTGGAGACAAGCAAATTGTTTCAAAGGATTTGCTTTGCAATGAGCTTTGTTGAGTATGAGAGTGGGGTGGGTGGCAAGGGAGTTGGTGGAATGCCCATGTGAAATTCAAACCAATGGTCATTAACTGATAGGCATTAATGAATGACTAATGAAAGGAGAGAGTATAATCAAATAAAACATTAGAGTTGGTAGAATAAATAAAATTTCCAAAAATTGACTCGTTAACTGGGTCTTCCCTGCCACAGAAATCTATAGGAGGCACAAAGGCAGCCATATCTTTCCCCATCATACAGCACTGAGTCCCTCATGACTTCATCAGGAAAGGTGGCTGTCATCAGAAGCCCCCTCTGTCCATCCACCCCCTACAAGGGTTACTATACATGGATAAATGAGGCAGAGAGATGCAGGGTCTGATTAGCTCAGGGTGGTCTGAGTGAAACACCAGTCCTCAGAGTGTGGGCCACATCCCCAGGCATGAGAATCAGCTGCAGTGAATCAGAACCTCTGGGAATGTAGCCTAGGAATCTACGTTTTACACACATTTCATGATGATTCCTATGCACAACAGTCTGAAAACCTATGCATGAGAAGAGAGTGATCTTCCTGTTGTGAATTTCAACCTTGAACTTGTTTCAAAAGTGAATTTTGGTGGAGAAAGTGTGAACTTTTAAAAAAATGATGTTGGAGAACTGCAACTCTGTATAGGAAAAAAACAAAATAAAACATGTATCTTGACCTGCACCTTAAACCACAAACAAAAAATCAATTCCAAATGGTTTGTAGATCCAAACCTTTTTCTTCTGGAAAAAGACATAGAAGAATAGCTCCATAGGAAAAGATTTCTTAACAGGACAAAAAAACCATTAAACAATTTTTCCTTTAAGAAAAAATATATAAATTGAAATACATTAAAATTAAGAACTGATGTTATCAAACGACACTAGTAAAAAAGTGAAACCCAAGCCACAGAATGGATGAAGATAGTTGCAATACATATATCATATCTGACAAAGGACTCATAACCAGAATAAATTTTAAAATTCCCATAAACCCATAAAAAAGGCAACTTGACAGTAAGATAGACAAAGAACTTGAACAGGTACTTCACAAAAAAAGAATAAACATATGTAAAGGTGTCCAACATTATTAGCTATCAGGGAAGTGAACATTAAAAACACAATGAGATGCCACTTTACACCCAACAGAATGGCTAAAATTTAAAAAACTGACGAAGTCAATGTCGGTAAGAGTGTGGAGCAACCAGAGCCCTTATACACCACTTAAGGGAGTGAAAATTGGTACAACCACTTAGGAAAATTCTTTGGTAATATCTACCAAAGCCAAGCACATGCATGTATGATTTATGAGCCAAGAATTCCACTCCTAAGTACACATCTAACATAGATACACACATATGTTCATCCGAAGACATCTGAAAGAATGTTTAGTAGCATTACACGTAATAGCAAAAAATTGGAAGCAATTCAATGCCGTTCAATAGTAAAATGGGTAAATAATGGTATATTTCTACATTAAAAGCCGCACTATGAAATTATACAGTAAAAAGAACTGAAGAATCATTGCATAGATGAATCTTGCTAATAATACTATGCTGAGAACAAGAAGCCAGACCCTACAGAGTACATTTTGTGTGATTTGATCTATGTGAAGTTTAAAATCAAGCAAAACTAACCTATGGTGATAAAAAGAATGGAGGTAACCAGTAGGGGTATGGGGAATGAGAGGGGCATGCGGGGATATGTAATGTTCTAGCTCTTGACCTGGGTGCTGGTTACATGGATGTATTCACCGTGTTGAATTCATCAACCTGAACACTTATGATCTGTGTACTTTTTTGGTTTGTGTGTTTACCTCACTAAGAAGCATACTTAAAAAATAAACTTCTCCAACAAGCTCCTTTATCTGAATATATACTTTGGCGTTGGCACTCCACAGCCTCATACACTCTTCCGTCCAACAGCATCACTAAGCTGGACTTCACCCATAAAGCCACTCTTCGGTACGAATATAATGGATTTCTGCATTTATATGGCGCCTTTCCTCTGCAGAGATCAAAGGGCCTCTGCATAATAAAAGATAGCATATCAAATGCAGCATATCAAACACAGTTAGGTCTGAGAGAATAAAGGGGAAATACTGAACTCAGGGACACATAATCTAGGAACTTTGTAGACGTAAAAGAAGTCATAAAAACTGTATGTAAAAACAATCATAAACATCAACTCTTAAGAATTCAGTTGTGTGAAATAAAAGGCCTGCTGCTCTTGAGGTTGCTTTTTGACTCTTGATATGGGAAGGACAGAGCAGCCTAGGCATTCAATTTAGGACTTAGACTCGTAGGCACCACATTGCAAGATTTCTCTGGAGTCAACTTGGCACCTCACTGCAGTAAAACAGAACAACTAAATAAACTCTCTGTGCTGCTGTTCAAAGAGCTTTCACATGTACTTTAAGACATAAAGCCACTAGCCCTGACAACTAATTAAATGGGCCTTTTTCATGTTTGTGAAATAAATATTCTATTGATATATCTCTCTGAGGCATATAGAATTATATACACTGCTACTGTGTTTTACAATAACATTCACCAAATGTGTTTTCCTCAAACTTCAATTCTTAAAATCACCAAGGGAAAATGTTCACAATGAGGAATTTTTCACTGACCTGAGGCCGCTTTCAAAAACTGTATGGGGTGACATTCTGCCTTGGCCAGTGACCTCAGGAGATATTTCCATTAGCCTAACAAAGGACATCTTTAGCTTTGTGAATTGTGAAACAGCAGCTCAGACTTCTCTCTGTAATCTCTCCACATGCACAGAGAGGAAAAGAAAATAGGTGGCCTTGGATAATTTAAGTAGTCCCTGTTCCGCACATGGATAACTTCAATACACAGCGTCAGATAAATGAAAGCAGTGTTTTAATTTCATGTATATATCCCTTGAGAGGGATGAAAATAGTCAAAGATAATGGAGAGGAGAAGGAGGAAATTGGCCATAGCTGTCAAACACTCTAAATGGATAATCTCACTAAATTATCACAACAATCCTATTAAGTTGGAAGTTTATTATCTCCATTCTACAGATACAAAAATGAGGATAAAAAAAACAAAAAAAAGGTTAAGGAACTTGCCCAAGGTCACACTACACAATAAGTGATGAAACCAAGACTTAAACCCAGGCAATGTGATTCCAAAGCTTGTGCTCTTTAGTATTAGAGTTTATGGAACTAGGCAAAAGCGATACTGAGGCATTCCAAGGTAAGATTTTGTGTTGAAAGAGATCCCTGTCGTCTGTGGCGGCTCATGTTTTTTAGGGACTGCTCTGGCAGAAGTTGCTCCTATAACCAGTGATAAGCTCCAAAGAGAGGAAGACCTGTTTCCCTAAGTAGAAATGGATCACAAGTCCCATGTTCCTACAGGGACTGTTAAGATTCCAGGCACCTCTTGGAATCGTGCTTTGACACAACTCACATAAGTTTAAAATACTACAACCACCCCCACCATCGTTAGAGTTTGCACTTTTTGCCAATTTCTGACTTGTCCTGTGTTCAGGCTTCTAGCCTAACGGCATTTACAAAGGACTCCTGGAAGGTAAATTCACGTTCCTTGGAAGCCCTATGGAATAATTCAGATTTCCTCTATAGGCAGTAGCAATGATTCATTCATAACAAGAGTGTTGCTAGCTTATTCAATAGGAGATCAGTCTTTGGGGAAAAAACAACAGCTAGGAGATTTTCATCTGAACAGGAGGTCACTTTAAAATTCAATTTAGTGACACTCTTGTGGGTTTTCCCTGGCACCTAGAATATATGGACTAATAATTGGGAACAGCTGCTTGTCTTGACTAGAACCACTCTATTTAAATAGCTCCAAGATTACACCCTTGGCCTCTGCTTCTTTCTATACTTTGGAAATAAACTACTGTGGATGCCCAAATGTATTCAGACAATGGAAGAAATGATTTATGGAGACTGACCACATCCAGAGCTGCAAGCCTCATTCATTTCCCTGGTTTAACCATCACCACCCATGCAAAGGAGAGGGAGCAAAATGACAAGGTCACACGGTTACTTATTCCCAGGAGTCACCCTGAATAAAAGTTATCCTCAGATTGAAGCACTTTTTCATAACCTTCACTCTTAGACACAGTTGCTGCATTTGACTCTACCAAAACCCTAACTTAATTATAAAGTTTATTCAACCTGACATTCCCAGAGCATTTATTTCTGGTGTGCCCCCCCAAGTGAAGTACTAAATAGGTAACGAAATTCCTGTAGAATATGAGATTTACATATTTTAACTGGACATTTTAAAGGACACTTCAGCTTTCTTCCTATTTGGGTAGTTTTGGTCAGTTTTATTTTTCTTCTGAATCATTTATTCCATAAAGATTTATTACAAGCTTATTCTGGGCCAAATGCTCATCCCTCAGAATGGCCTGAGCTTAAATTTATTCATGCCAAACACACTTGTAACCTTCCTTTTCCAATGTAAACATCCAACAATAGAAAAGTAATCAAATATAGCATGACATATCCACTTGGCAAAATATGATGGGCCTATTCACAAACAAGATAGCATCTACAGGATTATGAAAGAAATTGGGGAAATTAAAATAATATTGTTAAGTTAAAAAGAAGCAAAATTGAAGAGACCTGTGATGACAACTATGTAAAATTACTCACAGACAAAAGATGGAGAGGGAAAGATCCGAAGGAAATAAATATTGTATATTCTGAATCTCTCCATAAATATTCCTGACCATACAGAGTAACAAAATGAGCAAGTCAAACCATTTAGAACTCATGCTTACAGCACATCTATGAGACAGAGAATACTACAAACTTCAAATTATGCCAGAATAGGTAAATAAATGACCAAATTCAGAAAAGCCAGTTCAGAAAAGAGGAAAGGAAAGCAGACCTAGGTGTAGAAAAACAGATACGATAACTCCCAAAAAGAGAATGTCTCCCTCTAAATGGGAATGAGACATGGTAGGCATGAGACATGGTAGATTACAGCATTATTATTTGACAAATCAAAACGAAGGAGCTTGAAAGTCTTCAAGAACAGAGGTGGAAATCTTGGGAAAGCACCACGTCTGGAGGAGAAGTGGTAACTTGGAAAGAGTAGCCTTCAGATATTTGGTGATGAAGAAAAATAATCAAGAACTGGAAATTACAAGTACTTCAAAAACAAGAGGATCACAAAATCAGAAGATATACCACCCCCACCCCCCAAAAGGGGGCAGTTTTTTTAAGAAACTGTACTTCACAAACAAAAGAGGAAGCTCTTGAATTAAGAAATCTCATATACCACCCAAACCTTCACCTCCTCACCTCCTTACTTCCATGCTTCTATGTACGTGTGACAGTTATTCTGGTTCAGGAAAATAAAACATCTCAAAATGAAGAGTAAACAGCATAATATCCATACAAAGTGACTGTAAGAAGAAAACATAAAAATCAAAACTTTTTAGCTCATGACTATTCTCCCTCCCAAAACAATAACAAAGCAGAAGATGTCAACACCCCAACCTGAATTAAATATCCTTAAACAAGCATTTGAAGGCTGATTCAGAAATTTTTAAACTCAAAATATAAGTGGACAAAAATCTAATAAGACTGACTCAGAATGGTCAACTTCAAGACATATTCTAGTTAGGCTTCTAAAGAAAAAGAAAAAGAAAAAAAAAATCCTCTGGGCCTCCAAGCAAAATGACCAAATCACTCACAAAGGAAAGAAAATCAGTTTGGCATCAAATTTCTCAATAGCAATAGTACAAAACAAGACAATAGTAGATCAGCAACTTCAAGAGATGTGAGAAAAGAAGGAAAAAACCAAGGTCAAGTGTACAAAACATGAGGATATAAAAGACGTAAACAAAACAGTAATGTATATTTAATGTATATTTCTTAATCTCTCCACTTTGATAATATACATGGAACATTCACAAAAATTGGTGATATGCTAGTTCACAAAGAGAGCTTCAATAAATTCCACAAAGTACAAATAACAAAAACATACATTGCAATGCAGTAAAAATATAAATTAATAACAAATTTGTTAAAACAAAATTGACTTTCACTGGGAAATTTAAAACCTTTTATTTTTTTAATTGAGATATATTTGACATACAACATAGTGTAAGTTTAAGGTATACAGCATATTCATTCGATACATTTATATAGCAGTATGTTTGCCATTGTAGCATTAGCCAGCACCACTATCACATCACATAAGTATCATTTCTTCTAGTGTTGGGAATAATTAAGATTTAGTCTCTTAAAGGCACATACCATATGATATCACTTACATGTGGAATCTAAAATACAACACAAATGAACATATCTACGAAAGAGAAACGAGTCACAGACATAGAGAACAGACTTGTGGTTGCCAAGGGGCAGAGGGAGGGGAAGGGAAGTATTGGGAGTTTGGGATTAGCAGATGCAAACTATTACATATAGGATGGATAAACAAGGTCCTACTGTATAGACAGGGAACTATATTCAATATCTTGTGATAAATCATAATGTAAGAGAATCTGAGAAAGAATATATATATGTATAATTGAGTCACTTTGTTGTACAGCAGGAAGTAACACAATGTAAATCAACTATACTTCAATAAAAGTAAAAAAAAAATTTAGTCTCTTAAAAAGTTCAATGTTTATGATATTGTTTTGCTGCCTATAATTACTGTACTGTGTATTAGGTCTCCAGGTCTTATTTATTTACTAGTTGCAAGTATGTACCCTTAAACAACATCTTTCCCCACCTAGCCCATGGTAACCACCATTCTACTCTCTGCTTTTATGATTACAGTTTCTTTAGATTCTACATATATGACATATCACACAGTGTTTGTCTTTTTCTGTCTGACTTATCTCACCATAATGTCCTGAAGGTCCATCACGTTGTTACAAATGGCAGAGTTTCCTTTTTATCATGGCTGAATAGTACTCCTTTGTGTATATATACCACATCTTCTTTATCCTTCTTTCTACCTGCTGATGGACATTTAGGTTGTTTCCATAGCTTGACTATTGTGAATAATGCTGCAATGAATATGGGAATGCATATGTCTCTTCCATAACCTGTTTTCATTTTCTTTGGCTATATATTCAGAAGTGGGATTGCTGGATTGTATGGTAGTACTACTTTTTTGAGTAGCCTCTATACTATGCTTCATAGTGGCTGAACTAGCTTACAATCCCACCAGCAGTGCACAGAGGGGTTCTCCTTTCTCTACATCTTCACCAACACTTGTTATCGCTTGTCTTTTTTTTAAAAACATCTTTATTGGAGTATAATTGCTTTACAATGGCATGTTAGTTTCTGATGATAGCCTTTCTTACACGTGTGAGGTGATATTTCACCATGGTTATGATTTGCATTTCTCTGATGATTATTGATATTGAGCACCTTTTCATGTACCTGTCGGCCATTTGATGTCTACTTTAGAAAAATATCTAAAAATGTTTCTCTGACCATTTTTTTAAATAGGATTGTTTGGTTTTTTGCTATCAGGTTGTATGAGTTCTTTATAAATTTTTTTTATCTGATACATGGTTTGCAAAATTTCCTCCCATTCTGTAGGTTGCCTTTTCATTTTATTGATTGCTTCTTTTGCTGTGCAGAAGCTTTTAACTTTGATTTAACCCCACTTGTTGACATTTTTCTTTAGTTGTTTGTACTTTTTTATCATATCAAAAAAAAAAAATCATTGCCACAACAAATGTCAAAGAGATCTTTCCCTGTTTCATCCACAGTCAGGACATATGTTTAAGCCTTTAATCCATTTTGAGTTAATTTTTGAGGGTGGTGTAAGATAGAGATCCAAGTTCATTTTTCTGCATGTGCTTGTCTAGTTTTCCCTACACTATCTGTTGAAGAGATTATTCTTTCCCCACTGGATGTTTGTGGCTACTTTATCAAATATAGTAGACTGTATAGAGGAGGTTTAATTCTGAGCTCCCTACTATGTTCTATATGTCTATTTTTATGCCAGTACCATACTGTTTTAATTACTGTAGCTTTATAGTATAGTATGAAATCAGAAGTGTGATTGTCTCCAATTGTTTCTTCTTTCTCATTATTGCTTTGGTTATTCAGGGTCCTTTGTGGTTCCACACAAATTTTAGAATATTTTTTCTATTTCTGTGAAAAATGTCATTGGAATTTTGATAAAGATTGCATTGAATCTATAGATAGCTTTGAGTAGCATGGACATTTTAACAATATTAACACTTCTAATCCATTAACACAGTGTCCTTCCATTTGTTTGTGTCTCCTTCAATTTCTTTCAGCAAAGTCTTATAGTCTTCATTGTACAGATCTTTCACTTCCTTAGTTAAACTTATTCCTAGGTATTTTATTGTTTTGGATGCTATTGTGAATGGGATCATCTTCTTCAGATGTTTCATTATTAGTGTATAGAAAAACTGATTTCTGTGTATTGACTTTATATCCTGCAACTTTAGTAAATTTATTGATTAGATCCAACAGTTTTTTAGTTGAGTCCTTGGGATTTTCAATATATGAGATCATATCATCAGCAAATAGCAATAATTTTACTTAATCATTTCTGATTTAGATGCCTTTTATTTCTTTGCCTTACCTAATTGCTCGACTAGAACTATGTTGAATAAGAGTGGAGAGAATGCGCACCCTTGTCTTGTTCCTGACCTTAGCGGAAAAGCTTTCAATCTGAGTATAATGTTAGCTGTGTGTTTGTCATATGTGGCCTTTTTATGTTGCAGTATGCTCTTTCTATACCCAGTCTATTAAGGATTTCTATCATGAAGTGATGTTGTATTTTATCAAATGCTTTTTCTGCATCTGTTGAAATGATCATATGACTTTTATCTTTCATTCTATTAATATGGTGTATCGCATTTATTGATTTGCGTGTATTGAATCATCCTTGCATTCCAGGGATAAATCCCACTTGGTCATGGTGTACAATCCTTTTAATGAGCTCTTGAATTTTGTTTGCTAATATTTTATTGAGAATTTTTGCATCTATGTTCATCAGGGATATTGATCTATATTTTTCTTGTAGTGTCCTTATCTGGCTTTGGTATCAGGATAATTATGGCCTCACTGAATGAGTTTGGAAGTGTTCTCTCCTTTTCAATTTTTGGGAAATGGTTAAGAAGGATTGGCATTAATTATTCTTTAAATGTTTGGTAGAACTTGCCCATGAGACCATGTGATCATGGGGTTTTCATGTTGGGAGACTTTACTGATTCAACCTCTTTATTGGTTTGTTCCACCTTGCTATTTCTTCCTGGTTTAGTCTTGGTAGGTTGTATGATTCTGTAAATTATCTTTTTCTTTTAGGTTATCTAATTTGTTGATGTATAACTGTTCACAATAGTTTCTTATGATCCTATGTATATCTGTAGTGTCAGTTATTATTTCTCCTCTTTAATATCTGATTTTATTTATTTGAGTCTTTTTTGCCCCTTAGTCTCACTAGAGTTTAGTCAATTTTGTTTATTGTTTCAAAAAACTAGCTCTTAGTGTCATTCTTGTTTTCTTTCTTTCTTTTTTTTTTTTTTTCTGGTCACCATCTCATTTATTTCCACTCTGATCTTTATTATTTCCACCCTTTTACTAATTTGAGCTGAATTTCCCCTTTTTTTCTAGTTCCTTGAGGTGCAAAATTAGTTTATTTGCAATCTTTCTTATTTCTCAATATATGCACCTATCACTAAAAACTCCCCTCTCAGAACTGCTTTTGCACTTGTCCCATAGATTCTATTTATTTGTGTCTCTATTTTCATTTGTTTTGAGATATTCTTTGATTTTATTTTGATTACTTTGACCCATTGGTTGTTCAGGAGTGTAGATTCCACATATTTGTAGATCTCCCAGGTTTCCTCATGTTGTTGATTTCTAGTTTCATGCTACTGTGGTTGGAAAAGATATTTGGAATGATTTTAATCTTCTTAGATTTGTTAAGACTTGTACTGTCTCCTATCATATAATCTACCATTGAGAACGTTCCATGTGAACTTGAGAGAATGTGTATTCCACTGTTGTTCAATGAAATGTTCTAGAGATATCTCTTAGGTCCATTTGATCTAATGTATGGTTCAAGTCCATCATTTCTATGTCGATTTTCTGTCTGGATGAACTATCCATTGTTGACAGTAGGGTATTGAAGCCCCCTACAAATATTGTATTGTTCTCTATTTCACCCTTCATATCTGTTAGTATTTGCTTAATATTTTTAGGTGCTCTAATGTTGGGTAAGTATTTATTTATGATTGTTACACCTTCTTGACTGATTGATCCCTTCATCATTATATAATGACTTTCCTTTTCTCTTATTATCATTTTTGGCTCAAAGCCTATTTTGTCTGACATAAGTATAGCTACCCCCAGTTTCTTTTGGTTTCCATTTGCATGAATATCTTTTTCCATCCCTCACTTGAGTCTATATGAGTCCTTAAATCTGAAATAGGATATCTGTTATGTAATTGACCATATTACTACATCTAAGGAGAAACTTTTATAAACTGTTTTTACATGTAGAAAAGGTATTTGAAAAAAATCAAACCCATTCCTGATGAAAATACCCTATTTAATAAGAATTGAAGGATGCTTTTTAAAAAATTTTCTAATATTTACTTATTTTTTATTTTTTAATCTTTTAATTTTTTTTAATGTCTTTATTGGGGTATAAATGCTTTACAATTGTGGGTTAGTTTCTGCTGTATAACAAAGTGAATCAGCTATACTAAACATATATCCCCATATCTCCTCTCTCTTGGGCTTCCCTCCCACCCTCCCTATTCCACCCATCTAGGTGAAAACAAAGCACTTAGCTGATCTCCCTGTGCTATGCAGCTGCTCCCACTAGCTATCTATTTTTCATTTGGTAATGTATATATGTCTATGCCACTCTCTCATTTCATCCCAGCTTACCTTTCCCCCTCCCAATGTCCTCAAGTCCATTCTCTATGTCTGCGTCTTTATTCCTGTTCTGCCCCTAGGTTCTTCAGAACCATATATATAAATATATTTTTTTAGATTCCATATATATGTGTTAGAATACAGTATTTGTTTTTCTCTTTCTGACTTATTTCTCTCTGTATGACAGTCTCTAGGTCCATCCACCTCACTACAAATAACTCAATATCGTTTCTTTTTATGGCTGAGTAATATTCCATTGTATACATGTGCCACATTTCTTTATCCATTCATCTGTTGATGGATACTTAGGTTGCTTCAATGTCCTGGCATTTGTAAATAGAGCTACAATGAACATTGTCGTACATGACTCTTTTTGAATTATGGTTTTCTCAGGGTATATGCCCAGTAGTGGGATGGCTGGGTCATATGGTAGTTCTATTTTTAATTTTTTAAGGAACCTCCATACTGTTCTCCCTAGTGGCTGTATCAATTTACATTCCCACCAACAGTGCAAGAGGGGTCCCTTTTCTCCACACCCTCTCCAGCATTAATTGTAGATTTTTTGATGATGGCCATTCTGACTGGTATGAGGTGATACCTCATTGTAGTTTTGATTTGCATTTCTCTAATGATTAGTGATGTTGAGCATCCTTTCATGTGTTTGTTGGCAATCTGTATATCTTCTTTGGAGAAATGTCTATTTAGGTCTTCTGCCCATTTTTGGACTGGGTTGTTTGGTTTCTTGGTATTCAGCTGCATGAACTGTTTATATGTTTTGGAGATTAATCGTTGCTCAGTTACTTCATTTGCAAATATCTTCTCCCATTCTGAGGGTTGTCTTTTCGTCTTGTATATGGTTTCCTTTGCTGTGCAAAAGCTTTTAAGTTCCATTAGGTCCCATTTGTTTATTTTTGTTTTTATTTCCATTTCTGTAAGAAGTGGGTCAAAAAGGATCTTGCTGGGATTTATGTCATAGAGTGTTCTGCCTATGTTTTCCTCTAAGAGTTTTATAGTGTCTGGCCTTACATTTAGGTCTTTAAACCACTTTTGAGTTTATTTTTGTGTATGGTGTTAGGGAGTGTTCTAATTTCATTCTTTTATATGTAGCTGTCCAGTTTTCCCAGCACCACTTATTGAAGAGGCTGTCTTTTCTCCATTGTATATTCTTGCCTCCTTTATCAAAAATAAGGTGACCATATGTGCGTGGGTTTATCTCTGGGCTTTCTGTCCTGTTCCATTGATCTATATTTCTGTTTCTGTGCCAGTACCATATTGCCTTGATTACTATAGCTTTGTAGTATAGTCTGAAGTCAGGGAGCCTGATTCCTCCAGCTCCGTTTCTCTTTCTCAAGATTGTCTTGGCTATTCAGGGTCTTCTGTGTTTCCATACAAACTGTGAAATATTTTGTTCCAGTCCTGTGAAAATGCCATTGGAATTTTGGTAGGGATTGCATTGAATCTGTAGAATGCTTTGGGTAGTATGGTCATTTTCACAATGTTGATTCTTCCAATCCAAGAACATGGTATATCCCTCTATCTGTTTCTATCATCTTTAATTTCTTTCATCAGTGTCTTACAGTTTTCTGCATACAGGTCTTTTGTCTCCTTAGGTAGGTTTATTCCTAGGTATTTTATTCTTTTCCTTGCAATCATAAAAGGGAGTGTTTCCTTAATTTCTCTTTCAGATTTTTCATCATTAGTGTATAGGAATGCAATATATTTCTGTGCATTAATTTTGTATCCTGCTGCTTTACCAGACTCATTGATTAGCTCTAGTAGTTTTCTGGTAGCATCTTTAGGATTCTCTATGTATAGTATCATGTCATCTGCAACAGTGACAGATTTACTTCCTCTTTTCCGATTTGGATTCCTTTTATTTCTTTTACTTCTCTGATTGCTGTGGCTAAAACTTCCAAAACTATGTAGAATAATAGTGGTGAGAGTGGGCAGCCTTGTCTTGTTCCTGATCTTAGAAGAAATGGTTTCAGTTTTTCACCATTGAGAATGATGTAGACGGTGGGTTTGTCATATATGGCCTTTATTATGTGGAGGTAAGTCCCCTCTATGCCTACTTTTTGGAGGGTTTTTATCATAAATGGGTGTTGAATTTTGTTGAAAGCTTTTTCTGCATCTATTGAGATGATCATATGGTTTTTCTCCTTCAATTTGTTCATATGGTTTATCACGTTGATTGATTTGTGTGTATTGAAGAATCCTTGCATTCCTGGGATAAACACCACTTGATCATGGTGTATGATCCTTTTAATGTGCTGTTGGATTCTGTTTGCTAGTATTTTGTTGAGGATGTTTGCATCTATATTCATTAGTGATATTGGCCTGTAGTTTTCTTTTTTTGTGACATCTTTGTCTGGTTTTCATATCAGGGTGATGGTGGCCTTGTAGAATGAGTTTGGGAATGTTCCTCCCTCTGCTATATTTTGGAAGAGTTTGAGAATGTTTGATAAATGCTTGATAGAATTTGCCTGTGAAGCCATCTGGCCCCTGGCTTTTGTTTTCTGGAAGATTTTTAATCACAGTCTCAATTTCAGTGTTTGTAATTGGTCTGTTTATATCTTCTATTTCTTCTTGGTTCAGTCTCAGAAGTTTGTGCTTTTTTGTGCTTTTCTAAGAATTTGTCCATTTCTTCCAGGTTGTCCATTTTATTGGCATATAGTTGCTTGTCGTAATCTCTCATGATCCTTTGTATTTCTGCAGTGTTAGTTGTTACTTCTCCTTTTTCATTTGTATTTATGTTGATTTAAGTTTTCTCCCTTTTTTTTTTTGATGAGTCTGGCTAATAGTTTATCAATTTTGTCTACCTTCTCAAAAAACCAGCTTTTAGTTTTATTGATCTTTGCTATCATTTCCTTCATTTCTTTTTCATTTATTTCTGATCTGATCTTTATGATTTCTTTCCTTCTGCTAACTTTGGGTATTTTTTGTTCTTCTTTCTCTAATTGCTTTAGGTGTAAGGTTAGGTTGTTTATTTGGGATGTTTCTTGTTTCTTATGGTAGGATTGTATTGCTATAAACTTCCCTCTTAGAACTGCTTTTGCTGCATCCCATAGGTTTTGGGTCATCGTGTTTTCATTGTCATTTGTTTCTAGGTATTTTTTGATTTCCTCTTTGATTTCTTCAGTGATCTCTTGGTTATTAAGTAGTGTATTGTTTAGCCTCCATGTGTTTGTATTTTTTACAGATATTTTCCTGTAATTGATCTCTAGTCTCATAGCGTTGTTGTTGGAAAAGATACTTGATACAATTTCAATTTTCTTAAATTTACCAAGGCCTGATGTGTGACCCAAGATATGATCTATCCTGGAGAATGTTCCATGAGCACTTGAGAAGAATGTGTATTCTGTTGGTTTTGGATGGAATGTCCTATAAATATCTATTAAGTCCATCTTGTTTAATGTATCATTTAAAGGTTGTGTTTCCTTATTTATTTTCATTTTGGATGATCTGTCCATTGGTGAAAGTGGGGTGTTAAAGTTCCCTAGTATTACTCTGTTACTGTCGATTTCCCCTTTTATGGCTGTTAGCATTTTCCTTATGTACCGAGGTGCTCCTATGTTGGGTGCATACATATTTAAAATTGTTATATCTTCTTCTTGGATTGATCCCTTATCATTATGTAGTGTCCTTCTTCACCTCTTGTAGTAGTCTTTTTTTTAAAGTCTATTTTATCTGATATGAGTATTGCTACTCCAGCTTTCTTTTGATTTCCATTTGCATGGAATAACTTTTTCCATCCCCTCACTTTCAGTCTGTATGTGTCCCTAGGTCTGAAGTGGGTCTCTTGTAGACAGCATATATATGGGTCTTGTTTTTGTATCCATTCAGCCAATCTATGTCTTCTGGTTGGAGCGTTTAATCCATTTACATTTAAGGTAGTTATCGATATGTATGTTCCTATTACCATTTTCTTAATTGTTTCGGGTTTGTTATTGTAGGTCTTTTCCTTCTCTTGTGTTTCCTGCCTACAGAAGTTCCTTTAGCATTTGTTGTATAGCTGGTTTGGTGGTGCTCAATTTTCTTAGCTTTTGCTTGTCTGTAAAGGTTTTAATTTCTCCATCAAATCTGAATGAGATTCTTACTGGGTAGAGTAATCTTGGTTGTAGCTTTTTCCCTTTCATCACTTTAAATATGTCCTGCCACTCCCTTCTGGCTTGCAGAGTTTCTGCTGAAATATCAGCTGTTAACCTTATGGGGATTCCCTTGTATGTTATTTGTTGCTTTTCCCTTGCTGTTTTTAATATTTTTTCTTTGTATTTAATTTTTGATAGTTTGATTAATATGTGTCTTGGCGTGTTTTTCCTTGGATTTATCCTTTATGGGACTCTCTGCACTTCCTGGACTTGATTGACTATTTCCTTGCCCATATTAGGGAAGTTTCCAACCATAATCTCTTCAAATATTTTCTCAGTCTCTCTTTTTTTCTCTTCTTCTTCTGGGACCCCTATCATTCGAATGTTGGTGCATTTAATGTTGTCCCAGAGGTGTATGAGATTATCCTCAATTCTTTTCATTCTTTTTTCTTTATTCTGCTCTGTCATAGTTATTTCCACTATTTTATATTCCAGGTCACTTATCCATTCTTCTGCCTCAGTTATTCTGCTATTGATTCCTTCTAGAAAATTTTTAATTTCATTTATTGTGTTGTTCAGCATTGTTTTTTTGCTCTTTAGTTCTTCTAGGTCCTTGTTATATGTTTCTTGTATTTTCTCCATTGTATTTCCAAGATTTTGGATCATCTTTACTATCATTAGTCTGAATTCTTTTTCAGGTAGACTGCCTATTTCCTCTTCATTTGCTTGGTCTGGTGGGTTTTTGCCTTGCTCCTTCATCTGCTGTGTACTTCTCTGTCTTTTCATTTTGCTTAACCTACTGTGTTTGGGGTCTGTTTTCACAGCCTGCAGGTTCATAGTTCCCATTGTTTTTGGTGTCTGTCCCCAGTGGGTAAGGTTGGTTCAGTGGCCTGTGTAGGCTTCCTGGTGGAAGGGACTGTTGCCTGTGTTCTAGTGGATGAGCCTGGATCTTGTCTTTCTGGTGAGCAGGACCACATCCAGTGGTGTGTTTTGGGGTGTCTGTGAACTTATTATGATTTTAGGCAGTCTCTCTGCTAATGGGTGGGGTTGTGTTCCTATCTTGCTAGTTGTTTGGCATAGGGTGTCCAGCACTCTAGCTTGCTGGTCATTGAGTAGAGCTGGGTCTAATGGGAAACATCAGAAGCATACCCACCAATGTGAAGAACAACTATCACCATATTGGAGGTATTCATTGATGCAATTAGACAAGAGAAAATGATTAGACAGGGGAAAAACAATGGGAAGTCAAGAATTAGAAAAGATTCAAAACTCTATTTTCGGATAATAGAAATAATATACCTGGAATAATATACCCAGATAACAGATAATATACCTGGAAAACTCAAAAGAATCAATGACTAACTTAACCATTAGAGATTCAATAAAATAACAGGTCATAAAATTAACATATAAACATTGATAGTATACATACACACACACACACACACACACACACACACAAAGACATAGAAACACCTCATGTACAATAGCAACAACAAAAAATAATATACTTAGGAATAAACTTAGGAATATACTTTATATACTTTATAGGAATATTCCTAATATACTTAGGAATAAACTTTTTTAAAATGTGCAAAAGCTATTGAGAAAAACTTTAAAACACTCTTAAAATACACAAAATTATTCTTGAATAAATGGGAAAACATCTCATGCCAGAAAGAAGTGCTCAAAGACTGCGGGGACATCTAAAGGACTCATGGACTCACTGAAGGGACTATCACTGGCCAAATTTGGGGGCATCAAAACAACTAATAATGATAATTGTAAAACACTCAGTAAAGCAATCAAAGAGTCCATGTGAAATTAAGAAGGGGGGAGGAGCGAGAAGGGAATGGAAAAATTCTTTACAGAAGAATGCTAGCTAATCAATGTAGGAGTAATAGAATTTTTTAAGTCACCATTTTTCATCCATTAATGTAACAATTAATTCAAGCAAATATTATCGATGGATGATAAAATCATTGAGGAAAAGTTTGGGGGTGGGCGTGGGGAACAGAAGATCCACGCAGTGTCAAAATATTACCCTAAATAATATTTATTAATTGCGAAGGGAAAGAATATTTTCATGACAAAGGAATCTGGCAGACACTTTCTTAACCAAATTATCCAATTTAGCATCATCAATAATGTGATCAACTGACATTTGACTCCTGACTGATATGGTGAAGAGGAAGTCACTTCACTCATATGATATTTTTGCCAAAAATGTTTAATCTGAATTGAATCATTAGGAAACAATCAGACAAATTCAAATTGAGGGCCATTTCATAAAACAATCAACCTGGACACTTGGAAAAATGCCAATATCTTTTTTTTTTTTTTAAAGGAGCAGAAAGACTATTCCAGATTAAAGGAGATTGAAAGATGTAAAACAATTAAAATACAGCACATGATTTTTGATCCTGTCATGGATAAAAGAAACCTATAAAATTATTGGAATGATTGGAAAAATTTGGATATATTTATATATTAGATCAAATTACTCTATCAATATTTAATTTTATGAGTGTGCTAATGGTATTGGGGTTATACAGAAGAATATCTTTATTTTTAGGTGATATCTGATAAAGTATTCAGGGGTGAACATGGTGCTTACAACTTTAGAATAGTCCACAGAAATAAGAAAACAGTGGCAAAATGTTAACAATGAGTGAATCTGGGTAAAGGAAATAAGAGTGTTCAATGTACTACTCTTTCACCTTTCCTGTAGATTTGAAATTTTTCAAAATTATAAAAAGATGTGGATAAAAGAAAAAACAGGCAAAACTATTCAATGGGATTAGAAGACAAACCAGGCTAGCAATTTCCTGAGTGGGAGGGATGGAAGAGTGTCACTGAGAGGGCCCTTTCAGAGAAGATTTCTGGGGGAATGACAATGTTTTCTTTCTCTTTCTTGATCTGGACACTGGCCACACAAGGATGTTCACTTTTTGAAACTCTTAGAGCTGTAAATGTACGATTTAATTTTTCTGTGAGTCACACTTTAATAAAACTTTTTTCCTTTATAGCAATTGTCATTAGGCTAAGAGATTTAATTACTTTAGTTATTTTCTTTTCTATATTTTTTCAAAATTTTAGTTAAATAATTAACTTGTATCATTCAAATGGTTATCGTTGGTGGAAATAATCAATAAACAATTTATAATACCAATAGAAAAGAGTTTTGTTTGAACCAAACTGAGGGCAATAGCCCAGGAGACACAGATTCAAGAAGCACTTGAGTCCTGGTCGGGCTCCAGCCCTGTCCCGACCCCTGGCCTGGCCCTCTCCAACCTTGCCCTGCTGAGTGGTCCGCCTGGCATGCGGTGGCCTCTGGAGCAGCCTAAGCCCATGAGGGTCACGCTCCCGGCCGCCAGCACTGACGAGATGGAGCCCCCGGCCCTCGAGGAGGAGCAGAGGATCAATGCAGTTCCAGAATCGATTCCAGCGGTGCCAGGAGGCAGCCAGGTATCATTTATTTAAGCCATCTGGTGCCGGAACAGGTTCATAAACCACATATGCATATGGCACCTCATGTGCATTGGTTTATCTAGCTCATGGCAGCTGGAGGAACCATTTATGTATTTCTCTACCATGAAAAGTACAAGGTGGTTAAGCTCTTTTTCTATCTCACAATGGGTTTTTCTCCAGCCTTGGTGGAGACATCAATGAGTAACACCGAAGGACTTCACGAACTTGCCTGTGGGGGCTTAATTTATTTCCTGGGAGTTGTGTTCTTCAAGAACGATGGCATCATTCCATTTGCCCATGTCATCTGGCACCTGTTCATGGCCACGGCAGCTGCAGTGCATTACTATGCCATTTGGAAATATCTTTACCCAAGTCCTACAGACTTTATGCGACATTTATGACCAATCTTTACTAGGTCTCCAAACCAGTATTATTTCAATTATGGCACTTAGGAGTGGGGTAAGAGCTGAAAATTGCACAGAGGGAAAAAAAGAAGAAGAAGAAGAAGACAACTGCACTGACTTTATATCTTTTGAATATAATTACTGTGAAAGTATAAAAGCTGTGTTCTGGAATTTTCCCCCTCACAGCAAATAAATAAGGGAGTGAATTAATTATTCATTCCATTCCACTATCATGAAGTACTCTGGATAGACTTGGCCAACTGATGTTTACAAACCAGAATTTTGTATTTTAATTTTACAGATTTTACTACATGATTTTTCTAAATTATTAGGTCAGGCTGTAAAAGTCAGTGCAATAACAAAACTTCCTTTTTAAGAGAAAATGGTTTCTATCACTTTCCCATTAGCTGTGTAAAGAATCATGGACAGAACTTACACTACTTTTTACCATGTTTCATCTTGGCATAACATGGTTATTTTTTAAATAGAAACTTCAGTTTTTTGTAAATTTAAAAAAAATACTTCATTGAAGCACATCTCTGCAGTTCCTCATTCATGTGAATTTTTGCAGCAAGCTGTCAACATTCCAGAAATGAACAAACATTATACCTCTCCTGATAGTTTTATTAAGCATGGAGAAATTGCCAATTTTTAAAAACTGCAAGTTTTCCAAAACTCTTCTGCCAGGCTCTGACTCTGAATTCCATGCTGCTTTGGGCCGTATACTTGACTTAGTTTGGTTTCCCAGCGATGGAAAAGTATTTTGATATCATTAACTTTTTCAAAAGATTCAACTTTTTCTCTATGCCTTTGCCATGTCTTCTTCAGGGTCTTTTTCAACAGTGGATGAGTATCTAGTCTGTACTAAGAGAGTATTGTTGGGTTGGCCATCCACTGAAAACTCCTGAAGAGCATGATGAATTACAGTGAATAGTGGTCATGCCTGTTTGGTGCCCAATGGTTAAGTCATTGTCACTTAGCTTTATATTATCAGTTTGATAGTCATTTTAAATTATGGAACTAGATGCATAAATTCACATTTCTACCTTTCCTTTGCATCTCCTGATACACTTTCCTCTTTTTCATAGAAAAGTGTTTAAAGCACTGTTTGACAGATAAACTCATGTGTCTGTCATCCATGGGTTATATCCTGGCTCAGTGGAGTGGTACTTAATATATTGTTTTTGGCTTTCCTTCAGTGTCTTATATTAAGATTAACATATTAGTTGCTTTGTTGGTTATTATCCTGTTGGTATTTTAATAAATGAGATAACCTTAACTTTAGATCAGGTGCTGATATTGCCTGTTTTCTAGTGATGTGTTTGATCACTGGAATTGTTGGTTTGACAATACATTAAATTCAATTCATTGAAATTTTGTACTGATGTAGCTTTAAATGAGGGTTTATTTTGTGTGTGCATGTTTAGAACTCTCTGACTTTGGTAAATTATATGGGAATGAAGGACAGAAGAACGGCCTCTTGCTGATGAACTCTTAAATAGGCATGGTATCCAGTGATAACACCAGCCAGACCACCCCTTCTGCATGATTCTGAACACCTGGATGCCTCTTGTTTTATTGTGTATATTTTATTTTAAATGTATTAACTTTTGTGGATTCATTTAAAGTCCGCTCAAAAGTAACACTGTCAAAACCACTAAAATGTATGTAAAAAATTGTGCTGCAGACTAAAATAAAATTGTTACTTGGATTTGGTAAAAAAAAAAAAAAAAAGCACTTGAATTGTATTCCACTGGACTACAAAATGGGGGAGGCTTATATAGGCAGAAACCACAAAGTTACATTAGTTGTTTGTCAAGAATTAGGATTGGAGCTGGCAAGAAGTAAGGATTTGTTGGGGTTTGAAATGATTGCATAGTTACCAGGGGAGACCTTGAGACCATAAGGCTGCAGCTGACAGCAACTAGCAGATATTGTTTGGAGAACAGCTGATGGTATTCTTGAGTTTGATACAGTTCAGAAAATTCAAGTGCGTAGTGATGCAGGAGCATGTCAGAAATCACATCCACAATGGTCACCGGCTCTATTTTGGATGCCTGAACCACAGTTACTCCATTTTTATTTTTAAATGCATCCTTTTCGTTAATTGTTAAAGCAGATGTACAATGCATGTTTGACAGGTTGTTCTAGTTAGCATAAAGTTCAGTCCAAATCATGTATAAGACAGAATGACTTCCTCATACCTCAATATGTGAACATTTCTTCCATCATTATAAATAATTTTTTTTAAGTTTAAATCTTCCTTTTCCTCTTTAGGGATGCAGGAGTATGAATAATTTAAGGTATAATACCCAGGTACTCTCATTCAGAAATGGGTTGACCTGCATACATTTTTTTTTTTAATTTTTATTGGAGTATAGTTGCTTTACAATGTTGTGTTAGTTTCTACTGTACAGCAAAGTGAATCAGCTATATGCATACATATATCCCCTCTTTTTTGGATTTCCTTCCCATTGAGGTCACCAAAGAGCACTGAGTAGAGTTCCCTGTGCTATTACAGGACCTACATACTTTTTAAATGGAAATTCACTACATTTATATGTATACCTTTTGTCTTAGTCCATTAGGGCTGCTATAACATAATACCACAGATTGGGTAGCTTATAAACAATAAACATTTGTTTTTCTTCTGGAGGCTGGAAGCCCAAGATCAAAGTGCTAGCAGATTCAGTGTCTGGTGAGAACCCAATTTCTGATTTATAGATGACATCATCTAGCTATAAGCTCACATGGTGGAAGAAGCAAGGGAGCTTTCTCAGGCCTCTTTTATAAGGGCATTAATCCCATTCATGAGGGCTCCAACCTCATGAATGGGTGGGGACACACATATGAATTTAGGGGGGACACACATATTCAATCTTGGGCACCTTGTAACAATAGGAGAAGTTTGCATTTTAAATATTCCCTTTGGAGATAAGTGACCATTATTTCATGGTGGTTAAACAATGGCTTCGTGAAAAATTATTTAGAACATCTAGCTGAAATGATTATTACATGTGAACATTTGCTTTTTCACAAGTTCTCTGTTATGTTTTCAGATTAGTAATAAGCCATACCCTGGAATCTACAAACAAAGAAGAATTAGGTTAACACTGGCATCCAGACCTGCTATGCTCTGGTCTAAACTTGTGCAAAATTGATTACAATATTTATTTGTAACTAAATAAGAGTAGTAAAGATGTTCTTATCCTTATGTCCATCCATTTCAGAACAGACCTTGTAATCCAAAATGCAGATTTTATTTGTGATCTATATTTTCATGTATCTGTAGGATAAAGGTAGAAAAGTGAATAAAAGTGGTGTTTCTTTCTAAGCAGGTACTTGTCTAGAGAAGAGTGTCAATTTTTTAAAGGGAAGAAATGTCAGCTTTTTTTTAAGATTGTGACCTACACTTTGATTTAACTGATTTGATAGGGGAAAGAAAATAGTCCAAATGCTTCTAAAATAGACTGGAGAGCCAAAAGTGGGCAGTGTTCTTGTATCTCCAAAATGAGATGAATGAGACCTAAATAGGTCATTCTCAGTATCCTCTAGGGTTCCCTATATGTTCCTACTTCTCTGAATGCATTTTTGTAAATTATAAACTTACCTATTTTTCAAAACTTTATTAAATTAAAAGCATTTTAATCTTTGGAGAATGAAGCAAAAAACGATTAAGAGGATAATTCATTTCTTAATGGTTGTAATTTAAAACCTTGGCAGTCTCTCTTCATGTAAACATTCCTCTGCTCTGAGCTCAGAGGGTCTGGGGGTGAAGTAGAGGGACTCACACAGACTCCAAAGAGAAAGCAGGTCTTTTCTAATGGAGGTCACATCAACACAGCCCTTGCTAAACAAAGTCTAGAAGGATTCCATTTCAAGGCAACACTAAACCTGGGAGCAGCCTTAGTCTATATTCTTCCATGCACATGAGCCCCAAACCATTTCAAACAAGTCACTGTTACCCGTTGGCTTCCGATTCTCATAATGGTGGAGAAAAATGAGAGAATAGTGTTGAGGACATGGGAGGGGAAGCTTCCAAAATTCATCTGCTGAAGGATACCAGCTGGAACAATTACTGTCAGTCTTTGGCTCTGCCATCTGAAGGAGATGCAGCACATACACAAGCAAAGACTTCATCTCTGGGGACACGCTTACCTCCAAGAGACGGAGGCAAATTAGGCACCACTTCCCTGTTCCAGTAAAACATCATTTCCCTTAAAAGAACACAGTGCTGACCTTCCCGTAGGAATTGGTAGAAATGCTCAGCCAAACATCAGGAGGGAAAGGAAATCCTCTTGAAAAATGACTTTGTCCATTCCTTGCCACCGGTTAAGATTGAACCAAAGTCATCTCGGACTTAGCACTTACAGCCTAAAATTTAAAATATCCATAGAAGGAAATCGATTCTTTTTTGTCCATGAAGTTCTAAGAATGAAAGAAAGGTATTTTTCTCTTTCTATATAAACTGAGTTTTTGTCAGTTCTTGATCGAAATGGAGAAAGCTTCTTATAATATTCCTGGCAGGGCTTCCCTGGTGGCGCAGTGGTTGAGAATCTGCCTGCAATGCAGGGGACAAGGGTTCCAGCCCTGGTCTGGGAAGATCCCACATGCCGTGGAGCAACTAGGCCCGTGAGCCACAACTACTGAGCCTGCGCATCTGGAGCCTGTGCTCCGCAACAAGAGAGGCCACGATAGTGAGTGGCCCCTGCTTGCCGCAACTAGAGAAAGCTCTAGCACAGAAACGAAGACCCAACATAGCAATCAATCAATCAATCAATTAAAAAAAAAATTCCAGGCATTCATCCTTCATACATTGGAGCTATTAAGTCCCAACTCATATGAACCTTCTTCAGGTTGGATCATCTCATTCCTCTATCATTTCCTCACATGCATGGCATTTCATCATGAAAAGATGTATTCTTAAATGTAACAAGCACACGTGCATAATACATCCATAAATTGCAAGGTCCTTATTCACTTGCCATACAAAACTAATTCAAATAAATTTGTAACCTATTTAGGAGTCAGAATGGCAGTTACCCTTGGGGGTGGGTGACTTGGAAGAGAGTACAGAAGTGTTGATATTGTTTTGTTTCTTGATCTGGGAACAGGTTACATGAGAGTATTCTCTTTGATAGTTCATTGAGCCATGATGTTATGATTTTCTGCACTCCTCCGTAAATGTGTTACTACAGTAACGAACTGTTAATAAAATGTTTGCAAAAACCCAGCAAACCAAATCATGTCCCCTACTGTCTAGTAGCTTACCAGCCACAGATGCCTCCTGTATCAGACAGAACCCTTACCCTTGGCTATCTCTCAGGGTTGTGAAAAAGAATTAAGATAATGTTAGGAGAGAGCTTTGTAAAATGTGAGATAAGATATAAATGTGAAGTTGGTGCTGTTCTCATCGATGATGAGCTTCTCAAACAAAGGGCTATGTTCACAGTTTCACAGGAGCAGCCTATACCCATGTAACATATTTACTGTATATGTGGGCAAAAACAGAAGGAATACATGATCTACACATTGTTACACCACAGTTGGAACTCCTATTACCCAACCCTTCTCTAGCCCACAGTCCCAAGATAGATTATTTTGCAACTAATTACTTGCAGATGTGAAATCATTTCGAGTGTTATGAAAATAGCAGAACAGATCCTGGAATGGGCAGCACTGAGGATGCAGTGGACAACAGAACAAAATCATTGTTATTCTCAGCTTGAGGCCTTATTTTGTGGCTCTCAGTTCTGTCTCCTTCTGGTATTCTCCTAGGAAGGAAGTTGAAACTGTATCTATCTCATTAAAAACAAATCCAGATTGTGTTTTCTTGTTTTATTGTTCACATTCTCGATACCAGAAACTGAAAATACAACTTTAGCCTTTCCATTGTTTTCAAATAGCTTTTAGTGTCAGCCAATTGAAAAGACGACAAATTCTTCAAGAAAAGACAGAAGGGGCATTAACTTACTACAAGCTGGAAGGAAGTGGAAGGAAGAATAATGAAGCCATAAGTGGGAAGAGAGAAATTACGATCTGTAGGAGCTAGAGGCATGGGGTTTTGTCTCTCTTCATCTCTCTTTCGGCAAAATATTTAGCCAATGTTAGTAACCACTAGAACGGAATGGCTTTATTCTTGCTTTAGGCGATCATTAAGAAGGAATAGAAATTTCAAGGGTGAAGGACAGAAATTGAAACACTCATTCGTCCCAAGTGGGAGAAGAACAATGGTAGAAGGAAAATGCTTGCTTGAGACACAGTGGGACCAAGCACTCCCTGCAGGATCAAATTGGTCTGACAACAAAAATCCAGGCAGAGGCCTAATTGGACGAGGGGAGGGGTTAAAGCTCAGTGAGGGGAGAAATCCATAGGTCATGAATCCCCTTAATTCATGTCTAAGTTGGCAGATGCACATCTTCAAGAAAATATTTAAAATCGCATTGCTGGCTGCTATAAATTTCTGAGCTCTTGCTACCTGAGAACATCTCTCTGCTGCTTTAATATATTCCAAACAACTTTGCTTCTAAATAAATTATTGGGTGTTCCAAAATAGAAAAGAGTAACCATTTACCTACAATGGAAGAAGTAACCGCAGATGCAAGAAGATAAAAAAGCAATAACTACAAAGTTCAGAGGGAAAAATTATTTTGACCTGGAATTCTATTGAAATATTATTCACTGAGAATTTGTCAATCAAGAACTCTTTCTGTGGGCTTCCCTCGTGGCGCAGTGGTTGAGAATCTGCCTGCCAATGCAGGGGTCACAGGTTCGAGCCCTGGTCTGGGAAGATCCCACATGCCGCGGAGCAACTAGGCCCGTGAGCCACAACTACTGAGCCTGCGCGTCTGGAGCCTGTGCCCCGCAACAAGAGAGGCCGCGACAGGGAGAGGCCCGCGCACCGCGATGAAGAGTGGCCCCCACTTGCCACAACTAGAGAAAGCCCTCGCACAGAAATGAAGACCCAACACAGCCATAAATAAATAAATAAATAAATAAAAGAGTAACTGTAGTGCCATGTACACACACAAAAAAAGCTTATTTAAAAAAAAAAAAAAAAAAAAAAAAAAGAAAAATTATTTTGACCTGGAATTCTATTGAAATATTATTCACTGAGAATTTGTCAATCAAGAACTCTTTCTGTGGGCTTCCCTCGTGGCGCAGTGGTTGAGAATCTGCCTGCTAATGCAGGGGACACGGGTTTGAGCCCTGGTCTGGGAAGATCCCACATGCCGTAGAACAGCTGGGCCCGTGAGCCACAATTACTGAGCCTGCGCATCTGGAGCCTGTGCTCCGCAACAAGAGAGGCCGCGATGGTGAGAGGCCCACGCACCGCGATGAAGAGTGGCCCCCGCTTGCCACAACTAGAGAAAGCCCTCGCACAGAAATGAAGACCCAACACAGCCATAAATAAATAAATAAATAAAATTAAAAAAAAAAAAAAAAAAAAAGAACTCTTTCTGTTAGGATCATTAGAAGATATCTTCTAGAAAAATAAAACACAAATCCAAGACACAAACCGAGAAAAGAGGAAAATATGGGATATGAGGAAAAGCAATAAATAAATTAGAATAACTCATAAGGAAACCTAAAAATGTATTAATAAGACTTCAGGCAGTTGTCAGGAAATTATGCCTAAATAGAGGCCTAATGTTAAAAACACTTTTAATATTAGCATCAAAAATTTTTTCTTTCTCCTGGGTCATTCCCATCTGCAATAAAACTCTCTATTGTCAGTTCTTCCAAATCTAAAAAACAAAAAAACTTGCTTCAGAATAATCCAAATTGGTGAAAATTTATTGTTTTAGAATCAGAGTGACATTTACTGTTCTCCTCTTTTGTGTTTGCTCGAAGTTTTCCATAATAGAAAAATTATAAATTTCCTCCTGTTGAAAGAGACACAGACTGGGCAAAAAAAATTTTTTTATTCTATGTTGATGTTTAAAAGAGATTTAAAACATCAAAACAAAACAAAATTACTCAGAAGCATTAAAAATAAAGAGATGGATATAATACACCAGATAAATGTTTTCAAAAAAGAACTAGATGTGATATTAGTATTCCAAAAATATAACTCCAAATGAAAATATTAAACATGACAAAGGGAAAATGCATTGACAAAAAGTAGACACCTTTTAATGAATCTTTATGCACCTAAATAGTAATATATAAAGTAAAAATTGTTAGAAGAATAAGGAGATATTGACAAATCCAATGTCATATTGGAAAACTTTAGCCTAACCAACAGATCATGTAAGGCAATCATAAGTAAGAATGTATAGAATATTTACAAAAAATGATGCAATGGTCCTCAAGGGGAACAACTCCATAAATTATAAAAAGTAACAATCATAGAGTGTTTACCCTCTGATCACAATGTAATAAAACTAGAAAGTAACTGTCAAAAGATAGCAAAAAAACCCACTTCACTTAGCAAATACTTTATTACTTCCTTTTAAATAATTTGAATACCTAAAATCTCAGACTACTTTCAGTGTGGCACATCAAAAGTTAGGAGAGGCAGCCAAATTGGTACTCAGAGAAAATTTTATCATCTTAACTACCTGTACTAGAAAATAAGGAATATTGAAAACAAAAGAACTAAACATTCAGCTAAAAGAAGGAAGAAAAAGAACCGAAAAACCTATAGAAAATAAATATGTAAGGACTTCCCTGGTGGCGCTGTGGTTAAGAATCCGCCTGCCAATGCAGGGGACATGGGTTTGAGCCCTGGTCCGGGAAGATCCCACATGCTACGGAGCAACTAAGCCCGTGCACCACAACTACTGAGCCCGTGTGCCACAACTACTGAAGCCCGTGTGCCTAGAGCCTGTGCTCCACAAGAGAAGCCACTGCAATGAGAAACCCACACACCACAACGAAGAGTAGTCCCTGCTCACCGCAACTAGAGAAAGCCCACCTGTAGCAACGAAGGCCCAATGCAGCCAAACGTAAATAAAATTAAAAATAATAATAATAATAAATATGTAAATTTCATCTTATTCCAATTGTCTTTTCATCTCAGCCTGATCTCTCCTTTCAGTGTTGTTTTATTTGAAAGATTTTTTGATGTGGACCATTTTTAAAGTCTTTATTGAATCTGTTTCAATATTGCTTCTGTTTTTCTGTTTTCTGTTTTGGATTTTTGGCTGTGAGGTGTGTGGGATCCCAGCTCCCCGACCATGGAATGAACCCGCACCCCCTGCATTGGAAGGCAAAGTCTTAACCACTGGACTGCCAGGGAAGTCCCCAGTGTTGTTTTACTTCAGAGTCCATGTTTTGTTTTTGTTTTGTTTGTTTTTAAACGTATTGCTGGAGCCTTGTCATCTTTCTAAAAATTTCTTCCAGAATCTGTAGCAGATCTTTTTTTTTTTTTTTAGTCTTCAAGATATTGGCCCCTTTCCCTTATTCTACAGTTTTTTTCTCACCAGCCTACACTGGAGATTTTTTCAAAATGTTCTATCCTCTACAGGGAGAGTTATCTAAACTCAGTATTTGCCAACAGCCAGCAATGCACCAACCTCCAGTAGCTCTGCTGACTGCCCCCTTAAGTTCTGGTCAGATCTGCATGTAGGCTGAGGAATATCTCACTGCCCAATTCTGAATAACTAGTAGGTACTCATCAAGTATGGCTCTGCTGCGATGAGGTGGAATTTTTTACTCACTCCACTGCTGAGAATCTGAATTGGAGATGGGAAATACCTGACCCATGTGGTATCACTAGAATCCACTCCTGTGCCCAAGGCAGACATCACTAATAAATAATCATGGCCGACCCACTGAACCTCCATTCAACCTCAGACTCTTTCTGAATACAATTCTCCAAGTAGTCTTCATTATCTGTCAAGAATCTTCATATAAGATGAAACCTATTTTTCTACCCTGCTCCAAATCAATGAAGCATATGCAAACTCCTGTCCCTGGTATACACTCTACGTGAACACTGCCCCTGACCAGGGCTCTGGTATTGCTGTTGCCCTTGGCCTGGATTCTCTGTAGCTGACTTTCTTCCCCAGAGCCCCTCCCTATTAAAAAGTTTTCCCCTCCCCCAACCCAATAAATACAGAGCTCAGAAGTAAAGATAACATTTTGGGTTTCTTTAAAATAATCTTGCAGCCCTTTGGGATATCCACAGTGACCATAACTTGGGTCATAACCTAAAGTTGGGACCCAGTAATCAGTATTTAATTCCTGGCAGATTTCCAGTTTTCTGCATGTTGACTCAAACTCAGTCTGGAATGATCTAAAATTAAATTGCATTGTCTTTGCTCTTTCAAAAATAAAGTGACTTTATCATAGCTGCCCACTACTTTGAGCATTTTAGACAAAAAGAAGTATATACAGACCAATAATCTTACAATGAATTTAATTTCCTACTTAATTACTCAGTGTCATTCGTTAGAGTGGATACTTCAAAGAAAAACACCTTATAGACTCTCCTGTGTTTGGATACTTAATAGTGATTTTAAGAAATTCACCTCAGGGAGGAACACCTTGGAGTTGGTTAAAGCACACAGAATTTTTCCAGAGAGAAGTGACAGAAACGCAATGCAATCTGATTAAAACACAAGGGAGGTTATTGGAAAGGCACTGGGGATAGCTCACAGACAGGAAGAGCTGAAGCTACATGGACCAGGCTAGTTCTGGGGCCTTGGGGGACCAGAACCAGGGCCTGGTCCCAGCAGGCCTTGCTCCAGCACTCATTTTGGTTTGGCTCGGTCCTGGGCTCCCCTTTGGCATACAGGCTTTCTCCACAGAGCAGACAAGGCCCTAGTGTTTCTAACTTCACAAATGGAAGACAGGAGGACCTTCCCCAGTGTCAAGCAACTTGGGGAAGAGCTCTGATTGGCTTAGCTTGACTTTGGGGCCCATACATCAACCATCACTTGGAGATACTGGCCGAGGGGTAAGGTGCTCTGAGAGTCCAGATGGGTCCTCTGCCCACCCCTGGGGTCCAGACACCGGGTCTGTGACCAGAAGGGGATGGAGTGGGAGTAAAGGCAAGCAGGGAATTGCAAAGCCACAGCCACCACAAGCCAGTACAACATCCCTCACATGTATTGCAGCACCTAATTCTGAGCACAGGATTTAATGGAGGGAGAGAGAAGGACGCTGGCTATCTGATGCCTTAGAAGAGTCACTAAAAGTGGGGAGGCAGCAACAATAAGGCCAAGGACCCCAAAGGAGAATGTCACTCACTATACATTTTTCCCCAGAGTCAGCTCTGCCCCCTAAACCCGTCAGTGGAGAAGAGCAGCGATTGCACACGCCTGTGCCTCTGTTTCTGATGTGACCAGTGAGGGCGGGAGGAGTCCACTGTGCCATGTCCAGCCCGACACTCAGGACTGAACCTGTAGCTGTAGAACTTTTTCTTGGTCATCATTGAGACAAACCATGGAGCCAGATCATCCTCCTTTCACCTGACAGGTTTCCAGTTCTGACCAGGACCTGCCTCAGCTTTTATTTACAACCTATCCTGTGAGCACACATACCATGAGCTAATGCATTATCATCAGTGTCTCTTAAATCGTGCCTTGTAGGGTCTCTTTGAGCTGTTTCCTACAAACATGCACTGAATCTGTTCTACTTGACACAACCTGGGGCAGGACAGAAACACACTCCTGGGGTAACGGCACCAACATATGCTACTGCCGACAGTGGGGGCATCTGACAGGGGTCAGTGGGAAAGTCTGGAAATGCTCTTTTGTGATTCCTAATATGTCAGGAAGCACGCAAAGTATTTTATACGTATGATTCAATTTAATCCTCACAACAGCCATGTGAGCAGGTATTATTATCTCTGCTTCATAGATAAAGAAAATGAAGCTCAGAGAGGTAAACAGCGTGACGGCTCACTGTAACCCAGATGCCAGGCTGCCTCATGACAGAGTCCATGCAAGGCCTTCCACTCTAAGCTCACCCAGTGCCTCCCCTGCCTCACAAATTACATGACAAAAGTCTACAGGCTCTGTTGGGTCTTGTCCTCCTTTTCAGCAGAGCACTTTAGCCAAAACTGAGCCCTGCATGCACCCACCTCCCGACTGAAGCTCAGGCACTTCTGGGCAAGGCAGGGACTGGGAAAGCAGGGAGCCTGCAGGCTTTAGTCCATAAGCCTCCATGGGGCAAGGGGCTTGGTGAAGGAGGCGTTTGTGCAGCTTCTGAGGTGGGGTGGCCGACACCTGGGACCAGGAGAAGGCTGTGCAGTGCCTGTCTGCTGTCGATTCCTAAAACAGTCCTTTGGGCTCAACTCTGAACCATGAAGAGAAGCGCCGTGGCACCAGGGGAAGCAGCTGTTTTCCCAAGTTCAGGAAGGACTCTGAGAGATGAGGTTGGCAGAAGGTGGAGAGGGTGGGTAGGAAAACAGCTCTGATGCCCAAGTGACACACTCCAGTTCACATGGAGGAAAGGTAGTCTACCAGCAAGAAGTCTCCCTTTTATTGACCTCAAAACCACATTTCCCAAGATAATTATATGAACACAGTTTTTACTAGAGGAAAAGAAATCATTTTTCCTCAGAACAACACTGCAGTTAAACTTGTAAAGTACATACAAGTCTTCCTTTATTACTTCATGAGGAAGTTGTTCCAAAGATCTTGGGAAAACCCATAAAAGTAACACGATAACTCTATTTTGGTATTTACCTGGTAAAGAGCTCCTCTCTTATCCTTATCACAATATTTTTCAAACCTGATTATAAAAAAGTTCACTTCACCAACTTCACAAGGCAAAACAATTGTTCAGATTGTCCATGAGTTCCCAGCTTTCAAAATCTGTCAGCTGAGTAATATAATTTTTCCTGAGAAACATTTCCAAAATGCATCCCCCAAAAATATATCTGTCACTTTTCCCAGAAAAAAAAGGCAATTGAGTGATTTTTTAAAAGTTTTTTTCCCAAGTCTTTTCTTTAAGTCTTTTTAAAAACAAGATAAAACTACATAAAACTGTTTTCTAGTAAAATCAGTGACTACATTTGCACGTTGCATTATGGGAAAAAAAAACCAGTTCAATCAAGTCAGAAGTAACAGGTGAAGAGAAAGGAATTTCGTGTAAGGACAAAGCTTCAGTAAGCAGCATGCAAGTGGTTTTTCAGGGATTAAGTATTAGGGCAAGTGGCTTCCCCTATGCAAAATATCTTAATTCACAGGCCTTGTTTGGTTTGCTTAATCCAACTTTGAGCCATCTAATTGGGTCACATAAGTGCTTTAGAAGGGGTTAGGCTGTCCACTGACATTCTCCAATTGAAAGGTTTCAGTGATCTCTTAGAGCAAACCAAAGAAATTCTTCCTTAATGCTAAAATGAAAACATTGCCTCAACAGCCTCCAGGCATCTCCCTCATTCAAATTCACCCCAAAAGAAACCCTAAATCAGTTCAATGCTTTTATTGACATCTGTCTTTCCACTGTGGGGTTTGTTTTTTTTTTCCAATCAAGAACACTGGAGTGTAGAAGAGTATATATGTTAAAGCCAATGCACAAAGGACCCTAAATAATTATTATTTTTTTTATTGTCCTGGTCCAGGAGGGATGGGAGAGACAGTGCTATAGCCTGGCATCAAGGGATGGGCAGTGGTAGTTCTGAAGCCCAATGCCTGAGCCCAAGCGGGTCATTCTGAGACAGGAGAACACAGGCACAGGCAGATCCAGAGGGAGGATAGGGCAGAGAGGCACGTCAAGCCAGAACAAATGAACAAGCCATGGGGGCACCCAAGGGTGGGGAGCTATCTCTCTGGGGAGGAAGGGTTGGCATGCAGGATGGAGAGGACGCAGGGTGCAAGGGAGGGAAAGCTTGCTGGGAGGAAGCCCTGAGTCGGTGGGTGCAGCACCAGAGGCTTTGGGTTTGGTATCTGTCAAACTTCGTCACTCATTTACAAAGAGAAAATAATGTCCAAAAATGGAAAGCAGCTTTCATTCTCTTCTCCATGGACTCAGCAGAACTGTGAATAGTGAACATTTCTCAGGATTGTTTCTGCTTCTTGGAGCAGCTGCTGAGCAAAGGGGTTAAAAATCATCCAGATGAGGACCATTTGGTGAGTGCCAAGGAACACCAGCAATAAGATGGACTCAATTCTTCGAAAGAACAGTAAAGGAAATACTAAAAAAAAAAAAACACTTTTTTATTTGAGCACCTACCCCCTTCTCCTTCTGTCATATTTCATTACAGTCCGGGCATACCAATCTGGCCAGCAAACAATTTCTTCTCTACAGTTTCCAGCCTAATTTGTAGGCAAATCTCTCCTTTCCCTCAATGTGAAATACAATACCTTTCAGTGATGAGAGGGAATTTGTTCCATCTATGCCACAATTAACGGCTGTGATTCCCCATCCAGGTTTCCCTGTTGCTCACTGGAACACTCCCAAGAGGGAACAACCTCTCCCTCCAGGATTCCTTTAATAAGCCCCGTCTTTGGAACACCAAGCTGGGAAAGCTGATGAGAATCGGGGTGGCACCCGTAGTATGGAGTAAGTCACGGTTGAGTTCTTCTGTACAAACCACATGCTTCCACATCATATCCAGTGTTTCCTTACCATCTGAAATTACATCAAGCTGGGATTTGGTTTGAATTAAAAGGGAGGGGTCTTTTTGAGGGAAGGGGCCCCTGAACTCATGTTGGAAGAGTTGGGGCCACCCGCTGGGAAAGCCTCTGAAAATTGGACTCATACGGCCAAGTTGCCTCTCTCCATGCTCAGCGAGCAAAGCCTCCCAATCACGCTCAGCCCTGCCTTTCCACCTATACCCACTCCTCCACAGCAGATGCCTACTTTGTGTCGGAGCCTGTGAAAGGAGCTGAGGATGCAAAGATCAGCAGGCTACAGCTCCAGAGGGAAGGCCCTTCACTCTTTGGAGAGGGCAGGGCCGCCAAAGGCTTCCCAGAGAAGGGGACGCTTGAGCTGAGCCCAAGAGATGAAGGTGAAGTGAGAGGAGTGTCTGTCTCCCTCTGATGAGTGCAGCCTCACTGTGTTTCCTCCTTCTCTGTGCTCCAGCCACATCCAACTTCTCTTTCTTCTAACCCACAGCTCCTACTATACCTTGCTCCTCCTCCAGTGCTCTGCCTTCACCCAGGTAACTTCTGCTCTTCTTTCTGTGTCAGGGCCACAGTTACTTCCTCAGAGAAACATTCCTGACTTTCTGACCAGATCAAGTCCCGGCATTTCACAGGGGTTGCATCACCCATGTCGTTTACCTCTGCATCATCCATCAGAGCAGTCGTTTAATAGTTGCCTGTAGGATTCTTCAGTTAGTCTATTTCCTCCACTTGACTGTAACCCCATGAAGACAAGGACAGGGTTTCCGTCTGGCTTCCTATTGGACCCCCACCGTTAAGCATGGTGCCCTTTAATATCTGTGGGATAAATGACTGAATGACCGAAAGGATGAATAGATGAGTGAGTACAGAAGACATGGAACCCAACACCTGGGAAGCGAGTCTTGTGTGGACAGAGGAAAGGGTGAGTGTGGTGGGTAGGGGATGCCAGAAGGAAACCAGGGAATGCTGTGAAGGAATTGGGACCTACCAAAAATGTGAACTTCAATTCAATACTGAAAGCTGTGGCGATCCACTGAAAAAGAGGAGGGGAGTGGCTGCCTGAAAAACCCAACACACAGAAGACCCTAAGTGTGCTTAAGCTTTGGGGGCCTTAGAGAACTAGCGAGGAGAGAGAGTTTGCTCTCTAACTGACACAGGGGTGGGAAATACTGTGGTTTAGTAATCCAATTGAGTTTGCTCAACAGGCAGTAAATGCAATTTGCTGTGAACCATAGTTATGTATGAATTTTGTTTTTTACTCCAAAAATTTCCCAGAAGCATCAATTATGCTCTGATTTTAAAAAACAAAACAGTATTTCAATGTTTACGCTTCAAAGTTCTCTTATCTACCTTCCCCACCTTATTTATCTTTTGTTCTATTTCAATTTGAATGAAATCCTCCACATATGCACAAATAAAATGGATTTGCTGTTGCTACACTGCTTGAAGCACTTTTCACATAGATCTGTTTTGCTTTGCTTATGTCTCAACCATACCATTTCTCTGTGTTTTAATCATTATTTGGCAAGGGGTTTTCAGATGTAATTAAAAGCAGCTAATCACATCAAAAATTTAAATGGAAAGGTTTATAAACCTGTGGCACATTACAAAAAAAATGTAAATAATACCAATGTGAGAACTGCGCTAGGTTGCACGTAAGAGAACACGAACTGGATGAAAGCTCTTGAAATATAAACTGTTGAACTGAGAAGGCCCAAATCTGAAATTAGCCTTTTAAAGTCTTCTAAATATTTACACAGCAATAAAATACAGAGGCGTTTTAAAGGGACTCAGAGGTAACCACAGTAGCAAGTATAATTGTTGAAGTTTAATTTACTGCTAACGTAAGAAATTGTATTTATGTAAGGGAGATTCAGCTGAATACATGGTTTCACAGAAATGTAATTTTAACACTGAATAAGGATATGTCACCGCGATCGCTTGTCCTGTAAGGTTTAAGTACTCTGTTTCTGAAAAAGTTTAATGACTATATTTTAAAATATGTGAAAGAGAAAGAAGCAAAGTAGTATCATTTAAGTTCCTACTGTGTGGCAAGCATCATACCAGAAGCTTGCTATATTTTCTCCCAGCCTACTCAGCAAGCACCACAATGGGCTGAGGTGGTGTTTTTCACTCTTTTTACATACGCTAAGAACCTAGGTTCAGAGCCTGAGGTCACACAGCAAGCAAGTGGCAGAGCCAGGAAAAATTAACAAAGGAAACAAAGATTAATTTTGGAATCATTTCCTAAATGAGAGCTGACACATGAGTATTTTAGCAAAAACCAACAACAACTCATACACAGGATTTAAGAGTAATTACGTAAATGACATTCTTTGGCTTTGGAAACTATCCCTAATTCACACAAAATGCACATTCTCCTTGTCTGTGTTTTTGCCCCTGTACAGCCTTTACTGCACTAAGTCCTCGAGGTCAGCGCTGATTTTGCTCCTTGTGCACAGACGCTATTCAACAGGTTGCACGAATGAAAACAATAACTCAGTTCAACCGGAGTTCACCCCCTCCCCTTCCATGGACCCCAGACACACCTCCACCGCTGGCCGAGTTGGGAGGCCTCTCCTGTTTGCTCCTGGCACTCTGGGCCCACCACTGCCAACACCTGTCACACTGCATTTACTTAGTTATCTGTTTCCCTCCTGTTCTGAGAGCAGGGAAGAGTATTTTCTTTTTTCTTTTTCTTCCTTTTTCTTTTATTAATTGGGGTATAGTTGCTTTACAATGTTGTATTAGTTTCTGTTGTACAAGGAAGTGTGTCAGCTATATGTATACTTATATCCCCTCCCTCCTTGGACCTCCCTCCCACCTTCCCCCCCCATCCCACCCATCTAGGTCACCACAGAGCACCGAGCTGAGCTCCCTATGCTATCTATTTTAAACGTGGTAGTATATATATGTCAGTCCCAATCTCCCAATTCATCCCAACCCTTCCCCCTGCTCCCATGTCCACACGTCCATTCTCTATGTCTGTGTCTCTATTCCTGCCCTGCAACAGGTTCATCTATACTATTTTTCTAGATTCCACATACATGCATTAATATACAATGTTTGTTTTCCTCTTTCTGACTTACTTTACTCTGTATGACAGACTCTAGGTCTAACCAAGTCTCTACAAATGACCCAATTTCATTCCTTTTTATGGCTGAGTAATATTCCATTGTATATATGTGCCACATCTTCTTTATCCATTCATCTGTCGATGGACATTTAGGTTGCTTCCATGTCCTGGCTACTGTAAATAGTGCTGCAATGAACATTGGGATGCATGTGTCTTTTTGAATTATGGTTTTCTCAGGGTATATGCCCAGTAGTGGGATTGCTGGGTCGTATGGTAGTCCTATTTTCAGTTTTTTAAGGAACCTCCATACTGTTCTCTATAGTGGCTGTATCCATTTACATTCCCACCAACACTGCAAGAGGGTTCCCTTTTCTCCACACCCTCTAGAGTACTTATTGTTTGTAGATGTTTTAATTTCATTTTCCAAGTGTTTGTTGATAGTGTATAGAAATATCATTGATACTTTATATTTATATTCTTGAATCTGTAACTGCTAATTCATGAATTCTGGTAGCTTTTTTTGAAGATTATATTGTCTGTGAATGAAGACAGTTTTATTTATTCCTTTCCAATTTCTGTGCCCATCACCACTGCCTGCTTTTTTTTTTTTTTTTTTTTTTTTGCCTTACTGCACTGGATAGGACCTCCAGTAAGATGTCAAATAGAAATGGTGACAGCAGACACATTTTCACCTAATTTCCAGTCTTAAAAAAGAAGAGTTCAGTCTTTTACCACTAAGTATAATGTTAGCACATAAATGCCTTTTACCATGTTGAGGAAATTCCTTTCTATTTCTAGTTTGCTGAGATTTTTAAACCAATAATAGGCATTGAATTTTATCAAATACTACTGCTGCATCCATTGAGATAATCATACTGTTGTGTCAATTTGTGTTTCCATACAAATTGTGAAAGTTTTTGTTCTAGTTCTGTGAAAAATGCCAGTGGTAGTTTGATAGGGATTGCATTGAATCTGTAGATTGCTTTGGGTAGTAGAGTCATTTTCACAATGTTGATTCTTCCAATCCAACAAAATGTTATATCTCTCCATCTATTTGTATCATCTTTAATTTCTTTCATCAGTGTCTTATAATTTTTTGCATACAGGTCTTTTGTCTCCTTAGGTAGGTTTATTCCTAGATATTTTATTCTTTTTGTTGCAATGGTAAATGGGAGTGTTTTCTTAATTTCACTTTCAGATTTTTCATCATTAGTGTATAGGAATGCAAGAGATTACTGTGCATTAATTTTGTATCCTGCTACTTTACCAAATTCATTGATTAGCTCTAGTAGTTTTCTGGTAACATCTTTAGGATTCTCTATGTATAGTGTCATGTCATCTGCAAACAGTGACAGGTTTACTTCTTCTTTTCCAATTTCGATTCCTTTTATTTCCTTTTCTTCTGATTGCTGTGGCTAAAACTTCCAAAACTATGTTGAGTAATAGTGGTGAGAGTGGGCAACCTTGTCTTTTTCCTGATCTTAGTGGAAATGGTTTCAGTTTTTCACCATTGATGATGATGTTGGCTGTGGGTTTGTCATATATGGCCTTTATTATGTTGAGGAACGTTCCCTCTGTGCCTACTTTCTGGAGGTTTTTTATCATAAATGGGTGTTGAATTTTGTCGAAAGCTTTCTCTGCATCTATTGAGATGATCATATGGTTTTTCTCCTTCAATTTGTTAATATGGTGTATCACGTTGATTGATTTGCGTATATTGAAGAAACCTTGCATTCCTGGGATAAACCCCACTTCATCATGGCGTATGATCCTTTTAATGTGCTGTTGGATTCTGTTTGCTAGTATTTTGTTGAGGATTTTTGCATCTATGTTCATCAGTGATATTGGCCTGTAGTTTTCTTTCTTTGTGACATCTTTGTCTGGTTTTGGTATCAGAGTGATGGTGGCCTCGTAGAATGAGTTGGGGGGTGTTCCTCCCTGTGCTATATATATTTTGGAAGAGTTTGAGAAGGATAGGTGTTAGCTCTTCTCTAAATGTTTTATAGAACTCGTCTGTGAAGCCATCTGGTCCTGGGCTTTTGTTTGTTGGAAGATTTTTAATCACAGTTTCAATTTCAGTGCTTGTGATTGGTCTGTTCATATTTTCTATTTCTTCCTGGTTCCGTCTCGGGAGGTTGTGCATTTCTAAGAATTTGTCCATTTCTTCCAGGCTGTCCATTTTATTGGCATATAGTTGCTTGTAGTAATCTCTCATGATCCTTTGTATTTCTGCAGTGTCAGCAGTTCCTTCTCCTGTTTCATTTCTAATTCTATTGATTTGAGTGTTCTCCCATTTTTTCTTGATAAGTCTGGCTAATGGTTTATCAATTTTTTTAATCTTCTCAGAGAAAAAGCTTTTAGTTTTATTGATCTTTGCTATCATTTCCTTCATTTCTTTTTCAATTATTTCTGATCTGATCTTTATGATTTCTTTCCTTCTGCTAACTTTAGGGTTTTTTTGTTCTTCTTTATCTAATTGCTTTAGGTGTAAGGTTAGGGTGTTTATTTGAGATATTTCTTGTTTCTTAAGGTAGGATTGTATTGCTATAAACTTCCTTCTTAGAACTCCTTTTGCTGCATCCCATAGGTTTTGGTTCATTGTGTTTTCATTGTCATTTGTTTCTAGGTATTTTTTGATTTCCTCTTTGATTTCTTCAGTGATCTCTTGGTTATTAAGTAGTGTGTTGTTTAGCCTCCATGTGTTTGTATTTCTTACAGATTTTTTCCTGTAATTGATATCTAGTCTCATAGTGTTGTGGTCGGAAAAGATACTTGATACGATTTCAATTTTCGTAAATTTACCAAGGCTTGATTTGTGACCCAAGATATGATCTATCCTGGAGAATGTTCCATGAGCACTTGAGAAGAATGTGTATTCTGTTGTTATTGGTTGGAATGTCGTATAAATATCAATTAAGTCCATCTTGTTTAATGTATCATTTAAAGCTTGTGTTTCCTTATTTATTTTCATTTTGGATGCTCTGTCCATTGGTGAAAGTGGGGTGTTAAAGTCCCCTACTATGATTGTGTTACTGTCGATTTCCCCTTTTATGGCTGTTAGTATTTGCCTTATGTATTGAGGTGCTCCTATGCTGGGTGCATAAATATTTACAATTGTTATATCTTCTTCTTGGATTGATCCCTTGATCATTATGTAGTGTCCTTCTTTGACTCCTGTAATAGTCTTTGTTTTAAAGTCTATTTCGTCTGATATGAGAATTGCTACTCCAGCTTTCTTTTGATTTCCATTTGCATGGAATATCTTTTTCCATCCTCTCACTTTCAGTCTGTATATGTCCCTAGGTCTGAAGTTGGTCTCTTGTAGACAGCATATATACAGGTCTTGTTTTTGTATCCATTTAGCCAGTCTATGCCTTTTGGTTGGAGCATTTAAGCCATTTACATTTAAGGTAATTATCAATATGTATGTTCCTATGACCATTTTCTTAATTGTTTTGGGTTTATTATTGTAGGTCTTTTCCTTCTCTTGTGTTTCCTGCCTAGAGAAGTTCCTTTAGCATTTGTTGTAAAGCTGGTTTGGTGGTGCTGAATTCTCTTAGCTTTTGCTTGTCTCTAAAGCTTTTAATTTCTCTGTCAAATCTGAATGAGATCCTTGCTGGGTAGAGCATTCTTGGTTGTAGGTTTTTTCCCCTTCATCACTTTAAATATGTCCTGCCACTCCCTTCTGGGTTGCAGAGTTTCTGCTGAAAGATTAGCTGTTAACCTTAGGGGGATTCCCTTATGTGTTACTTGTTGTTTTTCTCTTGTTGCTTTTAATATTTGTTCTTTGTATTTAATTTTTGATAGTTTGATTAATATGTGTCTTGGTGTGTTTCTCCTTGGATTTATCCTGTATGGGACTCTCTGTGTTTCCTGGACTTGATTAACTATTTCCTTTCCCATATTAGGGAAGTTTTAAACTATAATGTCTTCAAATATTTTCTCAGGCCCTTTCTTTTTCTCTTCTTCTTCTGGGACCCCTATAATTTGAATGTTGGTGCGTTTAATGTTGTCCCAGAGGTCTCTGGGACTGTCTTCAATTCTTTTCATTCTTTTTTCTTTATTCTGCTCTGCAGTAGTTATTTCCACTATTTTATCTTCCAGGTCACTTATCCGTTCTTCTGCCTCAGTTATTCTGCTATTGATCTCTTCTAGAGAATTTTTAATTTCACTTACTGTGCACCCAAAGTCCACCTCCTCAATTTGGGATGATTCCTTGTCTATTCAGGTATTCCACAGATGCAGGGTACATCAAGTTGATTGTGGAGATTTAATCTGCTGCTCCTGAGGCTGCTGGGAGAAATTTCCCTTTCTCTTCTTTGTTCGCACAGCTCCCGGGGTTCAGCTTTGGATTTGGACCCACCTCTGCATATAGGTCGCCTGAGGGCATCTGTTCTTCCCTCAGACAGGGTGGGGTTAAAGGAGCAGCTGATTCGGGGGCTCTGGCTCACTCAGGCTGGGGGGAGGGAGGGGTACGGAATGCGGGGCAAGCCTGCGGTGGCAGAGGCCAACATGACGTTGCACCAGTCTGAGGCACCCTGTGTGTTCTCCCGGGGAAGTTGTCCCTGGATCACGGGACCCTGAAGTGGCGGGCTGCACAGGCTCCCGGGAGGGGAGGTGTGGAGAGTGACCTGTGCTTGCACACAGGCTTCTTGGTGGTGGCAGCAGCAGCCTTAGCATCTCATGCCCGTCTCTGAGGTCCGTGCTGATAGCCGCAGCTCGTGCCTGTCTCTGGAGCTCCTTTAGGTGGTGCTCTTAATCCCCTCTTCTCACGCACCAGGAAACAAAGAGGCAAGAAAAAGTCTCTTGCCTCTTCGGCATCTCCAGACTTTTTCCCGGACTCCCTCCTGGCTAGCTGTGGCGCACTAGCCCCTTCGGGCTGTGTTCACACCGCCAACCCCAGTCCTCTCCCTGGGATCTGACCGAAGCCCGAGCCTCAGCTCCCAGGCCCCACCCGTCCTGGTGGGTGAGCAGACAAGCCTCTCGGGCTGGTCAGTGCTGGTCAGCACCGATCCTCTGTGCGGGAATCTCTCCACTTTGCCCTCCGCACCCCTGTTGCTGCTCTCTCCTCCGTGGCTCCAAAGCTTCCCCCCTCCGCCACCCACAGTCTCTGCCCACAAAGGGGCTTCCTAGTGTGTGGAAACCTTTCCTCCTTCATAGCTCCCTCCCACTGGTGCAGGTCCCATTCCTATTTTTTGTCTCTGCTTTTCCTTTTTTTTTTGCCCTAACCAGGTACATGGGGAGTTTCTTGCCTTTTGGGAGGTCTGAGGTCTTCTGCCAGCATTCAGTAGGTGTTCTGTAGGAGTTGTTACACATGTAGATGTATTTCTGATGTATTTATGGGGAGGAAGGTGATCTCCGCGTTTTACTCTTCTGCCATCTTCAAGCTCCTCCCAGTTTTATATATTTACGTGCATGTTTACTATTTCTGGCAGTCTTTATTCCTTTGTGTAGATCTGAGTTTTCATCTGGAATTATCTTTCTTCAGCCTGAAGAACTTTTAAAAATAGTTATTGTCATGCAGATCTGCTAACAATGAACTATGAACTCTCTAGGTTTGTTGGTCTGAAAATCTTTTTAATCTTAACTTTGTTTTTGAGTTATATTTTCACTGGATATAGAATCTCAGTTGACAGTTTTATTCTTTCAGCACATTAAAGGTGGTGTTCCATTGTTCTGGTTCGCATTGTCTCTAGTGAGAATTCATCTGTGCTCTTATCTTTGTTTCTTTGTATGGCATGTCTTTTTCACTGGCTGTTTTTAAGATTTCCTCTTTATCATTGGTTTTCAGCAAATTGATTATGACATGCCTTGGTATGATCGTCTATATATTTTGCTTGGCATTCTTTGAGCTTCTTGGATTTGTAGGTTTATAATTTTCATCGAAATTGGTAAATTTTCCCTTATTATTTCTTCAAATATTTTTTTCTCACTCCGCACTGTCCAACCACCACTTCTTTAAGGGGCTCAAATTATACATATTTTAAAAGTCCTTGATATTTTCACACAGGTCACGGAGGCTCTGTTTATTTAATTTTCAAACTTCTTTTTCTCTGAGCTTTGGTTTGGATAGTATTTATTGCTAGTTTTTAAGTTCATTAATCTTTTCTTTTGCAGTGTGAATTTGCTGTTAAGCGTACCCAGTGTATTTTCTATCTCATATATTGTAATTTTCTCTAGAGTTCCATTTGATTTTTTAAAAATATCTCCCCTTTTTCTCATTTGATTTATTAGGAGCCATTGGTGACAGATATAAACACAATCCCAAATCATGGGAAGATGCTTTCTAAAATCAACTTAATAATTCCAATAGTAGTTGTGTAATGGAAATTGAGGAGCCACCTTATGAATGTCCAAAAGGAGCCTGACCTCTGTATCAATAGTGGTACAGTAGCAATGTAAATAATAAAATGAAAAAATCCAGAAAGTCCCTTGGCATAATAGACAGAAGATAGGCTTTAGAGTCAGACAGATCTGAATTTATACCCTTAATTCTGCCACTTATGTAATCTTGTGTGAATTCCTTAACAGTTTCCTCATCCAGATAATAGAAATAATCACTTCTTAATATGGTTGTCAAGAAGATTAAGTGCTATAATATGAGTAGAACTCAGTGCCTGGCACATAGTAGGAACACAATAAAGGCTCATTCTCATTATTTTATTATTATTTATAAACCTGTACAAATAATTTCCACCTCATCTCAAGAAAGAATTTTTATTATTCTTGTCTTATATTTAAACCATCTGTCTACATTTTGAGCCCATATAGAATAGGACCCCTGTTACTATATCTTGTGCTGTTTCAGGTGATAATCAAACTTTAAAAAATGACAAAACATACAAAATCATCTTTCCCTCATAGAATAGTTGGACACTTGTTACTTTGCATGGATTGCTGGGAAAACCCCCTCTCAATAAGCAGGCACCCCAATTGTTGGTGTCAATGAAGCCTAGTAAACACATATGTCAAGAGTGCTAGTTAGGGCTTCCCTGGTGGTGCAGTGGTTAAGAATCTGCCTGCCAATGCAAGGGACACGGGTTTGAGCCCTGGCCGGGAAGATTCCACATGCCATGGAGCAACTAAGCCCATGCGCCACAACTACTGAGCCTGAGCTCTAGAGCCCGCAAGCCACAACTACTGAGCCCACATGCCACAACTACTGGAACCTGCGTGCCTAGAGCCCATGCTCCGCAACAAGAGAAGCCATGACAATGAGAAGCCTGTGCACTGCAGCAAAGAGCAACCCCCGCTCGCCGCAACTAGAGAAAGCCTGTGCACAGCAATGAAGACCCAACACAGCCAAAAATAAATAAATTAAGAAAAAAAAAGAGTGCTAGTTAAAGACAATTATGACAGGGCACATTTCTTAAACCAAGATAGTTTCCGTTTACAATATTTTAATTGTTGAAATAGGACCTGTACCAGACCCGATGTGTTTTCAGCTGGGTACTCACTGAGCTAGATTCCTCTATAATCAGGATGACCATACATCTCAGTTTGCCTAGAACTGTTCCTGTTTATGTGTCCCAGAATAATTATTAATAGTGCTCCCCTTCATTCCCAAAAGTGTTTGGATAATTAATTCCATGGTCACTCTATCTATAATTATCCTTTAACAACTGTATTATGCAACTCATTTGGTAGATACCATAAGTACTACTGTGCTGTTGTTACTTTTAAAGCTGACCATGGTTTAAGACCTATATTAACATCTGGAATGTGAGAAATACCACCTGGTGAAGCAAATTACTTTTATTACAAGCTCATTGTGAATTTAGAGAAAACACATTGCAAGTTAATTAGAAAATGAAAGAGGAGAAATAGATCTTAGCAGTACTGCCAAACAGAATGTTTATATGAGAAGGAGATACAGATGGGTTTGTTAGATCAGAAAGTTAGTATTTGCAAAACTTTCTGCCCAGTATTATTCCCTGGCTTCTGATGTGGCTATTGTATGATACTTCTCAAGGGTTGAGGGTAGAGGTGGGTGAGTGGTAGTTGATGGGTGGAGAAGTAATCAAAATCTAAACAGAGAGGAATAGGTATATATATTAGAAAAGGTATATTCGATATAGTATTACATATAATTTTACATTTTAAGAACAAAAATACCCATTGTTTTCTTCAATCAAGGCAAGTAAAGTTTAACCAAAACCTCTACTGGCAAGGCAAAGAGATTTGCAAATTGGGGCTCATCTCTCAAGGGCTAAAATTTATCAGAATCTTGAGGGAGGTGATATACATGAGGTTTTTTGTTTTCAACTTTTTTATGGAAATAAAATTGCTATGCAGAGACACAGAATTCACTTTTGCAAATTGGTCTGGTGCCAAGCAAACTTGCTAATTCTTAACAATTAAAATAATTTATTTGTAATTTATACATAATTTGGGTGGGGAGCTTTCTATACAGTCATGATAGCTGCAAATAATGACAGTTTTGTATCTTCCTTTCCACAATCCATATACCTTTTAAATCATTTTCTTTTTCTACTGCTAACTGGTACCTCCTGTAAGAAATTGAATAGGAGTGGTTTCTCTTGAAGGTGATGTCAGACTAGGAGGTCCTTACCTTCATCCCCTCATAGAAACAACATATTAACAACTACTCATGAATGAAAATAGCTCTGAGAGTTCCAGAGCATGATTAAGAACAACAACCCAGTGGAGCACAATAACTGAGGACGGTTGCAGAGAAAACTGTAGGAAGCATTCTACCTGCATTATGCCATCCCACAGAGGGATTCCTCAGACCACGACTTGCCTTCATGGGAGAAAAAGAAAGCAGGAGGACCCCAGGGTCTTTTGCCACTGAGGAGCCAGCAGCCCTTGCCACAGGTACAGATACCCACAGCCTTTGCCATCCAGGATCCTTGCACTCTTTTCAGGGCTTGATAGCTCATTTCTTTTTAGCACTGAATACCATTCCGTTATCTAGATGTATCACAGTATATTTATCCATTAGCCTACTGAAGGACATATTGCTTCCATATTTGGCAATTATGAATAAAGCTGCTAAAAACATTCAAACGTAGGTTTTTAACGTGGACATAGTTTTCAACTCATTTTGGTAAATACTAAGGAGCATGATTGCTGAACTGTATGGTAAGAGTATCTTTAGATTTATTAAAAACTTCTAAATTGTCTTCCAAAGTGCCGGTACCAGTTTTATTCCCACCAGCAATGAATGATTGTTCTTGTTGCTCTGACATCCTCACCAGCATTTGGTGTTGTCAGTTTTGTGGATTTTGGCCATTCTAAGATAAGTGTTGCAGTATCTTATTGTTGTTTTAATTTGCAATTCCCTAATGACATATGTTGTTAAGCATATTTTCACATGCTTACTTGCCATTCATTTATTTTCTTTGGTCAAGTATCTGTTAAGGTCTTTTGTCCATTTTTCAAATCCAGTTTTTTCTTCTTGGTACATTTTGGGTAACAGTTCTTCACCTGTGAAGACAAGTCTGTGGCTTGTCTTCTCATTCTCTTGATAGTGTCTTTCACACAGCAGAAGCTTTTAATTTTAATAAAATCCTGCTTATTAATTTTTCCTTTCATGGATCATATCTTTGGTTTTATACCTAAAAAGCCATTGTCATACATAAAGTTATCTAGATTTTCTCCTATGTTATCGTCCAGGAATTTTATAGTTTTGTGTTTCACATTTACATCTGTGGTCCACTCTGAGTTAATTTTTGTGAAGTATAAGGTCGGTTTCTAGATTCTATTTCTTTTTTTTTTTTTTTTTGCATGTGTATGTCCAGTGGATCCAGCACAACAGACTTCACAACCAAAGATAAGGCAGAGATGACACGAGCCAATGCCACTGGAGGAATCAATTATATATACACAAATGATGAGAGGGACTCAAATCAAGGACAAAGGCAACCAAATCAGGGGAGGTGATGAAATCGGAGGCCAGCCTGAGGAAAAATATACCACTGTTACTCGGGTGGAGAGGGAGGACTAGGTCCAGATGGCACTGGTTTTAGAAGTAGAGAATGTAAACTATGTCTGGTATTGTGTGTGTGTGTGTGTGTGTGTGTGTGTGTGTGTGTGTGTTTTAGGAAAAGTTGAAAAACATCCCACCTCTCATCCTTATCTATCTCATGTATGATTAAAATCTGGGAAATGTTTAATGTTTTCTTTCAGAATTACTTGTTAATTGCTTTTTTTCATTTTTGTGAGCTGCTGAGTGTGAAAGATGAGGATTACACACCATCATTTTCTCCAAGGAATGAGTAACTACTTAATTTTATCCCAAAAGAGTTAGGAAAATAAAAGATTCAGTTTCCTTACTTATGACTAGAGACCTAAAGATATTTCCTAATTTTCCTCCTCAAATAAATAAGACAACTGTTCACCTAAATGCAAGAAGATAACATTAAAGGATTCAAGGAATATTATAGAACTAAACTTCACTAAATGGCAAGTGAATGGAGTCTGGGCTTAATTAGTATTCTGTCCTAAGTTAGAAGACAAAGTTTCTAGATTTTTTGTTTACATGAAAGGATTTGGTACCAACTGTTCCCCATATTCAGATGATCTTAATGTTCTTGGGATGTCAGGCACGAAGAAATGAGAATTTACAGGTGATGCCATGAACTTTTCTCTCTGGAACTGGTACCAGATGGAACAAGTATTGATTACTATGTCCAGTTAAACAGAATTTAAGTTAATAGCACTTTAAACCTATTCACTCTAACTAATCGGATGATCCTGGAGCCAATGAAGGGGATGTGGCCTTCTTAAATTTGATAGCGAATTGGGGATGTAATATTTATGTGGCTTGCAGTCAACTCTGAATATGGCTAAAATCTCACTAGCTGTTCTGCTGAGGAATAGATTCCAGGAATTTCGCTACCGGCCACTGCTCCTCCTCACCCAGTGTCATGAGAGGAAGGCGCAGAGCAAAAGGCTGTAGCACTAGACGAGCATGTTCTGTGGTGCCCGGTACTGAAAGTGTAAGTGTGGTGGAGATAAAACACAGTTTGAAACATACGAAATCTGATGTTCTGAATATCAGACATCTAAAAGTGTAAGGGAAAGATTCCAGTTTCACAGACACCAAGTCAAAGTGGAAGTTCTTGCCTTTCAGGAATATTTGATACTTCAAAGTACACAATTACAAACCTATCATATACAATAACATTCTTTGTCATATAACTCCCATATAAAATCAAAAAACTTATTCTGCTATCAACAAGAAAATCATAACAAAAACACTTTAAAGTCATACCAAGATTAGTTCATTAAGACGAGATGATAAATTTCAAATAGAGGTAATTATATAGGCTCTTGGAGTGCTTAATAATCTAGCTAATGAAGAAGAGTGAATCATATGAAGACATTAGAAAAATATTTAAATATCTTCCTGCTTTCACATAAAATACTGATGGTGATGAAGATAACTTCAATGAGGATACTGATGACAAACTGGCTAATGACAGTTGTCAGTTCCATGGCTATTTAAAATTTATCACTGGACTTCCCTGGTGGCACAGTGGTTAAGAATCTGCCTGCCAAAGCAGGGGACACGGGTTCGATCCCTGGTCGGGGAAAATCCCACATGGCACAGAGCAACTAAGCCCATGTGCCATAACTACTGAGTCTGTGTGCTGCAACTACTAAAGCCCCCGCGCCTAGAGCCTGTGCTCTGCAACAAGAGAAGCCATCGCAATGAGAAGCCCGCACACCACAATGAAGAGTAGCCCCCTCTCGCCACAACTAGAGAAAGCCCATGCGCAGCAACGAAGACCCAATGCAGCCAAAAATTAATTAATTAATTAATTAATTAAAAAAAAATTGCTGTCTCTGAAACCACTAAAAAAAAAAGTTAAAAAAAATGATAAAATTTATCACTGAACAATAAAATTTGAAATGCTCTGAAATCTTATAATGCAGATATGAAAGAAGATTGATAAAGTTTCCCTAAATATGATAACAATCCTAAAAACTAACACATTACTAATAATAAGTTGTAAAGCAGAAAGAAACTCTTGCAAACTATTAGTAACTTTTTAAAAATATTTGCTCAATAATGCCAGAGGAAAATTGAATTATCTTTCAATTCATGCTATAGAAAATGAAATTATAAAATTGTTGTTAATGGAAGAGGTGAATAAAGAATGTCAAAAATATGCAGAAGTATTAAAAAAGCACTACCTAGCAGTCAATAGTATAAATATGTTATTTTTATGGATTTTATGACATTTGTGGCAATTATTGACTTTTTACAAACATGTAATATGTTGCTATTCTTTCTTGACTCTAACTAAATATACACTTTTATACCTAATGTTGTACTAAAATTTTTTATTCTTTTTCTTTAAAAGTGCTCCAAAATTGTATAAGCTTCAAACAGTCACAAAACCTGAACCCTGTGTTCAAATTAATGTCACCTAAGCACTCATAGAAAAAAATGTCCTGAGCTATTAAATTTTTCAGAATCATACCTCTCTTTAAAGCCAACTTTAAGTAAACACAGTTGGAGAGTCATATCAGCCTCTTCTTAGCACAATCTGCAAAAATAAATTTGGAAAGTAAGATCACAGCCAGTATTCTAAATCATTGATTGCTCCATTTATCTATGGCTTGTTGACTGCTTTTAGGTTAGTTGATTTATTGATACAACAAATATTTACTAAACAGTAGAAAGAATCCAAGAACTGCTGTGTCCAAGGAATGTGCACATCTATTCTAGCAGGAAAGGAAAATCCAACTTGTGAAATACAGTAAGTGAGAGAGGTCGTTAGAGGGGCATGGAGTTCACAACGTTCTCGTGAGGGAAATGTGACTGCCAGCAATGGCGGTTAGGAAAGTCTTGAGAGGTGCCAATATTGATTTATTCAACTCCCCCCCGCCCCATTACAGAAGTGATTTAAGGGGCTTACAAGGAGGTCCTGTCAATACAACAAAAGAGAATACATTTAAAAGTGGAGTGAAATAAAAAGACAGAAAAGGAGGAGAATATAATAAGGAGCCAGCAAATGGGACTAAAAGCTGTGATGCACAATGCTCTGCCCACTTGCCCCTAGAGGGCCTCAAATGTGGCTCTTGGCATCCAGGTGAGGAGATAATTTATTCAGACCAAGCCCTGAAGGAAGGGTTGGGATCTAGGTTGAATATAATTAAAATGAAATGATGGCGAGCCTGAGAATTAGTGGTTTTGCAACTTTTTTTCCACATCAGCCTGAACAGAGACCCTCTCTCCAGCCCAGAGATTAGGCACTGGGGGACGTGATCACTCTAACAGCCATCTTACTCTAATCAGGCTTTGGCAATATTGCTGTACTGTAAGTTATACCTTTTGAAGTCCAAATCAACAAAACTCTTAACACATGCGATGTCCACATAGCTTCCATAATTTACCTACAAAAATAGAAAAATAACACCAGCTAATTCAATGCTTCATACACAGAAAGACTACAGAAAAGGCAGCATCTGTTAGAATCTAAACAGCCTTGTGTTGCTCTTTCAGAATCCTCTTAATATTATTTTCATATTTAATTGACACATTTGCTTTTTTGTATCATATGATGTTAAGGACATGAAGAGAAACTGTAATTTTCAATACAATTCTATGTTCATATTACTGCTATAAATTATAATAATCATGCTATTTTGATGAAAATACATTACACTCTGGACTTTTCTGAACTACTAGAGCTCATTGTCCAAGTAGATTATTCTCTAAAACTCACGCTGTTAATATAGAAAATGCTAATCAGCAAGAGTACATTTCTAATTATTATTTATATCACTAAAACTGATACATTCGAAGATGGGATCTGTTCTCTTATTACAAGAGCAATAAATATTTATTAAAAAAACACTGAAAATATAGATCAGCGAAAAGAAGAAAATAAAAGATCCTAATATGCAACCAAGGCTGAAAACCACCAGCTTGAGTCTCTCTCCCATCAACCCTCCCCTCACAGGCTCCCTGACTATTGTGGACACACCTTTAATATCTGAACAGAAGGCCATGGACGACACTGTTGGCACACAAAGAGGACATTGCTGCTGTGGCAGGTGACCACTGACAATCCTGTGCTTATACAATGCTTTTTAGGGGGTTAAACACTCCTCACATATATTTTGTTTTAATTCTTTCGCTCGTCTTTACCTGCATTTTTATGTGACAGGGAATTGTGTACATTGTGACACAGACTACCGACTAGTCAGAGACAGATATTTTAAGAAAACACAGAGGTCTCTTGGTTTAGCAACTTTTAGGCCAGAGAATATTTTTTCTAATTAATGGAATTTTAGAAAAGCCATTCATAACACAATCTGATGTTCCTCAACTTGAGGGAACCCTTGCACTCCAGATGTACCTGACCTGTGGAAATACCAAGCCAGTCCCTTGAGAGGCTGGGGAACCAAACAGCTTAGAGAACTGGGGGATTGAGGTACAGAACTTTATCACTGACTCACCTCTCTTACGTCTGTACACATAGATATAAATGGGCCCCACGTGCCCAACCTGAGCCCAACCTGTGTTCACATGGGATGGGGACACATCTGGCCACGTCTGGAGGGCATGGTGTGGGCAAGGCTATTTACAAGAGTGCTAAGGCAACTTTCGGAATGCCAATCATCCTAAAGGAGAGCCCATGATGGAGGAGGGGCAAGGATCAGAAGGGAGTGGTATTTTGAAAGCTGTGGAGTGTCTATCACTTGGGTCATTCTCCACAGGCGGAAGGAAGAAACTGGGTAAAACCTAGGAGACATTTCGTGTAAAGCTCTTTGAGATATGAAAGCAGAAGAGAACATAGCTCTGTGGCTCACAGAACCCAGTACACCAGAGTAGAGGATATGATTGAAGCTGCCATAGCACAGAACACAACAGCCTGAGCACGACTGCAGACTGGCACAGAGAAGAAACAGGAAAGGACATTAGACAGACTACCCAGGTTGGACACCAAAAGCAGAAACTACAAAGAAAGGGGTTAATAGATTTGGCTACTTAAAATTTAGAAATTTTCTATTAAAAAAAAAAACACACTCAGAAACAAAATTAAAAGACAAGTGAAAAATTGAGAACAATGTTTATATCATACTCAGTCAACCAAAGATTAAAATCATTTCCACATAAAAGGCTATTATAAATTAATAAGGAGATAATTATCACCACCACCAAAAAAAAGGAAAAGAAGAGTAGGAACAGGGAATTCACCAAAGGAGAAATACAAATGGCAAAAAAAAGTAAGTTTTTTAAATGTGCAAACACACTAGTAATCAAAGAAATGTAGCTATCTTGGACTATAAGCCCTCGGTTTTAAAATGTACATCTTACCAATAATCTATACATTTGGGTGTGTATTTGGGCTTTTGGAATCAGCTTGGATTAAAATCCCAGTTCTGCTACATATTAACTGTGGGATACTGGCAAATTATTTAGACTCTGTAAATCTCAGTACTCTCATTTGTAAAACAGAGATAACAACATTCTCTACATCACAGTAATGTCATGAAGAGTGAACAAAATCATGCATACAAAGTACCAGCACATAGTAAGAATTTAATAAATGTTTGCTATTTTATTAGTACCTATCCTGATATATTGGGTAATAATGAAACCATTGGGCTAATCAGAAACCTGGATCATCTTCCTTCTTCCAGATTTGTGAGTTACACCAAGATTATGTACACACACACACATACACACGCACAAAAGACATAATGGACAATCGTTATTAAAGACTGAAATATTGGTCTCAAAATAATAGGAATAGTTAAGAATTATTTGGGTCTTGATTTTTAAACAGCCACTCTAAAAGATAACATAATTCTTGGCTCCATTATTTTTCTGCTAGTAGAAACACTTTAAACAGTTTTTGTGTTTTTAAATCATGAGGCTAAAACCAGGAGTAGAAGATATGTACAACTTAAATTCAGGAAATTCTTTAACAAAAGGTACATTTATGTCATTAATCAAATCATTTTTATCATTTTAGAACTTATATTTTAAATTTGATAATGTTTAAAAGGTTAATTAAGGATGGACCTAGAGAATATAATGCTTAGTGAAATAAGTCAGACAGAGAAAGACAAATACTATATGACATCACTTATATATGGAATCTAAAAAATAATACCGATGAATCTATATATAAAACATAAACAGACTCACAGACATAGAAAACAAACTTACGGTTACCAAATGGGAGGGGGTAACAAACTAGGAATATGGGATTAACATATACAAACTACTATACATAAAATAGATAAGCAACAAGGATTTACTGTATAGCACAGGGAATTATACTCAATATCTTGTCATAACCTATAATGGAATTAATTTGCAAAAAAAAAACCCGAATCACTATGCTGTACACCTGAAACTAACAAAGTATTGTAAATTAACTATATTTCAATTTTAAAAAGTTTAATTAGTAACTTCTTTCCTTTTGGCAGCTAGTAAAATACAAATAGTAATAAATTAGAAACATTTTAAAATATTTATATGTATGATATATGCATATAGAGTTCTGTATTCAAATGATCCAAATAAAAAAATAAAGTTATTTGGTCAAGTAATTTTGCTAATAGGCTTAAGATACTGATAATGATTTCAAGGAAAACTTCTTGCAAATATACTTCTTAACATTAAAAACTCTCAGTATAAGATGTAATTGTAGCAGCAAAAGTCACCTTAAACTCCCAAATCAGAGATAGGAAGCCTTTTGAGTTTACATTGGTAAACACTCCCTCATGGAATAGAGAAATAGTGGAGGCCATTAAAAAAAGGAAACAATGGAGGAGAGATTTGAAAGAGATAGAAATCACTGTACTCATGCACATTTAAAGTAACCTTTACAAATCAAATGATATGTTTCAGTTTTATATCACAGGAAATAAAGGGAGAGAATCAAAAAGTGAAGGGAAAGAACTGGGGGGAATAGAGGAAGGGAAAGACTGATCAAGGCTGATGAACATAGAAACAAGAGAGAAAAAGAAATCGAGTTAAAGAAGGGCAGACAGGACACGACAAACAGGACATGACTCAAAAAAAAAAAGAGAAAGAAAGGAGAACAGAGATGAGCACATGGACACATGCACTCCATGGAAAAAATATCCATGGGAACCAAATACCAAAAAGAAAAAGAAAAAGAAAAAGAAAAAAAGACACAACCCAGAAACACTCTTTAAAGAAGGAATATACTTCTCTCCTAACCTTTCTTCAATGAAGCTGTTAAAGATGATCAGAAGCGTTGTGGTTTTGCATCTTTAGGCATACACAGAGCCAAGACATCTTTTACTGGTCCCCACAGGCTGGGTAACATTAACCTAATGGTTGATTCTGGCCCAAAGGCTAGAAGTTGTCCACTCCCATACTTGACAATGAAAACTACTTAATCTTCTGCTGCGTCTCCTAAAAAAGAATGCTATAAATAATAAATAATACATCCTCTGCAATTTTTTTGACATTTCACTTATAGAAAAACCGCGAGCCACTTTCTCCTTTGTACTGACTGAGGCATTCCAAAACTGGCACAGACATATTTTATTTAAATAAATCAGTCTTTCAACTGTAATTTTAACTCAAAATTGGCAAAATCCCCTTTATTTCTTGCATATGAAAACCTTACCTTTTAATTATAATAAAGCGTGAATCCTTCTATAACCTGGATTTTTAAAAGGTATCTCCCATTGGGGTAATGAAAGAGGATGTTAATGTACTAGCTTCCTTGAAAATATTTTAACATTTTCATACAATACTAGAAAACTCACCTTTTCCCACTTTTAGCCTAATAGTAGTTTCTTGTATTTATAAAATAACCACATTCAAGTCTTACTGTGGAGAAGCAACATTTTTAGTTCCGTTCAATTTCTTCACTTTAAATAAATAAAGAAATCAACTATATAACCCTCTGATTATAAATCAAATCCAAGATATTGTTTGACAATGAGATGCTTTTATTAAACTTGATACATTTAATATATAAGAATTCTGTGAAAAAATTGGGGTATCAAGTAGGATCTGGGTCTTTGCATTACAAAGTCTGCCCCCAAAAGATGTCATCTCACTATATCCTGTGGCTGAAAGTATACAGATGACCAAAAAGCAGCAACATCCTTTCCTGGTAAGACAAGTTCAACTGACTTGCCCATAGCATTACAAGTCCTCCTAGAAAAATTAAAAGTCCCCATCCCCATCTCTACCTATTTTTATCTCCTGGCAGGTGAGCTGTATGAAGCACCTTCATCTGTGCTTGGCATGAGGTCCACACATGATCAGCCTTGGGAAGGCCATCTTCCCCTCAACCAGACAACTCTACTTCAACTATTCTGAAACTCCTTGGAGGGGTGAAACTTCTGGAAAAATGAAAGAGAGCAAGAGAGAGAAAAGGTCTGAATATTGAAAGGAATACACAAATGATCAAATTCAGCTGCACCAATGCCAAGGGGAAGGATGGATAAGTTAGAAAACAAGCAATTTTGCAAAATGCTTTCTGGTATGACAAAACCTGACCAGTGTCTCGCTGTTCCTGACGTACCATTTGCGAAGGCCCCCCATTCTCTTACCAGGCATGGGCGTCTCCACGATGAGGTGTTTGTGGTTGGTAAACAGTTCACTGGAGTCTTGTTCTACTGATCTTTCCTCTAGGTCTGATTCAGGGATCGTAGCACAGCCACCTAGATGAAAAATACAAACAATATTTTAAGCAATGTGTAGAAAAATCTACCTCTCCATACGGCAACCTCAGCTTAAGAACGTACCAGTCATGAAGATAATAAATAAAGAGACAACAATCTTCAGGAGTAGACCAAAAAAGAATAATCTTAAATGTTTCTCTTTTGGTGAAAATGCTGGGAATGAGTCATTGCCTTTAAAGACATACCGATGAGCACTTAGCAACAGCAGCAATGGTGTTGTCTTCAAATTTAACCCTTTTAAAGTCAGAAAGGACAAAATCTATAGCATATGTGATATCCATACTATAATGGTACCTCAGCAGAAATTCCCTTTAATACCAGAGCATCAGAAACTATAAAAGAAACAAAGCACATCGACTGTGAGAGAAAGAAAACTTCCCTGAACAAAGAGGAAGGCCACTGGTGTTCTGAGTTGGTGACTACGGTGGTATTTCTCAGGAATTTGATTCTATTCCTGAATCCCAACACCTTACAGCACAGACACAAACACTTCATAATTCACAGCAAAGCCATGAATGCATTGTGGAAGCTTTCAATTCCAAGTCAATTCCAAGGTGACTTGAGGATAAGCTGGGACCACTGCACTTTTAAAATATTAGGTATAAGTCATTTGATTTTATCCACCAAAATATTGTACGGAGAACTCATGTTGAGAATTTCCTGACTACATCTGCAACTTGATTTGACTAATTTGACTAATTTTCTGGAAATGTACTAACATGCTGTATACTGTACCCATTTTTTCCCAAAGCCATTCTTGTAACTGAAGTGTGATTTTTCCTTTTCTGAGGCTTCTCATACACTGAGTCCAAAGCCTCCATATTCAAGTTTGGCTTTATGTGTGAGGGGGTTTATAAAGAGAGGGTATCAGCAGCACTGATATGTAAACCATGTCATTCAAATGAGAGTGAAGTCAAGATCCCCGGTCTGAAGGAAAGTATACCTTACCATCCATCCCTCTGTATCACCTCTGAAAAAGAAATCGATGTTGAGGGAAACTTGAGAGACAAGGATTTCCACACTCATAAAATAAGAATTAGAGGTAGCCTCAGAGGTTCCCCAAACAGGAAATGTTAGAATTATCCACCAATGCAATGGATCTTGCCCGGCTTTATCTTAAAATAGCTAGGGCCCCCATCCAGAAGGAGAACCAGGCTTATTTTTAATCTCTTTCCAAAGACTATAGATCATGGTAACAATAACTATCATTATTACATACCTTCTCAATGCTGAAAACTCTGCCCATATCATCTCATTTAGTTCCTACAAATCACACCATGAAATAGATGTTATTATTCTGCTTTTACAGATAGGAAGACTGAGGTTTCAGGAGATCAGTACATCATTTCCTGGAAATGTTCTTACATGCTGTACACTGTACTTATTTTTTTCCCAAAGCCATTCTTCTTGTTAATTCTTTGCCAAGGTCACACAGCTCCTAAGGAGTAAGACAGAGCTCACACCCAAGCGTGACAACTCCCAAAGCCTGTGTTATCTAACCATTTACTATATGGCTCCCAGTTGCAGCATCAACCAAAGAGATACCTGGCTGCAGGTCTTGGGTGTCAGCAGGTTTTATCTCACCTGATGATCTACCAGGTGTGGTTGCGAGGAGCACTGCTTAGACTATTGTGAGGCCAGGGACAGGCTCAGAGATGCCAGGATTTTGGAGAAGCCCAAGAAACAGCACCCTTCTTCTCCTCCTGGACTCTCACCCAACTGAGAAAAAAGGAATAGGGTATGCAGAGGTGGGGAAGGGGTACCTCTGTAAGATTAACATTAACAGGGAAGAACAGAAAGAAGGGAGTGCTCCCGGCAAAACAGAACCCTGATCCCAAGAAAAAAGGCCGAAGAATGGCTTTCTAGACCCATAAATCAGATTAAGTCATTTCTCCATCCCCAAGGCAGAGGGAGGGAGGAAGCAGGATGAGGGCAGGCATGTTGTACTGATGCAGCTACCTTTGCACACAAGGAAACTTCAAGACTGGGGAAGAAGTGTCTCCAGCCAACAGATGGGAGAGAGTGCAGTGATCGGACAGCAGTGCTGCCATACGTGGAGAGAGGCAGGTGTCCTCTGATTAATCAGTGTCTACCGTTTATTCCAGCTGACTCAATAGTGAGGCAAGTGAGAAGGATGAAGACTTCAAAAGCACTAGTTCTTCAATCAGGTGGGGACAAAAGGAAAAGTCACTTGCTGTAGACTCTCTTGTAGACTATACATTACATAAATTACAATGTATGTAATTTCCTCTCTTGTCCTTGGCACAAAAGTTTTGCCTTGTCCAAAGTACAGAGATGACGAATTTCTCAAATCCCACTGCAGGGCTGACCAGTCACTTGCCCTAGGAATGTTACCCTCTTTTCTTTGGATACCTCCATGCGGCCAGACTGACCAACCATATGCCCAGAAGTTCTGCCACTTTAAGCTTGGAAGGAACAATAGGATGTGAGATCTGGCATCCTAACCAATGGGAAATGGGGGAAGGGAAGGAGCCTTGCAGAAAATTCCCCTCCTGCCTCTCTCCCTGGATCGACTCTGAATTATTATTTCTTTTTGGTCAACCTCCAGAAAAGTGCTGTGTGCTGAGTAGATGCACCTGCTGGGACTCTTCCTGGCTCTTTGAGAGAAGTGGTCACCAGCGAAGGATGCATCACTTTGTATTACCTCACGTATTTCCTTGACTTGCTTCCCTTTTTCCTCATCCTCCCTTCCTTGAGTTGGCCAAATAAACTGCCACTTTAATTCCTGCCTCAGGCTCTGTTTTCTTGCAAAAATCATTGACATGGGAAGTAGTACTAAAAAGCAGGCCTTCAAGATGGAATTTTGAGGTTAGATCGCCCACCTATCTGTAAGAAATAGGGGTTCCATGGCTGCGGGTAAACAGACTGGGAATAACTTCTGTTATGCAATTACTTAAGCTTTCACCCATGGTTAACTGGGATGATGTGCATGTAGAGGTCAAGCCCAGGAGATCAAGTAGCTGTGGCATGGCAACATTTATAATTATAAGGATTCCAGAGTAGGGTGGCTGCTTCTGATAACTAGGTACCTTGCAAAAAGAAAACGGCAAGTTCAGTGCAGCTAGCAGGCAACAGAAGGCAAATGCGATCTCAGGCCCCACCCACACCTACTGAATAAGAAGGGCAAATGGGCATATCTGATGAGATTTTTGCTAGGAAAAAAATATTTGTTAAAAATTTCAAAGTAAAAACAAACAAACAAACAAAAATTTCAGAGTACACAGTAAAAGGAGAGAAATAAAATATAAAATTTCCAAACTAACAGAGACCTTCTGAAGCCCATTGTAGCAATGCTTCTCAAAAGGACCAGCCTTAAAATTTCCAATCTATCTAAACCAATACTTTTGTCACATATAATAAAAATGAATAAAAGGAATTACTAGAAAAATAAAATGAACAATATACAGGTCCTTATCTTTTAGATTCAATCATTGTAAAAAGTACACTGTCAATTGCTACAAGTTTCTGAATGCTTATTCTCAGTTTCAAGTAACAGACAGTTTGCAGACAGATGCTAGTCTTCTATTCACACTTTGAACAGCACTGATTTCAAGATATGGTCTACATTAATTAATATGATACATGGAATTATGGTTAAAAATAATAATTCAGCCAACTCCTAATTATCAGAAGTTCAAATAGCCAGTAAACTCATTCTGGCAACAGCAGGGGCTTCTCACAACTTATGTACCTCCCTTCTACTCCAATATCTGTCTGGCAGCTCCCTCCTTGCATAATGTCCAGAACAGCCCCCCTCTCCCCACCAATATGGATGTCCAGGCACTCCTTTGCCCACTGCTGGTACAATTATGGAGATCCACTTCTATCCCTGTACTCTCGTGTAAAAAGAAGTTTCATTAAGGAACCTGGGATCCCGAGTCAGAACTCTGGGGGCATTTTCATAAGGAACAATGTTATAAGTGGTGGCTTCATTTTAGAGTCCTATTATAATTAAATGCTTAAAACGCTTTTCTGGAGTAATCTGGAACCCTAACCCCTGCAGGTGAAATTTGAAAACATGAAGCATGTATCACAAATTGCAAACAGTATCTATAGCACTTGGAACAAGACAGTTTCTAAATTGGAGATTACACCCGTGATGTTTAAGAGGATGTTTCTGAGACATTTCACTATGCTCCCTCTTCCTCTGAATTGTTACCAATCAAATTATGTGCATGACCATTTGTGTTAACTTAACTTGGCTGCAAAAATTTGTTTCTTTGCAAATTAGTAGCACATTAATATATATAGCAATCCTCCAATATATAAAATACATAAACAACGACAAGTATAGCACAGGGAACTATATTCAATATCTTGTAATAACCTATAATGGAAAAGAATCTGAAAAATAGATATATATATGTATATGTATAACTGAATCATTTTGCTATACATCTGAAACACTGTAAATCCACTATACTTAAATTTAAACATTTTTAAAGAAAATTTTTCTGGCTACAATCCTCATGTAGCCAGAAAATTATTTAAGTAGAAAATCTTACCAAAAATTCTGAACAATAGGAGATCACCCTATATTTATAAAGATAATTCAACTCTAGGGTTTTGTTTTTTTTTTTTTTTATGGATTACAAGCTGTCCTTAAACCTGTTTCTGCATTCAAAAGCAAATTATAAAATTGTTGAAACTTCCTCCTCACCAGGTGGAACATATTTTATCAACAAGAGAATTACACTAAGGAAATTCTACCCACTGTCAGAAAAACAAACAAACAAACAAACAAAAACAACAATAAAAAAGAGCTCAGGGACTTCCCTGGTGGTCCAGTGGTAAAGAATCTGCCCTCCAATGCAGGGGATGCGGGTTCGATCCCTGGTCAGGGAACTAAGATCCCACATGCCGCAGGGCAACTAAGTCTGCAGCCATAACTACTGAGCTCTCGAGCCTCAACTAGAGAGCCTGCGTGCTGGAAACTACACAGCCCACGTGCCCTGGAGCCTACTCACCATAACTAGAGAAGAGAAATCCCGCACACCACAACTAGAGAGAAGCCCGCACGCCACAATGAAGAGCCCGTGCTCCGCAACGAAAGATCCCGCATGCCTCAACAAAGATCCTGCCTGCCGCAACTAAGACCCAACGCAGCCAAAAATAAATAACTAAATAATAAATAAGTCTTAAAAAAAAAAAAAAACAGAGCTCAGCTCCTCTCTGTAGATTGCTATAGCATGAACTATAAAAGTTATAGAGTTCAAAGGTCAAGATAGGAGGCCAAGCAGAAACAAATGTAACTGTCTAGAATACTAGAGATCAAAATCAGAATGCAGGGTAAGCACTGGTATTCTGGAAAACATGTAACCAGCTGGCTTTCAAGGAAAAAAGGTAAAGCCCTAACCTGTAGTGTTTGCCCATTTCTTTGGTATAAATACTCCTACCATGGCCAGTTTCAAGCAACCAACGTGACATCACCAAACATGGAGCTTGGCAGAGATGTGTAAGAGGACACCATGAGATAGCACTTTCACCATTCAGATTCCGTAGACATAAATAATCTCAAGAGCATAGAGAATAGTAAAGTGTAGTAATAAAATAACTAGTGAAGAGTTTTGAGGTGTATTATCTTTGTTCTTAATACAATTTATTTGGTTATAAGTTTACATAATTTAATTTTTAATAATGGCTGAATTTGTTAACTGGCTCACAGAATTCCTAAAAATTCAATGATTGGTCCTCACCAACCAGTGTGAGCCAGCTCCAGCACTGAATGCGGGCTTATTTGTAGGGAATTTAACAAAGCCTCGATTCAAACCACAACTCAGCATTTATGAGCCAAGTGACCTTCCTGAGCAAATTATTTCACTTTAATGAGCCTCAGTTTCCTTATCTATAAGCAGAGACTATGGCAGCCCTACTTCATAAGGAAGAAATTGATGAGCATGTATAAGTGCTTGGCACATTGAAAAACACATTAAGTTCTGACTATTTACTCTCATGTCAAAGTTAGGAACACTAAAAGAAGAGTAGAGTGAATAGGCCAAGACGGAAGTCCCTAAAGTTGGGAGTCTGAAGGGGTAGGATTCACACAGCTGATACACCCATGGGGCCAAAAGACACAGCTCTGCAGCAAAAAAAAGAAAGTGTTCAGACACCTTAAACATGTGGCCACCTCTGAAGCTGACTACTCTATTTACTCACGCTACTTGATCTGCTGAGCTCTATTTGATAGATACTTGATTCTAACCCAGATGAATTCTGGTGGCCCAGCTTACCTGCCTCACCATCTGCCTTGTAACTCAAGTAGCCTAAACCGGGGGTTGGCCAGATAGTACATATTTTTTAAGCTCTGTGGGCCATCTGGTCTCTGATGCAACTGCTCAGTTTTGCCATTGTAGTGCAAAAGCAGCCAAGGACAAAATGTAAACATGAATGAGCATTAGTTGTGTTCCAATAAAACTTTATTTACTTAAACAGTCAGATCTGGCCCATTGGCTGTAGTTTGCCAACGCCTGGCCTAATACAAGGCTCACAGAAAGCTGCTCTTCAACTGCATCCTAATTCTAAAGGTTCCTAGAGGCATTTAACACTGCCAGATCATCTCATAGTATTACTATAATAATAGCAATAAGGAAGAGGAAGAGGAGGAGGAGTAATAGTAGCAGTTCTTTAAAAGAATATTATTTGCCCTACTGCTACAAATGCTCTTTTTGTTTGGGCAGTGATAAGCTTTTTTTTTAAAAAAAAATAGACTAATTTTTAAAACATTTTTAGATGTACAGAAAAATTTAGTAAATGGTACAGAGAATTCCCATATATTCTCCACACAGTTTCTCCTATTGTTAACATATTGCATTAGCATGGTACATTTGATCAATGAACAAATATTGATACATTATTAGTAGTTAAAATCTATAGCCTATTCAGATTTCCTTAGTTTTTACCTAACATCCTTTTCTGTCTCGGGATCCCATCTAGAATACCCCATGACATTAGTTGCTGCATCTCCTTTGGCTCTTCTTGGTGGTGACAGTTTCTCAGACCTTCCTTACTTTTGATGGCCTTGAAGTTTTGAGGAGTATTGGTCAAGCATATTGCAGAATGCCCTTCTACTGGAATTTGTTTAATGTTTTTCTCATGACTAGATTGGGGAAAAATTTTAAAGACAGTTTCTTTTCATAAATTCTTAGAGTTTCCCATATTTTAGGATTCTCTCCAGTTGTTCTTCTTTTCCTCTATCAAAAGTGAAAGCCAGGTGGGCAGTGAATGGGGAGGCCACTGAAGGCAAAGGAGGCCAACAGCAAGGCTTGACTTAGACTGTGAAGTACTCAGGAATGGGTCAGTCTGGGTCTAACTGCTGGATGCAGGCAGGTTATCAGTTGCCCCAGCTGTAAAGAGAGGGTCTTAATGAGGCCTATTGTGAGGATCATGTGAGACCGTGTACACTGAACACAGTGCTCAGCACAAAGTACATTTTACCGTCTCTGTTTTCTACGAATATTCTTGGCATAGATACACTTTCCACACCGTATCTGTGGAATCAAAGAACTTTAGCTGTTAGTGCAACCACCTTCATTTAGGAGACATCAGAACAGAGGCTCAGAGAGGGTAGCGGATGCCCCTCATATCCTAAAGCCGATTCCTGGTTCTCCTGCTTCCTAAACCGTTGGAGCTTTCTCAAGAATACCTTTTTTCCCGTCAAGATCTCAGTGGATTTGCTTGTGAGTTGGCTGTCCTAACCAGTACTTCCTTTCAGTGATAAAGAAAACCCAGAAGGTTGGCAAGCTGTTCTTCGGGTATATTTTAGGACTTGGCGGATTTATATTCTTGCAACAGAGACCTTTGCAATCAACTGAGTGTATGGGTGCAAATGTTCCATTCTTTCAGGGAGGAAAAATTTTTTTTCTTCTTTTTTCTTCATATATTTAAAAGCAATCAAACAAGGAGACACTTTGAGAATCACAAATGACCACAGACCATGCTCTGACTTGCCAGCCAAAGAATCTTCTGTTCACATGCTTGAACTGCCACTAAGAATTTAAAACAGCAGAAACCTCAAAAATATACACCAGTGACATTTTTCTTTTAATCAAGATTTACTTGATGGATAAAGTGTTTTTGAGGTTAACATTCAGATTTCATTTCAAAGGTTTATAATTCACGTGAAGTGTGGCGAATGGGTGCTTTGAAAAGAATATTTCACTATCTTAAATATGAAAAGCTTCCCTAAGATACTATGAGTAGTTAAAAAATTCTCCGAAAATATATTCATTTGGAATAGTTTTACTCTTTATCCTTTCTCATTCTCCCTCTCCTTCTCCCTCTCTCTGTAAATGTGCACATACAACCACACATAGGCATTAAAGATATGTATAAGAGTTTTCCTGATAATTCTCCTCTACTCTGTTCATTCTTCTATTTTCTTAAAATATATTTTTTTAGCCCAAGAAGAATGTAAGCTATAGAAAGCCAAGAATCCTACTGTATGTTTGTGTAGCAATTTTAACCAAGTATTTACAAATCTTTTGACAAAATGGAAGAATGGAAGGAAGAGGGGTGGGTAAAAGAGAGAAGGAGATAGAGGATGAAAAGGAAAAGTGGGGAGGGGAGGATGAATTATCAACATATTCCATTTTTCTGTGTACACTTCTACAGACGATATTTGGGGTGACTTACTGAAGGTATAGATAATAAAATATTAAAGAATAAAAAATACAATAGCAGTTAGAAAAATTTAATGCAGAGTAGGAGGTATAGCTAGGAAAATTTGTGTCAGATAAAGACTTACGTAAGGGCTGCCATGGAGAGAAACAGCAAAAGGCTTGGAGGAAAAGTGGGGCTGCACTTCCCCTCTTAATTCTCCACTGACTTCTCTTCTTCCACACTGGACTTCAAAGGGCCCAGTCCATCTTGTACTTGGACTTAACATTTCCTTAAGAGCACACCATAATTGGTAAAGCTATGCTTGTTGGAAATTTTTTGACTAATGATGTGTGTGTGTGTGTGTGTGTGTGTGTGTGTGTGCATGACTCTGTTCTGTGCTTACAGGCCATTTTAGAAAGCCAAGACTTCTGTGAAATTGGGTTTACCAAGGTGCTTACTAAGCAGATGCTCCAGAAAACTACACATATAGGAGATTGTTAAAAATACAACAGTCAGACCTTGTCAAAGCACATCTTGGAAATAAAGCCCTCAAGAATGTAATGTATCACTGGATGAGTTCTTATCACAGTGTGGCAAATCAGGTTGATATCATATGGTGCCATTGCTTCTCTGAAGGAGGAACTGGAGAGCATATGTCAATATCTTTCTCATCTCCCCTTCCATTCTGCCCTTTACTTTGTTGTAATGTAGAGGCATCTCACACTTAACCTGGTACAGTTTTACAGTTTCAAACTCAAGAAAACAGAAGAAAACAATGCCTTTCTATATAGTCTTAGGTTTCTAGTTCCAACATATGATATTTGTTTTTCTATGTTTCTTTTAAATCCATTTGATAACTTTTCTTTCTCCCTATATTTGCAGATGACATGCTGACTGCTAGACAGTAGCTCATCTACTAGCAACAGAGATAATAATGGTTAACCACTGAGAGGCAGGTGAAGTTCACTGTAATGTGTGTCCAACATGATGCCTGTGGAATGTTTGGGATTTCATTTCCACTGCCTAATAATAAACTTTGATCCCCCCACATCCGGTAAGAACTTAAAATGTGTTCAGGACTATGCACGTATACCTATGTTTGAAAATATTTCCATTTCACACCTCACAGCAGAGACCAAGTTTGTGAATAAAAGGAAGTCTAATATATTTTAAGAGGTCTAGCATGTGTCTCAACAAGTTTTAAAAATCCCATAAAGACTGAATACTAAGTCCCTTGGGGTATAAGGGCTCCAGTCAGAGAATCTGGATTTAAGAGGGTAGGGTCCTCCTGGCATTAAGATGTTTCCACAACTTGAATAATGATAGGTGTCCAAGTATTCTTTTAGCTGGACCACCACTTAGAATTTAGGTCCACTTAGTACAAAGGATTAAGAAATACAGGAACATAGCCATTTTCATCCATTGATAATTATGTAAAGAGAATATACCAAGCAGAAAAAAGTCCTATTTACAAAAAAGCAAGCACAGTCCATAAATCCTAAAGATTGGAACAGATCCAGGTTAAGAAGTTCACCAGATGTCAGTCTGTAAACAGGGCTTCATAAAGTGAATTCCCCAATTAATTGTTGGTAAGAGTGATCTCTGTACTATGTTAGTGCATTATGATCCCCTACCATATGTAGGTGAATTGTCTGGTCCTATAGGTCATTAGTCAGTTATGATACAACAGAACTCAGGGGAAAGAAGTGGGGTAAGCACAATTTTTTTCTGATACAGAGAGAAGATCCCATAAAATTACTGCTCAGGAACTCGGAGCTTTCTTCACTGAAGGACATGAGAACTCTCCCATTTATTTGCATTACATCTGTTTTTCTAACACATTTAGTTCTTAACCTGGAGTACTTGGAAAGACACACACCAGTAAAAACATAAACATGGAAGTTAAAAAAAAATAAAACTACTCACTATTTTGTTAAAGTCTCCAATTGCAATGTTTTCCCACATGTTAACAAGGCCATTAAATCCTCCAAACAGGAATACAAAAGTATTACCCAGCCATTGTGAGAAGGTGAGGAAGAAGAGAAAGTTAATACTTGCTTTTCCTTGTCAGCTGATCAATGTCTAGAGCACTCTCCAAGGAAATGCAAGATCTATTGTCTTTCAACTAGATCTTTTCTATACTGATAAGTATAGCACCTTCTTGTTCAAAAAGAAGGTGATTGTGGTATTTAATTTCCATTTTGTTTCTAAATCCTAAGGCAACCCAAGGTACAACTGGAAAGACACATGATTTTAAGACATTTCCATTTCAAATACTTTCCTAAGTCCCTCTTCAGAGACCAACTCTCTCTCAAAAGTATACATGCACAAATAAAACATTATAGCTACAGTTGAGGAGGAAAGGAAGCCAATAGTTCTGTAATTATAATTACTAAAAAAGTGAAAGAGTAAGAGCATAACTCTACTTTGCCTGGACACCACATAATAAGAGATCCAGTGTTCTTCACAGCTTCCCTCTTGCATCAAGTGGTTATTAATTCCTCAGTGATCCTGGCAACATTTCTTCAACTTGAGTTTCTTTCCATAACCCAATTAAAAGCCATCATCTTGACCAAATTGTGTTGTTTTTAATAATGACAGAGTTTAGGTGGTGATTTTGAAACTGAGAGTTCTGCTGGGCCACTTCAGTTATAAACAGGTTGAGGGAAAAGAGTGAAGAACACAACATCTCTGGAGAGCACCTGTTTCACCATATTTGTTCACAAATGAGGAAACTGAACAAGCACTCAGGACTCGTTCCTAAACAACTCTGTTATCTAATGATATATTTCTACAATAGTCCATTAAACAATGTCATATTTTGCAGAAAAGGGAAATGTACACAAGATGATAACCAGCCCATGGATAGTGGAAAGGGACATCCAAAATGGGACATGGCAAGTATCATTATGTCTGGAGCAAAGTCACATAAGTCTGGGCCTTAGTTTCCTTTTTTCTAAATTCAGAAAATATAGCATTTACTTTATGAGAGGCGAAGATTAAATTGGTCAGTGCTTGTAATACAGTTATCACAGAGCCTGGCACAGAGTACGCCCCCAATAAATGTTGGGCTATTATTTTCAGTACTAACCTCCAACATACGTTAGTCATTACGTTACAGCCAATTACACATGAAACTACAAGCCATGAGCACGGCATGAATTTATATTTGATGCTGTAAAAAATGCTCAGGTAAACCCAGAAGATGGGGTAGGCAGACCAGTGGTGGAATGTTTCTAGCTGGACCCAGTGGTCAAAGCCAAAATTGTCAACCAGGCATTAAAATAATTCACTTGAAAAACAGTGCACACATTCTTTATAGGATGAAATCACTGATAATCTACTATCCTAGATAACCACTATTCTGAGATCAAAACAGGAATTTTAAAAGGGCTCCAATGATGATGATGATGATGATCAGGGGTGCATAATCACATTCATTATTTTCTATTTACCAGCAGTGCCATTACTACTGAGAAACACAAACCCACAAGATAATATGACATAAATGGATGAAACATTAAGATAAAAGGGTAAAACAGTGGTAGCTTTGCTTTCTCATGGGAAATTGAAATGGCCAGCAGATGAACCTTAAAAGAGGAAGTCTGCTGACCTAGTGTTACTAAACATAGGAGGCAGCCAAGGAGCAGAGGAATAAAGCAATGTATTTAAATGTATGCCTTGAAGGAAGCAAACACCAATTATTTTTATATGATTTTAATTCTCCTAGTGAATATTTTATGGGTGCTGGCAAGTCCTTCTGGAAAAGGAAGGGATTATTAATGAAGGATTCAGTGGCAATTGCCTGCCAGTGCTCTAAGAACTAACACTTAACAAAGGGTCATTTAGTTCATACTTCATCTCTAAAGCTACAGAAATTTTAAGAATCCTTAAAAAAACAGTATAGTGTTATATTCACATATACAGTCCTTTTTATTTTAATTTCCAGATTGTTCTATAGCCTGCATGATAAACAAATAAGCTTCCCACAGGAAAATAAACAGATAGAGGAAAATAGTTAATTTTTTTTCTTTTTCATGCAAAGAGTGGATGCTTAATATATACTTGTTGATTTGGAAAGGAATTCATGAAATTTGAGGAAATACATAGGAAATACAGTCTTTAAAAAAGTTATCTTTGAAGAATGCTCTACCACATCATTCCAATATTACGTGCTGGTGACAGTCCACTAATGTACAGGCCAGTAAATCTGGGGAAATGCCCCATCAGCTCCTGTATTCTATCTTGTTTCTCAAAAAACTCAGCCCATCAACTCTAGAAAATTCTCATATTATGTAAAATGAAATCTCTCTAGCTAACATCTTGCTCTTAAAATTCTCCAGGTGCTTCAAGAGCATGGACTCTGGAGCTAGACTGTCAGAATTTTAATCCCAGCCCCACCATTACTTTTTTTTCTTTTAACTGGTAACTTGATCTTTCTCTGCCTCAGTTTCCTTATTTGTAAAATGCAGATGATAACTGTACCTAGCTCATAGGATAATTGTAAAGATTAAATGAGTTAATTTATATGAAGCACTTCAAATAATGCCTGGTTCATAGCAAGTGATACATTAAGTGTTATAATAATAAGTATTACTATTATTCTCATCATCTTTGCCTTATATTGCCAAAATTCCCACACCTAAGCCTGAGGTTCTCATGTAAGCTGAAGGAAAGGAGAGTGGTGAATTTTCAGAAGGCAGAGAGCAGCAGCTACAGCTGCCTGACCTCCAGGAAATACGAACTGTCGTGTTAGCTAGTCAAGGAAAACCTTAACTGGTTGTCTGGCCTAGCAAAAAAATAAAAAAAAACAGTAGCCAGTAGGAAATAACAGCTTGATAAAGAAAGAACAAGGACTGGGGTCTAGATAAATAATAAAGGGCAACAATAAACATCAAATCAGGAATAATTTACCGTCTCTTGACCCCCACTTTTCCTGCATCTTCTTCCATTTCTTTACTCCTCTTGGCAGCAAAACTTCTCCAAAGAACTGTCTGTATTTGCTATTTTTAATTCTCTTCCTTTCTCTTGTACATCCATTCCAGTCTAGACCTGGCCTCTACTACTCCACAAACAGTTGCTTTATTCAAGATCACTAGTGACCTCCACGTTGCTAAATCTATAGTTTTCAGCCCTCAACTTACTTGACCCATTAGCATTTGACACAGCTGATCGTTCCACCACCTTTTAAAACTCTTTCTTCACCTGACTTCCAGGATGCCACATTCTACTGATTTTCCTCTTACCTCACTGTATGCTCCTTCTCAGCATCCTTTGCTGGTTCCCCCTCTTCTCCCAAACTCCTAAAATTCTGACTCTCCCAGCACTCGGTCTTTGATTCTCATCTCTTTTCTAAAATCACTCCCTTGGTGGCCTTATCTAGTCTCATGGCTTTAAATAACACTTTCGTGCTGACAACTCCTAATTTTATAACTCCAGCCCAGATTTCTCTCCTGAACTTCAGACTTGTATATCCAACTACTTAGTCAATATCTCTACTTGGACATCTTATAGCATCTCAAACTCAACATATCCCAAACTGTACTCCTGATCTTCCCCACAAACCTGTTCCATCCCACAGCCTTTCTCATCTCAACTTCATCCTTCCTGTGGTTCAAGCCAAAACTCTTGGGGTTGTTCTGGATTCTCTTCTTCCTTTCACACAACACGGCCACTCTGTTAGGAATTCTGTTGTCTTTACATTTAAAATGTATCCAGAATCAGATCACTTCTCACCACCTTCAGCACTACTACCACTTTGGTGCAATCCACCATCATCACTTACCTGAACTATTGCTAAATTACTTACCTGAGTAACCTTCAAACTGACTGCCCACCTCTACCTTTGACCACCCACCCCCCATAGTCTATGCACAATACAGCAGGCAGGGATCCTTTTAAAATGTAAGATTATATTCCTTTCTTCAAAATGGTCCTCCCCACTTCACCCAGAAAAAAGCAAAAGTCAGCCAAAAGGCTGTACATGATCTCACCCCTCTGACCTCATCTCCTACCACTCACTACTGGCCTCACTACTGGCCTCCTTGATGTCCTTGGAACATGCCAGGCTCATTCTCCTTACCTGGGACACATCTCTCTGATCTCTGCATGGATAAATCCCTCACTTCTTTAAGTCTTTGTTCAAAAGTTGCCTTCTCAACAAAGCCTACCGTCAACCCAATTTAAAATTACAATCTTGTAACTGCCTCTTTTCTGATATTTCTTTTTCCATAGTACTTATCACCTTTTAACACTAACACTTGTTATTTTCTAACATACTATGTAGTTTACTTCTTTATCATGCTATTTTTTATCGTCTCCCCCGCTAGAATGAGAGTTCCAAAATTTCGGGGATCTTTGTCTATTTTGTTTGTTGCTGTATCCCAAGCCCTGGAATAGTTCCTGGCACACAGTAGGCACACAATAATTACTGGTTGCCTTGAGTGAATGAATTTAGGCTAAGGGATTAGGAAGAAGAAATGGAAACCAAAATTCATTCTATTTTTTACATAACATTATCTACGTTTTCCACTGGGAGGTTGGAAAATAATTACAGCAGAATGTAGTATAGTACCTCTTATTCCCATGCCCCAGCACACGTGGTTGCTCTGTGGATCAAAAAAGCTTCTCAAAAAGTTCTTTGTGTTAATTAATACACATCTTTAAGAAATGAATCTTCCTGGATGATAACACATGGAGAATCTGTGAGACTGAGTAGGTACGACAACAAAATGTTCAGCCCAGAAAAGAAATAAGATCCCAGTAGTAATTTCTGTGGGAGCTAAAGTTAAAAAGAAGTAACAGAACACTTGTAATTCTATTTCTTGATAACAGTCATTTGTGGATGAAGGAACTGCAAAGGAAGGTACAAAGACATCTGTCTGCTTGGGAAATTTCTCAAAACAAATGAAAAAGGATCTATCTTATTTCCACTGGGGCATCAAGTTATGGTCTGGAACAGTTTATTATTCCCAGGCTACTTCAAATCTAAACGTGTTTTTAAAAGCAAGCCCAATGAAAGATTAGATAAACAACTGGACAATGTTTTTTACACTCTGGTAACATAAACATTTCAAATTCCTCCCTAACTCTTGACTAGCATAAATCTCTAATTCCAGAGAAGGTAAAATATCCTCAAAGTTTAAACATTACTTTGAATTATTCACATTTACCTCCATTTCCATCTTATACTTTCTTGGCAATAAAAAGCCAGGTTTCGTCCAAACTATGGTAGGATGACTCTCTTCCAATTGTAAAACAACTTGGACTAACCCCAGCTCTGCTTTCTTTGAAGATAGAATAAGCAGCCCCTCCCAACAGTTTCTTTTCTCTTCTTTCTTACCTCCTATACATCCTGTACTGCCCTTTTTCAAACCAAACCTTTAAAAAACACAGAGGGAAAATGTGAAGCTGTCTGCCTATAACTGAGCTATGAAAACAATTTTTAAATGGTGTCAAACACAAAAGAGATAGGTTGAAAGAGTCAGTAAGGCAAGAAAACATCAGGGTGAGGAGAGCTCTCTCTGGCTGAGAAAGGGAGACATAGAGTAAGACCTATCTAAGAGAAGAAGCTCTGTGGAAATGCCGCAGGGGATAAAAGGAAGGGAGGGAGAGAATGGAGGAAAACAAAGGTGTGAAAATGCAGAGGGAATGAGGATAACCAGCCCACAGTACAACCCACATGTCAGAAGACTTAGGAATAAAAGGGGGTGGCTAGGAGAGAAAAGAAAATACTAGGCTGATAGAGCTGTTCTGTTTGCATCATGTTCCACAGTCTGTGAAACCTTCTCACTTGACCTTGGTCCTCACGACAACTTTGAGTGGAGAGTAGGTAAAAATCTGCACCCCCAGACTCCAGGAAAACGGCCCACTCAGCTCCTGGGCAAGTCACTTAATAATTCTGAATCTCTATTTCCTCATTTGCAAAGTGGGAATAATATCTTCCTAACAAATGATTATGAGGAGTAAATGAGATATTACATAAAGCATCAAAGTCCTGCTCGATAATTGGTAGCACATTGTGGTAGAGAGCAAGACAGAAGGCAGAAATTGAGGGAGCTCCTAAGAAGTACAGACAGAAATGTGCAGTACAAACAATGCAGACAACTGAAGATCCAGACTTTGGGTTCTGAGGGGTGAAAACTGGATGCAATTTTTGTATAAGAATATGGAAAGGAGGACCATGCCGCATGAAGGGACAGGATTAGGGGCTTATTTATGATAGGTGAATAATTACATTAGTACCATTTTTAATTACTTTTTATGTGCTAGTCATAGTGCTCCTTACTTTATATGTTTGCTCATTTTACAGCTGCCTAAAATGGTAGTTAGTAGTGTCTCATTTCACAGGTGATGAACTAGACTCTAAAAAGTTTAAGTGACTTGCTCAAAGTCATGCGCATAGTGAATGAGAGAATCTTTTATGTGCTGACTCCAAAATCCAGTCTTAAACCATTCCAGAATCTTGTTTCTCCCTGATAGAAAGAAAAGGCACACAGCAATGGGATTGTGAATTACTGTTTAAAGAATAAGAGTTTTAGATTGGCAAAAACGGGATCATGGTGTGTACCTCATACCCTCGACATCTGATCCCTCCCAATCTCATGCTCAAAAGAAAAGTGAAAGGATTTGGAAAAGTGACTGAGGTTTCATCTCAGCAAAAAAGAAATCAGCATAGAAGTAACTAAAAGAGCCACCAGTAAAGACAGATACTTAGACGTCTAAAAAGATCCTTAGACTGTTTAAAAAGAATTCAGAATTGATGATGCATCTATAGAATATAATTACAAAGGAGAGGAAGTGGCTCAGTAGAGTAGATAGGACTTACAACTAGAAAGAAGTGAAATAGTAAAGTGGAAGATAATGCCTTTTCAACAACACCGAGCAAAAGACAAAGCAGTCTTCTAAAAGTTGGGAAATTAAAATGAGTTCATAGAGGAAATTTTTTAACTACAACAAAAGTAAAGAAAATGATTAAAAGAATGATCATAGGGAAAGAAATTAAGTCTTTCTCAGGATGCTGCACAGTGGTAGAACATTTGACATTAACACGAAGATCTGTTTTCCAAAGTTAGCAGAACTGTGCTCAAAAACTTCACAAAGTCCTGAGTGCAAACTCACACAGAAGAAAACCTCAAGGGCAATCTCATGCACTATATATATGCAAAAATTCAAATTAAGACATTAGCAAATCAGTATGATATATTTAAAAAGCAACAATAAAGAAAAACTTATTCCAGGAATGCAAAAGGATTCAATTAATGTTAATTCTTCAAAACGTTGTATCAAAAAGAAATCTCAACAGAGGGTAATAATATTCATCACGTACTTCTGATTTAAAAAAAAATCACCTAGTGAACTAGGAATAACTATCTGAAATTAATAGGCAACATTATGAATAAAGCAGATAAAAACATTCACGTTAGTCACGGTAAAGATGAGGATCCTGGCCACTTATCACTACTATTATTTAACATTATTCTAGAAATTCAAGGCAATATAACAAGATAAGAAAACAGGAAGAAATGTATATGTTAGAAAAATGATTAAATGATTACATTTCCAGATAATATGATTGTACACCTAAAAAATTTCCAAGAATATGAAAGAAAACTATATTTGAATAGGTTGAAGATTTGATCATGTCCCTCTGCATTAACAGTATTTAGTTAGAAAATATAATGGAGGAATTCTTATACTCAAAAGGATACTAACTAAATTTTTTTAAAAAACAGTAAAGATAAAATAACTAGGAAAAAAAAATGCCAAAGCTTATAGGTATAGAACTAAATATTTATAGACAACCATAAAAGATTTGAATAGATGGACAAAAATACAGCAAGATTCAGCATAAAAATGGTGTCAACTGTCTACAAATTGACTTTGAATCTTAATGCAATTTCACTCTAAATCTCAAAGGAGTGTTTTAACTTGAAAATATGATGCTAAAGTGCGTAACAAAGAATAAATGGTTGAGAAGAACCAGGAAATAATAAATAATGAATTGAGGAATTTGTTCCACCAATTTTAAAGGCTATTATACAGTAATGATAATTACAACAGCATTACTATCAATGTCAGAATACATGGAGAGGAAAATGGAATAGCACAGAAATACCAGGGATAGTCCCACGTATATAAAAATATTTAGTATAAAATGTAAGTATTTCAAATTAGTGGAAAATGATGCATTATCCAATAAAATATGCTGGAATATGGGGTAAAAATTGTTTTAAAACCTCAAGTTAGATAGGTTTTTAAAAGTCCAATAAATTTCAGATGGCTAAAAGAGCTCAATGTAAAATGCAAGAAGAAAAAAGTAAGAAAAAACATATTTGGAATCAATAAAGAAAAAAATAAATAGATTTGACTACCTAAAGGAAGTCATGTTAAAAAAATACAAACAAATTACCTTAAGCAAAATTCAAAACAACCAAAACCCCAGAAAAAAATATTTGTAACATATATTAAAGAAAAGGAGTTAATTTCCTTTAGATACAAAGTGCTCTTCAAATCAATAATAAAAGGTGATATTTTGATTTACAGAAACATGGGAAAGCATGAAGAATAATTCACAGAAGGAAAAATATAAAAGACTAATAAACAATAGGAATAGTGCACATTATCACAAAATTACGACAATAGAAAATCAAACGGCTAAAAATATTTTTTAAATGCAATCTTAATAAAACCACAGATGCACAATTAAAATTCCAGTTTCCACTTCTGATATCAACAAAGATGAAAAAGAATGATAATCATTGATGTCAAGGAGGTAGCAAAAAGTCACAGATGAACTTTTAAATCAAGAAGCACTTACTTGGGAGCAAGCTGGAAGCATAAGCAGGTTTTTCAACTCTAGGTCCTTACTCTAAGGCAGTAATCAAAGATGCATATAATATCGTCATGCAGATGTATAACACAGAAGTATTTATAATAATTTAAAAATAAAACTATCTAAATGTCCAACAATCAGGGTTACAGCATCTGTACACTCCTGTTACATATCTCTCACTCTAGAGATCTTGCAGGTAGTTTCCTGAACAAGCTCTGGTTTTCCACACTCATCTACTCTTATTTAAATTATGTCCTCTGCCAGGAATGTCCTCCCCTAATTTCCTTTAAATTCATGTTCCTCATGAATCAGTTTAAAGAATAATAATGACAGCTATGGTAATAATTATAGCAAAAGTAATAGTGACAACAATGGCTAACATTTATCAAGTGCTTTTAAGAGGCAATTGCTATTCTAAGTGAGTTACAGATGATAACATTTAATCCTGGTAACAACCCAACAAGGTAATGCTTTTATTACTTCGACTTCACAGAGGAGAAAATTGAGGCGTACAGGGGTTAAGTCATTTACCCAAGGTCGCACATCTAGTTAGTGCTAGGCATCCAACAAAAAGTGTGCCTCTAAGTCCATGTTAGCATTTGGCCTCTCCAGGCCACCTCTTCTGTAAAATTTCCCTCTGCCCCAATCCCAGAGTCAGGCCCTAACTCTCAACCCCGCTACATGTCCCCTCTATATTCTCTAGAGAGCACGTCACACATGGTTTGACATCTTTATTTGTGCATCTCATGCACCAGACTCAGGATTTTATCTTACTCTGGTTTGTGTCTCTCACGATTAAGCACAATTACTAGAACAACGATTGCTTTCTGTACACGTTTACCCAATAAATAAATAAATAAATACAAAATACACGCATAAAAAAGTAGAGAAACTGAATATCAAGGATCAGAGGAGGGGCTTCCCTGGTGACGCAGTGGTTAAGAATCTGCCTGCCAATGCAGGGGACACCAGTTCAACCCCTGGTCCAGGAAGATCCCACATGCCACGGAGCAACTAAGCCCGTGCGCCACAACTACTGAGCCTGAGCTCTAGAGCCCGTGAGCCACAACTACTGAGCCCACATGCCACAACTACTGAAGCCCGTGCACCTAGAGCCCGTGCTCTGCAGCAAGAGAAGCCACCACAAAGAGAAGCCCGCGCACCACAATGAAGACTAGCCCTCGCTCACCGCAACTAGAGAAAGCCCGCACAGCAACGAAGACCCAACGCAGCCAAAAATAAATAAATAAATAGATTAATTAATTTTAAAAAAAAGGATCAAAGGAAAGAAATCTATATAGAGAGGGAATCAAGGACCAAGGATAGATGGATAGAGATTACCTATCTATCTATCTATCTAGATTACCTATCTATCCATCTATCAAATGTGTGCTGATGCCACACTATCAACCAAATGACTAAACCAAAAACAAAAAGAGGGAGAGAGGGAGGAGGAAAAGAAGTCAACACAGAGCATTTTACTATTTGTCGGACACTGTGCCAAATGCTTTTGTGTAATATATGTCACTTGAATAGCCAAAAAGGATATTTCCTTACTGGAGAGTCTGAACAAATAATCACAATGTTCCACAAAGGCTGGGAGAAAAACTGTCCAGAGAGTAACAAAAAAAGAGAGAAATATGAAAAGGAAAAATAAGAGTACATTAACCTAGTAAGAAATTGACAGTGAATATTTCTGGAAATTGTGTGTGTGTGTGCGTGTGTTTAAATTCATGTGGGCAAAAAACAACTGAAACAGTATATGCTATGTATATTATGGCTTTTATTTTCTAAAAACCCTATAAGGATAAAATGGGATCATATAAATGATTTTGGAAAGGTTAGAATATCACTTAAACATTAGTGACTGTCATCATTCTGGAGCCAGTACAGGCTTTTGCCCCCAAACTCCAAGATAAACCCTCCTGGCAGGTGATACTTCTCAGAACTTTCATGAAAACAAAACCAGTCATTTATCGGCTGGGCTCTGTTTGTTACTACTGAGGGCTGTTCAGGTAAGTAGATCTAGCAAAAGTCTCTGAGTAAGTTACAACAATTGGTTCTTTATTTGATGTCTATTTGTCAGGGAAAGATACAGCTAGATGGGCCGTAAAACAAACCTCTGTTTTTACAGGAACAAGGCAAGGTTGAGGTAAAGTGGCATTTTATGCACAAGAAAATGGGCTTAATGTGTCCAGGCCATAATGTTTATAAAAATAAATTAAAAACTCAAGACATACAGTGAACTTCCATTTTGCCAATGAGAAGAACTTACTATCATTTAATTCTACCAGCAAAACTACTTTTTTTTAAACTAATATGCTTTACAGTCTTTCCCCCAAATATGAGTACAAAAGATCTTGGCCCAAAATGGTCATTTTAGAATTAAAGAAATGATCCTTCTTATAGACACAACTTTCAATAAATGGTAGATAAACATTTTCTCTGAAGGCCATGGTCAATGACTAGTTTTAGGTATAAAACCACTTGGTATGGCTACTCGTCAATACTAAAAAAACAAAAAACAAAAAACAAAAAAACAAACAAAAAAAATTTTTACTTTTCCCAAAGGTTCTATCCTGAATGATACGGGTTACAATGCAGAGGGAGTGAAACTTCTAACCCTCCAAGTTACTGAATCATGGGTCTCAGTGATATTCATGGAAACCCTCAGCCTATAAAGCTGAAAACGTCCAAAATTATCTTAGCATCCTGGTTGAATTCATCTCCCTATATGTTTGAATTGGAATGATTTCTGTTGTACCTCTTTCAGCTATTTCTAGAAGAGACAAATGAATAACCCCCATCTGCCAGTCTGATGTAAAAACTTTCCCTTAAATGAAATTATCCTTTAACAACTTCCCAGGACACTTTCTGTTTCAGTCTCTTGTGGCATTCTTCTGTGTTTTCTCTGGTCTCTTATCAGCAGCATATGGGTATCTATCACTTAAAAAAGAAAAACAAAGTTTCATCTGGGAACATAATGAATAGCAATCATTTTGGATACAAAAAAGCAGTTGTACTTCTTGATTACTATACAACTGCAGTTCCACCTACTTCCATGAACTTAACTTCAAAAGTGCCTACAATTATATTATGTGGGTGCTAAACACACAAGTTTAAAAATTGTCAATTTCTCAATTAATGTATGATATCACTTATATGTGGAATCTAAAAAATACAACAAACTAGTGAATATAACAAAAAGAAGCAGACTCACAGATATAGAGAACAAACTAGTGGTTACCAGTGGGGAGAGGGAAGGGGGTGGGGCCATATAGGGGTCAGGGATTAAGAGGTACAAACCATTATGTATAAAATAAACTACAAGGATATATTGTACAACACAGGGAATATAGCCAATATTTTATAATAACTATAAATGGAGTATAACCCTTAAAAATTGTGAATCACTATATTGTACACCTGTTAAGTTATATAATATTGTACATCAACTATACTTCAATTTAAAAAATTGTCAGTTTTGGGCAATGCCACATGATTAGCTTTCTGTTCTCAAGTGATCATCCAGTAGACCTGTCATCAACCGACCACATTACCTGGATGAACTGGGCTCCATAAAGAAAACCATCTAGCGTGCTGATAAGAGCTCAGTGCTGCAGCTGGACTCATGGGGCTTCAGTTCCAGCTCCACAGTTGTATGATCTTAGACAAGGAATCTAATCAATGGAAGCCTCTGTTTAGTAATCTAAAAAGTGGGGGAATAACAGTATCTACCTTGGAATTTTTGAAAAGATTAAATGAGACAATCTCCATAAAAATATGTCATGCATACAAACATGGCCAATAAATGTTAGCAACTCTTATTTTTATCATAAATAAATTAGTTATAAACAGATGATAATTAAATAAAAAGTTTTTACTTAATTGCTGCATTTTTGGTGTCCCAATTTTGAGTACTGACACACAAAAGAATGTTCTTTATTAAGAATACACCAGCTATGAAACAAACACTACAGACTAACTTTTTTGGTTGTTGTTCTGTCCCAAATGAATGAAATTCATCCAGTTGAAATAAACTGCTTAGTTTTCACATTTTAAACAAACATTTGCCTTAGACTTAGAATGAAGAGGTTGAGGGAATTGGGTAATTCTCTATCTGTCTTGAAGAGCTTGGCTGACATTTTATTATATATTTTTTAACCACCATCAAGGGTACTGGGCAGCTCACTAACACTCTGTTGAAAAGGATTCTGAAGTCTGGTTGTTATCCAGGTCATCTCATAATTTAACTTCTCTTCACCCAATCATTAAAATGTCAGGTAATATCCCAGCCACTGTTGAAACTCTTTTATGTTTGAGGCTCGAACTGATGGAAAACAAATCTTAATGCCTCAGGACAGGCTGGGTCCAAACCTTCCAAAGAGTGTAATAAATATATTCAAACTCTTAAGAATTTAGAAAATAAATTTCTCTTGCATGACACAAATAAATAAGACCAATTTGAGATGGTGAATAGCTTGGTGACTTGGCCACGTTAGGAATAAGACAAACATACTGCCCTGTTCCATCTCAGAGAGAACAGCGTCTTTGTCCTGGCTCCTTTTCAGCTCATAATGAAGTGTTTCAGAGGACGAAGTAGTTAGTCTTTGGAGGCCCCTGAAGGACAGGATAAGTTCCAAGCCAAATACCGAAAAGGATGGTGCCCCCCAAATTTCCCATTTTTATTAGAGATTTCAAGTAGGAATACCCAACAATAAGATTTTCAAGCTGTTAGAACTTAGGGCCAAAGAGCGAGCTTGAGCCTTCTGAACATGGAGAAATAGCACGTCAGACCAGTGGGAAAGCAGAGTCTGCAAGACGAGACAGTCTAAAGCTGGGCTGAATTCTCCCCTTTGAACACTGAGGATTTTCATGTTCTGGTACTTTTAATGCATACTTCCTTCAGGCTTTACTCCAGTGCTTCATACTAGATCTTGCATATGCTTTTTCTTTGCTGAGTATATTCTGAAGCCAGATGGAAGACTACACCATTTCCCTTTGTCCCAGATGTAGGAAATATGAAAGCTTATACACTGATATGGAATAGATTTTAACAGCTCATGAATCTCAGAACATGGCTGTGATGAGTCCTTCCTAAAAGGCAATGCAACATAAAACAGAAATTCCTACCCGAAACCCCTATAACATTTTGTTGCAGGCTGTAGCACAAGAGATTGTGCAAGGTAAGTAGTAACACACTCTACTTCCTATGTGATTTCTGGTTTGTCTTCTATTACTTGCCAAAACTAGGCTACAATTCTTTAGCAGAGTTCTCCACAAAACAAGAGAAACATGCAGAGAAGTGCAAAAATGGTTTTAAAGGGCCAGCACAAGCACATGAGTGACTACCTGTGAAAGAAAGAAGCAATCCCTGACACTGCCTTGCTTCACACCAGGCCATAGCTAAACAATTATTGTTACTGTTGGGATCTGGAAGACAACTTGTTTGAGAGCCTTCTGAAATTTATTTGATGTATCTATCCAACTTTAGGTTTTTAAAAAAATTTTACCCCAAATTCCAGCACAACTTTCCATGAATTTTAAATACACTTATAAAAATATCCTAAATATTTGTATATAAATGGGACTATCCCTAGTATTTCTGTGTTATTCTAGTGGCAGGGCATGGTAGGGGAGAACAGGCATCAGAGCCAGGAGGCCAGCTTACTCATCTCCTACCAGCTCTGCCCCACCACTGGCTCTGCAACCTCAGGAAAATTGCTTGAAACCTCTAAGCCTTAGTTTTCTCTATATAGTGGTGGTAATAGCTTCCCTTCTTATTTCAGGGTTGATGTGAAAATGAAACATCATAACTTATGTGAAAACACCATAATAATACAAAATTATTACAAATAATGACAATTAAAACATGATAGGGGAAAGATATGCCAGAATCAAGCTTTTACCCTTCTTAGAAAGGGGACATTTCTCTAAGGCTTTCAACCTACTGAGGAACTGTTTCACGCAAGGTGATGGAATCCAGGCATGATTCCTTCCTTCTAAAAAGTCGAAAGGAAGACTGAGCCAACAGAGAGCATGTAGCATCAATTCTTCTCTGTCCTCCTCTACTTGGGAGAGGTTGGAATATCTATTTTTTTAATCATTTCATTTTTTTAAAAAGACAAATATTTACCAGCCTAAAGTCCTGGAGTTCAGAGTGGTTAATCATCCTATCACCAGCCCTGTTCAAGACAGATAAGGTTACATAAAAGGAGAAGCCAGATAAGCACCTCACTTTTGAATAGAGATCATTTCTTTTTAATTAAGAGTAAGAAGCTAACCCAAGCTGTAACTTCAAGAAATGGGGTTTAAAGCCTGCACATTTTAAATGTGAAAATAACAATCAGTTAACTACCATAAGAAAAGAAAAAAAAAAAAGGCTTAAAAATGCCCTTTCAATTTTTCTTTTTAAATAGTCTTTCCACCTCCTCCAAAATATAACCTCTTCTAAAACTATATATTCTCTGTGATTCCCAGTACGGTAGATATGCTTATTTTTCCTATATCAGAAATTACTAGGATTACCTGTGTGGTCCCAGAGGATCCCTGGCTCTGTCACCAAAGATGGCAGGAAAAGAATAACAGATATCAGGCAAACATCTTCCTGCCTGTGCTGCCAGGATCTTATCATACAATTAGTAGACTGGACTTCTGAACAAGTATGTGACCTTGAATGAGTTCTTTCAGTTCTCTGGTTCTTGTTTTCTTCTCTGAAATTGTGCCTAACTCATTGGGTGGTTAAAAGAATAAAGGCTTTAATATACGTAACGTGCTTAGAAAAGCGTCTGGCACATAGTAAGCACTACATAGGTATGTGTTGCATACCATTGACACAGGTTTGGTAAGAAGGGGAAAGGTTGCAGCAAAAACTAACTTAAAGATTAGATTCAAACTAAGCTCTTTAGCTTCTTCTTATAATTATTATTTGAGTTTTAAAATAATGAAACTATGTAACTGTAGAAGAAAATATAAAATATAATAACTTCCTCTATAACCTGGGATTGGAGGAAATTTTCCCAATTATGACTCAAATTCCAAAAGGAATATGCCAAAAAATAAGAAAAATTAAATGATCATTTCAAAGATACATAAGATACATTTAATATTAAACATCTATTCATGATTTTAAAAAGAAAACTTTTAGCAAACTAGAAATAGAAGGAACTTTCCTTAATCTGATAGGAAGAATATTTTATGCTTTCCAGTTGCCCTTCCATTTTCCTCTTTCTTTTTCTCTTCTCTCTTTTTAGGCTATTTGTCTCTTTCTCTTTCTGCTTTTTTCCCTATTCTTTTAGTGGTTTTCCTAAAAATTATAAAATACAAACCTAACTTGTAAAAGTCAAAAGTTAATCAGTATTCCAATAGCTTTACCCTAAGTGTATTTGTTTCTTTTTCAGTACAGATCCTAGATCATGTTTATAGCTCTTATTTACAAAATATTTTACTTTTAATAATTTTAGACTTACAAAAAACTTGAAAAATAGTATGAGTTCCCATATACCCTTTACCTATATAACATCTTACAGAACCAGGGTACAATTATCAAAACCAGGAAATTAACATTGGTATAATAATACTAGCTAGTTAACCTACAGACTTTATTCAAATTTCACCAGTTTTTCCGCTAGCACCCCGTTTCTTTTCCAAGATCCAATCTGGAATTCCAGATTGTATTTAGTTGTTAAATCTCCTTAGTCTCCTCTAATCTATAAGAGTTCCTCAGTATTTCATGACCTTGATGCTTTTGAGACAAACTGATGAGTTATCTTCCGAAACGGTTTTCAGTTTGGGTTTGTCTGATGCTTTCTCATGATTATATAGAGGATGTGTGTTTTTGTCAAGAATACCAGAGAAGAGGTAGCTTCATCCACCAGAGGGCAGAAAGCAGAAGCAAGAAGAACTACAATCCTGCAGCCTGTGGAACGAAAACCACAATCACAGAAAGACAGACAAAATGAAAAGGCAGAGGACTATGTTCCAGATGAAGGAACAAGATAAAACCCCAGAAAAACAACTAAATGAAGTGGAGATAGGCAACCTTCCAGAAAAAGAATTCAGAATAATGATAGTAAAGATGATCCAGGACCTTGGAAAAAGAATGGGGGCAAAGATCAAGAAGATGCAAGAAATGTTTAACAAAGGCCTAGAAGAATTAAAGAACAAACAAACAGAGATGAACAATACAGTAAGTGAAATGAAAAATACACTAGAAGGAATCAATAGCAGAATAACTGAGGCAGAAGAAAGAATAAGTGACCTGGAAGACACAATGGTGGAAATCACTGCCGCGGAACAGAATAAAGAAAAAAGAATGAAAAGAAATGAAGACAGCCTAAGACACCTCTGGGACAACATTAAACACACCAACATTTGCATTATAGGGGTCCCAGAAGGAGAAGAGAGAAAGGACCCAAGAAAATATTTGAAGATATTATAGTCGAAAATTTCCCTGACATGGGAAAGGAAATAGCCAGTCAAGTCCAGGAAGCACAGAGAGTCCCAGGCAGAATAAACCCAAGGAGAAACATGCTGAGACACAGAGCAATCAAACTGACAAAAATTAAAGACAAAGAAAAATTATTAAAAGCAACAAGGGAAAAATGACAAATAACATACAAGGGAACTCCCATAAGGTTAACAGCTGATTTCTCAGCAGAAACTCTGCAAGTCAGAAGGGAGTGGCATGATATATTTAAAGTGATGAAAGGGAAGAACCTACAACCAAGAGTACTCTACCCAGCAAGGATCTCATTCAGATTCAATGGAGAAATCAAAAGCTTTACAGACAAGCAAAAGTTAAGAGAATTCAGCACCACCAAACCAGCTCTACAACAAATGCTAAAGGAATTTCTCTAAGTGGGAAACACAAGAGAAGAAAAGGACCTACAAAAACAAACCCAAAACAATTAAGAAAATGGTAATAGGAACATACATATTGATATTTACCTTAAGTGTGAATGTATTAAATACTACAACCAAAAGACACAGACTGTATCAATGGACACAGAAACAAGATCCGTATATATGCTGCCTACAAGAGACCCAATTCAGACCTAGGGACACATACAGACTGAAAATGAGGGGATGGAAAAAGATATTCCATGCAAATGGAATCAAAAGAAAGCTGGATTGGCAATACTCATATCAGATAAAATAGACTTTAAAATAAAGAATGTCACAAGAGACAAGGAAGGACACTACATAATGATCAAGGGATCAATCCAAGAAGAAGATATAACAATTATAAATATATATGCACCCAACATAGGAGCACCTCAATACATAAGGCAAATGCTAACAGCTATAAAAGAGGAAATCGACAGTAACACAATGAAAGTGGGGGACTTTAATGCCTCACTTACACAAAACGACAGATCATCCAGACAGAAAATTAATAAGGAAACACAAGCTTTAAATGACACAATAGACCAGATAGATTTAATTGATATTTATAGGACACTCCATCCGAAAACAGCAGATTACACTTCATTCCCAAGTGCTCATGGAATATTCTCCAGGATAGATCACACTTTGGGCCACAAATCAAGCCTCGGTAAATTTAAGAAAATTGAAATCGTATCAACCATCTTTCCCAACCACAACATTACGAAATTAGAAATAAGTTACAGGAAAAAGAAATGTTAAAAACACAAACAAATGGAGGCTGAACAATACGTTACTAAATAACCAAGAGATCACTGAAGAAATCAAACAGGAAATCAAAAAGTATCTAGAGACAAATGACAATGAAAACATGATGATCCAAAACCTATGGGATGCAGCAAAAGCAGTTCTAAGAGGGACGTTTACAGGAGTAAAATCCTACCTCAAGAAACAAGAACTATCTCAAATAAACAACCTAACCTTACAGCTAAAGGAACTAGAGAAAGAAGAACAAACAAAACCCAAATTTAGTAGAAGGAAAGAAATCATAAATATCAGAGCAGAAATAAATGAAATAGAAAAAAAGAAAACAATAGCAAAGATCAATAAAACTAAAAGCCGGTTTTTGAGAAGATAAACAAAATTGATAAACCATTAGCCAGACTCATCAAGAAAAAGAAGGAGAGGACTCAAATCAATAAAATTAGAAATGAAAAAGAAGTAGTTACAATGGATACCGCAGAAATACAAAGCATCGTCAGAGACTACTACAAGCAACTATATGCCAATAAAATGGACAACCTGGAAGAAATGGACAAATTCTTGGAAAGGTCTAACCTTCCAAGACTGAACCAGGAAGAAATAGAAAATATGAACAGACCAATCACAAGTAATGACATTGAAATTGTGATGAAAAAATCTTCCAAAAAACAAAAGTCCAGGACCAGATGGCTTCACATGTGAATTCTATCAAATATTTAGAGAAGAGCTAACACCCGTCCTTCTCAAACTCTTGCAAAGGAAGGAACACTCCCAAACTCATTCTACGAGGCCACCATCACCCTGATACCAAAACCAGACAAAGATACTACAAAAAAAGAAAATTACAGACCGATATCACTGATGAATATAGATGTAAAAATCCTCAACAAAATACTAGCAAACAGAATCCAACAACACATTAAAAGGATCATAAACCATGATCAAATAGGATTTATCTCAGGGATGCAAGGATTCTTCAATATACGCAAATCAATCAATGTGATACACCATATTAACAAATTGAAGAATAAAAACCATATGATCATCTCAGTAGATGCAGAAAAAGCTTTTGACAAATTTCAACACCAATTTATGATAAAAACTCTCCAGAAAGTGGGCATAGAGGGAACCTACCTCAACATAATACAGGCCATATATGACAAACCCACAGCAAACATCTTTCTAAATGGTGAAAAACTGAAAGCATTTCCTCTAAGATCAGGAAGAAGACAAGGATATCCACTCTTGCCACTATTATTCAGCGTAGTTTTAGAAGTCCTAGCCACAGCAATCACAGAAGAAAAAGAAATAAAAGGAATACGAATTGGAAAAGAAGTAAATCTGTCACTGTTTGCACATGACATGATACTATATATAGAAAATCCTAAAGATGCCACCAGAAAAAAATATAGAGAGACTGCCATCAGTATCTCTATTACTAGAGATAATCAATGAATTTGGAAAAGTTGCAGGATATAAAATTAATGCACAGAAATCTCCTGTATTCCTATACACTAACAACGGAAGATCAGAAAGAGAAATTAAGGCAACAATCCCATTCACCATTGCAACAAAAAGAATAAAATACCTAGGAATAAACCTGCCTGAGGAAGTAAAAAACCTGTACTCAGAAAACTATAAGACACTGATGAAAGAAATCAAAGATGACACAAACAGATGGAGAGATATACCCTGTTCTTGGAAGAATCAATATTGTGAAAATGACTATACTACCCAAAGCAATCTACAGATTCAATGCAATCCCTATCAAATTACCAATGGCATTTTTTACAGAACAAGAACAAAAAATCTTAAAATATTTATGGAGACACAAAAGACCCCAAATAGCCAAAGCAATCTTGAGAAAAAAAGACACGGAGCTGGAGGAATCATACCCCCTGACTTCAGACTATACTACAAAACTATAGTAATCAAGACAGTAGGGTACTGGCACAAAAACAGAAATATATATCAATGGAATAGGATAGAAAGCACAGAGATAAACCCACACACCTATGGTCAACTAATCTGTGACAAAGGAGGCAAGGATATACAATGAAAAAAAGACAGTCTCTTCAATAAGTGGTGCTGGGAAAACTGGACAGCTACATGTAAAAGAATGAAATGAGAACATTCCCTAACACCATACACAAAAATAAACTCAAAATGGATTAAAGATCTAAATGTAAGACAGGACACTATAAAACTCTTAGAGGGAAACACAGGAAGAACACTCTTTGACATAAATCACAGCAAGATATTTCTTGACCCACCTCCTAGAGAAATGGAAATAAAAACAAAAATAAACAAATGGGACCTAATGAAACTTAAAGCTTTTGCACAGCAAAGGAAACTATAAACAAGACGAAAAGACAACCCTCAGAATGGGAGAAAATATTTGCAAACAAATCAACGGACAAAGGATTAACCTCCAAAATATATGAACAGCTCATGCAGCTCCATATTAAAAAAACAAACAACCCAATGAAAAAATGGGCAGAAGACCTAAATAGACACTTCTCCAAAGAATTCATATAGATGGCCAAGAGGCACATGTAAAGCTGTTCAACATCACTAATTATTAGAGAAATGCAAATCAAAACTACAATGTGGTATCACCTCACACTGGTTAGAATGGGCATCATCAGAGAATCTACAAACAATAAATGCTGGAGAGGGTGTGGAGAAAAGGGAAACCTTTTGCACTGTTGGTGGGAATGTAAATTGATACAGCACTATGGAGAACAGTATGGAGGTTCCTTAAAAAACTAAAAATAGAATTACCTAATGACCCAGCAATCCCACTACTGGGCATATACCCAGAGAAAACCATAATTCAAAAAGACACATGCACCCCAATGTTCATTGCAGCACTATTTACAATAGCCAGGACATGGAAGCAACCTAAATGCCCATCGACAGATGAATGGATAAAGAAGATGTGGCACACATATACAATGGACTATTACTCAGCCACAGAAAGGAACAAAATTGGGTCATTTGTAGAGACATGGATGGACCTAGAGACTGTCATACAGAGTGAAGTAAGTCAAAAAGAGAAAAACAAATATCGTATACTAATGCATATATGTGGAATCTAGAAAAATGGTACAGATGAATCAGTTTGCAAGGCAGAAATAGAGACATAGATGTAGAGAACAAACATATGGACACCAAGAGGAGAAAGCGGCGGAGGGATGAATTGGGAGATCGGGATTTACATATATACACTAAATGTATAAAACAGATAACTAATAAGAACCTGCTGTATAGCACAGGGAACTCCACTTTGTTGTACAGTAGAAAATAACACAACATTGTAAAACAACTGTATCTCCCCCCCAAAAAAAATACCAGAGAAGTGATACTTGTACGCTTCTCAGTGCCTCATACTGGGCATACATGACGTTGATAGATCTTACTACAAGTGGTATTAACTGTGATCATTTGGTTAAGGTGGTATCTACCAGCTTTCCCTGCTGTAAAGTAATACTTTCCCCTTTCGAGTTAATAAATACATTGGGGGGGATACTTGGAGACTATGCAAATATCCTATTTCTCCTCAAACTTTCTCCCATTGATGTTAGCAACCACTGGTGGATCTCACCTGAAATAATTATTATTGTGGTGTCTGTCTAATGGTGATTTTGTACTTCCCTCACTCCTTCTACATTTATTAAATGGAATTATACTATGAGGAAGATCTGTCCCTCCTCCTCCATTTATTTATTCAATTATTTATTTATGTCAATATGAGTTCATGGACATTTATTTTATTCAGTGGGTTATAATCCAACACTATCATTATTTATTTTGTTGCTCAGAATTGTTCCAGCTTTGGCTGTTGGGAGCTCCTTGAGGCTGGCTTCTCTGTCTTTTGAACATGTTTTCAGGCTTACTGTCATAATAAGATGCTCCAGGCTCATCGTGTGTTTTCTTGCCTCTGGTCTGGAATCAACTACTTTCCCAAGGAGCATTGGTTCCTTTTTTGGTTGTTATTCAAGTTTTAAAATTTCTAATTCTTTTTTCTTCTAGATGAAAAGGCTATTGCTGTTTATTTTTAAGGTAAAGATCCCTTGCATTTGGATGTCCTTTGAATCTTGAGAAATGCTTTTCCACACACAGTACAATATTTATGATAGAGAAAGTAAGAAAAGCAGAATATACTACTACTTTTAAAAATAAGCATGCATTACCCATATAATTAGCCTTGTTCCTATTATTAAAGATGGTAACCAAAACTTGGGCACTAGGAATGCTTACTCCTGTTAGTATGTCGTTGCTTCTAGGCCTTCTCAGCAAACAGAGCAAGGGAATATTATGCATACTCACCACATGCACACACACACACACACACACCTATTTTACTTTTGTATCCATGTTTCTGTGTGTGTGTGTGTGTATATATAATATATATATATATATATATATATATATATATATATATATATATATATATATATATATATATAACAGATATATAGTAAAAAACCATGAGTTCATACTACTACCTATGCTTTCAGTCCGATACTACAGGGTTCCCCCTTCCATAATTCTAACCTCTTTGTTTAACATAAAGCAGTTTCAAAACTGACAACCCACACCTGTACAAGAAACACTAACTTGATTACCGTATTTTCCCTTAGCTTCACAATATCCAGTCAAAATACTGTTTTCCAGAATTACCCAGGTTAGTGTTTCTCTTTCCCACTCTCTTCACTGTGGATATGTTATTAATTCACAATAAAGTTAGACTCACCTGTTATATTTTGTATTATATTTTGGATTCCCCCACATCCTGGTTTTATTTACCTATTTATTTTTGGAGAGGGAGTATGCAAAAGACTACTGTGGTTCTAGGAGTCAAGGTTATATTCAAAGGAGTTCTTGGAAAAGAATTGTTCCCTCCTCATCTCTGCTATCATGTTCCCAGGTCCCCACTTCTTTCCACCCCTCTCCCATTTACTCCCTATAGGTAACCAATCTCTTTAGTTCTTGGTTTATCCTTCCTGTACTTGTTTTGCACGAATAAGCAGACACATGTATATTATCTTATATACCTTCCTTCTTACCTTAAGGGACAATTACTGTAATACTATTCTGTATTTCACCTTTTTAATTAACCATATACACTGTTCAAAATGTTTTGAAGTTAAGTTCTCATATAAAATTAGAAGAGAGATTCTGAAACTGAGGGAATATGTAACACATGATGACATTGGCAAAACCACCATGGAAACAGTAAGGAAAAGTCACAATAATTCATTTACACACTCAATTCAAGAAATACTTTTCAAGCATACACTATATTCCAGGAACCAGAAGTTTCAACATCTTTAACCATAAGGAATTTACAGCCTGGAGGGGAAAGTTGAGAGTAAAAAGACAATTCTAATACATTGGGGTAAGTGCTATGATAGGGGTACTTTATAGGGGTATATAGGAGAAACACAAAACCTTGATTTGGTGAATGGGAGGAAGGAAGTGGAGATGTCAGAGCTTCTGGAGGAGATACCATGCAAGCCGAAATGTGAAGGTCAATTAGGAATTGGCTGGGCAAAAGTAGTAAGGTAGGAAGAGGCAGGGACTGCAAAAACAAGGCCTTGTCCAAATGTTTAAAGAGAAAATCCAGTTTGTTCATGTCATGGAGTGGGAGAAAAGACTAGAAAAAAAGGCAGTGATGAGATTATGAGGTGATGAAGGGCCTCTTACCATGGTGAGGAATTTGGATTTAATCCTAGAAACAGTGGGAGCCACAGAGGTTAAGATTTAAGTCAAGGGGTTTCTTTATACATGGTGTGAAATGCAGAAAATGTATTGAAGAAGAAAGAGTAGCGGAAAAGAGAACAGGCTGCTGCAACAAAACAAATGTAGCTATAGTGGTGGCCTGGAGCAAGCTGGTGGCAGTGGAAGTAGAAATGGTTTGAGACGAGATTTTATGCATTAAACGGATTCTAGCTTGGGCAGCTAAATGGCAGTATTAATCCTGAGATACGAAAATACAAAGAGAAGTAGGCTTGGGGTGGAGCAGGATGTAGAAGACGATGACTTTAGTTTCTGAAAATGTTGAGCTTAAGGTGCATATGCCACCCTTAAGTGAAGAAGGCCAATAAGTGGTTGGATGTATGAATCTAGAGCTTGGGAGAATGTGGTGAGGATACAAATCTGGAAGTCATCAGAGTATGGAAAGTAATGACAGAAATTAAAGTCAACCAGTAAATGAGAAGAGAGCCAAGCACAGAACCTGAAGGATATCAACTTTTTAGGTTAAGCAGAGGAAGAGGGACCCACAAAGAAGGCTGAGAAGGAGCAGCCAATGAGATGAGACAACCAGCAAAGAGTAGTATCATGGAACTTGGGGGAAAGAATTACTTCAAGGAGGAAGGAACAGCCAGCAGCACCAGATGCTGCTCAAGGTTGAGGAAGATAACAAGGGAGATGATTTCAGAAAAGTTTGACTTTGAAAGAAGGAGAAAGAAATGGCAACAGCTATTGAGAGTCCTGGGATCCAGGGAAATGTTCGTAATATTAAATGTATGTACTTACAACAGAAAAAAGGGAGAGACTCAGCTGAGTTTGAATGCTGCTGGGACAAGGAATGAATTAATATAGTTTCAGGTCAAATAAAGAGCACTGTATCATCAGATGGAAAGAAAAAGAATAAAGATGAGGTCTTAGGTAGGCTCATCCTAAGTGCTTAATAGAGAACCAACTGGATCTGATTAGGGATCCCTTTAGTAACATGCATCTAATTAAATCTACATCAGGCTTCCATTCTGAAGGGGAACAGAACCTGAGTACCATTCCTGTCTCCTTTTCCTTTTATAGCCCTCACTATCCCAGTGAACCACCACCTGGAAGGAACTTACAACCTGGGGAAATTAAGCTCCTCATATGGTTATTTTTCTTATGTTCTTAAATTGTAGCTGTTTATACTCTTAACATAAAGGATCTAATACTTGTTCTTGTAATTTTCTTTGGAAAAATGTCTCTAATTTGTCAAATGTACATTCTTCTTCAATGAAATTTTAAGCCAATTTAGAATCTTTCATTTGAAAGTTTTGTCTTTATATTAATAACATATGTATTTTATAACTTTTGGCAAAAAATATACTGTATACATACAGTAATGACTCATTAATTCACCTTGTTTAAAAAAGGACTGCTTTCTGATAATAACCAGAGCTATCAAAATAGCAAGCAAGTGTTTAAATGTGAAAGACACTAATTCTTTTCTCTCTACCTTCCAAATCATAGATATTATTTCGAAACAAACAAAACAACAGAGCACCTCCTCTCTAATTTTTAGGTGAGGGGGTCCTTATTAGAAATATTTGGCTCTCTTTATTAAATGGGAACTTTAAGGCGGATGTTGCTCTCAGAATTTACTCTCTTCCAGGAAATAACTTACAATCAGAATATATATATATATACCTGTATAAATTATAGATATATAATACATATATAGAGATATACACATACATATATATTGCAATATAAGATCTCTCAAAATTAGCAAAAGTGCAGACATCTTTTTCAAGATACATTACTGACATTACTGCACTGCTTTTCTGTAGCATTTCTTCATCACTAATCTAACATTATGCCAACACCTTAACGATAATGAGAACTAATCTTTCTCATCAGAATGTATCAATATTGTGTATATATACATGAATGGGTGAAGCATAAAGTGGAGTCTGTGACCCATAGGCAGAAATCAACAGAATCTATGTCTAAAGGAAACAAACCTAAATAGACATTTGGAGATAAAACTGGTCCAGATGTTATCTGCAGACCACACTCCCTGTACTTTTTTCCAATAATAAATAAATGATCCAAATAAGATCCTGGGACACAGTCCCTTCCACTTCCCACCTTGTGCCTGTATAAACAAATGCTTTGTAACTGCTGTCTAAGAAGTGTTCTGATTTATTTATAGCTATATTTTAGAGTTATACTTACAACAGATGCTTCATCTGAGGAGCTGATAGCCTTAATGCTTTGTATTGATCTAGGCTCTGCTTTTGACCCTACTTGGATGCTGGTTGCTACGCCAGTCTCCAAGTCAGCCCTGAGGATGGGCTGCTAAAACTTCAGGAATGACATGCATGTCTTTCTCCTTCACTGGCAAGAGAATACTCACAATATGGCACCTCTGGACTAAATATAGAATTTAAAACAGTCTCTGCTATCTTCATGTATCATGAAAAAACCAAAAAAAAACAGGGGATCAAGAGAAAGAACAGAAGAAAGTAAACTGTTGCATAGCATCATTTTGTTGACTGTGATGGACTTAGTAAGGAGGAAGTCATTAAGTGGTACTGATGCATCTTCTGACAGCTCACCAAGGTCTTAGTTGGTAAATAGGTACTAGCTTATTTCTCTTTAAGTCATATTTTCCTGAAACTCTACTAGGCAACTTATGTGACAAGGCCAGGCTTCCTCTTACCAAGTAGGCAAACACAGTGGGTCAGAAATGACTCAAAGTTAGAGACCCTAGAAAGTAGGGCAAGTGGTAAAAACAGAGGTAGTTCTATATGGAACTATCTCAAATACTGTAGGAAGGGCAGAGGGCAGGAGGATTTACTGAGTATCTACTATGAGCCAGATACTAGGTTAAGGTACTTAATGTATGTTATCTTTTTGATATTTCAATATCTTTGCAAATTAGGCATTATAGTCATCATTTTAGAAATGACACTGGAGTAAATGATATAAAATTACTAGTTAGAATCTGGATTGAAGCAGGTTCTCCCCATACCAACCTTTAAGCTATTTTCACTTCCCCATGTAGCCTCACCCATCACAAGATGCAAATATTTCCTTCTGATGTTATATCTACACTGCAGGTCTGCAGCCAGACATTCCTAAGTGTTAGTTCCAAAAAATCAATACAAATCATTCTTTACCTCAAAAAGAGAGATTATCTCCCAGCAATGAGTTCAGTTTTTGGAGAAACAGGCTGGATCTGCTTTCAATCTCAAATGCCTGGTAAGGCAACACAGAAATATTTGTGAGATTGTTATTCTCATCATAGTACGAACACACACTACATTTTCACCTCTTTTCCAGAAGAAATTGATCAGGACTTTAAAGTAACAGCCAAGAATTTCTTTATGTACTCTTCCATGGCAGTTTTTAGCACATCTGACGCAAAAAGGAATAAATCATTTTCCATCATAATAATAATAAAAGAAAAAATCATCATGAGTTGAGCATTTCCCACGCGCCAATCCTGCGCTGTCTTCCATGCATTATTGCCATCGGTCCTCGCAATGCTACCATTGTATCAGTTAAGGAGACAGAGGCTCAGAAGGGTTAAGTTACTTGCTCAAAATCACATGGCAAGTTCAGTGGTAGATTAGAATACAAATCCATGTCGGCCTGCCTCTATCTATCATGCTCCAAAAACACATCACCTCCAACTAATTATATGTTGCTTGCCTTATATTAAAATGCCTTCCAGTATTAAAATGTAAGAGGTATTATAGATGAGAGTTACAAATATGATGACACAGGGGCACAGGGTAAATAGTGTAAGAATAGAACCATAGCAGGTAAGTTACATTATAGTAATGTTACCAAAATGCAAATAAAAGAAATCTCTCTCTCTCTCTCTCTCTCTTTCTCTGTCTCATTCCCTCCTTCTCTCCCCCGTCCCCTTCCCCTCCTCATTTGCCAGTAAAACAGAGAGGAGACAACTTAAAAGAACACAATCTTTATCTTTAAAGTAAAACGCAGTAATATAATGAAATATATTTTTAAATTAATGAATTCCAGGCAAGATTTTTTTAATCTTTCAAAGCTGAAATGAATAAAGCATAAGTTCCAGTCAGTATTTGGTCTTATTGGCAACAACATACTGAGATCTGAAGTTTTAGGCTAGCTTCTTTCTCAGACACTCCAAACATGTAACAAGGCCCACCATAAACAATGTTCAAAGAAGTCCTTACTTCACATCTCATGACTCTACTTTAGCACCAAATGCAGATTGGCACGGATATTATATTGCACTCCTACTCAAGACATACCTTCCCTTCGCCATCATTTACAGTATGCACTGCAGCTAAACTGACCCATACGTGCAACTCAACAGGCATAGAGGATTGAGTTATTCACATGAGAATCAATTTTACACTAAACTAAAATTAAAAGTTTCTTTTAAAGAGCTGGATAAGAGGCCAAAAGTACACACCATTTCTTTGAAGCATAAGCACCACACTGTCTCCTTTCTAAGACAGAGAGTTGTTGTAAAACAGGCTGTAAAAATGTTATCAAAATTCAATTTTCTAATCAATGTCTTGATTTCAAATCAGAATAATGTCAGAACTGGCTCAAATAGAATGATTTTTTTCCACGTAGACTTCACTTCCTGTGTTTGTGGGGACTGTAAATTCTTTTAAAAGCAGTCTCTTAGGATAATAGTCATAGGATGACAATGAATTAAAAGGAAACAACTATTACTAATCCCAACAATAAATCCATTTTTAGATTTCAGGTTCCAGTGGTCTTTACCTTGGCTTAAAATTGAAGTAAAATGTATAGATGCCTTAAAACCTGGGAGCTTAAATCTAGGTATCTATATATATATATCCTTGCAAATTATTTTATCATAGATCTGAACTTGCCATTTTGACACTATAGATGACACAGCACATCTGGAGTAGTGTTTTGACAGTATTTCTGATTTACACATCTAAGACCCATTGCAACTGTCTAGGCCTTACCAATGTAAATCAAAAAATACACTCCATAATAATCATCACACTTTTACTCATGCTCTCCATTGCATCAACAATATGGCATCAAAATGGGCATATTTTTGGTTGTGTAAAAAATATTAAGAATATCTCCTTTCTCATTTCTATGGCTCCTATCACTAAGTTTCCAAGACATAAGGCTTTTTAAGTTTTTGTAGGTTAGATGTTTCAAGTTTAGTTTAGGATTCAAGACTGTGCCTTATAATAGGGCACACACTTGATTTAGTGGAAGCCAATTAATTTAATTTGAGGGGAAGATGGCATTCCATCCTGTCTGCAGACGGAAACTTTGGTCAAATGGTACCTTTTCAGAGAAGCAAGAGAAAGGAATATTTCATTTCCTTTTGAGTATTTGTAGTTAATTTTAAGTAGTCCTAAGTAACAAACAGACATGCACATTTAAAAAGAAATCTCGCCTTAAGGAATCCTCCAAAAGTGATTACTAATAATGTTTGAAATCCTCTATTGAATACTACAGAGACTTAATATTCAGTCCACCAGCCATGCACACCAATTTATTCCTTTGAATTTCAAGGGTAAATTTAAGGGCCAATTAGATATTCATTGAAATGCCCTGTATGGCACTGCTACATAGAAGACAGAGTATCATTAATATAATCTTCAGTTAATACAAGAAAACATAATACTGTTTATATGTCTACTTTGAATTTGAAGTTACTTTGAAGTTACAGTAATTTCAGTGACATCTCTATTTACAGTCAAGGATTATTCCTGAAGGCTCAGACTATGTAGAATTGTTAAGCGGTCAAATTAATAACACCCATCTTTCTACAAAGCATAGGCAGTTGCTGTTCATATGTCTATGAGGAGTCACTGAATTAATAGTATAGCCATCAACAGAAACTCTTATCATATTATATTATAAACTTGAGTCACTGTTCTTATTCTAGAATTTTATACTTTTTTTTTTTTTTTTACTAAGAGATCTTACCATGATATTTTTCGGTTAGAGGATCACAAATTAAAGCATTTTTTCCTGCTTCACTTGACCACATCTGTGTTTTCTTCCTGCTCTGCTTCCTCTTCTCTCGTCTTGCTGTTTAATTTAACTTCATCCTCATTCACACCTATCATTATCTCCTTTCTAATTTTTAGGGAGAAGTTCCTATTTTTAGGAGGAAGATACAACTGTATTTTTATGTTCCAGCTAATCTTCCTTTTCATATTATTCCCAAGTTCTTATCTCAGATTCCCAAAAAGATCAGTGTTCCATGAGCTGGAAATTTGTGCTTCTGCCAATGCTAATGGCTACTTAGCCATTTCCTCTTCCCTCTATCCCCTGAGCTATTCTGGCAGAGCAGCAAGTAGACCTGGGACCCAGAAACACTGTAGTTGTGGCCACATGAAATGTATGCATGAAGAGGGAAGAAATAAGACAAGAAAAACATTTCACCCCTAGGTATGGAAATCAGGGAGGGAGGGTACTGGACAATGGTAGCAGATCTCTTGAAGAGATGAAGAATTTCATAACTGTAAAGCACTTTACAATGGTGTCCATTGATTCTTTTTCAATGTGTTAAGTGGCTTACTAAGGTTATACAGATTGGTAGACTGAAAAAATAAGCTGTAGGATTAAAATGACAGAACTGAAATGTATGGTCCTTGATACTTGGTGCAATAAGAACAACAAAACTTTTAAAAGGAAGAGTCTCCAAGAAAGGCAAAAGGAGAAAAAGGGCAAAACTCAGTCCATTTAGCACTAGAAAGAGCTGCCTGGAGGAAGTCAGACATCTTCAATTACAAATAGGGATGGGTGGGTACTTGTGAGTTATTTTTTATTTCCACTGAATCCAGGACAAAAGGAAATGAGTTTAAATTGCAACAGGAGGGGTTAAAGTTAGACATTAAGGGAAAAAAAAACCTTCCTGATGAGAAGACTGGTGAGATAATGGATTACATAATTGAGAGGACTGTGGAAGCCTATCCCTGGAGATACTTAAGAATAAACATCCAAAAGAAAAAAGAAAAAGAATAAAGATCTATCTTTCTGGGGTAGTTTTAGATACACAATAGCCTGGAGTATTAGAATGGAGACTTTTAGATTTATCTTCCAGCCCTAAAATACTATTGCTTTATTTAATGAGACAAACTGTTCAGTGGTACATGCACTGAAACTACAATGAAGAGGGGAGGGGAAGCACGCAACAGCACTCTTATTTTGACTTTGCTTGAATAAAAGCAATTCTCAGAGCACCTGAATCAAAGCCTATACCCAGGTGTGGCTAATCTCATAATAGTTAATGAATGAGTCTCATGAGGATTTCCAGAGTTACAGCAAGTTTGGACCATGCTCCTTCATTAAGTAATGGGATTGTAAAAATGTCTTCATTTAGAAAGGAAAGCAGTCAAATTGTAATGTGATGAGGAGACTGAAGTAAGTCTGGTTATCTTGTTACTACCAAGAATAATCCAGTATGATACCTAGCCCAGTTTGCAGAAAAGCCAGTTGTTCTACAGCATTTCAAGGCCAAGAAAGAGATATACTCCATAGAGCAATTCATCCAGCACCAAGAGTATACCACATGCAAATTCTGTGCTAACAGCTAGGGGTACCAAGGGCACGAAACACATCCTTTATCCTCAAGGAGCCCACAGCAGGGTTGGGTTAGGGGATACCGATCTTTATAATACAATGCAATCCCATATAGGGTGCAATGGGCAAATGGGGGTAGAGCCATGACTCAGGGAGAGAAGGATATTAGGAGTAGGGGGAGAGGAAGGAATGGTCTCAGACAATATCTGAGTTGCAAAAGATCACATGAGTCAGTCAGCTGGAATAGGCAAAATGGGAATCCGAGGAAGAGAAGCTGTATGCCTGGGGACAATGGAGACCTGAAGAGAAGGAAAAACGCTTCCTTCCGGGAGCTTGTGGGTAGGTCAGAATGGCAGCTGCATAAGTGGCAAGTATGAGTGAAGGGGCTGGAGACACAGAAGCCAGATCATTATGGGACTCATGAGTCATGGCAGATAACTGGGAGTTTATTGTGAAGGTAATCGGGACTTCAACTCTGAAGGGACCTCATCAGATCATATGTGTCTACGTGGGTTGCATAAGACATGTAAATTCAGCTAGCAGCGTATTGGGCTGAAATTCCTCAGTACCTGGATAGTGGATAGTGGTTGGGTCAGGTGAGCATTCAATTACCAGACTGGTAAGTCTTCCATGCCCAAGCCACAATACTATTTTTTATTGGGTTAAGCTGCTATCTAAAGCATCAGTCAGGCAAGCCTGCTGGCTCATCCTGCCTCTATGCCCGACAGCTAGATGATGAAGTCATGATACTGTGGGCAATTCTTGGCATTTATTTCTTAAAGAAAAAAACACACACACATGGTTGGCTAACTCCATTCTTAAAGAGCAGCATATATCACTTGTACCCTCCTGACACCAAGAATTAAAAAAAGAAAATGTCAACAGTTACAGAGTTCTACTTTATCATCATCAAATATCCTGTGGTTTTAAAGCAATTATTATTGTGCTTTACCCATCAGCTATGCAATGTTTATTCCTGGTCTCCTATGGACACAAAAATGTTTAGGAAATCAACTACGAAGATAAGTGTGGCCATTGGGGACAATTCTCTTGCTGACGATCATTTTCACCAAAAGCAGGGAGCAGTGTTATGAATCATCTGTGACCACTTATGCTCAAGCTGAATACATTAAAATTTAATGGTTTCAACACAAGAAGCCAGTCGTAAGTCTGCACATCAAGGCACTAATGTGTTGGGCCTAACTGTACTTAGATGAAGTAAGTCAGGAACGCATGGCAGCCAACTATATTTTGCTGTAAAATGAAAATTATGAATCTCTAATCACAAGCGAGGATTCTTTTTTTACAATTCATTATTCATGATTTAATTCACTTTAAATTATTCATTTTCTCAAATGTTATTGCTACAGCCTTTTAAACTTTTCTACTCCTCCACTTTCAAGTGATAAGTGCCTGACAACTGAGTGGTCTCAGGCCTTTGAATATAATGAAGTACTTTTTCAACATGCTGCTGGGTTCTGCTCAAAACCATTCCAGATTATGAATGCACGTTGGCTAGTCAAGGTTAGGATTGCCACCTTTCATTTGGTCTAAGAGAAAACAGGTTCATAAAAATGTCCTATTTCATTTCTAATGTCATTTCTAATAAAACCTAAACTTTGAAACAAGGCCTCCTCTAAGATCTGGACCCTACCCACTTTACCAATCCCATCTCCTGTCATTCTCCTCAGTCACCTTGGCCTTCTTTCCTACTTGCTTTGAATCCTTTGCATTTCCTATTCTCTCTCTCTGGGATGTCTACCGCTTCCCCTACTCTCAGTCCCTACCCCACCAACGGCATCTTCATAGAGATGGCTCCTTCCCATATTCCCAGTCTCACTGCAGATGACCCCTCTTCAGGAAGGCTTCCTCAATACCTCCTCCTCCCTCTGCTGGTTACTCTTTACCACACTACCCTGCTTATTGCCTTCATATTATTTATTACAGTTTATAATTATCTTTTTTTGTTTGTGTATTGCCTTCCTTCCCCACTGGCATGGATGCTTTATTAGGGCAGAGCATTCATCTATTTTGTTCACCGCTATACACCTAGACTCTAGTAATGGTAATAGGCGCATAATGAGTACTCGATAAAGATTTATAAAATAAATGAATTTTTAATTCCAAGAGATAATGATTAAAGTATATTTTAACCTGAAATCACCTCTTCAATTAAAGAAGTACAATTTATCCCCAATTCTCCTCACATCTTTCTATGAACAGACTTTATGGGCCATCAAAGGGCTCTGCCCAAGCAATCAGCAGAGTCACAAGCCATAACCTAGAACTTGGGACTGTTGTTCATAGAGGGTTGTATCACAGGCTCACAGAGAGAGGGATACTGAGATCCTAACAGTTAGAGGTAGAGAAAAAGAAACTGAGCTTCAGAGACACTGAGTGAAAAACCATCTGCCTGTCTTTCAGCATACTGCACTCCATGGAGGATCCCCACCACCCTAGCCAACAGGAGGATCTTTGGAAAGAAGAGAGCCCGGAAGCAGCCTGGAGCACTATCAACTTGGACCAACTCCTTAGAAATGCCACAAATCTGTGGGTAGCTTGGTTTCAGACTGAATCCTCCTCTTGGATAAAGAAAGAAGACAGACACACTTTGCCCAGGATCACCCCTCATCAGCTGTCATGGTCCACCATCACTGCCTTCCTGGTTAGAGTCTCCTCTGAAAAAAATCATTAACCAGACCATTTTGTGTAAAGGACTTATGCTAAATGCAAAAGGAAAGGAACTAAAGAGGTCAAGTTAACAAACAGTAAGTCTGTGAGTTACTGCAATATATTTTCACAATAAAAATCAAAGTCTGACTGGTACCTTTGAGCATTTTATGCTTTCTCAAATTAAGTGATGTTTCTGGCTAGCACACAATGTGTAACTACAATAAGGAAACCTTAGATTCAGATACTAAACATGAATTCACGCTGATGGCCTTTTAAGTAATTCAAAAAGCTATTCAAATGGAAACTGAGTGTATAATTTCTAGACATTCTTGGCAAAGGCAAATGAAAAAAGGTAAAAGATCTTCAGATAAGCGGTCCAATTAAGCACCTTGGGATTATTGAGAGATGATTTTACAAGTATTCAAGACAGGATTATTATGGTATTTTTTTTTTGAGTAATAATAAGTTTTTTCATGATACTTCTTTGAAATATTATTATTGGCATTTGTAGGAGACCTGAAGCCAGGAAGAAGAAAGGTAACTTGTCTTGTTAGAAAATCCATGCCTGAAATGATAAAGGCTCGGAAAAGGATTAAGTAAATATTTGCTAAATAACTGATGAGCCAGATAAAGACTAGAGAAATATAAAAGATTAAGTTTCAACTCCCAGTTCCACACACAACCCTTTAGATTCGGCTGGTTTTCTTTCAGATAGTCTTGTACTTCTCATTACTTATTAAAATAAGATTTCTGAATGCCAACTGAAGTCATTCAAATTGCCCTTTTGTACCTTAGGTGGCTAATGGAGCAATATAATTTACAGAGGATACATTATGTAAGACCTTACAATGGTTCTGTGATGTTCTCAGATGCCCACCAAGGACTCCAGCAAATTGACACCTCTAATGTCATTTTCCTGGCATCCTGAGATGTGTTTAATGCCAGGTCTTCAAATGTGAATAGCTCATATGTCATCTCACTATGCCACCTGGCCCCAGACCAGCACACCTTTAAAATAGATTTATTTAGGCTATAAACTTACAGGACAGTGCCTCTGTCTTCAAATATATTACATTTAAAGAGCTGGGAAAATAAAATCCCAACTTTCCAATGCTGAAGTCTCTGAGGCCAATTTGAAGTAGGAAGGGGTTATCAAATTCTATAACAGACACAAATTTAGATGATGTTTTGTAATGTATTAAAGAAATAACTCACAAAAAGCAAAATATAAGACTGGCAAAACTCAAGGGTTCACCATCCTTGTCTTTTACTTGAAGTTCAGTTAATACTACTCAACACAGTAAGTAGTAGGGGTTTCACATCTTTAATTTGAAAGTAGTTCCAGATAGGGAACAAATTCCACTAGAATGTCAGAGTATATAATTCACTTTATGTCAATAAACTCATTCATTCCTGTTGCCCTGGAAGACATTTGTTATCTAATGAATCTTTGTAGATTATTAATTAACCCATAAGAAATTAGCCTTATTTTAAGAAAATCCCATAGTAACATTGGGGATTCAAATACGTACTACTACATAACATCATACTTTGCCAAGTGTTGTCAACTGTATAAACAAAAATAGTAATCATGTACTCTCTGCCCACATGGAGTTTGTGTTCTAAATTAGAATGATATACAGCATATTAGAGAACCAGACAGTGTAATAAGAAGTGCCAGTGGGAAGTATTGACAGTAAGTACTGGGCTGAAGCATATGAAATTGCTAACATTATTTAATCTATAGGAGTTAGAATAATTAGCAAAGGATAGAATATTCAGGGAAGGCTTCCTGCAGGAAAAGCAGACATGAGATAAGCACTCAAATTAATTTGGATATAATTGAACTCATGACCTGTCTCCTTCAACCTTCGTTGTCTTCCAAAGATACCTTCTTGATGAATGGAGCACCAGTCAACTAGAACAAGCAATCCAGGAGCCCTCCCCAATACTTCTCTTTTCCACTCAACCTTTATCTCCAATCAATTAATAAAGTCTGCTGATTTTCTCTCCTGCAAAATTCTCATAGCTATCTGCTCCTCTTGATTTCCACTGCTACTTCCCAAGTCTGAGCCTCTATCATCTTTTGCCTCATAGTATGTACCTCATTTTGTAACTGGATATCTGTATGATTATTTCATTAATTGACAAAATAGACTCCGTAATGGTAGAGACCATGTCTGTTTTGTTCACCATCAATTTTCCACTGCCTGCAACAGTACCCGGAACATAAAGAAGGAATAAGTAAAGAAACTGGCCTAACTGGAGCTAAGGGTTCAGGATAAAGAGGAGTGAAAGAAGTGACGATTAAGCCAGATTATGAAGGGCCTGAACCTAATCAAGAAACTTGGTACTGTTCTATTAGGAATGGGGTTGATACTGTGTACTTCTGAAGAAATAACAAGATGGGGACAAAGTACTGATTTGTTTGATACAATGCTTAAACTCTCTATTTCTATAAACTGAAAAAAAAATAAAATTTATTTCCATTAATGATAAGGAATAAATATACAAAAGAAGAAATGTTACAAAATATATTAGAACCTTAGGTAAAAGTCTGTCAGCTCCCACCTCTGCCCTCATCTTGCTCCATCTCAGCAGCATGTGACAATGCTGACCTTGGAAATTCTCCCCTCTCTTGGCTTCCATGTGGCTCCTTTCTCACAGTTTTCGTCTTACTCATTCCTTGGCTACTTCTCCTCAATTTCCGATGTTGGTTCTTGCCCTTCCTGACCTCGAGATGCTGGAAGGCCTCAAGATTTAGACGAGGCCTCCCTTCTGTTTTCTCTCTCCGTACAAGTGAGCCCATCCAGCTTCAAATACCATACAGAGGCTGCCGCCTCCCGACAGTCTCTCTGCTGCCCCGGCTTCTCTCCTGAGATCCAGACCACTCAACATTTACGACTGGGTGCCCACTAGGCCTCACAGGGGGAAAAGGCCCAAAACTGAGTCTTTTATTCTGTCCTCCCCATCATCCACATTCACACACACACACTGGTCTTCCCCCACATTCCCCATTTCACCAACAGCATTACTGTCTACCTTGTTACTAAATCCAACATTCCAGGAGTCATCTCTGCTTCCTCCCTCATCTCACCCCTTACATGCAATCCATCACCACGTTCTACATATTCTAGCCTCTAAAATATGCCATTGCCACAACTCCAGTCATCGTCATCTCTTGCCTACACTTCTACAATAGTCTCTCTAGTTCTCCCCCTGCTTCCATTCCAGCTGTTTTCCAAATCATTCCAGACACAGTAGCCATAGTAATTCTTAAAAACATAGATCTGATCATATAATTTCCCTGCTTAAAACCATTTGATGGCTTCCCACTACTCATAGGATAACATCTAAATTCCTTACCATAAATGTAAGGAATACTCCATGATGTGGCTCTCCCTGCCACACTTCCTCATTAAGATCAAGCCATCAAGTATCTTTTGAATACACTAAGCCCTTTCTCAACTCCAGCCCTTTAAATTCTCTTTTCTCCAGCTTTATTAAGGTATAATTAAATAAAGTTGTAAGAGATTTAAACTGTACATGTGATGATTTGATATATAATAAGTGGTGAAATGATTCCCCTCAATGAGTTAATCAACACATTCATCAGTTCACATATTTACCTATGTGTGTTGTGTGTGTGTGTGTGTGTGTGTGTATGTGTGAACATTTAAGTTCTACTCCCTTAGCAAATCCAGGCCTTTGAATCCTATTTGTTCAGCCTGGAATGCCCCTCCCCTAGTTCTTTCTTTCACATCACGGAAGCCTTCCCCAAACACCCTGTCTAAAGAAGCCCCCACTGGCAACTCTCAACTTCTTATCTGTTTCACCGCACATAATACAACCTGCAACTCTTCTGTTTATTATCTGGCTCCTCCACCAGAATGTAAGCTCTCATGAGGGTGGAAATGGTGTCTCTCTTCTTAATCAGTATATTCCAATGCCCAGTATAGTGCCTGGAACATGATGGTATTTTTTTTTTAATTTTTGTTAAATGAACAAAAAATAGTCCTATTTCATGAAGAAAACTCCTTTCCCCCTTTCAAAAATTTTACATGTGCAAATTATACTTCTAATATTGTTCCCTATACCAAAGATGAATTGTTTACAGATACTGCTATTAGCTTCATCCCACATTTATATTTAAGAGACCACAATATAATTGGTATAATTTATAAGTCTGGAGGAGAAGAAAAAGAAGATAGTCAATGTAACGTAACAGAGGAAAACTGAGCAAAGTTTAGAAATGAGAAAGCAACACCAGAAAATAAAAGGCAGATGGTTCAAGTGAGATGAATATGGGGCTACAAGGTCCCTGAGGAAACAAGAATACAGGAAAGGAGGCAATTCATCCATTAACTGTCTTTGGGATACTCATTACATGGCAGGCGCTGAGCTGAGCAGTATACGGTAGTGAATAACACAGACATTGTTTCTCTCCTCATGAAACTTATAGTATAGTGGGGAAAATATTAAATAAACCCATAATGAACATATAATTTTGAACTATGCTTTATGCTCTAAAGAAACAGTCCAAGAGGCCATGTGTGAGAATAACAAGGGTCATAGAAAAACTCTTACAGGAAAGTGACCTGTAAGTTGAGACCTGAGGATGGATATAAATTAGCTGGTGAGCATGAGTATCTGTGGTGGGTGAAAGTTTGGGGGTAAATAGAGGACAGTATTCAAGACAAAGGGACCAGCATATGCAAAGACCTGAGGCAAGGAAAAGTTTGATCAGTGGAACTGAAAGGAGACTTGTGGGCCTAAAGCAGAGAGGGCAAGAGGAATTGTGGGGGAATTGCTGGTAGAGGACTGGATGGAGAGAGAGAAAGGAAGCAGAGTCCTGTAGGCCAAAGTAAGAAGTCTGAGTTTAATCCTAAAATCAAGTGTGTCTTCTTCTGAGAAAGAACAGAAAGACAAACAATGAATAAAATTACAAAAGAAATTCTGAAGTAAACTGATGGGAAGCAGAGTTTGCTTTGACAGTCTTGATCTTCATGGTATAGCAGGAGGATGTCTTCTGCTCAGTTTGGAGAAGAGGTGAGATCTTGAGTAAAATGACAAGGATTAACTTCTGTTGAAAATAAGGCGGGAAATCAATCAAAAACAAGTAAATAGCATTCTAATTAGCAGGGGAGGATCCAGGTGAAGTTACACAGCATGAAAGAAGATAGAAGCAGTTGGGTCAGTTTTATGATTAATATTAGCAACTACTTCCAGTCCCAGAGCAGATCCAAGGAAAGCCAAAGATTTACTCAGGCTGGAAACTGATAAGGAAACTAGGTTAGAAATCCACGGGGTTCCACAAGGCAGAGCAAAAAGGGAGTGGAGGAGCAGATGGAGGTGGAGTGGGTGTGTTGGAAGGCAGGGGTACAGAGGAATAGAGAACTGAGTGATGTGAAATCAGAAAAGGGAGGAGATAACGTTCAGGTAAATGGTTCAATTCAAATCAATCTCACAAGGATGTGCTGAGCACCTTCTGTGTAGATTCTAGAGTTTGGAAATGAATGACAGTCTCTGCCCTCAGAGATGTCATCTTCTAGAAAGCTGATGTCAACAGAGAGTAGACAATAATGACTGATGATATAACACAAAAATAAGAATAAACTCAAAGATATGATGAAAATAATATGAAAACTGTTTTTATGGTACAAAGTGTTTTAATGATCACTACAGATATTTTATCAAATTTATTAGGAAAATTTCTCAAGAATTACTTTGATCTAAAAAAGAATATATATATATATATATATATATATATATATATATATATATATATATATAACTGAATCACTGTGCTGTACACCTGAAACTAACACAACATTGTAAATCAACCATATTTCAATAAAATTTTATTTTAAAAAGAATTACTTTGGCTTCTTTTTCTGGAAATTGAAACACATTCTTTCATCAGAAAACTTTGAAAATTATAGTGCCCAAATAATAGTAATAGTAATAAACTAAATTATATAACTAAACACAGAATTATTTTAACTAGTCACACAAAGAATCTGTCTCAAATAATAAAATATACCATCCTTCCATTTCACTAAATGAAGGAAAAGAGAAAGAAGCTTTAGTCATAAGAAAGACACGGGCACAAATGGTTTATAACTGGCACTCTTTCCCCTTACTCTGACTTATTTTGCTGCTTGGCATTTTCATTGTCTAAAATTTGGTTTTCTGTATATTGACTGCCCGATGCCAGAATGTTAGCTCCATGAGGGCAGGAATTGTTTGTCTGGTTTATCACTGTGCCTCTAGTACCTAGAACAGTGCCTGAAACATAGTAAGTAAGAACTTAACAACAATTTCACTTTGGGGTCTCAATCTTGGCTTGTTATATGATGTGTTTTTTAATGGAAATGATGGATGAAGTACATAATTTATAAATTTATAAAGTGTATAAATTATCAGTGATTTTCCATGAGTTAACATGTTAAGTTTTAAAAATTATAGCACTCACGTTTTATCTAATTTTGAAAGGAGAGATTATTTTTTTAATCTCTTAAAAAAATAAAAACAGGGCTTCCCTGGTGGAGCAGTAGTTAAGAATCCGCCTGTCAGTGCAGGCGACATGGGTTCAAGCCCTGGTCTGGGAAGATCCCACATGCTGCAGAGCAACTAAGCCCGTGCACCACAACTACTGAGCCTGCGCTCTAGAGCCCACAAGCTACAACCATTGAGCCCGTGAGCCACAACTACTGAGCCCACGTGCCACAACTACTGGAGCCCGCACGCCTAGAGCCCATGCTCTGCAACAAGAGAAGCCACCTCAATGAGAAGCCCACATACTGCAACAAAGAGTAGCCCCCGCTCACCGCAACTAGAGAAAGCCCACGCACAGCAGCGAAGACCCAACGCAGCCAAAAATAAATAAATAAATTAATTAATTAATTTATAAAAATAATAATAATAAATAAATAAATAATAAAAACAGATAACAACATCAGGTAACTTATCTGCATAAGTATACTGACTAAATGTCCCAGTGACAAAGTGTGCTGCATCGAACTTTATTTTTTCATTGAAACTCACCAGACTTCACACCAGAACCCTTGGTATCTGCCATGGCACTTGCTTATAACTAGAATACTAGTAAGTTGGAGCCCTGCACCCCTTGCCACACTACTCACTAGTACAATGTATTTGCTTCTCATTTTATGGTTACAGTCACTTCCAAGCCTACTTTTTACCAAAAAATGTAAAAGCCAAAAATATCTTAAAACAACCAATATGCAAATACCTGTACCAAATAAAAATCATCCTATTGGTATTAGCATAAATCACAGCTCCTGAAGCTAGAGAGTGACATCACTTTATTTTTCAGTAACATTTTCCATATGGCATGGAGTATGGCTCAGAAAGTAGACGTGAAAGAAATTACAAAACTTCTAACTAACCAAAATGTTTATTTTTAAATAAAAAATTAAACATTTTAAAAACAAAAAGCTACATTTTAAAAAACATACAGAGTTGAGACATACTGTACAGAGGAATACAACTAAAGGTGCTTTACTTTTCAGAATCAGATTATATGCTCCGAGAACCACCAGCTATAATAGTTTTTCATTTTAATTTTAAATTGTTTAAGAAATAACCACATTACACATAAATCAGAAGGGGCTAATTATTCCAACAATTTATTTGAATAAATACAATAAAAAAATTTATTTTAAGTTTAGGAGGAAAAGTTTTTTTTAAAGGCCGGCAGCTTAGACCAGACTTCATTCAGCAGTTCAAACTGCAAGAACATCACCTTTCCCTGTGGGGGTCTGTGCGGTGTCAGAAGCAGAATGCCATTGAGCTTAGGCCAGGTATTTTGACCAAAACTAAAAATGACTAAGCCACAGGAGGAGGCCAGATCGCTGGGTCTGCCCCATCTATCTGTGGATTTTCTCATTATGCATATATTTTAAGTGAAAATAAAGTGATATAAAATAAGTTTTAATGACTGTCTCACATAAGTAACTGGTTGGTGAGTTGCTTTTAAGCACTTGAAATACTTTATCCAGGCACCCTAAAATCTAAAGGAAAATGAAAATAAATACAACTTTAATAATATTCCTGAACTTACACTGAAAGCAGAGAATTTATTGTTGAAGATCGAATTCCTCAGAGAGTCAGCAGGTATTGGGAATAAAAGTTGAAGGGAAGAAAAAAGGATGTGTATTTACTACAATTTTGAGGTGAACCAGTAAAACCTTACTATTGAAGGCAAACCCACTGAGATAGCAGAAGTTCGGGCAGGGGTAGAAGTCGAGGGGAAGAAAACTAGAAAAAAATTTTACAAATTGAATTTGTAGAAATCCCTTCAAACCAACAGTGGCTGGAATAAATACAAATTTTTTCATCCTCCCATTTGAAGATAAAACAGTCCCAAATGTCAATCGAATATGTGAGAAAAGTTATTTTTGATATCATACAAAGCCTCAGAGATAAATATCTTCCTCATGGATGCTCCAGTGTTACAAAGATACTCTTTCTTTTGGCCAACCTATGTAATTTTTAAGGATATTGAAAATTACACAGAGTTCGGTTTTCTATTATAATATTTCATATGAGAATAGTCCAAAGAAAAGACAGCTCACATTTACAGCTGGATGACGGTAAAAATGTACATTTTATATATTTGTTCATACGACACGACTAAAGAAACAGAAATAGTGATGCACTTTAAAAGTTATTTAATTCATCCCCCCTACTTTCAGGCAGGGTTTTCCCCAAAGTATCTTTAGACTGTTGACTATCTGTATTAGTTTAAACATCTGTAGAGAAGGAAATTCCTCAAACTCCCCTGGTATTCTATTCCTGTATTAACAGCCCTACTTCCAAGAAACTGGGCTTTGGTCATCACATTCTAATTAGTTACCAGCCAGCTTGTCTATCAACAAGTATTTGCTAAGTACACACAGGGAGAATGTTATTCTATTAGGTCTTTGATGATAGGCCTTCCCAGATAGTTACTCCTAATTGCTTCTCCTCTCAAATACAACCATAATCCTGGATTCAAATGCTCTTCCACTAACCTTTATTCATCCCAGTATGGACTCCCTATTACAATGGATAATTACGAGCATCCTATTAAAAACTGAATGCTTTCTTTACTTGTAACAATATAGTTTGATTTTCAAAACAATTTTGAAACAGTGTGTTATTTCAAAACAAGGTGGTGCTATCTCAATATTTCAAGTGAGGAAACTATGGCTCCTGAAGAATAAGTAGCTGCACAATTGCTAAATGGTTGAGTTTGTCCTTCCCACAGCAGCTACTGCAAATCAACCTTAATTTACCACCTCACCATTCACCCCTTCTTGCTCACAGATTATTATAAAACTTTATTTCTCCAAAGCTCATGTGGCTGGACTTCATTAAACTTTCTTTTCTTTAAATCTCCCTATACTTCCAATTTATATCTGGGTTCTCATTTTTTTCTCTTCTCAAATACTAACTCTTTTCAGTTTACCTGTATTCTAGACTATTCCTCTGCCTCCTCAAACCTTCCCATTTAACATGAATGTTGGATTTTAGCACTCTCATCTTGCCACCACCCCCTGACCTTCAAACATCTCGAAATATCTTTTCTAAAGAGAAGAAAAAGAAAAGAAATAAAAATCTTGATCATAGCCTACTTACTTCTTTTTCTATCTGCCTTCCTAAACTGTTCCATCCAGTTACAGAAGGATCTTTCCTTGACCTTCTTCTGTCCTTTATAGTACTGACACAACCTCTTCTGGGAATTCCTTGAAATTCACTTCCTCCCTGTAGAATCCACCTCTTGTCTGGCTCTGCAGATAAGTCCCAAATCCAGTGTTCCCCAGCTTCTGCCTTCACTACCAGAGGGTTCATCCAATTGCAAAGTTGCAATGATGACCTCTAAGCTGAGGATACTAAAATCTACTTTCAAGCTTTAATCTTTCCCTTCAACTCAAATCCCTCAGATCCAGCTATTGACATATTTCTTTTCTTGGATGCATCTTAATCATCTCAAGCTCACTGTATTTGAAATGAAGCACATTATTCATAACAAAATTACAAACTTAATCATTTCCATCAATGGCAACTAAAAAACTTGATGAACTATCTATATTCTTCCCTATTCTTCATACTTCTCTCTATCCTGCATACCACCATCAGATTAGTATTTCTAAAACACTGGGAGTTATTTTTGTTTTGTTTTGTTTTTTAAACCATTTTTAAAATTGAACAAAACACTGTTTTTTCATAAATCACTTATAGCTTAAGAATCTATAATAGCTTCCATCACCATTTGCATCATGCTCAATCTCTTTTATCCAGCTTTTCAAGTTCCTATAGCAAAAGATGCTTACTGATCTACCAAACTGAATTTCTAATCTGAAACTTAACCAGTTTACTTACAGATCCATACCTCCTTGCTTAGATCACCAACTCTATCTATAATATCTGCCACTATCCTTTCTAAAAGTCTAAAATTCACACTTACTTCAAGATTTAGCCTCTTTCGAAACAGCTCCACTGATTCATTCTAAAATATAAGGTAGACCAAGGTCAGTTTCCTATTTTTGATACTATACTACAGTCTATGAAATATCACCATTATGGAAAGCTGGATGAAGGTTACATGGTATTCTATGTAGTATTTTTGCATCTTCCTGTGAGTCTGTAATTATTTCAAAATAAGAAGTTTAAAAAATATATGATGGGCATCAACTATATATATACCAGGCATAAGTAGGATGCTGTGTTCACAAAAAAGAATACAATATATCAATATATTGAGTCTTTCATGTACTTACTTTCTATCTGGAGGTATTATGGACTGACTTATGTCCTCCCCAAAATTCACAGGTTGAAGCCCTAACCCCCAATATGACTGTATTTGGAGATAGGGCTTTTAAAGAGGTAATTAAGGTTAAATGAGGTCATGAGGGTGAGGCCCCAACCCAAAAGTACTAGTATCCTTATAAGAGGAGGAAGACATACCAGGAGTGTGCATGCACAGAGAAAAAGGCCATGTGAGGACACAGAGGGAAGGTGGCCATCTGCAAGCCAAGGAGAAAAACCTCAGGAGAAATCAAACCTATGAGCACCTTGATTTTGGACTTCCAGCCTCCAAAACTGTGAGAAAATAAATTTCTGTTGTTTAGGCCACCCAGCCTGTGGTATTTTGTTATTAGTTTGCCCTAGCAAACTAATACAGTGGTAAGGGATGAAGTAAAAATATTAAACAATGGTACCCTACAATAAGTACTGTAAGAGCCATATGACTAGAGACCAGGGAAGCACAGAGAGGAACTAGTAGTACCAGGAAGGCCAACGAACGCTTTGTGGAATATCATTTCTTCTGGGTCTTCAGAAATTAGTGGTAATTTTACCACCAGCTAAAGACTGACACTCTAAGTCAAAGAAACTATTTAAAAGTATAGAAGCTTACAAAGCATTGTGTATATGGAAAATACTGAGAAATTCAGTATTAGTAAAGGATTTTAAGGAAGAAAGTACAGAATATAAGGGTAGAAGGATAATGTGGGTCTATTTAGTAAGGAGCATTGTATTTCAGGCTTAGAACTTTTGATTTAATGTGGTAGGTAACACCTGTTGAATATTTTCAAGCAGAGAAGTAACATACCCAGATCCCTATTTTTCCAAAGAAACTCATATTCATGGAAAAGTATAAATTCATTATGGATGTATACAGATTTAGCTACAAGAAAGGAAAATCCATACCATTAGCCATCACTATGCACTTCCCCATGCCCACCTCACCCCCAGGCCTAGGCAACCACTAATATACTTTCTATCTCTATGAATTTGCCTATTCTGAACATTTTATATGAATGGAATCATATAATATATGGTCTTTTGGACTGGCTTCTTTTACTCGGCATAATGTTTTCAAGGTTCATCCATGTTGTAGTTCTTTTTATTGCTAAAGAATATTCCACTGTATGGATATACTATATTTATTTATCCATTCATCATTTGAGGAATATTTGGATTGTTTCCACTTTTTGATTATAATGTTGATATGAACATTCATAAGTTGTTTGTTTTTGATGGTAGTACTAAAAATAAAAGAGGATTTTTAATACAAGAAGACTATTGGTAGGTCATTTTAGTAGTCTGAATAGGAGATAAGAGCATTAGTAATGTAATGGCAATGTGGAGAGTGAAAAGAGATATATTTGGGAGGTGCTACCATCAGGTTTTGGTGACTGACTGAACATGGAGAGGAAAGGAAACAGACTCAAGATTGTTTCTGAGGACACTGGCCTGGGCATTGGGTAATATCATCGACTGAGATCAGGCGCACCGTAGGAGATGAACTCAGGCATGTGGAATTGGAGAGGACTGTGGGGTACTGATGGAGACATGTGAAACCTGGAAGATGCCAGACAGAAAGGTAAAAATTTAGAAGCACGTGGAATTCAGGCGGTAGTTGGATCAGATCGTCCAGGAGACCATAAAGATGGAACACCAATAGTCAAGAGACGAAAAGGAACAAGAAGGCACAAAGCAGACTGGAAAAGACAAGCCTGAGGGGGCCAGGAACAGTTTCCAACAGTAAAAGAGAAGCCAAGGAATGAAAACGTTCTAAGAAGGAAATGGTCTCACTGAAAAAGGCTGCAGAGCAGTCAAGGGGGTTGTAGGCAAAGTGCTCACCCAATTTAGCAATTATGAAGCCACTTGGGAAAAGGTTAAAAAAGTGCTCAGAGATCAATAACTTGCATGATTTGGCCTACTTTTGGAGAGGAGAGGCAGAGGTTGGAAGGAGGCAGAATCCATAAACTAGCTGCACAAAGTCCTGCAAAGTACCTGGGTTTGTTTATCAGAACTGAAATACAGACAAGCCCCATAAACACAGGTCATTGCCCGTGAATAACATAAAAGTCATTAATTTCCTGATTTATGAAACCAATCTTTGTTTTTTCCTTACCACCATTTCTGATACAATTATAGTCATTTTATTGTTGGCATTTTCTATCACAGTCTCTTTTTACAAAAGTTATATACGTTATTTGTAGGAAAATGTACACATTATATGGAAGAGAAATAGCAGGAGGACACTCAGACACCACCTATAACTGTGGCACCTAGGATAATTATCATTAACACACACCTCGGTTTATATGCTTCTGGACCAGATTGTGAGACGTGTATCACTGAAGCTCTGTCTTTTGCTTTCTGCCTTTGCTGACTTACTTAGAAAGACCTATCCTGCACCTCCATACCTATGTATCTACCTCTATTTCATTCTGTGTTTTTGTGTTTCCTTTTTTTTTTACATTTATATCTCTTATCCATCTGAAATGTATCGTGGCACACAGAATGGGTTAGGGAATCTAACTATTTTTTCTCCAAATGGTTGGCCTGTTCCCAGCAACATTTTTCAATTAATTCACCTTGTCCTCTCTCCATTGCTTTGAAATGCCACATTAGCACATGAGATCAGAATTCAGGCTAGCACCTTCTAAATTCTTACATACATAATTTGGGGGAGGGGGGGATTCTCCTACTTATAGATGTTCTAATTATCCCAATTGTAATCATAAAAAAGCAAAAGCATAATACAAAGATATTCACTCAAAAACTGATTGGCCACTTATAAAATTAGTCTCTACTCCAGTATCTTTCCACATTTAACACTAGAGGAATCCCCATCTGCTATCAACTTTTTGTATTGGTTCATCTCTCACCAACTGTTGGAAACTGTTGCAAATACAGCATAAATGTGTTGCAGAGGGAAATTACAAATCTTGCAAATGATGCAAGATGCAATGCAGTTAAAGTGTTATTAGAGAACCGCTTGTATCACATGCAAGGACAGTACCCGGAGAAAATCTGGCAACTGAGGACAGGAATAAAGAAAGATGCAGATGTAGAGAATGGACTTGAGGACACAGGGAGGGGGAAGGGTAAGCTGGGACGAAGTGAGAGAGTGGCATGGACATATATACACTACCAAATGTAAAATAGATAGCTAGTGGGAAGCAGCCGCATAGCACAGGGAGATCAGCTCGGTGCTTTGTGACCACCTAGAGAGGTGGGATAGGGAGGGTGGGAGGGAGACGCAAGAGGGAGGAGATACGGGGGTATATGTGTATGTATATGGCTGATTCACTTTGTTATAAAGCAGAAACTAACACACCATTGTAGAGCAATTATACTCCAAAAAAGATGTTTAAAAAAAAAAAAAAAAAGAAAATCTGGCAATTGGTCCAGTTAACAATGAAGAGAAGAAAATTGGCTAGAATGATGACATGATAGATGTTTCTGAAGAAAATGGTTTGCATATCAAAGAAAGACCCCTAGGAAAATGGATAATGCCTTGGAATATTTTTTCCTAAAAATTACCTTCTTTGTGAAGGTGCTAGTTAGGCCAAATTTGAGTGTCCATCATCATACCAGAAACAAAGCAAAAACAAAAACCTCACACAATTCCTTCATTGCTGTATCTAAGAACTGGCACAAAATTGCAGGCATAACATAAATTTTGGCAAATATATGATAAACTTACTGTTAATTTTAATTTTACTCTTTTTCAAACAAATCTTTTGTTTTCCTAATGAAAACAATGAAATGTTGGTTCCAGTTTCAGGTAGTCTTTTTCTGATACCAATTAGTCTTGAACCTTCCATACTTTAATCAATCTAGCAATCTAAGGTAAACCTCAGACTCAAGCACCTGCAGGGATGCAGCAAGTAACAAACAGGTATGATTAAGCCAGCTAGGCAACTAAAGGCATTCACATTCAGATTTTTTTTTAAACACTACCCTGGTGGCCCTCTGTAACTCTTATTCTAAGGGTAGAATACATACCACTGAGATTAGAAAAAAGACGTTTAATGAAAATGCAATATTCCCCAGCTGAAAGATGTGAATACAGAGGTACAGATAAGAAAAATACAAGTTTGATGGTTCTGTAATAAAAAGAATACCCAATAAAGATTAGGCTAAATCCTGATAGAGAAACTGAAGGTTGATAAAGGCAAGCAGGAGAAATGTGAGGCAAAGAAGTCCATAAGGTAATTCCCAGTGGGAAATATTTTCAAATTCTGGACACCAGGGAGGATGTTGTCATGATGGCCTTTACTGGAGCAAAGAAAGGGCACATCCAAGGTGCTGGGTTCATAAAGTCATGAGGCTAGAGAAGACCAAGAGTTTTTTATTCTGAGATTCATCTGCAATTTAATAGGGAACATGGTAAAATTACAGACACCCCTGCCTTTTAATGTCAACCACTAAGTCACTTCATCTTCCTAGGGCCTTCGTTACCTCAGCTATTAAGAGAGGGAAGTAAACCAGATGATTTCTGAGTTCCTGCCCAGCTATTAAAAAAAGATCATGTCTGTGAAAAATGCTTGTATGCTTATGTGTTCAGTAATCTACTCCTTTCTAATATGCCACTTTACCTTCACATATTCTGAAACAACTACTATAGCTAAACATCATAAATTTCACAACTACTGGTTTGAAGCAGAAATAATCTCTGTAATAATGGTACCATGTCACCTACTGAGATAATAAAAATTAAGCACAAAGCAAATACAGGGTAAATCCTTATTATATTCCTCATAGCAAAGAAAAGAGACTGTGTGAAATTTCTGCCCTTTTCCTCCCACAATCCTAGGCCAATTTAAGTGAAAACAAGGCCAGATCAAGAATAGCTCACACAGGAGGAGGCTCTGGCTAGAAATATATTTGTACCGTGTGGTCTGTGTGGTCTAGAAGGAAGCACAGTGGGCTACAAGATTTGGATTCTAGACCTAACCCTTCCAGTAACCATGTAACTCTGGGAAAGATATTTAGCTTTCCTTAACTCCATTTCTATCTGTAAAACAGCAATAATTCTACATGTTTCTTCTACCTCAAAAACGTGTTAAGAACGGAAATTAGTATGTGAAAAATCTGAGCTCTATGGAGGAAAGGTATTATAGGCAATAATGGAGCATGGTAATGACGAAGAGCACTGATTTAACAAATTTTAAGAACTCGCTATCATGACTGGATATGGCAGGTGGGAGGGAGAGTCACTCAACTAAAGTCAAAAAGTGGGTCATCATTAAGTAAAAGCAATCAATTATGACCGCAACAAATACGCACAGCCTCAATCTCTCCAACGGGATGAACTCGGCTAGACTAGCGTGACAGGCACACACCTGGCTTCCAGATTCCTGGTTTGTGAACAAACACATTTTCCACCTTCCTTCATTTCTCCCTCCCTTCCTTCTCTTCCTCCTTTCCTCTGCCTCTTCCTTCCAAACATTCAGAAATTTTACATCAAGGGTTTCTAAGGACACAGCCCTGAGGTTGCTTCCAAATCTAGTTAAACAAATGTCTAAAGTTCTATAATCAATAAATGTGACTAAAGAAGCATCGTTTCTCTCCAGGTGTCCAGGTGTTTGCTCACAGCAATGCCACCGGACTCCTAGTGGCTGTTCCCAAAGAGGCTCCAACGAGGACGTGGGGAAGAGAACGCAGGGCTACCGAGGCCTGCACTGACAAACACACCAGCCAATCAGGGGGTCAGTCCATCTCTTTTTAAGCTTTCCCTTTTATGTATTTGGCCTTCTCCCTCAAGCCTCCTTTGTTTCTCCAATTGGCAAAAAAGGAGGGAGAGCCATATACTGATTGCTGATTATAGTGAACATTTTTCATTTACTATCTCATTAAGCCTACATATTTATTTCTTAGGAAAATCATCCTAACAGTGGACAGAGATGGATGAATCGAGGCCCAAGGACCAGTTAGGAGGACGTTAACAAGGGCAAGATGAAGAAGACCTAAATTAAGACAAACTATTAGAACTGTTTCTATGTAGGAAGGCAATTCTATTCTGAGATGCCATATTAGAAATATTTTGGAATGAAAGTTAGGTTCTGCCTGTGTATGATTAAGGCAAAAAAAATTTCAAACCATAGAATACAGAATCCCATGGTCCCAAGCCAGCCATTCTCTCCACCCCAAATCTATAAGGTGAATTATGCATACATCCGTACAATGGTAATAATTATAGTTTGAATTTTTTAAGTGTATCTCTGTTCCAAGAATTGTGCTAGGTGCTTTACAAACATATAATGCCCTGGCAACAAGGAAGGCATTATTATACCCACTTTGAAAGGAGAAACTAGACTCTGGAAAGTTAACAAACATATCCAGGTCATATGAGCAGTAACATCAGCATGGGGGGGCGGGCGGTAAGTGTACGAAATGCATGTAAGGAGGAAGATGAAAAACTCCACACCACTTCCCATACTATGGTCCTTGCTTTAGGAGGAAATAGATGCTACCGCTGCTGCATTTAATAAATTCATTTACTTATGCTCCTTGCTGCTGCCATAAAGAGAGACACTAAGTAGAGCTAAGCGGGACTTGGGAGCTGCGGCCTCTAAAGGACCGAATGCAGCGCTACTGACGGCTCAGCCCCTCTGACTGCGGGAAGGGCTGACTTGGATGCCCATGGTCATCACTGACTGCCCAGGTCTGGGCAACCGGGATCTCTCTCCCCCTGGCACACAGAGGGCTCAGCCCTGAAGCCTGCTCATGTCTCCTGATCTCCAGTCTTTTTCTTTGTCTCTTCCCCCGTATTCTGGTGACCACAACCAGGAAAACAGCAGAAGGGATGGGACTCATCTGGACTACATTAGCTGCTTGTATTATGCTATTTACATTTATGAAATACGGTATCGTGAGATCACATTTAGTAAAATTTTCCTTAAAAATAGTTTTATTCTCTAATCCACTTTTTATTGGTTAGAAGCAAAACAAAATGCATCATATATTTAAAAGCAGAGGGAAGAAAAAAGACATACCATTCTAGAAATGTCTAGCAAGCAAATACCCCAAGAATATTTATCCAAGTGGTTACCCTGGGATATCTGAGGGGAAACGTGAAAGCAATTTTCTTGGCTATCATCACTTTAATATGAAATGTAAACCCCAAGTACAACCACAGGCACATTCCTTTAATTTGGCCAAAGTACAGTTGTGTTTTGGGAGTATGAATGGAGCTCTTACCTGGCATGACCATGGTCTGCGGAGCCGCTGCGTCAGTACTTAGGCAGAGACGTCCACCTTTGGCTAATCGATCGCACAGCAAGGTGATATGTTTCTTCAATCGGCTTGTGTCTTTGGGTGTGCTCAACTGGCTGCTGAGGTTCAAAGCCTGCTCCTTGGAACTCTTCGATAGGCAGGTCTTCAAAAGGTGGGAAATAGCAGCATCCACCGTTTCTTCCCAGCCCTGGATGCAAAAGCCAATTTGGAATTTATGCATAGATGACAAATGAGCAAAGTAAGCACTTTACTGTTAATCAAGTTATAAGATTATGAGTGTTTTTATGTCCCAGTGTTGGGGACTTGTTAAGAGCTTGGTGTCTGGAATATTCCAGAGCAGTCTGGTTTTAAATTCTAGCTCCGTCAATTGTTTGACTTTGAGCACATTACTTAATTCCTCTTAGCCTCATCCTCACCTACAAATGAGGATACTAATAATATGTAGTATCTCCAAGGGTGGGGGTGATTAAATGAGATGGTATATGAGAAGCTTTTAGCCCTGTGCCAGGCACGATAATCATCATCATCTCAGGTGTACGCATGTTTGATGATCCAGAGAGTGAAGCTCTAGGATTATAGTTCATTCTGCTGCTGAAGGAGAACCAGCCAGGACAAGGGGAGACTGGGGGAAACCGGAATGGAGAGAAAACCCTGATGTCTCTCTCAGCTATTGGTCCCACAGCCTTGGGTTTGCAGGCCAAAACCAGAGGAGCTTTGTCAAGAGGGATTTTGGGAGATACAAGCCTATCCAGTCCCACTCCCGTGCCCAGGTGACAAAAAAGTGACACGAAGTGAGGAAGTGAGCCGTTTACCCCCATTTGCTGGGAACAGTGTGGCTGGGTTGCAGTGAAGACCATGAGGAGTGCAGTGCCACCTCGGCACCCTGCAAGCTGTAATTCTAGGGATATCTATGGCGGGCAGGGACCGCGGTGTCATCACAGAGGATTGGCATGAGGAAGCACCACCCTCAGGTGGGTTCAGATAACAACAGAATGAGAAGTGGGAGGGGTCAGCTTATGCTCTCCCATCGGACATCCCCAGGGGGCCCCAGAGACAACTGGATATGATTTTCGGGGGGTCTGGAGGTCTTAAGCAGGAAAATAGAGAAGTGTGAATGAAATCTGGGTATTATTGCCAATGTGATTGCATTTGTACCCAGAGGCTGGTGAGACCTAGAACACCACAGGCTTGACAATCAAAGTGAAATTATAAAGGATGATACTGAATGACTATCCTCATAGAATACTGCAGAATAGTCCAAGTCCCTCACATAAGGGGTGAGAAACCTGAGACTCAGAGAGGAGTCCCTGGGTGACTTCACTGTTGGTACCACTCTATCCTCAACCTTATCAGTTGAGCCACCTTTCATATATGCAAATCGGATTACATTATTCCTAAACTTCAACTCCTAAAGCCAAATGCTCAGTTTAGCATATAAAGCACTTTCTGCTCCAGCTCCTGCTCCATTTTATTCTCTCCCTGTCCATCTGCACCCCCACTCTCACCCTGGCCTCTACACATGCTCGGCCCTCCTGCTGCAATGCCCTATCTCTACTTGTTACCTGGCCAACTACTACTTACGACTCAACTCAGGCACTGCCATCCAAGCATCGCATTCGTGGGCCCTCTCCGGGACTCTGAGACCTCACACACCCACATCCATCACTGTACTCCTCACCCTGTGCAGTGGCCACTGTCTGCATGCCTGGTTTCTCCAGTGCCTGGAGGTCTCCGCACCCCTAGCACTGTGCTTCGTCAAGAAATGTGTTTGCTGGACAGAGAGATGGTGAACTAGGACCTTAGCATTGGGATGACTTTGGAGATCTTTAGTCCAGTCTCATGGGACGTTCCCTGGAATACAGTAGCAACCATCTGCCTAGGTATGGTTGTCCCCAAGATCCAAAATTACTACTTTTGGGGGCAGTTCACTCCTTTCAGGGACATATGTAACCAGCAGAAAGCTATTCCTAAACTGAGCCAAAATCTGCCCCGTTGGCCCTTATTCTATCCTCCAGCGCCATGGAGAATAAATCTAACCTCTCTTCTACATGACAGCCCTTTATATCTGTGAAGACAGCAATTCTGTACCCTCTCCTCCAGAATAAACATCCTCAGTTCCTCCAGCTCTTCCTTATATAAACATGGTTTCAAGTTTTCTCTCCATCCTGACCACTTGTCTCTGAATGAGCTCCAATTTTAAACACTTAAACATTTATACAGCTAACTAGAGAACCCCAAACTGACCCCAAGACACCAGGCTGGGGATGGGAGTGCAGGGTGGAAAGAGCCGCCACCCATTTACTGGAGTTCTCACTGCCAGCCTGGCCTCTGGTTGCCTCTGCTCTCTTGGCAGCTGCACCACACTCCTGATTCACAACGAGCAAACAGATGATTAAGCCTCAGGCCTTTTCCACACTCACCACACATCTTCCTTGTAGGCTTAAGCAGCTGGTTCTTTAGAGCAAAGTGCAGACTCTGTATATATCCACTAGAGAACTTCCCGCTGATTGCCAACATCAGGATTTTTTACTCTATTAACCCATTATAGATGGCAAATTAGGAAACAAATTAATTATTTTTAAATGAGATGTCAAAGGCTATAAAAACAGCTTCCTATCCCAAACCACTAAAGAATAATAAACTGCTGGTTACTACAAAGACATCTCTATACAAATATCAAAATCTAAACTAGACAAATATTTAAAATTGAACTGTATTTCAATAATAATGGGAAGAGGTAAATTAAGACAAAATAGTAACCCAAATGTCATTGGAGAGGACATATTTTCAAGTTGTTTTTGAAGGCACTGATGATGACCTCTGGAGTATAAGAAGGAAAAATCCTTTGTATATAATTTGGCATTTGTGTGCTCTGTGGTCATTTCAGCATTAAAACAGTTCCTACTATTTTATAGACTATTCATCTAAGCAAACTACTGTTTTCATAAGTAGGTTACAGTAACATATTAGATAATTTAAGTAGATATGGCATTCGGTTAATATAGAGGTACTACAGAATTTCCTTTTCTACTGCCAACTTGCAGATCAAGTCAAAAACCATGTCATGTTTAGGTATTTGGCATGGATATTTCTTTAATATAATGAGGCATGATGCCAATACTTCAAAAATATTGTTACTGAAATACAGGGTTATTATCTGGAGGGCCTGAATTGCTACATAAACTCAAATATGATAATAAAAAGGAATGTTTATGAGACAAAAGAAGAGCCTTAAAAATGCAATGTGATAATCCACTGATCAACCATGTAGCATACTTACCTGATAAAATGTGAAACAAAACTATGTGGAAATCTAGAATCTCAAGTATGAGAAGTACATTAAAGATAAGCTACTTTAACCACCTTTTTGGTGTTTGAATCCATTACCTTTATTTACAGCCCTTAAATTGATAAGTCCAATATTCAGTTTTAATGTCTAAACACACACACACACACACACACACACACACACACACACCACATGCACATACCTGACCTTTATCCTTTAAAGTTGAACACCAATTGTACTAATAATTGAACATCAGTTGATGTTTATCATTTGAACATCAATTACCTCTCCTAATTGCAAGAGTGAAAGAAAATCTTAATTTTGGTAAAATGGTGCTACAAAACATCTGGAAGGGAAGAAACTACTAAGCAAGTGCTCTTTGGTGATAGTTGAAATGACTTTAGTTCTCAAATCCATAGCCTAACTCTTAAAGTCCCAGTTAACCCATGTATGGCTTTTAGAAAACAACAGTAGGTGTGAAGTTACAGCTATAAATGTGTGACTAAATCCATAAATAAATTTAAATGTACATGTTACTCTGTTTTATCTTCTTCATGGCCCTTGTCAGTACTAGAAATTAATTTATTTACTGGGCTTTTTTGTGCTTACTATATCTAGTCTAGTATTGACGATCGGGGTTTTGCTTTGTTCCCAAGGTCTAGGCTCTACCCCATGTGGTAACTTAACTTTTGTCTTAGTCCTTCTACCTGAGCCCCTACGTTGGGAGCCTGCTTAAAGGGTCACTCCTTAAAGGACTGGGCTGCCTTGCTCCTGCCAAATCCCTTCCAAGAATCTAGACCTAAGGCTGTAGCCCTGCTGCCGGACTTCAGTGCCAAGCTGCCTGCTGTGTGCGTTCCCCAACATGGCTTTTCATGTTTCACCTGCCTGTGTGGAGGCTCCTATATGCCATGCTGGTCCCAGATGCCTCTCTGTACCAGTGTGATGCCCCATTTCTAGGAGGAAGCTTTTCAAATTCAAGGCCTCAGCCTCTGCTAGCCTGTTCCTCCTCCTGCCTGAAGTCAACCGAGCTGTGCTTTTTGCTATCCAGAGACCACACAGCCATGGCTGAGTTTCTGACTTCCCTGCTCTACATACCCTGCTAGTCTCCACTGGTCATTGTGCCCAAAAACCAGTATAAGCAAGTGGCTTTTCAGAAACGGTAAGACGCAGAAAGTTTGACTAAGTTTGTCAAGTTAATTTCCTAGGGTATCAATCAAAGTAACCAAAGAAAAAAATAAACTAAAAGAGTATTCTCATGCCACCTGCAAATTAAAACAGCCGAGTTGAAGATAACTGCCCCAAGGCTTCTGGATTTTGACTTAACCTCATTCACCTCAACAGCCTCTTTCCTGTATGACCTTAGATAAATCACTTAATCTCTGCAGGGTATATCTAAGGTCTCCATAAAACAGGAATAACACTATTTGCCAAGCCAATTTTACATGAATGGTAAGGCACTCAAATCTTAAGCAGAAGATACTATGGCATAAGCATGTATATTCAATCCTACTTTTTTTTAAATCAGAAAATACAAATACACAATTGGAATCCAATGTGAAGAGTAATATCTTTAAACTTTTATTCAAACAAATTATAAACTTCTGGGCCTTCCCTGGTGGCACAGTGGTTGAGAATCTGCCTGCCAATGCAGGGGACACGGGTTCGAGTCCTGGTCTGGGAAGATCCCACATGCCATGGAGCAACTAGGCCCGTGAGCCACAACTACTGAGCCTGCGTGTCTGGAGCCTGTGCTCCACAACAAGAGAGGCCGCGATAGTGAGAGGCCCGCGCAAAGCGATGAGGAGTGGCCCCCGCTCGCCGCAACTAGAGAAAGCCCTCGCACAGAAACGAAGATCCAACACAGCCAAAAATAATTAAATAAATAATAAAATAAATTTATAAAAAAATTATAAACTTCTGCAAACTTATGTTTATAATAGAAACACTACCACATCCGCAACTATAGTAGTATAGGGGAAAACAACACAATGCCATGGTAGCATTTGTTACCAAATGTACACACAGTTAACTCTAAGGGAGAGAGGAAAGGTTAAAAAAAAAAAAAAGAAATCTGTGTAAAGGAACAAATGGAGATTGTGTACCCACATCCCAGGTTTCAGTTGAGGAGAGAAGACTCTCAGAAATGGCCCGTCTTACATTATACATTTGAAGGTAAAATGACCTTTACATCGTATTCATTTATTTGAAAAAAAACGTTGTATTAAAGAGAAATAAATTTCCTCTTGAATAGATGTAAAGGATTCACAATTAAAAGTCTTTGGTATTTATGATTGATCTTATGATTACTACTACTTTGTATTGTATCATATTATAATTAGCCAAGATAAGGAAAAATAATCAAATGAAGGGTCACTGTAAACCTAGGTACAAAGAAAACTTATTTCTTTAGTTGTAAATTATATATTTTGGAAGATATAAGAATTTTTCCGGATTTATCTAGGTTCAGATTATTTCTAAAGACTAGATTTTATTCAGTGAATCTTCCTTCATGCAAAGGAGGGCTTGAAATGTTGAGCTATTTACCTTTGAAGAGTAAAACAACTCTTTGAACCTGAAACAAAATAAAATAAAATTTAAAAATGAAACCAAGCTGTATGGCCTACATGGCATCTTAATGAGTTTAAAATTATGTTCAGTGGTTTTTATAAAATAAAACATTGAAAAAAATCAGCTTAAACTTTTTCAACCCATCACTAATAAAATGAAGCACTCCCCAATATCATCATCTTTTAATCTTAAACTGAAGTGATTTATTGGACTTCAGTATTGTCATGATTCAAAAGCTGTAAAAATCTCATTCAGATTTTAACCAAAAGTAGAACAGGGTGCCAGCCTTATCAACATAGCATTGTGAAAAATAAAGCACATTGCTTCCTATTGGATGAAAATCCAAAACCTTTTTGAGAAACAGAAGCTAAGCAATCTTCATGGAGTTTAGCAGCAGTACAAGCAGAAAACATAAGGTTGCTTCCAATCAACCTACTCTGATACTTTTTTTAAGTTATGTTTTGCTAAGAAATTTGCATTTGACCTGTACTCCCATTCTGACCCCAAAGATTTAGACAGAGGAAGGAACACAAGTAGATTACCTGAATTATCATGAAATCTGATCCTGGATAGCCGTATTCAATTTTAAAACAAAACAAAACATTAATGATGTCCCACCTAGCCAATCATTTTTTAAAAAATAAATTTATTTATTTTTGGCTGCATTGGGTCTTCGTTGCTGTGAGCGGGCTTTCTCTAGTTGCGGCGAGCGGGGGCTACTCTTCATTGCAGTGCACGGGCTTCTATTGAGGTGGCTTCTCTTTGTTGCAGAGCATGGGCTCTAGGCACACGGGCTTCAGTAGTTGTGGCTCGTGGGCTCTAGAGTGCAGGCTCAGTAGTTGTGGCGCACAGGCTTATTGCTCCATGGCATGTGGGATCTTCCCGGATCAGGGCTCAAACGTGTGTCCCCTGTACTGGCAGGCGGATTCTTAACCACTGCGCCACAAGGGAAGTCCCTAGCCAACCATTTTGACTAAGCATTAAAGTCTGCTTCAGGCAAAAGCTTCCAGTCACATGCACTATTCAGAAACAACTTACAAAAATATTAAGACTGGAAAATAAAATTGATAATGAATATTCCAAGGGAAACCTGCTTCTGGTGATGGTAGATTAGATCATTTGGACCAATTATCTCACTGAGAATAACTAGAAAAAACATATACAAAAATCACTTCTTTGAAGTTATAGAAAAGCTAACAAGATAGTAGTTACCAGGTCAAGATCCAGGGGACAAGGGAAGCCCAGGAAAGCGAGTCCTGAATTTGTGGCTGCTTTTTCCCCTGAGGTCATTAGTTACCTGGCCTAACATGCAGCTTTGGTCCTTCACTTATTCACCATCTCAGGCTATGACTTATGCTTGCTTATGTATTTCCATGTAAGAGCCAGCATGGGTCATGAGAAGGGCACTGGGTTAGAAGTCGGAAGACCTAGGCTAAAATGTGGCACCTTTCCTTACAAGCTGTATGTCTCTGGGAAAATTATTTTAGGTCTCTGGGTCTCAGTTTCCTCATCAGTTAAAAATCAGAAAAATAATTTCCTTTGCCAGGTGCTTTTAGATTTAATGAGACATATTTAGCAATTGTAGTTACTTAATTCCATGCTATTATTCTTACTTCTGGGAGTTGTCTCTAAAAGTTGATCTTTTGGGGGCTGGTTCTTGTGAATAATAATGACACTAGAAATAACAACAAGAGCAAAAACTATTTAGGACCTCTTATGTACTAGAAAGTATGCTAAGAAATTTACAAATATTATTTGTAAATAATTATCTTGTTAAATTGGTATTGTAACTTCTAACTAAGGTGCTAGATGCAAAGTATTTTACCACAAATGACACAATTATTAAAAGTAAGAGCTGTAATGGGATTCAGGACTGTATGGCTCTAAATTCCATGCTCTTGGTCACTAAACTACAGACCACTTTTTCCCCATTTCATCATGTGTGCCTTTCAATCTATTTTCATCAGATCACCTTAGGCAGAAAATATCATATGAGGTCTTCCCCCAGAAAATTTATGGTCACAATTAACATATTCATGGAATCAAAATTCAAATCAGCTTCTTCATCCAAGTGAATAATCTGTATACAATTAAATAAGATTTTACTGCATAATCAAAAAGCACTATGATTTGTGCCAGTTTGGATGGGTCAAAGCTTTTAGCACCTGCATAGACTACTGTAACTAACATCTAGGAATGGCCTTGGGACACCACATCCCCTGAAAACATAACAATGGTCAGACTTGACTCTGATGAGTCTGAGTTATGTGCTCATTTCAAGGACTCATTACTGAGAATACTTGGAGAGCCCATTCTTATTATGGAATCAAAAGATTCATGGGGTCACAGACTCCCCAAATACCCATATATCTGACAGAGTCTGGGGAAAATCTTACTGAAGCTAGGACGAGAGAAGAGCCATGTAAATAAACTGAAGGCATCAACTCCTCCCTAACAATGCTGTGTTCTTAAAAATCTCAAAGAATAGGAAATAACCAAATTCAAGAAAAAATGTCCCAATACACATGAAACCACTGATTTAAGTGTAAAGCACTTTTCTTTAGGATCCCTTTCTTTCTGTGTCTCTCTCTTCCTTTTAATTAGTTTGTATTTTTTAGGACCACCCAGAAGCTTCACTCTTTTAAGATTCGCTTACCTACTTCTTTCTTGGTCAAAGCCATTGGTGGATCTGAAACAGCTATAGGAAGGTCCAAATACTAGATTTCTATTTCTATCTTCCTTCAAATAGAATTCAAGTCCGAAGAAAAAAATACAGAAAATGGGATCTGAAGTGACTGACTGTACACCATTCAATGTTCATGTCATTTTTCACAGCAATCAAGCCAAGATAACAGCAACACAGCAGCACAAATCTCAAAGTTAAATAGTAATTGTCTACATAATGAGGTACCTTCCCGTCAACTTTGTGAAAAAATCAATTATATAGTTTGAGTTCTTTTTAGTGTTATGTGAAGCAAACAAGTAGATTAAATTTGTTAGCATTTTCTAATATAGAATCCAGCACGGGTACACATAATACACAATATAAATTATACTTATCCTTGTTAAAGTAGTCATATTGGAGAAGAATAAAACTTCCGTATGATCACCTTGTCAAAAGTTCCCCCATTGAGTCAGGTTTCTCATTTTTGTGAAGCTCCTTAGCTTGGGTTCAAATCTCGCCTCTGCTGTGTTCTAGCTATATGACCTTGGGCATATTTCCTCATTTGTAAATTGGAAGTAATAGTTGTGAAGCAAGGATGTGGATGCAAGTAGTTTATCTGACAGCTGATCCAAGAGGTGCTGGTGGGAAGTGAGTAAGTGAGAGGGGGAAGGGGGAGAAGACAATAAACTGCTGGGCTGTGAGCAGTTACCGCTGTAGGTAACTGGTGCAATCCTGCTGGACTACTCTGGGAGGTGGTGTGTAATGTACCTTGGACTTTGCCAACTGGAGGGATGAGGGAGCTGGGGTATTAATCTACCAACCCCTGTCAGTCATTGATCAAACATGTGGCTGCACAGCCTCTGCCAAACAGGGAGAATCCCCAGGCAGCAAAACGGCAGGTGTCCAGCATGTAGAAGCTTTCAGGAATGGCAGGAGGTGGAGAGACATGGGTGAAGCACAAACAGCATCCAGCACAGAGTGAGGATTAAATGGGGTAATGTATGCAGAGTCCTTGGCCAATGCGTAGTACTTAATAACGCTCAATAAGTTAGTTTTCTTACATTTCTTTGAATTGGGGGAGGCAGGCCTATATCTTCTGTGTGTGTATGAATGTGTATGTGTGTGTGTGTGTTTAATTTCCCTCCTTATTTCTCTACAAAACAGGGATGTCTTCTAATTAGTGAAGTTTATTGGATGTGGTTCTGAGATTGCTAAAAAGTATATAGAGATGCTTATGACTTTGAATTTACAGCCAATGGGTTAGAAAATAACTAACCACTGCAACTGATCACTGCCATTAAACCACAGAAATTAGATTTCATAGGAAACTGGCAAGTTTCACCACTTTAAATGCAGAAAGTGAAGCATATTCCTGCTCACAATATCAGTGATTTCATCCGCATCGTCTCATTCACTGTGGTGGGAGAGAAGACCTGTGTTCCTGCAGTCCTCATAAATGACATATCAGTGAAAATCAAAGCTTAGATTTCATAATCATGTTATGCAATCTGCCAAATTAGGAGTGATAGCAACCTTCATTACTTCTCACAGTTTATTTGCAGCTTTCTCTTCAAAACGCAACAACTGGTAAGATCTTTCCTACTTATATGAAATCTGCTTCTGGTTCAGGATGCCTGCTCCAAGACGGAACACCAAGGCATTGCCCTTTCCTATAACTTCCTGTCCCCAATTCAAACCACTCACAAATTTCCTGTTAATAAAAAATGACTGTAATTAAAATCTTTTACTCTGTGCCTACAATTATGTTCCATCAATTCCAGAGCAATTTTTTCACATTTTAACATCTCTGAAATAGATTGTGTCAATTTCGGCAGCATCTGACAACCGCTGGCTTCCAGGCACCAGTCATGCTATTGCTGTCAGTGCCTGTGTATGCGCAGTCTTTGTCTTAGCTGTTCATATTTTGTCACTTCAATTGATGGATGTGCAATGGCCATACTTTCCTGTCAAACTGATTATCATTTAAAATATCAAAATTATACTATGATTCATCATTGAACAAAAAAGTTGTGTGCACGGAAAGGCATGGGAATAGAACAGTTGGAAGTATAAATTTGAAATTAGTGAAGCAAATATTCATGACAGAAGAATGACAGCAATTCCATATGTTCTTGCAAAGCAAAAGCAAAGTGCCTTCCAGGATGTAAAATAAGAAGATACAGATAGGAGAAATGTATTATGTTTTGTTACTGAGATACATGCGCACAGATTACTATTCTCTGTCAAACAATACAACTGAAGTAAGAGAAATTGCCAAGTCTCTGGGATAGATGTGGTTTGATTAATTAATGTATCACACAGGACTATTGTTAAAGCAGTAAACATCAATTTGCCTAAAATTTCTTGCTAACTATGGATAGAAGCTTCTTGCACCAATATACGATTCAACTGAAGGAAAAAAACGAAGCTTTGAGCTCAGTCAAAATGGAAAATTTTTAGAATAGATATTAGGGACTCAGAAAAAAGTCATGAAGGCAACAGTGGCACACTCTTAAGGTTGTGTCAAAATGCTCTTCATGGCACACAGGACAATGCTGTGTGTAAAAACACGGATAGGGATCACCTGTAGTTGAAAGGTGACTTAAGAGAATCAAACTTTGAATGTGAAGAAGTTTCAGGAATACCTTAACCAATTTATGCTGCTTTCCTCTTACTGAGGCTCAAGAGTAAGATGTGATAAAATGTATGTCTAAATAAGTCTAAAATCTCTTTCAATAATTATCTAAAATTTTAAGTGATAAAGAACACTATGTCATAGTTTAATTGGCAGTGTTTGTTTTTTTTTCTAAGCGGTCCATAAAATAATGCTGTCACTTACAATGGATGGCATTCCATTATTGAAATAGTAGTAACAAGAGCTAGTAATTCTTGGAGATTGTATATGCCCAGCACCATGTTTAGCACTTTATGTACATTTCCTCAATTAGTCCTCCTATGAACCTTAAGAGGTTTATAAAAGGTGTCCTTAACATCTGCACATCTTCGACAAGTAGTTTCCAAATGAGTTCACACAAGTAATATTGTTTTAAAATAAGGTTTAGCACTTCTGTGGTAGTATTAATAATAGCAGTAGTAGTAGTAGTAGTAGTAGTAGTAGTAGTAGTGGTGGTGGTGGTGGTGGTGGTGGTGGTGGTAGTGGTAGTGGTAGTGGTAGTAGTGGTATTCTGGTCTTCCAGTTGACATAGATAACTAAACATCAAAACCCTGAATCTAAAAATGATGGTGAAGACACCCAAAGGAGGCTCAGTATATGGTCTAGTTCACTGAGACCAAACGAGCAATGTAACTTTCTTACTTTGTGTAGGAAATAGAATTTGGATAAATATTATTGAAGAAGAAAAACCTTATTTTATACATATTTTTATTCAATATTTATTGTGTTTCAGTAAATCATGAATAGTAGACCATAGCCAAACCTAAGGAAAGCCAGATTACGTGGTTTAAAAAAAAAAAAAAAAAAAAAATACATAGTAGAGGAAAGGATATACCTGAAATGTAAAGAGAAATTCCATGTGTACAGCTCCTCAGATCCTGACATGGCCTTTCTCCCGACCTAACTGTGTGAAGGGCAGTGAGTTTCTGGCTCTGAGCACCTCTGAACTGGCAGATTCCTCACTCGGCACGAACTGTGTTTTCCAACAAACTCTGGGCATGTCTTCATGAGAAAGGCATTGGGGAGCCAAGTTCACTCACTTTCTTTATGTCATGTTCTTCCTCTGTACCATTTATTTACTGGTTCAGTAGGAATATAAAGCAAAGGTAAGGTAAAATCAAAGCTGGATGGCCACTCTCAACTCTCTTCGAAGCAGAACCAGTCCTTGGGGTCTGGTCTCGTTCACCAATGTACAGATAAGGAAACCAATGCTTAAAGAGTTCTGTAATTTGCCTAAGGATGCCCAGCTAGTTAAGTATTTGCTCTAAAAGGGATGTGAACCCCGGTCTGACATAATATTCTATTCAACTGATATACCACCATTTGTATTTTCCAACTATTAGCATTTAGGTTGCTTGTGGTATTTCATAATTATAAATATAAACATTACGGTACTAAATGGATTTTAGTTTACTACTTTCAGTGCATTAACTTAGATTACTGGTGCCCAAGTGTTGGATTAGTTTTATGACCCACATTTTCCTAGAGGACTCTCTGGAAAGACTATATCAGAAATAGCTGGGTGTGTCTATTTCACTACATGTCTGTTAGTAGTATTTATTACCAAATTTGACTAAATCAATAAAGGTGAAGTGTACCTAATAGCTGTTTACACTTGCATATATTCATTACTGGTAAGACTGAAAATTTTTATGTTAACTGATTTGAATTACAGGATATGTGAATGAATATATGTATAAATATTTATGTGTGATGGTCTGGCTATCAGTTTACCTATATCTTTTACCATCTGTACAGGAAAGATCAAGTTTTCTCTTATAGAATGCCCCAAAAATTTGAGGTTGCTTGCAAAAAAAAAAAGGAGTAATTCAACATGGAAATAGCTTGCTTCCTTTTTTAAAAATGACTTTTAAAAAGCTACACAGTTGTTGGAGGACAATCTGTAATTGTGTGAAACATTATGAAAGTAAATGGGGTATCAAGCAATCCACGGATCTTATATCCGACTATATGCTTAATTTAAGCTTCAATTCTGTGGGGATATGAAAGAATCTGTCCTTAAATTAGAATACAAGACAAGCACATAGACAATTTTTGAGTATAAAATGAGAGCTAAATTATGTCATACTCCCAAGTGAAATTCACAAGAGAATGAAAGCCAGAATAAATAGGGAGGAAATGAAAATTGATCTGCCTCTTAAAGAGGGTAGATAGAAGGGTAAAGAGAGGACACTATTTTAGGTGAGGGAAAAAAGCTCTATTAGCCCTGCTTGATGGAAAGAAGTTGTGTATCCATGGAAAGTCAGCTTTCCCAGAACAAAGTGGGGAAGCTGGGAAGTCGCAGAAAAGGAGTTTCAGAAAGAAGATATAGTGGAGCCAAGTGACTGAAAGTCCTGAACGCCTGGCACTGGAACCCAAACTCGACCAGGGGCAAAGAGAGCCATGGAAAGCATGTAAGCAGATGTGTGACAGCAGAGCAGTGGGCTGAGTCTTGCAGAGATGTGCAGGGCAAAACGTGGGTAGAAAGGCTACTTCAAATGCCACCACAGAAAGCCAGGTAGAATAACAAGGACGCAAGCCAAGGGGGGTTCCCAGAAACATTTCCAAATGAACAACCACCGGCTAGGGTGACTGACTAAACCTGGAGGTGCAGCTCTGCATGTGGTTACAGCGAAGAGGGAGCACCGGTTTTAGAGGAAAGAGTCACCAATTTCCAGGTGTACATTTGTAAGAGAATGCAACGTCCCAGAAATGGCAAAATCATCTCTTTGTAATTAGTAGACTCAAATTAGGCACAGTAACGGTATTTTAAGGAAATTGAACTAAGTAAATACACTTCCAGCCAGGAATCAAATTGGTAAGCATTATAAGGATGGCGATGATCATTATTTTCCTCACTGTGGTAGCGTGATTTTTACTTATTTTACTTATTTATAATTAAATCACACCTTATTTCACAAAGGATCTCACATACAGTGAGAGTGGAGCTTCAAATAATCAATTCTTTGTTCATTTACTTAGTCTCTTTATTCTTAAATGCATGAATAATACTAAATGTGTCCGTTAAAGCGCTGTTTCATATTTGATATACATAAGGAAAGATTAAAAAATTACACGTCACCACCTGTAAATGTATTCTACTTGGCTCCTATTCTGATGTATTTCAACTATTTCAATTTTTAAAACTGCAAGCAGGTCATCAGAAAAGCTCTGAGATACATTATATTCAACTCTAGTCAAGTATTACATTACATAACACCAGTTGCACCTAACTAGCAACAACACAGAGTATGTGGTCACTATGAACATAAAACTAATTCTTTCATGTTTATCTTGCTGGCTAAGATCATGGGAATTACCAAAATATTTACTTTCTGCACTATGTTCCCATAGACAGTTATAATTGCGATGATACTTTAGCAGTCATAAAGGCAGGCTTGATACTGACACCAGACTTCCTCCTTTTGTTTGCCTTTTAAGAAAAGGTCATTAATAATAGTAATGATTAGCCATCTCAGTCATCACTCAATCCAGACAGGCAGCACAATGGCCCTTGCATCAAATCTGACCTGTGACGTAGAAGTCTTTAAGCCTTGTAAGTGAGTCTTGATAAGTCCCTCCACACAATAGGATTTCCTATTATAAACATCTGTTTTCTCACATGAACCATGTTGAAAATGTTAAAAATAAGTTTCTCTTTCCATATCAGTTTGTAAAAGGAATAATCAATCAAAAAGTAAGGCTGAAGGTCCAAATCTCCTTCCCCCACTGATGTAAATTTCCATCTTAACTTTCCCAGGGGATTTTAAAGTTCAGTACTAGGGAAGGTAACTATTAAACCCCTAAAGGACACAATAAAGCTTTTCTTTTTTCAAATAGCAGATAACAGCTACTAAAGATATTCAATGCACTTGAAAGAAAAGAAAAAGGCAAGATGCTATGCAACGTGCCAATATTCCTTCCAACTCTAGGATTGTATGTAATCAGGTCCCCAAACCAGTGCACTGTTGCTCTTTTCTTTAGAGATTCCTCTGGAATCAGGTGGAACACATGAACATTTAGAGCAGAAGAAGTCTGAGACAGCCATTTGGAAATACCAGCACTGCTTCTCCTTATTTTCCTGCCATCTGCGGGACTTCATCGTACAGAATCTTAGTCATCTAAGCTGTTAACTAGGAAAATAAGAAGCAGATCTGTATAGAGATTAGGAAGGGCAAAAAGGATTCATCCACGTACCAACTCCAAGGGACAGTAACTACCTAGAGTGCTGTATTCAAAAGGATTCTGAGGCCATGGTGTCAGCTCAACAGGAAAGAGTCTATGATGATTATAACGTCTACCAAGGCCATATGAAGGGGGAGTAGCAGCCCCTGTGCCAGATTCTTGCCTCTCCTTTATGCAGATGCACACATCTCCCTAGAGAAGTTTCTTGTTCCTGGGAGAATATATGGTTATTGTGAAAATGACCAGGCTGATCCCAGAATACCAGAAATAAGGGCTGCTAATGCAAACACCATGGCATCATTTAATGTCAGTATCCTACCCTGCTTTCACTAATTTGTTAAAATGTGCTTAAGTTATTAACTCAACTGAAAAAACCCTTTCCCTCTTAATGACTGATAGTGTTATGCAACAGAAACTTCTGCAATGATGGAATATTCTGTATCTATACTGTCCAATGTGGTAGCCACTCACCACATGCAGCTATTGAGCAGTTGAAATACAGCTAGTGTGGCTGAGAAACTGAAATTTTAATTTTATCTCATTTTAATTTACTTAAATATCAATTTAAATAGCTACATGTGACAAGTGGCTACCATATTAGATAGCCAATATGTTTACAACTGAATATGACTAGAATATGTTTGCTTGTAATGTTGAAGTAAATCCCCAAAGGATGGGTACCAAGTCTATTCGGTTTATTGAGGTATGCTAAGTGCCTAGAACACTGCCTGAAACATAGCAGGTGCTCAATAAATATTCATTGAATGAAAAAATGGATAATAAATGAACTGGATAAAAGATTTTTCCTCTTAGGCCAATCCCGAGGTATGTGTAGTTTTGCAGCTTTTGGCTTCTATACAGCATAATGAGGGGGAGATGTGTGTAATATCACAATTAAATACTCTCTCAGGCTCAAACCAGTAACACATTGACCTAAGTAGACTTACTTCGGTAAGTCTAAGGAGACTGTATTTTCCATAGAGCTTCAAGTGGATAGAGGGTCAGTAGAGGCGTATTTAAATTCTGCACTGAGGATCCAAATACTCTGAAATATCCTCAGAAAAGTAAGAAAATTCATTTTAGAGTTTCCCTAACAGGTACTCTGATAGAACATTATTTTAGGTAAAACTTCTCCAGCATCACAGGAAGACAATAGGGATAATACTATATTATCAAATCCACCGATAGAACTATGTTTATGACCTCTTTTTGGAGACGCCAAATAAAACATTTAACGTTTTTCTTAAAGTGATAGGGAGTATCCCTACAAAAACACATTTGGTATATATAACTTTCAGCAACTTAAAAAATCACATATAATAGTCAGCAACACCAGCATTTATTTGCCTTCCAAAAGTACTGAGAAGTGGCAAAAATGGAAAAGTGTTACTAAAGAGACAGATCAAAGAAAACACTGATGAATTCTGTTCCAAATGGGATGGTATTTTTTTTAATACTGATAATATAGTGTGAAGAACACTACCTTTCATTAGCAATAATGAATTCTAAACATTTTTGCTTTGTGAAACCGAGGCTATTAAGAAGAAAATATTCCAGAGTTGACTATGGTATTTAGCCTGTCTTGTGACACATGCCATCTAAATAACAATACAACAAACCATTATGCAGTGCTGTTTGAACCGTAAATAAAACATCTTCTGAGCACTTTCTCTTACCTCTCAATACTGTGGGGACATCTGACCTTGAACTGAGAGTCTCTTCTGAAAATGTTGCCCACATGTCTAAAGTTCTCCCTCTCACAATGTATTCTGCCATCCACCCTCAGCCAAACCGTCTAAATTACATTCAGATTTTTGTGGTATCATAATAACTTCAATATGGGATATATTTCAACATTCTGGTCAGAGACTCCTTTCTTCCCCACCTCACCCTCCTTCCAAGTTATTTCAGGTTTGCATATTTCATTTTCACATCTCAGCGGGATACCCATCACATAACATTTATTTGTGAGGTCTAAAGGCATGATGTGGAGGATTGTGAACCAGCATGTCAAAACCACATACTGCATGAGTACGTCTTAAAGAATGAAAAAGGATTCCTTTTTTTCTCAAGATATATAAGCTGTCTCAATAGTATAAGTCCAAAGTGAATACCACAACCTAATTAAAGATGAAGAGTATAACAAGCAGTATTAAAATGTCTTTTTTGATTCATTCTTCTCCAAGTTATGTTTTTATCAAATGTCCTGTCTCATTAATGACTTCGATAGACATAACAAGTATACACACCTTCTAATCTCACCAAATTCAGAAGAGAGTTGAAGTAATTTTTTCTTACATGATTTGGGAGGTATGACAGTAGAGAATACAGAGGCAGGGTAGAAAGGAGCTTTGAGAAGATGCTAAGTCCATTCACCTGCCTACAGGGATGAGCATACTTACACACTCCTGGCGAATGAAGCTGTTTTTAAAGATCTCTGGAGTCAGAAATACCACAGTCTCTCTTGGGACTCAATTCCTACATGTGAGAATGTTTATTTCTAGGAAATTCTTCCTTTGGGTCTAAGCATGCTTCAGGGCCAGCTTCAGAAGCATGCAAGCTGTGTAATTGCACAGGGCCCTGTGCTCAGTTTAGTGCTTTGTTGTCATCATCTTGAAATTCTTAATAATTTAATCTTTGAATTTGTGTTTTGTAAGTGAAGTCTGATAAGACAATGAAGCATGTGTGAGAGGGGAAAATATGTGCAATATGCATGCCTCCTCCCTCCTTTCCCCCCATTCACATACAGCCCCATAGCTCAGAATTCCCGTGGCCCCAGGATGAGTGGGAGTTCACAGAGACTCAAAGTAAGCAGGAGGAAGGCCTATTCTGTCTAGACTGATTAAGCAAAGGAACTGACAGCCCTGAGAGGCTTTTCATTTGAACCAGAACTTGTTTTGAATTAAGAAAGAAGGCAATAGATTCAAAGAAACAGGAATGACTAAGGAAACCCACTACACTCCTGTTACTTCCCTGTATTAACCAACCACTTACACTGAAAATGATAACATAGAAAGAAAGGGCAATAGAGTGACACAGAGCTCCTTTCCCTTCAGTCCTTCCTTACTCAGCAGGAAGCTGAAGGTAGAGAGTGTTGGTAGATGTGCACTGGTTAAGAAGTGAAATAAAGACAGTTAAGTTTTGTGCAGCAATTCTGCAGTTCCATGAGAACAAAATGCATATGAGCTACAAAATACAAGTTGCATATATTGTATAATTGTGGCAATTCTTTGAATTTTTTTTTATTTAGAACTACATAAATAAATAGCAAACAAAAATACCACGATGAGAGAGAGACTACAGAAACTAAAAAGCTATGTGTTTAGTACCTGTTTTAACAGCACTTCAGCATTTTTTCCTACTTTTTTGAACAAGGGATCTGCATTTTCATTTTGCACTCAACCTCGTAAATTATACAGCTGGCCCTGCCCTGCTTCCTCATGCTCCAGACTCGATCCACTGCATCTGTTCTGCCAAGTCACCTCTTGTTAGCTTCCACCCTTATCTCCATTCATTCACCCCAACAAATATCAACTGCGCTATGGTCAGTCATTGTGCCAGGCACTGAGAATATAAAAATGAGTAAGATATAATTCCTGCCCTCAAGTGTAGTTGAGGAGACAAATCACCATGAAAAGGTAGTAATATCTACCTTGCATGGCTTTAAGTGAGGACTATAAATAATACACATAAAGTAGACAAACCACTAGTAATGATGATTAGCACTCTATCCAATTATCACATTTAATTCTTATTACAATTTATTGGACAGCTAACGTAATTGTTTCCATTTTAGAGCTACAGAAGCAGAGATTTAGATCAGCTAAGAAACTTGACCAGAAGGACTTTGCTGGAACCAGCACCTCAAGCCACCCAAGTCTTTTTGACTACTAAATCTGAGTTCATAGTGATAGTGATAGTTAATATTCTTATTAATATAATCTTATACAGATGGCCAAGAAGCACATGAAAAGCTGCTCAACATCACTAATTATTAGAGAAATGCAAACCAAAACTACAGTGAGGTATCACCTCACACCAGTTAGAATGGGCATCATCAGAAAATCTACAAACAACAAATGCTGGAGAGGGTGTGGAGAAAAGGGAACCCTCTTGCACTGTTGGTGGGAATGTAAACTGATACAGTCACCATGGAGAACAGTATGGAGGTTCTTTAAAAAACTAAAAATAGAATTACCATATGATCCAGCAATCCCACTACTGGGCATATACCCAGAGAAAACCATAATTCAAAAAGACACATGCACCCCAATGTTCATTGCAGCACTATTTACTATAGCCAGGTCATGGAAGCAACCTAAGTGTCCATCGACAGACGAATGGATAAAGAAGATGTGGTACATATATACAATGGAATATTACTCAGCCATAAAAAGGAATGAAATTGGGTCATTTGTAGAGACCTGGATGGATCTAGAGACTGTCATACAGAGTGAAGTAAGTCAGAAAGAGAAAAACAAATATTGTATATTAATGCATATATGTGGAACCTAGAAAAATGGTACAGATGAACCGGTTTGCAGGGCAGAAATTGAGACACAGATGTAGAGAACAAACGTATGGACACCAAGGGGGGAAAGCGGTGGGGGGTGAAGGTGGTGGTGTGATGAATTCGGAGATTGGGATTGACATGTATACACTGATGTGTATAAAATTGATGACTAATAAGAACCTGCTGTATAAAAAAATAAATAAAATAAAATTCAAAAAATATATATATATAATCTTGACCATTCTATTCTTTATTTTCTATTATTACAGTGTACATTTCTAGCTTCTCAAAGGTCGATTTTAGCTGTAATTTTATCAATCTAAAAATAATGTGTACTCTAAAATTTTTCTGATTTATTTTTACAGTTTTGTTAAGGATATAAAATATAGCTTGATTTTTTTTTTTTATTCTGACAACCCTTTGACCCAACTGTAGAAAATTAGATTCAACTGACAAAGCTTGTGATTTTCAAAATCATGTTCATGACTTTGTTGCTAAAATACCATATACAGGTTAAAAACATGTCTTTGGAAGCAGACAGACTTTGGTCCAAATTCTGGCTCTACCACCCACTAATTTCAGAAAGGTACTTAACTCTCAAAGCCTAAATTTTCCCATATGTAAAATAGGGATGAAAACAATACCTTAACTATATTATAGGTCCTTGTTTAAGATTAAATGAGATAATCCTTGTGAAACACTTCAAAGAAAACATGGTACCTAGTTAACACCCCAAAATTTTAGTTTTAGTACTATTATCTTTAGTACCATGTTTTCACATCTGTGTTTAAAAATGGATCTGAAATGACTTTTTTGTTGAAACAGTTTCCTCCAATACAAAAATATAAGTTCAAGCATCTCTGATTTCAAAGAAGTATATTATTTCTTTGTAAATAAAAGCATGCATTAACGGCACCTGGTAGTCACATACCTCAATGATTCAAAGCATCTAAGATGTTTATTTATATCGTCCTTCACCAAAAACTCCAAATGCATACCCCCATTTTTTCCCTTTTTGTTCTAAACTGCCTATTCAAAGGATCAAGAGTAAAAGAGTTTATAAACTACATATAAAGAATTACATAAATGTAACAAAATATCCCTGTCATTCAGCAAGGCTACCTCAGTTCTCTCTAACCCTTGAAGTGACACTTAAATTTAAGAACGTTGAGCAAATTAAAATGGCTGAACTGTTTTCTCTCATGGAAAAGGAAAGGATTAGATAATCTGAAGGTTTACTGCCATCACCCTGGCGGTCAAATGACTGTTTCCCTGGCTTCTAAGTGATTGAAGAGTATATAAAAAATAGACTGGATACCACATAAAAATGGACTATATACCTATTTTTTTAAATAGCTGTAGAAAAAAAAAAAAGGCCTTTACTTGACATTTTTATTATGGTTTGAAGAAAAGGAAAACAGGATTTGGGTAAAAAAACAAAACAAAACCAAGCTTTCATTTGATACCTTAGAAAACATGATAGCCATGTGATATCTTCCTAAAACCACAACCTTTTTCAATAACGGTGGCTGTTACCACTGCAGGCTTGTGGGTCCTTACCAGTTCTTGAGTGTCCTGCTGCAGTGGCAGAAATGCTGCTTCCAGGATAGCAATCTGGTCGGCGCTAAGCTTCTGCCACAGCCCGATCAGCAGAATCACCAAATGGGTGGCACTTTTCAGCCTGGTGAATGACTGGAACAGATTGTCTTGGTTTTCCTCTACTGCATCTGCTAGAGCGATTACCTGCAGAAATTACAAACTTCAGTTAGGGATAATTTCACAATTCTTGAGCCCTCAACAAATTACATTTGGCACACTCTTGTTTTTCTTTAAAACAACTTCATGAACTTTGTCTTCCACAAACACAAGCTATGTTGAGTAATAAAAGAGTTATCATTCATCTGTTCGCTTCCTTCTTTAAAAAAAAAATACCCAAAGTAATTCCAAATCCATATGGCCAAGAGATGAAAATATCCACGAAATCAGCTTAATGGGGACATTGTTCAGTGTCTGCTTCACCATCGATTCACCTTCTACAATATATGATAATATAAGTAACCTCTAATACAGTTATTACGGTCATCATTACCAGTCACAGAGATTGATCAATTTAAAATATTCTTGATCAATTTAAAAAATTCTTATCAAAGTAACTGCATTTACCTTGGAATTTCAAATAACTTCATAATACCCTTTTCAGAAAATAACTGTCTTCCTCTATTACTTTTTACGTGGTATTGGAATATCCAATATTTCTTTACTATATTTAAAAGGTAGATAATGTTCAAACATTTGACTAATCAAGCAATGTCATTTTTAACACAAATGTCAGGCACCAGCCCACAGGGACCTGAAAGAAAAAAATGTTCAGGGTGTGTTAGCTTTACAATGCCTAATCTACTTAGGATAAAACTGGCAGGAGTGAGTAGAATTGGCTTTTTTTTTTTCATCCTCTTGAATAATCCTGTGGAAAAAAGAACTAAAGTAACAACTGGATAGAACATTGAAGACAGCCCATTGGTGTTTTATTTTATTTTAATGTCTTGGTGAACTTTGTGCTCCTTAAAAGTAATGAACTGATTGGCCCAGAGGCTCAAGGCACCTGACAGCCCCCAGAACTGGAATAGCGAAAGCCGGGGCAATGTAAGCTCCTTTCTACAAGTCCCCACCAGCTTGAGGGCCTAGAGCTCAGGTGAGTTTCAGAAGCCTAGTGCAGATGATCCATTTGGTGATATTTCACGGCTTACTGACACTGGCCCAAAGGGCCTATTAAAAAATCATCAGTCAAACAAGTATAGTCTGCAGCTGTGTGGTCTCCCAAATTCCATGTAGGAGAAGGGCTGTAAGGGGACAGTCCTCAGAGTATCTGGGAGACACTGGAAAAGAGATGTAGGTTAGAGAAAGACAAAGCACCTGAAGGCCCTTGCCTGACAATGCCTGGCAAACCAGGATTCCTTGCCACTTGCAGGAGTTATGAAAGGCAATCACAATGCACATTCAGCTCTAGAGGGAGCCCTGGGCGTTGGGACCAAGGTAAGCATTAACAATAAAGCACACTGCTTACTGAGTGCCTACTACTGTGCTACTTTTCATTTGCATTCAAGGGTACATGATACCCTATAGCCCATGAGGATCTTATAATTTGTTGGACAGGAAACATACATACACAACCAATTAGTGGAAAGAAGCATTACTGTAATAACGTCCTTATTGTGCAGCACAGAAAGTAAGTGTGAAAGAAGCTAGCTAAGGGGCAGATTACTATGGGCCAGAGTTAATATCCCTGGGGCCTCTTTTATTCAAATGAGGCTTGGAACTCATCCCTTCCCCATTACTTCAAGAAGTCCCCTCGAAGAGATGGAGAAGTCACTTTCCTTAAACCAAAACACCTGGAATCATCTGCTTCCCCAACCCTCACCATGATTACAACTGACTCCTGTTAAAAATCTAAGTTTAATTTCATTTTCTTCCTGTGAATGTTATCAATTAAGCCTCACTGTGGGGGCCATCATATTATGACACAGATGCTTATTGTCAGTAAGTCCAAATCATACAAAGACCAAGGTGATAAACACCTCCTGAATGCCAGAGATGTGCAAGAATTTGCAGGAAGCACTACAGGGAATTCAATGGCAACAGAGATAACCTCCACCTTCAAAGAGTTTATAACGGAGAAAGGAAAATAGGTCAAGGAGGCAAACACTGACAATATAGGGAAGACCCTATAGACTACTAAGGAGGAGAATACCACTAACATTATGATCATTATGTTAATAATAATAATCCCTCCAATTAATTGAGCATGAACTGTATGCCAAGCAATCTGCTCTGTGCCATACAGGTATCAGTGCGTTCAATCCTCACGCCTCCACTGAGACTTAGTTGGCAAGATCTCTGTTTTATAGATGAGGTCTCTGAGGCTCAGCAGATGTAAGCAATGTGCCCAGTACTGTACATAGGGTGTGCCAACTGTGTCTGTGCTTAGAAGTGCTCCATGCTTGGTTTAAGGCCCTGTTGTGTCTGTCTTGAAAGTCTTCATAACTTTATTTTTGAATTTGTGCTTTGTAAGTGAAGTCTATAGGATAATGGACCATGCACATGATCAGAGGAGATATGCTCATTAACTCAGAGAGTTAAATGCTCTTACATTTGCATTTAAAACTGGCATTGCACAATATAAAGATTAATCATAGAATTCATGCTAACAATTTAAAATTTTAATTTTTCCTTACTTGAAATAACATTAAATAGGAAATAAAAGCACCACCAGAAGGTGTGAAAGAGAGACCACTGAAGAAAGGAAAGAACTTTATATTTTAGTAGCTGTTTCAATAGCACTTTCTTCTACCTTTTAACAAGGGCCCTGCATTTTCATTTTGCACTGGGAACTGCAAATTAAGTAGCCAGTTTGACCATCACCTAGTAACGAGAAACCAGGATTCGACTTGGAGTCTCTCACTCTGAAGTCTGCATGAGACCTGAAGCACCTTATAGGTTCGGAGAAGGACCTAACTACTAGTGAGTGTGGAGGGCCTTGGGAAGGAAAAGGTGGAAGAAGCAGCAGTGGCCACTGGACCAGGCTCAGCCAGCTCCTACCAGCTCAGGAGAAAGGACTGATTATTCAGTTTTCAGGAATTTTGTGAGCCAGTTGTTAAACATGGCCATTGCTAAAAATTAAATTATGTAAACTTAAAAATAAGTTACATGAAAACAAAAGTAATAAATACTCAAAACATATTACTTCCTAATTATTTTACTGTTATCTAGGCCCTTGAGGTTATTTATGCCTGTTGCATCTGTATGTTGGCAACACTCTGCAATGGTGAGCTACTGCCCATTTCTTCCCAACTCCACATTCAGTGACCTCATGCTAGAAGCTTGAAATCAGCCATGGTGGAGGTATTTACAACATGCAAATCAACAAATGTTATAAAGTTAGGCTTCCCACCCACCCTGCTCCTCCCAAATAGCCAGTTGGTAAATATTTACCAGCATGCCACTGAGAAGAGGTACCTGAAATTTGTCCTCAAGAACAGATATTGGGTAAGGGGGCTTTAAAAGTGAAGGACACAACCTGAGCAAGTGCATTAAAGCGCAAATGTAGAGGCTGCTTGTTCAGGAAGGAGCAAATATTCCAGTTTGGGAAGAGCATTTGATGAGACAAAAAAGGTCACCTGGGCAACCGTTGTAGAGAAACCAAAATGTCAAGGTGAAGAGTGTGCAGGTACTGGAGAGCCACAGAGTATTCTGAGTATGGGCGTTATCTGATGGAGGCTGTGCTCTAAGTAGCCATCGGATCACAGCAAACATTTAGAGCATTTGCTGGGACTTAAGTGAGGCTTTTATGCACGTTCCTCACTATCAAGGGAAAATTCTTACTAAGTGTAACAGCATGTCAGTTCGTGGACCCACCCAACTTGCTAAACACAGCTGTGGTGGAAGAATGACTTCTCAGTGAGACAGCAGCCCAAGCCACAGGATCTTTCCTGAGCAAGACCCAAAATACATCAATCCTGGAGAAGCATCGTTTCTCTAAGTTTCAGTCTCGCTGGATATATTTCTGTGCCATTGTGGAAAGAGTCTGCTATCCCCAAATGGTCACAGAAATTGGAAAGAAATGGGATAAACAATTCCTTATGTAAATTACCCCCAAGGAAAATCTTCCTGACCTACTGGCCAGCATGAAATACTAAACAGATCTCCATGTTCTCAATTTAGTTTTACACGTAATAGCCAAGTTTACTTTGTTCTCCACAAGAGCCAAATGAATTTAGCAGAATTAACATAGTAAAAAGAGATGGAAAAACTAGACCCATCAAGACTTAGGTCTGTCTGACCAGGGCCTAGAGGATCTCGCAGCTCACCTGGAACTGAGAAATGAGGCCAACCAGCTGCTAGGGCTTACATTTGAGGGACAATGATTTTTCAGTGCTCATCACTGGCTGTACAAGATGTGTGTTCCCTGGTGTTCAACAGAACTACAGAAAGGGAGAGGTTTAGGAAAAAATAAATGCTAACGATTTCAAGCACAATGTGTTGATGGCCTTTGTTTTGCTTTTTCAAATTGAAGGATTACAAATAAAATGGAGACCCCAAAGGACATCTCTATCCAACTGCCATATCAATTGATGCCAAAGTAATGAGGCAGAGGCCCAGGGAGCTGCTTGCAGGAAAACGCTCAACTCATAAAGTGAGTGTGAAATTAATCCCAAATACTTCCAGCTGCCAAGATAGGCTCTAAAATTGGTCACAGGAAAGCAGCAGCAGCAACAGCAAAGTAGACATGAATCATACTATGTGAAAACAGACATGTCCAATTTCTTCCCCTAAACTTACCATCGAATCTGGCTCCCAATCTCATGTATGGCATACAGAACCCCAATACATTGCTGTTTAGCTGTCATTTACTGAGCCCTGACTGTGGGCCAGGCACTGGGCTAGTGCTGTTACACTCAGGTTATCACTTGGTCCTCATGATACCTTCTGAGATGAAAATCGTTGATCACCTTGGCTCCCACTTCCAGCTGAGGAAACAGAAGCTTAGAGCTCTGATGAGCTTAATGCTCAAATGATGAGCACACTGCCTGTGGTAATGAACTAGGGCAGGGAAGGACCGGGATTTTAATCCTGTCTTCTGATTCCCCATTGGGTGCCCTTTCTTCTCACTGATACACAAACGTATACAGTTGGCTCCATAAAGTAATCCAGTGGATTTTTATCTTGATAATCAAACAAAAACACTGAGGAAAAACACTACTAATATATTGTAGCAATAACAGGTATATGTGCTTTACTTAAGTTTTCCCATTGTTGGGGCTTTTAACATAGGTTGAAATTTCCAGGTTGGTTTCTGCCCAAAGTTACAGTATAAAGGAAATTAGTTCATAATTTGTAAAGGATGGGAAGTTAACATAGTAAGTTTTTTTCTCTTAACAAAGGGAATTTAATTATGTTCTATATAACTCAAAATTATGAAGACTAGAAAACAGCTATTTCCTAGGCCTTCTCCTTTAGTGAAGCTACTTTTTTAAAAGGAATGATTGATTTATTTTCTATAAATCATAGAGTACAATGTTTTCCGTGGTCTGAGCAAGTTGATGGTATATAACAATAATTGTTAACATTGTCTTAGGGCTTTCTAGGAGCCAGGCACTGTGCTAACGTCCTTACAGGGATTCTCTCATTTCACTCTCAAAACAATTCTATGAGGTAGATACTAGTACTGGCTCCATTTAAAAAATAAGGAAACAGAATTACAGAAAGGGTCAAGCAGTTAGTAAGTTACAGAGCCAGAATTCACACCCAAGCAATCTGACCCAAGAAACATCACCAAGCAACATTGCCTGCATTAATTTTCTGCCTGCACATCAGTTTCATCATAGGCAATATGTGGAACAAATTCTATCAAAAGTTTCCCAATGGGAGGTTTCAGCTTTGCTGATGTTCCAATACCCCATATGAATTAAGATAGGTTTATTTTAACAAAAGGTCAGCATGGATGAACGAGTTAGGAAAATGGAGTTCCTATGATACGGATGAGTTTATATATCCCCCAGGACAGAATGTAATAGGCTGTGCTGGAACAGGCAATGGCCTGGGAGCCAAGAAGACAGAGATTCTAGTCCTGGCTTCCCTACTAAACAACTTTAGGTCAGAGTTCAATGTACTTCCCTTTTCAGGGCTCTAGTTTCATCACCTTTAAAATGTAGGGGTGGGAAATATGATCTCTAACAACCATCATAGCTGTGTCAGATGCAAAAACTTTTAAATTACTTTTGTATGATTTATTTTGAACTATCCATGCTCCTTCCCCATCTATCCATCCATTTCTTCCCCTCTATTTGTACACATACTGAGTTTCTCATTTAATGTTTGTTGATTTGCAGCTTTTATCTATACAATACCGGTAAGAATGTTTTTCTTTGACTAATTCATAGGATTATGAGAATTAAATTAGAGAAGTAAAAAGATGAACAATACCAAGTGTTGGCAAGGATGTGGAGAAATGGGAACACTCATACCTTGCTAGTGGTAATATGGTATGGTCACTCTGGAAAACAATCTGGCAGTTCTTCAAAAAGTTAAACATTGAGTTAACATATGACCCAGAAATTCCACTTCTAGGTTTATGCCCGAGAGAAATGAAAATATATATCCAGTAAAAAACTTGTTCAAAAATGTTTACGGAAGCATTATTTATAATAGCCCAAAAGTAGAAACAACTCAAATGTTCATCAACTGATGAATGGATAAATTAAACGTGGCATATCCATATAATGGAATATTCTTCAGCCATAAAAGAAATGGAGTACTTACACATGCTACTACATGGATAAACCTTAAAAATATTATGCTAAGTTAAAGAAGCTAGTCACAAAAAGTCTTTTTTGTGACTGTCTTGTATTATTCATGCTGTATTATTCCATTTATATGAAATGTCCAGAATGGGCAAATCTATAAACATAGTAAGCATGTGGTGATTACTTAGGGCTGGGGTGGGTGGTAGACAGGAGGAAATGGAAAGCGACTGCTAATGGGTGTGGAGTTTCTTTTAGGGAGGATGAAAATGTTCTAAATAGAGTGTGGTGATGGTTGCATAACCCTGTGAATATGCTAAAAATCATTAAGTTGTCCACTTTAAACGGGCAAATTGTATGTATGTAAATTATATCTCAATAAAGCTGTTAAAAATAATAATAGAAGTTAAAAGTACTATGAAAGCATAATTCATAAAAGGTAGATAAATTAACACAAATAAAGGCACTTTTATTTAAGAAACAATTTTGATATATTAATGGCTATATCAAATTGCAACTGGGGCTTAATGACATTCTAGATGATGGAATGATCATGTGACTTTGAAGTCTATTAGATCTAAATCTGAATGCTGGTAATGCTTGCTTACTAGCTGTACAACCTCTGGCTAGTTACTTTACCTCTCTCAGACTCAGTTTTCTCACCTGTAAAACAACACTCCTGGTTACTGTTTCTTAATATTTCCTATAGTTGAAGGCTTATTTCAGTTTAGTAACACCTGGTAAATTCTACTTTTTCTGTTAGACTAACAATGACATTGAAAAAGGAAGACCTTTCTCCTGGTACTTGAGGCACACTACCAACTACCGCCCCCTAAGGCGATGCAGGAGAGCTGATAACTCTGCAGTGCTCCCTGGCCCTCTCTGTGTGGTCACTCATTGGGACAGTGCTCATTCTGTAGCCAAGTTTAATCCAGTTTCAAAGTAAAATGTCATGAGACTCTGTTTCAATATATTACTACAAGCTATGTAAGTTACATGCATTGGATTCCCTTTTCGACTTCGTTAGCAATTCTATTAAAACACACACGCACAGACACACAACTTTGCCTGATATGACTTGTGCTCTAGAAATCCTCTGAGGCTTGTTAATCAGGGAGCTAGACATTGTCTGATTTTCCTTTGTACCTTAGTGAAAATGCTAGAAAATTTGGTGATGTGAATAAAATGTTTATGAAGTTACACCCAACATGCCCTCAATTTTCCAGTACTCAGTACACAGTGGGTGTCCCATAATGCTGGTTGAACTGATGAACCTCAAAGTCAGTCTGCCCAAAAATCCAGCACAACTAAGAGCTATACTAAACTACTTCTTAAATCCTGGACACAATACTGTCAGATACTGTCAGGCTCCCAATTTGAATGGAACTCAAGGGATGTCACATGGAAACAACTGACCTACCTCAATATATCTGTCATGTACTTTAAAAAAAAATCCCTCCAATTCACCTTTAGCCACAGCTGTCTAACGCCAAGCTACAGACAGCTCTAATGACTGCTGAAATTAATTTATTCTTCACATGGCTGCCCTTTGGTTAGAAAGACACTTTAAATCTGGGGGAGACTTGGAAGCAGGCAACAAATAGGACATGCTTCCTACTCAACCATGTTATTTGTCATGGCATTTGCTGCGGACTCCAATATGGCAAAGGCCTTGCAATGAGGAAGAAGAAAAAGTTTACCAGGTCTAAACTTTTACTTTGGCTGAAAAGATCCAATTTGTATCCAAAAGAATTATTCTTTTACCAAAAAACAGTGAAATAAGGTTCAAAATGAAAAGAGAAAGGGCACAGAGATGATTTAAATGCCAGATGAGCATATAAGAAGTGTTTCATTATCTATGTGCTGAACCTTTAGCTAGATAAAAGAGAACTTTGGGTTTTTACTTCAGAGGCATAGCAAGAATCTAATTCTTAGCTACTTTGCTACTATGTTATTTTGTATAAATAGGATAGGGGACTGGATTACATTCTATTGTACCTCACATGAAGTAAAAAACCTAAGATACCCCTATAACATGAATTTAGCTGAAACTTCTAAACCAAACCCAGGATTAGCATACATTTTTAACCATGCTCAACCTTGGAGTAGCTATTAAAACAACAGAGAAAGTGTACCCATTCAGTAAAAAACTTCAGTTGCACAAGTTATTTATCTTCATAAAAAGAGACCTGCTAATCGCCTAAATCACCTGATGCTTTGCAACAGCAAGATATGATCTTTGTGACTCTTTGAAGCCCTGATGGTTTTTCTGGTCTAGGATTATAATTTTCCTTGACACCAATCTACACTTGCCAAACGCCTTGAGAATTCATAGAAAACTGGTTTTAGAAAAACAAATTACTCCTGAGAAACTTCTTTATACTATATACTGTAGAACCGTTTTTTTTTTCTTTTTTAATGTTCTGCCCAGAAGAATATAAAAGGTAGGCAGTGCTGGAATATAGACTTTGGCTGGGACTTTTAAAATATATACCATTGATACATAAAAATGTTAAATGAAAAAGACAATAAATCATTTATAAGTGACACAGAGACAAATTTTGCTATTTCTGCAAAGTTTATTCACCAAATAGACATGTAACTTAACCAGCTGAAGGGAAACTAACTCCAGTGCTTGGCTAATATAGTGCCAAAAATACAACTGGTCTCAAACCTGATTACTGTTCTTACCACTGCCCTTCAACACCAGGTGACCAAATTTTCACCACTTTCCATAAAATTATCTACTTATAGCCAAGTGAAACTCCGATTTGAAAAAAAAATAATTAATGGACTCAAGTTGTAAACAGAAGAATGAATGCTCTCCGGACCACCGTTGCTCATTGAACAGATCGCTGTTAAAGCTGGAACCTATGGCTGGCAATGTCAGAGCTCATTTTACAAACCCTGGAGAATGCCAGAGTTATCACTGTCCAAAAACAACCACCACGAGGTCTGACCTGAATAGCTTCTAAGTTTAGAAAGTTTCAGGCCACATTCTTACATGTAGCCACCCACACAGCCTTGAGTGCATCTCCAATGGGGGGAAATGATGAATAGATGGGCAGTTGGCAGGTGTCCTAAGAGCATGCCTTAGCACATGCTAAGACACATTATTAAGTGTGATCAATTAAGGCATGCTGATGATCCACCCGAAGGCAAAAAGAGAGATTGGAGACCCCAACGGTGCCAGCGATGCTACTGATCATTTCCTTGGTTCCAGAATTTGAGAGGTGAGCGTGACATGTTCACAAAAAAGTGAAACTGTTGAGTTTTTCCTTTATATGAATCTTCTTTTAAAAGATCTGCTTTTTCAAAGAGTCTGTTTCTCTTGAACACCTGTGAATTTTAATCATTTTTGCTTTTTTTAGATAAAATACATAGTTATACCACTACTATCTGGTAGTACTTTGGCAAGATATGTAGAGGACTATATGGCTCAGACAACATGGAAATAATACAAAAGGCAATAAATGGAGCTTCCTGGTTTCATGTGAAGTGAAACTAAGATAAACTATGGGCATCTCTACAATCATAGGCTGTAGGGACATTATAATTGCAAGTGGCTTTGTTGAAGACATGTTGTGCCAGATTTCTGTAAACTCCTCCAGGTCAGAGACTATTTTATTGTTTGCTGTACCCTTCCCATAGTCTCTGGCTCACAGCATGTTTGCTGTACTGAAGTAAATTAAAAAGCCTAATAACTCAGTAGCAGAGTGTCCATTAAGATGCCAATTTACAGGAGCACTACTTGGGCAATGGAAGTCCATCCCTACATTCCAGGTGAACAAGACCAGAACCTACCATTTTTTAAAAGTTTTTATAGGCTTTGTTACTTATTGGGTCTACCATAGATAGTAAATAACTAGGGTCTAAATTCATGCCTTCCACAGGTAGTATTACAATGAATTACTAAATTCATTCAAGTTTTTGCTGCTAAGTTTATGTGGTGAGTGCTATAAAGTCTGTAATTTAACTTTAAAATACATCATCATAGACAAGGTCATATGATGAAAGCATGTGAATCAGCTTAAGCTACACTCTAGAGCAGAGTTTCTCAGCCTCCTCATTAATGACATTTCGGGCCAGATGATTCTTCGATATGGGGAGCTGTCCCGGGCACTGCTGGAAGTTTAGCGGCATCCCTGGACTCTACACACTAGAGGGTGTCAATAGCACCCTCCCCCTAGTTGTAACAACCAAAAATGTCTCCAGACATTGCCAAATGTCTCCTTGGGGGCAAAATCATAGTAGTTGAGAATTGCTGCTCTAGAGTCTGCATTTGTGCTCAAAACAGCCATTCCAATCAGAAGCAAAGCTCACAAGCCAGAGGGGTCTACCACAAACACTTAAGCTATTGGTGTCTCTAGTAACACTGGAGACTTTCTAATTACCATAAATGAACGTCAGAAATGAATTTTGATTGGTGCAGAGGTTTGATAATTAGCATTATGGGTGCTAGAAATAGATTCATTGACAAAATTAATGGTATTTAAGATAAGTAAATAAGCTGAATATTTTTACACTCATACTCTTCTTTGCTTGAACAGAGTATAAGAATCCAGGAAGACCCTGAAGGGATATGGTCCAAGTCTTGAGCCTAAGTGATCCTTTGTCTTGTCTTTGGAGCAGAAAATTTCTAGCTATCTGATGCTCAGTATGAGGATAAATGGATCTTGCTTTGGATTACTGTCCTATCTGCCTCAAGTGAACCTTTCCAGGAAGGTGATGTTCTAGTATCTGAAAGACATAGAGATGAGCCTTCCCCAAGCCTAGGGTATGAATGGTTCCATGCTTATGTGTTTATTTAATAAATGTCTTCATATGTGGCAAAATTTTACGTGAGACTTACTTTCACTGTAACGAGGAAGAAAGGTTGTGGGGAAATAGCTCATTCTTATTCATCTCAAGTATTTTGATGGCTATCATTACTTACTGAAAAGAATTTAAGAGTTATGCATGACCAAATTGGCAAAGGTAATGCGCAATGTCAAGTCTGTGCTAAGTGATGAGGATATATGTGACTTAACAGCTGCCTGCAAAGAACAGTTTAGCAATAAAAACAAATATATTAATAAAAACAACAGCTGCTGCTTACTGTGTGTTCACTATGTGCCAGGCACAATCCTGAGAACTCCATGTATATTACTCCTAAACCTTTCAACAACCTCTCTGGGTAATTATTATCTTTGACTGATGAAGGAAACACGGTTCAGAGAAGTTAAACAACTTGTTCAAAATCACACAGCAGTTCCTATATTCAAACCAGGACTAAAACCTCCAAAGCCCAACTATTTCCCAGCATACCACACTGTGCCCATAGACACACACACACACACACACACCCCTATGCTATGTAAGTGGTATACAAATGATTATTGGGTTAATATGAGAAAAATCTATAAACGACCCCTCCCCACCAAGGAGGGTGACTTTCTGAGGATGAAGGGCCCACAGATTCCTTTGCCCTTCTTTTAAACAAATCCACATTTGAACGTTTGAATGACTTTGGCTCAGAAAAGCATTCATGAGTCCTGAACATCACTCCTTACTGTATTGCATCTACATCTCTGTTTCCTGCCTGGCCCTGTAGTCATATGAGTTTGTAATCCCTGCAATAATCACAAACTTTTCAAACATAAAACAACTACAACAGGTATGACAAAGTAGAAATCAGCTGCACCACAAATGAATAAACCTGAATCTGGGCTCTCGTCCTGTCCCACCCCTCACTGTGGTTTGACCCTAAGAGAGGCCCGTAATCTCTTTAAGCTTCAGTTTTCCCCTCTGTGAAAGAGAGGCATTTGCTGTAAAGATCGAATGAGATACAACATAAATGTGTTTGTCACGACACCTAGCACACAGTAAGTACTCAATAGAGCTTAGAAGTATTAATATTATTATTATTCGTTGTTCCCTGGCTAAACATCTGATCAACATATTTTTTATTAAAACAAAACAAAAAAAGGTCCCTCTAAGTCCAACATATTTTTTCTTCCTTCTAAGTAGCTGAAATAGACTATACATGGAAGACAGTATCTGATGAGACAGGTATGGGTTACAAGCTAGTTTTAAAAATAACTCACTTTCTAGTTTACTTAGCTAAACCAAACAGGTGTCAGAGGTTAAATCAGAATCCTCCAATAGAGTCCATTTACCAGAAATCTGAATCCATTTTCAGAGAATAAGAGAAAAAGATTATCATCACACCAGTAACTGATTCACACAGACACTTTTTGTTTAAATTCTTGGAATTAATATCCAAAAATGTGATAACAAGCTGAATTTGGGTAAAATAACAGATATCACACCAAATCATCCAGAGAAGAAACTTTTAATCTGGGGATAGAATGCCATCTTGGCACTTTCGGGGCATGCATGAGTGATGGGAAAGATTACAGTTTGGCTTGGGAACCCTCAGGAAATAGTTCTTTGTTTCAGTTCTCTAGTGTTTTATCCTGCAGCCATCATTTTAAGTCTCCTAAGAACACCTTAGAAAAGTAGAGTTTAGCAATCTTTAAAACTATATGATTTGATGATTAAAAAACAGTTTTACGAAAGATTATACACATTACTGGGGAACTGCTCACCACAAAACTTCCAAGATGTCAGAAATCCATTCTGGCAGGAATCTGAGAATGAGAGGCTGACCAGTCACATCTTAGTTTACCGATATGTAGGATAGTTAGATTGTTTCTCTGGTTTTATAACAACTTTTGCTTGAACAGAGATAGGAGCAATAGAAAGGTTTTGGTTTTTAATACTACTTTGACAAGGTATTAAATATCCAAGTTTTCCTTCCACTTACTGAAGAAAAACTCAGCGGCAACTTTAGCAACAAAGAGTTAGAATCAGATTCATTTTTAAAAAGAGGGGGGTGGGTTAGGACCAAATCTCTAGACCAGTCTTCTACTAGTTGACTCTTCTCCCAATCAAATTTAATCTCTTTCAAGAAGAGAAATCTTTTGGGTTTTTAAAAAACATTTATTTATTTATTTGGCTGCATTGGGTCTTTAGTTGCAGCACATGGGATCTTTGTTGCAGATCTTTTTTTTTTTTTTTTTTTAGTTGTGGCATGTGGGATCTTTGGTTGTGGCATGTGGGATGCAGGATCTAGTTGCCTGACTAGGGATCAAACCTGGGCCCCCTGAATTGGGAGCACAGGGTCTTAACCGCTGGACCACCAGGGAAGTCCCAAGAACAGAAATCTTAACTAGGAATATCCACAAGGTTTTCTGTAATGTTCTAGACCAAAGGTTTTTCATTAGTTTGTCACTATGGGAATTTCAATTGGTTATTTTGATTTAAAGAAGTCTATCCTGAGTGTTATAAGGTATCTCAGATATGCTAACCGCTCACATATATTATCAATTAGTAGTGATGTTCTGCTAAAAACCAAGCAAACTCCATTGCCTAATATGAAACTACTTATCTAGAGGTCTGATAAATTCCTTTCCTCTGACGAGAAATAAACTCTAATATTAATGAGACCAAGAGGAGAAGAATTTAGCAATAACAGAATCAAAATTGGAGGGCTACATCATAAGACACTTACTATATCACCCAACAGTGATTTGTTTACATGTCTCCATTCCCTAGATATGTTCTTCAAGACCAAGGACTACATCCTTATTTAAAGCTCATGACACTGTAAATATTCAATACATTCATCTGAATTCAACTGAATTGAATCTGAAAAAACTTTCAAAATCATCTAGTTTAAGCCCCTTATTTTTTATATATATAAAAAATGCTAAAGCCCAGAGAGGTTCAGTGACTTGCCTAAAATCACATAGAAGGTTAGTACTAGAACCAGGGCACATTCACATCCTGCTTTAAGGATTTTAGTTACACTGTCTCATTAACTATTCACAACAAGCTTTCAAATCAAGTGGAGTAAGCACCTATATCCTCATTTTATTAGGAAAAACTGCAAAATGCCAAGGTCACATGGCAGGTTTAAAAGTGTATTAAACTCAGAACTCCATGCCTTAGCTTTTACTCTTAAGCCACAGAGGATTTAAAACATGCCACTCTTTACCTACAAGGAACAAGCTAGGAAGGGGAAGTGAAATTAGTCCAAGTGCTCCAGAAAATGGGATGGCACAAAAGGGGGAAACATAGATGTTGCATAAAAAGAAATTGATATAAGGGGCACAGGTGCAGTTGGCTGGAGGAAGGAGGAAATCTTGAAGCTGGTCTCTCCATAAAACAGGATCATAGTCTGGCTTTGTTTTGACTTTCTATTTTCCCAGAAATTTAGTAATTTTCTTCACTGTCACAGTTTTATAATTTTTATAGCTGATCTCATGTACAGTTTACAGTCTATCACATCTCTGACATTGATGATTATTTTCCCTGTGATCACTAGGCTGTGATATTGGGACATTAAGTTGAGATGTTTTCTTTATAGGAGAACCTGAGCCTCTACCTTAACCCTTTCTCAGGCTGGGCATAAGGTGTTTCCTAACAGTTGAGAACAACACAATTCATAAAGGGCAGAGACCAAGACATATAACCTGGCCATTCTGGCCAGAGTTACTGGGATGAAGGAGATCAAAATGTGGGCATGGAATAAAAGAGGAAAAGAAATAGCCCAGACCACTTCTTCCAGAAGCAAAAACCTATCTCAAGATTGCTTGATGTGACAGAAAGAACACAGGCCTTCGACTTAACAGTCTGGGTCCCAGTTTTGCTGTTTAGCTCAGGCAAGTCATTCTATTTTTCTCGACAATTCTCATTTTCCTAACGTAAAAAGTAGCAAAGTAATACTAACTTGCCTCACAGAGTTATTATAAGGGCCAATTAAAACAATGTATGTAATAGCTTTTAGTAAACTGTGAGATACAATATAAATGTTAGCTGTCACTACACTAGAAGAATAAGGAACTTAACAGCTCCAAATATTCTTAATTAATATTCTCCAAACTGAGGTCTCTATTCAACTAATTTACAAGAAAAGAATATAAAATCAGTATCTGGAAATATATAGCATCTATAAATAATATCTGGAAATAATAGCATCTGGAACAGATTACTGTTTAAGAAATGGGGATACCAATGAATTACAATGAATCTTTGGCATCTGTCCTTAAACAAAGAATACTATTTAAGAGTAAAGATTTGCCAGATTATACAGGAGTACAGGGGACATTCAATAGCCACAGGTGAGGATCAAAGGATTTTCAATATCAAAAAATTTTATAGAAAGATCTTTTGCTTTCTGTAACACTGGCATTGAATTTCAATATCTAAAATAAAATATAGTCATTGGCTTGGGACATTCACATGATGAAGACATCAGGTAAGAAACAACCCAACAAATCACAAACTCAATCTGTACTCAATAAAACACATTACTAGCTAAGACAATGAATCATGTTTTCTTGGTTGGTGAGTTAGGCAAGGATCCCTGAACATGTAAAAATATGAAATCACACAATATTGGAGGAGTTTATTCACTTTAAAGAAATGATTCTTAACAGAATCCCTTTTATGTTCAGCAACTCTCTAAGTACACCAAAAATAGAATTTGATTTAAACAAATTTCATTTCTTTACAGGTTTTTCTCAGGAGCACACTGTCATGCAGCTGAATAGGAGATTCTCTGACCGTGGCTCCCTCACTCCAGCACTTCCTTTCCCAGGGGCTCTCTCTGGGGCTGCCCCAGCACATACATCCATGAGGAGACCATTTACAGCCCACCTGAATATTATGAATTTGAGGTGCTGTGACAGTACCTTTATTCCAAGGTTGCTCCTGATTTTAAGCTAAAAAATGATTTAGCCTAGATGATTTAGACTGAGAAAAAAAGAAACTCTGCCCCAGACTCAACTTTGGCAGAGAGTCTTGAACAGCAAGGTTAAATTATGTCCCTGAATTTTGGAGAAGACAGAGACTACTTTGGTTGTTCCCCCTCCATACCCCCCCCCCCCCGAAAGAGCATAAAAAAGATTAATTTCTAAAGTTAGGAAATCAGGCTTCAACCCACCATTGTGAGGTCATAAGAATTACACCCAACTATTCATGAATCATCAGGCACTGGATTCAATCAGTGAATGAATTCATCTTTTTTCCAGTGGCTATCTCCACTGCAGCAAAGAACTGGCAAAAACGAACAATTTGGGTAAAGTGAATCAATGGCCTTCTTAAGGTTCACACCTAATCAACTGTTTAATTTTGGATTTGAATGTATTCAACTAATTTGACCATATCTTCCCACTCATGTCAAGGTTGTTATTCTCTATATCACACCATGTCCACCTTATAAAGACTGAGGAGAAAAACTCCTCTTAGACCTTGGTATTCGGAAAGTAAATCTGCTATTGAAAAACCAAACAATAACAAAAATAAACAAGCAGTCAAAAAACTAAAACAAGGAAAAAGTGTTCTGTTTGTTTTAAACATTAAGAATCTTTTAAGTGGTTGTGATCTCAACTTTGTATTGTTTAGAGATAAGTCAAATCTGTGGTCCATGTCTAGCAATGAAGGAATATTTTTTATACATTTCCATGCAGATTGTTTGAGACTTGTTGAGAAATCTACCTTGATTTAACGTACTTTTCTCTAGATTTTCCTGGGTACTACTGGGCTGACTCTACTAATTAACAACAAGTTCTTGCTGAATTTAATTTAAGTGGCTTATACCAGGCTGAGCACAATAAAAATAGTCTCAATAGCTCAATTAACATTAGCAAATATTTAACTCTCAGCCCAATAAGTCTCATTTCAGAATTTTTTCTCTATATCACCTTAATATTAAGGCCAGTAATGTTGATCATTTACTATGTGCCTGACACTTTGCCTCAAAAAGAAGGTTCTTGTCTTTAAGTTTAAAGGTGATACTCAGTAAAAGTTTAAGTTGAGATCAAATTAGCATCTATTAAACCAAAGGAAATATCACAGGGTACTGAATTCAGTGGTAAACTTCAAAGTGTTTCCTAGGAATGATCTTGATGAGCTTAATAAATGAAGCCTGGAGTTCTTAGTAAAGACTCACTGAAGGTTGGAGAACCTAAATTAGTTCTGTCAAAGAAGACTGGAGGTAAGGTAAATATGCCAGTGAAGGCACAGAGGTGACTCTGTTTTCATAGGCCAATGACACCATGTTTTCGTACACTAATGAAGACAGCCATGGGAAAAAAGCAAAAGTTATAAGATAGAAAGTCCTGGAAAATTCAATTATAGAAGGACATAATGAATCAAATCAAATATTTGAGCTTGGTGACTCCAAAGGCCAAGTGCCGAGTTTTTCCATCTTGGGCCAGGTCAATGCAGAGTGTAACTACTTCTCTTCATAGAATGTAAGGATTTTCTGCTCAAGGCCAAGGACCAAATTATTTTAAGACAGGCTATCAAACATTTCAGTCTATGTTTAAGCTATTTCACAGAAGAAAATAAAGGTGTTTATTCTTCATTTAGAATTCATGACTTATTCAAGCTATGAGATTAAAATGTAAAACTGCCCCTTCCCTTGATTTCAATCCAGAATCTGGCTTACTAATCCACCCTTAAATAAGGATAAATAACATACTTTTATCCAAAGGAAATGAATAAATCTCATTTCCATTCCAGAACAGCCCAGACACAAAAATGGTAAAGTGTGTATGGCCCAAACAAGAGGGTCTTAACCTTTGAAAGCCACTGAAGCACTAATGCTTTAAATCCCAACATTTCTGTCAAAGTCTATAGAACCTGGAAAGATACAGGTTTAATACCATGTAATTTCAACCGAACTGGAAATAATGTGGTTTCCAACATAGTTTCAGGAGACAAATTTAAGGCTGACTAACTCTTAAATTGAAAGAAACATTTTCTAAAATTAGTAATTAGAGGAGGGAAAAGACCAGTATAATTAGAAGCTCTAAAACTTACTACTAAACATAATATTATTTCCAGGATATCGCTTTTGTCTCAATTATACAATTGTATTTTCTATTTTGAGCCATTCTTCATGGCATCTCATCTATGTTATTGGTTAAACTTTAAAAATAGGCCACCATGGCTTTTGAAAACAAAGCCCTTTTTTATCAGGATTAAAAAAGAAGAAAGAGTTACAACCAAAGGAGGGCCAATCACAATGGGATACAGGAGCATCAGTGATAGACTTTTTCTCCCATCCAAGGCAACACAGTAGGCAACCAACAGGAAGAACCTCCCGCTGCCATTCAGTAAGCACTGGAACATAACTGGAAGTTTCTCCATTTCCCTAATTCTTAATTCCTCAGTCTCTAAAATGAGGATAAATCATATCTGTCCATTCTATTCAAGAAAATATGAGAATTGAGAAGACATTTGTTTTTTCAAGAATGCTGAATTCTGTGGTAGAAAAATCACAATTTACTACCAGCCTCTGCTTACTCCAGTCTTTTCTTTACCTGATCTAGTTCACTACTAGCTACTACTCCAGCTGCTGCTTCATGTATTTACATAATAGTTCAAGATATTAACATTAATAAGCCAATTTTCCAATGAAAAGTGTCCCAACCTACAGGGTGCACATCCTTCCCAGTTTTGGTATTAACCATGCCAACTGGCTCAAAACCTCAACATCATATTTAACTCACAATTCCTCCTTGATCCGCTTTATTAAGTAAGACCCCCCCAAGTCCTTTCAATTCTGCCTTCAAAACATCTCCCCATATTTATTTCCTCCTCCCCACCCCAACCATCATTATCCTCCTCAAATCACCTCTAAGTTACTGAAAGAGACTTCAGCTAAATTGGAAAAGCGGGAAAAAGTTCACTCAGATTACACTACCTACAGAGAGCCATTATTAATATTTTGGGAAACATCTTTTCAGACAATTCTTTCTAAGACTAGCTACACATGTATAGATATATACACAAGTTCACATGAATGGGATCATATTTTAGATGTTTGCTTGATTAAATCAACATTATACAATAAATATCATACTATATAATTTAATTCTAAAATATCATTTTCTGTATTTGTATTTCCTAACTGATCTGTTCGTATCCTCATTTTATAAAGAAAGAAATACATGTTGAAGTTGGAGATCTTGCCCATGCTATGGAGTAATTTAATAACAATATTTAGTCTTCCCAATCTTGCCAGTGTTTATCTTACCTAATCTCAACTTTGTTACTCTCCTATATCAGCCTCTTCATCACAAGTAATTTGGTCCAGTCATCATCTCCCAGACTCCTCAAGGATTTCCATGACCATACATTAACTTCTACCCTTCTGTCTGACTCTAAGTCCTTCTTATGTCCTCTCAAATGTGTGCCCTTCCCTCAAAATTAAACACAAGTATCACCTTCATTTATACATTCATTCAACATATATTTACTATGCGTCTACTATGCCCCAGTGCTAAAGATACAGAGGTGAACAATGCACCCATCAGCCCTGCCCCTAAGCAATCTACCCACTAATGGCCAAGAAAGACAACTAACAAATTGATAACACAAAATGTGATAAACATTAGGTCAAGATACAATGACAGAGAACTTTTGCGGCACCCATCATAAAAATCTCCTCTGAGAAGCTTTGACAAGACATCCTAGCCCGTAATGTCTCCTCCCAGATCAGAATTCCTCTGCCACTTATTTATTACCCATGCTATTCATTTTGAAACTTAGTCTATGCTCTCTTATACTGTAATTTACCTTTGGGGGTACAAAGGTCTTTCTCCATTTAAACAGTCAATTCCTTACAACTAAAGAACTTGCTTTATCCTTCTTTTGTGTTCCTAGAAATTAGTACAGAGCCCTGTACAAAATTAGTAAGTAATAGTGTATTGTTATTGCTGCTGCTAATGCTGCGAGATAAGAATTTGGCTGTGACTAGTAATTGCATGCTCCTAATAAGAATTTAGAAGAATTTTTTATAATTTACATCTATTCCTCTTATTTCTAAGTTGTTTCTAGAGTTCAGAGTTTAGGTAACTCTCTACTGAGACTTTCCTCTCTGAGCATTACCACAGGAAAACAGTGCTGTGACTCCTCCTGAGCTGAGCCATGCAGGGCTAAAAGTCAACAAGCTTGGGACCCAATGGTCTGAAATCCTTCAAGAAGAACCCAGCCTGATTGCTTTGCTTGATAACGTTGATTTCAGGAATGTCAGTTATTAGTAAATGGACAGTAAAGTACTATTATCAGTCAAGAATAAATTATGTTTGGGAAAACAAGAACACCATATTTAAATAGGTCCAAAAACCACAAATATCAACTTTGCTTCTCTTGCCTATTTGGAAGAACAATCTACTTTCACTGTTTTACAGACTTGTTAAGATTGTCTAAATGAAGGTTTACAAACAGTTATAAAAGCAAAGTATGTGGCTCTAATGAATCATGTTCTGATTTATGTAGAATGAAGAGAAAAGTAAAACAAACAACAAACCTGGAATCATCTCTCAAATTTAAAAAAATTACAAATAAATTGCTAACAAATCTTCCTGATTGTTTTGACTAAAATCAAAGCTTCCCATAAGAACACCTTTTATTCTGAGGCAAAATTACATTTAATGTACTTTTTTGTGTTTCCCTTGATAAACATTTGAAATTCTTACTCTTTTTCAGTTAAATACGTAGTTCTAACTCTATTGCACCTTGCATCAGTTTTTATATTCTATATAATAGAATTCTATAGATATTCTATAAGAAGTGTAAGAATTACCATGACCGTGCCAATCCCACAATCAGAAAACTACAGTGGCTCCCAGCTGCTTCCCAAATGAATAACAAAATTATAAAGACTGACATTTTCCTAAAAATCCTAACTTTTCATTTAGACTAGAGGTTTGTAACTTGGGCCCAAGAATGGGTTTCAGGGGTTGGTAAATATCCTGAAATTGTAAGTAACATTTTAGATGTTTTTATGTATTTTTCTGGAGGAAAGAGCCCAAAGCTTTCAGAGTCCCATTGGAGTCTCTGACCTCAAAAAAGGTTCACAGGTATCGTAATTTTAATATTCTACTTTCATCACCTCCATCATATTTAATGGCCCACATCCATTATTATTTCACAGATCTGGAATTTCTAGCAGAGTCAAGTAAACCTACCTGCTGCTTGAATCAAGGGACATATGATTTCCTTCACTTAAAATGCACTCACACTCACAAAGCTCTCTTTGAGATTCTCTCTTCTACCACTCCCCTACCAGGTCTCACCAACCCAATTCACCCTGATGTATCAGTGTTACCAATCTTCAACTGTTGACAGATGGCACAGCTAACTAACTAGTTATGGACAACTAGCCAGTCTGCTTGAACTAATGTGGGCAAATGTGTTCACAGGGATTTTTCTATGCCACATTCCCTGGGTAAACATGTTATAAGGACTTTCCATACAAGTGCTGAAATAAAACAAATAACTTTAGTGATAAAAACTGTAAGCATCCGAAGCTGGAATAATAGGATATTTTAAGGCAAGTTGAGTCTTACATCACACTTTATGTCACATCACATCAGCATGCAGCTCCAGCTCTTATGGGATGATCTTTACTGACAAAATGAATCCCAATAATAATTTCTTTAAATTTACACAATAGCAATTAATGTTAAAATTAATAAATAATATGTGCAATCTTGAATAAAAGAAGGAAGTGATGCTTTTCTCTCTTTGTTATCACTTCAGTTTTACTTTGGGGTAAGATACTTGACAAATCTAACAAGCAACCCAACTACTTTTAGGAACTTAGCAGAAAATAAGAGACAAATAAAACAAATTTTCACATCTCACACCAAATGTTTCCAACTTCTTGGATCTCTTATGAGAAATTTAGGGCTAATGAATAAATGAATAGTAGTGCAATCCATAGAAAAGTCAAACCATTGAGTTAGAAGAACTTTCTTTTTAAATGAGCATTTTAATAATTAACAAGTCATGATTAATATTTCCTGGCTTTTTTTTCACATCGCTCAGAAGACTTCTCTCTTCTTCCAGAAAACAAACAAATAAAAACAAAACATAACACATTCTGTAAGTTTCAATTGATATTCTTTCTATTCCTGACCTATTAGCTCTTGTGTTTGCACAACTTGTGGTGACCACACAAACTTTAATGAATTAGCTAAGGCTCTTCTAGAAGCCCACTGCTTACATTCAATGATTAAAATGCCCATGGTCAATAATATATCTATGGTGAACAACCTAATGTATACTTGCTTATTCACAGAGCTTTAGGACATTGCGTGAATAACAGAACTGCCATGGGTCAATTAAACCAATGTAATCAGGAGAATCTTATCTTACTCTTCTTAAAATTGAAGTCCTGACATTCACAAAAGCTTTTTTTAAGTAATAATCTCTATTATGAGATATTAAGGTGTGGGTATGTATATTAATTTATACATGCTTTAAAGCAGTCAGACTTACAGTAAGCAAATTAGGAGGAAAAAGGAGGTATTTCAGGGAGCATACTTTCGAATGCACTTTTCTCTCTGATACACACTTTCATCCTTATTCCATGTAGAAACTTATTTTTAGGGCCTAAAATTTTTCTCCATAGGGACAGGGTGACTCAATCAGTTATGGCTCGGGTAAGTTAACAACAATAGTGATGATGATGGCTAATATTTATTGGGTGCTTATTATATGCCAAGCACTTCTCAAAGTGTTTTTGGTGTATTACTCAATCCTCCCAACAATCTCTTTGAGACCTAATATGTACCATTATTATCACCAATTCATGGTCAAGAAAACTGAGGTAGTGAGAAGTTAGATCATTTGCTTAAAGCCACAATGCTAGGAAGGGGTATGGCCCACTTGAACCTGGGCAGTTCAACTTTAGAACTAGTGTTCTTTGTCTCTAGGCTATAAAGGGTCCCCATTATAGTGAACTTGTTAACTTCCTTTTTCTGTTTTTATAAGAATCTGAAACTAACAGCTATCAAGGTTACACATTAGCATATGGGTTATTATTGACAATTCTAATAGATATTTTATTTGTACAAAATCTCATGCAGAGATGTAAATTTTTTAGGTCTGTATGACAAGACAGTTGTGGTTGGGCTTTGCATCAGTATGAGTTTAATCGAGAAAACAGAAACCACTTCCAGTATTTACAGTTCAAGGATTTTGATATAGGGTTTAATAGGTATGGAGGAGCTAGAAGCCAGGCAGGGGTTGGGTGGTGAGGTAACCTGGAGATTAGCAGCAGTAGTAAGCTACTACCATCTACCTCACAGGCTGGAAGGATAATGAAAAGGAACAGAGATATCAGAGACCAGGGATCCAGGATCACCAATGTCAGGTTTGTTCAGAGAGAGCTGGAGCCCTTGAGGAAATGCAGCCACTAATGAGATGCTGCTCAAAGCAAATAAGGAAGGAAACATTGACATCAAAATTCATGCTGCCTTCAGGTCTCCTACCAGTACCTCCCAGCTTACATGGATCCTGAGAGATGTGGCCCACAACCCTCTATGACACAGACCTGAACTGGAAAAGGGTGAGGAATGGCTCAGTAACCACACAGGTTTCCACCATGCTTTATTACCTACATAAATAGTCAAAGTTCTAGCCCAAATACTATCCAAGAATAAATACTTCCTAAGCAAAAGTCCCATAAATTTACCAAAAACAGGTGTTTCACATTTTAACTATAAAAAATAGAAAGTAGGGCTTCCCTGGTGGCGCAGTGGTTGAGAATCTGCCTGTCAATGCAGGGGGACACGGGTTCGAGCCCTGGTCTGGGAAGATCCCACATGCCGCAGAGCAACTGGGCCCGTGAGTCACAACTACTGAGCCTGTGCGTCTGGAGCCTGTTCTCCGCAACAAGAGAGGCCGCGATAGTGAGAGGCCCGCGCACCACGATGAAGAGTGGCCCCCGCTTGCCACAACTAGAGAAAGCCCTCTCACAGAAACGAAGACCCAACACAACCATAAATAAATAATAAAAATAGCTTTACCTTTAAAAAAAAAAAAAAGTCTGTTAATGATCTTTTGAAAAAGCCAACAAAATTTTATAAATATGACATTAACTCTTTTACAGACTTTGCATGAAAAAAATCCTATAAGAACAAAATATAGATGTCACCTTTAACTAAGGCTTTACTTAACAGAATGTTTTACATATTATTTGTCCACCCCTCTGTATTTATTGTCAAACTCTCTGTAAAATTCCTTCAATTTTGCAGTCAATATTATGCTCAAGAAAAATCTTAGAAAATGGGTATTCTTGTTCCATTTTCTGGACTGTTTTGGTCAGTGAGGTCTTTTTTCTCAGGAGCTCTGATGTGATCAGCAGTAGACACTGTTGGTTGCCTATCCAACAGAATCATTCCTCTCCCTTTTTTCCTCGCAGAATAGTGACACTGCTCCCCAAAATGCTACAAGGAAAGATGAACCTATTCCCAGATCCAGGGGGTAGATCTGAATAGTGTAAGTCTAACGGGGAGGGAGAAGCAGAGATTCTGTCCCCTAGGGAACATTTGGCAATGTTTCAAGCACTTCTGGTCATTGTACTAAAGGAGGAGCAAAGAGGCTACTGGCATCTAGTGAATAGAGGCCAGAGATGCTGCTAAACGTCCTACAATGTACAGGACAGTTCCCACACACATGACAAAGAAGTATCTAGAAACCCTGGTCTATTATTGAACCAGCATCAACTCGATCTTGAACACAGTATCAACTGGGAACTTGTTAGAAATGCAAATTCTCTGACTCTAACCCAAATCTGCTAAATCAGAAATTCTGAGTGTGGGACCTTATATTTTAACAAGCTCCCAGTTGATTCTGATACATGCTAATGTTTTGGAGTCACTGGTCTAAGGCTCCAGGAGCTGTCCATCTATGGCCCATAGGCCTGCCACCACCTATTTCTGTAAATTAAGTTTTATTGAAACGCATCCACACCCATTTATTTACTTTTTGTCTATTATTGTTACAATAGCAGAGTAGAATAGTTATGACAGAGACCAGATGAGCGGCAAAGCCCTTTACAAAAAAGTTTGCCAACCCCTGAAAGCCAGTCATGGTAATTTTATTGTTCTTGCCAGTTATTGGTTTAGGAATGGACTGCTCGGGAAGGCATAAGATCATTAGGATGGGAGAAGAATATTGCTAGACATAACGGTGGATCATTAGGGAAAACATTCTTTATTTCTAAGGAGGAGTCAGAAAAGGATGTCCTCTTTTTTCCTCTGGATATTATATTGTCTGGATGTGACAGCTAGAACTACAGTAGCAACCTTGCAACCAAGGCTAGGGAAAGAATAATACTCCAAAGATAGGGGAAGTAAGAGAGGGAAAACAACCTGATTTCTGTATGTTAAAATTTTTTTCCACAGTGAGGATGTATTACATGAGTAATAAGAAAAAAATTAAAATTGAGAAGCAAGAAGACTTGATAAGAAGCGAAAAAAAAAGGCTGAACCCAAATAACCACAGGAGTTTTTAATTACCTTAAGTCTATATTTTAGTGTACGTATGTTTGGGTCCCTAATGCATATAAATTCTAAAGTAGAACAATTCTGGTTTGAAGCAAATTAAATTTCCCCCAACAACGACAGTGAAGAGTAACTATTTCCTTTTTCCATCGCAACTGGAGCAATTTAAACCAGCAGAGGCCACGTTTGCAGAGATATAATCAAAGGCTTACCACAGGCAGCACACGGCACCAGCTCCTGCTGCTTGCAATCTTTTCTCCAAAAATCAGCAGCAACTAAAGAGACCACAACTTGGATTTTAATCAGTTCGAATTTGTGATGCACCAAACCCAAATGGATATTTAAAATCTTCAAAGTGTAAGGAACCTCATTTTCCAGAGTATGTATTGTAGCCCAGCACATATTTACATAATATATAATGCACCTGGCATTGTGTTAGGTTCTAGAGACACAAAAGCAAATAAGACATGATCCCCTGCCTTCGAGGAGCTTTCCATCTGGTGGGGAAAATGATAAATATACATAGAGAATTATAAGACAAGGAATCACAGAACAGGAGTTTACAGTGTCATGGAAACACATAGGAGGAGCAGATACTCTAGTCAGAATCAAAGTCATGAGTGAGAAAACATTATGGAAAGTGCAATTTACCACACAAACACAAAAATTTTAGAAGCTATTTGGAAAACTATTATTTTTAAATGTTGCATACAGAAGACTGTGAAGCTTGTATCATATATTAATTTGAATGTAGTTACTTAAAACACATTAGCGTGTAGGCAGTATTTTTTTATTTCAAAGCACTGTTCTTCCTAAAAGGTCACTATACTTGGTGATTTGTCTTCATTAATTCCTCAATATAAACCTGGTAGGGGAAGACATCCTCTTTCAAGACTGACAAGATGGTCTCAATTTCATGAAGGAGAAAGTCTTCCCAAGTACAAAAAAGGGTCCATCCCAGAGCTGGAGCTCAGCAGGACCATCCAGGTCCACACGGCCAAACTAGAGCCTGGGGTTAGATAGAGTCCAAAACCCTGTGGAACCGGGAATTAGATCAATACCCAATCAAGTCACCATGAAGAAGAGGTCTGGAATGAATCATTTCATTACAAGTTGGCCCAAGTGGAAAGGCAATTTGTTATGTGGTTATGATCACTGACGCTGTTGACAATGTTTATCATGTGGTGAGTTCCACAAAAAATAAAGTTTATACGTTCACCAGAAGAGAAAAACAAGGGTGATTAAAAGGATGGAGCTAATGCTACTGTATGTTAGGACGCAAAGAGCCACAGGATAAAAAGAGGCCATTTGGCCCAAATAGCTCACACAACTAACTATGCCCTTAACTTCAACTATAAACTCTGATGGTCAGTGTATCCTGCAATTATCTCTTTGCTAAAGAACTTCTGAAGCAGCTAACTAATGCCACACCTGCTAGGGATAGTCTGTTCATAAGTACTAGCCAGCCCGCATGTTGTTTAACATCATGCCCTCATCTTATTAGATCTGAGAGGTCACCTAGCTTCAAGCTTACTTATTACATTTGGCCCACTTGCTAGAATTAGATCCAGAATCTTCTCTGAGAGATATTTTCTCAAGTATTACATAAGAAATCAGTGCTACATTTTTCCTGGAAAATGATCCTCTTTATGAATTTTGCTTTGCTATTATCCACTCTAAATATCAAAAAATAAATAAAATCCTCCATGATCGAGGTCTAGGCCTTCATCCAAGATTCTCATCTACTCCTCATCTATTTCTTTTCTTTCAAAATTTAATAAACTCACCTGAACATCTTCACAGTGCTTGAGATATGCCTATTGCCTCTGAAGGAATAAAAATACCATTTCTCTGCACAAGTCATTACTTATCATTGAGCAATCACTCCTACACCCTCTTGCTTACTTCACTAATTCTCAGTCGGTGCCTACAGAAAGATGAGATGAATAAATGTCTCTCTGGAAGTTACTCTGTGAGCCAAAAGGCATTAGAGAGAAAATGGGTTTTTGTCCTAAGAAATGACGAGGAGAACATCTCTGGGAGTAGATGATTTTAGGCACTTGTGGTCAGAGGCAATTCAGTCAGACGGAAGTCCTCAACCTGAGCCACCATTACCAGCCTGCTCTACCAGCTGTGCAGAACCCTGGGTTCCCAGAAAACCAACTTTGCTGACCTAGTAGCAGCTCCTGGTTTTGAAAATTCCACTTTAACTGGAAATTTTCTAAAACAGTTCTGTAATTCTGGTTTGCTGACAACCAACATTTGCAAATTTGGCAAGAAATCCCTCTCGCCCCAGCTGCCTCTGATTTCCTGTCCCTGGGCACAGCCTCCAGCTTGGCTGTTGGGCTCTACGTGGCTAGCACTGCCATGGCCTCTGGCAATGAGGTGTAGTAGAAAGCACAGTGGATGGAAGGTAAGGAGACCTGGGACCAGTCCTGATTCTGTTACTAATGAGAATGCCCTTAAATTTCCTGGACATTGATTTCTGCACCCCTAAGCTCCCTTCCAGCTCCAGTCAGACAGTTATTCCACAGCAGTTAATAGGCACCTATTATGGGCTAGATGTGTAACAAGGGGTATAAGTCACAACCCCCACCCTCCAGGAGTTCATAGTGGAACAATTCTTTAATTCTATACACAGCCAACTTGTCATCTTTTATGCTAAAAAAGAAATACTGCTGATAAATCCAAAATCAATTCCAACATCTCACTTTAGCCAACTCTTTTAAACCTTCTCCATCAACTTCTGTACAAGCAAATAGGTGACGATTTTAGAATAAATGAAAGATCATCACTTCATCGTTCTTCCTTTGTCCCACTAGGATTGTCCACTTAAAAGTCAAGTGAAAGAATGAAACAGGAGAAACAAGAAGCTTGGATAAGTCAGCAATTAGATAATAAGCCACTGCAACAACAAAAAGTCACCTGAATTGATGCTAAAGAAAAACATACTTCTTTACTGATATCAGCTAAAAATCTCACATTATTCCACATGTGAAGATGTCAAATTGAAAACTGGTTAATAAATAATGCTCAGGATGACAGCCTATACCAGTATGTGGCATGATGACATTATAGAATCTTCTAAGACTCATCACCATCTATTTCTCAGCTGATTCCTATTTGTCCCCTCTTTTGAAAAGCGTACTCAAAATTCAATATCTCCTGACCCCAGGGTATCCTCCCCCTTCAATTTCATTCTGTATGTCCATTTAGCTGCTCAGATCTTCAGAGCAACAGAGTTGGTCCAAGGATTTTCTTGCATCCTTCATATGTTGCTTGTTGGAACAGCCTTCCACAACTGTTAATTTGAACGTGATTTCTCTTCTACAATAGAATTTTTAATTCTTCAGCGGTAGTATCTTATCATAGCTCAGGGTGAGTAGGCACTCACTGCTATTTTCTGCCTCCCTTGGCTTTCCATCTTCCAAGGCCTGTTATGCTGAGATAGAAGTCCAGTACCACTCTGAAAAGAGGGAATTCATCACCGAGCTTTGGCATCATACATCTCCATAGAGGGAAAAAGCTTGCTATTTCCGTGGAAAACTAGAAATGATCTACAGGAGAATAATAAATAAATTAATAACAAAGGGGAAGAAATGGAATTTACATTAGGAGGTCAGGGAGAGAGCCTGAATATCACTAGAAAAGGAATATTTTTTAGAAGGTTTGGCCATTATAAAAAACCTAGGTTCTAATTTTCTACTATAGAAATAATTAGTTGTTTGACCTGTAGCAAATCATTTATCTGAGAAAAAGTATGCTGGTATTCACTGTTTACAGACATTTAGGAAGCTAATACTAAAATAAATGTGAAATTCTGGGGGGAAAATCATGTAATTCTATACTGTTATGAAAAAGCAAAGTAACACCACAGTTTGGTTTAGCAAAATAAGCATTTCTTGAGGGTGCCATGGCCCCTGGCATTGTGCTAGGTAGGCCCTCAGTTCCAAGGATGAATAAGATGTAGCCTCTGAACCTCAAGGAGCTTACGTTCTTTTTTCTTTTTCTTTTCTTTTTTTTTTTTTTTTTTTTGCTGCATTGGGTCTTCGTTGCTGCGCACGGGCTTTTCTCTAGTTGTGGTGAGCGGCGGCTACCCTGCCTTGCGGTGTGCAGGCTTCTCATTGCGGTGGCTTCCCTTGTTGCGAAGCACAGGCTCTAGGCGCACAGGCTCAGTAGTTGTGGCTCGAGGGCTCTAGAACGCAGGCTCAGTAGTTGTGGCTCACGGGCTTAGTTGCTCCACAGCATGCGGGATCTTCCCGGACCAGGAATCAAACCCGTGTTCCCTGCATTGGCAGGCAGATTCTTAACCACTGTGCCACCAGGGAAGCCCCAAGGAGTTTACATTCTAATTCCAAGCTCACAAAGGCTCTCTCAGAACTAATCCAATCTAACACACGGACATCTGCTAGTTATAGTAATTAAAACAAAGGTTCCTTAAATGTGCTCACAAGTATATACTCTTGAGAAAAAGAAGATATTATTGTAAGAAAATCAAGACAACATAGCCAGCTGGTTTGTTCAAGGGCACACAATGAGGAAAAATGGAAGCAAAGTCAAACCTTAAGGCACTTTGTGTTACAAACCAGGGTTACGTGCTTTCTGGGACCACTGAGGTCTAAGCAGCTTTTCTTTTCTTTATTCTTTTTTAACAGCTGGGAAAGTTGTGGGGTAAGGTGCTTGGTCCAAAGAAGTTATTCTTTTGGCTTTGCTTAGTTTTGCAAAAATAAAAAGGGTTTCAAATAGACTTCACATTTTTCGTAGTTCATTTAACCCTCCAGATATTTTCCCATTTTGTCAACTGTTTCATTTTGCATCTTAGCTGAGAAAACATCTTCCCCCTCTTAGTAATTTCTCTATTATTCCCCATCTAATTTAGTAATGATATTCCTCCTGTCTGTAAAGAGATAGGAGCTTTGTGATATGTGATACACTACATATCAAAGTTATTTAGCCAAATAAAATTGATGTTGATTGGAAAGCAGGCTTTAAAATATAGTCCAAGATCTTGTTATACAAAAATGTGCAGGGATGTCTGCACACACTGACTCCACTGACCACTCCACAGGTCTGTACCAAATGGAATGCAACATAAGATAGACTGCCCTTGTCTGAGATTCTGTAAACTGTAACTCATATTGTTTTTCTTCTGTAGCTAAGAAGAGAAACGTGTACTAAGATAGTTTTGAAAAGAATGCATTCACCAGTCCCTCTATTTTGACTCAGATTCCACCAGTTAATCACTAGAAGGGGTGTTGAACAATCTGACACTACTTACCAATGCACAGTTAATCTACTCCTCTGTGATAAGTGGTTATTAGTACAACCTCCAAAAGAGTGGTTTCTAAATTTAGATCAGAAATGAAGAATTTATCACTGTTTGATGGGGTCTGCCTTCACAGTGAAATGAATCTATTAGAACAGTTTTCAAAAAGTACTGAAAGATATCTGGGCTTGAAACAACTTGAGTCAACTCACTATGTCTGCACTGCCCCCGTTAATGCTAAGAGTCTTTTTTTTTTCTTTCCTGCAACACCTAGCTATTTTATCCACTCCCTGACCGCCCTCTTTTCAACTTCCTCTTCCCACTATTTTCTATAACATCAGAGTGAAAAAACACATGCATCTTCCTGTAGCTACATTTTTCCCTAAAAATGAATAATCACTTGAACACTTAGATCACAGACTATTATGTCTTAAGGTTTGATCAATTATCAGCAAAGTAATGGACGAAATCTTTTTCAAGGTGACCGTGTATTCTTTAGCCAGGGATTTGGACAACTCAGTGAGGTAATTACATATTTAGATTTCAGCCTCAGGACTGGTTTGCTTCCTCCCTCCCATTAACAGAAGCTGTCATATTTTCTCTTTTCAACCACTGTTTCACCTAGGTACACTGACTACTCAGAATCTATTAGAGTTTCTGCACATTAAAAGATCCACATCATTTATTATCTTTCAGCACAAGAAATATCTATTTATTCATTGCTGATTCTGGTTTTTCAATGTAATTTCTATCACCTAAGGATGATACAATGTTATGTGCAATGTGTTTTCTGTTGTTTGTTTGTATGTATGCAAAAGAACCCCCAAAATCGAAGTCCAGCTTAATATCTTGAACAGATTAAATTCATTCTGTTGACTGAACTACCTTTCATTGCTAAAATAATGGAGAATAGAGCAGATTTCCTGGCAGCTGGGCCTAAATTTAGGATCTACAGGAGATGAATAGATTTGGGAAGAGGATAGCTTTGGGGATTAAACATGGTGAGTCTAGTCTAGGACAGAATTTTCAATGTGATCCAAAAATTTAAAGAGTCATAATAGTGGTTCAGGATGGGAGAAAGAGCTGTAGTATCATAAAGTCCACAGCTATTGTTCTGTGTCAATAGAAGTCAGATATCTCAAAATGGCTAAAGGTTATATTAAATTCCTACAGACTTAACACTTGTATAATTTGATGCAACTTAGATGGCAAAAGGCTGCTAATGGATTCTGTTACCCATGTGGCCTGTAATAAGTTCAAAGAAACCAGTAAAATGTCTTCAGCCAGTATAATAAATGATCAATATTTTAGCAAAAATGAAGACAGACAAGAGTCATGATTAAAAGTGAAAGAAACAAAAAAGGAGAGAAGATAAATTCTGAGTGAAGAATTTGGCTTTTAAACCACTACTCCAGCAAGATCCTTTCATTTATGTAGGAAAATTCCATTATAAACTCTAAGACAGAAGATTAACACATTATATCAAGAGTACTAATAGTTATAAGACAATTACAAAAGTGGGGTTGGGCTAGGGGTTTGTTCCACAGCACAACTGGATCAGTGATAAAGAAGGACATTTGAAAAAGAAAGGGTCACACAAAGGGGCCAAAATGCAAAAAATATACAGATGAATGGGTAGACTTACTCGTGTAAACTAGGAATAGGAAAACAAGAATGAATTAAAGTTAATGATCTTGTCCAGCCCCAAAGAAGATACAAGGGAAATTTAACACAGAATCTGGGCTCTCTAATGATTTTTAAATAGAGCTGGAAGGTGATAAAAACACAGAAGATGGTATATCATTCTGGATCTAGTAAACAAACTGGAATGTAAGGCAGTGTTTTGCTGTTCAAGTCACTAAGCCAGCAGACAACCTAGAGATATGCATAGAATGCTCCCTGGAAAACCATCTTCTCAGAATCAAGCCCCTCGCATCCCTCCACCCCCATCTCTAAGGATGCATGTAGCAAATGTCTTTAGGCCATCTTCAATCACAGCTTCCACCTCTACTAAAAAGGTAACCATATTCTCTTAATTGAATAGTTGTTATTCATTAGTTTCATAATGAGGAGTTCAGTTGTCATAATAAGGGAGAGAGAGTAAGGGGCTGGGTGGAGGTGTCCTGATATCTGGGAAGCTGTACCAGAGGAGCTCAGCTGAAACCCTCCACCCCAAGCTTTCCACACTAAAGCAGAGAATCTGATAGGCCCATGTCCAAGACATATCCCCTGGGCCAAGTTTGTGCCCACTGGGCTTGGATGCCTGCTTGTATGTCTTTTCCGACTTATATTTGATCAACACGTGACATTGTCCCGTTTCTTCCTGGTTATAAAATTACTCTTTCTCTTCTTTAACTGCTATTTATCCTTCTTTTTTAGTCTTTTTTTTTTTTTTAATTTTTAAGGATGTCAAATGTGATGTCATGATTCTTATTCTTCTACCTAGTAATCAATTAGTGTCTTTCATGACAATGATTATTCCTAATAAAACAATCTTTCTTGATTTATTTTTGTAGTTCATCAAATATAGTAAGAAATGAAATTGTTATTCTCATTGCTAGAAGGGGTATTTAGTGAAAGCATTATTTTCACTGCTAGAAAGGGTATTCTTTAAAGTTACTACTCCAGTTAACAGTAAGCAACAAAGCAGGGAAATGTAATAATAATAATATTGATAGCAGCTAACGTTTATTGAGCATTTAGTATGTACCATGTACTAAATGTGAGGTTCTTTTTTTTAAAGGAAGGACTTTTAAAATATATATATATATTTATTTATTTGACTGCATCAGGTCTTAGTCGCAGCATGCGGGACCTTCGTTGTGGTGCGCGGGCCTCTCTACAGTTGTAGTGTGCGGGCTCTAGAGCACACAGGCTTAGTTGCCCCACAGCATGTGGGATCTTAGTTCCCCGACCAGGGATGGAACCTGCGTCCCCTGCATTGGAAGGCGGATTCTTAACCACTGGACCACCAGGGAAGTCCCGAGGTGAGGTTCTTATTACCCCATTTTACATATGAGGAAACTGAGATACAGCAGTAACGAGCTCAGGAATACAAAGCTAATGAGGGCCAGAATTCAAATCCAGATAGGTCCCAGAAAGAGATTTATAATTCAAAACGTCATTTTGGATGGAGTAAGAGTATCCTGAAATTAACTAATGTTTATAGAGTGTTCATTTTATCTTTTCAAAATGAGACAGCCAAAAAAGGAATTATCCTTCACTTTGTTAACGTAAGTACTTTTAGGACAATAGCATTCATGTTTCCCCCTGCTGACCTTCCTCTGCAAGTGCACTGTTCACATGTTCAGGGTCTATTCCACCTCACCCACACCCCACCGTGAGAACTGCACTGGGAACGGTTTTCATAAGGATCATAAAATGAATATGCTTCATGGAAGCATTAATGGTAAAAAGTTGAAGAAACCAGAACCATTCATACTTTTTTTTTTTTTATGTATGAATACAGAGTTAGCCTTTCTGGTACCAAAAGTATTACCTCTGAAGCAAAATTACAGGCAATAACCACAGATCTCCATCTCTACATGGAGCTGCCACCAAGTAACGAAGAAACAAAAGCTCTGGCTTTTATGGAAGAACTGGCTTTTGCCAGCTCTAAAAGAACAACATAATTAAAAATTATGAAGTCTGACCAACTGACACATACCATCCGTCTCAGTGACAGCTGGGATTGGCAGAGATAAGCGATAGTCAGAATAAGTTTCTAAGCCTCAGGTTCCTCACCTGTAAAATACGTTCATAACAGCTATGTAATGGGCTCATTATGAGAATTAAATAAAATTAAACAAGAACTGGTGAATATGCTTTATAATATTAAATATTATCAAATATATAATATAAAAACTGAGAATGAAAACACTAGCACTCCACATTCATGATCTATCAGAACAATCTGAAAGATATTAATATACCTCCTGTATTCCAATGTGGAAAAAAATTATCAAACAGATGTTATTATATTTTCAATCAGATCGTCTAAATGGAGACCTTTAAAAAGTTCTGGGGAAAAAATGAAGTTCCAGAAAAATATTCCTCACTCCCCCCACAAAAACTCTACAGAATTATAAAGAAATTTTTTCGTTTTATATCTATTACATTTTATTATTCCCATTCTATCTACTATGAAAGAAACATATTCCTATTTTACAGAAGAGGAAACTGAGTCAGGGAGTAAGTGGAAAAGCAGGAAATAATTCTCAATCCAATCTACACCTCTTATCTTTTTACATAATCCCAGGCTGTCTAAAGAATAGTCCCCTCATTGTCATGAGGTTCATTTTTGTTTTATCTTGACCTAGTTTTTCTGATAATGATGTCTGTGTCTAGGTAAACAAAGCTAAAGTCATGTTTTCAATTATTTTAGGTTTATACGCAATTCTATTAGCCAAAGCAGATAGCCACATTTATAGACTGAGTCCCATGAGACATTATACAAATTTGGATATATTATACATGGAATATAATTTTAATTTAACAAAACAACAAGAATTGTCATTTAAAAACATGAAACATATTTAAACATCACCACATCTAAAAATACTTGAGAATATTATGCCATAAGATTTGTCAACTTATTGAACAACAAACAATTTAAAAGTTTTCACATACCCATATAAAATATAAATGTCAACTCTGGGTTTATAGGGAGATGAAATTTTTAATTTTAAGTTTAATCTCTACAAAAGTGAATCGAGCACCTTTATATTTGTATAATATTTGATGGGTCTCATTCTATATAAATTAGGCTCTTCTGCTTTGGCTAACAGAATAGCTTAAAAGCCTAAAATACTTGAAAACCATTATTTTAACTTTGTTTATATCTGGCTGCAGTAGCCCCATTTTACTAGCTGAAGCTTGTTCCAGTGTAGAGGAATTTGATTAACTTTACTTCAAATAAAAATAAAAGATTAAGAGCAATGGTAAGAGCACATCACAGCTCCCAGAAATACTATGTAAACTCACAGTCTAGAGTCTCAGAATTTTTAGAACTGGAAGGGATCATTATAACAAGGAAAACTTTGGAACCCATTTCACCCACTGCTCCAAACAACACTATTTTTTTCTCTCACAAGTTCCCTAACTGAAACTAGATCTACAGAGGAAGATAGAGGCAGCTCCATGTCAGAAAGTTAATCTAAAAACTCCCTTTGCTATTTCACTTCTGAATATACAATGCCAGCACAATTGGTTGAAAAGGGAAAATCTAAGCCTTTGCACATCTGTGTTTTGGTCTATATGACTCCAAGCAACCAGTTTGGTTTGGTTTTGTTGATTAATTGATTGACTGTTCAGCTGAACAACATAGCCTCTGGCCAGCGACAACTAAACACAAAGGAAGCCTGGGCACACTACTCCCTTTAAGAAATATTGACAAATCCAGACAAACTACAGATCCATTATTCCTTATGCAGACCCTCAAGCTCCCCAGGCCTGGGGATGGCCCAGGCCTCCTATTTTGCACATCACACATAAGCATACCCCCTTCTATCTCCCATTTTCTCCTGGCTTGCCCTTACATTTCTAAATCCCAAGAAGGTTTAAATGCAAAATGACTTTGTAGTTGATCTACTCACTCAGACTTTCTTTAAATGTTTCCTAATTAAAAAAACATTTTTTAGAAAGTGGACAGAGCATGGGCTTCGTGGGTGTTTGTTGAATCAAATCCACAGAGCAATTCCACTGTGCAAGAAGAGCTGCCATTCCAGACATGTCCTTTCACTTTTCCTGGGTAACTTCATTCTGACTTGTTCCAGGTAATATCTTCATTTGTGTGGAATAGGTTTTAAAGAACTCACTTGGAATCCTTAAATGTTTTTCCATAGGTATGTGCCTAAGCACAGATTTTTTTCTAAAGTTTAGTTAAAGACAAAAGAACTCACCATCACTTTTCTGTCACTGCCAGAAATAATGTGAACAGTACTTTAAGCTTTCATAGTTTCAAATTGAACTACTCCAATTTTCCCAGTCAATATACGGTAATAATTTGTACTGTCAGCCCACAGTGTTTTCAGATAAGTGTAGCCATCCATAGGAGATATTTTTGTTACCTAATAATTGTGGCAACTTGGAGTTGAATTTACTATGTGCCATCTTCCAGTGCCCTGAGGGAAACTACATATATTACTTCATTTCCTACAATGACATTCTATTTCTTGTCAAAAAATTTTACATATTTCCTTAATTAAGGAAATGATTGCAAGAAAATATTTGATTGACTTCAAATGTAAATGCAAAACACATCTGGGATATAAAAGCCAGTTATGGATATAAATTTGGAATATTTTATTTATTTAATAGAATAAAAGTATTTCTCAATAAGAGAAGCAAACAACTAAAACCAAGTATTAATCTCAATAAAATGTTCTTGTGTAATCAAACTAGTTAACATTTTAAATTTAGATTGACTTCTATTACTTAACAATTAACCTAGTGTATGTATCTCAAGGAAAAACTACATATCTTCATGTTTGAATATCATAAAAATACCAAATAGAGAAATAAAATTAAAATGACCTTTGATATAGGAAGAATTAGCTTCAGAAAACTGCCGTTCATCACCATGTAGAAAATATTTATGTTATACATTAGAGTTGGTGTGCTCATTCATTCAATAAATATTTATTATGTGGAAGAGACAGTGTTGGGTGCTGGCAGTATTCCCATGAACCAGACAGACATGCTTCCTGCATTCATGGAGTCTCCTGTCTGGAGAATTTACCATCAATTCAGTTCAGCAAGTATTTATCAAGCATCTGTAATAAACCAGTACTGTTCTGACTCATTTAAGGGTATGAGAGAGCTAACATAGGATCCCTGGCTCCCTTTCTGTGTCTTTGGAAATAAAAAGCTCATATAAATGAAGTGCTTAGAAAACAATATAAACTATTAGTTGCCAGTAATAAAGACCATGGAATGTACACACTATTTCTGAATCCACTTGGTAAAAAACATATGCTGTATGAAGCTACAAGAGTCCAATGCAAAATAATATCTTTTCAGGCAAATCTTTAAAATTCTAGCCACTATGGCAAAGAAGAAAAAATTAGCATTCTATTTCATGGATACATCTTAAAATGCAGATCTCTTTTTATCCTATTCAAAGTAAACAAAATATTTATTGTCTCCTTAAATATATAAAAGGTCATTGAACACCCAGTATAATTCTTGTTTGTTTTTGTTTTGCTTTTTATCAAGTCACATGGAAAGCAGATTCTGTGTTTGGACATTTAAATTGGCTTACCCTAAGCTCAGGGGAGAGCTAGCTAATTGTCTTAGAGCAGAAGACTAGAAATTAAAAGCCTTGAATCTTTTTCTGAGAGTCTTACAAACTCTCCTGAGAGGAACATGGGAATTATCCAAAGATTTTTTTAAGTAGCTTTGGAAAAAGCAGTGGATATGTTAATTTACTTTTTAATAACAAAATCAAAGCACTGAAGAGAGTATACTTCCAAATAGAGTATTTTGATTTAGATAACAGACATAAAGAATATTTTTAAAAATCATTCCACTACTGTGGAAAACAGTCTGATGGTTCCTCAAAAGTTAAACACAGAATTACTATATGATCCCATAATCCCACTCCTAGATATATGCCCCAAAGAACTGAAAACAGGTACTGAAACAAGTACATATACATACATGTTCACAGCAGCACTCTTCAGAATAGCCAAAAGGTTAAAAACAACCCGTGTCCATTAACAAATGAATGGATAAACAAATTGATACACCCACACAATGGAATATTACTCATAAAAAGGAACAAAGTACTAATACATGCTACAATGTGAATGAACCTCCAAAATATTATGCTAAGTGAAAGAAGCCAGACACAAAATGTCACATATTGTATGATCACATTTATATGAGATATCCAGAATAGATAAATCCACAGAGACTGAACTCAGATTAGTGGGTACCAGGAGCTAGGGGGAAGGTAAAATGAAAGAAATGCCTTAATGGGTAAAGGGTTTTACTTTGGAGTGATAGAAATTTGGGGGCATTAGATAGCAATGACAGTTAAACAACATTCTGAATGTACTAAATCCCAATGAATTGTTCACTTTAAAATGGTTAATTTTATAGTATGTGAATTTCATCTCAAATCATTCTTTAACAATGCTATATCACCAAAATTTCTGATAACACTGAGGACAATATTGTTTGGAAAAATACAGATATTGACAACTCTAAGTTTAAAAGTGATCCCAAACAGACCCTGAATGTGAAAAAGTTTTAAAAATATCTTAAACAATTTATTTTGTTTACATTTTTCTTTATATGTACACTGAAGTGTGAAAAAAATCATTGCATTGTTTTGTTTTACTTGTATGTGGAATGTTTTAAAAGTCAGTGATGACACTTAAAGAGAAAACCCTGACAAGTTATGTAGATCAATCATGCGTATAGAAGACAGTTTTTTAAAATAAGCAAAGCAGTTAAAGGTAAAGCCAGGAAATTTTGGAAATCATCTTAGGAGAATTTAAACCTTAAATTTCCACAGAGATATGAACACTGACTAACGAAAGACTAAAGACTATCAAATAAATTTAACTTAATCATAACAGAACTCTTATAGCAAGGTTCACCATTATGCAGATTCTTACACACTTCAGAACAAATTATCCGTATGTAGACAGGGCAGGACTAAGCACCTTCCAACCTCCTATTTCATAGGAGGCTATGAAATAAAACTAAATAAAACTATATGTGGTAAGTGTTCAATAACAAAAGTTGACTTAAAGCAACAGATGCCATCATTATGTTATAAAAGAAGAAATATACTTTATAAATCACATTATTAGAGCTTTTATTTTTTATAAAACTGTCATTTCAAATTTCAGTATTACCTGGGTAATTTGAATGTTCTACATAAGCTCAAACATTGGAAAAAAAAATTTTTAAGAAAAGTATTTTTAAAGTACACTCATGCATATGGTAAAGAACAAGGTTTAAAAAATGAATGAATGAACCAATGAATAAACCAAGTTTAGATTATGGAGTTTAAAACCCCGCTGCCAACGAGCACACTCAGCACCCAGGCTGTGGTTTCTCATACTACTACTGTCCAATAAAAGAACACGGCCTCCTTGGAGAAACAACTGATTCTAGGGCTAGGGTAGGAAATACACAAGATGAGCCTGGAACATCTTCCAGTGTCGGGAAGTAAGGCAGTGCTGAAAACAAAAACAAAAACAGCTCAATGCCTTTATTATCTGGACTGGGATATTTTGAATATTTGCTTGCACAAACTGGCTATGAATTTGCAGAGACAGGCCAGTTCTTTCAAAAGCCCTTTAATTTCTTCATCTAGAGCAGAGTTTCTCATTGTCAGCACTATTGACATCTTGGGCCCGTGCTTCTCTGGGGGACTGCCCTGCACACTGAAGGAAGTTTAGCAGCATCCTTGGCCTCTACTCACTAGATGACAATAGCATTATCCCCTCCTCCCCAACTGTGACAATCAAAAATGTGCCACCAGTCAGAATGGCCATCATCAAAAAATCTACAAAGAATAAATCTGGAGAGGGTGTGGAGAAAAGAGACCCCTCTTGCACTGTTGGTGGGAATGTAAATTGATACAGCCACTATGGAGAACAGTATGGAGTTTCCTTAAAAAACTAAAAATTGAACTACCATACAACACAGCAATCCCACTACTGGGCATATACCCTGAGAAAACCATAATTCAAAAAGAGTCATGTACCACAATGTTCATTGCAGCACTATTTACAATAGCCAGGGCATGGAAGCAACCTAAGTGTCTATCAACAGATGAATGGATAAAGAAGATGTGGCACATATATACCATGGAATATTACTCAGCCACAAAAAGAAACGAAATTGAGTTATTTGTAGTGAGGTGGATGGACCTAGAGTCTGTCATACAGAGTGAAGTTAAGTCAGAAAGAGTAAAACACATACTGTATGCTAACACATATATACAGAATCTGAAAAAAAAAATGATTCTGAAGAACCTAGGGGCAGGACAGGAATAAAGACACAGACCTACTAGAGAATGGACTTGAGGACACGGGGAGGAGGAAGGGTAAGCTGGGACAAAGTGAGAGAGTGCCTTGGACATATATACACTACCAAACGTAAAATAGATAGCTAGTGGGAAGCAGCCGCATAGCACAGGGAGATCAGCTCGGTGGTTTGTGACCACCTAGAGGGGTGGGATAGGGAGGGTGGGAGGGAGACGCAAGAGGGAAGAGATATGGGGATATATGTATATGTATAGCTGATTCACTCTGTTATACAGCAGAAACTAACACACCATTGTAAAGCAATTATATTCCAATATAGATGTTAAAAAAAAAATGTGCCAAATGTCTTGGGGGTGGGAAGGGAGCAAAATCTCCTCCCCACATTGAGAACCATGCTCTAGAGAAACTCTCAAAATGATGAACTAAATAAAACTTGATAGTTAAAGACACTGATCAAATAATGCTGTGAAATTCTGGCTGGTGTAAAGAGCCAATATAGCAACAAGAAGAGGGATCTTGGGGGAAAGGAGTTTGTTTTTTCTTCTTTAACATTTCTCCTCTTCTTTCCCCCTCAGCAGTCAGCAGCAAGGCCTTTTTAATGACTATTTTAGTGCTATACTCCTGATCCCCTAACTTCATTCCCTCTGCTGCTAAAAACTTCATGGCAGAAAAGAGAAAAGCCCTAGTGCTTGACACACTTCACGAAAGCTGTCTTTCAAAGACACTGGGTTGAAGAGCAATTTAATTAAGAACAGGGACGACAGCCTTTCGGTTAAACTCAGAAACACCAAATAAGGAGGGTGTTACAGTTAGTGGAATCCCATCTCTTCCGCTGCTAGCGAAAGCTCACTGAACTCAGAGCACTAAAATTGCCATAACATATTCAGGGTGTGAAATTGAGAAATGTTCAACTATTCCAGTGAATCACTCTTCCATAACATTTGCAAAGAAGTGCAAGTATACTCCCCTTGGGCAAACACCTGTTTATGAACAAGAACATGTCATTAACAGAGACCAGTTTCTTTTACACCCTGTGCCAAATTCAGTGTAACTCATTTGGCTTCTGTCAGAATTGGATTTTTAATCCTGTATTCTAGACAATTAGCTACAAGCCTTAGCTTCTTGTTACTTATTCTAGCCTAAAAGAAGGATTTTTCACAAAGAGAAATAGGTGCAGGATAGTTAATATGAACATTTTCTCCAAAATGATAAGCTAATTCCACAAATTCTTAAACTGGACTTGAACCTTAAGGGCAAATCTAATTATATATCGACGTTAGGTGCTCTCAAGGAAGAAACTTATGAATCAAATGAATAAACAGGTACACTGGCATAATGTTCTGAGAGCTATCTTTTCAAAATGTAAAAGAAGTTTCTTTCATTTTTTCTCTCATTCAGAAAATCAACTTTACAGATGTGTTCCATTTACCCATTCCTCAGCTGAGTTCTAAATTCCTTCTTAGATAAAGAGTGACATAAACAGTTTAGCCAAAACCAGACATTTTCTATAACAAGTACGATCCAAAAAAAAAGAAAAAAAGCACAGATTCATCCAGGCCAGACAACTGTCCCTTTTACAAAGTGCACCTGGAAGCCTGTTTAAATTGTCTTGTGCTGAACTCGAGGGAGAACTAGCTAATTGTCTTAGAGCAAAAGACTAGAAATTAAAAGCTTTGAATCTTCTGATTCTGCCGCTTGCTGTGTTATTTTGACAAGTTACTTAACCTCTCTGGACTTTTATTGATCTATAAATGGCAACTATTTGGCAAATGATAGGGTAATTTATGGAAGGGACACTTTAAGAGCATTGGCTAAAAGTTGTCAAATCAAACTTAAATTGTATTTTTAAACTCTAAATCGAGATACTGGGGTCTTTAAATAACACTCTTTTCAGACACAATTTCACTCGAGTTTTTCCATAGATAAATCTTTTACATTTCCAGACAAATTAATCTTGAGTTCAAAATTATCAGCTCGCTAAGAAGAATGCAAAAGATTTTCCTAAGATACATGTTTTCTGTGTATTCTGTGAAACATTTTAAGTACAAAAATTACATCTTATTCTATCAACAAATAAGTTTCAGAAGGCATCTGATCTTGCAACTTCCTTGGTGGCACAGTGGTTAAGAATCCACCTGCCAATGCAGGGGACACGGGTTCGAGCCCTGGTCCGGGAAGATCCCACAAGCCACGGAGCAACTAAGCCCATGTGCCACAACAACTGAGTCTGTGCTCTAGAGCCCAAGAGCCACAACTACTGAGCCCACGTGCCACAGCTACTGAAGCCCACGTGCCTAGAGCCCGTGCTCCGCAACAAGAGAAGCCACCACAATGAGAAGCCCACACACCGCCACGAAGAGTAGACCGTGCTCGCCGCAACTAGAGAAAGCGCGTGCCCAGCAATGAAGCAAAAATAAATAATAAGTTAAAAAAAAAAAAAAAGAAGGCATCTGATCCCATAATGTATGGAAATGAGTATCATGACATCTCTCATTGATTAACTATAGTGGACAGGTTTATTAAAACAATAACATTAGCCAAGATTCATGAATCCTTATTCTTTGGTCCAGAGAAAGTCTTAAAATGTTATCCTCAGGGCAAGCCAAAGAAAGGCCCTGAAATCTGCCCTACCGCATTTCTCAAAGTGTATCAGTAATAAGAGACTAGTTTTGTGGAGGTAAAAACTCCTCTGAGCAAGCATAGGCTAATTTATTTCATTCTTGACCTTCCTCTTGTACCTTAGGAAAATATGTGGCCTCTTGCCAATAACTCTCAGAATTACAAAGCTAACTGCTTCTGTGACTCATTAATCAGTGTGTTCCATGGATTTTCCAGAAAGATGACCCTCTGTGTAAACAATGTCTGAGGAGGCCCACAGAAGCCAGAGAAGAGGGCAAAAGGATAAATCCTAATCTATCTCCCAAAAGACTAGTTTTAAAATAGTTCTGGAGTGCACCTATGCCTCCCTCTTAGGGGCTACATACACACATTCTCCACCACGCACCATGGAGACCAAGTCTCGGCCCTACTTATGAGTCACCCTACTAATTAACAATGTGACTTGTTTGTTCTACAAACATATTTTATTAAGAAAAACCATCTCATAATCAAAATCAGTTCTAAAGATAATTGGTATTCCTTCTATTTATGGCCTATCTGTTCTATTTAAAAACTTGAACTTTTTGAATGATGTTACATCTTGCCACTTCTTTAAAGCTCCAACTGACACTGCAGGAAATGCAGGGACATTATTTAGTGGGAACCGACATTCACGGCTTTGTTCTTTATGATAGCAATCCTAAACTTTCCATTTTATCTGGAAGAGGCATTTATTTACCCAAACCTAAGATACAGAAAACAACTTGTTCAGGGGGAGAGAAAAAACACAAGGGAAATCGTGGTTCGCACTTGAGCTTTGCTTTTTTAACTCTAAAAAAACAGTCATAAAACCCACCTAGAACAAAGTAAAAGAGTCTTCCAATTACAACTTAAAAATGACTCTTCATATTAGACTAATATAAATTGGTACAGCACATGTTTAAGAAGAAAGATTCTGAAGTGAAGACACCATCTTATTTCGTTATCTATATTTTCTTTCATTCAAAATTACAGCAATACAGCTATCACTGTGAAAATGATGTTTTCTTAATTAAATGCATATTTTTCCTTTAACATGGAATTAATTCCAGTACCTACATTCAAATTCAAAGTCTGTGAGAAAATTGAAGTTACCTAATAGTTTAGAGGATTTAACTTAGAACTTAAATTTTTTAAAATACCACCCCTAAATCAGTTCCAAGATACTTAGTCGCCTTCTCTCTGTGTACTATAACTAAAATATTTGTTATTTCTATGATTAAACAAAAATTGTTTACCAAAGAACACTAACATTACATAAACACATCTTGGATTAATGGTGTGTGTGTGTGTGTGTGTGTGTGTTTGATCCCATGCTTCTGCTTTGACGGTGAGTTATTCCCCAGCACAATAATTTCATTATCTCCACATATTCCAAATATTTCTGAAATTGCTTATTAAATATATAAAAGGCAGATATATTGACTTAATAGTACTAATTAAACAAATGATTTCTTCTTTTTTAATATTGTAACAAAATATGTTGAGCCAAATATGCAACTGCTTATCACTAACAGCTCTGTTAAAACGGAATAAAAGGTTTTTCTTACAATCCCCTGTGATTCTCATCTTGGTTAGCTGGAGTCCCATTCAGATACTGCCTTTCTTGAAAAAGTCCACATCCCGGTTACCATACCACACGGGGATGTTTTTTCACCATTGACAGTTTTCTACAGTCTCAAATGCCATGGGAACCTGTTAATTATCATTATGGGGATAATTTTGCTTAAATAAAGTCAAGGAAAAACAAGAGTAACTTTGTCAGACTGCCTTGAGTAGAGGTGGGACATGAAGGCAACACTTTTAAGTACAATAAAAGAACAGGGCTAATTTGTCAAAACTTTCTTTCTGGTTTAATAAACTGAATTTCTTTGAAGTCTGAACAAATTATCTGGTCAGCAGTACATTTCACCTGGAAAATTTTACCTGAAAAATTATAGAGGGCAGTAGTGGCCTAGAACCTCTACCTTCTTTCATCAGAAACGCAGAGGTTACGAGGAGCTTCAAGATGGCGGAAGAGTAACTTGCGGAGATCACCTTCCTCCCCACAAACACATCAGAAATACCTCTACACATGGAACTGCTCCTACAGAACACCCACTGAACGCTGGCGGAAGACCTCAGACTTCCCAAAAGTCAAGAAACTCCCCACGTACCTGGGTAGGGCAAAAGAAAAAAGAAAAAACAGAGACAAAGAATAGGGACGGGACCTGCACCAGTGGGAGGGAGCTGTGAAGGAGGAAGGGTTTCCACACACTAGGAAGCCCCTTCGCAGGTGGAGAATGCGGGGGGCGGAGGGGGGGGGAGCTTCGGAGCCACGGAGGAGAGCGCAGCCACAGGGGTGCGGAGGGCAAAGCGGAGAGACTCCCGCACAGAGGCTCGGCGCCGAGCAGCACTCACCAGTCCGAGACGCTTGTCTGCTCACCCGCTGGGGCGGGCGGGGCCTGGGAGCTGAGGCTCGGGCTTCGGTCGGATCCCAGGGAGAGGACTGGGGTTGGCGGCATGAACGCAGCCTGAAAGGGTTAGTGCACCACAGCTAGCCGGGAGGGAGTCCGGGAAAAAGTCTGGAGCTGCCGAAGAGGCAAGAGACTTTATCTTGCCTCTTTGTTTCCTGGTGCGCGAGGAAAGGGGATTAAGAGCGCAGCTTAAAGGAGCTCCAGAGCCGGGCGCGAGCCGCAGCTATCAGCGCGGACCCCAGAGACGGGCAGGAGACGCTAAGGCTGCTGCTGCCGCCACCAAGAAGCCTGTGTGCGAGCACAGGTCACTCTCCACACCTCCCCTCCCGGGAGCGCGTGCAGCCCGCCACTGCCAGGGTCCCATGATCCAGGCACAACTTCCCCAGGAGAACGCACGGCACGCCTCAGGCTGGTGCAACGTCACGCCGGCCTCTGCCGCGCAGGCTCGCCCCGCCTCCGTACCCCTCCCTCCCCCGGCCTGAGTGAGCCAGAGCCCCCGAAGCAGCTGCTCCTTTAACCCCGTCCTGTCTGAGCGAAGAACAGACGCCCTCAGGTGACCTACATGCAGAGGCGGGTCCAAATCCAAAGCTGAACCCCGGAAGCTGTGCGAACAAAGAAGAGAAAGGGAACTTTCTCCCAGCAGCCTCAGGAGCAGCGGATTAAATCTCCACAATCAACTTGATGTACCCTGCATCTGTGGAATACCTGAATAGACAACGGGATCATCCCAAATTGAGGAGGTGGACTTTGGGAGCAATGATATAAATATTTTTTCCCCTTTTTCTCTTTTTGTGAGTGTGTATGTGTATGCTTCTGTGTGTGATTTAGTCTTTATAGCTTTGCTTTTACCATTTGTCCTAGGGTTCTGTCTGTTTTTTTTAATTACTTAAAAGAATTTTTTTTCTTAATAATTATTTTTTATTTTAATAACTTTATTTTATTTTACTTTATTTTATTTTGTCTTCTTCTTTCTTTCTTTCTTTCTTTTCTCCCTTTTATTCTGAGCTGTGTGGCAGACAGGCTCTTGGTGCTCCAGCCAGGCATCAGCGCTGTGCCACTGAGGTGGGAGAGCCAAGTTGAGGACACTGGTCCACAAGAGACCTCCCAGCTCCATGTCATATCAAATGGTGAAAATCTCCCAGAGATCTCCATCTCAATGCCAAGACCCAGCTCCACTCAACGACCAGCAAGCTACAGTGCTGGACACCCTATGCAAAACAACTACCAAGACAGGAACACAACCCCATCCATGAGCACAGAGGCTGCCTAAAATCATAATAAGGCCACAGACACCCAAAAAAACACCACCAGACGTGGACCTGCCCACCAGAAAGACAAGATCCAGCCTCATCCACAAAAACACAGGCACTAGCCCCCTCCACCAGGAAGCTTACACAACCCACTGAACCAAACTTAGTCACTGGGGACAGACACCAAAAACAATGGGAACTATGAACCTGCAGCCTGCAAAAGGAGACCCCAAACACAGTAAGTTAAGCAAAATGAGAAGACAGAGGAACACACAGCAGATGAAGGAGCAAGGCAAAAACCCACCAGACCTAACAAATGAAGAGGAAATAGGCAGTCTACCTGAAGAAGAATTCAGAATAATGATAGTAAAGATGATCCAAAATCTTGGAAACAGAATAGAGAAAATACAAGAAACGTTTAACAAGGACCTAGAAGAACTAAAGAGCAAACGGAGATGAACAACACAATAAATGAAATTAAAAATTCTCTAGAAGGGATCAATAGCAGAATAACTGAGGCAGAAGAACGGATAAGTGACCTGGAAGATAAAATAGTGGAAATAACTACTGCAGAGCAGAATAAAGAAAAAAGAATGAAAAGAATTGAAGACAGTCCCAGAGACCTCTGGGACAATATTAAACGCACCAACATTCAAATTATAGGGGTCCCAGAAGAAGAAGAGAAAAAAAAAGGGACTGAGAAAATATTTGAAGAGATTATAGTTGAAAACTTCCCTAATATGGGAAAGGAATAGTTAATCAAGTCCAGGAAGCACAGAGAGTCCCATACAGAATAAATCCAAGGAGAAACACACCAAGACACATATTAATCAAACTATCAAAAATTAAATACAAAGAACAAATATTAAAAGCAGCAAGGGAAAAACAACAAGTAACACATAAGGGAATCCCCATAAGGTTAACAACTGATCTTTCAGCAGAAACTCTGCAACCCAGAAGGGAGTGGCAGGACATATTTAAAGTCATGGAAGGGAAAAACCTAAAACCAAGATTACTCTACCCAGCAAGGATCTCATTCAGATTTGACAGAGAAATTTATAGCTCTAGAGACAAGCAAAAGCTAAGAGAATTCAGCACCACCAAACCAGCTTTACAACAAATGCTAAAGGAACTTCTCTAGGCAGGAAACACAAGAGAAGGAAAACACCTACAATAATAAACCCAAAACAATTAAGAAAATGGTGATAGGAACATACAAATCGATAATTACCTTAAATGTAAATGGATTAAATGCTCCAACCAAAAGACATAGACTGGCTGAATGGATACAAAAACAAGACCTGTATATATGCTCTCTACAAGAGACCAACTTCAGACCTAGAGACACATACAGACTGAAAGTGAGGGGATGGAAAAAGATATTCCATGCAAATGGAAATCAAAAGAAAGCTGGAGTAGCAATTCTCATATCAGACAAAATAGACTTTAAAACAAAGACTATTACAAGAGACAAAGAAGGACACTACATAATGACCAAGGGATCAATCCAAGAAGAAGATATAACAATTGTAAATATTTATGCACCCAACATAGGAGCACCTCAATACATAAGGCAAATACTAAAAGCCATAAAAGGGGAAATCGACAGCAACACAGTCATAGTAGGGGACTTTAACACCCCACTTTCACCAATGGACAGACCATCCAAAATGAAAATAAATAAGGAAACACAAGCTTTAAATGATACATTAAACAAGATGGACTTAATTGATATTTATACGACATTCCACCCAAAAACAACAGAATACACATTCTTCTCAAGTGCTCATGGAACATTCTCCAGGATAGATCATATCTTGGGTCACAAATCAAGCCTTGGTAAATTTAAGAAAATTGAAATCATATCAAGTATCTTTTCCGACCACAAAGCTATGAGACTAGATATCAATTACAGGAAAAAATCTGTAAGAAATACAAACACATGGAGGCTAAACAACACACTACTTAATAACCAAGAGATCACTGAAGAAATCAAACAAGAAATCAAAAAATACCTAGAAACAAATGACAATGTAAACACAACAACCCAAAACCTATGGGATGCAGCAAAAGGAGTTCTAAGAAGGAAGTTTATAGCACTACAATCCTACCTTAAGAAACAAGAAATCTCTCAAATAAACAACCTAAACTTACACCTAAAGCAATTAGATAAAGAAGAAGAAAAAAACCCCAAGTTAGCAGAAGGAAAGAAATCATAAAGATCAGATCAGAAATAAATGAAAAAAAAAATGAAGAAATGGATAGCAAAGATCAATAAAACTAAAAGCTGGTTCGTTGAGAAGATAAACAAAATTGATAAACCATTAGCCAGACTTATCAAGAAAAAAAGGGAGAAGACTCAAATCAATAGAATTAGAAATGAAAAAGGAGAAGTAACAACTGACACTGCAGAAATACAAAGGATCATGAGAGAATACTACAAGCAACTATATGCCAATAAAATGGACAACCTGGAAGAAATGGACAGATTCTGAGAAATGCACAACCTCCCGAGACGGAACCAGGAAGAAATAGAAAACATGAACAGACCAATCACAAGCACTGAAATTGAAACTGTGATTAAAAATCTTCCAACAAACAAAAGCCCAGGACCACATGGCTTCACAGGCGAATTCTATCAAACATTTAGAGAAGAGCTAACCCCTATCCTCCTCAAACTATTCCAAAATACAGCACAGGGAGGAACACTCCCAAACTCATTCTACAAGGCCACCATCACCCTGATACCAAAACCAGACAAAGATGTCACAAAGAAAGAAAACTACAGGCCAATATCACTGATGAACATAGATGCAAAAATCCCCCAAAAAATACTAGCAAACAGAATCCAACAGCACATTAAAAGGATCATACACTATGATCAAGTGGGGTTTATCCCAGGAGTGCAAGGATTCTTCAATATATGTAAATCAATGTGATACACCATATTAACAAATTGAAGGAGAAAAACCATATGATCATCTCAATAGATGCAGAGAAAGCTTTCGAAAGAATTCAACACCTATTTATGATAAAATCCCTCCAGAAAGTAGGCATAGAGGGAACTTTCCTCAACATAATAAAGGCCATAGATGACAAACCCACAGCCAACATCGTCCTCAATGGTGAAAAACTGAAACCATTTCCACTAAGATCAGGAACAAGACAAGGTTGCCCACTCTCACCACTATTATTCAACACAGTTTTGGAATTTTTAGCCACAGCAATCAGAGAAGACAAAGAAATAAAAGGAATCCAAATTGGAAAAGAAGTAAAGCTGTCACTGTTTGCAGATGACATGATACTATACATAGAGAATCCTAAAGATGCTACCAGAAAACTAGTAGAGCTAATCAATGAATTTGGTAAAGTAGCAGGATACAAAATTAATGCACAGAAATCTCTTGCATTCCTATACACTAATGATGAAAAATCTGAAAGTGAAATTAAGAAAACACTCCCATTTACCACTGAAACAAAAAGAATAAAATATCTAGGAATAAACCTACCTAAGGAGACAAAATACCTATATGCAGAAAATTATAAGACACTGATGAAAGAAACTAAAGATGATACAAATAGATGGAGAGATATAACATGTTGTTGGATTGGAAGAATCAACATTGTGAAAATGACTCTAGTACCCAAAGCAATCTACAGATTCAATGCAATCCCTATCAAACTACCACTGGCATTTTTCACAGAACTAGAACAAAAAATTTCACAATTTGTATGGAAACACAAGAGACCCCGAATAGCAAAAGCAATCTTGAGAAAGAATAATGGAGCTGGAGGAATCAGGCTCCCTGACTTCAGACTATACTACAAAGGTACAGTAATCAAGACAGTATGGTACTGGCACAAAAACAGAAATATAGATCAATGGAACAGGATAGAAAGCCCAGAGATAAGCCCACGCACATATGGTCACCTTATCTTTGATAAAGGAGGCAAGAATATACAGTGGAGAAAAGACAGCCTCTTCAATAAGTGGTGCTGGGAAAACTGGACAGCTACAAGTAAAAGAATGAAATTAGAACACTCCCTAACACCATACACAAAAGTAAGCTCAAAATGGATTAAAAACCTAAATGTAAGGCCAGACACCATCAAACTCTTAGAGGGAAACATAGGCAGAACACTCTATGACAAAAATCACAGCAAGATCCTTTTTGACCCACGTCCTGGGTGGGTCAAATGGAAATAAAATGGAAATGGAAATAAAAACATAAATAAACAAATGGGACCTAATGAGACTAAAAAGCTTTTGCACAGCAAAGGAAACCTTAACAAGACAAAAAGACAACCCTCAAATGGGAGAAAATATTTGCAAATGAAGCAACTGACAAAAGATTAATCTCCAAAACATACAAGCAACTCATGCAGCTCAATATCAAAAAACAAACAACCCAATCCAAAAATGGGCAGAAGACCTAAATAGACATTTCTCCAAAGAAGATATACAGATTGCCAACAAACACATGAAAGAATGCTCAACATCAGTAATCATTAGAGAAATGCAAATCAAAACCACACACCGGTCAGAATGGCCATCATCAAAAAATCTACAAACAATAAATGCTGGAGAGGGTGTGGAGAAAAGGGAACCCTCTTGCACTGTTGTTGGGAATGTAAATTGATACAGCCACTATGGAGAACAGTATGGAGGTTCCTTAAAAAACTAAAAATAGAACTACCATATGACCCAGCAATCCCACTACTGGACATATACCCTGAGAATACCATAATTCAACAAGAGTCATGTACCAAAATGTTCATTGCAGCTCTATTTACAATAGCCAGGACATGGAAGCAACCTAAGTGTCTATGAACAGATGAATGGATAAAGAAGATGTGGCACATATATACAATGGAATATTACTCAACCATAAAAAGGAATGAAACTGAGTTATTTGTAGTGAGGTGGATGGACCTAGAGATTGTCATACAGAGTGCAGGAGGGTACTTCCCTGGCGGTCCAGTGGTTAAGACTTCACCTTCCTAGGGGCAAGACGGGAATAAAGATGCAGACCTACTAGACAATGGACTTGAGGATATGGGGAGTGGGAAGGGTAAGCTGGGACAAAGTGAGAGAGTGGCATGGACATATATACACTACCAAATGTAAAACAGATAGCTAGTGGGAAGCAGCCGCAAAGCACAGGGAGATCAGCTCAGTGCTTTGTGACCACCTAGAGGGGTGGGATAGGGAGGGTGGGAGGGATGGCGATGCACGAGGGAAGAGATATGGGGATATATGTATCTGTATAAGTGACTCACTTTGTTATAAAGCAGAAACTGACACACCAATGTAAAGCAATTATACTCTAATAAAGATGTTTAAAAATAAAATAAATAAATAAATAAAAAAGAAACGCAGAGGTTTCCTGAGAGTCGAGGCTATGCTGCTGTGTATTTTACGTTCCCTCCCATTATATCCATCAACAGCGCCAAAGGCACCACCAACTGTATTTTAAAGAGAAAGTGATGTTTGAAGAGGTGAAGCAACTTACTTGTCCAAGGTCTTCCTGTTAGTGAGAATCAGAGCCAGGAAACACTTGTGTACTGGGATACTTAATGACACTAAATGGACCTGGCATTTGGTGAGTATTTGGCATACCTCATCTCACTTAACCTTCACAACTCGATTAACTGGATATTACATGCATTGTCCCACTTTACAAAAGAAAACTGAGTCTCAGGGGAATTGTTACTTGCCTGTGGTATCATAGCTCATCAGAGTTGCCCTTATACCAGGAAGGTGAGCCTTTACCCTGGGTACTGGGCTTTGAAAGGCCAGAGTGGGGCCCTCCTTTCTATACTTCTCTCCAAGGATACAATAGGGTATAAGGCCAAGGGTATGTATCAACCAAGAGTCACATGTTTGTTTTTTCTTTAATAAATTTGTTTATTTATTTTCATTTTTGGCTGTGTTGGGTCTTTGTTGCTGCACACAGGCTTTCTCTAGTTGCAGCAAGCGGAGGCTACTCTTCGTTGCGGTGTGCAGGCTTCTCACTGTGGTGGCTTCTCTTGCTGTGGAGCACAGGCTCTAGGCACACTGGCTTCAGTAGTTGTGGCATGCAGGCTCAGTAGTTGTGGCTCACGGGCTCCAGAGTGCAGGCTCAGTCGTTGTGGTGTACGGGCTTAGTTGCTCCGTGCCATATGGGATCTTCTCAGACCAGGGCTCAAACCCGTGTCTCCTGCATCGGCAGGCAGATTCTTAACCACTGCGCCACCAGGGAAGCCCTCTAGACATGTTTTGATTAGTTCAGAATTCCCTGCCTAAATTGCCCCAAGCTCACCTCCAGGGCCTCTTTCCCAAATCCTTCCCAGGGTTGACTGTATAGCAGATATCACATGGCCACATGCCTAGGCCCAAGGTAGACAAGGGGTGGCCTTCTGAGTGTGAAAGACACAGCCTGGACTATGGGCTGGCATGTCAACACTTTACAGTGTAGGATAAGAGGCAGGGAGGCTACGGACACAGACAGCAGACCTAGGTTCTACTCACCTTGTGTAACCATGTTCTAGGGCAGAACTCTGAAATATCCAGGAATTCAAATTCAAACATGACTTTCCAGGTCACTATAAAGGTAAATTTGTCAGGGTAGGAGAAATTGGCTTGATTTATAACTTTTTAAAATGTTTTGACATACGGTATGTGAGCCATCATTTGTATTCTTCCCTCAGGGCCCACAAATGTTAGGCAGGGGCCTGCAGCTAGTAAATGATGGAGCTGAAACTTGGGAACAAGTCCTGTTTGACTCTAGAAAGAATACTGTGTTATCCTCAACACCTATCCACCCACAGCATAGCAGCCATTGTGATTTAGGTGGTTTGACTACAGCTCTAGAGGTAAATCATGATTTGTCTAAACCAATCATGATAATCCCATTCCTCTTGGCAATGACTGATTCAGGCACCTGGACTAAGCTACTCAATATTTAACATTCCTCCAGAATCAGAGATTGCTTCCAAAATGAGTAGATGACCCAATATAGACCAGAGAGACAGAAGGAAAAGTCTGCTGGATGCTTTGTAAGTCTCCAGATGTCCCGTGTCCAGCACTACTGTGGACATCTCACCATTACCAGCCTGAGGATGAAACCAAAACACAGAGGAAGGCAACACCAAGTGCGTCACAAGAAAACAGAATGGAAGCCACTGGATAGACAACCCTGAATCCTCTGGACTTTCAGTTATATGGACCCACACGTTGCCTTATTGGTTAAGCCAGTCTGAGTTGGGTTTCAATTACAGCCAAAAGCATCCCTTAACTGGTAGATCTCAAAGCTCATGCTCTTGACCACTCTACAATACTAATTCCCAGGCAGAGCAAGGAGGAAGGGCTCAGGGGCAACCCTTACCCTCAGTGAAGAGCCAAAAGGCTCCTAAGTCCTGCTTAAATCCAGAGTCACATGTATTTAGATCTAGGCTGGCACTGTCAGCCCAGCAAGGGTCACTTAGCCCCTTCTTCCCTTTAGCTCAGCTGCTTTTGTGAGTGGAGTCAGAGGATGTAAATCCTCTGGAACATTACATCATCTGAAAAGCATGTCTTGCTAATGGCACTGCCATTCTTACTCCAGAACTACCGAGATCTAGCCTGCTTTCCAGCACTTTAAATGTTCATATGGAACATCAGGAATTTTTATATAGGCTGAGGGTCTGCAGAGCCATCAGTAAAAAAGGCACTATTTTGATGAAAAACCTTTCTAAATTGTGCTCCAACCCCACTGCCTTCTTAAATGGAGTGCACTTCACATAATTTAATCTTTTCCTGATGACTCAAAGAAGTCCCTATTATGAATATCAACTGCTGTATTCAGCTGTACATTTATTCAGCTGGAAGAAATTATGGAGAGGTGGAAAGCTCTTTTGATCCTATACTACATCAGTATAACTACTGAACAATTGTTGCTCTTATATCTAATTTTATAGTGTCTGTCTTCTTTCTTCCAATCACACAATCAGTTGTTACTTCCCACTGTTGCTAGAGTGTCTTCCTACAATGACTCTCTTACCTTCATAACTTATTACATTTACTCTACTGTCTTTTTGAAATACATGAAATATTAAAAATGTATTGTTTTAAATAATATTTAATAATAAATATCGTTTACTGAGCACTTAGTGTGTTCCATGAATCATATTCAGAGTTTTGTATTCATTATCTCATTTAACACACAAACAATCTTATAAGGAAAATACTACCCCCACTAGAGAAATGAGAACACTGAGGCACCAGTGAGCTGGGTAAATTTTCCGAGGTTAGACATTGATTCAAATACAGGTTAGTCTGACTATAGAGTCACTGCTCTACAGTGACTGCTCTATACCCCGACCCTTTGCTGCCTTCATAACAGCAAATGAGAGACTATATACCAGAGCTCTTAAAGTGGAAAACTGCCATGACAAAGGGAAGGCACTCAGACTACATCTCAATCTGAAAAACCAACCCCAGTCTAAGAGAATGTGTGTCAGACACCAGAAAAGCTAGGAAACAAGAGAGAGAGGCCTGAGCTGGGGAAATATCCAAAGGTCTGAGCAGAGCTGAAATCAGGACATTTGGGGGCCAAAGAAACAGTCTGGCACTGGCACACACACCGATCAGAGCAAGTCCTTGTTTTCCCACATGGTGAGCAATGTTGCAGCTATCACGTCTAACAGAGGCAGAAATCTGGCAGCCAGGAATCGGTGTGATGGAACATCAAAGAAGGCATGAGGCCTTCCACTTCCATCTCACTGGCCAGACCTGTGGAACATGTCCACTCTGAGATGAAAGAGAGACTAGAAAATGGAGGGGCTTTTAACTAGGTACCAATAAAACTTTGCCCACCCACTCCTTTCCCCAACCCCCAAATAAAATTGGAGTTCTACTAGTAATAAAAGGGGTGCTAGGGCTTCCCCGGTGGCACAGTGGTTGAGAATCTGCCTGCCAATGCAAGGGACACGGGTTCGAGCCCTGGTCTGGGAAGATCCCACATGCCGCGGAGCAACTAGGCCCGTGAGCCACAACTACTGAGCCTGCGCGTCTGGAGCTTGTGCTCCACAACAAGAGAGGCCGCGACAGTGAGAGGCCCGCGCACCGCGATGAAGAGTGGCCCCCGCTCGCCGCAACTAGAGAAAGCCCTCGCACAGAAACGAAGACCCAACACAGCCAAAAATAAATAAATAAATTAACTAATTAAAAAAAAAAAAGTAGCTTCATCTATCATTTATAAAAAAAAAAAAAGGGGTGCTAGACACCATGTAGGCAACCTGAGGTCCCTGAACAACATATACCCACCTTTCTTTCTTCATTAAAATCAACTATGATTTTTTTTGAAACTTCCAAAAATAACGTATCTATTGTATCTAGGGCAAAAGCGATCCAAAGTCAGCATTAGTTTAAAACTCACAGAAATTCTCTAATAGACACATGACCCACAGTGGCCATATCAGACTGGCTGCTAATCATTCAGCTGACATCAGAAAAATATTTAACAGATCAACGGTACATTTATGTAAAACAACACTAAATATATATATCTAGCGGCAAATTAAGGAAAACATTATAGGAAAGCCTTTTGGTGAGCAATTAGATGACTAGCCTTCTAACAAGCACCCAAGTCAGATCTACATTTTCTAGATGCAAATTTTAGAAAATGTCAGGACAATACTCAAAGTCAACTCAAGCCGTGACTACTGAAAATGTATTTTATTTGTTATTATTATTTACTTCATTAAGTACTGAAAATGCTAATTGTAATGAGGTTTCTCCTCTGAAATACCAGGTCTGACTGGACTATCTTCCTCTGAAGTCTGTTCCTTCATGAAGGCCCACCATGACTGCTTCCCTGCAGCTTCAGTAATTAATTGTGGATCTCAGGCCTCTCATCGTAATATCAGTCTGTGGTCATCTGGCCTAGTAGTGAAGGGAGAAAACTGCCAAATAGGAATAAAGTGAAATATTCTGGTTTGTCTCTTGCACATCTTTAGCAATCTTTGTTTTTTTTTTTTTTTTTTTTTTTTAAATTAATTTATTTATTTATTTTTGGCTGTGTTGGGTCTTCGTTTCTGTGCGAGGGCTTTCTCTAGTTGCGGCAAGCGGGGCCCACTCTTCATCGCGGTGCGCGGGCCTCTCACTATCGCGGCCTCTCTTGTTGCGGAGCACAGGCTCCAGACGCGCAGGCTCAGTAGTTGTGGCTCACGGGCCTAGTTGCTCCGCGGCATGTGGGATCTTCCCAGACCAGGGCTCGAACCCGTGTCCACTGCATTAGCAGGCAGATTCTCAACCACTGCGCCACCAGGGAAGCCCGCAATCTTTGTTTTTCTTTTCCTTCCTCCATGATAATGTGTAAGAAACACAATCCTAAAGATACTTGCATGGTTTGGGGATGGATGCTCCTAAGGTTTGATCCTGGCTTTTGATAATATGACATGCTTCTTTGCTTATCTTATAAATTCATTGGATTCTTTACTGCCCATGTTTGGATTTTTTTTTCCCCCTAAACTAGTAAGCAGTCTTCCCTTGAGAGCAGGGATTGCCACCTTTGGCCTAATATAGGATGAAATGAGTCCCACAGTCAACTCAGACTAAATCTGTTCTCCACATGTTCGGGCCTTGTCTGGATGCCAGCTGGAAGACCTCTGCTGTGCTCAACACCAGATCCTATCTGGGGATTGGTGTGCTTCACACCAAGGGAATGGAAAGGCAAGCAATCCAAGTCTTCTCTCTAGTATTGCTCACCACTCACCTCAATAGCATGAGAGGAAGTGGCTGATCCTGGAAAATGTGGTATCATCTTTTTGATGGGATAGGAGAAATACAAGGCAATGAAGAAGGCAGGAATTAATCCACCTTCTCAGTTAATCATTTTCTGCCTTTTCTTGGCCAACCCCACATTTCCACCTCCAAAAAAGCTTAAATGAAGACCTTAATATTCCTTTAGATAGGCTGTTTATCAAATATGATTGTGCTACTGAGTGGGTACTCGATACTTGACATTTGCCCAGTTTTAGATTTGATATAATGATAGTTATGACACCTAACGTTGTAAGGGAATTTTGAGCTCTTTCAAGAAAATAGCTTTAATACTTAATTTCATTATTAATTATTAATACTAGTTAATTAAATATTAATACTTAAATATTAACATAATATTTAATATCCAGATATTAACCAACTGGCAACACTGTGGACTCAGAATTGTACCCTAATAGCCGACATAGGAAGACAGGAACTTATGGCTCATGTGAATTATTCTCTTGCTCACAAGGACTGCATTTTTAGGGCTTCCTTTATTCCCTTATAAAGCATTGTGACTTTGTCTCTATCATAAAGTGATTTGTTGTTGTTGTTGTCGCTGCTGTTTTCATCTCAAGCAACTATATCCTAGGAGACCCACTCCCACATCGAATAAATTTAAATTTGAGGTGGTAGGTCTTAATGTATTATTTGAAAGAATAATGATACAATTCTACATTATCTGCTTAAAAAATATATTAATACCATTTAGAGAGGTTAAAATAGTTTCACAAAGAGAGGAACAATTTGATAAACAGAGAACCTTCCAATTATATGACAACAACTCAAACTTTTTATGCCTCAGCTTCTCAACCTGGTCACAGAGGTCTTATAACAAAATTTAACTATACATCAACATGTAAGCAGTTTACTAAGTAAATACTTACCATGGTATACAAGCATTTCTGACATAAATACAATATTTGTGTTTCTACAAAACATCACATTCTGGAAAACTGCCTAATGAAAATAACAAGGCTATGGCAGGCAGTGGGTGGTAGGGGGTGGAGGATTATGGGCAGACCTCTCGAAAAGTATACAGTTCTGTAATCAGAGTACTAACTAAAATAATAATAGTGTTAATAGTAATATCATCACAGTTCAATATTTACTAGCCTTTGGATCCAGCAATTGATCAGTCAGTGCTTTACAGCCTTAAAACCCAGACTCATGCTTCCTCCTACAAAATATAGGTCCTTATATGGATTCATTTCCAATAGAGATCAGATTCACCAAAATTCAAAATCTGACCTAGTGGATCTGCCCTAGCATATAGCCTTGCTCCTCTTCTCCCCCTCCCTCCTTCCACTCACTTCCCCCCAACACACACACACAATTTATTTAAACACAGGGAAAGATGCAGTCTACACTCTCAGCTTCCCCACGTAACTAAAAACTGTGGAAAATGCAGCAGTTCTTAAATCAACTAAACCAGCCACTATTTGCCCTAAAGCAAGAGTCTTCTGCAAGATTTTCAACTTATATCTTAAGGTCTTCATGTACTGAAAAGGCTTTGTCTTTAGTTGTGAGAGATTTTAAAGTATGTTGTAGGAGAATAGACTACACTGGGCATCTACTCTCTACCATTTACAGACTCCAAAGCATAGACTAGAATTCTTTTAATAAAAAGGCAGTTAGCTTGACCTCCCATCATGCGATGTTCTGGGCTCTTACTTAAGATCACTAAGCCTCAACCCTGGCATAAATCCAAGCCAGCACTCATTTAATACACGTGTTCTTGGAGCCAAGACATCTGTGTGTTATAATGACATGCAAGTTATGAAGGAGTGTTTATATCTTACTTTAGTATAATGCGAACATTCAGCTGTTGCAAATCAGCTTTCTATAATGAGTAGTCCTTACTTAAAGGATTTATTATATTTCCTATTAAAGTCCTTAGCAGTGTACAACAAATTTATAAGACCTGATTAAGCTGTTTATTACTACAACTCCAGAAGTGCTATGAAGATAAGATAGCAGCTAAACATGTTGAAAAATAGGAGAAACTTTTTAAAATCTTCATAATATAAAATAACTATCATATTAGACCACTTTCAAATAACTTACTTCATTTTTATCCCCTTGAATAATAGAGTCATTGTTCTCTAAAACTGACAATGAAAAAAGAAAAACCGTTTGGGTAGAATAGAATGATCCTCCTGCTATTAGAAGCTATCAAGATGTAGACTGGTTTGGATTTGGGGAGGCACCACCCTAAGCCCCCATCCAAAGGCAGCAACAGTGGTAGCCATGTCTATTCAGTGGTCCTAGTGAAATACAGATGTGCAGGGTCATATCCTGACCCAATGCATTGCACCATGATATCACCCTTCAAAAGGACAAACTGAAATCCTGGCCAGGGTTGCCTTAGGGGGAAAGAAGAGGAGAGGAATTATCTTCAAACCTGAGGAGGCAATGGGAAAGGTCATTTCAGAGGTCAGAGGACCAACTCAAACAGCTCAATTCAAACACCTTCTCTAATTTTTTAACTACTTCTGCTTTTGGTGAGCATTGTTTGAACCCTTTGTTTTGGTAACTCATAAACCTCTGCTGATGACTTCTTTTCTCAGGCATTCACTTTGTTGCCCTAAACTAGTCTCAAGTAAAACCCCTTTTAAAAAGTTATAATCCATGTTCATAAAGAAGAGGTCTGGTGTCATACGTACCCCATTTTGGCTTGATCAATAGATCAATGCTTGCTAACAGGACTGTAAGAAAATGCCTCCAATGTGGACTCCTTAAAGGTCAAAATGGAGAGTCAACAAGTTATTTTCAATATTTTTTTAAATGATGAAACGTGCGTGTTTATGTATAATATGGTTTCCAAAGTGGAGTAAAATATTAAGTCTCTTTGTAGCAATACAAATTATTTCACACTGGTCAAAAAACTTTTATATGTCATTCTATGTGGTATTCGTAAAAATGACTTAATATCCTTGGGAGACAAACAATATTTAAGGCATGGAGTCCAAAGGTAAGGATAATATATGGGTTCCCAGAATGGAAGTGAGGGGCCTGGAAGACAGGATATCTGGATTTAAGAGAAATCAGTGACAAAACTACTCTTCTACTAGCCAAAACTCAAATTATGCAAGGATGAAATTTTCCATTTTTCTTTTTATGAACCAGCAGATATACTGACAAGCAACTCTCATTTCCCACCTCCACCTTTTTATCAAACCAAAATCAAGTAATTCTGGTGAACAGTTACAGACTGAAAGGTTTGGTTATTAAAGCATTTGGCTCAAGACAAAGTCCAGTTTTACCAAAATCATGCTCCAATTCATAAACTCTTGATAATACTGCCAGTTCTTCCATGGAGTGGTCATAATTTTCCACAGAAATGAGTATACGATCTACCCATTTACGCATATACAAGGTGTGACAATATAATAAGGAGACCAATTCCATTAGCCAGTCATGAAAACCAATTCCATTAACTTTTCATACATGACATATAAGATGCCAAAAACACTTTATATTTATTTCCAACAGACTTCCTTAGTTTTCAAATCTATTTCTTAGGAAAGTTTTTTTATTTCTGCCTATATTTACATAGTGTAAAAATTGGACAAGGACCAATCCAGGTGCAAGTAGCTTATAACTCTAACCAGACCTAGGTTAACTATAGAAATCTGATAAACATCAAGCTAACCAGACAAATATAAGTGATCATGTCATCTTTAATGCATACCTTCTTTGAGGGACAATAATTCTCAAATTTGGTGTATATACATTGGAGCTTCCCATCATTGCTGTTGATTTGTGAGGTGCTAATCACCCTTTCCTTCCCACCCAAGAGAAAGTAATAATTTTTCAGTAAAAATGGACTCACTTCCCTTTTAATCAATTGTAATACTTTAGCTTGTGATTTTAAAAAAACTTTCTAAAATTATTAACTTTCACCCCTTCTAATTCCACCACAAATAATATTATTAATTTGGTAAAATGTTTCCAAAGTACTTCAAACACATGCCACTGATACTTTCTTGAAAATGCATTTCAGTTTTTAAAAGTTCATACTTGTATTCTACATATAGCTTACACACCACAAACCACATTGCTCTTTTTCTATGTTTTATATTACAGCCTGAATTATGCAAACTGTTGTTATCTTAATCTCTTTCCTGTTCTTTGACGAACTTAATACAATAATTAGTATCAAGGGCTTTTAGACCAAGAGTTCATGGATTCAACTGTCAAACTGACTGAATGTGAAATTTTCTTAGAAGTATATGCCAGGGATGATTGAAAACATTCCTATAATTGACGGGCAATTTTTATGCATTGAGTTGAGATAACCATTAAAGGAATGCCTTTAACACATCTTAAACTTTCTGAGCTCTGCAAAAGATGAGTCGAAGTCCTCATAATGGATTCTTAGGAAACAAAACAAATCAAAAAGGTAATGAAATAAAACAAAAGTCATCAAAGCGCACGTTAGTTCCAATTAAAAGGGATAATAACCATGTGAACACTAACTTCCTGGTATAATAGAGATCTTAGATATATAAATGCAAAAAAAAGTGGGTGTTCAAGCTTCAGTCTTTACTAACAAGAATACTCAAGATGTCAAAAAGAACATTCTAAAGAAATATATATATTTTATGCAGTAATAATCCAAAATATCATTAAATGACTAATTATTAAGTTTCCACAAGCTGTTACTGGGGTTCTCATTTTATGAATAGACACATTAAAGCATTGTTACTCCATCATAAATTCTTTGAAAAAATCAATCTGCTATCCTGCCTCAGTTTATACCCTGCTCCCTCTGAACCCTTGTGCATATGAGTTTCCAGGATTTGAAAGGTCTTTCCCTTCTTTTTGGCAATCTACAGCTCATCCTTTCCTCAAAACCAAGCTCAAGAACCCACCAAATAGGGGGCATTCCTGGATTAACTCCACTCCAAATACTTTGATGATTTTTTCACTTTGTTTTCCATTAAAATTAGATGTTTTACCTATACTATGATAATCTGTATCCATTTGATTATTTCTTTCATACCTAGTAATTTTTCCATTTAAATATTTTTTCTGCTTTTATTATTTTGTTGAAGCATAATTACATGCAAAAATATACAAATTTTAAGTGTTGAGTTCAATAAGTTTTGACAAATGTATATACCTGTATAACCAATACCTTACTCAAGATACGGAAATACGCAAGAGGGAAGAGATAGGGGGATATATTTATATGTATAGCTGATTCACTTTGTTACAAAGCAGAAACTAACACACCATTGTAAAGCAATTATACTCCAATAAAGATGTAAAAAAAAAAAAAAGATATGGAAATAGAACTAGAAAGTTGCCTCATTCCCTTTTCCAGTTAATTCCTTTCCCTCCATGAAAACAACCATTCTTCTGATGTCTGTTCCTGTAGATCATGTCCATTTATTGAATTATAAGTTATGTCACTGTCATATGGGTATATACCATTCCATAGTTCCTTTGATGCTGCTAATATATTTTTATTGTTCAAATTTCATTTATGTCTCTGGCTCCCAAATTTTTATCCTTTAGAGTCAAGTCTGTTTATTGATCTCCTGGTCTAACACGTTGCCTATTTGAACAAAAGAGGTACTAACACAAAAGGTCACACTTCTTGCTTAGGTAGCACAGGTAGCCTGGTCTTTGAGAACACTACTGAACTATTTTAAACTACATAAAAATTAAGTCTTAAAACCTTAACCCTTATATTTCCATGGCAAGTAACATACATTGTCTCAGTCAATCTTCAACAGCCTTTCAAAATAGGCAGGGGTCAGTGGTATTCTCAATTTATAGATAAGGAGGAAAATAAAATAGTAAATGACTTGCTCAAAATCACCCTACAAATTATCTGGTGTCACCAGCATTAGAAATTTTTCCTTCATTCCACTAACTCAGGCTGCATATATATTGATACAAAGAAAGGGCTAACTTATGTTCAAAATTCAATTACCTTGTTTATTCTCTGAAAATTCATATGTTGCTCACTTTTTCCAATCTCCAGCATAGTACTGAGTACTATTAAAGCCCAAAGGTATTGCTGTATCCAAAGTCATCTTCCTTCTTTCTCACGTAGGTAGACAAAAAAACACTAGACCGCCAGATTTGGATGGTTTTACTTTATTGTACTTCTCTTTGACATATCTTGGGTTCACATGAGCTTGGCCTACCTTATCTAAATGTGCACTGATGGATCCTGGAATTTTTCCATATTCAAGAATTTCCAATGACTCTTTAACATCAATTAACATAATATTTTGTAATTCAGTAGGCTTTTAGGTTCTTGATAAATACTTCCTTGGGAAGGAAATGCTGAAATTCTGGCAGTTTCTCTTTATTGATATCAAATTCTTGACCATGGCATCCAAAGACTGGAGGACAGGCCCCCAAAACTAAGAACTGTGGCCCACAACCCTGCATGCACCACGTAGTAGCATCCCCACCAGTACCATCCTATATTTAGTGACTTTTATGTGTTAAAAGGGATGCCCCCAGCTGCAATTCATCTATGGATAAATAATCTACCCTTTCTTTATGAAACAAAGGCCACCAAAAATAGGGATGAAAGTCTATGTTGAGCTATGAGCACACTGACATCATGTATTGACAAAGCCAAAAAAGGTCAAGAGAATGTTAAGCATCATTAAGAAGAATACTGATGACACTAATATCTTATATTTGTAAGGTACTACATAATTTGCAATGCACTTTAAAACATACCACAAAACTATATGAGATAAGTTTTATTATTTCTATCCTTCGATGGATGAAACTGTGGCTTAGAGATACTAAGAGTCTTTTCCAAAATTACATAGCTAGAAAACTGCCATTCCTAAATTCCAAACCTTTTTACATTATACTACCAGAAAACATTTTCTGATTGCATATCAAATTTCCCCTGGTATACCACGTACTGTTCTAGACAAACACCTCATGCAAAACCTAACTGCTAAGGTTGACCTTACTTGCTTTGCCCACCTCGCAGCCAGTTCCTTGTGCCCTACTCTAGGTATCAGAAAAGACTAGAGGGGGAGGTGCTCCCTTAAGAATCAATAAGAAAGAGGAAAAGTGGGTGTGGGTACAGCCTTACGAAGACAGAAATGTTTCAGTCTGGAATAATGAAGGCTGGGAAGGAAAATTAGAAATCTATGAAATCATGGATGGCACAGGAAAGATAATAGTATTTTTCCCCAAAATAATACTGTAAAGGGCATTCTTTAAAACTCAGATAAGTTTATTTGATATAAGCAAAACATAGTAAGAGCTCACACAGGCAGTCACTCAAAAATCAAAACACTCCACTCCAGGGCATTCCAAGAGAAAGTTCTTGTAAGAAATGAATGTATTAAAAAAGAATGAAACAAAAACATGTATGGCAGAGCCATATGAGTGGTAGTAAGAAGAGGTGAAACTGATCTTTCCAGCTGGCCCAGGGAAGACAACTAGGGCCATGCCTAGCATGCCCCTCAAACCTGAGCTGGCCTCAGGCTTTAGAACTGGATGAGCCATAAAGCTTGCTCAACAATGTAGGCATTCTGACTGTTTGTAAATCAGCTTGAAGCTTGAAAGTTCTGTATTCATTATCAGTAGCCTATCTACCAAAGTACCAGTAGAGTGCTCCAAACCCTATAAGTACCTACCAAAGGTTATGAACTAAGGTCAAAAGGGTCTTCTTCCGGAGCTCTAGACATCATAACTCAATGAGTTGAATGTCCCAACTAAAGTAGAGAATAGCAGTGTATGAGAAAATTTACCAGCTTTGGGAAGTGAATATCCTGTATAAGATCTGATTCCTGGCTCATTTTCTAGGCTCATCTATAATAACCTTCCTGATTTCTCATCCCATCCACACCCCTGTCTTGGAACTGCAGAAATAACAAACTGCATATAGGTCCCTGAATACGAAATGCTATTTCAGAACCCCATGCCTTTCCACATACTATACCACTTTTCCAAAACCAGCTTAAAGGGCACCTATTCCAAACAGCCTTCCCTGACCTTCCCTCAGAAAATTAATTCTCCACTGTGCTCTTTCTTCCTTTCCTTTTAGTATGAAATAGCTAAAACATACAAGGTGGTATAGGAAATAATATAACAAATACGCAGCATTTAAAGTCTTACATGATCCCCCCAAAATAAATAAATAAATAAATAAATAAGTAAACAAACAAATGTCTTACATGATCCCATATTTGCCATAGATTTTAAGAAATTAAACATTTTAGATACAGCCAAAGCCCCTCTGGGCCTTGCTCCCATCATATTACCCTCTCTTCCCCTGGAGGTAACCAGTATCCTGAATACAGTGTTTGCATATTTTACTATGTATGTATACCTAAACAATACATTCTGCATGTTGTTTAACTTTGACATCACACCATAGGTGGTTATTGTTTCTCAACATTGTATTCTTTAGATTGTTTTAAATGTTGACAGATGTAGCCCTGGTTAATTCATTTTAAGTGCTCTCCAAATATTGTACCAATTTGTACTCCTACTAGTAGCATATGGTAGGTTCTCATGGTTCCATGTACTTGCCAATACTTTATCCTAACAGACATTTTAATATTTTTTTCAGTTTGATATGTGTGAAATGGAATTTCACTGTGGTTTTAGTTTACATTCCTTTGATTATTACCAAGGCTAAGCATTTTTAATATGTTTTTTGGCTATTTACATTTCTTCTTTGAGAATTTTCTTCACATACCCAATTTTCTTCACATTGCCCATTTTTCCACTGGGTTTGTTTTTCTTATTTATATGTAGTCCTTTACATACTCCTTTGTTGGTAGAATGAACTAAAAACATTTTGTCTTAATTTCGTTTATAGTTTCTTTTTTTGTACAAAAGTTCTATATTTTAACATAGTCAAATTTATCAATCTCTTCTTTTAAGGACTGTGCTTTTTGTAGCTTCTTTAGGAAATTCTTCCCTACCCTGACGTTATAAAAATATGCTTTTGTATTCTCGTAAAAGCCATACCTTTCACATTTAGGTATTTAATTCACTTAGAATTTATTTTTGTTTTTGGTGTGAGGTGAGGATCCAACTGTATTTTTTATACAGTAAGTCCCCTACATACGAACCTTCAAGCTGCAAACTTTCAAAGATGCGAACATGTTCACTCTATGCCAGCCCCTGTATGCCAGCTGTTGTTCGGTACTACTATACTTTTCAAGGTACTGTAAGATTAAAAATGTGTTCTTTGCTTTTTGTTTGTTTTTTATGTATTATTTGTGTGAAAAGTATTATAAATCTATTACAGTATAGTACTATATAGCTGACTGTGTTAGTTGGGTACCTAGGCTAACTTTGTTGGACTTATGAACAAATTGGACTTACAAACATGCTCTCGGAATGGAACTCATTCATATGTAGGGGACTTACTGTATATAGATAGCCAATCAGTTTAGTTCTATGGTATTTTAAAAAAGCAAAACAACACAAAACTTTTATTGTGGCCCTATCACAAGGTATTTCAAAGTACTTTTTGTTTTGTTTTGTTTTGTTTTGCCAGTGGATTAGAATTGCTAAAGAAGAGAGCCTGTGTCTTTTTCATTTCTGTATTTTAGAACCTAACACCATGCCTAGCAAAAATACTGAATATATTATTTGTTAAAGCACAAAAGCTGTTCCCAAAGATACACTGAAAACACATGAACACCATTATCTAAGAAGCTCTTACTTCTTGTGCATAGTAATCCTCAATATAAATCAGTGTTTCTAGCTAAACAATTAATGTAAAATTCAAAAGGATTTTCCCAAAGAAATTGGAAGTAAGTCTTATGGATATCACTCTGACTTTTCTCTGAAATTCAGAAATTAAAACTATAGTTTAACAAACATTCATGTATATCCACTAAAAATTCCCTGGAGTTAACCTGATATAGTACTAGGCTTTGTTCGATGAATACTCTCAAACCACTGTTTGGAAGAGGAGTGGTATGGGAGCTGAGAGGTCAGCGGCGTGGCCTTTCACAACAGGGCGAGCCTTGCTCTGACATTAAAGAGGGTAATTCCAAGGCAAGTTTCAATTTATCCTAACTCAATTTACAACAGAGATGACGTTGAATTGGGGGGTTTCTAATTATCCTTCTAGAAGGATTAAATGTTTGAGATGGGCCTGAAGATTGCGATAAACAGAGATGGATTCTAGAAGGCTGGTCCAACTGACACTTAAAAGCTGAAGGCTGTTTCTTTATTTAATTCCTGATACTTTGCTGTTGTTGTTGCTTACAAATACAGTATGTTTTCACTTACATGTGGAATCTAAAAAACAAAACAAATGAACAAATGTAGCAAAACAGAAACAGATTCACAGACACAGAGAACAAAGTGGTGGCTGCCAGAAGTAAGGGGCATAAGAGAAGGGGCAAAATGGGTGAAGGGGAATTACCAGTCTTAAGTTAAATAAGTCACAGGGCTATATACAGCACAGGGAACATAATCAATAGCTTTATAATAACTTTGTATGATGTGTAATCTATAAAAATATGGAATCATTATGTTATATACCTGAAACTAATATAATATTATGTCAATTATACTTTCATTTTTAAAATAACAGTTAAAATAAATAATTCCTGGTATTTTGAATCATCTATTAAAATTTCCTCACTCTTGTACAAATGTAACCACCAAAATTCATGTTAAATAAATCATGTCACAGTTCCAAGTCAAGTTACACAAAAATGACCTTGGACTGCTAATGCTTTATAACTTGACTGTTTTATATAATGTTTCATGGTTAAGTCATTTCAAGATCATTTGGAAAAAATTTATCTGGAGCTTATTTACAATGGGGACAATTACTAACACTTAGGGATATCACTGAAGAAGACAGGCCCCCTCCCCTCAAATGCTCACAACGTTTTTAAAACAGATGTGTTATCAAGTGATTGCAATGCAATGTCATAAATGCTACAGTCAAGGTGGATCAATGGCAAATGGGAGTCAACAGTGGACTGGAGTGTTAAATAATATCAGGAGATCTAATGCCTTTGGTTTGGACTTAAAAAACCAAATATTTTTTAAAAACCAAATATTTTTATTCATTATTTCCAGTATGAGAGTGTGAGATTATAAATTACGTGATTACAAGTGTCAATTATACAACACTTAAGAAAATAACTTTCTGAGTAATGATCATCTGAAGTTAGATGTTAGATGATTCAAAGTGGTACACTGACCAAAGGAATATTACAACAATCAGTAATGATAACAAAGAAAAAAATTTAACTAATGGGCATCTTTCTTCAAGTACACTACAACATACTTATTCCATGCATGCAAAAATATGATCTAAGTTCACATCCAGTGATAGCGGTGGTCATATATTTTTGTTACAGGGTTCCCACATCTCCAAGATTCAGGAAAGAGTTAAGCAGCAGAAAGGTAGTAGGTGATGGCAAACCAACAATTCTTCCTCAAATCAAGCAGTCCCAAATTGTAGTGGCTCTAGCCTCAGTGTAGCAATCTGCTTGGAAGTTAGGGGGCTGACTGGTCTTGAAGCTGAATTTGCATGGCACTTTCCATTAAAAAAACCTGCAAGTATGTTATCTCTCCATATCAAAGAATTGGGGAAGGCTACACTGAAGGTCATGGGGGGACTAAAGCCACCTGCCCAAGTGAACACGTTGTGCCACCTCTGGCCCCAAAAAATGCCCTGATAACTCAGCACAGAACGCTTGCTTCAATGTGATGAGTGGCCAAATCATACTGACAATTCTGAGCACTTAAGTTTCTACATATCAGAAACACAAGGGACCAAACACTCAGTGTCACAAGAGAACACACTAAATCCTCTTGGAACCAATTTAATGATTTTCATGGAAAATATGTCTCCATAGTGAACATCTACTGCTATTTAGTGAATAACATATTCATAATTATGATTCCTGCAAATTGGGCAAATTAGTACCAAGAGAGTTGCAAATACAGAATGTTGCCAACCCACACACTAAGTTAGGCATTTAATTCAGTATCTATTGATGCATCTGTATTGTAGAGAAAGGAAAAAAAAATTTTTGATGGTATTACTTTTCTGAGTGCTGCAGGCTGCGAGCTTAATGGTTTGGCGCCTTTCAACACAGTTCTTGGTCTAGCCCTAACCTTCCACATATTTTACATATAAGGACTAGAAAGGGACAAACTTTTATTAAGGATCTCCTACAAATGGGGCATTTCACTCATTATTCCCTTAAATATTTGAGGCAATGTCATCCCTCATTAACAGAGGAGAAAACTGGGGCTTAGAAAGTATCTAGAACTTGAAAAGCATCATATAGCTAGTAAACGTTACAGATAAAATATTTGAATGACTCCAAGTATCTTGATAATTCCAGTGTTTCCTTCCCTTCACCATCAATAAGATGGTGATCTTATTGCAGGACCCAAAGAGAGATATTCAAGTAGACAGAGCAGTAAAATGCACTATTTATATTATACCAAAAATGCAGTATTTATATTATGCCCATGTTTTAGGGTTACTTTTTAATCAAAACAGTGTTCCCACCAGCTTGGACAGAGGAATAGAAATCATTATTCATTTTACATAGTCTTTACAGAGGATGTGAGATTTCCTAATATTCTTTAAAATGTCTTGTGATAGAAGGCTAAAATTAGTAACACAGACACAACACTCTAATTAAAATATTTCCTTTGAACTTAGTGTTTTCTGTGTATTTTATAAGGTCAAAGCCACTTATTATTTTAAACTCATAAAAAATTATGTCATGACCATCACTGTACATTCTAGATTCCCATTACTTAAGATTCAATAAGTTAATGAGCAGATATATTATATCAAATGTAACCTGTTTTGATAAAGTACCTAGACTTTCTATTAATTTAGACATATTTATAATTAAAAAACTAGGTCACTAAATGGTTCTAGGAACTAGGTAAAATCACAGGTAAAACACAATAAAAGCTCAGTTATTATTCATGAAGCAGTAGACAGTAGCTCTCACTTTTCCACAGCAGACAGTAGAACTGTTGTTATCTCTCTGAATGCTCAGACCCATGCCATATTTCTGTTCATACATTTAGCTACAGAATCGAACAATTTAAGTCATCAAAAATTACATGCTAAGGAAAGATGGTCCATCAAGACATCAGGCAGCTTTTAGCATTAGGAAGCTATCCAAGGAGTTGCCTTAGTTATTTTAGCAATCTAATAATGTCCTAATGTATCTACTAAAGTGAATATATTACTAAAAAGACAGAGATATATAACATTACACCAAAAATGACTATAACAACATAAGTTAAAACCAGATGATTACATTTTTTGACCAGAAGATAATGGTTCAGTGTTTGGGGAAAGTTGTTCGGCAATATGTATCAAGAGCTTTTTAAATGTTTATATTCTTTGGCCCAATAATTTCACTTCTAGAAATCTATTCGAAGGAAATAATCAGAGATATGACCAAAGATTTATGAACAAGGATGTGCATTACTACTGATAGAAATAAAACTATGGAAAAATATAAATGCTTGAAAATTAATAATGTTTGAAAATGATACAACAATATGAACCATTACAAATACATCAAAAATCAAGTTTTCCAGAATGTTTATTACATATAATAGTAAAGGAAAAATCAGTATTCAAAACTGTATATATAACATGAACTTAACTTTTATTTGTGATTTTTTTGTTTTGTTTTGGTTTGGTTTGGGTGTTTTTGGCCACACGTTGTGGCATGCGGGATCTTAGTTTCCCGACCAGGGATAGAACCTGTGCCCCTTGCAATGGAAGCATGGAGTCTTAACCACTGGACAACCAGAGAAGTCCAACATGAACTTAACTTAAAAAAAAAAAAGAGAGAGAGTAGAAGGCACAGTATTGGATCAAGACGTGAATAGGGTGATGAAATTATGGATGACTTTATTTTACTCCTTAATATGTTTCCAAATTTTCCACATTTGGTACAATGATTACTTGTAAACTAAAAAATTATTTAAGAGGGCACATTTACATCAGCCTCATCTTAGCTTCTTATATCATTTCAACTAGAACCAACAAAATAAAACGGTCTACTATACAAAAGGAGTCTCTTCTATGAATGTGAAACAAATGCAAAATGGAACAAGCTGATCCAAAGAGCTCTTGACGTAATTGTATCTCTTTAGACTGAATACTAATGCTGATAGCACTAATGGAATGAAACCAGAATGGCATGAATAATACATTACTTGCACCAATCAATGCTACAATGCTACAAGATGATGGAAAATAAATACTCAGAGTAAAAACAGAGGAAGAAATTTCAAATGCAAGTACAGTATAGCAATCCATCTAATATCTCTGTTGGATCAGGTTATGGGAGAATTGATGCAACTCTGCTGAAGGAATGCAAAATCGATTAACAACTGTTGCTATCTCACTGCCAAATTGTGCTGTACCAATGATGTATCAGAGGAAAGACATTACACAGATGACTGTCACTGAATGTAAATTATTGATTAATATACAATGTGTTTTCACGTAACTATCAGTACTCATCAATAAAAGACTTGTCTTAATGCTAGGAAATGCAAAATTTTAATTGCTTATCTCTGTAATTAGTATAAAACTATATGCTATGTATTAAAACAAAGAACAGAAATAAAACAGATACAAAAGAGTTAATTGTAGCACACATTATCCATATTCCTAAGTCAAGGGTCTTCTAGCCTGTAGCACTGGAGGAAATGATTCACAGCTTTCAGTCTCCTTGGTAAAGTGGCTAGGTGATTAATGAAACATGCCTCAAGGAATACATAAGCCCTCTCTTTTTCACATGTATGCCAGTTCCTTTTCAACTGAGGGTCTGAATTATAGAATGGTTCAGTGCCTTAAGAGAGAGTGAAGGATAGAGGATCCTAGCAGGTAAATGGCTCCTCAACTCTAAAATCCTACAGGGGAAACTCATAGAGCATAATATTCCACATGTGATACAAATGGGGGGAAATCGCTTGGAAAAAAGGAAAAGCATATTTATCATAAAAATTTGTTTAGACATTAATAATAACTCTCCTATATACCTAATTTTTAAAAATTACATAGTTTTTACTTCAAGTCATCCTCTATTTCGAAAAATAAAATATACAAATTTGATTTTCCGAGAGCATTTTTCTGTTAAAACAAGAAAGAAAAGAAGCAAAGCTACCTTAGTTTAATACTTTAGCATAATGGCCAAAAAGAACACCTTGAATCTGATGATATCAGCTAGTTTTTCATGGAACCCTCTAGGTTTATCATGAAAGAAACATAACATTTATAAAATCACATCATAATGGAATTATACTGCAAAATAAAGATTTTTGAGAATAATTTAAGAAAAAATTCCTGGCACAAGTGTTGGACAAACTGGAATGAGTTTCTTGGGAATATTATAAAATATTTTTTCTTTGGTTATTTTTACAAGAACAAATGTAATATAAGGGGCTTTCTGGTTGACATGGTAGCTAGCACACAGTACTTGATTTGCTCTTTTCTCCTATTTCAACATTAATCCTCTTGAAATCAAACAAAAAAAGGCTCAGTTACAAAGCGTTGCAAAGTAAAAATATTTGTCAACTATCCACCAGCATCAGGAGTAACTTCTACTAACCATATGACTCTGGCTCTGAACAGGAAAGTCAGGTTAAGCAGAGAGAGTTGGACCTTCAAAAAATATTTCCACCAAAATCCAGATCTATCCCTTGCCTGTGTAGGTTTACCTATGCAAAATTCTAAAGACCACATGGTCTGATCAGCTTATAAAACAACTAAATATTAGGAAAACTGTATGTTTTTAAATCTTGCTATTTGGGAAGTAAAATCACTCTCCTAAAAAGCTACTGGACAACTACTGTGTCAAAGGGAAATAAAAATTTAAATTATAGAGTATTTGTAAAAATATAAAAATAATAATGGTAAGCACCCATTGGTCAACAATCTACCATCCAGGTACTATATGCTATGAACTCTACAGACAAAATTTAATTACTTATTTTAGTAAATCTGAAAGCTAAGTATTAACAGTCCCATTTCATAGTAGCATAAAGTGAGACTCAAGATCATGAAATAAGTGACAAGATCCTAATAAAGGTCCAGCTGCCTCCTAAGCCTATGGTATTTTCACCAAGCCATACTGCATCATCACTACACTTAAATGTGTATGTTGGCAAAGCTGTACTCAAAGACAAATTCATAGCCTTACATGCTTTCAGTGTTCTAAAAGAATTAAAATAAATGTTGCAAGCATTCAAGTAAGAAGTTTGAAAAAGGAACAAAGCAAACCACAGTAGGCAGGAAAAGGGGGATTAAGAGATTCAAACATAATGAATTAGAGTAAGTTTGATAAATAAATAATAGAGACAGTTCTGGTTGAATTTTTTTAAATCCCAAGGCAAAACTACTCAAAACAGTGGGGAAGTGACGGCAACACAAAATTAAGAAAGAAAAGGAGATATAATAACAAATAAGAGTAGAAATACACACATACCAATGGATTCCAAAATGTGCTTCTAAAGGTTTATAGAAAGTTAATAGATGCTCCACAAAAAAAAAAAAAAAAAAAAAGACATTTGGTGTCTAAATGTGGGAAATGCTAGGCTAAAGAAAGTGAACAAGTTATTTGTTCACACGCATTTCTCTTAGTCTAACATGCTAAAGTGTATGGTTAATCACCAAAAGATACATTATTTGATAGTGGGATCATTTCACAGAATATACTCTTTCAAAAATACTTCAGTATAAAAAAAAAATGCACAAAATGTATATACAAAGCTAGCCTAACCCTGACATCAAAAAAATCTAACAAGTAGTGCCATAGAGAAAAATCAATTGAAACCCACTGTAATATCCTGTAGAGGCTAATTAAACAACTATGTATAAGCCACAACAAGAAAACTACCATAGTTATTATAGATCTGTATATTAAATACTATTCTCTCTTTAACTCCCACTGAAAATGATGTCAAGGAAAGCAAAGTTTAAGTATTTTATCCTTTGTCAGTTGACATTGGGAGGACAAGATAGAGTTGCAATTTTCCATCCTCAGCTACATTTCATTTAGATTAGGAACGTGGACCCTATAAAGCCAAGTCAATCATTTTCCTCAGTTTGAGGGAGTGGAGAAAGAGAGAGGAACGTAATTCTCTCCTGTTTTGTTTTAAAAATGTCATAAATATTCACTCTACTTTGGGCCGTACTAAATTCTGGTACCCATAAAACTCTGAGGTGTGAGAAAAGGATGTGCAGTAATCCATTTTATTTATACTGGAACTGTCAGTAAGGGTGGATCCACCTTCGCAATAAAACACTTTTAAAAGAATACTAAAATACTTAAAACTATTTGAATTCAACATATTGACTCAATGGGAGATAATACCCTAGAACCACAACTGTCAAAAATCAGTACTGCAAATATGCTCAGTCTATCCTAGAACTTACTTGTTTTATTTGCACATCATTGAGTGACCACACACGTGCTTTTCCATGACAGTCTGGGCTTATTCCTTTTGTCCTGGTGCAATTATTAATATTGCTCCTCTTTCCTCTCCAAAACATCTAGTTTGGATTTTAACTACATAGTCACCTTAAGCTCAAGCCACATAGTACTGCTATGTTCATAAAACCTTAAATCAAGGCTTGAGGGGATGACCTGATATTGAAGTCATAGATGCATACCTGCATTCAGATCATAGCTCTGCTAATTACATGACCTGGGATCACTTCCTCTCTGGTCCTTTGTTTCCTTATGCATAAAATAGGATAATAATAGTAACTATTTCAGGGTCATTATGAGAATGAGATAAGAAAATATCTTATACTATATACTATTATGTAGTATCATATACTATTAGCATAGTAGCTGGTGTAGGAAGTGTTCTATAAATGCTAGCTATGACTATTACAACCACCACCTCAGAGCCCCAAGTTGCTTCTTGAATATAATAATACCAAAATCCTGAGTAGCATGGAAGATTACACTTAAAAACCCATGTAATGTGCCTAGCAGAGTGCCAGGTATACAATACATGGTCAATAAATGTTTATTTCTTTCATTTTCCTAAATCTAAAAGAGCTGCATTACTAATGATCCACCACCACTTTATGTTTCATTATATAAATAGAAATTCTACACCTGGAAAAATAAAGCATAAAAAAGAACAGTAGCAAAATATAACTGAAGTCTAGAAAATACAGCCTAAAAGGAAAGCAATAGGAACTGAGATTAATTGTCTCAGAGGAGCAAAATTGCAAGGAGATTCAATAGTCCAGAATGTTTGGAAGGTTCTTGCATCTTGGCGACATACATTGTTGAATCTTTCCTTTTTTTTTTTTCCTTTCCATTCTTCATAGCTTTTCCCCCAGCTACTCCACCCTATCTCACCCTAGTTTACGCAGCCAGAATTAGACTCATTTACCTCCAAGGACATATTTCAGCATTTCCTAACTGTCAAGAATTGTGTAGGGTCTAAGATTTCACCCTACTTGCAAGTTAACAAGTTAATCTGTCATAGTTTCATGGATGCTTGCAGAAGATTCAAAAGACAAAAAATTTTATTACTTATAGCAACCGTAATACCCAGAATTCAGTGAATTCTCTAGTGGCACAGTGGTTAAGAATCTGCCTGCAGGGGACACGGGTTCGAGTCCTGGCCCAGGAAGATCCCACATGCAGCGGAGCAACTAAGCCCGTGCGCCACAACTACTGAGTCTGCGCTCTAGAGCCTGTGAGCCACAACTACTGAGCCCACGTGCCACAACTACTGCACCTAGAGCTCGTGTTCCGCAGCAAGAGAAGCCACGACAATGAGAACCCCGTGCGCCACAACAAAGAGTAGCCCCTGCTCGCTGCAACTAGAGAAAGCCCACGCGCAGCCAAAAAAAAAAAATACTCAGAATTCAGTATTTGTGCCAGTTTCCTGAGCCCAAATTCCCACAAGTGATATAAAAAGAACCAAGGTGACATCTACACAGGCAGTGGGTTGGGTTACAGAAGAAGAATCCAGAGCTTAGGGAACCCAAATATTTTATAATGGTAAGTATGCCTGGAAGGAGTGACTATCTTTATTACACTAGACAAGAAACAACCTATGCTTCACTCTGGAGGGAGATGTTATCTCTATCATCCAAGGCTATTCCCTGTAAAAATAGTCTTAAAGAGATAGTTCAGAGCAAAGGCAGCCAGTGCCTTAGCTCGCAAGATGTGCAGAAACACGATACACCATACAGGACTGTCTCCCGACACCAGCCACGTACTCACGGGATATATACTCCCTTCTCCCACACACAGTGTTCTGTGCTTACATAAATTAGGGAAATATTAAACATAGCTTTTTTTAAGTTTCTTTAGAGCAAAACTTCTCAGAGCCTTTAATAACCCAACGTGGCTTAGTGAACCCCTAACAGGAGGATATAGAAAGCAGTGTTTTAAAACCCATTTTTCACAAAACACTTATTAATATCTCCTGAAGGAATATTCCTTGGAGCACAGTTTGGGAAATCTGGGGAGAGTTTATACCATGTGCCCAATATCATCATTCTCTCTTACACAAGTTTAGCTAATATTTTCCCTTTTATTTCCTAAAATCCCAAATCCACAGGGAAGTGTTTACATAAAGAAATGCCTTTTAAAAGAATTAAATTATTGGAAGCAAAAAAATTCAGAGTCCTTCTGTGCAAAAGAACCCTTAAAAATAATTGAGATAATGTAGGTAAAGTACTTAACACTAGCTGGCACACAGTAAGTGCTCAAAAAATAGCAGCTATTATAAGTATTAGTCATTTTTATCATGGTGCATTTACAGAACCCTCTTTGTTATAACACACTGAATTCCTATTATAAATAAGCTGGTGTAGCTGTAGTAACATCGGGTCATGACTAGTGATTTTTCCCTTCTAATTCTACTACCAAACATTTTCCTACATGCAATGTTTCCATTCTCCTCATGCCAATGTTTTACTCCACAGACTGGACCTTATAAACCTCTAGGTTTATTTTAGTCTAAATTTGATAAATGTTACCCAAAACCAGGCTTCCTTTTTGTTTTCTTTTAAGGTAAGAAAATAGATCCTCGTTTGTTTAGAAGAACTAATTCAAAGTTTCTGTGTTTGTGCTTTCTTCAGTTTTTTCTCTCTTAACAGGGTTGCCACCGAAAGGTCAAGCAGGATCTTATGAGCAAGTGGCAAAAGACACTGGTTTAGTTTATGAAGCTCAGCACCAAAATAAAATACCGCGAGGTCTGCTTGGTTTTTTTAAATCACAGGCAATGCCAAAGTTAGCTTGAGTAGGTCCCGAAAGATGTTTCTTAATTCCCTGCTACTTCTAGTTCCTCTCATAACAGTACTTTTTTTTTTTCCTGAGCCTTTTGAGGAGGGGAGACCTGACATCCATTTCTCCAAGACATGTATCACCTGACCAAACTGCCTCTCAAAAGTGTGCCTGTGTGAATTAACATCATGCTTTGAATTAATTAACGATAAACCACTAGATAAAGTGAGGTCTAGGAAGAATGACTTAACAGCTGGATCTATAACCAGTCTCTAAGTTTAGACAGGGGGTAGGAAAAGCAGAAGAACTTCTCCAATTATTCCAAAATAGTGGATAACAAAATGACATGGAAATCAAAATAATCCAGGGCTCTTCTGTGTGTTTACAGTATGTTAGAATGTCCTTACATAAGTGCTCTCCCTCCTCATTGCTCAAGTTCTTGTCTGTAAACTAGACATAGTTTTCATAGTTTAGAGGAGAGATTAATGAACACATAATATATTAATTTTATACCAAATAAATGTGTACCAAATAAATCATAAACAATTTTAAAATTTTTTACCATAACATGATGGTGACTATCCACTTGTACATCTGTTACTCTCAGAGTGATCAAATCTCCAAGTCAAGTCATAAAAAGGAACTCCAATTACTCTGGCATTAATGATCTTTCTTGAAAAGCTGCTAAGCAGGAAAGTACACTTCCATTTCCAAAATTCAAAAAACAAATGTTATACTTAGATAACCATAAGTGTAAAGAAGAAACCCCCAAACAAGAAATTTCATTAAAATATAGTCTACACACTAAATTTTTTTTACAAAATTGTATTAAAACCTCTGCTTAGGGGCTTCCCAGGTGGCGCAGTGGTTGAGAATCTGCCTGCCAATGCAGGGGACACGGGTTCGAGCCCTGGTCTGGGAGGATCCCACATGCCGCGGAGCAGCTGGGCCCGTGAGCCACAATTACTGAGCCTGCGCGTCTGGAGCCTGTGCTCCGCAACAAGAGAGGCCGCGATAGTGAGAGGCCCGCGCACCGCGATGAAGAGTGGCCCCCGCTCGCTGCAACTAGAGAAAGCCCTCACGCAGAGACAAAGACCCAACACAGCCATAAATAAATTAAATAAATAAATAAATAAATAAAGCATGACACAAATTAAGCAATGTGAATACCATCAAGATTTAAAAAAAAAAAAAAAGAAAAACCTCTGCTTAAAACCTTATTACATGTACTATTTGTAGATATTTTTAAATACCTGTTTCCAATAATTCAAACTTTTTAAAAAGTTAGTTCTGAAGAATTCTCTTACTAGTGTAGTGCTCACAAGTTACGAGAGAAAGTTGCCAGGCATTTTCCTGGACTTTGCATCAGAATCACCAGGAAAACTTTTTTAAAATCCCTTCTTCCTTGAAATTCAGTGAATCTACGGTGGGGAATCTGTATTTTTAAATGCTCCCCTTTAGATTCAACCTAAGGCAAATTTTAGAACTACTAAAGGATAGAGGTTGTACATTTCAAGCAGCATCTGGCTGGCAGCAGAAAACTGTGCTTTGGAAAAGGGGTGGTTCTCTCTTATAAGAATAGAGAGAGCAGTCTTCTCTCTGTTCTTTTGAAATGATAAGCCAAGAAGTTTTCTTCTGCTCCTCCATAAATCACCTTGCTATAACCACTTGTTCTTCAAGCACAGAATCAAAAAGATAGAATTTTAAAATAAAAATAATACATATACATGGTGTATGTGTGTATTTCTCTAGCTACAAGGTGATGAGAAAAACATCAGGAAAGTCAAGTCAGAGAAAGATGGTGCAGTCGGAGGCTGAAGCAGAAAATGCCACTCAGTAGCTAAGAAGTCAAAGAATGCATTAATTCTCTTTTGTAAATTTTACTTAACTTTTTAAAAATTTTATTTGCTTTAGTTCAAAAAGGAATAAAAGCAGTCCTTTTAACTTTCCCACCAGAGAAAATACTTTATTGTTCAGACATGCAATAGTTTTAACCAAGCTGTGGCTGCCCCCTGGTGGCTGCTTACCTCCATCACAAGATTTTTTAGGTAGCTTATGTCTTTTTTTTTTTTTTTAATTTTTATTGGAGTATAGTTGATTTACAATGTTGTGTTACTTTCGGGTGTACAGCAAAGTGAATCTGTTATACACATACATATATCCACTCTTTTTTAGATTCTTTTCCCATAGAGGCCATTACAGAGTATTGGGTAGAGCTCCCTGTGCTATACAGTAGGTCCTTATTAGTTATCTATTTTATATACAGTAGTATGTACATGTCAATACCAATCTACCAATTTATCCCTCCCCTTCCCTTACTCCCTGGTAACCATAAGTTTGTTTTCTACATCTGTAACTCTAGTTCTGTTTTGTAGATAAGTTCATTTGTACCCTTTTTTTAGATTCCACATATAAACGATATTATATGATATTTGTCTTTCTCTCTCTGAATTACTTCACTCAGTATGAGAATCTCTAGGTCCATCCATGTTGCTGCAAATGGCATTATTTCATTCTTTTTATGACTAAGTAATATTCCATTGAGTATATATGTACCACATCTTCTTTATCCATTCCTCTGTTGATGGACATTTAGGTTGTTTCCATGTCCTGGCTATTGTAAATAGTGCTGCAATGAACATTGGGTTCCATGTATCTTTTCGAATTACGGTTTTCTCCAGATATATGCCCAGGAGTGGGATTGCTGGATCATATAGTAGCTCTATTTTTAGTTTTTTAAGGACCCTCCATACTGTTCTCCATAGTGGCTTTACATTTATGGAGGCTTACGTCTTGAAAGACAACTTCAAGTTTCATCATTAAAGTAAGGACAGAAACTAAAGTTGGTTTTTAAATGTCCTGATATGCTCATTCTTGTAAAGTGAATATCTCCAGCCCTTAAATTTATTTCCTGAGGCATCTACAATTTTTGAAGTTTACCGACTTTGAACTCTGTTGCTAAAACAATGCAAGATATTTTTATGTTTTTTTTGTTTGTTTTCTATGATTGTATATTCTTTACATACCGTAAAAAAGACTCCCTTAATCTTAACTCCTGCTAACTACCAGAGGCAGGGTGTGCCCACGCATGGGCCCTGACTCTGCATGCCTCCTCCACTGTGTCCCTGCAGGCCCAGGGCTGCTCCCGCCCGCAGTAGCAGAGGCAGGTGTTCTCTGCTACGGAATCTGGTCCACACCTGTGCTTTTGCAGCCAGTCTTATTCCACAGCCAGGCCTGCTAAGTCCTCAGCCTCTCAGCAAGTCGCTTCCATAATCTCTCTAACCTGGCTATAGTTTCCTACATAGCTGATCTCCTTGCTTCTGAATCAACAAGTGTCCAGATCCCAGGCACTCACCATGACCACTGCCCCAGCCTGTTGGGGAAGTGGCACTCATTTCTGATGGGAGGGTCCTTGACTTGGGTCACTTCAAGTTCTTCCCCAGTGAGGATTCCTTCAGGAATATTCATATGCCAGACATAATTCAAATGGATGTGCTCATATGCCAACTAAATAGTATTTATTAATTACATTTTTTTAAAACTTGATAGCTCTTGCTCTTTGTGGAAAGCCAAGTATAATCTTTTATGCTTCTTTTTTTAATTATCATATTGTGAACATAATTGTGAACACAATTATCATATTGAGAATATAATAACATATTATTATTGTTGTTAAGTAGGACAATCAAAATTAATAGAATTTTGGCAGACAGAAAGCAAGAAAAGTAGGCATCTATTTTCCTACTTAACCAACACTTTAAAAATTACCAAATTTGAGGTATTATCACTATGTAATCACATTCTTGTAAAAAATATCACTCTGTCTAAAAATGGGATAGAAGTTAGAAAGAGAAGTTTCTTAAAGTAAATTACCAACAGAAAGAAAAATCGGCTAGTCTGCAATAGTAAATATTTATTCCTTGTGGTACACATCAAATATACAGTGGTCTGTATCAGAATAATATTTATTCACAAAGTGAAATGAATTACTTACATGTTGCTGTGAAGCAGTATGCCACATTTTTTCAAAAGGCAGAAACATACCATACAAATGTTATTGAAACTAGCTGCGAGAGTTAACTATTTTTTAAAAGGTCTAGTAGCTAAACTGCATATATTATTAACATGGAACATATTAATGATTTATTTTTACATGGAAAAAAGAACTTTCCAAACAGTATGTACCTCATGACCCCATTTTAAAATATTTCTATTTTTTATTTATGTTTATACACAATACAACAAATTCACAAATCTGGAAAGAAATATACTTAATTTAAAATATGATTTCTTTCTGGGCAGTGGGATTAGGGTAATTTTTATTTTTATTTTCTTCTCTTTACTTATCTTATTCTTCTGACAAATAATTCTGTTACGTAGTACTTGTGGCTTTTTAAAAAGTTATATTTAAAAGACAAGGAAGTAAAAATAGACCACACTAACTTTTAAGTGTTATCCTGGGCTACAACCACTTCCCTTCCTCAAGAAAGATCAGCATTGCTGAGTAGTTAGAGAAAACTTGACTTGTTTGAGGCCTGCTCATAAGGATGGGGGACAGGAACACTGTTTCAGGATCTCTATTGTTTGTTTTCATCATTTTTTGAATCTGAAATTCTTCTATGTCTCCACATTCCAGACTGACTAAAGAAAGACAAGAGTATATTTTGCAATAATTGGCTTTTGCTGCACTCTGCTGGAACATTCTCTGATGTTCTGCACAAAACGATCAGTAAAGAATGCTTCCGTCTTTGCTATATCTGGTTAAAATGTTCTCATGGAGGTTTACTCATTTTTATGGATAAATGAGCATATTCTTTAATCTAATAAAAGGGATATGGTTTATAAACATACACACCAAGGATCACCATGCTCACATATTAATCAATGACTCTACATGCAATAGTTAATTATGGTATGTTAGAGGTAATATTTTTAAATGTTTATTTTGTACCCCCCTCAGAGACAGATCTTTTCTCATCTCTTTTAAACAAATTCAAAGATCTATCTTTAATCTTGTAAATTCCCTGGATGTACCTAACTGGACTCACGTTTTGTAGAATCATTTGTTACATTTAAAAAAAAAAAAAAAAAAAAAAACCAAACCTCCTACCAGGGCTTCCCTGGTGGCGCAGTGGTTGAGAATCTGCCTGCCAATGCAGGGGACACGGGTTCGAGCCCTGGTCTGGGAAGATCCCACATGCCGCGGAGCAACTAGGTCCGTGAGCCACAACTACTGAGCCTGCGCGTCTGGAGCCTGTGCTCCGCAACAAGAGAGGCCGCGATAGTGAGAGGCCCGCGCACCGCGATGAAGAGTGGCCCCCACTTGCCACAACTAGAGAAAGCCCTCGCACAGAAACGAAGACCCAACACAGCCAAAAATATATAAATAAATAAACAAACAAATAAATAAATAAATTTATTTAAAAAAAAAAACCTCCTACCAAATTAAGCAGTTTTGCAGTTTGTTGGGAAATAGTCAAATGACGTACACCTGCTTTGTCTAACTACCAAATCCCTCAGTCTTTACTCTTCTACCCCTTCCTCCAAAACACACCTGCAGTCAACATTCAGCATGAAGCTCTTTCGGTGAAAAGTAAATTAATTTGTGTTGGCCCAAGACTCCACAAAACAGTGTCTAGAGAGGCCTCGGTAACACAGATGCGATGGAAAAGAACTGTGGCCAGCTTGTTTCAACAGTCTTCCAAGGGCAGGGAGGAAAAACTTTCACCTTAGCCCTATCTTGAGAGTTGCAAACACAGATGTTGGCAAGAATCCCAGCATACATAAAATATTCTCAATTTTTACTAATACCTGCTAAAATTATGTGTTGGCCTCTTTGCCTGGAAAGAAAAGTCTGGAATGACCCCATCTTTTGACTTCATAATCTGTATAAATCTCCTGAAGAGGGTTCACAGGGAAAGTTTCTGTGAAACATTTCTTTTGCAAAAAAAAAAAAAGAAAAAGGCAGCGGCCTCCACAATGTCATCTCCCTCTCTGTGGACTCCTCAGCTGCACTATCAAATTTAGAGTGGAGAAATTCAGGAGTCCATAGGCCACGGAACAAAGGTGTGGAATGGCCTCAGCATGGGTTCCCTGCTCTAACCTTGAACACTATCATCAAGAGCCAAGTGTATACTATATACTACTGCCCCCACATGTCTGGTGCTGGGCCAGCAGCAAACTCGGACCTCAAGGCCAAAATAGCCAGGGTCTCAATCTGCATAAATGACCTGCTGTCAAACAATTGTGTATTGTACAGAAAACACCACCAGCCTGGCAAAGGAAAAGGAGCCCATGCTGACTAAGCACTTAGAGGAGCCAGGCCCTGAACCAGCCCTTCGAATCCATTACCTCCTGAAATTCACTCAATGCCCTTGAAATGGAAAATTATCCCCATTTTATAGAAGAGGAAACTGAGGCTCAGAGAGCTTCAACAATCCGCCCATGGTCACATAGGTGGTTAACCATGAAGTCAGGGTTGAAACCCAGATCTGTCTCTGACCCCAAAATCTATGCCAAGCCCACCAAACTGCCCAGAGACCCCAGTTCCTTTCCCATCTCAACTATTTATATTAGCTGGAAGACTTTGGACAAGTCATTGAATCTTTGGGGCTTCTTTTTATTCTTTTGTGACATGAGGTGACTGAACCTAATTTCTAAGACTCTATTACACTCCAAAAATCCATATTCTCCAGACTTGCTCATATCTTTCTTTGCTACTCCCACCACCGCCACACCGCCACCACCACCTTTTTTTTCTTTTTTTTTTTTTTTTTTGATTTGACATAAGGATGTAAATTCTCTAGGCTAAAAAAATCCAAGGTAATCCTAAGGGTTTCATATGTCAGACACTCTCTACTACTGAGTAGAGTTTGCAACTGTCAGTAATGTTCTCTCTGAACCTGGTCGTGTTTAATGGTGTATACTAGTTATCAAATAAAAGTAAGCCAAATAAAGCACCAAGAACTATTAAAATATGGTCTCAGGAAATTTCAATCCCTAAAATTATTTTTTATTTTTTCACTACAAAATTGAAAAAAAATTATCTAACAAAATTGAATCAAATAACAAAAAGTTTATTTTTGCCACATCACCATTAGGATCTGGTTTCACTTGTTTTTCTACTGTATCATAACCTCTAAGCATATTTATATAAGGTGACAATGAATTAAAGTGGAAAATTATTACATTTAAAAAGCAACTGTTTTAATATTTTAAATGGAAATAAGCTCCCCATTTCCATCAATTGTTTAATCAAGTGTTTGGCCTTAACCAAAGCATGGTTATTTCAAAAAGCAAGCAAGCAATGCTTTTTAAAGTCTGTTTTCCTCAATAAAAAGTACATGTTATGTCCTTATTGATGTGCAATTTTAATTAAAACTCCAAGTCCACATTTTGCTTTTTAAATGATAGATATTTTCATTAACTAACAAATAGCTAACCCATTGCCACAATCCTCCTGAAATAATGTGTGTGAAGAATAATAATTAAGGCAGCAGGGGCGAAAGGTTACTTAAGACTTTACCATGGTGTGAGCTTAAATTATAGGTTTTAAACGAGATGTAAGGACAAGTGCACCTGAAAAAAAAGTGCAATTTTAATGGAATGCAGAACAAATTAACTTTTTAACATTAATAATACCCAATTGCACAATGGGATTTTGCTCAGTGCTACAGGGAGCAGAAAATAAAAGTAACACTGCAAGGTATGCTTATTAACTACTTTAAGCTAAAGGCATTATTGGCCTACTAAATGCTGTGGTAAACGGACACATTGTGACATGAAAGACTCTGGAGACTGCCACCTGATTGGCACGTTTTATTTGTAGTTTCTTTTTAAAAGTGGGAGAAAGATAAAAACCCTTTAAGGAGTTTTGTTAGCAAGTTCTCAGGATTTCTTATCCACACTTCCCTAGGCTGGGAAATGCTCCTTTGCAGGGTTACCTTCTCTCCGATTAAGTCAACCAGAAAGGTGGCTACAAGATGCTTTAAACTCAGCTCTCTCCACAGGGCCAGAGCCACCACAGCATTCCGGTCCTGGACCTATAGGGAGCCTGCAGTTCAACCTGCGCCTCTTGCTTATAAAGCAATAACCACAGGGCATAAGGCCAGCTTTTGTTTTCATCCAATTAATTGAGCAAAAATGGTTTACACTGTGAAAAGACCCCATGACCTAGCTCCAGAGCTTGAGAAAAGAGAACTGGAACACACACCCAAGCTTAAGAATTACATTGCAAGAAATCACCGTGCCACACTTGGCCACACACTCTGTCTCCCAAGGGAGAGGGTCAGTGGCATGGTCAATACTTATTCCTCATCATCAGGGGTGAAAACATATCCATCATCCTTCTGCTGATCACATTTGTAATCAGAAACCTGCTTAAGCATCCAGTACCAGGTACCATGTAACTCTCAAGAAGACCAAGGGCTAATCATTAATTTCCTCCAAAGATGTCAGGGGTTGTATTCATTCATTCACTCTATAAACTCTGAGGCACCCATCATATGCCAGGCAATGTGCTTGATAGAGTGAACAAGACAGATGTGGTCCCTGTCCCCATGGACCCGGAACCTAGTAGCTGCACACACTGCGACAGATAGTCTCAGTCAATAAGGCTTCACCTTTGGTAAAGAGGAAAGGGCCCAAACTCAAAACGTGAACAAAGCAGCTCAGTAGAAACACTTTTTCCATCTCTCCTCATTATATGCTCTCTTTTTTGTGCTTAAATCCTTTGGCGACGTTCCTAAAGAATCTGGCTGAATGAAAGATTGGCCATTAGAAAGAGAAAATAGTACTGAGACTTCTATTTCTAAAGGCTGATGGTCAAAACTTACTCCCATTAGCCAGAAAATCTCCTTCATATATTCAGGCATATATTAAAACATTCTTAATTCCATGTCCTTAACAAACTCTGCTAAATGGTTATGGAAACCTTTGCCTTAGAGCCCAAATAAAACCTCAGAATCCTTCTCAACTCAGTATTTTAGGCAGCTACCACCAACTGTTCAGAATTGGCATAGGAGATGAAACTCATTTGCTAGTGCAGTCTTAGATTGCAATAAAAAAAAAAATTTCAACACCCAACAGAAAGTTGGACTAGATGACTAAGTCAGTTGCAATGCCATGAATCTAAGAATATGAAATTCCAAAATTGGGACGTATCCAACTTAAATTAACTACAACATTCCAAAAATGTGTTTATTAGTAGGGTATTTAAACCCATAGAAGGAATTTCCCCAGTGAGACAATACTATAAATTGTGTTTATTTCACAAACCAGTCCTCAAAAGACCCTTTTAGACCATTATGTGACAAAATGGAACTGAACCAGTATACATTTGAAATTAAAGAGTAGTAGAAAATAACAGACTTATGGGGGGTTAGTATACTATTCTCAATAAAAGTTTAAAACAGCTTTGTGGACTAGACCCAAGATCTAACAACTACCAAAACTGCTAAAATGTGGTGTCTGTTGCAGCTGTGGGAGTGCATATCTCATCTCCCTGACTATACTGGAAACAATTCGAGGAGAACAACCATTTCTGACATATTTTGTGTCCCTCCCCAGCTCCTCTGCCAGTGTGCCTAATAAATATTAAGCAAGTGTAGATAAATGACAGATTTTCTTAGGAGGAAACCTAAAAGCAGCAGGGAAGCAAATGCCCCTACTCTTTTCTATTCACATAAAAGGAAAAAGGGACAATGGGGCTTCACTGTGTTTTTTTTGTTTTGGGGGGGGTGGTTTGCTCACTAAAAGGAGATAATTGGCCACCTCCTCTACCGCCTCTGAGTGACTTGGAATGGCCATTTTCACCTGTCAGATGCTTATAAGCTATGGGTTTGGAATAACACGGAAAACCCCACCAGACTGTAAACTTCATAATGGGAGGAACCATGACTATCTTGTGAACTATTGAGGTCTTGATGACTAGCTCGGTGACTTGGCACATAGCAGGCACTCAAATGACATTTGTTGAATAAATGAATGACTATCATGTCCAGGCAATATATTTTAACAGGCCCCCTGGGCTCTGTACTAATCAGTATAGTGTTTTGAACCCTAAAGTATACATAATTTCTCAGTCTACCATTCATTTTTCTAATTTTTACAAATGTAGGTAAAAAAACAATTTCCCTTTCCTTTTAAGTTTATAATATGAAAAAAAAAAAGGCAGCACAAACTTGATGATAAATGGTAACTGACCCTCTGTCTCAGTGTCAGCAGACAATACCACTGATGAGGATTACCAAGCATGAAGAGGACAGCCAGATAGACACCACAGGCAAATGTAAGCCCAGTGTGGCTAGGACTTATGATTTTTCAAGAGAAACCAAAAGTCAATTTTTTAAATGTAAAATTTTCTGGCTTTTAATTTTGGCAATTAATAAATGTTTCAATAAAAACACTGTGTGAGCCCATTCTAATGTCTGATCAAGAAAATGAGGATGATTTATTCCTATGCTGTTCCTTCCAAAAGGCAAAAGAGACAGGAAAGTGGGAGAGAGCACTTTGCTTCCTTGGGAGTATTCAAACAAAGCTACAAAGGCTATAAATCAGGGATACAACAAGCAGGAGGCTGAACAGGCAGCCTTGAAGGCCCCTTCTAACTTGGAAAAACTTGAATAACTAGGGCAAAGTTTTCAAGCTTTTCGAAGATTGAAATCCTAAGCGAAGCCCAATACCTAAAAAAAAAAATAAAACTGAGGTACTCCAGAATGAAGGCTGACCTCTCACCCTTTATCTTAACTGCCCAATAGGCTCCACTGAGATCTTAGGGTCTCACTGAAACCATTTTGGAAAACAAGTGACTATGGTGATAGGCTTCTTGGGGTAAGAGAAGGGGAGACAAAGTCCAAGGCTAAATCTGAGAAAGGGATAGACTTAGAGTCACATACTGAAGTAAAAATATGTTTTGTAAAATGTTCCATTAAAAAGTGCTGTGGGTAAGAGCCAAAAGCAGAAGGAAACCTAGTAGTAATACAAACTGAGAACCATAGTAATTCCCATATTCCTTGAGTTCAGAAAGCATGTGTAAAAGAAGACACCACTATGGAGCCCAGAGACAAACTAGATAAAACCACTTAGAAACAGAATTGGATGGGAGTTCAATTAATCTTTACTTTAATCTCCACATCCAACAATTAGACATGAAAGAAGAACACTCATCCCAAATGTCGACAGAGATTAGGACCAAGACCTCATAACACTACAGACTCAAACTAAAATTAAAAGACACCATTTTCATCTATAAAACTGGCAAAGATTTTTTTGGTTTTTTTTTTCATGATAATTCTCAATGATGACAGAGATGCCGAGAAGTGGATTTTCTCATGTGCTGCTGGAGGGAGAGTAAACTGATACAGCATTTCTGAAGGAAAACATGTATTAGAAGCCTTTACAAATATACATGGACCTTAGCCCAGCAATTCCACAAGTAGAAATTTATCCTGAGGAAATGGCCATGAATATACCAAGTTTTACCCCCAAAGATGTTTACTGCAGCATTATTTATAGAAACAAAGTCATCAAGGCAAACAAATTATCCAACACTAGAAAACTGGTTAAATTTTGACATAGCCACACTATGTAGCATTAAAAAAGATGTTATAATAATATTTATAATGACATTAAAAATAATCCTGAGATGAAACTGAGGGAAAAAATAGGACTACAAACATATCTTTTATATAATGACCCCAATTTTTAAAATAATGCACACATGTATGCACACAGAGAAAGAAAAAGAAGAATACTCACAGGGAATTATGGGTGTTTTTCATTTTCATTTTTGTGTTTTGCGTTTGTTTGAATTTTACAAATTTTCTACCATGATAGTATTTAATGTAATTCTTAAAAATTTTGTAAGTACATAAACCGAAAGTATTTCTGATTGTCTTGAAAAAGAATTTTGTAAAAATTTTCTTTGTGGGTATAATTTAAACTCATTTCACTATATAATCCACTCAGAAGTCAATCACTGCTTACCACCCTTTTGGGTCATTTCCCCCTTTTTCTCCTGTGTATTTGTAGGCCTGAAGCAGTCAGAGAAATTGTTACTAATTGATCTAAATCCCCATATAAAACAAGACTGCAGAGGTACTCCAGTGCTGCCTCCTCCTCAGTCCACTCTGGGAAGCTGGGTTTTTGTTTGGCTTGGTTTTTAAATTCACCATTAGCAAGGGGTCAATAGCCAGCCCCTATCTTTAGCTATTCATGCTAGTATTCCATGTTTGTTTCCATATACAACTCTTTGCTTTCTCCAGCTGGGCTGGGTGGTGTTCTAAGATAGGACCACGTAGACACATCCTTTTGGCAATTCCCTGTAAGGCAGTCTGCAAACAGTGATGCCGATGCACAGTGAAGACACTGTCAGGGAATAATTAAAGAATCACCCTTGCACTTTCCCTGCTTCTGGTGGCACTATCAACTCATAAAATTAGCAATAATCTGGTCATTTAGATTAAAGCCTTAAAAAGTTCCTATTCTTTGACCTGGTAATTACTATTGGGGAAGTCTATCTTAAGAAAAGAAACTTTTATATAGAAAAAAATGATGTTCAGTACAAAAAATTAAACTCAACCTAAGTCTTAATAGGGAATGGTTAAGTAAATCATCACTCATGGTTCCAATAGAGTCTCCACCTTGACAAAGCTGAAAGTTATAATGGCTGAGAGTAGAAACGAGCCTATAAGTTTTCTCAGGCACCAAGAGTTGTAGGAACACCTGGTTTTTCACACACTTACTATTGAAACATATTTTATCTGGACCAGTACTTGATGGGAGGCTAGAGGAACTATCATTTAACTTATCACCTAGTGTTGACTGTAAGGATTTCAGAAAAACTAATTCATAACAAAAAATGAACTGACTCCTTTTCTAGGTCCCAGGTATCCAATTATTACTTAACATTCCCCATTAAATGATATCAAAATTGCAGTCACCAGCTTTGAAATTTCTATGGAAAATTTTTTTTATTTTAAGAATAAAAGCCAAACTCAAGGAGAGTGCTATCAAACGAGAAACCAAAATTTGGAAAGATGAAGTACCTCATCTTAACCTATGATACAGGCTCATGAAAAATATGTTTAAAAAAGAACTGTAAACCTAACTGGGATGTAAAAAATAATTTACCTCAAATAATATACAGCATAAACCTTTCAAACACTTTCAACTTAACACCAGAAAGATGATGGAGCATGTTCTTGTTTCAAGATGATAATTGCTTTTTAAGCACAAAGGGATCATAAAAATTCCACAGTGACAAAACAGAGTCCTGAAACAATCAGTGGTTAAAACACAATCACAGGGCTCTTTGGTGGGGCTAATGGTGGACTCTGGGAGGGCTCACGCCAAGGAGTCCTTCCCAGAACTTCTGCTGCCAGTGTACTTGTCCCTGTGGTGAGCCACAGCCACCCTTTACCACTGCAGGAGACCCTCCAACACTAGCAGTCTTTCTTTCTCTTTGTGGTGGCCTCCAACCCCAGAACTGTACTGCAGAGCTTGCCACTGTGGGTGCATGATGCTGAAACCGATGACGCTCTAAACTATGTTTTGGGGGATGCATACCAGACGTAATGGAGTACATCAAGAAAGAACGTGGGTGTTGGTGCCAGCTTCCTCAGTAAAGAGATGGAGGAAAAGAAAGCTTCTTAGAGGAAGCAGAAGAAAATCTTGCAGCATTGTAAGGGACAAAGTAGTCATAATTTGCTGAAGAGAAACAAGGAGGGCATTCTAAGAAGAAGATCCAAAGGGCCCAGCATTTTAATCAGATACTGACACAAATTTTTTTAAAGAAGAAAAGCAACACCATTTCCATAGTTGGTATTCCGTTGTTTGCCGTGTGGCTGACAAGGTCTTAGTGCTCTGGTCGGGTGTCAGGCCTGAGCCTCTGAGGCGGAGAGCCCGGTTCAGAACACTGGTCCACCAGAGGCCTCCCGACTACACGTAATATCAAATGGCGAAAGCTCTCCCAGAGATCTCCACCTCAATGCTAAGACCCAGCTCCACTCAACACCCAGCAACCTACAGTGATGGACACCCTGTGCCAAACAACTAGCAAGAAAGGAACACAACCCCACCCATTAGCAGAGAGGCTGCCTAAAATCATAATAAGGTCACAGACACCCCAAAACACACCACCAGATGCAGTACTGACCACCAGAAAGACAAGATCCAGCCTCATCCACGAGAACACAGGCACCAGTCCCCTCCACCAGGAAGCCTACACAACACACTGAACCAACCATACACACTGGGGGCAGACACCAAAAACAATGGGAACTACAAATCTGCAGCCTGCAAAAAGGAGACCCCAAACACAGTAAGTTAAGCAAAATGAGAAGATAGAGAAATACACAGCAGATGAAGAAGCAAGGTAAAAACCCACCAGACCAAACAAATGAAGAGGAAATAGGCAGTCTACCTGAAAAAGAATTCAGAGTAATGACAGTAAAGATGATCCAAAATCTTGGAAATACAATGGAGAAAATACAAGAAACGTTTAATAAGGACCTAGAAGAACTAAAGAGCAAACAAACAAGGATGAACAACACAATAAATGAAATTAAAAATTCTCTAGAAGGAATCAGTAGCACAATAACTGAGGCAGAAGAACAGATAAGTGACCTGGAAGATAAAATAGTGGAAATAACTACCACACAGCAGAGTAAAGAAAGGAGAATGAAAAGAATTAAGGACAGTCTTAGAGATTTCTGGGACAACATTAAATGCACCAACATTTGAACTATAGGGGTCCCAGAAGAAGAAGAGAAAAAGAAAGTGACTGGGAAAATATTTGAAAAGATTATAGTTGAAAACTTCCCTAATATGGGAAAGGAAATAGTCAAGTCCAGGAAGCACAGAGAGTCCTACACAGGATAAACACAAGTAGAAACACGCCAAGACACATATTAATCAAACTATAAAAAATTAAATACAAAGAAAAAAATTTAAAAGTAGCAAGGGAAAAGCAACAAATAACATATAAGGGAATCCCCATAAGGGTAACAGCTGATATTTCAGCAGAAACTCTGCAAGCCAGAACGGAGTGACAGGACATACTTAAAGTGATGAAAGGGAAAAACCTACAACCAAGATTACTATACCCAGCAAAGCTCTCATTCAGATTCAATGGAGAAATTAAAACCTTTACAGACAAGCAAAAGCTAAGAAATTCAGCACCACCAAACCAGCTTTACAACAAATGCTAAAGGAACTTCTCTAGGCAGGAAACACAAGAGAAGGAAAAGACCTACAATAACAAACACAAAATAATTAAGAAAATGGTAATAGGAACATACATATCGATAATTACCTTAAATGTAAATGGATTAAATGCTCCAACCAAAAGATATAGACTGGCTGAATGGATACAAAGCAAGACCCATATGTATGCTGTCTAAAAGAGACCCACTTCAGACTTAGGGACACATACAGACTGAAAGTGAGGGGATGGAAAAAGATATTCCATGCAGATGGAAATCAAAAGAAAGCTGGAGTAGCAATTCTCATATCAGACAAAATAGACTTTAAAACAAAGACTATTACAAGAGAAAAAGAAGGACACAACATAATGATCAAGGGATCAATCCAAGAAGAAGATATAACAATTGTAAATATTTATGCACCCAACATAGGAGCACCTCAATACATAAGGCAAATGTTAACAGCCATAAAAGGGGAAATCGACAGTAACACAATCATAGTAGGGGATTTAAAACCCCACTTTCACCAATGGACAGATCATCCAAAATGAAAATAAATAAGGAAACACAACCTTTAAATGATACATTAAACATGATGGACTTAATTGATATTTATAGGACATTCCATCCAAAAACAACAGAAAACACTTTCTTCTCAAGTGCTCATGGAACATTCTCCAGGATAGATCATATCTTGGGTCACAAATCAAGCCTTGGTAAATTTAAGAAAATTGAAATCATATCAAGTATCTTTTCTGACCACAACGCTATGAGACTAGATATCAATTACAGGAAAAAATCTGTAAAAAATAGAAACACATGGAGGCTAAACAATACACTACTTAATAACCAAGAGATCACTGAAGAAATCAAAGAGGAAATCAGAAAATAGCTAGAAACAAATGACAATGAAAACACGACGACCCAAAACCTATGGGTTGCAGAAACAGCAGTTCTAAGAGGGAAGTTTATAGCAATACAATCCTAAATTAAGAAACAAGAAACATCTCAAATAAACAACCTAACCTTATACCTAAAGCAATTATAGAAAGAAGAACAAAAAAACCCCAAAGTTAGCAGAAAGATAGAAATCATAAAGATCAGATCAGATCAGAAATAAATGAAAAGAAATGAAGGAAACGATAGCGAAGATCAATAAAACTAAAAGTTGGTTCTTTGAGAAGATAAACAAAATTGATAAACCATTAACCAGACTCATCAAGAAAAAAAGGGAGAAGACTCATATCAACAGAATTAGAAATGAAAAAGGAGAAGTAACAACTGACACTGCAGAAATACAAAGGAGCATGAAAGATTACTAAAAGCAACTATATGCCAATAAAATGGACAACCTGGAAGAAACTGACAAATTCTTAGAAAAGCACAACCTTCCAACACTGAACCAGGAAGATATAGAAAATATAAACAGACCAATCACAAGCACTGAAATTGAGACTGTGATTAAAAATCTTCCAACAAACAAAAGCCCAGGACCAGATGGCTTCACAGGCAAATTCTATCAAATATTTGGAGAAGAGCTAACACCTCTCCTTCTCAAACTCCTTCAAAATATAGCAGAGGGAGGAACACTCCCAAACTCATTCTACAAGGCCACCACCATCCTGATACCAAACCCAGACAAAGATGTCACAAAGAAAGAAAACTACAGGCCAATATCACTGATGAACATAGATGCAAAAATCCTCAAAAAAAATACTAGCAAACCGAATCCAACAGCAAAGTAAAAGCATAATATACCATGATCAAGTGGAGTTTATCCCAGAATGCAAGAATTCTTCAATATATGCAAATCAATCAATGTGATAAACCATATTAAGAAATTGAAGGAGAAAAACCATATGATCATCTCAATAGATGCAGAAAAAGCTTTCAACAAAATTCAACACCCATTTATGATAAAAAACCTTCCATAAGTAGGCAGAGAGGGAACTTACCTCAACATAATAAAGGCCATACATGACAAACCCACAGCCAACATCGTTCTCAATGATGAAAAACTGAAACCATTTCCTCTAAGATCAGGAACAAGACAAGTTTGTCCACTCTCACTACTATTATTCAACATAGTTTTGGAAGTTTTAGCCACAGCAATCAGAGAAGAAAAAGAAATAAAAGGAATCCAAATTGCAAAAGAAGAAGTAAAGCTGTCACTGTTTGCAGATGACATGATACTATACATAGAGAATCCTAAAGATGCCACCAGAAAACTACTAGAGCTGATCAGTGAATCTGGTAAAGTAGCAGGATACAAAATTAATGCACAGAAATCTCTTCCATTCCTATACACTAATGATGAAAAATCTGAAAGAGAAATTAAGGACACACTCCCATTTGCCATTGCAAGAAAAAGAATAAAATACCTAGGAATAAACCTACCTAAGGAGACAAAAGACCTCTATTCAGAAAACTATTAGACACTGATGAAAGAAATTAAAGATGATACAAACAGATGGAGAGATATACCATGTTCTTGGATTGGAAGAATCAACATTGTGAAAATGACTCGACTACCCAAAGCAATCTACAGACTCAGTGCAATCCCTATCAAACTACCACTGGCATTTTTCACAGAACTAGAACAAAAAATTTCACAATTTGTATGGAAACACAAAAGACTCCAAATAGCCAAAGCAATCTTGAGAAAGAAAAACAGAGCTGGAGGAATCAGACTCCCTGACTTCAGACTATACTACAAAGGTACAGTAATCAAGACAGTATGGTACTGGCACAAAAACAGAAATATAGATCAATGGAAAAGGATAGAAATCCCAGAGAAAAACCCATGCTATGGTCACCTTATTTTTGACAGTGGAGGCAAGAATACACAGTGGAGTAAAGACAGCCTCCTCAATAAACGGTGCTGAGAAAACTGGACAGCTACATGTAAAGGAATGAAATTAGAACACTCCCTAACACCATACACAAAAATAAACTCAAAATGGATTAAAGACCTAAATGGAAGGCCAGACACTATCAAACTCTTAGAGGAAAACATAGGAAGAACACTCTATGCCATAAATCACAGCAAAATCCATTTTGACTCACCTCCTAGAGACATGGAAGTAAAAACAAAAATAAACAAATGGGACTTAATGAAACTTAAAAGCTTTTGCTCAGCAAAGGAAACCATAAACAAGACGAAAAGAGAATCCTCAGAATGGGAGAAAATATTTGCAAATGAAGCAACTGACAAAGGATTAAACTCCAAAATTTACAAGCAACTCATGCAGCTCAATATCAAAAACACAAAGAACCCAATCCAAAAATGGGTAGAAGACCTAAATAGACATTTCTCCAAAGAAGATATACAGATTGCCAACAAACACATGAAAGGATGCTCAACATCACTAATCATTAGAGAAATGAAAATCAGAACTACAATGAGGTATGACCTCACACCATTCAGAATGGCCATCATCAAAAAATCTACAAACAATAATCTGAACCCTCTTGCACTGTTAGTGGGAATGTAAATTGATACAGCCACTATGGAGAACAGTATGGAGGGTCCTTAAAAAACTAAAAATAGAACTACCATACCACCCAGCAATCCCAGTACTAGGCATATACCCTGAGAAAACCATAATTCAAAAAGTCATGTACCACAGTATTCATTGCAGCTCTATTTACAATAGCCAGGACATGGAAGCAACCTAAGTGTCCATCGACAAATGAATGGATAAAGAAGATGTGGCACATATATACAATGGAATATTACTCAGTCATAAAAAGAAACAAAATTGAGTTATTTGTAGTGACGTGGATGGACCTAGAGTCTGTCATACAGAGTGAAGTCAGAAAGAGAAAAACAAATACCGTATGCTAACACATATATATGGACTCTAAAAAAAAAAAGAAAAACTTGGTTCCGAAGAACCTTAGGGCAGGACAGGAATAAAGACGCAGACATAGAGAATGGACTTGAGGACACAGGGAGGGGGAAGGGTAAGCTGGGATGAAGTGAGAGAGTGGCATGGGCATATATAAACTACCAAATGTAAAATAGATAGCTAGTGGGAAGCAGCCTCATAGCACAGGGAGATCAGCTCGGTGCTTTGTGACCACCTAGAGGGGTGGGATAGGGAGGGTGGGAGGGAGATGCAAGAGGGAGGAGATATGGGGGTATATGTATATGTATAGCTGCTTCACTTTGTTTTAAAGCAGAAACTAACACTCCATTGTAAAGCAATTATACTCCAATAAAGATGTTAAAAAATAAAAAAATTTTAAAAATTAAAAAACAACACAATCATAGCAAAGGAGGATTAATAGCATTACCCATAGTATCAGCAATGGCTGTTCAACTCCAGGAGTGGGAACAATAAATGTAGATCTAAAATATACAAGTTATAAAGTACATATCTCATTATCTAAATAATATCCTGGTCCCAGAAAAATTATTGGCAGAGACAGAAGGCATGCCTTCAGAAGCTCCCTAAAGAAAGGCCAACTGCCCTGGGGGCAGGACCATCAAGTTCAACAAATATTGAGCACCTAACTATGTGCCATACTAGGCTCTGTGTTAGGCAATGGGGCACAGTAGTGAACAATGTTAGGTCTGGCTATTAATTCTTCCCTGAAGACAAACTAAAAATAGACTGAAAATCTACTTCAGCTGAAATGTACAGTATTCTTCTACTGGAAGGAAAATTACCTGGAAGCCCGGCTATAAATTTATTCTAACAAGATGGTTCATAGAACAAAAAATACATTAGAATAATCTATTGTTGAGCTGTATAGCTATTAATCACTGTTAATATCAATTAAGATAATTTTCATCATTTTCATAATATATTTTAATTAAAAAATTATGTGTAATACATCTGCTAATATTTCACTTAAGAGGCACCATTTTATCTTTTCAAATATTAAAGTGATTGTGTTCAGTGGCAAAAGACTAGATGAAGAGGTAATGTTAGTCTATCTTTATAATTATCATCAGTATAAGTAAGTCATGCTCCTCATGGTTATATGATTATAAACCATATCATAAACACCTTTATACCTCTCTTCCAATCACAAAGAAACCTATACATAGTAGTTGCTCAACAGATATTTGATAGAGAAATCCCTTAAACCGAATCTCTTAATCCCTGAATTTTAATGATCAAATAGGGTATTCTTTCTAAGAAGTTTTTAAACAACTTACAAATACTTTGACACATCATAGTAAACATCTGTATACTGAAAATGCTTTTGAGAACCAAGAATCACCACAAAATACATTTCCTAGGCTGAATCTGAAGGAGTTAAATTAAGCACACATAAAAGTTTATATGAAAAGGAATAAGAAATACACCATTTTTGTGTTATTTCTTGAAATCTGAGCAAAATCTAAGCTTAAATTTAAATGTATAGGAAAGAAGAATAAATTGGTTTATTTCAAGAGGATAGTTTCACTAAGTTTTAAAACTAGTTTCCACAGAAACTACGATTTCATCTGTCATTAGTGAACGTAACAATAAGGTTTGTGGACAAGCAACAGTGTTGAAACCTTGTCAAAAAATATTTTAAATATTAAAAAACTATGTCAACCCTGTTCTGTTCATGACTAAACTTGATACAATCAAGAAAAATTAGTTTCGGATGTGGGATACTTCAGGGATTTGAAGTAGTTTGCTAAATAGGAAGCTAAATCCAATTACTTTTCTGAAGATTTGGCATCTTCAACTGAAAACCAATATTCCAATTAACATTAGACAAATATCCAAGCTTATCCACATGTTCCAGGCATCCTTTCTGGCTAACAAGTAGGCTGCATTTCTGTATTTAATTATTCCCTTATGTATACATAGGGCCTACATTATACTAGAGGTATATAAGGCAGTTTTTTTTTTTTAAAAAAAGGAAAACTTTAAATTCTTCTGTGGTCTGCTTGTACATGTGCACAATCTAAATTTAACTTCTTATATAATTTTATCCTCTTTCCTAAGTTAAAAACATGCCAACACAAGTCTTTTTTAAAATATGTGATGTTTCAAACTACCTAAATGGTACTAACGTCAAAGGCAATCTCTAAATCATTTCACTCTACCCAGAAGTTACAAACAAACAAACAAACAAAAAATAGCTTCATCAGCAAATATTGCCTTTACCTTGCCTGAAGTTTAAAAGCAATTCAGATATTCTGAGCCAGATTATTTATCTACATGGATCCCTTAACTTCAAGGGAAACTTTCTAAGCAAGAGTGGCTTCAAGAAGAAAAGATTCAATTCATTTTAAATCGGTAGAAGCTCTTCACAAGTGGAAGAAGAAATCCCCAAGGGTGGTAAAATTGGTTAGCACAGCATAAATACCAGTGGCTCTACGTTGTTATAACTTATTTCATCTTGTGTCAACTAAATAAATGTCAAATTTTATATTAACGCTATGTTATTTAACACAGCATATTTTTTTTCTGGCTAGGACTTTTAGAGCAACTGATATGTATTTATTCAGAAACATCAAAGAATATCATTATGTAAATAGTGGCGTATCACACGGTGTCTAACTTTAGAAATTGCTTTCAGTTTATTTTCTAAGGGTGAAAACCTTTGTAACAAACTAAAAGAATGTATGCATGCATATAGAAGTGTGGGAAGGTGTGTACATTCAGTAAAATATCAGCTATCTAGATGTCAATTTTCCAGTAATGTCATCCACCCAAAGCAATAATAAGAATTATGAGGAGGTGGAGAGAGTAAGGGGAGAACACACCTGAACTCCTAAAATGGATTCCTAAATAAAGCCCATGCCCTAAAACAAATTCACATAAAGCACTAACAAGAACTTTAGGCCCCTGCTTAGCACTCACTAGCCTTAATTATGTATCAAACAAACAGACTTGGTAACCTGTTTGCTAAACTTCTAGAACTAGTAAATTAGGAGTCAACAGGGCTATTACAAATCAGAAAAAGAAAGAAACAGAAAATGGTATCCCAAAATCCAACAGAAAGCAAGAAGTCAAATTATATATTTTTTAAAAGTAGACAAAAGAATTTTAAATAGCATTTTTGTCTAGACTATTCACTGGAGAAACAAACAATACTTAATAGGCCTTAAATGTTGGAGGAACACCAGGCTCAGTCCTCAGACCTGTTTTCTGCTCTATCTTCAGTGCTTCTCAAACAATAAACCGGCGGTGTGTGCAATCAGTTAAATAGGTCATGAACATGTTTTTGTGTGTCTAATGGGATGGGATATTCCAGTTGAAAAATATATTCATTGAATATGGAAACAGGTAGAGATTACCTCTGTTTAACTTTTATCACTCCTCTCCTCACAGTTCTAACATAGAGTTTTATACATAAGCAAACATCACAATGTCCCATAAGGGAATATAGAAATTACATAGAAATCATATAGGCAGTGAGAGTATGTCTAGAGAGAAGAGCAGCAGATCAGGTGGAACATCAACATTTAAAGGTAAGAGAAGGAAGAGTAGCCCATAAGGAGAGCAAAGAAGAAAAGGTCATAAGAATGGCTATACAATTAAAGCAGCCAGGAAAGATTTCAAAAAAACAGGAGTACACAACAGAGTTAAACATGTAAGAAAGACCATGTAATATTATAACCAATAAGTATTTAATGGATTTGACAATCAGAAGGTCAGGGGTAACAGTGGCAGGGGCATAAATGACATTAAAAGTGGATGAATAATTAAAGAAGACACAAATAATTGGAAAGGCATCCCATGTTCATGGATTGGAAGACTTAATATTGTTAAAACGTCCATACTACCTAAAGCAATCTACAGGTTCAATTCATTCCCTATCATAACACTGGTCTTGGCAACAGTTTCCTGGATATGACACTAATAGCATAGGTAGAGATAGCATAGGTAATGAAAGCAAAAATAAAGTCAGACTATACCAAGTTAATAAGCTTCTGCATAGCAAAAGAAATAATCAACAGAGTGAAAAGGCAACCTATGGAATGGGAGAAAATATTTGCAAACCATATATATATAATAAGGGGCTAATAACACAAATATATAAGAAACTCCTACAATTTGATAATAAACACCATTATCAAAGAAGAAAAAGAAAATAACTGTTGGCAAGGATGTGGAGAAATTGGAACCACTGTACACTGTCGGTAGGAATGTAAAATGGTACAGCCACTATGGAAAACAGTGTGGAGGTTCCTCAAAAAATTAAAAATAGAACTACCACATGATCCAGCAGTCCTACTTCCAAATATTTACCCAAAAGAATTGAAAACAGTAACTTGAAGATATATCTGCACTCTCATGATCACTGCAGTACTATTTACAGTAGCCAAGATACGGAAACAATCTAAATGGATAAAGAAAACATGCTATATATATATATATATATATATATATATATATATACACACACACACACACACACATATATACATGCCATAAACACACACACACACACACACACACACACAATGTAATATTATTCAGCCATAAAAACGGCTTCCATCTGCCATTTGTGACAAGATGGGAACTTTGAGGACTTAACACTAAGTGATTATGCCAATCACAGAAGAACAACTACTGCATGATTCCACTTAAATGAGATATCTAAAGTAATCAAACTCCTCGAAAGTCAAATGGTGATTGCCAAGGGTTACGGGGATTAGGTGATGAGGAGTTGCTGTATATTTGGTATACAGTTTCAGTCACGCAAAATGTAAAAGTTCTAGAGATCCACTGTATAACAATGTACATGCAGTTAACAAAACTATACTGTATACTTAAAATTTTGTTAGTAGAATAGAGTTCATATTATGTGGTTTTTTTCAACACAATAAAAAAAAGTGGATGGATACATGAAATGGGAGGTGACAGAGTAGAGAAAATAAAAGTAGAAAGTTCTTATGAGGGAAGTGTGTGAAAGGAGAAAAGAAAGGATGGCTTACATCTAGGAGAGAAATACCAACAAAAGCTGCAGGAGGCAGGTCTATGTTGGAATAAACTTCAGTATGTTTATAAGCTGTAGGGAAAAAATAGAGGGAGAGATCAAAAATATAAGACCCAGAATAAATGACTGTAAGTTTGTATTCTAGAAGCTAGTGGAAGGTCAAAAGGATCAAGTGGAGAAAAGGAAGGAACCTCATCCTTTGAGATAGGAAGGAAGACAGAAAAATAGATGTAGATAAGTTTCTAGAGCCTTGGTGAGACAATGAGAGAGACCTACCTGATGGTCTCAATCTTCCTGGCAAAATAGGCTTTAAGGTTGTCTCCTAAGAGTGAGAGGGAGGGGGTGAGTATTGGGCTTGAGGAGATTGCTGACTGACTAAGAGAAATGGGAGAGGTGACTGACCAAGGTGAAGGTAGGATTTTAGGCAAATGAGCTTTGAGGCATGAATTTCAAGTGGCAGCAGGAACAGAGACAGTGTTCTGATACTGGTTTCCCAAAGGAAAGGAAAGACTATAACGAGGGACTCATGGGCATAGGGAATAAATCACTTGAGATGATCATACTGGAATCTATGCCGTAAAGAGAGCAAGGAACATGAAAACAGTTTGAAGAATAATCCTCACAAAGTGAGAGAGGAAGCATTGTGGCTGTAGCTAATGCAGACTGAAACCGAGCCCACTTAGCCTATCTGCCTTTATTACTAACTAAAGAAGCCTCTCTTCTTTAACATACACCTTCCTCCACAAGTCTATTTGGCAAACAGTCATGCAGTACTCCTCCCAGTATGTCATTGTTTTGTGCACTGATAGGTAAGTAAAGAAACTGTCCCAGTTATCCAAGAGCTTACAGATCACCAGGAGAAAAGAGGCAAATACTCAAGTAACTATAATATCAGGCAGAAAAATATAAATAAATGTCACAACAGAGATTTAATCATAGTGCTCCTGAGGTTTAAAGGAAGGAGAGATCACCGATAACTGGAAGTGGCAGGATGAAATAAGGAAAGGCTTCAAAAAAGAAGATGGACTTTGTAGAAAGCTTCCAAAAAAGATAATGGGGAAAAAAAGGTAAGGTTCAGGTACTGAGAACAGCATAAGCACAGGCATAATGGAAGAAATGTATAGGGTAAGTCTGATCAAAAGAGAATAGTCTAATAAGCAAATGAAAAGATGCCCAACATAATTAGTCATTAGGAAGAATGCAAATTAAAATCATAATGAGATACCCACTGGAATGCTTATAGATAAAATTTTAAAAAAGAATAACAAGTGTTGGTGACCATGTGGAGAAACTGCAACCTTCATACATTGCTGGCGGGAATATAAAATGATACAACACAACCCTGAGGAAAACAGTTTGTGAATTTCATAGAAAGTTAAACATAAATTTACCATATGACCCTGCAATTCCACTCCTAATAATCCACCAAGAGAACACTAGTAGCAGAATAGTGAAGTAGCAGAATGGTGAACAGAGTTTGCTCTAATTCTTAGTATTTTCTTCTTAGTTGTCATTTTAAAATAATTTCTCTTTTTGATCTTTTTTTCTTTAGAAACAGCAATATTTTTATGTTTTAGCACATTACATCCTCACTGCACCCTATGAACTAGCAGGTAGGAAAACTCAGGGACAGAAATAATAAGTAATTTGCTCATGGACACATAGTAAACTGCAAAGTTAAGAAACGAGCCCAGGTAATCAGACTCCAAAGCTCTTCCTGTTAAACACTGCAGGGTACACTCTGAGCCTTTCTCAGCCTCAATTTTCTCATGTATAAAATACGGCCTATAATTCTTATCTCTCATAGTGGTTGCAACAATTAAATAAGATGTGGAGCTTGGGTGGGGGAGATGCTGATGCTGTCTTTATCTGTTTCTGTATTGTTTGATTTGTTATAATGAGCATGAATTATTCATGTATTTTTTAATCAAGAAAAAAAATGTTAAGGCCTATAAGAGTGTCTGGCACAGAAGGGTACCCGATAAAGTCATTATTATGCCTGAGAGCAAAAAAATTAATTAATTAAAATAATAACAATCTACCAAGAGAAAACAAAACGTGTTCATATAAAGACATATACATGAATGTTCACAGTAGCATTATTCATTTATTGGTCAAACTGAAAACAATCCAAATGTCTATGAACTGATAAAAAACAAAATGTGGTATATCCATACAATGGAATACTATTCAGCAATAAAAAGGAGCAAGCTCCTGGCACATACTATAATACGGATGAAACTCAAAAGCATAATGTTAGGTTAAAAAAAAAAAAGATCCAAAAGACTACTTACTGTGTGACTCTATTTATATGAAATATCCAGAAAAGGTCAACTTAAAGAGACAGATAGTAGATCAGCAGTTTCTTGGTGTTAAGGCTGGAAAAAGGGCACAAGGGAGCTTTTGGGGATAGTGGTAATGTTCTAAAATTGGGTTGTGGTGATGGCTGCACAACTCTATAAATTTACTAAAAATCATTAAATGGTACATTTACAACAGGTGAATTTTACAGTATGCAAATTATACATCAATAGAGTTTTTGTTTAAGAGGATAGGCTAGCTTGATTGGTATGTAGGTTTTGCAGAAGTAGGAGTTTAGAAGGAGTTGGGTTCCACTCTTCAGAGACCTTTGAATGTCAGAGTAAGAAGTCTCAACTTAATTGGATAGACAGCAGGGATGCCCTAAAGGTCTTGGAATGAGATAGGACAAAAACAGACAAAGAAAAACTGCAGATAATTACATTCAGAAGATTAATCTTGTCTAATGTGTCAGACAAGTAATTGACATATTAGACTACAAGGACCAGGAACTTGTGGTTTCCTTGAGTGTCCTCGAGTCCATGGCCTCAACTTAGCAAGAGCCAATCCTCTTACACATCTTTACCTTGAATCACAAAGGTGGGATAAAAGATGGAAGGTGACAGCCCTGTGAAAATCTATCACTTCCATGGAAAGAACATCTCCAAGAATATGGCCTCTGAGCCCATCTTTCTAACTGGGGAACCAACTGAATAAGAATATTAACTGCTGGCCAGAAGCCAGTCTTAGAATGGGGTAGAGGGAGGCAGAGAATCAATATTTGGGTGGGAAAGGTGGCTGGATTTCCCTGAAATCTAATATCCTGCTATAAGAGATTTGGAAATCATATAAAAGGAAACTTAAAAACAACAATATAGGGTGATCCATCAGGTAAAATAGTGAAGATAAATGCCTGCTGATTTTACTGTACAACATTTTATTAATGATTCCCAGGTAGAGTGATAATAAATTTAAATCCATTTAAAGTCCAATGTTCAAAGTTCATTTCTTTTAATTAGATGAAACTGATTTTACTATTACTACCTTGTTCCTAGACATACAGGTAGGTCTCACAAAAATATCTTTTTAAAAACATACCACCTCAATTTATCCTTGGTTACATTTCATACTTTCAGAGCACTATTAGCCCTCTACTTATTAATATACAGAGAAACACATATCAGACTGATATAATTATTCAGCTATTCATAGATACTCTTATAAAGACCATACATCTTTTTCTTTTGCTAAGAAAGATCATAAAATAATCTCTCCAGGAAAATGTATTTGTTTTCCTTTATTTAAAGAGAATGAGAAAGGCAGGGAAGGGAAGGAAGGTGGAGAGGAGGGTTGTGAAGATTGTGATCATCACAATTGTTGATTCACAATTCAAACCATTCAGAACTCCATTTATAGAAAACTAATACAAAAGGAATAATTGTGTTAGATGGGATTAAACAGGAAGATAGATAACATAAACGAAAGAAAACCTCATACAATTACAGATAATTGGAGGCCACTTATATATTTTTCTCTCATCACTGACACAGAAAGATTTTCATTTCCTTATAATGGACCCATTAATTGTTTTATTGAAATATTAGAAACATCTTGCTTCTGAGTGTATGTCAAAGGACTAATTTTTTTTTAAAGATCAAACAATAAATAGAATGAAATTTTAGCACAAGTGAGTACCCCTGATTACTTTGGGCTTAGAATGCTTTATACCAGACAAATACCACATTTCTGCATCTGCTAAGTTTGCCAAAATGAAACCTTAATACTGAATTTACAATCTAGGGAGACGTTCAAACTAACACTAGCAAGCAGAAAACTCCAATACTGATTGAACAACATGAAGACAAAGAAGTATGCATTCAGTTTATAAAAAACACATATGCCCCAGGGAAGTAAAGCATACCAGACGGACATTAGAAGTAGAATGTTTTTTATACACACTAATAGGTCTGTTCTCCCCTTGATTTATGTACAATCCCCATTAATATCAATTAGCATTACATACATAAATCCAGGGAATAAATTGTAGCTCCAATTTATAATAATACTTTGCACTTATATATTTTGTTTGAAAACTAATTCAGTCTCACAAAGCCCTGTACCTTAGATCACTAGCATTAGCGTCCACCAGACAATGACTGGCCCACAACCACATTCCAGTCTAGGGGCTGGCACTAGATGACCCAAAGGCCCCATTTGTTTCTGAAATCCTATACTAATGGAAACTTAAGATTCTAAATCACTTGCCCTAACCATTATACAACACAATAAATATTTATTGAGAATTTTACTAGAAGATAAGCCCCATGCTGGATGCTGTGCAAAAAGGTCCTAAGATGTCCAAAGATGAAAGTTAAGAAGCCAAGGCTTAGAGCGTTTAAGTGACACATCCAAAGCCAAAGAGCCAGAGAGAGCTGGAACTGGGACCCAAATCTGTTGCCACAAAATTTGATGTTTTTTTTTTTTTAAACAATACCTGAAGGCATGGCTTATGTAAGCAAAGGTTCCTAGTAGTCCCATAACAATCTAAGCGATTCCCACTGCCTGCTATTCACATGGAGTAAGTGAAAATCAATGGTCAGTGATAGTCTTATCATGAACAAGAATTTAAAGAGACTAAGGGAAAGAAAAAAATCAAAAGAGACATTATAAGAAATAATATAAAATTATGAGTTGACAATTATCTGTAGCCAGAACTGTAATGTTCACTAAGGTACCCACTAGCCACATGTGGCTATTCAGCACTTAATATGTGCTGCAAGTCTCAAATAAACCATGTCTTAAAGACTTACTGTGGAAAAAATATTAAATATCTCATTAATAATATTTATTTGATTACATGTCAAAATGATAATATTTTAGATATATAGGGTTAAATAAAACACATTATCAAAATTAAGTTCACTTGTTTCATTTTACTTTTTAACATAGTTGCTAGAAAATTACAAATTACATGTATGGCTTATATTTGTGGCTTGAGGTATGTTTCTGTTGAGCTATATTTCTATATAGCCACACACTTATATTGAATACGTCAGTGATGTACTTAAAACAAACACACTTTGGAGATTACATTCCAGATTGTACTCTGACCTGGATGAAGAAAAACTGACATCATTTTGAAAGAGCTTTGTATGCTTCTCCAGTTTGGCTGAGGAAATGGCGAGTTTAGGGTCAGATAGAGCAAGACAACATCCATCCTATTCATATCTTCATTCAAGCATACCATCCAGTTATCTAATTGCTCTCTTTTGAGTGAATAGGAATAAACTATCTCATATAGGCAATGATTACCTAAAGTTCTAAACATTACGAGACTAGATAAATAAGTTTACAAGGTATATACAGGTGAGAGAAAATACTTCTCTCAGAAAACCAAAGACGGGAGACCTTCAAGATGCCGGAAGAGTAAGACGTGGAGATTACCTTCCTCCCCACAAATACATCAGAAATACATCTACATGTGGAACACCTCCTACAGAAAAACCTACTGAACGCTGGCAGAAGACCTCAGACCTCCCAAAAGGCAATAAACTCCCCCACGTACCTGGGTAGGGCAAAAGAAAAAAAGAAAAAACAGAGACAAAAGAATAGGAACGGGATCTGCACCAGTGGGAGGGAGCTGTGAAGAAGGAGAGTTTCCACACACTAGGAAGCCCCCTCACTGGCAGAGACCAGGGGTGGTGGGGGGGGGGGGCGGGAAGCTTCGGAGCCACGGAGGAGAGCGCAGCAACAGGGGTGCGGAGGGCAAAGTAGAGAGATTCCCGCACAGAGGAGCGGTGCCAACCAGCACTCACCCGCCTGAGAGGCTTGTCTGCTCGCCCGCCGGGACGGGTGGGGGCTGGGAGCTGAGGCTCGGGCTCTGGTCGGATCCCAGGGAGAGGACTGGGGTTGGCGGCGTGAACACAGCCTGAAGGGGGCTAGTGCGCCACAGCTGGCCAGGAGGGAGTCCGGGAAAAAGTCTGGACCTGCCTAAGAGGCAAGAGACCACTGTTTCAGGGTGTGCGAGGAGAGGGGATTCAGAGCACTGCCTAAACGAGCTCCAGAAACGGGCACGAGCCGCGGCTTTCAGCGCGGACCCCAGAGATGGGCATGAGACGCTAAGGCTGCTGCTGTCGCCACCAAGAAGCCTGTGTGCAAGCACAGGTCACTGTCCACACCTCCCCTCCTGGGAGGCTGTGCAGCCCGACACTGCCGGGCTCCCGTGATCTGGGGAAAACTTCCCTGAGAGAACACACGGTGCACCTCAGGCTGTTGCAAAGACATGCTGGCTTCTGCCGCTGCAGGCTCGCCCCGCATTCCGTACCCCTCCCTCACCCCCCGCCCCCCACCTGAGTGAGCCAGAGCCCCATAATCAGCTGCTCCTTTAACCCCGTCCTGTCCCGGCGGGAACAAACGCCCTCAGGTAACCTAAATGCAGAGGCAGGGCCAAATCCAAAGTTGAACCCCAGGAGCAGTGCGAACAAAGAAGACACAGGGAAATCTCTCCCAGCAGCCTCAGGAGCAGCGGATTAAATCTCCACAGTCAACTAGATGTACCCTGCATCTGTGGAATACATGAATAGACAACGGATCATCCCAAAATAGAGGCAGTGGACTTTGGGAGCAACGATATATATTTTTTTTCCTTTTTCTCTTTTTGTCAGTATGGATGTGTATGCTTCTGTGTGTGATTTTGTCTGTATACCTTTGCTTTTACCCTTTGTCCTAGGGTTCTGTCTCTTTTTTTTCTGTTCTTTTTTTTTTTACTATAGTTTTTAGCACTTGTTATTATTGGTGGATTTGTTTTTTGATTTGGTTGCTCTCTTTTTTTTTTTTCTTTTTATTACTTTTTAATTTTTATATTTTTAATAATTATTTTTTATTTTATATTTCAATAACTTTTTTATTTTATTTTATTTCTTCGTTTCTTTTTTTCTCCCTTTCCTTCTGAGCCATGTAGATGACAGGGTCTTCATGCTCTGGCAAGTGTCAGGCCTGTGCCTCTGCGGTGGGAGAGCCGAGTTCAGGACATTGGTCGACCAGAAAGCTCTGGCTCCATGGAATATCAAACGGCAAAAGCTCTCCCAGAGATCTCCATCTCAACGCTAAGACTCGGCTCCACTCAACAACCAGCAAGCTACAGTGCTGGACACCCTATGCCAAACAACTAGCAAGACAGTAACACAACCCCACCCATTAGAAGTGAGCTGCCTAAAATCATAAGAAGGTCCCAGACACCCCAAAACACACCACTGGACGTGGACCCGCCCAACAGAAAGACAAGATCCACCTTCATTCACCAGAACACAGGCACTAGTCCCATCCACCAGGAAACCTACAAAACCCACTGAACCAACCTTACCACTGAGGGCAGGCACCAAAAATAACAGGAACTACGAACGTGCAGCCTGTGAAAAGGAGACCCCAAACACAGTAAGTTAAGCAAAATGAGAAGACAGAGAAACACACAACAGATGAAGGAGCAAGGTAAAAGCCTACCAGACCAAACAAATGAAGAGGAAATAGGCAGTCTACCTGAAAAAGAATTCAGAGTGATGATAGTAAAGATGATCCAAAATCTTGGAAAGAGAATGGAGAAAATACAAGAAATATTTAACAAGGACCTAGAAGAACTAAAGAGCAAACAAACAAAGATGAACAACACAATAGATGAAATTTAAAATTCTCTAGAAGGAATCAATAGAATAACTGAGGCAGAAGAACGGATAAGTGACCTGGAAGATAAAATAGTGGAAATAACTACCGCAGAGGAGAATAAAGAAAAAAGAATGAAAAGAATTGAGGACAGTCTTAGAGACCTCTGGGACAACATGAAATGCACCAACATTCAAATTATAGGGGTCCCAGAAGAAGAAAAGAAAAAGAAAGGGACTGAGAAAATATTTGAAGAGATCATAGTTGAAAACTTCCCTACTATGGGAAAGGAGATAGTTAATCAATTCCAGGAAGCTCAGAGTCCCATACAGAATAAATCCAAGGAGGAACACACAAAGACATATATTAATCAAAGTATCAAAAACTGAATACAAAGAAAAAATATTAAAAGCAGCAAGGGAAAAGCAACAAATAACATACAAGGGAATCCCCATAAGGTTAACAGCTGATCTTTCAGCAGAAACTCTGCAAGCCAGAAGGGAGTGGCAGGACATATTTAAAGTGATGAAACGGAAAAACCTACAACCAAGATTATTCTACCCAGCAAGGATCTCATTCAGATTCAACGGAGAAATTAAAACCTTAACAGACAAGCAAAAGCTAAGAGAATTCAGCACCACCAAACCAGCTTTACAACAAATGCTAAAGGAACTTCTCTAGGCAGGAAACACAAGAGAAGGAAAAGACCTACAATAACAAACCCAAAACATTTAAGAAAATGGTAATAGGAACATACAAATCGATAATTACCTTAAATGTAAATGGATTAAATGCTCCAACCAAAAGACATAGACTGGCTGAATGGATACAAAAACAAGACCTGTATATACGCTGTCTACAAGAGACCCACTTCAGACCTAGGCCTACATACAGACTGAAAGTGAGGGGATGTAAAAAGATATCCATGCAAGTGGAAATCAAAAGAAAGCTGGAGTAGCAATTCTCATAACAGATAAAAGAGACTTTAAAATAAAGACTATTATAAGAGACAAAGAAGGACATTACCTAATGATCAAGGGATCAATCCAAGAAGAAGATATAACAATTGTAAATATTTATGCACCCAACATAGGAGCACCTCAATACATAAGGCAAATACTAACAGCCATAAAAGGGGAAATCAACAGTAACACAATCATAGTAGGGGACTTTAACACCCCACTTTCACCAATGGACAGATCATCCAAAATGAAAATAAATAAGGAAACACAACCTTTAAATGATACATTAAACAAAATGGACTTAATTGATATTTAAAGGACATTCCATCCCAAAACAACACAATACACTTTCTTGTCAAGTGCTCATGGAACATTCTCCAGGATAGATCATATCTTGGGTCACAAATCAAGCCTTGGTAAATTTACGAAAGTTGAAATCATATCAAGTATCTTTTCCGACCACAACGCTATGAGACTAGATATCAATTACAGGGAAAAAAATGTAAAGAATATAAACCCATGGAGGCTAAACAATACACTACTTAATAACTAAGATATCACTGAAGAAATCAAAGAGGAAATCAGAAAATATCTAGAAACAAATGACAATGAAAACACGACGACCCAAAACCTATGGAATGCAGCAAAAGCAGTTCTAAGAGGGAAGTTTATAGCAATACAATCCTACCTCAAGAAACAAGAAACATCTCAAATAAACAACCTAACCTTACATCTGAAGCAATTAGAGAAAAAAAAACAAAAAGAAACCCCAAAGTTAGCAGAAGGAAAGAAATCATAAAGATCAGATCAGAAATAAATGAAAAAGAAATGAAGGAAACAATAGCAAACATCAATAAAACTAAAAGCTAGTTCTTTGAGAAGATAAACAAAATTGATAAACCATTAACCAGACTCATCAAGAAAAAAAGGCGGAAGACTCATCAACAGAATTAGAAATGAAAAAGGAAAGTAAAAACTGACAGCGTAGAAATACAAAGGATCATGAGAGATTACTACAAGCAACTCTATGCCAATAAAATGGACAACCTGGAAGAAATGGACAGATTCTTAGAAATGCACAACCTCCCGAGACGGAACCAGGAAGAAATAGAAAACATGAACAGACCAATCACAAGCACTGAAATTGAAACTGTGATTAAAAATCTTCCAACAAACAAAAGCCCAGGACCAGATGCCTTCACAGGCAAATTCTATCAAACATTTGGAGAAGCGCTAACACCTATATCTTTCTCAAACTCTTCCAAAATATAGCAGAGGGAGGAACACTCCCAAACTCATTCTACCAGGCCACCATCATCCTGATACCAAAACTAGACAAAGATGTCCCAAAGAAAGAAAACTACACGCCAATATCACTGATGAACATAGATGCAAAAATCCTCAACAAAATACTAACAAACAGAATCCAACAGCACATTAAAAGGATCATACACCATGATCAACTGGGGTTTATCCCAGGAATGCAAGGATTCTTCAATATACAAAAATCAATCAATGTGATACACCATATTAAGAAACTGAAGAGAAAAACCATATGATTATCTCAATAGATGCAGAAAAACCTTTCAACAAAATTCAACACCCATTTATGACAAAAACCCTCCAGAAAGCAGGCAAAGAGAGAACTTATCTCAACATAATAAAGGCCATATATGACAAACCCACAGCCAACATCGTTCTCAATGGTGAAAAACTGAAAGCAATACCACTAAAATCAGGAACAAGACAAGGTTGCCCACTCTCACCACTATTATTCAACATAGTTTTGGAAGTTTTAGCCACAGCAATCAGAGAAGAAAAAGAAATAAAAGGAATCCAAATCAGAAAAGAAGAAGTAAAGCTGTCACTGTTTGCAGATGACATGATACTATACATAGAGAATCCTAAAGATGCTACCAGAAAACTACTAGAGCTAATCAATGAATTTGGTAAAGAATCAGGATACAAAATTAATGCACAGAAGTCTCTTGCATTCCTATACACTAATGATGAAAAATCTGAAAGAGAAATTAAGGAAACACTCCTGTTTACCATTGCAACAAAAAAGAATAAAATACCTAGGGATAAACCTACCTAAGGAGACAAAAGTCCTGTGTGCAGAAAACTATAAGACACTGATGAATGAAATGAAAGATGACACAACAGATAGAGAGATATACCATGTTCTTGGATTAGAAGAATCAACACTGTGAAAATGACTCTACTACCCAAACAATCTACAGATTCAATGCAATCCCTATCAAACTACCAATGGCATTTTTCACAGAACTAGAACAAAAACTTTCACAATTTGTATGGAAACACAAAAGACCCTGAATAACCAAAGCAATCTTGAGAAAGAAAAACGGAGCTGGAGGAATCAGACTCCTGGACTTCAGACTATACTACAAAGGTAAGGTAATCAAGACAGTATGGTACTGGCATAAAAACAGAAATATAGATCAATGGAACAGGATAGAAAGCCCAGAGATAAACCCATGCACATATGGTCACCTTATTTTTGATAAAGGAGGCAAGAATATACAATGGAGAAAAGACAGCCTGTTCAGTAAGTGGTGCTGGGAAAACTGGACAGCTACATGTAAAAGAATGAAGTTGGAACACTCCCTAACACCATACACAAAAAGAAACTCAAAATGGAGTAAAGACCTAAATGTAAGTCCAGACACTATCAAACTCTTAGAGGAAAACTTAGGCAGAACACTCTATGACATAAATCACAGCAAGATCCTTTTTGATCCACCTCCTAGAGACATGGAAATAAAAACAAAAATAAACAAAGGGGACCTAATGAAACTTAAAAGCTTTTGCACAGCAAAGGAAACCATAAACAAGACTAAAAGACAACCCTCAGGATGGGAGAAAATATTTGCAAATGAAGCAACTGACAAAGGATTAATCTCCAAAATATACAAGCAGCTCATGCAGCTCAATCAAAAACACAAACAACCCAATCCAAAAATGGGTAGAAGACCGAAATAGACATTTCTCCAAAGAAGATATACAGATTGCCAACAAACCCATGAAAGAATGCTCAACATCATTAATCATTAGAGAAATGAAAATCAAAACTACAAGGAGGTATCACCTCACACCGGTCAGAGTGGCCATCATCAAAACATCTACAAACAGTAAATGCTGGAGAGGGTGTGGAGAAAAGGGAACCCTCTTGCACTGTTGGTGGGAATGTGAATTGATACAGCCACTATGGAGAACAGTATGGAGGTTCCTTTAAAAACTAAAAATAGAACTACCATACGACCCAGCAATCCCACTACTGGGCATATACCATGAGAAAACCATAATTCAAAAAGAGTCACGTACCATAATGTTCATTGCAGCTCTATTTACAATAGCCAGGACATGGAAGCAACCTAAGTGTCCATCGACAGATGAATGGATAAAGAAGATGTGGCACATATATACAATGGAATATTACTCAGCCATAAAAAGAAACGAAATTGAGTTATTTGTAGTGAGGTGGATGGACCTAGAGTCTGTCATACAGAGTGAAGTAAGTCAGAAAGAGAAAAACAAATACAGTATGCTAACACATATATATGGAATCTAAGGGGGAAAAAAAAGGCCATGAAGAACCTAGTGGCAAGACAGGAATAAAGACACAGACCTACTAGAGAATGGACTTGAGGATATGGGGAGGGGGAGGGGTGAGATGTGACAGGGTGAGAGAGTGTCATGGACATATATACACTCCCAAATGTAAAACAGATAGCTAGTGGGAAACAGCTGCATAGCACAGGGAGATCAGCTCAGTGCTCTGTGACCACCTAGAGGGGTGGGATAGGGAGAGTGGGAGGGAGGGAGGTGCAAGAGGGAGGAAATATGGGGATATATGTATATGTATAGCTGATTCACTTTGTTATAAAGCAGAAACTAACACGCCACTGTAAAGCAATTATACTCCAATAAAGATGTTAAAAAGAAAAAGTGAATAGGACTGTTAAAAAAAAAAGTTATGTTTAGTCTACACTGCAAAAAAAAAAAAATAGAAAACCAATGATGACAAGGAGTTTCTGACCACATCCCAGTTTTCAAAAAGTTATTATTCTTTTTAACTGCGGTAAAACAGAACATAAAATTTACCACCTTAGGTATTTTTAAGTGTACAGTTCAGTAGTGTTAAGTACATTCACATATTGTGAAAAAAAATTTCACACTTATAAAATTATGATCATAACAATTTTTTTAATTATTTAAGAATTTAAAGTCATCTAAAACAAATGTATGTCATTTTTAATTTTTTGTATTCCTTCCAAATCTTTGCACACTTATCTATTATAGATACATCTATTGGAGACTTACTATATAGTAATCTGCTCTTTCCAATTATTTAAAATGTTTTAGGGGCTTCCCTGGTGGCGCAGTGGTTAGGAGTCTGCCTGCCAATGCAGGGGACATGGGTTCGAGCCCTGGTGCAGGAGGATCCCACATGCCGCGGAGCAGCTAAGCCCCTGTGCCACAGCTGCTGAGCCTGTGCTCTAGATCCTGCACACTGCAACCAAGAGTGGCCCCTGCTCGCCGCAACTAGAGAAAGCCCGTGTGCATCAGCAAGGACCCAATGCAGCCAAAAATAAACAAATTAAATAAATTAATTAAAAAATAATAATAAAAAATAAAATAAAATGTTTTATATTATTCCAGTTTTTAAAATAATAAGAAATGATATATCAAATGATGGTACTATAATAAATCTAATCATTTTCCAACTATAGAAAGCTGATTTATAATTTCTTGCAAAGGTGATTAATACTGTAAATGAACAACTTGATGAATGTATTTTTTTTCCTTTGTGAACTATTTTCTTAGATAAACATCCAAGAATAGAATTATAGGGTGAAAACATGCAAACTCCATTTTTTTACTGCCATCCCATCCTTTTATTTTTTTAGCTTAAACTCTCACATTCATCCCCAAACATATGGTTACATTTTTCTGTGCTCCCTTTATCATCTGTTTATTCCATCTCCTTGGGAAAAGAAAGAACTTTTTCTTAGCTCTTAAGTGGTTATAAGGAAGACAAATGCAGCAACATCATCAAATCCCTGATACTTCCTTCTCAGTCTCAGCATATTGTTTTTTACTTGCCAATGCAAAGAGGAAAGTAGGCCTCTGAATGGTTTCATCACATATTCCTTTGTGTTATCAGCCAAAATCATGCTCATTTAAAAAGTCACAGACCAAAAAGCTCTTAGATTTTTGCGTGACTTAAAATGATTTTTATATATCAATAACACACAAATAAACAGAGTAGAAGGAAGTTTTAAGTACAGAAAAAGTAACAAATAGCAAACTCCAAACCACAGGATCTCTGTTTAAAATTATGCCTAATACAGCCTCTGTTTTGCAGAAGAGAAAAACCAGCCAAGTGCCTTTCTAAAACATTAATGGCTATCAGTCATTACATCACACATATGTCATCTGACACAATTAAACTTTTAGATTAGTAAACACTTTTCCCCTGTTACAACAGAGGGTTAGTGTTCAAGCAGAGAAAAAAAAAATCTTAGTACACATAAAAGCATCAAAACACAGCCAAACCATAGGGTAAGTCTAAATTTCCCCTATTTCAATTCAACCAACCAGTCCTGCTTTGACAAACAAATACACGTGAAAATTTTATAACATCAAAGAGAACTTATTTTCCAAAGCTTTTCTGCCAAATGCAATAAGCACTAGCATTTGATGGCAAAGAAACTGAACTTCAGTATCAGTTAAATTAACAAACTCACCTCTTCCTCTGATACCCAAGTTTCAGATGTAATACACATTTGGGGAACTCTCCAGAAGATTTTGTTACCTTCTGATAGGTGTATATACAATGAATATTGGATGATCATGAATATATACATATATACATCATAAATATGTACAAATATTTTGCACAAATCTGTTTTTTCTTCAACCTGACTGTAGTTTTGCTAAAGAAAACCTATGATGTCTATTTCCCACCTGGAAATAATTGAAGTAAAAATGCCACATGACATACTAAAACATGGACTTTGGAATAGATGGCTTAATAACTGTGTAACACTGAGCAGGTTGTTTAACCCTGCTGTAAGTCTCAAGTTCTTCATCCGTAAAATGGAAACAAGAATGCCACCCACAAGATGGCTGTATAAAATGATAAATAAATGAAATGTATCTCAGACTCAACAGATGCTCAATAAACATGAATTTCCCTTCTCTTCCCATACTTTTTTTCTTAGGTCCTCCAAAAATATATTCAGTTGGTTGACAAAGCAGGATTCCAATTATCCAAATGAGGAAATTTAGGTTTCTAACTGCTGAAAAAAAGAAATTACTTGACACGGTTACTTTCTTTCAACATTATGCCTCTAGAGCTAGAAGTAAAGGTGAAAGTTCTTTCAAAAAGTAAGAGTTTTTTTCCAAAATTCTAGAATAAATTATAGAAATTGTGGTGAGCAACTGGAAAATCCTCATTCACTGGAAACCAGATCCTTCCCACATAAGAATCACGAGATGCTTTTCCCAGAGTGCCAGTCCTAGTCCTCTCTTCTTGTCTCAGCTGTAGGATGATCTCAGTAAAGGGTGCTTGGTAGATGCCCCCAGTGAAGTGTGATGTGATGGTTAGTAGATACTATACAGGAAAGGCATGGTACTAAAAGTATAATGTGGTGCTGTGGTTTTGGGGTTCCTGTCCAATCAAAGATAAGGATATAAGAAATAACCTGCAGTTAAAAACAGGAGAAAAGTGGTTGGCTGAACCCTTTGTGCACCAAAACTCATAACTATTCATGGTGCATCTTGAAGCCAGTGACCCACAGAATGGAAATCTAAAAAAAGGCTGCCACCCACAACATGCCTAGAGACAGCTAATTGCAGGATGATATTCTTAAATGAGATAACCCTTGGCACTTCATTGTCAGTTAACCTAGATGCCTTTCCCAGAAAGAAGCCTTTGAGCTATTCAGAGGAGTTCATTGATGCCCACTGCATCCCTTTCTGTTCATCTTTGGGGAAACGTACAGGTGGTTTTGGGGTAGTGGTAATAAAACCAGTATGTCTTTGAATTCTACTCTGTATTTGAGCTCCCAATTGTCTTGTTCTACTCATTAAAAATTAGTTAGTATCCCAACAGGGCAAGAACCACCTACATTATTTGAGGGGCCCACGGCAAAATGAAAATATGGGGTCTCTTGTTCAAAAAGTATTAAGAATTTCACGACGGCTACCACAGAGCATTCAACCAAACACAGGGCTCTGTGACTGCATAGATCACACACCCATAACGCCCACCCTGGACAGGACTATGGTGGGGACCTACAAGGAGACTAGATAACAGATTCCATCCCCGAAACACCTGACCATAACTAAGCACATAGGCAAGTATTCAGGCAGTTTCACTAGCCTGAAAACAGCACAGATGCTCTGTTTGCTTTAAATAACTCTTGACAAATCTAATTATAAGAGAAATCATCTTTCAAATCCATAGATCATAACTGATTATGAATTAGTAAAATTTTAATAACAACAAAAATTTAGGTTTCAAAGTTAAAAGTATAGAAAACCTAAGTTCAAGGATTAGGAAAGGTTGAAAAAAATTATCTTTCAAAACATTTTGCTCATTTAGTATATGCTCATTTAGAATTAGGGTAAATTGTAAAAATGCCCACAGTTCTCGACTCCTTAAATAAAGAAGCAGAGTCTATTTCCCCAACCCTTTGATCTGGGTTGCTCAAAACCAATGGGGAATGAGAGACATGGCACAGGCAGAGCCTTGAAGAATACTTGTGCACCGGGACCTGTAGCCACCATGTAAACAAGCCCAGGCCAGCCTGCCACACAGGAGAGACATGTGGTACAATCACCCCATCTAATTGTGAGCCAAATGCCAATATGTAAGTAAGCACATCCTAGGCCATCCAGTCCCCAGCTGAGCAACCAGCTAACCAGAGACACATGAGTGAATTCAAACAAGAACAGTCAACCATGGCCCAGGTCAACAGAACTGCCCAGCTGATTCAGAGACTCATGAACAATAATGAACTGTTGTTTTAAACCACTAAGGTTTGGGGTAGTTTGCTATACAGTAAAATTGTTAAATGATACAAGTAGTATTTCAGCTCAGCAAGAGAAAAATGGATTATGCAGTAAGCAGGGGCTGAGACAACTAGCTCACCATTTTTGGCGAGGAGATGAGATTCTCACTAAATTGCAGAATACATTCCAGATGGATTAAAAAAAAGTATATATAAAGAATGATAGCATAAAAATGTTAAAATAAATTATAGATCGATAATACTCTTGGCGTGGGAAGACTTTCCTAGACAGAGAAACCTAAAGGAAAAAGATGAATAGACTTTATTATGTAAATACTTTATAAATTTTACTTGTCTAAAAAACATCATAAATAAAAATAAAAGGCAAATGACAAATTGGTAAAACTTCTTTTACATATGAAGAGAGATTGCATTCCTTACATACACAAAGTATTTTTTATGCATGACAAAAGTATGCTAAAAGATTGCCACTCTTAATATACACAAAATAAGAAAAAGCTGAACTACCTGATATACTATTGAACAAAAGGTTCTATATATGTAAATCACAAAAGAAGAAATATAAATGGCCAATTAACATTTTTTAAATGTTCAACCTCACTGGTAAGCAAAGAAAGAAAGATTGAAATAACAGTCAAATTATTTTTTCAGTTAAGAATTGTAAAGATCAAAACAATAATACCTACAAAATAGACATTTTTATATACTGCTGGAGTAACTATAATTTAGTACATTTTTGCTAAGCAATATGTATGTGTACGTGTGTGTGTGTGTGTGTGTGTGTGTGTGTGTGTGTGTGAGTGAGAAATATTTTTTGATTGAGCAATTTTCCTTCTAAGAATACATCCAGATGAAACAATCAGGGATTTTGGGAAGATGGTCACTTGACCTTACGATCCTGATGCGCCTTTCCTTTTGGTATCCTCTCTGGAACCAAACACCCAAGGCAGTTACCCTAGAGGAGTTTGGGGGTGCCCCTGAGGATACATGATCTTCATGATTCTTAGCTGAGATCTAGATTTGTGATGCCAACAGATAGCGAAGTTTCAGAAAGATGATGTATTATAACCTCTTTTTTCTGACCAATGAATAGCACCATTTTTGAGATGGCATAACTTATTAGTCAAATAAAGATGAAAAACTATCCTCAGAATTGTAGTTAACATTTGTTGAGAGATTATTGTGTTCCAAGCACTATTCTAAGCAATTTATGTCTTTACACATTTCAGTCCTCACAAAAACCCAATGAAGGAGGCACCATTCTACAGATGGGAAAACCGAGGTTTAGGAGGGTTTTGGCTTTCTTTTTGTTTAAGTAATTTGCCCAAGGTCACAGAGCCAGGGCTGGAATACAAGTAAGCTGTCTCTGGACACAGAGTTCTTGATCATTATACTAGGATAAGTCAGATACTCCACTTCAAACCCTAGAACATTTATTAGCATGCATTTAAAGGAAACAATGTTGGATGTCTTACCACAACCTTAGAAGCAGTGGCTTTCTCTAACAGGCTCTTGCTGGACCAGATTCAAAGGCACCTACATCCCAAGTCATTCAAAGATTGGAAACCCACTTCACTGGCCTCACCATGTAAACTAGTGGTACCCAGAGTTTCTGCTAAACACCAAGGGCACAGAAGCCATTCTGTCCTCCCACCCTGACCTTACCTACTCCTGTACCTGGTAAATTGACTTTTTGGTTCCTAAATAACAATAGCTATCATTACTGAGTGCAGAGCTAGTAAGCCAAACTTTGACCTCAGAACCTATGAACACACCATCACTAACTCTATTACACGAGTAAATATACCATACCAACTATTTCACATTACAGCCAACTCAGCAATGCTTAATCATTCGTATATGAAGGGACTTGGGCTTCACTTTCAGTTTGTCCTAAGGACTTTATTGGAATTCATAGCAGTTGCTGGACATGTAGCACCCATAAGACCCCCAAACTTCCTCAGTTCTACATTTCTACATCCTATCCTCACTGTTCAGAGGATACATTTTATGAAAGAAATTTTGTTTCCAAGAGAAAGAACCCAACAATTATGTAAATGGAAAATGAAGACAATCAAACTTTTCATGCTTCTGGACAGGTATTAATACTGAAAGATCTCAAATAATTCTCATTACACTTAGAATATGATGAAATTTAACCTCTGTATCTGCATTGAGATATTTCAACAGATGATTATTTCATATTTAACTTTGGCACATACATACTCACAAAAAAAGAATAGAAAAGATTTCTTTAGTCAAGAATTTTCAGCGATAAAACCTTCCTAGCTATGACAGTTTACCTGAGTCCTCCAACAATATTATTTAGGAAGCAAGAAGAGTTTCATTTTTTTAGTGGCTTTTGAGGATTTTAGAATAAATCATCCTAATGATTCATGAGCCTGAACTGAAGGAATTCTCTGCTGCTCTGTTCTTTGTAGGATTGCCCTTATCCAAGACATCCAGTTTCAAGAAATTATCTTAGTGGCAAGAAAGCATTCATTCCTAGAACAAATGTTTATTAAGCACCTATAACGCGACAAGAAGTGTATTGTGCTGAGAATATAGTAGTGAATAAGACAAAAGAAAAAAAAGGTCCCTGCCTTCAGAGAGTTTACACACTAGTTTTAGGAGGATACTGACTTCTGCTTCTATTTTCACATGAACCAATTATCACTACTTCATTATATGATGACAATATAGCATCTTCCTGATGCCTGGTGACAAATGGACAGGAAGTAAATTTATCAGTGCACAGCTCAGAATGCTTATCCAACTAAAACTAAAGTGGCACTAAGATCCACAGAAAAGAGAAAATTAAAAGCCCCTTGCACATGAGAAAACAAGGACTCCACACAGGTAGTAGAACTAATTTTAAACTGACACATTAGGAAAACACTTTACAAATCTAGTGATACTCATGCAATGGTGTTATGCCATGGAGAGTAAGAGCAGGCTCTAGCACAAATCATTATTTCATGATTGGCTAATCTGCCAAGTAAATCATCCAAGTAATCTGCCCCCTAGCCAGGCAAAGTATAAAGATAAGTTTACACTAAACCAAAGGTATGTGATAGTGAGGTATGTCATACACCTGTCTAGTCACAATAGAATTGTCTAAAAGGGATTTTTCTCAGTGTTAGACTCAGAATTAAAACTATTTTTAAGATTTATCTTTCAATAAACTGTGCTTTTCCATATTACAGAATGTCTATATTACAGAATACTATGCAGCCATTACAAATAGAGAAGTAGATCTACAGTGTGAAAAGAGCTCCAGTACATACTGTTGGAAGCAAAACAAAAAAGGAAGGCAGACTAATACATATAGTATGATACTATTTATGAATTTTTTAGCCTCACAAAACAACACTTTGTTTTTGAAGGCAAAGAGGTCTAGAAAGACACAAAAACATACAAAGTGATTATATTTCTGAGAAGATGATAAAGAACTAAGTTCGAGAATTTAGCATTTTGTATAATCTTAATATATATAATAAAACTGAGTAGTAAATTGCATTAAAACTAACTCAAATTTCTTATAGTATTCATATGTTTCTTTCAAAAGCTTGTTCATTCTCTTTTTTGATCTAAAAAGAATGGAGACTTAACACATAGATTCAAGCAAAACTCTATGGTTTTGATCATCTTGTCCATATTAAAAATCATGGAAAAACCCAACCTGGAGTTAAGCAGAAAAAAATAAACCCCAGAACTGAGAATGCATAAAAGACAAAGAAAGTCTTGCTATATAGAAAATATGGAAAGCATTAAATCAAGCATCCTCAACAAACCCCTTTAAAGACCCCTCTGCCATTGCGTCCACAAAAAGATACAGCACCATTAAAGATAAGATTCAGCATTTCTTCAGCCCCAGGTGCAGGTGTGGCAGGAAATCTAAGAATGAGATAGGTCATCAAAGAGATATGAAGAAGAAGGAGGAGGAAAAAAAGAAAGAAAATGAAAAACAAACCAAAACAAAAAATGTACCGAAGAGAGAAAAAAGAAGTCTGGAACAGAAAGAGCGTTAGTGCCTACTAACCTAAGAGTCACATAATTGCTCCAGCACAAAAGAAATTGGCAGTCTATATTTGTAGAACAATTTACCAAGCATTTCTACATCCATTATGGAATAGAATCTTTGTAACAACACAGTGAGTAGTTATTCCATTTTATAGAAAGAAACTGAAGTTCTGGGAAGGTAAAGGAATTGCCAAAAGCTGCATAGCTAATACGTGACAGAACTGGGGTCTTTGGACTTCAAGCCCAGTGTTCTTTCCAATACCCTACTATTGCTACAGACTGTCCCTCGAATTGCTACTAATTTTCAAATAACCATGAAAATTTCAAGAAGCAAATGTATTATCAACACATTTATTGATGTTTACATGGTAAGCTATTTTTCTTTCCTCTAGAAAAGCCAACTATAAAAAAAAATACCTGATTCGTTCTTTCAAAAACAACAGAATGTGGTAGAGAGCAGTGGACGGGAGGGGAGTTCTGTTAATAAAAGGCAACATGAGGGAGTCTTGTGTGATGGAGCTGCTTGGTGTCTTGAATGTGGTGGTGGATACACAAACCTGCATGTGTGATAGAACTATATAGAACTTAATACACCCACAAATGAGTATAAGTAAAATTGTGGAAATCTGAATAAAATCTATAGATTTTATCAATGTCAATACCCTGGTTGTGATATTATACTATAGTTTTACAAAATGCTACTGCTGGAAGAAAGTGGGTAAAGGATACATGAGATTTAGCTGTATTTTTGGTATAACTGCATGGGAATACACAACTATCTCAACAAAAAAATTCAATCAAAAAATCAACAGAATATTCATATCACCAACACTGATTTTGAAACAGATCAGTGATATTGTATAGAAATATGAGAAGACATAATGCAGTTATTCAAAGCTGACTTCCTTATAGTGGAACTGGCAGAGGCCTTACCCATGAAATTTGAATTCTAAAAATTATTATTTCAAGCCTGAGATGATAATTTTGAATGGTTTTTGAAGACATAATACCTTAAGAGTGAGACTCAGATCACCCTAGTCGTGCAAATGATAAACCACTGGTAGAAGGACGAATCAGGAAGAGGAAGAAAATAGTCTTTTTGATTTAGAACAAAGGGCTATTTAAGAATTCCATCTCATGACCAACAGGCACGTGAAAAGATGCTCAACGTCGCTAATTATTAGAGAAATGCAAATCAAAACTACAATGAGGCACCACCTCACAACGGTCAGAATGGCCATCATTAAAAAGTCTACATATAACAGATGCTGGAGAGGGTATGGAGAAAAGGGAACCCTCCTACACCATTGGTAGGAATGTAATTTGGTGTGGCCACTATGGAAAGCAGTATGGAGGTTCCTTAAAAACTAAAAATAGAGTTGCCATATGATCCAGCAAGCCCACTCCTAGGCATATATCCAGACAAAACTATAATTCAAAAAGATACATGCACCCCTACTATTCATAGCACTATTCACAATAGCCAAGACATGGAAACAACCTAAATGTCCAATGACAGATAAATAGATAAAGAAGATATGGTACATATATACAATGGAATACTACTCAGCTATTAAAAAGAATGAAATAATGTCATTACAGCAACATGGATGGACCTAGAGATTATCGTACTAAGTGAAGTAAGTCAGAAAGAGAAAGACAAATACCATATGATATCACTTATATGTGGAATATAAAATATGACATAAACGAACTTACCTATGAAAGAGACTCACAGACGTAGAGAACAGACTTGTGGTTGCCAAAGGGGTGGTGCAGGATGGATTGGGAGTTTGGCATTAGCAGATGCAAACTATTATATACAGAATGGATGAACAACAAGGTCCTACTCTATAGCACAGGGAACTATATTCAATATCCTGTGATAAACCATAACGGAAAAGAATATGAAAAAGAATGTATATATGTATAACTGAATCACTTTGCTGTACAGCAGAAATTTACACAACATTGTAAATCAACTACACTTCAATAAAATAAATTTTAAAAAAAGAATTCCATCTCAAAACATCAACTGACATAAAACTAGAAGTGTAATCCAATTGCTCTGTAAGACAATTTGAGAATTATGATGATAATTATGGGATGTACCAAGAATTGTCCAATAATAACACTAATCATAATAGCTACTATTTATCAAGCATATCCTATGTGCCTGGCATTAAGCTGGCTGCTTCACATAAATGATGGAAAATCCTCACAACAACCCTGGGGAGTAAAATATGGATGGAGCTAATCTAATTTACTCAAGGTCACATAATTAGAAAGTGAGAGCTTGACTTTAAATTCTGACTCTAAAGCTTGTGTGCTATTTGCTGCTCCATAATACATAGGAAAGAAATACCTTATCTCGATAGTCTGGTGCATGACTCTAGGGTGAGGGAAAAAATTATATCCAGTAGTATAAAACTATCACTGTTATTATACTAACCTGCTTGTAAGTTCCATCTAGCAAGGTGTCCAGGTGTTGGAGAGGAGCAGGTGTTTTATCTTTGAACCTTGTTAACAGCCGGCGTTGAATGGCCCGAAATTGTACAGCTCTTTCAGATAAGAGTTCTTCTAATTTTTCACCATTTGTCCGCAACTACAATGAAGAATTTCTTTAATTCAGGTTAAATGTGCACAACAAAACGTGTCTAAAGTAAGGATACTGGCAATGCCAATAAAAGCTTGAAAAGAGTAAAGAAGAAATTTAAGTGTGTTACAGAGTTAAGAGAATTAAAAGTGTGATATTTGATACATGAATACATAGATGATACAGTGAAATAGGTCAAATGGAAATTTAGTAAAAATGGCCCAGTTGTCATTGGGGTAAAGATAGATCATTCAATAAATGTTTGTGATAACTGATTAAATACATAAGGGAAAAAAGGAATAAGGATTTTTCCCCCAGTCTTTACAGCAAAATCAATTGCAGAGGAATCAAAAGTTTAAACACAACAAAGCATTAGAAAATTATATTTTTTAAAATAATCTTAGCATGAGACAGATCTTTGTAAGTCAAAAGTCACACATACGCAAACACACACACACCCCTGATAAATTACTAACTAAAAAAAATTTTTTTAATTCTACGTGGTTAAGAAAAAAAGTAGAGAAAAACATTATAAGTAAAGTGATAAGACAAACAGCAAACTGCAAAAAATAATAGCAATAACCACAGAGACAAAAAACCATGCTTATAATATCTAGAAAGCATCTACAAATTGATGTAAAAGGACCACAACCCAAACAAATGAGTAAGAAAAAGAGCAACAATCCAATAGAAAAGTGGGCAAAATTCACAGAAAAGTTAATACAAATAGCTCTCAAACATACAGCATTTGACCTGGCAATCCCACTTCCAGGAATTTATCCTAGGGGTGAGCTTGCAAAAAGTAATGTACACACAAGGATATTCATTATAGGATTTTTTCTGTTGCTATTATAGTAAGATAATGTTAATAATCAAAATACTCATCAATAGAGGAACAGGTTGAATAAATAAAGAGGACTTTGCAGGACCACCAGGTACTGATAAGCAATGCTAGCCAAAGATGCATTGAATGAAACAAAGCAAAAAAGAAATACAGAATATCATTCACGTTATTTTTTTTAATCTATATAGTAACATAGTTGTGACTGCATAGAATAGTTCTAGAAAGGTAACAAGAAACTGTACACCAAAAATTGCCTCCAAAGAGGAGATTGAATAGTGGGAGGATGAGAATCAGAATTGACTCTTTTCAGTGTAACTCTTCTCATAACTTTTGAATTTAATATTATTAAAATAAAGAAAGGTAGTCAAAGTCATAAGGAACAACTCCATGAAGCCAGATCATGTGAACTGCTAATTCAACTTAACAGTCATAACTAGTTCTGAAGTAAATACCATATTCAAAATGTTCAGAAATCAAACATATTATAGTTTACATTTCTGACATCAAACCAAATTTCCTTACCTTTTCAGTGCATGTATGGAGAACAGACACATGATTGGAAAAAAAACTTGGAATTCTATTAACTTCTTTTAACCCCAGTTTCAGAAGCATTAAGTAGCTAACTAAATCAAAGAATATTCTCTTGAAGGAAAAAAAAAAACCTTTCATTACCAAAAGTTAAGTGATATAACAACTAAATTTTTAAAAAAGAATGTTAGAGTTATCAATAATTCACCCTTTTAATTGTATGATTTCCTGCTATAATATTTTATTTCCTCAATTCATGAAACAAAAAATTTTTTAAATATTCTCAAAACTGAGACATCAGCCAGGTTATCATTCCTTTGAACGTGTAACAAAACAGCAGTGATTGAAATGTTTTCACGTCAGAATTTCAACATTTAACAAATATTTATTGATCTTAGTGCCACGCAGTGTTCTAGACTCTAGGAATTACAACAATGAATAAAACAGACAAAAATTCCTGTTTTCATGGAGCTTACACTAAGGGACACTTAGATTCCAAAAGCCACCTTGATTCAAAGTTTAAAGTCATATTAAAAAAAAAAAAGTGGAGCGGGGCCAGAGAGCAAAGGAAGTATAAGCATGCCCTTTCTAACTGTGTAACAAAAGTGCCTATAGTTCACCACATTCCCTAAGTCCCTCCCCAGAAAGGAAATGTCCCTGAGGTAGAAACTCCAGGGATTTACTAGCCAGCAAATAAGGGGGGGAGGAAGGAGGCGGACTGTATGTCAAACATAGTCAATTAGAATCTAATATTTTCGATTTTAAATATTACAAATAGGTAATTAGTATAGTCTTTCTGTGGACTGTCTTCCGTAAGTCACTGGACCCCAGTTTTGCACAGTGAAGCAGGAATTTCTTAAGATATATTCTAGAGAATTATAAAGGTTCTCAATACTTAGCGTACCTAAACATATTTCCCAAACTATTGATTTTGGTGCCACAGTTTGATCAAAGTATACTGTCCTATACAATATTATCAGCTTAGATGAGGGAAGACCCAAATAAATTCAATTTATTTGATAATGACGTGTTATCTGCAATTGGATGGTATGCACTGAAATTTTCCCTTTATGTTCACACTGTATTCAAAGAAGTCTTTATTTGTAGGTTAAAGTCAATGCTCTTAGAATGTTCAAGGGACTGAACATTAAGTAGAATGTTCATGTGAATGACAATTTACATGACCTATTCTCTCTCTCATCCTCTCTCTCACTAACACACACACACACGCGCATGCACACACACACATGCACCATAGTTTACAAATTGAAATGCAAAAACCTATTGATTCCTTAAAAAGTAGCCACTCTAGGGAACCAATGTTTCCTTAAATAAAGTGCAAACTTGTTCTGAAATTCCTCTTTGTAATTCCCTACAGGGTCTACTTATAGGCAAATAAGAAGAGCCTGGTGAATTTTTTTTTAACACATGGGACTTAAAACAATGACTTTCATTGTCCAATTTTTTTCACAAAACATGACTCCTGACTATTTCCAAATATCAAATCAATCTTCAAAGGATGAAGATTTGACACCCTCAAGATACTCAAGAGAATCTAACACAGGCTCTGAAGGTACTTCCAAAGAAGAAATGCAAACATATCCAGGCAACAAAGTCACTGTCAGATCTCATTAATTTAGACATTTAATCATTCAGCATTTACTAAGCACCCATTGTGCCAGATACTGGAGAATATTTTATGTGATTAACCCTCATTCAGATGCAGAAGTTCTGGTGTGCTTGTTAAAAATGAAAAGGAAAAATCACTTTACTTTATCATCACACCTCATTTATGGCCTGCTAGAATTAGTTAGCCAAATGGCTGCCAATAAGCTCAAATAGTTTTAACACTGGGTTATTGGGGTCAAAGGTTAAATCCCCATGTGGGAGAATTAAACCAGCTCTGTTCTGAGGCCAGACCACAGCTCCAGGCAGCCACTCTGTAAAAGTCTGCAATTGATCACAAACTGGGCAAGAGGGCAGGAACAGATTCACAACCCCACCATCCACATAAGAATAACAACTTGACGTACACTGCCTAATAGCATGTATACTAGAATCCTTACCTCTATAGCATCTTTCTTTCATATATTGAAAAATTATAGATGATACGGGTTATGATCATACACACCTCAAAATGATGATCGATCAACTCAAAATATTCTTGAAGGGGCATAGATCCAGAAAAAGAACATGCGAAATCTTTGATTCCCTGTTTTTCAAAATATTCCTGAAGGCGGATAATAAGCTCATTTGTTATGAGCCAAAGATCCTCAAATTGTTCACTCTGGATGCGATATCGTTCTAAGGAGAAAAAATAATTAAGGAAAAGGCTTATTAACACATAATTAGTAGCTGAAACTACATGAATTATCACTAACTCTGACATGAATACCAAAAGGACAAGGATTTCTTTTTTGGAATATAGATACAATTTCTACTGGCTTAATAAAAATAATTCTGGGGCTTCCCTGGTGGCGCAGTGGTTGAGAGTCTTCCTGCCAATGCAGGTGACACGGGTTCGAGCCCTGGTCTGGGAGGATCCCACATGCCACGGAGCAAATGGGCCCGTGAGCCACAATTACTGAGCCTGCGCGTCTGGAGCCTGTGCTCCGCAACAAGAGAGGCCACGACAGTGAGAGGCCCCCGCTTGCCGCAACTGGGGAAGGCCCTCGCACAGAAACAAAGATCCAACACAGCCATGGATGGATAAATAAATAAATAAAATAAAATAAAATAAAATAAAAATGTTTATAAAAAAAATAATAATTCTGCCTTATCGTGATTTTCTGCATCAACAACTTAACATTTTCAAAGCTCATTCCAAAGGTATGTGGTCACAGCAGCAAGCTGCACAGTCCTTTTAACTATGTATCTTATAATAGGTTTCAGTATGGTAAAAACACAAAATTTGGATCCTTCTAAAAAGAGCTTTACTCAAAAGGTAAAAAACAAACAAACATAACAAAAAAAGGTAAGAAAACAGCCATTGCAAAAGTACAATCTGGTATCATTAGTTTGTTTCAAAAAATTGATGTGAAATAAAATTTATTCTATAGAAAGCCCACATCCTGGACACAGTAGCCAGCTTAAATCCCTGTAATCATAATCAAAGTTTTCTATTTTTCTAATAGTTCTTTCATTTGAAGAGAGATTTTGCAATAAGACCCTTCCCCAATTATAAATCTTGGTTCCCTCCATTCCCTGACACATCAGCTCCAAGACAGCCAAAGTCTTGTCTACCTCCTACCCTGATGATGATGACAACAATGATGATGACAGCAGTGACAATAACCACATCTATGGTGAGAGCAACTATGATAAGAGCACCAGCTATGCATCAAGCACTATTAACTACAACAACCCATTTTTTATAAGAAGGAAAACCAGGCACAGAGAATTTCAGAGACTTGCCAAAGGTCACAAAGCAATTTAAATGTCAGACCTATAATTCATGATATATATCCTTCTTCCCCAATTGTCTAAACTCTACCTATTCTTCAGGATCTGGCTTCAGTCTCACCTACCCCAAGAAACCTTTATTTCTCTACCATCTGTAGAAGCCTTATATGTGCCAATCACTATCTAAAGCACTTCAAGTATTCAGTGAATACTCTCTTGTTTAAACCTCAACAGCCCAATAGGCTACTGGCTATATAACAATAGACCCATTTTACAGGAGAATAAATCTAGTGACAGAAGAGTTTAAATAATCTGCAAGGTCATCTAGCCAGTTAGTAACAGAGCAGGGATTGGAACTTTAGCAATTAATCCAAAGATTATCTATCAATTTTAAGCACCTCATAACATTGCATTTCTCTGAACTTATACAGAGAATTCTACAGTTTACTATGCACTTAATACATACAACCATGTACCCTTATTTAACTTTCCAGATGATTATATTCAGTCTCTGCAAAGAGACTGTACACTTTTTGAGATCAAAGTTACCTATTTTATTTAGTTCACCATTTATTGAACAACTATTATGTGCAATTTCATAAAGAAAGAAATGTTGGGGGTACAAAAATTAACTTAGTCTTTTTGCTTAAGGAGCTTAAGGTAATACGATACGTGCATGTGAAATATTTATTTATATTCCCCATGGTACGTTGACAAATTCTATAAATATATTACCTCTTTAAATTGGTTTTTAACTTCAATTTGTCATCCTCAGCCAGAATTCAAGAATATATCTGCTCTCATTCCCCTAGTCATACTCTTTTCACTTCTATAAGGAATAAAATACACTGAGTATGCCTGCCATGGTGCATTGCAAACACCCTGGTATTCTCTGCTGTCATATCATTCCCCTTGGAGCTTCCCGAGTCTTCCCCTCACTCCAGTCTTTTTGTTTTTTTTTTTAACATCTTTATTGGAGTATAATTGCTTTACAAAGGTGTGTTAGTTTCTGCTTTATAACAAAGTGAATCAGCTATACATATACATAAATCCCCATATCTCCTCCCTCTTCTGTCTCCCTCCCACCCTCCATATCCCACCTGTCTAGGTGGTCACAAAGCACCGAGCTGATCTCCCTGTGCTATGCTGCTGCCTCCCACTAGCTATCTATTTTACATTTGGCAGTACATATAAGTCCATGGCACTCTCTCACTTCGTCCCAGCTTGCCCTTCCCCCTCCCTGTGTCCTCAAGTCCATTCTCTACGTCTGCGTCTTTATTCTTGTCCTGTGCCTAGGTTCTTCAGAACCTTTTTTTTTTTTTTTTACAATCCATATATATGTGTTAGCATACAGTATTTGTTTTTCTCTTTCTGACTTACTTCACTCTGTATGACAGACTCTAGGTCCATCCACGTCACTACAAAGAACTCAATTTCGTTTCTTTTTATGGCTGAGTAATATTCCATTGTCTATATGTGCCACATCTTCTAAGTGTCAATGGACACTTAGGTTGCTTCCATGTCCTGGCTATTGTAAATAGAGCTGAAATGAACATTGTGGTACATGACTCTTTTTGAATTATGGTTTTCTCAGGGTATATGCCTAGTAGTGGGATTGCTGGGTTGTATGGTAATTCTATTTTTAATTTTTTAAGGAACCTCCATACTGTTCTCCATAGTGGCTGTATCAATTTACATTTCCACCAACAGTGCAGGAGGGCTCCCTTTTCTCCACACGCTCTCCAGCATTTATTGTTTCTAGATTTTTTGATGATGGCCATTCTGACCGGTGTGAGGTGATACCTCATTGTAGTTTTGATTTTCATTTCTCTAATGATTACTGATGTCTAGCATACTTTCATGTGTTTGTTGGCAATCTGTATACCTTCTTTGGAGAAATGTCTATTTAGGTCTTCTGCCCATATTTGGATTGGGTTGTTTGCTTTATCGATATTGAGCTGCTTGTAAATTTTGGAGATTAATCCTTTGTCAATTGCTTCACTTGCAAATATTTTCTCCCATCCTGAGGGTTGTCTTTTAGTCTTATTTATGGTTTCCTTTGCTGTGCAAAAGCTTTTAAGTTTCATTAGGTCCCATTTGTTTACTTTTGTTTTTATTTCCATGTCTCTAGGAGATGGGTCAAAAAGGATCTTGCTGTGATTTATGTCATAGAGTGTTCTGCCTATGATTTCTTCTAAGAGTTTTATAGTGTCTGGCCTTACATTTAGGTCTTTACTCCATTTTGAGTTTCTTTTTGTGTATGGTGTTAGGGAGTATTCCAACTTCATTCTTTTACATGTAGCTGTCCAGTTTTCCCAGCACCACTTATTGAAGAGGCTGTTTTTTCTCCATTGTATATTCTTGCCTCCTTTATCAAAAATAAGGTGACCATATGTGTGTGGATTGATCTTTGGGCTTTCTATCCTGTTCCATTGATCTATATTTCTGTTTTTATGCCAGTACCATACTGTCTTGATTACCGTAGCTTGGTGTATAGTCTGAAGTCAGGGAGCCTGATTCCTCCAGCTCCGTTTTTCTTTCTCAAGATTGCTTTGGCTATTCGGGGTCTTTTGTGTTTCCATACAAATTGTGAAAGTTTTTGTTCTAGTTCTGTGAAAAATGCCATTGGTAGTTTGATAGGGATTGCACTGAATCTGTAGATTGCTTTTGGTAGTAGAGTCATTTTCACAGTGTTGATTCTTCTAATCCAAGAACATGGTATATCTCTCCATCTGTTTGTATCATCTTTAATTTCATTCATCAATGTCTTATACTTTTCTGCATACAGGACTTCTGTCTCCTTAGGTAGGTTTATTCCTAGGTATTTTATTCTTTTTCTTGCAATGGTAAATAGGAGTGTTTCCTTAATTTCTCTTTCAGATTTTTCACCATTAGTGTATAGGAATGCAAGAGATTTCTGTGCATTAATTTTGTATCCTGCTACCTTACCAAATTCGTTGATTAGCTCTAGTAGCTTTCTGGTAGCATCCTTAGGATTCTGTATGTACGGTATCATGTCATCTGCAAACAGTGACAGCTTTACTTCTTCTTTTCTGATTTGGATTCCTTTTATTTCTTTTTCTTCTCAGATTGCTGTGGCTAAAACTTTCAAAACTATGTTGAATAACAGTGGTGAGAATAGGCAACCTTGTCTTGTTCCAGACCTTAGACGAAATGGTTTCAGTTTTTCACCACTGAGAATGATGTTGGCTGTGGGTTTGTCATATATGGCCTTTATTATATTGAGGTAAGTTCCCTCTATGCCTACTTTCTGGAGGGTTTTTATCATAAATGGGTGTTGAATTTTGTTGAAAGCTTTTTCTGCATCTATTGAGATGATCATATGGTTTTCCTCATTCAATTTGTTAATATCATGTATCACATTGATTGATTTGCGTATATTGAAGAATCCCTGCAACCCTGGGATAAACCCCACTTCATCATGGTGTATGATCCTTTTAATGTGCTGTTGGATTCTGTTTGCTAGTATTTTGTGGAGGATTTTTGCATCTATGTTCATCAGTGATACTGGCCTGTAGTTTTCTTTCTTTGTGACATCTTTGTCTGGTTTTGGTATCAGGGTGATGGTGGTGGCCTTGTAGAATGAGTTTGGGAGTGTTGCTCCCTCTGCTATATTTTGTAAGAGTTTGAGAAGGATATAGGTGTCAGCTCTTCTCTAAATGTTTGATAGAATTTGCCTGTGAAGCCATCTGGTCCTGGACTTTTGTTTGTTGGAAGATTTTTAATCACAGTCTCAATTTCAGTGCTTGTGATTGGTCTGTTTACATTTTCTATTTCTTCCTGGTTCAGTCTTGGGAGGTTGTGCTTTCCTAAGAATTGGTTCATTTACTTCAGGTTGTCCATTTTATTGGCATATAGTTGCTTTTAGTAATCTTTCATGATTCTTTGTATTTCTGCAGTATCAGTTGTTACTTCTCCTTTTTCATTTCTAATTTTATTGATTTGAGTCTTCTCCCTTATTTTCTTGATGAGTCTGGCTAATAGCTTATCATTTTGTTTATCTTCTCAAAGAAACAGCTTTTAGTTTTATTGATCTTTGCTATTGTTTCCTTCATTTCTCTTTCATTTATTTCTGATCTGATCTCTATGATTTCTTTCCTTCTGCTAACTTTAGGGTTTTTTTGTTCTTCTTTCTCTAATTGCTTTAGGTGTAAGGTTAGGTTGTTTATTTGAGATGTTTCTTGTTTCTTGAGGTAGGATTGTTTTGCTATAAACTTCCCTCTTAGAACTGCTGTTTCTGCAACCCATAGGTTTTGGGTTGTCGTGTTTTCATTGTCATTTCTTTCTAAGTATTTTCAGATTTCCTCTTTGGTTTCTTCAGTGATCTCTTGGTTATTAAGTAGCATATTGTTTAGCCTCCATGTGTTTGCATTTTTTACAGACTTTTTCCTGTAATTGATATCTAGTCTCATAGTGTTGTGGTTGGAAAAGATACTTGATACGATTTCAATTTTCTTGAATTTACCAAGGCTTGATTTGTGACCCAAGATATGATCTATCCTGGAGAATGTTCCATGAGCACTTGACAAGAAAGTGTATTCTGTTGTTTTGGGATGGAATGTCCTATAAATATCAATTAAGTCCATCTTGTTTAATGTATCATTTAAAGGTTGTGTTTCCTTATTTATTTTCATTTTGGATGATCTGTTCATTGGTGAAAGTGGGGTGTTAAAGTCCCCTACTATGATTGTGTTACTGTCGATTTCCCCTTTTATGGCTGTTAGCATTTGCCTTATGTATTGAGGTGCTCCTGTGTTGGGTGCATAAATATTTACAATTGTTATATCTTCTTCTTGGATTGATCCCTTGATCATTAGGTAGTGTCCTTCTTTGTCTCTTGTAATAGTCTTTATTTTAAAGTCTCTTTTGTCTGATATGAGAACTGCTACTCCAGCTTTCTTTTGATTTCCATTTGTATGGAATATCTTTTTCCATCCCCTCACTTTTAGTCTGTATGTGTCCCTAGATCTGAAGTGGGTCTCTTGTAGACAGCATATATATGGGTCTTGCTTTTGTATCCATTCAGCCAGTCTATGTCTTTTGGTTGGAGCATCTAATCCATTTACATTTAAGGTAATTATCGATATGTATGTTCCTATTACCATTTTCTTAATTATTTTGGGTTTGTTATTGTAGGTGTTTTCCTTCTCTTGTGTTTCCTGCCTAGAGAAGTTCCTTTAGCATTTGTTGTAAAGCTGGTTTGGTGGCGCTGAATTCCCTTAGCTTTTGCTTGTCTGTTAAGGTTTTAATTTCTCCGTCGAATCTGAATGAGATCCTTGCTAGGTAATCTTGGTTGTAGGTTTTTCCCTTCCATGACTTTAAATATGTCCTGCCACTCCCTTCTGGGTTGCAGAGTTTCTGCTGAAAGATCAGCTGTTAACCTTATGGGGATTCCCTTATATGTTACTTGTTGTTTTTCCCTTGCTGCTTTTAATATTTGTTCTTTGTATTTAATTTTTTATAGTTTGATTAGTATGTGTCTTGGCGTGTTTCTCCTTGGATTTATCCTGTATGGGACTCTCTGTGCTTCCTGGACTTGATTGACTAATTCCTTTCCCATATTATGGAAGTTTTCAACTATAATCTCTTCAAATATTTTCTCAGTCCCTTTCTTTTTCTCTTCTTCTTCTGGGAGCCCTATAAATCGAATCTTGGTGTGTTTCATGTTGTCTCATTGGTCTCTAAGACTGTGCTCAATTCTTTTCATTCTTTTTTCTTTATTCTGCTCTGCAGTTGTTACTTCCACTATTTTATCTTCCAGGTCACTTACCTGTTCTTCTGCTTCAGTTATTCTGCTATTGATTCCTTCTAGAGAATTTTTAATTTCATTTATTGTGTTGTTCAGCATTGTTTGCTGTTTAGTTTTTCTAGGTCCTTGTTAAATGTTTCTTGTATTTTCTCCATTCTATTTCCAAGATTTTGGATCATCTTTACTATCATTACTCTGAATTCTTTTTCAGGTAGACTGCCTATTTCCTCTTCATTTGTTTGGTCTGGTGGGTTTTTACCTTGCTCCTTCATCTGCTGTGTGTTTCTCTGTCTTCTCATTTTGCTTAACTTACTGTGTTTGGGGTCTCCTTTTCACAGGCTGCAGGTTCGTAATTCCCATTGTTTTTGGTGTCTGCTCCCAGTGTCTAAGGTTGAATCAGTGGGTATGTAGGCTTCCTGGTGGAGGGGACTAATGCCTGTGCTCTGGTGGATGAGGATGGATCTTGTCTTTCTGGTGGGCAGGACCACGTTGGGTGGTGTGTTTTGTGGTGTCTGTGACCTTATTATGATTTTAAGCAGCCTCTCTGCTAATGGATGGGGTTGTGTTCCTGTCTTGCTATTTGTTTGGCATAGGGTGTCCAGCACTGTAGCTTGCTGGTTGTTGCGTGGAGCTGGGTCTTAGTATTGAGATAGAGATCTCTGGGAGAGCTTTTGCCGTTTGATGTTACTTGGAGCCGGGGGGTCTCTGGTGGACCAATGTCCTGAGCTTGGCTCTCCCACCTCAGAGCCACCGGCCTGACACCCAGTCAGAACACCAAGATCCTGTCAGCCACAGGGCTTCAGTGTCTTTTTCATCCCCCCTCCTTTCAGCTTCCTTCTCTGCCCTCCCTCACTCCAGTCTTATTCTGAATGTTGGTTTCTGCCCATGGTGCTGATCAGATGTTTTCCTCATTTCTCCTCATCAAAGATAGTAGGACCAAGGTCAGATATAACAATTTTACCTTTCTTTGTAAATGTCACTGAAGGTTTAATCCTTTAGAAGAAGGATAAAGAGAGCACAATTATGGAGGGGTGTGAGTAGAGAGGTAGAAGGGAGAATGCTGATGACAAAGTATGCTAGTATTAGGATCCTCTAAATCTGGAGTTTTACCAAAGGTAAGCTTGGGGGTCCAACACAGTAAACCCAGACTGGTATTTATTCACTCTTTCATTCATTTATATAAGTCAGTGCAAGATGCTGGGGATAAAATCAGCAAGAATGGGAATAAAGCAAGAGCCTCTGCTCTCACGGAGCTCACCTTCGACCTGGGAAGATGGAGTGATGGGGGAAGAACAAATATGGCTTCCGCCATCACTGAGTCAGGGATACCCCATTAAGGTTGACTTTGCCACAAAAGTTCCAGGGCTTTCCTCCAGTGATATATAACTATTTTCAAGTATGTGACGGTCTATCACACAGCAGAAGGATTAGACAATAGCAAGGGAGCTGCAAAGGGCAGAAGGCACGATAGAATTATATAATAATTATAGATATTCACAGAGTCAGTTGCCTCAGGAAGTGTTTAAGGCTCTGAGCTCCTTGGTGTTTGGTGCTTTCTTTAAAATCTCCTTGGGAGATATAGAACTCAATGGGGAAGAAAGACAGGCCATCTCTGGAGGTACAGACCTGTCTGTCCCTCCATCCATCCTGGGACAGATATTTGGCAGCTCAGTGCTGCCTCCAGGTCCCAGCCATTTGTCCCTACTCCTAGGTAGATGGGTGGCTTCTGGCTCAGGGTTGGCTCCAGGACCTTGTCTTTCTCTGTGTCTGCCCATCTTGGGGCAGGTGTTTGCTCCAACCGAGAGCACCCATCCAGGCCCAGGCAGTGCCCTTGGCCTTCTAGAGGATGAAGCTGAGCTGATTCAGCTACATCTCCTTTTGTAGTTTTGTGAGCTCCTGAAACACTGGCTTCACATTCTGCCACACAGTCCTCACTGGATGTAGCAGATGTAGGTGATGAAGTTGCATGCTGCAGTGATGCAGGCCCAAGAGGATGGTGAGATGTAGTCCTGACTATTGGAGTGACAGAGCCAAATGTGATAGTAGCAGGTGTGGGCACATACGTTGGCACTTGCACACTTGACTGTGGCTGCCTGCAAAGCCACAGGCTGGGTGGTGAGCATGTTGTCCTCCAGAGTGGCCTGCACCAGCACCAGGAGATCCCACTTTGTGAAATCCAGGCAGGGGCCCACATCCTTATGGTACACCCTTCCCAGGAAGGAACAGGGCTTGTCCAGGGTGGGAAAGAACTCATGTCCACCTCCTTGTCATCCTAGTCCAGGGTGAGAGCATGTCCCACAGCGGGACACACAGCTGGGCAGATGGAGCTGCCAGTGCTCTGGGCCCTTGTGGGGTCCAGGCTTAGTGGGGCCAGGTGGAGCTCATGGTTGGGAGAGGCTGGTGTGGATATGATGACCGATGTCTTCAAGGCTGTCACTTCCACCTACGGCATGTCAGCCCATGCCTCCTTCAGCTGCTTTTCTGATCCCACCTACTTCATGTGGGCTTCTTACACCATCTTGTAGGCTTCCTCAGACAGGCTGGCCATCAGTAACTCCTCCAGCTCCTGTTCCAGGTGTTCCCACACCTCAAACAGCTGTTCATGGCCCTCATCTTTCAGCCTCAGCTCCTTCTGGGCAGTGTGAGCTCCTTCTTCAGGGCTCAAAGCCCCGCCCTTCTTGCAAATCTCCATGGAGATCCTGCAGGAATGCCTGTCAAGATCATTAGAGAAGAGCTACCTCCAGGGTTCATCATACTGAACAAGATCCTTTACTACTCCCAGATTCTGAGATCCTGAAAGTGAGACAACACACTGCCTCATTGCAGTCATTTCCTCTCATGTATACGTACCTTTTAATAAAATACTCAAAACGGTGCCTAAAATATATTAGGTGCTCAATAAATGCTATCCATTGTCATCGTTCTCACCATTATTTCCTCAGGGCTATTATAAACTAAAGAGCAGGGATTCCATAATAAACTTCATTAGACCCACATAGAACCTAACCCAGTAACTTTCAAATAGCAGATATGGAAAAAAAAGCGGCCTTAATAAAATGTGTTTTCCTTAGGATAGAATTTATTGTCATTTTAGATAGAGCTGTAAATTTTTACATAAATATTACGGCGCTGATATTTCAAAGGAAATTTAATTCATTTAGGTCCTAGAAGGATTTTGAATAGGCTTCCACATACAAGTAGAAAAACCTGGGGTATAGCCTAAATATACATAAAGAATAAAATTTCTTATATATAAAGTGAAATAGGACTTCCCTGGTAGTGCAGTGGTTAAGAATCTGCCTGCCAGTGCAGGGGACACGGGTTTGATCCCTGGTCCGGGAAGATCCCACATGCTGCAGAGCAACTAAGCCCATGAGCCACAACTACTGAGCCTGCGTTCTAGAGCCCGTGAGCCACAACTACTGAGCCCGTGTGCCACAACTACTGAGCCCGTGTGCCACAACTACTGAAGCCTGCACGCCTAGAGTCCATGTTCCGCAACAAGAGAAGCCACTGCCATGAGAAGCCCATGAACTGCAATGAAGAGTAGCCCCCTCTTGCTGCAACTAGAGAAAGTCTGTGTGCAGCAACGAAGACCCAATGCAGCCAAAAATTAAAAAATAAAATTTAAAAAAAAATGAAATAAAACTACAGAGGAAGTTATCCATTCAGCTACAATTTTTCAATACAAATGTGTCACAATTTACAAATCTTAAAAGAGATGCACATAAACAACTGGGATTATTATGACACATTTTTTAAAAGAACTATGTCATCTGGCCCAAGATGCGAAAAATATACATCTCAAGATACCTGAATGAAATGATGGAGCAAGCCATGGGGATATCTGTGGAAACAGCATTCCCAGCCAAGTGAACTGTGAGTGCAAAGGCCCTGAGGCAGAAATGTGCTTTTAGGAACACTGAGGAAGCTAGCATGGCTGAAGCTGAGTGAGCAGTTTTTATGCTGCACTATAACGAGATAATACACCGGTTTCTGTTAAATCACCTACGTAGGTACTGCAAGAAAACCTCATAATAAGGCATATTCTGGTATGTCCTGGCAAGTTTGTCCACCAAAAGTTAGTTTTATTAGTTAAGTTTTATTTAAAAGTTAAACATTTTATTAGAATTTATGACTGGGGGAAATATGGAGAGGATTCTCAGCCAAATACCAACCAGTACCCCAAGCTCAGCTGTCCACTGGCTGAGCTGATGCTGGGGAAAGACAAATCCAATTAACACCTATTCTAATGCCTCCGAGGAAGTGCTGGGTTTAGTCCCCATTCACAGCTTACACTGGGCATGGGTGTTTCATTAAGGAGAGCAGGGGATGTTGTGGGATAGCCAAGAAAGGCAGTGGTGCCCAAAACTCTTCCCCAGAGAGGGGAAGTGTTTATCTCTGCTACCTACAGCTGGAGCTCCTTCCTCACTCCTGGCAGACAACAAAATCCCTAATCCGACAAAATGAAATGTGGGCAAGTCTAAACATTTCCCTTTATCTTTTATCAAGATTTGAATTATCTGAACAGAGGCCTGTGAACTCTCTCAGAAACCCATCTCAATCCCCTGTACTGGGCAATGACTTCCACTTTCTAAAGATAAAGTAACAGAGAAAAGTCGTGTACAATAGGTTCAAAGGAAAGAGACAAATGAGAGAAATGAAATGCAATTCCCTTTACAAAATAGCCATAATTCAAGACTATCTTTATTTGATAGTCTCAAAAAGATTCAAAGTTACTCTGCACCTACTCATTCAATTCAAAAGATATTAAATGCTAAGTGCTGGGGAAACAATGGGGAACAACACATACTGGTCCTGGTCCTCATCCTAGTGAGAAGGGCAGAAAATAAATAAGTAAATAACAAATAAATAGTTAAAAGTTATGAAAGGACTATGATGCAGATAAAAAGGGTGCTGTGATAAAGACTAATGGGTAAAATAGTTTTTATATTATTTCATATAATACAGCAGCTAAATAATACTAGCAGCTAAAATTTCACGAGCACTTACAATGTACCAGGAAATTGCTACATGCTTTTTAGGAATTATCCCATTTGATTCTCACACATTATAATTGTACTATTTTATCTCCGTTTTGTAGATGGAAAAAACAGGCACAGTAATTTTTTCAAAGTCATTCAAACGAACTCTAAGCCAGAGCCTGGAGCCCACACTCCTAACCATTTTGTGCATAAAGCTTGGAGCTTAAGGATGGGCAGAATAGCCCAGGTAGAGGGAATGGCAAGTTAAAAACTTCATGGTAGAAAAAGTCAGACATGTACCAGGAACTGAGAGAAGGCCAGAGTGAGGAAGAGAGTGCCCGTAGATGAAGCTGGATGTTAGGCTAGGCCAGAACATACAGGGAGACCTATAAGGGTTGGTAAAAGTTTGGATATTATTATAAACACAAAAGATTTTAAGCTGGAGAGTGGCATGATATAATTTGTAATTGTTTGTTTCCTCGTTTTTATTACAAGAACTGCCGAGTAGAAAACGAATTGGAAAGGGACAAGAATAGACTTAGAGTTAGGACATTATAACCATGACCAAGGTAACAGATGGTGGTAGCATATATAAGCAATTAAGGGTATCACATTAGGAAGGAAATCTCCAGTTTCTCAGGTCTTATCCCTGAGCAAAACTTAAAATGTAGTAAATTATTAAATCTATGACTTCAGTACAAATAAATCATCCAATCTTCAAGTTCTTCATCCACACAAAGGGGAAAATAAAACGTACCTCACAAGGTTGGTATGGAGATCAACTATAGTGTTATATGGAAAAGACCTACACAAGCACAATTTATCTTTGTATTATAAAATTTAGATCAAGCAAAATTAGATGTTCAAAATACATTGGCTGAAAAAATTAAAACTTTGATACAAAAAGTGTGGAATGAAGTGAGTAAAAAATCTAAAGCTCAATGAAAAATTTAAATATAAATAAAATTCTATATATCCAGCAGGTATTTGCTATAGCCTGAATGTTTGTGTCACCCAAAATTCATATGTTAAGTCCTGATACCCAATGTGATAATACCTGGATATGGGGCCTTGGGGAGGCGATTATGTCATGAGGATGGAGCCCTCATGAATGAGATTAGCACCCTTATAAAAGAGACCCCAGAAATCTTTGTTGACCCTTCTGCCATGTGAGGACACACTGAAAAGTCAGACATCTATGAACAGGAAGCAGGCCCTTACCAGAAACCAAATCTACTGGTGCCTTGATCTTGGAATTCCCAGCCTCCAGAACTATTGGAAATAAATTTCTGTTGGGTAAAAGCCACCCCAGTCTATGGTATATTTTAATAACAGCCCAAATGGATTAAGATAGTACTCCACTGTGATAAACTATAATACATGAATGTCACCAAACAACAAAAAAGTAAAAATCATAATAATAAACATTTAAATAGTGTGATATTTTCTGTAACTTTAACATTTGGGCCTCAATTATTTTCTTATTCATCAACACATGTGGGGGTGGGGGGCAGGAACAAATGTTTTAAAATAAAAAAACACCATCAGACTTGGGATTTAAAAATATAAACACAAGGGACTTCCCTGGTGGCACAGTGGTTAAGAACCTGCCTGCCAATGCAGGGGACACGGGTTCGAGCCCTGGTCTGGGAAGATCGCACATGCCGCGGAGCAACTAAGTCCGTGCGCCACAACTACTGAGCCTGTGCTCTATAGCCCGTGTGCCACAACTACTGAACCCACGTGTCACAACTACTGAAGCCCGCACACCTAGAGCCCGTGCTCCGCCACAAGAGAAGCCACCACAGTGAGACGCCCGCGCATCACAACGAAGAGTAGCCCCCACTCGCTGCAACTAGAGAAAGCCCGCACACAGCAACGGAAACCCAACACAGCCATAAATAAATAAATAAATAAATTTATCTTTAAAAATAATAAATAAAAATATAAACACGATATCTGCAAGTTGATTTTTTTTCAGATTACCAAAAATCAACAAGAATCAATAAGTTGAAGATTTATAAGGCATTATTTTGATTATTAAGCATATTCTCAGTACTAGTACTCCCAGGTAGTTAACATTGCCCTGGAGACTTTCCAGAGTATGCATTTCATGGAAAGGAGAAATGAAAATTTCTGTTTGCAATATAACATGAAAGAACAAAGTTGTATTATAAAATATATCTTTACAATATGGTAATTAAAATAGCTGCCAAAATGAACATTCAATTTATTGTTTTATCTCTTTTCCTTTGCATCTTGTAATAGCAGCTCAGTGGAAATAACCATTTCAGCCTCCAAATGAAATAAATTTGGATGATTAGAACCCAGTCAATTGTCATTGCACCCTACTACAAATGGAGAAAATAATACATTTAACTAAGCAGGGCACAAAAGTGCATAATGTCAGTCTCTATTCATGTCAGAACATCTGAAGTTCATCAATATAAATAATGTTTGTATCCATATCATAAACAAAGCATCAATATAATTTATGATCTTTGGAAATTTTAAAATGTGAGATGGAAAAGCAGATGAATGCTTTTTAAACCAAAAGTTGGAAGAAATAATAGAAACAATTTCAGTAGATACTAGTATAATATTCTACATATACAACCTCTTCAATATTAGTAGAAACTGGGGATGGTTTCTGTAAACTTACTTTGCAAAAGGCTTTTTCCAAGCAGATTTATATAATATTCCCATTGTCCCTTGATAATACTGCTAAGGTGTTCTAAGATAAATATTAATAGTAATATTATATTGATGAATCACTGTACACATTAAAGCACTCACAGTGGCATGAGGTGGGTGTCAGGTGAGTTTAGATTTGATCATGACACTTGTCCCTAAATTTTTTGGCTTTATTAAAGGACTATCACAGACACCCTACTCTATGAACTTCCAGGCACAGAAGAAAATTTACTGATCTCTAAAAACCCCCCACTTTATCAAGCATCTGAAGATAACTTTTTCTCTTTATGGAATGCCCTCCACCTAATAATCTCCTATTCATTCCTCAAGATCCTTCACAAATAAAATCTCTTATGGAATCTCATTCCTTTGGACTCCAACAGCAGCTAAAGTGTGCTTCTGTAAGCACATCAAGCATTCTGGTATCAGTTCACTACCTGTTTGTCTCTCCCGTTAGCACAGAAGCTCCACAACAGCCACGACAGTCTCTATATCTAATACGTCTGCTGAATGAAAAATGAACAAAAGCACGTGGTCTACCCAGATGGAGTGGAGCAAGACTCTCACTTTCCTTGTTCTGAAGGTATTTTGTTTAACACAGTTCAGGATCACATATGCTTTCTTTTGACAGATGCAAAACAAAAGGCTTTTTCAAGGCCCAACCCTTATTCACGTACATGACTACAATTCTTTCATTATACCTGAAAACAAAATAGTCAAAATGGATAAGCAAAGGACTTTTAAACTTGACCTTGTTCAATTCAATCACTCTTTCTAGCATGTTAAAATCTTTCAGGATATTGAAATGTTTAGTATATTAGTTATCCTTTCCATATCCCAAAGGCCTACCTGAGGCAACATAAATTTGCTATTTGCAATTGCTTAGCCCTACTTGTGACACTGAGAAGATGTATTTACTCAGCACTCATTGCTAATTACCAATTTAGCAGGGTACAGAAGTCTAAATTGAAAATCATTTCCCTCAGATCTTAGCGAAAATTTTTCCATTGTCTTCTAGCATCTAATAATTTTGATGTTAAATGCCTTCTTGATTCATGTTCCTTGAGTAGATTGTTTTTTCCTTTATAATCTTTGAAGATATGCTCCTGATTCTTAGTGCTCTAAAATTTCACAATAATATATCTGTATGTATTTCTTTTTCTCTTTCATTGTGCTAACATCAAATAGGCTCTTCCAATATCCACAACTGAGACATTTCATTTCCTAGAAATCCTTGTTTCCATTGGTTTTCTCTCCATCTTCACAACCCACTGCCCCAGTGTCACACCTTGCCTGATGAGCCTCTCATCAGAATCTGCAGTCTCTCTGAACGCTTTACATCAGCACTTCATTCATTCTCTGACCACCACCTTTTGTTCTTCTGGTTCACTTGCTCTATAACTCCTACTACTTCACTTCTTCAACCTTATCAAGGCTTGTGATCCATTGAACCCATTAAATTCTCACCATGTATCAGTTTTCTCTACTTTATTTCTCTTAGATTTAGTAGTCCATTATTGCAGTGATTCTCATAAAAATATTTTATCTGAAATTCTCTGTTTCAAAATCCCAGCCCTGACTTTAGTTGCTTGGATACTGATAAACAAATCACTGCCAGGCAAAATCGTCTAAGGATGACTGGCTTCACTTCAAAATTCAGGATCTCAGACTTCAACATTGCCTTATATTTCATGAGTTTGCTTTCTTATTCTTCAAGACATCAGTGTCATGCCTTTTCTTTTTCAAATTTAGACATCATCAAAGCTCCCCTATCTTTCCGTCAACAAATCTACAGAATCTCCCTGGACCTACATCTTGTCACAGTAAAGTTACAAAAGGCCTGTCCTTCAATTCTCCTCACCCTCCAGGCTCTGCATCCCACCCCTTCTCTCCTTCTAAAGGACTTCATTGCTTTGTGATCCCCTTCTTCCTGATCATCAGCCTCTCCCATTAATTCAATCATTTCAATTGCTATTCAAACATGTTCTAATACTGCTCATTTAAAAACAAAACCCACAACTCCTTCCAGCTACATTTTACTTCTGAATTACTGAGTTTGGTTGTCCAATTCTTACTGAAAATGCTAGATACTAAATTAGAGTGTGTAATACTAGACACTCTAAATTTATCCTTGGATTAAGCTGCAGCTTAGACTGTACTGCTTTGGGCTCATACAGAATTATACCTAGTAATTGCATTTTGTCATTATTTTTAAAGCTTTATGAAATTTGTTACTCATAAAGTATAATTATATAAGTATAACAATTATAACTATAAGAATAAGCTATGGAGACATTATTGAAGAAGCTATCTTTATGATGTTCAGTAGAGAAACTTCATCCTGGACTCAGCATCAGTAAAGACTGTGCATCTCCTGAACAATTGATTTGATTTGATCTTATGAACATTCTGAAAATTGGAACTAAAATGCTTTCTTGTTATTTTTAGACTGCTAGCATCTTATTGATTCTGCAGTATAATCTTTTTCTTATCTTTATTAATTTCCTGCTCTTATTTTCTCTCTCTGTTCCTTCAACTGTTTACTTTCTCCTTTCATATTTTGGAAATTTTTATAATTTATATATATACTTTAAATCCATTAAAAAAAAGTGGAACAAGGCAAAGTACAAATAGATATAGTAGAGAAAAAGACAAAAATAGATATATAAGAAAGATCAAGAAAAGTATGGAGACAAAAGGGGCAGGAAGGAAGAGGGAGAGAGAGGAGGTAGTGTCTGTTGTGTTAGGTAATAAATCACAAAGTGGATCTGGATCTTAAGAGAGTGCCATGGCAGGAATATATAAGTATTTAGTCAATAGCATATTTCTTCTGAAATTTCATTGTACTGAATCAGTAAAAATAATTGACTTCCATGTAGAAATATTCTATAATTCTGATTATAAAAATATTTGATTTCACAAAATGGGACCTACTGGTTATTTTTAACAAGTTTATAGAGGTAGCACTGATATACAAAGAATGTATATATTTAATACACACAATTTGATGAATTTGGACATATGTATATACCTGTAAAACTATCACTACAATCAATAATATACATAATTAGTAATGTAATATACATACATATATACATATATTAGTATATATTACATACATATATTAGTAATACACATACATTAAAAAGTAATATACATATCCATCACCTGTCTTATTATTTTCAATTTAGGTCTGTGGAAATAATTTTCAGAAATTTCGCTAGTGTAGAGTATTTTTCCTACATATTTTTATGTTCAATGCATTGGGATTTTTCAGAATTCACATAATAAACTCTAATTACATTGAATCATTACTTTCTGAAATGAAAAACTTATTCAGCTCCCCAGAGAAGGTGACTGGATACCTGAGCCAAAGAGCTGCATTCACTTTTCTCTTGTCTGCTCTGACTGATCTACACCAAATTGAACTAAAATTACCGCATAGTACACTTCAAGACGGGTTGATTATCAAGCAGGTTTTAAAACCCACATAAAACACTATCCAGGATCAAGGACAACTATATATGACATATGTAGCATTTGACTGTTTGCTAGGGAAAAAATAGTGGGTTCTTTCCATATGTAGGGTTTTTCTGTCCATGCAGATTTCAAGACAAAAGATTGTGTGACTTTCATAAAAAAGAAAAATGCCAAACAAATTGGATACAAATTACTTCATTCCTTTCTTGGGTATGAATGCACTGATAGAGCAGTAGGGAGCACCAATATCTGCCTAGACTCTGGAAAATTGTACTTCCTTATTTTATTTTTTTATTGGAGTATAATTGCTTTACAATGTTGTGTTAGTTTCTGCTGTACAATAAAGTGAATCAGCTATATGTATACATATATCCCCTCCCTTATGGACTTCCCTCGCCCGCTGCATCCCACCCGGCTAGGTCATCACAGAGCACCGAGCTGAGCTCCCTGTGCTATACAACAGGTTCCCACTAGCTATCTATTTTACACATGGTAGTGTATTGATGTCAAACCTAATCTCTCAGTTCATCCCACCCTCCCCTCCCGCACCATGTCCACACATCCGTTTTCTACATCTGCGTCTCTAACTCCTGCCCTGCAACTAGGTTCATCAGTACCATTTTTCTAGATTCCATATACATGCGTTAATATACGGTATTTGTTTTTCTCTTTCTGACTTACTTCACTCTGTATGACAGTCTCTAGGTCCATCTACATCTCTACAAATGACCCAATTTCATTCCTTTTATGGCTGAGTAATATTTCATTATATATATGTACCACATCATCTTTATCCATTCATCTGTCAATGGACATTTAGGTTGTTTCCATGTCCTGGCCATTGTAAGTAGTGCTGCAATGAACACTGGGGTACATGTGACTTTTTGAATAATGGTTTTCTTAGGGTATATGACCAGTAGTAGGATTGCTGGGTCATATGGTAGTTCTATTTTTAGTTTTTTAAGAAAACTCCATACTGTTCTTCTCCACAGTGGCTGTATCAATTTACATTCCCACCAACAGTGCAAGAGGGTTCCATTTTCTCTACACCCTCCCCAGCATTTATTGTTTGTAGTTTTTTTGATGAATACCATTCTGACCGGTGTGAGGTGATACCTCATTGTAGTTTTGATTGGCATTTCTCTAATAATTAGTGATGTTGAACATCTTTTTACGTGCCTCTTGGCCATCTGTATGTCTCCTTTGGACAAATGTCTATATAGGTCTTCCGCCCATTTTTTGATTGTGTTGTTCGTTTTTTTTTTTTTAATTAATTTATTTTTGGCTGCATTGGGTCTGGTCTTCGTTGCTACGAGGGGGCTTTCTCTAGTTGCAGCGAGCGGCGGCTACTCTTCCTTGTGGTACACGGGCTTCTCATAGCAGTGGCTTCTCTTATTGTGGAGCACGGGCTCTAGGCACGTGGGCTTCAGTAGTTGTGGCACGCAGGCTCAGTAGTTCTGGCTCTCGGGCTCTAGAGTGCAGGTTCAGTAGTTGTGGCACACAGGTTTAGTTGTTCCGTGGCATGTGGGATCCTCCGGACTAGGGCTGGAACCAGTGTCCCCTGCATTGGCAGGCGGATTATTAACCACTGTGCTACCAGGGAAGCCCTGTTTGTTTTTTTGATATTGAGCTGCATGAGCTGCTTGTAAATTTTGGAGATTAATCCTTTGTACGTTGCTTCATTTGCAAATATTTATTACCATTCTGAGGGTTGTGTTTTCATCTTGTTTATGGTTTCCTCTGCTGTGCAAAAGCTTTTACCTTAATGAGGTCCCATTTGCTTATTTTTGGTTTTATTTTCATTACTCTAGGAGGTGGGTCAAAAAAGGTCTTGCTGTGATTTAAGTCAAAGTGTGTTTTTCCGATGTTTTCCTCTAAGAGTTTTAGAGTGTCCGGTCTTACATTTAGGTCTTTAATCTATTTTGAGTTTATTTTTGTGTATGGTGTTAGGGAGTGTTCTAATTTCATTCTTTTATATGTAGCCATCCAGTTTTCCCAGCACCGCTTATTGAAGAGGATGTCTTTTCTCCATTGTATATTCTTGCCTCCTTTGTCATAGATTAGGTGACCATATGTGCATGGGCTTATCTCTGGATTTTCTATCCTGTACCATTGATCTATATTTCTGTTTTTGTGCCAGTACCATACTGTCTTGATTACTGTAGCTTTGTAGTATAGTCTGAAGTCAGGGAGTGTGACTCCTCCAGCTCCATTTTTCTTTTTCAGGATTACTTTGGCTATTCAGGGTCTTTTGTGTTTCCATACAAATTGTAAAATTTTTTGTTCTAATTCTGTGAAAAATGTCATTGGTAATTTGATAGGGATTGCATTGAATCTGTAGATTGCTTTGGGTAGTAGAGTCATTTTCACAATATTGATTCTTCCAATCCAAGAACGTGGTATATCTCTCCATCTGTTTGTGTCATCTTTGATTTCTTTCATCAGTGTTTTATAGTTTTTTGAGTACGGGTCTTTTCCCTCCTTAGGTAGATTTATTCCTAGGTATTTTATTCTATTTGTTGTAATGGTAAATGGGAGTGTTTCCTAAATTTCTCTTTCTGATCTTTTGTTGTTAGTGTATAGGATTGCAAGAGATTTCTGTGCATTAATTTTGTATCCTGCAACTCTACCAAATTCATTGATTAGTTCTAGTAGTTTTCTGGTGACATCCTTAGGATTTTCCATGCATAGTATCATGTCATCTGTAAACAGTGACAGTTTTACTTCTTCTTTTCCAATTTGTATTCCTTTTATTTCCTTTTCTTCTCTGATTGCTGTGGCTAGGACTTCCAAAACTATGTTGAATAATAGTGGTGAGAGTGGACATCCTTGTCTTCTTCCTGATCTTAGAGGAAATGTTTTCAGTTTTTCACCATTGAGTATGATGTTTGCTGTGGGTTTGTCGTATATGGCCTTTCTTATGTTGAGACAGGTTCCCTCTATGCCCACTTTCAGGAGATTTTTTATCATAAATGGTGTTGAATTTTGTCAAAAGATTTTTCTGCATTTATTGAGATGGTCATATGGTTTTTAGTTTTTAATTTATTAATATGGTGTATCACGTTGATTGATTCGCATATATTGAAAAATCCCTGCATACCTGGGATAAATCCCACTTGATCATGGTGTATGATCTTTTTAATGTGTTGTTGGATTCTGTTAGCTAGTATTTTGTTGAGGATTTTTCGTCTATGTTCATCAGTGATATTGGTCTGTAATTTTCTTTTTTGTGATATCTTTGTCTGGTTTTGGTATCAGCATGAAGGTGGCCTTGTAGAATGAATTTGGGGTGGTCCTCTGCAATTTTCTGGAAGAGTTTGAGAAGGATAGATGTTAGCTCTTCTCTAAATGTTTGCTAGAATTCACCTGTGAAGCTGTCTGGTCCTGGACTTTTGTTGGTTGGAAGATTTTAATTACAGTTTCAATCTCATTACTTGTGATTGGTCTGTTCATATTTTCTGATTCTTCTTGGTTCAGTCTTGGAAAGTTGTACCTTTTCAAGAATTTGTCCAGTTCTTCCCAGTTGTCCATTTTACTGGCATATAGTTGCTTGTAGTAGTCTCTTATGATGCTTTGTATTTCTGTGGTGTCAGTTGTAATTTCGCCTTTTTTCATTTCTAATTTTATTGATTTGAGTCCTCTCCTTTTTCTTGATGAGTCTCACTAAAGGTTTACCAAGTTTATCTTCTCAAAGAACCAACTTTTAGTTTTATTGACCTTTGTTATTGTTTTCTTTGTTTCTCTTTCATTTATTTCTGATCTGATATTTATGATTTCTTTCCTTCTGCTAACTTTGCGTTATCTTTGTTCTTCTTTCTCTAGTTGCTTTAGGTGTAAGGTTAGATTGTTTATTTGAGATTTTTCTTGTTTCTTGAGGTGAGATTGAACTGCTATAAATTTCCCTCTTAGAACTGCTTTTGCTGTGTCCCAAATGTTTTGGGTCATCATGTTTTCATTGTCATGTGTTTCTAGATATTTTTTTACTTCGCCTTTAATTTCTTCAGTGATCTCTTGGTTATTTGGCAGTGCACTGTTTATCCTTCATGTGTTTGTGTTTTTTACACTTTTTTTCCTGTAATTGATTTCTAATCTCATAGCATTGTGGTCGGAAAAGATGCCTGATATGGTTTCAACTTTCTTAAATTTTCCGAGGCTTAATTTTGACCCAAGATGTGATCTATCCTGGAGAATGTTCCATGTGCACTTGAGAAGAAAGTGTATTCTGTCACTTTTGGGTGGAATGTCCTATAAATATCAATTAAATCTATCTGGTCTATTGTGTCATTTAAATCTTCTGTTTCCTTATTTATTTTCTGTCTCGATGATCTGTCTTTTGGTGTAAGTGGGGTGTTAAAGGCCCCCACTATTATTGTGTTACTGTCAATTTTCCCTTTTAAGGTTATTAGCATTTGTCTTTTGTATTGAGGTGCTCCTATGTTGGGTGCATAAATATAATTGTTATGTTTTCTTCTTGGATTGATCCCTTGATCATTATATAGTGTCCTTCCTTATCTCTTATAATAGTCTTTATTTTAAAGTCTATTTTATCTGATATGAGTATTGCTACTCCAGCTTTCTTGTGTTTTCCATTTGCATAGAATATCTTTTTCCATCCCCTCACTTTCAGTCTGTATGTGTCCCTAGGTCTGAAGTGGGTCTCTTGTAGACAGCATATATACGGGTCTTGTTTTTGTATCCATTCCGCCAGTCTGTGTCTTGGTTGGAGCATTTAATCCATTTACATTCAAGGTAATTTTTGATATGTCTGTTCCTATTACCATTTTCTTAATCGTTTTGGGTTTGCTTTTGTGGGTCTTCTTCTTCTCTGTGTTTCCCACCTAGAGAAGTTCCTTTAGCATTTGTTGTAAAGCTGGTTTGGTGGTGCTGAATTCTCTTAGCTTTTGCTTGTCTATAAAGCTTTTGATTTCTCCATCGAATCTGAGTGAGATCTTTGCTGGGTAGAGTAATCTTGGTTGTAGGTTTTTCCCTTTCATCACTTTAAATACATCCTGCCACTCCCTTCTGGGCTGCAGAGTTTCTACTGAAAAATCAGCTGATAACCTTATGGGGATTCCCTTGTTTGTTAGTTGTTGCTTTTCCCTTGCTGCTTTTAATATTTTTTCTTTGAATTTAATTTTTGTTAGTTTGAATAATACGTGTCTTGGTGTGTTTCTCCTAGGGTTTATCCTGTATGGGACTCTCTGCACTTCCTGGACTTGGGTGGCTATTTCCTTTCCCATGTTAGGAAAGTTTTCGATTATAACCTCTTCAAATATTTTCTCAGACACTTTCTCTTTCTCTTCTTCTTCTGCAACCCCTATAATTTGAATGTTGGTGTGTTTAACGTTGTCCCAGAGGTCTCTGAGACTGTCCTCAATTCTTTTCATTCTTTTTTCTTTATTCTGCTCCTCAGCAGTTATTTCCACCATCCTATCTTCCAGCTCACTTATTTGTTCCTCTGCCTCAGTAATTCTGCTATTGATTCCTTCTAGTGTATCTAGTGTATTTTTCATTTCAGATATTGTGTTGTTCATCACTGTTTGTTTGTTCTTTAATTCTTCTAGGTCTTTGTTAAACATTTCTTGTATTTTCTCAATCTGTGCCTCCATCCTATTTCCTAGATTTTGGATCATCTTTACTATCATTACTCTGAATTCTTTTTCAGGTAGTTTGCCTATTTCCTCTTCATTTATTTGGTCTTGTAGGCTTTTGCCTTGTTCCTTTGTCTGTAACATATTTGTTTGTCATCTCATTTTTTTTGATGGGTGGGGCTGTGTTCATGTCTTACTGGTCGTTTGGCCTGAGGCATCCAGCACTGGAGTTTTCAGGCAGTTGGGTAGAGCCGGGTCTTGGTGCCGAGATGAGGACTTCTGGGAGACCTCACTCTGATTAATATTCCCTGGTGCCTGAGGTTCTCTGTTAGTCCAGCAGTTTGGACACAGCTCTCTCACCACAGGAGCTCAGGCCTGCCCCCCCTGCCTGGGAATCAAGATCCTGCAAGCCACGTGGTGCAGCAAAAAAAAAAAAAAAGGAGCAGTACAGTAACAAAGAATAAAAAATAAAGTAAAATTAGAAAAATAAAAAATTTTTAGAAAAAATAAAGATATAAATGCAACAACAACAAGGTAAAACAGAACCATAGGGACTTTGCTGGTGGCCCAGTGGTTAAGACTCCATGCTCCCAATGCAGGGGGCCGGGGTTCGATGCCTGGTCGGAGAACTAGATCCCACATGCATGCCACAACTTAACATGCTGCAACAAAGATCCAGTGTGCCACAACTAAGACCCAGTGCAGCCAAAATAAATAAACATGAAAAAAAAAAAAAAAAACAGAACCACACCTTAAAAAAAAAAAAAAAAAAGGCTGGAAAAGGTCTTGGTGGTGGGGGCGGGGCTTAGGTGGGGGCGGGGCCTAGGCTTAGGACCTGCAGGGCCGGAAAATGCAGCAGGGCCGGAGGGGGCCTCAGAGTGAGGAGTTCGGAGGTTAGGCCCTGGGTGGGGGTGTGGGGGTGGGGCTTAGGCTCTGAGCAGCACAGGGTGCCTCGGAGTGCAGAGGATCAGGCCCCGGACCTCAGCAGGCTCCCCGCTGATCCCCTCACTGTAGTGGGCCTCTCCCGAGCGTGGGAACCCCTCCCCTCCCCCAGCCGCCCCCCCAGGGCCACCAATCCTGTCTGGCCTCCACTTTTCCTCTCCCCTCTCCCTCTCCCGCCCTCCCATGCCCTCAGGACCCACACGGCTGGAGGGGCCTCAGAGGGCAGAGGACCAGGCCTGGGACCTCAGCAGACTCCCTGGAGCCCAAGTAGGCAGGGGAAATGCTGGCTGTGTTCCCTCCGATCCCCCAAGGGTCTCTCCCCCATCCCCGATGCTCCCCTCACCATGCGTGGGCCACTCCAGGCATGGGAACACCTCCCCTCCTTCAGCCACCCCTCAGGGGCACTGGTCCCAACCTGCCTCCTCTACCTCTCCCTACGCTCCCTCCCCACCCCCACATCCTACCCAGTTGCTCAGGGGTTCCTCCCATCTCCTTAGGTGTCCGTGGTCCCCCACCAGTGCCTGGTAGGTGCCCTAGTTGTGAGGAGACACAAACTCCGCTTCCTCCTACTCCACCATCTTGACTCCATCCCATTGTGTTTTCTTCATATCTATCTCCCTTCATCTCCAAGGACATTCCCTAGGTAGAATTCTGGGCATCACTGAGGCCAAAATAACCATCAGGGAATTGTAATGGCTACACTTCATGTTTCAGTTTACGCAGTTCATTTGATTCTTTATTTAGTAGTTCCTGTCCAATTCCATTATTTAGTCTATCTGCCCACACTGTAGCTGTGTCAAGGCATTCATTACCATATATTAAGATGAATGTGAATAAATCAGTTATATACATGGATATTTGGTAAAATTTAGAGAATGATAAAGTAACTATGGGCAACAGCAATGTTCTAAGAGTTACTTTATATAAAAAAGAATAAATATAATGCATTAGGACATAAATACCCTCATTTGCACAAAGAATAAATTTTGCCTTTTTTAAATGGTCTCAATTGCAGATTCATTATACAGCATCATCAACTGAAATCAAACAGATGTGTATAATTTCCCAAAGAAATGTTGGCAACAATTTTTTAGTATAACTAAAGAGAACACTTTAACAAAGAGAAATGTACAAAAATGATTCCATCATCCAACTGAAGATTAAAATTAATCAAAACAAAATGGTGCCAATGTAAAGAAGACTACAATCATGATCAATCACAAAGACCACGAAAAGTACAGAATTCTCTCATTCTTCTCAGAAATGTCTTTAATTTGTGTATCTTATTCTTTAATTTTTAGTTGTTTCCAAATCTATTTCACTAGCCACCAACCTACACATTCCAGAAGCTGTTATGATCTTAACCACAGAAACTTCATTAGTTTCTAAAATAAGGATGTATATATGTTCCCCCTGTTAACATCTTCATTTTTCAAAAAGAACATATCCTTATTTTACTATCTTTTCTAATTATAAAAGAAATAACCAACTAAAACTGCAAATCCATAAAGTATTGATAGAAAATGAAACCCACTGTACAAATGGCAGAGATTTTAAAAATTGGAGTGTACTCAGACTTATATATATATATATATATATATATATATATATATATATATATATATATACACACACACATTCATTTCCCCTAATACCCTTAGTGTACCTAAAATTTGTTAAACACTTCCTTTCTTAATATTTTAATTTATTTCCAAGAAGGTATATAAAACTCAGTGAGTTTAGTAGCTTCATTGTCTACATACATCAGAAGTCAGTTTTACATTGAGTAGTTTCAACCATTATTCTCATATGAAGCAAACAAATCAATAAAGCATATTTAAATCTGAAATTCAAATTTGACTATACAATTACTACTTTTCATTCTACTGAGATTAATCTCAGCAAAAGTTATTCACTTTCACTTTCATCTTTGCAAGTGTCCAAAAGGAGGATGTAAGAATATACACATAACCCAAAAAAATTAACTCCAGTTTCTAGTAACTCCTAAAACCTACTTCACCATATACCTATCTCAAAAACATTTTTCAGTTCTTTAAATTCCTCTATCAAACTCTCCTCATCCCCAAAACCAAAGTTAAGTATCACTAATAAAACAGGATTCTATCTTCATAACTAATATAATGGCCCTTAGTTTTCAATATCTAACATCACCCTTGCAGAAATCTTTGATGTGGCAATGATCTGTGATGCATTGTTCTTAATAGAAGTTTTCAAAAGCAATAATACCATGGCTTTACTTACGAGAGGTTTTGGAAGCGAGAAGAGTAACTCGGGAACCTCCTAAGAAGCGAAAACCCATTACATTCACCTGATCATCTTCTGACTGATTGGCAAAGCCTGCAAAGAAAAGAAAAAATCACCTTACATAATCACAAGGCAAAACACTTAATGTTTAAAATAGGAAGCTTAGTTGACAATGAGTATTTTTTATGTCACTAGTCATGTTTAAGGTCCATGTGTGGACTATAATATATTAACTGATCTCCACAGTTGCTTCCAATTGCTAAAATTACTGCCTCAGAAGAACATGCTGAAATCACTTAATTTTCTTCTACTAGTTCATTCTAGGTCTGAGGCAGGAAATGTACAAGATGAACTTAGAATGCCTGTCACACCAGAAAGCAAGGAAACTATCAGTGACCAGCAGATTTGTATGAAAAGGACGTAAGAGCCAACTTAAAGAGACTACCACTGGCCAGAGATGAAAATACTTGAGTATCAAAATAATAATCATAATAACTGCAATGAAGTAAAATATATCAAATATATTGAAAGGCATGTGTTCATATTGACACTAAAAATAAAACAAAAAACCCAAATGCTCACTATTGAAGGATCCTAGAGAATCAACTCATTATTCTAAGAATCAATAATAAAGACAAAGAACCAAGCATTTATCCTGATGATCCTACCAAATTGTACCACATAAACAGTGGTAAATAAGGGAAACATTCTCTGTGTGGAAATATTCCAGCTAAAAATTGTAGAAAGCCTGAAAGAATAGAATACCACCATTTTTCAACTTCCAATGAATTAATGGATCTTAGCATTGACTATCAATAGCTGTTACAATCACAAAAAAAGGAGACAAACAGATATAATGTACCCACTGCTGAAAGTATATATCACCATTCTTGCAGTAGTATGGCCAAAATAATCAATCCTAACTCTATTAGCACTAGATGCAACTATCAATTTACAGGGAACAAGACAGAGAAAATATTAAACAAAATCACAGGGATGTAATCAGCAAAATTCAGAGAATGGGAAACTCACAGGAAAAATAATTTGTATTCTTTAACAAATAAACTGCAAATTAAAAAGAGACATGAAGGAGAAAGCCTACAGAAGAGGAGATATCAAAAAATTCATATCAAAAAATTACAAGTGAAACATATTTGATTCCTGACTCAAAAAAAAAAAAAACAAATAAAAATTATAACACTGGAGACTTTCACTCTGTGCCCAGATGGAAAAACTGGGGCCAAATTTACCCTCCCATCTCAAAAAACTAAAAAATGGAATAAAATATATGAACCATTTTTAAGACACTGGAAATTAGCAAATGAACAACAGGGATCTCTGACAAACAACAAACAAAGTGAGCCCTATGTTTGCACCAGCTTACCACCTAGAGAAATTTCCAAGCCAAAACACAGGGGAGGGGAGCCCAGGAGCAACCCAGCATTCTCCCCGAGTTGAGGAGATAGATTTGGTAATCTGGGAAGGCCAAAGTGGCAAACGTTCTCAAGGCAGAGAGCAGACAGAGCTACAGAGAAAGAACTCCAGAGATTTGCAGAGTCCCATTTGAGTACTCAGTAGAATACTAATGGATGCATGCCTATGAGGAAACTACCTGAGGTTGGGGAGAAAAAAAAAAAAAAAAAACAGTCAAAAAGATTACAGGAAATAATCCACAAGCCCAGACAGGGCCAGAGATAATCCTTGTTTTCACACTGGCCATAATATAGACCATCAAAATTCACTAGGTATCAGGTAGATCACATAGAAGAGTTTGGTTTCAGTAGCAGGTAAATTTCACACTAGAATAAATGTTGCTCCCGTTCCACCTAACAAAGCTTCAAAACAACACTAAAAATGATCAAACTTTTTCAAGTAACTTAAATGTGTCCCAGAAAAAAAAAACCTCAAGAATATTTATAGGAAAGCTAAAATACTCAACACACAATTAGATAAAGTTCAGGAATTCTGTCCTTCAGTCAAAGATTACAGAACACAGAAAGAGAAAAGAAATTACAACCCATTAACAAGGAGAAAAATCAATCAAAACTAACTCAGAAATGACACAGACAATAGAATTAGTAGACAAAGGCATTAAAATAATTATTATATTATTATAAATATTCAAAGGAGCTATCTTAAATAGAGACGTGGAAAAATTTTTTTAAAAAGAGAGAGACCCAAATCAAACCTTGAGAGATGACAACTACAATGTCTGAGATTAAAAAAATACACTGAGTGGGATTATGAACACATTACACACTGAAAAAAGAAATAACTTGAATGTATAGCAGTAGAAACTACCCAAAAAAAAGCACAAAGAGAAAAAAGATTGAAAAAACAAAAACAGCATCATTGAGCTCTGGGACAACCTCAAGTGAGAAATATACATATAATTGGAGTCCTTAAAATAAAGATGAAAAAAGGAGTGGAGACAGAAAAAAATATTTGAAAAAATAATAGCCAAAATGTTTCCAAATTGGATAAAAATTATAACCCATAGATCAAAATATCTTAACAGAGGGAGACCTTCAAGATGGTAGAGGAGTAAGACATGGAGATCACCTTCCTCCCCACAAATACATCAGAAATACACCTACATGTGGAACAACTTCTACAGAACACCTACTGAATGCTGGCAGAAGACCTCAGACTTCCCAAAAGGCAAGAAACTCCCCACATACCTGGGTAGGGAAAAAGAAAAAAGAAAAAACAGAGACAAAACAATAGGGATGGGACCTGCACCTCTGGGAGGGAGCTGTGAAGGAGGAAAACTTTCCACACGCTAGGTAGCCCCTTCACTGGTGGAGACGGGGGGTGGTGGGGGGAAGCTTCGGAGCCAGGGAGGAGAGTGCAGCAACCGGAGTGCAGAGGGCAAAGCAGAGAGATTCCCAACAGAGGATCAGTGCCCACCAGCACTCACCAGCCCGAGAGGCTTGTCTGCTCACCTGTCGGCCGGGACGGCTCAGGGCTGGGAGCTGAGGCTCCGGCTTCTTCGGAGGTCAGATCCCAGGGAGAGGACTGGGGTTGGCTGTGTGAACACAGCCTGAAGGGGGCTAGTGCGCCACAGCTAGCCAGGAGGGAGTCTAGGAAAAAGTATGGACCTGCCTAAGACGCAAGAGACCATTGTTTCAGGGTGCGCAAGGAGAGGGGATTCAGAGCACCACCTAAACGAGCTCCAGTGACGGGGCGGAAGCTGTGGCTATCAGTGTGGACCCCAGGGACAGGCATGAAACACTAAGACTGCTACTGCAGCCACCAAGAAGCCTGTGTACAAGCACATGTCACTATCCACACCTCCCCTCCTGGGAGCCTGTGCAGCCCGCCACTGCCAGGCTCCCATGATCCATGGACAACTTCCCCAAGAGAACACATGGTGCACCTCAGGATGGTGCAATGTCATGCCAGCCTCTGCCACCACAGGCTCACCGAGCATTCTGTATCCTTCCCTACCCCCAGCCTGAGTGAGCCAGAGCCCCCTAATCAGCTGCTACTTTAACCCCGTCCTGTCTGAGGGAAGAATAGACCCCCTCAGGCGACCAACACACAGAGGCAGGGCCATATCCAAAGCAGAACCCCAGGAGCTGTATGAACAAAGAAGAGAAAGGGAAATCTCTCCTAGCAGCCTCAGAAGCAAAAGCTAAGAGAATTCAGCACCACCAAACCAGCTTTACAACAAATGCTAAAGGAACTTCTCTAGGCAGAAAACACAAGAGAAGGAAAAGACCTACAATAACAAACCCAAAACAATCAAGAAAACGGTAATAGGAATATACATATTGATAATTACCTTAAGTGTCAATGGATTAAAAGCTCCAACCAAAAGACACAGACTGGCTGAATGGATACAAAAACAAGACCCATATATACACTGTCTACAAGAGACCCACTTCAGATCTAGGGACACATACAGACTGAAAGTGAGGGGATGGAAAAAGATATTCCATACAAATGGAAATCAAAAGAAAGCTGGAGTAGCAGTTCTCATATCAGACAAAATAGACTTTAAAATAAAGACTATTACAAGAGACAAAGAAGGACACTACCTAATGATCAAGGGATCAATACAAGAAGAAGATATAACAATTGTAAATATTTATGCACCCAACATAGGAACATAGGAGCACCTCAATACATAAGGCAAAAGCTAACAGCCAAAAAAGGGGAAATCAACAGTAACGCAATCACTGTAGGGGACTTTAACACCCCACTTCCACAAATGGACAGATCATCCAAAATGAAAATAAATAAGGAAACACAACCTTTAAATGATACATTACACATGATGGGCTTCATTGATATTTACACGACATTCTATCCAAAAACAACAGAATACACTTTCTTCTCAAGTGCTCATGGAACATTCTTCAGATAGATCATATCTTGGGTCACAAATCAAGCCTTGGTAAATTCAAGAAAATTGAAATCATATCCAGTATCTTTTCTGACCACAATGCTATGAGACTAGATATCAATTATAGGAAAAAATCTGTAAAAAATAGAAACACATGGTGGCTAAACAATACACTACTTAATAACCAAGAGATCACTGAAGAAATCAAAGAGGAAATCAAAAAATACCTAGAAACAAATGACAATGAAAACACGATGACCCAAAACCTATGGGATGCATCAAAAGCAGTTCTAAGAGGGAAGTTTATAGCAATACAATCCTACCCCAAGAAACAAGAAATATCTCAAATCAACAACCTAACCTTACACCTAAAGCAGTTAGAGAAAAAACAAAAAACCCCAAAGTTAGCAGAGGAAAGAAATCATAAAGATCAGATCAGAAATAAATGAAAAAGAAATGAAGGAAACGATAGCAAAGGTTAATAAAACTAAAAGCTGGTTCTTTGAGAAGATAAACAAAATTGATAAGCCATTAGCCAGACTCATCAAGAAAATAAGGGAGAAGACTCAAATCAATAGAATTAGAACTGAAAAAGGAGAAGTAACAGCTGACACTGCAGAAATACAAAGGATCATGAGAGATTACTACAAGCAACTATATGCCAATAAAATGGACAACCTGGAAGAAATGGACAAATTCTTAGAAAAGCACAACCTCCCAAGACTGAACCAGGAAGAAATAGAAAAGATAAATAGACCAATCACAAGCACTGAAATTGAAACTGTGATTAAAAATCTTCCAACAAACAAAAGCCCAGGACCAGATGGCCTCACAGGCGAATTCTACCAAACATTTAGAGAAAAGCTAACACCTATCATCTCAAACTCTTCCAAAACATAGCAGAGGGAGAATCACTCCCAAACTCATTCTACGAAACCACCATCACCCTGATACCAAAACCAGACAAAGATGTCACAAAGAAAGAAAATTACAGGCCAATACACTGATGAACATAGATGCAAAAATTCTCAAAAAAATACTAGCAAACAGAATCCAACAGCACATTAAAAGCATCATACACCACGATGAAGTGGGGTTTATCCCAGGAATGCAAGGATTCTTCAATATACGGAAATCAATTAATGTGATAACCCATACTAAAAAATTGAAGGATAAAAACTGTATGATCATCTCAATAGATGCAGAAAAAGCTTTCAACAAAATTCAACACCCATTTATGATAAAAACCCTCCAGAAAGTAGGCAGAGAGGGAACTTACCTCAACATAATAAAAGCCATATATGACAAACCCACAGCCAGCATCATTCTCAATGGTGAAAAACTGTAACCATTTCCACTAAGATCAGGAACAAGACAAGGTTGCCCACTCTCACCACTATTATTCAACACACTTTTGGAAGTTTTAGCCCAGCAATCAGAGAGGAAAAAGAAATAAAAGGAATCCAAATCGGAAAAGAAGAAGTAAAACTGTCACTGTTTGCAGATGACATGATACTATACATAGAGAATCCTAAAGACTCTACAAGAAAACTACTAGAGCTAATCAATGAATTTGGTAAAGTAGCAGGATACAAAATTAATGCTCAGAAATCTTTTGCATTCCTATACGTTAATGATGAAAAACCTGAAAGAGAAATTAAGGAAACACTTCCATTTACCATTGCAACAAAAAGAATAAAATACCTAGGAATAAACCTACCTAAGGAGACAAAAGACCTGTATGCAGAAAACTATATAAGACACTGATGAAAGAAATTAAAGATGATACAAACAGATGGAGAGACATACCATGTTCTTGGATTGGAAGAATCAACATTGTGAAATGACTACACTACCCAAAGGAATCTACAGATTCAATGCAATCCCTATCAAACTACCAATGCCATTATTCACAGAACTAGAACAAAAACTTTCACAATTTGTATGGAAACACAAAAGACCCCAAATAACCAGAGCAATCTTAAGAAAGAAAAACGGAGCTGGAGGAATCAGGCTCCCTGACTTCAGACTATACTACAAAGCTACAGTAATCAAGACAGTATGGTACTGGCACAAAAACAGAAATATAGATCAATGGACAGAATAGAAAGCCCAGAGATAAACCCAGGCACATATAGTCACCTTATCTTTGATAAAGGAGGCAAGAATATACAAATGGAGAAAAGACAGCCTCTTCAATAAGTGGTGCTGGGAAAACTGGACAGCTACATGTAAAAGAATGAAGTTGGAACACTCCCTAACACCATACACAAAAAGAAACTCAAAATGGAGTAAAGACCTAAATGTAAGGCCAGACACTATAAAACTATTAGAGGAAAACATAGGCAGAACACTCTATGACATAAATCCCAGCAAGATCCTTTTTGACCCACCTCCTAGAGAAATGGAAATAAAAACAAAAATATACAAATGGGACCTAATGAAAGTTAAAAGCTTTCCCACAGCAAAGGAAACCATAAACAGGATGAAAAGACAACCCTCAGAACTGGAGAAAATATTTGCAAATGAAGCAACTGACAAAGGATTAATCTCCAAAATTTACAAGCAGCTCATGTAGCTCAATATCAAAAAAATAAACAACCCAATCCAAAAATGGGCAGAAGATCTAAATAGACATTTCTCCATGGAAGATATACAGATTGCCAACAAACACATGAAAGATTGCTCAACATCACTAATCATTAGAGAAATGCAAATCAAAACTACAATGAGGTATCACCTCACACCGGTCAGAATGGCCATCACCAAAAAGTCTACAAACATTAAATGCTGGAGAGGGTGTAGAGAAAAGGGAACCACCTTGCACTGTTGGTGGGAATGTAAATTGATACAGCCACTATGGAGAAGAGTATGGAGGTTCCTTAAAAAACTAAAAATAGAACTACCACACCACCCAGCAATCCCACTCCTGGGCATATACCCTGAGAAAACCATAATTCAAAAAGAGTCATGTACCACAATGTTCCCTGCAGCTCTGTTTACAATAGCTAGGACATGGAAGCAACCTAAGTGTCCATCAACAGATGAATGGATAAAGAAGATGTGGCACATATATACAATGGAATGTTACTCAGCCATAAAAAGAAACGAAATTGAGTTATTTGTAGTGAGGTGGATGGACGTAGAGTCTGTCATACAGAATTAAGTAAGTCAGAAAGAGAAAAACTAATACCATATGCTAACACACATATATGGAATCTAAAAAAAAAATGGTTCTGAAGAACCTAGGGGCAGGACAGGAAGAAAGATGCAAATTTAGAGAATGGACTTCAGGACACAGGGAGGAGGAAGGGTAAGCTGGGACAAGTGAGAGAGTGGGATGGACTTATATAGACTACCAAATGTGAAATAGATAGCTAGTGGGAAGCAGTTGCATAGCACAGACAGATAAGCTCGGTGCTTTGTGACCACCTACCGGGGTGGGATAGGGAGGGTGGGAGGGAGACACAAGAGCAGGAGATATGGGGATATATGTATATGTATAGCTGATTCACTTCGTTATAAAGCAGAAGCTGGCACACCATTGTGAAGCAATTATACTCCAATAAAGATGTTAAAAATATATATATATATATCTTAACAAACACCGAGCACAAGCAAAATAAAAATACAACAAAACCAAAAAAACTAAACCAAGGTACACCAAAAATGAATTTCTTAAAGAAAAAAATCTTAAAAGCAGCCAGAGAGAAAAGACATATTACATATAGAGGTACAGCTTATGTCTTAATGCAATGCCAGAAATCAATGGAGCAATATCTTTACAATATTGAAAGAAAAACATTGTCAACCTACAATCTTTACCTAGTGAAAATAACTTTCAAAAAAATGGTGAAAAAATACATTTTCAGACCTACAAAAGCTGAAAAAATTCATCACCAGTATTTCTACACTAAAAGAAATGTTAACAAAGTACTTCAAGAAAAAGGAAAATGATACCAGATGGAACCTAGTTCTACACAAAGGAATGAAGAGCAGTGGAAAAGGTAACTCCATGAGTAAATATATAAGATCATTGTCTTAATTATTAATATCTCTTAAAAAGAGAATCACTGTACATGTATAACTGAATTACTCTGCTGTACACCTGAAACTAACAGAACATTGTTAATCAACTATACTCCAATATAAAAAATTTTTTTAAAAAGATAATCACTGTTTAAAGCAAAATTCATAACAATGTATTGAAAGCTTTATAATATATGTATATTATAAAATATAAAACAACAATAGCAAAAAGGCTGGGAGTGGAGAAATGGAAGTATACTATTGTACGAGTCTTATAGTATGTTTGAGGCATTATACTATCACCTAAAGATAGACTGTGATAAGTTAAAGATGTACACAGTATTATGCATCTGTGCATTTTTGACAGGGAAATATTGCTTCCAAAGGGGCAAAAATCAATTTATAGGGTTCATCCATTCTAAAGCAATTACACTCCAATAACGATGTTAAAAAAAAATTTATAGAGTTCAGAAAAATCTTACTCATTTTATCTATAAAAACATATTCATATAGAATGTGAACAGATACACAGGATTATCTGTGGTACTAAAACTGTGTGGAGGGGCTGATTAAGAAAAAGATTCTAAAAAGTCTTGTGGAGAAAATCATAAAAGAAAGGTTGAGAAACACTGCCATAAGCTTCAAAGAAGCATCTAAATTAACACTAGGTGGTATAGTGAATAAGACAACAAAGGAGATAAAATGGAATCATAAAACATACTCAATTCAAAAGAATGCAGGAGGGGACTTCCCTGGAGGTCCAGTGGTTAAGACTTCACCTTCCTAGGGGCAAGACGGGAATAAAGATGCAGACCTACTAGAGAATGGACTTGAGGATATGGGGAGGGGGAAGGGTACACTGGGATAAAGTGAGAGAGTGGCATGGACATATGTACGCTACCAAACGTAAAATAGATAGCTAGTGGGAAGCAGCCGCAAAGCACAGGGAGATCAGCTCGGTGCTTTGTGACCACCTAGAGGGGTGGGATAGGGAGGGTGGGAGGGAGGGAGATGCAAGAGGGAAGAAATATGGGGACATATGTATATGTATAACTGATTCACTTTGTTATAAAGCAGAAACTAACACACCATTGTAAAGCAATTATACTCCAATAAAGATGTTAAAAAAAAAAAAAAAAAAAAAAGACTTCACCTTCCAATGAAGGGGGTGCGGGTTTGATCCCTGGTCGGGGAGCTAAGATCCCACATGCCTCGTGACCAAAAAACCAAAACATAAAAAAAAAAAAAACAGAAGCAATATTGTAACAAATTCAATAAAGACTTTTAAAATGGTCCACATCAAAAAAAATCTTTAAAAAAAAAAGAATGCAGAAAAAAAAAACAGATGAGGCAAATAGAAAACAAAGAGCAAGATGGTAGATTTAAAACCAACCATATCAATAATCACATTAAAAATAAATGGTCAGGGCTTCCCTGGTGGTGCAGTGGTTGAGAATCTGCCTGCTAATGCAGGGGACACGGGTTCGAGCCCTGGTCTGGGAAGATCCCACATGCCTCAGAGCAACTGGGCCCGTGAGCCACAACTACTGAGCCTGCGCATCTGGAGCCTGTGCTCTGCAACAAGAGAGGCCGCGATAGTGAGGGGCCCGTGCACCGCGATGAAGAGTGGCCCCCACTTGCTGCAACTAGAGAAAGCCCTCGCACAGAAACGAGGACCCAACACAGCCAAAAATTAATTAATTAATTAATTAATTTTACAAAAATTTTTAAATAAATAAATGGTCTAGGGACTTCCCTGGTGGCGCAGTGCTTAAGAGTCTGCCTGCCAATGCAGGGGACACGGGTTTGAGCCCTGGTCCGGGAAGATCGCACATGCCGCAGAGCAACTAAGCCCATACGCCACAACTACTGAGCCTGTGCTCTAGAGCCCGAGAGCCACAACTACTGAGCCCACGTGCCACAGCTACTGAAGCCCGTGTGCCTAGAGCCCATGCTCCACAACAAGAGACGCCACCGCAATGAGAAGCCCGCACACTGCAATGAAGAGTAGTCCCCGCTCACCGCAACTAGAGAAAGCCTGCGCGCAGCAATGAAGACCCAACGCAGCCAAAAATAAGTAAATAAATTTATTTTTTTTTAAAATGGTCTAAACACCCCAATTAAAAGATAGATAATATTGTATTGCATTAAAAAAGCCAAGACTCAACTGTATGCTACCTATAAGAAACCTACTTTAAATATAAAGATGTAAACATCTTAAAAGGAAATATACATATATATCACTGTAACACTACGGAAAAGAAAGTTGGAATAGCTATATAAATATCATAAAAGTAGATTTTAGAGCAAAGAATATTAACAAAAACAGAAGCTATTTCATAATAATCAAGAGAACATTATACACCTAAACTTTCATGTGCCTAAAACAGAGCTTTAAAATGTATGAAGCAAAAACTTCAGATCTGCAAAAAAAAAAAAAAAAAAAAGAAATAGACAAATTATAGTTGAAGACTTCAACAAACTACTCCCAATAATTGACACATGTAGGGCTTCCCTGGTGGCGCAGTGGTTGAGAGTCCACCTGCCAATGCAGGGGACACGGGTTCGATCCCTGGTCCGGGAGGATCCCACATGCCACAGAGCAGCTAGGCCTGTGCGCCACAACTGCTGAGCCTGCGCTCTGGAGCCCACAAGCTACAGCTGCTGAGCCTGTGTGCCGCAGCTGCTGAGGCCTGAGCGCCTAGAGCCCGTGCTCTGCAGAGAGAAGCCACCACAATTAGAAGCCGGTGCACTGCAATGGAGAGAAGCCCACGCACAGCAACGAAGACCCAACACAGCCAAAAATAAATAAATAAATTTATATATATAAAAAAAGAGGTGGTTACTCTTATAAAAAAAATAAAATAAAATAATTGACACATGTAGACAGAAAATCAGTAAGGATATAGAAGATTAAAAACATTATCAGAAAACTTGCCTTAACTGACATTTACATAAGATCCCACCCTACAACAGCAGAAAATCCATTATTTTCAAATGCACGTGGAACATTTATAAAAACAGTCCTATCTTGGGGCCATTAAATAAGTTTCAATAAATTTAAAAGGATTCCAGGCATACAAAGTATGTTTTCCTACCACAGTGAAACTGAATTCCAAATCAATAACGAAAGTTGTATGGAAAATCCCCAAGAGTTTGGAAACTACATACCATACTTCTAAATAACACTAGGGTCAAAAAAGAAATCAAAAGGGGAATTTAAAACTGTTTTATACTGAATGAAAATTAAAATTACAACATTTCATCATTTGTAGGATGCAGCTAAAGCAATAGAGGAAATTTTATAGCATTAACCAACTAACCAAGAAAAGAAAATTAAACCCAAAGTAAGCACAAGAAAGGAATATGAGAGAAATTAAAAGGAATAGAAAACAAAAAATAAAAAGAGGAAATGAATGAAACCAAAAGCTGGTTTTTCAAAGCGAGATAAAATGGATAAACCTCTAGTCAACAGATCAGGAACAAAAAAGAGAGAAAACACAAATTAGCAGTATCAGTAATGAGTGAGTTGTCATCACTACAGATTCTACAGATATTAAAAGGATCAGAAAATATTATGAACAACCTTATGCCAATAAATTCAACAATTCAGATGAAATGTACATATTCCCTGAAAGACAGAAACTAACAAAGTTCACTCGATAAGAAATAGATAACCTCAAGAGGCCTATATCTTTTGAAGAAATTGAATTTGTAGTTTAAAAGCTATCCCATACAGAAAACTCTATGTCTGGAAAACTTCTCTAGTGAATTCTTCCAACTATTTAAGCAAAAAATAATACCAATTCTGCACACTGTTCAAAAAAATTGAATGGAGGTAAATATTTCCCAATTCATTCCATGAACTCCACATTAATGACACGTAATTATAAAGAAGCAAAATTACAGATCAATATCCCTTATAAACACAGATGTAAAAATTATAAAGTTTAACAAATTAAATCCAACAGTCTATTGAAAGGAAAATACATCATGATAAAGTATGATTTATCTCAAGAATGCACAGTAGGGCTAACATTAAAAAATTAATCAATGTAATCCACCTATTAACAGACTAAAGAAGAAAATGATATAAAATATCTCAATTGATGTAGAAAAAGCATTGAAAAAATTAAATATCTATTCCTAATAAAACTCATAGCAAACTTGGTATAAAAGGAAACTTCCCCAAGCGTGTAAAGGACACCTACAAAATACTTACATCTAAAACATATTTAATGCTGAAAGACTGAATGTCTGCTCTCACCATTACTATTCAACATCATCCAGAGGTTCTAGCCAAGGTTAAAAACCAAGCAAAAAATAAACAAACTGAATCTCCAGATTGGCAAGGAAGAGGTAAAACTGTTTTCACTTACAGATGACATGATCATCTATGTAGAAAATCTGATTAAATCTACAAAAAAAAAAAAAGCTAGTAGAAACAATGCTGTGTGATACAAGATCAATATACAAAAACCAATTGTATTTCTATGTACTAGGAAAGAACAATTTGAAATTGAAATAAAACACTACAATTTGCAATCACATCAAAATATATTTTAGGGATAAATCTGACAGAGATTTGTAAGACCTGTACATTGAAAACTATAAACTCTTAGTGAGAAAAATAAAATATGTCCTAAATAAAGGAAGGTCTCTACTTTCATCTTAAGAAACTAGGATAAGTGGAGCAATTTTTACCATGTTCAATATTGTTAAGATGTTGTTTCTCTCCAAATTGATCTATAGAATTAGATCAGTTGCAATCCCAATTACAATCAAAATCTCAGGCATTTTTTAAATTGATAAGCTGATTCTAAGATTCATGTGAAAATGCAGATGATCTAGAACATCCAAGACAACTTTGAAAATAAAAGAATAAAGTTGGAGAAATTACGCTACCTGACTTCTAGACTTATATATAGTAATTAAGACACTATGCTATTGGTATATAGCAATATTGATGGGCAAAGACAAATAGATCAATGGAACAAACTGAGCAGAAATATATATATACATTCTGATGATTTATATAGTCCTATGATATACATTCAGATGATTTTCAACAACTTTGCAAAGGTGACTCAGTGGAAAAAAATAGTCTTTTCAAAAGTAGTTTGGGGGAATTCCCTGGCAGTCCAGTGGTTAGGACTCCACACTTCCACTGCAGGGGGCACGGGTTCAATCCCTGGTTGGGGAACTAAGATCCCTCAAGCCGCGTGGTGAAGCCAAAAAACAAAAAAAGTAGTGCTGGAACATTAGATACTCATAAGCAAAAATATGAATTTTATCCATATCTCACACCATACATAAATATCAATTCAAAATGGATAAGAGCCCTAAATATAAAACATAAAACTAGAAAACTTCTAGAAAAACAAGTACGAGAAAAACTTTGTAACCTTGAGTTAGGCAAAAATATAACATTAAAATCATGATCCATAAAAGAAAAGACCAGATAAATTGGGCTTTATCAAAATTAAGAACTTCTGCTCTTCCAAAGACACTGTTAAAAGAATGAAAAGACATGCCATAGACTGGGAGAAAATATGTGCAAGTCATATAATCTGATAAGGGAATGAAAGAAGGCAGACAAAAAAGAGCACATACTGAGTAATTCCATTTTATAAAACTTTAGAAAGTGCAAACTAATCTATAGTGACAGAAAGGAAACCAGTGGTTGCCTGGGGATGGGGGAAAAACAGATCACAAAGGGGCACAAGGAAGCTCTTTGGGGTGATGGATATTTTCAGCATCATGATTGCAGGGATGGTTTCAAAGGTATATACAAACACCAAAACTTACCAAATTGTATACTTTATACATGTGTACATAAGTTATACTTCAATAAAGTTGTTTTTTATAAAAACAAAAAATATATACTGAAGCTGTGTTTCAGAATTAAAGAATGTATTAAAATGTACCAGAAGAAAATATAATTAATATTTTATAATCTTAAAATAGAGATCATTCTAAGAACAACATGAAAACTTGAAACTAAATAAAGCAGTTATAAAATTAAATTTTAAAATAAATTTTACTGCCTAAAAATATAAACCTTATATGTTAAAAGAATACAAGTAGTTAATAACAATTACAAAATTTCTATGCTAACAAATAATTTAGAAATGCAAATTTTAAAAAGAGATGTCATATTTCACCTAACCATGTCAAAAATTTTAAAAGTTTTAAATCCAGCTGCTATCCTGGGTACAAACCCTGATGTTGGGCTTGTAACCTGATACAATTATTCTGGAAGTAACTTTGGCATTTGAATAAAGTTTTCAAATGTGCATATCCTTTAACTCAGTCATTTATCTTCAAGGAATTTCTCCAAAGAGAAACAGAGAAGTACAAAAAAGCTATGTACATGGCACCCCTAAACAATAGAATATTATGTAAACATTAAAATACAAATTCATTGACAAGGAAAGATAGCCATATATCTGAGTACCATAAAAGGCTGCTACAATAGCACGCTATTTGTTATTACATTTATGTAAAATTTTTGTGTAAAATTACTGGTATCATGGCATACAATGAATGTCAGCTAATTTAACATCTATTCCCAGCCTCCTTTTCCCCAGCCCATCTACAGTAGTTCTCAGCCCCCTTTACTGCTAGAAGAGGCCATGTGACAGTATTTTGGCTATTGAGGCCTAAGTAGAAATCTCCTAAGAAGTTTATGGAAACATGCCTTTCTGATAAAAGTTACAGTCATTGCTATAGCTATCTCTTTCCCCTACCTCCTGCCCTGTAGTCAGTTATGATGACTTAAGCCAAAGCAGCTATCCTATTGCCATGGAACAAGCCAACACACTAGAGAATGCACATTGCAAAGAAAGAAAAAAGCTGGGTCTTTGATAACATTCACAAACCACTATACCAGCTTCCATTGCCCACTTGTGGACCTCTCTTTATTTGAGATAAAAAATACATATTATCTTGCTTAAGTCACATTTAGCCAAAATCACTCCAGATAATTATTTATATATATATATATATATATATATATATATATATATATTTATATTTATATATATATATGTAAATAAATATTTTCTATATAGCCATTAAGCATATTAAAGCTTTTTATAATTATAATATTCTCTACTGGCCAGTATTTGGGGCACTAGACACCTCCATTCAAACACTGTTGATAGAGTTAACTAGTGGCCCTTCAGGAAGTCAATTTTACATTATATTTCAAAAGCTTTAAAAATATTATTATCCTTTGCTTGACTCAGTAATTCCACTTTTACATATTCATCAAAGAAGTAATAATAAATTTAGAGAAATATTGCTATAATATATTTACAATATTAATAAACTGAAAACAACATAAATACAGAAAAATATAATGCTGGCCAAATGATTTATGATAGAATAGTATGTAATCATTAAAATCATAAAATAAAAAATCTAATTATATAGAAAGGTGTCTCCCAACAATATGCAAAGTAATATTCTTTGGGGGGATGAAATGCTTAGAAAAAATATTTTTTAAAAGAGTAGGAAAATGTAATGAAATATAAGTAGATATTGCTGGGTGTAAGAATTACCAGTAACTTTCATTTTCTTCTTTTTGGTTATCCATTCCTAAATTTCACATTTCTTTTGTAATAAGAAAAATTAATTTTAAATATACAAAAAAAAAAAAGAACTGAAATAAACAAATAGGAAGATATGTAGATTAAAAGTAGTTTTATTTCTACTCTATGAAGATCATTAATTTTATTTCCGTTAAAAAATAACTTGTAATAGCAACTTTAACATCAACATATAGAAGTCATATATAGCAAGAGTGAAACGTATCATGAAAAGTGAAAAAGTAGCAAGAGTACTTCTTTTAAACAATTACAGGATTCCAGCATGTTTAATACGAACACAAATCTGGAAACTCAAAAAGAGAACACACTATATTACATAAATTGACTCTTAGGGGAAATTTTTTAAATTTGTCATTGAGTCTCATTTCTAAAGTGAATAAGAAGCAAATATATGCTGAAGAGCCTAAGATACCTGTGACATCAAAACAACTGAGTCCAAAATCAGGACACATGAGTTATCTAAGCTTTCCTTAGTACTTCTTACCCAATTCATAGCTTACAGAGATACCCTCTCTGGTCAAAAGCATACATTCTTATTCAATCTCCATCGGTTTCAGTCATCTGCAGTAAAGATTGACCACTCAGAAGCCAGAGTCTTAAACATTTTTCAAAGGCATCAATAAATTTGGTGCGCAACATACAATTTCCAACTATGTTGCCAGGATAGAATAGGAGACCAAGGAACTAGTATGTTTGCATAAGATGTTATAAAGGTAGTGACTCTCTGCCTTTTTTATAATCCAAATTTTTATAAGAAAATTGACGAAGAAGAAAGGGAATGAAAGGGAATAAGAAACCAAAAGGTACAAAACTATTTACTAACTACACACACACACACACACACACACACACACACACACTCATTCACTCGAACTCACTCAAACTAAAGAATAGATTAATTGTAATAAAGAGCATCTTGGAGATTTTTCATAGAGTTATACATAAATAAAGCTTTTAAAAACACTTCAGGGGCTTCCCTGGTGGCGCAGTGGTTGAGAATCTGCCTGCTAATGCAGGGGACGCGGGTTCGAGCCCTGGTCTGGGAAGATCCCACATGCCGTGGAGCAACTGGGCCCATGAGCCACAATTACTGAGCCTGCGCGTCTGGAGCCTGTTCTCCGCAACAAGAGAGGCTGCGATAGTGAGAGGCCCGTGCACCGCGATGAAGAGTGGCCCCCGCTTGCCGCAACTAGAGAAAGCCCTCGCACAGAAACGAAGACCCAACACAGCCATAAATAAATAAATAAATAAAAGTTAGCTTAAAAAAAAAAAAAAAAGTTAGCTTAAACTTAAAAAAAAAAAATTCAAATTAATGAAAAATAAATTTTAGTCACTTTAAGTAGGTTATAACACAAAAGTTGACTTACCATAAATTTCTAAACCTTGTGGGAAATACTTGTATTCTAAATCCTATCCACTAATGCAAGGGTGAAGATGCATCTTACAGTCAACAGTGCTGATTTTTAATGATGGATTTAAAAGGGTCGATTTAATTCCCAGATTATTTTTTTTAATTCCACCTCATCACCAAGAAAGTTAATAGATGCGACACATTAGAAACCCTGGCAACTAAAGATGTTTTATCCAATCAATGCCTCTCTCTTTTCTAAGCTACTCAAAAAGAAAAACCAACACCTGGAGAAAGTCACACCTTCACAAATTACCAATAATGTTCGCTGTGATATTCTAGCTTTATACATGTAGCCCCTTCTAAAGCACTGGAGGCAAAGAATGGACATTGCCCCCTCCAGCTGCTGAAGACAGCAGAACCACATAGAGCACCTACTTATGAGGTTACTTTTCAGGGGCATGAGAATATGCTTTTAAAAGGGACATTTCCAAAAACCTACAATGAAGATGAATAATAAATATTTACATGCTTAGAAAAGGGATATATTTGAAAACCTACAAGAAAGATGAATAATAAATATTTACATTCCAAGCCAAATAATTCCACAGCCTAAAAAGAAACATTTGATGTTTTCATTTCTGAAGACTGAAGCAAAATAATGATTATAATAATTTTAATCAAACTTAAAAGGTACGCTTTATTACCTTATTGATATAAGCTATTTGCCTTTGAACCCGCAAACAAGATGAAAAAATCCTTGAGGCACTTTTATATTCTGACTTAACAATTATCTGATAATTACCCCATCATTACCTGCTGATGAAGGATTCCATTCTAAATTCTTAACATTTCTGATGTTACAGGCATGTTACTTCAAGAGTCCTACCTGGAAAGAGACTGAGAAGACTGACTGGAGATTTGTTGGTATCAATAGTTAGTTTGTGGCTTGCAGTTTTTGAAGGCTGGCCTGGCAAGCAGATTAATTTCAGGGGAAGTCTAAACTTACATTGGCTAACTCGAGGAATGCCTGAAATAAAGAGAAATATATATTCATAAATTTGACAAATAAGAAAAATATTGTACTACTAATAGTAGTACATAGTAGCAACATATCTTAGTTTAAATGTTTGTTACCTGCCCATTTCATTTAGCATAACTGAAATAACTGGAAAGCATTATCATAATTTATGTTTTTACTTTATTGTCAAAAAGTGCAAGGCAAAAATAAAATCTTAAAAACGAGCATAGGATAAGCTCTGCCTTTAATAGTAATATCATATTTTAAAAGTCATCACAGTTGAACGCTATATAAAACATTATATGTAGTTATATTCAATTACTGAACTGTCTTTAAGACCTTCAAAGCTCTAGCCCTAATCCAAGACTATCCGCTAAAATGAGCAAAGAATATGAAATTTATATCAGGAAGACTCTATATGACCATATCTAATCATTTCTCTACCCCCTGAATTTTTTAATTTTAGTTTTTTTACTTATTGAAGATTCGAAGTACAATTAACAATTTGCAATAAATTATGAGCATGAAAGCAGAATTTGCCCTACTGAAGTTCTAATGAAGTTCATTCTAATGATGTCATTTTACACATCAATATGAAGAATATTACTTTCATACAAACTGAATTTTCCTCAATCCATTTAACTTTACATATCACTGTTAAGCAACATTTTGAAAGGCTTACATAGTCATTCAATTCTCAAATTTTTTTCAGAAAGTATACAGGTATATTGAAATAAGTAACTGCATAAATAAATAACAATGAAGAGTTTTATATCAGAATTTAAAGTTTTTAAAAATCATTCCTTTTAATATTTTTACAAAGAATGAAACTGAAACCAAAGCAAATTAGGCTCTCTACTTATAAATCAAGTAAAGCAATTCTACAACTTTAGTTCTCTCTCCTTTTATACTAGGATTCTATTTTTGACTGGATAAGACAAAAGATAATATACAGAAACCTATATTTTAGTAAACTACTGTAGAAAAAAGGAAAATTTAAAATGTTCTACTCTACTGGATAGATCCACACATTAATTCCTTTATTTCTTTACAGTGGAGTCAGAGAGCAGTTTAAAAATAACAAAAGCGGAAGCAGTAAAGTTTGTAGACATGATCCCAAATAGGATTCCTAGAATTAGCAATATATTTTGTTAATGCCAATTGGAGTTGTGTGGTTTACTCTATAACCAAGCTGGGAGTACACTTTTCAGAACTACTTATTCACTAGGATAGTAAGAGATCATCAACAAAAGCATATTGATATATGAGGCCAATTAAATACTTTTTCAGAGCATGTGGAGCATATTTGTCATTCTCTTCAACATAATCTATTATCCATCAAATTTTACATAGCTCATTTTTTGCTCATAACCAACAGATGTTAAATTCACTTCTCCTGGAATCCTAGATGCAAATTATGACTGGTGTCTCTTCAGAGAAGTCCCAGGGTATTATTTCCTGACATTTTGTGAGGTTTTAGAGGCATGTGTATTTGTACTTTAAAATGATGAAATGTTTTGACTCAAAATATTATGGTAACATGATCTAAGCTACTGCTCAGACCACAACTATCAATATCACCACAAAAAACATTACAAAGCATTATTTTTTCCAACTTCATATATTCCATATATCCCCAAATTATGGAAATATACCTACTAATGTTTTTCCTCTACAATATATAAATTACAGCCTCAATTAATAGATGCAGTCTGGAAAGAACAAGGAAACTGAAACCTAGTTCCATTTCCTTCATTTTCAATGAATAGAATAACGGGGGAAAAATGCTTCATCTTCTGACAACTCTGTACATGCACAAAGAGAAGCTATCTTCTATGTACTTTCAACCAAAGTCTGAGCTAATTGTTCAAATAAAATTTGGCTGTAAATGCTCTTCTAAAACTACACTGCTGAAACTGTGGCTCTACTTCACTTGGGCCAGGTACTGACTGAATTTGTTGTGGTAAAACAAAATTAATCATGATCAATAACACTAGCCTTATGTTACTTAGATTATTACACTAAAACTCTGAGAACCCAGAGCTAAAGAAACTGGTGGTATATAAATGTTTCAGAAATTGAAACAAATGGATTGCAAGCACTAATAAACCCAAGAAGGGAAATACATTGTAACTCAATTCACAGCTCAGTTAAGTCAGTTAATGACAATATCACACACTAGGGCAATGGTCTGCAGTTGCTAAGATTTGAAGAACCCCTCCAGAATTTCTTTTCTCTCCAGGAATTGTAAACCTGTTTCACAGGACATTTGGAAAACATTACTTTGAAAAATGATGACACTCATACTTAATAAAATGATTATGGCTATTTTTTAAATGATGGCAGCTTGAAAAGTTTTACCATTGAGGGGGAAAAAAGCATGAAATCCTTTAGAAACCAGTTTAAGGAAACCATACCTTTAAAAAGAAAAATTATACTGCCAATATTTTATATTACTTCCCATCAAATTAAAACCCAAACGTTTCAAAATATAACGTCTAGTGTTTAGACATGGAGTTCATCAGAGGCACATTTCTATTGAGATTTACATTTTCTTAAGAAACCTGAAATGCAGATTTGGCTACCAGTTACTCTTCAGGCTATAACTGTAGCTAAGAACCTGAAGTCAGAGACACGTAGAGGTATGTGTGAGTGTATGCATACGTGTATCTGTAATGAGGAAGGAAAGGATTATATGCATTTGAAGACTTTCCAAAGTTGCTAGTAGGATAGCTTGCAACTCAGTTGAAAGAGCCTAACTGATCCTAACTGCCTACCATCAGCGATATTTAGTTGGCAAAACAGTCTCTATTTGGCTCATTCAACTCTCTGAATATAATGCTGAGAGAAAAGAAGAAATTGGTCATTTGTAATACTCAAATATTGGCCTACTCACTCATCAGACTGACCTTTTTCTACAGTTTTTTAACAAATATAATCACCTCTCCTTCAAACACTTCCCCTTCTAGCCTACTAGAGGAAATGGATAGTCCCAACTACCATGGTGCAATTAATCACAAAATTATTTAACACTTAGAGAGAAAATTCAGATCAAAATCACTCCTGACACAACAATTTTTCCAGGAAGAGAATTCTAATTACCCCTGGCACACCCAAGAGACCAGTATCACTGTCAAGAGGGATGCCAAAATGTGCTTTAAAAAAAAGAAAAAAGAACTTATATACCAGAGTTGAATAACTGTATCTATATATTACACATCTACATAATGCCTTTAGAACTCTTTCCAGGGGCCTGCTAGAGTCATTTCTTATTGAAAACAAGGAACCCCAAAGCAGTAGCAATGTCTGGTAGCCAGAACTTCCTTGATCCCTTCCTGTTATGTCTGGCTACGTACTGTGCTCCATCTGCAGTCATGTTTTACGCTGCCCGTGTCATGTAACTTTAATGCAGAAATAATGGAGACAAACTCTTATGGGACAACATAAAACCTCGATTGCTTCTCTTTTTCCATATGTAAAAGCAGGACTGCTTATCTGCAATACAGCCTGAACAGATCAGGCCAATAAAATGGAAAAGTCTTTGAAATTTGAAGCCTTATGTAAGTAAGATCTAAGTGGCCACATATTAATTTCTTGCCTACTAGGTAAAGCTGAATATTTCAACTCTACTCCCTGAAGCTTAATTATAATTTTAAAATATATCATAAGAGATTATTAAAACCAGCTTTAGGTTTGCATTGAAATACTAAGATTTCCATATATTGTGATTTTTTTTCTCATGGTTTGATCTGAATTTTTAGTAAGAGGAAATAAATTCCTTTCAATAATAACCTTTACTGATTTTTTTAAAACTCAAAACAAATAATTTAAATAATAATATTGTATTTTATAAAAGTTATTGTGAAATCTTATCAGTTACATTGAAATCTTGCAAAGTAAATATTCATTATTAAAATTATTTTTAATAACCCAAATTCTAATTTGACAAGTATACTTTATGTTATTAAGCTAAAAGCTTACTTCTATTAAAATATTTCTCATATAAATATATATTCACCTCCCAGACACTATGCAACTCAGGTTGTTGGAACCACCAAAACTATATGAGTAAATAATGCCATTATTTTTAAGTATTTTATTTATCTAATTATTACTAATTAATATTATCTAATACTAATCTTAAAATGGCTAATAAACTAAGACAAACCATCACATTAAGTCTACGTCTAGGAGGAAAACTAATCAAAGTAGAAGATCCTTATAGAGTACCTGCCATGTAACCAGATACTGCACAATCCTAAGATAAGTACTTGAACCCTACTCTTAAAGAGCTCAAAAATCTACTAGGAGAACCTAAGGAACAAACTTAATGAAACTCATATTATGATAAGTATTATAGCAGAGTAGTAAACAAAGGATTTGGGGAAAGCAAAATGGTGACAACACTGACCCAGGCAAGTTCAAGGGGTCAGTCCCTTGATGATATTCCCCCACAAATTCTAAACAAGACAAGGAATAGGCCCATAGAATGAGTACACATGGCATTCTGATCAAAGAGGTGAATATTTTGGGGTATACAGAATCACACAATTACAATTCAGAATTTTTTTCCTTACTCTTTTTAAGTACACTAAGATAACTGAGCATACAGGTAAATCACCAATGACTTACAAAAATAAGTTGTCAGTGGCGCCTTTGGTTTTGTTCAATAAAGTCATGGAGCTTCATTGTTTCTCATGACTCTGAAACAACTAATAATGAATAACAAGTATCTATAAGTGGAAACATCTACTAGCTTCTCCATAGCCAGATCAAGGCACTGAATCACCCTAAAGAGGTTGCTATAGTTAAAACAGCAGTCCATAAAAAGAATTCATTCATGGTATAATACCAATTCAATTAACTGACCAAATTTCAGTTCTGAAATTCATTTTGTTCTAAATTATCTTTTCACTTACCCTCAGGATTTCGATCTATCCATCAGAGGCAATGCAAAAAGGGATAGGGGAGAAAATGTAACAAATTATCTGTTATAAAATTACAACACATATCTGCTTAAAATATAATTTAAAATTTTCACAGATTCTTACAGATGATTTAAATGGCCCTCCAATAAAGATAAGCCAATTCACAATTGAAGAATATAACATGAATAAATGAAATCTAACAATATATTTCATTCATTCTCAGAAATCCATGAGAGGGTGTTATTCCAGTATAAATGTGGCAAAAAGAGGTAAAGATATATGATCTAGCCAAAAGCAAACCAGACTCAATATGTAAATGACATCAAGAGCATTAAATGAATTTTTTGGAAAAAATTTGAGTGAAAGACAAATATATAATATTAATATTTCCAGTTAGTCTTGCTTATATTATAACTTTAGTTAATAGATACTACTATGGAACAATGTCTATTTTTTTTTCAGCTTGTCTTGGTATTCTTTTACTTTTATAGACTTGTTTTTACTTTAACTTCTAATTAACTTTCAACCAATTAATGCCTATGCTCTTTGGTTTAGTAATAATTTATAGTCTTTCAAATTCTGTCTTTAGAAAAGCATAATAGCTAAAAATGGTATGTGCAACCATAAGCTCACTGAATGATTTTATAACTTCATAATGCATTTTTAAGCCTTTTGTCCACTTGCTAGGTAATCCATTTCTTTATTTTAAATTTATTTTCAACCAGTATCACTACTTTTCCTTGAAAGCAAATGAAATAATTAGTTGAATTAAGGCATCAACAATCTCTATAACTACATACACAAGGTGTAACAAAGATAAAAAGTATAATCATGCCTATGATTATTGAGATGTTCAATTAATGATAAATGATCTAGAGATTTTAGCCAACATTTCCTGTTTTTTATTTCACAACTCAAAATTAAAATAACACAACATTTCAATGTTCTTTTCAGAAACATCCAACTAAAAAGTCCATCATTCTTTGATCCCTTACAGAAGATTCGTATTTCTCTCCAAAGCCAGATTTCGCAAAGCCTTTTAACCATAAAATATTTATGTTACCCCAAATTTTGAAAATATAGGTAAATGGTTAAAGTGGTCACTTCTGGCCAGAAATGATTTTTTTATAATTTAAAGCAAAATAACTTACAAAGAAGGAGAAACAGATTTTGAAAACATGTACTAAAGTTATAAAATCACCTCCAAGCATAGAGTTGTCAATTCATAAACCAGAAAATTCACTTAGACAAAATAAGAACTACTATTATTAAAAACATTGCCAAGGTGCCTTGTTAGCACAGTAGGTAGTTGCATCAGTCTCATAAAAACATTGCTAAGTAAGCAAAGTAGGTATCAACAGAGAGAAAAAAATATGAATAAGGCATCTCTAAGCTTTTTAAATTAAGAAAACTGTACAGAAATGCTTATAAAACACAAATGCAACATTGTTGAAATACCCTATCAGTTACACCACATTTAAACGGCTTTTAAAAACAGCAATAACTATTCTTATTCTATCAATCAACTAATTGTCAAACTGTTACTATGAAAAATTCACTACACACACACAAAACTATAAAATTGAACCCAAGTTGAAATTTATAATAATTAGATCGCAACTGGACTAAAGATAACTTTTTTGATCTATTAAGAGTTTCTTGAAATAATACAGATCCTGTTCTTAAATATTTTAACATGTAAGATAATAAAGAGTTTTATTTAATCACTAAAGCAGTGTCTGAAACTCTGAAGACTGACTTAATATTACAGCAACCCATAATAGTCTTTTTTACTAATTCAGACTAGGCTTTTCTCTTTAGTTCAAATACATGAAGTCTGGCTAGATAACATTCTTCTAGTGGGAATAAAAATACATCATATTTGCTATTAATTGAAAAGATAGAATCAAACATTACATATGGAGATCAGCTAAATAGACTATCACTAATTATTCCTAACACATCAAAGTAATTTGAACATACATTTTTATTTAACACTAGAAAAGAATATTTTTTCATTTAATAATATTTTACAATGTGTTTTCCCATTTTAAACACTTAAACATTTAACTCATAACTCCAATAACTTAAAAGAAGTGATTAGGCTTGTAAATTCATGAACAACTGTATGCTTACCTGTAGGTCTGGAATAAGAAACAACAGTATTTCCTTCCAATTCAGGTGGTAAACAACTTCCTTTCAGATAAACGGAAAAGCCCACTGTTCTAGTCATCTCCGGTGCTATAAGCAATGTAAAAATAATATGTTACATAATTTTGGACGATTATTATTAACAAACAGTTAAAATTAGACATATACTGCATGCCAGCTACTGTCTTAAGCACTTTACATAACATAGATTAACTCATTTAATCCTCACAACAACCCTACATGGTGGGTATTATTATTATCCCCATTTTTTGGTGCATGAGGAAAATGGCTACAAAGAGATTAAAAAGCTTGCCCAAGGTCATATAGTTAATACAGAGCTGGGAATTGACTCCAGAACTCCAGAACAAGGGTACCTAACATTCTACACCACTGCTTCTCTTTACTCAGATGAACAGGCAGCATGAACAAAGCAAAAGGTATGCAAAGGGCAAGAGAAGTTGGGAGTGGGAAATAGTACCTTATCATGGCTAGAACACAGTCTGCAGGAGAAAATGGAAGGGGGAATTGGATATGGATGTAACTAAAACTGTAGCAACTTGGCAGATTGTGCATAGCCTTCCATATTCATGTATTTGACCTCCAACCTGCATTAGAGAAGTTTTTAACTTAAAATATTAATTGTCCAGAATGTTTTTTAGAAAGACAAATTGGAAGTATTGTGAAAAATTAAAAAATAAAGTGAGATATCAACTACAAGTTTACCTCAACCATTCAATCACTCATTCACTGATTCAATGAATACTTATTGAGTTTCTACTATCTGTCGGGCACCTAAGGTAGAGGTTCGTTATAAAAAGGAAAAAAGAGAGATATGTTCTTGCTTTTTGTGAGTAAGACATAGGGTTCCCAGCTGAACAGTAGCAGTGAAGAAAGACAGAAAAAGACTTGAAAGATAATTCAGAAATCATTTTAACAGGACTAATGACAACTGGATGTAAGTGGTAAGAGAGACCCTATGCAAAGAAATCTTAGGCATTATTACAGTTATCTTACATAGATTCATTTTCTAATTAAGTCCAATTAATTTTCTGATTAAATTCTAATTAAAACAGTTCTGTAACACAGATACCATTATCCCCTTTCTGCAGATTAAAACAAAACAAAACTGAGGCTCCAAGTAATTACTAAAGTAGCTTGCCCATGGTTACACATTGAGTGTCAGAGCCAGGATTCAAATTCAGGCCAGACTCCAAAGCCAATATTCTTTCTTCAAACATTACAGATTCAATAAATAGCTCACTAGAGAAACACCAATAAAAAAGCCTTCCAAAATATAGTATTTAAGTACAATTACACGTCCATCTAGTTAAGAAAAGCGTTTGAAAATCTGTAATTACTTCAACTCAACAGCCATTCACTGAATGTCCATGCTTGATGTTTGGAGGGAAAATATAAGCAAAACAACACAATCACTGATTTCAGGAAGATACCAGTCTCACTATTCAGACAAGAAATATAGCCATGAAATAAACCCACTGATAAAAAAAATTTTTAATTAAAAAAAACCTCACACCATGATAGACTTTAAGCCAAAACAAAACACTTACCCATAAATTCAAAGGTGAACTGATCACAAGTCAATACTAAAGGTGGTTGTACATAGACCGATAATCTGATCTTTTGCAATGTCACTCGATTCTGCAGTGTGACCTGAGAAAATAGAAATTGTTATTAATAAAAAAATTACATTTTTTCCAAATTGATAGAATATCACAACTACTTAAAAAATCATTTGCAAATAATTAGGAAATACCATCTGAGAAAAAAAAATGAGCTGTCACAAAACATAACCTGTAACATAGGTAGTAGATTAAAAAGTTCTACCCAGTTAGAAACTGGGCAAGGGAGTTGAACAGACTTTTCTCTAAGAAGATGTACAAATAGCCAATAAGCACGTGAAAAAATGCTCAAAATCTTTGTATGAAATACAAAGTAAAACCACAATGAGATACTACTACACATCTACTTAAATGCTATAATCAAAAGGACAGACAAAAACAGGTGTTAGCAAGAATGTAGAGAAACTAGAACCTGCATAAATTGCTGATGGAAATGTAAAATGGTATAGCCATTCAAGAAAAAAGTTTGACAGTTTCTTTAAAAATTAAACATAAAATTACCATCTGACCTCACAATTCCATGCCAAGAGAAATGAAACATATGTCCACCCAAAAACTTGTACACATGTTCATAGCAGTACTATTCATAATAGCTAAAACTAGAAACAACCCAAGTGTCCATCAACTGATGAATGGACAAACAAAATATGGTATATCTCTACAATGAAATATTATTCAGAATAATATTTAATAATATTAATAATAATAAAAAGAAATGAAGTACTGACACATGCTACAACATGGGTACATTATACTATGCTAAGCGAAAGAAGCCAGTCACAAAAGACCACATATTATATGATTCAATTTATATGAGATATCTAGAGTGGGCAAATCTATAAATCTACAGAGACAGAAAATAGATTAGTAGTTGCTTTGGGATGGTAGTGGGATTGGGGGTGGGGGAATGGAGAGAACAGCAAGTGACAGCTAATGAATATGGGGTTTCCCTTGGAGGGACAAAAATGTTCAAAAATTAAATTGTGGTCATCATTCTACAACTCTGCAAATATACTAAAAATCATTGAATTGTATACTTTAAAAGAGTAAATTGTATGGTATGTGAATTATATCTCAATAAAGCTATTAAAATATGTTCTATCAAAAGCAGAACAAAAAAATCTGCCCTCATGTCTGGTGAATAATTACATCATGAAATATTATATGTGTTCATTCTTCTTTACATGTATAGATGTGGCATCATGAATTATTTATTTTATCTAGTATCAGTATATTACCTTTTACACAAGTTACTCTCTAAAGATTTCCTTTCTAGGTAGGTATTTACCATCAGTAGTTTAAATACATATCAAAGCACTACAGTTTCTTCCACGGCTTAATACAAAAATACCTGACATAACTAATTCTAGAAAATATCAAAGAATGGCAATAATGACTGCTGCATTTCTAAGCTGGCTGTATTTCCAAACTGGTGCTCTTGGTTGATGATGCTTGGAATGATAATTCCCATTCTAGTCAGAGTTAATAGCTATGAATTCTGGGGTAATAGTTTGACTGAGAAATAGGGTGGGTAGGGGTAGAGAAGGCCAGGACTTCTCTCAGTCCTCCTGAGGAGGAACGTCAATAGAATCCATCAGGCCCAAGGATCTTTACTGGGCCACAGTGCTAGGGGCATCAAAGAAAAAGCTTAAATATCTGGCTTCCACTGGGAACATTCTCTCTTTGGATTTTGTCTCCTAAAAGTCCCAGCCTCTTTGAACAGTCTCTTTGGATGAGTTTATCCACATGGTAAGCCAGATTTATCACAGTCACTGGCCAGGTAGAGTTGCTAGACCAACTAAATCACAATCTCTGGGAGTAGACCTGGGTATTGGTATTGCTTTAATAGTTCCCCAGGTGATAGCTATTTACAACCAGCGTTGAGAAGCACTCTTCTATTATACAGGGCACCTTTGCTATGCAGCAATTTAGTCTAGTTACTAGACTCTAGTATATGAGACAGATACATTTCATTATTAATTGACAAAATGCAAGGGCATACTTAATTTTTAGGAAAAGTCATTTTGAATTTTCTCTTAGGTAAAAGGCATGTATCAACTATTCATTAATTATATATATACATACATACTATAGATAAACAATATACAAGAATATACATCTGGCCCACAAACATTATACACATATAATTAGATTCAGTAAATGTATTGTATTAATTTAAATGATGTGGATATTCTGCACAACTTAAAAATAAGCATAACATTTTTGACTTGCAAAGTAAAAATTTTAAAGGACAACTACTGATGCAAATAAATACAATAAACACAGCAAATGAACAATGAACCCTCAATTTTTACTTTATAAGCCCTGGGAATATATGGGGGGAAATCTGCATACCACAAAGAAAGATTCCGTAATGATATCTGACCATTATAAAAATCATAATACCTTTTTAATAAAACACTGATGGTAATTATGGGAAGAAGAAAGTACACATGTGCTGTAGACAACATTCCTTCTGATAGCTATTCCACTAAATAAACAGAACACAATTTCAATATTTTACTGTTAACAATAATATGCTGGTCTGCACATATATTTTTAAATAAAATTAATGATAACCATTAGCAGCTTTCTATATTCATGGAACCACGCTAATAAATTATTTATGTGTATTATCTCATTTAATCATTACAACATTGTGAAACAGGTACTATCACAATATACCATTTTACATAAGAGAAAAATGTGGCTCAGAGAAGCTAGATAATTTGACTAAGGCTACTCTGATTATAAGTGGAAGAAGCACAATTTAACTTCTGTCTGTCAGAATCCAGAGCCCACACTCTTAATCAATTGTGGTTAAGTCCCAAAATAACTCTGCAAATGAAGAAGTACCCTCATTTTACAGTTTAAAACTAGAGGTCCAGAGAAGCTCAATAACACGTCTAAGACCATCCAGCCAATATGTACAAGAGAGCTGAAAACTATGACCAGGAACATCTCGTGAGAGGTTACTTTTAAAAATGAAAATGAAAAATCCTTAAGGTAGTAATAAGCCATTTTTAAGACAGCAGACATTCTGACTCTGCCTGGCATAACAACATGTACTTAGACAACAATCGTACAATTTTACATTGTTACAAGTGCTTGCATTTAGTTTAGATGCAAGATTAATGGTGATAACTCTCATACACAGATCTATCGAATCCCAGCAATGGACAAGGCACTTTCAAAAGTGAATCAAGAGGGCTTCCCTGGTGGCGCAGTGGTTGAGAATCTGCCTGCCTGTGCAGGGGACACGGGTTCGAGCCCTGGTCTGGGAAGATCCCACATGCCACGGAGCAACTGGGCCCGTGAGCCACAATTACTGAGCCTGAGGGTCTGGAGCCTGTGCTCCGCAACAAGAGAGGCCGCGATAGTGAGAGGCTCGCGCACCGCGATGAAGAGTGGCCCCCGCTTGCCGCAGCTAGAGAAAGCCCTCGCACAGAAATAAAGACCCAACACAGCCATAAATAAATAAATAAAAATAAAATGACTAATACTCTAAAAAAAAAAAAAAGTGAATCAAGAAGATGTGTGACAAAAATAACTACAGTAACAAAGAAGAGTTGTGTTTGAGCCAAAAAAAAGAGTTAAAGACTTGGCTAGACCATGAACCTCATATTTTAAGAGAAAAATAATTATAGATTAAGGGGAAAATACAAAAATTAATATCAGAATTTTCCATGCTATTTTCCATTTCTAACAAAATAAAATATGATCTTCAGGAAACATAATACTAAATTTTTATCCTAGATATATAAACATGGCTCCAAAGGCCAGGTATTAACAACCACTCTGCCTTAGTTGCCTGCAATAGATGGTCACGCATCACGCACACACACTCAAGCTAGCCACATCTTCATTCACTTGGAACGGATGGAAAAATTTTCTCAATTAACAGGATTTATTATGATGGAAACTTCCATGGTTATATACCTTGGCTGCTGTTGTTATAAAAGGCTATAAGGAGAGATTTATAACAGAAATTTGTATAGGAACTGTCAGGCAGAATCAGGAAGTCATGGTGTCTGCTGCTTAAGTCCAGCTGATTTTGTGCAACTCGTGTGTCGCATTCTTTCCCATTCTTTTATAATGGCAATAAGGAAGAGAGCTGTGACTTAGCCATTCTCAAACATAGTTAAATGTTATTCTCCTAATGAAGGAGAATTTTCCAATAGTGTCATGCCACCATTTTAAGGTGGCTATTACACATGAAAGCCTAAGAATGGCACGGGAGGGAAATGTGTATTTATTTATAGCAATAACTAGTTGTGAGGGAAAAAAATAGCATGAGCAAAGTTATCTGGTTTAGGTACAAGATTTCTTTTTGCAATTTGCAGTGTGCTCCTGAATTATTATGTTATGTGTCAGAACAATATCAGTAGATAGATATAAAAGAGATTTCCCTACACAAAAGTCTATAGATCATTCCTGGAACGCTACAAGGTTGTTGGGTTTTTTTTCTTAAATGTTTGATTTCTTGCCACTAATGCTTTTCCAGACTCAGAAGTATTAATGGGATAGAGCCTTTGACTGGACAGGGGGAAGGGAGACTGGGAAAAGACCACCCTTGTTACCAGTGGCAAGAATCCAAAAAAATTAGCTTAGGAAACTGTTATAAGGTTGGGCTCCCTTCAACTTCTACCAAAGATCCCCACACTTAGGCCACCCGCTGGGTCCAGTATAAGCGAACACAATTGGTAAAGCCTGGTGCCCTGTCAAGCTCCTCCAAGGACAGCAACCCATAATCTAAGAAAATATAAAGCCCTGTCCAAGTTTCGACTTAGCAAATCGCCAAGATCCACAACTTTCCCTGGCTCCAAAGTCTGGGCAGTGATAAATATTTTCAGCTTAATAATGTGCTGACTTATTACCACACTTTAATCTAAATGCCTTAAGAGGGTTCTACATTTGAGTCCTAGTTCTAAAATTCTGCAATGGCAGGACTAAAAATCTTAACCAAAACCACATCCTTCATACTCTATTTTTTGGGGACTATCAATTTGTCACTACTCTATTTTGTGGTTTCTTCATTTAATATTTTCTTGCTATAAATACATCCATTTAAAGCTAATACTATGGCAGATAGATGGCTGGAAATTCTTTTCAAACACACACATAATCATACATAGAAGAAAGATGTTATTAATATTCATATGATTCCCCAATATATGTATGATACTGCAATCAACTGCTTGGTCTACTATGAATGTGATGACACAATTCCTTTAGTATACTTAAATACTAATTTTGTTTCTAGAAAAAAGACCCTTAATCACACTACACATTTAATTAATGGTAGGAATAAGTCCTAACAATTATTATATACATATTGCTATAAATGCAATTACTAGTTTTAAATTTGTAGTAAACAATAAAGGCTATCTATTTACTACTCAAGGCTGAGGAAAACTTACAAATGTCAAGTGTTTGAGTTTTTCTATTTCTTAACTTTTTAACCAAGAAATCTTTTGTTTAATTGAATAAATTTAATGTGTAACATTGTGTACATTTAACATGTACAGCATGTTACTTTGATACATTTATATATTGCAATATGATTGCCAAGGCAGTGATATTTATCACATTACATAATTATAGTACAATATTATTATCTATATTCATTATACTGTGCATTAGATCTCTATGGCTTATTTACTACTCATTACAAGTTTGTGCCCTTAAACATCATCACTCTTAACCACCCCCAATCCCCTGGTAAGCACCATTTTACCCTCTGTTTTTTACAGGCTTAACTTTTTTAGATTCCCACATATAAGTGATATCATACAGGACTTGTCTTTCTCTGTCTGACTTATCTTACTTAGCATAATGTGCTCAAGAGCCATCCATGTTGTTGCAAATGGAAGGATATCCTCCCTTCTCATAGTTGAATAATATTCCATTGTGTATATGTACCATATCTTTTTTTATCCATTCATCCATCGATAGGCATTTGGGTTATTTCCATATCTTGGCTATTTTGTGAATAATACTGTGATAAACATGAGAGTGTATATCTCTCGTGGGAAATACTATTTTCATTTCCTTTGGTTTATAGCCAGAAGTGGAGTTGCTGGGTCATACAGTAGATTTTTTTAAAATTTTTTGAGGAACCTCCAATTGATCTCCAAAGTGGTTGGATCAACTTACATTCCCACCAACAATATTTAAGGGCTCCCTTTTCACCACATCCTCACCAGCACCTGTTGTCTCTTGTCTTCTTGATGACAGCCATTCTAAGGTGTGAGGTGATATCTCATGTGGTTTTGATGCGCATGTCCCTGACGATCAGTGATGTTGAGCATCTTTTCATGTGTCTGTTGGCCATTTTGATGTTCTCTCTGGTAAATGTCTATTAGTTCTTCTGCCCACCAAGTGTTTTTACATTTCCATAAGCTACTTATAGGCTGACAAGTGACAGATGTGATGAAATGTGTGATATTGTTTGCACATTACAGTCTAGAACTATGTACAATACCTTCACTGTGACTGAAGGGACAAGGTCAGCTCCCACTTCAACATCAGTAGATTGCTGTAAACACAGAATTGAGAAGAGAAGGAATGAAAGAATAGTTTCAATACTGCACATCAATGAGTAAACACAGTAGGTGTGATACATACTTCTCACCACCAAAAAAAACTATAACGGATTTATCACTCTGATGGCAGACTAAAAGAGTCAGTGTGACTTTTTGGATGGCTTCATTGGGAAAGTCACAAGCTAATATTAAAAAACCCACGACTCCAAAAAGGGAAGAAAAGTTCACATATTTTACTATCAAACTACTCTATTGCCAAATTTCCTTAAAAACTGAAACTAATTCTATTAACTCATTCTTTATATTATATAAAAGAAGACTTCTGTATATTTTCTATATAAACAGTATGCCATTCTTTTAGGTCCTTGTATTTTTAGCTTGCCAAAGGTATGTTTTATTCTGATTAATAATATGTATTGATATCTAAGACATGTAACTAATGATATAAAGATTGAGTGGCCTTACACCTAGAAAATAAAACAAAAGTAGGAGTGTATTTTTTTTACTAGCGCATATCATAAACTCTTTTACTCCTTGAGCATCAGCCTTGGTTACCTGGTCCTATCTCTTAAAGAATTCAGAATATAATATAATAGAGCAAACATTTCCTTAGAATTTATAACTTATTTTTTAGAGTGGTAGGTTGAGAGGAAAATATGGTCACTCTACAATAGAATAAGATCAAAGCATAACATATTTTCTAATAATACCCACATGAATTCCTGAGGGAACAATTAAGATCATGAAGTCTCTGTCCAACAATGAATAAATCCATTGTACTTTGTTAACCTATTTGGAATTATTTTACTAAGAAAAATTAAATCACTTCTAATCAGCGGGGATCACTATGATGTAATGGTCATCAGCATAATTAAGAGTTGGGAGATTCATATTCTATTTATGATTCCATAGGAAACTATATATGAACTTTGATCCAACTTCTCAATCAAGAAGAGAGGATAGCGATGCTTATCTCTTCTGTAAAAGCCCCCATTCTAACACTAATTATATTATTTTTTGGATGTGTGCTTTCATAACAATGATTGAAAATAAAATATTAAGCCAGGCTTTTTGCTCTAGTATTACCTAAAATCCAGGAAATGTTTTACATTTAGCTGTCGGCAGTTCTGGAAGAGAAACCAACATCTCCTGTTTCCTGCTCTTTTCAATCCATATCTAAACACCTAGATATTTCAGGGACAAAAGTCCTTCGGAAACATGAAATTACAGCCAGAGAGAAGTAGCTCTACAAAGACAGTATAGCATCACAGCCACCTAAGTCGTTGGACTGATGTTTTCCAATGGGATGAATATGATACTCTCAAGAATCTCTTAAGAAGAAAAAAAATAGTAAGAAGGGGAAATGAAGCTGAAAAGAGACATCTAGTTAAGAGGAAAAAGCACTCCAGGTTACTGATAGGGAAATATATATTACAATACAGTGCTATTACATAAGGCCTTTTCTCACAATGATCAAAAGTTGCTAAAGAACAGAAAGGGAATTTCAATCCAAATAGCCTATGTTTAAGAGAACCTAGAAAAAATTATATAAGTTGCCCAAAGGAAAAAAAGAATCATTTCCAAGGCAAGAAAATGTGTGTACATTTGTCAGCTTACTAAGCAAAAATGTTCCACTCAGACTGCACCCTTCAGGTAGAGTGAGAAATGGTGTGTGCTGAATATCCAATGTTTAAACAGTACCTCTACTATGTGACTCAGCTGGGTGAATGTTTCTTTCATATATAGCCCTACTTTTTTTAAGTATACCCAACTTACTATACTATGGCAATGTTAATGTGATTTTTATCACAACTTGGGTTGGCTGTTTATACTAAGATTAATCTTTGAAAAGCTTATGGAACTACTTACTATATTACGCTGTGATACCTAAATATCAAAGTCATTTCCTAAGCAAAATTATATGACATAAATTCCATACAGAGTAAAAAACAGTGAATTCAATCACTTTCCTAAATTGATAAACTTTGGTACAGATATAGATAAACTTAATATATTTTGCCCAAACTGCAGACAGTGAGAGAAACCCAACCATAATCTAACAAGTGCTTACAGAAGACTAAACAAAGAGATGGGGTAATGTAACCAAGGACAGTCTCTCTTTCTTGTTTCTCAGCTTTATTAATTCATTTATAGAGCGAATATATACTGAACACCCATTATGTGACTGGCACTAAGGATATGGCACTGAAGAAGACGAGTAGAATGCAGGTGGTGGTGGTGGTGGTGGTGGTGGTGGTGGTGGTGGTGGTGGTGATGATCGTGATGATCGTTTTAAAAGAATTAAAATGTAATTTTATTATTATAATGATTTGTTAGTTAATTATCATAATTCAACAAAGTGGATTCTATTACTATTCCCATTTTACAGATGAATACATTGAGACTAAGAAAATTGAATACCTTGCCCTGGGTCACACAGATAGAAATGAGAGGAAAAATAATTCCTGGCCCAACTCTATTCTTAAACTACTTCCCCACCACAATCACCGTAATGTATTAAAGACTATAAATTACCAAACCCTGACCTATGCCTTTCATAAACATTATCTCATTGAACCTTCAACAAATATCTAGTGGGGTCAGTATTATTCATCTGGATTAGGATTATCTCAATACTCAGCACTGAAAAAGTTTTTTTAAAAAAAGTAGGTAGATTCAGAGTAATGGTGAGAACCTCTTTGACCATTTCCCTTCCCTCCCTTTTTTAAGACAGAAATCCTGCCTAAGGAACTTCTTATTACACAAAGAGCTTAGAAGTGTTTTTTTCTAGAAGTAACAAAGCCTAAAACTTATCTTCCCTAAAGTTTCTATTTAGAGGCCCAGAATTTAAACCAATACATTTTGATCCCAATTTATCAGAGTCCGCCACTATCACAAACCCTTTGAAAGTCTGCAAATACACCTACAGATACTGAATCAAAGTTAGGAGAAACCATGGCAGAGACTTTCAGGTCATCTTCTCTCTCGGTCATAGGCCAAACACCTGTAATTTTAAGAGAAAAAAAAGTACTTACTCATAAAGTAAAACTTGCTGTATATAGTTGTTTTAAGGTTTATCTATACCATATATCAAAAATATACTCACGAGTTGAAAAAAAAAAACTGAGGCATTACAGAATGAGAAGCTTTATGCTAATTCTTTCCCCTCTACATTACTAGAAAGAAAAACTGTCTCTTTTTCCAAAGATATTAGCTAAGATGTGACCCATTGACTGACCAGTGTCAGGAATTTCAATTCCCTATCCTTAGCTACTGGTAGAAGCCCAGAAGAGTACAACCCTTTTGAAGGTAAACTGGCTATAATTATCAAAATGTAAAATTCACCAAAAAAATGTAAAATTCACATACCCTGTGACTTAACAATTCTACTCCCAAACATTTACCCAATATTCATAGACATGCCCAAGGAGTTTCTCTGTTGCTAGTAATTATTAAAAACAAAAACAGCCTAAATCTAAATTATATTTCTATTAATAAATAGTTAACTAAATTATGGTATATCAACACTGTGCAATGGTCCAAAACCCAAAACTCTAAATAAGAGTGCTGTCCATCGTTATATACTGACATGAAAAGAACTCCAAGATATGCTATTGATTAAAAAAAAGCAAGATGTAGTACAATGTCTCTAATACACACATATTTGTGTAAAAACAATTATATAAACAGGAAAATTTTCTCAAAGAATACACAAAAACTCTTAATAAAGGTTACCTTTAAATAATCTAGTGGAACTAAGACCTGGGGTTTATGCTTTCAGTACTGTTTGAATTATTTTGACCATATTCATTTTCTCTTTACAACTTAAAATTTCACAATTTAAAAAATGTTTATAGTGCATAATGAGATATTATGAACAAGTTATAGAGATCCTAAATAAACAAGAAACATAAATAATACATATGCACATACATATGTGTATATATATACATATATATATGACAGATTATTGGCTGTCCCCCTAACATCCATTCTTCCCTCCTCCTTCTTTGTGGCAGAACACTAATTCTGTTGAAGCATTCACCTCATCTCAAAGTTATTGAATTGGTCAAATCCCATCATGATGATTTCATTCCCCTGACCTTTTGTTGTTTTAGTCGTGAGCATGGAGCCTAATCCTGGCAGATGTGAGGTGAGGAAAGGTGGGAGTCGGCATGCTGGTACATGCTTCTGGGAAAGCTAGTCCTCCCTAATAAATGGGGAGACTTGGGAGAAATATCTCTCTTCTTCCCTGTGAATCATACTTGCACATAATGCCTGGAACTGCTAAAATCACCCTGTGACCCTGAGAGGAAACATCCCCCCACACTGAGGATGGCTGACTGAAAATATAGAAAGCACCTGGATGATGTCACATGAATCAGCTGTCTCACAAAGAGAAAAGAACCGCCTACAATTGCCACCAGGCATTCCCACCAATATTACACTGTTTGGAATAAGAATTTCCAAAACTTAGTGAGAGTACAAAAGGCTGCTTGTTGCCCACCCAGTAAAGATTCTTCAGTTCTTCTTCACTAAAAAAGAGTGCAATTTTATCCTAAGTAACAAAGTGCTCAACCAAAATGCTAAATTTCCCAGGCTCTTTTGCAGCTTGGAGTGGCCAGTGAGAAGTAAATGGAAGCTGTTCAGGGTGTGGCTTCCAGGAAAGATCGTTAAGTGGGCTGACTCAGCTGCAGATGTGAGGGCAGGAGTTCCAGAAGCCATCCTAGACCAACAGAAGACCCTGGGTGAGAAGGAATCAGAGTCCCTGATGACTTTGGAACTGCCAAATCAACCCTGGACTGCCCATTACTGGACTTTTTTTCCATGAGAAAGAAATAAACCTGTGCCTTATTTAAGCACCCTATTGAGGCATTCTGTTATATGCAGCCAGACATAACCCTGAATAGCACATCTTCCAACAAGGTTACCAAGTACAAATGTTTCTACTACGCAATGGTAGAAGCAACTTAGTTATCCTAGACATATTTCAAATGGATGAAGACTTTCATTTATACGCCCATGTCTTACTGCTCTCTTTCTCTTCCTGAAGACACAACTATGCTGTGTGGGAGTCTGTCTCAGTATTGCACCCTTTCCTTCATATCCATCCCAAGTAAAGAACATATCAACTGTCTAAATAAATCATAAGGAAACTCTGTTTTTGAAAGTGCCGACTGATAGATGTTGTTGACTACTAGTAACAGAAATGCAAGGCAGGATTCTCACTAATGAGTTGAGTATGAAAAGCTTCAAAATCCATAAGCCATACAGAAATTATTACTATAATTTCATGCTTACAACATACATCCCTCATATAACTTACACACATAAAATCAGCTTCAAAAATACTTTTATTACAGTAGATAATATATACCATGTGTACAACAAAATATACTCTTTAAATTGGCTTTACATTTTGCTGCAATTCTTGCTTTGAAGAAATAAAAAAAGCTTTTAAGTGCTGAACATAACCCACAAGACTGTGAACTTCCTTTTTGCAAGTTAAAGTCACTGTACTAAAATAGGTGGCATTTAAATGAATAATGAGGTCATCAAAAAGTTCAGAGTTTTAACTTCTCATAGTCTTCTGTAATGAAATGATTTGGTGCTTTTATATAATTACAGGTATTTTAATGAACAAATATACCACAATTTTATAAGTGTAGAGAATACTAAATTTTTTCCATATCTAGAAATAAAATATGTTAAAAGTCTCTCTCTTTTAAAAGAGTCTCGGTTTCTTTTTTAGGAATAATACCAAATGATGGTGGCAAAGAAGGGGCAGAGAACTTCAAATATTAACTTTGAGGTTATATAAATAATAAACTTTGCACTCAAGTCTGTAGGTACATCCCTAGCTTAATTAGCACTTATTTCAAGATACACAGAATAATCAGGGTAATGACAAGTAAAACAGCCTAACCCTTCTCACCCAGGGGAATCACTATGGCCACCAAAAAATAAATTTTAGCTGTAAGGGATTTACCTGAGAAATGTTTTACATAATCAAGTGTTCATCAAAATATCGTTAGCACATTGTTTATGGAAAGGCCAAAATCTCAAGACACAAAATTTGGAGTGAAAAGCCACATTAAATTTATTTAACCAACTCTGGAAATTTCATGTTTCATATGTATGCCACTCTTCTCCAATTACATTTTTAAATGACAAAATGAGACATATTCCATTAATCCCAAAACACTAGTATCAAAAATGGAAAAAAATGTGCAATATGACACATCCAGTTTTAACTATTTTCTATTTGACATGAGGGTCCTGACAACAAATGGGTTTTTAAATAATTGGAGGTACTTAAAAGACCTAAGTTTCACTTGCTTACTTTCAAAACTTTCTAAGAGAATGTATAAAACCGAAGCATAATAATTTTATTTTAATATTAATATTTTTAAAATATATTATCTAAATTCCTCTGAATGTCTCTTGGTAATATGGACTCAAAAATACATAAATCTAGGAAAGTGATTGGACCAGGATTAAGACTGGCTCTGTTGTTTTGGTTGGCTTTTGATGCTCTGCTTCTTTTATTATTCCTGCTTGTTTTAACATTTCTTTTATGTGAAAATAGTCCATATTTTTTCTCATTAAAAAAATACTTTTACCTGACCCTGAGAAGCGAACTTAAAGTAATGCTTTTCACATGTCCAACTCAAACTGCAGGATTGCTGTTTTGTTTCTCCTTTTAATTTACAGTAAAATTATACCCTTGTGAATCCCAAAGTAAGATAATATTGAGTTATACAAAACTCAAGAACTGAAAATATCATCAGCCTCTGAGTCATTAGAAATCAGCATACCACAGGCTACACTCCATTTGGATGGCTAATTAACTACAAACATAAATTATATCACTAGGCTGCAAATGACTACATTTTTAGTAACAAAGTAGTAATTCACGTACTGCTTTGATTTCTTTTAAAAGAAGCAACTAAAATTTTTTCAGGGATATTAGAAGTTAATAAATGATCACTCTAAACCTTAATGTAATTCTAAAGGTCTAAAACCACTATCCAAAGAAATACATGTTCCTTTCTTAGAGTTTAAAGAAAAAAACTCAGCACTGTCCCTGAAACACACTAACAAAAGTATTACCTTAAATAGGACATATTTTTCAGAAGCTATAAAATTAAGCACAAAGACTAGTATGTTAAAGAGCAATGCTGTTTTTACAAAAATGACTTTAAATAAGGCTGGGGGGAGAAAATCAACTAATATGTACAAAACATTATCCATATACAAAATAATATAAATTTTATAATGAATACTAAAATCAAATAATAAAAAGCTGCAAATGAAATACCTTGTGATTTGTTAACATCTTTGATGATTTTCTGAAGTTCTTTCAATTCTATATCAAGTTCATCATAGTTTAGTTCTCTAGATTCAACTTTTGGAGCTTGGAACAAAGAAGGGTCTGTCCCCAGGTATGAACACTGCAAGTGACCATCATCACTCAGAGTGACTATCACTCCCTTTAAATCACTACAAATAGGAAGAGAAAATGAGACATAATTAAAATTTTTGGTGGATTTAGACTTAATCTAGACCAACTAGATTTTCATTCAATTCAGCTTCAACATACCATTAAGAAAATGACTATATAATGTATCTATTTCTAAAGTTTTACATCAAGGACTCAATTTAAATGTTTCAAACATGATTTACATTTACAGAAATATAACAATTATTATTAAAGCTTCCACTTTTGGGGACATAACTATGTGGCAACTTCTGCTCTAAGAGCTTTTCAAGGTCTTACTTGTATCATTCAATCCTCACTGCACCTCCCACTTGGCAGATTCATAATAAGCAGTGAACAACACGTAGGAGCTACAATGGATCAAGAGCTAGGCTACTGGCTGGCTGAAGACTAGGGCTGAGGCACAGGAGGGAAGATGGGACAATCCAGGGGAATGGGAAGGTTAGTGGAGGAAGCCCTACGAGGCCTTGAAGAGAAATGTGCCCCCTGCTCTTTTCCTTTTCCTTCTCTCTACCCTTGGGACATGCTTCCCCTCCCTCCCCAGGTCCACTCACCATGGCTTCCTTCACACACACTCCTATTCAAGTAGCTCTCTGGTCTGTTCTCTCTTTCCCTTCACTCTTAGACAGAAGTATCCCATTTTCTCATTTAGTAGCTCTTTCTCCATCACTCTTCTCATCCTGATTATCTCTTTTCCTCCCCAACCTTTCACTCTTCCTTCTCTCTTAGGCTCCCTCATCTCTGTTATTCTCTAGAAACAGCCACAATATATAAATTATAGATAACTTTAGCATAAATGCTTAAAAATAAAAGTTGTACGTTTTCCTGAACTTGCTATAAAAAGTAGTTGAGATGAACACTATTGGCTTCCTCCCTACCTTACCCAGAGGGGAAAAAATTCAATATTGCCATAAGTCATTTTGAACTGATATAAAATGAATTTGTTTTAGATTTGTTTGTTGTGTTTTCTATTGGTCTGTGATTTAAAAAAAACAAAAAACAAGTTTTCCAACACTTTTCTAAAGGTTAAATATTAGTCAAAAACAACAGAAAACTTGAGAGAGAAAAGAACTTGAAAAGAAGTGTTGCTATTTATCTGAAGAAAAGGAGTTAAGGTATATAAGGGTCTAGGACTCATTCAGAACAAATAAGAATTTTTAAAACTCCCCAACTTCGGGTCACAGCAAGTGGTCAGCTCATTAATCTAAAAGCTCAACTTGATTGACAGTAAATACTACCATTGCTCAATCCTTCCCATAAGGTGGCCACCAGCAACCACTTCACCACCTGCCTTCAATACAATATTCCTGTACATACTTTCTCCAGGATATATACATAATTCTGTAATGTGACTTCAGAAAAATAAAAAATAGATTGGTATCACTGATTTGATAGCTAAAAAACTAGCTAAAAACTAAAAAGGGGACTTGGGTTCTAGCTCTGACTCTGCTCTATGTAGCTGAGTCAACTTGGAGAAGTCTTCCTAAATGCTTTATGTCTAAAATGAGAGGGTGAAACGAGATGATCCTCAAAGGTCTTTAAGTTTAACAAACTGGTTCCATCAAAATAGCTCAGAAAATAAATACTCCCAAATAAAATTATTTTCCTAAAATAAAATGTTTTCACCCCTGTAGTATCTCTGGGCCTGACCCTTTCCTTGCAGGCAACTGAAGCCACTTAGTGGCCATGGAAATCCCAACTTCCAGCTCTGACAAGCCCATTTCAAGAGGGCAAACCTCTGTCCTTATTGAGTTAGTTGTGACTGTAGTCTGTTCCCCATTCCACCCAGACCTACTGAAGTCTGAGAATACAGTATGTCCTAAGGAAATGCTAGGAAACTAAAAGGCAGAGCTTCTCAGACAATGTGGGGATCACCTGTTCTTTGAATCCAAAAGGGTATTTCCATTTTATCTTCCCCCTTTGAGTGATCCATTATAAAGGAAACCTAGCATGAGGCATTACAAATATACCTCACTATCCAAATTTATTTGGTCTTTGAATTGGATAGCTTATTACGGAATCAGTTTCATCCCACTGTTTTAGATGGCAAATAGCAACAATTTAGATACAGGGATTTATCTAAAAATTTATCTGAACCTATTAAGTTGTTGAGTTCAGATAGAGAGAGTTTGAATAGTAGTGTATACACATATTTCTTCAGCATCTCAAAAAGAAAAAATTCTTTACTGGTGTTTTGAGGTGTCCAAACAGAAAAGGGAGGAGCCAGGGTCTTTACCCACTTAAAGAGCCTAACAAGCATCACCAAAATGTCTTAACACTAAATTACAAAACTTAAGCAATTTACTTTTTTCTTATCAGCGGTATTAGAGCCATTACATACAATTTAGATCAAATAACAGAAATTTAGAATAGCTGAATTCATTTAACATTGCATGTTTTATTCCACAGGAACACTAACACAAGCTCTAAAAATTTTAGAATAAATCAGTGAAATTTCTGTCTAAAACATCTATGATGGAAAAAGTACTTTGACACAGGCCTATACCACTACTTAATACATAAGTAATGTCATCACTTGGTATCTTAAATGCAAAGGAAAATTTTAAATTATATGTATATAAATATATATATATATCATTCCTAAAGTTAAGCCCAACCTAAGTATAAAGTCCAATTTAAGTATAAAAGAGAATACAATCAAGATTTTTTTAATCTTTCTACTTAAAGAACATTTTAAAAACAATATTGTCCATGTGAGTTAATGAGTAAAATTTTCTGAGTGATAGAATTTTATGGTTAGAAGAAGCCATCAAGTAAATCAAGTATTGTGTACCTTATTACTTACATCCTTAGAGTTAACACTTTCAAAATGAAGGTCTCTAGATTACTCTGGTCCTTGAAATACATCAGCTAAACCAAGGAACCAGAATGATGTATTTTATGAGGACTCAAGGTCAAAGATGATATATTGCTAGGACACACAATAATTTTGTGATTTTAGCAATGGGGCATGAAATTAAACAATAGAGTTAGCTCAGGAAACTGAGGGTAATTGTTTCTTCACTCAGTAAACAGATCCTGGCCTTAACAACACATTCAAACAAAATTCCAGATGGATTTTAAAAGTTAAATTAAAAAATATGAAACTACAAAAATATTTATCTGCCCTTGGGATGGAAAGAACTTTTGCTGCAAGAAAGCAATAGAGGACAAAGCAAAGGATCTCTAAATTAAACCACAAAAAAATTTTAAACTCGTTCTATGCTTTAAAAATACATCACAGTAAAAAGAACAAAAGACAAACAAACTGGGAAGACCTTGGCAACCAACATAAATATATGATTTAACTTGAATCATATGAAGTTGTGGATATTCAACTGTTTTTGACCTATAAAAATAATTTTGTATGTTTCATCTACTATGTAAAGAACTCTTACTAGTCAATGAAAATGAGTATATCTCAAAAGAAAAAGGTCAAAGAAAATGTACAATTCACTTGAATCAGCAACTTAAAGGTTAAATAATCTATGGAATTAAAACTTTTATCTAGTTCTCTTTTTCTGACAAGGCCAATCTATAAAGTGAGCAACTTGAAAGTATTTGAAATACAGCTCAAAAGATAAAAAATGAACAGTTTCTTTTGCTAATACAATAAAACAAATGAATAATAGCTTTAAAAACAAATGAAAAGAACATGCACTGAATCTAACGGTTCTTGTCCAGCTGCACTTTATGCAAAATAGAAATATTTTAAATTATCAAATCATCAAAGTCTGGTTTTTATTATGATATACAGATATCAAAGAAATCTTAAAAACTTAAATTTTGGATTCTTTCATGCCTTTACCAAAATAATACTGAAACAGAAAACAAAAAGTAGGAAGGTGCACGATTTTCATCTAGTCTCTTTTTTATTTACTATCTGCCTCTCATTTCTCTACTATATTTCATTTGCTTATCATTCACTCACTCATTCATTCATTCATCAAATATTTTCAAACACCTGTTATATGCAGGATGCCATTTGAAGTGCTATAGAGCATACACAGATAAAATCAGAAATTAGCTGAAAAAGATTGCAACCATGTAAAAGAATAAGACATGCACCTCGATAAGTATGCATGGGGTGGAAAACATAAGAGCTATAAGACAAGTATAAAGTACTTTAGTGTTCAGAAGTAGGAATGTCATTTCTAGCCAAGGGGATCAGGGAAATTTTGATGGAGGAAATAAAAGCTTAAGCTGGACAATGAAATTCAGTCTATTCTTCACATTATTTCTGAAATCTGAATTAACTCACATGTGATTTGTAAGCAAGGAAATGATGTCAATAGAACTTTGAAGTTGGTTCATACTCTTTTACCCATCGCCTGACTGTTTTGAACCTCCAAGTAGTAGCAGGAAAATATAGTACATGACTATATACAAAGCACCATTATTCCACTGTTCTTTTTGGCTCAGTTTGCAAATATGTCCTGGATTGAAAGTGCTTCTTACATGGTTCTCATGTTCAGTTTGTCTTTTGCTCTTTTTTCCTCAACGCTTCCTTCACGCTACCATCATCTTTCTATTTAAAAGTAAAGTCCTATTTTAATATGACTGTTATTTGGGTTTGGTTTGTTTGTTTGGTTGATTGGTTGATTGGTTTCTTGGTTGGTTGGTTTGCTTTGCTTTGCTTTTTTGGTGCTCCAATCACAGTTGTATAAATTTTAAGTGATCTGCCCCATGACAATTTATTTTGTTTGTTCGTTTGTTTTTTACTTGACATATAGTTGATTTACAATGTTGTGCCAATCTCTGCTGTACAGCAAAGTGACTCAGTTTTACACGTATAGACATTCTTTTTTTTAATATTCTTTTCCATATGGTTTATCCCAGAAGATTGGATCTAGTTCCCTGTGCTATACCATAGGACCTTGTTGTTTATACATTCTAAATGTGGCAATTTATTTTTAAAGGCTTCTTACTGTTAACTTGTAATTTATTACATTATAACATAAATATCTGTAGTATTTGAGCCTTTGGGATTTGGAGAACAGGTGTGAAGAACATTCAGCACGGAGAACATGAGAGAAGAAGAGGGAGAAAAGTTTAGACTATGTATGAGAAAGAACAAGCAACCTGGATACAACATTCATTGAATAAAAAAAAAAAAAAAAAGAGGAAAGAGACTCTGGGGAATAAGGCCATCTAAAGATCTTAAGCTTTAATCTATGTAATTGTGGAACCAGTAAAGGCTTTTGAGCTAGTGAGTGACATAAGCAAAATATGCTTTAAAAAGATGTACCCTAAAAGACTCAATATAGTTTAAAATGTTGATTCTCACCAAAATGATCCATAATGTAACACAATCCAAATGAAAATCCCAGAAAGCTTTTTTTTGTAGAAACTAACAAGCTGATTTCCACATGTCTATGGAAGTGCCAAAAAAACCACCTAGAATGGCAAAACAATCTTGAAAAAAAGAATAGAGATGGAGGGCTTTCATAAACTGACTTCAAGACACACTGTAAATCTACAGTAATTGAGGAAAAGGACTTGTGTCCTCTGCATATAAAGAACTACTATAACAAATGACCAAGACACACACACACACACACACACACACACACACACACGCATACAAAATTCAACTGGGCAAGACTTGAATAGATATTTCACAGAGTAAAGTATAAAAACTGTCAACAAGTTAAGAAAAAATGCTCAATATTATTAGTCATTAGGGAAATGCAAATTAAAATCACAATTCGCTACCACCACACATACATCAGAATGTCTAAATTTAAAAGATTGACTGCATTAAATGCTGGAGAGGATGTGGAGCAACCAAAACTCTTATATATCACTGGTGGGAGTGTAAAATGGTTTAACTAATGTGCACAAAAGTTTGGCAGTTTCTCATTAGACTAAACATATACCAACCCTCTAACCCAGCAATTTTACTCCTAGTTATTTATCTAAAATAAATGAAAACATATGTCCACAAAAAGGCTCATACATAAAATGAGATAAACAAGTTATGATACATTCATTGAATGTAACATTACTCAGCAGCAAAAAATAAACCAACATTGGTACATGCAACAACAAAAATGAATGTTGAAAAATATTATGCTGAAAAAAATGACAGACATAAAAAGTACATACTGTGTGATACCATTTATATGAAGTTCTAGAACAGGCAACACAAATCTATTATGAAAAAAATATGAACAGTTGTTACCTGGAAGCAGGGAAGAAGGGGATTATTAACTGGAAAGGGACACAGGGAAAATTTCTGTGATGGAAATGTTCTATAACTTGAGAGAACTATGGGTTACACAGGTGTATATCCATTTGTCAAAACTGTACAGTTAAGGTTTGTGATTCCCAATGTATATAAATTTTACCTTTGAAAAAGGAATTAAAAAATAGGGTAGGCAGAGGTGTAGAAAAAGCCAGCATGCCAGAACACTGGTAAGTGCTGAAGCTGAGCACTGGCTACAAGGGTGTTCATGATGCCATCCACTTACTTTGTATGTATTTAAACTTTTCCATAATACAAAAATTGGGGGGTTTAAAAAGAAGCAAATAAAGTGTATACATACTACACAAATACATATAAAGTGATACCACCAACACAAAATACTTTTAGTGATAACGTATAAAATCTACCTTGACGTGAGCTGGGACCTGCCTCACATTTTAGCACCCATTCCCACCCTTATTCACACATGCATAAACAGACACACAGAACTTTTAAGTGTGTGTGTGTGTGTGTGTGTGTGTGTGTGTGTGAAACAGAGAGAGAGAGATGATTTATGTGAATACTTGGTATTTTTAAGTACCTTGTTGACATATAGCTACTTAAATGAAGCAACAATTCCACAGCAACTGATTCACTGGTAAAAAAAAAACTAACAAGCCAATGTGTGGGCCCATCAATGTGACCCTTTCCCCCCCAAATAATTAAAGGCATCATTATTTTTTGATGCTAACACTGACTCCTCTTTTAAAAAGTATCTCTTCCACAGCCAATCTTACTACCTTCAAATAAAATAGACCACTTTACTATACCCACTAAATAATACTTATATAGTAGCATCTACAAAATGTTATAGCATTTCTTTAAATTTTTGCATGTTTGTCACCTTTAACCAGGCTGTTAATTCCCTCAGGGCAGGAATTATGTGACACTGAATTTGTGTCCCTCAGTGCCAGACACAATGACTTCATCTATATGAAATTTTCCAAAAGAATTCAAAATTCACCTCTAATACTAAGTCATAAGCAAATACAAAAATACCACAACACTCCATATACCAATCAATAATTATAGACTAACAAATAAATCTAGAAGACCTCTGTAATTGTCCATAATACTTCAAATGGAACCCTTTAGATCAATATAAGATAAACCCAACTTTATTTACAGTTATCTAATGTCCCTTCCTTATTCCTTCTAATCATCAAATAATAAGACAATGCCAAAAGGAGTGGGAAGATAAGAATATGCAGGTGGTAGCTCTAACCTGGCACTGAGCCTTGAACGTATGAATGCCAAGAAAGCTAGTATGCAAATATAGTCTCTCCCAAGGAAAATAAGAACATTTTCTAAAGTAAAAGTTCAAAGCAATGAATCTTTCCATAAATAAAACTAGATGTTGGAGTCCTTCCCTGATGCATGAAAGAAGACATGATTTGATGCCATAATTTTCTAATGTATTAAGCCCTTACCAGAATTAAGTCAGGCATTAAGGAAACAACCTGTGTATTTTTAGCTCTTACGTGTTGAGGAGTTACTTTTGCAATTTTTAAAAATAATTAGGCCTTGTTTGTTCTTCTCTGTATGACCATCTCCCAGGCAAAGCTTCATATCAATACCTTTTGACATACATAGTTCGTACCGAATACAAAATCTGGGAGCCAGGAAGAATCAAGCGTAGAATCTAAGTTTCCTGATTCACAGTGAGGTATATTTTTGCCCACCATTCCATGTTGACTTCCCAAGAATGGAAAATTTAAAACAATTTTTAAGGTGTAATTTGAGGTTTGTGTAAATGGTTTTTAGTTATTATTGCTATCCACAATTAGCCTCGATAATCAAGAGCTGGATTATTTAATATGAGAGACATGGTAATTAGAATGCCCAAGAAAAGGACAAGTAAAATGGGGGAGCCAAGGCCAGAGTCCAAACATATCATAGTAAAAATAGCTCTGCCAAAAGAAGTTGTCACAGCAAATTGCAGAAATTACAGAGGTTGTAGTTGGGTAGACTGAACAAAATACCATTTGTAGTAAAGAAATTTCTAAGCATCAAAAACTCAGACGTGAGCTTGCTCTTTCAAACCTATCTCTTATTAGACTTATTAGAAAGTCACACAAGACTGCTAAATCTGGCTAATTATGTTCACAAGACTGAACAGGTAAATTGCTAAACAGAAAAAAAAAAGAAAAGATATAACTTCTAGAGGTGCCTATTTTGCACTGGGGAAGCAAAATACATTTATAAGGACTTAACTCTAACCTCTTTCATTATTGAAAATTATGTGTTTATTTAGAACTTACTGAATCCAGGCATCATTCTAGATGTTATAGATAGATAGGCAGGTTACACTGGTCATTTTCCTCAAAGAACTTAAAGTACAGTGGCCATTACAGATATGTAAATCAAACAAAAATGTATGAGATGTATGAAGCATGCTCTGATGAATGATGGATGTAAGCAAGGGAACCAATAAAAACAAAGTGAAAGAATATCAAAATCAGACAGTGAGCAGACAGAATGCTTTCTAGAGGAGATAACACAAGCAGGAATTGGATAAGAGAAGGAGCAGGGTATTCCAGCAAAGCATTTTCCTTAAAGGGGACACACACACACACACACACACACACACACACCCTGCATAGAGTACAGGGCATTCAGAAGGTGTTTTACCAAAGCCAGAACCAAATAGATATTCAACAAATATCTATGTGAGTATCAAAGATGTGTCAGAGATAGTTCTCAAAGTGAGTACCAGTGAAGAAACGACACAAAAATCTCTGTCCTCCAGGAGCTCACATTCTGGTAAGGAGAGGAAAAACAATGAACAAAAGAAATAAATATATAGTAAGTTCAAAGGTGACAGGCGCTATGAAGAAAAAGTAAGCAGATAAAGTAAGACTCAAATTGGACCTAGAAGGAAAGACATGAGTTGCATAGGCTGGGGAGGGCATTCCAGAACAGTGGAACAGCATTAAGTATTAAGATACACCTGTTTCCATCAACCAGAAAGTCTATTTCTCCCCAAGGGGATTCATATGGAAAAGTGAGGGTGATAAAAATTAAAGATGATAAAAATACAAAGGCTTTGAATGCCCTGCAAAGAATTGTAGACCTTACGCCACAAGCAATAGGAAACCACTGAAAGATCCCAATGGAGGAGAAACAATAAATTTTCTCAGTACTCCTCAATTTCATGCAGTATTTGACAGAACTGATCATGTCCCTCCCATTCACTCATTCCATAGGCACTCACTGTGCAGCTACATGATACTGTGTTAAAAATAATATTTTTAAGGGCTTCCCTGGTGGCGCAGTGGTTGAGAATCTACCTGCTAATGCAGGGGATGCGGGTTCGAGCCCTGGTCTGGGAAGATCCCACATGCCGCGGAGCAGCTAGGCCCGTGAGCCACAACTACTGAGCCTGCGCGTCTGGAGCCTGTGCCCCGCAACAAGAGAGGCCAAGATAGTGAGGGGCCCGCGCATCGCGATGAAGAGTGGCCCCCGCTTGCCGCAACTAGAGAAAGCCCTAGCACAGAAACGAAGACCCAACAGAGCAATCAATCAATTAATCAATCAATCAATCAATCTTTAAAAATAATAATAATAATAATATTTTTAAATTAACTCTATATTATATGTCATAAAAGGTTACAGAGGTGTGGTTCATCTCTGGTCACTAAGGAAGATAGGTGCTTGTATTCCATTCTAGATAACACAAGATCCTATGTGCTAAGTAATATAATGAATGAACAAAGTTCAATAGTAACATAGAAAAGGACACTATAAAATGTTAATATTATGAAACCAAGGAAGCCTTCATGGAGGATTTGAAAAACAAATAGGATGTAAACAAAAAGAGATGGCCAGAAAAAGGGTATTTCAGGTGGAGAATTTTAGAGGGACACAATCATATGTCATCTCAAGTGCAGTATGGCAAAAATCATAAGAGCTTTTCTGCATCAGAGTTAATTCACAAAAAATGCAAATCTTTCTGGGCCACATTACTTTTCTTCCAAAATTAAAATAGCTTTTATTATAATATACCCTGTGGGGAAAAGTGTATTTCTTACTATTTAGACTAACATTCTTTTTTATGTTGTTTTGTTTTTTTGGGTTTTTTTGTTTTTTTTTTTTAGATTAACATTCTATTGAAGAATGTCAGTGGGAAAAAATAATGACCACTATTTTAAGCAATTAAAATGTTAACATCAATATACAGATATTTTTAGGAGAAAAATCAAGGCAGCTTTCGAACACATCATGCGGTAAACAAGGCAGGTAAGTGAAGAGTCTCTGTAAATGCAAATGGGCCAGACTATGACAGATCTTGAAGGCTGTGAGCACTCTCTTTTAAGTAAGGCAATAACAGAATTAGACAACATTTTAGAAAGGGGATCTTTTTTTAAATGCAAGTCTAATCACACCATTCCCTGGATCAGAAACCTCCAGTGATTTCCCATTTAAAAATCAAAATCCTGGGACTTCCCTGGTGGTCCAGCGGTTAAGACTCTATGCTCCCAATGCAGGGGGCCTGGGTTTGTTCTCTGGTCAGGGAACTGGATCCCACATGCTGCAACGAAGATCTCGCACGTGGCAACGAAGATCCGCGTGCCACAACTAAGATCGGGCGCAGCCAAATAAATAAATAAACATTAAAAGTAAAATAAAATAAAAATAAAAAATCCTTTAAATTAAGCTATGACCCCTGCTTATTTGACCTGTAGTCACTTCCCTCCCCAGCCCTCCATTCCCTATCCTTCTACTGACTTCCCTCTTCCACTTCGTTGGAATTGTCATTCTCCATTCCCCTTTAGTACCTGGTATGCTCTTCCTCCCCTCCCTTTAAAAAGGATCTTTGTCTAGCTCAAGTCTACTCATCCTTCAGATTTCAACTCAGAAAATTTTCCTAGGACCTCACATTCTAGGTGAGGCTCCTTGTTTACATGCTCCCAAAGAACAAGGTACTACTATCCCTTCAGGATTTTTCACTATTGAAATAATATCTTTATCTGTGTAATCATGTATTTAATATCAGTCTTCCTCAATACAAGTTCCATAAATTCAGTGACTATGATTGCTTTGCTCAAAAACGTATCTCCAGAACCTAGCAGAGTACCTGGCACAGAGAGGGAGGCTAAATAGACATTCACTGAATTAATTAAATGAAGAAAGCGAAATAATTCTTTGTTGTGGGGGAATATCCCATGCATTCTAGGATGTTTACCACCATCCCTACTCTGAACCCACTAAATACCAATAAAAACTCTCCCTCCTCCTTGTGTTATGACAACCAAAAATGTCTCCAGGCATTGCCAAATGTCCCCTGGGTAGCAAAATCTCTCCCAGATGAGAACCACTGAGCTAGGAGATAATACATCCTGGTTTGCAAAGGTCAGTCCCAGTTTATGCCTGTTGTCCTGGTACAGTTATTAACACCACCCCCTTTCACTCTCAGAAGTATCCAAGTTAATAAATTATATTGTCATCCTACCTGGATGTATCTATATGGGTTCTCTTGCCCAGACCAAGTGAACTATTATGTACATAATGACCATGGTATTTCTTCTAACCTAGCAGAAATTATAGCATTATTTCCAAGAACTATGGTTTAAAACAAAACAAAACAAAAAACTACCTTTGTATTAGGCTTTGGAATTAATGAAAATAGTACAATGACAGTGGACAGAAGAAACACGGCAGAGATACAAAGAATAATAAATAGTACATGATGATCAATTAAATGTGGGAAAAAGAAGTCAAAGAAAATCCCTAAGGTTTAGCCTGAGAGAGCTGGATATAAAGACATCTATCAAGATTAGATATACAATAGAAGATGGGTTGTATTTTGTGGAGTGAATGGGGAGATGATGAAGATAGTAAGCTTGAATTTTGAAGCACCCTCTCAATACTCAGGTGATACCCACCAGACATGCGGAAGCACAGAACTTGCAGGGACACAGATCTTTGTGGTGATGTGCTCCGCTCCTTTGGCTCCAGTGCCATTGGACTTCTCCCACTTGTCTACTCCTAGTTTTCTTCAAGGGCTCTTCTTCCTGCTTCCTAATTTTGAGAATCCCTAAACACTACTCAAACTTCTCTGCTTCCCACTCTCTGTTAACTCTGAGAATTCATTCTATTAGCTATTACCTCTGTGATAACAATTGCCAGTCTCACTCACAGCCTGTAATCTCAAATATCATGTGACCAGATCACCTCTGAGTACTTCCACTTGAATTATATTAACTTTCATGTGTATGAGTCTTTTCAGTTTAAAAACAACTTTCACAGGGGGGGACCTTCAAGATGGTGGAGGAGTAAGACGTGGAGATCATCTTCCTCCACACAAATACATCAAAAATACATCTACATGTGGAGCAGCTCCTACAGAACACCTACTGAACGCTGGCAGAAGACCTCAGACTTCCCAAAAGGCAAGAACTCCTCACACATACCTGGGTAGGTCAAAAGAAAAAAGGAAAAACAGAGACAAAAGAATAGGGACTGGACCTGCACCTCTGGGAGGGAGCTGTGAAGGAGGAAAACTTTCCACACACTAGGAAGCCCCTTCACTGGAGGAGATGGGGGGTGGGCGGGTGGAAGCTTTGGAGCCAGGGAGGAGACCACAGCAACAGGGGTGCAGAGGGTAAAGCGGAGAGATTCTGCACAGAGGATCGGTGCCAACCAGCACTCACCAGCCTGAGAGGATTGTCTGCTTACCAACCGGGGCGGGCAGAGGCTGGGAGCTGAGGCTCAGGCTTCAGAGGTCAGATCCCAGGGAGAGGACTGGGGTTGGATGCTTGAACACAGCCTGAAGGGGGCTAGTGCACCACAGCTAGCTGGGAGGGAGTCCAGGAAAAAGTCTAGAACTGCCTAAGAGGCAAGAGACCATTGTTTTGTGGTGCGCGAGGAGAGGGGATTCAGAGGACAGCCTAAACAAGCTCCAGAGACGGGCGCAGACTGTGGCTACCAGGGTGGACAGCAGAGATGGGCATGAGATGTGAAGACTGCTGCTGCAGCCACCAAGAATCCTGTGTGCAAGCACAGGTCACTATCCACACCTCCCCTAGTGGGAGCCTGTGCAGCCCGCCACTGCCAGGGTCCTGTGATCCAGGGACAACTTCCCTGGGAGAACACAAGGAGTGCCTCAGGCTGTTGAAGTGTCACACCAGCCTCTGCCACCACAGGCTTGCCCCATATTCCAAATATGACTACCGTACCCCTCTCTGCCCCAGGCCTGAGTGAGCCAGAGCCCCCTAATCAGCCGCATCTTTAACCCCATCCTGTCTGAGCAGGGAACAGATGCCCTCAGGCGACCTAAATGCAGAGGCAGGGCCAAATCCAAAGCTGAGCCCCAGGAGCTGTGTGAACAAAGAAGAGAAAGGGAAATCTCTCCCAGCAGCCTCAGGAGCAGCGGATTAAATCTCCACAATCAACTTGATGTACGCTGCATCTGTGGAATACCAGAATAGACAACGAATCATCCCAAAATTGAGGCAGTGGACGTTGGGAGCAACTGTAGACTTGGGGTTTGCTTTCTACATGTAATTTGTTTCTAGTTTTATGTTTATTTTAGTTTAGTATGTAGAGCTTAATCACTGGTAGATTTCTTTATTGATTTGGTTCCTATCTTCCTTTTTTTTATATATATTTTTTTTCCTTTTTCTCTTTTTGTGAGTGTGTATGTGTATGCTTCTTTGTGTGATTTTGTCTGTATAGCTTTGCTTTTACCATTTGTCCTACAGTTCTCTCTGTCCTGTTTTTTGGGGGGTTTTTTTGTATAGTTATTAGTGCTTGCTGTCATTGGTGGATTTCTTTTTTGGTTTGGTTGCTCTCTTTTTTTCTTTTTTTTTATTACTTTTATTATTTTTTATTTTTAATAATTTTTTTTATTTTAATAACTTTTTTGTTTCTTTCTTTCTTTTCTCCCTTTTCATCTGAGCCGAGTGGCTCACAAGGTCTTAGTGCTCCGGCCGGGGGTCAGGCCTGAGTCTCTGAGGTGGGAAAGCCGAGTTCAGGACATTGGGCCAACAAAGACCTCCCAGCCCCACATGATATCAAATGGTGAAAAGTCTACCAGAGATCTCCATCTCAACGCTAAGACCCAGCTCCACACAACAACCAGCAAGCTCCAGTGCAGGACACCCTATGCCAAACAACTACCAAGACAGGAACACAACCCCAGCCATTAGCAGAGAGGCTGCTTAAAATCATAACAAGTTCACAGACAGCCCAAAACACAACCGGACACGGTCCTGCTCACCAGAAAGACAAGATCCAGCTTCATCCCCTAGAACACAGGCACCGGTCCCCTCCACCAGGAAGCATACACAACCCACTGAACCAACCTTACGCAATGGAGGCAGACACCAAAAACAATGGGAACTACAAACCTGCAGCCTGAGAAAAGGAGACCCCAAACACAGTAAGTTAAGCAAAATGACAAGACAGAGAAATACACAGCAGATGAAGGAGCAAGGTAAATACCCACCAAACCAAACAAATGAAGAGGAAGTAGGCAGTCTACCTGAAAAAGAATTCAGAGTAATGATAGTAAAGATGATCCAAAATCTTGGAAATAGAATGAAGAATATAAAAAAACGTTTAACAAGGACCTAGAAGAACTAAAGAGCAAACAAACAATGATGAATAACACAAGAAATGAAATTAAACATTCTCTAGAAGGAATCAATTGCAGAATAACTGACACAGAAGAATGGATAAGTGACCTGGAAGATTAAATAGTGGAAATAACTACCACAGACAGAATAAAGAAAAAAGAATGAAAAGAATTGAGGACAGGCTCAGAGACGTCTGGGACAACACTAAATGCACCAACATTAGAATTATAGGGGTCCCAGAAGAAGAAGAGAAAAAGATAAGAGACTGAGAAAACATTTGAAGAGATTATAGTTGAAAACTTCCCTAATATGGGAAAGAAAATAGTCAATCAAGTCCAGGAAGCACACAGAGTCCCATACAAGATAAATCCAAGGAGAAACGCCAAGACACATATTAATCAAACTATAAAAAATTAAATACAAAGAAAAAATATTAAAAGCAGCAAGGGAAAAGCAACAAATAACATACAAGGGAATCCCCATAAGGTTAACAGCTGATCTTTCAGCAGAAACTCTGCAACCCAGAAGGCAGTGGCAGGGCATAATTAAAGTGATGAAAGGGAAAAACCTGAAACCAAGATTACTCCACCCAGCAAGGATCTCATTTAGATTCGATGGAGAAATTAAAACCTTTACAGACAAGCAAAAGCTAAGAAAATTCAGCACCACCAAACCAGCTTTACAACAAATGCTAAAGGAACTTCTCTAAGCAGGAAACACAAGAGAAGGGAAAGACCTACAATAACAAACCCAAAACAATTAAGAAAAAGGTAATATGAACATACATATCAATAACTACCTTAAATGTAAATGGATTAAATGTTCCAACCAAAAGACATAGACTGGCTGAATGGATACAAAAACAAAACCCATATATATGCTGTCTACAAGAGACCCACTTCAGACCCAGGGACTCATACAGACTGAAAGTGAGGGGATGGAAAAAGATATTCCATGCAAATGGAAATCAAAAGAAAGCTGGAGGAGCAATTCTCATATCAGACAAAATAGACTTTAAAATAAAGACTATTACAAGAGACAAAGAAGGACAATACATAATGATCAAGTGATCAATCCAAGATGAAGATATAATGATTCTAAATATTTATGCACCCAACATAGGACCACCTCAATACATAATGCAAATGCTAACAGCTATAAAACGGGAAGTCGACAGTAACAGAATAATAGTAGGCGACTTTAACACCCCACTTTCAACAATAGACAGATCATCCAAAATGAAAATAAATAAGGAAACACAAGCTTTAAATGACACATTAAACAAGATGAACTTAACTGATATTTATAGGACATTCCATTCAAAAACAACAGAATACACTTTCTTCTCACAGCTCATGGAACATTCTCCAGGATAGATTATATCTTGGGTCACAAATCAAGCCTTGGTAAATTTAAGAAAATTGAAATTGTATCGAGTATCTTTTCCGACCACAACACTATAAGACTAGGTATCAGTTACAGGAAAAAAACTGAAAAAAATACAAACACATGGAGGCTAAACAATACGCTACTAAATAACCAAGAGATCACTGAAGAAATCAAACAGGAAATCAAAAAATACCTAGAAACAAATGACAATGAAAACACCACGACCCAAAACCTACGGGATGCAGCAAAAGCAGTTCTAAGAGGGAAGTGTATAGCAACAATCTTACCTCAAGAAACAAGAAACATCTAAAATAAACAACCTAACCTTACACCTAAAGCAATTAGCAAAAGAAGAACAAAAAAAACCCAAAGTTAGCAGAAGGAAAGAAATAATAAAGATCAGATCAGAAATAAATGAAAAAGAAATGAAGGAAACGATAGCAAAGATCAATAAAACTAACAGCTGGTTCTTTAAGAAGATAAACAAAATTGATAAACCATTAGCCAGACTCATCAAGAAAAAAGGGAGAAGACTCAAATCAATATAATTAGAAATGCAAAAGGAGAAGTAACAACTGACACTGCCAGAAATACAAAGGATCATGAGAGATTACTACAAGCAACTCTATGCCAATAAAATGGACAACCTGGAAGAAATGGAATTTCTTCTTTTCTAAGAATTTCTTTTCTTAGAAAAGCACAACCTTCCGAGACTGAACCAGGAAGAAATAGAAAATATAAACAGACCAATCACAAGCACTGAAATTGAGGCTGTGATTAAAAATCTTCCAACAAACAAAAGTCCAGGACCAGATGGCTTTACAGGCGAATTCTATCAAACATTAAAGAAGAGCTAACACCTATCCTTCTCAAACTCTTCCAAGATCTAGCAGAGGGAGGAACACTCCCAAACTCATTCTATGAGGTCACTATCACCCTGATACCAAAACCAGACAAAGATACTACAAAAAAAGAAAACTAGAGACCAATATCACTGATGACTAACAAACAGAATCCCACAGCACATTAAAGGGATCATACACCATGATCAAGTGGCGTTTATCCCAGGACTGCAAGGATTCTTCAATATAAGAAAATCAATCAATGTGATACACCATGTTAACAAATTGAAGGATAAAAACCATATGGTCATCTCAATAGATGCAGAAAAAGCTTTCAACAAAATTCAACACCCATTTTTCATAAAAACCCTCCAGAAAGTAGGCAGAGAGGGAACTTACCTCAACATAATAAAGGCCATATATGACAAACCCACAGCCAGCATCATTCTCAATGATGAAAAACTGAAACCATTTCCACTAAGATCAGGAACAAGACAAGGTTGCCCACTCTCACCACTATTATTCAACACAGTTGTGGAAGTTTTAGCCACAGCAATCAAAGAAGAAAAAGAAATAAAAGGAATCCAAATTGCAAACGAAGAAGTAAAGCTGTCACTGTTTGCAGATGACATGATACTATACACAGAGAATCCTAAAGATGCTACCAGAAAACTACTAGAGCTGATCAGTGAATCTGGTAAAGTAGGAGGATAAAAAATTAATGCACAGAAACCTCTTGCATTCCTATACACTAACGATGAAAAATCTGAAAGCAAAATGAAGGAAACACTCCCATTTCCATTGCAACAAAAAGAATAAAATACCTAGGAATAAACCCACCTAGGGAGACAAAAGATCTGTATGCAGAAAGCTGTAAGACACTGATGAAAGAAATTAAAGATGATACCAACAGATGGAGAGATATACCATGTTCTTGGATTGGAAGAATAAATATTGTGAAAATGACTATACTACCCAAAGCAATCTACAGATTCAATGCAATCCCTAGCAAATTACCAATGGCATTTTTTACGGAACTAGAACAAAAATTCTTAAAATTTGTATGGAGACACAAAAGACCCCGAATAGCCAAAGCAGACTTGAGGGAAAATAATGGAGCTGGAGGAATCAGACTCCCTGACTTCAGACTATAATACAAAGCTACAGTAATCAAGACAATATGGTACTGACACAAAAACAGAAACGTAGATCAATGGAACAAGATAGAAAGCCCAGAAATAAACCCACACACCTATGGTCCACTAATCTATGACAAAGGAGGCAAGGATATACAATGGAGAAAAGACAGTCTCTTCAATAAGTGGTGCTGGGAAAACTGGACAGCTACATGTAAAAGAATGAAATTAGAACACCCCCTAACACCATACACAAAAATAAACTCAAAATGAATTAGAGACCTAAATGTAAGACCAGACACTATAAAACTCTTAGAGGAAAACATAGGAAAAACACTCTATGACATAAATCACAGCAAGATCTTTTTTGATCCACCTCCTAGAGTAATGGAAATAAAAACAAAAATAAACAAATGGGACCTAATGAAGCTTCAAAGCTTTTGCACAGCAAAGGAAACCATAAAGAAGATGAAAAGACAGCCCTCAGAATGGGAGAAAATATTTGCAAATGAAGGAACTGTCAAAGGATTAGTCTCCAAAACATACAAGCAGCTCATACAGCTGAATATCAAAAAAACAAACAACCCAATCCAAAAATGGGTAGAAGACCTAAATAGACATTTCTCCAAAGAAGATATACAGATTGCCAACAAACACATGAAAGGATGCTCAACATCACTAATCATTAGAGAAATGAAAATCAAAACTACAATGAGGTATGACTTCACACCAGTCAGAATGGCCATCATCAAAAAATCTACAAACAATAATCTGAACCCTCTTGCACTGTTAGTGGGAATGTAAATTGATACAGCCACTATGGAGAACAGTATGGAGGGTCCTTAAAAAACTAAAAATAGAAGTACCATACCACCCAGCAATCCCAGTACTGGGCATATACCCTGAGAAAACCATAATTCAAAAAGAGTCATGCACCACAGTGTTCATTGCAGCTCTATTTACGATAGCCAGGACATGGAAGCAACCTAAGTGTCCATTGACAAATGAACAGATAAAGAAGATGTGGCACATATATACAATGGAATATTACTCAGCCACAAAAAGAAACAAAATTGAGTTATTTGTAGTGACGTGGATGGACCTAGAGTCTGTCATACTGAGTGAAGTCAGAAAGAGAAAAACAAATACTGTGTGCTAACACATATATATGGCCTCTAAAAAAAAAAGAAAAAAATTGGTTCTGAAGAACCTTAGGGCAGGACAGGAATAAAGACACAGACATAGAGAATGGACTTGAGGACACAGGGAGGGGGAAGGGTAAGCTGGGACGAAGTGAGAGAGTGGCATGGACATATATACACTACCAAATGTAAAATAGATAGCTAGTGGGAAGCAGCCACATAGCACAGGGAGACAGCTCGGTGCTTTGTGTCCACCTAGAGGGGTGGGATAGGGAGGGTGGGAGGGAGGGAGATGCAAGAGGGAGGAGAAATGGGAATATATGTATAGCTGATTTACTTTGTTGTACAGCAGAAACTAACACACCATTGTGGAGCAATTATACTCCAATAAAGATGTTAAAAAAAAACAACTTTCACACACATTTATTTCCATCTATGTACATCAGTTGCCTTAAATTCAATATAGTGAAAACTAAACTTTTCTTTCTCATAAACCTGGTCCCTTTTCCAACCTTTCCATCTCTTTCAATTTCAGTACAATTAACCTCAACACCATGTTACAGAAATGACCATAATTCTTTCTCTACTTCACGCCTCTGCATAAAAAGTCACCGAATCAGATGACTTATTTGCTTCTTAGTGTCCTCATTTGCAAAATGAAGTAGTTAAACTAGTTGATCTAATGCCCCTTCTAGCTCAACTCTGTTACGATTTTAAGTCCTCCAAATTCTTGAATTCATTCGTCACTACCTTACTCTAGGCCAATGATTCTCAATCCTAGCAGTACATTAGAATCACCTGGGGGAATCTTCTAAAAAATCACCTATACCTAGTCCTTCTGGGGTCCAAAAATGAGTGTTATTTAAAGACCCCATGCTCCAGTGATTCTAAAGCCACCAAAACTAAAAGCCACAAGTCTAAGCCCTCAATATTGTCACTTCCATTTTGCAGGTAAGGAAATTCAGTTTCAGAGAAGTGACAAGATTAGCTCAAGGTTTCTTAACTAGTAAATGGACCAAGCTCTCTCTGATTCCAAAACTCACATTCTTTTCATTGTGCCAAAGAACAACTACTACTTATATACAATCTACACCAACTAATATAATGCTTGCTTCTATGTTGCTTTAAAAATGCTTTCTTTTTTCCCCCATATGTGTATGGTTGGTGTCTCTTAAAAGGTCACAGGTCAGAGATGTAGTCTTCTGATTTCCCCTACAGAAACTATGTCAGGATTGAGGACGTAATAAGTATTAAGTCTATTTTTTAAAAATCCCTCATAAAGTAGTGATTGGGGCTTGCATTTTCCGAATACCAAGAAGAGATCTATTTATCTCTTGAAAACTGCTACCATAATTTAGAAATACTGTCAACTGATTGAGATGGAGAATCAGTGTGGCACAAAGTTCAGGAGATAAGGACAATTCCTAACTTCAGAATTGTGGTGAATGGTGTTTTCCTATAGCTCTATAAACTCAAGCTACCAAACATCAGACCTTTAGCGAACAACCAAATCTTATGATTAGACACCTTAGCAATGATAATTCTGTAGAACAATCCAGTTAAAACAAAGAATTTCAGAAACTCACTGATGTCTATTTTCTGACTTACTTTACTCCTACCTGAAAGTTTAGGCTAATCTTGACAAATCAACCTCTAAATTTCCTTTCACCATTTCCTTTCAGTCTCTTTAGGCAGCTTAACCTTATTTCTGGCTTTAACTTTCTTCTCTAGGGAGAACAGAGGGTTCTGTGATGAGCTGCATCCTCCAACTCCAGTCCTTCTTAACTTGATTCCATGTTTCCCCACAGATGCTGCATGTGGTCCTTGTGGTCTTTGTGGTCAATGTGGTCTTTGTAAAGCATACAGTCAGCTAGCTGTCTGAATTGCTGAGAGCACCCAAACAAAAATATCCTGCCAACTTACCTTTTACCACTCAGAAGATGACATTTATTCACTTGTACATCTTCAATTCGCACCCCTCTACACACATCATTTACTCCAATGAACACATGTACTTCATGACCACCTAGCTTTTGACTTTTTTTTCCTTCAATGATTGAGGCCATTTTGCAGACCTGCTAAATATCTAGCAATTGGTTTGTTTTACAACTTCATTTTGGTAGAGTATAAAGTGACGCTATTGCAACAAAATACAGAATAATTTGAGTAGTATCAAACGGTTTCATTACAGCACAAATCTGTCTCCTTTTTGTAGGCCTACAGAACTAACTTATTTGCAATGATACTTAATGATAAACAAATAATCTAAATCTATTAGAACTTAGTCCAAGTTAGTAACACCTTTAACTTATAAAAGCAAAATACTCCTCAGTGTCTATCAGCCCCTACAACCGAGTAATCACTAGTAACAAATATACCAAAAATGCAGTATGTAAGGCAAAGATTGTACTCATAAACTGACAGCCAACTTTTAAACACATTTCAGTACTAATAAGGAATTTTTTTAATTTATTGATTTTATTTTATTTATTTTTGGCTGCGTTGGGTCTTCATTGCTGCGTGCGGGATTTCTCTAGTTGCGGTGAGTAGGGGTTACTCTTCGTTGCAATGTGTGGGCTTCTCATTGCGGTGGCTTCTCTTGTTGCGAAGCACAGGCTCTAGGCGCGCAGGCTTCAGTAGTTGTGGCACGCAGTCTCAGTAGTTGTGGCTCACGGGCTCTAGAGCACAGGCTCAGTAGCTGTAGCACACGGGCTTAGTTGATCTGCGGCATGTAGGATTTTCCCAGACCAGGGATTGAACCCATGTCCAGGAGGATTCTTAACCACTGTGCTACCAGGGAAGTCCCAAGCAATTTTTTGAAAATTCTAGATGGCCTATGATAAGCCCTCAATTGTAATAGATCACACAAGGCATATGACCTCTAAGTGGGAAATGAGAATGGCCTTCTTTATGGTTACTAACACTTCTGCTTCTACTATGATTGCAGACTGTAAATTCCCTTAGGGTTCAAATGACTTCAGAATTTTGCCATAACTTTAAAATTCAGTAAATACAGACCACAAGGAGAAAAAAAATCCTAATTTTGTGGCTGCATGTGCACAGCTAAGTGATACTTTAAAAGCAAATATAGGTTGCAAGTTAAAAGTTGAAAATTATACTATATTGCAGTCACCAATGAATTGCTGGTCATTCTTTGCTTTGTCAATTGCCTTATATTCTTCTTCTTTTTAATTATATGGTTTAAGGACATAAGTCTTGAATTTAGTAGCTTTGGGAGAAGACTTCTCACAGATACTGCACTCATACAATGCCCCTGCAAATATCATTATTTCATTCAATAGACTACCCACAGAATTCGCTATTTCAATTACTTGCCAAAATATTTTATTCTGTGCTATTTCTATTATATATCATGCTGGAGTCACAGGAATACAGAACTTAAAGGGGCATTTCAATGCTTAAAATGTAAAACAAATTATTCTGCTATCTAAAATAACCTAACTGGACTTCCCTGGTGGTGCAGTGGTTAAGAATCTGCCTGCCAATGCAGGGGACACGGATTCGAGCCCTGGTTCGGGAAGATCCCACATGCTGTGGAGCAACTAAGCCCGTGTGCCACAACTATTGAGCCTGCACTCTAGAGCCCGTGAGCCACAACTACTGAGCCCACGTGCCACAACTACTGAAGCCCGCGTGCCTAGAGCCCATGCTCCACAACACAAGAAGCCACCGCAATGAGAAGTGTAGCCCTTCCTTCCGTGCACTGCAAGGAAACGTAGCCCCCACTCACCACAACTAGAGAAAGCCCACACGCAGCAACGAAGACCCAACGCAGCCAAAAAATAAAATTAATTAATTAATTAATTATTTTTTAAAAACTTAACTGTGAAAGCAACTCCTACACACATGTGGTAATAATTTGCAAAAGCTATCTTTTATTGGATTCTAGGTAATAACAACGACATATGCTTTTTGTACATCTACTCTTACAAAACAAATTTTTAACAACATAACCTTTCAAGAAATCAGAATGCTTCAAATATTTTCCATTGTACAATATCAATCCAATAACTCAAATATCTGGTTTACAGGACTTAGTATACAAACTTTTTGAGATTACTATCAAAAGAAAAGCATTTCATCATTTTTACTCCAATACAATTTAATGATTGTAAAAAGACTCTTAAATTTTATATCATAAAATTTCTTGTTTTCCTTTTTCTACATTTTCTTGTCCTGAGTAACAGAATTGACTATGGGAGATTTTGTTGATGCTAATATGATATGAATTTGGTGTATGTAAGGAAAAATGTTTCAGTAGCATGACAGCCTTCACTATAGACTGACAATTCACTGGGCAAAATAATTTGTTTTTTGCAATAAACAATCTTCTACTATTTTCAAGATCCTTCACTTTGTATAATACTTCTGAATTGACGTAAGTCTATCCTTTCCTTCTCTTCTTCTACATTCCTGGCATTAGATAACGGAAAGAAGGAACCTTGTCAGATTCTCTTTGACCTTACCTGACTTCCTGCACTACCATCATTCTTCTGTTAAGAAGCAACGTTGGGCTTCCCTGGTGGCACAGTGGTTAAGAATCCACCTGCCAGTGCAGGGGACACAGGTTTGAGCCCTGGTCCGGGAAGATCCCACATGCCGCGGAGCAACTAAGCCCATGCACCACAACTACTGAGCCTGTGCTCTAGAGCCTGCGTGCCACAACTACTGAAGCCCGTGTGCCTAGAGCCCATGCTCCGCAACAAGAGAAGCCACTGCAATGAGAAGCCCGCGCACCGCAACGAAGAGTAGCCTCCACTCACCGCAACTAAAGAAAGCCCGCGCACAGCAGCGAGGACCCAATGCAGCCAAAAATTAATTAATTTTTTTTTTTTAAAAAAAAGGAAGCAATGTTAACACACACACACTCACAAATGGTACCTATGTGAGATAATGAATGTGTTAATTAGCTTATGGTAATCATTTCTAAATGTAAACATATATCAAACCATCACATGGTACACCTTAAATATATACAGTTTTATTTGTCAATTATACCTCAATAAAGCTGGAAAAAAGAAGCAATGTTAAGAAGAAATATGTAAAAGTACTTAAAAGAGGAACCTGTTAACTTATCTACATCAGCCCTCATTAGCTATCAGTTTTTTTATTAATTTTATTTTTTAAAAATAACAATTACTTAACACTCCAACCTTTTGGGTCCTCTTGAAATAAGTGTTTTGGAAAGAAGCAAGCTGTGAATATATTAATAACGTTAAGCCTATTATAGTAAAATTTCTGAAAATCAAAGTGAGAAAATCTTAAAAGCAACTAGAAAAGGACAGACTACCTTCAAAGAAGTAATAGTTAGAACAACACAGCTAGCTTCTCAATAGTAACTACAGAAACCAGATGACTAAAGGACTGATATTTTCAAAGTGTTGAAAGAATAACTGCTAATAATAATAATAATAACTGCTAATCTAGAATTCTATGCCCAGCAAAAATACCCTTCAAAAATGAACATAGATAAAGAAATCATTTCATTTCAGACAAAAAAAAATCGAAAAACTTACCAGCAGACTCATACTCAAAGAAACAGTAAAGGGTGTTTTTTAGGGAGAAGAAAAATGATCTCAGATAAACACTTAAGGATTTAGAAAGGAAGAAGACTAGTAAAAAAGGTAAAAATGTAGACATATGTATATGTTATTAAATGTCCAAATTTTATAACTATTTCATGAACGTTTATTGTATCTACCTAGAACAGTACTGATATTGTTATTCATATTTTAAAGAAGAAGAAAACAGTTGAGACATATCCAAAGTTAATTTGTTCAAAATCCTAAACGTAACCTTGGCAATTTCAAGGAAAGAATCTTGGTCTACATTCTCCCTACCAATGCATGCTGTTTCTGAAATCTATAATTAAGAAGTCAAAATAAAAAATTAAAATTAAGAATAAGCAGGTCAAATGATTAGAGACCTAAGTAGAAAATCCTGGCCTCACTAATGCTTTGACATTGAGAAACTATTTTCTTGGTAGTGCATCTGTGAACTGGATATTTTCTGTTTGCCCTGCAAACTTTTTATCTGTTTCCAACCTGCTGTGTGCCAGAAGAAGCTCAACACTGCATCAAAGGATCTCTTTTCCTCTGGCTTCCAGTTGAGTTCAGCCAATGAGGATCACTGGCAAGAGACTGGAGAGAGGGAGGAAAATGCGGTCAGGGTATTTATTTCCTCGGCTCCTTCCCTGCTAGGTCACCAAGCTTGGTTATGTCCCTCAACCTAAGACAACAGGGGCTGTCAGATGGCCCTCTCTTCAAGATCCAGTAACCAATCCCTTCTTTTGTCCCTTCATATATAGGGATGATAATATTTCCCACTGTTGCTAGCCTCACCATCTCTTCATCATCCCTTGTTATTATCTCTTACTCTTGTTCATAACTCCTATATCAATTACCCCATTTGAGTGTGCAATCTATTTGCCGCCAAGACCCTGATCTATATAACTGCATGCCAATATATAACATGGAAGGTAGTAAAAATAGAACAGACACTAAGAGCTCAGGCTCTAAAGTCAGAAACAATTGGAAGTGGATCCCTGCTTCAAAACTGTGTGGCTAATTACTGAGCCTGCGCGTCTGGAGCCTGTGCTCCACAACAAGAGAGGCTGCGATAATGAGAGGCCCGCGCACCGCGATGAAGAGTGGCCCCCACTTGCCACAACTAGAGAAAGCCCTCGCACAGAAACGAAGACCCAACACAGCCATAAATTAATTAATTAATTAATTAATTTTTTTAAAAAAAACTGTGTGGCTTTGGAGAGTATGCTAACACCTCTAAGCCTCTGTTATCTCATCTGTAAAATTAAAAAGTAATACTAGCACTTGCTTCAAAAATTGTTGTTTGGTGTGAATTATTTAATGTAAAGAGCTTAACCCAAGTGCCTGGTACAAAGTAAAGGCTTAATAAATATTAAATAATTATTATTTTTATCATTATTATTATTGATTACCACTATCTGCTTCACAGGTATGGTATAAAATTGACCACATGACTATAATTCTGGAATAAATATATCCATCTCGTGTCTTATTTTGATTAATATTTAATACATCAAGTTTCATACCAGAAAACCATGTCAAAGAGGCAAACTATACCTTTTACAATATGCTACTTTGCCTACCACAAGATTAAAATGCAACTAGTATGGATACTTTTTTCAGGCTATGTAAATAAGCCTGTACATTTTAGAAGTGAGCATTAGCACAATAAGTGGTTCTGCTCCAGTCAACATTACTGGAAAAAAAATAGTGGCATAAATCAGCTGAATCTTATTTCAGCTGGCTCAAGACTTAAAGTAAACTTTAATTGGGTCAAGTCAAAGCAAATCATTTCAGTACATCATATACTTACATAACTGCCCTGAACCAAAAAAAAAGGATATATTAGATAGAAATTGAATGTATGCTTGTGATCAGAAATGCCCAAGAATAATAGCAGTAATTAAGAACTACAACCAAGAACAGATGAAAGAGAAGATAAGGACCATTAAAATATAGCACCCATCCTTCAATTTTAACACTGTGACTAAAAGTGTTAGTTAGTATGCATGCATCTGTGAATAAAAAGAACAAATACAGCCAGCAATACTAAAGCTGGGTGCACGATAGCTAGATTGGTTGCACGTCCTTTGGAAAACAACTGCAGCTGCTGCCTGCAGGGTCTGCATAATAACAATATATTTGGCAACACTATATAGATAACCATCTTCCAAATTTTCTCTAGGTATCAACAACAATAAAAGACTGCTGTTATTTAAATCACGAAGCAAAGTATTTTTTTCCAGGCTGATTATGGTACTGGTTCAATAGGTAGAAAAAGAAAAGTACGACTTGTTCCTTTGTACTGCGTCAAGGTACCAGTTCAACCTGGATTCCATGTGGACTCCAGTTCAAGTCCTTGATCTTAGAAACCATAACGAGCTGCCTTCCTGAATCAAATTCCTCTAAGAAACACAATTTCCAAATCCCTGTGATTTGAACTGTTTGAACTTGATGCAATCCAGCAAACAGAAGAGGCTAAAACAAAACTCTGAACACATGTGGGCACTAAATGATGTTGCTGACTCAGTGACCCATTACATAATATTTACCAGGAAATATCTGTTTTGCCTAGCTTTCCTATCTTGGGCCCAATCTTCTAAGAGAGATATAATTCAGAGACAACTGTATTCCTGCAAAGAATTTAATTCAATAACTAGAGAGTTATAGGCTCTCTAAGGAAAACAATCGTCAAAGTAAGCAAATTGGCAAATGCACCAAATCTAATAATAGTGTTGGCTAAAACATATATAGTAGTGCTATTAGTACTTGTATTAACTTATTCAATCCTCATAACAACCCCACGTGGTAGGTATTTAAATTCTCTGCGCCCCATTTTACAGAAAGAGGGTCTGAGGCACAGAGAATTTAAATACCTTGCCCAAGGTCTCATAGTTAGTAAGCTAGTGAGCATATATGTGGTCCAGGGTCCTCTGCTTTAACCATCATAATATCTTAACAGTAAAAATATGGCTTTTAAAAATATTCCTGAACCTGATATTACTCAACTGATTAAGGTTCTTCTAAAGCTCTAGTCTCTCCTATATCTTCTATTTATTTTCATATTAACAATTCAAAGCCTAGATTTTCAAACAAATAAGAGAACTGAGCATATCTCTCCTAAAAAAAAGAAGGCTATCTTAAGATTTCTAAATAATGAAATTTCAGAAGGTTCTCTATGGTAAAAATGTAGAGGATTGAAAAACTGACTTTGATAACTATTTATAAGGTACCCAATTATGCAATAAGTTTTCAATAACATGAAGGTGTTTGGATATAACAAAATTGATTCTGCCCTATGCTTGATGTTTAAAGAGAAGCATCCTAGATGTAGAGAACAGACATCTGGTATATGGATACCAAGGAGGGAAGGGAGGGTGGGATGAACTGGAAGATTGGAATTGACATATATACACTACTGTGTATAAAATAGATAACTAATAAGAACCTACTGTATAGCACAGGGAACTCTATTCAATGCTCTGTGGTGACCTAAATGGGAAGGAAATCCAAAAAAAGAGGGGATATATGTATACATATAGCTGATTCACTTTGTTGTACAGCAGAAATTAACACAACATTGTAAAGCAACCATACTCCAATAAAAATTAATTTTAAAAGTATTTTTTAAAAAATAAATAAAAAATAAAGAGAAGCATCCTTTCATGATTTTGAATGTACTATTTTGCCAACCCAACTAGAACTTACCGAATATATTATCAAATGCCTGTTTTTAACTGCTTCTGTTCCTAAATAGAACATAATCAACTGAATTCCAGGAGTCAGCTGCATCGGTAGTATTGTGAAACATATATTTTGTTGCACACTTTATTTTACGAAAAGGTAGAAAGCATATGCCTAAGAAAGGATCTATTCCTTCTTGCTTCTCTGCTTCTTAATTCCTCTGTCACTTCCAGATTACTATCTCTGTTGCCAGAATCACCTAAGTGTAATTGGCAAAATGCATCTACTAGTTTTAGATTCTGAAATCTGTAAGCCAAGTCACCTATGACAAAAGACAAATCAATAGCTACAATTTCTTAGAGAAATACTTCTTTACATTCTTTAGTCATATAGACACATTTTGCCCTTTACAAGTACATACTTTACAGTATGTTCTAGAACAACCGGTTTATGTATTGCAAACAGTGATATTCGTTGCAGTGACTGTTTCACTCTAAAACAGAGCTGATGCCTACTCAGTACGTTCATAGGAGCAAGGATTCATAGGAGAAAAATCAACCAACTGAGATATCCACTGAATTCTGAAATAATTCACAACAGGTCATCTCCTGGAGTCATAAGTTTTTCATTTCTACATGTTCTTTTACTCTGGCTTGTTTTCTAAGGCTTACATCCCAGAAAATCAGAATGTTTTCCCTTTCATGTCAACAATGACTCTTTTTAAAGGTCTTTTCTATATCAGAGGCTGAAGTATACTTCCACTGAAATTTTCTTTTTTATTCTGCAACTCTTGAAGATAACCAGGCACAGAAAGACAAAAACTTTCCTTTGAAGAGTAAACGTTACTGGCACTTGGTCTTTTTCTTTTTTTTTTCCCTGTTGTTTGTAACAAAAGTACTAAGTTCTAAGATTCAAGATACACTGTTGAATTCTATCTAGTTTCCTATCCTAAAAAAACCACAATTGGAGGTACCAAATTAATTCTGAACAAATTTGCTTCAGGGTACCTGCAGGGTCCATGGACCTTTAATCTTCACATACCAAGAGTGCTTATTCACCCCTGTTGGAAAGAAATGCAGGTTTGGGAAGACAAAGGTTAGTCAATGGAGGAGGAAAATGGGGTAGAATCTCTCAAGATGAGGGAAGAAAGTAGTGAAACCATCAAGTGTTTTCCCTGGCAAGCTGAGAAAACTGCTAAGTTTGGGTCAGATGTCTAATTTAAGTAGGAGTCCCATCTTGCTCTTTTTAGATTACCATAATCTCAACAAAGCAAGTGATCATTCCAACTTAAAGATTTACCAAATTACAAACCCAAAATGAAAGCATGCCAAATAATGCAATTTCTGAATAATAATTGCTTTAAATTAATTGGGTGTCATGTTTGTTTATAATATCAATAAAATTTTATCAAATGTCATCTAGTCACAAATTAAATTCTGATGATATAGTATTTTTTATATATGGTATATAATATTTTCCACAGTTCTATAACTTGTAAGTACCAATCAATTCCAAGGTACATTCAGAAAGCTACTATCAAGAGTCACTAATTATAATATTTTCTGGGCTATTTTGTCAACAGTATGGTTTAAACATTTATTGGTGTGGTGATTAAATCACATTGCAATGTATTTCCAGAAATTTTTTTCTTGATTTTTCTGCCTACTACATGTTTTAAATACTCACATATTTTCTTCAAAGTCAGTGTTTTCTGAAATAGAAAGTCTAGACTTTCTTTTTTAACTTGGAAGTGGCTGGAGGAAAATGTAGACATTCAAAAAGACAAGGAAAAATTAGAAATGTAATTAAGAAGTAAAAGCAGAAAACTTGCTCAAGCCTCTTAGATAGCCTCACCCACCAGAGGGCACATAGCGAAGCAAGAAGAACTACAATCCTGCAGCCTGTGGAACAAAAACCACATTCGCAGAAAGACAGATAAGATGAAAAGGCAGAGGGCTATGTACCAGATGAAGGAACAAGATAAAATCCCAGGAAAACAACTAAATGAAGTGGAGATAGGCAACCTTCCAGAAAAAAAATTCAGAATAATGATAGTGAAGGTGATCCAGGACCTCAGAAAAAGAATGGAGGCAAAGATCGAGAAGATGCAAGAAATGTTCAACAAAGACCTAGAAGAATTAAAGAACAAACAAACAGAGATGAACAATACAATAACTGAAATGAAAACTACACTAGAAGGAATCAATAGCAGAATAACTGAGGCAGAAGACGGATAAGTGACCTGGAAGACAGAATGGTAGAATTCACTGCTGCGGAACAGAATAAAGAAAAAAGAATGAAAAGAAATGAAGACAGCCTAAGAGACATCTAGGACAACATTAAACACAACAACATTCGCATTATAGGGGTCCCAGAAAGAGAAGAGAGAGAGAAAGGACCCAAGAAAATATTTGAAGAGATTATAGTCAAAAACTTCCCTAACATGGGAAAAGAAATAGCCACCCAGTCCAGGAAGTGCAGAGAGTTCCAGGCAGGATAAACCCAAGGAGAAGCATGCCAAGACACATAGTAATCAAATTGACAAAAACTAAAGACAAGGAAAAATTATTGAAAGCAGCAAGGGAAAAAGGACAAATAACATACAAGGGAACTCCCATAAAGTTAATTGCTGATTTCTCAGCAGAAACTCTACAAGACAGAAAGGAGTGGCATGATATATTTAAAGAGATGAAAGGGAAAAACCTACAACCAAGATTACTCTACCCGGCAAGGATCTCATTCAGATTCAATGGAGAAATCAAAAGCCTTACAGACAAGCAAAAGCTAAGAGAATCCAGCACCACCAAACTAGCTCTACAACAAATGCTAAAGGAACTTCTCTAAGTGGGAAACACAAGAGAAGAAAAGGACCTACAAAAACAAACCCAAATAAATTAAGAAAATGGTCATAGGAACATACATATCGGTAATTACCTTAAACGTGAATGGATTAAACGCTCCAACCAAATGACACAGACTGGCTGAATGGAAACAAAAACAAGACCCGTATATATACTACCTACAAGAAACCCACTTCAGACCTAGGGACACATACAGACTGAAAGTGAGGGGATGGAAAAAGATATTCCATGCAAATGGAAATCAAAAGAAAGCTGGAGTAGCGATATTCATATCAGAAAAAATAGACTTTAAAATAAAGAATGTTACAAGAGACAAGGGAGGACACTACATAATGATCAAGGGATCAATCCAAGAAGAAGATATAACAATTATAAATACATATGCACCCAACATAGGAGCACCTCAATACATAAGGCAACTGCTAACAGCTATAAAAGAGGAAATCGACAGTAACAAAATAATAATGGGGGACTTTAACACCTCACTTACACCAATGGACAGATCATCCAAAATGAAAATAAATAAGGAAACAGAAGCTTTAAATGACACAATAGACCAGATAGATTTAATTGATATTTATAGGACAGTCCATCCAAAAACAGCAGATTACACTTTCTTCTCAAGTGCGCATGGAACATTCTCCAGGATAGATCACATCTGGGGCCACAAATCAAGCCTCAGTAAATTTAAGAAAACTGAAATCATATCAAGCATCTTTTCTGACCACAACGCTATGAGATTAGAAATGAATTACAGGGAAAAAAACGTACAAAACACAAACATATGGAGGCTAAACAATACATTACTAAATCACCAAGAGATCACTTAAGAAATCAAAGAGGAAATCAAAAAATACCTAGAGACAAATGACAATGAAAACACGACGATCCAAAACCTATGGGATGCAGCAAAAGCAGTTATAAAAGGGAAGTTTATAGCTATACAAGCCTACCTCAAGAAACAAGAAAACTCTCAAATAAACAATCTAAACTTACACTTAAAGGAACTAGAGAAAGAAGAACAAACAAAACCCAAAGTTAGCAGATGGAAAGAAATCATAAAGATCAGAGCAGAAATAAATGAAATAGAAACAAAGAAAACAATAGCAAAGATCAATAAAACTAAAAGCTGGTTCTTTGAGAAGATAAACAAAATTGATAAACCATTAGCCAGACCCATCAAGAAAAAGAGGGAGAGGGCTCAAATCAATAAAATTAGAAATCAAAAAGGAGAAGTTACAACAGACACCGCAGAAATACAAAGCATCCTAAGAGACTACTATAAGCAACTCTATGCCAATAAAATGGACAACCTGGAAGAAATGGACAAATTCTTAGAAAGGTATAACCTTCCAAGACTGAACCAGGAAGAAGTAGAAAATATGAACAGACCAATCACAAGTAATGAAATTGAAACTGTGATTAAAAATCTTCCAACAAACAAAAGTCCAGGACCAGGTGGCTTCACAGGTGAATTCTATCAAACATTTAGAGAAGAGCAAACACACATCCTTCTCAAACTCTTCCAAAAAACTGCAGAGGAAGGAACACTCCCAAACTCATTCTATGAGGCTACCATCACCCTGATACCAAAACCAGACAAATATACTACAAAAAAGAAAATTACAGACCAATATCACTGATGAATATAGATGCAAAAATCCTCAACAAAATACTAGCAAACAGAATCCAACAACACATTAAAAGGATCATACACCATGATCAAGTGGGATTTATCCCAGGCATGCAAGGATTCTTCAATATATGCAAATCAATCACTGTGATACACCATATTAAGAAATTGAAGAATTAAAACCATATGATCATCTCGATAGATGCAGAAAAAGCTTTCAACAAAATTCAACACCCATTTATGATAAAAACTCTCCAGAAAGTGGGCATAGAGGGAACCTGTCTCAACATAATAAAGGCCATATCTGACAAACCCATAGCAAACATCATTCTCAATGGTGAATAACTGAAAGCATTTCCTCTAAGATCAGGAAGAAGACAAGGATGTCCACTCTCAGTACTATTATTCAACATAGTTTTGGAAGTCGTAGCCATGGCAATCAGAGAAGAAAAAGAAATAAAAGGAATACAAATTGGAAAAGAAGAAGTAAAACTGTCACTGTTTGCAGATGACATACTATACATAGAGAATCCTAAAGATGCCACCAGAAAACTACTAGAGCTAATCAATGAATTTGGTAAAGTTGCAGGATACAAAATTAATGCACAGACATCTCTTGCATTCCTATACACTAACGATGAAAAATCTGAAAGAGAAATGAAGGAAACACTCCCATTTACCACTGCAACAAAAAGAATAAAATATCTAGGAATAAACCTACCTAGGGAGACAAAAGACCTGTATGCAGAAAACTATAAGACACTGATGAAAGAAATTAAAGATGATACCAACAGATGGAGAGATATACCATGTTCTTGGATTGGAAGAATCAACATTGTGAAAATGACTATACTACCCAAAGCAATCTACAGATTCAGTGCAATTCCTAGCAAATTGCCAATGGCATTTTTTATGGAACTAGAATAAAAAATCTTAAAATTTGTATGGAGACACAAAAGACCCCGAATAGCCAAAGCAGTCTTGAGGGAAAAAAACGGAGCTGGAGTAATCAGACTCCTTGACTTCAGACTATAATACAAAGCTACAGTAATCAAGACAATATGGTACTGACACAAAAACAGAAACATAGATCAATGGAACAAGATAGAAAGCCCAGAGATAAACCCACGCACCCATGGTCCACTAATCTATGACAAAGGAGGCAGGGATATACAATGGAGAAAAGACAGTCTCTTCAATAAGTGGTGCTGGGAAAACTGGACAGCTACATGTAAAAGAATGAAATTAGAACACTCCCTAACACCATACACAAAAATAAACTCAAAATGGATTTAAGACCTAAATGTAAGACTGGACACTATAAAACTCTTAGAGGAAAACATAGGAAGAACATTCTTTGACATAAATCACAGCAAGATCTTTTTTGATCCACCTCCTCGAGTAATGGAAATAAAAACAAAAGTAAACAAATGGGACGTAATGAAACTTCAAACCTTTTGCACAGCAAAGGAAACCATAAACAAGACGAAAAGACAACCCTCAGAATGGGAGAAAATATTTGCAAACGAATCAACAAAGGGTTAATCTCCAAAATATATAAACAGCTCATGCAGCTCAATATTAAAAAAATAAACAACCCAATCCAAAAATGGGCTGAAGACCTAAATAGACATTTCTCCAAAGAAGACATACAAATGGCTGAGAAGCACATGAAAAGCTGCTCAACATCACTAATTATAAGAGAAATGCAAATCAAAACTACAATGAGGTATCACCTCACACCAGTTAGAATGGGCATCATCAGAAAATCTACAAACAACAAATGCTGGAGAGGGTGTGGAGAAAAGGGAACCCTCTTGCACTGTTGGTGGGAGTGTAAATTGATACAGCCACTATGGAGAACAATATGGAGGTTCCTTAAAAAACTAAAAATAGAATTACCATATGATCCAGCAATCCCACTACTGGGCATATACCCAGAGAAAACCATAATTCAAAAAGACACATGCACCCCAATGTTCATTGCAGCACTATTTACAATAGGCAGGTCATGGAAGCAACCTAAATGCCCATCGACAGACGAGTGGCTAAAGAAGATGTGGTACATATATACAATGGAATATTACTCAACCATAAAAAGGAACGAAACTGGGTCATTTGTTGAGACGTGGATGGATCTAGAGACTGTCATACAGAGTGAAGTAAGTCAGAAAGAGAATAACAAATATCGTATATTAACACATATATGTGGAACCTAGGAAAATGGTACAGATGAACCAGTTTGCAGGGCAGAAATTGAGACACAGATGTAGAGAACAAACGTATGGACACCAAGGGGAGAAAGCGGCGGTGGGGTGGGGGTGGTGTTGTGATGAATTGGGAGACTGGGATTGACATGTATACACCGATGTGTACAAAACTGATAACTAATAAGAACCTGCTGTATAAAAAATAAAATAAAATAAAATTCAAAAATTCAAAAAATAAAAGACAAATAGCGTATGTTACCACTTATGTGGAATCTAAAAAATAAAACATATGAATGAATATAACAAAACAGAAACAAACTCACAGATACAGAGAACAAATTAGTGGTTACCAGTGGGGAGAAGAATGGGGGAGGGGCAAGATGGGGTAGGTGATTAAGAGGAGCAAACTACTACGTATAAAATAAGTAAGCTACACGGATATAATGGGACTTCCCTGGCAGTCCAGTGGTTAAGACTCCTCACTCTCAATGCACGGGGCACGGGTTTGATCCCTGGTCGGGGAACTAAGAGTCCACATGCTGCACAGTGTGGCCAAAAAAGAAAAGAAGTAAAAGCAGAACTAAGGTTTAAAATTTAGGTATCACATAAAATTTTGGTCCTTTTAAAATATATATTTCTTAATTTTGCCCACTTTATTGCATTTTTATACAATTAAAAATTTAACTATATAGTTTATAATCTTTAAGCTTCCATTATAAAAATGCTTTTTGATCATTTCCCATTTCAAACCTAAAATTAAATAACAAAAGCTGTGTATGAATAACATTAAGAGAATGATATGAGGAGAAAAATATGGGGAAATCCTCCATCATGGTTAAGAATTTTACTCTTAAAAATCAATGGCAATTCATCTCTTTCTCTTATTAATTAGGGAGAAACAAACCTCTCTGAATTTCTGCCTCTTTGATTCGATTTTAGATCCAACATCACTTAAGTACAAATCCCAACACTACTTGCTTTAAAGGTAGATTACATAACTTCTCTGTATATTCTTTAATCTACAACCATATTTCAAATATTCAATATGCCCACTCAGGTTGTACCTAAATAAAAGACTAAGTAAAAGATTATACTGGTCTCATTCTAACAATAGACATATTAAGTTATTTCCATCTACAGCAAACTTACTTAGGAAAGAAGAGACTATTTGAAAAAGCCTTAGACAAAATAAATGTATCATCAAGAAAATCATTTGAAATAAAGCACAGAGTATCACAGAATAGCTTTCTTTTTTTATTGTGTCATTTACATAGATGAACACTAAAAGCAACCGTTTGAGTTTCTAGATGAATTGGTAATTACCTAGAAAATCAAATTTTGCTTCATGAATATAAATTCATTTTTAATGTTCATCATGTTTAGGCTTTTTAAAAACAAGCATGACTATGATAACATAAAAGCTTCTAAATATGATTTACTTAGTAAGGACATAACTCTAAGGTATCACATTAAAGTTGCCACTTACAGCTCGGGTATCCAACAGCTAAAAGGGTCAGCTGCATTACTAAAAGTGAGAGGGCAGATGCTGCCTATTAATGCCCACTGCCTTAAATCAATAGCAGCCTCCAGCCAAGGCCTCCTTCTCCCTCCGCTCTCCAGAAAGCCACGCACATCCCACCAAATGTGAAGGGGAGGAAAGATAAAAATGTAAATACGTACATACATATATACATACATACATAAATGAAAGTGTTTTGTGTGTGGGAGGGGAGGGGATTGCTGTTGATGACAATAGTAAACATCTCCAAATGGAAAGATATTTAGAAGTAGTCTTATTGCTACTAGCTGGCCAGATCAAAGTTAAACAGCATCGTATAATACAGAATAAATAATTCACCTGTAGTGGCTTCTAAGAAAATACATATTAAACTAAGATTCACAGTCTGATGCTTCTGTGCTTTTAGTTCATAGGTTTCAGGCCACTCAGAAAGAAAGGGAGAAAATGTCTTTAATACCCTCCCCCAACATTAGGGCAATGTAACTCATGCTCCACTGAGAAATGAAGTAGCATAAAAATATTTCTAGGGCTTCCCTGGTGGCGCAGTGGTTGAGAATCCGCCTGCTAATGCAGGGGACACGGGTTCGAGCCCTGGTCTGGGAAGATCCCACATGCCACGGAGCAGCTGGGCCCGTGAGCCACAACTACTGAGCCTGCGCGTCTGGAGCCTGTGCCCCGCGACGGGAGGGGCCGCGATAGTGAAAGGCCCGCGCACCGCGATGAAGAGCGGTCCCCGCACCGCGATGAAGAGTGGCCCCCACTTGCCTCAACTAGAGAAAGCCCTCGCATGAACCGAAGACCCAACACAGCCAAAAATAAAATAAAATAAATAAATAAAGTAGCTATAAAAAAGAAAAGTGCTTTAAAAAAAAAAAAAAATATTTCTAGCAGTTACATTGAAGCCACACATAAAATTTTGTTAAATCTCTTCATATAGGAAAAAACTTAAGTCTCCCAGAAACAGAAGGTGATGTATTTAACAGAGAATAAAAGAAGCTATTGGGGGGGATTAAGTATATTACTCATTAATAATTACAGAAATTAAAAGTATATGAATCACAATGGCCCAGTGGTCTACAGACATAGGTTTTTATCTATTGGTTAAACAAGACACAATATTATTTAAACACACAGAAAAGAGAAAATGGAAAAAAACGTAGATAATACACTGCACTCAGTCTCTGCTATCCTACAAGACAGTTAATTTTATTATAAATTTTCTTTACTTAACACTGTTTCCTAGATGATATTATGCGACCTCAAGAAACAATATTTCAGGGGCTTCCCTGGCAGTCCAGTGGTTAACACTCCGCACTTCCACTGCAGGGGGCGAGGGTTCAATCCCTGGTTGGGGAACTAAGATCCCACATGCCACGCAGCATGGCCAAAAAAATAAAAAATAAAAATATAAACAATATTTCAATAGAAACAATAGAAGTTTGCATTATAAGGTATGAAGTTGTTCAGTGCCTAGGTAGAAATATACTCTGACCTACGTTGACTCATCTCCTCTCTTGTGACAAATTACAAATCCCCTTGTTCTTTTGCCCATGAGTCCTTTGCTTGCCTATTTCATCATTGGATGAAAAAAGTCAAAAGGTACAAACTTCCAGTTATAAGATAAATAAGTACTGCAGATGTAATGTACAACAAGACAAATATAATGAACACTGCTCTATGTTTTATATGAAAGTTGTTAAGAGAGTAAATCCTAAGAATTGTCATCACAAGAAAAAAATTTTCTATTTCTTTAATTTTGTATGCATATAAGATGATGGATGTTCACTACACTTATTGTGATAATCATTTCATGATAGATGTGAGCCAAATCATTATGCTATACACCTTAAACTTACACAATGCTCTATGTCAATTATATCTCAAGAAAATTGGAAGAAAAAATTAAAAATTAAAAAACTCAATGAACACTTACAGTGGGTGAATTTAACTATATGTAAATTATACCTCAATAAAGTTGAATTTTTTTAAAGAAAAAAGCCCTGAGGTTTCTCCCAAAGAGCATCAGAGTGTTGTGTTATTTCTGATTATCAAAAAATTTTTGTTGGTATAACCCGTTCTATTTTCACTCTCTTATAATTACATATTTCAAGTGGCCACTCCTGATACATATGTATATGAGTTTGATAAGAATAAAAAATATTTCCATGTAAAATATGTAAGAGAAAGAAATTTTGACATAATCCATTAGAAGATAATTAAATATGCTTTCTTAACCATATGTGTGTTGTTAGGCCGGAAGGCCTCTTCCATCCTTGTCAAGGGGAGTGCTAACCTTCTCTCCTTTCATACAACACTAAATACGCTTTCTATGAAGTGGTATGAGACACTCTGTACATAAAAATACATGAACTCATGACTGCTGACATAAAATAAAGTCAATGCCAATAAAAACATAATTCTTTTAAAATTTCTTTTCTACAACCTAAAGTTAACAGTACAAGCATACTCATTAGCATAATAAATAATTATGCATATAAGGAATCAATTGCGATTGCGATTCAAGTCGCAATTATGCCCTTCATGAAATATGGATCTAAGACTCTTCATGAGTTATTCATCTATGTCTGACAGAATACAAAAGGTTAATAAAATGTTTAACCTCAACAAACAAATGTTCCATAAACAAATTCCCATCATCCACAGAAGAGAAGACAGGATTACTGAGACTAAATTAAATTCCCACAAAATTGAAAACACTTTTTTCAGGCCATAGTTTTAGTCCACTCCTATAACAAATGCATTATGGTCAAAAAAAAATTCTTAAGCAGCCAAACTAAATACTTTTTTAATTTCCCATAGGCAAAGTGTTCAGGCTGTGAAGCAGTATGCCTTTGACCCTTCTAACTAAGTCACTTGTTTTCAATTGCTTCATTAATCCCTTCAGTCAGTCAGTCATTCAACCAACATTCATTGAATACCAACTCACTGCCACGTTTGAAGAAATTGAACAGGGTGGTCCCTATGTGAAAAAAAGAAATGCCCATTCTTTTTTTTTTCAGTTTTATTGACGTATAATTGACAAATAAAACTGTATATATTTAAAGTATACAATGGGATGATTTGACATACATACACTTCATGAAATGATTATCACAACCAGATGTAACACATACATCACCTTACATGGTTGCCATTGTGTGTGTGTGTGTGTGTGTGTGTGTGTGTGTGTGATAAAACTGCTTAAGGTCTATTCTCTTAGCAAATTTCAAGTATACAACACAGTATTATTAACTATAGTCACCATGCTGTACATTAGATCCCCAGAGCTGATTAATCTTATAACTGAAGGCTTGTGCCATTTGACCAGAATCTCTCCATCTCCCTCACCCCTAATAACCACTATTCTAGTCTCTGAGATGCCCATTCTGTAAGCCAACTCCCCAGAGAAAAATCTCAGCTGGAGAAGGTATTCTCCCCAGACTTGAAACTAAAGTGTCCCTAAAGACTACACATCATAGGACCCCAGTCCTGGCCACAGAAAGAGCCTAGATTGGGGAACTAAGACCTATTAGAATTCACACTGGAAGACAAATGACTTGTTTCCGTGCTACATGGCATTCTGAATGAAACTCACCTAATACTGCTATTCAGTTTAGCTTGTTTTTAAGAAACCAAACATTGTAGACTCACTGGGCTTCTAGGAGCTAGTGAATTTCACTACATATTTGAGTATCACTTGGGAGGTTCAAATGGCTTAAAGATGAGTTTGCCAAAACTCAAGGTATTGTATTAATTCATTTTCACATTGCTAAAGGTAAAGCAATACTTCTAGTCAAAATTGGATTTCCTGAACTCAAATGTGGCATAATCTTGAAAGATTTTTTCAAAATAAATATGAATTCTCATGAAATATATACAAGCTGGAAGAAAGATATGTATTGGGGGGGAATAACACAAGAAAGGTGACAAGAATCTCCTTAAAAGCAACACATAACTATTGCTTGATTTTTCTAAAGTATTTTTAAATTATAGCACTTAAAAATGGGCAAAAGTAACCTAGACAAGAATTATTCTAACTTTAACAAAACTTCATTTAACTTTTCATAAAGACTAGTTTTTAGACATAAGTAATTAAGGAGTAAAAAAGGAAAGAATTAGGATGAATAATCAATCCAAAGTTACTCTAAGGATATGAATTTGTTGATTAAGAGTAAAGAATTCACTATCTAAATTCTATTCTAGCAAACACAAATTCTGTTTGATAAAAGTGGCAAAAAAACAACAAATAAAATTTATGAGATCTGCCTTTAGGCAGACACCAATAAATAAAAATTATTTTATAATATTTTATGTTATTTAAATAGAAATTTATTTTGCTTAACTTTTTTAAACTACAAAAATTATATATTTGCTGGACTGAAACTGGCACAAATAATTATTATTATAACTATTTTCTTTAAAGTAATCTTTGTATAGAAAACAGTAACACACATATCCATTTCTGGAAAGACTAATAGTCTGGGGAAAAAAGAAATAAAACAAATGCATAGGTTTAGTGGATCACATACACTATATCCTTTACTTAAAAAGTAATTCATTTCAATGATACATAAAGAAATCCCTATGTTTAATTCTAAATCATGAAAATTTTTCTACACCACCTCAAATAAGGGAAATTTGTTCTAATCTTAGAGTACATCATTCCTGGGCATTACTCCTATCATACCACTATGCCACACACACCAAAAAATAAAAAATAAAATAGCAAATCTTTCAACAAACTATAACTTTGATTCTTGTAATCTTCTTTCCATAAAACTATGCAATACGTTCTAAATTTTGCCATTTTTATATGGTGATGCTTTAATGGTTGCAGTAGTTGTGGTGATGTCAGTTACACTAAAGAACAACAGATGGGCTGGAGGGAAGAACAAAGCATTTCGTACCATCTGGAAGCCTGCAGAAATTTAAAAAAGCAGCAAGATAACTTTTTTATCTCCATCCGCCCATTACTCCCAATGTGATTGTGTTTTAATTTTTCATATTTTTCTGCTAAACTTTAAGTACTCTGAATATTGTTTCCATAGAAACTGTTCCTGCAGCTTGATCACTCACACACTAGCTCCATGCTGCATTCACACAGTATGGGCATAGCTGAGGCTTTGCAAAGTAGAGAATGTTTTTTTCCAACTACAGATCTTGAAAGATGTCATATATGTTTTCTCCATCGTTAACAAAGTTTTTTTAAAAGAAGGGAAATGTAGAATTTGTATACTCCTAAACGTTCAGAGTTATTGCAAAATTCATTGCTAAAGGTAAATTGTTATATGGTCCAAATCAGAATAATTTTCCTTCCAAGAAAAATTTTTAAATGTTCAATTAATATGAACTGTTTCTACTCATTTGAAATATGAAGGTAACAAGATGGGATAAAAAGAGGAGAGAAATTTGCTGTTGGAAATAAGTATAAGTGAGAGATAAAAGGTATTATTTTTTTCATTGTATTTTGATAACTGAATACTAGTAATTTCTAATTCACAAACCATAACTTTTCTTTCAAATAAAAAGAAAAAAGGAATAATTTTCTATAACACTGTTCTTCTTAATTAAAATACTTAATAATTTATCTTTCACTTTTTATTCATTCTAAAATATTCATATCTATATTAATACATCTAAACTATTTTAGATTTAAATGAAAGAGCCTTAGCAGCATCATTGTTTTTCCAAAGACTGAAGGTGATTTTTAGAATACCTTAGGCTTTCTAAACATTATTTAAAGAACATATCCATGTGTAGCTGATTCACTTTGTTATAAAGCAGAAACTAACACACCATTGTGAAGCAATTATACTTCAATAAAGATGTTTAAAAATAAATAAATAAATAAAATAAAGAACATATCCAGATTCTTCCACCCCTCAGTCCCACACTCCAAAAGTAATCACTTTTGTTTTAGGCTTCTACCTTCTGGTTTTTCAAATGTTTATCATTTTAATTTCAAACAATATACTGTCATTAGATTGAATATTGGGTAGCACTAATATGAAAGGTAAGCAATTGTTCTGGAGAAAAGAAAGGTATGAGAGTTTTTTAGTAGAAACAAAAAGAGTTGGGACTTCGACTTCTAGTAGCATGGTAGACTAAATACTCTGAAGGGCCCTATCACTTTCTGCTTTTCTATGTTGGGACATTAACCCATTTATGCTATAATTAGTTGTTTACATGTTTGATTATGAGCTCCGGCTTATTATTGATTTTTCTATGCCTCAGTTTTATCACCTATAAAATGGGAATGGTAATAATATTAATAATAGTAGCAATTCTTAGAAGAATTAAATAAATTACTATGTATAAAGCACTTAGAATACTGCCTGGTGCATAGTAAGTGAAATAAATATTACTTATTATTATCATATGGACTCTTGGAACAGTGTTATGGTAAAAGAACACATTACTAATTAGACAATCAATGTATGCTCTAAAACATCTTCATAATATGTAATACATGCTATCTACAAATATTAAAATACTCTCACTCTAAAAACATTGGAAAATTAAAGATGACTTTTTGATGAACTACAAGGGGAAAAAAGTATAATAAATCTTTCTTTCTGAACTAAGCAAAGATTTCACATAGCCAAGGCTTATAAAGATTTGAACATAAGTTCTAATTAGAACATATGTTCTACATTAATGAATTAACGTTCAATAATGGCATTCTGTCACCTACTTAATTAAAACAAAAACACTTTAACTTTGAATTAGTACAGTTTTCTCTATGGTTTTAAATATTACACACTCAAAACAAATTATATGGGCATCTGAATCTTTCTTTTTTTAGCATATCAATAAAGCAGGTAGTAAGTCTGTTTCTATTTTACACTTATTTTAAATAGTAAACTGCATTTCAGTGGACAAAAGTTAGTAGACTTTCTCTATCTACAGGCAGGAAAACCATTGAATACAGATCCCCATTTTAGAATATGTGGGAACCCTCCTATCTATTCAGTGACAGATTCCGTGTGTCACAGAGGTCAGATAATTGAGAGATAAAGCCCTATTTTAGCAGGCAAAATTTCATTTACTTACCAGTTTCAAGTTAAAGTTATAAAGAGGACTTAAATGATAACATGATTGCTTGACTATATTATATTTTTCAACCCCTTTTTTTGGTAATTTTATTTAGTATTCCAGTCTCTTGAAATGAAGTAATGCACCATCACCCTCCCCAATCTGTTTTTTAAAGATGTAGGGAGTTAGTGAAGATTTCTAAACTATTAAACACTTCAGAAGTTTTGAATGAGTTACTAATGTAGTTCTTTTTAGAATTTAAAAGCCTAATGATACAACGATGCCAGTACACACCAGGCAATAACTATGTACTGTTGTATTCTTGCATTTCCTTTCAGATAACAGTTGATTCTAATTTTAAGGCATCCAACTTTAGCTTATAGAGTAAGATTTATATACTTACATACACCCTTTTTTATTTTGGCAATATCCCAGATATGCACTCCAATGCTAGTTCAAAAGTATAGACCATATACTGGTTAACAAGTTAAAAGAACTAAGTTCATTAAAAGTTCCAAAGTTATTAGTAGCATAATATAACCTAATACTACCCCAAAAAATAACTTTGTTTCTCTTTTATACTCTCCAGTAAGCAACTTAGAAAATGTAACTCTTTTTATCTTGGAAAATAAATATTTTTTAATAATTTAGAAATAAATTTAAAGCACATTCTATCTTTGAAACCAGAGTATTTTAAGTGAGGAGGGAAAATGTAAAATTATATATTTCCAAGAAAGATGCATGTATTTCCAAGAAAGATGAAAGCAAAGTCACCAACCTGATACAAATAATCTCCAAGACCAAAAGGCCAAGGAGCTATGCATTTATTAAAAGACAAAAGTCACCCTAACTAGTGAAAAGCAAAACACTTTTCTGCTGCTACCACTCTATTGAACAACTGACTCCTCTGCCAGCCCCTTCATCCACTATGAAATTAACTCTCATATCAGTATGGGACAGAGAATCGGAAACCAAAACACAAGGCTTTTCCATATAGATTATTTTCTTTGAGACTGAGCACTTCCTTTTAAGAGAAGTTCACAGTCTCAATGACAGTATGTCTAAAGAAATTTTGCAGTGGAAATACATGGTAATAATATGAATTCTACCATTAAAACATTTAATTTATAAAACACAAAAGAATAAACCCAACTAGCATTCTAAGTGCAACTCCTTATCTTTGGCTGTAGAGTGTTTCTAAAACCTCTGGCAGACAAATTAAACAGATTTGCTATGGAATGTACCAAAGTCAAACAATCTGCAACTGTAATTACTATCAAACTTTTCATGAGAATGGAGGATGCTGTGTTTTACATTACTACATAAAAAATTAAATGATAATGAAAACATGAGACCACAGCAAAAGATTTCTAACTTTCATAAGTTTTCTAAGGATTATAACCTCAACTGATAAATAACAATAAAGACATGGCTTTTTAATTTATTTATAAGATTACTGCAAGTCTTTTCCATGTGAATAAAATACTTATGGAAGGAGCAATACTACAGTTCATAAAGCAGCATATTGATAGGCCATAGGTCAACCATGGTTTAGCTACATGGTTATAAAGACTTTACAAGCACAATTCTTGTTCAAATGATATAAAATCCAATCAACATAAAATCTAGAAATCACCTCATTAAAGACCTTGACCATACACAATAGAAATACTGTATATGCATACAAGTAATGATGACCATCAAAAGTACAGCAATTCATTTTACTCCCAAAATGCTTCAATAGAATTGACATAAACAATTTGTCTAAATCATGGTTACTGAGGTATCAACAATAAGAGAAAGAAAAAAAATACCAAATATGATAAATTCTGTTCTTCCTTCTCTTCCTTCCCCCATATCTCCTTACATTAAGTTATAATCTATTGTGTTACACTAGCAGGCCCACCATGTCCCAAACTGGAATTCCCCTTTTCTGATAGGGGTTCTCTCACCCTATTTATATTTATATTTATTTATCACATAATATATTATATAATATTAATATTTCTGGTTAACAACCCAATTATCATCTTATGCCACTTAAGTCTCAATGGGTTTCTTTAAAACTGATTTATCACTATTAATACAGAAAAGATATTTTTTACTTCCCAAATAAAAGGAAAAAGCAAAACAAAACAAAAACTAAACAAGCAAATAAAAAATAGGGGAAGGAATTAGACTTCTCAGGAAAAAATAATAGTGAAAACACTGAAAATCAGTAAGCTTCATCACAGTAAAATGAGCTAAATTAAGCTTAATTTAATTACAATGCCAAAAGCACCAGTTACAATCAACTACAAAATTTCTAAAAATCACCAAAAGAATACAAATGCTACATTATGGTGAGGAAAATGGAAGGTTAGGAAAACAATCAAATTAATGTCAAAACCCACTATGTTAAATTTTATGAGGGTATGCAAATTCGTTCAATTGATCTAGAATTCATCTATAATGAACACTGCATGAAACAAGACCAAATATGAACCAGTCAGAAAGTACAGTGGGATACCCAGTTACTAAAGACAGTGATATATTCTGTGTAAAATTAAGAGCTCAGCCACCTTTCAAGGACCATATCTTCTAAAAAGGTTGCCATTTTATTTTTTAATTTTTTTCCCAAAAAACTCACTATTCTGCTCAATCTCTAGCCTGAACCAAAATTATTTTTGGAAATTAAATGGTGGTCAGGACCGGAAAAAAGCCAATTTCTCCAAAAGGATCCCTAAATTAAGTTCTATTCAAATCTAATTGCCCACTAGATTTTTCTCTGCAATTTAATGATATGATCCTAAGGCTCTTCTGAAATGTTCAATTCAATATGGCAACAGTCCTCATGCAGTCTCTCCAATAGCTAACTAAAATGGCCATGCAGGAGCTGAAAGAGACAAAGACACAGACATGAAATCATTGGAAAAAGGAAGAAAAGGGGAGGAAAGTGTAGAAAACAATCCCATAAACTGTAAATTCAGAACCTAAAAGAAATTTAGACTAATTATCAGGTAGATAAAGCCAAAAACGCAGCTTTAGCTTATGCCACACCCCAGCTTCACTTCATAGAGACCAACTGAACAAAGGTAGGAAGATGTTTTATTCTTCTTCCCTAATCTCAACACCTACCCTAATCTGGTTCAGCGACCCAGGTTCCATAGGAACCATAAAATTATGCTGACATCTTTTACTACTCAAACCTGACCTATTATGGAAGCAAGGTATTTTATCCCTACCCATCAGAACCTTTCCCACTTCTGCCACTGCCCTTGGCCTCTCTGCACTATCTATATCCATACAGAGGTAACAAATTCTATAAAACAACTGGCTAAGTAAAGGACAGAAATTAATAGTAGCATATTATATGCTCAGAGATAGAATCCCAAAATAAACACTAAAAACAGGTTTCAAAGTAAGACATACCTGGCACAAGTACATCATGGGAATTATAGCCTGCCATGTACTACACTGGTTAATAATACCAAAGATGCAGGAGGAGGGAGGCATGCAGAAGGGAGAAAGATATCACTTCAGTAGGCTAAAAAAATCTCCAATGGTAGACATAGAAAATGCTGTGGAAGCACTGATACAGAACACAAAATTCAGACACTCTCCCAGAAAACAGGAAGAAGAATGACAAAGAAATAAAAATTATGAAGAAGAACATAGTGGACATGGGGAACAGAAAATAAATAGCCAACCAAACAATATTCATTTCCCTGAAGGTTGGACTATATCAAACAGAACTGAAAGAATAATCAAACATACAATATAAGGAAGCTTTCTTCAGCAGCCAAACAAATAGTCTAAACAGATTAAATCCACCACATTCCCAACTAAATCAAGGAAAACAATATCATACAAATATATAGTGACAAATGTGGCATTTACAGAAAAAAAAATGAAAAACATTCTTCAAGCAACCACACACAAAGAACTAGTTACTTACAACACAACAAAAATCAAGTTTTCCATAATTTTCTCCCCAGCAACAATAAACATCAACTGATAAAAAAAAATAATGACTTTCAGCCAAAGATGGCACAGCAAAACTCCTCAAAACTCACAAAAAACAGCAGAAAGTATGACAATAACAACCAGTGCCCCCATCAAAAAAAAGGGAAATTGAACAAGGACATCACTACAGTCACAATCAGCAAATTTTGAGGCTGAACATCTTATTTACTTTTTTTATTGAAGTATAGTTGATTTACAATGTTCTAGGTATACAGCAAAGTGATTCAGTTATACACATATATATATTTATGTCTATTCTTTTTCAGATTCTTTTCCATTATAGATTATTACAAGCTATTAAATAGAGTTCCCTGTGCTATACAGTAGGTCCTGGTTGTTTATCTATTTTATTGAGGCTGAACATTTTAAATTCTGTACCGTAATAAGACAGGATGCCAAGAGCTGACACATGCTTCTCAGACCTCAAGCATAGAGGTATACAGAGTCAGGCCCTAGACTAACATAATGAAATCTAAGGGTACAGGTGGGATGCAGGAAATGGAAAATAGAAAACCACGGTATGATAACCAACAAGGACCTACTGGATAGCATAAGGAATTTTACTCAATATCTTGTAATGGGCGGGGGTGGTGGTGGTGGGATGAATTGGGAGATTGGGATTGACATATATACACTAATATGTATAAAATAGATAACTAATAAGAACCTGCTGTACAAAAAAATAAATAAAATAAAATTCAAAAAAATCTTTTAATAACCTATAATGGAAACAAATCTTAAAATATATATATATAAAATATATATAAAATACATATATATATAACTGAATCACTTTTCCTTACACCTGAAACTAACACAACATTGTAAATCAACTCTATTTCAATAAAAATTTAAAAAAAGAATAGAAAGATACAGTAGAAGTATAAGATGCATTTATCAATCAGCTAGCTTCCTAACCAATGAAGATAAGAGGACAAGCAGCAGCCACTGATTTTTAACACCAACAGCCTGTGACTGGAGATACAGGGGGATTTCTGTTAGACTCATCCACCACTTAAACCCTGAAAACTGAGGGAGATGGACCACCAGGGCAAAGGAGAAATTAAACACAATGAGAAGGTAAAAGACTCAGGTGGTCCGAGTTCATTACTCTCTCCCATCACTTCCCACATGATTCTTAAGTAAATTGCTGCCATCATTTTTAAAATGAGCAATAATTGCAAAGTAATGAACAGAGGACCTTTGTGTAGAAATTGCAAATAAAGTAAAAGAGATAGAGATGAGGGAGATTAGAACATAAGCAAAAAGCAGAAAATATCCATAGCAAGAACTTCCTAGGGAAATAAATGAAGAAATCAGACAAACAGCTACTATTGTATCGATGAAACGAAAGAAACATAATTTTTTCTTTGTTAGAAAAGCACAAACACAAACTGGAGGGATGAAAGCCACATTAGGAGCAATAACAAGAAAAAATAAAATAAAATAAAAACAAACATAAGAGCATGGTAGAGAGTCATGGATAAATCAAAATAGACAAATAGACAAATCAAAATAGAAAAAAATTGACAATTAATGAGGTGATGCTAGATTTGGAAGACAATGTAAGCTTAATATATTTATAATAATGATATTGATTAAGAAAACTGAACTGGTAGACCAGAACCAATATTCAAAGGTATTATGGAAGAAAATTTTTCTGATATGAACAAAAACTTGAATCTATCAAATCTTGCCTTGTTCTAGAACAAACTGATACATACAAAATTAATCAATTGATGATGATGCTAGTGAATTTACAGTCTTTTAAGGATTTAAAAAATAAGTCAGATATGAGCATCCAGGAAGAAAAAGCAATTCATTCAATAAGAAGTTTTAAGAAAAGTTCAGCCAGCCTCAGACTTTACCACAGTCACTATCAACACCAAATGGAGGTTCCAAAATTCTGGGGGAAGCTAAGATAACCTTCATGTATAAAAGCAATAAACAATTCTCAAGATTGCAAGAAGACTTATAAGGCTTTCCTCAAATCTACTGGATGATTGAATTCAACTAACCAAGAAGTAAATCAAGATAATTCAGGAACGGTAAAAGAATTGGCAGTGAGCTTTGAGAGGATAGAATAAAGGACTAAAAATAGTGATTACTAAAATGTATGTAAATGTTTTAAACTTTGACAAAATAAATAATAGTAAGATACCAACAATGTCAGAACTTGGTAAGAAGAGAGGAAGAAGAAAGCATAAGTTGCTGCTTTCCTTATCTTTTATAACAGGAGTCAACAGACACTGCCAAAAGTTGAAATACCACTTTAAAAAATTGAAAATATCAACCTTTTACTTTTTTTCTATACTTAGAGGGGTCTTTTAGAAACTGAAATACATTGTTGTGAATTAATATCTATGTAAAATTCATTTATTCCTTCCATTTTATCTATTTCTTTTTTCTCTTAGAACATAAAATAAACTTATATATAAAAAACATATGATTCTGCTTTGTAAATTTTATCCTATGCCTAATTGGCATATCTGTAGACAAAAATATCAGGCTTGATGTTTAACAGGTGCTAACAAATGTCAATTCTGGATGGTAAGATTGAGGTAACTTTAAATAATGCTTGAGTTTTACCTTTTTTTTTTCCAGCCATGCCATGTGGCTTAGAGGATCTTAGTTCCCCCACCAGGGATCAAACCCAGGCCCACAGCAGTATGATAAAAATTTATCATTGTACAATATTTTTCTGTCATGTATTTTTATCAGCTATAAATTATTATTGTAAACTAATGCTCTTTTCAAGAATGTTTTTAAAATTTGCATTCACTTTTTATCTAGGCAATACGATCATACAGTGATTTTAATGTATTTTTCTATATCTGTTAAAGATTGTGAATCTTTTTATATCATGAATTATAATTTTTTAACTTATTAATTGTGCTTCTTCCCTCAGTAGGCTGATTTAATGTTCCCCAGAATGGTATAGGGTGTTATATTTTATGGTAAAATAAAGAAAAGAGATATGTATGTGTATGTAACATCTAATACATGAAAGAATTCCAAGTGCAATGAAACCACAACTCACATACAAGAAATGGAAACCAAAGAAAATAGTATAAAAAGTAGAGAATATCATAGAAGCTGAAAATTGACAAAATACATCGAATGTAACAATTTTAAATGGGTCTCCAAAATGGGTTGAAAAATCCAATCAAATTCTTTTTATAAGAAATACACCCAAAATAAAGTTACAGGTTAAAAAAGCATAGACAATAGCATACCAATAATTAATAAAGTGAACTCAAAGCAAACAAAACAAAACAAAGAAGCAAGAAAACATTAAATGAAAGCACAAAAAAAGGTCACTTTATACTGGCAAAATTTTTTAAACTAACCAAAAAAATAAAATAAAATAACTATCATAAACATAAGTTGAATACATAGAACTAGAATATATAAATCAAAAACAAAAAATTGACAGAAAAATATAGTAATGAAAGACAAGCATTCCACTGCTGATTAATAGATTAACAGAGGAAAATATCAGTAAGAATGCACAAGCTCTGAAAATCATAATTTATGCTCTACCCTACTTCCAAGAATATTTACAAATATTATGTGGAATATTAAGCCACAAAGGAAATCCTTAAAAATATAACATAGCAGAAAGTGTATATATAGGCCAACATTCTCTTTCTACAAAGCACAAAGGAAAAAAAAGACAAATTAACAGCAAACGTTAAACTAAAACGAAAGAAAAAGTCACTTTGAAATTTAAAAACTCTCCTAATAAATATCAAAGAAACAATATCCTTCCATCTATGAGTCTCAATTTTTTCATATTTAAAAAAAACTTTAAAAGCTCTTATGAGGTCTTTCTAGCCACCCCTCACCCTGACACACACAAACCACAATGATTTTCATGTATCTACCGAGCATATACCATATGTTCAGCTTTCTGACTGATTATTCAATGTGATATGCAAAAGTAGAACAGGTCCTTACATTAAAACAGTGTATGATCACATTGGGGAGTTAGAAAAAGCAAAGAACAGTCACCAACATACTATAAATATTATAGAAATTCAAAGAAGGAGATCAGGGTAGGAGGGAAGGCTTATTTATGTGACTTGTTAGGACTCGAAGATAGAAGAAATCTGAAAATCCAGAGAAGAAACGGGGAAAACATTCTGGTCAAGAATACTATATCAACGAAGACTAAAGAATAAAATGTTAAATACTGACAGTTATAAAAAGTTACTATAGTGAATATAGCCTAGGAAGAAAAACACCGTAGTCCTAGACCAAATTGTTTATACTAAAAAATGAGCTGTAACAAGATTTTAAAGCACAATGGCTGTGGCTGCCAGCTAAAGTTTGGAAAGGCTCCCATCACTTTGAATGTCCATTCAAATAGACTTCTACTTTTAGGTATATTTCATATCTCTAGAGAGAATAACGTTACCGATAAACAATGATCTTTATTTGCCGTTTGGGAAACTGACTATAGCAGAGGTAAGATACTCCGCCAGGCTTCCATAGCTACTTTGTGCAATGAGAGGAAAACAGTAATAGCTAAGAATTTAAAGAACATTATCACATTCGGGCTCTTCTGATTCTGTAAACTGCATATTTATTTCACATTCCTATAGTCTAACACACAAAAATTAAAATAATTAGACTAAAAAAATTCTAATCAAGAATGCCATTTACTCTGAAAAGAAAGAAGGAAACCCAGACAGATTTAAAACTGGTTTATAATAAACAAGGTAGAGAGGACTAGGACTGCCAACTAGGAGAGAGTGGGAGGAAATAAAGCATCGTAGTTTCTGAAGAAAATGCTGCTATTAAGTATAATTGCACCAACTTGATCCAAATCCAATATTTCTTATTCATTGAAAAGAAACATATTAAAATAGCAGCAATTTCCTTTACAAATAAACACATGCAGCCAAGGAAGCTTCTACCAAAAAAGTTTAACCCTAAAGGTAATAAAAAGCAGAAGTGACATTATTTCAGTGCTCTAACTTCAAATAATAACTTCTCAATACAAATATGTTATAGTTAAGTCAGTAATAAATTTTTTTGATTCTACTAAAAGTTACAGTGAAATTCTTTCAAACACTCTAATCCTATATTTTTATGTTAAAGTGCATAAAAATAAGAAAAATCTTCCAATGAATAATTAGAAATTATTGCTATATATTAACCGTGGAAATCATTAATGGTAATATTTGCACTTATTTATAATTATGATCTTTATGAGAAATAGGAAGTTTCATTTACAAGTACCTAAATTTAGGTGTGTCAGGCTAATTTTGAATATAAGCATCTTGCTGCACACTATATAGAAATTTGACTTTTTATTCAAGGTACTTTCAGTTACTATTTGTCCCTTGACTTGTAAGTTGCATCTGGACCAGAAACTATAAATTAACCATAAATATCTGCTGGCAACCCATATCTCTGAGCTTCTCAATGAGTATGGTGACTCTTAAAATAGACATATCCCTTGTAAATAATATACCTGTAATATAAGTATTTCAACTAAATGATCTCAATAAGTTCTTTCTATCACTCTCCCATGCCCCACATACATACAAAAACCACAATGACTTTTTAGTATTTAAAGATACTGGCTCCTGAGGGGCATGGAGACTCTAAGCCAAGATGGGCTGCATACCCACCAGTGTGAAGCTGTCTTCTTGCACCTAAGCTGTCACTTGGGGGGCCAAAGAGAACAGCTCTTGGATGGATATATGGACCGCTGCAAGAATTACTCTCCCAAAAGAGAATTACTTGATGTTGTCCTGCTGGCAAGATATTTTTCCTGTTCTAAATCCTTATAAGTAAATCTGATATAAAATGTCTGGTGAGTCTGAGTGTTTGGTTGAACTTAAAAGACCATCTGGTGGACTTTGCAAAAGCTAACTCAAAATTTTAAATTTTTCTTCAGATACAAAATAACTGTAATTTGTGTTAAGTGCACAGAAACTATAATTATAGTATTATAATTATAGTATTTTCTCATAAATATGAAAAGCAGTTTCTTTTTAAAATATTCAATGTTTTCAAAACATTGTTTTCATTTTTCCAACATCTAAGCTTCAGATTAACCATTAATGCAAATATGAATGCCTTTCATTGAGCCTCAACAATAATATTCCACATTCAACCTCTTAAATTGCGGGGATTAGCCACATTGATCAGATACTATAGGCATCACTGAAAAATTCTACATACGGTTTTTAAATGTTCAATAAAATGATCTAAATAAGCAGAATTGAATAGATCTGGGAAACATGAAGCTTTATAGAAAGTTGTGTTTCTATACATTTATTGAGATTTTCAATTCCTAAACATAATTTGAGATGCTAAAGAGTTTGTCAAGATCTTGCCTCATATACTGACAAACTAGAAAAATTACACAGTTAGATATCTATTTCTCTCGTTTTTGATAAATTTTGTAAAGTTAATGTTAACACACGAATTTTGTCTTTCATTTAAATGCAAAAAGGCTCTATTTAAAATCTAAACTGTCCTGAACACATAATCATTAGCAATTCTGCACCGTTTGACATAATAAGTTCTGAAACAAATTTTGAAGTGTAACATTCTCACAGTCAACAATAAGTGATCTCTAAATGGGATCCATTAAGTGCTTGAAGAAATTCTTTTCATTTTAAAGAAAATAATCTATCAGGTAAACTATTTTCTTGAAATCTTGAATTTATAAAGAATATCTTGTTAGAGATACTAGATAAAAACGATTAACGGTGCTAATTAAGGGTTTTTAATATCCTTCTTTACCAATAAAATTTATATTTTAAATTATCTCCATTGCAGACATTCAATGTCACTTGTCATTTTTTAGTAAAATCATTTGCCATACAACTTCTAGTGAATTCCTTAAGATACTCCTTTTAAAAAACTGTTCAATTAAACCACTTACTGTAAACAGCCCACTCTTACTGCTACAGGAATGTGGGGAAGTTGAGTGGCCCACTTCAATGTCACATCCTGATAAACATGCAACATGTTACTATGGTTTCCAATCAACGTATTTATTGTTCCTTCAGAAACTATGGGTTGAAGATAGAAAAAGAGGATAATAAGAAAACAATCATTTCCAACAGTATATTATATCCCTTTTAGAGGATTTATGATACAAATTAATTCTAATGTCTTGACAATGCATAAAGATTTTAAGTAATAAAACATTATTTTTCAACTACAAGCTACCAATATCAAAAAGAAAAAAATCATTTTATAAGTATATAAAAACTACTTATATAACTACAAAAACTGTAACTAGATAGTGGCCAACATTTTTGCATTTTATCTAGAAAGCATGAATTTGATTAATATTTAACACGTTTAAGGTAATATTTACTAGACATTCACTACAGACAAATAATCCTATTAGGCATTACTATGCTCCATTCTGCCTGTAAAAGAGTCTGATGTTCTCTTAGAAGCATCTTGAACAGCCACATCTTGGAAAGCATTAATGCATACCTGAGGCCAATTCTACAAGTCATTTTGTATGAAGTAAAATAACTGACAAAACCAAATGTGTGCTTTATATCACACTTCTATTCAAATTTTAAAAGTTAAAATTTCCATTACATGTTCCATATAAAACTATTTTCCTAAATGTTTAAAATATATGTGAGTGATTTGGGCTTTTTTTGGTGTATAAAATATAGTCATGACATATGGAAGAGATAAAAGAAAATCTTTCTACTCACCTGAGCAATATGGGAGAAAACAACTTGGGCTACAATCAAGTTTCTTCATAAATCGAATTTGTCCATTATCCTTAAGGCAAAAAAAGTTTCTCTCACCAAGAACAAAAACAGAAGATGCTGACTGATTGAAAGAGACAATACATATATCAAGGGCTTGCTCTCCAATATTTAGAGTCCAATCCACCTGCAAAGGAAAACTTATGATCAATTTAGTTGCTAAAAACAGAACATTTTAGTCACTGTCATATCAATACAATTAAGAAATGCTTTACAACAACGCAGGCATAAAGATTGGCTAACCTTGGGCTTCCTTGATGGCGCAGTGGTTAAGAATCCGCCTACCAATGCAGAGGACACGGGTTCAAGTCCTGGTCCAGGAAGATACCACACGCCATGGAGCAACTAAGCCCGTGCACCACAACTACTGAGCCTACGCTCTAGAGCCCATGAGCCACAACTACTGAACCCGTGTACCACAAATACTGAAGCCCGTGTGCCTAGAGCCTGTGCTCTGCAACAAAAGAAGCCACCACAATGAGAAGCCTGTGCACTTCAACGAAGAGTAGCCCCCGCTCACCGCAACTACAAAAAGCCCGCATGCAGCAACGAAGACACAACAGAGCCAAAAATAAATAAACAAAATAAATAAATTTTTTTAAAAATTAAAAAAAAAAGGATTGGCTAATCTTCATTCACTTTTTTTTTCCTATGGCCATATTTCTGATATTTTGTAGACTCTAATAGTTTTTGCCCCATCTTTTACCAAATGATATTAGCTATTCAGCAGTTCAAAAACACTCATATAAGTTTAATCAAGGAGGTGAAGATCTGTGCATCAAAAACTATAAAACATTGATGAAAGAAATTGAAGAGCACAAATAAATAGAAAGATATTCCACATTCATGGATTAGAAGAATTAATATTATTAAAATGTCCCTACTACCCAAGGTGATCTACAGATTCAAATCTCTATCAAAATTCCAATGACATTTTTCACAGAAATAGAAAAAAAAATGTGTAAATTCATATGAACCCACAAGACTCCCAATAGCCGAACCAATGTTGAGCAAAAAGAACAAAGCTGGAAGCATCATACTACCTGATTTCAAAATATACTACAAAACTATACTAATCAAAACAGCATGGAACTGGCATAAAAAACAAACATCTAGACCAATGGAACAGAATAGGGAGCCAAGAAATAAAACTCTGCAGTTATAGTCAACTCATCTTTGACAAAGGTACCAAGAACACACAATGCAAGATGGTACAGTCTCTTCAAAAAATGGTATTGGGAAAACTTGGTATCCACATGCAGAGAAATGAAAATGAACCCCTATCTCATACCATATGCAAAAATCAATTCAAAATGGACTAAAGACTTAAACATAAGAACTGAAACTGCAAAATTATTGGAAGAAAACATAGGGAAAAGCTCAATGATTTTTTTGGATATGACCTCAAAAGCACAGGCAACAATATTAAAATAGACAAAAGGGATTTCATCAAATTAAAAAGCTTCTGCAGGGAAAAAAAAAAAAGGTTAGTATGGGATTATATGAAATCATGTGTGTGAAACTTTTGAAAATTGTAAAGCATTATAGAATTTAAAGTCTTTTATTCAATAAAAAAATATTTTTTAAAGCTCTGCACAGCAAAGGAAACAATCAATTGTGTGAAGAGACAATCTATGAAATGGAAAAAAATATATCCATATAGCCAATAAGGAGTTAATATACAAAAATATATAAGAAACTCAGACAGCCCAATAGCAAGAAAACAAATATCTGATTTTAAAATGGGCAAAAGACCTAAATAGACATTTCTCAAAATAAGACATACAAACGGCCAACAGGTATATTAAAAAATGCTCACCACCACTAATCATCAGGGAAACGCAATGTGAGATGGAATGCACAAAAGTACGTGGATAAAGAGGAAGTAAGATTGCCCTCAAAGTTAGGCTTTGAGGCAAGAATCAGCAAATAAAAGTTCAAAGAAGAGATATGAAAAGTCACATTAAAGATAGGTAGATATATATATATAGATAGATAGATAGATATGGACTTCCCTGGTGGCTCAGTGGTTAAGAATCCACCTGCCAATGCAGGGGACACAGTTTTGATCCATGGTCCGGGAAGATCCCACATGTTGCAGAGCAACTAAGCCCACGCACCACAACTACTGAGCCTGTGTGCTGCAACTACCGAAGCCCACGCGCTCTAGGGCCCACGTGCCGCAACTACTGAGCCCGCATGCTGCAACTACTGAAGCCTGCGCACCTAGAGCCCATGCTGCACAACAAGAGAAGCCACTGCAATGAGAAGCCCATGCACCGCAACGAAGAGTAGCCCCCACTTGCCACAACTAGAGAAAGCCCACGCGCAGCAACGAAGACCCAAAGCAGCCAAAAAATAAAATTTTTTTAAATATATATATATATATATAAATTTCATGCCATCCAGAAATGATTTAGGTATTAATCTGTCTACTTTAGGATTAAAATACTGAAGAAGGTATGAAATCCAAATGGGGCTAGCCAGAGAGGCAAATATAATCAGTGTGTATATAAGAACAATGTGGAATAGGGAGATAGCATAGTAAATATAGGTAGATGCATCAGATTATCTTCATCTAAATTCAGATTCAACACCAAGAAATCATTCAATTACCACTTAGTTCAAGTGAACTATGAAAAGATTCTACTGGACACAAGACATGAACATCAGTCCTAAGACAGTTAACATTTCTCATTACAATATAATAGGTTAGCATTCTAGCATTACTTTTCAGTGCTTGTAACTCAGGCTGATGTGTCCCTGACTCTGAGAGATGACGATTCATTCAGAGTGGATAGGCAAAGTTTCTGAGGCCACAGGCCAAGATCCTGCCACTAAATACTTTCAGTTCACTAGGTACTGAGTGCCACTCTTTGTAACCTCCCCTTAGGGAAATATACCACATTCTAAATTAATGAGTCTCAAAATGCACAGAAGTTTACTAAGAACAATCATTTAAAACTTCTTCCATTTCCAGCCATGATAGAGTAATAGGAAAAAAATCTTCCATCCATCTGAAACAACCACAACACGGGCAAAATGTATGAAACAACCATTTGCAAGGCACTGGATATCAGAAAACAAAGGACAGCAATCCCCTTAAAAACATAAAATAAATGAGGTGAGTGGTAAAATTGCTCCAGCCATGAGAGAGTTTTCAGGCCATGGCACAGGGAGAAACAACCCAGGCAAAGCCCAACAGACACCGAGTTGAGGAGATGGATGCTAAGAGTTCAGAGAAACCAAGGCAGCTAGAGTTCATAAGACAGCATGACAAAGAAAGAGAGCAGCAAAGGGACAGAACTCTGAGATCTGTAAAGAATCCTCTCAAGTATTCAGCTGAGTACTTATCAGTACATTCATGTAGAAAACTACTCAAAGCCAGGGAAAGAACCACCCAAAAGGATTAGCGGTAACAGTGCCCAGCATTCACAAAGGGCCTGGAATACTGCCAGTGCCCGCCAGCCAGACTGGAACACCTCATAATTCAAAGGGAGCTGGACAGAGCACTCAAAGGGTATTACCTCAGGAGTAGGGAATAAGTAGCCCCAGAATGAGCACTTCTCTGGTCCCACCTAACAAGACTTAAAAGCAAGACCCAAAAAGATCAAACTGTTTCCAACTAACTTAACTGTCTCCCAGGTCTAAGCTCAAGAAGATTTATAGAAACACAAAAATATCTAGCACCCAACAAAGTAAAATTGACTATATCTGGGCATCCAATAAAAAATTACCAAGCATGTAAAGAAACAGGAAAGTGTGATCCATGATGTGGAGATAAATAAATAAACTGAAATTCACTCAAAATTGATACAGACTCTTTTTGCGGCGCCTCAGAGGCGGCTGGCCACTTCAGAATGAAGCTGAACATCTCTTTCCCGGCCACTGGCTGCCAGAAACTCATTGAAGTGGATGATGAACGAAAACTTCATACCTTTTATGAGAAGCGTATGGCCATGAAAGTTGCTGCTGACGCTCTGGGTGAAGAATGGAAGGGTTATGTGGTCCGAATCAGTGGTGGAAATGACAAACAGGGTTTCCCCATGAAACAGGGTGTCTTGACCCATGGCCAAGTCCGCCTGCTACTGAGTAAGGGGCATTCTTGTTACAGACCAAGGAGGACTGGAGAAAGAAAGGGCAAATCTGTACGGCGTTGCATTGTAGATGCCAATCTGAGCGTTCTCAATTTGGCCATCGAAAAAAAAGGGGAGAAGGATATTCCTGGATTCACTATACTAGTGTGCCTCGTTGCCTGGGGCCCCAAAGAGCTAGCAGCATCCGCAAACTTTTCAATCTCTCTAAAGAAGATGATGTCCACCAGTATGTTGTGAGAAAGCCCCTAAACAAAGAAGGTAAGAAACCTAGGACCAAAGCACCCAAGATTCAGCATCTTGTTACTCCACGTGTTCTGCAAGACAAACGTCGGTGTATTGCTCTGAAGAAACAGCGTACTACGAAAAATAAGGAAGAGGCTGCAGAATATGCTAAACTTTTGGCCAGGAGAATGAAGGAGGCCAAAGAAAAATGCCAGGAACAGATTGCCAAGAGCTGGAGGCTGTCCTCTCTGAGAGCTTCTACTTCTAAGTCTGAGTCCAGTCAAAAATGAGATGTTCTAAGAGTAACAAATAAATAAGATCAGACATCAAAAAAAAAATTGATACAGATGTTAGAATTAGAAAACAAGGACATTAAAACAATTATTATAACTATATTCTTCAAAAAGTTAAGTAGATACATGGAAGATATTTTTTAAATCACCTGAATTGAACTTGTAGAGATAGAAGCTATACCAGATGGGAACTAATACCAGATTAGACACTGTAGAAAGAATATTAGTGACCTTGAAAACATAGCAGTAGAAATTATCCAAAATGAAATAGAAAAAAGAATTTTTGAAAAGAAAAAGAAAATCTGTGACCTGTAGGGTAACTTCAAGTAGCCTAAATGTATGTGTAATTGAGAGGAGAGGAGAAAAGATGGAGAACAGAAAAATATATATGAAGAATTAATAGCTAAAAATTTTCTAAATTTCATGAAACCTATAAATTCACTATACATGAAGTTCAGCAAATCTTAAGCATCAAAAAAGGAATGAAAGAAAGGAAAACTACACAAAACACATCATAATCTAATTGCTCAAAACAGGTGATAAGAGAAAATCTGAAAAACATCCAGAGAAAAAAGACATTATGTACAAAGGAACAAAGATAAGATGAAAGATTTCTCATGGGAACAATGCAAGCAAGAAGACAGAGGAGACCTCTGCTCTTGGAGGAAGAAATCAAGATGGCAGAGTCAGAGGATGTAGAACTCACCTCCTGCATCAAACACATCAAAAATACATCCATATGTGGAACAATTCTCACCTAAAATTAACTGGAAACTGGCAGAAAGACTCCTGTACAACCAAGGCTGGAAGAGAGATCCACACATAATCAGGTAGAAAGGGAAGAGAAGCGATCAGGTCAGGACCTGTGTGAGGGACAGGACTCAGAGGAAAAGGGAGATTTCACAGGCAGAGATCCTCCCTGGGGAGTTAGCAATTTGAACTACATGTTGGGCACCCTAGCTCTGGGGTCCTGCACAGAGAAGACAAACCCCCTTGGCTAGTTGGAGGGCAGGTGGGACTAATAGGAAGGTTGGGGGAACCCCAGATCCAACTCAGAAGGAGTGCACACATGCTTGTTCACTCCCAAAACAGGGTGGAAAGTGCAGATCAGAACTGCATGGGTGGCTGACTGGTTTCCTGCAACCGCCTCGTGAGTGCCCCAGCCTGAGCAGACTGAATGCTCCAGCCCTGCTTACTTCACATTGCAGCTCCACACTGGAGTGAGGGCTGCCATGACTGAGGAAAGAACTCAGCAGTGAGACACAGAGGCAGCTAAGACCAAAAGCATTGTCTAACCAGGGAGGGGGCAGCACAGGCAGCACATCAGAAGAAGCCTAACCTCTGTCTATGGCTGGACCACCACAGCCTATACCCATTCAAACACCAAGAGCCTGCACAGGCCCTCCTACTCCAGCACTGCTCCCCTCTGGGACAAGGGTGCCAGTGCTGGAAATGGGGAGGGCTCACACTTAAAGGGAACAGAGCCAGAAAGACTCTACCCTCAGGGCTTCTGCTCCAGCAACTTGGAACCTGACCCCACCTTTGATAGGGTAGTGATGGCCACTGAAGAGAGGGGAATCCTTGGCTCACACCTGGCTCTGTCCCTAGCCCTCCTTCTCCAGCCCACTTCCTACCAAGGTAATAGCTGCCAGCACACCCTGTGGAAAGATGTGACTTATGTTCACATCAAATCCAGCTCTCCCATCAAAACCACTGGGCACATACAAACTATACAAGGATGCTCCCGCATAAGGGCACTGAATTAGATAACTGTTTCACCTAATTTCATAGAAAGAAAGAAAGTTAAGCAAAATGAGAAGACAGAGGAATTGGTCTCAATAGAAAGAGCAAGAGAAAACACCTAAAAAAACCAAAAAATGAAACAAAAATAAACAATTCACCAGATAAAGAATTCAAAGCATTAGTAATAAGACTACTAATTGAATTAGGGAAAAGAATAGATGAACAAAGTGAGAATTTTAACAAGAAACTGGAAAATATTTTTTAAAAACCAGTCAGACTGAAGAATACAATAGCTTAAATGAAAAACACACTAGAAGGAATAAATAGCAGACTAGGTGGTACAGAAGAACACATAAGTGATCTGGAAGATAGAATAATGGAAGTCACCAAATCAGAACAGCAAAAATAAAAACAAATTTTAAAAATGAGAACAGTTTAAGAGATAACATCAAATGTACCAACATTCGCAGGGGTCCCAGAAGGAGAAGAGAGAGAAAGGGGTTAAAAAGGTATTGGATGAAATTATGGCTGAAAATTTCCCAAACCTAAAGAAGGAAATGGATATACAGATACAGGAAACACAAAGGGTCCCAAAGAAGATGAATTCAAACAGATCCACATCAAGACATATCATAATTAAACTGGCAAAAATTAAAGATAAAGACAGAGTTCTAGGGGCAGCAAGAGAAAAACAAAGAGTTATACACAAGGGAACCCCCATAAGACTACTAGCTGATTTTTCTGCAGAAACTTTGCAGGCCAGAAGGAAGTGGCATGATATACTCAAAGTGCTGAAAGGGGGAAAACCTGCAACCTAGGATACTCCACCAAGCAAGATTATCAGTTATAATTGAAAGGGAGATAAAGAACTTCTCAGACAAGCAAAAATTAAAAACATTCATCAATCAATACTAAATCTACCCTAAAAGAAAGGCTAAAACATCTTCTCTAAGTGGGAAAGAAGTAAAAATCTATAGGAAAGGGAAAATCCCACTAGGAAAGACAAATATATAGTAAGGGCTGAGGATCAACCACTTAAATAAGCTACTATGAAGATTAAAAGGCAAAAAAATTATAAAAGCAACTATAACTATAATAAACAGTTAAGGGATAAACATGAGGACATAAAATATAACATCAAAAACACAAAATATGGGGGGAGGGGAGTAAAAAATGTAGGTCTTTAGAATGTGTTTGAACTTAAATGACCACCAGTTTAAAACAAGTAGATACAGTTGTAGGTCAACATATATGAAACCCATGGTAACCACAAATCAAAAACCTACAACAGATAACACAAAAATTAGAGAGAAAGGAACACAAGCATACCACTAAAGAAAATCATCAAACCACAGAGAAGAAACAACAAGAAGAAGAAATGAACAGAGAAGAACTACAAAAACAACTGGAAAACAAGTAATAAAATGGCAATAAGTACATACCTATCAATATTTTTTAAAATATCAGTAGACTAAATGCTCCAATCAAAAGACATAGGGTGTAAATCAACTATACCTCAATAAAAAAAATTTTTTAAGACATAGGGTGTCTGATTGGATTAAAAAAACAAGACCCATCTATATGCTGCTTACAAGAGACTCACTTCAGAGCCAAAGACACACACAGACTAAAAGTGAGGAGATGGAGAAAGATATTTCATTCATGCAAACAGAAACAACAAGACAGCAAGGATAGCAACACTCATATCAGACAAAATGGACTTTAAAACAAAGTCTATAACAAAAGACAAAGAAGTGCATTATATCATTATAATATCATAATAATATAATACATGATATCATATAATAATATCACTGTATCCTTATAAAAGGATCAATACAAGAAGCGGATATTACAATCATTAACATATATGCACCCAGTACAGGAGCACCTAAATATATAAAGCAAATAGTAACAGACATAAAGGGGAAAATTGACAAGAATACAATAATAGTAGAAGACTTTAACACCCCACTTACATCAATGGACAGATCATCAAGACAGAAAATCAGTAACACAACAGTGGTCTTAAATGACACAATAAACCAATTGGACTTAATAAATATCTACAGGGCATTCCATCCAAAACCAGCAGAATACACATTCTTTTCAAGTGTACATGGAACAGTCTCCAGAACAGATCACATGCTGGGCCACAAAACAAGTATCAGCAAATTTAAGAGGATAGGAATTATACCAAGCATTTTTTCCAAACACGATAGTATGAAACTAGAAATCAATTACCGAAAGAAAAATGGGAAAAGCACAAACATGTGGAATTTAAACAACATGCTACTAAAAAACCAATTGGTCAATGAGGAAATCAAAGAGGAAATCAGAAAATACCTCAAAACAAATGAAAATGGAAACACAACTTTCCAAAATCTATGCAATGCAGCAAAAGCCATTCTGAGAGGGAAGTTTATAGACACAGGCCCACCTCAAGAAACAAGAAAAATCTCAAATAAACAACCTAACCTACCATCTAAAGCAATTAGAAAAAGAAGAACAAACAAAGCCCAGAGTCAGCATAAGGAAGGAAACAATAAAGATCAGAGAGGAAATAAATAAAATAGAGACAAAAAATATAAGAGAGAAGATCAAAGAAAGCAAGAGCTAGTTTTTTGAAAAGATAAGCAAAATTGATAAACCTTTAGCCAGGCTCACCAAGAAGAAAAGAGGACCCAAATAAACAAAATAAGAAATGAAAGAGGAGAAATAACAACCACTACCACAAGATACAAAAAATCATAAGAGAATACTACAGCTACATGCCAACAAATTGGACAACCTAGAAGAAATGGACAGATTTCTAGAAACATACAACCTGACAAGATTGAATCAGGAAGAAATAGACAATCTGCATAAATGGATCGCTAGTAGTGAAATTGAATCTGTTATTTTAAAAAAATTTCCAGCAAACAAAAGTCCAGGACCAGACAGGTTCACAGGGGAATTCTACCAAAAATATAAAGAAGAACTTCTACCTATCTTTCTCAAACTTTTCCAAGAAATTAAAGAGGATGGTAAACTCCCAAATTCATACTATGAGGCCACCTTTACCTTGATACCAAAACCAGACTAAAACACTACACAAAAGGAAAATTACAGGTTAATACCTTTGATGAATATAGATGCAAAAACCCTCAATGAAATATTAGCAAACTGAATCCTACAACATATAAATAGAATCATACACCATGATCAAGTTAGATTTATTCCAGGGATGCAAGGATGGTTCAATATTTGCAAATCAATCAATGTGATACACCACATTAACAAAAGGAAAGATAAAAGTCACATGATCCTCTCAATAGACACAGAAAAGGCATTTGGCAAAATTCCACATCTACTCATGATAAAAATTCTCATCAGAGATAGTATAGAGAGAGCATATCTCAACATAATAAAGGCCATTTATGGGGCTTCCCTGGTGGCGCAGTGGTTGAGAATCTGCCTGCCAGTGCAGGGGACATGGGTTCGAACCCTGGTCTGGGAAGATCCCACATGCCGCGGAGCGGCTAGGCCTGTGAGGCACAATTACTGAGCCTGCGCGTTTGGAGCCTGTGCTCTGCAACAAGAGAGGCCGCGATAGTGAGAGGCCTGCACACCACGATGAAGAGCGGCCCCCGCTTGCCGCAACTAGAGAAAGCCCTCACACAGAAACGAAGACCCAACACAGCCATAAATAAATAAATAAACAAACAAACACACACACAAAAAAAATAAATAAATAAAGGCCATTTATGACAAACCCACAGCTAACATCATACTCAATGATGAAAAACCAAAAGCATTTCTGCTAAAATCAGGAACAAGATAAGGATGCCCACTCTCACACTTGTTTAACATAGTATTGGAAGCCCTAGCCACAGCAATCCAACAAGAAAAAGAGATAAAATGTATCCAAATTGAAAGGGAAGAAGTAAAACTATCACTCTTTGCAGATGACATGGTATTTTATATATAGAAAACCCTAAAGTCTCCACCAAAAAACTATTGGAACTAATAAATGAATTCAGAAAGTTGCAGGATACAAGATCAATATAGACAATCTGTTGTTTTCCTATAAACTAATAATGAACTATCAGAAAGAGAAAGCAAGAAAACAATCTTGTTTAAAATCGTATCAAGAAGATAAAATACCTAGGAATAAACTTAACCAAGGAGGTTAAAGACCTATGCTCTAAAAACTATAAAACATCGATGAAGGAATTTGAAAATGATACAAAGAAATGGAAAGATATCCTATGTTCTTGGATTAGAAGAATTAATATTGTTAAAATGTCCATACTACCCAAAGCAATCTACAGATTTAATGCAATCCCTATTAAAATGCCCACGATATATTTCACAGAACTAGAACAAATAATCCTAAAATTTATATGGAACTACAAAAGACTCTGAATTGCCAAAGAAATCCTGAGAAAAAGAACAAAGCTGGAAGTAAGTCCCTGAGTTCAGACTACACTACAAAGCTGTTGTAATTAAAACAGCATGGTACTGGCACAAAAATAGACACATAGTTCAATGGAAAAGAATAGAGAGCCCAGATATAAACCCACACACCTATGGTCAATTAATCTATGACAAAAGAGGCAAGAATATACCATGGAGAAAAGACAGTCTCTTCAATAAGTGGTGCTGGGAAAACTGAGCAGCTACATGTGAAAGAATAAGATTAGAACATTTCGCCACACCTCATAGAAAAATATACTCAGAGTGGATTAAAGACCTAAATGTAAGACCAGAAACCATAAAATTCAAACAATTTTTCTTCAAACTACTTTTTCAAGTTATCAAACGTCCACGTTTGTCTTTGAGTTAACTTTATCTTTGTAGGCTGTGAAAATTTTTTCATCTTTTACTTATGTATTTCATCACATGCCTACTAGTAGCAACTTTTTTGCCTATTAAAGGAATTTTTAATTTTTCTATTTTTATTTTGTTAGTTTATAATCACTTCAGTTAAAAGTGACTGCATCTGGATATCTATCATTCTAGTGGTACAACTCTATAATCTGCTATATTATGACCATGACTAGGCATGTATCTCCATTGCTCAATAATAGCCAACTAAATTCTTTGATCATTGACATAACTTTAACACAGAAAAGAGAAATGGCTAAAATATATGTTTTTAAAATTTTTATTCCCAGGAATTCTTATTCTACACGAACATCTTTAATTAGATATAACATTACTAAAATTTTCATATATTTTTAAAAGGCCTTACAACTAGTCTTTTTCCAGAACCAAGTTTTTGCTGTTCAGTCTCTTGTCTTTTATCTGCATCCGTTGCAAAAGCAAGTACTTGGTATCTGTTTAAAAGATATGGAATAATTGTAAGTGACTTTATAGTTAAAAAGTGTAATTTATTTTAAACTTTAAAAACACATAATCTCAGTATAGCTATAATTTTTAAATGCACATTATCTACAAACCTTATGAATAACTTTTTCCTTGATTTTAAAAATTGTAAAATTTAGTAATGAATTCATACTGAATGATACTGTGGCTTAAGACTATGTAAAACTGCAATAGTAAAGAAATTATAACCATATGTCCCAAAATTCAATGTTGGAAAAATAGCTCTGCCAAATATCAAAGCATCTCCATTAGAATTTTATGTGACAAATAACAATACTCAAGAAAGATCCAGCACCAAAACACACAACAGAAAAAAATGCAAATAATGCAAAGCAACCAGACGACTTGTTGCAACCCCCCCAAAAAAGTAGTAGTAGAAATAGTAGAAATTATTAATAGATTATCTATGGATCCCAGAACACCTGAGTTTAATTCCCAGCTAAACCATTAACAAGTTGAGAAAAATTTTTTAAATTAATCACTCTGTCTTATCTATAAAATGGGAATAATAATCTCGAACTTAAGCATTGTTAAAAGAATTAAAAAATAATTTAGTGCCTAGTACAGTATCTGGTATATACTAGGTGCCCAATTATTGATTGACAGATTGACAAACACATAGACAGATACAGATTTATATATACATAGAGATAAATCACCTAGTAATTTATCTAGTATGTAATAAGTTCTCAATAATGGACATTATAACTTTCTATAAGTATTTTAAAGCTTTTATTTCAATAGTAACATTTAACACAACATTGTAAATCAATTATATTTCAATAAAATAAATTTTTTAAAAGTTAAAAATTAAAAAATAGTAACATTTAGCTCAAATCATTCTTAAAAACAATTTATAAATACCATTCAATTTAGAAATTATTAATTTAGACAATAAAGTTTAAATTCCCTTACTCGCACTAATTTATGGTATATTGTTAGAGTAATAATCCTACTCAAAATGAAGAAATTTTAGGCTCATAGATTCCTTTCCCTCTTTTTTTTTTTTTTTTTTTTGAAGTTTCTTACTTTTATTGTTGGTGCATATCTAGTTACATAGGGGAGATAGGGAAGGCTCTCCAAAAGGTAACACTTGGCAGAGAAAAGGTATTAGAAGGTTAACAAAAACATCTCAACAAATAATTAAGCCTTTCCCTCTTATTGAATCAAAACTTCTTACATTGCTCTTTGATAGCTAAGAGGAAAATTAGTAGATAGATATATTCAGACATTTCATATTGTCTAAGAGAAAGATGTCTGATAGTGTAAACATCAGGGACCTGAATGAATAAAGGCAATGCAGAATATCTAAACAAGCACTGAAATTTACACTGGTATTCAAATGTCATATACCAACTCTTAAAGCCTTCTATCTCAATCAGCAATACTTAATTTGTAAAAAGCCTCCAATTTTCAGTGAATGTAGAATGACTATGAATTAAGATAGATTTTGCAATGCATTCATGAAAATTACAGTTAGTAAGAAAGCTTAATGTATATAAAGTTCATTCATTCAATAAACATATAGTAGGGATCTCATATAAGCAATAACAAGGGGAAAAACTACTACATGACCTATATCCACCAGGACCTTCCAAAGTAGTTGTGACGATTCATATACAAACAAGTGTAACTCAGAGTGCCCTGTGCTAATAGAAGGTATGCATATAAGTACCAAGGGAATATGATCGCAGGAACAGGTAATTGGGGTGGAGGAAATATATACGTTCTTGGTATCAGTTCAGGAGGAGAAAGCTAGGTTTTGAAGAATGAGTGAAAACTCATCATGCTGTTAAAGAAGTAAAAGGCATTATGGCAAAGCAAACAGCACATGCAAAGGCATGCAGCAGTAAAAGAGACATGAAAGGCCATGGCAGGAGTTTAGGAGAGATGCATGGTGGAGAGGAATGAGTCATGGGAAATGAGACAAAAAATGGTAGGAGGCTGAAGATCTCGGCCTTGTAAAATCATGCTAAAAAATCCTGTAGGCAGCTGCAGCAAATATCTCCATACCATCTGAGACTGACCTTCAAAATCCCTAACTCTCCAAAAGCACCAAATAATTAGACCTCATAGTCCAACCTCCAAATAAGATTGCTTTACTCTTTCTGGTTCATGGTAACAGAAATTAGTATGCACTAGTGACTAGAACATCAGTCCAGAGCTGGTCCTGCAAATGGATCTAACCTCGGGCAATTAATTACATAGGCCATTCATTTCATGCAGACACCAACTTACCAGAGGATGATACGGATATTCATGAGATTGTTGCAAATATCCAAAGATTTTGAGCTGTTTGAAGCTTCTTATATAACTAAAAAGAGTTATTATTTCATGTGAGCCATAAGTGAACCCCTAAAGTGGCCTCATTAACATCAAAACAGCAGGCACAGACACAGCCAAAATTGACTCCTGATTTCTAAACCCAGACCAATTCTCTTCCCAGAAGACAACTCAGAAGAGTATTTTATTACTAAACGTAACTGACAGTAAATTTAGATGATGACAAACTTACAATAGCATTTATTTTATGATTCTTCCTTAAATTCTCTTAACTGTGACCAATAATGTACATGGAAATCTGTTTCCAAAACCAAACAATTCCAAGCAGACTTGGAATTTCTGAAATAAAGAAAACACTTGGATTTTTTTTTTTTCTTATCGCTCAGGTGTTACGTGATATAAGTAAGCTAAAGAATAAAATTCCCTTGTTGAAACTGCTGAAAGAATAATCAGGTCCAATGTAAAAAGATTTAATGAAAGAGTGTCATATGTGTTTTTCAGAACAGAAAGGGCACTAATCACAAATACAGCAAGTCCAGGTGAACAGTGGTACTTTTTGAACCAATAGCCACAAATGCTTAACAGGTCCTGTGGAGCACCAATGACAAACTCAACCATATAATTTAGTGCTCCTCTGTATCACATCGTAAAAACAGCAGCAAGTAACTAAAATATGGATTGAGGTGTCACAGAACACAAAAGTAAACCCTCCAAAATCATTTATTTTCAAATGAAAAATAGTTGTCACCTCAAAGTGTACCAGGAGATTTGGGAACTTTGATATTTAACCTGCAGAACTCTACTAGAATTGGAAGCTCTGGATACAGAGCATTACTACATTCATTCCAACTATAGCTAAAGCATTCTTGATTATGCCTGGGAGAATCATTTTCATTGAAAGATGCCAGTAACAAAATAGAAGGTTTACTCAAACTTTTCATTCCTTCATTAAGATCTTGTTAAACATCTACTTTCAACAAGGTACAATGCTAGGCACTTCAGGGGATATAAAATCCCTGCCATCAAGGAACATTTAGCCTAGTCAAGGAGAAAAACAAGTAAATATGTCATATCAGTGAAAGCATGAATAGTGCTTATGGAACACAGTGAAAAATTACTCTGTGAATTGAGAAGAAGGAGTTGTTACTGACAGCTATGTCAGTCAAGATCTGAATGGGGAGCAGGGAGGCTTCCAGACCTAATTTTCATTCACAGAAAAGGAAGGAAGAGCATTTCAGACAGAGTACATCATGAGCAAAAGAGGAGAGAGAAAGAGAGAAGCTCTGAATATATATGAATAACACCAAATATTTCAGTTTGGCAAGAGCCTAAGGCTAGTGAAGAACACAATCCTCTTTTTCAAATACTATCCATTAAATTCAACAAACAGATTTTAAAATACTGATTTAAAGACTATTGTCTACTTAGCAATGTATTAATATTAGGAGCCACTGTAGGGGTACAGGGGAAAGTGTATAGCAAACAGGGGAGAAAGATAAAACTCCTGGCAAGTATACTTCTTCAGGGAGCCTCCTTACATTCAACTCTTATTTAAAGGTATCACCTCTAGGCTCCTCAGTTTCCTGTGCACAGTGCTGCCATAGCCAGTATCACAATGAACTGAAGTAGCTGATTGACTTGCTACCTCCCCACTTGCTGGCATACTGTTGGAGGACAAGAGACAGGTCTTATCTGGCTTTGCATCTCCAGTGCTTTGCACAGTGTGTGGCACAGAGAAGCCTCTTGAAAAATGTTTGCTGAATGAATGACTGAACCAATGAACTGAATTATTCCTTTAGTGAACAGGTATTTAAAACAGATTCTGCTCTCAGGAACCTGATAATGCAAGACACTCTGGAACATTTTAGCACAACACAAAAAGCAAATATGATATTGGGCAACAATCAGTGTGTTGGGCAATAATATATCTAGGAGGTTAAAAAAAAGGAGGATATTTAAACCAGTTAATTTTAAAAGTCCCTTCCAAATCTGAAAGTCCACTTAACAGAGGTACAATGGGACTGGAGCATAAAGAGCACTGAATGTCGTATGAGAAGAGTTAGATTTTTTAATGGACAACAAAAATTATTCTGGCTTAAAGAGGTGTTTTAAAAGAATAGCTATGAGAAAGGCCCTTCAAAGTTTAGATTAGAGGTTAAAAAAAAAAAACAGAAATCCAAGTGAAAAGATAAAGGTCTGAATGCCAATGCGAATGGGAAGCAACGGCTGAATAAGAGAAAAAAAAAAAAAAAAAGGTAGAAAGGTCACGATTTACTGACTAAATAATTCTGACAAGCAAAGGAAAGAAAAAGAGAATAAAAGATGATCCAAAGTTTGTACAAACGTGGCCAAGGGAATGGCCCTAAGCCCCTCCTCTACCAAAAAAAAAAAAAAAAATTCTCTCACTTCAAAAGAAAAACAACACTCAAAGTATGTCCTGAATTAGAATCACCTGGAGTATGTATTTGTGATGATTTCTGGGTCTTTTCCCCAAACCTACTAAATCAAAATCTAAGGGGTTGGGGATTAAGAATCTGCAAATGTGCATTTCATAAAAGGATGCTCAGATGATTCTTATGCACACTAAAGTTTGAGACTCATAGACTTCTCTAGTTCCTACTTGAACATAATTGATCTGTTTTTAAAGTAATTAAACATCAATATCAAAAATGAAAATGAATTATGTCTTAAAATCCTTTTCTATTAACTGATTATATTTTTAACTGATTATAAATAGATTTAATGAAGCCTCCGAACACCAAACCTACAGTTTTCATGCTTTCTCCCATCCTAAATTACACCTGTGATTACCATTTAATCTATTAAAGTTGAAAGTATATATAAATACAACATACTACTCAATGTTATAAACCCTCTTGATTGTCATCATTTCACAATAATCACATATCCCATGCATTTTTACCATTTTAAAAGATCCACATAATAAATAAAGTGTGCATTTTTTTAGTCTTAGATGGAGATGAATTTAATAGATCAGTATGTTGGAGAATTACCACAGTTAAAACAGTATGAGTTTCTGTGAGATAAAACCTTCATGTTAAGGAAACCTACACATTGTTTTCTCATCCAATCACTCCTGGAATTATTACCAAATTAATTCCTATTCCCATATTTCAAAGAGTAAGTCATGGAACATTCACATCTTTGTATCATGACCCCAGTGTAACACTGCTAGTATCACTCTACTTGGCAAGAACTGGGTGGAAAGCTGCAAAGCAGATCTTCTCAATATTGCTTAAGTTTTGGCAGGACTGAATGAATTATACAGATATTTTTCTCAGCGTCTCATAATAATTATGATATTTTATTTATTATCAGTAGCAATGCCACAACTCATTCATCTCCTTTGGACAAGCACCATAGGAGTTGTAGGAGGAATATGACATAATGATACACTACCTCCATCAGTTAACTTCTGCTTAGTCACAAACATTTGCTTATTTTCAGAGTTTTAAATCCTAGATGCCTGAACAATAATTCTCAGAATGTAGATTGCCACTCATTAAGAGAAAACTACATTAACTTGCAATATACACAATAATAAAACTTGAAGGCAAAAATTTACATCTGTTGCCTGATGAATTTATATTTTCTTCCTGCCTTGGGAAAAATCAGGTGGCCAAAAATAATACTGAAAGGCTATAATGAAGTGCTGCTTAGATGTTTAAAGTTCTAAATGCTGCCATCAGTAAGATAACAACAATAAAGTTACTGAAAATATTATAATTCTCCAAGTCTATTTCTTTTCCCAGAATGGATTTCTACTTTTTTTCCCACTCTCCCTTCCAATAAAAAACACAGCCTCCAAAAACTCAAAACCATAATCTTTATTGAAATTTAGCTGGTAGAGGAGAAAACGGTCTCTCTGAAACACAATTCACCGAAATCAATATGAATTTCTAGCAAAAAGTATAAGCTGTTTTCATAGGGTCATTTTCATACTTCACTTCTGTAAACCGTTCTTTTAAAAACATTCATAAAAACACTTGTATTTCTTGCCAGTATTCTTCCTATATCATATACATTCTTTTTTTGTTATAAAATCATTCTATATATGTATTTGTACCTGGTTTTTTTTCACTCAGACTGTGTTTTATTATTTATAATTCAAGGAACAATCGCAATAATTATTGAGCATTTTCTATGGGGTGGTAACTTGACATACACTTAATTCTTTTAACAAATTTGTCGAAATAGATGTTATTACCTCCTTTACATTCAGGATAAGGAGACTGACCATCAAACAGCTGTGAGTAGCAAAATCAGGACTCCAACCCAGGTGTGCCTCTCTCCAAATCCTTCCTCTCAATCTCTGCACTATACTGCCTTTCAAATGTTTTATGATATGTAAATGATATCCTCTAAGTCACCACAATTACATTTTATCAGAGAAACCACTCTCTTTTTCATTTGCAATATTCAAGCTCTTTGTGGATAAGAAATTATCAGCAGCATACACTTAAAAAACCATGATTCCAAAGATTCAAGATCCAAACTTACTTGTAACTTTCCACTTGTCGGCAGGATGAAACAGTAATGAAGGAATCTGTACGGGAACTGTAAGCAAGAGGGCCAGGTAAAAGAGAACCAGGGAGAAATCTCCCAAAAGCATAGCTTTCCTGCTCAAACACCATCAGCATTCCATCCATAGACTGGATACAAATTAAATCGCGACCTAAAGAAGAATTAGAGGAAATTAGGTAACTTATTCTTTTTATGAATGTAATGATTTTATCCCTATTCACCACAAATATGTCAGTTAATTTTTTCCCCAAGGGACAAAATGGGCAGTTTAAATTTTAAATCGCAAACTGATGAAGCTATCAGATTATTGTATATCACTATCTATACATTTCCCAGTTTTTTCATTATTCATGTCTATAGTTTTAAATACATTTATTTTCATTTATTTGAGCTAAAATCTGTAGCTCAAGAGAATACCTGAGAACAATCATGACTCTTTGCAAGATATCATTTTTTCCAAAATCAGAAATACAAACTGTTCTGCACGACGCCTTCTCTTCTTCATAGTATGTCAGCCCCATACTTTCAAATGACTTAGACATCAGTCAAACACAGCAGACCAAATCCATAGACATGTATTAAGCACCAGTTTTATACAAATCACAGTGTTGAGCACTGTTGGGAGAGAAAAATGACTAATACCGAAAAATACTAGTCACTGATTGCCCTAAACTATCGATTGATTTTGAAGTGTCTTCTACTATTAGTCTGTAAACATTAACTACAAAATTCACAGTTCTTAAAACATACTGAGATGATGATAATGATGATGATTTCTATGGTGCAGTATAGTATCCCTAATCTGAGAAAGATCTAGTGGCTATAACTTTTCACGTTCTGCTAGTGCGATTAGTGTATCTTATAATCTATTATATAGGGAAGAACTATGTCAAAGAAAAATTAAGCTACTCATTAAGAGAATAAACAAAAGGTCAATCTTCTAATTAATTTGTCATCTCTAACCCATACTTACCACATACAGTAAGTCCTGTAGTAACTATTCCATTTTACCTTGGATATCAGTGCCAATACAGTTATCCCTAAATTTTGAAATTTAAAGAATACTTTGCTCAAAAAGAAATTAAATTGCATAGAAATGGATGGTAGTCTTATTATTGTATCTGAGTATGGATATAAGGGCAATTTTTAAAAATCAAAATATGTTGCCAAAGGAGTTTTTTTAAAAAGAAAACAAACTGAGATCTTTGGGGTGCTTATTACTGCAACATACTCTACCCCATCTTAATTGATTCAATAAATTTAACAACTTTAAATAGTCTGAGAGATGTTTCAGGTTGAATATTGTCTTAGCATATATTCACAAAATACACATCTGAACCACTCTGGGATTGCTAGACAGAAAGGGATTGTTCATGTTAATGCTGTTTTGAAGAGTATTCCCTCAAAGCTCAAATTCTTTTATAAGGCATAGTAGGTTTTTCAGTCATTGTTTTAAGATTTTTTAATCTATTCTTTATCTACTATGCTTATTAAAGTTTTCATAAAACAAGATATGAGTTTGTATGGATGCTGTATGTATATGCATGTTGTACAAGTGTATTCACAGAGATATATTTAGACAAAGAGTACCTCATCTATCCAGAATTTAACTATATAGCAATCCTCCTGTCTGTACCAAGCAAAAATGAAAAAGTATAAATATTCCTCTAAATAGTCAAAATAGATGCTGCAAAGTCTTTGTAATGAAAATTATGCAAACTTTTTACAGGTAGGATTCCCAGGTCTCACTCAGGGCATCGATTCTTATTCTAATTATGGTTCGAACAGTTGCAGTTCTCATAAACTAGTTACTGATATTCTAGGAGCTTCAGCCTCCTCATTTATAAAATGAGTATATTTGCCTAAGAGCTCCAAAGTTACAGATAAGATTTAATAGTCTCTAACACTGTGTAGCACACATAAAACACAATAAATCATAGCATCATTATGACGGTTATCATTACCTGCTTCCCCAGCCCAGAGAAAAGAAAATAGCAAATTAGAAAAGGTATGAAAACACTGATAGCTGTGAGCAGTGACAGCTATGCCCCAACAAAAAAGAAGGCAACAGGACATCTATAAAATATATATCCAATAATTCAAAAAAGAATAACAGTCAGGGCTCAGCTTAGAAGCAATTACTAGCCCTATATATCTCAAAAAGAGAAATGGCATATTACAATGTACTAGTAGCTATTAAATGGATTTAATACAGTTTAGTATAGTTTAGTCATTTGCAAAAACAAACTTGTGGCCGAGATGCTAACTGCTCCCCCTAAGAGCCATTCTTTCTTTTGGTACTTGAATTATCACTAGACTCATGGCCATCCAGTTAGAATAAAGCCTGTATCTCCAGGCCTCTGTGACAGATACATCATATGAGTACTTTCTCGCCAATGAGATGGGAGCAGGGTGATATGTGCAACACCCAGACTTACCCTTAAAAGGGCTGAGTATGCACTCCCTTCCCCTCTTCCCAGCATGATGGTAGGGCTGGAACAGCTATCTTGGCCTCAAAGATAGAAGCCACATATTGAGAACAACAAAGCTGCCTACCAGTCCTGGACCACTTTATCTCCAGGTGGTTAAATCTGACAGAAATAAACATCTTCCTTAATTAAGTTTGGTCTTTATTAAAGCAATGAAACTTATATCTTAAATAACACAGAACTTATCTGAGCATAAAGATCCATCCAGCTTTACTGACTCTTAAAATTTAATTTCACTTGATTGGATCCTGATACCAAAAAACAACCAGATATAGAAGACATTGGGACAACTGGGGAAACTGGAATGTGACTGCATGTTAGACAACATTAGGAATTATTGTTAATTTTCTTAAGTGTGATTATGGTATTGTGATTACATATGAGAATGTTCTTATCAGGAAATGTGTTCTGCAATAGTTATGAGTGAAGTGGCATAAGATCTGTAACTTACTTTCAAATGGTTCATCAAAAAAAAAAAAAGTGTGTGTATACATGTGTATACATTTACAACTGTTGACTCTAAATGGTGGAAAAATGGACATTCATGTTACTTGTTCTGATATTTAAATTTTTTCACAATCAAAATGTAAACAAATAACATAAAGTGTTCAAATATATTCCTTTAGTATACAAATGCACTTTATTAACCATCAAGGAGGGAACTGAGCATTAGCACATTGAGCAGGACTTAGGAGGAGAGCAATAAATCTAATCTTAATAAGTTAAGAATCAGAGACAGAAGAAATCCAATCAATGAAACACATGCAATGACCTTGACCTATGGGGGAGGATATTACTGTAACCAAAATATACTCTTTGTATTATTAAAGAATGTGAGGTCAAGGCATGTATACTTCCAAGCAGAAGTACAATAAACTTTGAGTTCATTTCAATATGTTGAATGTCTCTGAACCACAAATCTTCCAGTCTCCCAAAGACCTTAAAGAAGTCGTCCTCAAAGTGTGGCTCCCAGACCACCAGCATCAGCATTGTCTAGGAAATTCTTAGAAATGCAAATCCTAGGGTCCCACTCTATACCTATGGAATCAGAAACTATGATGATAGGGCCCAAGTCTAGGTTTTAACAAGCCCTAGAGGCTACTTGATGCATGCTAAAGTTTGAGAACTACTGCTTTCGCATGGTATGACAAAGAGCTAGAGCTTGAAAAAAACTTGAGCCCCAGAGAACACTTGGCTCCTTAGCATGATATATGAAGTCTTATTTCCTGAAACTCTAGCAATATAGAGGAGATACTTAATATACTGTAATGTCCACATGGGCTGCCTCTAGAGCCAGATAATCTGAGTTTGAGTCCAGTTCAACCAATTATTAGCTGTGAATTTGGGCTCAAGTTTCCTTATCTGCAAGATGGTGTACCTAACTTAGTTAGCTGTTGTGAGAATTCAATTAAGTAATGTACGGAAACTAGATCCAGCAGGTGTTAAATACTGCATCGCGTTATTATTTTATAATTATTTTCTAAGTCTCATACTAAATGTTGTATTAATATTTAACTACTTGCTGTTTCCCACACACATCGTAATGGTGCATACTTCCTTGCTTTTGCTTATATTATTTCCTTTCCAAAAAAATTCTTACACTTTTCTTCCCCTGGGATAGTGAACATTTGCTGGATGCCTCCTGGTCATCCATTGCCCTCTCCTCCCATCTTTAGCCATGAGGCTTGAATGAGACTGACTTCATTCTAAGCTTGAGAGTAGGTAGGCCCTGACTTATATAAACTAATTAGTATCCCACTAGTCACAGTGATTAGTTAAGGGATGGTTATAATTTACAGCCAATGAAAGAAACTAAATCCCTAAACTGAGCTGAAACTAAAGAAAAACTTACTCTTCCCCCTGGGGAGTAATATGTGAGAAGGATAAGGTCTGGAATCAGAGAAGCCATTAGGCTTTTACAAGGGTGCAGTTAAGAGAGGGCCATGGAAGACACTGTTTAAGCAAGTGCATCAAGCCTCACTTGGAGCCAAACCTATCCATGAACTTTATAGGCAATAAATTCTCATAAATATTGAAGCTGAGTTGGCTCTCTGTCCCTGAATCAAGTGGATCAACCCATTTGTCCTCTGAGAGACATCACAGACTGAAGCTCATGTCTTCCCAGAAATCTTCTCTTTCCCTTCAATTACCCTCCATCTGTGATCCCACAGAGCCCCATCCTTACCTTCATCTTACAATTAATCACTGATTGAAATTATCTATTTTTGTGCCTCTCATTAACCTTAGCTTAAACTCAACGGCAAGAAGGTATATCTTACTCATCTTTGTAAATCCAACAATTAGAAAATGCCTGGCACATAGGAGGTACATTAATAAATGTCTGTTGAGCTGAAGTAAGCTAGGCAAAATACTTTATTCATCTGCAGCTCAGATTGGCTGAGACTTTATTCTATGCATTTCACATACTGCATTTTAAGTACATGAAAAATGCTTTATTTATTACAATCCCAGCCACTGACGATTAGAAAAATGTAGGGATCAATCCAAAACATTACTCAAAAATAAATAAATAAATTCTTCAAATCACTGTATTGGAAGCCACTTCAGAATACATACCAAAGGCTCCCCTTACTGATAATGAGAACAGAAAGAACAGTCCAGAGAAGCCATGAAAGTTTTGTAGTTCTAATAGGACAGAGCCAACAGGAAGCCTTCATAAAAGCGATGGGATTTCAGGAGCTATTTAAATGACCTAGCCATGAACCATACTCAAAGAGTCTTTACCACATGCTCAGTATTATATTAGGAGCTGTAAGAAATATAGAACAACAGCAAATAACTACTACTGCCACTTACTGAGCACCTGTTATATTCCCGCCTTTGTACTAAACATTTATCCAGCATATAGCTATAATCTTTAATAACAATAGTCCCATTTTACACATGAGAAGACTGAAACCCACAGAGCTTAAATAATTTGTCTAATGTCAAAGAATTAAAAAATGACAGCTAGTACTCAAGTCAGAATCTGACTCCATTTTACCACACTGGATCCATTTTTTTAAAATAACATAAGTTAACATATAAAATCTAAATGATGTGAAACTGACTAAGCACTATAGAAAATCAAAGAGCCTCATTACAGTGAACTTCCTAGGAAAAGTTTCATGATAGAGGTAGGATGTATCCTACCTCTCAGTTGAGAAGGATACCTAGACTGAGAAGGATAAGTAGAATGAAAAGAGATCAAAGGTAAAAGCAGAGGAAATTTCTGCAAGAGAAAAAGAACATATTAGAAAAAGATACAGAGACAATTAGACTTGATCCAATGCAATGGATCAAGTTTTACCACCAGGGCATGAAATGTAAAAGCAACAGATTGAAAAGATGACAATAGCTAAGTGATGTTTCCTCAAAAATTATGCCTAAATAATACAGGGGAAAAATTATCTTTTAAAGTTGAAATAACTAGGAAGGGTGGAGATTTCATCAGAATTTAAAATTTGGATGTTTATCTCATTAATCATAACCATGATGACAGAAAAATAAGCATTGTGATTTGAAAGACTATTTGCAAGATCTAGGAACAAACTGACAAAGGACCTACCAAAATCATTTTGAAAGAACTTTGGAAATCAGTATTTTTCATTTTCAAAGGCAATGAAAAAATTTTGTGCCTGTGGGGATGGGTGGGTGGAGGCAGGAAAGTTCCATTATGGCAGCCTCATGAAATGAATATTTATTAAAAAGTGTGTCTCATTTCCTGGTGTTAAAATATCATATAGACAAAGCTTTAACATTATGCATAAATTGGTAATCAATTACATGTTGAACTGACTGCTAGATTAACACTTTTCTTTACTAAATTACAGTCTGTTCACTAAAATGGTCTGTAGCAGTGTGTGTGTGTGTGTGTGTGTCCCTGTGCTCAGTTCTTTCCACCATGCCTGACGCAGAGCATTTTCCATCATTCATTATTATAGCAACAAGGGCCCCATGGAGGGTAGTTCTGAATACCATTTCCTCCATTTCTCTGCTGTCTTTTTCTTTCTGTGGAATCTATGTAGCAGAGTAAGTGGAGAAGAAGACTACCATTACTCAGCATGCTACATGTTTTCTGAATCTCTCTATGCTCGTATTTCTTTTACACATCGAGTAAAAATACAAGTGAAGAAATGCAAACGTGACCTGTGGCCAAGCATACACTGCAGTTCAGCATACAGCTGTCAAAAATACTTGGTCTTTCTCCAAGTCTGAAAAACACATGAAAAACAGCTGTACAGGTAGTCAAAAAGGCAGACAGGAAACATCAAGAGACTTACACGTAAGAACAGAAGAGTCCAAAAGTCTGTGGAACTTCCGCTCGTTTTATGCATGCACTTCATGCACAGAAAAAGGTTTTGTTGCTGTTGTTACAGAAAAACTGAAACACTAACTTATTAATCTTTATTGCAAACTTAACTCAAAAATGATACAACATGTTTGCTATGAGCACAGACACAAAAATGTTCAGAGTAGGATTTCAACAGATATTGACTTAAAAACAATGGTAGATGGATTTCTAGAGCTTGCAGAAGAGTAAATTTGCCATTAAATATCATTTTTGTGCCTTTTCTCTCATATCATTATAGAAATAAAACTATCACCATTTTTTGAGATACATGCTACTATTTGGCTATGCTTAAAAATTAATAATTGGTAATTAATTGAATAAAAGAATAGCTAACTTCTTTCTTATTACTCTCTCCCTCATATTCTTTTTTATTTGAGCATTTGAAAAGTAATTAGTGTCTAATAATAATGCAATATTCAAGTAGAGTCGAAGTTTAAAACCTTAGTTATAAATAAATAAAATGTATTTAAAGCCCTAAGAAAACAGAGGAAATCAACAAATAGGATACATGTGTTGAGCTAAATGGCTAATATTTTTAAATATGTAACACAGAAAAATTACACAAATTCTCAACTATTATTCAAGTGTTATACCAATAAATAATTCAGGAGACTAATTAAGACTGAGGAAAATAAAAATTGGGTCTACATACTAACTCTTCCTATGAACTTGACTTTTGACATTTTAATGTTCTCATTTTAATAGGAATTTTAATAGCCTCACAAAGACCACTAATGTGTGTTCCACTAAGCTATTTATCACTATTTTCCCCCCTAAACTGTGAACAAAGTTAATAACATATTATAAAGAAATTACAACCATTCATTAAATTAGCATTACATGTGATAGATTCAATATGAATGCAATGTTAGAGTTTAAAAGAAGGCCCTAAACATCATATTATCACTTGCATCCATCCACAAAATATTGGGTGAATTACTTTGTCAGACGTAATGATCATGAAAGGTTTGATAACATTCTCCAGAATTCACATTCATTCAACAAATTCCACAAACATTTGCTGTACCTAGTATATGCTAGGAGAGACGGTCGCTACCCTCAGAAAGTTCAGTGAATACGGGAGTTATAACAATGTAAGAACAGAGGCATACAAAGGCTATGGAAGCATGATTAATAGTATCTGGAAGAATCAAGAAAAGCTTCAGAACAGAAATAACACTTGGGTTTTGCAGGCTGAGAAAGAGTTTGCCAAACGTTCAGAGAAGCAAAAGCAGAAAGCACGCCATTCAGAGACTTGGATTATAGGATTATAAGAAAGCTCTGTTTGAAGAGGAACAAGATCAGTAAACTCTGAGGGAGGGCGTTGAGTGGAGGGAGATACTGCTGATGAAGATGGCAGGCATGCTCATCAGAACTGATGGCAAAGCCACAACTTAAGTCCACATTTGCTGCAACCTTACTTTAGCCCTGAAAGCTCTATCAAATATCCTCATCTGTACAGCAGTCGTATGAGGAGAAGATTGTAATGATGCTACTGTAAGGATAAAATACAATAAAAATGCATACTGGCTGGTACCTAATAAGCATTCAATAAATGGTAAGTGTTTGATATTACTGGATTACCAGTTTCCTTACAGACCAAATTATGTGAAAAACTTAAAATTGAGAGGAAAAAATCCTTCAGACCAAAAAGGATAAAATTTAATGTGGGAAGAAGCACACACCAAATCAGAAATTCACCCTTTTTGCCAAAGCAAAGGATTTTTAAGACTTCAAGAACTATGGAAAATCTCTCAAAACCTAGGTCTGTGTGAACTGCTGTCTATTCAAGATGATTTTCTGTCTATTTTAAGTATACTTTCCTCAAAACAGCAATTCCTCTAACATGATAACTATTGAAGAAATCTCTAAAGAAGTACATTATGAGTGTGTCAGAAAGCTCTATTTGGGAATGAGCTGTCCCTGCCTCTGTACCCTCCCCCAACACACACATACCCATTTTCTTCCCCTACTCCCAACCCTGCCTCTCTTTTATTGACGTTTTTTGCAGGATGACCCTGAGTGACATACGAAAGACAAGATAGATGATATCATACAGCAGAGCCCATTATTTATTAGCATTCCTTTCTTCTCTCTCATCCAAAAGGAAAATTCTTAAAGGGTGAGTATAATGTTGGAGATATATTTTTTTTTAATAACTGGTTTCAAAGTGAGGTAAACTTCTCAAGGTAATAACCAGCCATGATAAGAAATCCAGAAAACTCTCCACAAAAAACAATTTAAAAAAGAAAAAAAAATTTAAATACCTCTTCATTTTGTACAAACATTCTTCATTTGCAATATTATCAGTCCAATAAAGCAATAACACCAAAAGCTAAATATTTGCTTTTTATATATTGTTAACTCTCAATCCTAAAATCGTCATTGTATCAAAAGAAGGAATAAGAAAAAACTATAGTCTACACTGAATTCACTATAACCAATTAAATTAGGTTGTGAAAAAAATAACTAAAGCCAGGAAATTCTCAGCTGAGGTTCAACTTCATCTAAACTCATACAATTTTAAAAGGCAAATCAAAATGAATTTGGGATAATGACAACAATGACTTTAAGTTTCCTGAACTGTCAATTCTTATCACAAAGTTTGATGTGCCGCTTAACCATTGTTTGGTCTGTTAAATGTCCTTGGATTCTTCTAAAAGAAGCAGTTAAAATACCATATCTTGAATAAAAGTCATGAAAACAAATATACCAAAGTTATCATCTTAATATACAGATGGAATCACATTGTCAACCCACTCAAAAACTTCAAAGGTACACCAGTGTCTCCAGAAATAAGTAGAAATTAATAAGCAGGATATCCAAAGAACTCTTCAGTGTATCCGCTAAATGAACTTTGACTACTCCTTCTCATCCAGTCCCAACCACCAAATACTTCAGGTAACATAAGCTTGCCTTAAATGCCCTTATGCATTTGTTACTCTAGTTCAATTCACCTCAGATATCATTCCCCCATCTTAACCTCATAAAATCCTTCTACATATCCTCCATCCCCAGCACCCAACCATTTTGAAGCTTTCTCCAATCCCCTTTAGGCATAAATAACGCACTCTTCCTCTCTTCTTTCTTAGTACATTCTGCATCACTGCCTATTAGTACTGACAATATTTTTCCTGGTGATACAGCTAAATTTGGCATATTTCTCTCCCCTCCTCAACTCCCATAAATGAAGCATAAAATCCTTGAAGGTAAGTCGATTTTGTTTTCACGGTCTGGCTCACAGCATTCAGTATAGTCCCTTATATGTCAGTGTTCCAAAAATATCTGTTCAAGTCAACTGAACTCACATGGAAGTAGAAAACCATTTCAAACTGTAATACTAGGTATCAGGATGCCAATGATCATCAAGTGGGTCAAGATATTTGATAATATTACCATAGTCACATGAAAACTCCTTGAGATTTGGCATTATGCTTTATTTACCACACCTTCCCACCCCAAATAGTCCCTAGTATATAGTAGAGATCAATAAATAATCATTCAATGAATGAATGAATAGCAGCAAAGTAAAAGTGGTATGGAAAAGGCCCTAAAACAATTAGTTTTAACATGTGACACTTAAGAAGCTGAAATTCTAAATTATTTCAAGGCTTAGTACTATGTCAAAAGACAAAGTATTCATTGCATGTGCAACATTAGATACACTAGGAAATACTCTGCTCTTAAGAAAGATAAAGCCTAATAGAAAGACACAAGAAATAAAGGTGGGGTGGGAAAGGATGGCAAAAGGAAAATATATAAATGAGAAGGGAAATCACTTAACCATAAAGAATAAATTGTGGCAGCCCAAAGAGGATACCAAAGAAACAGAACGATCTTTAAATCCATCAGTATTTCATAAAACTCTAACTGCAAAAACATACACAGATTAAGCCTTAAAACTTTAGTAATTATTAGAGCCCTGGGTACAAAATCTTTCTCTGGGTAACAGGAAACAAGGGATTATTACCAGCAGGAAAAGCACCCCCCAAAAGGGTATTGAATAGGATACTCTCTGGCTATTCCTTGTTCTTAGAGCAGGATGGTATATTATAAAAGAATAAATTGAGCGAAGATGGGAAAAGTATCAAATGTAGCATAAAGTATTAATATGTAGTGGAAAGAGCAATGATTTTGAATCAAAAAGGCAACCTGGTAATGTTTTAATCCTGCTCTGACACATTCTAGATACGTGACTTTGGCTATTTTGTTTAATTTCGTTCACTCTGTTTCTTCACATGCAAAATAAACCCTATCACAATCTCTATACCCCACTGGGTTGCTGTAAAGATACGGAAGATATGCAAACTATCCAGTTCAGGACCTGGAACATGGTAGGAATGCATGCCGATCTTAATTCCAAATACAGCACACTTAAAAAAATAATCAAACCAACTTTCCCTAGTACCTACACTTATATCTTGAATATCAGATACAGTAGTTTAGTCATTAAGTCTCACTCCTTAGGTGTAAAAGGGAAGTAAACATCTCAGGGAAAAGTTAGGAAAAAAGGTGACCAGGAAGTTGGAAATGGTTCAGTTCAGAAGTTCCAATCTTTATTTGCTAAAGTAGTTGGCTCTTGAATTTCACTGATCTATAAAATTTCAGAAACTACTGGGGAACATCATAGGTTGTCAACCTTGTAAACTGCCCAATAAGGATATTTAAAAAAAAAAAAAAAAAAAAGTAAAGACTATCATCACCAACATTTTCTACAAAGACAATGTAAAACGAATAAGTAGGAAGTAGAAAATGTTAGTCTTCAATATAGTCCATTAACTGAACAAATTATAGCTTTATGAAAAATTTACTTCATTAGCTAATTTTTTTTCATTACCTTAAGACCATTTAAAACTTTAACGGGGCATAGCATTTGCAAACCACTAGTTTATCCTAGCATGAACCACTTTTAAAGAACCCCCATACCAGCACTTAAATACCACTAGTATAAAAAAAACTCAGAAAACAAGCACAAAAAGTTTTCCCATTAGAAGAAGAAAGGAAAAACTGGTTCCAAAACGTATTCAGGCCTAGGTTAGGTGAGGAAACAAGCATTTTCCATAATATGCTGGCTCTTGACAAGAGCCACCACTGTCAGACTTCTGGAATCAAAAAGTGAGGCAAAGGCTCCCCCTGCTGACAAGTAGACAAAGAATCTAACCCTATCAAAAGGCAACTGACTTTTCAAAAATCTTTCCAATACTGACTGGATATCGCATGGGCTTTTACTATTCTCTATCAAAGACTAGTTTTACTTTATATCCTAAAACACTGGAATATAGCTCCATCTGATAAAAATGTGAAAGACATTTATAACTAGGTAATACTCCGTGTACATTTCACTAAATCTTTCTAAACCAGCTTTCAAATTTCTTGGTGTCTGCTCTATGCTCTAAAGCTTAACTGAGCTAGAATGTCATACAGAGAGGAAATTTAAAAAGGCTAAAGAAATGAGGTGGGTTTCAAAAGGTTATGCAGAACAAAGGTAGCAATCTATGAATGCATTAACGGCCTTCTCTCACAGAAATCTCATGAGATTAAAAGAAGCAAATTAAAGACTTCAAAATTAACAATAATAGCAGGTTACAAGCACTGGCCCATATATTATTAACACATCCAACTCTAGCAACTATTCTATAACTTGGGAAGATCAAGAACTATTGTTCTCATTTGGCTATAGAGAGACCTAAGGCTCAGGAAAGTTCGATGTTTGTTAAGGACACACAGCTGGTGAGTAGCAGAGGCAGAATTCAACCCTATACATCTTCTAATCTTCATTCTGCTTCTCCAACTGAAAACTATGCATAAAGTAGATACTCTAATGACATAATCTCTAAATTCCTTTCTGATTTCAAATTTAACATGGCCTAACATCACAAATGCACTTGGTATGCTTATAAATAACATCAGATTTAAGTAGAAAATGTTAAATATTTCACTTTGGCAGACAAAACTTGATATAGCTGCTTGGTAAATTCTTTGCTATAATTTATTTATTCTTGTCTTATTTCTAAAAGGATTGCTTGCAAAGGTAAATAAAACTAAACAAATTCTAAACTAAGTAGATGAGGAGAACAGCAGATAAAACCCTGATTCTCCCACTAAAATTACTGAATAAAATGTTTGTTAAAAGCAGCATTTTTGAGTACATCAATATGCTGCCCCCCACTTAAAAAAAGGTAAATAAAGTTCAGAAGCCAAACACTAAGTGAACGTGAGAACCCACAAAGGTAAACAGAACCCCTGGGGCAATCTCTTAAATCATATACCCACAGCATCAGTTTTCATAGTCTCAAAATAACATGTGGTAAAGGAGAAAAACCTTGGAGCCCACTCTAGGTGGGGAATCCAATTGATCCTGTACATTATCTTTCTCCCCCCTGGTATAAAGCTAAGACCACAAAGGGCTCTACCCTTAGTGTAAGGAGAACTTAGAACTAGCATTCCCCCCACCCCCACCCAAGCCCAAGAGAAAGCAAAATAAAATGCATATCTCAAAACTTGGAATGAGATAAAGGAAAAAAATCTCTCCTAAGAATTCACAAACCCCAAGCTGATCTTAATGTGGGTTTTCAGACCAAATTCACTCTATTGACTTGCCCAAGAAGCCTCAATCTGTGAAGTTAGTAAAAGTGATCCTGGGTTAGAAGTACCACCAAATCCCTGGCAAAAGACAACTCAAATATTTGAAGGGACACACCAATCATTCCCATGGATAAAGTTCCAAGAATATGACCTCACAGGCAAAAATCACAATATACAAGGAATTGGAGGCAATATAAGCAAGAGACAGCAAAAATAATAGCACAATCGGAAATACAAAGACTTCATTTACTGAAATAATCAACAGAATAAAAGTACTACATTTTATGTTTAAGGAAATAAAAACAGGTATTAAAAATATGAATAAAAGATTTTATCAATCACCAAGCAGATTTTTAAAAGGACCAAATAAACTTTGAGAAATAATAAATATAATAACTAGACTTAACAAAGTTAATAAAACTCCAAGAGTAGTTTCAAAAGAAATTACTCTCCGAATAGCAGTGATTTAGGAAACAGGAAAATACATCTAAGAAATAATCTAGAATGCATTAGTAAGAAACATAGAGACAGAAAATACAAGTGCAGTTAAGAGACTTGAACAATAGCATAAGATGGTCTAACATGTATCTAATTGGATTTTCATTAAGAGATAATGGAGAGAATATGAAAGAGGCAATATTCAAAGAAATAATAGCTGAAGATTTTCCAGAATTGTTGAAAGGCACTAATCCTAAGACCAGGTTTAAGCCAAATAAATTCCAAATAGGATAAGTAAAATTAAATCCTCCCTTAGATACCCGACAGAGAAACTGCAGAACACCAAAGCCAAAGAGAATTTCTTAAAAGCAATAGAGAAAAGACAGATTAACTAGCAAAAGAATAACAGCTAGACTAAAAGTTGACCTCTTAACACCAGTGAAAGTCAGAATAGAGCAGAATATTATCTTTTGTGTAGCAAGAAAAATAACTATCAACATAACATTATATTCCCAGACTTCCTCCCATTCCCTCCAAAAAAAAAAATTTAATGCTATTACAAAGATTCCATTCACAATAGCAACCAAAGCAATTAAGTTCCTAACACACTGACTCTAACTCAACTTTCAGATCTTAACTTCCTTAGGAAGGCCAAATTAGGCAATATACACCTAAAATATACCCTCGTTATCATGGCATCTTTTCCTTCATAGCACTTGTGATTTTATATCTATTTCTATGATTATCTACTGACTGTGTATTTCCCTCTCCAAACTTAATGAGGCCATAGACCTCTATACTTATCACCATATTGTTTACCACCGTGCTTGGCACATAAGTGAAAGGAAAGAAGGAAGGAAAGAGGCAAGGAAGATATAACCAACAAATAAACAACTAATATAGATAAAAAGTAAAATTTTTACTAAAAGACATAAAAGAACAGCTAAATAAATAGTAAGACATATTATATTCCTGGATGGGAAGAATTAATATATAAACATGTCAGTTATGCACTAAAATAATCTATAGATTTGATGCAATGCCAGACAAAATTCCAGCATGATTTTTTCATGGAACTCAATAAACTATTTTTCAAACCTGAAAGGAAAGTGAAAAAAAAGCAAGAATAACCTATAAATATTTAAAAACAAGACCAATAAAGAATGATTACTCCTCCCACATATCAAAACATACTATACATTAAATTTTTTAAATACAGTATTGGCATTCTTTATAGATACACTATTTATGGACAAATAAATCAAGGGAAAGGAATAGAGTCTAAGAGCAAATTACAGATTATACGGGAATTTAGCATATAAGAAAATTAGCATTTCAAATTATAAAAAGAATATTCATAAATGGTTCTTGGACAACAGGGTATACACTTGGGAAAAAAATTAAATTAGAGCCCTACTATATACGATACCTAAAAATAAATTCCAGAAAAGTTAAGAAAACATAAGAAAATATTTTAGAATCGTAGTATAGGAAAGGTCTTCATTAGAATGATACAAAGATCAGAAGCCACAACAAAAAAGATCAAAACGTTTAACATCATAAAAAATTAAAGTATTTGTCCCATTAAGTAAATGAACAAGGTTAAAATAATCATTCACAGGACACAACCTGGGGCAAATTACTTAATCTTGCCAAGCCTAAATTTTCTTGTGCCTGAAATGAAAATAATGACCTGATTTTCAGGGTTGCTTTGAGAATTAAATGAGAAAGTTAAGGTTAAATCCTTAGCACAGTCCTAGGTGGTAGCACCTGGCAAGTGTCCAATAAATATTTTTTTGCTACTATTTTAAATTATGAAAATTTAACATATCACTTTTGCCCATTAAGTGGAGATTTTGAACTTTTTAAAAAATGATAGTACATGATGTTGGCACAGATATTACACATAGCTGAGAAAAGGGTATATTTGGCCCATCTCCCTGACATAAAACAATTTATAATGTGTATCAAAAGCTTTTTGTCTCAGTACCTAGTCTTAGGATTTTTTTTCTGAAAATGTTTTTATTTTTATTGGACTATAGGGGATGGATTGAGAAATATCTCTGCAAGCTATGCCCCACTAGGGAAATGTCCATTCTAATTCTCCTGGGACAGCTTTCGGAGCTTTTTCTTTTTCTTGGACCTGCTGCTCTTGCTGGCAGCGGCCTCTTCAGGTCCACTGATGAGTGGCTCCTCCTTGGAAGAGAATTTCCTCTTTTTCATGGGGACACTCTTTGTTTCCTGACTCTTCAGGGTCACTAACTGGTTCCTCTTCGGGCAAAGATTTCTTCCTGTTGTGAAGACTTCCACTGCCAGCTGTCTCTTCAAGATCACTACTAACCAGCTCCTCCTTGGAAAAAGATTTCTTTTTCTTGGGTTTGGAGAAGGAGACAGATGGGTCTTCTATTCCATCCTCCTGAGGAGCCTCCTAGGGCTTTTGCTTTTGCTTCTTTTTGGGTCTTTCACTTATCTCCTCAACACCCCTCTGGAGTACTACTGCTGTTTTCTGAAGATGCCAGGGAAATTGCAGCCAGCCATTTCTTTTCCTTCTTCAAGCGTTACTTCTCCTGTTTCTCCAGCTTCCTAGTAACCTCAGCAGCCGCTTCCTCTGAACCATTACCTCCTTCATGACATCCAGATTCTTTCGTGGAATCTCTCCAGTCTCACAGAAGGACAGCTGCTCCACAACTTGTTCTATTTGCCAGGTATCAGGAGATGCAGCCTTTGTTCTTAGCAGCTGCTCAACTAATGAACGTAGAGTGGAAAATAAGGCCATATTTTGGGATGTTAGCACTTGTCTTCAGGGCTCGGGAAATGTGGTCCTTTTGCTGGGCCCAGGGAATCACTCAGACAACAGGACTGGCCATCACCCCCATAGCAGAGGCCTGTATAGGTCAGGGAGCCCTGGTAAACCATCACCATGATCCCCACAGTTTAGAATTTTAGAAGAAAAAAAAAAGTCCTAGGATTCTAGTAGAAAAGTAACTGCTAGGGGCTGGGGATAGAGGAAATAGGGAGAGGTTGGTAAATGGGTACAAATTTTCAACTATGAAATGAATAAGGCCTGAGAATCTAAGGTAAAACATGTAGTTGATAGCACTGTATTGTAAAATTAAAAGTTGTTAAGAGAGTAGAACTTAGATGTCCTCACCAAAAAAAAAAAGAGATAAATATGTGAGTTGATGGATGTGTTTGAAATGGGGGGGAATGCTTATTTTTCTGAATTTTTGAATTTTATTTTATTTTTTTATACAGTAGGTTCTTATTAGTTATCCATTTTATACATATTAGTGTATATATGTCAATCCCAAACTCCCAATTCATCACACCACCACCAACCCCCTGCCACTTTCCCCCCTTGGTGTCCATACGTTTGTTCTCTACATCTGTGTCTCTACTTCTGCCCTGCAAACCGGTTCATCTGTACAATTTTTCTAGGTTCCACATATATGCGTTAATGTACAATATTTGTCTTTCTCTTTCAGACTTACTTCACTCTGTATGACAGTCTCTAGATCCATCCATGTCTCTACAAATGACCCAATTTCGTTCCTTTTTATGGCTAAGCAATATTCCATTGTGTATATGTGCCACATCTTCTTTATCCATTCATCTGTCGATGGGCATTTAGGTTCCTTCCATGACCTGGTTATTGTAATTAGTGCTGCAATGAATATTGGGGTGCACGTGTCTTTTTGAATTATGGTTTTCTCTGGGTATATGCCCAGTAGTGGGATTGCTGGGTCATATGGTAATTCTATTTTTAGTTTTTTAAGGAACCTCCATACTGTTCTCCATAGTGGCTGTATCAATTTACATTCCCACCAACAGTAAAAGAGGGTTCCCTTTTCTCCACACCCTCTCCAGCATTTGTTGTTTGTAGATTTTCTGATGATGCCCATTCTAACTGGTGTGAGCTGATACCTCATTGTAGTTTTGATTTGCAGTTCTCTAATAATTAGTGATGTTGAGCAGCTTTTCATGTGCTTCTTGACCATCTGTATGTCTTCTTTGGTGAAATGTCTATTTAGGTCTTCTGCCCATTTTTGGATTGGGTTGTTTGTTTTTTTAATATTGAGCTGCATGAGCTGTTTATATATTTTGGAGATTAATCCTCTGTCTGTTGATTCGTTTGCAAATATTTTCTCCCATTCTGAGGGTTGTCTTTTCGTCTTGTTTGTAGTTTCCTTTGCTGTGCAAAAGCTTTTAAGTTTCATTAGGTCCCATTTGTTTATTTTTGTTTTTATTTCCATTACTTGAGGAGGTGGATCAAAAAAGATCTTGCTGTGATTTATGTCAAAGAGTGTTCTTCCTATGTTTTCCTCTAAGAGTTTGATAGTGTCCAGTCTTATATTTAGGTCTTGAATACATTTTGAGTTTATTTTCATGTATGGTGTTAGGGAGTGTTCTGATTTCTCTTATACATGTAACTGTCCAGTGTTCCCAGCACCACTTATTGAAGAGACTGTCTTTTCTCCATTGTATATCCTTGCCTCCTTTGTCATAGATTAGTGGACCATAGGTGAGTGGGTTTATCTCTGGGCTTTCTATCCTGTTCCATTGATCTATATTTCTGTTTTTGTGCCAGTACCATATTGTCTTGAGTACTGTAGCTTTGTAGTATAGTCTGAAGTCAGGGAGTCTGATTCCTCCAGTTCTGTTTATATCCCTCAAGACTGCTTTGGCTATTTGGGGTCTTTTGTGTCTCCATACAAATTTTAAGATTTTTTGTTCTAGTTCCATAAAAAATACCATTGATAATTTGATACGGATTGCATTGAATCTGTAGATTGCTTTGGGTAGTATAGTCATTTTCACAATATTCATTCTTCCAATCCAAGAACATGGTATATCTCTCCATCTGTTGGTATCATCTTTAATTTCTTTCATCAGTGTCTTATACTTTTCTGCATACAGGTCTTTTGTCTCCCTAGGTATTTTATTCTTTTTGTTGCAATGGTAAATGGGAGTGTTTCCTTCATTTCTCTTTCAGATTTTTCATCATTAGTGTATAGGAATGCAAGAGATTTCTGTGCATTAATTTTGTATCCTGCTACTTTACCAAATTCATTGATTAGCTCTAGTTTTCTGGTGGCATCTTTAGGATTCTCTATGTATAGTATCATGTCATCTGCAAACAGTGACAGTTTTACCTCTTCTTTTCCAATTTGGATTCCTTTTATTTCTTTTTCTTCTCTGATTGCCATGGCTACGACTTCCAAAACTATGTTGAATAATAGTGGCGAGAGTGGACATCCTTGTCTTGTTCCTGATCTTAGAGGAAATGCTTTCAGTTTCTCACCATTGAGAATGATGTTTGCTGTGGGTTTGTCAGATATGGCCTTTATTATGTTGAGGTAGGTTCCCTCTATGCCCACTTTCTGGAGAGTTTTTATCATAAATGGGTGTTGAATTTTATCAAAAGCTTTTTCTGCATCTATCAAGATGATCATACGGTTTTTATTCTTCAGTTTGTTAATATGGTGTACCACATTGATTGATTTGCATATATTGAAGAATCCTTGCATCCCTGGGATAAATCCCACTTGATCATGGTGTATGATCCTTTTAATGTGTTGTTGGATTCGGTTTGCTAGTATTTTGTTGAGGATTTTTGCATCTATATTCATCAGTGATATTGGTTTGTAATTTTCTTTTTTGTAGTATCTTTGTCTGGTGTTGGTATCAGAGTGATGGTAGCCTCATAGAATGAGTTTGGGAGTGTTCCTTCCTCTGCAATTTTTTGGAAGAGTTTGAGAAGGATGTGTGTTAGCTCTTCTCTAAATGTTTGATAGAATTCACCTGCGAAGCCATCTGGTCCTGGACTTTTGTTTGTTGGAAGATTTTTAATCACAATTTCAATTTCATTACTTGTGATTGGTCTGTTCATATTTTCTGTCTCTTCCTGGTTCAGTCTTGGAAGGTTATACCTTTCTAAGAATTTGTCCATTTCTTCCAGGTTGTCCATTTTATTGGCATAAAGTTGCTTGTAGTAGCCTCTTAGGATGCTTTGTATTTCTGCGGTGTCTGTTGTAACTTCTCCTTTTTCATTTCTGATTTTATTGATTTGAGTCCTCTCCCTCTTTTTCTTGATGAGTCTGGCTAATGGCTTATCAATTTTGTTCATCTTCTCAAAGAACCAGCTTTTAGTTTTATTGATCTTTGCTATTGTTTTCTTTGTTTCTATTTCATTTATTTCTGCTCTGATCTTTATGATTTCTTTCCTTCTGCTAACTTTGGGTTTTGTTTATTCTTCTTTCTCTAGTTCCTGTAAGTGTAAGGTTAGATTGTTTATTTAAGATTTTTCTTGTTTCTTGAGGTAGGCTTGTAAGCTATAAACTTCCCTTTTATAACTACTTTTGGTGCATCCCATAGGTTTTGGATCGTTGTGTTTTCATTGTCATTTGTCTCTAGGTATTTTTTGATTTTCTCTTTGATTTCTTAAGTGATCTCTTGGTTATTTAGTAACGTATTGTTCAGCCTCCATATGTTTGTGTTTGGTATGTTTTTTTCCCTGTAATTCATTTCTTTTTTTTTTTTTTTTCTTTTTTTTTTCTTTTTTTTTTTTAATTTATTTGTTTATTTATTTATGGTTTGTGTTGGGTCTTCGTTTCTGTGCGAGGGCTTTCTCTAGTTGCGGCGAGCGGGGGCCACTCTTCATCGCGGTGCGCGGACCTCTCACTGTCGTGGCCTCTCTTGTTGCGGAGCACAGGCTCCAGACATGCAGGCTCAGTAATTGTGGCTCACGGGCCCAGCTGCTCCGCGGCATGTGGGATCTTCCCAGACCAGGGCTCGAACCCGTGTCCCCTGCATTGGCAGGCAGATTCTCAACCACTGCGCCACCAGGGAAGCTCTCCCTGTAATTCATTTCTAATCTCATAGCGTTGTGGTCAGAAAAGATGCTTGATATGATTTCAATTTTCTTAAATTTACTGAGGCTTGATTTGTGACCCAAGATGTGATCTATCCTGGAGAATGTTCTGTGTGCACTTGAGAAGAAAGTGTAATCTGCTGTTTTTGGATGGAATGTCCTATAAATATCAATTAAGTCTATCTGGTCTATTGTGTCATTTAAAGCTTCTGTTTCCTTATTTATTTTCATTTTGGGTGATCTGTCCATTGGTGTAAGTGAGGTGTTAAAGTCCCCCACTATTATTGTGTTACTGTCGATTTCCTCTTTTATAGCCGTTAGCAGTTGCCTTATGTATTGAGGTGCTCCTATGTTGGGTGCATATATATTTATAATTGTTATATCTTCTTCTTGGATTGATCCCTGGATCATTATGTAGTGTCCTTCCTTGTCTCTTGTAACATTCTTTATTTTAAAGTCTATTTTATCTGATATGAGTATAGCTACTCCAGCTTTCTTTTGATTTCCATTTGCATGGAATATCTTTTTCCATCCCCTCACTTTCAGTCTGTATGTGTCCCTAGGTCTAAAGTGGGTCTCTTGTAGACAGCATATATATGGGTCTTGTTTTTGTATCCATTCAGCCAGTCTATGTCTTTTGGTTGGGGCATTTAATCCATTCACGTTTAAGGTAATTATCGATATGTATGTTCCTATGACCATTTTCTTAATTTTTATGGGTTTGTTTTTGTAGGTCCTTTTCTTCTCTTGTGTTTGCCACTTAGAGAAGTTCCTTTAGCATTTGTTATAGAGCTGGTTTGGTAGTGCTGAATTCTCTTAGCTTTTGTTTGTCTGTAAAGCTTTTGATTTCTCTGTCGAATCTGAATGAGATCCTTGCAAGGTAGAGTAATCTTGGTTGTAGGTTCTTCCCTTTCATCACTTTAAATATATCATGCCACTCGAAATGGGGAGAATCCTTAAACCATGTGTACCTATATCAAATCACCACGATGTACTTTAAATATCTTACAATTTTATATGTCAATTATACCTCAACAAAGCCAAATTAAAATAAGAAAATTTTAAAAATACAGTGGTCATAATTACCAGTATTTGAACCTCTGCGTGTCTGTTAGAATTTCTACTGTCTGTTTCTATGAGTTTAACTTTTTTTTTAGATTCCCCATAAGTGAATGCAGCATTTTGTCTTTCTCTGTCTAGCTTATTTCACTTAGCATAATGCCCTCAACATCCATCCATGATGTCACAAATAGCAGGATTTCCTTCCTTCTCATAGCTGAATAATATTCCATTATATGTATCTACCACTTCTTCTTTATCCATTCATCTATTGATGGATGCTTAGGTTGTTCCATATCTTGGCTATTGTGAATAATGCTGCAGTGAACATGGGAGTATAGATATCTCTTCAAACTCCTGTTTTCATTTCCTTTGGATATATAACCACAAGTGGAATTGCTGGATCATATGGTAGTTCTATTTTTAATTTTTTGAGGAACCTCCATACTGTTTTCCATAGTAGCTGCACCAATTTACATTCCTATCAACAATGAATAAGGGTTCTCCTTTCTCCACATCCTCACTAACACTTGTTATCTCTTGTCTTTTTTCATGATAGCCATTCTAACAGGTGTTAGACAGTATCTCATTGTGGTTTGGATTTGCATTTTCCTGATAATTAGTATTATTGAGCACATTTTCATGTACCTGTTGGCCATCTGGATATCTTCTTCGAGAAAATGTCTATTCAGTTCCTCTGCCCATTTTTAAATTGGATTGTTTGGGGGTTTTTCTATTGAGTTGTATGAGTCCTTTATATATTTTGGATATTAATTCTTTATCAGATATATGATTTGCAAATATTTTCTCCCATTCCACGGGTCACCTTTTCATTATGTTGATGGTTTCCCTTGCTGTACAGAAGCTTTTTAGTTTGATGTAATCCCACCTGGTTTTTGTGGGGTTTGGGGGGTTTTTTAGGCAGTGATTATTTATTTTAAAATTTGCAACTAATCTCATGGATACATTTTTGTTATAATAATTACAATGATACAGGCAAAGGAAAGGTCCCCCTTTGGCCCCACCCACTTTTCTTTCCAAAGAATTTATCCAAAAATGTGATAGAAATAACAAATCTGAATGGTCATCATTTTCTCAGTAATAAAAATGTATGCTAGCTACTCCTTGCTACTCAATTTTGATCATCAGGCAACTTTTCTATGGGTATAAAATTTCTAGCACTTCTATTTCTCTTTTGATTTTTTGTGGTGCTAAAAAATGTTCTCCTTTTTATTCTTTCCAGTTTTATTGATATAATACTTGAAAATTGTTAGGAGAGTAGATCCTAAGAGTTCTCATCACAAGGAAAAATATTTTTTTTTCTTTTTTCTTTTTTTTGTATCATATGACGGATGTTAACTAAACTTACTGTGGTAATCATTTTACGGTATATGTAAGTCAGATCATTTATGCTGTATACCTTAAACTTATACAGTGTTATATGGCACTTGTTTATTTTTTCTTTGTTGCCTTTGCTTTTGGTGCCAAATCCAAAACATCATTGCCATGATCAATGTCAAGAAGATTACCCTCCATGTTTTCTTCTAGGGGTTTTATGGTTTCAGGTCTTACATTTAAGTCTTTCATCCATTTGGAGTTGATTTTTGTGTATGGTATAAGATAGGGGTCCAGTTTCATTCTTTTGTATGTGGCAATCCAGTTTTTCCAGCACCATTATTGAAGAGACTATCCTTTCCTCATTCTGTATTCTTGGTTCCTTTGTCATAAATTAATTTCTGAGCTCTCTATTCTGTTCCATTGATTTATATACCTATTTTTATGTCAATACCATATTGTTTCGATTACTATACGTTTCTAATACAGTTTGAATTCAGGAAGTATGATTTCTCCAGCTTTGATCTTTTTTTCTCAAGATTGCTTTGACTACTTGGGGTCTTCTCTGGTTCCATACAAGCTTTAGGATGACCATAGTATTTTTTAAAGCAAAATATTTTAAAAGCAAAATTTAACAGTGGTAAATCATAGAATTCTCTATAATCATTTAGAATTACATTGCAGTAGAATATTTGTTGATTTGGTAAATATTTGTGATATTGTTAAGTGAGAAATAGACCTTAAAAGAGTAAATACAGGGACTTCACTGCTGGCACTGTGGTTAAGAATCCTCCTGCCAACACAGGGGACACGGGTTCAATCCCTGGTCCAGGAAGATCCCACATGCTGTGGAGCAACTAAGCCCATGTGCCACAACTACTGAGCCTGAGCTCTAGAGCCTGCGAGCCACAACTACTGAGCCCACGTGCCACAACTACTGAAGCCCACGTGCCTAGAGCTCGTGCTCCACAACGAGAAGCCACCGCAATGAGAAGCCCGCACACCACAACGAAGAGTAGGCCCCGCTCACCGCAACTAGAGCAAGCCCACATGCAGCAACGGAGACCCAACGCAGCCAAAAAATGAATAAGTAAATAAATAAATAAATGTTCCTTAAAAAAGAAAGAGTAAATACAATATGAATCTGGTTTTATGGCATAAAAACTCAAAATAAAAAGTCGAAATAAATATACTAGAATAGTCATAATGATTAGTTAGTTCTTAGTGTTGAGTAGAGATTATTTTATTTCCCTTCTCATATAAACCTCATCCAAAGTTTCCAAAATTAACATGTTACTTAAAAAAAATTTTTTTTAATGGAGGAGGCAGGTATCAATCAAACTTCCCACCATTCCTGAAGCTCAGGCCCCACCAATGATTGGCTCTTCCACAGGTATAAAGATCAAAGTTCAAGCAAACATTTTTAAAAATCCATTACCAAACATATAAATTGAACCTTGGCAAGAAGGCAAATACGTTAAAACGCTTTTGGAAAAATGATGACCTAAATTTTAAAATTGCTGATTTATAGTCTTCCTTCCAGAAGTAGACAAAAAGCATCTATCCTTAAGCAGGCTATTCTTATTTCATGAAATAAAACAATGCCCTCTGTACATGAAATATCTCTTTATTCTTAAGGATGAGGGAGAAGGGAAGAAAAGCGAGGAGAAAACAGAGAGAATATGCATTCACCTCATCATATACTAACTGATGCAACTTCTAGACAAGCCCTGTTTCTACTGACTATAAAATATCATATGAGCCATGAAAATGCCAGACTCCTACTGATCTTGATCTTCGCCAGGATAAGAGTTTGAAAAAACACTAATTGCTGAGTAGCCTACCTAGAAAGCCCTGATACATTTGGAATCTTTATCAATTTATTTTCACATGGTAAAAAGCCAACAAAAGTCAGAAACAAGTGATAACAACATTATTTCTCTAGAAGATGATAAAGACCTTAAAGGCCATCAAGAGTAGAATACCTGTGGTTCAAGTCCACCAGCTCCCAGACTGGGTTCAAAATTAATCAGAAGAAAATATTACACGATGACTTCTGTTGTTCAGTATCATTGTCAGATTGATGTATGTTACTCTCATCTCTCCAGCCATGTGGAAAGATCCTTATGGAAGGAATAATAAGCATTCAAAAAATATTTGTCTGACTGAATCTTGGTTTTTCATTCCTGCTAATAGCTATTGTTTTTCTTCAGTAGCTTTCTGGAACTCTTCCATTACTCAAATGGGCTTTCAGTGAGAAGGTTAATTAAAATGACTGTTAAAGAATGTACTAGATAACTGTAGTACCAGAAGTGAGGAAACTCCTGTGCTCGACTTACTTGATCAAACTCTGCAAATTTTCTAGAATGTTTAGCCAACTGCCTCTATTCTCCATCATAAGATCAACAAATACAACTGTACTCCTGAGTGTAATAAAATGTAAATAATAAAGTACATGTCACAGTCAGTCCAATGGACTAGTCACCTGTGAGCTTTACTCTGAGCCTATATATCAAAGCAGAGTGAGCCAATGCAAAAAGAGGTTGTCCACAATAGTAAATTTTGGAAGCAATCTCCATGGTTAAATAAATTATGAAATACCCATATATAGAATTCTATGGGGACTTCCCTGGTGGCGCAGTGGTTAAGAATCCGCCTCCCAATACAGGGGACATGGGTTTGAGCCCTGGTCGGGGAAGATCCCACATGCCACAGAGCAACTAAGCCTGTACACCGCAACTACTGAGCCTGCGCTCTAGAGCCCGCGAGCCACAACTACTGAGCCCACGTGCCACAACTACTGAAGCCCACACGCCTAGAGCCCGTGCTCCACAACAATTGAAGCCACCTCAATGAGAAGCCCATGCACCGCAACAAAGAATAGTCCCCGCTCGCCACAACTAGAGAAAGCCCATGAGCAGCAACAAAGACCCAATGCAGCCAAAAATAAATAAATAAATAAATAAGTTTAAAACGAAAAAGAATTCTATGAGGCGCATACAAGAACGAGGTAAGCCTATACATTTGGACATGGAAAGATATCCATGTAAATGAAATGAGCAAGTTATAGATGAACATATAGAGAGTGATCCCATTGACATAAAACAAAATAAAACAAAACCAAATATGTTTATAAATGCATTGAATAATGTATGCAAGTGCAGTGTTGTTCACCAAACTGTTTACCTTGAGAGAGGAGTAAAATTTCATAGGCAGCAAGGAAATAAAAAAGGGGCTTTCAGTTTTTATTCTTTTTTTAAAATATAAGGATATATTTGTTTTTAATAAATATATAAAGAATTACAAATACATTCAATGATTTATAAAAAGAAAAATATTAAAAGCATTAGATAGTGTATATACCAACAGAAATTAATTATGATGTACAGCTGACCTTTGGACACAACAGGGGTTGGGGTACCGACCCTCCACACAGTCTAAACTCTGAGCATAACTTTACAATCAATCCTCCATATCCTTGGTTCCACATGAGTAGATTCAACCAGCCAAGAATCGTGTAGTACTATAGTATGTATTCACTGAAAAAAATCCAAGTATAAGTGGACCCCTGTAGTTCAAACCCATGTTGTTCAACAGTCAACTTATATGTATGCATAAAACACAAATTCTATGCCATTAAAAATGTAGATTTATATTCATTGACATGGAAAGACAGTCACAATTTATAAGGCAAAATGGCCAGGAATGAACAGTATTACCCATTTTGTTGAAAGCAGCAGTCCCCAACCTTTCTGGCACCAGGGGCCAGTTTCGTGGAAGACAATTTTTCCACGGCCGGGGGTGGGAAGGGGGGTGGAATCATTCAGGTTGGTAATGCAAGCGATGCAGGGGATGGTTCAGGCAGTAATGAGAGTGATGGGGAGCGATGGGGAGCAGCAGATGAAGCTTTGCTCGCTAGCCCACTGCTCACCTCCTGCTGTGCGGCCCGGTTCCTAACAGGTTCCAAACAGGGGTTGGGGACCCCTGGTTTAAAGAATATGTGTGTATATAGGAACTTCCCTAGTGGTCCAGTGGCTAAGGCTTCGTGCTCCCAGTGCAGGGGGGGCCTGGGTTCCATCCCTGGTTGGGGAACTAGATCACGCATGTTGCAACAAAGAGTTCCCGCATGCCGCAACTAAAAAGATCCCGTGTGCCACAACTAAGACCCAGCGCAGCCAAATAAATAAGTAAATATTTAAAATAAATAAATAAAACATATATGTGTATATAAATGAATATATAAAAGTCAATAATCACAATTAGTCATAAAATTTAACAGTAACCCACTGTATAATTTTTTTTTATTCATTTAACTATATTCTCTAATCTGTAAACAATTAACATAGTAGTAGAGTAATAAGGAAAAATATTCCTTAAAACAGTTTCATTATGCACACAAAAAAAGCTATATATCTAAAGTTCGTGAATAAATAATTGTTAATACCGTTTCTAGTCACACAAAGTAAAGTGAAAAATAAAAGAAACTGTTTGTATAACAAGAGAAAATAGCCAAGTATTTCAGGTAAATTTGGTAAAGAATCTGAACTGCCCGGGTAAGCACCTCCACTTTTCTACTTCACTTCCTGTATATGTACACACCTCAGTTACTTTATATAATATATGCCAGTGCACAAACATTTCCATCTTCAGTCATGTGTGTAGCTTTAAAAGTCTAATCAATTTTATAAAGGACAAAAAAGTTGCCAGTGAAGCCACGACCTTAATTTAACATCATTCCAACAGAAGTTGCTGCATTTTAATGCACCTTTATAAAACCCATAAAACAAGCATTATAATGAAAGAGAAACTAACTATTAAAATGATGACTTTTAACCTTTTTAATGCACAATGGGCAGTCAACAGTTTTTTAAATCCTGAGGCTCAAATGAATTTTAAGGTTTATAAGAGAAAACTCCACTCCCAAGTTCAAAATACTCATTGCTTAAAAGTAATAATAAATTCCCTAGTGAAACACTGGGCTCTGGTTTTAATTAGAAGTAAATGTGCTAAGATTGCCACCTCCTGCTGAAGAAAAAGTCAAGTCCTTCATGACCTACCTCAAGTGGATTTTCAAAATACCTCAGATCTGAATCCTGTCTTAAAGCAAGAAAGAGGAAAGAATAGAAAAATATATTCTCATGCAGAAAAATAAGTGATGCCACTTAAACTATCCAATGCTGCCAAATGCAAAATTCTCATTTCCCAAAAAAGTAAAACATACTCTTCTTTGGATCCATGATCTGAGATAACAGATAAAATCCCTTACTTGATAGCATTACTCTAACAAAATATTAAAATATACTTGTCACATGTCAAATTCAAAACCAAAATATATCAGCAATGACGAAGTCAAGGAGGAAAAAAATGAGATTGCATAATAAAACCATGACTTCTATTACTGTCCATTCAAAAAAATTCATCCGATGATACAATGAATGTTGAAAAACATCAGTATTTCCCAAAAACTTAATTTTTCTCTCTTCCCCTGAGATTGCCATTATGATATTTAAACCTTGAAATTTTCAAATCTTTTAATATATATGTGTGTATGTATGTATATATAAGTATATGTACATACACACACATAATATACCTATAAATATGTACAAATATATATAACTGTACAGAATTCTGACTCTTGTCAATTTCCTCATCTGTAGAATGGGAATAATATCTACTTTGCAGGTTGTTTCAAGAACTAAATGGAAACGTGTGAAGGAACCTGGCACAGTACCAGACACATAACCAAATCTTGTAATCAAAAAAATGTTTTTCTTAGCCTTTGGAAAGACAATAGAGATTTCAAAGTTAGTAGCCTTTATTAGGAGATCTCTTTAACACAAGAAAAAGAAACAACATCTGCAGTTGTCTTGTTTTTTCCCTCTTAAATCAAACACACTCTCCATCTAAGATATTTTCATAGTTTTTTACTGACTTCATATTTTGGGATGTCAGTTATACAATACCAGTAGCTTTCATTTAAAAAAAAAGGGTTGGTCTAACAAAAACATAAATTAATGTATGAAACACAATGCTGTTCCTCCTTATAGAAAGTTCATATGCTTTAATATCAAAATAAGCCGTTAGTCAATAAATCTCTAATGACTCCAAAATGAGAAAGCAAAAAGTTAAGAATGAAAACTCCTCCTCTCCTAGATAAAGTAAATAACATTCTGAACAGATTATTTGTAATTTATAAAAATATATTTGCAACTTGGTAACATTTTACTAACTACTTGAAACCAGTCAAAATTGCTATGGTACATTCTAAAGGAAAATAATACAAACAAAAAATTAACATTTCAGCATCATCAATAGCCACCTAAACTATCAATGCCATGATTCAGATTTCAACAGCCACCTAAACTATCAATGCCATAATATGATTCATATTATAATCTGATAATAAAAGAAGATTATTTCAGCTTTCCAGACAATGTCTCATTTCTCAATCTCCTCTATTTCTCCAATATACACAGCATGCATCATTCTGGAAAATTTCTAATTGTTAAACTCTGTTAAAAGTTTAAGTCAATGAACAAATGTTTCTCGTTACAAAATTCAATAACTGTAATAGAATTATGGATTTAACATGTAACGTCCTGAAAGCATTTTCTAAACAGATGAATTGTTTGAGAGTTACTGCTTTCCTTAGGTTTGCCTACGTGGAAACACATGTTTTTTCAATTATATAGCAAAGACTATGGCTTCTGTTCAAACCTAGATTTTATTGTTTATAAAATTAGAAACAGATACAAATATATAAAGATATATACACACACATTTATAAACATATACACCCAGGCTATATATTATATATGAACAGTTGAAAGGTTTAGAGTGTTATATAAGTAGGTACTTTACACACGTATGAGGAAATTAATATTAATCTCTCAAATGGATAATTCATTCATAAACAAAACTTTTGTAATCTCAAAGATATCCTCATAAATGCTACCACAATTATTTATACAATTCAGTCAAAATTAAGCTAAGTGAAAATACTGGTGAGCTCTAGCACCTTTATTTCTTAAAAAAATCAAGAATTGTTTACAGTCATTGTTTGCCATTTTTACCCCAAAAAGGGAGGATTCTATTTTAATCTAGTGTCTCTAAATGTTCACCAAAATCACACTGCATTTTCATCAATACTTGATTTACAAGTTCATGTATTTCTGTTTATATTTAAATTTTAAGATTAAAGGTAATTTAAATTTTCTTCTTAATGTTCTGTATTTTTCCAAATTTTGTGCAAATTATATGTGGCCTTCATAATTTAAAACAGAAGTAATTCTAAAGCAATAATTAAAACATTTGAGTATGAATTATAAATCAGAAAGCTTGGTATTGGTAACTCCCTCCAAAGAAAAATGTATAGTACCAAAGGGCTAATCTATGAATTTATGACTTTTCATGGTTTGTTCAAAAGGGACATACATATATTAAATTCTGATTCAGATCTAACTGTTGTAATAAGAGAAGAAAAGAGATGTGTAAGTTATACCTAAAATATAGTCCTTAATTTTTGTTAATATTAATCCTATAATGAGAGCAGTGGGGGTGATTCTGTCCCCCGAGTGGTTGTCACACGGGTTGGTGGAGGGTGCTACTGGTATCTAATGGGTAGAGTGCAGGATTGCTGCTAAACATCCTACAATAGCACAGGGCAGCCTCCACAACAAAGGATTATCCAGACCAAACTCAGCAGTGCCAAGGGTAAGAAACTCTGATGTACAAAATATAAATCTTTTATGTTTAAGTTACAAGTCAAAATCCTAAAGACAAATAATTTTAATTCAAAAAGTTATTCCTGTTTCTTTTGAAGGACACACTAATTCCAACTTTCCAAGCATCTAAACTACTTACTTCTTTAAAGCAGTTTAAAAAATAAAGCCTAACTTTTCTTTCATTCTCAATTTTAATTCTCTGTCCTCACCGCCCTCAGCATACCCCTGATCCAAAATCAAGTATAACCTTGAAATAAGAGACTTAAAGATACACAAAAGTTCTTCCTCTTTGTTTTGTGAGTGTATCTTCTAGAATAAAGGAAATGAAAAGTTTCTGAATTTGGATAAAGATAATCAAATCCAGCTAATAAGATTTTTATTTCAAATTAATATTTGTTTTATTTTTAATTGTCTCAACTAAATAAAGATTGAAGGCTTTAAGGACTCGAAACAAACTACATACTGTACTAACACTCTTATCACAGCTTTTTGATATTTATTTCATCCTGCTTTTTTTTTTTTTTGATGCTGTGTTTTTTTAATTGCGGTAAAATATATATAATGCAAAATTTACCATTTTAACTATTTTTAAATGTACAGTTCTGGGACATTAAATACATCCACATTGTTACACAGTCATCACCACCATCTGTCTGTAGAACTTTTTCACCTTTCCCAACTGAAACTTTGTATCCATTAAACACTAACTCCCCACCCCCTCCTCTCCCAGCTCCTGGCAATCACCATTCTGTTTTCTGTTCCTAAGAATCTCACTACTCTAGGAACCTCATATAAGAGGAATCACAGAGTATTTGTCTTTTTGTGATTACCTTATTTCACTCAGCATAATGCCTCTCAAATTCATCCATGTTGTAGCATATATCAGTACCTCATTCTTTTCTATGACTGAATAATACTCTATTATATGTATATAACACATTTTGTTTATCCATTCAAGTGTCATTGGACACTTGGATTGCTTCCACCTTCTGGAGGCTATTGTAAATAATGCTACTATGAACGTGGGTATACAAATATTTGCTTGAGTCCTTGCTTTCACTTCTTTTGGGTGTACACCCAGCAGTGGAATTGCTGGATCATACAGTAAGTCTATGTTTAATTGTTTTAACTTTTTGAGTATTCATTCACTCTTGATAATATAAAGATATATTTTGTATGGCTCTTACACCGTCTTCTTTGTTCTGCATAATATTAGAAGTGAGAAGAGATTTCTCTAATCTTGCAGTACTTATCAATAAAAGACCTACAAGGGGTCTTCCCTGGCGGTCCAGTGGTTAAGACTTCACCTTCCAATCCGGGGTGCAGGTTCGATCCCTGGTTGGGAAGCTAAGATCCCACATACCTCGCAGCCAAAAAACCAAAACATAAAACAGAAGCAATATCGTAACAAACTCAATAAAGACTTTTAAAAAAATGAAAATAATTTTTAAAAAATCAAAGACCTACAAGATATACCTATAATGCACAAGAATGTCTAACAAAGCAGATCTGTGTATCTGTTTAAACCCTAAAGCTGACACCATCTAACAGTTAAAAATTCATTAAAAATGATCTCCCATGGATTGACATATACACACTACTATATAAGATAGATAACTAATAAGGACCTACTGTATAGCACAGGAAACTTTACTCAATACTCTATAATGACCTATATGGGAAAAGAATCTAAAAAAGAGTGGGTATATGTATATGTATAACTGACTCACTTGCTGTACACCTGAAACTAACACAACATTGTAAATAAACTATACTCCAATAAAAATTTTTTAAAAACAAAGAAAAAAAATGATCTCCCAGGCTAATATCCAAAATTCTCCTGAAAAAAATCTCTTTCTTCTTGTTTTGTAAGATTATTAATTATTGGTTAAATTTCTTTTTTTAACTTTTATTTTATATTGGAGTATAGCTGATGAACAAAGTTGTATTAGTTTCAGGTGTACAGCAAAGTGATTCAGTTATACATATACATGTATCTGTTCTTTTTCAAGTTCTTTTTCCATTTAGTTATTACAGAATATTGAGGAGAATTCCCAGGACAAATTTTCCTCTTCTGGGGTATGAATTCTCAAAGGAATGAGTGTAAAGATAGTTTTTCAAACTGCACTGACACTCACCAATGAGAACCTATAGGTTCTCCATCTCTTTTTTCCCTTGAGAATGAAAATCATTGCCACAAAGCCAAAAGAAAGTGTGTTGCAGCTTTGGTTATCCTGGGAAAGAAAAAACGTCTGAGAACCAGTGACTATGGCAGTGTTCCCAAAATTGTTCCAGAACACATGCACGTGTATGTATATAAGATGAATGAGTATAAGTAAATCCTGTAATTCTGAATATGAACTGGAAGTATCAATATGAACCTATAATATATTTTATCTTTAAAAATTATTTTTATATATTTCCTAGCTCTATCCACCAAAACAAACCAGAAGCAATAACTAACCAGGAGCAATCAGCACCATTAGCACCCAGATTGTGATCTTCAAATGCCATTTCCCACCAAGAAAAAGAAATATGCTCCTTTAAAAAAAATGACTTATTCCAGTTCTGGAAGGGGAAATATACAAGATGTGGCTGGAATATCTCATAACAGAAAGCAAGAATGCTGACAGGGACTACTGGAGCTCTGTCAAAAGGGCTCGGAAGCACCAACTTGTAAAGGTTCCCTTGGCCAAAAATGGTATGGTATTATTTTTAGCATTAATAAAAATAACAACTTCAGTAAATTAAAATGCACCAAATATGTAAATCCATGAGTTCATAATAATACGCAAATAACAAAAATAACAACTAATTTGTCATCTTTGGAGGGTTCTACGGAACCAACTCTGTATTTAGAAAAACAAAAGAGAACCAAGCATTCATCCTGCCTTTCCTATATGAAATGTATCTCTGGGTAACCAAATAGTTTATAATTTATTAAAAATCTATTCTTTTAGATGTATTTACATAATAAAGAAATGACAAAATCAGAATATAACAATTTTGAATCTCTAATAAAATACTGATCTAAGCAATGATCATCAATGGCTATTGACAACACAAAGACAGACAACCTGGCATCATGTACCTACTTATAGAAGAAGTACACAACACCAGCTGTGAAGCTGTCTTGCCAAAAAATCAAACCTGAATCTGATAAAGCTTCTAGATCTAACTACAAATTTACAAATTTGAAGGACAGAGGAACACATCTATAAGACACCATGGGGGGCTTCCCGGGTGGTGCAGTGGTTAAGAATCTGCCTGCCAATGCAGGAGACACAGGCTCTATCCCTGGCCCAGGAAGATCCCACGTGACACGAAGCAACTAAGCCCGTGTGCCACAACTACTGAGCCTGCGCTCTAGAGCTCACGTGCCACAACTACTGAAGCCCGCGCGCCTAGAGCCCGTGCTCCGCAACAAGAAAAACCACAGCAATGAGAAGCCCTCACACCACAACGAGGAGTAGCCACAGCTCACCTCAACTAGAGAATGAGAAGGCCGGCGCACAGCAACGAAGACCCAATACAGCCAAAAAAAAAATAAAAACAAATAAATTTATTAAAAAAAAAAAAAAAAAGACACCATGGGCATGCAACAAGCAAAAACTAGACTATGGGAATTAATAGGACAAACAATTCAATCTATTCAACAAATAAGTTACAGAGGAGAGAGAGAAAGAGGGAGAGAGTAGGGAGGGAGGGAGGGAGGAGAGAAGAGGGAGGGGAGAGGAGAGAGAAGAGAAGGAGAATCTAATTTTAACCTATTAATATATTTTAATGGAATAAAAAGCCAGTAAAACTTGGCATTTTAACACATTATTTTGCCACTGTACTCTCAAGTTAATCCTAACTGAAAATGTGCACTGTAAGAAGGTTTTTAAAAACTTGAAATGAACTTATGGCTTTCAAATTATTATTTTCAATCACAGTCATAAATGCAACAGGGAGACAAAATAGTTAAGAACTCAGTCTACAAGTCAGATCCACCCAGGTCCAAACCTCAGCTCTTAATAGCTTATCACTTAATAGCTGTGTAAACTGAGGCAAGAAATTTTATTTTATAAGCATTAGTTTCCTCATCTGTATGATGAAGTTTAATCACACTGACTTGACAAGATTGTTTCGACAATTAAATAAGATACTGTATACAAAGAATTTAGCAGAATCACTCATAAAACATGCCCACTAAATGTAGTTTTTATCATAAATAATAAATGTCTCACATTAGAATTTTTAAAATATAAATGTGAAGAATCACAAAACTCCTGTTCAAAAGTAAATACCACACTCACCACATTTACATACATGAAGACCCATTTAAGGAAACATCAAGAAAGGAGGAAAAATTAATTTTAAATATGCCTCAGTCAACCTTAAACCTATGTTAACAGATAAGAGCAATTATTTACCAAATATAAAGAGGTTAGAAAATCAAATTGACAATTGGTACTACTTGTTTTACTACAAAGTGGCACTAGCCTTTGGACCAGTAGCTATTTGCAAAATAGACTCAAATATAATAAATACTAAACATTCCTTTGAGTTTTTAGGATTCTAAATAAATAGAAGTTCTGTCAGACATCACAGATGAAAAGATAAAAGAAGTTCTTGATCTCAAGGAACTCATAGTCCAGTGAAAGAAACAGACAAATAAAAAATTATAAGACATTGTGGTGTCATGATAGAAGCACACAAAGGGTCTTATAGTTTCACATAAAAGGCATACCTAGGACTGGGGGATGAGACAAGAGGTAGGTGTAATTGGTTTCAAAGTCCTCCCACCAAAAAAGTGAGCCTGAATTGAATTTTGAAAGAGTAGGAGTTGGCTAAATGAAAAACTGAGGGAAAGTAAATTTTACTGTACAGGCAGAAGCATGAGAAAGTATTGTTTCAAGCTGGGGTCTGAAGTAAGATCAGATGATAGAGTTAAGCAGGCCAGAGACTTATATAAGCCTTGTTATTCTCACAGGTGATGGGAACCATGAGGAATTTTAAGCAGGTCAAAGACATGATAAGATTTGTGCTTTGAGAGATTACTCTAAAGCAGCAGAATGAAGAATGGAAGGAAGAAAGAAACAGGCAGCCTAGGGAGCAAGATAAGAGGCATACAGAGCAGCAGGGAGCCTCTTCCAGCAATGTAGATGAGAAACAGAGAAAGCCCAAATTAAGGCAATGATGGTAGAGATGATGATGAAGCATCTTATTCCTCCATTTTCAATGTCATTAGAACTCCTTGTTAGCAGGACCTACAGAACAGCATAGAAATCAAGGCCAATGATCCTGATCCTCCAGTTCATGTGATAATAAAGATGTCACCCAATTCCACCATTATGGTAGCCTAGACTTTTTCAAAACTCAACCACAAACCAATTTGATGCCTTGGTTATAAAAGAGAGAAAAAAAAATTTAAGGAGCAGAACTCCATATAATCTCTATTATTCCTGTAAACAAATAGACATGTGCATAAGTCTTTGACTCCTTAGACAGAAACGCGTGCACACAGACACACACACACACACAATAAGAAATAAGAAAAAGTTTCAATTTTCAATAGAGTTCATGCTACATAGATTAAGAGGCTAAAATTATATTCAAATTCATATAGTGTCTGCTATCACTAATTACACACTGGCTTCCTTTCATTTACAAAGACTGCCCAATTTCATTCTATATATATTGCAATATTTTCCTCTTAAGGTTAAAATTCCTATAGTGTATTTAATCTTTAACCAAGAATACTTCTTTTAAATATATATATATATATGAATACATAGATAATAGATATATAGTTGTTTTTATTTTCATCACCTCCAAGTTCCTCAAATGCAAACATGATTCCCTTTTCAAAATAATTTCCTTATTTAAAATTCAAACACAAATTCATTTCCAAATTCAAACTTGCCACATACCTCTATGAAGAACAGCAACTCTGGCAAGGTTTGTAAGGTTGTTTAAAAAATGTTAAGAGGGGGGCTTCCCTGGTGGCACAGTGGTTGAGAATCTGCCTGCCAATGCAGGGGACACGGGTTCAAGCCCTGGTCTGGGAAGATCCCACATGCTGCGGAGCAACTAGACCCGTGAGCCACAACTACTGAGCCTGCGTGTCTGGAGCCTGTGCTCCGCAACAAGAGAGGCCGCGACAGTGAGAGGGCCGCGACAGTGAGAGGCCCGCACACCGCGATGAAGAGTGGCCCCCACTTGCCACAACTAGAGAAAGCCCTCGCACAGAAACGAAGACCAAACACAGCCAAAAATAATAAATAAATAAATAAAAATTTTAAAAAAAAAAGTTAAGAGGTTATAAGCAATTAAAAATTACTCTAGTATCTGAACAGTACAAAACCTTTATCTTCAGCTACATGAATTGCCTGAAGCACTCTAGATTTATTCCAAAATTCCAGTGCTCTACAATTTTTCTGTAACAACAAAGTGGGTAATTTAAAAGCAAGGGAATTATTTAATCAAGTACATAACATCCACAGTAGAAAGCAGTTTCCCCTAATTTTTTTTTCTTCTTGTTAAAATGAAATAACCAAAGAACACATTTTAATTTCAAACTGAAATGTTTTAAAATAAATACTTTTTGCATGGAGTTCACTGTACTTGGTGATTTCAATCTTATACATATTTTTTTAATCAAAATATAATTATCATATTCATTCAATCCAGATGTTAATTACTTGCTGTATGTCTGAGACTGGGCTATGTACTAGAGATTAAAAATATGAATAAAATATAGTCCTAATCTCAAGAAACAAACACTGGGGTCAAGAAATACTAAAACAAATCATTATACCACAACTTAGTACATGCAATAATTAAAGGTAAGGTATAAACAAATTCTGTAGAAATAGAAATGGAGAAATAACCAAACCAGCAGGCCAGACAAGAAAGGCTTAACAGAGAAAGTGACACCAGCAGGGGTGGGGCTCCAAGTAGGCTCTGTCTGATGCTGAAAAGCCATCATTTGGTAACTGCCACCAGGACAGGAGAAATTGCATGTGCAAAGAGCACTGCTAAACTTATAAAAGAGGCTTTAGATTTTTCTTACACTTTAGAAAAGGTACATGACTTTAATTTTGTAGTTGTAAAACAAATTTCTTAGTCTAAGTCAAAACCATAAAACATGTTTTCTCTCCCTTAGCCTTAGACAAGTGAAATTTTATAACTTGCATTTCAAAGGTGATCTTAGAGTATTTCATTTTATTGTTATTACTCCATGCTAATTTCAGAATTAAGAAGGGCGTTGGCATTTGTTTAAGATGAGTTGCTGTAAGATTAAATGTAAACTGGTAAACAGATGATTTGGATAACTTACAATATTGCAAATAATATATGTAAAAAAGAATGTATCACATAGAACTCATTTCTTTACTATTAAATCACAGTGTGCCTGCCTGAGAACCAATTATCTTCACATTTCCTAAACATGATGGTGCTCAAAACTCCTTAAATCTAGTCTTTATGTTTATGGACACAGTTGTATAAAAAGTAGTTTTATATTTAATAGGAATCACTGTGATAGTGAAGACTCAGTCTAACAACAGGACCCAGGCGAACATCAAAGCAAATTCCAAGTGTTAGTCAATCGAGAATATCCTGAACATCCCAACACCAGAGAACTTCTCCCATTTGGCAAAAGAGGGGTGGGTCAGTCAAAAAATATCAGTGGCATCCACTCTGATCATCCCTCAACACGGAAATATGCCCTTTTTTTAACTATGTCATGATATCTAACTCTCAAACTCTTTTCATTTGAAAATATGTTGCCCCCAACTGTGAAGCAATGCATGCATGAAATGTGCACCCTGCCACTTAGCACTATATGCTCTTAAGGAAATTCTTTAAAGCTTAGTTTCCTCATCTGTAAAATAAACTACAGTTACGCAACTCCAGCAAAATGCCTGGCACATAGTAAGCACTGAATAAAAGCTGCTGTGAAGTCTTCAACTGATATAGGTTATTACATGAGGTCTGTCAATAACCAGCAAAGTACCCGGCACAATTCAGCATGTAACTCATGTTGGTTTCTTACATTGGTTTCCTTTATTTCTTAGGGCTAAGACACTAGCATTTATTTATCTTATAACTCTAACAGTATCTAGCAAAGAGCTTCACAAAAGAAGCCTATGGTAAAACCCAGCTAACTAAAATGGCTTGGGTAACTACTTCTGAATACTCAACAATCTCTCAATGCCACATGTGGTTCATAAGCTCTGGCTGTACCAGTTCAGTTAGTGCACACTGTAAAAACAATACCCTGAATTTACAAAAATGGCTTTCTTACCAGGAGCTTAAGCCACTTCTAAATAACAGTTCATTACTGACAATGACAGGATGAGGTAAACACATAACCATATTTTGAGGGAAACCCAAGGCTAAAAGAGTATGTTTTATATGGACAGTGAATCAATGGCAAAACAAGGACTCGAACTCAGAAATTTTTGCTTCAAGTTTAGAGTTTTTTCCATCCCAGACTGCATTTCCTCAAAGGACAAAAGTACATTGATTCACATCGATTTTCCAAGTCTTCACTCAAAAAGTATGAAATCTATATACAGTTGCAAATAAACATTTATAAAAGGAACAATGCCAAAATCTTTTCTTTATTAAGCTATTCAATGTATCCTTCTCTGTAATATAAGGTTGATTGTAAATCGTTTTGCTTTTTTAGGGACGTTGGCTTATTATATTAAGGATAATTATTTTTAAACCTACTACAAATAGAATAAATTAAAATTGTACACAAAGTTTAATGTTTTTATCCTATGAGCTTTTTATAGTTCATCTTGTTTCCTCTGGCCATTTGCTTTTAATGTGCAACCAGTGAATAGTGTGTTTTTTATGTTTCACATTTAAAAATGCAGTCTTCCAAGCTCAGCCAGAAATGTCCATTTCAAAAATCTTACTCCAGCCAGTTGGCTTTGTCAGTGACATATGTGCAAAGTGAAAATGTAACCCACAGTGGTTTTCTGCAGGTCAGATGGAATCACTTAGCATACTCAACATGGTTTCCAGTTCGTGCCTCAAGAGGAATTTCCTTCAGCTAGCAAGTGTTTCTTTTAAACGTCAGACCAGCTACTGTTGTTTGAACACAAGTGTTATCTTGGCATGGCTGGAATATATGTGCATTCTGAGAATTATAAATGTTATTCTTATCAAAATATGAAAATTTTGAATGTATTTGCATTATAAACATTGTATGGATTCAATATAAAATTTAAGTAACCAGTGGGTGGTGTTTGGGGAGCTAAAATTTTTGAATTTTAGTCAATGCCTCTGTTTTCAAAGTTTCTTTAAGTCCAAAACACTTCACAGATATAGTGGCTCATGTAAGCAGAAATGCTAAATGTCAAAAAAAGCACCTTTAGTGTTAAAAAAATTAGGAACTGCAAGTAATATTAAGTATGCTCTTTTCTGTCACATAACAAATGACTATTAACATAGAGCCTTTTTAGCAAAACATACCATAAATACATCAATGTATGAGAAATTTTCAGTTATTAAAAATGAAGGGTCAGCACCTAGAGGGGTGGAATAGAGTGGGTGGGAGGCAGACGCAACAGGGAGAGGATATGGGGATATATGTATACATATAGCTGATTCACTTTGTTATACAGCAGAAACTAACACAACATTGTAAAGCAATTATACTCCAATAAAGATGTTAAAAAAAAAGAAAAAATGAAGGGTCGGGACTTCCCAGGTGGTCCAGAGGTTAAGACTTCGCCTTCCAATGCAGGGGGTGCAGGTTCAATCCCTGGTTGGGGAGCTAAGATCCCACATGCCTCGCAGCCAAAAAACCAAAACATAAACCAGAAGCAATATTGTAACAAATTCAATAAAGACTTTAAAAATGGTCCACATCAAAAAAATCTTTAAAAAAAAAAAAATGAAGGGTCAAATTTCACCAAACATAATTCTTGTTTTTCCAAGGGTTGCAATTTTAAGTTGGTTAACTATTTAAAAAAGAAAGGCAATCCCAATTTCATAAAATAATCAATAAAACAAAAAGCAATTTGGCCCATCCAAGAGACCCTTTCCTTCATACTATATCAATAAGCTAGACAAACACATGCATCTGCTGCATCAAATAAGGTTAAAGTTCTCGCACAAACTATGACCATGTGAAGAAGCCAAGCACAGCAAACCTCTTGATGATCCTAAAACTGATTTTCAATAGGTTTATTATCTGATTGTTTTTATACTCTCCATAGATATCTTTTTTGTGAAAGATCAGGGATTGTTTTCATTATTAAAAGGCAATTCTTTTTCACTCCAGTGGCTTATCAACCTTGAATGGAATATAGTACCTACACTTTTCTTGTATGGCTAATAATTACTTTTCTTTGTATAGAGAGACACTAATCTCTTTCTCTGGTAAACAGAAGACATAAAGTTCAACTTGGTTTTTTGCAAGGATAGGACTGAGACCTAGGTTTGGAAACCAAAAAATTATGTCAACCATGAGTAAAGAGCATCTGCTACTAGTGGAAGAACTATTCTATGTTTAATGCAGTATTTATAAAGGGGTCTTATTCTTATTAAAAGCAGAAGTGTAGATGCCATTACACTAGTCAAAAGAACAGCATGTACATTATGACATTATATATTTAACAAGAACACAGAAGGCCTGGTGGCCTAGTGTCAGAGTGCGTGCTGCCTTGTAAGGGGTCAGAGTTCAATGACTTAAACGAAGCCTTTGATCCTCAAATGGGTAAGAATGTGGAAACTAATAACAATGAATTACCCATGGTAGTAACAACCCTTTCCCTGTCTAATGCAGAATCAGCATTCAGAGCTTCCCTTTAATGTTAGTTTCCTAAAACATGAACTTTTCCTAAGAAGAAAATTCAAGAAAAAAGGGACAGGATGTAAATCAAAAAGAATATATATATATCCTAATGATAAAATGATTCTAGAGCTTCTCTTCTCATCCAGCTTCTATTGGTGCTATTGGTTCATCATGTTGGTTCCAACAAATGTAAGAAAAACATGCAAAGTTAATTCCTCTTACCAAATAGGAGTGGGAGGGTGAAGCAAATTGGTGCACTTTATATTCATATACGAATATAAGATTATGGATTCAGTCAGCAACAAATGCATTCTGAGCTGTTTCTTAGTCATGAGAACAAGTTTCTAGGGAACTAACCATAGCCTTTTACTTAATCCCCACAAGGCTAAAATGGATGCAGAAGTTAAACAGGTGCAGTTAATTAGCCAGCGATGGGATCAAACCTACAGGTGTAGCTTTGTTACTAGTACCTGAATTGGGTACAGCAAACACCTAAAGTAATTTTATTCCCCCACTACAAGCATCCCTACCATTCTGTCATCCCTTAGAATTTGCACACATACAAGTAGATGAAATGTTAGAGGAAGACAATACATCAGAGAGAAAAGAAAAGGCTAGGGGAAGCCAAGGAATAGGAAAATAAGGGAGAAAACTGAATTAGCTAATACATAATTTTAAGATCTCTGTGTTAAATTGTCTACCATTAATACAACTTCCAAAATAAACTGTCTTTCTAAATGCATACAGAATTACTTGGAGAGGAACGTGATTTATCAAACTGATGAAAGAACAGAAATTTTATTTTGTAATTCTGAATTTTCTCATACGAAAAATTGGGGTAAAGTATCACCCATTTTTTATAGGTACTTATTTCTTAAGGGAATTCCCTTGGCGGTCCAGTGGTTAGGACTCCACGCTTCCACTGCAGGGGGCCCAGGTTCTATCCCTGGTCACGGAACTAAGATCTCGCAAGCCCCACAGCGCGGCCAAAAAAAAAAAAAAAAAGATATACAATATAAGCAGTATTGCAAAGCACCTAGCACAGTAACTGAAATAGTATTCAATAAATGATAGCTATTTTTAATCATATTAAAGTAAAAATTGAATGATGAAAGATGTTTATGAAGCCCATGATGTCTAACATTCTTATTGTATATTCTTGATATCAGTATATCATATATTTCCATTTTAATTAAACAAGTACGTTACTTCTTAGAAGGAAATTATCTGAGAAAGATAATCCAATACTCAGAATAACAAAAGATTTCAAATTATTTTCTTTCGTCATTGCCAAAGCTATGTAAAACTTATAAACATGATATTTGTGCTTATCAAAGGACTGGCTGAAAACCACCTTTGAAGTCATAGACACATGTCATATGACATTTGAAGAAATAGGGAGCTACACTTACGCACTTACTCTTCTTAAACTTGATCTATTTTTTTTAACATCTTTATTGGAGTATAATTGCTTTACAATGTTGTGTTAGTTTCTGCTGTATAACAAAGTGAATCAGCTATACACATACATAAATCCCCACATCCCCTCCCTCTTGTGTCTCCCTCACACCCTCCCTATCCCACACCTCTAGGTGGTCACAAAGCACCGAGCTGATCTCCCTGTGCTATGCGGCTGCTTCCCACTAGCTATCTATTTTACATTTGGTAGTGTATATATGTCCATGCCACTCTCTCACTTCGTCCCAGCTTACCCTTCCCACTCCGTGTATGCTCAAGTCCATTCTCTACCTCTGCCTCTTTATTCCTGTCCTGCCCCTAGGTCCTTCAGAACCTTTTTTTTTTTTTTTTTTAGATTCCATATATATGTGTTAGCATACGGTATTTGTTTTTCACTCCCTGACTTACTTCACTCTGTATGACAGACTCTAGGTCCATCCACCTCACTACAAATAACTCAATTTTGTTTCTTTTATGGCTGAGTAACATTCCATTGTATATATGTGCCACATCTTCTTTATCCATTCATCTGTCGATGGACACTTAGGTTGCTTCCATGTCCTGGCTATTGTAAATAGTGCTGCAATGAACATTGTGATACATGACTTTTTTGAATTATGGTTTTCTCTGGGTATATGCCCAGTAGTGGGATTGCTGGGTCATATGGTAATTCTATTTTTAGTTTTTAAGGAAACTCCATACTGTTCTCCATAGTGGCTGTATCAATTTACATTCCCACCAACAGTACAAGAGGGTTCCCTTTCCTCCACTCCCTCTCCAGCATTTGTTGTTTGTAGATTTTCTGATGATGCCCATTCTAACTGGTGTGAGCTGATACCTCATTGTAGTCTTGATTTGCAGTTCTCTAATAATTAGTGATGTTGAGCAGCTTTTCATGTGCTTCCTGGCCATCTGTATGTCTTTGGAGAAATGTCTATTTAGGTCTTTTGCCCATTTTTGGATTGGGTTGTTTGTTTTTTTAATATTGAGCTGCATGAGCTGTTTATATATTTTGGAGATTAATCCTTTGTCTGTTGATTCATTTGCAAATATTTTCTCCCATTCTGAGGGTTGTCTTTTCGTCTTGTTTGTAGTTTCCTTTGCTGTGCAAAAGCTTTTAAGTTTCATTAGGTCCCATTTGTTTATTTTTGGGGTTTTTTTTGTTTTTTTGAATTTTTGAATTTTATTTTATTTATTTTTTTATACAGCAGGTTCTTATTCGTCATCAATTTTATACACATCAGTGTATACATGTCAATCCCAATCGCCCAATTCATCATACCACCATCCCCACCCCCCCACGGCTTTCCCTCCTTGGTGTCCATACGTTTGTTCTCTACATCTGTGTCTCAACTTCTGCCCTGCAAACCGGTTCATCTGTACCATTTTTCTAGGTTCCACATACATGCGTTAGTATACGATATTTGTTTTTCTCTTTCAGACTTACTTCACTCTGTATGACAGTCTCTAGATCCATCCACATCTCTACAAATGACCCAATTTCGTTCCTTTTTATGGCTAAGCAATATTCCATTGTATATATGTACCACATCTTCTTTATCCATTCATCTGTCGACGGGCATTTAGGTTGCTTCCATGACCTGGCTATTGTAAATAGTGCTGCAATGAACATTGGGGTGCATGTGTCTTTTTGAATTATGGTTTTCTCGAGGTATATGCCCAGCAGTGGGATTGCTGGGTCATAGGGTAATTCTATTTTTTTTTTTAAGGAACCTCCATAGTGTTCTCCATAGTGGCTGTATCAATTTACATTCCCACCAACAGTGCAAGAGGGTTCCCTTTTCTCCACACCCTCTCCAGCATTTGTTGTTTGTAGATTTTCTGATGATGCCCATTCTAACTGGTGTGAGGTGATACCTCATTGTAGTTCTGATTTGCATTTCTCTAATAATTAGTGATGTTGAGTATCTTTTCATGTGCTTCTTGGCCATCTGTATGTCTTCTTTGGAGAAATGTCTATTTAGGTCTTCTGCCCATTTTTGGATTGGGTTGTTTGTTTCTTTAATATTGAGCTGCATGAGCTGTTTATATATTTTGGAGATTAATCCTTTGTCCATTGATTAGTTTGCAAATATTTTCTCTCATTCTGAGGGTTGTCTTTTCATCTTGTTTATGGTTTCCTTTGCTGTGCAAAAGCTTTGAAGTTTCATTAGGTCCCATTTGTTTATTGTTGTTTTTATTTCCATTACTCGAGGAGGTGGATCAAAAAAGATCTTGCTGGGATTTATGTCAAAGAGTGTTCTTCCTATATTTTCATATAAGAGTTTCATACTGTCCGGTCTTACATTTAGGTCTCAAATCCATTTTGAGTTTAGTTTTGTGTATGGTGTTAGGGGGCGTTCTAATTTCATTCTTTTACATGTAGCTGTCCAATTTTCCCAGCACCACTTATTGAAGAGACTGTCTTTTCTCCATTGTATATCCTTGCCTCCGTTGTCATAGATTAGTTGACCATAGGTGCGTGGATTTATCTCTGGGCTTTCTATCTTGTTTCACTGATCTATGTTTCTGTTTTTGTGCCAGTACCATATTGTCTTGATTACTGTAGCTTTGTAGTATAGTCTGAAGTCAGGGACCTGATTCCTCCAGCTCCATTTTTCTTTCTCAAGATTGCTTTGGCTATTCAGGGTCTTTTGTGTTTCCATACAAATGGTGAAATTTTTTGTTCTACTTCTGTGAAAAAATGCCATTGGTAGTTTGATAGGGATTGCACTGAATCTGTAAATTGCTTTGGGTAGTAGAGCCATTTTCACAATGTTGATTCTTCCAATCCAAGAACATGGTATATCTCTCCATCTGTTGGTATCATCTTTAATTTCTTTCATCAGTGTCTTATAGTTTCCTGCATACAGGTCTTTTGTCTCCCTAGATAGGTTTATTCCTAGGTATTTTATTCTTTTTCTTGCAATGGTAAATGGGAGTGTTTCCTTCATTTCTCTTTCAGATTTTTCATCATTAGTGTATAGGAATGCAAGAGATTTCTGAGCATTAATTTTGTATCCTGCTACTTTACCAAATTCATTGCTTAGCTCTAGTGGTTTTCTGGTAGCATCTTTAGGATTCTCTAAGTATAGTATCATGTCATCTGCAAACAGTGACAGTTTTACTTCTTCTTTTCCGATTTGGATTCCTTTTATTTCTTTTTCTTCTCTGATTGCTGGGCTAAAACTTCCAAAACTATGTTGAATAATAGTGGTGAGAGTGGGCACCCTTGTCTTGTTCCTGATCTTAGTGGAAATGGTTTCAGTTTTTCACCACTAAGAACAATGTTGGCTGTGGGTTTGTCATATATGGCCTTTATTATGTTGAGGTAAGTTCCCTCTATGCCTACTTTCTGGAGTGTTTTTATCATAAATGGGTGCTGAATTTTGTTGAAAGCTTTTTCTGCATCTATTGAGATTATCATATGGTTTTTATCCTTCAATTTGTTAATACGGTGTATCATATTGATTTGCAGATATTGAAGAATCCTTGCATTCCTGGGATAAACCCCACTTAAACATGGTATATGATCCTTTTAATGTGCTGCTGGATTCTGTTTGCTAGTATTTTGTTGAGGATTTTTGCATCTTTGTTCATCAGTGATATTGGCCTGTAGTTTTCTTTTTTTGTGACATCTTTTTCTGGGTTTGGTATCAGGGTGATGGTGGCCTCATAGAATGAGTTTGGGAGTTTCCTCTCTCTGCTATATTTCGGAAGAGTTTGAGAAGGATAGGTGTTAGCTCTTCTCTAAATGTTTGATAAAATTCTCCTGTGAAGCCATCTGGTCCTGGGCTTTTGTTTGTTGGAAGATTTTTAATCACAGTTTCAATTTCAGTGCTTGTGATTGGTCTGTTTATATTTTCTATTTCTTCATGGTTCAGTCTCGGAAGGTTGTGCTTTTCTAAGAATTTGTCCATTTCTTCCAGGTTGTCCATTTTATTGGCATAGAGTTGCTTGTAGTAATCTCTCATGATCCTTTGTATTTCTGCAGTGTCAGTTGTTACTTCTCCTTTTTCATTTCTAATCCTGTTGATATGAGTCTTCTCCCTTTTTTTCTTGATGAGTCTGGCCAATGGTTTATCAATTTTGTTTATCTTCTCAAAGAACCAGCTTTTAATTTTATTGATCTTTGCTACTGTTTCCTTATTTCTTTTTCATTTAGTTCTGATCTGATCTTTATGATTTTTTTCCTTCTGCTAACTTTGGGGTTTTTTTGTTCTTCTTTCTCTAATTGCTTTAGGTATAAGGTTAGGTTGTTTATTTGAGATGTTTCTTGTTTCTTGAGGTAGGACTGTTTTGCTATAAACTTCCCTCTTAGAACTGCTTTTGCTGCATCCCATAGGTTTTGGGTCATCGTGTTTTCATTGTCATTTGTTTCTAGGTATTTTTTGATTTCCTCTTTGATTTCTTCAGCGATCTTCTGGTTATTTAGTAGTGAAGCACATTGATCAGTAGACCAGAATAGAGAACATAGAAATATATCCACACGAGTATGGCCAAGAGATTTTTGACAAAGGCGCAAACCAATGCAATGAAGGAAGGATAGCATTTTTAACACATTGTGCTGGAACAGTTGAACCCTCTTAGAAAGAAAAATGAACTTTGAAGCAAACCTGAAAACTAATGCAAAACTTAACTCAAAATGGAACATAAGTCTATGTAAAAAGTAAAACTATAATATTTTTAGAGGGAAACTTTCAGAAAAAAATCTTTGTGACCTAAGGCAAGCAAAGAATTATTAGATATAACATCAAAAGCACAATCCATAAAAGAAAAATTGATAAAGTGGACTTCACCAAAATTAAAAACTTTTGCTCTGTGAAAAACCCTGTTAAGAGGTTAGAAAGATAAGCCACAGATTGGGAAAGCATATTTGCAAATCACATATCTGACAAAGGCCTTGTATCCGAAAGATATAAAGAACGCTCTGAGTTTACCAGTAAAAACACAAACAACGCAGTTAGAAAAACAAAACAAAAAACACCAAATCCAGTTTGAAATAGACACTTAACCAAATAGGGAATATGGGTGCACATAAGCATATGAAGAGATGTTCAATATCATTAACCATGCTGAGTGAAGAAAAGCCAATATCTAAGGGTTACATACCATACGATTCCATTTATACAAGTTTGAAATGACAAAATTAGAGCGATGGAGAACAGGTCAGTGACTGTCAGAGGTTAGGGAGGGGTATGATTATAAAAGTGTAGCACAATGGAGGGCCTTTGTGTGATGGAACAGTTCCATATCTTGATTGGGATGGCAACTACCTGTGTCCACACAAGTGATAACATTTCATAGAACTATACCCACACAGAAAAAAATCAGTTCAGGTAAAGAGTGATGCAATCCAAGTAAGGTCTGTATCTAGTCAGTAGTATTGTGCCAATATCAGTTTCCTAGTTTTCACATTGTACAATGTTACTATTGGGGGAAGTTGAGTGATGGGTATACAGGACCTTTTTGTACTATTTTTGCAACTTCTTGTGAGTTTATAATTTTTTCAAAAAGTTATCAAAAAGGAACCACTGAGGGACTTCCCTGGTGGTCCTGTGGTTAAGGCTTCACCTTCCAATGCAGGGGGTGCGGGTTTGATCCCTGGTCAGGGAGCTAGGATCCCACATGCCTTGGGGCCAAAAAACCAAAACAGAAAAAAACAGAAGCAATATTGTAACAAATTCAATAAAGACTTTAAAAATGATCCACATCAAAAAAAAAAAGAATCTTATAAAAAAAGGAACCACTGAGATGCCATGACTACTGCCACCTCAACAACAATTTTATGCCAATGAATTTGAAAACCTCAATGAAGTGGGCAAATTTCTAGAAAAATTTCCCACAATAAAAGCACTGAATAAATTCTACAAAACTTACAAGAATAAACTTTATTCAAGGGAATAAAAGTGTGACATTTCGCAACTCAATGTGAGTAATGTCACTGGAGCCAATTTTGCCTCTCCAATAGAACTATATATACTGTGAAATTGATTTTGTTTTCTCCAATATCTTGTAATTTCTTAATTATGTCTGTTTCAATGACTCATTCAGAGTTTGGTATTAAGGGATACTTCATAAATTCCAGTAAGGCAACTAGCTGGTGTTAGATCTCATTTTACCAAAACTCCTATTGATGTGGTTCTTCCAAACATTTTAAATCTTATCTTTCTTTTTCCTTTATGTATACTTGGCCATTTTTCCTGAAACTATTGATACCTGTGATCATGTATCTAGTAATCCTAACATTTTTAGTTCAATTACATTTTAATAGATTAAATAGAAAAAAAATTTCTAATCTGGGAAGATAAAACAATGCCAAGTCTCTAGTTTAGAGCTCTAGGTTTGCTCTTTATCCTTGTTCTAAGCTTTTCACTGGTCTCTTTGATTGTGATAGTTCATTCCTTCTCTCTCGTTGTTGGAATGGTAGAAACTCTTTGGTTTGGGGCTGCATGACAGCCATTTGTCTTTATGTGGTCTATTATTCTGTCTCAGGGGTTGCCTGTCCATAAGATTAAACTTGATCTATTTTTAACCATTTTAAATTATAAAACTAATAGAATTGAACAGTCAGAAGAGTAGCAAATGGAAAGGTGAAGTCTCCTTCCTTCCTGAACTCAGCAGAGTACAACCAGGAAACAATTTTTTCCCCATCATTGTTCCTGTAAAGCTGTTCTGTGGACTCATTCTTCACTGCTCCTGAATGAAGTTTAAGGCAAATCTTACAGCTTTCCTATTCTCTCTTAGGAAATCATGAATAATCTCGTTTTCCAAGTATTAACACATCTAGACTCTCTTGGAGGATTTCAACTTCCAGCTAAAACAAAATAACTAGCCCTCCTACTGTAAACTACTATAAACTGGACAAAACATATCAGGCTACTGTCAGCAGGCATTTAACACAACAGGCAGCACAGCCTATGACACCAAGAGAAGGGAAACTCATGAGGTGAGCCCCTGCATCTGCCCAAGCTCTGTCAGGAGATAATTTCCAACTGCAGCACAGCAAGCTGGAGTTCAAGCAGAGCACAGTAGCCCCACTAAGCTAAGAAGGCAGCTATCAGACTTGGGGGCAGCTGCAGAACCTGAAATCTGGGGCAAGGCACCAGAGAGAAGGGAGCCTTTCAGTGGGAGAAACAGAAGGCTGTGAGATGTTCCCTGATTGACTCTAATTGAGCGCTGAGCTGAGCATGCACATGGAGAGACTGTGCAGGATTTATCAGAGGATGACTGCTACAGGGGTGAGAATGGAACAGATACCAGAGGTCAAGCAGTGCTGGGGGATGTTAAAGGCCTGACCCAGCTGATATGAAAAGACCTCATTAATACCTTGTAAATACCCTGAGAAAGGCTGCTCTGTTAAGAGTAAGGGCCAGGCCCCAGAGTAAGGTCTGCTCTACACCCACCTAACACAGTCTAAAACCAAGCCCTTACAAGCGCCACAGAGAAGAGAGAGTTTGGGAGTTGAGACATCCCAAGTCAAAGGAGTTTAGGAAATACCTTGGACTTTCCGCAAATCTGCCCTACAAGAACATAAAATCAAGCTGTCACAACATCAAGGTGATCAGCCAGTAATTTTATTGTAGCTTTTCTGCTGGATATGTAGAGGTATCTCATTGTGGTTTTAATTTGAATCTCCCTGAGGCCTAATGATGCTGAGCAACTTTTCACACACTTACTGGGCCATTTGCATATCTTCTTTTGCGCTATGTCTCTTCAAATATTTGTCCATTTTTAAAAATTGGGTTGGTGCTTCCCTGGTGGCATAGTGGTTAAGAATCCACCTGCCAATGCAGGGGACACACGTTCAAGCCCTGGTCCAGGAAGATCCCACATGCTGCAGAGCAACTAAGCCCGTGTGCCACAACTACTGAGCCCACGCACCACAGCTACTGAAGCCTGCACGCCTAGAGCCTGTGCTCCACAACAAGAGAAGCCACAGCAATGAGAAGCCCTCACACCGCAACGAAGAGTAGCCCCCACTTGCCGCAACTAGAGAAAGCCTGCGTGCAGCAACAGAGACCCAATGCAGCAAAAAATAAATATTAATAAAATAAATAAATTTATTTTTTTTTAATTGAGTTGTTTATCTTCTTACTGAGTTATAAGATTTCATTATATATTCTGAATACAACTAATTTGTCAGCAACATACATTGTGAATATTTTCTCTCAGCCCAAGGATTGTCTTTTTATTTTCTTGACAGTTCTCTTTTGAAGTTGTCTTTTGACTTTTAATTTGAGTGCAATGTAATTTATTATTTTCTTTCTTTTATAATTAGTGCTTTAAATGCCCTAAGAAATCTTTGCCTACTCCAAGGTCATAAAGATTTTCTCTTAATTATTTCTTCTACAAGTTTTACAGTTTTAGCTTTTACATTTCAGTCTATGACCTTTCACCTGTGAAACTATACACATTAGAAGTTTTCTTTGTGAAAAGGTTTTTATTATGAATTCAAAAAATGTAGTAGATATAGGGCTATTTATGAATTCAAAAAATGTAGTAGATATAGGGCTATCCAGACTTTCTATTTCTTCTTGTGTCAGTTTGTGGTAAGTTGTGGTCTTCAAGTCATTTGTGTATTTCATCTAAGTTATTAAATTATTGGTGTAAAGTTGTTCATAATATTCCTTTATATTCCTTTTAATATCTCTGGGACCTGAAAGTGTCTTTTAAAAAACAGAGTTTCTGGGGCTTCCCTGGTGGTGCAGTGGTTGAGAATCTGCCTGCCAATGCAGGGGACACGGGTTCGAGCCCTGATCTGGGAAGATCCCACCTGCCGCGGAGCAGCTGGGCCCGTGAGCCACAATTACTGAGCCTGCGCGTCTGGAGCCTGTGCTCCGCAACGACAGGCCGCGATAGCGAGAGGCCCCCGCACCGCGATGAAGAGCGGCCCCCGCTTGCCACAGAGAAAGCCCTCGCACAGAAACGAAGACCCAACACAGCAATAAATAAATAAATAAAACAGAGTTTCTGGATTTAGGGAATAATGATGGTCACCTAATTCCAAAACCCTCCCTCCTTTACTCTCCTGGAAAAAACCATAAAACAACACTGCACCCATACCTTCTGCATTACTATTAGATGGAGAATACTGTAATCTCCACCATACATAAGGGGGGTGGGGGAGAAAATTCCAACAGTGCTTCCACCATCAGCCCACTGCTACTACTAAAAACCTGAGGGTATGGGGAATGGAGAAGGGAAGACTTACATAAGATTCTATGAAAAGGAATAGAGGGAAGCAGAGATTTTAGAGAAAGCACAGACAAAATCAGAAGAATATGTGAAACAATAAATGTAAATACTTAACATTGGGTGGGACCTAGGAATTCATGGCTCTGGCTACAGGAAAGGAGCTTGAAAGTGTGCAGGACTGGAAGTGGCAGCCTTAGAGAAGCACTTGATTTGGGGAGTGAGTTAGCTAGAAAGAGAAGATAGAAAAAGAGGTTTGTTTACATGATAAGTGGTATGGTCAGAAGCAATTATGAAACTACTTTAGATGTATTATAGGAATGAGCAAGTAAATACATGTGTTGATGTTGTCGGGAGTCAGGGATCCACTTTGGAAGACAGGACATATAAATATGGAATGGGGAAGGCAATAAAGAATCAGGTAAGGATGGAGTGAAATTGGAGATACCGGTGTGAACTTGCGGTATCTAAATAATGTTAATGTATGAGTTTATGCGTACTTATGTGCATATATTCATGGTTATGTGCATGTTTATATGTATGCATGTATGTGTTTATGTATATCTGTATATATGTATGTGTATTTGCACATGTACATATCTCCTAGCTTTGCCCTCTGAAAGGGCCTAAAAGCAAAGACACTATGTAACCTGAGCACACCTAGCACTTAGATCTTGGTCTCTAATACCATTTCCCACTGAAAAGAACAAGGGTTCTTCAGAGAAAAAGCTTACTCCATGGCTGGAGCAGGATAGGTATAAGATTATCCTGGAACATCTTGCTATGCTAGAAAGTAAAAAAAACAAAAAATGCTAGGGACAACTTAAGCACCAAAATTATTAAGTTCAGTATTGAATTATAGAAATTCATGAGTGCACACTATAATAAATAGACAAATACATGAATGATGGAGAAGGAATATCTACTGCATATAGTAGAATACTAAGGGCCAACTGGCAAATGTGAAGAAAATGCTGAGTTAGAAAAATCATTTTGCAACCATCACAGTAAAGGTTTTATCAGGCAAGAATCATCAATGAATGATAAATTTACAGGGAAATTTTGACAAAAAGCAGGATATTTGTACTGTTTACTAGTAGCAAGAGGGGAAAACAGTAATTATGCAGTGGAAAAATCAAGCAAAACCTTGACCAGCAGATCAAAATTAATTATCAATAAAGATGACTCTATGTGATACTGTGAAACAAATGCTATATTACCTATTCTTGGCAGTATTCTGACCAAGAATGCATATTCTCAACGTAATCACAAGGAAACAGGTGACAAACAAAATGAGGAAATGAGCAATATTTTCTTTTTTTAAATGATGGGGAGACTACATTCTTCAAAAATGTCAATGTCATAAAAGACAAAGAAAGGGGGTGAAAATTTTCCAGACTAAAAGAGGCTAAAAATGGCACTACCCTGGCAGTCCAGTGGTTAAGACTCTGCGCTTCCACTGCAGGAGGCGCGGGTTTGATCCCTGGTCTGGGAACTAAGATCCCACATGCCTCGCATGGCACAGCAAAATAATTAATTAATTAATTAATTTAATTTAATTTTTAAAAAAGAGTCTAAAAATACATTCAACTGAATGCACTGCCTGCCTCTAGACTAGATCCTATAACAGTGGGATGAGGGTGGCGGGGGGTGGGGGCGGAATCCTATAAAGCACTTTATTATATTATTAGGTCAACTGAAAAAATTAGAATTTGGATATTAGAATAGATGAAAGTATTATATCAAAGTAATTTTATGAAATTAGCAACTGTACTGTGGTTATGTAATAATATTCCTATTCTTAGGAAATACACACTAAAGTGCTTAGGAATAAAGGGCCACGAGGCATATAATGTACTCTCAAATGGTTCAGAAAAAATAATTGTGCACACATGAGAGAGAAAGAGAGAGTGAGTGCAAAAGAGAGAAAGAAATGATAAAGCAAATAAGATAAAAGTATTAACAATAGGAAAACATGGGTAAAGGGTATAAAGGCTATTTCTTATATTATTTTTAACTTCAGAGAAAACAAAGAAAGGAAAGGTAATCAAATCTCAGTTGTCAGTAGTGTCTACACATAGTCGTAATAACGTAAATTCTTGTACTAGTTAGGGAAAAGGCCAAGCTACAATAACAAAGATACACCAAAATACAATGACTTAAATTAGATAGCTTATATTTATTTTTGCTAACTGTAGAGACAATCTCTTCTCCAAACCCTTTCCACATCTCTATCTGTAATCCCACTTCTTCATTCCACTTCATTTGAACATCTGCCATGAATTCTGTTTCCTGCTGGGATCTTAACTGATAGAGTACTTAAAAGATTTGGGGACTAGTTTGCTCACATATCTGATGAACGCACAGATGACTTCCCTTTGAGGAAAAAAACAACAGAAATACATGGTATGCAATGGAATCACAATTATTCAAATTAACATTGGTGCAGTGTGCGACAGAGTACCAGTGGAAGACTTTGAGAGATAAATGGCTATTGCACTTGATTGTTTGATGAGAGTGGTAATTACAAAGATTGCTGAATGGGCTACCTGCTTGGCTTAAGCACTTACAAAATATAAAAGCTTGGGATCTTAAACTCCCAAATCAAGGTACAATTGGAAAACTCAAAAGCTTCTATGAAGACCATTTAACAGGATGACACTACACAAAGAAAAAGGAAATATACAGACCTTCCAGGGTTCATTAATCCATGAGAATGCCAAATACCACAGTATCCACTAGTCAAACTGGGGCTTATAGAATTCCAGTTATAAATGGAGTATTGAAATAGGAAATTGGACCCTGGGATTGTTAGCCTCTCTAACAAACACTGGGTTAAAATGTTCTTATAGTAGATTGTGGATTAACACAATGTTCATTCCTCTCCCCTCCAGAAACTATATTAGAAAAATGGTAATCCCAAACATCTACCAAAATTAAAAACACCCTTAATCTCTGAGCAAAACCAATCCTATTAGTAGCCATGAAAATGAAATTGTAGGAAACTAAGAGACAGTCTTGTCAAACGTTTATACTCCCTCTATATTCCCCATTCATTATTATGCCAAGTACTCAGATATTACTTGACCTGCTGCCAACCATGTACATGAAGGTAGGATTACTCAACTGTCTGAACATTCACTGGGTCCCAGAGGTGAAATAACTCACTCAACCATGGGGGCAGACAATAAAGCTTTTTGCCCATGACTTACAGCCAAGCTTCTGTAATCATGACCTGGCAACCATTCTCACCCCCTTTATTATTATTTTACTCAGGGTAGAATTAAAAGCCTGTGGAGACAGGCACTCAGATTTTCTTTTAACTGACTAGTGACTCTGAGGACAAGTTTCTCCTCAATATTTTATAGAAGCATTATAACAAAAGAGCAGGTATGACTTCCCATTTCAAGATAATCAGCTAAAGACCCTTATGTCTCCTCTAAAAAAAACAACAACAGCAACAAACCACACCAAACAACAAGGAGTAAAAGACATCAACTCCTTCAAAGAAATCAGAACTATGGTAAGCCTAACCACAATCTATGAAGATAGCAAGTGAACAAAGAAAAGGTAAACAATAGAGAAGAGAAGAGAAAGGTCAAATCTAAATGCCTAGAAAGGAATACATTCATCCACCCCCCAAAATTCTGAAAAGCACCAGGCACCACAGAAAGTGGGGTGAGGTGGGATCTGAAGATAAGGGTAATATTTTAATGTCTGTGTAATTAACATTTAGGTACCCAGACCTCCACAGGATACAGAAAGTGTAATCTCTGGAGCAGTTGAACTAAGCAAGTGATTCCAGATTAGAGGGACACCAAGTGTGAAATAGCATGGAAACAGGGCAAACAACTGAAAATACAAGGATAAAAAAAACCTGTCTACATCTTGAATAGTCAATCCTCTAACTCCCTTCCCCACCAAGCTCCAGAAAACATGGGACTAGCTCTTCTCCCGAGACAGGACTTAAAGAAACCTCTAAAGAAAGAAAACCACCTCAGGAGAAAAGACACACAGCTACTGATAACCAAGTCCCCAGTGAGACAGTGAGGTAGTCCCTAACTGCCCTAAGATGAAGCCCACCAGTTGATAAGCCCTGGCCCCTGGCCCCAAGGACACATGGTTTGCAGTTAGCCTTTATTGCTTGACTGTTAAATATAAATGAGTAGCCAATAATCACATCAAAAGGTGTTCAAAATCACTAGCAATCAGAGAAACACAAATCAAAACCAAAATGAGATACCACCATATATCCACTAGAGTTGCTATAATCAAAAAGATAAATAGGGCTTCCCTGGTGGCGCAGTGGTTGAGAATCTGCCTGCCAATGCAGAGGACACGGGTTCGAGCCCTGGTCTGGGAGGATCCCACATGCCGCGGAGCAACTAGGCCCATGAGCCACAATTACTGAGCCTGCGCGTCTGGAGCCTGTGCTCTGCAACAAGAGAGGCCGCGACAGTGAGAGGCCCACGCACCGCGATGAAGAGTGGCCCCCGCTCTCCGCAACTGGAGAAAGCCCTCGCACAGAAACGAAGACCCAGCACAGCCATAAATAAATAAATAAATAAAATTTAAAAAGATAAATAATAACGTGTTGGCAAGGATATGGAGAACCTCATCTCATTATTTAGAGATAAGGAGTTAGCCATCAGAAAAAATAAAGGTAGAAATGAATCATATTGGAGAGTAGGGGGAAGTGGGGGGCTGACGCCTTCATAAGTTTGTCAGTACTATTTGACATTTTATTTTTATCAAATAAATTGCACATGGTTAAAAGTTATTTTGAATGTTTCTGTCATCTTGCAAGGTTTAAAGTAAATGGTCTACAAGGAGGTGAAAGACTTATATGCTGAGAACTATAAAACGCTGATAAAGGAAATTGAAGACGATTCAAGGAAATGGAAAGATATCCCATAGTCTTGGATTGGAAGAATTAATACTGTTAAAATGGCCATACTACCCAAAGCAATCTACAGATTTAATGTGATCCCTATCAAATTACCCATGTCATTTTTCACAGAACTAGAACAAATAATCCTAAAATTTATATGGAACCATAAAAGACCTAGAATTGCCAAAGCAAAGCCAGAGGCATAACCCTCCCAGACTTCAGACAATACTACAAAGTGTGGTATTGGCACAAAAACAGATATATGGATCAATGGAACAGAACAGACCGCCCAGAAATAAACCCACACATCTACAGTCATTAATCTTTGACAAAGAAAGCAAGAACATACGATGGAGAAAAGACAGTCTATTCAGTAAGTGGTGTGGGGAAAGCTGAACAGCCACATGGAAATCGATGAAGTTAGAACACACCCTCACACCATGCACAAAAATAAACTCAAAATGGCTTAAAGAGTTAAATACAAGACACAACACCATAAAACTCCTAGAAGAGAACATAGGCAAAACATTCTCTGACATAAATCGCATCAAGGTTTTCTTAGGTCGGTGTCCCAAGGCAATAGAAATAAAGCAAAAATAAACAAATGGGACGTAATCAAACTTAAAAGCTTTTGCACAGCAAAGGAAACCATAAACAAAACGAAAAGACAACCTATGGAATGGGAGAAAATATTTGCAAACGATGCAACCAACAAGGACAAAATATACAAACAACTCATACTACTCAATAACAAAAACAACAACAAAAAATCCAATCAAAAAATGGGCAGAAGACCTAAACAGACTTTTCTCCAAAGAAGATACACAGATGGACAATAGGTACATGAAAACATGTTCAACATCACTAATTATTAGAGAAATGCAAATCAAAACTACAATGAGGTACCACCTCATACGGGTCAGAATGGCCATCATTAAAAAGTCTACAAAACGGATGCTGGAGAGGGTGTGGAGAAAAGGGAATCCTCCTACACAATCCTCCTGTTGGTGGGAATGTAAATTGGTGCAACCACTATGGAAAACAGTATGGAGGTTCCTTAAAAAACCAAAAATAGGGTTGCCATATGATCCAGCAATCCCACTCCTGGCCACATATCTGGAGAAAACTCTAATTCAGAAAGATGCATCCACCCCAACGTTCAGAGCAGCATTATTTACAATAGCCAAGACATGGAACCAACCTAAATGTCCGTCGACAGATAAATGGATAAAGAAGATGTAGTATATATACACAGTGGAACACTACTCAGCCATAAAAAAGAATGAAATAATGCCATTTGCAGCAACACGGATGGACCTAGAGATTATCATACTAAGTGAAGTAAGCCCAAGAGAGAAAGACAAATATCATATGATATTGCTTACATGTGCAATCTAAAAAAAAAAAAAAAAATGATACAAATGAACTTGTATACAAAACAAAAATAGACCCACAGACATAGAAAATAAACTTATGGTTACCAAAGGGGAAGGTAGGGAGAGATAAATTAAGAGTTTGGGATTAACACATATACACTACTGTATATAAAATAGATAACCAACAAGGACCTACTGTATAGCACAGAGAACTATACTCAATATTTTGTAATAACCTATAAGGGAAAAGAATCTGAGAAAGAATATATAGATATAGGTATAGATATAGATGTATAACTAAACCACTTTGCTGTACACCTGAAAATAAGACAACATTGTAAATCAACTATATTTCAATTAAAAAATAAAATTTAAAAAAATTATTCTTGGTTGAAAACTAAAAAAAGAAAAGAAAAGAAAATATGACACAAATGAACTTATTTACGAAACAGAAACAGGCTCACAGACAGAGAAAACAAACTTATGGTTACCAAAGGGGAAAGGGAGTGGGGGAGGGATAAAGTAGGAGTTTGGGATTAGCAGATACACACTATATACAAAATAGATAAATAACAAGGTCCAACTGTATAGCACAGGAAACTATATTCCATAGCCTATAATAACTCATAATGGAAAAGAATATGAAAAAGAATATGTATACATACGTATAACTGAATTTCTCTGCTGATTTACAAAGGCAAAAGTTAATCACTCTGCTGATTGAAAATAACACAACACTATAAATCAACTATACTTCAATTTTAAAAATTGTAAAAAAATAAAATAAAAAAATTGTTAAAGTAAGTGGTCTATTTTTAAAGATATAATAACATATTTTGCTAATACGCTTCTAACATCTCTCTCCTAAGCCTAGGAGCTTCACCTCTGATTTTCCAACAGCCCTGCAGTGGATTGTACCATATTAAAAGGTATCATTAAATTTCCCCACCTTGATTTAAGACAGTACATAAATGTACATAGTATGTAATTTTTAAGTGGGAGAGGGAGGAGAATAAGTAGGTATAATATTTTTTAAAAAATAGATTATTGAAAAGCCAAAAAAGTAGAAGACTGACTTCTACACTTCTAGCTCACTTCAGTAACTGTGTGATAAATACAAACAGCTCAACTATTCTATAATAAGCACTATATAAATCCTAAAACTCTACCATAATATATTAGCCTTTAAAAGCCTGAAAAACGTAGCTATTGCCAGTTAATCTCAAAACTGAGGAAAATTTACAAGAAATATGGTTCAGGCATATTAAAGGTCCCTAATTTTAATGTCTTCATTAACTGAATAACCTATTAGGCCCAATGCCTACTAATCTATATCATTTGCCACGCTTACATTTATTCCAATATAATTAATACACACTGATTCCCCAACAGATAATCTATTCTACATACTGACATCAAAACAATATGGTTTTCAGGAAGTTGGGCAAGAGAAGCAAAGAAAGAGTAAGGGATGAATGATGGAGCCAATTTCCCAAGTTTCAGTAGAATTTGTCACCATCTTTCAAAAAGAAAAGAACTATTGATTGTGTTCCCAAATTATGTGTTGATCAATTCAAGAACAGCCTAATACTGCTGAGAAAACCACAGAATAACAGGATTTGGAATAATCTTTCATTGAAAGGCAAAAGTTAAACATCATATTCCTTAAGAGAACTATCAACAGTAGACATATTAATAGTGCTAGGCACTGTTCCTAATATATCAGGACCTACATTAAAACCCCTGCTAAGTCTAGAAATGGTCATAACAAATCTTTCAGCCTTACAGCATAAAAGTCAGTTGATAATTTCTTTGTCTAACGCCTAATAAAACTTATTCTTCCAAAATTGTGGAAAAGCTAAGCACAGTCCTCCTATATTATAAAGTTTCCTGTTACAAAGTTGCATGGTTTACACATATGTTATACTTTATTATTGAAAAAAGAGTCCTCCTTATAACACCCTCTTTGTTGTAATACTCAACATTCTTTGCCTCCAGGCTAGATATATAATGAAAGCAAAATGAATTCAGACAGATTGTTGAGGAAAAAAGCTAGTTTCTTTTTAGTAGCCTTTCTAAAGTCTTTTTTCTTTCCTTGTAGCTTTTCATCATCTCAACGTTTTGTTCCTGCTGAACATTTTCCTTTTCTTTTTACGTATTTCCTTTGGTAAATGAAAGATGATAGACTGTTAAAAACCAGTTTGTACTACCTTGGAAGCAAGCACTTTAAATATACAACTCCTACCTTCCAAAACCTTGTACAAATTTCATGTTTAGGGCAATGAACTGCATAGGACTTAATCAACCAGCTGCAAAAAGCTATATGAAATCTTAATTTTCCATTCACACATTTTTATGTTCACAGTCCCCTAAAATCATGAATATAACTTTCCAAATTAGATTTAGGAATACTTTTTGGTTATTGTTTCCATATTAAATAGTACTGTCCTATTTTAGCAAAGATCTGCAAATGCTGCTTTAAAAGGTTCTTATTCACAAATTTCAATGTAAGGAAATTTGGTTTAAAAACACTGTTTAGGGGCTTCCCTGGTGGCGCAGTGGTTGAGAATCTGCGTGCCAATGCAGGGGACACGGGTTCGAGCCCTGGTCTGGGAAGATCCCACATGCCGCGGAGCAACTGGGCCCATGAGCCACAATTACTGAGCCTGCACGTCTGGAGCCTGTGCTCCGCAACAAGAGAGGCCACGACAGTGAGAGGCCCGCGCACCGCGATGAAGAGTGGCCCCCGCTCACCGCAACTAGAGAAAGCCCTTGCACAGAAACGAAGACCCAACACAGCCGAAAATAAATAAATAAATAAATAAATTTATTTTAAAAAAAAAAAACAAACAATGTTTATTTTTAACTTAGGCAGAATTACAGTTCAAATATTAATAAGATGGGGCGGGGCTTATTCTGATATGCCAAGCTCAATAATTTCTGATATTCTAAATTAGCCAAAAGTGACTTAAATTATGTACTATATGAAATACTGAAGGTACACATTTTATATCTTTAACGTTTAAGAAGTAAACACACACAATACTACTCTTGCACATAAAGCAAGAGTAGTACTTTATTACTACTAATAGAACTCTACTCTCGATAATCTTGAACATCTTTAAAAATTTTAATAGTAAAAAGATTGGGAAAAAATTGTAGCAGTATAATTTTTAAAATCATCTATATTTGTTTAACACTTTTATTTTTGTACTGTCCACATAAAGAATTATATAAGGATGTTTATAGCCTTTATTCATTTTAGTCAAAAATGGAAACCACCCAAATATCCATCAAAAAGATAATCTACTTAAAATTTCTTTTATATGTAAAACCTCTACACAGAGGACTACTAATGCACTTTGAAAATACCTTTAACATGGTAGTAGTCAACACAACATTTGTTTTTCATATTAAGCATTAACATGTATCTCTACCTTGTGCTTTAGAATTTAAATCTGCAAGCAAGAGTTTCCATGTAGAATGGAAAAGGGTTAATGAATCAACTTAATTCAAGAGAGACTGGGGGTGGGGGGAGGGAGATTGTTCATTTCCCATGACAATGTGTTTTGTAGATGAATTTTTTTAAATGTTGGAACCCTTTATATCACAGTGTCATCTGAATAAAGTAGTTTTATGGTAATCATTTTCCTTCTCAGTTGAGTAAAGTATTTAATAGCTTAGTTATTCCACTCTTAAGAAGGGGACCATGATTAAACATATATAGAGATCAAAAATGGCTGTCAAATCCTATCAAGACTACCATATTTAACCATCTTCTTGTCAAAGGCAGTTCTGACCACAGACATTCCCATAACACTTTTCCAGCCTTGGCATTTGGCCACCATGAAAGAAAGTATTTTTTTCAAACAACACCAAGAAACTTCAAATATTCTTTTTAACCTTTCCCCCCCTCTTAGCCAGAGTAGGCAAGGAGGCATTTAACCACTAAATTTCTACAGCATATGTATAGAGGGAATCAGAATTCACCTTTCAGGAAAAGTAACAACTTTAAATGATCGTGTGAAAAATGAATTTGCAGAACACAGGGAACTCTCTTTATAACATTCCCACAGGAACTAAAGGTTTTATAAAACATAATATACAGGAAGATGCTATTTGAAAGTAACATTATTTTATGGGTCTTGGACCAGAGATTTTATAAATGAATACCATATATATGAGAAAAACCAGCACAGGATGAAAATCAATACTATCATCCTCCTGATCTTCTGACTTTTCACGGTGGATCCATAAAGGATCTTAAAAACAAATGAGGGAAGTTCTCCAATATTATAAAACCTCTATACTTTAATGCTTAAGCAAGGAATGGGAGCAAGCACAGCATAGGGATTCTTCCATAACATTATTTTCCAACATTTCAACCATATCTATTGGAAAATAGAGGCCGTATGGTTCACTAGTGAGACAAGGGTTATCCAAACATTATTTTTTGATTCCCTATAAGGAAAATAGCATTAATCTTTTATTAGCGCTAACATCCCTACACAGAAAAGCAAGGCTGTGTTCTGGCTGTTCATTCACCCCATTTGAGCATATCAGCTCACTCTCTGGATGGCAATCAAAGAATCCAGACGGCTTTGAGAAGTATAGCCTCTCAGCAACCACATGTGGCCACTAATACATTTCCTTGGCAGACAAGAAAAAGGCTCCAGTTTAGACAATTAGAAGTTATTTGAAGGCTGAGGATCTGATTATCTAGGGTTGCCTCAAGATGAGGCAAAGGTGACTTACTTATTCTTCAATTCACTATTTTCTTTGGCGGGCTTTTTATTCCAAAGAATTCATGAATTTTTATTTATGTGACAATATAATCCCATACAAGCTTATAGAAGTCATTTTATGATTTAAAAAATATTCCACCATGCTCATATATATTATTGGTAAAATCTGTTCGCCTCCTTTACTGACAATTATATTCCCAAACATACTGAACCTTTTATATATAGTATTTTTTTTCCACCTCAGTCACAAACGTGGGACTACTGTGCTGTCAGACCTTTATAATCTATACCATGCCCATATTATGTCTACACTCTAACATTAACCTTTCCTTGATAAAAATTCTATTTTTTTGAAGTTCCATTTGACTGAAAAAATCAAAGTAAAATAAAAGAACTGAAAGAATTAAAGGAAAATGAGCTTTCACAAGGCACAAAAACAAGAGAGATAAAAGGGTTAAAGAGAAGAAATGTCTTTTATACTAAATATTAAAGAATTTAAATAATTTTTGAAAAATAAAAACTTTTTGATTTGTGAACATTATCACAAACACTCAAATAATTTTGAATATCATTTTATGCTGAAAAACATATTAATAACAAAAGAATCAATAATGTATAGAAACACAACCCCAAGTAGATGAAAAAACTGATTATTTCTATTGGTAAGTTTGTCTTGTATAAGTGCTGCCTCACTGGCATATTGAGAAATAATTTGAGCAAAGGTGAATCCAGGAAGCCCAAGTAATCACTTCCACTTTTACCACTATGGTGGTTAACAGTAATTACCATGACCCATGCACTGTAGTAGATGTTCAACACGTGCCTGCTAAAGAAGAAAACAAAACCCAGAAGTTGGCTAGAATGAGGGCACCGGGCTAACGTTTTTTTCTGAAAAATAACCTTGAAAGCCTGATGTGTATGACGTCGGCCCTGCTCAGTTACATGGGTATTTTGGTTCATTCACTCAACAAATACTGATTTAGCCCACTAAGTGCCAAGGACTGTGCAAGACATTAGACACACGATGGTGAACAAAAAATATGGTGTCTGCCCTCATTAAGCTTACAGAAAAGGCTCCTTCTCCTTCCTCTCTCACGGTTCACATAAATCCTCTAACTAGAAAGGCAATTAAATAAGAGGTAATGTATTAGAAATAACATAGGCTTTAGAATCTGAGAAATGGAATAGTTCCTGCCATATCAATAAACAAAGGATGTCACAGTCATCAGCAATTGCAGCCCTCCAACGTGAGCCAGTGAGCCCTGAGGAAACTCAGAAAGGAAAGAATACCTGCCATCTAGCAGCCATCAGACTGCAGCCACTCCCCACAGTGAGCCATGAGGAAACTCAGGATGTAAAAATACAGGATACTGGCCCCAGAGAGCTGAGGTGCATATCAAAGGAATGATTTCAGTGAGTCCAGACTCTTGCATCTTCCCAGACACAGAAAAGTGTTAAATTCCTTAACTTGGGATATCTGGTTTTCTTTAATTAACAATGATCTTTTGATGTTCCCAATTACTTGCCCTTTGTTTCAGAATGTCCGTATAACCTGGCTCCCCGACTTGCCTCCTCAGAGCAGTTTTCTCAGGGTTACTTGAGATGTTGTCTGCCGGGCTTGAAGTCCTTAAAACTCCCACCAAATAAAACATAACTCTCAACTTTTAGGTTGTGAATAATTTTTTAAGTCTACAAATCAGATAGCTCTGGATTCAAGGCCTCCCTCTGTCCAGGTATGATTTGCAGCAAAACACTTATGGTCTGTGAGCTTCTGTTTCCCAATCTGGGAAATGGTAATTAAGTCACCTATCTTACAGGGTTAAATGCAATAGCACAACATAGAGAAGATAATAAATATTAGCTCTCTCCATATAGTCTTCTCTATAAATAAATATAAAAATGCCTGTTGGAAAATCAAACTACAGAAGACAGAAACATCAAAACTCTGCAAGGGAGAGATCTTTCTAAACTTAGAACAAATAGAATAAATTGAACAGGAAAGGAACGATTTGACCACATTAAAACACACACACACACACATAATTTAAAAGCCAAGAACCCACAGTTTAAAAGCCAAGAACAATCTGGCAAAAAGACGTTCGCACCAAGTACAAAGAAATTAATCTGTACTAAATAAATAGCTCAAATAATAGAAATAAAATAAAAGATCATCTATCCAGGAGTCTACCAGAATCATCCAAACAACTGAACTGTTGAATCCAGAAGAATTTTTATAATAAACATCCATTCATCAAATCTGGCAGTCCACAGACTACTTTCAAAAAACCCTTTCAAAAATGTAACATTGTGGACTAAACAAATAAATAAATAATTAAATGATAAAAAGAATAGTAAACATACACCAGCAGCAGTGGAACAAAAGAAAGAACACAACTTCATGCCATAAGCTTTGAAAAATGGTGACCATAATAAAACGTAGATGTTTCCAAGAATCTTCAGGGCTAGACTTAGTGCATTTTTTGAAGGTGCTAAATCCAAACTCCACATAAGGAGGAGGGGTGGTGAGGTAGTGAATAAACAAAATTCTGAAACCTTACTAAAACTCCCAAATTTAGGGAAAGACAGACCCAGAAGGGATATAGACAGCCTGGAGAAATGGAAATGCCCAGAATAACAAAACCTCTACCTTTACCACATTCCCTTTCTATCAGATAAGTAAAACAAATTTTACCATGTTGGTGTTTTTCTGCCAAAAGAAAAACAACAGTAAAGGCCATAGACCGTAAGAATAGCAGCCACACTAAATATCTCCAACAATGATGATGAGGATGGGGAGGGGAAGATGGGCTAGAGAAGCCTCACACATACCCACAAGGGGCCAGAAGGAAAGGGCGGGGTGGGAGGAAGAGGGGGAGTGGGGAGGAAGTCAGCACAGAGAAAATCCAAAGCCCAAGAATACCCTCCCACCTTCCAAAATAACAAGTTAAAGACCATCCAGGTGGAGTAAACAGTGATCCAAGACGATGAACAAAACCACAAAAGACAGGGCTGAGGCCGGATGGTCCAGTATGGCTGCCACAGCCACAAATACTCCCTGAGCAACATCTAGCCCTCAAAACAGTGTGTCAGAAAAGAAAACAAACTCTTCTCTGGTTGGGTAGGAGTAAAGGCAAGGAAAATTCACCAGCACCATAAAAAAGCAAACTGACCCAGACAGAGTTGCCCTGTCTTGAGCAAGATAAAGAGAGATTGCCCTGGCAATTCCACAAACGCACTACAAAAAAAGGCAGGGAGAGACAGAAAGGGGAAGATAACAAATGAAAGACAGATGAAGAAAAAACAGAACTGAGAATCAGCAGAGGGCATCGATGACTGTCAGAAGTGCTGTCACACATGCTCCCCATCAGTCCCAGAGTACTGATACAGGGTACTGCCCATCAGTCCCAGAGTACTGATACAGGATACTCCCCATCCACCAGCAGACAATGTTACCAAAGATCCTGAGGTGTGACTGGACACACCCTATGTGCACCTCAAGATGGCTTTCCCAGAATATAAAATGTGCATAGGTTTAAAATCAATGTGTGAAACTTTTTGCCATTTTAAAGGAAAGGCACGTTACCCTACATTGTTTACTTCCTCACAGCAGGCTGACAGTGAACTCAAAACCCGCAGATAGATACCAAACTCAAATGTTCACACCTCCAACTGCTTTAAATATAGCCCAAATTAGCATATCTTTACCCATTTAGAGTGTACGTTCTTTGCATACTCTGCGAAACTGCAACTAACATCTGCTAGCCACATATAAGACAAATCCTGGGGCTATAAAAGGCTCCAAGTCATGGCTGCCCTTCACAGCTCCCTGACAGAGACTCAATATCCTGCATCTGAGCAACTTCACCTAGACACATAAGCCCCACTCGAACTTCCGCCTCCCCTGGGAGTTTCCTTGCCCTCTTCCCCTTCTGGGTGGTGGTCCTGTGTCACTGTCTCTGGAAGATCTCCTGCTGCAAGGGACTTCCCCTCATAAGAAATCCTGTCAAAGCACCACCCAAAAAAAGCTCATTGTGTGCTACTGCCATCTCACAGTCTTTTTCCTTGAACAGCTCTGAAATCCTCAAACTCACCACAGTTAATTATTCACTGATATTCCCCCGAAGAGCCACCCCTCCCCACTCTCAATCTTATTCGTAAAAGGAGAATTCACTATACCTTCAGCAAAAGTAACTCTAGCCCAAGTGTAATCACATTTCTTTGGTGAGAGTAACAGTTCAGAGATGCCCAACCAGAGCCACTGAATTGGAAAGAGAGCTTTGCTGAGCCTTCTGGGAGGAAAGCAGGCACTTTTTCACATGGACTAGAATCTGAGAAGTAAAATTTAGAGCTGCTATAGCCATCTTGTAACCAGGGGGAAATAGCCTGTCCAAGGAAACGGAAGCAAGAGATGAAAAGAGAGAAAACAGATCTGATCACATTGAAGGCCCAGATGATGAGAGCCAGTAAATTTCTTACTCTTGCTTAAGCCAACTGTCAACTGCAATCAAAAGAATTCTCAGTTGTACCAAAGGCAAGATTCGAAAGAGAAAAGAAGCACATCCAGTGGAAAAGCAGAATTGTGGCCTATACAGAAATTGGGAAGTTTTGGGTTTTGATGGCAACATTTTTTTAAGTCTTGAGTTGTTTATTACCAGGTAAGGTCAAAATATAAATACTCTCATGAAAAACAAAAATTTATGATCAAGAAAATTAATTTTAAAAATTAGAGCAGACTATAGATAACAATACTGTGTTATATCATTTTAAATCTGTTAAGAGATACAAATATCAGATCACTCTATTGTACACGTGAAGCTAATATAATGTTGTATGTCAATTAATACCTCAATTTTTAAAAATCTATTTAAAAAGTAGATTTCATGTTAATTTTTCTTACCACAGTAAAATTATAGATAGATAGATAGAATGAATGAATAAATGGAAGATAAATATAAAAAATAAGAGCAAAGAAGCAAAATGTTGGAGAAGGTTAAAAATTGAATAAAGAACCAGATGGTGGTGATAATCACTATTGAAGTATTATAGAGCCTATTTTTAATAAACCACAATTCATTATGAAGAGATGGCAATAATTCAACATGACTAAAAAGCACAAATTATGTAATGGGAAAAAATTTTAAGGAACAAAACTGGCCCATCATAATCCAGTGTAATTTTTCAAATAAAAATGTATTCAAGTTAAATTTTTCAACAAAATATCATGGAAGGCATTTTGTTCATCAGATCAAGATTTCATCTTATGTCCTCAAAGACTCCTCAAAGACTTTATAATCTTTCTACTCTAAGAAACTAGTACAGTGCCTGGGCATTCAGAAGACTCTCAGTAAATGGGCATTGGATGGATGGATGGATGGAGGGATGGATGGATGGATGAATGGATGGATGGACAAACAGACACACAGAGAGAGATGATGCAATTACCACACTTGCTCTAGTTCCTGAAAGTTCCCATACATCTCCAACAAATCAACTATTTCTTCCCACTGTCCTTGTCACACATTTGAAAGATTCCTATACATTATAAGGTTCATCAACCTGTCTCAGCCCTACAGGATAAATTTTGGGTAATTGAGGATGCAACTAACTATAGGGTCTATAAGTCACATTATGAGTAAAGGAAATTCTAGCTCAAATTTATCTTGATAGTGGCAAGATACATTACATAGACTACATAAAGTATCATATTTTACCAAACTAGGTATACACAGTTGTTGACCTTAAAACAATAATGTTCCTTCTTCATTCCACCACTGGGTTTTTGTCAGTAAACATTAATGATGTCCTTTTCCAAATACTATTCTGAAATGGCAAGCTTGTCTTAATTAGGTAAAGTATCATGTCAAAAACCATTGGAAGTTGTAGTGACACAATGAAACAAAAGCAGAGGAAAATCTGGCAGGTATATCACTTGTTCCTTTTTTCAAAAACAAGTAGAATTCAAATTACCAAACAAAATAAATAACACCAATTTTAGTTACATATTTTTAAATCAATTCAAATCCACCTTTTCAAAATTGATTTAGTATATTTCCAAACTATAATTTGATTGTCCATACTTATGTCACTCACTAAATTTTGCAAGCATTAGTCAATAGTATAAAAAGCATAGATAAACTACCATATTTACAAAAACCCAGAGTCACATGTTCCTTCAAAAAAGCGGCTTAGACGCGGAGCAACTAGGCCCATGAGCCACAACTACTGAGCCTGAGCGTCTGGAGCCTGTGCTCAGCAACAAGAAAGGCCGCGATAGTGAGAGGCCCGCGACCGCAATGAAGAGTGGCCCCCGCTTGCCGCAACCAGGGAAAGCCCTCACACAGAAGCGAAGACCCAACACAGCCAAAAATAAATAAATAAATAAATAATTTTTTTTTTTAAATCGGCTTAGATTAAAATCAAAGAAACTATAAACATTTTAAACTTCAAACACATCTTCCACACCCCTCTGTAAAAAAAAAGCCCAGGGCTTCCCTGGTGGCACAGTGGTTGAGAGTCTGCCTGCCAATGCAGGGGACACGGGTTCGGGCCCTGGTCTGGGAAGATCCCACATGCCGCGGAGCAACTGGGCCCGTGAGCCACAACTACTGAGCCTGCGCGTCTGGAGCCTGTGCTCCACAACGAGAGAGGCCGCGACAGTGAGAGGCCCGCGACCGCGATGAAGAGTGGCCCCAGCTCGCCGCAACCAGGGAAAGCCCTCACACAGAAACGAAGACCCAACACAGCCAAAAATAAATAAATAAATAAATAAATAAATAAATAAATAAATTTAAGAACAGTTTAAAAAAAAAAAAAAAAAGCCCAATATAGCCACTAATATCGCACATTTCAATCATTTCCCTCTAAAAAGTATAATATGGAAAGAATTTTTATTTAAATTCTGGAATGGCAGGTAGTAGTTTGAATAATGGAAGCTACTAGGCAAATATTCTTCAAGTAGTTCATAAAACTAGATTTCCTATTTCTTTAGCACTTCTTTCTCATTAATAGACATTGCAACATAGCTTGAGGTAAAACCAAAACTTATGACATCAAATGAACGCACCTTTGAGTTTTTGCAAATGTATAAAGGGTATTTTTGAAAGGTTTTCTTAACAAGCAAGCAAACAAAAAAAAGGTTAGAAAAAAACAGTAATTACTCTTTTGCTGATTTCAAATAATATATTACCTCCACACACATATAAACTCTCTGATTATTTTAGGGGGTACTTTTCTTATAAACCAAAGTACCAACCAAAGAAATGAAATTGAGAAAGCAAATATCTGACCTAGAAATTACCCAACATGTTTTCCATAATCTATGCCGAACGAAAGTTATGCACCATCTTTAGCCAAACCAAGTACACATCTTTCTGATTGGAAAGTTTTTTTCCTGAATCAGGGAGAAAGCAAATTTACTCATAGCCTAGATAGCCCAGTTTAGTATGGTTAACGCCATAAGATTCTAGAAGCAGAGAGCCTGGGTTGGAATCCCTCCTCTACCATGTACTAAGTATATCTTAAGTTACTCAACCTATAAAGCCCTTAGGACAGTGCCTGGTACAGAATAAGCACTCAGTAGATGCAGGGTGGCAGCAAACCTCTAGATCTCTGCAACTTGGCATCGGTTGGGAGACTGTCAGAAATTCAAACTCTCAGGTCCAATTCCAGACTTACAGAGCCAGAACCTACAATTTTATCATGATCCCTTTATGATTTGGATGCAAATTAAAATTTGAAAAGAACATCTAGAAAGCATTTTTACATTATATTCTGAGGTATTACCTATAATAATTAATTTTTTAAAGAACCACTCCATTGCTCTTCTGAAGTTACATTTATTTTTAGCAAAAGGCAAAGTATTATTTGGGATAAAAATTCCTCCGTTAGTGATTTTTTACCATACCTCTGTATTTAAAGAGAGACCCAACTAAAGCCCAAGGTTGTAGAGGACTGCCATCTAGTGGTAGTTCATTCTGATGCACATACCAAATAAACTCCCTCTGCCTATCAGTACTCTAAACACATTTGTTTAAAATGCTGCTAGGTTTTCTTTTTGCTTAATTCCTTTCTTGAAGACTACTGACACGATTACCCAACTTAATAATTCCACAAGAAGACATCTTAAATACAGAGGAAGGTAGAAGACAAAACTTTTTCAATTTCCTTTTTTAAACTCAGATAAAAAATTTAAAAAAAACACCTCAGATCAAGTGATCAAGCCTAGGGAAGTTTTCAGATTAAAAGACTGACCCGCTCTCTCCTGTAAAGGTGCACATCAGACACACACTAGCAGCATCAGGCTTAGAAAATAGGCTTTCTTTTGAAATGTGCATTTCTTGGGGTGACTTCTACTTTCTTCTTCCTAAGTTCTGTACTTTTTACAATATATTTATATAGTTTGCAGGGGTGCTTTTTTGAGAAAAAAAGTATTTTGTAACCTTCTGACTCAATAACTCCACTTCTACATTCTATCCTAGGAAAATAATAAGAAACATGGGCAAAGATTTATATTCAAAGACGTTCATTTCAGCAAACCAAACTTAATCTCAACAGCTTCATAATAACCCACTGAATCTATGCATCAAAACTTATTTAATCATTCTCCTCTGTTACTCATTTAGATCACTTCTAATTTTTCTATATTACAAATAAATATATGTATATACAAAAGGAAGGAAGGGAGGACAAAGAGGAAGGAAATAATTAAATATATGTCAATTTGATATGACTTTTTCACATTTTGGATCACTTCCTAATATACATTCCCGTAAACCACATATCAGCATTCAAGAACATTTTCACAGTTCTTAACAGCCAACCTGCTTTGTAATAGTACTGTAAAATTTTACATGGCCACAAGCCATGTAGGATGTACAGACTGTACTATCACCACTCTAGCAGCAAGTTTTATCCCATGGATAATTTTTTAACAGTTTTACAATTAAGATATAATTTACTTACCACCCCTTAAAAGTATACAACTCAGTAGTTTTCAGTGTATTTATAGAACTGTGCAACCATCACCATAATCTAACTTGAGTTCATTTTCATCATCCCAAAAAGAAACCTTGTAACCACTAGCAGTAACTCCCCATTCCCCATGCCAATCCCCCCAAAAGGCTAATTTTTACTACCTTACCACCCCACTACTTTTTCATGTTTTCTTTTAGATACCTCAATGATATTATGCAAGTGTTTCAAACCCATGAAACGAATAATTGCTTCTGCTACTCGGATGTCTCTCTGTTTCAAATTGGGAAATATCCTGCTTAACCATAGGAAAGTAAGATAACTTATAATCACCTTTTGTTTTTTCAGAAGGTACTTTTTAAATGTAAGGCATAATTTAAGAACTAAGAGAAGATATATAAGTACAAAGTTACCTATTCTTTCCAAAACTAGTAGCAACTCTAATTACTTTGAAAGTCCATTACTGAATATAGCAAAAATGTCACACAAAAGCAAGGAATTTCTTTTTTATTTAATTTATTTAAAACTTTATTTTAATTGGGTTAACTTGATCTGGTAATAAAACTAAAAGTACAGTGCAATCAATGTAAGATAACATTTGACATGTGATCTAAAGAATTGTCTTGTTAAAAATAGGGCTTTCCTGGTGGCACAGTGGCTGGGAATCTGCCTGCTAATGCAGGGGACAGAGGTTCGAGCCCTGGTCCGGGAAGATCCCACATGCCTCGGAGCAACTAAGCCCGTGCGCCACAGCTACTGAGCCTGCGCTCTAGAGCCCGTGAGCCACAACTACTGAGCCCACGAGCCACAACTGCTGAAGCCCGCACGCCTAGAGCCCGTGCTCCACAGCAGGAGAGGCCACTGCAATGAAAAGCCTGCGTACCGCGGCAAAGAGTGGCCCCCGCTCGCCGCAACAAGAGAAAGCCTGCGCACAGCAACAAAGACCCAACACAGCCAAAAATAAATAAAATAAAAAATAAATAAATTTTAAAATAAATAAATAAATAAATGTCTTGATACTACCAAAAAATAAAAACTTACTTTCATTTAGCCAAAGCACTTTTTCCTCATATAATAATTTTTTTTACTCCAGATGTATAGAATTTAGCCATTTTTCTTTTGGGGATTTAGTAGGGGAAAGAACATGGAAAATAGTTAATTAAACAGGGGAGACCTAGGTCCCCCGATCATATCAGACATTTTTTTAAAGAACAGTGGAAATCAGTTCTAACAGCTGAAGTTGGGAGGGGACACCTCACAGAAGTTAGCCTCTCATCAAATTTTAGCTTTTTCTTTCCTCTCTTCATTTCACTCTAGACATCTCCCATATTCTTCAAATAATCCAAACATTCCTGTTACTCAAGGTAAGCAATACTGCAATCCAGTCAAGTGTTTTGTCTCATATCACTTTAATTACACAAAATGTTTATTTTTACATTACCACCCAAAATATTCTTGCCTTTACCTCTATATATGAAAAAAGTGAGTTCACATGAATGAAGGATGCTTCCAAAATAAAGACATTTTTTGTGTCACTAAAGCAAAATCTAACACAGGTAGCCTACTTTTTATTAACACAACAGTTAAACAATAAACTCATACAAACTTGAGCCCAAAGAGAGCTATATTATAAAATCCCTAGTTACATGTTCATCAGGTGCCCCCCACAAACACACACACACACAATCACACAGGTGTCGACACCTGGCTTCCTATCCTCATTTCAGCACTAGCAGCTCCTCTATCGTCCTGTCACAGTGAAATGAGAGGAGTTGGATTGTAAATTATTCTCCCACACCAACAGCAACAGTATACACAAGCAAGCACCAAGCCCTGGTAACTCAGAAGCTCTGGAACTACGGTGGCAGCCCTTGCGCTAATTAGAAAGAGATACCACCAGGGTGGGAGGAACCCAGCCTCACTGAGCCAGTACTTCGCAAAGGTAATGCCTTTGTGAAATTTAGGAAAGGCACCCTTCCTCTGGGGATGTTTATTCCAGGCCAGAGCACATGGCTTGATGAGCAAGATCAGGTCTGCATTTCAGTCTCCACATGCCCCTGGTCCAGGTGCCCTGGTTTAGAAACAATCTGCACAACCCTGTACAGTGGCCCTGGAGGTGGATTGGGTGGAGACAGGGGTCTACAGCTTCACCCTGCCTATACCCTGCCTAAGTAGAGCAGGGACCCCCATCAACGAAAAGATCAACCCCTTCTTCCACTGAGAGAGGCAGGGACACAGTTCCACCACAGAAAAGCTCAATTTCAGTCAGCTCATTTATAAAAGACAAAATGTAAAGAAAAGACAGTTTTAGAAATGTCTCTGTAGACCACATAAAAGTGCTGGTTATATGAAAATCAAACACATTCAAGGTTTAAAGTTTTCTTTTTTTATTACTTTGCCCAAGTATTTGAATATAAAGGTTTCAATAAAATATGTTTAACTCTCTCTAAGATTCATACCACATAATTCTCCATTTTTATATGGCCAAATATTCTGGCCCTTACAATAGCACACTCATGATTAAATGCAAATTACCTTTTACACCACCAAATGATCCATAAGTCATATTGCAGGCTGTTCTCTGAAGATTATGTTCATACATCAATTTGATCTGATATTGGGTCCCATGTTCCACATTACCCAAGCTTCCTAAAAAGAGAAAAATAAAAAGACTGCTTTGTATTTGTTTACATTAAAATATATTAATATCTTCTCATCCTCTTACCAATTCCAAGTAATTCAATTTCAGTGAAATTTAAAATGGCAAAGCACTAAAACATATGTATTATGAACAATTAGTATACTGATGACACAGAATGCCAGCACAGTTAAAACAATTTAAGTCTCAGCTAGATTATACCAATAGATGAAATACTACGCTGGGTGACATTTTGTTATCTATGTCCATTATGACTGAGTAAAGTGTAATTATTTAAGTAACAACAAAATTCTCCAATTTCAGTTCTGAAATAAATGAGGTTAAGTTCCCTGCATTTATAACAATGATAGACCAAAGACATGAATCAAAGTGTCTAAGAAAAAAATTCCCCACACTTTCAAGCAATTCAATTTTCTGTCCCAACTCTCAAAATATTCAAGCCCCTAATATATTATGTTCTAATTTAATAGAGAGATCTAAAGCTTCTCTCAGCAAGTAAATACAATATGTTTTCTTTGAAGTCTGCCAAGAATAATCTCCTTCAAAACAAAGAAAAATACTTTCCCTGCATTTAATAGATCATATGTGCTACAATCACTTTGTAGTTCATTCCAAATGAGAAAAGATTCTTTATCCGCATTTTACTCTCTAGTTGTTAGGCTTTCTAGAGTATATACAGTTAGAGCTATATCCTAGTGATCAGGCAAGAACATTATGATTAAAAGAGGTGTTAGAAAGAAAAATGATTCCAAATGTAACATTTTCCATTAAGAAGCATCTTTGTCATTTGTTCAAAAATGCAAAAGTTAAAAGAAAAACTTAAAATATCACAAAGCAAATGAAATAGTCCCAAACTGGATAATATTAGATGATTAAAACAATCTAAATATAGGGGCTTCCCTGGTGGCACAGTGGTTAAGAATCTGCCTGGGAGTAGGGGCAAGATGGCGGAAGAGTAAGACGCGGAGATCACCTTCCTTCCCACAGATACAGTAGAAATACATCTACACGTGGAACTGCTCCTACAGAACACCCACTGAACGCTGGCAGAAGACCTCAGACCTCCCAAAAGGCAAGAAAATCCCCACGTACTTGGGTAGGGTAAAAGAAAAAAGAAATAACAGAGACAAAAGAATAGGGACGGGACCTGCACCAGTGGGAGGGAGCCGTGAAGGAGGAAAGGTTTCCAGGCACTAGGAAGCCCCTTTGCGGGCAGAAACTGCGGGTGGCAGAGGGGGGAAGCTTCGGAGCCACGGAGGAGAGCGCAGCCACAGGGGTGCGGAGGGCAAAGCGGAGAGACTCCTGCACAGAGGCTCGGCGCCAACCAGCACTCACCAGCCCGAGAGGCTTGTCTGCTCACCCGCCGGGGCGGGCGGGGGCTGGGAGCTGAGGCTCGGGCTTTGGTGCTAGCCGGGAGGGAGTCCGGGAAAAAGTCTGCAGCTGCCGAAGAGGCAAGAGACTTTTTCTTGCCTCTTTGTTTCGCGGCGCGCAAGGAGAGGGGATTCATAGCGCTGCCTAAACGAAATCCAGAGACGGGTGCGAGCCACGGCTATCAGCGCGGATCCCACAGCAACAGGGGCGCAGAGGGAAAAACGGAGAGATTCCCGCACAGAGGCTCAGCGCCGAGCAGCGCTCACCAGCCCGAGAGGCTTGTCTGCTCACCCGCTGGGGCGGGCGGGGCTGGGAGCTGAGGCTCGGGCTTCCGTCGGATCGCAGGGAGAGGACTGGGGTTGGCGGCGTGAACACAGCCTGAAGGGGTTGGCGTGCCGCGGCGAGCCGGGAGGGAGCCGGAGAGGAGGTCTGCAGCCGCCGAAGAGGCAAGAGACTTTTTCTTGCCTCTTTGTTTCGCGGCGCGCAAGGAGAGGGGATTCAGAGCGCCGCCTAGATGAACTCCAGAGGCGGGCGCGAGCCGCGGCTAACAGCGTGGACCCCAGAGACGGGCGCGAGCCACGGCCATCAGCGCGGACCCCAGAGACTGGTAGGAAACGCTAAGGCTGCTGCTGCCGCCACCAATGAAGCCTGTGTGCGAGCACAGGTCACTCTCCACACTGCCCCTCCCGGGAGCCGGTGCAGCTCGCCACTGCCAGGGTCCCGTGATCCGGGGACAACTTCCCCGGGAGAACACACGGTGCGCCTCAGGCTGCTGCAACATCACGACGCCTCTGACGCCGCAGGCTCGCCCCGCCTCCTCCGTACCACTCCCTCCCCCGGCCTGAGTGAGCCAGAGCCCTCGAAGCAGCTGCTTCTTTAACCCCGTCCTGTCTGGGCGGGGAACGGACGCCCTCAGGCGACGTACATGCAGAGGCGGGTCCAAATCCAAAGCTGAACGCTGGGAGCTGTACGAACAAAGAAGAGAAAGGGAAATCTCTCCCAGCAGCCTCAGAAGCAGCGGATTAAAGCTCCACAAACAACTTGATGTGCCTGCATCTGTTGAATACCTGAATAGACAACGAATCATCCCAAATTCAAAAGGTGGACTTTAGGAGCAGGATATATTAATTTCCCCTTTTCCTTTTTTTGTGAGTGTATATGTGTATGCTTCTGGGTGAGATTTTGTCTGTATAGCTTTGCTTTCACCATCAGTCCTAGGGTTAGGTCCGTCCATTTTTTTTTTTTACTTTTTACTTAAAAAATTTTTTTTCTCCTATGTTTTCTTAATAATTTTTTCCGTATTTTCTATTTTTAGAAATTAAAAAAATTTTTTAATAAGTTTTTTCATATTTTTTATTTTAAAAAATTAAAATTTTTTTCTTAATAAATTTTTTTTAAAAAATTTTTTTCTTATTTTTTACTATAAAAAATTAATAAATCTATTTTTAAAAATTTAAAAAAATTTTTTCTGAATACATTTACTCTTAATAATTTTTTTTCTTATTTTTTATTATAATAGCTTTATTTTATTTTATTTTATCCTCTTTTTTTCTTTCTATTTTTTTCTCCCTTATATTCTGAGCTGTGTGGATGAAAGGCTCTTGGTGCTCCAGCCAGGCATCAGGGCCATGCCTCTGAGGTGGGAGAGCCAACTTCAGGACACTGGTCCACAAGAGACCTACCAGCTCCACGTAATACCAAACGGCAAAAATCTCTCAGAGATCTCCATCTCAACATCAAGCCCCAGCTTCACTCAACGACCAGCAAGCTACAGTGCTGGACACCCTATGCCAAACAACTAGCAAGACAGGAACACAGCCCCATCCACTAGCAGGGAGGCTGCCTAAAATCATAAGGCCACAGACACCCCAAAACACACCACCAGACGTGGACGTGCCCACCAGAAAGACAAGATTCAACCTCATCCACCAGAACACAGGCAATAGTCCCCTCCACCAGAACACAGGCAATAGTCCCCTCCACCAGGAAGCCTACACAAACCACTGAACCAACCTTACCCACTGGGGACAGATACCAAAAACAACGGGAACTACGAACCTGCAGCCTGTGAAAAGGAGACCCCAAACACAGTAAGATAAGCAAAATGAGACGACAGAAAAACACACAGCAGATGAAGGAGCAGGGTCAAAACACACCAGACCTAACAAATGAAGAGGAAATAGGTAGTCTACCTGAAAAAGAATTCAGAATAATGATAGTAAGGATGATCCAAAGTCTTGGAAATAGAATAGACAAAATGCAAGAAACATTTAACAAGGACATAGAAGAACTAAAGAGGAACCAAGCAACGATGAAAAACACAATAAATGAAATTAAAAATACTCTAGATGGGATCAATAGCAGAATAACTGAGGCAGAAGAAAGGATAAGTGACCTGGAAGATAAAATGGTGGAAATAACTACTGCAGAGCAGGATAAAGAAAAAAGAATGAAAACAACTGAGGACAGTCTCAGAGACCTCTGGGACAACATTAAACGCACCAACATTCGAATTATAGGGGTCCCAGAAGAAGAAGAGAAAAAGAAAGGGACTGAGAAAATATTTGAAGAGATTATAGTTGAAAACTTCCCTAATATGGGAAAGGAAATAGTTAATCAAGTCCTGGAAGCACAGAGAGTCCCATACAGGATAAACCCAAGGAGAAACACGCCAAGACACATATTAATCAAACTGTCAAAAATTAAATATAAAGAAAACATATTAAAAGCAGCAAGGGAAAAACAACAAATAACACACAAGGGAATCCCCATAAGGTTAACATCTGATCTTTCAGCAGAAACTCTGCAAGCCAGAAGGGAGTGGCAGGATATACTTAAAGTGATGAAGGAGAAAAACCTACAACCAAGATTACTCTACCCAGCAAGGATCTCATTCAGATGTGATGGAGAAATTAAAACCTTTACAGACGAGCAAAAGCTGAGAGAGTTCAGCACCACCAAACCAGCTTTACAACAAATGCTAAAGGAACTTCTCTAGGCAAGAAACATAAGAGAAGGAAAACACCTACAATAACAAACCCAAAACATTTAAGAAAATGGGAATAGGAACATACATATCGATAATTACCTTGAATGTAAATGGATTAAATGCTCCCACCAAAAGACACAGGCTGGCTGAATGGATACAAAAACAAGACCCATATATATGCTGTCTACAAGAGACCCACTTCAGACCTAGAGACACATACAGACTGAAAGTGAGGGGATGGAAAAAGATATTCCATGCAAATGGAAATCAAAAGAAAGCTGGAGTAGCAATTCTCATATCAGACAAAATAGACTTTAAAATAAAGACTATTATAAGAGACAAAGAAGGACACTATATAATGATCAAGGGATCGATCCAAGAGGAAGGTATAACAATTGTAAATATTTATGCACCCAACATAGGAGCACCTCAATACATAAGGCAAATACTAACAGCCATAAAAGGGGAAATCGACAGCAACACAATCATAGTAGGGGACTTTAACACCCCACTTTCACCAATGGACAGATCATCCAAAATGAAAATAAATAAGGAAACACAAGCTTTAAATGATACATTAAACAAGATGGACTTAATTGATATTTATAGGACATTCCACCCAAAAACAACAGAATACACATTTTTCTCAAGTGCTCATGGAACATTCTCCAGGATAGATCATATCTTGGGTCACAAATCAAGCCTTGGTAAATTTAAGAAAATTGAAATCGTATCAAGTATCTTTTCCGACCACAACACTATGAGACTAGATATCAATTACAGGAAAAGATGTGTAAAAAATACAAACACATGGAGGCTACACAATACACTACTTAATAACGAAGTGATCACTGAAGAAATCAAAGGGGAAATCAGAAAATACCTAGAAACAAATGACAATGGAGATACGACGACCCAAAACCTATGGGACGCAGCAAAAGCAGTGCTAAGAGGGAAGTTTATAGCAATACAAGCCTACCTCAAGAAACAGGAAACATCTCGAATAAACAACCTAACCTTGCACCTAAAGCAATTAGAGAAAGAAGAACAAAAAAACCCCAAAGCTAGCAGAAGGAAAGAAATCATAAAGATCAGGTCAGAAATAAATGAAAAAGAAATGAAGGAAACAATAGCAAAAATCAATAAAACTAAAAGCTGGTTCTTTGAGAAGATAAACAAAATTGATAAAGCATTAGCCAGACTCATCAAGAGAAAAAGGGAGAAGACTCAAATCAATAGAATTAGAAATGAAAAAGGAGAAGTAACCACTGACACTGCAGAAATACAAAAGATCATGAGAGATTACTACAAGCAACTCTACGCCAATAAAATGGACAACCTGGAAGAAATGGACAGATTCTTAGAAATGCACAAACTGCTGAGACTGAACCAGGAAGAAATAGAAAATATGAACAGACCAATCACAAGCACTGAAATTGAAACTGTGATTAAAAACCTTCCAACAAACAAAAGCCCAGGACCAGATGGCTTCACAGGTGAATTCTATCAAACATTTAGAGAAGAGCTAACACCTATCCTTCTCAAACTCTTCCAAAATATTGCAGAGGGAGGAACACTCCCAAACTCATTCTACGAGGCCACCATCACCCTGATACCAAAACCAGACAAAGATATCACAAAGAAAGAAAACTACAGGCCAATATCACTGATGAACATAGATGCAAAAATCCTCAACAAAATACTAGCAAACAGAATCCAACAGCACATTAAAAGGATCATACACCATGATCAAGTGGGGTTTATCCCAGGAATGCAAGGATTCTTCAATATACATAAATCAATCAATGTGATACACCATATTAACAAATTGAAGGAGAAAAACCATATGATCATCTCAATAGATGCAAAGAAAGCTTTCGACAAAATTCAACACCCATTTATGATAAAAGCCCTGCAGAAAGTAGGCATAGAGGGAACTTTCCTCAACATAATAAAGGCCGTATATGACAAACCCACAGCCAACATTGTCCTCAATGGTGAAAAACTGAAACCATTTCCACTAAGATCAGGAACAAGACAAGGTTGCCCACTCTCACCACTATTATTCAACATAGTTTTGGAAGTGTTAGCCACAGCAATCAGAGAAGACAAAGAAATAAAAGGAATCCAAATTGGAAAAGAAGGAGTAAAGCTGTCACTGTTTGCAGATGACATGATACTATACATAGAGAATCCTAAAGATGCTACCAGAAAACTCCTAGAGCTAATCAATGAATTTGGTAAAGTAGCAGGATACAAAATTAATGCACAGAAATCGCTTGCATTTCTATACACTAATGACGAAAAATCTGAAAGTGAAATTAAGAAAACACTCCCGTTTACCATTGCAACAAAAAGAATAAAATATCTAGGAATAAACCTACCTAAGGAGACAAAAGACCTGTATGCAGAAAATTATAAGACACTGATGAAAGAAATTAAAGATGATACAAATAGATGGAAAGATATACCATGTTCCTGGATTGGAAGAATCAACATTGTGAAAATGACTCTACTACCCAAAGCAATCTACAGATTCAATGCAATCCCTATCAAACTACCACTGGCATTTTTCACAGAACTAGAACAAAAAATTTCACAATTTGTATGGAAACACAAAAGACCCCGAATAGCCAAAGCAATCTTGAGAACGAAAAATGGAGCTGGGGGAATCAGGCTCCCTGACTTCAGACTATATTACAAAGCTACAGTAATCAAGACAGTTTGGTACTGGCACAAAAACAGAAATATAGATCAATGGAACAGGATAGAAAGCCCAGAGATAAACCCACACACATATGGTCACCTTATCTTTGATAAAGGAGGCAAGCATATACAGTGGAGAAAAGACAGCCTCTTTAATAAGTGGTGCTGGGAAAATTGGACAGATACATGTAAAAGTATGAAATTAGAACACTCCCTGACACCATGCACAAAAATAAACTCAAAATGGATTAAAGACCTAAGTGTAAGACCAGACACTATCAAACTCTTAGAGGAAAACATAGGCAGAACACTCTATGACATACATCACAGCAAGGTTCTTTTTGACCCAGCTCCCAGAGAAATGGAAATAAAAACACCAATAAACAAATGGGACCTAATGAAACTTAAAAGCTTTTGCACAGCAAAGGAAACCATAAACAAGACCAAAAGACAACCATCAGAATGGGAGAAAATATTTGCAAATGAAGCAACTGACAAAGGATTAATCTCCAAGATTTACAAGCAGCTCATGCAGCTCAATAACAAAAAAACGAACAACCCAATCCAAAAATGGGCAGAAGACCTAAATAGACATTTCTCCAAAGAAGATATACAGATGGCCTACAGACACATGAAAGAATGCTCAACATCATTAATCATTAGAGAAATGCAAATCAAAACTACAATGAGATATCATCTCACACCGGTCAGAATGGCCATCATCAAAAAATCTAGAAACAATAAATGCTGCAGAGGGTGTGGAGGAAAGGGAACACTCTTGCACTGTTGGTGGGAATGTAAATTGATACAGCCACTATGGAGAACAGTATGGAGGTTCCTTAAAAAACTACAAATAGAACTACCATACGATCCAGCAATCCCACTACTGGGCATATACCCTGAGAAAACCATAGTTCAAAAAGAGTCATGTACCAAAATGTTCATTGCAGCTCTATTTACAATAGCCAGGACATGGAAGCAACCTAAATGTCCATCGACAGATGAATGGATAAAGAAGATGTGGCACATATATACAATGGAATATTACTCAGCCATAAAAAGAAATGAAATGGAGGTATTTGTAATGAGGTGGATGGAGTTAGAGTCTGTCATACAGAGTGAAGTAAGTCAGAAAGAGAAAAACAAATACAGTATGCTAACACATATATACGGAATCTAAGGAAAAAAAAAAAAAAAGGCCATGAAGAACCTAGTGGCAAGACGGGAATAAAGACACAGACCTACTAGAGAATGGACTTGAGGATATGGGGAGGGGGTGGGGTGAGATGAGACAGGGTGAGAGAGTGTCATGGACATATATACACTACCAAATGTAAAATAGATAGCTAGTGGGAAGCAGCCGCATAGCACAGGGCGATCAGCTCGGTGCTTTGTGACCACCTAGAGGGGTGGGATAGGGAGGGTGGGAGGGAGGGAGATGAAAGAGGGAAGAGATATGGGAACATATTGTATATGTATAACTGATTAACTTTGTTATAAAGCAGAAGCTAACACACCATTGTAAGGCAATTATACTTCAATAAAGATGTTTAAAAAAAAAAAAAAAAAAAAGAATCTGCCTGCCAATGCAAGGGACACAGGTTCGAGCCCTGGCCTGGGAAGATCCCACATGCCGCGGAGCAACGAAGCCCATGTGCCACAACTACTGAAGAAAGCCTGCGTGCAGTAACAAAGACCCAACACAGCCAAAAATAAAAAAATAATAATAATAAATAAATAAATTTATTTTTAAAAAATCTAAATATATGTTTGTATGTATGTATGTATATACATATTTATACATGTGCATTTACTCGTTTGTTTTTTGTCCAGAAGGATTCACCAGTGTACACTGAGGTTGCAAGAACAGAAGTATTTCTACTTCCACTTTACAACTGAGGCACCTTAAGTTTAAAAAAGAATTCAATAAATTTCCCCCAAAATCACATAGCTGATAAGGGACACAGTACTCAAACTAGGTCTTCAGAGCCAGCACTATATATCCTGGTACCTGGTTGTCCATCATTTAACAACTTTCAGGGAACCTGGTAAGCCAATGACAACTTCCAAAATTGAAAAAAAAAAGCAGCATCAAAAATATGTTATTTCCTGGGGAGGGATGAATTGGGAGTTTGGGGTTAGCAGGTGCAAACTATTATATATAGAATGGATAAACAACAAGGTCCTACTGTATAGCAGAGGGAATTATATTCAATATCCTGTGATAAACCATAATGGAAAAGAATATAAAAAAGAATGTGTGTGTGTGTATATGTGTGTATATATATATATATATATATATATATATATATATATATATATATATGGATAACTGAATCACTTTGCTGTACAGCAGAAATTAACACAACATTGTAAATCAACTATACTTCAATATAATATATATATGTTATTTTCACCTCTACCTTTCTCTCCCTGGCTTTCTCTTCCTCATTTGGAAGGTGGAGGGTTGAAAGAGAAAAACTAACAGGCAAGGATTTCTTGGAGGAGAACCACTTCTACTCAGATCTATGCCCCTGAAAATGCTAACAACTCACATACCAATAGAGTAAAAAAAACAAAGAGAAAGACTCAGATTTGCCAGCTAACCCTGATAGGAGATGAAAGCTTTCTGGAACCTAAATGGTAGTAAAATCAGTAAGGTCCAGAGAAACTGGTGGTAATCACAACCATACCAGCCACACGGGCAAAAACAAAAAACAAAAACTCTAAAAACATAACTCACAGCATTGACCTAAGGACAGTTCTAGCCTCTAAGAAACCAGGAAAAAAAAAAGATCCAAGAAACTTTTGGTTTGTCCCTACAGAAATTCCAAATTTCATTCTGCACCTAAAACCGGATGGACCCCTCCGAGTAAGGAATGCACTTACGCATGCCTGCTAGCCAAAAGGTCAGTGAACACAAGGGTCAGCAGTCAATATTTAAACAAACTTGCATGAAATGACATTAGGATTTATGTCTTGAAAAAGCTGCAAATGCATTGGTAAGTTTTTAAATTTCAGGTGACAGCACTTTAAAATGTATTAGTGCACCTATGGAGAACAAAAGACAATTTATCTTCCTTCAATACTAACTTGGAATAAAGGTAGTACCTGAAAATCTAAAAATTCTGATCACTTGTTTTCTAGAGAAGCATTGATGACATAAGATTAAAATTACTTACATAGGTTTTGTCCTTGAATATACAGACTGAATACAGTAAATGTATATCTATAATAATAGTCTATATATAGCTAAAGTTAATGTAAAGTTTCATCAATTAGATAGTAAATGGATATCAGAACATTTATGCTGATGGTCTTATTTAAACAAGACCTAATTTAAACAAAATAATTCTCTGGACAATCAAAGGTCACCTTGAAAACAGGTTTTGGTGTAATTTTACATAACTGCTGAGAAATCTAATGATGTTAAATGAAATAAAAGCCATTACAGAGTAAGCTAAAAGGTTCATTGTATTAAATAATCAAATTAGATTATATAACCCTGTCAAAAGTAAAGAGACATCCTTTTGCCCTCTCACGGCAAATATTAAAATTCTATAAATATGTCAAATGCTTAGTAAGTACAAAATTTTTGGAAAAGAATATTTAAAAGAACATAATCAGTATGGCTTAAGCTCACACATCTGTAACCATTTACTCAGAAACTGCGGCCCATCAGGAAGGAATCTGAGATGCCATGTGATGCTTTTCCTTTACCAGAGTATGATAAGATGGGCAAAGTTCAGGTCAGCAAGACCCTGCTGTTTCTCTGTATTAAGCCTGCATTTAATGACATATCACCCCCCCAAAAAAAAAGTCAGCACACTAGCCTCTGATTATTAGGAGTTGTTTGCTATATCCAGGAGGTCTCCTCTAATTTGCCTCAAATATTTTTTAGGAGTACATTAGCGCATAAAAGAAAACAAAAAACATTTGGGGAGGGGGCCGTCAGGGTTAAGGATGTCAAGTTCAGCTAACACTTTTCATCTGCTGACACCAGTGGTTTCACTTAAACTAGAAAGTGTTTATGCTTCCCCTGTTACAGTAAAAGCTAGGTAAAAGTTCAGTCTGGTACCTCAAGAAACATATTCAAGAGAACAAAAACATTAACTTCTCTGCTTCTCAATTTAAGCCAAGCCAGGAAAAATATACAAACTGTCAGCGTATGAATATCATAGGAAGCTGAAGAAATGAGAGACAGAGAAGGAAAATGAGGTGGAGTGTAAGGGAATGTAGTTTGGACAACTCCTCATCCCCAGAGAATACAAAGCTTGTAAATGAATAGAAAGAATAAAAGAGCAATAAAATCGCCATTCCCGTGACAAATAACTTTCATTATCAACACTAATTTGAAGGAGGATACCAATGTCCCATAAACAAGTTGTGACCAAACATGCCAGTTTCTTTCACTAGCCTTTTTTGATAAACACACATTTCATCCCTAGTCTATGCCCTACACCCCAGTGAAACTCTAGAGACTTCTGGCTTTCTGAGCCATCATTCAAACGAGACCAGGGAAGGCCAAGAGTCTAACCTAATTTCTAGATTTTAGGATGTCTCCCTCTCCTGCCCTCTTAGAGCTCCCAGAGCCTCTAGAAGGGACCAGTACCCCAAGCAGTATTCAAGAGTTACTGTGGGCAAGTTCTCCTCCTCCATACCTGTTAATAAAATATCACTTGAAGTTAACAGGCTTATGATGGAAAACAGAGGAACAACTAGATTCCTGCAATAAAGTAGCCTATATCATACCTTCTCCATTTACTCTGGAACACTAAATATCTGCCCTACCACTAGGAGGAGCAACATCTTTTACCATGAAACCAATAAGAGTATTTAGCAATGACAGTAAGAGGTAGTTTACCAGGCCTCTGATATAAATAGAATGGAAATGGAAAAGAAAATGATAGTGGTAACAGAGAAGGGAAAGAAGAAAGAAGAAAATAACATACAGAGAGTAATAAATAGCCACTACCAATTGCCTCAGCATTACCTAGAAATAAGTTCATTCATTCATTCAACAAGTATGCCTACCACACACCATATATCAAGGCTGCCTTCAAAATCTAATAGATCTTTGCCCCAAAAAGAGATGGCCTAAGAATATCCAGCTCTGGGACTTCCCTGGTGGTGCAGTGGTTGGGAATCCGCCTGCCAATGCAGGGGACATGGGTTCGAGCCCTGGTCGGGGAGGATCTCACATGCTGCGGAGCAACTAAGCCCATGCACCACAACTACTGAGGCTGCGCTCTAGAGCCCGCGAGCCACAACTACTGAGCCCATGCACCACAACTACTGAAGCCCCTGCATAGAGCCTGTGCTCCGCAACAAGAGAAGCCACCACAATGGGAATCCGCGCACCGCAACGAAGAGGAGCCCCTGCTCACCACAACTAGAGAAAGCCCGCGCACAGCAACGAAGACCCAAAGCAGACAAAAATAAAATAAATAAATTTATCTTAAAAAAAAATCCAGCTCAGTGACAGTAAATATGAATCATGACTCAAATTGAAAGCAAAATACAAAGAAAGCCCAAATCAAGAAAATGAATGTGAGACATCCAAATCCTAGAAGCTAATATTTACAGCAAATTCCGAAAGAAAGTATCTTTTGTATAAGCAATAGGTCCACAGACACTCAGCTTTATTGTATCCGTTAAAAGATTCCCCCATATTGCACGTCATAAAAATTACTGTCAACTTGGACTAAAATTTATCTAATAACTGAAACAAAATTTGTAAGTTACCTTTTCATATTTAATAAGGGCCAAAATGCTGAAACCAAAATGCAATTAACTTTCATACTTGTACCCACAAAACCATGTCAGGGAATGAAACCTAATTAAGTCTCAAATAAATGCCTTGAGGTCTGGTTGAGTGAAGACAACCAAAAGCCAAGAAATTGGAACTGTAAAGAGAAATACTCGAGGTTCACCAAAGAAAATGTACTTTAAACCACCATGACTCAACATCTAATGAATTCTGCTGTTGCTGTTGAACATTTCTTAAGACTCAAGTGTCCTAAATACCCAGAATTGGCCTCTATTAGTCATAGGCAATCCTGCACACAATTCCTCAGAGGAAGGAGATTCCAAGGAACCCTCTACAGTGATAGAAATTTAAGTATGCATGGAAATAGCAGACCAAGAAAATGTAATAGCCTTTGTACCTGAAAGAATAAATGAACAATGGGAAAATGCTAAGCAAGATAAGAAAACCTTCAACTGAGTCAATATTAACTATTCTTACATAATACTAAGAAGTCCAGATTTTAGTACAAATTCTACATTAGAAAAAAATGTTTCTTACCTGAGACAGAGTAGACACACAGTTTTCTAGAATGCAACACAGCCAAATGAAGCATTTCAGTACCTCTGAAAAACAGGGAAAGTTTTAAAAGTTTAAATACTAGTTTCAGATGTAACCCAAAAAAATGACAAAATGATTTTAAAAAGAGATTTTAACCATAACCTATCATGAGTGAACTAAATAATTCACTAGATAACATTCAAAGCTGAAAAATAAATTGAACAACAAGCAACCAGTTTGGCAATACCAGAGGCCCAAGCACTCTGCCTCAAGAAGCTGCCTTCACATTGAAGCCAAGGGAGTCTCCCAGCAAAAGTCATATCAGAGGTGCCTTCACGAGTGCTCTCCCACAATAAGGAGATCCATGTGGGACTTCCCTGGCAGTTCAGTGGTTAAGACTTCGCGTTTCCATTGCAGTGGGTGCGGGTACAATCCCTGGTTAGGGAACTAAGATCCCGCAAGCCGCAGGGTGTGTGTGGAGGGGGAGACCCACGTTCTGGTCCTGGCTTGAGCGAGTCACTTACACTCTCTAAGCCTATTTCCCCTTTTGGAAAATAAGAGGTTTAAATTAAATGAAATAAAAATCATGTGAATGCACCTTGTAAAGTATAAAGCACTACAGAATGCTAATCATCATTGGCAAAAGGCATATATCACATGGAGGTCTGAAATTATACTAAAGGTATTGAAAATATTTCAGTTTGGTCTAAATCTCAAATAGAAATAAACGGCCACTGCCACCACTACACTTCCCAGCCCCTATCAAGTGGTTTCCAGAGACAAGGCACAATCTAGAAATCCCAACTTCAAAGTCTTCAAGGGTCAAGTCAGAAGATGTAAGTGAATAAAGGGTGTAAATGGCTGTGATCAATTGGAGACTAGGGCCAGACTAAAGGAGGCAGCGACTACTCAGCTCTGGGCTTGTGGCCAGATCTCCACAGTTTTTTTCAAGAAAAGCCAGAAAGCAGGGATTTTATGTGAAAATTTCTCATTCCTAAATGTTGGCAATTCTTTTAAATTTAAAACTAATCTGCAAGCAGGCCTCTGATGTTCGACCTCTGATGCAGACTCTGTTCTAAACTGAAAGGACTATAGTTGAAGTCTGAAGGCCTGGACTGGGGTCTTGACTCTGCACTTTGATATTTCTGTGATCATTTAATCTTTCAGAGTGTGAGTTTGTCATTTATCAAATAAGAATTATATTAGATAATACCTGCAAAACATTGTTACAGTGAATATATAAATACTCACCAACTCACTCTACTACCAGAAAATGAAAATATACACAACTATCACATAATCAAGACCGCCTTCAAAGATTTTTATATGTACCCTGTAACACTCAAAACAATCTTTCCATCATGCACAGGAAAAGAACATGATGTCATGGAAAGACAGTAAAGAATGGAGTCAGACAGACCTGGGCCTGAATGCTGGCTGTGTAACCTAAAGCTCTAAGCTCTAGCCAGTTTCCTTATCTCTAAACGCAGATCACATCTTACAGATAAGATTAATGAGATAGTACTAGTCAATTAATACTAGTACAGTATCATTAATGTTCACCTCCTCCCTTCCAACAAGTGATCACATAGGTGAAAGCCACACTACTGTGTAGAATGATTGTGACAGCATTCCACTTTTTTAAAAAATGAAAAGGTAAAAATGCTTCTTAGAGGCAAGAATTCTTTTGTCTCCTTACTTTATAAATCCATCATATTTAATATGTGCTAGGTACACAATGGGCACCTAATCATCATCAGCTTTGAGATGGAGTAGATATTTACCAGCCACGTCAATCATAACATCCTGATCCAGCCTGTCACAGGGCATAAAAGTCCCATCTCATGTCCTGGCCTATAGCATCCACGAAGCAGCTTCCCAACAGAATGAATCGTGTTACCAGAAGAGGGTTAATGCTTGGGAGCAGTCTTTCAGGTTTTTCTAGTAGGAGTCAGGGCCCTGAACAAGTGGAACCTGGGGCCAATAAATCACGATGTGCAACTGGAGTGAGCCAAAATCCAGAGCTCAGGGCACTCCCCGACTTAAGACAGCAAAAGGGCGCTCAAAAAGAAAAGGTACGGGAAAACAAGGCCACCTCTGTCTACATAACACTTCACAATAGATACTTTTATAAATGATTAAGAAATACAGGCTTAATTTTAAGAAAATGCATGTATGAAAATAAGATAAAATCAGCAATATCATCAGTAAATAAAAAGCAGATATATTACACAAAATGCAAAATAATAAACGGTGTTCTAAAATAAATAAGGTTTAAAAATAAAGTACTTTGAACCAAAGACTTACTTTGTGGGGTGAGCTGGCTTCCTTTAAGAAACTAAGGACCTCTCTACCCCAAATAAGTAATTCGTTTCAAAGCTTCAAAGTTATGCACCAAATCACATAACTGCTATGATGTCTAATTTTTTTAAACAAACAATTTGTTTAAAACTGGACAATTAGTGCTTTAAGTGGTGAATACTTTCTATTTCTTTGTCTGGTTATTTTTCAAAAGCTTATCTCTTTTCGTTAAGCTTCTGACACATGAGGCATCTTAGGTCTGTTACTATAAAAAAGTCCTAAATTATTCTATCTTAAATGTACAGGTTTCCAAATTTTAAAATGTTCAGTACATGAGGACCACCTAGGTGACAATATACAGGAAATATATTTAATTCATAGATAGTCTTTTTTTTTTTTTGAAGCATCCACAAAAGTGACATAGTAAGGGATTGACATACTCCAAGTATTAAGATAAAACACCAGAATTGGTGGGCTGTACTTACGAAACAAACTTTCCTACTTCCACTTGCAGTATTGGATCTCGTAGATGCACTTCTAGAAGCAAATCTTCAGCTTGAGCTCCATCTCCTGTTTTTACAGGATGAGGATTAAAGATCCTTAGGTATCCCATAAAGCTACCCACAATTACTTTATCTGTAAAGAGATTTTTTTAAAGATATAGAAAGAAACAAACATTAGCAACAAAAATTTTTTGGAAATAAAATTTCCAGTGTCTAAAAGAGAAATCTAAAAATTAAAAGAATCCAGTTTTGCTTCATATGCAAAAACCAATCTGCCAATAGAATATGTAATTAAAGTGAACTTATCTTAATAACACATAGCTTTTCAAAAATAGCTTTACATCACCAATATTCAAATGTACTAACATATTATATTTTTCTTAAGCCTTGATTTGGGGTCGTAGCCATAATTTAACACAGTCAAAGCAAGCCCTTTTAAGAAAGGACCAGTATCAGGTTGTAAGCTGATTTCGTCATAGAGTGTCAACTCTATACCTGGTTTTGGCTGTTGAAACACCGTATTAACTCAGTGTAAAAACACTGAGGCCTCATTAGACAGAGTGCTCTGATTTACAATTTCTAGTCTTGGGTACAAAAGGAGGAAATAGTAGGATAGGTATTATGGGTTGAATTGTGTCCCCCAAAAAGATATGTTGAAGTCCTAACCCCCAGTACCTGTGACTTTATTTGGAAATAGGGTCTTTGCAGATGTAATCAAGTTACGATGAGGTCACACTCAATTAGGTAAGTGATAGGACTCAATTAGTATCCTTATAAGAAGAGAAAACAGAGACAGGGGTGAGGAGAGGAGAATGCCACATGAAGACATAGAGACAAGCAAGGAGAAGATGATCATGTGACAATGGAGGCAGAGATTGGAGTGATACATCTACAAGCCAAAGAATGCCTGGTACTATCAGAAACTGAAAGAGGCAAAGAAGGATCCTAGAGGCTTCAGAGGTAGCATAGTCCTGCCAACACCTTGATTTTGGACTTCTAGTCTCCAGAACTGTGACAGAATAAATTTGTTGTTTTATGCCAGCCAATTTGTGGTACTTTGTTATGGCAATCCTAGGAAACTAATACTTTGGGTTGTTTGAAATCCCTGGATTAGAAGAATACATTGACTTTTTTCTATCAGCTTAAAAGAAGGAGTTCTGGGGCTTCCCTGGTGGCGCAGTGGTTGAGAATCTGCCTGCTAATGCAGGGGACACGGGTTCGCGCCCTGGTCTGGGAAGATCCCACATGCCGCGGAGCGGCTGGGCCCGTGAGCCACAATTGCTGAGCCTGCGCGTCTGGAGCCTGTGCTCCGCAACAGGAGAGGCCGCGATAGTGAGAGGCCCGCGCACCGCAATGAAGAGTGGCCCCCGCTTGCCGCAACTAGAGAAAGCCCTAGCACAGAAACGAAGACCCAACATAGCAATCAATCAATAAATAAATCTTTAAAAAAAAAAAAAAAAAAAAAAAAAAAGAAGGAGTTCTACACACTTATTTATTGAGAGTTTATTAGGTGCCAGGCAATGGTCTAAGTAGCTTATATATACTAACTGATTAAATCCTCATAAAAACCCTATGAGAGAGGTACTATCCTAGGAATTTCAATCCTGAATAGAGACACACATGTCATTAAGAATCTGGTGATACTATTCAAAATAGCCAAGACATGGAAACAACCTAAATGTTCATCAACAGATGAATGGATAAAGAAGATGTGGTACATATATACAATGGACTACTATTTAGCCATAAAAAAGAATGGATTAATGCCATCTGCAGCAACATGGATGGACCTAGAGATTATCATACTAAGTGAAGACAAATACCATATGATATCACTGATATGTGGAATATAAAATAGGACACAAATGTACTTATTTACAAAACAAACAGACTTATGGTTGCCAAGGGGGAGGAGGAATGGGGGAGGGTTGAATTGGGAGTTTAGGACTAGCAGATGCAAACTATTATATATAGAATGGATAAACAACAAGGTCCTGCTCTATAGTACAGGGAACAGTATTCAATACCCTGTGATAAACCATAATGGAAAAGAATATGAAAAAGAATGTATATATATATATATATATATATATATATACACACACACACACACACGCACACACATATATATACATATATATATAGCTGAATCACTTTGCTGTACAGCAGAAATTAACACAACATTGTAAATCAACTATACTTCAATTAAAAACAAAATGAATCTGGTGCTGGGTGATCTGATGGCAGCCTCAGAGGTCTACAAGGTCTCTGGAAACATACTGGTTCCTGTCTCTGACTAAGGCTTGGCCAAATGAACTCTTCCTGCATTCAGGAGAGCTATGTCACTCTCATTCCAATCTCTCTTTTATTTGCATTTATCAAAATTGTTTCCTGTCACTTTGTGGCAAAAAAATAAAATAAGATGTTAATTGATATACAGATTAGCACCACTGAATAAACTACAGACACCAATTCCTGCAGGGATATTTGGAAATTGGTTGTTGAGCTAAGTTGGGGCACAAAGCATTAAGACTCCTGTTCATATTCTAGGTGGGGTTAAATAGCATTGTACACAGTGACAGAACAGTAATCAAGTTAACACCTCCAAGCATCTGGAACACTGTGCCCATTACAGGTGACACTCTAGTGAACTGAACAGCTGCTGCCAAATGAACAGGAAGGAGGAATGCCAAACCATACATAAGATAGCTTTTTCTAAGGGCACTGGATAATTTAAAGTAAGAGAATGATAGGTTTAAATCTCAAAATTCTCATCTCAAGGTAAAGAATAAAACTCAGGGTCTTTGAGAGTCTGCAGAATTTCTTACCTCTTTTAGCAGGGGGCTTAACCCCTAAGAATCTAGTTCAGGGATTAACTCTATAGGTTTTAAATTGCAGTAACAAATGAGTTCACAGTCTCTCCAGGTTTCTTGCATAAAAGTAAAGACATTGATCACAAAGAATGGGACTCAACTTCAACAAAGCCCTATCCTCAGGGGTAAGAGGAAACCAGGATGGCCAAGTCCAAGTGGTGACAATTTAACCCCTAGAATTAAAATGTGTATGTATGATTATTAAAATAGACAGCGGGACTATTATAGTAACCAGATCTCAGGTAACAGTCTAACTATCACAGATTACAAGCTATAATTAATTAATATGGGATCCCCAGGAATGGAACAAACAGGCAACTCATTAAGGCCCTTTTTCCCAGTGATTGATTTCTTTTTATTATTGAGTAGTATTTAATTGTAACAATGTACTATAGTGTGTTTATCAAATTAAGGCCTTTTCTGAAGTCTATAACCAAAAGTAGTCCAGGTCTATGGAAAAGAGGACTAACTCAAGCCACCATATTAGACAGTCATGGCATAGCACTGATCCCCATACTTAAGTCAATTTATAGACTCAGAGTCACTTGAACAAAGACAAGGTTATGTATAGACTGCTGTAACACCACACATGCCTAATGTGAAGTTTCCTCAGATTCTTCCCTATTGGACCAGTAGTCATTTATCCAAGTGTACTGAGGAAAGGTATATACCCAACCTTTATGAGAACACTTGAATATTGGCTCTAAATTACTGCTAATTCTGGAAGCCCAGGAAGATACTGTTGTTGCCAATTATGGAGATCCCATGATAAATGAACTTCCTAATTTAGTTCACCCAGTGGGAAAGCAAAGCCAACCTATGATTTCTCACCCAGCATAGGAGAGCTTAAAGGAAATGTATTTCCGTAGAAAACGGTAGAGTATCCACTTGGTTCTCTAACATGCAGAGCGAGGGATATTATATCGAAAGGACTATATGGAAGCCAGTGGAACTCCACCTCTCCAACAGGGAGAAAATCAAAATCAATATCACTCCTAAGCCTGATTTGGGGTGGTTTCCAAAATTTAATTCCAAAACACTTAACTCTGTAATATGTGATAATTCCTATCAAAGCCCTGTTTAATAACCAGATTTGCTGATATCAAAGTCTAATTAATGGGTCTTATAGAGTTAGAGTTGATCAGTATAACTTAAATGGTAACTCTAAATTCTTCTGTTATTCCACAAATTATTTTTTCTTGGAGCCAACTAATACATCCCATCTGCTTGAGTACAGTTCTAAATCTTAGTAATGCATTTTCTCCTTTCCAATACACAGAGACCAACAGAAATGATTTGCTTTCACCTGACAGAAGCAGGAGTATATCTTTACATGTATGACCACAATCCAATCTGCAGGAACCAGGACTACCTCACCATCTCATAAAGGCTGAATGGGGCTGAAAGAAATATGAGTGAAACCCAGGGATCCCCATGGGCCCTTCCTGTACTGTCTGTATCAGTAGTAAATGGAATTACTATAACCCTCTTTAGGCAAGCGTCAGTGTTCTAGATCCCCCAGGAATGAAAAGGCCTAGAACACAGCCGGGTGACCAGTTGCAAAACAAAAGGATGTAGCTCCCAACATGACTTCTTCAAGTTGCCATACAGTTTTTCCTGCTCCTTCATCTTAACTTTTAAGTTTTTCCTTCTCTTCTTCTTTTCCTCAACTATTATATATTAGGTTGTGAACACGGATTGTATGTACCAATTATTCTAGAGGAAGCAGAATATTGGAACATGATCATGACCGAATGACAAACGAAAGGTATAACACCCAGGGATCCTAGATTTGAAGAGCCAGAGCTCCCTGAAAGAGCCTCTGAAGCAGCAGGTGCACGCAGTTATCTCCCGTGGCAGATGGGTAAGAGTATGTGTAAGTGCAGTTGTACAAGGGACAGTTGCCCCATGTAAGGTATAAATGCTGAGAAGCTAAAAGATAAATATAAGAACTATTTTTTAGTCTGCCTTATATAATGTGTTTTTAACTCTGATTCTTGTAATAAACACTCCCTCCAGGTTATATGTTAGCACGTAATCTAAGCTGAACCATTCAGATTCTCTCAAGATTAACGAGGAATCCTTCTTCTATGAATCAAGTCAGCTTCACCTAAAGCAATTTCAAGATGCCTAATACTATCCTTTCACTCTCTGATCACCTCAGAGAAAGTAGGGATCAACTGGCATTATTGTCTCAACTTCCCAAACTGACCTGCAAACTTCTCTTCATCTATGTCCATTCTTACCTTCTTGCCTTCTATCACAGTGAAAAAAATTCTCAAACCTGTTTAAAGTTAACCCTTCCATCTGCGTACTTGATCCCACCTCCAACTGTCTTCTCTGGATCCCTGCTTTATCAATTATATCCTCTATGCTACACACTGAATTTTTCCCATTTCTCTTTACCCTACATTGTCCCCAGTCATCATTCTCCCTTCTTCCCTTCACAGCTGTTTCTTTAAAGGGCCATAAACACTCAGGCTTCCCCACTTCTAACTCTTTCACTCTCTGCAAATCTAGATTTTGTTACCATTATGCCCATTCATCCACCCTCACCAAGGATACTAACAAACCACTTGCCGCAAAACAATATGGAAATTTAAAAATCAGTCTTCACGTCACTAAATCTTGCCTCCCAGGTATCAGCCCAACTGGTTCTCCTGCCTCTCTGCCTGCCCTTCTCAGAATCTATTACTGACTACCTGTCCCAAAGCGTCTCCCTTAATGCTCATATTCTCCAGGTTATGGTCCTAAAGTTCCTTCCCTCTTGTTCCATCTTCTCTCTTGGTGCATTTGCACCCATTCCCAGGGCTTCAAATACAACCAGTGTACTGCTCACTCCCAAATCTCTACCTCGATTCTGCCTACCAGACACTTCTGTTTCAAACAGAGCATTTCCGAAACTGCTCTCACTAAACTTCCACTCCATAAGATCAACAGTAATAATTCTTAAACTTCAGTGTGCCACCATTCAACTTTGGAGCTTGTCAAAATGCAGATACCTAAGCCCCCGTCCAATCCATCTACCCCCCAGAGAATATGATCTTAGAAGATCTTGTACATCTGGGATAGAAAATCTTCATATATAATAATCACCCCAGAATATTATGATGTAGGTGGTCCAGGCTTTGAGAAATAATGATCAGTGGTTTTTTTCTATGTGGAACACACATACACACAGAATGATTTTTGTATAGCATGCTTGGGAAAACAGAGGAAGCTGCTCACAGCTGGAAGTAAATAGGGTGGATGAAACATCTCAGCATATTGGTAACCCAGTGGTGGCACCCCAGTGAGGAGCTCTAATAGAAATGATGAGTGAACACTATGTTATTCAGATAATCAGTAAGTATAGTTTCCAACCAAGTTAAGCTTTAAATAGTTTGGGCAGAGGTGGGTTTGAAATTGTTTCTCTCTGGCAGGTATTTTTGTGATATGACTCTTCTATGCTACCAAATTATAGAGGAATCATAAATTTTAACAAACAGTTGGGCAGGAGGCAGGGTTGCTAATCTTTGAAGAACAGCTCAGGACACCTTATGAATAGAAGACCTTTGCCTCTCCTATCAGTAGGAGGGCAGGGCCCAGATTTTCCTTAGAAACAATTTAGTAGGTGCTCAGAACAGTTTAGTGCCTCCCACTCTTCTTTGCCAATATAATTTTCTCCTTTCACTTTATCCCCCAAATTCTACTGTTTTCATTATAGGCAAGAGAAATAGAATAAAGAAAAATGTAAGGGGACAATGTTTATATACAATGAACAAAAGAAAAATTATTATAATAAGTTTTCTTTTTAAGAGGCCAGTGACTATCTGAATTACAAAAAAAAAGCTCATGACTATAAATCACTCAAACCAAATATAAATTTCAAGTAGCAATAATATAGAACTAAAATGTTTTAAAGACCACTTATATGAAGACGCAAAGAGGAGCAAATAATATAAGAATAAAATAGAATATCGTTTCTAGTTTCAAAATATAAAAATGAAATCAATGATTTAACAATTGTTTTCTACAAACAAATAGAGCTAACATAATTTCTCCATTCTGGTAAATGGCTTTCAGATTCTATTTTAAAAGAATATAATTTTTCTTGCAGCTTCTACAAAAGAAAAATTTTCAAAATTCAAAATATTTTACCAGCTCTACCCTACGAAACCTGATTTTGCAACAAATAAAAACAAATTAAATGATGCTTTATAATATTTTTCTGAGTTCCAGTAAATAATATGACAGAATCAACACAAACCAGAAAAACACAAACAACAAAACATAAGTAATAACTACATTTATCAGCCTGCTACTTAAATATTACTTATAAGGAAAACTACCTTAAAAACTAGGGCATAGTCATGACAGTTCACCTAAGTTCTATAAAGTACACATTAAAAAAAAGAAGTCATTTTTATTCCATCCCTATAAAATGCTTTGCTCCAAGATGCTTGGTCATAAGTTGTTTACCTTGTCCATTTCCAGTATTGTCAACATCAGCCAAACACAAACAGCCTTGATCAAATTCTTCTTTTTCTCCCAGAACAGTAGACCACCAATCACGGGCTTTAAATAAAGACATTTTCGCTCACTCTAAAAAAGAAAGCATTTATTTATAATAAAAATCCACTTCACAAAAAAAGTCCACTTCACACCATGATTTATGAATTAATTAACTCTTTTTTGTTGTTGTTGTTCTGAATTAATTAACTCTTAAGGCATACATAGCAAACTAAAGTTAGACAACTTTGAGAAAAAACATTGTATTCAACTCTAATTTTTTGTATTTTGTGGACATATGTGAAACCACAAATCCAAGTGAGTGGAAACATTAATCAGATATTTTGCAATGCCATCGAAAAGTCAAGCTGAGAAATTATACATTTATGTTGGGTCAATTCTCTATTCTGGGACATTTAGTAGACAACTGTACAAAGTAACAAACATATTCTTCGGAGGATCAAGATTCAAATTCTACCAGAACTAGTTAGCACATAATTCCTAGGCATAACACCTAATTTCCCTTCAGTTTGGTCATTAAAAAGACTGCAGCATCTGCTTTCACAATGAGTTGCTGAGAAGAGCAAATGAGATCAAATGCATCAAATGACTAACACTGGAAGGGGTACATTACAGGTACTCAAAAAGCATTCACTCCATTTCCCCTTTCTAATTGTAGAAAGGAAGATGGAAGAGGGAAATTCACACCAAAAACAACCAGGAAAAGTGGGTTGTAAGTCTATTTATACCACTAATTACCTGTGTGTCCTCAGGCAACCCACACAACCTCTCTGTGCTTTGATTCCTCATCTAAAATGAGGATATACCAGCCATACCACTGAGTTACGAATGTGGCAGATGTGAAAGCCCACTGGACTTTTGAATTACAACACAAACATCACATACCCTGGGATTCTATGAAAATTCATTTATCTAACATAAATGAAGATTTCCTTCAAGCTACACTGATTTAAATGTTAGGATACGCAGTCAATGCTCTTTATTCAAAAAAACTCTGTTCTATAAGGTTGCAGCAAACATTGAATTAGCAAATACTGAACCATTGCTCCTAGAGGAAATACAGGGTTAGGGGTCGTGCAAGCCTCCATTTACAACATTTTCATCAACCAGTCAATACATAACTTTGTTTTTTGTTTGCTTCTGTTTAAAGATACTTTAATATATTGCTGGTTCATTAACATTGAACTCAGTGGCCAACACTATAACTCATATTTGAAGGAAGCTTATCTACTATATGTATTTTCTCCACAGGGTACGTCACAGCCTTCTTGCACTTAGGAACATTAGGCAGCACTTCAGCATGACTTTGGGGGACAATTTTAAACAGCAATATCACACACACACACACACACACACACACACACACACACACACACACAAACCCAAACCACAGAGATGTCGAAAACATGGCACTAAATAGACTATGAAAAGGATCCTTGTTTATAGTATGAGAGCTGAAACAAGAAGGCAAGAAGGCAGAGAGTCGCTGTGTGTGACATCAGCTGGGAACACGCATATCAAGTGACTCAAATTGTTTGCAACTCTGCACACAACCACGAATGACCCCAAAAGCAAAGTGCTATTTATTTATTTATTTGTTTTTTACTTAAGCATAGTTGATGTACAATATTATATGCCACAGGTGTACAATATAGTGATTCACAATTTTAAAGGTTATACTCCATTTATAGTTATTATAAAATATTGCTATATTCCCTGTGCTGTAAATATATCCTTGTAGCTTATTTTATACATAATAGTTTGTGCTTTTGAATCCCCTACCCCTATATTGCCCCTCTGCCTTCTATATTGCCCCTCTGCCTTCTGGTATCCACCAGTTTGTTCTCTATATCTGTAAGTCTGCTTCATTTTTGTTGCATTCACTAGTTTGTTGTATTTTTCAGATTCCACATATAAGTGATATCATACAGTATTTGTCTTTCTCTGTCTAACTTATTTCATCTAGCATAATATCATCCAAGTCCATCCATGTTGCTGCAAATGGCAAAATTTCATTCTTTTTTATGGCTGAGTAGTATTCTACTGTATATATATACCGCATCTTCTTTATCTATTCATCTGTTGATGGATATTTAGGTGGCTTCCATATCTTGGAAATTGTAAATAATGCTGCTATGAACTTTGGGGTGCATGTATTTTTTTGAATTAGCTACAACTCAGCAATTTTTTAAAATGAAGCAACAACAACTTGGGTGGATCACAAAGGCATTACGCTGAGTTAAAAAAACAGGTTACCAATCCCAAAAGGTTACATTTTTTTTCCTTACTTCATTATTTTTTATTGAAGTACAGTTGAGCTCCAATATATATGAGTTTCAGGTGTATTTTTTATTGAAGTACAGTTGAGCTCCAATATATATGAGTTTCAGGTGTATAGCATAGTGATTAAGTATTTTAACTCCATTATGTTAACTCCATTAAAAGTTATTACAAGATAATGACTATAATTCCCTGTGCTATACAACTTATCCCTGTTGCTTATCTAGGTTTTTTTAAAATTTTCATTGGAGTATAGTTGATTTACAAAAAGGTTGCATTTTAAATAATTCCATTTCTATAACATTTTCAAAATTACAAAATTAAACTGATGGAGAACAGATCAGTAGTTACCACGGTTAAGAGAGACTGTGACTTTAAAGGAATTTCTTTGAGGTAATGAAAAAGTTCTGTAACCTGACTTTGGTGGTGGTTTCACGGGATAAATTTTATTTCTTAGAACTATATTTCTCCCCCCAAAATAGCGTATGTAATATAAAACCTGGGAGATCAAAATAAGATCTATAGTTTAGTTATAGTATTGTACTAATGTCAATTTAATGGTTTTGATAATTGTACTTTATCATTGGGAAACCACTACTTGTGCAACTTCTATGTGATCATAAATCATGTCAAAGTGACAAGTTTAAAGAAACAAACAACAGGGGGAAAAAAGAAAGAAAACTCCATCTAAGGCCCTCTCTTTACGCTAAAAAGGAAAGTAGTCAGGTAAAGGCAAGGTGTTGATGAAAGTGAAGGAAAAATACATAGCAGGTAAATAAACTTATCATGAGTTTTAACATGTGGGAGAGTTTCTGAAAAACATCTGCATCAGCTGTTATTAATAAGGGCACTATGTAACCATACAAATTGCCAGATGACTTCAAAACTTCAAATCTCACAGCAAGTATTCAAAAATGTAATAAACACTCCTATTATACTTTTACTGGATTTTTTTAATTTGAGAGGGAAGTAACAGTACTTAATAAATACCATATATTCTCATTATGTACTCGAGATACATTGGAAAATTATAATACGCCATACCATTGGACTGCCGCAATGAAGACACGTCATTCTCTTGCAGCACAGGGCAGAATGCTACCCAAATTCAATACCATTCAATGATTTACTAGGAGGACTCACAGCACTACAGTCATCATATAGTCATCATCATGGCTATGATTACTCAAAAGGATAAAAAGCATAATCAGGAAAGGGAAAAAGTGCATGTATCTGTAGTTTGAATATAAACACACATGACTGCATCAGATGAAAATAGCTATTATGTGAAAATGGCCTTAAAAACCTTTGTTACTGAACAAATTTTTTCAGCTTGCTAGTATAATGGAGGGAAAAAAACTCCAATATGAAAAACTAACTCTCCAACATGGTGTGTAAATGGAACTGTTCTACATCAAGCACTAATTTCTCATGGACTTCTATCATAAAATTTAGTATCTATTCCTAGTAACAAAATACCTCTGGCAACATTTATTTCCTTCCTGTTTCTCCTGCTCTATCAATTTCTCCTTAGTCACCTACCACTTCATTAGCTTCTGAAAGCCCTCCTTTCCTAGATTGTTTAGCTCCTTGCTACCCAAAGTGTAGTCCCTGGACCAGCAGGTCAGCATCACCCAAGAGCTTGTGAGAAATGCAGAATCTCAACCCCACCCCAAACAAGATCCCCAAGTGATTCACACGCACCTTAAAATTTGAAAAGCACTAGTTGCACGGATACCTGATAGTCTAAGTGGATGTTTTCTTATAGCAATGCTCTACTTCTCTTCCTTTTTCCTGTGACCTCTGTCACCAGTTAGTTACCTTTCCAAAGTTTGAAAAAAAGACTCACTTTTAAAATCAAGAGCTTCAACAGCTAGAAGGTACCCATCAATCAGCTGGTCTTCTCATTCTGTAGATTATAATGACTCCCCTAAATCACACAGCTAATGGCAGAAACTTGCTTCTGCATACCCTGTCCCTACTCTAGACCTTTATATTATTAGGCTGTCACTGCCTGCAATTTAATATCCAAAACACTGAAAAAGCATGGGTCAGTAGAGGGACTTTTTTTTTTGTTTCTCTTTGTTTTAATTTTTAAAAGGTTGGGGGAGAGGGTGCTAATTTCAAACCTAGGTCCAACAAATGGTTCTTCCTCACAAGACCACAGCTGCTTCATTTCAGATCAACTTACTTTCATACCAGGGCAAAACATAACTTAATACATAGCAGAACTGCATAAATTCCATTATGCCAAAATTCTGCATACTGGTTCTCCCATGACCCAGGTGTTAACATTTACCATGGTGGACAATAAATTATTGAATAAGGTCTTACATCTTTGAAAAATTAGTGAACGATAGGAAAACCAACAATTTGGGCTGATGGTCAGTAGCATGTTTCCCAGTGCCTCTCTCTCCAATTTCAAAGGCAGAAACAGAGGAAGGCGCACTGCCCACTCCCAAGAAATTAAGAAACCACAAACCCTCATTTGTGCAATTTGTACATCATTAATTTCCTTTTCTAAAAATTGGTGTATTTTTAAATGACAGCGTAGGCTGCAAGGCAAAAGGTTTCAAAGGGGAGTTCTTTTCCACTTTGGCTTCAAAGACGGATTTGATAGCAAGTCTGAACAACTTAAGGTTGCTGGATATCCCTGTTTATCCAAAAAAAAAAAAAAAGCTTAATCCTTTGACTCAATCCTTTGCCTTGAACAAATAAAACACACCTACAAAAAATTTCTCTTTGCACACAGCAGTTGTGTTCCTAATAAGCTTATATATAATCACTTTTATACTTGCTCTTAAATATGTCTTACAGACACTGGAGCACCTTGATATCTAATGGAACTCTGACGAAATCTTTTGATAATATAGGTATTTCTCCCATAACCATATGCTAAGCAATTTAAGGTTTCAGAGAATTCCACTTTTCAGTGTGACATGTGAGAAGCTCCACTGGCCCACTTCCCAGTGAAACTGAAAATTATTTTTTAAAAATAATAATTTATTTTAAAAAAAAAAACCATTTCAAGTCTCTGGAAATTGTCCTAAGAGTATACAACAAATAAAGAAACATTAAAAATCTAAAATTCAGTAAGAACAGTAAGAGTCTGTAGTATTTAAACTAAGACTCACTCCTCTCCATACTCCTAGCTCAGCAAGATGGAAACTGCACTCCAGAGTGGTACATCCAAGAACCCTCTCCCCACAGCTCCCAATCAGAGAACTATTTTCCCAGGAAGGGCAGGACATCAGCATTATTTGTCTTGCTCCCAGCTATCTGTTGCTGACTACGGAAGAAACTGAAAATCTAAATAAACCTATAACAAGGAAAGAGATTGAATTAGTAATCAAAAAACTATCCACACACACAAAAATAGACTAGGCTCAGAAAAAAAGAAAAAAAGGAAAGACTAGGCTCAGATGGTAAATTCTACCAAATATTTTTTTTTAATTAACATCAATTCTTCACTAACCTCTCCAAAAAATAAAAGAGGAGGGATCACTTCCCAACTCATTCTATGAAGCCAGTGTACATTGATACCAAAATTAGACAAATACAAGAAAAGAAAACTACAGACCAATATCTCTTACAAATATGTATGTAAAAATCCTCAACACAACACTAGCAAAGTGAATCAAGCAATATATTAAAGGAATTATACACCATGGCCAAGTGCAGTTTACCCAAGGAATACAATGTTAGTTTAACACCCAAAATTTATTAAGGAAATATACCAAAGCAATAAAATAAAAATCAAAAACCACCTAATCATGTCAACAGAGTCAGAAAAAGCATTTGACAAAATCCAAAACTCTTCCATTGTAAAAACACTTTATGGAAGAAATGTTCACATATTGAGGTATGGGGAAGTCATTCTGGCTTATATATGATTTAACGTAAACTTTATGCTAACTAGAACAGCTTGTCTCACGGCCTGTCAAACATGCATTGTACATCTGCTCAAACATGCATTGTACACCTGCTTTAACCATTAAAGAAAAGAGTACATTTAAAAATCAAAATGTAGGGACTTCCCTGGTTGCGCAGTGGTTGAGAATCCACCTGCCAATGCACAGGACACGGGTTCGATCCCTGGGCCGGGAAGATCCCACATGCCACGGAACAACTAAGCCTCTGCGCCACAACTACTGAGCCTGCGCTCTAGAGCCCACGTGCCACAACTGCTGAAGCCCGTGCGCCTAGAGCCTGTCCTCCACAACAAGAGAAGCCACCACAATGAGAAACCCGCGCACCGCAACAAAGAGTAGCCCCCACTCACCACAACTACAGAAAGCCTGTGTGCACCAACGAAGACCCAACGCAGCCAAAAAATAAATAAATAATTTTTTTTAATGGCATGTTTAGTAAAAAAAAGTGAGATGCTAAAAAAAACAAACAAACAGAAAAACTCCAGGAAACTGGAGTCGATTGCAGGAATTGATTGGGGAAGGAAGACGCTAATAATATCACCTCAGCTCATCGAAACTGCTGTGGTCTGCAAGGTAAAGGGAGAAGGAGAAGCAATAATCCTATTGCAAGAAGGAATTAGGGGGTATTAGTACATGCATCCTACTTCAGTCATAGGATGGGAACTGCTTTGACCATTTGCTCACAAGACCTGTTGAAGTGTCACAGGAGGAAAATGCTTGTGCACCACGTGACATTCCTGAATGGAATCTCTAAAAATTCTTATCACCCTTTCTCAAAAATGTTCACAGGATCACACACACACATTGTTCTGGCAGTTTCGTTTTGTTTTGTTTTGAATGCAAGCATCCTTCATAAGAAACCTATCACCCTATATCCCCCAAACCATTATACGGCATCAGAGAATCAATCTGACTAAAAAATAAAACACAGAAAGGGCATTCATGCACCCGCTGTTTAATTCTAGACATACTTTCTTACCTGATGCCGAGTCAGGTGGGTCCTGCCCCACCTTTCTTCGAACTCTCCTTCCACCGATTTCTCTTTAAGAACGTCGGCCAGGATTCCAGGGCTGGAACGACGAGCAAGAACGGACGGTGCAGGAAAAAGCAACCCTTACTTCTCCCTCTCGTTCTCCTGATCCAACTTGTTTCACGTCCCAGGCAAAGACAGCGCCTCACCAGTTGGCACCACCAGCTCCACAGAGCTTGAGCGATCCCACCAAGTAGCTCTCCTGCATCCCCTCTCTGTCACGCTGAGACAAGCAGGAAAAACGGCATCAATCCCGTGGCAGATATCAGGCAGGAAAGAACAGCGGTAAGACCTGCTGCTCACAAAGAGGAGGAAATAATGAAGGAGGCAGTGAGTGGGATGTAGCAGAAAAAGGACAGCAGCGGCGGAAGGGACACCTACTCAAGCCTAACTCCAAGCCATCTCCGCCCTGTTGTCATAGCACTTTACAACGAACGCTACTGCGCAAGTCAGATAGCTGAGCCCCGATGCCTTCTGGGGGTTGTAGTCCTGAGTGTCAGGAGAGAGGAAGGCGGAGGATTTTTTTCTGAGTGATGTTTGGAATCAGATTTCTACTGGGCGGAGCTAGAATGAACTACTGCCCGGTCCTCATTAGCAGAGAGAGAGAGAGAATTAATTCGACTCCCCTTTTCTGTCCTTGGACAGTTCCTTAGACGCGAGCTCTGAGGAAGACCCGCCTCCCGACCCCGGCGGGGACGCAAGCCACGCCCCTCCCACGCCTTTCTCCGTTCTCGCCGCTCGTGGGTGGGGCTTTCCTCGGAGGCGGGGCGCGGGCGGCGCGGGGCGGGGCGTCTGTGTTGGTCTCTGGGGCGGAGCATCCGAGGCCCGAGCCACCCAGCCACCTCTTCTCCTGACCGGGAGGCGCAGGAGGCCCCGTCCATGGACCAAGCGGCCATGGCGAGGGTGAGCGCGGTAGCAAGCGCTAGCGTGTGCGCCCTGGTGGCTGGGGTGCTGCTGGCCCAGTACATTGTTACCTTGAAGAGGAAGGAATATGTACTGTGCGTGGGACACCCGGAACGTGCTGTTCTATAACAACAGCGCAGGAAAAACACTACCTGATTGCTTTCCCTTGGTTTTCTTCTTGATTCTGTAGACCAACTTCTTTCTGCAACACAATTACATTTTCTTTGTTTGTAAATCACAGCTTCCAAAGAGTATATCCTCCTTCTTAACTGAATTTGGATGTCTTATAAGATACCATACAGGTCATTTATTGGCCCAGGTAACTTCCATCGTTATCGAGCGCAAGTTTGTGTGCCTGACACACAGTGAGGCCAAACAAACCCAAATGTTGGAGCTTGGAGCAGAGAAAGGTTTATTGCAGGGCCATGCCAGGAGAAGTGGTTGCTCATGCTCAAAAAAAAAAAAAAAAAAAAAAAAAAACCCTGAACGCTCCGAAGGGTTTCACCAAAGCATTTTTAAAGGCAAGGTGAGGGAGGGGCGTCCCAGGGTATGTGATCAGCTACTGCACAACTCTCTGATTGGTTGATGTTGAGGTAACTGGGTGGTTAATTTAACATTATCAATCCTTAGGTGCCAGAAGGTCTGGGGGCTGGGGCTCATGATCATCAAGTAGTTAATTTCTTCCACTTGTGGTGGTTTTAACCAAATGAAAAACTCAGGAAATATGCATGAGATACTATTATCTGGGTACTTCAAACAGGAGCTATAGCAGAGTATGTGGGGGAGGGGTCTATCCCGGAAGGCCCCCATAGGGTCCTGATCTGTTACACATGAATGGCTGAATCATACATTCATGCAACAATTTTAATTGGCTTCATTCTTAGAGGAAGAGGTCATTTCCAAGTTCCAGAACATGTATCAGCATAATTTCACGTCTGTGCATAGCTTCTGTGTGTTTGTGTTTTCTTGAATAAATTTGAAAGAGCTCTTCACTTTGGGGTATTAACAACTGAATATTTTGGCAAGCATTTCCCTTATGCACTTATTTTTAATTCCTCTGCAGCTTCTTCCATTATTTCAAGGCTGAAAAAATTATATATCAGATACAGTTTCAAAGCACAACCTAGTTAAGCAGCTTACACTTTTGCATCCTCGCTCCATGACCTACGAGTTCTGTTTCCTTGGGCATGTCAGTTAACTCTCTGGGCCTCCTTATCTGTAAAATAAGGATAATACACATGGGTATTACGTACAGCACTTATTACGATTTTAAAAATTAAATCAGGGCTTCCCTGGTGGTGCAGTGGTTGAGAATCTGCCTGCCAGTGCAGGGGACACGGGTTCGAGCCCTGGTCTAGGAAGATCCCACATGCCGCGGAGCAACTAGGCCCGTGAGCCACAACTACTGAGCCTGCGTGTCTGGAGCCTGTGCTCCGCAACAAGAGAGGCCGCGACAGGGAGAGGCCCGCGCACCGCGGTGAAGAGTGGCCCCCGCTTGCCGCAACTAGAGAAAGCCCTCGCACAGAAACGAAGACCCAACACAGACAAAAATTAAAATTAATTAATTAATTAATTAAAAAATTAAATCAACTCCTATTAAGGGCTTAGCTCAATGACCGCATAAAAAGTGCACAGTGTATATTAGCTTTTCGTTTCCATAACCCAAACCTTATCTGAATACAGTATACTACACTGACTATACAACGCATGGATCACATGTTCTGGAAAATTGGAGAATTTCTATGGAAGCCTTGCTTTCTTCCAAAACCGGATGAATCCTACTAACATGTAACGAGCAGCTCCTGTGTGCCTAGCCACTGCGGGAATACGAAAATGACTTGCACAGGTTTCCCGGCCTCCAGGGACGAAGATCTCGAGGGGAGGCGCCCGACCCGGAGAGGGGCCCAGCCACGCGCAGAACGGGCTCTGGGTCCCCACAGAGCGTCCTCAGCACCGAGACTCCTGGCCGCCGCCAGGGGGCGCGCTCCGGCCTCCGGCACCAGCCGACCTGACTGCAGGACCCCGCGCTCCGATCAACAACTTGAGGCCGCGCTGGCCTTTGGGCGGCGCGGTGCAGGCGGCCGCGGAGGGGACACCCGGCTCGGCCCGGCGGGACGCGGAGCGGCAGCGGGAGGGGGCGCTGCGGGGCTAGGCGTTCACAGCGCAGAGGAAGTACCGTCTTCGCCGCGCCGGCCGCCTCAGCCACGCCGCACGGGGCCGCCTCAGCCGCGCCGCGCGGGGCCGCGATGTCGTCCCGACCCGGGCGCGACGACGCGGGGGCAGGGGGCGCGCGGCGGCCGCGAGAGCCTCCGGAGCAGGAGCTGCAGCGACGCCGGGAGCAGAGGCGGCGGCGGCACGACGCGCAGCAGCTGCAGCAGCTCAAGCACCTGGAGTCCTTGTGAGTCCGTCACGCCCGCCCCCGACTAATGCGAGGAATGGGGTCGGGGCCCGGGGTCGCGCGGCGGGGCCCGCCCGGGGTTGGAGACCTGCGAGTGGGCAGGTGGGCCCGTCGGACCCCAGCGAGCCGGGTGCGGGTTTTGATCCCGGGCTGCGGGACGCTGGACTCTCAGCCGCTGGAGGAAGAGCGGGGAGGCTCCCTCCACAGGCTCGTCCCGGGCGCGCGAGGCGGCGGCGGGCGGGCGCTTCCCCGCCGGAAACGACAGTTTTATTCCTCGTGCGGCGACGTCGGTGTCGGTCAGGATTTGAATACAGGAGAAGTGCGGCTGCGCCCTTGGGTCCTTTCCCGTTTCTCAGTTCAAGGGGCTCGCTCTGAACTGGGTAAATCCCCATTCTTTTCATCTAGTGCTGTTAACTAGGGAAGAAAAAGCCCAGTCCCGTAACATGAGTGCGGTGAGGAAGGGACGAATAAGCGTGGGGTGAGGGCCTGGTCCCTGACTCTGCGGGAGGAGCTGTCAGGTAGAAGAGAGCGTGGACTTCTCTCTCGTCCCCAGGATTTTGTTTTTTTTACCAGGGTTAAGGGTGGAAGCTACAGAGAGGCCAGTTCCAGCTCAACAAGAAGAATTAGGAACAGAGTCATAGATTCTTGCTGGTCAGCGTGGCCTGACCTAGGAGGCACTTTACTCCCGCAGCTACCCGGGGTTGGAGAGAGTCCAGATAACCCCTGAGAGAAGGGTTGGTTGTAAAGGAGACTTAAACATCAGGTGGAAGGTTGGATTAATGACCCTTGCGGTTCTTTTCTGTGTTTCTGTCGTTCAGTAATCAGCTTTAGAAGTCTGACTTTACTAAGTTTGGTGTTCACTGAGTTATTTGAATTATTTGTTTTAGGCACTTCCCATTACCTACCTTCTCATGATTGCTGAGATAGCATGAAAAGTCCTTAAAGGGTTAATCCTTCATTATTAACCGCTGGGAGCTTTGGCACAAAATGCATGCTTCCTTGTAGCCTGGCCTGCTCTTTTCAGTGTGGCTCTTGAGCTGAATTTCACTTCAGTGGTCAGTGGTTGTGGACTGCTGGCATCCACGGTCCTGGCCCCTTCAGGGCACTCTGGGAGGCTCTTTGTTGCCCGTGCAAGGCCGATGTTGAACAATATTTCCCTAGGATAAGTTCAGGCAGGGCTCAGTCGCCCTACCCCACCCCCTAACCCTCAGTATCCTAACTGTAGGATGCCACATAGTTGTTAATACTCTACATTTATTTTGTAGCTCAGAGCGCACTCACAGACATCCTTTTATAACCTCCTTTTGCACATGAGAAAATGCAGGTTCAGCAGTTAAGTAACCTGATCAAGCACACACGGAACTGTAAACTAACAAAACTAAAGAGAAACCCGGGTGTCTGAGTCTCAGACCAGTGGGATTTTTCAGTTCAGAGATTTTAAAAGTTCTGGGCTGTTGACATATTTATAGTTTGGCTAGTTCAGAGGCTTCTTTCCTTTTAAATGAAAGTCTGTATTTCCAGAATAATACTTTAACGTAGTTTAAACATCAAATAGTATGAAAAGTCTAATTTCAAAAAATAGTGGTTTGTATCTCTACTCACACTCCCTGTACCTTTCCCTCCAACCAAGGCTTCAATGGGGAAACTTTTAATTTTTTTTCTGGGATTTAACTATTTCTGAGTTATATGCTTATACTGCTTTTTTTCCATTGAATAGTAAACGTTACCTATTAAGCTCATGTTATAGTAGATGAGGGTTTAGTTCTCTTTCCCTTCCCTTCTTGTCTCCAGCCTTGTATCTCCTCTCAGGATTTCTGTGTGGCTTCTAACCTTTTTTTATTTCTTTAATTGTCATTTTAAGAGAGTCTGGGGAAGGAAGACAGATAAGTAAGTTGGTCAACCAGGCATGTTAAGTTCCATTGTGGTTTTTTACAAATGGAATTCAAATCCTTTTGCCACCTGGTATGCCCTCTTTAGTTACCCTCACACTCCTCTGGTCATTTTCTTACACCTGACCTTAATTTTTCTTACTCTTACCATACCTGCCAGACCCCCAAAGTCATCTGAGTGTTCCACACATGCTCCTGCCCATTTTCCAGCTCTGTCACTCAAGTGCTCCTGGGCTACTGGGCATAACAGAATGGGCATTTTGTGTATATGTGGACTTTCATCTCTGCCTTCCAGCCCCCACAGGGCCAGGCTACAGGAACAACTGGGATGGAGTATGCTTACGTGAAGGACTCTTCCAAAAGAAATCCTACCCCAACACTCAAATACTCAAAGAGTATTATTAAGTACTTGGCAAAATAAAGATTTTTTTGTCCCATGCCTATTTAGGAGATAATCTCTTATCGAAATTTATCTTAATTTAGTCTTTATACTGCCCAGGGCAACCTGTCACAATCTGAATGATATAATGGCAAGGATTCACAGATGGCACAAAATAATGGGCCTCCACTAACTTTTTTTTTTTTTAATTCTGAGGATTAATTACAAAGATAATGCACACTTCTCAGCTGTCACAGCACAGAAGCCAGCTACTCAATAAACACACTCCGATTCTCATTTCCAAATGTTATTTTCAATAGTTAAATATTACCTTAATCTTTGAGAAATATCTTTTTAACATGCTACCTAAACTAATGAATTGTTTAGCCCTAGGAAAAAACATCAACCACATTCCTTTACACTTGTGGAAACAGTTCTAAAATGGACTTTTTTAGGGAAGTCCATTGCTAATAATAACAGATTTCAAAACGTGCAGTTCCAGGGGCTTCCCTGGTGGCGCAGTGGTTGAGAGTCTGCCTGCCAATGCAGGGGACACAGGTTCGAGCCGTGGTCTGGGAAGATCCCACATGCTGCGGAGCAACTGGGCCCGTGAGCCACAACTACTGAGCCTGCGCGTCTGGAGCCTGTGCTCCGCAACAAGAGAGGCCGCGACAGTGAGAGGCCCGCGCACCGCGATGAAGAGTGGCCCCCACTTGCCGCAACTAGAGAAAGCCCTTGCACAGAAACAAAGACCCAACACAGCCAAAAAATAAAAATAAATTTAAAAATTAAAAAGAAATGTGCAGTTCCATCACATTTTTTTTCTATCTAGGCAAAAACATTTACATATTTTTCAGGAATTCAGATAGTTTGACCATGTTATTTGTACAACTCCTATGGCAAAAAGAAATTATTGTCGGATTACTGGATATTTACATAGACTTTACCACCTCCCTTCCAAACTCCCTTAAGTCCCAATGCCTAAGACATAGCATTAATGTTTCTAATGAAGGGCTGCTGATGGACTGTATCACCTGCCCAATTTATGCAAATTTCCATTATTCCTCCTAAAAGAGGCCTAGGCCTATGACATGCGACAGCTTTCCATTGGAAAATATTTTAAGAATTTGCTTTGGAAATACCATACCTAAAAAGCTTTGTACTGTATCTAAAAGGCTAATTCTACTTATACCCAGTTGTTTATTGTGTAATCTTCAGGGAGTAAATCTTCCTCTGTCCCTTTAGAAAGGCCCTGGATTAGTGACAGTGAGGATGAGGATGGAGACTAGACGCCTCCATCATAATCCTTATTTGGAAGGGTCCAGAGATGTTTGCAAGTCCAGGTTAGTACCTGCTATAAATTGGAGGTTTCCAAAACCCCCTCCTCTAGTTTGGTTAATTTCCTAGAGCAGCTCATAGAACTCAGGAAAATGTTTTACTAACTGGATTACTGGTTTATTATAAAAGGATATAAGTCAGGAACAGCCAGATGGAAGAGATACATAGGGTAAGGTATGTGAGAAGCTGTGTAGAGTTTCCATGCCCTCTCCAGGTATGCCGCGCCTTCACGTGTTCACCAACCCTGAAGCTGTCTTAACGCCATCCTTTTGGGTGTTTATAGAGGTTTCATTACATGGGCTTGATTGATTCATCATCGGCCATTAGTGATTAATTCAGCCTTCCTGGAGGTGGGGCTGAAAGTTCCAGTCCTCTAATCACATGGTGATTTGCTGAGCCTCAGAGGAGGTAGGGATAGATTTGCTGAACCCTGATCTACCACCTCTGCACCTCTGATATACCTCGCTGCACCCCCCAGGCCTGCAAGCCTTATAATTGCCCAGCCACAAGACCAAAGAAAGAGGCTGGAGATAGCAACAGAGACACTGAAGGCTTATTGGATAGGGGATCTTATAAGTCTGAAGCAAAGTCCTGGAGCAGCGCCCCACTGTGTACAGCAGACAGCAGTCAGGACACAGACAGCAGTCTTTGCTTGGGGGGTGGGGAGGTTTACCAGTTATAGTGGGGATTGACATCAGGTTGGCTCATCAGTTACCAGGGAAACCAGCAGAGAGGCGTGTCCCTCACAGCCCCTCAGGTTATCAACCTTCATAGGGCAGAGGTTTTCACTTTGATAAACTATCCTAGCGGAGCTGTTAGCTGGGGCGGGGGCAGGCACAGAGGCAGTTATTGAATAAGTTCTGTGATTAAGAGGGAAGGTCAGTCATGCGGGAAGGTGTAGGTGAAGCGGGAAGGTGTAGGTGAAGCGCAGGGACTGATCAAATAGGGGATATAAAGAGAGCCAAAGAACAGCCAGCTTAGGTGGCATGATCCTATACCACCTCACCTGCATGGGGAAAAGGCAGTGATCCCTGGAGCCAGATGTTGAAGAGTCACATGGCCTAGAAAGGCAGTAAACCTGGCTGGGGATGATGTCTGTAGGAAGTCCACTGCCAGGTCTGTGCCCACCTCCTCTTAGGAGCAGCTGGTAAATCCCCGTAAAGCTGCAGATCTGTAAAAAGATGTGAGGGTTGGCGAGGCCTCTCTCTTGGGTCCAGATCTTGACCTTTATGATGCTAGTGCCTAATCTTGAGCTGCCTCATGAGGCTACTAAGAGCACTAACTTTTCTTCAACAGAAGAGGCAGAAGCCAGCATTGTGGAGTGCCTTTCACATGTTTGCTGTGAACTCTTTACCCATGAGGAAATTGAGGCTCTGGGGGTTTAAGTAACTTGCCCAAGGTACACAGCAGTGAGAGTGGATCACAATTCAAAGTAAAATTTTTTTACCTGCAAAGCCCATTCACACTGATTTAGAACTGGAAAACGTTCTGGCTGGGATATGGGGTTCTCTACTCCAAAAAAACAAAACATCTCCTTTATCAAGACAGTTCTAGGGGCTTCCCTGGTGGCGCAGTGGTTGAGAATCTGCCTGCCAATGCAGGGGACACGGGTTCGAGCCCTGGTCTGGGAAGATCCCACATGCCGCGGAGCAACTAGGCCCGTGAGCCACAGTTACTGACTCTGCGCGTCTGGAGTCTGTGCTCCGCAACAAGAGAGGCCACGATAATGAGAGGCCCGCGCACCGCGATGAAGAGTGGCCCCCGCTTGCCGCAACTAGAGAAAGCCCTGGCACAGAAACGAAGACCCAACACAGCCATAAATAAAATAAATAAATAAATAAATAAAATTAAAAAAAAAAAGACCGTTCTAAAGAATGTCAAAAGAGAAAAATTATACAATTTGTTAACGAGTTTGATGTCCTTAATTCAAGGGAAAACAATCCGCGGATTGAGAAGTACAGCACTTCACATGCAGTGGAACACTCTTCCCAGGGATTTTGGACAAGAGCGGGTTTTATAGGGCGTTAGGTGAGGCAACTTGGAAATAGGGCACGATTGGCTAGAGGGTCAGGGATTTCCTTATAAGACTAGCATGTCCTCTTACCTAGGGTCAGATAAGCTAAGTTAAGCTGAGTTGGAGGATCGTGATTGGGGTATTCCAGATTTCCTTGACAGTGAGGCATTTCCCGTTAGTGCAGGCTGACTTAGGTTTAGATTTGTGACATGAGCTGGGCCACTGGGGAGGCCTCCATTCTGGGGGTCCCAAGCTACGAAGTACCTTTGTCAAGAATTACATGGGTGTTTCTGAGAGGAGTTTCAACTTTATGGCTTTTCTAGATTTCATTTAGGAGTACCCTTATCCCCTTAGTTCTCCCTTCTGCTACTTAGCACTAAGCCTGGCATGATTATTGTTGACTGGTTACTTCTGCAAGGAGTAAATTTTTAAGTTGAACCTTCAGTATCGCCTTAAAATTAAGTTTAGTTTCTCCTAATATACCTGTTCTTTTTTGGTAAGTGGAAATAGCAAGTTGGTTAGAGCAAGAGTGAGGATTTAATTACTGAAACAATTAGAGAAATAACATTGAAATTTTTTTTTTTCATACAGATGGTTTTTTTTTTAATGTGATGATCCATTTATTTATTTATTTATGGCTGTGTTGTGTCTTCGTTTCTGTGCGAGGGCTTTCTCTAGTTACGGCAAGCGGGGGCCACTCTTCATCGCGGTGCGCGGGCCTCTCACTGTCGCAGCCTCTCTTGTTGCAGAGCACAAGGTCCAGTCGCGCGGGCTCAGCAATTGTGGCTCACGGGCTTAGTTGCTCCGTGGCATGTGGGATCTTCCCAGACCAGGGCTCGAACCCGTGTCCCCTGCATTGGCAGGCAGACTCTCAACCACTGCGCCACCAGGGAAGCCCAACATTGAAATTTTAAAACAAAAATGCAGCCTATATAACTATAGCAGAAATGAGCTCCTATTAGCATATTTTTGGCTTTTTTTTTTTCCTACGTCCCAAGTTACCTTTGGTTTATCTCTCAGAACTTTATTAGCCTGGGCTCATACCAACATAGGTGTAAGGAAGATGACATTAATTTCATTTTTCTTTTGTAACTAAAAAACATTGAGGCAGTGTATTTGCATGTAAATAAATGTAAGTGAAAAATAAAGCTCCCTCCCTCAGGTATCCTATATATATAATCTCCCTTTTCCCGTACACACAAATAGAACCATACCAAACACACTGTCCTATACACTACTGCTTTCTTTCTTTTAACTTAAACAATTTTCGACTAGTTTTGGGATAATTAGTATCTATTTGACTATTAGATAAATGATTAACCATTTTAGAATTTATTATTTTCACTGTACAAAATTCAAAAAATTAATCATCTCTGAACTCACCTTCTGTGTGTAGCAACCTTGGGACTCCCCCATTTCCAAGTTGTTGGAGCCCAGATACAGTTTTAAACCAGCCACAGCATCCTGATGCCCTCTCTCAGTAAAATTTCGTTATAGAGGCATTGAAAAGACCTCAGATGTTCAGTTGTTCTGCCTCTTTTTCCAACTACTTTTTTTTGGCTGCATCGTGTGACATGAGGGATCTTAGTTCCCCAACCAGGGATAGAACCCGTGCCCCTGCATTGGGAGGACAGAGTCTTAACCACTGGACCACCAGGGAAGTCCCTCCAACTACTTTTTTTTAAGAAGGGGGTTGTGTCAATTAGGCACTCATATTTAAAAGCCAGACGCCCATGCTATGTGCTGCATAGCCTGGAATGTGTCAGTACTTGAAACTGAACATAATTACACCTGAAAGTAATACAGTGTTATATGTCAATTATATCTCAATTTTTTAATTTTAAAATTGATTTGTTTAAAATGAACCCTAGCATTGGATGCTGCTTTTCTAGATTTGGCATCCATCAGCCTTTTCCAGAAGTTCCAGCAGAGTGATGAGAAGTGGAAATGAGTTGGGAGCACAGGCATGATTTGTATCCTCAGGACCCGGGGGTCTGAGAGCTCTCTTTGTTGGTGGAAGGGGAAGTACATTTGCACACAATCAGTCACCTGCTTCTCTAGCGGTAGTTCTTCATTGAGTGCCAGCCTGTCGTCCAGGCACCAAGCAGGAGTCCTGCATCCCTGAGTCCCAGGAGGTCAGTAGGGGCATAAAGGGCAGTCAGAGAGCTGAGCAGTAGACGGCAGCCCAGCAGCCCACTCTGCAAACAGGATAGGCCAGTGGGGAGGATCTTGAATCTGGAGCTTTTGGGGCGGGGGGGGCGGGGGGGGGAGCGGGCGAGGTGGGAGGGGGAGCCTCTGGGACAGATCACCCTCCCCTCCTTCCCCTACAACAGGCCCTTCCCTCTGGCTTTGCTCCCTCCCCTCTGCACAGCCCCCATCCTTGTTAGAACAGATCACTCACACACCCCCACCCCCATGAGCCTCTCAGTGTTATGGAAGCTGGAAGTTATGGTAGGTGAATCAACCAACAACTGTAATGACAGGCTGGAACCATAATTCGTTCAAGGCTCTTGTTACCTCACATTTTCCCTGCAATCTCTTGCTTTCCCTTCTTCCAAAAATAAAATCATTGTCCTAAGACACCAAGTTAGTTACTATTTTGGTGAATTTAAGTGCTATATCCCAGCAGGATATGGTATAGCATCAGTTTATTTATATAAGATCTCTGACTGCTAGGCATATTTTATTAACTAAGTTATAATATGGTTTTAAGTTCTTACTAAAAATATCCTTTTTATTTTGGTCTGCAGTTGCCTTTTGCTGATTGAGATGTGTTACGTTCCTATGAACATGGTTGATGACCAGTGTTTTTTTCCTTTCTAGTTATGAAAAACCTCCTCCTGGACTTATCAAGGTCAGTGTGAAGTTTGTACTTTTGGTTTTTCCCTGAGACAGATTTGACTCGGTGCTCAGACTCAGTCACTTGTTATGAAAAACAGCTGCATAAGGTTTGAACCTCCTTTTGTGATAGTTCTGTGTCTTCCCTGCAGATGGCAGTCGGTTCATGCACTTTGGGCTTTGTCACAGCCTGTGCCTTTGTAGAAATTTAATCAGCCTTGTGTCTGTCCCTTAAGAAACAACTGCAAGCCCCCCCGAGTGTTCCCCAGCGCTCACTCCCATTCTTTCTGTCTCACTTGTGACTGTCTTCTCAAAGCTCTCCTGCCCCATGTTCCTTCTCTGACCCTCCCGGTGCTGATTTCTTGAATGTCATCAGCTCAGAGAACACTGAACTCTGAGGAGACATGAAGCTCATCCAGTCCAGCCCTGCCTGTTGCAGGAGTCCCTCCTCCAGCACCCTGGCCATAGTGTCAGTGTCTTTCTGCAGGAGTGAGACTTAGAGGACTTAAGGCCAAAGTAACCTTTTCTGTTTGGTAACTTTCAACTTAAAAAAAAGATTTTTAGAAAACATTCTTCCATTATAAATTTAATATTCGTGGAAACTTGAAAAAATCATAAGGTAAAAAAACAGCACCTTAGTTATATAGTGCAGTTATTTGGTAATGAAAATACATCTCACAAATACGGCATGTATGAGATTATGAAACATGACAGTGGCCTTCAAGGTCTAATAATCTATTTTACTCTAACACATTGCTCTTATTCCAGGAAACCTCACTTGTTTAACTCTATATTCTGCCTCATTCCACAAAGCTTTTAAGTTAGCAGAAAACCTTTTGTGATCTTAGAATCTAATTTTTGTGATCTAGAATCAGAATTTGGGGCTCACAGATCAATCCTATGTAAACACTAGTAACTTTTCTCTAAGAACAGCTACTTTGTTTTTGTGGCATAGCTAGCTCTTCTAGTATAGTTACTTCCATTTTTTCTGTCAGTTATGATTTGTCTTTCTTTCTAGCTCTTCAGAGGGTAACTTATGATGACATTGGGATCTCCAGCCCATGAGAAAGCCAGGCAGTGCTGTGTTCTCAAACAGGTGGGAGAGAGTTCCGGTGCTTTTTTGCCACATAGCTTACACACTGTTTCCTTTTTCAGGAAGATGAGACTAAGCCAGAAGACTGTATACCAGATGTCCCAGGCAATGAACATGCCAGGGAATTTCTGGCCCACGCACCAACCAAAGGACTTTGGATGCCACTGGGGAAAGAAGTCAAAGTCATGCAGTGTGAGTGTGGAAGGGTTTCAAGTAACACCCTCAATACATGCAAGTTATAGACCACTGTTTACAAACAAGTTCACTTCTTTTGATTCATTCTCACCACAGCCCTGCTAAAGTCAGGGCATGATCTCTGTGCTATAGATGAGGAAGCCGCCTTGCATATGTTATTAAGTGTTTTGGGGTAAGAGGCAGAGCAGTGCTTTGACTCCAGGGCTTCTGGCTGTAAGGGTAATGGTCTTCCACAGGGCCGTAGCTGCCTGCGGAGTATACGCTTCAGTAATATTCCTGTAACAGAAAGGATATTCCATGTAGAAATGCCATGGGGGACAAGGGATGCATTGGAGGGTGGTCCCTTGGGTCTTGCCTCAGTCAGTCATCCTCCTCAGAGGTGTTGAGGTTTTATGCAGGTAACCTGAGAGGAGCTCTGGGTCACAGAGGGCGGGTCTGGAACAGGTAGAGCTCTGTGTGCACACCCTCCACCGCACCAGAGCAGCAGCACCTTCATCCAGCGTAAGACGGCGTTTGAAAAAGGGATACAGCTGTCTTTAAAGACATTTGTTTGTACAAAGATTCTTCATGCACATAATTAATATAGCAGTTCTCAGCCCCTTTCCTTCATTCCCCTTACCTAAAAGGCGACCACCTCAACCTCTTTTAGGAAGGTTATTTTGAAGTTTATCCCTATGTATCTATAAAGGTTTTTGTTTTTTTTTTAATTAATTAATTAATTAATTTGGCTGCGTTGGGTCTTCGTTGCTGCGCACAGGCTTTCTCTAGTTGAGGCGAGCGAGGGCTACTCTTGATTGCGGTGCGCGGGCCTCTCACTGCAGTGGCCTCTCGTTGCAGAGCATGGGCTGTAGGCACGCAGGCGCAGTAGTTGTGGCTCACAGGCTCCAGAGCGCAGGCTCAGCAGTTGTGGCGCACGGGCTTAGTTGCTCCGCGGCATGTGGGATCTTCCCAGACCAGGGCCCGAACCCATGTTCCCTGCATTGGCAGGCAGATTCTTAACCACTGCGCCACCAGAGAAGCCCCTATCCCTGTGTATCTAGATAACAGGGTTATATTCCTGCCCCTTGATTTTTCAGGTTTCTTCATTATCTGTTGACTTCTTCCTGTAGAAGACAAGAATTCAGCTCTTTTTTTCTTCCTCCATCCCATCTCATACACATACCCTTCCTATATCTCATTTTCCCAGTAATAATTATATCATAAATTTAGTTAAGTAAACCCTTTGTGTTTATTATTTTCAGAGTTGAATCACGTATTAAACTGATTACATTTCTTTTTTCTTTTTTTTTCTTTTTTTAATTATGGTTAAAAACCACTCCTCTCTGTAATAGGGTAGTTAGTTGTGCTTCACTTACCATTTTATAGTTCTTTTCATTGACTTGCAAATTAAAAGTGTTTAGTCTGGACCAGAACCAGTTTTACATGAAGTTAATGAAGCTTAACCTTTAGGGCCCTTGTACCTTCCAAAGGTCTTTGGAGTCCCACCAATGCGGTCATATGGTTCTTTCTTTCTATAAAATTTGCCAAGGCAAGACTTTTTTCCCCCTAAAGAGCCCTTCCTCTACTTAATTTATGTAAGCTTCAGACTCCACAGAACTTGGATCCATCCCAGATGGAAAAACACATGCACACATAACCCCGTATTCATTGATTTCCATGATCCTAGTGTTATCTAGAGCAGAGCTTCTCAAACTTAGGGTGGGCCTGAGATTCCATATTTCTGACAAGCTCCCAGGTGATGCTAATCTTGCTGGTCCGTACCGTTGACCACACTTTGAGTAACAAGGATCACCTTTCCTTTAACAAAGAGTTTTGATCACAGATGGTATGTATCCTTCTTGATACCCACACATCAATCCGTGGCATTTAAAATCCCCCCCTTTTTGTCATAAAGACAGACATGTTTGAAGCGGTCTGCATTTGCATTAAGAGTGCATTCCTTCTTCCCCACGTGGAAATAGTGGGGAGATAAGGACAGGGGCAGGTCAGAGAATCCCTAAACTTCATTTTTTCCCAATGGTTTCCTACTACCAACTCTCAAATAAAAATATAAAGGGGAAAACGTTATTTCCCTGTCACTACATATTTTCAGTAGCTACCAGCATGGAGCAAATTTGGCTGATCTTACCTATAATCCCTCTTCCTGCTTCCTGACCTCCTTGGTTGGAGTTGCTTAATGCCTGTATAGTTTACTAGGTCTGCTGTAACAAAGTACCACAAACTGTATGACTTAAACGAGAAATTTATTGTCTCACAGTTCCGGAGGCTAAAAGTCCAAAGTCAGGGTGTCCTCCTGAGTGCTGTGAGGGAAGGATGTATTCCAGGCCTCTCTAAAAACCCTGTCTCCCAGTAAGGTCACATTCTGAGGTACTAGGGGTTAGGACAATTCAATACAGTGGGGAAGCAGATGGGATGACACAATTCAACCTGTAAGACACTTAAAAAACAAAAAATCACACTTTGCTTTTTGCATGGGATTGTTTAGTAAGTACTTGGTTCATTTCTAAACCTCTACGATTAAAGGATACTTGAGGAAGTAATTAGTTTCCCTCTCTTTTCTGGGATCTTACATGGTTCATCCATTAATTATATTTGCTTTTAAAATTGGAATCTAATGAAGAATATCTTTAATATGATCTACTGATACCTTTATCTTGACTGAGTAAAAATGCATTATCTTACAGAAATATATCCCTTTTTCTTTGTTTTAGGTTGGCGTTGTAAACGGTATGGTCACCGAACGGGCGACAAAGAATGCCCTTTCTTTATCAAAGGCAACCAAAAGTTAGAACAGTTCAGAGTAGTAAGTAAAACCCCAGAGTGTCAATTTACGTTTACTGGAGATGATGAATGTCGGTGAATCAGGCAGTCACCAGTGAACTGGAGGGTCACATAAAATACATTCCAAAAGCCTTTAGGCCAAAGTATCTGGTGTTAACTACATCTCTATTAAATCGAATTTGTGTGAAAGATTAGTTCATTAACAAAAAATGCGTATTAAAATGTTATTTGCTTTTGTCTTGGGAACAGTGCTTCTTTTTCTGAAGCAGGCATTTTTATCAATTCAGTTAGTCTTTTTTTTTTTTTTTTTTTTGGCATGCAGCTTGTGGGATCTTAGTTCCCTGACCAGGGATCAAACCTGGGCCCTCAGGAGTGAGAGCGCAGAGTCCTAACCACTGGACTGCCAGGGAATTCCCCAGTCAGTCTTTTTTTACTTATGTAAAAAAATCATATTTCATAAATAAAATCAGGGTTCTAGTTACCCAGTCTTTGTTTAAAGTCTGTATATTTTTCTATCATAAACTGGAAGTGTGTGTATAAACGATGTACCTTCTTTAGATGACAGTAAAATCAATCTATCATTTCATCACTTTATTTTAACAAAGTCACCTCCCAGGGTTAATTCACCATTCAGTAACTGTTTTGGTCAACTTAACTATGCTATTACTGGATATATTGGGATTATCAGCATATCAAACAGGGGTATATAAACATTCTCCAAGGATTTTAAGATATTTAAAATACTGGGTTTTCATTTTACTAATTTACAGAAAATATTATGGATAAATCACTGCTACCTGGAATGTCAACTTTTACAGTGCCTATAATAGAAAATTTAATGATAAATCTCAAAAACTTAAACATACTCATATTTTTTAAATTTAGAAACCTAAATTCTAAGAATTGATCTAAGGATATAGCAGAACATCAGTATGCACAAATTATTATGAATGTATAAGGATAACTTTCAGAATTATTTATATGATTAGAAAATAGAAACTGAAGAAAAATAGGAAACAACTGCAGTGTCCAATATACAACATAAGTTACCACAATATATAAATCATATAGCTTTTAAGAATTATGTTTTAAAAGAATATGTAATGTCATAGGAAGATATTCATGAAAGCATAAGTGAAAAAGAGAATAGAGTTGTATATATAACATGATTATAATCTTCTGTAAATTATGAATAATGACTGGAAGAACCATACTAAAATATTAACAGTGGATATCCCGGCTGGTAAAATAATAGATATTTTTAACTTTATGTTTTCTTTGATATGTAAAAATTTTATAATAAATATACTTTTAAAGATAATTCACATGCCATAAAATTCATTCTATGTGTATTCGTAATTTAAGTAGCTTTTAATTATACAAATATCATAGGAATAAATTTGCCTTATTTTAACAAAATGGAAACATTACAGTAAGGTTTTTCACAATTGATTTTTCAAGTCCAATCTTGCCTCTCTCCCCAGAGGGAATTTGTAGTAAGTAGCTTGAGTATACTTCCAGACTTCTCTTTGGTCATATCCAGTATGTTTTTGTGTACCTATAAATGAATCATTCTTACGCATCATTTCCAACTCACTTGTTTTGCTTAATAATATCTCTTGATCTTCTTTCCACATAGAACAAATAGAATTACCTCAAGATTTTTAACCTTGAGTGGTATTTAATAATGATTTTGCCATGGTTTATTTCCTTATAAAGGCTATGTAAATTATACCCTGTATTTGTATAACTGGAAAATCTTTTTTATAGCCTCCAGGAGTTTGAAATGATGGCAACTCTTAGGAAGGATTAGAATGTATTAAATATAAAATTACACCACACAGGAGGGGAAAAAAACTGGTTTCAGTGGAAGAGGGATTTAATTTTAACTTAACAGTCTATGAAGCCTAACCTAACCATAACCTTCTCTAACCCTCAAGGCACATGAAGATCCCATGTACGACATCATTCGAGAGAATAAAAGACATGAAAAGGATGTAAGGTGAGATTGTCCGGATGATAACAATATCCTCTTAAAGTCTGAAATTATATAGTTAGAAACTTTATAAATTAAAATTTTTTTAATTCCAGTATTAGAGGAGTGGTTTTAGTAAATATGGTACTTTAATTGCAAAATATTTGGAAGACAGGAATAGTCCCTGAAAAAGCCAGTGTGTGGGGAATGAGCAGGCCAGCCTGTTCTACTTGGGTTAACTTAAAGCAATGGGCTTGGCCCAGCCCACTCATGTCACTGATAGTTGACGTTGGAAACTGTAATTTATCTTCTCTAGATCTTCTTTAAAGATCTGAGCTTTTGTTAAAAATTCCTAGACAGGGTTAAAGACAGGGTGAAAAAACAAGAAGACTTTTTTTGGGGTGTGGGGGGTATTTTTTCAAATTGGTGATACTGAACTATAATTATATATAATTATTATGTATAATATATATACATAACATATATTCTTCTTCAGATTCTCTTCCCTTATAGGTTATTACAAAATATTGAGTATAGTTCCCTGTGCTGAATTATAATTGTTGAGGAGGTAGATTACTTAGTATGAACTTGAACAGTGGGGGAATGATTTAGGAAAGTATCCATCTGTTAGAAGTTATAATAGTAAGGACTATGGAAACATGCAGAAACATTTAGGACAGTGAAAAGAATACAAAATAGCTTGTACACTGGTTACAGTCATGTAAAATAGGCGGGGGTGTAGACAAGAATGGGGAAAACATGCAAAAATAAAAATAAGTACTGTCTTTAATGAGGTGATGCTTTGTGACATTTTTCACCCTCACTACTGTTCTTATATTTTTATCTAAAAGAATTTTTTAAGTTACACTCAGTATGTTTCTTTGGTCAATCTTATGTGTTTAGGATACAACAGTTAAAACAGTTACTGGAGGATTCAACATCAGATGAAGATGGGAGCAGCTCCAGTTCCTCAGAATGTAAAGAGAAACACAAGAAAAAGAAGAAGAAAGAGAAGCATAAGAAAAAGAAGAAAGAAAAGAAAAAGAAGAAAAAACGAAAGCATAAGTCTTCCAAGTCAAATGAGAGTTCAGACTCAGAATGACAAGAGCTTGACTTGTTCAACATTCTCTTCTCAAAAATCAAACACTGTGGCCAAAGATCAGAGGAATGTGGAATCAGAGAGGAATAGGAGAGAGAGACACCAAGAGAGGAGGAGATTTGGTGTCACAGGTGTGAATTCTCACCTACCTTCCAGTAAAGATGTGACCCCCAGGAGAGTGAGTTGTATCTTGCCAGGTGCTAGCTCTGGACAGTGGCTGATTTCAGGCTGGAAAGCTTTTCTCATTGTTCTCCTCCCTGCTGATCACTGTGGGTCCTGATTCCTTAGAAATGCCTCTGGCAGGGTGGCCAGACTAAGGGAATCTCTGAGGAAGCTCCTCCAGGTGCTGCCGCAGCTTCCACCCTCCATGGTGGGGCTACTTAATGCCCTTAGATTTCAGGCTTGACTTTCCTCTGTTGTCGAGGATAATAAAATCTCGTTATTTATTTTTTAAATGTATTTATTTTTTATTTCTTAATGCATGCATGTATGTGCTCCAGATTTAAAAGGTACCTAAGGTTTACTTATGAAAACTCTTACTACTTCCTTTCTCCCCCAGCTTCCCAGTTCCTTCTCCCAATGGCTACCAATTTTACCAGTTTCTTGTGAAGTCTTCCAGGAATATTGTATACATCACAGACAAGCAGAGGGCCTTTTTTTTTTTTTTAACACAAATGCTATACACATTCATCTGCACGTTATTTTTTTAACTTAACAGTATAAAACTTGTTTTTTTATTTATTTTATTTATTTATTTTTGGCTGCATTGGGTTCGTTGCGGTGTGCGGGCTTCTCAGTGCGGTGGCTTCTCTTGTTGCGGAGCATGGGCTCTAGGCATGCGGGCCTCAGCAGTTGTGGCACGTGGGCTCAGTAGTTATGGCTTGCAGGCTCAGCAGTTGTGGCACACGGGCTTAGTTGCTCTGCGGCATGTGGGATCTCCCCAGACCAGGGCTTGAACACGTGTCCCCTGCATTGGCAGGCAGATTCTTAACCACTGTGCCACCAGGGAAACCCTAAAACTGATTTTAATATTAAGTACATCCTGTGCTGCTGCACCACAGGTACAGTGTGTTCATAATCACCTGAGATGATTTGTTGACTGTGGGGAGGGGTTCCTATAACAATAGTGAAAAATCTTGTGTGGCTACATTGCATTTAACTTGCTTGGATCTTACTGCGCGAGTCCTATGATTTTTCCAGAGTAATTGACTCAGAAAAATTTTTAAGACTATAGGGGAATTACTATTCAGGGTCAGCTACCCACATCCCAAAATATATCCCTCACTTCCTTCCTCTTCCTGTTGGTAAGCATGGCCCACCTGTGCTCTTCTAGCTTTGTGCCACAGCTGAAGCAGCTTACCCATCAGGGTGGTGCCTGCAGCTATGGGAGAGTAAGTAAGTCCTATGGTTTGCTGAAGCAAATGGAGCTAGATCTTGCTCACAGGTAAGTGTCCTTACCTATCCAGCATGTCTCTTGCTGTTTTCAGGGTCCCGGGAACTTTCTATTCCCATTTCCAACCTCTTACCCTGGGGGTTGGATTCCCCCTTCTTTAAAGAACAGCCAATCCAAGCCCAGAATGGACCCACCTCTTACTCTAATCAATAAATCCTCCTGGTCTCGCCCTTGGAATAGTACCTCAGTAACACAATTGTCCAGATTGGAATCACCAGGGCGTGTTATTTCTGAAAATCCTGAGGCCAGTTAAGTTAGGTATGCCCTAAACTTATCCTTGGCATCCTAGCTCAGCATGCACAACATGGGCCATTTGTCCTCTTCTATATGTCTCACAATGTTTGCTACCCAGTCCCAGCCTCTTCAGGGAATTTCTTACTGTCCCATTCAGGATGAAATGTTCTTTAAAAATAGGAAAGAATCTGCATCAATGATTCTCAAACCTTTGGGACGTCAAAATCAACTAGAGTGCTTGTTAAAACACAGATTCCTGTGCTCCCAGAATTCTCGAGTTTCTGACTCTGAGGTGGACCTGGGAATTTTCCTCTCTAACAAGTCCCCAAATGATGCTAAGGCTGTTGGTCTGGGGACCATACTTGGAGAACCACTGCTCTATATCTTTAACCTCTTACTGGAGCATTCCTTCCTGCTTTAACTGGAATCTGGCCATACGCTGCAGCTTTTGTAAATTAACTGTCCATACTCCCTCACTGTGGTTTTCTCTATCTTCTCTTTCTGGCCTAGATTCTAAAGTCCATTACTTAAGCCTGTCATCTCCCTTGACCTGTGGTCCTTTTGGCCTTCTTTCTCAGAAGAACCTTGAGCCAGACTGCTAGAGAAAAATCACACAGCCATGTAGTTGGTACCCCCCTAAAGTCACCTCCAAACTCAACTTACACCATAAAGCTGACTAGCTGCACACTTTGGGTTGCTAGTCACCTGTTCAAATCTTCATCCCAAAACATCTCCCTTCAAGTTGAGCATTTTCAAGTCCTATCCAGGAAGGCATTACAAGCCCTCAGACCTTCCTGCACCAAGACGTCCCACCATCCATCATAGTTGTGGTAAGCAGAATTCTAAAATGGCCCCAGGATTTTCCCCCTATTCTCCGGGAGTGTTAAGTATGATGAATTTTTCTCTGATGATTAGATAATTTTACAAGCACAAGGAAAGGGAAATTATGTGGGTGTTCCTAACCAAATCATAAGAGCCCTTTATAATTCCAGAGTTTTCTCTAACTGGTCACAGTATAGGGACTCAGATTTCAAGCCTGTTGAGAGATTCCACGTGCCACTGCTGACCTTACAGACAGATACAGATGAAGTCAGGATTACAAGGTGAGGAGTGCAGCAAACTAATTAGAGGCCCCTAATAGCCAGCAAGGAAATGGGGAACTCAGTCTCAGTGCCAAAAAAACTCAATATTGCCAACGTCAATGACCTTGGAGGCATAATCTTCACTAGAGCCTCAGGCGTGAGCCCAACCCTGCTGACATCTTGATTTTGGTCTTGTGAGATGCTAAGCTGAGAACCCAGTTAAGCCTGCCCACATTTATGACCTACAGAATGTGAGATACTAAATGGTTTTTTTAAGCCGTTGTGTTTGTGGTAATTTGTTATGCAACAACAGAAAACTAACAGTTCAGTCAGGTTTCTCTCTTCCTCCACCTGTGCTCTGGACCCCACCTGTCAGCCAGCAGTAGAGGTCAGTGATTAATAAAAGCACTGCCTCTGAATTCAGACAACCTGGTTTTGAATCCCAGCTGCACCATTCATGAGCTCTCAGATTGGGCAAGGTGTGTGACCTCTCTATGCCTTCATTTCCTTGACTGATAATATTTACCTCATAGAATCAAGTGACTTGGTATTGTAAAGCATTTAGGACACATTTTGGCACATTTCACTTGCTAAATGAATACTAGCTACTCCTGCTACTACTTATGCTATCATCAACATCTCTTCCTGCTTTCTCGGGCATCTTCCTCCTTTCATTATCACATTTCCCGTCTTCAGACTCTTTTTGACTGCTATGTTGCCCCCAGCATTTAAAAATTATTTTAAAATTATAAAATTAATACATGCTCATAAAAAGTTCCCCATTCAGGGCCATTATAAAAAGTGAGAGTCTACTTATAATGGTTTGATATAGCCTTCCAGATCTTTTAAAAAATGCATTACCAAACACATAGGCACAGGGTTATTTTATTGTAAAAACTGAAGAACACTATGAATATTGTTCTATGACTTGGTTTCACTTACTATACCTTGGCAAACTGCTTACCACAAGCTTTATTTTTTTTTAATTTTTATTTTATATTGGAGTACAGTTGATTTACAATGTTATGTTAGTTTCAGGTGTACAGCAAAGTAATTCAATTATACATATACATATACCTATTCTTTTTCAGGTTCTTTCCCCATTTAGGTTATTACAGAATATTAAGTAGAGTCCCCCGTGCTATACAGTAGGTCCTTGTTGATTATCTATTTTATATGTAATAGTGTGTATATGTTAATCCCAAACTCCTAATTTACCCCTCCCCCCCACCTTTCCCCTTTGGTAACCATAAGTTTGTTTTTTTAAGTCTGTTTCTGCTTTGTAAATAAGTTCATTTGTATCATTTTTTTTAGATTCCACATATAAGTGATATCATATGATATTTGTCTTTCTCTAACTTACTTAGTATGATAATCTCTAGGTTCTTCCATGTTACTACAAATGGCATTATTTCATTCTTTTTAATGGCTGAGTAATAGTCCATTGTATATATGTACCACATCTTCTTTATCCATCATCTGTGATGGATATTTAGGTTGCTTCCATGTCTTGGTTACTGTAAATAGTGCTGCAATGAAACACTGGGGTGCATGTATCTTTTGTAATTACAGTTTACTCCAGATATATGCCCAGGAGTGGGATTGCTGGGTCATATGGTAGTTCTATTTTTAGTTTTTTAGGGAACCTCCATACTGTTCTCCATAGTGGCTGTACCAATTTACATTCCCACCAACAGTGTAGGAGGGTTTCCTTTTCTCCACACCCCCTCCAGCATTTATTGTTTGTAGACTTTTTGATAATGGCCATTCTGACTGGTGTGAGGTGATACCTCATTGTAGTTTTAATTTTCATTTCTGCAATAATTAGTAACGTTGAGCATCTTTTCATGTGCTTTTTGGCTATCTGTGTGTCTTCTTTGGAGGAATGTCTATTTAGATCTTCAACCCAGTTTTTGATTGGGCTGGGTTTTTTTGTTTTGTTTTGTTTGTTTGTTTTAAATTTATTTATTTTCGGCTGTGTTGGGTCTTTGCTGCTGCACACGGGCCTTCTTTTTTCTAGTTGCGGCGAGCGGGGGCCACCCTTCCCTGCAGTGCACAGGCCTCTCATTGCGGTGGCCTCTCCCGTTGCGGAGCACGGGCTCTAGGCGCGTGGGCCTCACCAGCCGTGGCACGTGGGCTCAGTAGTTGTGGCTCACAGACTCGAGCGCAGGCTCAGTAGTTGTGGCGCACAGGCCCAGCCACTCCGCATCATGTGGGATCCCCCCGGACCAGGGCTCGAACCTGTGTCCCTTGCATTGGCAGGCGGATTCTTAACCACTGCGCCACCAGGGAAGCCTGGGCTGTTTTTTGATATTGAGCTGCATGAGCTATCTGTATATACCATATATACCACAAGCTTTAAATGGCCACAGAATTCCTTGGTTTGAAGGTGTTATGACTCATTTGACCATTCCTCTATCGCAATTCAGTTGTTTCCTATTTCTCATTCTTCAATATTGTGATTTATAATATATATTTGATCACTCATATGACCAAAATATGTTTCTCAGATATACTTGGTCTTTGTCCACAGTTTCTGGCCCACAGCTCCCAAAACCCTTGGAATGTCATGCATGGCAAGAGCAATGGGAGCATCTTTTGTTATATTTGGTCTCTTGTCCTCAGTTCATGACAGAGCCTGAAAGGTGAAATGGGTGTCTTGTTATTCACAACTAGGTGTATGTTCATAAGGTGACTTCTGAAAAGTACCTAAAGATGGGGGGAGGTGCTGGTTGCCAGGAAAACCTAACTGAATAGAGTTGGAAATTTCAGTCCCACCCCCTGACTGGGGAAATAGGAGAGGGACTGGAGGTTGAAACAGTCACCAATGGCCGATGATTTAATCAATCATGCCCATGTGACGGAGCCTCCATAAAAACCCAAGGTGGGGGTTCAGAGAGCTTCTGGGTTGGTGAACACATGGAGGTTCTGGGAGAGTGCTCCGCAAGCAGAGGGTGTAGAAGCTCTGTGCCCCTTCCCACCTACTTTGCCCTATGCATCTCTTCCATCAGGCCGTTCCTGAGTTACAGCCTTTTATAATAAACCAGTAATATAGCACATTAATCGAACCCAAACGGGGGGTTACGAGACCTCCGATCTATAGCCAGTGTGTCAAAAGCACAGGTGAAACCTGGCTTTTGAGTAGAATCTGAAGCTGGGGTGGGGGGCGGTGGCACAGTCCTATACGACTGAGCCCTTACCACGTAGAATCTGATGCTATTTCCAGGCAGAGAGTGTCAGAACTGAGTTAAATCGTAAGACATACTGCTGGTGTCAGGATCTGCAAAGGAAGCTTACCGTACCCTTCCTACCCAATCCTTCGTTACCCCAACCATTGCATTCCTATCTCCAGGATTCCTATCTTGAACTACCTCTGTAGTTCAGTTGTCTTCTGATGGGCTTGGAATGCTAGTGGAGACAGGGACCACAGTGCAAAATGGGTTAATCTTAAGTTAAAACTAAGCTATCCATTAAATACTGTACACTAAATGGCAGTCTCTATACAACTACTTAATGAGGATATTATTGATTATACAGCAAATCAATATCAGCCAGAAATGTACAGTATAGTCAGGAGACTGACAGCTACTGCATTTCATTTGTCACGTTATGAAAGTGGTAACAGTGCACTGATGACACATGAGGGTCACCTTATCCAGCAATGGGTGGGGATACAGGCCAGAACCACTTTCCAGATGTTACTTAAAGCAGGTCTGAAGTAGGAGTTAGTTAGGCAGTCATAGACCTTCTAATAAGACCGGCTTTGCAAACACTATCTTTTGCTTGTCTCTGCTCATTTCTATCACTTTTTACATTCTTATTACACCAGCTAGAAGTACTGGTTTAGTATAGGGAGTTATAAGCACATCAAAGATATGCTCATACAGCTTAACTCGGAACATTGGCCAGTCCCAACCATGTATCCCCATAATGACCAAAGACATTCCTGGTGGCACTCCCGTTGTCTCCCACACCTGGAAAACCATGAATTCTGCCATGCCACCTTCTTTCAAAAAACCTAGCTGTCTTCAACCACACAAACCTTTTGGGTACCTAGTCAGACCTAATCTGCACCATTTATTGGGAGATTGGTTCCACACATTGACCATCCAGGTCCTAGGGTCTGAGTATAAAGAAGTCTTACTTGCCTAAAGCTTCCTTTGTTTCTAGGAGTAGACACTAGATGCTAGTAAAGAACATGTGACAACCTACCCTTCCACATATCTATCAGGGACCGGCTATGTGCCTGGCCTGAGTTAATAAACAATGAGTCAGCATCCTCTCTATTCCCCAGGATAGTTCCTCTTTATGGGGAATGCTTAAATCTTTTTATTCTGTCCTCAACTCCACCATCCTTTTCTCCTTATCCCAAAGTCCCTGGAGATGACAAGACAGAACTATTCATGAATGATCCAATTCTACTGGTGTTGTCGTGAGTGTTGTGGCCACTTTGAGAGGGGAAGAAAATGCTTCAGAATCACACACTTTTGCAATTCAACTTACTTGCTGTTTTACAACTTTTAATTCCAAAGGCTTTACAATGTCACATTTTCTTGTTTGTTGGTATAACTTCAGTAGTTCAAATCAAGAAAGAGATCACATTTTCTAATCCATCATGATGATGCAATATTTAGCTCTTCCTTGAAGCTGGAACTCAGCAATTTGTTTCCTATGAAATCACAATGGAATAATACAGTTGTGAAACAGATGTGATATAGAGAATCATTACCAATAACTTTAGTTTCCATTTTTAGGATAAAGCCAAAGGTCTTGACATTTCGCCTGAGCTTAGTTATCATTCTTCCCTTTATGACCACTGTACGGCAGAAATGACCTTTAAAAGGCCATTAGGGACTTCCCCGGTGGCGCAGTGGTTAAGAATCCACCTGCCAATGCAGGGGACACGGGTTCGAGCCCTGATCCGGGAAGATCCCACATGCCGCAGAGCAACTAAGCCTGTGCGCCACAACTATTGAGCCTGTGCTCTAGAGCCCACAAGCCACAACTACTGAGCCCGCGTGCCACAACTACTGAAGCCCGTGCACCTAGAGCCCGTGCTCCACAACAAGAGAAGCCACCGCAATGAGAAGCCCACACACCGTAACTAGAGAAAGCCCACGCACGGCAACTAAGACCCAACGCAGCCAAAAATAAATAAATGTATTTAAAAAATAAAATAAAAAGGCCATCAATCCACTGCTCCAGGACTAGGGGTTGAGGTGAGGCAGGGTTACCCAATGCCAACACTCAGTGCGAAGGGAAGCCTGTCAAGCTACTGGCTCCTAAAGGGAGATGCTAAGCTTCCATTACCCAGCTCTAAACTAGTACACTAAGGGTGAAGCCACCAGGAAACTTAAAAAATCCCATATAATCCACAATATACTACCATTAACAGCATCAGGAATTAAATGTGAAAACTAGGATAAAAATAACATTCCACAGGGCTCAAGGATGTATTGTACAACATGGGGAATATAGCCAATATTTTGTAATAACTGTAAATGGAAAGTAACCTTTAAAATTCTATAAAAATAAATTATAATTAAATAATAACAACTTCCACAGAATTGAAAAACTTTGGTTCCAGTCTTCTTGTAAGCTAGGGTCTTACAAGGTATGTCTGTTACCCAGTTAGAACACTGCCATTTGTCATCTACCATAAGCAGTGTTAGCTTTGGAGGGCAGAACAGGCACCAAGTAGGAAACCCCAAACAAAATCCAAAAAGCAAATCATAAGACAAACTGGACACAGGATAGATACCAACCTCTAGAGCTGCTGGGTATTTCCTAAACTTTATAGCATCTGCCTCAAATCTCTGGTACTTTGTAAGGTACCTTGGTTTTAGCTCTCTCATAGTTACCTGAGGGAAGGGATTCATACATTAAACAATCCAAGTGGCTTCAAAACCAAAGGGAAAAAACAATTCAAAAACACATCGCTCAAGAAAATGACCTATTTTTCACGATACAACTCTATGCCATTCTATTGTTCCTGGCAGTAAAAAATACATTTGGCAAAAATAATAGACAATCTAGAGAACAGAGCCTTCAGCATGAAAATTAAAATCTTGACTGTGTAACCTGGAGTAAACTTAAGTTCCCATTAACTTCTTCACAGGAAAACTCAGTGAGACGTTCTTTCAGACGTGGTCAAAGGAGAAAGTGCTGAAAACTACTAAGCTACAGTATTAAAAGGGGAGGGGTGGTGAGGGGAGTAAATTTATAACCAGTGTCATTTCCCAAGATAGAAAAAGACTCATACACGCTCTGATGGGCAATGACATGACACGGGAATACAGAGGCAAATAAGACTGAGAAGACCAACAGTATTATGGCTGGTGTTTTAATTTAACTATTGATTTTACAATGTTAGACATTAAAAACAAGGGCTCACATCTGGAATGCTCACATTCATTCTGAAGTTTACAAAATGCTGCCACCTCTTATGCATGAGGGGTCTCTAAGCACAGTGGCCCATATCATTTCTTGCCCTTTTGCAAGCAAGGACTAACTTATCAAAGCCAAAAAACCCTGCTTATATTGTAAAGGCAACGTGTGTTTTACAAAATCCCCTCCAAATCACTGAGCATGAATCAAAGTGACAATAGCCAAGAGTTTAAAATCTAACAATACCCTGACTTTTAAGTGGAAATGGTAGGCTTAAATATTTCTTCAGTCTAAAGGTTTTAGGACTAAGACTGGAACTTATTTAAACTTCCCTGGGGCCCTTATGCATCCCATTCTTCACTTACCTGCTTTGCTTCATACTTTGCACCCCAGAGGTAATCATCTCCCAAAGCTCTCCTTCGGGCCCTCCCTCCCTCCCCACTCCTGTCAGCTGTGCCCCCACCAGTCATAGGATGGTCCAAACTCAAGCTGCAACCAGGTGTGGGGAGGCTGCTAGTCTAGTCCCTCAATCTCACCATTTTATGCCCCTCCCACCATAACCCACACAGCAAAGCAAAACAACTTCTCTTCCCAAGTTAACTCTTTTCCATGGATGTTACCATTTTTTTCGATGTACTCAAGTTCAAATTCCAGTTTGTTTGTTTTTTAAGATTCAATTGTGCTAGCCGTCTTACATGTCTATTTACTCCCATGTGAGTTAGGATCCTCACCACTTGGTTTTGTTGAATTACAATACTTTTTATTGAGTAAAACTGACTTTATGGCTTTCATCCATATAGGCACTCTCCACTCTAATTCCTACTCTTAAATACTACCGGTGGAAGACAAAGCACATTTCTTTGTCTCATTTCTCTACTCAATCTGGATTAGCCCCTTATTGCCTACAGGATAAAAATCTACAAGTGAAGAGAAACACTACTACTTTACCCCATTCTCCTTGGCCTATTTCCCAATTCCTCACAAGTCTTCCCTCTGGCAGGATAGTCTCGAGAGAAATCCTGCCTGAGCTCACGCTACTGTCTCCATTCCCACTCCAAACTTGCTCCTCTTTATCTCCAAACCACAGAACTTAAAACTGTGTCGAAATTCTCTGCCTCCACATGGACTGCCCATTCTCAGCAATCCAGCTAGACTGATGTCCTCCTGACTATCTCAGCCCAACTCTCCTTACCGCTATCACCCAGCTTTCTATCATCTTCTACTAGAGAAACTTTGTTTCAAATTGCACTGCAATTTCCTAGAATGCAGGAATTCTAACTTGGGATTCCCTTTGCAAATCCTATGAATGTGAGCAGTACAGTTTAAGTGACAACATACTTTCAAAATGAAAAAGTGCTATTGATTCACCTGGTAGGGAACCACAACAGACAACCAAATAGTATATGAACCCCCTAGTCACTTACATTCCAATGATTTGTGAGAGGCTCTCCTGGACTGCAGTCCCTCTTGCTTGGCCATGGTGTATTTGCTTTGGAGCCTGACACCAGTGCTTTCATAGCCATCCTGTTGTTTCAACTGGTAAACCACAGGGATGCGCTCATATTCACCACCAGCTTGTAATAACTTGTACTTATTTCTGGTGGGCCAGACCATAAGTTGGGGAGGGACAGAGCACTCAGGCGGCATCCTCATTATCCTTCCAGCCTTCCGATAAGACCTTCCTTTGGAAGATGTCAGAGGGCCCTGTGGACTCACTTCTTCAAGGAGGCATTCTACCTCATCCATTACACCTTCAACTTCCAACTCAGAGTCTTCTGAATCCTCAGGAAGCACAATGGTCAAGGCAGTGCTTTTCTTCAACAAATAGGCTGTCTTAACATTTGAGAAGCTGCTCAGGTCTTTCAGCTTCCTGCCTTTCACAGTCTTTTTAATCTCTGCACACCTTTTCTCTTTATGCACCTCCCCAATCTCATCATTCACCATCACTTCATCTTTGTCTGTACTTAATTTCCTATTTGTGACTGGCTTTTTCCATGACCCCTTGGTTTTGCAGTCTGGTGAGGTCCCTTCATCTCTGGAGGGCATTTGCTGGGGGGATTTCTCTACCTGTGCTTCATACCAACTCATGTTGCACTGTATACCCTCATCTACTTTGGTAAACTGGGCCAACCAGGTAGGGGAGGGAACGCGCCCCTCGCAGCCATTGTTCTCTACCTCATCAACTTCATCCTGGTTCCTGCTCCCCACTGACATCTGCTCTGCTCCCTTTCTACCACTTTCTGGTGAAGACTCAGGGGAATTCTCAGACTGTACCTCATACCACCAACCCATATCGCATTGGGTGGCCTGACCTACTTTGTTGAACTGGGCCAACCAGGTAGGGGATGGAACACCCCCCTCAGGGTAGCTACTGCTCTCTACCTCTTCCTCTCCACCCACATTCTCAGGGGAGCCATGGCTCCCACTACTGTTCTCTGGCATACTTTCCCCTACAGTAAGGAGTTTCTGAGATTCTGAATGTAGGCTCAGGTCTTTAACTGCTTCCGTGCTGGCACAGAGTGGCCTTTCCTGATGAAGCTTGTTGATATCTCCAGTAGACTGGTACAATTTTGAGTTCAGGCTATTCTGGATCTCATCTCTGTCAGCTGGAGGTGGTGAGTTTTGGGAAACAGCTGCATATACCTTCTTTTCTTCACTCAAGTTCATGCGGTCTCTACCCTCACGAGGGTTACAGAGCACACCTCTACTTTCACAGGAACTTTGTGAAATCCCATTGTGCTGCACCTCGTTCCCTGGCATGGCTTTACCATAAGCCACATCATACAATGGCATAGTTTCTTTTGATGTAATTGTAGGGATACTGGTCACCCTTCCTACATCAGGGCTGTCGCCTTCTGAGCGCACATCTTGTTTTTCATTCAAGTTTTCAGCCTGTTGAGGTTCAGTTTCTGTTTGTGTGTCCTTTGTTTTCATTTTTTCCCAATAGCCACCATATTGTCGGAATTGTGCCGTGTTATAAAACACAGGGACTATGGGTCGTCGGTTAAGAGTAGTGGGCAACGGGGATTGAGGGACAAGGAAACCAGGATACTCATTGAGCACCACAGGATATGAAAAATACAGACTTCCATTTGTGAAACCTAGAAAGAGAAAGGGATAGCCATTTTGTCTCCTGCAGCTGGTCACAACATTCAGCCAGTACACACCACACCTGTACAGCCACAACTGTTCAAATCCACCACAGGACTACCACTTAGTCTTCTGTTACCAAAGCAAAGGTCTTAAAGTCCTCCCCAAGTTCTTACATGAATAACTACTAACAACTTTCTTAACCCATCTCCCACACATCTCACAGGTCTGTAATCCATTTTGCTTCCAGAACAATCTTTCTGAACAATCTGTGATCCTCACTTCAGTTACAGTATTTGAATGGCTTATCGTGGCCTGTCAGGATAATGAGGGACAATGACCTTAGGATGGCATAAAGCACCTCATTATCTAGTTTCTCACTGTATCATCTCATTACATCCATTAAAGTGTAGGTGGTCCACCAAGGCTCTAGCCATAGGCGCATTCCTCCACTAAGCCAACTTTGAAAACTTCTCTTTCGTTTTCTGGAACACCCTCCCTTTCCCTAATCTTTTTTTTTTTTTTTTAATCTTTATTGGAGTATAATTGCTTTACAATGTTGTGTTAGTTTCTGCTGTATAACAAAGTGAATCAGCTATATGTATACATATATTCCCATATCCCCTCCCCCAAAACATTTTAAAAATGGAATCCTGCCATTTTCAACAACTGCTGGACCTTGCGGCATTTTGCCAAGAGAAATCAGTTGGACAGAGAAAGGCAGATGCTGTATGATTACTTTTATGTAAAATCTAGAAAAGATGGTATCACAGAAACAGTAGAATGGTGGTTGCCGGGGTGGTTGCTAGATAGTTGGGAAATGGGGAGATGTTGGCCAATGGCAAAAAGAAACCTCTAATTCTGCTTATCATACAAAAGACGAAATGGAGGCAAAGAAAAGGGAAACATTTACCCAAGAAAAGAACTAATTCAGCTATTTTAATTCTACAGCACAGTGTACTGCATGTCCAATTAATATTTAAAAGATGGTAGGCTTCATAATTCTGGATATTCTAGAAGCTTAGAAGTCACTCAGTCCTACCAAAGTAAAAAGCTGAACATGAATCAAGAATTCTCAGATCATTCACAGCAATGTAGTTACAGGGAAAACTGCTACCACAACACAGAGAGACATGTGAATACATTCACAGCTTACAGGAGCACAAACTCAAAAAATCAAAACTCCATGGGAGGGACTTCCCTGGTGGAGCAGTAGTTAAGACTCCGCACTCCCAATGTAGGGGGGGCCCAGGTTCTGTCTCTGGTCACAGAACTAGATCCCACATGCATGCCACAACTGAGTGTTCGTACGCCACAACTAAGGAGCCCTCCTGCTGCAACTAAGACCCAGTGCAACCAAATAAATAAATATTAAAAAAAAAAAAAAACTCCATGGGAACTCAGTGGGGTAGGGAAATCTGAACTGTTATTGACAGACTGCAAGATCAGGATGGATGCAGAAGTCTGAGTTCAAATCCTCAGAGGAACCCATTCATAAGGGGACCGCCCCACATACTTTTTTAAGTTCTACATGCAGTAGTTCAACCAGTTTCTCACAGTAAATCTAGGAGAAAAATCCCCTGTCCGTCCTGCAGGGAGAGAGGGAAAGGAATCACTGTAACATACACCAAAAGCACTGTTCTTAACAAGGTTCATCTTCAAAAGAAACTATTTAACCAGAGCCTGACTGACGCAGGGGAATGAAATACTTTTCTCCAGCCCACTCTAGCCACCCTTCCCAACCCAATGGGAGGGGGAAGGTGAAGCATGTGTATTTTGCTGTCCAAAGGCACAATCACACTAAAAGACTGAGACCTAATCATAGTCCTTTCACAAACAGGACTATGATCCCTTCCCCACCTCCACAAGGTAACACCACATTACTAAAGGCCTATTCAGATCAGTTCCTTTTATCCAGTACAAAATGGCTGACAATCAAAAAGACATTATAAGGCATAAGAAAAAGCAAAAACTGTCTACAAAAAAAACTCACTTTAAATATAAAAACAGGGATTATATGGAAATGGAAGGAGAAAGGTGTACCACGCTAATAACACTAATCAAAAGAAAGTGAGAGAAGCTGTATTTATTTCAGACAGATTTCAGAGCAAGGAAAGTGACCAGGGATATAAAGTGGGGCATTACAAGAAAAAGTCAGTTCTTCATTGAGACGTAACAATCCCTAATGTGTATGTCCTTAACAGTGGGTGAAACTATGTGAAGTAAAAGTCACAGAACTGCAAGAAAAATAGATGAATCCATTGTTGGAAACTTTAACACACCTATAGCAGAAATGGATAGATGCAGCCAGGTAAAAAAATCAATAAGGACCGCTGAACTCCACAGCACCACCAACCAACTGGACATAACTGACCTCTACAGATCCCCTCATCCAACGGAATATTTTTCTCACACTCACATAGAACATTCACCAAGATAGACCACATTGTGGGCCACAAAAAACACAAATTTAAAAGTATACTAATCACAACATGTCTGCTTAGACCACAACTGAATGAATGTAGAAAACAAAAAACAGAAGACACAAATTCCTAATATCAGAAATGAAAGAGGGTCGGGCTTCCCTGGTGGCGCAGTGGTTGAGAATCTGCCTGCCAATGCAGGGGACACGGGTTCGAGCCCTGGTCTGGGAAGATCCCACATGCCGCGGAGCAACTAGGCCCGTGAGCCACAATTACTGAGCCTGCGCGTCTGGAGCCTGTGCTCCGCAACAAGAGAGGCCGCGATAGTGAGAGGCCCGCGCACCGCAATGAAGAGTGGCCCCCACTTGCCACAACTAGAGAAAGCCCTTGCACAGAAACGAAGACCCAACACAGCCATAAAAAAAAAAAAAAAAAAAAAAAACTGACTCAGTAGTCTTAAAAAAAAAAAAAAAGAAATGAAAGAGGGTCCATTACTACAGATCCCATGGACATTAAAAAGAAATGAATATTATGAACCATAGTCCCACAATACTTATTACATAGATAAAAAGGACCAATTCCTTAAGAGACAATTTGCCAAAACTCACACAATTAGAAATTGACAATGTGAACGGACTTCTATCCATTAGGTCCAAGATGTCTACCTTCCAGATATTTTCAAGACTTGCTTGTCATCTTCCTCCAACATACTTTTCTGACATCACCATAATAGCTTTTAGAATCTTTTAGGGCATGTCGAAAAATTACAGGGACTAGGAGCACTAAGGTACCTCTGGTCTCACAACATGAGGAGACTTTGGTTGGATTACTCTGTGACCCTGGGCCAGTCACCGACTAGGAGCCTCAGTTCCCTCATTTGGGGAGCAAGGAGAGCAACAATACTCAGCTCATGGGCTGTTGAGGTCAATGAGAGAACCTATTTCTAGCATTTAGCAGAGTAACTGGCATATAGCTAGAATTCGAATGTTTCCTATTAACCTGAACAACAAAGACTACCCCATGCGCTGCTGCAGTCTCTTTGGTGTGAGCACAGGGTGAGGAAAGGGAGGTAATGGACACAGGTGTTAGAAACCTTCAGGCTTTGGCTTACAGGGAGGGTCCCTAATCCCACTGAACCTCTTTGGGGATTCAGATTCCTTACCTGCCCCAGGAATGGAGAATGGATTATAGACAGGATTCTGGTACCAGGGACCCAGGTGAAGCTGCTGGGCCACGGGGTGCACATAAAAGAAAGGTCTGGAGTTACTGCCCTCAAAAGTTTCGTTGTTTCCTGAAGAGTTCATTGCCCAGGCTGAAAAGCAGGTGTTTGTAGTTAGGAAAGCACAGCCGCACTCTGCCCTGTAAAGTGCTGCGAAGGAAGAAAGTCGTCCTTGTTCCCCATCAGAACTGGGAGCCTGGGTGGAGGTCCCTTACCTTCTCTTCCCGCTCGCCTGCGATGGGGACACGCGGCGGCTGCCCTGCGTGCGTTTCGACCAGGGCAGCAGCGCCCAGAGGCCCGGGCCCACGTTGTGCTCAGCAAGTCTGGCTCCCCCGGCAGGAGCACCGTGGGGAGATGAGGCTTTGGAGACGCGGGATACCTAGTGCCGGGCGCCAAACGCCAGGGGCCGCGCCCCGCGGCTGCACTGGGAGACACGGCCTAGGCCTCAGCTGCACCGCCTTTGTCCGCAGCCTCTCCAGCCTGCCCCCCAGCCTCCACCCGGGCCGAACCCCTCCTCAGTCCGGGAGTCCAGGCCTCCGGCTCCGCGTCTCCTAACACCACCCTCCCCGCAGGCCAGTCTGTTCCCGCGACCTCCACACCCTGCACCCCGCGCCCTGCAGGACCCGCGCTCGCATTCGGGACACCAACCTGCTCGATGTCTGCGACTGGGAGTCTCTGTGGTGGCGCACACGACCCGCGCTGACCTCACCTCAGCAGCAGGTGAGCCTACAGTGCTATAGCACTGGCTCCCGCCTTTTTATGTGGGGCGGCACGTAACGCCTCTTCCGCAGGCACCGCCCCTGACGCATTTCCTCCCGCGCATGCGCCCTGTGAGAGCTCCCAGGCCAGGCTTCTCCGACCGAAGGCATTGGAAGAAACCGGTGCTGAGACTTGGTGGAGGGGAGCGGTCCTGTGCACCCTGTTTCCGGGTGAACCCCAGTCCTCCCTTCTGCACACCCCTGTGTGTGTGGGCTCCCTGGCCTTGACTCTTCTAGAGGACAGAGCCCTTCCCGTTCCCTTCGTTCTCCACGACTGTCCCCTCCTCTGAGTGTGTTGAGTTAGGTCGGGTCAGGCCGCTCCTCTGAGCTCCTGGTCTCCTTCCTTGGGCCTAAAGCCGCTGACACTTAAGGAAGAGGAGCCTACCGAGGAGAAGCAGAGAGGAAGGAGGCCAACGTGGACGGAGGACAGACCTGAGAGGAGGAAGATTCACACAGGAGAGGTGAACAAGCGTGCTTAATGCTGCTGAGAGCAACATCTCCGGGGGAAGGGGCTTCGGCAATTTGGACGCTAGTGATCAGGGGAAGTGGTGGGACAGGAAGGCGCTGGAAGTCTGTGGGGTGATGGATGGGCAGTTAGAAGGGGGAAGCTGGCAAGTACAGAGTACTCTTTGTACATGAGAGAAAGGAAAGACATAGGACAGTAGTAAAGCGGGCAGGAATAGTACTTCTAAGGAGCATTAAAAGTTTGGAATGACTGTGTTACCAGGTCGCAATCGTGTTTGGCCAGAAATTGCAGTTGGTGAGACAGAGTAAAGGTTTTCTTTGTCATAAAAAAACTCTGGAGGTGGACTGCCTGAGGGCTGGCCTGGTGGCTTCTTGGTCTCACAAAGGACTCCATCTAGTTCACTCTTTACCCAACATCCTTAGAACTGGCTTCTTCCTTCAACTTGCCTCTTTATCCAAATGCTTGTTCCAAGCAGAAAGCAGGAGGAAAACAAGGGAAATTGGAGGGGGGAGGGGGGCACAAAGGACACACAGCAGCTGCTCGTCAGTCATCAGTCGTGTTCTTAAAGAGTTATAATAGAAAACACATGCAGCTTCAGGTTATATCTCTTTGGTTACCCCCAGTTGAAAGGATGTGTGGGAGCTCTTGTCTTTGAGCTGGGCATATTGCCACTTGGAAGAAACTGGGATGCCGTGACTAAGAAAGAGTGGAGAATAGATATTAATTGGGCAGGTAACAGTGTCTGTTATATGGATTCAGGTAATGAAAGAAACATTCTTCTTCCACTTCCCTTTACTCTTATCGTCCCCAATCATCATCCTACCTTCTTCCCTTCACAGCTAAATTTCTCTATAAAGGACCATAAACACTCAGCCTTCTCCACCTCCTGTTCCTTTACTCACTGCAAATCCAGATTTTGTTACCATTATGCCCACTCATTCACCCTCACCAAGGACACTAATAAACCACTTGCTGCTAAATGGCATGGAAATTTTTCAGTTCATATCACTAAACCTCACCTCCCAGGTACCAGCCTAATTGACTGCCTCTCTACTGACCCTTCTTAAAGGCTTTTACTGGCTCTCTTCCCAAATTTCTCTCTTTAATGTTCATATTCTCCAGGTTATGGTCTTAAGTTTTTCTCCATTTTATTCCACTGTCTCTGCATTTTCATCCATTCTCGGGGCTTACAATACAACCAGCATACTGCTCACACCCAAATCTCTATCTCCAGTCTCTCGACTAGACATGTATATCTCAACAGAAGACTTGTGCTGTTGTTAGGACATGTGCAAATGATGTATTTTGTTATTCATAATAAGCCCCTTTCCACCACTGCAGAATTTATGCTAATAAGGTGAGTAGGGTGGGGCCCCTAGATAACTCGAGGAAGGAGGCTGGTCACCAGAAAGACCAAACTTGTGATTAAAGAGTGGGAACTTTCAGTCCCACCCCTCAACCTCTGGGGGGTGGGGGGGCAGCAGGGAGCTGGAGATTGAGTTCAATAAAAGTCTTGAAATTGACACTATTTATTAAGTACCTAAGAAATGTTAGTCATTGATGCTGTTTCCTTTTCATGGTTTTCAAAAAGCAACATTCAAGGAAAAACACAAATATTCTTCAATGTGTAATGTGTAAAATGGTTAAACAAACTGTTATATCCATATCATGGAAAACAATTCAGCAATAGAAAAAAATGAAGTACTGATGCACAAAACAATTTAGATGAATCTCAAGGATATTATGCATAGATCAGTGGTTTCCAGTGGTTAAGTTTGGGGTGAGACTGTGACTATAAAGTGGTCATACAAGGGAATTCCCTGGCAGTCCAGTGGTTAGGACTCGACCTTTTCACTGCCAGGTGGGGTTTGATCCCTGGTTGGGGAACTAAGATCCCACAAGTCACAGCTGCTTGGCCAAAAAAAAAAAAGGTCATAACATGGGAACTCCTTTGGGGTAAAGGATCCTGTTCTGTATCCTTAAACTGATTTCACCTGACAAAATTTCTTAGAACTATATACCTACCACAAAAATAGTTCTTGTGAAAACTGATGAAGTTCAAGAAAGATGTATAATGGACTTTCTATATTGTACCAATGTCAATTTCTTTGTTTTGTAATTGTGTTATGGTTATAAAATAGAGTTGTAAGATGGTACCTTTGGGGGCTGTGTGAAAGGTACATGGGAATTCTGTGTACCATTTTTGCAACTTCTATGGGAATCTAAGATTATTTCAAAATGAAAATTAAAAAAAGAAAAAAACACTGGAAAGAAAAGAATACAGGAAGGAGAGAGGGAGGGAAGGAAGGAAGGAAGGAAAAAGAAAGATGCCTCCAACCAAGGTATCTTGCTAAGAAGAAAGAAACTAGTCAGATTAAAAACAAATTACTGCTGGAACTGAAGAAAAAAATACATAGCAGATAAATAAATTTATAATGAATTTAATATATGTGGAAGAGCTTATAGAAAATTTGCATCACTCATTATTGCTAATTGCATTATATAACCTTAAAAATCAGCCTATGATTACACTTCAAATCTGGCAGCCAGACTTAAATGCAATAAACCCTTTTATTGTACTTTTATTGCTTTTGTTTAATTTGAGAGGGAAGTCACAGTATTTAATAAATGACATATATTCTCATTTGTGTACTCCAGAAGCATAGGAATACTATAATATGCCATACTATTGGACAACCAAAGATACATCATTCTCTTGCAGCCCAGATCAGAATGTTCCCCAGCTTCCCAGCCTGAAATACCACCTAGTCACTCTGAATGCTCTGAAGACCCAGAATCAATGTAGATATTCTCATTTTTTTCCTAGACCTGCTTCAAATCACCTAGGCTTTTTTAGTGTGGCTTCAAAGTGGAACAAGTTTCCAAACAAGGTTTCAGAATCTTGTGGCAACCAAGCTGCCAGTTCAAATTATTCCATGACAGTAGCAAGGGTAGATACAAAAATAATAATAAATTGAGAGCCATTAGAAAAAGTAAATAAGGCAAGGCAGAAATGAACTGAAATTTAAAAAAAAAAAGTAAATGAGATGAAAATTTAAGCCCACATGCCTTTTGATCCTACTTAAATCTGCATCCATATTCCATCAGGTTATTTTTTAGTGTACTGTTGAGTTACTGTTAGTTTCTTTCAGATACAAGAAACTAATTCTCTAACCCATAAAAGACTACAATGGTAATTTGTATTCAAAAGAAAGATGAAGGGGAATATCCCTACCTTTCATCCATCCATCCAGACCCAATTCCTGGCATATGCTAAAATGTACCAATATGCTTTCTTCATTCAGTCAACAAATATTTATTGAACACCTGCTATGTGCCAGGTACAATTCTTTGTGTATGTACGTGTAGAAACTTTTAAAATTCAGGATCTTGGTCATGAGGGCTTAAAATACAAAGCAATCGACACATACACATTTGGAAATTTATTAACTGCTGTAGCTACACACACTCTACCACCTTCTGTTGTTGTTGTTGTTGTTATAGTTGCTAACCTTTTTTATTTTTTAGATTCCACATATAAGTGATATCATACAGTATTTGTCTTTCTGTGTCTGACTTATTTCACTAAGCATTAGTACCCTCCAAATCCACACATGTTGTTGCAAATGTCAATGTTGATGGACACCTGGATTTCTTCCATATCTTGGCTATTGTAAATAATGCTGCTATGAATGTTGGGGTGCCTGTATCTTTTTGAATTAGTGTTTTTGTTTTCTTCAGATATATACCCAGTAGTGGAACTGCTGGATCATATGGTAGTTCTAGTTTTATTTTCTTAAGGAACCTCCATACTGTTTTCCACAGTGGCTACATATATTTACATTTCCACCAACAGTGTACAGAGGTACCCTTTTCTCCACATCCTTGCCTACACGTAAAGGAACTAGAAAAAGAACAAACAAAACCCAAAGTTAGTAGAAGGAAAGAAATCATAAAGATCAAAGCAGAAATAAACAAAATAGAGACAAAAAAAAAGTAGAAAAGATCAATGAAACTAAGAGCTGGTTCTTTGAAAAGATAAATGAAATTGATAAATCTTTAGCCAGACTCATCACGAAAAAAGAGAGAGGGCCCAAATCAATAAAATCAGAAATAAAAAAGGAGAAGTTACAACCAAACCACAGAAATACAAAGGATCATAAGAGATTAGTACAAACAACTCTATGCCAATAAAATGGACAACCTGGAAGAAATGGACAAAGTCCTAGAAATGTACAATCCCCCAAGATTGAACCAGGAAGAAATAGAAAATATGAACAGATTAATTACCAGTAATGAAATAGAATCAGTAATTTAAAGAAAAAAAAAAAAACTCCCCAAAAAAACAAACGTCCAGTACTAGGTGGCTTCATAGGTGAATTCTACCAAATATTTAGAGAAGATTTAATGCCTGTCATTCTCAAACTATTCCAAAAAAATTGCAGAGAAAGGAATGCTTCCAAACTCATTATGCGAGGCCAGCATCACTCTGATAACAAAACTAGACAAAGATGTCATACAAGAAAGAAAATTACAGACCAATATCATAATGAACATAGACGAAACATTGTTGAAATCCTCAACAAAATATTAGCAAACCAAATCCAACAGTATATTAAAAGGATCATATATCTTTTAATGAATCTAAAAGGATCAAGTGGGATTTACACAGGGATGCAAGGATTTTTTCAATATCCGCAAATCAATCAATGTGATACACCACATTAACAAATGAAGAATAAAAAAACACATGATCATCTCAAAAGCTTTTGACAAAATTCAACATCCATTTATGATTTAAAAAAAAAGTCTCCAGAAATTGTGTATAGAAGGAACATACTGCAACATAATAAAGGCCATATATTATAAGCCCACAGATAACATCATACTAAATGGTGAAAAGCTAAAAGTATTTCCTCTAAGATCAGGAACAAGACAAAGATGCCCACTCTCACCACTTTTATTCAACATAGTATTGGAATTCCTAGCCACAGCAGTCAGACAAGAAAAAAAAAGGAAAGAAAAGGAATCCAAATTGTAAAGGAAGAAGTAAAACTTCATTGTTTGCAGATGACATGATACTACACATAGAAAATCCTAAAGGTGCCACCAAAAATCATCAATGAATTCAGTAAAGTTGCAGGATGCAAAAATACAGAAATCTGTTGCTTCTCTATACACTAACAAGGAACTATCTGAAAGAGAAATTAAGGAAACAATCCCATTTACAATTGCATCAAAAACAATAAAATACCTAGGAATAAACCTACCTAAGGAGGTAAAAGACCTGTACTTGGAAAAGTAGAAGACACTGATGAAAGAAATTGAAGACAACACAAACAGATAGAAATACATACCGTGTTCATGGACTGGAAGAATTAATATTGTTAAAATGGCCATACTACCCAAGGCAATCTACAGATTCAATGCAATCCCTATCAAAATACCAATGGAACTTTTTACAGAAATATAACAAATAATTTAAAAATTTGTATGGAAATGCAAAAGACCCCACATAGCCAAAACAGTATTGAGAAAGAAGAAGAGAGCTAGAGGTATCATGCTCCCTGGCTTCAAACTGTACTACAGAGCTACAGTAATCAAAACAGTATGGTACTGACACAAAAACAGATACATAAATCAATGGAACAGAATAGAGAGCCCAGAAGTAAACCCACGCATCTATGGTCAATCTATGACAAAGGAGGCAAGAATATACAATGGAGAAAAGACAGTCTCTTCAATAAGTGATGCTGGGAAAACTGGGCAGCTACATGTAAAAAAAATGAAATTAGAACATTTTCTACCACCATATACAAAAATAAGCTCACAATGCAGTAAAGACCTAAATGTAAGCCTGGAAACCATAAAACTCCTAGAAGAAAACATAAGTGGAACACTTTTGACATAAATCATAGCAATGCTTTTTTGGATCTGTCTCCTAAAGCAAAAGAAACAAAATCCAAAATAAACAAATGGGACCTAATTAAACTTAAAAGCATTTGCACAGCAAAGGAAACCATTGACAAAATGAAAAGACAACCTACTGAATGGGAGAAAATATTTGCAAGTGCTATGACCAATAAGGGGTTAATATCCAAAATATATAAACAGCTCATACAACTCAACAACAATAAAACAAACAACCCAGGACTTCCCTGGTGGCACTGTGGTTAAGAATCTGTCTGCCAGTGCAGGGGACATGGGTTCAATCCCTGGTCTGGGAAGATCCCACACACCACAGAGCAACTAAGCCTGTGCGCCACAACTACGGAGCCTGTGCTCTAGAGCCCGCAAGCCACAACTACTGAGCCCGTGTGCTGCAACTACTGAAGCCCGCGCTCCTAGAGCCTGGGCTCCACAACAAGAGAAGCCACCACAATGAGAAGCCCGCGCACAGCAACGAAGACCCAATGCAGCCAAAAATAAATAAATAAATTTATAAAGAAAAACAACCCAATTAAAAAATTGGCAGAAGACCTGAATAGACATTTTTCCAAAGAAGGCATACAGATGGCCAACAGGCACATGAAAAGATGCTCAAATCATTAATCATCGGAGAAATGCAATCAAAAACACAATGAGATATCACCTCACAACTGTCAGAATGGCTACCTTCAAAAAGACCACAAATAAGAAATGTTGAGGATGTGGAGATAAGGGAGCCCTTGTACACTGTTAATGGGAATGTAATTTGGTACAGCCACTTTTTTTTTTAATGTGTGTGTAATAAGGACACTTAACATGAGATCTATCCTCTTAAATTTTTTAAAGTATACAATACAGTATCATTAATTATAGACACATGTGGTACAGCAAATCTGTAGAACTTATTCATCCTGCGTAACTAAAATTTTATAGCCGTTGCACAGCAACTCCCCATGTCTCTGTCCCCTGGACCCTAGTAACCACATTCTATTCTCTGTTTCTTTCTATGAGTTTGTCCGTTTTTGACACCTCATTTAAGTGAAATCATGCAGTATTTGTTCTTCTTTGAAGCTGGCATATTTCACTTAGCATACTGTCTTCCAGATTTATCCTTATTTATACATATGATGTAATTTCTTTCTTGTTTCTAGGTACAGTTCTAAAGCCAAAAATACATCAGAAAACAAAAATCTCTGCTGTTAAGAAGGTTATTGTATCAGGAAGAGAGACACAATAAACATAATGAATAAATTCTATACTAGTCTGTCAGTCTGTTAGAGACAGTAAGTGCTATGGCAAGAGTGATGAGGATCAGAATTGCCCGAGCTGGAAGGACTGAAATTACATATAGGGTGGCCAGGGTAATGATCACTGAGAAAGTAACTTTTGAGTAAATATTAAAGGAAGATAAAGGAGAGTATAGGAATACATATACTTACAGCCCATTGTGAGGACTTCAGCTTTTACTATGAGTGGACTGGGGAACCATTGGAGGGTTTTGAGCAAAGGGGTGATATGATTTGATGTACTGTACAAAGGATCACTATGGATACCATGTATGGAACAGACTGTGAAGGAGCATGGATAGATTTTGGAGGGAAAATTTTTTAGAAGGCTACTGCAGTAATCCAGTCGAGAGATGATGGTAGAATAGACCAAAATGGTCAAAGTGGAGGTGAGAAGTTGTCTGATTCTGGATGTATTTTGGATCCAGATGGTGTGTTTGAGAGAGAGGTCAAGGATGACTCCAAAGTTTTGACTCGAGTAACTGTACAGATGAAATTCCATTATTGAGATGGAGAATACAGTGAGTAGCAGAAGTTAGGAAGGAAGGTATAATGAGTTCAGCTTTGTACACATTAAGTGTGGATGTCAATTAGACATCTCAGTGGAGGTTCCAAATAAAAAGTTGGATATACTGTGCAGGATGCAGCTCTGGGAAAGAGTAATCAGAATATACATGATACTTAAAGTCATAAAAACAGAAGGAGATCTCTTAGTGACTGAGGTATAGAGAAATGAAGAGGCAAAAGGACTGGGCTCTAGGGTGCTGTAGAGGTCAGGGAGAAGAGGAGTCACCAGAAAACTGAACAGGGGCATCTAAGGAGATCAAAGGAAAACCAGGAATGTTATCTGGAAGGAAGTGGGGGAAAAAAATGTATCTAGGGAATTCCCTAGCAGTGCAGTGGTTAGGACTTTGCACTTTCACTGCCGAGGGCACAGGTTCAATCCCTGGTCAGGGAACTAAGATCCCACAAGTGGTGCAGCCAAAAAATAATAATAATAATACAAAATAAAAATAATACCACTGTGATCTGTTTTTTTTTTAAGTGTATCTAGAAAGAGGGAGTAACCAGCTATATCAACTGCTGCTGATCCACCATAAAGAATGAAGACTTGGGGGCACAAGCTCCATTTGGAGTCACGGCCAAGGACAGAAACCAATAGGCTAACCAACAAGTAAGTGATCCTTTGCACACAGTCTGCAGGAGCCAGTTCAAAAAGAGTCTCAAGGAGATAAAATAGGAAGGGAAGATCTGCCCAACATCTGAAGAGGTCTTACTGTCCGCTCATGCGGACAGAAGAGAGAACCTCATGCGCCCTGCCTAGAGAACATACGAAACACCCAAGCAATGGTGCAAGAGAATTTTTCTTCTTCAATCAAGGCTATTGAATGATATATACAAAATCAAAACGCTTAGATAAGAGACATGGCTTCTGTTTGAATTTAAATAACTTCAAACAAGAAGTAATTGTAGGGCTTCCCTGGTGGCGCAGTGGTTGAGAATCTGCCTGCCAATGCAGGGGACACAGGTTCGAGCCCTGGTCTGGGAAGATCCCACATGCCGCGGAGCATCTAGGCCCGTGAGCCACAACTACTGAGCCTGCGCATCTGGAGCCTGTGCTCCGCAACAAGAGAGGCCGCGACGGCGAAAGGCCCGTGCACCGCGATGAAGAGTGGCCCCTGCTTGCCACAACTAGAGAAAGCCCTTGCACAGAAACGAAGACCCAACACAGCCAAGAATAAATAAATAAATAAAATTTAAAAAAAAAAGTAATTGTATCAGGTAAAAATAGCTGTAATGTGACAAAGGCCTTGAACACCTTCGTTAGTGAAAAAATTGTCAAGTTGCTAGAATGAAGAGAAAAATGTCTCCATTAAGCAAAACTAACTTTCCAACATTGTCTATATCAAACTGTAATTTCCCATGGACTTCAAACATAAAACTGAAGATCTATTTCTGTTGACAAAATAACATTGGCAAACTTTAATTCCTTCTTGTTTCTCCTGTTCTATCAATTCTCTTTAACCACCCCTCCCTCCATTTGTTAACTCCTTAAAGTCTCTTAAAGCCCCCCAATCACAATTTAGTTCCTTGCTACTGAAAGTGTGGTGCCCAGACGAGGGGCATCAGCAACACCCAAGAGCTTGTTAGAAATGTGGAATCTTGGCCTCACCCCAAACAACATCCCCAACATTCACCCCAACATTTGAGAAGCACTTGTTGAACTGACACTTGATTGCCTTAGGTGGATGTTTCTTTTTTTTTTTTTTTTAATATTTAAGGTTTTTTTCATTTGTTTTCTAAGTAGAGGGAAGGATTTTTTTTTTTAATTTATTTATTTTTGGCTGTGTTGTGTCTTCGTTTCATGTGAGGGCTTTCTCTAGTTGCGGCAAGCAGGGGCCACTCTTCATCACGGTGCGCGGGCCTTTCGCCGTCGCGGCCTCTCTTGTTGCGGAGCACAGGCTCCAGATGCGCAGGCTCAGTAGTTGTGGCTCACGGGCCTAGATGCTCCGCGGCATGTGGGATCTTCCCTGACCAGGGCTCAAACCTGTGTCCCCTGCATTGGCAGGCAGATTCTCAACCACTGCGCCACTAGGGAAGCCCTGGATGTTTCTTTATAGCAGAACTTCCCTCTTCTTTTTCCTAGGACCTCTGCCAAGTTCCAGGGCATGAAAAAGACCATTACTTTCTAATCAAAGAGCTTTAATAGCTAAAAGGTGTCCAAAATCATTTGGTTTTTCTCCTTTTGCAGAATAAGAAAGCAAAGCCTAGAGATTTGACATTACTCCTCTAAGCACAGCTAATGGCAGAAGCTTGCTTTCTGCCTACTTTCTTCCTGCTCTTTAGTTTCTTGTATGCTGTCACCATCCCACAACTTAATATCCAAAGAAATGAGAGAGCAGGTGTCAGTGGTGTGTTTTTAGTTTTGCTTTCCATTGTTTTAATTTTTAACAGGAGTGTTAGTGTGAGGAGATCTTAAACCTACATCCAACAAATGGCTCTTCCTCACAAGAACACTACTTAACTACTTCAAACCAAGGCCAAGCCAATTATCAGAGCAAAGTGTAAGGTCGTGCATAGCAAAATTCATAAATTTACATCAAATTCCTGCATATTTTTCCCATGGTTCCTGCTGTCCCAAGTGGCATCATGTATCATTGTAGATAATAATTTACTGGAAAACAAAGATTTACATACTTAAAAAGTTAAAAACAACAACAGAGAAACCAAACATATGGGCTGATAGTAGCCACCATGTGTTTCCCAGTTCTGCAAAAGGCATTCATGCACCCAGTGGTTAATTCCAGACTTGTTTTCTTACCAGATGCCTGCTCAGGTGAGCTCTATCCCACCTTTCTAACAACTCTCCACAAATTTCCCTTTAAGCAGAACACCTGCCAGGGTCCCAGGGCTGGAATGACTAGAGCAAGAGCAGAGGATGCAGAGAAAAATAACCCTTACTGCTCCCTCTTGTTCTCCTGCTCCAACTTCTTCCATGTCCTGGGCAAAGAGAGCACCTCACCAAGTAGCATCACAGAGTTGGCGTGATTCCCCCCCACAGGTAGTTCCACTGCATCCCCTTCCTGTCATCCCCAGAGAAAAGCAGAGGAAACTGCATCCATCCCTTGAAAGAGACCAGGAAGGTGAGAACATGTCCTGCTACTCACAAAGAGAAAATGATGGAAGAGGTGATGACTGACCGAGATGTAGCAGAAAAAGGACGAACACCTACTTGTTCCAGCCTAACTTCAAGCCACCTTTGCTCTGTTGTCATAGCAAGTTTTTATGTGTGTGGCATAAAACGCATAACGTAAAATTTACCAACATAACAATTTTTAGAGGTACAATACAGTAGTATATAGGCACATAGTTTTGCAGCAGATTTCTAGAAGTTTTTCATCTTGCAAAACTGCAACTCAATACTCAGTTGAACGACCCCCCCATTTCCTCTTCCCCAGACCCCATGACCACCATTCTACTTTCTAAGAGTGACTAATCACGTAAGCAGACTAATGCAGCACTTTTGTGTGTGTGTGTGTGACTGGCTTATTTAACTTACCTTAGCATGATGTCTTCAAGATTCATCCATGTTGTCAAATACTGCAGAATTTCCCCCTTTTTAAAGGCTGAATAGTACTCCATTTGATGTACATACCACATTTTCTTTATCCATTCATCTTTTGATGGACATTTAGGTTGTTTCCACATCTTGGCTATTATACATAGTGTTGCAATGAACATAGGAGGGCTGAAATTTCTTTGAGTACCTACTTTCAGTTCTTTTGGATATATACCCTGACATGGGATTGCTGGATCATATGGTAATTCTATTTTTAATTTTTTGAGGAACCTCCACACTTTTTCCACAGTGGCGGCAGCAATTTACATTTCCACCAACAGTGCACAAGGGTTCCAGTTCTCCACATCCTCACCAACACTTTTAATTTTGTTTTTTTGACAATGGTTGTCCTAACTTGTGTGAGGTGATATGTCATTGTGGGTTTGATTCGCATTTTCCTGATGATTAGTGATATCGAGTATCTTTTCGTAAGCTTCTTGGCCAATTGTCTATTTGAGTCTTTTGCCTATTTTTTAATAGGGTTGTTTTTTGTTATTGACATAATTTTTTAACATAATCTGGATACTAACCCCTTATCAGATAAACGGTTTGCAAATATTTTCTCACATTCTGTAGGTCGCGTTTTTACTCCCTTGTTTTTTTCGCTGCACCCTGCAGTCTGTCACAGCACTTTACAGCCAAGCTACTGCGCAAGTCAGATAGCTGAGCCCGGATGCCTTCTGGGGGTTGTAGTCCTGAGTGTCAGAGGCGGGTGGAAGGCGGAGGATATTTTCTGAGTGATGGTTAAAATCAGATTTCTGCTGGGCGGGGCTGGAATGAACCACTGCCTGGTCCTCATTAGCAGAGAGAGAGAGAATTAACTCCAAGTCCCCTTTTCTGTCCTCAGTCTCTCGGACCCAGGTTCTGAGAAGATCAGCTTCCCCACCTGGGCCGCCCACGCAGGCTAGTCCCTCCTCCTCCCTCCGGCTTCCCGCCGCTGGGCGCTCGTGGGTGGGGCTTTCCTGGGGGCGGGGCTCATGCAGGCGGGGCGGGGCGTGGGGGCTTCTTCCCTGGCTGGCGCTTCCGAGGCCCGCAGCCATCTAGCGACCTCTTTCCTTGGAACGCGAGGCGCAGGAGGTCCCGTCCATGGACCGATCCGCGGTGGCGAGGGTGGGCGCGGTAGCGAGCGCCAGCGTGTGCGCCGTCGTGGCGGGGGCGGTGCTGGCCCAGTACATTTTCACCTTGAAGAGAAAGACGGGCCGGAAGACCAAGATCATCGAGATGGTGAGTATGGGGGCTAGTCGCTACGGAGCGCTTAGGGGGCCGCGGGTGGTCCGTCCGGCCTCGCCTTCCCGTGCCGACCGCTGCTGGAATGAGAGGGGCCCACAGGGGAGCCGTTCGCCCGGCGTGCGGCCACACCGCGGCCAGGTGACCTGGTCTGGACTCTCGACGGCGGCACTCGGCTTCCCATGGGCTTTGTTATGTCTCCATTTGAAACAAAAAGACAGCAAAATAGGTGATTTGGAAACAAGCTGCCTCCCGCCGCAAAACCCGTTTTTTCGAGAAATAAACGGACGTTTCTGGGCAGATTTCTCCTTCCCTCATCCCGCGTCAAACCGTTGCAACAATCCCATTCTGATGAGGGGTTTTTTTTTTGCACCGTGGCTAGGATGAGTTCGATTATGACAAGGTGTAACTTATCAGTGGTTAATTAAAGGAATGCCAGTTAACCCAGCTGGAGTTCAAAATAGTTTATTTTGTATTTGAATGTTATTCCTTCTTGTCTCAAACTGCCGGGATGTGCCTTCGTGTTCATTTTTTCCCCGCAAACCTCTTACATAACGTTTTAGAAATTTATTTCCAATTTTATTGTAAGACAGTGTTTGAAGAATTCTACTTGAGGTACATTATAAGCAACATTTTCTCCAAAGTTGGGGATGTTTTTAGGTTTTTTTTTTTTTAATTAGAGCCCACTCGTCAAGACAGTTTTCTCAGTGAGTTGCATTCTAATATACTTCCTGGAGTGAAGAATCCCGTGTATACTCCCGATGAGATACTACGCGCGTGAACTTCGGGGGTCAAGTATTTTTGACAAGTCAGTTGACAGTTTACCGCTGTACTAAATAATATCATTTTAGGCTCATGTTAGAATACTTAGCCCAATCATATGTTCTAATTGATCAAAGAAACTTTTTGTCCCGTTGTTTGCTATTGGCCCTAGGTCGAATACAGAAATATTTTTCCATAAATAAAAGTTAAAAAAAAAAAGTTAATTCCCACATATCTCATATGCCAATAGTTTTGTTTATTGGTAGGGTTAAATTAGTCTTAGATTATTATTACATAGTCTTTCTCCATCTCTGTACTCATAGCAGCAAATGTTTTTATCTCAAAAATTTCATTTTGTTTATGTTGCTGTCCTGCATAGAAAACTTTGGTGGCTTCCTTTTGTTCCAAACCAAAAATGTATAATACAAATGTGGGGAAAAAACCCACATTGCCATACCTTCCTGTATGTACTTAGACTGTGGATTACTCTATCACTTCTCCTCTAAACCAGGTAGAGGTAAAAATCAATGCTTTCACAAAATCCACAATGAAGCCATTATAAGAACAGTTTGCCATCTTTGTGAAAATAATTAAGGCCCATTGTTTGTAGTATAGAAATCAGTCAATCTTTATATATACATAATATGTTATATTAATTCAGGCATAGGGACAAGTAGTCTTGTGGCTACAGCATAATATACAGATGTGTATTTGTTTTTGTTTTTTAATTAATTTATTAATTTATTTTTGGCTGCGTTGGGTCTTCATTGCTGCACGCGGGCTTTCTCTAGTTGCAGCGAGCAGGGGCTACTCTTGGTTGTGGTGCGCGGGCTTCTCATTGTGGTGGCTTCTCTTGTTGCGGAGCACGGGCTCTAGGCACGCGGGCTTCAGTAGTTGTGGCACGTGGGCTCAGTAGTTGTGGCTCACAAGCTCTAGAGCGCAGGCTCAGTAGTTGTGGCGCATGGGCTTAGTTGCTCTGCAGCGTGTGGGATCTTCCTGGACCAGGGATCGAACCCCTGTCCCCTGCATTGGTAGGCGGATTCTTAACTACTGCGACACCAGGAAGCCACAGATGTGTATTTGGAAGGAAGAGATGGGGAATGTGGGCAAAGAGGCCAAATTGTAAAGGAGTTTTGTAAAGCCATTCTAAAGGCTTTGCCCTTTATCTTGTAGGCAATAGGGGGCCATGAAAGGTTTTTAAACAGGATAGTTGCATGTTCAAAACTATATTTTATGCAGATCACTTAGACAAGATAGGGTGAAAGGGGAGAGCCTGGAAAGAAGGAGATAATTTAGGAGGTTGTTGGCAGTATTCATTGTGAAAGATGATTAGGGTCTAGACTAGGAAATGAGCGATCAGAGGATAAACATTTCAGAGGTAAAATCAACAGGACTTAGTGGCACTACAAACTCTGGACTCATACAAACCTGGCTTTGAATCTAGGCTTTCTCATTTATCAAGCTATGTGATCTTTGGCAAGTTATTTAACTCCTCTGAGTCTGTTTCTTCATCTGTTAATTGGAAGATAATACTACTACCTACTTCATGGAGTAGTTGTGAAGATTACATGAAATAACACAGTGGACATAATTGCTATCATTTGTGAGCTTATCATTATTTATGATCATTAAATAAAGAGATTAATCACAGGGGTGGGGGGGATTACAAGCTAAATGGTGATACTGGCTACATTATTAGCCAAGATAGAAAGGGGGAAAGAAAGAGGAGGCAGGGACAATGTGGAACAATAAGTTCACTTTGTCCTGTTTAGCCAAGTAGAAATGTCCATAAATTAGTTAAAATAACTAAAGTGCTTAGAAAAGCATTTGTTGCCATATATTGGCCCATAGTAATATATAGTATATACATTACCTGTTATTATTAGCAACAGCAATGGAAAATGTAGTGCTGGAGTTGCGAAGATAAACTGGGACTAGAAGCTACTTTCTCAAGTGTCTAGCCTCTTGGCAATAATAGTGGAAATGATTATAATTTCTCACCCATAACTTTGCAGCAAGATGAAAAAGAAAACTTGAGAATGCTGACATATAGTGGTTGTTTAGTAAAGAAAACAGAGATCTCAGAGATGGGGTAACAGGACATGTTTCCAAAAGAAGGGGCAGAGGCAGAAGTGTCAGTCTGCACAGATCAAAAATTGACTGAAAGCCTTGTGGGTTGGACAGCCACTAGAGGAACAATGAAGTGAAGAAGACCAGAAAGTGATTGTTGAGTACAAAAATACTTGTGCCGTCAGTGTAGTTTGGTTTGGTTTTGGTTCTGAATGGTTGGCACGTGACCATGTTGGCAGGCAGAATGGCAGTGAAAAACGAGTGCTTAAAGAAGTGAGAGAGGAGGAAGGGAGTTCCCTGGTGGTCCAGTGGTTAGCACTCGGCACTTTCACTGCCATGGTCTGGGTTCAATCCCTGGTTGGGGAACTAAGATCTCCCAAGCCCCACAGCTTGGCCAAAAAAAAAAAAAATGAGAGAGGGGGAGAGGGAAAATCAAGCTGAGTTCCAGAGGAGATAGGAAGGTAGGGGATAGAGAACACAGGTGGACAGATGCCTTTTTAAAGGAATAAGGAACATCCCTCTCTCTAAGAGTGAATAGTAGCCCCTCGCTATCCATGGGGGATTGGTTCCAGGACCCCCTTGGATACCAAAGTCCAAGGATGCTCAAGGCCCTTTTATAAAATGGTGTAGTATTTACTTATAACCTATACACAACCTCCTATATACTTTAAATCATCTCTAGATTATCTCTAATACCTAATACAATGTAAATGGTATGTACATAGTTGTAAATACAATGTAAGTGCTATGTAAATTGTTGCCAGTAAGCAGCAAATTCAAGTTTTGCTTTTTGGAACTTTCTGGAATTTTTCCCCCCACATATTTTCAGTCCTTTGTTGGTTAAATCGCTGATGTGGAACTGACAGATACGGATGGCCGACTGTACTACTCACTGATTTATAGTATCCACTTATTTATGCATATTTTAATTTACATTATGTCTTATTTTCAGCCCTGCACTGTCTCTACTTACTTTGTTCTTTACTTCTGTCCAGTTGACTTAATTTCTCCTACTACATGGCACCTCTTTCCAATTATTATATATCAATTGTTTTCTTTTTTGTTTTTTTTGTATTACCAGAATATATTCTGGTTTTACTTTTTACCAGCAGATTACTTATTTTTCTCCAATAGAAAACTAATTCCAAAAAAAAGATAAGATGGTTTAATCTTATTCAGTTCTTCTCATATCCTTTATTAAAGGTACAAACTTAGTTATAAGATAAATAAGTACTAGGGTTATAATGTACAACATAATGACTATAGCTAACACTGCTGTAGGATATATAGGAAGGCTGCTAAGAGATTAAATACTAAAAGTTCTCATCAGAAACAGAGACTTTTTTTTTTTGGCTTTCTTATTGTATCTATATGAGATGGTGGATGCTAAGTAAACTTATTGAGGAAATCATTTCACAATATATGTATATCAAATCATTATGCTGTATACCTTAAACTTATACAGTGACATATGTCAGTTATATCTCTATAAATTTGGGGGTGGGGAATTCTCCCAAAGTAGAAGTATCTAACAAATGAAATAAAATGGAAGCACAAAACCAGAACAAATGTATAGTCTCAACACTATTCTGTAAAGAGCAACAGAGAGGGTGGAAATTATTGCGACAGCAGGAATAGGAGAGATGGTACTGTCACTGGAAGTTCCCCAACCAGTTAAAATTGTCATTTCTAATTTAAACACGTCTCAAGTATTTATGGCTTCCTTGTGAACATCAGCAGTTATTCCTTAAATAGCTGGTGCTGTTTTTGAAACTTCAGTGTGTTTCCTTCCTGGAGATAAACTTCTAACAAAAACTTCTTCCTTTCTTCTAAAGATAATATCAAATGTTTTCTGGGTACTATTCTAAGTGGAAAGCCCACTATTGAGTCTATATTTAGATATATTTAGAAAAGGGAGGGGGGAAAACCAAGATTCAAACAGCTGCTTTAGTGGATCAACACTATCACATAGGCTTTTAAAATATTTCTATAACTCAACTTTCATCTAATTTATATCAGTACAGAAATTTATGACCTTTTAGCACCTGTTTTGAGTTCTTGATTTGTTCTGTGAAGCGTATTCCCTGAACTCCTGCAGCATTTCCTGATGATTTCTCATAATTTAGCAATTTAGGTACTCTCTTATATTGTTTACTGTAATGTATATTCATTTATTCATTTATTTATTTATTTATTCATTTATTCATTTATGTATGTATGTATGTATGTATGGCTGTGTTGGGTCTTCGTTTCTGTGAGAGGGCTTTCTCCAGTTATGGCAAGCGGGGGCCACTCTTATCGCGGTGCGCGGGCCTCTCACTATCGCGGCCTCTCTTGTTGCAGAGCGCAGGCTCCAGACGCGCAGGCTCAGTAGTTGTGGCTCACGGGCCCAGTTGCTCCGCGGCATGTGGGATCTTCCCAGACCAGGGCTCGAACCCGTGTCCCCTGCATTGGCAGGCAGATTCTCAACCACTGCGCCACCAGGGAAGCCCCTGTAATGTATATTCTTGAAGAGTCTGGATTGGTGCATAGTTCTTTGTCATCCTTTTTTATTAATTGTACTTGACTAAGAGAAACAGAGACCCCAAATCAGTGGCTTTATTAAACAGTACAGATTTTATTTTTTTAGTGTAATGAGAAGTCCAAAAAATAGGTAGTTGCTGGTGTTAATTAGAGGGTACAAGGATATAAAGAGGTCTTTGAAATGTCCTTGGCTTTTCTCATGGTCACAAGATGGCTGTTGTAGTCCTGGCCAACATTTCCGTCTTCCAGGCAGCAGAAAGGAGGAAGCAGGAAAGAGAATACTTATTTAATAAGCAAAACTTTCTTCTTGCATGTCATTGGAGGAAACAGTGTCATATGGTCATCCTAACTGTAAGTGAAGCTGAGGAATTTTTTTTTTTTTTGATTGAGCAACTTGCCACCCTCTGACAAAATTGAGATTCTATTAGTAAGAAGAAGAGGAGGGTGTGTATTAGGTAATTACCAGTCTACCGTGCCACACCACAGTGCCTGTTCTTTTTTCATATCATTGACTATTCAGTAAATATTCAATATTTAATCAAATGAAAACACCTGTATATAATATAATATTACCAACGGTCAGTAGGCTGGTAGAAAAATGAGCATTCCAACTATTCCAAGTATTTGGTTATACAGCAGTAGAGAATACAAATTCTGAATAGCTTTGATCTTCTGTCCACCCCAAGAGTAAGGATTTATTCATTCACACCTGAAATATCTAGATCTTAAATAGCTCCTGCACATGGCCACTGCCTTCATACATGCTAATGAGATTTAGAAGCTAATCTCCCAAATGTGTCACAACTAGCTTAAAAGCTAAAGTCCTAACAGTACTTCTAGAATGAATGAATATAAATGTCTTGAGAGAGAGATCAACAGAAGGCTTTGTGGAGTTCAAAGGAACAGGAGATGACATTGGGTAATGTTTGATGGATGTGGTGGTATTTGAGGGGTAGCAATCATGATTAGTCCAATTTGAATAAAATAAATTGTCAAATAAGGAAAATACATTAAAATCTTAACTTTGGCAAAGAAAATATCCAAGGTCATCTTGAATCTCCAAATTTGGAAGTAGGGAAATGTTTGTACCAGGCATATGACTTTATCTTTTCAAAGCACGTTTGTCATATTTCCTGTGTGTTATCCTCATGCAGCAAGTTAAACCACATTTTCAACTTCAGTGAAAAATGTGATCTCTTATCTAGTGAGCCATTTTTATATTAGCTAGAATAGTTCCTGAAAAAGTTTTAGCTTTACAAATTTTTTTTTTTTGCTTATTCCTTTTGTTGTGAATTCATTTACATGACAGATAGAGCCACCCTTAAACCAGATACTAATATTTTTAATTTATTCAAGAATTTTGTTTTCTGGCTAAAAGCTGTCATATCCTTAGATCCTTTTACTTTCTTCATTTAACAAGCTACCACCCCAACCCACCCCCCGCCTCCCCCCCACCCCTGTGATTCTGAGGCTTGCAAAAGTTTGAGAACCATTGAAGTAAAAAATTCAAGTTCTTGCCTTCAGCAAAATTACAAATTTTACAAGTCACAAGACTTCCAAGTCTTGTGCTCACAAATAGTGAAAATTGGGGCTGCCAGAAATTACTGTGTGAAGAAGAGAAAGCAGAGTGATGAGGATGTAGAAAAATGGTCACTTTCATTTATTCTGGAGGTGGTATACATTGGTTAAATAAACAATAGTGCATGGTTAAATTATGGTGCATTTGTATAATAAAATATTGTGCAGCTTTGGAAACAAAAAAGTAAATCTGCATGAGTTAACATTTTAAAAAAGCTCAAACGAGTTGGCCAAGAGGCACATGAAAAGCTGCTCAACATCACTAATTATTAGAGAAATGCAGATCAAAACTACAATGAGGTGTCACCTCGCACCAGTTAGAATGGGCATCATCAGAAAATCTACAAACAACAAAGGCTGGAGAGGGTGTGGAGAAAAGGGAACCCTCTTGTGCTGTTGGTAGGAATGTAAATTGATACAGCCACTATGAAGAACAGTATGGATTCCTTAAAAAACTAAAAATAGAATTACCATATGACCCAGCAATCCCACTCCTGGGCATATACCCTGAGAAGACCATAATTCAAAAAGACACATGCACCCCAATGTTCATTGCAGCACTATTTACAATAGCCAGGTCACGGAAGCAACCTAAATGCCCATCGACAGACGAATGGATAAAGAAGATGTGGTATATATATACAGTGGAATATTACTCAGCCATAAAAAGGAACGAAATTGGGTCATTTGTAGAGACGTGGATGGACCTAGATACTGTCATACAGAGTGAAGGAAGTCAGAAAGCGAAAAACAAATATCGTATATTAATGCATATATGTGGAATCTAGAAAAATGGTACAGATGAACCAGTTTGCAGGGCAGAAATAGAGACACAGATGTAGAGAACAAACGTATGGACACGAAGGGGGAAAAGCGGCAGGGTGGTGGTGGCGGTGGTGTGATGAATTGGGCGATTGGGATTGACATGTATACACTGATGTGTATAAGATGGATGACTAATAACCTGCTGTATAAAAAATAAATAAAATTTTTAAAAAACAAAAGCTCAAACGAGGGGGAAAATAGCAAGTTGGAGGACAGTTTTGGTTCCAAAAGAGATAACATGTATATGCTTGTTATTGGAAATTCTTGAAAAACTATATTAGAAGCTGTTTATAGTTGTTGCTGGTGAGAGTCAAACTTGGGAGGATGAGACTGTGGAGGAAGCCTTCAGCTTTTTCATTCTTTAACGTTTCATACTGTTTGAAAGAACATGTGCATGTATTTTATATATTTTTTAAAACTGGTTAATTAAAAGCAATAACATTATAAAAAGTGTGTTGGGACCACATTGTAGAAGCATCTTTATTATCAGGTGTTTGTAATTAATTTGCTAAAGAGCCTTTGAGTTTGTTTTTCTAAAATAAATAAGATCTGGAATGCGTTTTAGTATGAATAACCTGGTATCTGAGGTACACTGAATTAGCATTACTAGGATCAGGAGGAGAGAAATATAGGGGAGGAAAAAATAGTTTTCCCTCCACCTTTCTAAATTCTCCACTGGGGACCCCATAACAAGACAAACTAACAAGAGAAAAACAAACAGAAGTTCATTAACATGTACACATGGGCGATACCAGGGGAAAATGAGTAACTCCTGGATGGCTTAGAATTATACCATCTAAAGCTAAAGACAAAAGAACGGTGTGGGAGCCTGTTAAGAGTTGCGGCAGAAGAAGGGTATGGCAAGCCTGACCTAGGGTTGATACACAAATTTAAGTGCATTCTCCATTAATATGTTTCTTGTGCTTTACTCATCTTCTCTTCCTGGTACAAAGGGAGACACACAAATGGAGATGTCCTTCATAAATGTAAATTTCCATTACAAAAAGGTAATTTCTACTCTGTTTTCAGAGCTTCTCCTGTGTCTGCTGTTTCTTTGAAATAATCATCTAAAAATAATCTTTATGCCAAAGAGGTACACCTTGGGGTGGCAAACCTGCCACTCTGGACGAGCAGGAATTAAAATAAGCCTGGAGTAAAGAGAATGACTATGCTCTCTAGACTGCTGTGGGAGCAGTTGAGAGAGGAGGACAGAAAGAGGATTGCAGAGGTGAAATCTACAGTATTTGAAAGGGAGCAGAATTTGTAACCCCAAAATATGCCTCTGTGGCATTAGGGATTATTTTAGGCTGATTATTTTTTTTTAAAAAAACAGCTGACACAAGAGAAACTCTAAAAAGCAAGCAGAAGTTACCCTTTGATAAGAACAATTTACACTTATAAGGGAAATCTCCATTTGTACGGGTGTCTACCTCTCTCTGTCAGAAAGAGGGCAACAACTGAACCTATAGAAACTCTTAAAGGTCTTAACTCCGCATGACAACCATACCCTTATTTACTGAGCTTTGCCTGAAAACCTGGCTTTCCCCTGCCCAGCATCTTTTGTCTTTAGCTAGAGATGGTATTTAAGGTGATGGCTTGGGCCATTTTGAGAGTTAACTCAGTTTTCCTGGGTATCTCTCATGTATACAGGAAGTATACTGTATATGTTATTCAACTTGTTTTTCTCAATCTGTCTTTTATTACAGGGGAGTCTCATCCAGGAACCTAGAAGGATAGAGGGAAAATCACTTTCCCTCCCCCACAGATTTTATAATTTTGCCAAGCGTTTTGGGTTATCCTTAATTTTTAACAGCAGTTTGAATGTTCCCTATAATTTATGTTAAATCATTTCCATATATTCCTCTTTTACTTGTTTTTAAAATAATTATTAAATTAATAATATTTAATGATATATTAATATTAATAATTATTATTAAATTAATAAGCATACAGAGGGACTTCCCTGGTGGTGCAGTGGTTAAGAATCCAACTGCCAATTCAGGGGACACGGGTTCGAGCCCTGGTCCGGGAAGATCCCACATGCCGTGGAGCAGCTAACCCCGTGTGCCACAACTACTGATCCTGCTCTCTAGAGCCCTCAAGCCACAACTCCTGAGCCCGCGTGCCACAACTACTGAAGCCCACGTGCCTAGAGCCCGTGCTCCGCCACAAGGGAAGCCACTGCAAGGAGAAGCCCGCACACCGCAACAAAGAGTAGCCCCCGCTTGCCGCAACTAGAGAAAGCCCGCGTGCAGCAACGAAGACCCAACGCAGCCAAAAATAAATAAATAAATAAATTTATTTAAAAAAAAAATACAGAGAATCTGAAATCCTATTTTAATCTTTATTCTTCTTTTAATTATAGGTTGTAATTTATATCATCATGTAATAACTTATTTGAAATCTAATGTCGAACCTTACCTGATAGGTTTTCCCCCTTTAAAAAAACAGCAATCAGGGAAATTATACAATCCTGTTTTTCTGTCAGCAGGTGGCAGACTTCTCCCTCTGCTATGGCACGGTGCTACATTTCTAAACTATTTACTTTCCTTATTAATGCACTTTTATGTTTACCATCTATTTCTTAAACCTGAAGGGGAGCAGAATATGCCACCCCAAAATGTGCCATTTTGGCATGTGGATTATTTGGCGCTGAAGGCAGTAAGACTCAGCAGACTCAGGAAAAGCTTTTTACCTCCTCCTTAACTGCCTAAAAATTTAGAAAGGGGTCCTGTACCAGGAAGAGAGCTATTACCAGAGATCACATTTTTCATCTGAGAGACTTATCTGCATAGCAGGACAAATGTTTGTTTACCAAACGTTTGCTCTTCCCCTCTTCCTGTGAATTGCCTTCCTCCCCTTTAAAGCCCCAGACTCCTACCTCTTTCTCCTTAGCTCAGTATGGTGTATAAGCCTCACTCAGTTGCCTGGCTGTCTTTTTTTTTAAAGGAACTCTATTTATTTATTTATTTTTGGCTGTGTTGGGTCTTCGTTTCTGTGCGAGGGCTTTCTCTAGTTGCGGCAAGCGGGGGCCACTCTTCATCGCGGTGCGCGGGCCTCTCACTATTGCGGCGTCTCTTGTTGCGGAGCACAGGCTCCAGATGCTCAGGCTCAGTAATTGTGGCTTACGGGCCTAGTTGCTCCGCGGCATGTGGGATCTTCCCAGACCGGGGCTCGAACCTGTGTCCCCTGTATTGGCAGGCAGATTCTCAACCACTGTGCCACCAGGGAAGCCCCTACCTGGCTGTCTTTGGGTCTCATATCTTCGTGGGAGCTCTTGTAGGTACAAAAAAATTTTTTTCTGTTAATCTGTCTTTTTAGTACAGGGGATCTCAGGCAAGAATCTAGAAGGATAGAGAGAAAATTTTTTTCCTCTCCTAAAGACCATTAACCTATGAAATTTAAACCAAGTATGACAGTATTCTGCCATTATAGATGTAAATGCCATTTGTCTACTTTTTTCAACATATGTTCTTCATTTTCAAGGTGCTAATAGATTACAAAGTTGTTTAGCAGTTGATTGGAGGGTTGCTTAATTTGTTTGGCAAGTTCCTGCTTATAATTAGGTGGAAGTAGACGGTCAGAGGTTTAACATGATGTGGGTTCCTGCAACATCCTTCCTGCCTCTGTTGTATCTCCTCTGAAGCCTTGTCGTGGCACAGCCCTCTCATTTACCTTACCTCAAATGTCCCGCTCAGAGTCTAGGTTCTGAATACACCATCAAAAAAATCATCATGTTATTATACAGTCTTCCCCCATGAACAGTTTGTCAGTTTATCTTGATTTCTCTGTCAGTCACACCATTAGCGTTCTAGCGTTCTCATTCTCTAAGGGAATGAGACACTCGATGGATTTTGGTAGAGGGAGATAGGAAAAGTTTGAGAACCGAACCTAGCTTTAAAGCATAGTGAAATGTTACAAAAAAGAAACCCACTGAAGTTCCCTAAGATAACAGGGGGCTCTACACTGCATAGAACTAGAAAACAATTAGAAACCGATTTGCATTTGGGTTAATTGGCACTGCCTTGTTATCTTGTAACCAGGGAAAAGGAACTAAAACTTTGAGTTATCTACTTATGTCCAAGTGTGCCCTGCATGTTTACCTAATTTAATTCTTAAAACACAGTACAGCTGGTAATTATTGTAATTTTCTATCAATTTGCTTAGGAACTTAGCTAATAAATAGCAGAGCCAGCATTCACTCGGATTATAGCTCTCTCTGAAGCTCTTGAGTAAAGCATGCTTCCAGTTGGGAATGAGAATTACTTCTTTAGTAAGGTGTTGTTATGTTGCTGATCTTTAAAAATTTTGTCTTTCTAAGCTAATTAAATACTTTATTCTATTTTGTCTTTTGTACACAACTGTGTACCATGCATGATATTGTCACGTGTTCCTAGTTTTGGCAGGAGAAGGAACTCTATCTACTGATCCATAATTATTGTTCTGTTTTTCTCTGCGTAATATAAATATTGTGGTTTATCTAGTAAAGATACACAGCATTTTCTTTCTTTAACAAGTTATGTTAATCTGTGATCTGACCACTAGACAATCTTGTAAGGGAATGGGGTCATGTAATAAATGTTTGAGTTTAGTATTTGGTAAATCCTTGGTTCAGATCTCAGCACTGCCACATTCTAATGGTTTAGCCCTGGACAGATTTCACTTTTGTAAGCCTTAGTTTCCAGTTCTCTAGAGTGGAAAAGATTCACCTAAAAACTCTTCTGCCCCCTGTTTCCTTCAGGGTATTATATTAGAATATGTTCTGTTTTTGTGTTGTTATTTTTCATTTCACTTGTTTTAAATAATTACACTTTGGGAGAATTCCAACAGTATACTATTCTAGTATCCACCTGGGTTATTAAGATTAAAAAAGAAATTATATACATGCAGTGTATATAATAAACAAAGCTATTCTTTTCCCAACTTTATTTTAGACATGATGTTCTCATATAGTATATTATTCATATTAAGTAATGCATTTAAAAATGATGTCTAAACAGTATTCCATTTGAGCCCTCAGATTTGGAGATAAAAACTGAATGACTAGTTTTATCATATATCTTTCTTAAAGTTAAAAAGATTGGGAATGAGAAATGTCCAGCATTATGCCAAATTCTGAGCAACAGTTTTTAACCTGAGTACCTAGCATTCTAGAAAACAGTACCTAGCCCAATCCCTGCATGCCTGCTGTCACAATTGTAGATGGTTCAGCTGACCTGGGTAGCACACTTGGAGGCTTGGCATATATCATTTACAATTACTGAGACTTAATTTCACTACAATTGTATGAGAAACATGAGTTATTATAAAGGATAAAGCTGTATCTGTTTGACTCACTTTTGAGTCCCCTCTAGTATACTTACAACAAGCACAGATCATGTGATTCATTATATATTTCAAAATTAACTCATGGGGTCCACAGGTGTGGATTTCCAATCATTTGATTCAGCTTTAGGGGAGTTTTGATGATTAAGGACTCATGAGTACCTGAATTAAGATCCAGCTTTTTACAAGGAATTTCTCCATTTTTAATTATTTACCTATCTTAAACTTAATTTTCCCTTTGATTCTTTCTCTTTTTATTTCTGGTGTACTATATGCTGATATAAAATTAGAAAATCTAGATAAGCAAAAAAAGTAATCTGCAATTTTCGCCACCTAAAAAACCCCATATTTTAGTAAATGTACTCCTTTCTCCTTCTGTACATATAACTATTAAGTATCATTTTTCCCAAAATAAGACCATACTGTAACATTGTTTTTAACTTGTTAAAACAATGTTTAACTTGTTAATTTATTTCTTAATGATAAACTTATACTTATTTTAATGACTATATTGTCTTTGGTATTATATCATATATGGATATCATTAATTATTTAGCAAGTTCTTCATTGGTGAACATTTAGATTGTTTCTCACTTTCAGTTATGATAAATAATGGATCAGTGAACATTCTTGTAGCATCTGTGCGTGTCCATGATTGTTTAAATGGAATTGCTTGATGAAAGCCTTTTGAATGTGCTGCCAGGGGTTACCCTCTGAAAAGGTTGTACCAATTTATATTTTCACCAACAGTATATTTAAGTACCTAGCTCCGTGTTTTCCTGGGAGTAGATATCTTTTTTTTTTTTTTCCTGATCTTTGCCAAATGATAGCTTTTTAAAAAAGTATTAATATTTCTATTACTTTTGAAGTTGAACTTTTTAAAAAATTGGCCACTTATTTTCTTCTTTTCTGAACCATCTGAGTTCTTTTTCTTGATTTGCAAGGGCTTTTATAAAATGACTTTCAGCCATGAGAGTATGTTAGAAATATATTTTTCCAAGTTTTTGTTTCACTTCCATTTTTGAGTAGTCTAAATTGACCTTCCTTTTCAAACCTTTAAATGGCTTCGTTAAGCCAATGTACTAATTCTTTAGAATGTTTTACTAACCTTGATTGCACATGACTCCTCATTTACACATTATGACTTCATTCGATAGCCAGAGTAGGAGGAGAATATAGCATTAAATAGTTTGTATAACTTACTCACTAGTTGACCCTCCCAGCCATAGAATGAGGAAGGCTAACTACAGAAAAAAATAGTAAGGCATTATGATTTGTCCCAATAGATAATTTTCATTTTACCTTCATAAATATTACTTAATATATGCCATGTCCATTTCTTCTAAAGATGTAGTAGCATTATACACACTTTCACTTTCTTTTATTTTGGGACATGTAACTTTTAAAAAATAATCTTTGTTTTCTTCTAGGTATAAGATACTATTCATTATAGAAAATTTAGAAAATACCAGAGAGTATGAAGAAGAAAATACAATCACCTGTGATCCTATCATTGCTGTTTGATAACTATTACTTGATCTTTGGAATATATTTGATTCAGTCATGTCAGATGATTATTATACTATTGAATTTAGTTTGTTACTGGGTTGTTGGGTTTTTTTTTTCTGCTTTATAACAAAGTGAATCAGCTATACATATACATATATCCCCATATCTCCTCCCTCTTGCGTCTCCCTCCCACCCTCCCTATCCCACCCTGTCACTGGTTTATTATTTAAAACTTTTGTTATGTGTATTCATAAGTGAAATTAGGTATCTTTTCTCTTTTTGTCTCTTTTTGAGAGACATTTGTTTCAGGGTTTTATACTAGTTAGTTCATAAATGGAATTGGGTAGTTAACTTCTTTTTATGTGTTATAGTTTATCTAGCATGGGAGCTATCTGTTAAAGTTTGAAAGAGCTCACAAGTATAAAACCTGATCACAAAGCTTTTTGAAGGCCATTTTCTAATAAACTTATTTTTATAAGTTCTGTTCTAATGAGCACACATTCCATTGTTGGTTTTGGTTTGGTTTGGTTTGGTTTATTGAAGTATAGTTGATTTACAATGTTGTGTTAGTTTCTGGTGTACAGCAAAGTGATTCAGATATATTTATTTATGGATAAATAGATAGATAAGATATTCTCTTTCAGATTCTTTTCTATTATAGTTTATTACAAGATATTGAATATAGTTCCCTGTGCTATACAGTAGGACCTTGTTTATTTTATATATAGTAATTTGTCTGCTGATCCCAAACTTCTAATTTATCCCTCCCCCCCCCCAGCCCTTTCCCCTTTGATAACCATAAATTTGGTTTCTGTGTCACACATTCCATTATTGAATGTACTATATGTTATCAAAACTTTTCTAAGATTAAATTAATTACTTTGGTTTACTATGTTGAGTTTATTAATCAGAGAGGTTTTGAAAGGGTTATATTTTGTGTTTTCTTCTACTTATATACTTTAAAAACTCAAGTTATCAACCGCTGATATCATCCATATAATTTCAAATAATTATTTGCTACAAGTTATTAGTTTATGAACTTGAATCTCAGTAATTTTCTTCATTGTTTTCTTACCTTATTACTTTTTAAATGAGTTTATTTAGCATAGCAAGAAGAAGGGATAGTAAGTTGTCTTTGTACTCTCCTTTTAGATGTACTGGATATAATACATCAATAATAAAAGCCATTAATAACATAACTTTTTTACCATTTTTATTATAACCCATATCAAAATAGCAATCCTAAACAATACTGTTTCTTTTCAACATATAGAATGCCAACTTTGTGATGTGGAAGGAGTCCAAAATTAAAACAAAAGTTTTTCTTCTTGTTGCATTTCAGGCACAGAAATCCAGATATAATAAAATAGGAACAATAATCTCAGTGCTAAGCATCTTGAAAGATTAGAACATAGTACATTTGAGAGTTAGGAAAGACTTTCTTCATTTATGGTACTGTCTTACATCGGATTTTCTTGAACTTGACCTAGTTATTGCAACACAAATGTCATTTCCTCTAAAGGAGTTTACAGAATTTATTACTTCTTAAATAAGAAAGTAAAAAGATATAGACTGTGTCCAAGAACTTCATTTGAGTTTCTGAAAATTAAGTCACTCAATCCTAGATTTTTGAGTAGTTTTTTTTTTAATGTGTACATATCAACAAAGATGTATTTTTTTTAATATATACATTTATTTATTTTATTTATTTATTTTTGGCTGCATTGGGTCTTCGGGCAAGCAGGGGCTACTCTTCGTTGCAGTGCCCACGGGCCTCCCACTGCTGTGGCCTCTCTCATTGCGGAGCTCCGGCTCTAGAGCACAGGCTCAGCAGTTGTGGCATGTGGGCTTAGTTGCTCCAAGGCATGTGGAATCCTCCCAGACCAGGGCTCGAACCTGTGTCCCCTGCATTGGCAGGCAGATTCCTAACCACTGCACCACCAGGGAAGCCCTGCATAGAGTTTTTAAGAAATGTATTGAGATTAGAACCATAGGTTTTCCTCAGTTTATATATATATGTGTGTAAATTCATAAATGCAGCAATCAACTTTGCTAAATTCATAAATGCAGCAATCAACTTTGCTAACAGTCACCTAATAGGATAAGTCTTTGGAATTATTTTAAATGAGAGAAAAACTTATGAGAAAATCTTTACTTGCTGTTCATTTCCCCAACATATAATAATTCATTGTTTTCATCTCTGTTTTTGCTCCTTAAACATTTTAAACCATATTCATATAAACATCTATATCACCTTATTTCAATTTTATTTTGAACAGTCACACTTTTAAAGTTAGTTGACTGTTGTCTTTTTCCGAGAAGTTTTGAGAGAAGTCAAATGCCTAGACAGGTGTTTTGCATGTTTAAAAAAATGGTCTTTCTATTTACATCATGCAACAATTAGCAGGAACAAGTTTGGCAAGAGTCCTTATAGAGAGTATTACATCTCACCTCCTACTGAATTGTCTTCCTTATATGACTTTATTGTTTGGTTTGGAATAACTTCCTAGGGTGTCAAGCAAGTTCAGAATGAAGTTTAAAAATACATTCCACAGAGAAATGGTAATTGGATTATGGTAAATTAACTCTGAGTTAGTGGTTAAGTCATAGATTGGATTATTGAGAAATAACTACAATACCACAGGTTTTATGTGGGATTATGAAATGATTTTTTTCATATATAACTATTAATTAATATAATACCTTTATTCCCTTTACTCCCTGCCCAAAGATTAAAGGCAAAATCAATTACTAAGTTATTAAGATTTAACCTGATAGATTTTCTGTGTACTTTTTTGTTTTTTCATTATTTCAAAATTTTGAGAAACTTTTTTGATGGCAAAATATGAAGTGATCATTTTTAGCTTTTCAAGTTAATTGAAAATTGACGGTATCTAAAAGTTGTAACAAGTTACTCTGAAGTACAAATGAATATCCCTTTCTCTGTTGATAAAGACGGCCAGTTTCAGTGTTATAAGGGGAGAAAAATCTGCCAGATATTTGAGTCCTGTATGATTCTTTGCTCTTGGCATATCAATTTCATGTTTAGAGTTTGCATCAGGAGTGATATGAGTAATTTTTGTTTCTATGACAGTGAATAAAGAAACTCCAAGGCAACAAGGCCCAGTCATTGTGTCCAGAGATGAAAGTCTACTGTGCTGCTAAAGAGACTGCCTTTATGACTTCTTTTATTCCTGGATCCTTTATGTCTCCTCTCAAAAAAAAAAAGAGGATCCTAGAGCTATTTGAAACAAAATTCATTTTCTTTCATTCAGTACTTTGCTTGTGTCCTTGTTCCTTTTCTATGGCACAGTTTCAAAACATTACTCTTATCATACACATCTTTAGCCCTCTCATGTAAGTGTTATGTTAATAATATTGCCTAGAAACAGTGCTGATAAAGTAAGAAAAAAAGTCTTCCAGCTCATGTATGTAAGTAACAAGTGACTTCTCCCAGACGTTAGATTCCTTACCTATAATGAAGGGGGAAGTATTATCTTTCTCTTAAGGTTTTACTGATTAAATTACACAGGCATACCTCGTCTTATTGCACTTTGCAGATATTGCATTTTTTTACAAATTGATGGTTTGTGGCAAACATGCATCAAGCAAGTCTATTGGGACCATTTTTCCTACAGCATTTGCTCACTTCATGTCTCTGTGTCACATTTTGGTAATTCCCACAATATTTCAAACTTTTTCATTGCTATCATATTTGTTATGGTGGTCTGTAATCAGTGTTCTTTGATGTTACTATTGCCAAAAGATTTTGACTTGCTGGAGGCTCAGGTGATCATTAGCACTTTTTAGCAATACATTATTTTTAAATTAAGGTATGCATATTTTTTTAGACATAGAGGGACACCCCACCAGACACACAATCCACCCCCACCACGTATACCCACCTACTAGATGGAATTGAAAGGCCGAAGAAGTCCCCTATATGTGATCAGGAAACAATGCTCATATTTCCTCTCTTCTCCACTCTCCTTAGAGTAGCTGGACAGAACACTATCAAAGCCAAAGTCATCTATCCCTTAGAGACCAAAGCACCCCTCTTGATAAGAAACTAGCCATCTTGGTTTTCATGCTGTAAAGTATTTTGTTTTGTTTTAGAGTAAACTGGCTGAATTCCTTGCTTCTGTCTCTACTTTAGAAATATGGTTTAAAATAATCCATCCGTATGATGTTGACTGGTTCTGATTTTTTTTTTTTTAACTTTCTTTTCCGATTATGGACATGATCGGTTCTACTACTATATCATTTTTAACAAGCCATTTTTTCCCTAAGGAACTCATTTATTTTATGAAGCTCAGAAAATAAAAATGGCCCCTTAATCCCATTACTGATACTGTCTTATGTATTCTACTTTAGACTTTCCTGTCCCAAAATTGGACTCTTGCTATAGATACTCTCATAACTCTTTTCACTCAATAGTAGATCATGTATGTCTCAGTATATATGTCAATATTGATCTCACAGAGCAGTACTGTATAGTGATTTACAGGCATGGATTCTGAAGTCAAGAGACCTGAATTTGAATCCATTTCTGCCATTTGCCAGCTACAAGCCTTAATTTATTCACCTTTAAAATGACGATAATAATAGCCCATACCTTCTAGGGTTATGAATATGAGATGAGATGAGAAGAGGTATGTCAAGTGCTTAAAAGTATCTGGCACACAGTAAACATACAATAAATTTTAGCTATTTATAATAATCATGTTTGAGAACTGTATAATTTTTTGTGTTTACCCCAATTTATTCACCTCTCCAGTATTAATAAACATTTAGATACTGAGCATTTAGGCTGTTTACAGTTTCCCAGTATTATAAAGCAACCCTGCAATATACACCCTTGCAACTAAGTCTTTGTGTACTGTCTTATTTCCTTAGGACATAAAATTGGTGTGTCAAAGGGAATGTGTATTTCTAAAGCTTTTAATAGTATTTCTAAATACCCCTCCAGAAAGGTTATGGAACTCTAACTCCAGCATTCTTTGTTGTTTTTGTTGAAGATGATTTATCTGGAGTCATGTTTCAATGAGATATCTTTAAAATTCTTATCATTACTAACCATATTAATATATTAAAGGACAGTTAAGTCATCACATTCATACCTAATACAGAGGTGTTTTCAAAATGGATCACCTGCTTGCCCTTGAGCCTCCATTACTAGAATATAAAAGAGTTTCCTCTAAGAGAAATGTTATGTTGTCAATCTTCTCATCTTGTTAAAATAAGATAGCAATGCCAAATTTTTAACATTTGGTAGGATACCAAGTTTGGATAATTTGTTAGTGGCCTTTTTTAAAAGCTATTTTAAAATTTTTTGTGTTGTTTGTAATAGAGAATGCCACTTCACAAAGTTTGATTACTGAAATGTTTTGTGGGTTTGATTTCTCTTGAGCATAGAAGAGAGAAGGCTGATATAAAAATTTATTTACGTAAGTGTAGCATAGCCATGTTTCTAATGATAAAGCTTCCCAGAGCCCGTAGCATAACTTATGTATCAGGCCCTGACACATGGTATTAGCATATTTATTCCTACCACTCAGGTTGAAAACAAGACTGATTTTTCTTAAAGGTTAAAAATATTTATCTTCACAACAGTTTGCTTTCATTTCCAGCAGGAAGGGAACTTTTTTCAATTTTTTTAACCATAAAAATTAGTTTTCATTGTGTTCAGATTTTTTAGTAGATCTATGCATGGTCTTGTTGAAATTTACAGTGTAGGAAAATATGAAGAAAAACATAAAAGTCACTTTAAATCCCACTGCCCTGCAATAAAGACTGTTAATATCTTACTGACCACACTTTTATGCATCATGTTTTTTTCACGTCTTAAATGAACAAATCTTTTTAAAACTGTAAAACATACATAACAAAGTTTACCGCTTTAACTACTTTTGAGTGTACAGTTCGATGACATTAAGTACATTGACATCGTTGTGAAACCACCACCACCATCCATCTCCAGAACTCTTTTTATCTTCCAGACTGAAACTCTGTACCCGTTGAGCAATAGCTCCCCTCTCTCCCCTCCTCCAGCCCATGGCAACCACGACCTACTCTTTTTCACTTTGTATTGAAATATAATATTCATACAGAAAAGTACACATACTACAAGTACGCTGACAGCCAAAAAAACACATGAGGAACAGAGTGTTTCTAAGTGTTACTGTTGAGGTTCCTTTTTTCTTTGCAGAGCAAGTTGGCAGTGCTCTAATAGTACAGATTTACCTTCTCTTAACTGCCACATTATTTTATTTGATCATGTTCTGTAGACTGACTGGTGACTAACTCAGAGCTAGCAAGCCTGTCACCCAGAGCATAATAAAGCACTGTGTAGTGATGCGTCACAAGACTGTTTTTGCATAGAGCTTATTAGCCAAGGCTTTTGGAACCGCCCTCAGCTGCACCTTGTGCTATATTAGTACTCCTCAGACAGGAAGAATTTTCTTTTGCTGCGGTAGCTTGTCCGGTTACCTTCAGGGTAAGTGTGTACAGTTCGTGTAAAAATGAGTTTCTCTTGTTTAACTTTATCTGATTCTTTTTTGATTCTGTATCTTATTGAAATTTTAGGCATTTAAACATCCAAATTAAGGAAATAAAAACAGAATGATCCTGTATAATGTAAAACGTTTTTATAGTTTGCAAAGATATGAATATGTAAAACTTTGCAGTGTCTTGAGTCTCAGAAATTATAATTTGTAGGATCTAATTTTAAAAGCTTATTGTTTAAAAAAAAAGAGCTTATTGTTTCACACATAGATGTTAAGGAAAAGCAAAGTACCCTCAGAAATCTCTTTTCAAGGGGAAAAAAGATCCAATTTTGTTGTTCATTAGTTGTTGTGTGATTCAGTTTTGCTGATAGCCACATGCTTTGTGTACCTAGGATTAGGAACTATTTATTATGGCTAGTAATAAAGATAATTAATTTTTATTTTGTGCCCATAAGCCTTATCCAGGATATCTTGGAATGGGTTTATACTGGTATGTTTTATAAATTAATAAAAGCTGGATTACTGTCTGTAAGGATTATAACACATGGTATATTGAAAATTAAGATTCAAACATATATATCACCATAATAGCCTAGAACATTTTAGTTAACTTAGATTTAAATACTTGAATTTACCTTATTTTTTATAGTTAGCTAATGCAGCAGACCATTTCTTAAAGTAGTTTACTTGGTTTTTATTGGCAGCCTATATCCAAGCCCTGCATCTCTGGATACTGCTTACTACCTATGCTGTTGTTCTAGGACATATTCAAGGACAGAGGAACTCAGAGTACTCTAAGGGTAATCAGTATATATTATCTACTTTCTATGTGCCTTGGTTTACTCATCTTGAAAAACGCTGTTAGTTATTAGGTTAGTGGACGTGGGGAGGATAGATGAATAAATTCTAAGCTTTGAAATTGTGTATTTTCATAAGTATCTACAAAATTCTGACTGAGAAGCCACATTTTACTATTTAAGAAAATTGGTATAAACTGCCAATTTTTAAATAACCGGCCTTTGAAATCTATTTTCTTTTCTTCTACCACCTTCTCTTACCCTCCCACCTTTTGCTATTCAGTTTCATTTTTGTTTTATGTCTGTATCAAGAGAAAGTTTCATTTTCCAGTTTGTGTATTTTTTTTCACTGCTGCCTTGAAAATCTAATTAGGGAGAATTCTTTAAATGCCCCCAAGAAACTGATTTTAGAATGTTATACAAATAAGGAACTTACAGTTTGATTTTCCATGTGCTAATCACCCTAAAAAAGTGTCATTATTAAAAACCCAAGCTTAGGACAAGTAATATATGTTGCTGGAGATGTGCAGTAAGATATTTAGGACTGTTGCTGACACACTGTCCATACTGTAGTAATGCATACCTTTTCTTATGTAAGTAGTATACAGTTTACCATTCAAAATTTCATTAATTTATTGTGTAATTTAAATGTTTCTAAAAGTATCAAGCTTAAAGCAGAATCACAGCTTTTTAAGCTATGAATATCAGTGAATTTAATCTTTTTTCACTTTCCCAGAAGACAGTCAAGTGGGCCTTTAAAAGTATTCAATTTGCATTCAAATAGATACTTTAAAACTTGTATAAAGGCAAGTAAATTTTTTTCAGGTAGATATAGAAATTTTCAGTCATTTTGATTTGTAAATAACTTCAAGGTGTAAAGAGAATCATCTCAGAATGAAATACCACAATAGCTAAAACTTTCAGTTATCAAGTTTGTGCTGTGCAAGTGAAGTTCTTCTTACCTCTTGCTTCAGTCTTTAGCTTTGTCCTACATGTTCCTTGTAATGAACACTGTTACAGTAGAGACCTTAAACTCACAGTGAAAGAACACAAAGTAATTATTTTCCAGTTTCCACATTTTCCAGTCCACATTTAAAGGTTCCAAATACTTAAAACTTCATAACTTTCTTAGTAGAGAGTTCATAGTTCAAGGGTAATATTTTCTATTTTTGAACATGTCTTCTACACTTGATGTGTTTTTTTCAGCAACTCTTCTCTTGAAGCATCTGCAACAGATGACTGCTGGCAAAGTAAGCCAGAAGTTTATATACCAAGTATAGGTTTACAAGCCTATTGGTTTAAAAATATCCTGCCCTAATTTTCAATGTCTTCCTTAGAATAGCGCCAGAATGCTGACATTTATACCTTAGTCTTTACACTTCTATAATGATAGTGATTTTTCTATTAGGACTGCAGTATCACTTCATGTGAGATTATCTTTGAGTAAGGATAAATTCTGGTCAGATTGCCAGTGAGGATTAGGAAGAATGAAATATCGTCATTGAAATTTGCAGAGTATCTAGTAAACTATTAGGTTTACTTATTAAAAATAATGTCCTAAAGTTGGCCATTATCAAATTTCTGATCACTCTTTGTTTTCATTTGTATAAATAAAATAATGAAGAGACCATGAGAAAGATGATTAACTCCTTTACCTACTAACACTGGCTTTTTTTTTTTTTTCTTCTTTCCTTTTCTACTAAATAACTGGCCTTTGAAATCTATCTTGTGATTTCTATTTTGTGATTTCTATTTTGAAATATATTTTGTGATTAGCACATGGAAAATCAAACTATAAGTTCCTTATTTGTATAACATTATAAAATAAGTTTCTTGGGGGCATTTAAAGAATTCTCCCTAATTAGATTTTCAGGGCAGCAGTGAAAAGAAAAATACACAAACTGGAAAATGAAACTTTCTCTTGATACAGACATAAAACAAAAATGAAACTGAATAGCAAAAGGTGGGAGGGTAAGAGAAGGTGGTAGAAGAAAAGAAAATAGATTTCAAAGGCCAGTTATTTAGTAGAAAAGGAATGAATGCTCCAAAAAGAGCCATACTTGGGGGCGGAGAGTAGAGAGGAATTGGGCTACTTGGCTATGTGTAACAAAAGACTTGAGATTCCCAGATATTAAAACGTATTCTTCACTGCTTGAATTGTTTTCCTTTGAGCTTTTCAAATGTTTCAGAGTATGTGATATTTTTGTAAACTCCACTGTACTTTTTCACATTCTCCTTCCTCATTTTCAAGCTAATAAAATGGTTTTATTTAAATAGTGCCTTCTGAGAAATCTAGAAATCCTTTTCAGATATTAAACATTGAAGAAAAGCCATAAGCATTTAATATTTTACGCTTTGGAGTCTATAAATGAAGAAAGAGACTTGCCAGGCAGTTTTGATGACAATATTTTTCAGATGTGAAAAAATGGAGGTATCTTACTGTTTGGAAATACTGTTTATTCAACTCTAAGATACCATCAGTTATAAGATCATCAACTTACTAACAGCCTTTCTGAGAGGGGTGGGAAATACTTTTTTAAGTAAGATATTTCCCAATTTTATATATGTACTTTAAGTGGAAGGGGGGATGGATTTTAGAATTTGAGAATTTTTTTATGTCTGCTACACACATTTTAATTATAAAGAACACAGATCTAATGTTCAACTTCTATTGCTAGAGTTTAAGAAAAAGTCAGTTTTTCCCTCTCAACTAACTTACCCTTTTTAAACAGTGCTTTTATTATAAAATTTTGCTTACCTAGAATAAAGTAAAGGTAAAGTCATTGAGGAACAAAAATAAATAATTTTCCCTAAAATTTATACTGCAAAAATGAAACTTAGTATAATGATAGGGTATTTTTAAAACTTCTTTTGGTTTAACAAATAGATGCATATAAATTTCACCCAAAACCCTTAAATGATCATTCAATTACATACTATTTTGTGCCAGACACTATGCTAGATTCAAACACAAGTCAGATCTTAGTCACATCATTTCACAAAATTTAAGATTTTAAAATGAGAAAATTGAAGAATAAATTTGACTTGTGTGGATTATGCTTCTCCTTACATTCTTATTCAGTAATAATAATGCATAATTTTCCCACAAACTTCACCCTTACATGTACAGATGTTGATAAAGTGTTCTTGCAATAGAGCATTTTCTTGCAAATATATACTTCACTGTAATTCTATTCAAATCTTATTAACACCATATAAATTCTTATAGGAGAGCTGCAGCTTCTCCATACACAATTTTAACCCAAAACTTTGTGAGACAGAGTAAAATCTTTGCTGAGCTTCTTAGGAAAGAAAAAAAAATGCCTTCAGTAACTGGGTATTTCAATCAAACCAAAAGCACCTCCCGGGTATGTCATTAACATAAAGGAAGAGACTAAAATGTGTATGTATGTCACATGTACTTTTTTTCTCTCTCTTTCACTGTGACATCACCTGGGAAAATCCAGAAGATTGGATAACCAAGAAATGCCTAATCAAGATTCTGCTGTACATGTGAAAATGGTGGGTATTTGAATATTTCCAGTTCCATTTATTAATGGAGAATCTTCACCACTTTTACCTCTGTCTCTAACCAGATAATTAATTATGGGACTGTAAATGTATACAGATCTTTCTTCCCAATGTTAGACACACAGTAGAACTTCGAATGTTTGTTGAATTGAATTTCTTTGGAATTCTTTTTGCTTGAAATATAATGCGCATTAAAGTGTTTCTCGGCATATAAAATGATTACCCCGTTCCTTTTTGTGCTAAATTTTCCTTGCTCAGCAACAGCACACTTAAATCATACAACATGAGATCTTTTATCTTAGGCCTCTGAATTAAAATGACCAGCATTTAAGAATTTTTAAAAACTTCATGAACAGCAGTAGCTTTCATTGCATTATAGAAATTAGGATGAAGTAGGGAAAATATAGGCTTTGGCATCAGAACTGGCTTCAGATCTTAACTCAGTCCTTGATAGCTGTGATACCCTTGAATGAAGGCAACCATCTCACCTTTAAGGAATGGGTGTGAAAGCACCAACTTTGTGTTGTTTTCATTCATATCTTTTCCCAGATTTATTAAGATTTAATTGACAAATAAAATTACAAGATATTTAAAGTGTACAGTGTGATGATTTGATATGCATATACATTGTGAAAGTTTACCCCATCTAGCTAACACATCCATGACCTCACAAATTTCCTTTTTTTTTTTTTTTTTGAGAACATTTGAGTTCTACTCTCTTAGTAAACTTCAATTTTGTGATAGTGTTAAACATTATGATCACCATGTTATACGTTATATCCTCAGACCTTATTCATCTTATAATTGAAATGTTCTTATATTTAATGAAAAAGTATATATAAAGTACCTCATAGCACATAGTAAGCACTCAGTGAATGTGAATCTCCTATATTATGTTAGTAAGTGTTTTAGCTCTGTATGTAGCATTTATTTGTATGTGTGGGGAAAATTATGTCCATCCTCCTTATTCATAAACATTTTTTAAATCACAGTTTCTGTCCTTTAAAGAGGACAACTGCCCCATGATCTCTTTCGTATTTTCTCTTTCTGTCCTTTTTTTTGTTCTTCCTCTTCTCTATTTTTTCATCCTTTTTCTTTCTAGTTTTCTTTTTCTGGTTTGAGCCTATAAACCAGAACTTAGCATGCAAACAGCTTTGTGTCACAATTAGTAGATCTCTCGTTTAACTTTCCTCATCCAATATGTGATGGGAGGTTAAAGTTGACTCAAAGTGCTGATTAAGCCTGTCATCAGTATACTTAGAGCTGTTAGAATAAAGCACATGAAATTGCCGATATTTTCAATACATCAAATATAGTCCAATATTGGCAGTTTTGTATGGTTCAGCCTAATACTTGGACATGATCTTTGCATCCGTTGCATGATTGGCATTTGATTCATTGGTACTGAGCATGAACATTGCTGAATTAAATCATTCTAAACTCATTTTCTTGCTTGAGTTGATTTTCTTTTTCTTTTTTTTTTTTTTAACCAAAATGAATACAAGAGACATAGGAAAGTCTTAGCATATAATTTGTTGTTACCTGGATCCTAGAACCTTCTAACATGTGTCTCCTTTAGAAGCAAGTAGCAATGTAGTTAACCCACAATAACACTATTGAAGGAAAACAAGCCAAAAGATGATATATACTTAAATACTTTTTACTATCATTGCATGAATTTACACAATTTTTATCTTGGGTTTGCTTTTCTAAAAACATTGATACATCTTTAAGTTGATATCTCCTTAGGATGTTATTCTTAACTTTTCATGATCTGAGTCCAAATCTCTCCTTCCAGACTTTACACACACTCACACTCTTCTCCATGTACACTTAAGTTCTAGAAAAACAGAGCTATTTATCCTTTTCCCACATTAGACCCTGTACTTTGACCCCTCCCCAGTCTCAGCATACCCAAATCCTGCTTCACTCTGAAATCCTAGCTCCATTGGCCCTCCCTCCTTTGACCCCAGCAGAAGTAATCTCAATTTCTTCTGTTTCTCTAGTATTGTACTTGGACATCTTGGCAATGTATTAGTTATTTGGGTTCCTGTATTATAATCCATGTTAGAGAACATGCATTTGAGTATAAGATGTATATCTTACTAAAACTTCTGTATCTTTTACAGAGTTGCTTAACAGAATGCCTTACAGTTAAAGACTATATGGTAAATGAAGGAAAGAATTTGACCTACACTCCCTTAATGTGGAGACAGGCCAGATATGTGGTAGGCAGGAGAGACGGCTATCAATAAAATTTAGCAGTGCATAATCTTCAAAGTAAATCATAGAATCATCCAGGTATGTGAGTGAGTAAATGTACCAGTCTGAATAAGTGGTTTTAAAAATCTATACTTTTTATGTCATCACATAAAAATTGTAGTGCCCACTCCTTTGTACCAGTAATGAAGACTTTTGCTTGTACCATATCTGAACATTGGAAAACAAAGAAAAAATATCTTCCCTGAGAGCTTCAGACAAAGATTCTTAAGTAATTCAAACTAATTTTGATGTGGCCGTGTTTAGAAAAATACAGGTAGACATCCTTAGGACAATTTTGTGACTACCATGCAGATATTCATTTATATCATCTCAGTGTATCCACAAGATAATATCAAATACTCTAATATTGCTATAGGGTTGTGAACAAAACTATATAACTTTGAAATCAATTTCTTTAGAAATCATGCATTCTGAATATGTAAGTAGACTAATAATTAGGAATTCATTTCATCTGTACAAATACAGTATATTAAAGATCAGCCAGAATAAGTATATTTTAGGTTTTCCATAGTTATCTTTAGCATTGCTTCAGATTAGGCTCCAGTCAACCAGAATACCCTGATTCTTGTCAGGAAAGCTTCGCTCCCTCCCTAACATTTTATATTATGGCCTTAGAAAATGAATTTGTTTTCTTTTGCTCACAAATGATGGAAATTTTTAGCCCCTTATTTTTCATAAAATTGTATTATCAAATTGGAAAGTTTTCGAAAAATTTAAAATAACTTGCCCTTCAAATTTCAAGTATCATTATTTTATGTATCACCAAAGAGGAAGGTGTATTTTGTCCAAGAGGAATATGAGGAAGGGATTTGAGGAGGTAACAAAAGTATGTGACATATGATGAAATGCATACTCCTGCAGTGTGCTTCATAATGTTCTAATATTCTGATATTCATTGACACATTTCATATATAAAATTGTATTTCTTAGGCTGTATTCTAAAATATTTGAGTAAAATGTCCAATATCTCAAGTTCCTGAGAAGTATTTATCATATACTTTAGTAATATTGTATGTGTATTGTGGAAAGGGGGGTGTGTGGTGTATTACCATATAGTCCAAGGCAAGTATAATTATAATTTTTTTATTTCTTATGCCGGTGTCCTCCATCCTGTCGTGTTCTCTGGAGAGAGTAGCTGCCCTTCCATCTGTTTTCACCACTGGTATTTCACCCTAGTACTGTTTGAGTATTCGCTACTCATTTATCTGAAAATGAATGGTTATATTTTGTGCAGAAGCAGGGATATGAATGCCTCTAGCCACTGGTTCTCTTTATTTTCACCGTCAAATAAACCAATCTAATAGTTGTTTAGCCTAGCAGAAACCAGCCTACTTTGAAGTCCTGTTTAAACATGGCTTTTTAAAATTAAATGTATTGTAATATGTGACTTGCTGGAGGCAGGACATGTTCCTCAGTATCGACACACTGAAACAAAATGTCTAATTTTCTTGGCGAAAATACAGTAGGTGACATATACCCTCTATTGCTTTCATCAACAGGTTAGTTATTGAATCAAGCATATGCTGGTTGTTATGCATCTGCCAGTTAAGGCAGAAGTAAGAGCAGAATTTAGTTAGGGGATCATTTACTAGCTAAGGTATTTGTAAGGGAGCAACAGAAGTGATATTCCAAAACAGCAATGATTCCTAAAACTCAACAAGAAAACAGTATAAGCATCATGTCATCATATCTCTAGCTTCTCGTGTCTGACACAAAGTAGACACATGATAAGTATTTATAAAACAAGTGAATGGATATTAATGAATGAAAAAAAGGAATGTAGGGACAAATGCCTATTGGTTTTTCTCATCGATTAAAAAATCACAATAAAATAGTGATTTATTTAGATGATTTAAATAACCTTCTTTATTCTTTTGAAACCCTTTAAAGTCCATTTAAATTAAAAAGGTCACTGTATGAAGGTTAGTTGCATTGCAGGTTATCCTATCCTATTTAAATATGGCTTTTTAAAATTAAGTGTATTATAAGTCCAGGTCTTTCATTCATGGAGAAAAATTTAATGTTCCCACTTCTCTTTCCTGTACACTCTGTATTCATCCTCCAGTCTTAGGAAAACATTTTAGCTTTCTTCTGATTTTCTAATTTTGTCCATTGTGTAGCGACAACATGGGACCTAATAGACTTAACTGGTCAGACTCTCTTGTAGCAGAGATACAAGGTCTGGGGAATTTTTCATAACTGTGTCCATAACACACATGAAATATGTTAATATTGGTGATAACACACCCATAATAATAGGATATAAAGTAAATAAATATTACCTGATACAAACCACTATAGAATCTTGATTTGAGGTTCAGTTATTTTCTTTTTATACTGTGAGCTGACTATTAAACGATTCATAGTTTCCTTCCCCCAGTCTGCTTGTACAGCTGTAAGAGCACTGTGCTGGTGCTGATTTTACTCTGATCAAACTCTGATCAATTTCATTATATCTGTGATATGGTAGAAAAGAGAAACAATATTTATATAACATTAAATTGTTGAGCGAAACTAAAGCCTGCATAAACCAGCCTAGTGGCAGCTTCTAAGCCCAGGTGGTCTAATACCTAGTAGGGTCTTAACTTGAAATAAATCCATTGTAAAATTTATGCCAAGAACAAAGAAGTTTTGGGGGATATAGTACAATAAAGAAGCAAAGATCTTGAAGCAACTTTTCAAATTAAATACATTAATATTAATTTCAAAAAGCCAGATGCAAGGACTTCCCTGGTGGCGCAGTTGTTAAGAATCCGCCTGCCAATGCAGGGGACACGAGTTCAAGCCCTGGTCCAGGGAGATTCCCACATGCTGCGGAGCAAACTAAGCCCGTGCGCCACAACTTCTGAGCCTGTGCTCTAGAGCCCACAAGCCACAACTACTGAGCCCACGTGCCACAACTACTGAAGCCTGCGTGCCTAGAGCCCGTGCCCCACAAAGAGAAGCCACCACAGTGAGAAGACCGCGCACCGCATCGAAGAGTAGCTCCTGCTCACCTCAACTAGAGAAAGCCCGTGCACAGCAACGAAGACCCAACACAGCCAAAAATAAATAAATAAATAAATAAAATTTTTTTTAAAAAGAATGCATTTTTTTTTTAAGTACTGTTAAAACTAAGGTATTTACTTTAAAAAAAAAAAAAAAGCCAGGTGCAAAAGTATGTAATGAGAATGAGATAAATTATGTGCATATACATACATGATTGCAATCATAAAAATGAAAATAATGGAAAATTGATTAAAATGTTTACTTGTTTATCTTTGGGCAGTAGAATTCCAGGCAATTTTTATTTCTTTTTTATACTTCGGTTTTTTCTGTGGTAAACATGCATGACTTTTATAATTAGAAAAATTGCATTTTCTGATAATGTATTACCAATGTAGTTTTGCCTTAATCTTCTAGATGGAAACTACTGATGTGCTTTAAAATTTTTTGTACAAATAAATGGCAACTTGATATGGTGGTTTGCTTTTTTAAAAATAACGCCCCAACATTTTTACATCTTTAAATAATATAAGCTTTTTATATTATTCTGCTTAGTATCAAAGGAACCTGGGGGAAAAGGAATTTAAAATAGTTAATTAATTTCTTTGATTTTTAGATGCCAGAATTCCAGAAAAATTCAGTTCACATCAAGAACCCTACAAGAGTAGAAGAAATTATCTGTGGTCTTATCAAAGGAGGAGCTGCCAAACTTCAGGTGAATAATTATCAAGAAGCCTTTAGTATTAAACCTTTATTTTTAATGTTCAAGCAGACTCATTCATCCTATGTGTTGCTACAATCTAAGTAAAGAAAGTTTAGATAGCAAGCTTCGCCTATCCTTTTGGAATGTAAAATCTAAGAGATATATCTAGAATTGGGCTAAAATACGCAGAATGACCCACTGGAAACAAACAAAATTAGTAGCCTTGAGATAAATTTAGCTTTTCTTTAATATTAAGTGCTAAGCTAACTAGTGCTGTGCATAAGTGTTAAACCATCTTAAGTAAAATATTAATGTTAATAATATAATATTCTTTAAAATGTGTACAGTTTCAAGTTGTTCTTTTAATTTAATTAATCATAGTAGTTCAGGACTTTCCTGGTGGCACAGTGGTTAAGAATCTGCCTGCCAATGCAGGGGACACGGGTTCGATCCCTGGTCTGGGAAGATCCCACATGCTGCAGAGCAGCTAAGCCTGTGCGCCACAACTACTGAGCCCGCACACCGCAACTACTAAAGCCTGCACGCCCTAGAGCCCATGCTACACAACAAGAGAAGTCACCGCAATGAGAAGGCCGCGCACCACAATGAAGAGTATTCCGCGTGCCACAACTAGAGAAAGCCTGCGTGCAGCAACGAAGACCCACCACAGCCAAAAAAAATTTTTTTAATAAAATAAATCTTAGTAGTTCAAAGTAAGATGTAACTTTATTAGGAGATAGATAACTTTTTTTTTTAATTCTTTCCTTTTTTTTAAAGGAATGTTTTACATGTAAATTAAATCAACAGTCTGGATATTCAGTAAAAACTTATTCCTTTTTTTAAACATTTCTGAAAAAATATTTAGCCCAGTCTCCTAAGTTTCAAGAGTTGGTAAACGGCTGCTACGTATCATTCATTCATTGGTAGAGTTTACCTAAATAGACAAGTTAACTCAAGAATGTAACAGTTTCAATAATGTAAAGCTTCATGTAGTTTGCTTCCACTGCATTTTTGTACATTGACCAAGTAGGTTGAAATTGTGCAATGTTTTATTGCTGTCAGCAATAGTAACCATATTACCTGCAGTTGCAAATTCCTATACCGATTAGTCAGATTTTATTTGGCGACAGTGCTGGGGCACTTAAGGTTCACCTTGTAGTTAAGGAAATTCTCAGGACTTGATATATGAACTGCATTAGAAATCTCAGTGTAGACCGAATAACCTACGGTGGAGGGCAGGGACGGAACACAGTCTCATGCCTCTAGGAAATGTGCATTAAGTGTCTGGCCTTGGTGGCTGTAATTTCATAATGCCTTTTTCCCTTTTCTTACAGATAATAACAGACTTTGATATGACACTGAGTCGATTTTCCCACAGAGGGAAAAGATGCCCATCATGTCATAGTAAGTGTGGCATTCATAAACAAATTTATGAAAGTAATCATTATTTTAAGTTCCTTTTCTACCTGTATTATCTATGAGATTACTTGGGGTTTTTTCTTCTTTTTGGACATTGAAAGTGAGGGAGCCTTATTATTTTATTATTATATTTTTAGGATTTGTTTTCCCCATGTTACATAAATGGCTATTTTCCTGTATGGTTTTGGTTGCAAGAGGAATGAAGACTTCTGAAATTTTTCTCTCCAAATGTGGTCTATTTATTATTCAGGAAATATTTAAATGAATTTAAACTTTGAATTAGCCTAAAGAAACAGATTTATCAAATGCTTTGTGTTTTCTAGGAATGTTACTAAATTTTTGTATCATTGATAAACTAAGTAAAAGAGTGAGTTACTAAATAAATATCCAGTTAAAGTCTGTTGCTAGGATAATATACCTTTTTTGTTTTCCAAACTTGGCAGTGAGTTTTTAAAATAATACTCTTCAACCTGATATAAGCCCTCTCACTAACTGTTGGAACATGTGTAATTTGAGAAATCATTGATAATTTATTTTTAAAAACTACTAAAAATTGTACCCTTTGGCCCAGTAATTCCTCTCTGGAGAATTTCTAATCAAGTAATCCCAAATGTAGGAAAAAAGCTTTAGATCCAAGGTTTAGATTTTAAAACCATTAGATTCTCTAGGAATGCCATGTGAATTACAGCACTAACACCAAAAGTTGTAATGACCATGCTACTTGAGTTGGCATTTAAGTTAAAAGTAATAAGTTATTTATAGTACTAGTAGCATCAGAGTATTTCTTTTCTTTTTTTTAAATTTATTTTTTAATTGAAGTATAGTTGATTTACAGTGTTGAGTTAATTTCTGTTGTACAGCAAAGTGACTCAGTTATACATATATATATACATTCTTTTTTATATTATTTTCCATTATGGTTTATCCCAGGATATTGAATATAGTTCAGAGTATTTTTTTTAATGCCTAGTTTGCTTTCTTTCTTTAGATGTCATTGACAACTGTAAGCTAATTACAGATGAATGTCGAGAAAAGGTAAACACTAACTATAATCCAGAGTTACTCAAAGACTTCATTACCCTTTTTACTGAGAGTTTTTTCAGGTTCATTCATACAAACAAGAATGGTTGCAAAGTGCTTATAGCCATATCTGGCGCATAGTAAACACTCAATAGATCTTAGGTTTATTGTATGGACTATATGCTCCCAACTTATTTTAATGAAAAAATTAACAGTTACTTTTTAACAATAACAACAAAACTTACATGAGAAACTTTTAATAGATTACCAAAATATCCTGGTGTCCTTATATTAACTGGAGAATTAAAACAAAAATACTGTGACGGGAATTCCCTGGCTGTCCAGTGGTTGGGATTCCGAGCTTCCAATGCAGGGGGCATAGGTTTGATCTCTGGTCGGGGAACTAAGATCCCACAATCCCTGCAGCCAAAAAAACGTGCTGTGGTTTTATGTATTTTATCCCCTTAAATTGATCAGGAAACTGGCTCAGTTCTCTACTTCCTTGAGTAAGTGTCTATCTGTGTCTATTTTAACAAATAAGACTCCAAATATGAATCAAATTGAATACCTTCATAGGAGAACAAGAGTTTTTCGGTAGTGATAATTTGATTACTGGTTTCACTGAATTACTGACCTGAAAGTACTTTAAAAAAGCAAGGTAACTTTTTTTTTTAGTTTATTTATTTTATTTATTTATTTTTGGCTATGTTGAGTCTTAGCTGCTGCACTTGGGCTTTCTCTAGCTGCGGGGGCTACTCTTTGTTGCGGTGCGCGGGCTTCTCATTGCAGTGACTTCAGGCACACGGACTTCAGTAGCTGTGGCACGCAGGCTCAGTAGTTGTGGCGCACAGGCTCAGTAGTTGTGGCGCACAGGCTCAGTAGTTGTGGCACACGGGCTTATTGCTCTGCGATATGTGGGATCTTCCCAGACCAGGGCTCGAACCTGTGTCCCCTGCATTGGCAGGCAGATTCTTAACCACTGCGCCACCAGGGAAGCCCCCGAAAAAGCAAGGTAACTTTTTGCAGGTGTATTTAGTTACATGTAAACTAAGCTCAACAAAGATGTCTTCAGTGGATCTATGCATTAGCTAGGCATGATCTAATCATTACCATATAAAGCAGTTTGTGGAAAACACTTGCTTACATTGTTTTGCTTTCTGTAAAACTAAGCAGCTTAATGACAACTCTGTAGTCTTAACGATTGTTATTCACTTATTTCTAGTTACTGCAACTAAAGGAAAAATATTATGCTATTGAAATTGATCCTTTTCTTACTGTAGAAGAGAAGTACCCTTATATAGTAGAGTGGTAAGTGTGTATTGGGTGATGGGAGGGTTAAAAATATAAAATAACATTATAGTTACAACTAATGGTTTTCCCCTGCACTGTATATAAATAGATTCATAGATTATCCAGTGAGTTAGAGCAGTGATTAAATATGACAAAATGAACTCTAATTCTCTAATCACTGCAACAGTCTAGAATTTGTTTTGTTAATATGAAGATCAGTGGGAATAAATTTAAATCCTGCACTCAAGCCTTAAATTAAAAAGAAGAAAAAATTTTTTTTAAGTATATGGACAGATGTGGCTGAATGTATAAAGAAAAAGAATTAGGATTTAAGTTGACTCTGAATTTAGTTGGAGCCAGCAGGTGACATAGTTACTGAGAAATGATCCTCTGATGTTGGTCGCATTAATCAAAATGCAGCATTCCAAGCAGACCACAGTGAAAGCATTGTGTTGAGTCCTGGGAGAATGCTATTAAGAGAAATGTTGACAAACTTAGTCTGTGTCAAAGGAGTCCACTAAGATAACCACAGGAATTGGAGCCATCCCATTTGAGGAAGATTTCAAGGAATAGAGAGGATGCTTTGATTTGAGAAGCAGCAACTTGTGGTTTTAGTCTCAGAAGACTAGGAATGATGTTACTGGTTTTCATTATCCCATCACCTAACCTGAATACGTTGCACACTTAATTAGTGTTTATGGTATGAAACACTGAAAAGAGGATTAGACTTACTCTACGTGCCTCTCGAAACAGAACTAGACTTGGAAGGCTTAAGCCAACTGATTTCAACATGATGAAAGAAAGGACTGTCCAGCAATTAGAATTTTCTAGCAATGGTATAAACTTCCCTGGGAGAATGAGCTCACTAACATGATGGGAGCTGACTCAGAGAGGAGGGTCACTTAGGAACATTATAGGTAGATTTTTAGATATCAGCTAGAGAGGTTCTAAAGGCCTATTATACTGAGATGCTATAATTATAGGTGGTTTTATGTAATTACAAAGCACCTATATATAAAAATTTCCATAGCAAGAATTTTCTCTGGCTCACTAGGCAACATCTTCAGTACTTCGGCTCTTCATGAAAATTCAGACCACAAACAGGTGGGGAAAAATGGCTTAGCTCTAATTCTCCCTGCAATCAGAGAAATGATTGTGCCTCCCTAGCTTCAATTCAGTGTTATCTGTAGACTGAGGAAAGAGTTACACCTTGTATCCTTTCATTATCTTATTAACACATTTAAATTAAACCAGACTTTGAGAACTGGGAAATACAGTAAGAACGTGCATATCACATTTTGAGACACATGGGGTATACATTCATTAGTGATGAATTTAAATCTCTAAAATTTAAATTCAAAATTATGATGAATGAAATACTCATTTTCTCATACTGAAGAATGCTTTTTAATAAAGATAATAGTCTTAATTTGCTTTAATTGATATTCTCTTTTTCTTTGGTAATTGATATTCTCTTTATACTTTCCAGGTATACTAAATCACATGGTTTGCTTGTTGAACAGGCTTTACCAAAAGCCAAACTTAAAGAAATTGTGGAAGAATCTGACATTATGCTCAAGTAAGTTTCTCGGGTGTTTTTTTGTTGTTGTTAATTGTCTACAGACTTGAACTGTTGTTATATATGTATTCAAGTGTGGTTTTTTATTAAAATAATCTATAAAATATCACATATAAAAACATATCCAGAATATGCCACCTATCATAAAACAGTGGTGAGATAACGAACGTAGAATGACATATCAGATAATTTCAAGACTAACTTAAAAATTTATGAAACCAAGACCATTTTGAAATATTTTAGCAAAATACTTTTGAAAGACATGAAATATGAAAGGAATGTTTATAAATCAACTTGAAAAGGATTGTAAGCTCATGAGTCTGTTTCTGTTACATGATCTGCCTTCTGAATTCTCAAACTCCCCTTGAAAACTACTATCTCTAGGAAAGGCGAATATGTTTTAGCAGATAATAAAAATATTTGTAATATACGAATTATAATATATAAACATTTTTAAGCTTATTTTCAGTACTGTTTACCACCTTTTAAATTTTTCAACTCATTAGGTGAATATGATGATGCTATTTCTTTTTTCTCTTTTTTTTTTTTTTTTTTTGATGATGCTACATTTTAAGGTGATCTGCTTCTAAGGAGCAAAGCATTAAATTGTCAGAAAGAGTGTGAGGACAGCTAGTAAGTATTTCATTCCTTTGTAGGCAGCTTACCCTATAGTCCATTAAGAGTAAAATGAGTTTTGATTTTAAGATCAAGACATTACCTATGGCTGCCAGATCTTAGGTAAGAGAGATGCCAGATGTAAAGAGAATACACCACTCTGCTTTTCTTACAATAAGGAGTAGATGAGCAAGATGACAAGCAGGAGGTCTTCCAGCTCACCTTTTGTGGGTTTTTCAAGGTGTGCTTCAATTATTTGCTGTAAAATGATATACATTCTGAACGGTAGGTTTATATCCATATTCAGTGCAAGTCTAAAATCATCTAATTTGTACTGTTAGAATTTATTGAAAGGAGGATAAAAAGCTAACCAGTTTGAAAAACTTGCAGTAGTGTCATAGACAACAGTAACAGCCCTCTTGGGCAGTATTTTGAAATGAGAATATAAATGAGCCATAGAATCAAGTAGAAATATTTAGCTTTTTTAACTTCTAGGTGAAAAGGAGATATACCTTGCTCTTTAACACTCACTTCTTACCTCCATCTTACAGGGACGGATATGAGAATTTCTTTGATAAGCTGCAACAATACAGTATTCCTGTGTTCATATTCTCAGCTGGTATCGGTGATATACTAGAGGAGGTTATCCGTCAAGCTGGTGTTTATTATCCAAATGTCAAAGTAGTGTCCAACTTCATGGATTTTGATGACAGTGTAAGGATAGCAAATCATTCTTCATGATTAATTTTAGTATCAGAAAATATTTTAATCGTGTAAATGCATTTTAATTTATTATTTAATGTATATTCATTAAATTAGGCCAAGTTGATAGGCCTGCTCTGGAAATCATCATCTCTCCCAGGGTTATGTCTATATCCATGTTTTAAAAATAATATACCAAAAAATAATAATATACCCTTCTTCTGCTTCTGAAGCTGCAGACTAATAATAAAATTAGTAAAACTTCTTTTAAAGTAATTTAATGCAGCAATTCTGAACACTTAATATCCATAGATAGGGAAAAAAAGTGAATTAGAACTGACATTATTTGAATGAGTTCTAAGAAAGACAATATATTATGATATACATAAAATGAGACCTTTTGGTTGGGAAACAAATGAAAAGTAAAAATTGGGTTTTCAAATCATTGTGCTTTCAGTGGTTTTCAGTGGTTTTTCAATGGTTTTCAATGCATTTAAAGTGGTCTCTAGGAAGTCATTAACTTCTCAGAGCCCTTCTTACCTATCATGAATGTAAAAATACAACAAGTAGAACTTGCAGAACCTATTGTTTCAGAGGATTTATATTTTTAACAGGGGCTGCTCAGAGGATTTAAAGGAGAACTAATTCATGTGTTTAACAAAGATGATGGATCCTTGAAGAATACGGAATATTTCAATCAACTAAAAAACAATAGCAACATAATTCTGCTGGGAGACTCCCAAGGGGACTTAAAAATGGCAGATGGAGTAGCCAATGTTGAACACATTCTGAAAATTGGATATCTAAATGATAGAGTAAGTATATAGATGTCATTTAATTTTCTTTAGAAAAAAAAAAAATTAGGATGAAACTTTATAGACAATTGTTACCAATGGTGCCTGAGAAAGTAGTTATTTTAGAGACTTTTTTTTTAAATTTATTTATTTAATTTATTTATTTTTGGCTGTGCTGGGCCCTCGTTGCTGCGCACGGGCCCTCTAGTTCGGCGAGCAGGAGCCACTCCCCGTTGCAGTGCACGGGCCTCTCATTGCGGTGGCTTCTCTTGTTGTGGAGCACAGGCTCCAGGCGCGCGGACTTCAGCAGCCGTGGCACGTGGGCTCAGTAGTTGTGGCTTGCAGGCTCAGTAGTTATGGCGCACGGACCTAGTTGCTCCACAGCATGTGGGATCCTCCCAGACCAGGGCCCAAAACCGTGTCCCCTGCGTTGGCAGGCAGATTCTTAACCACTGCATCACCAGGGAAGCCCCAGTTATTTTAGAGACATTTTGATTTCTCTTTATCCCTTTACTTTGGTGATGATTAAGGGAGTTGGTATGCACATATGCATGCTATAGGTATTGGCGGGGAGGGAGAGTGTACATTCTAAATGAGGCGCCTCTGGCCTCTCCCCACTAGAAGCCCGTATCATTCCCTAGTTGAGAATCAAAAATGTCTCTAGACATGGCCAAATGTTCCTTGGGCACTATCTCCCCAGTTGAGAACCACTGGGCTAGAGAGAAATCATTTCAGAAGAAAAGCCACCATATGGGAAACTTCCTATGTCAATGAGTTTTAAAATTTTGAAAGTATTTCTTCATTTCAAAGGTTTTATGAAAGCAAATTAATTTACAACATTTTACCCAAAAGATTTAACATAGCAGTGAGATTTATATTGAGATTATTTACTTCTCCCCCCTGCATATTAATTTAATTTTTGTGATTTTTTTGGTTGTTGATTAGGTGGATGAGCTTTTAGAAAAGTACATGGACTCTTATGATATTGTTCTAGTAAAAGATGAATCATTGGATGTAGCCAACTCTATCTTACAGAAGATTCTATAAACAAGCATTCTTCAAGAAGACCTCTCACCTGTGGGTGCAATTGATGCAAGAGCTGCTCATCTGTTCATCTTGTTAAAAGATTTTATTTATAATATATTCTTGATCTTGAAGTTTTTCCTCTATACTGCTGAAGTATTTTCAGATTTATTGAATCCATCAAGTGGAAGCTCCTTTTTCTCCATCTCTCTCAACACACTCCTCACTATATTTTTTAACAGATTAAAAAAAAACTTAGAGCAAAAATTTGAAGAATAACTCCCTACATTTCCATAGTGAATTTTGTAGCTTAATGTTATTATGACATTTTTGAGAAGTCTTTTTACATTGGGAAAGTTTGTAGACGTTTAAAAAGTTTTTTGAAATGGTGAAATAATGTGCATGATTTTAAGTGTTGTCATTTTTATAATTTGGGTGAATTATGCTGATGGATTAACCATCTCCTAAAATTGTGTTATGTTTGGTTATTTTGTTTGGTGAAAATCGATATTTACCAAAAAATATTGGCACTTGATGTTTGAAAAAAAATCTATTGGTATCTACATGCCACTAATCATTACAGAATGTTCTATATTGAAGCACTGATGATAAAAATGAAATGAAAAGCCTTTTTAATTCTGTCAAGACTATTATTATTCATTCAACAGAACCTGCCATGTTTTTGTGTGTGATGTATGAATCCTAATGTCCTTGTCATAGTGGCTATTTAGATTATTTTCAGATTTACACACTATAAAAATAAAAAGAGTTTTGCAGAGAAAATTTAATCTGTCCTTCAGAAAATACTGGGGCCTAGGAAAATTGTTTTCCCCCATTGAAAATATTAGTAAAAGAAGGTACTATATTGAAAGTCTAAGCGTTTCAGAAATAGCCATAGGCAGAAAACAAAATGTAGCTGGGTCTCATGATGACTAAAACAGAGTACTTCAGGGTTAGGAACTGCCATTCCTCTATGCAGTCTGACTTCCCATTCTGAGTTCTGGTTGCCCCATAATGGTTTACACAAGGCTTAGACTTGCCCTTGTGATAAATTTTTTTAAAATAAATTTATTTATTTAATTTATTTATTTTTGGCTGTGTTGGATCTTCGTTGCTGCATGCGGGCTTTCTCTAGTTGCGATGAGCAGGGGCTACCCTTTGTTGCGGTGCGCGGGCTTCTCATTGCGGTGGCTTCTCTTGTTGTGGAGCACGGGCTCTAGGCGCACGGGCTTCAGTAGTTGTGGCTCACAGGCTGTAGAGTGCAGGCTCAGTAGTTGTGGCGCACGGGCTTCGTTGCTCCACAGCATGTGGGATCTTCTCGGACCAGGGCTCGAACCCATGTCCCCTGCATTGGCAGGCGGATTCTTAACAACTGCGCCACCAGGGAAGCCCACCATTGTGATAAATTTGACCCTGACTCTAGCCCTTGAACTGCAGAGTCTATGAGCAACTAATTGGTTTTCTTAGCATGTGAGCTATGATACAGACAAAGCATGATCCAGCTGGTTCTGGACATCTAGTGTGGTCAGTAATCTCTAGTCCAGTCGAATATGGTAGGGAGGCAAGGTCTTGTGATGCAAACCTTTTTCCTGCAGCCCATCCTTATCTTCCATCACTACTTCTCCTTTTTATAATAAACAGTGAAGCAAAGTACTCGGTGGCACAAAGTAGACTGTTCCCTGCTTGGGTATTTCCAGAATGGAACTCAAAACCAAGCTTCTTGCTTTAAAGCAGATAGCATGGCATGGGAGTATCAATTACCTGGAGGACTTTTTCACATAGAAAAAGTTGGGAATCCCTTATCTAATGAGAGCTCTTTACTCCTGTATTTGCTATTAGAGCTTGCCATATTGGCTATTTTCCATAGGATTTATAATGTGCTTCCACAAATAAGCACACTGCATGGTGTAAGTGTAAAGAATACTGAAGTTATGACCTGCATTCTAGTCATTGCTCAGTCCTTTGCTAAGACTATAGGTCAGTCACCTCCCTTTAAAATGAAAGCCATGAGAGCAGTCTCTACAGCCTCTTCTAGCCATTACCAGTTCAGAAATGGCAAAACTTGCTGTTGGATTAAACATGTGGGGTGAGAGAATAGGGTGACCCCAGGTGTCTGGTTTGAGCGAATGGGTGCAAAAGAATGAGAGAGGAGAACAGGCTTGGATGGAAGGTGCTGGGAAGGGAGTGGGAATATACATTCTATTTTGAACACACAGTTTGAGATGCCTGTGAGATATACAGGAGAAGATACCATAGGCAGATTAGAGCTCAGAGGAGAAATTTTGGCAATTATAAATCTGGATGTTGTCTGCATTTCAATGAGATTTAAATATGGCCACTGTAAGCTGGAAGGAATTCCCATGACCTATTGAAATTCCAACATTAAGGATGACCACACAGAATCAAACACTATTTTAATAATATCTGCAACTAGCAATAAATAATGGAGAGCAGTATTCTTATTTTATAAAAAGACTCCAGACCCTAAGATATCCAAGGGAAGAAGCCTTCAAAGAAAGCAACTCTGTTCCTAGAAACCTAAGATATTAAAGTGCCTATGTATAATCTTGCAGTCAGGCCAACTTCCTTAACAAAATGCATACGTTCCCTTAGCAACGGAAAGAATGGAAGTGCCAGGCAGCACTCAAGCCAAAGGTTTAGAAAGATAAATACTGCATGGTATCACTTATATGTGGAATCAAAAAATAATAAAGTTGAAGTCATAGAAACAGTAAAAAAGTGGTTACCAGGGCCTAGAGGGTGGGGGAAATACAAAAAAGGATACAGACTTTCAGCTATAAGATAAATAAGGTTTGTGGATCTGATGTATAACATGGTGACTATAGTTGATAACACTGTTATATAGCTGAAATTTGCTAAGAGTAGAACTTAAACGTTCTCAAAAAAAAAGTGATAAAAAAAAAAAAAGGTGATGGGTGATGTATGTGTTAATTTAAGTAGATGGGGGAATCCTTTCACAGTGTACATTTATGTCAAGTCATCACATACACTTGAAATGTCTTACAGTTTTGTTAATTATACCTCAGTAAAGCTGAACAACAAAAGCCTGCAGGACAGAGACCCAAGAAGAGCCAAGACTTCAGTCTGAGTCTGAAGGCCAGAAAAGACCAGCGTTCCAGCTCAGCAGTCAGGTAGGCAGTTTAAATACAAAAACAAATACAAGCTAAAGTTACCCTTCATTCTTGAAGCTCTAAGGCCCACAGTCCTTAATTTCCCTAGAGAAACTTATTTTTTATTCAGCCAACCTGTCTCCACCACTATAGAAAACAGCCAGTGAAGATATTCAAACAGGACCAACTAAAGATGTAGGGTAGAGAACAAGCACAGGATGTTTATCTTCATGAAGATACGTAAGCGTAATGAAGTGCTACAGGTCAAATGCATTCCAAAGAGCAGTTCAGTTTAGCAGATCATAAACGCATCTAGTGCACTTAAGGAATTCTGTTAAATGAAAAGGCTGAGTGACTGTGTGCACCGTAGAAGAGGGTTCGGGAACAGCCAGGAAGGCCATGGGCACCTCCTTCCCCTCCCAAAAGCACACAGAGTCCCTGAAGTTGCTTCTGCAAAGAGTAAACCAGAACATTTGCTCTTTAGAAAGCCATATATGTATAGTTTTTTCCCTATACATGTGCCAGTTACTCTCCATTTGCTCCCAACCCAACCCCAACCGGTCATTCTCCACCTTCCTCTGCACCCCAAAAGACTGATCCCTGAGAACACCAGCCCCTGAGCTCCTTGCCCTCTGGCTTCGGGTTGGCTTCAGCTAATGGGAGCCAGTGGCAGGACAGAGAGGATGGGTGTTTCCTCCCTCAGTACTCTGCTCCGCTGCCAGCCGCAGCGCTGGGAGTGGCTGCATCCCCCCACCCGCTCCTACCAGGCAGCCCCGCCCAGGGGTGGAACAGCTTCCTACTGTCCTTGGCCAACAGCAGTCATGGGTACCTCGACATCCTTACTGGGCCCCCTGAGCCCTGCCCACGCTTCTGCAAAGAGTACTTTCATTAGCTTCTCTTCAGAAGTCCCACATGAGGGTATGTTTCCAGCCAGGACTCTGACTGATACATCCCCCATATACCGTACGGCAATCTTCCACTTCTTCCAATTCAGTCCTGCTGAGTTTTGATCAAGGGGATTCTGATGGCATGGTGTATTCTCATGGGAAAAATGAGACTTCAAATAAAACACCACAAAACCTGATGATATAATTCAATATTTTATTTATGAAAAAGTCATCTTCCAACATTTATTCCATTGAATGAGTGCACAGCATTTTCAGGAACTATCTATCTCAGGGCTACATCAGTACAAAACAGTTTAAATTAGTAGAACAAAGCTGTTTCAAAACGAAAATCGTTGGTTACTGCAGGGTGAGTGCCACCACCACTTGGGAACAGAGGACATGAGGCAGCAAGGTGGTTACTGCATAACATGGGGACAGGCCAGCAGGTACAGTGTCCTTCTCCTATGCAGAGAGAGGCTCCCAGGCCTTAGGGCACCTCCCTCTCTAGGACACGAATGAGAGGCAGAAGTATGTCACTTTGTCTATGCTCACCTGTTGGGATGACATTTCCATCTTGGCCACAGTGAGATACCCTGGAGCTAGGCTTAGCCACCAGCCCTACGTGTATCTATATCTGATCAAAGGATTCAGGGTGAGAAGAGAGGGTGCTATGGGATAGAGTGATGGGAATAAGCAAGAGTGAAGAAGATAATCTTATGTGACAAATGCAGAATCAAATTCTCTACTCATGGTCCAAGATGCCTTTTGTTTGGTCCACTGATTTTCTTTTTAACCTCCAAGTTACCTAGCCAATAGGAGGACCACAGTGAGGTGGGGTATGATTAACTAGAAGAGCACACCTGTGTGTGTCTGTGTGTGTCTGTGTGTGTGTGTGAGTACAGGTACGGTGGACGTTGGGCATTACCAGGGCCCATACGGGCCACTGGGAAAACTTTTCTGGGGCTGTCTGGGAATCCTGCTGGGGCATGCCCTCTGTCTCTTCTAGCCATCTGGAGAATAATTTTACAACACCAGCAAGTTAAAAACATTTTTAATCCTCTTTATGTAAATATCCTAGACACATTTTCTTCTGTTCCCTCCAAGATGATTATAACTTCTGTATGACACTATTTCCCTTTAATAACAAAACTACCCAGAAGGCTTACAAAACAACTGCTGACAATGCAGCATTTTCAATATTCTATACAACCCATGCTAAGGCACCCGCACTGATTTTTCTAGTATCACCGACATCAGCCTAGAATTCTCACCATGTGTATCAACCCACCCCGATGTATGTCCCAGGTACTATATGACCCACCTACTACTTGCTGATGACGATTCCCCTTCTGAGAGACCCTCGCACCCTCACTGCACATTCTGCCACAACAGGGGGCTTGGCATCACACAAGTGGCTCATATCAGGTTTAGAGTTCGTCGTGTTTTGCCTCCTGGTCTTTGAGTTTAAATTCCTCAGCTGTGACCTTCCCATCTCCATTCCGGTCCTGGTTGGAGAACATATTCTTCACAATCATCTCAGTATCGAATCCAGGGGCAAGTTTCCCTTTGCCAGATGCCACCTGGGCATGAATGTACTCTGAGAACTGGAGAGAAAGGGGCAGGACAGACCATGAGATACAGCAGCTGAGAACACCAAGCTGGAGCCTGAACAGAGCAGCCCAAGGGCGATGGGGCTGGAATTTGAGTCTGAGCCAGCAGAACAGACAAAATCTTCTGAACTACATGACCCGGGTTTTTTCCTCCAGATGCAGGTTAAAAAACCCCTGCCAAAATGACTCCAGGAGCCCTTAGGCCCCAGGCAGCAATACACAGCAGCCACTGGAACTATCCCTTTTCCCCAAATCAACACTTAGTTTAACACCAAAGGCCAATCCCCTAACCACCCTCGCCTCTAAGAATTCATTCATTCGTTCATTCATTCATACAATAAAAACTTATTGTCTACTGTGTGCTAAGCACCATCCTAGATCCTGGAGCTATATCAATAAACAAGCAAAACATCCTGCCCTTGCAATTCTAGCATATGCTAGTGGACAAGATACACGATTAAAAAGGAACATTTAAAAAGTAAGTAAACTACACGTTAACTTAGAAAGTAAAATGCTCCAGAAAAATGAAAAAGTAGAGCCAAGTAAGGAAGATCCAGAGTGCAGTTAGGGGAATGGGTTGAAATATCAATTTGGTGGTCAGGGTAAAACCCTAATGCTAAAGAGAGTCCTGTGCAAAGGCTTGAAGGAACTGAGGGAACACGCCCAACAGTTATCTAGGGGAAGTGTCTTCTGAGCTGAGAACATCTGGTAAAAAGGCCCGGGGTGGACACATGGCCGGTGTGTTTACAGGACAGCAAAGGGAGAGTCGTTGGAGGGGAGGTTACAGTGAGCAGGTGGTGGAGGGCCATTGTAGGGCCTTTGTGGGCCACCGCAAAGACTGGAAATAGGGGGATGTATGGTCAGGCCACTCAAGATGGCTGTTCTCTTGTCTTTGTACATCCCCTGTTTGACTAGTCCCTGCTTCACCTACACCCTACTCACAAGAAGGTGCTTGCCCCCTGCCCCAGCTAGTGATTGTTCTAATCCTTAGGCCAGAATGGCTCCACCTGCTAGTTTAGTAAAGGGAAACCTCTGCCCTCGTGATGGTCGTTAACCTGAGGGGCTGTGAGGGACATGCCCCAGCTGCTGGTTTCCCTGGTAACTGATAAGCCAACCTGACGTCAATTCCCCTATAAATGGTGGCCTCCTTCTCCCCCAGGTAGCGAAGATTCCTGTTATGTCCTGCCTCCTGTCTGCCGTACACAGTGCGCGGGGGGTAGCTCCAGGACCTTTTGCTGCAGACTTGTATGATACCCCTGTCCAATAAGTTGTTGATGTCTCTGTCGCTGTCTCTAGGCTCTTTCTTCAGTCTCAAGGCTGGGCAACTACAAGGCTTTCAGGCCTGCGGGATGCAGCCCAACAGGAGGCTTCTGCAGGGTTCTGAGATGAAGCAGGCCATGCTCTGACTTATGTTTTAGAAGGATCACTGTGGCTGCTGTAAGGGGCAAGGGTGAGAGCAAGAAGACCTTCGTAGAGGTCCAAGCGGGAGGCGGTGGGCCCTGGACTGAGATATGCTGTGGAGCAGAGGTGATGAGAAGTGGTCAGGTTCTGGATATGTTTTCAAGACAGAGCTAGAATAATTTCCTGATGGATCTATTCTAGCCTGTGAGAGGAGGAGAGGAGTCAGAGATGACTGAGTGCTCTCACCTGAGCAACTGGAAGGAAAGCGATGCCATCGAATGAGATGGGGAAGGCTTTGGGTGAAGCAAGTTCAGGGGGGGTGGATGTTGGGGGTTCAATAAATGGAGATATCAAGTGGGCAGCTGGATACCTGAGTGTGAAGTGGAGAGAAGATGGGCCCGGAGCTGCCCATCTGGAAGTCACAGGACAAGGATGGTAAAGCCATGGGACTGGAGGAGACCACCAAGGGAGTGACGTAAAGGGGGAGAAGAGCTCAAGTTCAGGACTTAGCCTGGGGCCCTCCACCCTGAAGAGCCCAGGAAGAAGACTCCTGAGAAGGAGCTACCAGTGAGGTAGAAGGAACACAGAGAAACTGTGCTGTGGAAGCCAGGGAAAGAAGACGTCTCAAAAAGGAGACGGCTGTGCTGAAGTAAGAGTAAGTAAGGTTCAGCGCCTTAGCGAGACCAGGTTCAGTGGCATGGAGGGATAAAAACCCAACAGGAGTGGGTGTGAAATGGATTACAAGGAAAGGAACTGGAGGCAGGGAGGACAGACAACTCTTTTGAGGTTTTTGCTGTAAAGGGAGCAAAGGCATAAAAGAAATGGAAAGATGCATTAAGAGAAGGGAAAACAGCAGCATGTTCTCGGGCTAATGTGAACGATCCAGTAGCTGGGGAAATGTTGATGACAGAAGAGAGAAAGGGGAGAAGGCTGGAGCCATGTCCTTGAATAAGCAGACGTGGAACAGGTGGAGAGCTGGAATTCCCTGGGGCTGTGACAAGACAGAGGGCTCTATTGCCCAGTTCCACAAAGGGGTGTCTCGTGCAGGAGAAACAACACAGGATCTAGATGCTTCAGACGGGGATGTGTACAAACCGCTGGATGGCTGTGCAATCTTGGGGAAGTCATTTACCTTCTCTGTGCACAGCTGCTTCTTCTGAAAAATAGGGATGATGACAAGGCTGTTGTGAAGGCCAAGCAAGATAATGTATGTGAAAAACACTTAGCACAGTGCAGGCCGCAGTGAGCACCCAGGAATGAAGAGCTGAATCCAGAGCTGTGAGACCTGGAGCCAAGCCCTGAAGCTCTCAGGGCCTCGGTCTCTTCAAAGAGGAATTGTGAGCTCAACTTAGAGACTGTGTGCGTGCAAGTGCATGGTACACGAGCACGCAGGTTACCAGCATCACAAGCAAGCACAGCTGTCCTCACTCTGAAAGGCTTCACATTCAGGGTGGGTACCCCGGCCCAGTGAGGCTCCCTGAGCTCCTTGGGTCCCACTTCCCTTCAAAAAGGTCAGTTACCTCTTCCAGGAGGACTTCTCCATTGCCGTCCTTGTCAATTTCTTCAAAGAGGTTGGCCGACACCTCGCCGTTCCATATGAACATGTACCCCTCCGGCAGGCCGGCCACGAGCTCCAGCAGCTCGATGTCAAACACCAACACAGCACTGCCGGGCACTTCTCCATCTGCCGCAGCGACGGGAGGAGGGGGCGTTAGCGACAAGGCGGGGGGCACGCCCCTCTCATCCCCCCCGCCCCAACCCCGGTTCTAGCTGCCTCATGGATGGAGGCATCTCTTGCAAAACCAAGAAAGTTCAGCATCAATCAGCAAGTGGTTTTTCCAAACTGTGGGTAGTGAGTCTCAAAATCAGTTTAGAGAATGGTGACCAACATTTTTTTAAATTAAGGGATAGAATAAAATCAGAGTACATTGCACATAGAAAGGATAGGTATTGTTTTATGAAACTTAGTTTTAATTTTATATATAAAATTAAATGGATATGTATATTATGTAAAATTGCATCTTATGTGTAACACAGATTGGGAGATAAAATGTAATTCTTACTGTGTCTTTGTGAAAAAAGTTTAAAAGCCACTAGCAGAGACTACAATGGTAGAACTTTTGAATAAATCTAACCGCTGAACTTTAAGAATAATACAGTATGCCTTAAAATAATGATCCAGGATATGATTTGTAAACACAAATTCTAGAACAGTATATATAGTATGGGTCCAAAAGAACTTATAAGTATGTGACTATAAATAAATGTGCATTATTTTAAATTATATATTATAACTATAATCTATATCATAGGAGCATGGTCGTATAGGATATACAACATATTTTTTAAAGTGTTTCTTCTCCGAGTGGGGGGATTAGCAGAGAGTATCTTTTACAATTGCTTAAAAATTTTGAAAAAGAAAATCCAAAGTGCCTATCACTTCTATAAGTTAGCACTTCCCATCTCCTCCATCTCCAGACAGCAGGGGCATAAAAACTGAAAAAGAAGGGGTTCCCACCCACCCACATGAGGAGGACTCATTTTGGCCAAAATCATGAAGTAAACCATAACAGCTGTGAGGGCGACGTAATGCCAGTATTTCCAGAACTTGAAACCAATCTCTTCCACAAGGAAATCTCCTTGGATAGCTTATAGGTTCAGCATTCCAGTGTCCTGGGAAACAGTTCCCCAAGGAAGCACCTGGCTCACCTAAGAGAAATCACCTGGCAAGCCCTTTCAGGGACATTTCCCACATGTGGGTTTGAAGAGCCAAGGTTTATTTCACAGAAACCCCTGCTTAATCCCATTAACGTGGCACTAACACCGAATTCACGGGGTCTTGAAACAAAAATGCTAAATACTTAAATAAAAGTCCCCAGGCTTCCCTGGTGGCGCAGTGGTTAAGAATCCACCTGCCGGGCTTCCCTGGTGGCGCAGTGGTTGAGAGTCTGCCTGCCAATGCAGGGGACACGGGTTCGAGCCCTGGTCTGGGAAGATCCCACATGCCGTGGAGCAACTAGGCCCGTGAGCCACAATTACTGAGCCTGCGCGTCTGGAGCCTGTGCTCCGCAACAAGAGAGGCCGCGATAGTGAGAGGCCCGCGCACCGCGATGAAGAGTGGCCCCCGCTTGCCGCAACTGGAGAAAGCCCTCGAGCAGAAACGAAGACCCAACACAGCCAAAAATAAAAAAAAATTTTTTTAAATTAAAAAAATTAAAAAAAAAAAAGAATCCACCTGCCAATGTAGGGGACGCAGGTTTGAGCCCTTGTCCGGGAAGATCCCATGTGCCGCGGAGCAACCAAGCCTGTGCACCACAACTACTGAGCCTGCGCTCTAGAGCCCGTGAGCCACAACTACTGAAGCCCACGCACCTAGAGCCCGTGCTCCACAACAAGAGAAGTCACTGCAATGAGAAGCCCGCGCACCGCAACGAGGAAGAGTAGCCCCCGCTCGCTGGAACTAGAGAAAGCCCACGCACAGCAACAAAGACCCAACACAGCCAAAAATAAATTTGAAAAAAAAAAGTCCCACAGAGTCTTTGGGTTTTAAATGGAAGAAGCATATTGTGGTTCTAAATAAGCACAAAATACAGACAAAACATGTGCCCCAAACACCTTTTATAAAACATTGTTGCATACTCACCCACACCAGCCTCCCCATAGCCCAGGTGGGGTGGAATGATCACGGTCCGTTTCTCCCCGACGCACATCTCTCTGAGACCCATATCCATTCCCAACACGACTTGTCCAGATCCCAGAACAATATTATACGTTTTACCTAGGTTCCACCTAAAAATGAAACAGAAGAGTCCCCGGTTAGGCCATCAACCCACTGGTACTTAAGAGTGTCCTCCTGAGAAAAACATACCACTTCTGTGAGCTTTCTGCCAAAGATACAGAACCCCTATGGAATTATAAGGAAACATCAGACAAGCCCACATTGAGGGACATTCTGCAAAACAACCAGCCTGTAATCTTCAAAAGTATCAAGGTGAAAATCAAAGGAAAACTAAGGGAGTTCGAGAGTTCGAGAGTTTTGGACATACTGGAATGGATCCTTTTGCTTTAAAAGACCTTATTGGAACATTTGGCAAAACTTAAGTGGGGTCTGAGGATTAAAAGTAATGTATCAACATTAACTTCCTGATTTTAATTGACTTATGTAGGAGAATGTCCATGTTTGTTGGAAATACACACTAAAGTTTTCAGAGGTGAAGAGACATCATAGTGGCAACCTTCTCACCAATGGTTCGGGGTGGGGGGGAGAGTTCTTTGTACTGGTCTTGCAATTTTTCTCTAAGTTTTAGTCAGTGTTGTAGTTAGTCAGAAATTTTCATGAGAATTAAAAATATATATAATGTAGTTAAGACTCTGGGATTTGGATTCAGCAAGACCTGAGTTTGAATCCTGGTCAAATTTAATTTGACCCTAGGAAATATAATGTCTCAGTTTTCCTCATCTATAAAATGGAGATAATAACAGCTACTGCACAGGTTCCAAATAGTAAATAATATGCTTGGCACGGCAGAGAGCAAGCATGAAGAGCTCAATAAACGGATGGCCTTGAGAGTGTGAAGTGCTTGTGCCTGTAATAGCCTATGACTCCAGAAAAATAACTGTGAACTTGGGCCATGGTGTTAATTATCCTTGATGCCCAAGGTCCTAGGGGAATCTAAACAAATAAAAGTTGGCTCAATCACCTCATTCACTACTGAAAGTAAATCTATTTCCAAATTGATGGCATTCCTATCACATCCTGAAGGCAAACAGTGGGAATGTTCTTCCATGGCAAGGAAGAAAAGCCTCCTGGATATCTTGGCGCCCCCTTGATGCCCATCACCAAGTGGTGACAACAGGGAAGGGACTGCCCCTGTGGTCACCTCCCCTTCTCAGGCTTCCCAGCCTCCCCTGGCTGCAGGGCCGCAGCCTCCTTCCCTCCTCAAGCTGGTTCCCAGGGCCAGGCTGGTTCTCTGGAGCTAGCAAATTAAAACCGCGTTTGCATTTGTCCTACCTGGGAGGAAGCAGAAACAAAGCCAATTCTGGCACAGGATGCCTTGGCCGCAGGCCTGCGGGAGGGCAGGCGCGTCCTCTGTCCTGCCCCCCACACAATCCCTCCTTTGTCAGCGGCACAGAGGCGCCCTCACACTGCCTCTCTCCAGGGACCGTGGGGAACTTCCCGTGGGACTACTGGGTTTCAAAGTCTTACAGAATATTTGAGAACTCATTTAGTTATCAAATAACAAATGTTTACTCTTCTCTGAGGCCAGTTTCAACATACATTAAAAAAAATCCTCCAAGGGCTTCCCTGGTGGCACAGTGGTTGAGAATCCGCCTGCCAATGCAGGGGACATGGGTTCGAGCCCTGGTCTGGGAAGATCCCACATGCCGCGGAGCAACTAAGCCCGTGCACCACAACTACTGAGCCCACATGCCACAACTACCGAAGCCTGCATGCCTAGAGCCCGTGCTCCGCAAGAGAACCCCGCAATGAGAAGCCCGCGCACCGCAATGAAGAGTAGCCCCCCCCTCACCGCAACTAGAGAAAGCCCGCGCGCAGCAACGAAGACCCAACACAGCCAAAAATAAATAAATAAAATTTAAAAAAAAAAAAAATCCTCCAAGCAAGCAATTTGTTTTCATGTGTCATCTCTGAAAACCCTGCTAATTCTTTTTCCTCAAGTCATCATTTTATTTTTATTTTTTATTTTGCAGTTTTTCTCTCAGACATTCTCCTCATTCCTTCTGTGCATTCCCGGCTTCCCATTCATTGCAAGCTTCCTGCTTCCTGCCTGCAGGCTGCCCCCTCTGGCTCTCCACCCACACTCCCCTCTATCCTCTCCATCATGGATTCTCCTAGCGCTGATGAACGAGCAACCACAGCAGCACCTGCCTCATTGTTTACAGAGCCCATGTGGGCTTGGGGTGGGGCCAGATCCCCTCTTCCAGAAGGAGCTCCTCTCCCACACCCAGGTAAGCAGTCTCCTGCCACACTTCCCATTATCCCATTATTCTGAAGCTTCCACCCAGCGGAGACCAGCAGGGAAGCCCAGACACTGCTCTTCCGTGTCGATTTACACGTGACACAAATGACTCAAGTGGTTCAGAATGGAGTCTCTGAGAAGAGGAAGGAGCATCACGTGGCTCCCGGATGCTCTGTAACAATATTGTGCATCCGCCAAACACGCATTAGAAGCAGGAAGACTGATTCTCCCCACCCCACGTGAGAAGCGTATCCTGAACCCACCAGAGAAGAAATTCCTTTGTTCATTTCCCACCCCCACTTCCCTTTCCAAGGCCATAGGAGCACCAGACAAGAATATGAACGTTGGCCAGAGCAATGACAGCCAGCCATCGGTCTTACAGACTGCTCTAACCTAGTTTTCCCATGCATAAGCTCAACTGATCCCAAAACAACTACAAGCCATGCTTCTTCCTCACTGTCTAGTCATCAGTGCAAAGAGGTTTGTTGTAAGCCAGGTCCCTGTAAATCTGGGCCCCAGCACCTAGAACATATTTCCTTGATTCTATAATGCATATTTTTTTCACATTTTAATATCTCTTGATTTGGGATACATCTTACAATTGACATCATCTCATTATTTTTTGGCAGTGTTCTTACTTTCTTGAGACACATAAAATGATGCTTCTAACAACCAGCACGTTTTAGATCTGATGAAATACGTTAACTGCCTGAGGATACCGGATGTCATAGCACCAGAGAGAATGCTCTGAGCAGTATGTCCCTCAGGCTCTGCACACTGGCTCTCCCCAGCCACACTCTGTCACCTGAAGCCACAAGGCAGAGGCACGCGTGAAGGGAGAGAAGACCCTCCCCATCTAGAATAAAAGCAGTAGCACATATTTATATGAAGCCCTTCTTTCTCCTCAAGACTAAACTTGGGACTCTAAGTCAGGCTCAATACAAAAATGGGTGTACTTATATGGAGACATAAAGAAAGACTGAGGGCTTCCCTGCGTGGCGCCGTGGTTAAGAATCCACCTGCTAATGCAGGGGACACAGGTTCAAGCCCTGGTCCAGGGAGATCCCACATGCCGTGGAGCAACTAAGCCCACGCGCCACAACTACTGAGTCTGTGCTCTAGAGCCCACAAGCCACAACTACTGAGCCCACAAGCCACAACTACTGAGCCTGCACTCTAGAGCCCATGAGCCACAACTACTGAGCCCATGAGCCACAACTACTGAGCCCGTGTACCACAACTACTGAAGCCCACATGCCTAGAGCCTGTCCTCCACAACAAGAGAAGCCACCACAATGAGAAGCTCGCGCACCGCAACAAAGAGTAGCCCCCACTCGCCGCAACTAGAGAAACCCCGCACATAGCAACAAAGATCCAATGTAGCCAAAAATAAACAAATAAAATAAACAGGGACTTCCCTGTTAGCATAGTGGTTAAGAATCTGCCTGCCAATGCAGGGGACACGGGTTTGAGCCCTGGTCCGGGAAGATTCCACATGCCACGGAGCAAATAAGCCCGTGCGCCACAACTACTGAAGCCCGCATGCCACAACTGCTGAGCCTGCACGCTAGAGCCCGTGAGCCACAACTACTGAGCCTGTGTGCCACAACTACTGAAGCCCACGCACCTAGAGCCTGTGCTCCACAACGAGAAGCCACCACAATAAACCGGCACACTGCAACAAAGAGTAGCCCCCGCTCACCACAACTAGAGAAAGCCCATGCACAGCAACAAAGACCCAATGCAGCCTAAACTAAATAAAATTAAAAAAAAGATAGGCCAAAAATGTTTCTTTCCCAAAGAAGAGAATAGTGTATTAACTTATAGATACCTCTGAAGATTCAGATACATAAGAAGGAAAGCTCCTTTTACCTGTATGATACTAGTATACGCTGTTGATTCCTAGTAATATATTTTCAGATTCATCTCAATCACTTAACATTTATAAAATACTCCCTTTGTGCTATGCTCTGGGCTAGGTGTAAGGAATAATATGAATAAACATGTTGGGTGTCTAAGGTTTTCAGACCAGCACCAGTGATAGAAACAAAAATAACTAAAAGGCAGGTAATACATAAAACATTATGAGACTATGAGACTACAGAAATGGGAGCAGTTGATTCTTCCTAGGAATTAAGCAAAGATTTTGAGAAAAGGGAATACATTTAAGCCAGGGCAGAAGCTGGCCAGAAGGAAGGGTGTAAGCAGTGCACATCCTGCACCACTGCACATGGCACCCCCTGGGAGGCGGAAGACGGGCCTCAGCAGAAGATGAGACTGGCGAGGCAGAACAGAGCTGACAAGAGAGCCTGATGTGCCAGACTCTGAAGTTTAGATTTTATCTGTGGGTTAATTTTTAAAGACAGCAGGATAAGATGAGATCTGCTTTTCAGAAAGACAGTTTCACGGGTGCAGGATGAAACCATTCATAGGGAACTCTTGGAACAATGCACCAGAGTAGCGATGTACACTTGAGATACTCAGCACAAAGGGCGTGAAGATAAAAGCTCTCAACCAGTACCGGATGAAAAGAAAAGGAGGATTGTTGGAACACTGACTGTTATCTGCCAGGCTCACACCCCACCCATCCCTGGCTGCCCTTACGTGGAATCCAGCAGGGTCCCATCCAGAAGCGAGGCGTTGTAGTGATACTTGAGGTAATCCCCCTTCTTACTCAGCACTGAACAGTCGGGGGGCTTATAGTGGGAGGTGATGCTGATGGAGTCTGAAGGGTTGTGAAAGTCAATCACATGGATGTCAAACACCAGCACAGCCGAGCCGGGGATGTTCCCTAAAGGACAGACAAAGGCAATTAGAGTGAACCCTCCAAGCAGCAGCGCACGTGCCTCCCCAGTATCACCAGCTATTCCTCACAGACCTCCAGTGAGGAACACGGGGACCCACCTGTGAAATCCTAGGGAATGCTGGAAGAGTGAAGCTGCAAGGGCCATTAGAAGTAGCCTAACCCAATTTTATAGATGGGGAAACTGAGGCACAGATTTGTCCAGGGTCCACAGTCAGGAGCACACTTTGGACTAAAATTCAAGACACAGTACTACTGCCCCATGGAATGGTTCAACCTGAAAGACTTATGGCTAAGTTCATCACAGATGAGAAAACTAAAGCTCAACCCTTACCCCGCTCCTGCTAGAAGTAAGAAGTGAGATGAGAAAATCATCTGTAGAATGAAAATCACTTTAGTGCCCTCCCACTGCTCAAGAGAAGCAAAACCAACAGAAACTTCACAGGGGAAATCACCTAGCCAAACTTGGCCCATATATGCCCCTTAAGATATACTACACCTAACAATTCACAAAGTGCTTTACAACACATCCTGTTTGTTCTACACAAAATTATTACTCTTTTCCATTTTTGAAAACATTATCTCACATCTGAATAATGTTTTACAGTTTACAAAGCATTTTTCACATATGCTCTCTCATTAAATCCCTGCAGGAACCTTTTTGGGTAAATATTACCATAAATGCAGGAGTAGCAGATCATCCATTCATTTAATGACAGCTTCTCAGGGGGGGTATCAGTTGTTAACCACACCCCCAGATCATTTCAGAGAAGTTTACGTGTAAAAAATTTGTAAATAGTGTTACTTAGAATCAAGGAGGTATAGTATTTTCATTAGCATTTTACGGACAAGAAAACCAACTCAGATATAACTTGTTCAAGAAAACAACACAGCTATAGACAGAATTCAGTAGTGCTACGTGGACATCAACAGCCCCTCCCCACCCCCCATCCTCCAGATCACACCACCCCCACCCCACCATGCACTCTTCTGTTTCTCGGCTGCTGTCTCTCTAACACAAACTTAATGGGTAGGTGCTTGTTAGGTACCAGGCACTCTTCTAAGTGCTTTAGATGTATTAGTTTAATTCTCATTATAATCCTATATTCCCAACCTACAGATGAGGAAACTGAGGCACAGATTTTGATGGCTGCCCAAAGTGACCGAGGTAGTAATTCGAGAAGCTTGGGCTTTTACAGCAGCACACAGGTGCCTCATACTCACTAGTGATGGAGAGTTGCTGAAGTGAGTGGTTAACAGGGTCCGGGATCTTTCCCAGAGGAACCAGGTATTGCAAACTGCCATAGGAGGGTGCCTGGAACCAGGGCCAAGGGCAGCTCTTTGCGGGAAACAGCACACACTAGCGGGAGTGCGCGGCTGTGGAGCCAGACAAGTGGTTTCTCAATCTTGGCTGCTCATTAAAACCAACTGGGAACGAACCTTGAAAACATTATGCTCAGTGAAAGAAACCAGACACAGAAAGACAAATATTGTATGCTTTCACTTATCTGAGGCACCTGGAATAGGCAAATTCATAGAGACAGAAAGTAGAATGGTGGTTGCCAAGGGCTGGAGGGGGAGAGGGTCATGGGGAGTTTGTGTTGGGGATGATGGAAAAGTTCTGGGTAGAGACAGTGGTGATAGTTACACAACATTGTGAATATATTCAATGGCACTGAACTGTAAACTTAAAAAGTGTTAAAATGGTAAATATGTGCATTTTACCACAATAAAAAAAATAATATAATTCACCACATTCACAGAATAAAAGAAAAAATCATGATCATCTGAAAAAAACATCACCTGGGCCCCACTCTGAGATTCAGATGTAGCTCACCTAGTGCAGTGATCTCGGCCTTGGGCGCCATCAGGATGTCCTGGAGAACTTGGCGAAAACACAAAGGGCCAGGCCCTTTCCCATGCAGCACCTCTGGTTCTGTGATCTTTAAGCTCTCCAGGTGATTCTTGTCTGTGATATGCTACAACACCGCAGAACGGCTGGACTACAGTGGCACCAGGCATTGGTTTTCCAGGAGTTTCTAAGGGGCAGCCAAGGTTTAGGAGCGCTGTGCTAAACGGTCTGTAAGTGAGCAGCTGAGGATATTTAGGAACCCCACCTCTCATCTCCATGAGGAGGACCAAGGTGCAGGCCATGGCTGTGATGAAGGGGATTGGTGGAAAAGAAAGCTGCACCTTGAGCAGCTCCAATAACCTCTCTGAAGAAAACGTGTGGATGGAGCCCAAAAAGGGACAAGAACCTGATGGCATTGGGCTGGTACAAACTTAACCTCCCCTTGCCAACTATATGGTTGGACCATTCAAGAGGGCTGTTCTCTTGCTCTCTGTACAGCCCCTGCTCGACCAGTCCCTGCTTCACTCATATGACTATCCAATTCTCTTAATCATAGCACTTAATCAGTAACTGCCTACATGCTTGCCCCCTGCCCCAGGTGCTGGTTTCCCTGGTAACTGATAAGCCAAGCTGACATCAGTTCCCCCTTTAAATGGTGGCCCCTTCTCCCCCGCACGTAGCGAAGACTCCTGCCATGTTCTGCCTGCTCTCTGCCATTCACGATGGGGTGTTACTCCAGGATCTTTTGCTGCAGACTTGTAAGATCCCTTATCCAATAACTGGTTGATGTCTCTGTTGCTGTCTCTGGGCTCTTCAGCTTCGAGGCTGGGCAACTACAAGGCTTGCAGCCCAGCACCACCTAAGTGAATGTTGCTTGCCACCTGGATCTACAAGAATTCAGTCATTAGCCACTGCAGTCACTGACTTACAGCACACCTTGGAAAAAATTCAGGGGGAAGATCAGGGATAAGGTACCTGTGCTCTGGGAAAACTGGCAGAACAGGCCTCCAGGTAGTTAGAGGTTTTCAGGAGAAAACTTTATGAACCCAGACTCTTGCATCTTCCTACATTTAGAAAAGCACTAAAGTCAGTAACTGAGATACCTATTCCCTGTGACTAGCAGTTACCTTCTACCAAGATGTGTGCTTTAGGGCTTCCCTGGTGGCACAGTGGTTAAGAATCTGCCTGCCAATGCAGGGGACACGGGTTCGAGCCCTGGCCCTGGAAGATCCCACATGCCGTGGAGCAGCTAAGCCCATGCACCACAACTACTGAGCCTGTACTCCAGAGCCCGCAAGCCACAACTACTGAGCCCACGTACCACAACTGCTGAAGCCTGTGTGCCTAGAGCCCGTGCTCCACAACGAGAAGCCACCACAATGAGAAGCCTACACACTGCAATGAAGAGTAGTCCCCACTCACCACAACTAGAGAAAGCCCACGCACAGCAACGAAGCCCAACACAGCCAAAAATAGTAACAAATAAATTAATTAATTAAAAAAAAATAGATGTGTGCTTTATTGCACATACCCTTCCTCCAAATTCACATATTTACTGGCCATCCCCCTTACCTCTTTGGAGCAGTTCCTCAGAGCCATCTGAGAGGCTATCTCCCAGGCTATAGTTCTCAGTAACCCCAAATAAAACTATAAAACTGAACTCACAGCTCTTACATTGTTGTTGTTTTTGTTTGTTTGTTTGTTTTTAATTGACACCCTCAAAGGCACATTCATGTGCAGGACTATCTTAGGGCACCAGGACTACCCACGCCCCTGTGCTCTGATATCAGTTTGCCCAGCACTTTCCTGATAACTAACCCAGCTTCTCAGGCCCCCAGGATCCCAGGTCCAAGAATTCTGATCAGTGGAGAGGTCAATCACACCCTGTCAAGTAAGTATTCAATGTCCGGTTCTATGTCGGCTCCTGGGAAGTTAGCATGCGTCAGTCTACCAGGTGTCTGATTAAGGCACAAATGCACATCTACTGAGGCATCAATAAGAACGTAAGCTCTATGTGGGCTGGGAGTTTGTCTTTTTCTCTGCTGAATCCCCAACACCTTAGGGCAGTGCCTGGATGTGAAGGCATCCAATAAATTTTTTTTTTTAATAAATTTTATTTTTATTTATTTATTATTTTTGGCTGTGTTGGGTCTTCGTTGCTGTGTGTGGGCTTTCTCTAGTTGCAGTGAGCGGGGGCTACTCTTCACTGCAGTGCATGGGCTTCTCATTGCGGTGGCTTCTCTTGTTGCAGAGCACGGGCTCTAGGCGCACGGGCTTCAGTAGTTGTGGCTCGCGGGCTCTAGAGTGCAGGCTCAGTAGTTGTGGCACACGGGCTTAGTTGCTCCGTGGCATGTGGGATCTTCCCGGACCAGGGCTCGAACCCGTGCCCCCTGCCTTGGCAGGTGGATTCTTAACCACTGCGCCACCAGAGAAGCCTGGCACTCACTAAATCTTTGATGGACAGATAGATGGGGTTGCTGGGCCTGCAAAAAACCCAGACTAGACCTCGAGCCATAAGATCCCACCTGCCCCAGGCAGCCAGCACCCCTTCCACCCTCATTCCCTCTATCTGGCTCTGCCTTCTCCAAAGAATATACAGTGTAAAAATAAGTGCTGACCAGTGTAGGGGAGTAAAATTGCCACCCCAAAAATGTCTCTTCGACATGTGGATTATTACAAGTTGAAAATAAACAAGACCCAAAAGACTCAAAAAAAAAGAAAAAAAGAAAACCTTTCTTTTTACCTCCCTAACTGCCTAAAGAATGTAGATAGAAGACCTGTTGGGGCATGGGGGGAGCTATCACCATACATAACTACGGTATGAACCAGATGTGTAGACAGGAAGGAACCTAGCAAAGTCCGTTAGTTAAAATTTCTCTTGGTGTCCCAATGTCTGTGTGGCCCAGTAAACATTTGTTTACCAAACATTTGCTTTTCCATCTCCAGGTCCGAAACCACTACCCCCAACATCCTCTTCTGTCTTTAGCTAATGGTGGTGTTTAAGGTGAGGGCTTCAGACATTTTGGTGAGTTACTCAGTTTCCCTAGGTCTCTCCCATATGTACATGTCATTAAACTTTGTTTGACTTTCTCCTGTTAATCTGTCTCATATCAATTTATTTCTTAGACCAGCCAGAAGAGCCTAGAAGGGTAGAGGAAACTATCTCCTCCCCAACACCAGCAAACAGGTGAAAATAATCCAACATTTCATTATGGCCCCGACACCAGCCTCCTCTCTGAATAAACCCTTAACCAATGCAGAAAAGTATTCATCAATTTTCCCCACTAGATAAACCGCCTCAAGAAGAGACACAGATGACAAAAAATAAAGCGGCCGGCCAGCTGGGCCAGAAGGAAACACGGCAGCTCTTGGCAGTGTGGGTTTCCTCTGAGAGCTCTGGGACTTCTGGTTGGAGTTCTCAGTTCTTCATATATGGGTATCAACAAGTCACAGCGTAATGTAAACTCATTCTTCCCCTCTGCCTATGACACAGGCAGCAAGAACCCTGGGTGCAATTCAACTCCATCACTGATTAGCTATTGTGGCCTCTAGCAAATGACTCAACCTCTCTGGGCCTCGTTATCTTAACAGAGAACTGTTTTGAGGTTTGAATGAGCTCGTACATGAGAAGTCCTTTACAGTGTGGGTAAAATATTAGCTTTCTTCACTTTTGAAAAAGAGTGCTTAAAAGGTCATGTGGAAGCTGGGGAACAGAAAATCACTGAGAAAGTGATGTTGCCACAACCCTGCGGCAGAATCCATTCTCCACTTCAGGGTTGCAAACATCCAAGCGCTCTAAATTCAGGACTGTCCCCATGGAACAAAGCAGACAGCAGAAAGGGCCAGAGCCTTTACAGAAGGACTACCCCCTCCCCTCCACCAACCCTGCAAGAGAAAATGGCTGCAACAAAATGAAATGCTGATGAGTCGGAGAGTCCAGCATTTCTTCCTTCCACAAATATTTACTGAATGCTTACCATGTGCCTGGCCCTGTGGTATGTGGTGAGAAAGCCACAGGCTTCCTCTGTGTCCTGACACCCTTCTAAGGTCAGTCCCTCAGTGATTAGCCTTAGGTCCTGTGCAAACCCCACAAGGAGGCCAAGGGCACTCGCTAATCAATAGGACAGAAACAGACCCTGTGCAAGAGCAGCTGGGTGTTACTTGCCAGGGTGCCCCTCTCCCCCATGGGAACAAATGATTCAGGGTGAAGTAGCCTCATGCCCAGAAAATTTATGAGACTTCAAATGTTTCCCAGAGCCTTATATAATTCTTTACAAAACTGTCTCATACTTGTGAGAAAGCCAAAAGGAGAAATAATTTAAGCAAATGTTTTCCATCAGTATATTCTTTTTAGAGAAAGGAAGAGTTAGTCCTGAGGGCAAAATGAAACATGAATACACTGAAAGTATTTGTCTGTTCCTGCATGTATTTGGCTAGAAGTAGAAATTTACATAATACAAAACAACAGAGCATCAAGACACTAGACAAGCAGAACATGAAGCAAGGCCTGTTGAATGATCTTAAGACCTTAAGCTGTGATTTGCTGTGGCTTTATAAATCAGAAATTTAAGTCAGGAAAAAAAATATTTCTCCATGGTACAGCCTAGTTTCCAACCAACCTGGTGATTCTTAGATCCTCCAAACAAATCCTACTGGGAAAATTCTGAAATCCACTGTAGCAGTAGAAGTCAGAAGCAGGTTAACGAAATGAATGTGTACAGCCAGCCAGGACAGCCAGAATCTCATCAGCAAAAAGAACACAAAAGCAAAATAAATACTGCATCAACTCTTCCTAAGTAAGTTAGCAAAAAATGGTATCTGAGAAAAAAAAATAAAGGAAATATGGTTTGGAATACTATGCAACCATTAAAATTCTATGCAACCTGTTGGCATAAAACATTGTTCACAACAAATTACGTACAGAGAGAAATTACAAACTAATATGTATAGATGATTCCACTTTTGTCAGTATTTATTGACAAAAAATACTGTAGCATTTTTTGTCAATAGTGTAGACGGATATGTGTCTATTTCCTTTTATCTACATAGATTCACATATACTCAAAAGTATAGAAGGATAGTCACTTCATGGTTATATTAGTTTCCTATTGCTGCTATAACAAATTACCACAAGCTTGGTGGCTTAAAACAACATAAATTTATTCTCATAACTCGGGAGTCAAAGTCTAAATTCAAGGTATTGGCAGGGATGTGTTCCTTTTGGAGGTTTCAGGAGAATCTGTTTCCTTGTTTTTCCAGCTTCTCAAGCCCACCCTCCTTCCTTGACTTGTGGCCCTTTTCTCCATCCTCTAAGTCAGCAGTGTAGCATTTTATCCTCTCTCTGGTCTCCTGCTTCCCTCTTGCAAAGATCCTTGTAAATACATCAAGGCCACCTCGATGATCCAGGATAATCTCCTTACCTCAAAACCATTACCTTAATCACATCTGCAAAGTCTCTTTTACTGTGTAAAGTGACATATTCACAAATTCTGGGGATTAGGACATGGACATCTTTTGGGGCCGATATTCCACCTACCACATTAACAATGGTTATTCCTGGGTGGTGAGATTATGGGAGATTTTTGTTGTTGTTGATCTCTATTTTCTTTTTCTAAAGTCAACATATATTATTTGTGTAATTTTTAAAAAGAAGTTTGCTGTTTGGGTGACAAATATTCTAAAACTGGATTAAGGTGATAGTTGCACAACTCACAACATTTACTAAAAGTCATTGAATTGTATACTTAAATTGGGTGAATTTTATGGTATATAAATAATACCTCGATAAAGTTGTTAAAAACAAAAACCAAAATCTAATGCACAGTATAGTGAATATAGACAACAATATTGTCTTATAATCATCAAACTTACTATTTATCAATTATTCCAACCATCAAAAAGAAATGATAATTATGTACCATGATAGAGGTGCTAATTATCACCACAATGGCAATCACATTACAATATATAAATGTATCAAAATAACATGTACACTTTAAATGTACACAATGTTATATGTCAAATATATTTCAATAAAAACGAAAAACAAAAAAAGGGGGGTTGCAATTTACTTTCAAATGGCTCAACAAAGAAAAAATGTACTGTAGTTATATATATAAAGCAAATATAGCAAGATGTTGACGACTGGTGAATCTAAGTGGAGTTCACTGTACAGTTCTTTCAACTTTGGTGTAGGTTTTAAATTTTCCAAAAGGAAAAGGAAAACGGGCAGGGGGAACAAGGAGTAACGACAGAGCATCTCTAGAAACTAGAGTTATTTGAGTATTCGAGCCTGAAGCTAGACTTTAGCTTCTATGCTTTGCCAGAGGCCCTGGTTCCAAGCAGCATGGAAGCATCAGTTAGTGCCTCTCAGTTTAACCTTAGAAGGCAGCCAGCGCTCACCTCTTCCTTCCTCACCATATCCCAGGTGAGGGGGGACCACGATCCTCCGCTTCTCTCCTATGCAAATGCCGAGTAAACCTTCATCCATCCCGGCAATCACGTAGCCCTGCCCAATGTAGGTGTCAAAGGTGCGGTTCCGCGAGTAGCTGGGAAAGAGGAGAAGAGCTTGGTCACGAGGGATACCGCAGCAGCAGTGTAGTTGGTACCATGAGGCAACAGAGCGCAGGGGCCTCCAGACCCTGGAATAGGGTGAACCCTAGAATCTGAGTACAAGCCAGGAAACAGGCTCCCCTGAAATGATGAACAAGGATCCACACATTGCGTGGGAGCTGCCGCCTGCACAAACGCTCCCAGAAACGAGCCCTCCAGCCCTCTGGTTTGGTCAGGTTATGAATGGATGCAGGTTACAAGAAGCAATCACACAGAAATGTAGCTAATGTAAATCGGACTGTACGCTTGTTGACCATGTCAGGTTAATGAAAAAAGCATCAAGGGGGCCCTTGTCAGAAACTAAGAATTTCTCTGTTATCTCTTGTAAAGAAACAACTTAGAAGTTCTAGAGTCTTCTATTACTCTAACATAAGTTTCAAATGAAAGCCAAAAAAGGAAAAAAAAGAAAGAAAGAAAGAAACTAAGAATTTCTCTAAAGAGGAGAGTATCTGTATATGTGGGACATGAATATTCCGATTGCCAGAAAAGTAGCATATATACTGAGAGCAATCTAACTCTGCAGTGAACTCGCCCTACTGCAATCCATGCTCACCAAGCTACCTCCCGGTGAGTACCTGAATTTCCCAAGTGCCTCCGGTAGGAGCCCCAAGCATTCCACTCAGTGGAGAGATCCAGCCTCTGTATTAATTGCCAACTGAGTCTGATTACTATGAGTTTGGAGAAAACAAAGCCTGATGATTCCAGAATAAAATAATAAAACTTTATTTGCCACTTCAGATACTGAACTCTGAACCACAGTAATCTGTACCCATTACCCACCCCCAGCTGGAGCAGATGTGGCAAAAAGCTTGTCCTGAAAGGGCCAGTCAGTTCCACTGTCACCTCATCAAACACAGCTCAATGCTGACTGTGTCAGAGAAGATGGTCAGCAGTGGGACCAGGGAGATGAAAAGGCAGAGCTGTGAGGGGCTCTTCCTTCTCAACACCCCTCAGGGACCACAAAGCCAAGGGGCGTGAAGAAATGATAGTAACAAATGATTCTCCTCACCCAGGAAGCAGATTTTCTACATAATTATCTGTATTTCATTGTATATGTATGGAAGACCTATGAAATGCATAACTCTGGTTCCCTGTGAAGAAGGGAACTGGGTGACTGATGGACAAGGACAGGGGAAAAATTCTTCATTGTATATTCTTTTATACTTTTAGGATTTTGAACCATATCAATGTATCACAGTAGGAAAAAGTGATGTTTAAAAAGAAAAAGAATATTCTCTATCATACAAATTAAAAAGTTACAATAGCTAAAGGTATGATTGTGGCCCAGGAATAGCTAGATCACTGGAAAAGGATAAAAATTCTAGACCAAGACCCAAAAGTGTATACAAGAATTTGGTACATGATCAATGTCAGATTTTAAATGAGTGAGGAAAATACAGTTATTCAATAAAGGGTGTTGGAAAAACTGGCTAACCATCTGGAAAAAACCATTTAGATCCTTACTGTCATACTGAACACCACAATAAATTCCAGATGGATTTAAGATTTAAACATGAAAGCATTTATAAACATGGAGAGAGCCTGCAGAAGCTTTTTAATATTTACTTCGAGTAGTGAAAATGGAAGGGGTTGATGTGAAATTATTACCTTTTATTAAATATCTTTGCATTGTTTCACTTATACAACAAGAACATAATACTTTTTAAGATAAAAATTCTAATAGAGAATATTTTAAAGGATAAAAAAATAAAGCCATTAGAAGAGCAGGAGGAAAATACAGGTGAATATTTATATACTCTAGGGGAAAAAAACAAGTCCAGGGGCGGGGAGAGACTTTTTAGTAAGTTACTCAAGACAGAATATATAAGAGTTTATATAAGAATAAAGGAAGCCATAAAGGAGAAATGGGATGTATTTAACAACATAAAAGGTTTATATTTAAACAGATCAAAAATCACAACAACCGAAATTAAAATGCAAATAAACAGGCAATATGCTTTCAACAATATGCAACCATAAAAGTGTTAATATCTTTAATGTACAGAGATCTTAAATTAATAAGAAAAGGACAAATACCAATATCCTCAATATAAAAACAGGCAAATACACAAACAGGTAAATCACAAAAGAAAATATCCAAATAGTCAATAAACATTTGAAAGAATTTCAACCTTAATAGCAATCAAAGAAATTCAGATTACAATTATAAAGTTCTATTTTTCTCCTATAAATTGGCAAAGATTATTTTTAAATAATACCCAATGTTGCTGAGTTTGCAGGGAATGGGGTACTCTTAGTGATGTAAAACCTTCATTGAGGACAACTTGCTACTTATATCAAAAGCTGTAAAAATACACATAACCTTAGACCTAGAAATTCTTCTAGAAATTTATCCTACGGAAACAATCATATTATTTAAGATTTAGCTACAAAAATAATTATTGCACTCCCACTTAGAACATCAAAAGATAGAAAATAATAGGGATTGATTACTAAATTAAGGCAAATCTATATAATGGAATATTACTTAGCTCTTAGGATGGATTAGACCCCAGTGTACTAAAATGGAAATCTGTTTGAAACCTAAGAAAACTGTGGTTCCATTAATATGGAAAGAAATCTGGTATCCACTAGAAAAATGGCTTTTCAGCTAAAAACAAAATTCCAGGAAATAAAAGACAGAACTAAGCTCATATGTGACAAGTAATCACATGCACACACTCTCTCAATTTTTTTTAATAGAAAAAATAAAAACAACTCAAATGTCATCAATGGGGAATGGTTAAATAAATATGGTATATTCACTCAATGAAACACTACACAGACATAAAAAATGATTTCTCTCTACACATTAATATGGAAAAATTCCAAGGTGAAAAAAAGCAAGGAGCAGGGGCTTCACTGGTGGCGCAGTGGTTAAGAATCCGCCTGCCAATGCAGGGGATATGGGTTCGAGCCCTGGTCCGGGAGGATCCCACATGCCACGGAGCAACTAAGCCCATGCACCACAACTACTGAGCCTGCACTCTAGAGCCCGTGAGCCACAACTACTGAACCCGCATGCCACATCTACTGAAGCCCACGTGCCTAGAGCCTGTGCTCAGCAACAAGAGAAGCCACTGCAATGAGAAGCCCACGCACCGCAACGAAGAGTAGCCCCTGCTCGCCGCAACTAGAGAAAAGCCCGTGCGCAGCAACGAAGACCCAAGGCAGCCAAAAATAAATTAATTTTAAAAAAAAAGCAAGGAGCAGAATAGTGCATATAGTACGTAGCATTATGTTATGTGTATATGTATATAATACATAATGTTATATATGTATGTATATAGTATTCTATATGCTATATACTATAAAGCGGAGGAAATAATATAACAATTGTATTTGCTTATATCTGCTTTAGGAAAAAAATCCACACATTTGAAGAATAAAAAAAGAAACTTATTAATAACAGTGGTTAACTCTAAGTGGCTTGGGGGGAGGAGGATGTGAGGTTGGCAGGGATGGTTGGTACAACATATCTTAACGCATATTTTGTTTTAATTTTGAACCATGAGACTATTGCCTTTTTCCGAAAAATCAAATGAAAAATTTAAAAGAAGGGATCCTCGGAGTAGGAAGAATGAATTATGCAAATAAAATTATACCATATAAAAATTCTGTAACGTTTCTGGGTGACTAATTAAACGAGAAGTCTCTTACCTCAGAGAAACAGGTAGATTGCTGTCACTACTTGCTTGCTCTATAGGAAGCTAAAGGAATCCAAACCAACACATGCCACTTGAATGAGCAACACATACCAAACACCTGTTGCCTGCTCACAACTGCAGGCTAAGCCTGATAAACAAAACAAAGCTTTGAATAACAACAGGCTCAGTAATTAGCCTCCGCCCAGCATCCAAACAGTCCCTGCAGCAGATAAGCCATTAAAGTTTGCAAAGTGCTTCTGCCTACCTTCTCTCTTTAATCTAACCATCTTTTTGAGAAAGGTGCTAACAACAGGGAAAAAACTGAAGCTCAAGGAGGTCAAATGCTATCCAAAGTCACACACCTAGTGCACCACACACAGGGACTGGAATCCAGGTCTCCCAGCACCAAGTCTGTTCTCTCCGCATCCTACCGCCTGGACCTGCCTTCTGGTCACTTCCCACCTTGGACCCCAGAGTTGGGTTTATACTTGGATAGCTAAGCACAGTCTAGAGGGATGGTGGGAGTCTAGGGTGAGCCTCTCCTGCTTTCCTGCAGACCCATCTCCCACAGGCCCCAAGGAGACTGTTCTAACAACCTCTGAAGGAATTCAGTATCAGAAAATAGAAACCTATACTGGAGATGAAAATACTAACTCAAAATCAGCACTGACAAGCTATAAACTATATTTAATAAGAGGTTCTGGTAAGTGAAGGACCCTGTTGTTTGCTTACCTGGAATCAAAGAATGTGCCGTCCAGAAGTGTGCCGTTGTAATGATACCTGAGAAAGTCCCCCCTTTGACTTTGCCGCTCACAGTTTTCAGGTACTACCTTATTCTCAATGGAAATGCCATCCTTGGGGTTATGGAGGTCCAATAATGCAACATCAAACACCAGAGATGCCTGTCCAGGAATGTCTTTCCCTAGAGTGGAATGAAGGAAGATGATGAAATCAGGACACAAGATTTAGGAAGTATCAGTATTTTAACTACAATTCAACACCCACTGCGTTGGTGTTACGCATTCCTTGAAGTTTCCAAGCCAAGGAAACAAATGTTCTTCCACATCTTGGGTGGTCCCCCATGGTGTCTAACCGTGCTGTCTCACCATGGTGTCCAACCGAAGGCTGGCAGGTATAATTTGAAGCCTGACTTCCTCAGAAAAAGGAGCAAACCGATAATAATGACATGGAGAATACTGTGACCACATTTTCTATGCTTGTGCTTGCAAATCAAGGCTCTGTGTGAGTGGTTATATACCCACATGCAAACCCCAATACATACCTCTGTGGGTTTCTGTTTGTACACAGATGCAAATCACAGACATTCCAAAGCTTGGATCTGGTTCTGGAGAACACTACATAGACTTGTTCTTTGGAACTCACAGACAATTTTTTAAAAATTTATTTTATTGAGTATACTTGTTTTACAATGTTGTGTTAATTTCTCCAGTACAGCAAAGTGATTCAGTTACACATATATATATATTCTTTTTTTTCAATAGATCGTTATTGGAGTATAATTGCTTTACAATGGTGTGTTAGTTTCTGCTGTATAACAAATTGAATCAGCCATATGCATACATATATCCTCATATCCCCTCCCTCTTGCGTCTCCCTCCCACCCATCTAGGTGGTCACAAAGCACCAAGCTGATCTCCCTGTGCTATGCGGCTGCTTCCCACTAGCTATCTATTTTACATTTGGTAGTGTATATATGTCCATGCACTCTCTCACTTCGTCCCAGCTTACCTTTCCCCCTCCCCGTGTCCTCAAGTCCATTCTCTACATCTGAGTCTTTATTCCTGTCCTGCCCCTAGGTTCTTCAGAACCATTTTTTTTTTATTCCATATATATGTGTTAGCATATGGTATTTGTTTTTCTCTTTCTAACTTACTTCACTCTGTAGGAGAGACTCTAGGTCCATCCACCTCACTACAAACAACTCAGGTTCGTTTCTTTTTATGGCTGAGTAATATTCCATTGTATATATGTGCCACATCTTCTTTATCCATTCATCTGTCGATGGACACTTAGGTTGCTTCCATGCCCTGGCTATTGTAAATAGTGCTGCAATGAACATTGTGGTACATGACTCTTTTTGAATTATGGTTTTCTCAGGGTATATGCCCAGTAGTGGGATTGCTGGGTCATATGGTAGTTCTATTTTTAGTTTTTTAAGGAACCTCCATACTGTTCTCCATAGTGGTCGTATCAATTTACATTCCCACCAACAGTGCAGGAGGGTTCCCTTTTCTTCACAACCTCTGCAGCATTTATTGTTTGTAGATTTTTTGATGATGGCCATTCTGACCAGTGTGAGGTGATACCTCATTGTAGTTTTGATTTGCATTTCTCTAATGATTAGTGATGTTGAGCATCCTTTAATGTGTTTGTTGGCAATCTGTATATCTTCTTTGGAGAAATGTCTATTTAGGTCTTCTGCCCATTTTTGGATTGGGTTGTTTTTTTTTTTTAATATTGAGCTGCCTGAGCTGCTTGTATATTTTGGCAATTAATCCTTTGTCAGTTGCTTCGTTTGCAAATATTTTCTCCCATTCTGAGGGTTATCTTTTCATTTTGTTCATGGTTTCTTTTGCTGCGCAAAATTTTTAAGTTTCATTGGGTCCCATTTGTTTATTTTTGTTTTTATTTCCATTTATCTAGGAGCTGGGTCAAAAAGGATCTTGCTATGATTTATGTCATAGAGTGTTCTACCTATGTTTTCCTCTAACAGTTTTATAGTGTCTGGCCTTACATTTACGTTTTAATCCACTTTGAGTTTATTTTTGTGTATGGTGTTAGGGAGTGTTCTAATTTCATTCTTTTACGTGTAGCTGTCCAGTTTTCCCAGCACCACTTACTGAAGAGACTGTCTTTTCTCCATTGGATATTCTTGCCTCCTTTATCAAAAATAAGGTGACCATAGGTGCATGGGTTTATCTCTGGGCTTTCTATCCTGTTCCATTGATCTATATTTCTGTGTTTGTGCCAGTACCATCCTGTCTTGATTACTGTAGCTTTGTAGTATAGTCTGAAGTCAGGGAGCCTGATTCCTCCAGCTCCGTTTTTTTTTCACAAGATTGCTTTGGCTATTCGGGGTCTTTTGTGTTTCCATACAAATTGTGAAATTTTTGTTCTAGTTCTGTGAAAAATGCCATTGGTAGTTTGATAAGGATTGCATTGAATCTGTAGATTGCTTTGGGGAGTATAGTCATTTTCACAATGTTGATTCTTCCAATCCAAGAACATGATATATCTCTCCATCTGTTTGTATCATCTTTAATTTCTTTCATCAGTGTCTTATAGTTTTCTGCATACAGGTCTTTTTTCTCCTTAGGTAGGTTTATTCCTAGGTATTTTATTCTTTTTGTTGGAATGGTAAATGGGAGTGTCTCCTTAATTTCTCTTTCAGATTTTACATCATTAGTGTATAGGAATGGAAGAGATTTCTGTGCATTAATTTTGTATCCTGCTACTTTACCAAATTCATTGATTAGCTCCAGTAGTTTTCTGGTAGCATCTTTAGAATTCTCTAAGTACAGTATCATGTCATCTGCAAACAGGGACAGTTTTACTTCTTTTCCGATTTGGATTCCTTTTATTTCTTTTTTTTCTCTGATTGCTGTGGCTATAACTTCCAAAACTATGTTGAATGATAGTGGTGAGAGTGGGCAACCTTGTCTTGTTCCTGATCTTAGTGGAAATAATTTCAGTTTTTCACCATTGAGAACGATGCTGGCTGTGGGTTTGTCATATATGGCCTTTATTATGTTGAGATAAGTTCCCTCTATGCCTACTTTCTGGAGGGTTTTTATCATAAATGGGTGTTGAATTTTGTTGAAAGCTTTTTCTGCATCTATTGAGATGATCATATGGTTTTTATCCTTCAATTTCTTAATATGGTGTATCACATTGATTGATTTGCATATATTGAAGAATCCTTGCATTCCTGGGATTTTGTTGAGGATTTTTGCACCTATGTTCATCAGTGATACTGGCCTGTAGTTTTCTTTTTTTGTGACATCTTTGTCTGGTTTTGGTATAAGGGTGATGGTGGCCTCGTAGAATGAGTTTGGGAGTGTTCCTCCCTCTGCTCTCTTTTGGAAGAGTTTGAGAAGGATAGGTGTTAGCTCTTCTCTAAATGTTTGATAGAATTCACCTGTGAAGCCATCTGGTCCTGGGCTTTTGCTTGTTGGAAAATTTTTAATCAGAGTCTCAATTTCAGTGCTTGTGATTGGTCTGTTTATATTTTCTATTTCTTCCTGGTTCAGTCTCGGAAGGTTGTGCTTTTCTAAGAATTTGGCCATTTCTTCCAGGTTGTCCATTTTATTGGCATAGAGTTGCTTGTAGTAATCTCTCATGATCCTTTGTATTTCTGCAGTGTCAGTTGTTACTTCTCCTTTTTCATTTCTAATCCTGTTGATTTGAGTCTTCTCCCTTTTTTTCTTGATGAGTCTGGCTAATGGTTTATCAATTTTGTTTATCCTCTCAAAGAACCAGCTTTTAGTTTTATGATCTTTGCTATCGTTTCCTTCATTTCTTTTTCATTTATTTCTGATCTGATCTTTATGATTTCTTTCCTTCTGCTAACTTTGGGTTTTTTTGTGTGTTCTTCTTTCTCTAATTGCTTTAGGTGTAAGGTTAGGTTATTTTTTTGAGATGTTTCTTGTTTCTTGAGGTAGGATTGTATTGCTATAAACTTCCCTCTTAGAATTGCTTTTGCTGCATCCCATAGGTTTTGGGTTTTCGTGTGTTCATTGTCATCTGTTTCTATGTATTTTTTGATTTCCTCTTTGATTTCTTCAGTGATCTCTTGGTTATTCAGTAGCGTATTATTTAGCCTCCATTTGTTTGTATTTTTTTCAGTTTTTTTCTTGTAACTGATATCTAGTCTCATAGCGTTGTGGTTGGAAAAGATACTTGATACAATTTCAATTTTCTTAAATTTACCAAGGCTTGATTTGTGACCCAAGATATGATCTATCCTGGAGAATGTTCCATGAGCACTTGAGAAGAATGTGTATTCTGTTGTTATTGGTTGGAATGTCCTATAAATATCAATTAAGTCCATCTTGTTTAATGTATCATTTAAAGCTTGTGTTTCCTTATTTATTTTCATTTTGGATGATCTGTCCATTGGTGAAAGTGGGGTGTTAAAGTCCCCTACTATGATTGTGTTACTGTCGATTTCCCCTTTTATGGCTGTTAGTATTTGCCTTATGTATTGAGGTGCTCCTATGTTGGGTGCATAAATATTTACAATTGTTATATCTTCTTCTTGGATTGATCCCTTGATCATTATGTAGTGTCCTTCTTTGACTCTTGTAATAGTCTTTGTTTTAAAGTCTATTTCGTCTGATATGAGAATTGCTACTCCAGCTTTCTTTTGATTTCCATCTGCATGGAATATCTTTTTCCATCCCCTCACTTTCAGTCTGTATGTGTCCCTAGGTCTGAAGTGGGTCTCTTGCAGACAGCATATATACAGGTCTTGTTTTTGTATCCATTCCCCCAGTCTGTGTCTTTTGGTTGGAGCATTTAATCCATTTACCTTTAAGGTAATTATCGATATGTATGTTCCCATTACCATTTGCTTAATTGTTTTGGGTTTGTTTTTGTAGGTCTTTTCCTTCTCTTGTGTTTCCTGCCTAGAGAAGTTCCTTTAGCATTTTTTGTAAAGCTGGTTTGGTGGTGCTGAATACTCTTAACTTTTGCTTGTCTGTAAAGGTTTTAATTTCTCCATCGAATCTGAATGAGATCCTTGCTGGGTAGAGTAATCTTGGTTGTAGGTTTTTCCCTTTCATCTCTTTAAATATGTCCTGTCACTCCCTTCTGGCTTGCAGAGTTTCTGCTGAAAGATCAGCTGTTAAGCTTATGGGGATTCCCTTTATGTTATTTGTTGCTTTTCCCTTGCTGCTTTTAATATTTTTTCTTTGTATTTAATGTTTGGTAGTTTGATTAATATGTGTCTTGGCATGTTTCTCCTTGGCTTTATCCTGTATGGGACTCTCTGTGCTTCCTGGAGTTGATTGACTATTTCCTTTCCCATGTTAGGGAAGTTTTCAACTATAATCTCTTCAAATATTTTCTCAGTCCCTTTCTTTTTCTCTTCTTCTTCTAGGACCCCTATATTTTGAATGTTTGTGTGCTTAATCTTGTCCCAAAGGTCTCTGAGACTGTCCTCAATTCTTTTCATTCTTTTTTCTGCTCTGCAGTAGTTATTTCCACTATTTTATCTTCCAGGTCACTTATCCGTTCTTCTGCCTCAGTTATTCTGCTATTGATTCCCTCTAGAGAATTTCTAACTTCATTTATTGTGCTGTTCGTCATTGTTTGCTCTTTAGTTCTTCTAGGTCTTTGTTAAATGTTTCTTGTATTTTCTCCATTCTATTTCCAAGATTTTGGATCATCTTTACTATCATTACTCTGAATTCTTTTTCAGGTAGACTGCATATTTCCTTTTCATTTGTTTGGTCTAATGGGTTTTTACTTTGCTCCTTCATCTGCTGCGTATTTCTCTGTCTTCTCATTTTGCTTAACTTACTGTGTTTGGGGTCTCCTTTTTGCAGGCTGCAGGTTCGTAGTTCCTATTGTTTTTGGTGTCTGTCCCCAGTGGGTGAGGTTGGTTCACTGGGTTGTGAGGCTTCCCGGTGGAGGGGACTGGTGCCTGTGTTCTGGTGGATAAGTCTGGATCTTGTCTTTCTGGTGGGAAGGACCACATCCGGTGGTGTGTTTTGAGGTGTCTGTGAACTTATTATGATTTAGGCAGCCTCTCTGCTAATGGGTGGGGTTGTGTTCCTGTCTTTCTAGTTGTTTGGCATGGGGTGTCCAGCACTGTAGCTTGCTGGTCGTTGAGTGGAGCTGGGTCTTAGCGTTGAGATGGAGATCTCTGGGAGAGCTCTTGCCGATTGATATTACGTGGGGCCTGGAGGTCTCTGGTGATCCAATGTCCTGAACTCGGCTCTCCCACCTCAGAGGCTCAGGCCTGACACCTGGCTGGAGCACCACAACCCTGTCTACCACACGGCTCTTTTGCTAGTTTCTGTCCTTGTTCCACACATATAGGTTTTTTCCTTCATATCATTCAGTCTCGCTAAAGTTTTGGGGTCATCTCGGAGATCAATCTGAGTCCCTGTTAGTGTTGGAGGGTCTCCTGCAGAGGCAAGGGGTGGCTGTGGCTTACTGTGGGGACAAGGACACTGGCAGCAGAAGTTCTGGGAAGTACTCCTTGGTGTGAGCTCTACCAGAGTCCCTCACAACCAATTTTTTTTTTTATAAATTTATTTATTTATTTATTTTCATTTTTGGCTCATTGGGTCTTCGTTGCTGTGTGCGGGCTTTCTCTAGTTGCGGTGAGTGGGGGCTACTCTTCATTGCAGTGCGTGGGCTTCTCATTGCGGTGGCTTCTCTTGTTGCGCAGCACAGGCTCTAGGCACGTGGGCTTCAGTAGTTGTGGCACACGGGCTCAGTAGTTGTGGCTCGCAGGATCTAGAGCGCAGGCTCAGTAGTTGTGGCGCACGGGCTTAGCTGCTCTGTGGTATGTGGGATCTTCCCGGACCAGGGCTCGAACCCATGTCCCCTGAACTGGTAGGCAGATTCTTAACCACGGCGCCACCAGGGAAGTCCCCCAATTTTTTAAAGAGGCAAAAATTCAATCCTTTAAGTGCATCCAAAACAAGATATAAGTAAAACTAAAGTTAGCTGAGATAAGAGGGGAAAAAATGGCACCCACAATCCAAAACATAAATAGCCCTCAAATCATTTCTATTTCACTTCAGGATGGTATTGCTTCTCATGGATGTTCCTAACAGTGAGGATTTATTGAATATGTGCAACACGATAATCCACATGAAGAGATTATTGGGCACTAGCTCTTCCTGCAAAGATCAACATCAACCAATAAGTAACTCTAAATCCAGGACTCTGGGATAAAAGGAAGTTAGTTACCTGACAAACCACTTACCTCAACACTCTTACTTGCCATTTGTTATGTCATGCAAAGGAGAAGGCCTAGACAAGTGAACCACAGGGCATGCCAAGCCTGTGCTCCTTCAACTGGCTCTTTGGCAGAGCCCACCCCTCTGTCTCCTTCCCCTCAGAGGAATTGTGAAATCTGCTGAAAGCAGGCTGCTGAGTCAGCCTCTGGATCGCCAGGTGTGGTTAATCCCTGAAATGCAGGTGTGGGTGTGGGAGGGTGTGTGATAGAATGTTAATCTTTTTTACTTTTCTGTATCTTTTAATTTAATAGAAAACAGAAAGCCTTACAGTAACCCCAGGGTTTAAATTTTTCTAGCATTATTATGTACTACCTGAATATTTGGTTTTTTTTATAACAACTTTATTGAGATACAATTCCCATACTATACAATTCACCTGTTTAAATTTATACCTGGATAGCTGAGCACAGTGTCAAAGTATAAAGCATTTAAAAATAACTATTTTAAATAAACTATTTATTTTAAATATTTAAATTATTTATTATTTATTAAAAATAAATAAATAACATTCCTCACATCAGGCTAGGCATCTAGCTTTATTTGGTACCTCATATGCATGTGGATGATGACAAAAGGATTTGGGAGACAAGGGGAATGAACTTCCACTAGCCAAGGATGAGAGAGTTTGAGTAGTGATAAGAATAATAACATATCTTGGGGAGGGGAGAATTAAGATATATTTGTGGCAGTTATTTTCAAGTTTTATATTTTTTTTTTAGCAGGTTTTTAAAGAAACTGTCTTCAGATTCCCAGTAATAAAAGTGGAGGTCGACAGGGGAGAAGGCTAACCTCTCCTCCTGCTCTGTAGACCTAGAGCCAGAAAACATAGCTTGGAAAACATTATATTAGGGGGTTATTAGAAGTTGGGTATCGCTGTCAGTAAGCTTCTTAAATAGCATCACATTTTCTTTTTTTTTCTCTTTTCTTTTGTTTTTTTTTTTTTTTTTTTTTTGGCCACACGGCTTGTGGGATCTTAGTTCCCCCACCAGGGATGGAACCCATGCCCCTGCACTGGAAGCATGGAGTCTTAACCACTGGACCACCAGGGAAGTCCCGAGATGTCTTACTTAAGAACAACAATGAGGGTGGGATGAATTGGGAGATTGGGATTGACATATATACACTATTGATACTATGTATAAAATAGATAACTAATGAGAACCTACTGTATAGCACAGGGAACTCTACTCAGTACTCTGTGGTGACCTAAATGGGAAGGAAATCCAAAAAAGAGGGGACATATGTATACGCATAGCTGATTCACTTTGCTGTACAGTAGAAACTAACACAACATTGTAAAGCAACTATACTCAAATAAAAAATTTTTTTAATAAAATAAAATAAAATAGTGCTAGGTGGAAAAAAAAAAAGAAAAAGAACAACAATGACCATGAATAGGTGGAGATTTCTGCAACTTACTCATCAGACAGCAAATGATCTAGACTAGCACCATCCAAATAGAACTTTCTGCAGTGATGGAAATGCTCTGTATCTGCCCTGTCCAGTATAGCAGCCCTGGGCAACAAGTGGCTTTTAAGTACATGAACTGTGGCAGTGTGACCAAGGTACAGAATTTAAAGTTTTATTTAACCTAATGTAAATGTAAATAGCTATATGTAGTTAGTGGCTACCATATTGGACACTGCAAGTCTAGACCAAAAGCTCTGGTGGGTTTCACACAGTAAGTTAAATTAACCACTGCAAAAGAAATAAAGACAGATGAGAGTGGCTCGAAGAATGAGAAGGACTTACCATCTCCATCTTCTCCATAGGCCAGAAAAGGAGGTATGGTGATGATGCGCTTTTCTCCCACACACATCCCCAACAGCCCTTTGTCCATTCCAGGAATCAGCCAGCCAATTCCCACATATGTGTCATATGTTTTCATGCGATTGTGACTGAAAACCAATGAGAAAGGGGAAAAGTTCCATACCATGAGGGCATTTCCAATTCATCCTTCAAAAGGTTTTTCTTACCCAAAACTCAGCTACCAATGAACTCATACCCATCCCTGGAGAAAAAGCATGTATACATCTTTGTTCCCAATCACAGAGCAGTTGGGAATAAATCCCTTTTCTGACTTCTCCATGGGCATAAAAAAGCGGATGAGAGAGAAAGAACTAAGGGGCATTTCAATGATACTACCACGAATGGCGGGACTTACCTCGAATCAAACAGCGTCCCATCCAAGAACGTTCCATTGTAGTGGTACCTAACAAAATCAGACACCTGGATGGTCCGAGGGCAACTGGGGGGCTTGACGTAAGTGTGAATCTGAACCTGATCTTCCGAATTCCAAATATCCATCAGAAGTACATCAAAATGAAGCACTGAATCTGGGGGGATCACACCAGCTAGAAGATAAAGAGGGTTCACAGTGAGAAGCTGCTGCCTTTTGGGCCAGACAAATAAACACCTAGGATGCTGCCAAGGTGAATGGAAGCCAAAAGGGCTCAAGAGGTCACATACAATTCCAAAATGAGCCACGTTCCCTCCTTCTTTTTTCCAAATGAAAAAAAAATCTTTTTGGCCACACCCTGTGGCTTGCGGGATCTCAGTCCCCTGACCAGGGATTGAACCCAGGCCATGGAAGTGAAAGCCCAGAATCCTAACCACTAGGCCACCAGGGAACTCCCTCCAAATGAAATTTAAAGAAAAGAGAAAAAAACACAAAAATTTCCTCTCAGCAAGGATAACATTCAGTATATCTGTGTTAATAACACTTCTTTCATATCTAGAATAAATAAACTTTTAAGATGAAATTTTAGCTGTGTGTGTGTGCTCACAGCTTCTCATTTTCCCCTACCCGAAGCTTCCAAAGACTCTAGTCTGCCTGACCGAAGAGTCTGCAAATGTTCTGGTGGTTTTGGCAGATGTGTTTACAAGAACAGAACAAACACTTACAAACTCCTTCACTTCCGTAGGCCAGCTTTGGGGGGATCTTCACAAAACGCCTCTCATTTACACACATCCCGACCAGAGCTTGGTCCATCCCTGCAATCAGTTGTCCTTTTCCCACAAACACGTTGAAAGTGGAGTCTCTGTCATAGCTGAAGACCCAAAAGGTAGGGAGAGAGAAGGAAAAGTATAAATAATCCTTCCCTTAGTGAAACTAACCTGTAAAAATGTACCCATGGACAGAGTGAGGTCACTGCAAAGTAAAAAGCCCACAGAGGAGTTACTGATGCAGGAAATATCTTCATTGGACAGTACTTGCAGGGTTGGAATTTTTTAATTACCTTGAATATTGCCAGCAAATCTAGTCAGATAAGCATCAGCATAACTCTCTCTAGAAAAAAATATATGTTGTTTGTTGTGAAATATCTACCAATTCTTCCATTAAAAAAAAAAATCGTTTACTCCATTTCTATGTGATTGGTACCTAACAGCAACATCACAGATACTCATGTGCAAATTAACACTAATTTTCTTTTTTTTTCTTTTAAGTCAATAAGTTAAACAAAGAGGCAGCGTGGTGTAGCAGGAAGTGCACTTAAACTCTCTTAATCTCAGTCTCCTCCACTGCAAAATGTGAGTGATGATAATAGCCATCACAAGATCCGTACCATAAAACAATGTGAAAAGTACTCTGAAACCCTAAGGGTTATGCCAATATTACTATACATAATTATTGCAGGTGACAGAAAGTCTGATGTAGTCTTGAAATCACTAATACATGTGTTTTAAAGGCTGACTGGTGATGGCCTTAAGTAGGAAAATAAATAATGGAATCATGGCTATGATCCAAGCTCTCATCCTCTTCCATGTCAAACTTAGCAACAACAAGGGGGTGCCAATTAGGATACTATGCTAGGGGCTTTGGGGGATATAAAAAAGTCCAAGGCATGGACTTTGCCTACAAGTACCTTATATACTGGCAGAGACACCTACAGAGTTTTAGACACTGTGTTTAAGAAAATGACTACAGAGCTTGGTTTATAATAACTAAACACTGGAAATAACTTAGAAGTTCAAGAGTATGGCACTGATTGCATATAAGGCAAGGACATACAATAAAATGCTCTATGGCCATTTTAAAATAACAGATCTCTGCTATAGGGATGTAATGTATAGCATTACTATACATGACTATAGATAATAATACTGTATAGTGAATATAGATAATGGTGACTATAGTTAATAATATTGTGTTGCAGGGCTTCCCTGGTGGCACAGTGGTTAAGAATCCGCCTGCCAATGCAGGGGGCACAGGTTCGAGCCCTGGTCCGGGAAGATCCCACATGCTGCGGAGCAACTAAGCCCGTGCACCACAACTACTGAGCCTGCACTCTAGAGCCCGCAAGCCACAACTACTGAGCCCGAGTGCCACAACTACTGAAGCCCGTACACCTAGAGCCCGTGCTCTGCAACAAGAGAAGCCACCGCGATGTGAAGCCTGCACACCGCAACGAAGAGTAGCCCCCACTCGCCGCAACTAGAGAAAGCTTGCGCACAGCAACGAAGACCCAACACAGCCAAAATTAAAAATAAATAAATTAATTAATTTTTAAAAATAATAATAATATTGTGTTGCATATTCAAAGTTGCCAAGAAAGTAAATCTTAAAAGTTATCATTGGGGCTTCCCTGGTGGCACAGTGGTTACGAATCCACCTGCCTAAATTGATACAGCCATTATGGAGAACAGTATGGAGGTTCCTTAAAAAACTAAAAATAGAACTACCATATGACCCAGCAGTCCCACTACTGGGCATATACCCTGAGAAAACCATAATTCAAAAAGAATCATGTACCACAATGTTCATTACAGCTCTATTTACAATAGCCAGGACATGGAAGCAACCTAAGTGTCCATCGACAGATGAATGGATAAAGAAGATGTGGCACATATATACAATGGAATATTACTGAGCCATAAAAAGAAATGAAATTGAGTTATCTGCAGTGAGGTGGATGGACCTAGAGTCTGTCATGCAGAGTGAAGTAAGTCAGAAAGAGAAAAACAAATACCATATGCTAACACACATATATGGAATCTAAAAAAAAAAAAGAAAGGTTCTGAAGAACCTAGGGGCAGGACAGGAATAAAGACGCAGATGTAGAGAATGGACTTGAGGACACGGGGAGGGGGAAGGGTAAGCTGGGACGAAGTGAGAGAGTGGCATGGACTTACATACATTACCAAATGTAAAATAGATAGCTAGTGGGAAGCAGCCACATAGCACAGGGAGATCAACTTGGTGCTTTGTGACCACCTAGAGGGGTGGGATAGGGAGGGTGGGAGGGAGAGAGACGCAAGAGGGAAGAGATATGGGAACATATGTATATGTATAACTGATTCACTTTGTTATACAGCAGAAACTAACACACCATTGTAAAGCAATTATACTCCAATAAAGATGTTAAAGAAAAAAGAATCCACCTGCCAATGCAGGGGATACGGGTTTGAGACCTGGCTGGGGAAGATCCCACATGCCGCAGAGCAACAAAGCCCGTGCGCCACAACTACTGAGCCTGAGCTTTAGAGCCTGTGAGCCACAACTACTGAAGCCCACGTGCCTAGAGCCTGTCCTCCACAGCAAGAGAAGCCACCACAATGAGAAGCCCGTGAACCACAATGAAGAGTAGCCCCCGCTCGCCACAACTAGAGAAAGCCCGCATGCAGCAGTGAAGACCCAACACAGCCAAAAAAAAAAAAGTTACCATCACAAGAAAAAAGTTTTTTGTAACTATGCATGGTGATGGATGTTAACTACACTTATTGTGGTGATCATTTTGCAATATATACAAATATCAAACCATTATGTTGTACACCTAAAGCTAATATAATACTATATGTCAATTATACCTCAATAAAAAAAAATTTTTAACATTTCTATTCATTGGCATAGAAGGACATACACATGAAGAGAAAAGTGTAGGTTACAGAGCCACATATAAAATAATCCCATTTTGAATTTGCATATACAGATGCATGTGAAAAATCCACAAGGTGACACGTGAAAATATTACCAATAGTAATCTATGGGTAGGAGATTTCAGGTGACGATTTGTCTTCTCTTTAATTCTCTCTTAATTTCAAAATGATCATGGAATACATGTTCACAGATTTCACTTCATGGATTCGACCAACTGGAAATTGAAAATATTTTTTCAAATTTCAGATAGTTCCAAAAAGCAAAAACCTGAATTTGCTGCACACCGGCAACTATTTACATAGCATTTACATTGTATTCGGTATCAGAAGTAATCTAGAGATGACTTAAAGTATACAGGAGGATGTGCCTTGGTTATATGCAAATACTACACCGTTTTCTATAAGGGGCTTGAGTATCTGAAGATTTTGGTATCCAAAGGGGTCCTGGAACCAATGCCCCATGGATACCGAGAGACAACTGTACTTGTGTAATAAAATGTTAAGGGCTGTTGGAATCTACCTGCCCTTCACTTGGTAAATTACTTCTACATTTTCCTCATTTTCCTTAATGAACAGCCTGGGAGAGCAGCACGGTCTACCTAACCATCCGTCAGGTCATCTTCCTCAGACCTGCCCTCTCCTTCCCTTTCTCCTCCTAGTTTTACAGTCCGTTTCACAGCCTTCCTTTCTCCAAGGTCAGTGAACAGAAAGCAAATGTCCAAGTTCTGGCTGACAAGCCAGAGAACAAAAGCACATCATCAGCTTTGTGCCAAAGTCGGCTCTAGCCTCCACCCTCTGTCTCCGGAGGACGGAAACCCAACTTGGGGAATGCCAGCTCTTCAGTTTCACTTGGCTGGGGCTTTGCCACACCCTGAACCATCATCAAACTGGAGGATTTATGGACCAGAATTCAGGCTTCGAAGACTTCCCAGGCACGGAACTTTATATTTTTCATCCACAGAACCCAAATTTAACGGGAGTTTTTAATAATAACTACTATTTAGAGAGCGTTTATTATGTGTCAGGCACAGGGGTAACCTAAGCTTTTCTATATGCTACCTCATTTAATCCTCATACAACACCTGAAGGTAAGTGCTGATACTCAGGCTCCTGGGAGGTGAAAATATTTCCCAAGCTCACAAAGTTAGCCAAGTGGGAAAGAAAGCTAGAACCCAGGACTATCTGACTCTTACCCTCCACGCACAGGGCCTCCCTAGATGATGTATAAAAACTGGTATGGCCTCGCAGCATTAATTTATTCATTTGATGACTGCCTAAGCAACATGCTAAAAACAAAAAACACCTTTCCAAAAGAAAATGTATAATTCACATACATGAGAAACTAACAAGCAAGGCCAGTTTTGCCTACAGCTGAAAACTCTGACCATCTGGAAAAATAAAGTTGTTCTCAGCAAGTCTGTGCTGATCAGTACAACTGGAACAAATTCATATGCAGGGTCCAGCCAGAAGCTGGTCATGAAAATTATTTCTGCAAGTGCTGCAATTAGCCCTTATTCAGCCTGTCCCAGTATCGGGCTGATGTGCAGATGTCCCAATCGAGGTCCTGCAGGAAAGAGATGAGAGGCACAAACTAGGCAGCTCCAGGACACTTTAATAAAGGGTCTGTGTGCAGGGTGCAGAGAAACAATTAAGGGACAATGCAGTACCTCTGGGGACCAGAAGGGAGTGCTGTTGTCACACCCGGACCTGAAGGATCCAGGAATAGAGAGGGAGCTCAGAGCACCTGACAGAAGCTAAGCTAGGACCTTTGGTCTAGGAACACAGCCCATGTGATGACTCTATAGGCAGGAAGCCAGAGGAATAAATATCTCCACCTCACTCTCCTCCCTCCCTCTGATCTCCTGCTGATGCCCCATTGGCTGAACCCAACCACAAGCCCCCTCTCCTCTCCACCAGCTTATTTTTTCTCCCCTGCTCATTCACTGCTGTAGACCCTTTGATTGCTGCCCCTGACACTTCTACCTTCCTCTGCCCCAAGCGGGGTATGGGAGGTGGCTGCAGCACCCTCCAATGATGCTCTTCCAGCTGATCAGCTCAAGGACCACTACGACAGGAGACATCACGTAACACCCATCATATTCAACTCATTCAAATTCAACTCACTCATCTGCTACAAACAAGCATACACTGCCTTGCGCTTATTCCTCAAGATAGGTAACTGCCCCTGTGGCTGTGTTCTTAAAGCATAAGTACTGTGGCTCTACTTCTAAATGCAGGTTTCAACCTGCAGTGAGGATGAACTTTAAAAAGAACATACGGCAAACTGAACACACCCCCTTCTCTAGAGCCCCTAAAGCCCATTCCTAGCCAAGCTCCTAAGCTCTTTTTTTAAAAAGGACTGAGAAAACCAGAGCGGAGACCCTTGCTGTCAAGAGATGGCAACATTTTGGAAGATGGAAAGGGAACGGAGGGGCAGAAACTGACCTAGAAGGGAAGAAACAGAATCTAGGTGTATGCAAAAGGGGATCTGGTCAAGGGTGGACGCCGTGTGCCTCCTAGAGCCTGCGGAGGCCGCAGGGCAGAAAGAAACCTGGAGCATCAAAGTCCGAATTCAGAGCAGCTACACCTCATGCCGGAGCCCCTTCCCCACTCATAGTAGCTTGGTAACTATAATTTTAAGCTTTATGGAATTATTTAACTGCTTCTAAAACTCTGTGCATCTGTATTGCTTTAAAAATTAAAATTAATTTTAAAACATTTTGCCAAAAATTGACATGCATGTATACTACTTGTTGCTGAGATTATTCTGATCTCAGAGCCAGAAATGAAGTTAAAATGGCCATTACAAAGGGAAGAGAGAATGGCCCTATGGTTAGCAGAGCTGAAGCCCTGATCAACTATGAAAGGAAAAGACAGCTTGCTCTAAATGCCAATTTTAGATTCAGTTTAGACAAATAATAACCAAATACATTACTCCCCCTTGCACCTTTATTGAGGTATAATGGACAAATAAAAAGTGCGTATATTTAAGGTGTATAACTTGATGTTTTGATACATCATGAAATAATTGTCACAATCAAGCTAATTAACATATCCATCACCTCACATAGTTACCATTTTCTTTTTCTTTTTGTAGTAAGGACACTTAAGAATTACATTCTTAGCAAATGTCAAGTACACAATACAGTATTATTAACTATATTCACACTGCTGTACATTAGACTGAATAAATTTCTTTTGAACATTAAAAAGACTGCCATATTTTGAGAATTCATAACAGAAGGGAAGCAAGTTAATAAAGAGCCAGTCGATTGGGCATGGGAACCGCCTTCTGGTGTCTCAAAGTTGGTCAGATGGCTGGCTTACATGGGACGTGCTTGACATGAGGACTGTGGTCCTTGCCAAAGCCCTTGGTGAATGAGACTAGAACATTCATGAAATGCACAAAAGCAGAAACTCACCTCCTAGCTGGATGCCTAGCCCTGGGATGACACAGCTGAGATTCAACACACTCCCCAGGCTGACTTCCACTGCTGAGCTTGGGCCCAACTCAAGGGAGGGAGGCCAAGTCTGATGTTTCTGCCTCCCACCTCCCTCCCCACACCTCTTGCTCCCAAAGGTGACTCTGGGCTACCCAGACCCTTTGCCCAAGAGTATCTTCCTCAAACAACCACCTCTACCAGCAGCTAATGAGCCCTGGCAGGGGGGAAAGGCAAGCCATTAATGATCTGGCAGACTACCTGTCTGCTACCCAGATGGAAAAATGAGAGGAAGAGAGAGAAGGTGAGGGAGAAAAGAAGAGCGAGTAGGAGTGCAGAGGAAGGAAAGGAGAGAACACATCTATTCACACCTCCACGGAGGGTCAGACCCTGACATGCAAGTGGCTGGCTTGGATGGTCTTTGGTGCATTAAAATATCATTAAAAGAAAAGTTTTGCAAAGGAAAGTAAAATCATTACATTGCTATTGTGGATTTTTGCTTTTAAGCAACTGCACAAGTTAAAATGTCAGCTCTCTATAAATAATTCTTATTTTACACAAGTTCTCAGCGCAGCAAAATATAGCCAACTTAAATAATCAATATGAATGTATAGTTACTTGCAATGACCCACAAATGAAAATTAAAAGCAATGCCATTAATGCAGTGGTTAAGAATCTGCCTGCCAATGCAGGGGACATGGGTTCGATCCCTGGTCTGGGAAGATCCCCCATGCCACAGAGCAACTAAGCCCGTGCGCCACAACTACTGAAGCCCGCGCTCTAGAGCCCGCGAGCCACAACTACCGAGCCCGCGTGCCACAACTACTGAAGCCCATGTGCCTAGAGCTCATGCTCCACAACAAGAGAAGCCACCGCAAATGAGAAGCCCGCACACCGCAACCAAGAGTAGCCCCCGCTCACCGCAACTTGAGAAAGCCTGCGCACAGCAACGAAAATCAAACGCAGCCAAAAATAAATAAATAAAAATCAATCAGTAAATAAATATTAAAAAAAAAAAACAGTGCCATTAAGTCTTCAAAGGGGGTATTAGGTTGGTCTGCCAATAAAAGAATAACTTTTCCTAAAGTTAGCAGAACTGCACTCACTGGGCAGCTTCTCTTTCTTTACATGGCTTTTCTGTAGGAAGGCTTACCATGCAGATCAACAATTTAAATGCTTCCCGCCTAAGTAAGCCAGTCCTGACCTGAGGCTCTCTGCCGCCACTTAACCCTTCCGGTCCACCCTGACACTGTCCGAGGTACTGCCCAGCCCACCGGCTCTCTGAGATCCAGTCCTGCAGAAGGGATGAGCCTTAACACCCTTCCACTTAACACATGACTTAACACCCACGTGGTGGGGGGGGGGCCGGGAACCTGATGCAAATGGGACCAATCAAATGGGAGAGATCCTGGGAATGTGGAATTGGGACAGAATCCAGTGAGTCAGCGTTACTGGACCCAAGAGGTCACGTATGTGGTATGGAAAGCCTGCTGGAGCTCTCTTTCAGGGAAGGGGAAAATGCGGTCCCTCTGCAATCCCTCAGAGAGATCCAGAAAGTCAAGTCCATTCACGATTCTGGATCCTCAGGAGGAATTGCAGATCCTTCCAATAAGTTCCCTTCCTTTCTTCTTAAGCCAGCTGGAATGGGTTTCTGGGCCCTCCCTCTACCCTGGCTTGAGTGTAGGGATTTTTTTGAATAGACTTTGGTTTTTTTAGAGCAGTTTTGAGTTCACAAAAAAACGGAACAGAAGATACAGAGATTTCCCACACACCCCCCCCGCCACCCCGCCACCCCACACACACATAGCCTCCTCCATTATCAGCAGAGTGCATCACCAGAGGGGTACATTTGTTATAATCAGTGACATGTCATTACCACCAAAAGTCCATAGTTTACATCAGGGTTCACGCTTTTTTTTTTTTTAAGTTTATTTATTTTATTTTGGCCGCACGGCACGTGGGACCTTAGTTCCCCAACCGGGAATCAAACCCGCGCCCCCTGCATTGGAAGCGTGGAGTCTTAACCACTGGACCGCAGGGAAGTCCCCCATCAGGGTTCTCTCTTGGTGATGTACATTCTATGGGTTTGGACAAAGGTAAAATAACATGTATCCACCATCAGAGTATCATGCAAAATAGTTTTACCTGAGGGCAGGGATTTTTGTCTGTTTTATCTCTGCTACATCCCAACAACTAGAATAGTAGGTATTCAATAAATATTTGTTGGCTTCCCTGGTGGCGCAGTGGTTGAGAGTCTGCCTGCCAATGCAGGGGACACGGGTTCGAGCCCTGGTCTGGGAAGATCCCACATGCCGCGGAGCAACTGGGCCCGTGAGCCACGACTACTGAGCCTGCGCGTCTGGAGCTTGTGCTCCGCAACAGGAGAGGCCGCGATAGTGAGAGGCCCGCGCACCGCGATGAGGAGTGGCCCCCACTTGCCACAACTAGAGAAAGCCCACGTACAGAAACGAAGACCCAACGCAGCCAAAAATAAATAAATAAATAAATAATTAAAAAAATAATAATAATAAATAAATAAATAAATATTTGTTGAATGAATGAATATGTAAAATGAAGTTGACCTCTGTTACGAGTCTATGATTCTTTTAGAGCAATGGTTCTCCAAATGTGGTCCTAGACCACTGCATCAGCATCACCTGGGAACTTGTTAGATACACAAATTCTCAGGCCCCATCCCAGACCTACCTAATCAGGAACTGTGTATAATAAGCTTCAGGTGATTCTGATGCGTGTACAGTTTGAACACCACTGGGTCTGAGCATTTACAACTCTATATACCCAACAGGGCATGTAGTGGTCACACAGTAATATTTATTGAATGTAGAGACCTTAAAGGTCTGCAGACAGGCCTGAGACTGTGCATGAACTGACCAGGATGCCGGTTTTGCCTGCTAAAGATAACAGAAACATGTTAAACTTCAGTCCCTCACTACTAGGAATGCTATGGAACTCCTCAAAAGCTGAATCAAGAGTGGTGGACAGGGAGTTTCCAAGGACTAGAGAGTGAGAGCAGGAGCCCCCCACAGAAACCTGCAGGCGGGAAGCTGCTGTCTTCTCCTTAGGTCTGTAGCAGCAGCCACAGAGCATATTAACAAGGCCATGGAGGCTCCAAAATAAAATGAAACCACGTCCAAGCCAGTGACCAAGGGTGAAGGGCTGGGCCTCCTGGCAACTGCAAATGCCCATAAGCTGAAAAGATACCAACTGCCCCCAAGCGCCAGGCACAGACGCAGGAAGAATGCTCTGTGGAAAGAAAGGCCCTTTGTGGTTTATGACTCTGGTCACAGCGACAGCTATCATTTTCTTCTGGGCAAAACCTCCAGATCAACAGCCAAAGCCCAAAGCATGCGGATTTCTCCTTCCCTAAGCTCTTTGTGCAGGAAGAGCAAAGTAACGCCCTAATACTTCATAAATTCCCAAAGGAATAGAGGTCCTAGAAGGAAACTCACATTAATGAATCACCTACTGTGTACCCTGCTCCTACCATTCCATTGTCCACACTGCAGCCAAAGGGACCTTTGTAAAATGCAAATCTGATCCCTCACGTCCCTGATTAACTCTTCAATGGCTTCCCATTGTCCCTCGAAAAGACCAAACTCCATAGCCAGGCAGAGGAGAGCTCTCAAAAGCTGGCTCCTGTCTTTCTCTCTGGCCTCCCTTCACCTCCTCTTTTACCCCCTCTGTCACTCCTCTACTCCCACTCCAAGCTCAGGCTATTTTGAACAGCTTTCACATGCCCTCACTTCCAGGCCTCTGCATATGCTCTTCTCTCTACCAGTCACACCCTTTCTTCCGACCCCTACTCCTCAGCACTCACCCCTCAGCTCCTCCTGGTAAATTTTAATCTTCCTCAGGCTTTATTCCTGCTATCCCAGAGCTCCATCTTGACCACCCCTCCCCCTCCCCCCGACCCCTCCACACACACACACACACACACACAAACACACACACACACACACGACATATAGTTAAGCCTTCTGGGTGCTTCCAAAGCTCCTTGCCGTTCTTCCATCCTATACGTGGTGGACTACAGATCATAAACTTTAGACTCTGGCACTAAACTGCCTAGATTCAAAGCCCCACTCCACCACTTAGTAGTTAAGTAGTTAAACTACTTGGTAGTTTACTCCACCTTGGGTAAATTACTTGAACTTCCTGAGCCTCAGTTTCTTCGTTCGTAATGAGATACCTCCCTCACTGTACTGTGACGTTAAAAGAATTCATTTTAGTTCATATATGTAAAGGCACATGGTAAGAACTATGTGTGAACTCTATGTGAGAGACAGAAGTGTGTGCTATTATTCTTTCTGTACTTATCACACTATATAATTGTCTGGACTATAAGCGAAAGGGCAGGGAGGGGATACCATCTTCAGGGGCAGACACTGCATACACATTTGCTGAATGGATGGTAGCTCCTCTGTTTTCTTTCCACTGTCCCACACTGCCTCACAGTGACTGCCATCCTAGAGGGTAGAAAGTATTAGACGATTTGTTCCAATGGGAATTATTAACATCAGCACAAGCAGGAAATTCTTACCTATTTTCTAATTAATGAAGCAAATTTAAAAAGATACACAAATGGCCAATAAACTCATGAAAAGATGTTCAGCATCTTTAGCCATTAGGGAAACATGAATCAAAACCTCAAGGACGTGACTTCTCTGGTGGCACAGTGGTTGGGAATCTGCCTGCCAGTGCAGGGGACGTCAGTTCAATCCCTGGTCCGGGAAGATCCCACGTGCCACGGAGCAACTAAGCCCATGCGCCACAACTACTGAGCCTGCGCTCTAGAGCCCGCGAGCCACAACTACTGAGCCCGCGTGCCACAACTACTGAAGCCTGTGGCCTAGAGCCCGTGCTCCGCAACAAGAGAAGCCACCGCAACGAGAAGCCCGTGCACCACAACAAAGAGTAGCCCCCACTCACTGCAACTAGAGAAAGCCTGTGCACAGCAACGAAGACCCAACGCAGCCAAAAATAAACAAATAAATTTCTTTTTAAAAAAAAGAAATGAAAACACACATCCACAGAAAACCTTGTACATGAATGTTCATAACATCATTATTCATAACCAAAAAGTGTAAACAACTCAAATGTCCATCAACTAATGAATAAACAAAGTACAGTATGGAATATTATACAGCCATAAAAACGAATGAAGTACTGATACATGCTACAACATGATGAACCTTGAAAACATTATGCTAAGTGAAAGAAGCCAGACATAAAGCCTGCAAATTCCATGATTCCAAAAAGAGACAGAAAGTAGATTAGTGGTTACCTAGAGCTGGAGGGGAAGGGAGTGACTGCTAATGGAGCCAGCATTTCTTTTTTGGAACAATGAAAATGTTCTGGAATTAGAGACTTGTGGTGATTGCACAACTCTGTGAATATACTAAAAAGTAATGAATTGTATGCTTTAAATGGGTGAATTGTATGGAATGTGAATTATATCTCAATAAAGCTGTTTTTTTTTTTTTAAAAAGAAGCAACTGAAACAATAGTGAGAATGACTATTTCTCAGCACTTGCTATGTGCCATGTGGCATACTAACTAGCTTTTTTATATTCACTCATTGTCTGGAATTTCAAAAAAGGCAAGAGAGGCTAAGAGTACTTTTTAAAAGGTAACTTCAGGAATGAGCCTAGCCCAGCCTCGAACACAAAACAGATGCTCAACAAACATTTCTCTTTACTTAGTCTGGCGATTCACTTAAGAGATTATAGGGCACAGACCTAGGATTATAACAAAGTCTTGGGAAGGAGAGCAGCCTGGAGCTGGAGGAGAAGAGGCCTTGTCAGCGCTAAAGCTAAACTGGAGAGAAGCTGGGAGAGGTGTTGTGATCTTGGGGCAGAGTTTAGGGCTGAAACTGTGGACACGGTGCACGGCCCCGTGGCAAAGTTGAGTGACTTGCTCTGGACTACCTCCTGCCCAGGGAGTTTTTGGTAAGGCAGTAAAGGGAGGGCAGTAGTTAACAGGCACAATCCTGGACTTGGATTGTCTGGGTTTGAAAATGATTCCGCTTACACAAGCTTCTTAGCCTCAATGGCCTCAAGTTACCTCACTGGCAAAATGAGGGTAATGATAGTACCTACCTCAGAGAATTGTTAAGAATTAAATGAGTTCGTTATATGGAAGGCACTTAGAACTACCCTGGCACACTGTAATAGCTCCATATATGTTAGCGGCTGCTATCATCACCTTCCAGAGGCATGTCTGACTAGACACTCAAGGGCCTTTCCGGAAGGAGCAGTAAAGGGAGACCCGCAGGCGGACACCAGCATTTGCTCTTGGTGTCTGCTTGTGGGCTGACGACTTTACACCCACTTCGCCTGTGTTCATGCGCAGAGTGGAGATGGAGGGCGTGATCTGTCCTGACCCAGCTGCTGCGCAAGGTCCTATCAAGATTCCCGCTGACCAGGGAAGCAAAAGGACCGGGAAACTCGCGGCACCCCACCCCCACCCCCCAACACTCCAGGCTGAAGGGATGAAGGGTCTGGGAAGCTTTGGGGTGGGAAGAGGGAGAGGGAGGAGCGCGGGGCGGAGCTGGGGGAGGTCCGTCGGGAGGGAAAGGCCTGTCCGGAGACAGGGAAGTTGGAGAGTGGGCGCTGCAGCCTCGGAGGTCGGGCCGGCACGCCGGGCGAGGTACCTGGAGTCGAACTTCTGGCCGTCTGGGAACGTTCCCACGTAGTGGTAGCGCACGAAGTCGCCGCTGCGCACGGTGCGGGGACACTCGTCGGGCACGAAGCGCCGCTCGATCTGCAGCTCCGTGTCGGAGCCCAGCCCCAGGCCCGCCACGGGCGCCGCCTGCCCGGTCACCCAGAGCAGCAGCAGGAGCAGCGGCGGCGGCGGGGGCCGCCAACCCCGGGCCCTGATCGCCATCGCGGACAGAGAGGAAAGGAGGGGGCGCGGCGCGGAGCTGGCGAGGCGCGCGGAGCTCGGGTGGCGCGGGTCGGGCCTGGGCGCGCGGCGGCGTTTGGAAACGTGGAAAAGACTCCCGGCCCTCCCCGGGCAGCAGCAACCACCCCCTCTCTCCCGCCCCCCGCCCCCAGGCCACATCCGAGGGAGGGGAGGAGCCGCGGCCGCGCGCCAGGACCCGCCTGCTGCGCCCTGAGAAGCCTGGGCCCGCAGGGTCCGGTGGGCTGGCCCGCCCGGGGAAGAGGCGGGCCTTCTTCGGCTGGCGAGTTCAAAGGGGACCCGTCCCCGAGGGAGAAATCGTGAACTCCTCGGGACTGGGCTTCGGCCCAAAGTTGGGAGGGAAAAACCGTTACCACCCAGGCAAACCCGCTGGTCTCTGCCTGTCGCTAGAGACTCTCCGGATTTAGGGCCACCAGAGGCTTCTACGTGGCCGCGGATCCAATAACCCCTTGCTGCTTTGGGGAGGGAGGAGAACTTTTTTTTTTTTTTTTTTTTTAATTAGTTTCAAGCCTGGATTCTACGTTGAAAATGACTGAAACCGTCTTCAAGAGTTTTTTCCAGGATTTTCTTTTAATACTCAGAGAAAGGGGGAGACATGAATTGTGAGACTTCCCTGACAGTTGTCCAGACGAAAGTTTTAAGTTGCTAACTGTGAGTGATCCTTAATAGCAAACATCCCACCCGCATGACTAAGCCGGTTAAGACCCCACATTAGAGACTCAGATGCTGCGGGGAAATTCATTAGAGTAGTTTTAATGCATTCTTAGCTTAGAATTGGTTGTTCTCATTTATTGAAACTTTGGAATAATGAAAGCAAATCACCAAAGGTTTCTCAACTAGTTTTGGAAGCAAAACCTGGCAAAGATAGCAAGAGAGAGAGAGAATGTGGGCGCCAACCTAATTTATAACTAGAAATGCAAAAATGCTAATAAATTGTGACTAAATTGAATCCAACAACTTACTAAAGAAAAAAACCACAATTATGCGGACTATTTAGGTGACCTGCAAATTGTGTCCTCTGTAAGATGAAGATAAAACGTGCTAATTTTAAAAAAAAATGATAATTATTAGATTATTATAGATTTTATTAGATCCAGGATCTAGTGAGAAACTACACGTAGCCCTAAAGAAATGTTCATTATTCCTAATAGAGCTTATTCTATTGAAATAGAAAACCTATTAATACAATTCATCCTAACACTGATTATTTATAGGTGGTTGAATTTGGGGTGATCATTTTCTTCCTTCTATGTACTTTTCAGTAGTTCTTTATGGTTTTTTTTTTTTTTTTTTTTTTTTTTTTTTTTTTTTTTTTTACATGGATGACCACAACATTCTTTATGGTTTTTAATAACAATGTCAGGTTTTACACAGAAACAAACAAACAAAAAAGTCAACCTGGTTCCAGTCAGGAATCTTCCACTCCCTTACCGTGACTGTGGGCAACGCATGCCACCTTCTGGGCCTCGGTTTCTTCATCTGTAAAATGAAGGGGTTGATTTCTAAGACTTCTTCCAATTCTAAAAGCCTATGATCCTGTGAGAGAGAAGACATTCCAGAATGGAAAAGAAGACAGATGTAGGAATAAACAGGCCAGGCAGTGACTGCCACTTCCATTTTGCCTTGTAGTGCTTCCAAGTGGTTTGATTCCTTGTCATTCCTTTTATTTTATTTATTTATTTATTGGCCACGCTGAACAGCCAGGGATTGAACTCAGGCCCACGGCAGTGAAAGCACTGAGTTCTAACCACTGGACCACCAGGGAATTCCCTTGTTATTCCTTTTAAAATGTTAATTATCTGATCAAACAGTATGTGTGCTCTATAATGTCTCTTTAAATCCTAACAGACATTCTTTGAATTGGATTTCTGTAGCAATTTACCAAAGGGAAAATTTACGTCTTGGCATTACTGACTACATTATCATAAAAACTAATTAAAATCAAGCTGAGATTTTAAAGAAAGGATTTCCATTAAACTTCTGGGGGTGACTTTGTGAGGACTTGTCAAGTCTAAAAACTGTAAATCCAGTCAAGGAGAGTCAACAGTAGACTAAAAGTTCGGAAAGGTAAAGATAGGGGGAAGAGGGAGCAGGTGAGAGACAGGAACCAGAAAGAAGGGAAAGGTACTGGAATTTTTTTAAAGGAGCGGGGAGAGAAGTGAGAGAGAAAGCAAGAAGGGAAACACAGAAGAGGAGAATCAGTGAGAGAACAGAGAGCCAAGGAACAAGAGAACGTGACATAGTCAGAGGCAAGGACATAATAGGAGAAACATCCAAAAGGTCTGAGGCCAGGATGGGGGCGTGGAACAACATGGAGAAGGAAGCGAAGGGGGATCTGAAACAGGATCGGTCTGAATGAACGTCAGAAAACTAGGTTCTTTCTATCCACCTCTATACAGGAAGTTAGCGGAAAAATTACAAACATAATCCGGCAAGTAAAGCAGGGCACTAAAGAAAATCTCAGTTTTTATTGAGCCTGAAATAAAGGACTCATGCATGAATCAGATCTTCCAAGAGCAGTAAACCCTGGGGGCTAAGCTTTGTAAGCTATTAACGTTAGCTTGGCACACACTGAGTGGGGGATAAAGAAAAGGCCAGTATTAAGAAAAACATCCCCCCCCCCAAATTCATCTGAGTTGACCTGAGGCAAAAGTGAAGTAGGAGAAATGTTTCCAGCAGTGTCTTCTCTCCCTCCCCAAGAGTTTCCAAGAAATTCTCCCACCTTCAGTATTTGACAACACACCTGGAGTCACCATGTGGTTTGATGAAAAACCCTGGACTAGAAATCACACCACCCTGGTTGTAGGGCCACTCATGCCCCTACTCTCTGAGCCTCAGTTTCCTTATTTGTAAGATGTCTTGCCTACCTCCATAGAGTTTCTATGAGGATCAAGTGAAGCAATTTATGAGGGATGGAAATCTGCAAAGTACTGTGTAAATGTAAGGAATCACATTTATCTATGAGTGAGAGAAGACCCAACTCAAAAATCACTTAACCCATAAAGATGGATACTGTCTCTCAGCAGAGAAAGTCTGGATGGGAAGCAGCTGCAGGAGTGGTTAATAAAGTGTCTCTAGAACATCCTCAAGGGCTCAGGTGTCTTCTCCTGTCCTTTTCAGGGGGTTCACTGCTCCCCCTCATGATTCCAACACGGCTCTCCCAGATCCAGCTACCACATGCAGGGAGCGCCACCCTGAGGCAGAAAAGGGATCTTTTATCTTTATGAAGAGCAAGTATTTCCAGAAAGCCTCCCTCCTACAGACCTCCCCTCATGTCTCATTGACTGAACCTGTATCCCATGCCCATTGCTAACCTATCGGTGGAAGAGAAATAGGATTACTACGATTGGTTTAAGACTAATCAAGATTCATCTGCAGAGAGCAAGGAAAGAGTCTCGACTCTCTAACCAGCCTCCTCTGAAGTAGATGGCTCCCTAAGCTTCCTGAACAAAACCAGAGTGCTGTGAGCAAGGAAGTTAAGGAGGAATGGCAATTGGTTTGTCAACCAACAGGTTTTGTCAATTATGTTAGATGTCTCCCCTTTCCCTCCAAGCATCAAGTAAAGCACATTGTCTGCAATTTTTCCTCTAATCCTACTGGTTACTAAATAGAATACCAGTTTAAATTATTAGAAATAATAATATGGGACTTCTCAAATGTTTCCACTGTGCTGCAGAGAACTGTGGACATGGACCCTTGGGAGCTTACTACTTGACCAGAATTCTTTGAAGTCTGGTGTTTAGCAGGGGGGAAGGGGGGAGACAGATTCTGCAGTCTACCCTCTAATCTAGCCATGATTCATCAGTATGTAATAGGATGTGATCTTTCCCTTTAACTCATTTTTTTCCTTCCTGCATCTTCCCAGTGGGGAAAAGGTCATTGGTAAGTTAAGAACTAGTTAAAAAAACACCTTGTGAGCAAAACAATGGCATCAAAGCTATGCTGCAAAAGCTGGTCAAGATAAGCAGGAGCGGGCTTCCCTGGTGGCGCAGTGGTTAAGAATCCGCCTGCCAATGCAGGGAACACGGGTTCAAGCTCTAGTCCGGGAAGATCCCACATGCCACGGAGCAACTAAGTCCCTGCGCCACAACTACTGAGCCTGTGCTCTAGAGCCCGTGAGCCACAACTACTGAGCCTGTGAGCCACAACTACTGAAGCCCGTGCGCCTAGAGCCCGAGCTCTGCAACAAGAGAAGCCACCACAATGAGAAGCCCGCACACCGCAACGAAGAGTAGCCCCCACTCGCCACAACTAGAGAAAGCCCGCACGCAGCAACAAAGACCCAACATAGCCAAAAATAAGTAACTTAATTAATTAAAAAATACATATAAGCAGGAGAAAAATCTAGTCATTTGGGGGAATTCCCTGGTGGTCCAGTGGTTAGGACTCCATGCTTCTACTGCAGGGGGCCTGGGTTCCATCCCTGGTCGGGGGGAAGAAGAAAATCTGGTCTTTTTAAAATTGTTTCATTCAGAAAGGCTTCAAACCTATCCAGTAACACAGAGTCAGGACTAGCTGCAGCCACCCCTCTACAATTAGGCCAACACCAAGGCCCTTTGGCTGGCCTTGAGAGTGAATCTGCTATCTTAGGATGAAGCAGAGGGGTAGAAAAGACTGAAGCAGAGGATAGAACACAGAGGGAGGACAAAGAAGGCATCTCTCACTCACCTGGGCTAGGCGCCCGGGTACAAAGTGAAGGGTGACTCCATGTGTATTCACAGTTGGGTAATAATCACTCTACTCTTTCTTTCTGGAAAGGAGCTGTACCTGCACACCCCTCCAGATGCTATAGGCATAAAGAAAGGGTGATGGGTAAGAAGAATGATTCAGAATCATAACCACCAGAGAAAGAATTCCTGTTTGTCTAACTGCTTACTAGATGTCACTACATTGAGTTTATCACAATCAGAAAATGGGGCCGAATTTGAAAGATGGCCCTGGGTCATAAAGAATCTGACTCCATTTTTTTATGTTGACCACTGTCAGCCTTCAAGCCCCACCTCCACTTTCCGCTTCCTCCCCACCTGTGGGCAAGCTGATAAGAAAGTCCACACACTCCTTCCCTTGGCACCAGAGGAAAGTTCAAACCCCACAAAGCCTTGGCTTGTGTGCAGGAGTAGTCACCCAGGTTCTACCTCCTAAACACAATAAAACCCAGGGTCACTCACCTTTCCTTTGCTGAAGCTATTTTTGAACTGTCTTAGGTGCCTGACCTGCTCTCGCAGAAAGCCTCAATATGTGAATAATAAATTTCTCCCTACCCTCTCGGTGCATATGTGGCATCATCAGTCTTGACAGCAAACCGATTTTGGGTGGAGGGGGGTCCAGCATACTTCTGTGGAGTGACCACAACACCTTGCATATCATCCTGGATCGGTGACCAGGAAACTTCTCAATCTGGTGCCAAAATACATAAAGAACCCAGGCTCACATAAACAGGTGGATATAAGCAGCAAAAGAATTTTCACTAAACAAATATTGTATGTTAACGCATATATGTGGAATCTAGAAAAATGGTACAGATGAACCTATTTGCAGGGTAGGAATAGAAAGGCAGATGTAGAGAACAGACGTGTGGACACGGGGGGAAGGGGAGGGTGGGATGAACTGGGAGATTAGATTTGACATGAATATACTACCATGTTTAAAATAGATAGCTAGTGGGAACCTGCTGTATAGCACAGGAAGCTCAGCTCAGTGCTCTGTCATGGCCTAGTTGGGTGGGATGGGGAGGGGAGGGAGGTCCAAGAGGGAGGGGATGTGTGTTATGTGTATGGCTGATTCACTTCGCTGTGCAGCAGAAACTAACACAACATTGTAAAGCAATTATACTCCAATAAAAAAATTTAAAAAAAAAGAATTTTCACTGCTTTATAAGCTCTAACAGGGTAATCATCAAAGAGAGATGCCTAGAATGCAGCTCAGGATGTGGTACTGGGTGAGGCTGTCAGACTACTGAACTGTACATCTGTTATTTTTCCCTGCCCAGCATTGCTCTTCTCTTCTCCTTCCTCCTCCTCCCCCTCCTCTTCCTCTTCCTCCTGCTCCTCCTCCTCTTCCTCTTCTTCTTCTTCCTCTGTCTCTCTCTCTCTCTTTTCCTCCATTAATAGCACCTGGATTTTGCTTTGAGGAACAACCCCTCCCCCTCTCTTAGTCTATATGGCTTGGATAAAGCTGATCCACCCCTCGGATTTAGGGTGGACATGTAACATAGGCATGAGCAGTCAGTGTTCTGCAACTCCTTGACTACAGTGATTGTTTCCATGACAAATACATGACTCTTGCTAAGCCAATGAGTATAATACATGGAATTCTTATTGGAACTGAGAAACAAAGTTTCTTCCAGCTGGGGCTGCTAATTTGTTGGCCATCTTTGGCTTCCAGTGGCCATCTTTGCCCCCACAATGGGAGAAACTGCAAAGAATGAAGCAATACAAAGGAACGTGAAGCTGGGAAATTGCTGACTATAACATTTCAGCACCTAGATCCAGCCATTCCTGAAGTCCCATCCCATGACATTTCACATATGTAAGTCCATAAATTACTTAATTTTTTTTCTTAGAACAGTTTGATTTGGATTTTGGTCCATTGTTGTTTTCAAAAGAACTTTCACTAATACTTGCTAAAATGGAATTATCAATCCCTGGGTCTTCTTGCTGAGAGAGCAAATCACTATGTTAGGCAAACTGACTTTGAATTGACTTCTTTCAACTGCAAGTGAGAAAAATCCAACACAATTGCTTTCTGCATATAAGTATATACTAAAGTTTTCAGATTATTTGCTTGCACGCCATAAGGTCACTGGTTGTGGTTAGATAATGTTTGTTGTCTTTTCTTTTTTCTTTTTTCCTTCTTCCATCTTCTCTTCTTTTATTTTAAGCACATAACTTGGCTGGCAACAAAGCCTCCCCAGCAGGACAGGAACAATTCTTGGTTGACGTGAGCCCCTTAAGATTTATCTTTGGCTTGCACCAAGGAGTCGTCTGACCAGGGGTGGGGTGTGGTTAAACAGTGGGGTCTGACCTGACATCCCTTTTTTTATTGTCTCAGGGCCTCTTCACGTGATCTCTCCCCATTTGTTAGCTTGGGCTTCCTCTTAGCATGGTGGCTTCTATGCAACTGAACAGCTTACATCCCTGAAGGCTTCTGGAGGGAATACTTCAAGAGAACCAAGGGAAAGCTCTGGCTCCCTCCGCAGCATCCTCAGCGCCGGGGCTCCTGGCCGCCGCCAGGGGGCGCGCTCCGGACTGCGGCACCCGCTGACTCCGCAGCACGGTTCGGGCGCTCAGAGCGCGGACTCGCAGAGGCAGTCGGGCCGGCCTGTCGGGAGGCGGGGCACTGGCGGCCTCAGCCGGGACGTTGGGCCCGGCCCAGAGGGCCGCGGAGCGGCGGCGAAAGGGGGCGCTGCGGGGCCGGGCGGGCGCGGCGCGGAGGAAGTGCGGTCTTCGCGGCTCGGCGCGGGGCCGCAATGTCGTCCCGGCTCGGGCGCGACGACTCAGGGACCGGGGGCGCGCGGCGGCCGCGGGAGCCTCCGGAGCAAGAGCTGCAGCGACGCCGGGAGCAGAGGCGGCGGCGGCACGACGCGCAGCAGCTGCAGCAGCTCAAGCACCTGGAGTCCTTGTGAGTCCGTCACGCCCGCCCCCGACTAATGCGAGGAATGGGGTCGGGGCCCGGGGTCGCGCGGCCGGGCCCGCCAGGGGTCGGAGACCTGCGAGTGGGCAGGTGGGCCCGTCGGACCCCAGCGAGCCGGGTGCGGGTTTTGATCCCGGGCTGCGGGACGCTGGACTCTCAGCCGCTGGAGGAAGAGCGGGGAGGCTCCCTCCACAGGCTCGTCCCGGGCGCGCGAGGCGGCGGCGGGCGGGCGCTTCCCCGCCGGAAACGACAGTTTTATTCCTCGTGCGGCGACGTCGGTGTCGGTCAGGATTTGAATACAGAAGAAGTGCGGCTGCGCCCTTGGGTCCTTTCCCGTTTCTCAGTTCAAGGGGCTCGCTCTGAACTGGGTAAATCCCCATTCTTTTCATCTAGTGCTGTTAACTAGGGAAGAAAAAGCCCAGTCCCGTAACATGAGTGCGGTGAGGAAGGGAAGAATAAGCGTGGGGTGAGGGCCTGGTCCCTGACTCTGCGGGAGGAGCTGTCAGGTAGAAGAGAGCGTGGACTTCTCTCTCGTCCCCAGGATTTTGTTTTTTTTTTACCAGGGTTAAGGGTGGAAGCTACAAAGAGGCCAGTTCCAGCTCAACAAGAAGAATTAGGACCGGAGTCATAGATTCTTGCTGGTCAGCGTGGCCTGACCTAGGAGGCACTTTACTCCCCCAGCTACCCGGGGTTGGAGAGAGTCCAGATAACCCCTGAGAGAAGGGTTGGTTGTAAAGGAGACTTAAACATCAGGTGGAAGGTTGGATTAATGATCCTTGCGGTTCTTTTCTGTGTTTCTGTCGTTCTGTGATCAGCTTTAGAAGTCTGACTTTACTAAGTTTGGTGTTCACTGAGTTATCTGAATTATTTCTGTTTTAGGCACTTCCCATTACCTACCTTCTTATGATTGCTGAGACGGTCGTGTAAGGAAAGGCCCTCATTAACCTTCTGGGAGCTTTGATACAAAGTGCATGCTTGCTTGGAGCCTGGCCTGCTCTTTTCAGTGTGGCTCTTGAGCTGAGTCTCACGTCAGTGGGCCGTGGTTTGGATACAGGTGCCGTGTTGCTGACATCCACAGTCCTGGCGCGTTCAAGGCACTCTGGGCTCAGGCAGGGCCTAGCCCCACCAGCCCTCTGTATCTTTAACTGTAGGATGCCAGGTGGTGGTTAATACTATATGTTTATTTTGTAGCTCACAGAGCTTTTTCACAGACAAGAGAAAGTTGCTAACGTTTTGTAGATGAGAAAATGGAGGCTCAGTGGTTAAGCCACTGACCTGATTAGCCAACAGAATTACAGCAGAATTCAGGAGTGTGATTCTCAGACCAGTGGGATTTTTCCAGTTTCACAGATTTGAAACTGGCTAGGCTATGGACATATTTGCTTTTTCTAGTTCAGGGTTTTGTTTGATTTTAATTAAGTTTAATTCATACCAGAGTAATACTTGTATATAGCTTAAAAACTCAAATAGTACTAAAAATGCTACAAAAAATAGTGGTGGGCTGCCCAACTCCTCATTTACCCCCCAGAGTAACCTGCACAACCCTCCACCCCCTTCCCTCCTAACAAGGCCAAGCCTTCCATGTGCAGACTCTTTTAGTTTTTACTTATTGGATTTAACTGCACATTTCTAAATTATATGCTTATACTGTTTTTGTTGACTCAACAGTTTTAGACATCTGTTAACTTCTTGTCATAGTAGATAAAGATTTAGTTCTCTTACTTGCCCTTCTTGTTTCCATCCTTCCAATATAGCTCCATCATAATAACTTTCCTAATCAATGTCAGTGTTAACATTGTTATAACTTTTTTTTTTGGGGGGGGGGCTGTGTTGGGTCTTAGTTGCTGTACGCAGGCTTTCTCTAGTTGCGGCGAGCAGGGGCTACTCTTCATTGCGGTGCGTGGGCTTCTCGTTGCGGTGGCTTCTCTTGTTGCGGAGCACAGGCTCTAGGCATGCGGGCTCAGTAGTTGTGACTTGCGGGGTCTAGAGTGCAGGCTCAGTAGTTGTGGTGCACGGGCTTAGTTGCTCCGGGGCATGTGGGATCTTCCCGGACCAGCGCTCAAACCCGTGTCCCCTGCATTGGCAGGCGGATTCTTAACCCCTGCGCCACCAGGGAGGCCCTCAAGGCTCTTCTTACCTCACATTTTCCCTGCAATCTCTTGCTTTCCCTTCTTCCAAAAATAAAATCGCTGTGCCAAGGCACCAGTTATGATTTCAGTGAATTTAAGTTCTACATCGAGCAGGATGTGGAATAGCATCAGTTTATTTATATAGGACTTCTGACGGCATATTTTATTAACTGTTTTAGTTATAATGTAGTTTTAAGTTTTTACTAAAAAAAAAAAAGCCTTTTCATTTTGGTCTGCAGTTGCCTTTTGCTGATTGAGATGTGTTAACGTTCCTATGAACATGGTTGATGACCAGTGTTTTTTTCCTTTCTAGTTATGAAAAACCTCCTCCTGGACTTATCAAGGTCAGTGTGAAGTTTGTACTTTTGGTTTTTCCCTGAGACAGATTTGACTCAGTGCTCAGACTCAGTCACTTGTTATGAAAAACAGCTGCATAAGGTTTGAACCTCCTTTTGTGATAGTTCTGTGTCTTCCCTGCAGATGGCAGTCGGTTCATGCACTTTGGGCTTTGTCACAGCCTGTGCCTTTGCAGAAATTTAATCAGCCTTGTGTCTGTCCCCTAAGAAACCACTGCAGGCCCCCCCCGAGTGTTCCCCAGCGCTCACTCCCATTCTTTCTGTCTCACTTGTGACTGTCTTCTCAAAGCTCTCCTGCCCCATGTTCCTTCTCTGACCCTCCCGGTGCTGATTTCTTGAATGTCATCAGCTCAGAGAACACTGGACTCTGAGGAGACGTGAAGCTCATCCAGTCCAGCCCTACCTGTTGCAGGAGTCCCTCCTCCAGCACCCTGGCCACAGTGTCAGTGTCTTTCTGCAGGAGTGAGACTTAGAGGACTTAAGGCCAAAGTAACTTTTTCTGTTTGGTAACTTTCAACTTAAAAAAAAGATTTTTAGAAAACATTCTTCCACTATAAATTTAATATTCGTGGAAACTTGAAAAAATCATAAGGTAAAAAAACAGCACCTTAATTATATAGTGCAGTTATTTGGTAATGAAAATACATCTCACAAATACGGCATGTATGAGATTATGAAACATGACAGTGGCCTTCAAGGTCTAATAATCTATTTTACTCTAACACAGTGTTCTTATTATTCCAGGAAACCTCACTTGTTTAACTCTATATTCTGCCTCATTCCACAAAGCTTTTAAGTTAGCAGAAAACTTTTTGTGATCTTAGAATCTAATTTTTGTGATCTAGAATCAGAATTTGGAGCTCACAGATCAATCCTATATAAACACTAGTAACTTTTCTCTAAAAACAGCTACTTTGTTTTTGTGGCAAAGCTAGCTCTTCTAGTATAGTTACTTCCGTTTTTTCTGTCAGTTATGATTTGTCTTTCTTTCTAGCTCTTCAGAGGGTAACTCATGATGACATTGGGATCTCCAGCCCATGAGAAAGCCAGGCAGTGCTGTGTTCTCAAACAGGTGGGAGAGAGTTCCGGTGCTTTTTTGTCACATAGCTTACACACTGTTTCCTTTTTCAGGAAGATGAGACTAAGCCAGAAGACTGTATACCAGATGTCCCAGGCAATGAACATGCCAGGGAATTTCTGGCCCACGCACCAACCAAAGGACTTTGGATGCCACTGGGGAAAGAAGTCAAAGTCATGCAGTGTGAGTGTGGAAGGGTTTCAAGTAACACCCTCAATACATGCAAGTTATAGACCACTGTTTACAAACAAGTTCACTTCTTTTGATTCATTCTCACCACAGCCCTGCTAAAGTCAGGGCATGATCTCTGTGCTATAGATGAGGAAGCCGCCTTGCATATGTTATTAAGTGTTTTGGGGTAAGAGGCAGAGCAGTGCTTTGACTCCAGGGCTTCTGGCTGTAAGGGTAATGGTCTTCCACAGGGCCGTAGCTGCCTGCGGAGTATACGCTTCAGTAATATTCCTGTAACAGAAAGGATATTCCATGTAGAAATGCCATGGGGGACAAGGGATGCATTGGAGGGTGGTCCCTTGGGTCTTGCCTCAGTCAGTCATCCTCCTCAGAGGTGTTGAGGTTTTATGCAGGTAACCTGAGAGGAGCTCTGGGTCACAGAGGGCGGGTCTGGAACAGGTAGAGCTCTGTGTGCACACCCTCCACCGCACCAGAGCAGCAGCACCTTCATCCAGCGTAAGACGGCGTTTGAAAAAGGGATACAGCTGTCTTTAAAGACATTTGTTTGTACAAAGATTCTTCACGCACATAATTAAAATAGCGATTTGCAGTCTCTTTGCCTCCATTCACACATCATCCTTTTTCCAGTACCTAGGTTACAACAGTTAGCCTTATTCAGGGTGGCAGGGAATATAGGAGGGCATGCTTTTTAGAAGTCAGGGATTTTGGGGTCCATCTTTGAGACTGGCAACCACAGTTATTGCTCATCATTGGGAGATTAAAAAGTGGATTAGGAGCTCTAAGTGTGTGAGTGGGGCTTGCTGAGTTTCACTGGAGGGTGATCTTTCTAGTCCTGTCAATTGGGAACTTGTGAGGTCAGTACCTGTAGGTTTTTCTTCTTGGGGTGGGTTATATTTTCCTAGAGAAGAAGGCTCCTTCCTGGAGGGTCAAGGCCAAGCTGCTAGTGTTGTGGGATCTGATTGGAGCAAGAAGGCTGGGAAATCTTGCCATTTACTTTTTATTTGTTCATGTAATCTTCTATATTTACTGTGGCACCTTGCCTTCACATGTATCTGATGTCATTTTGCCAGAGATCTATGCTTTACCTTTTTCAGACAATAAACTTCCTTCCACCGGGGCTAGTAAGAGTTGCCCTTGGACTTTTCATCAATCCTCCTTATTTCAGCTCCTCCTTTACCTTTACTTTTAGAGGTATCTGGTGCTCAGAGCTCAGTTCCTAAGCTCTTTGGAGGTTCTGCAAATAGAAATTGTGCTGATTCTCCGTTCTCCCCTCTGGTGGCTTAGAATTCAATTTTCTGGTGTCTGCTCTTCATTTAGCATTTAGTATTTTTTTAAATTATTTATTTATTTATTTGGCTGTGCTGGGTCTTAGTTGCAGCACCGAGGATCTTCGTTGCCACACGCAGGATCTTCATTGCCACATGAAGCCCCCGGCTTCTTTCTTTAAGCATAATATTTTTGAGGTTCATCTATGGCACAGCACATGCCAGTAATGCCAGTAGTTCATTATTATTATTTCCTCCTTCTGCTTGCCTTTGGTTTGGGTCGCTCTTTGTTTTCTGGATTTTTTTAATTGAACCTGAGATTATTGATTTGAGAGCTTCATTCTTTTCTTTTCTTTTTTTTTTTAAAGATATTCGCCATGTATTTCTTCTTTAGGTCTTTTTTTAAAATTTATTTATTTATTTTTATATTTATTTTTGGCTGTGTTGGGTCTTCGTTTCTGTGCGAGGGCTTTCTCTAGTTGCAGCAAGCGGGGGCCACTCTTCATCGCTGTGCTTGGGCCTCTCACTATCGCGGCCTCTCTTTTTGCGGAGCACAGGCTCCAGACGCGCAGGCTCAGTAGTTGTGGCTCACGGGCCTAGTTGCTCCGCGGCATGTGGGATCTTCCCAGACCAGGGCTCGAACCCATGTCCCCTGCATTGGCAGGCAGATTCTCAACCACTGCGCCACCAGGGAAGCCCCATTCTTTTCTAATATAGGCATTTAAAGCTCTACATTTCCCTCTAAGCACTGCTTTATCTGCATCTCATATGTTATGTTTAATTGTCGTTCAAATCAAAATACTTGCTGATTTTCCTTGAAATTTCTTCTTTGACCCATGGGTTGTTTAGAAATGTGTTGTTTAATTTCTACATATTTGTAGATTCCCGAAGTTTCCTACTATCATTGCTTTCTAATTTGTCTTCTTTGTGGTTGGAAAACATACTTTGTATGGTTTGAATCCTTATTTTATTTTATTTTTAAGTATTTATTTTATTTACTTATTTGGTTGTGCTGGGTTTTAGTTGCAGCAGGCGGGCTCCTTAGTTGTGGCTCACCAGCTCCTTTAGTTGCGGCATGCGTGCTCCTTAGTTGCAGCACGTGGGCTCCTTAGTTGCGGCTTGCAGGCTCCTTAGTTGTGGCATGCATGTGGGATCTAGTTCCCTGACCAGGGATCGAACCCAGGCCCCCTGAATTGGGAGCACGGAGTCTTAACCACTGCGCCACCAGGGAAGTCCCGGTTTGAATCCTTTTAAATTTATTAATTCTTGTTTTATAGCCTAGCCTATGCTCTATTCTGGATAATGTTCCATGTGGGATTCAAAAGTGTGTATTCTGCTCTTTTGGGGTGGTCAGATGTTCTACAGATATCTGTGAGGTCTAGCTGGTTTATAGTATTGTTGAAGTCTTCTATTTCATTGTTGATATTCTCTCTAGTTGTTTTATCCATTGTGGAATATTGAAGTCTCTATTATTGTTGCATTGTCTAGTTTTCCCTTCAGTTCTGTCCATTTTTGCTGCATCTATTTGGAACTCTGTTGTTAGGTGCATATATGTTTATAAGTGTTATATCCTCTTGATGGATTGACCCTTATATCATTATAAAATGTCAATATTTGTCTCTTGTAACAGTTTTTGCCTTTGAGTCTGTTTTCTCTAATATTAGTATAGCCACTCCAGCTCTCTTTCAGTTAGATTTTTAAACTGAACTTTAGATTATTTATTTGAGATCTTTGTTCCTTTCTAATATTGGTATTTAAAGCTATAAATTTCCTGTAAACACTGCTTTATTTGTATCTCTTTTCATCCTCTTACCTTCAATTTAATTTTGTCTTTGAATCTAAAGTTTGTCTGTTGTACTTGGAAAACATTTTTTTATCCATTCTGCCAATACCTGCCTTTTGATTTTCATTAAGATTAATGCTAATGTAATTTCAATAGAATACAGAAACTTTGTTCCTATACAGCTCCATTCTCTCCCCCTCCTTTGTGGTAATATTGTCATACAAATTATTTTTATATATTATAAGCTCATCATCACTGTTTTATAATTATTTCTCTATGTAGCTGTTTTAAAATGGGATAGGAGAATAAAAGAATTACAAAAAATTATTTATACTGTCTTTTATAATTATGTATGTAGTTACCTTTACTGGTGCTGTGTATTTCCTGTGGATTTGAGTAACTGCCTAATATTCTTTCATCATTTCAGCTTTGTTATTTTTTGTAGGGCAAGTCCATTAGCAATAAATTTTCAGATTTTGTTTATCTGAACTTTAAGTCCCCTTTTATTTCTGAAGGATAATTTTGCTGGCTATAGAATTCTTGCTTAATAGTCTTTCTTTCAGCACTTTGAATATGTTATTCTACTGCCTTCTGGTCTCCATGGTTTGTGATAAGAAGTCATCTGATAATCTCATTGAGGATTGTTTATATGTGATGAGTAGTTTTTCTTTCATTGCTTTTAAAATTTTCTTGTTATCTTTGGCTTTTTAACAGTTTGCCTATGATGGATCTCTTTGAACTCATTCTACTTGGAGTTCATTGAGCTTCGTGGATTTGTAGATTAATGTTTTTCATCAAATTGGGGAAGTTTTTGGCCATTATTTTTTCAAACATTTTACACTCTCTAGCACTCCTTTCTTTCTGAGATTCTCTTTATGCATATGCTGTGAATCTTGATGGTATCCCACAGGTCTCTGAGACTGGCCAGTTTTCTTCATTCTTTTTTCTTTCTGTTCCTCAAACTGGATAATCTCAGTTGTTACCTATCTTCAGGTTTGCTTATTCTTTGTTCTGCCATCATAAATCTGCTGTTAAGAACTTCCAGTTAATTTTTCAGTTTGATTATTGTGCTTTTCAACTCCAGAATTTCTTTTTTATTAATCTTTATAATTTGTATCCCTTTATTAATGATCTCCATCTGTTATGACATCACTTTCATACTTTTCTTTAATTCTTTAGACATAACTTCCTTTAGTTCTTTGAACTTATTTATAATAGCTGATTTAAAGTCTCTGTCTAGTAAGTCCAGTATCTGGACTTGCTGTTGCTTTGTGTGTTTTGCAATTTTTTGGTGAAAACTGCCCATTTTAGATAATATAAGGTGGTCTGGAAATCAGATTCTCCCTTCTACCCAGGTTTTATTGTTCCTTTTTGTATTTTTAGTGACTTTCCTGGACTAATTCGGTAAATCTGTATTCCCTGTAGTGTATGGCCACTGAAGTCTCCTCTGTTAGCTTAGAGGTCAGCTAATAATACAACAGAGATTTCCTTGAATGCATTGATCTAAGAAGCCTTCTCCCCTTTGCCAAGAGGTTATATGTGTGTCTTAAGACAGGCTTCAAATGCTCATGTGGTTTGGTTTACATGTCTGCCTTAGCCTTTAGTGCCTGCTTGCACAGAGCCTTAACAGTGAGTCAGAAGTGAAAAAAAAGGCCTTCTCAGGCCTTTACTATGCATGCACACAGCCTTACACATGTGTATAGTCTTCTAGCTTCCCAGAATTATGTCAGAATTTTTGAGAGCCCTCTATGGACATCTCATTCCCCAGATCTTCCTTTTAAACTTTTGGCTGGGCTCTTGTTTACCCAGTGATATCACAGCCATAATAAGCTGTGATGTTAAACAATTGCAAGTGACTATTTTTGACAAATATCCTGGGGTAGGGCTTTTTCTGTAGAGCAAACTACATGACTAGTCAGATAGCAACAATACCCTGCCAGCGTGGCTCTGTGCTCTGAAGTCAGGGCTTTTTGAGGTGCTCAAAATCCAGTCTTCCCTCTTCAGTGGGTGTGACACTGCTGCTTTTCACAGCTGTCATGGTTGCATGGCTGCTTGTTTTTAAGACTGTTGTGGAAGTAGGGGTTGGGAGTAAGCCCAGTTAAAACGCCAGAAATCCTGCTGTTCTTACCAAGGCTCAGTAGGGTTTCTTTAATTAATACTCTTTAGATTGTGGCAAGCCTTTGGTTAATTTTCAAGGTTTCGGATAACTTGATTTGGAAAAATTTGCAACTATTTCCAGTGCTTCTACGGAGGAACAGATTTATGGAGGTTGTTACTTGGCCCTTCTTGAAATACTTACTGGATTATTCCTTTTGAAAAGAATTCTCTTCATTGTCATTTTTATAGAATCTCAGGAAGGAAATGAAAGGAGACGAATGTGTTTAGTCTGTCATCTTTACCCAGAAGTCTGTGGCTTTTTTTTAAAGTTTGAAAACCACTGCTCTGTTTGATGGGGTGGTTAGTTGCATTTCACTTAGTATTTTATAGTTATTTGCATTGACTTGGAAAATAAAAGTTTGGGTTGGGACCAGATCCAGTTTTACCAAGAAGTAAATGAAGCTTAAGTTTCAGGGCCCCTCACTTGTGTCTTTCAAAGACCTGCAGGAACCATAGTGATGTGTTGATTATGGTCATATGATTTTGCAAAATTTGCCAAGGCAAGATTTTTGTTTTTCCTGAAGAGCCCCTTCCATCCCCACCCCCACCAAATAATTTAAGCTCAGGCACCACAAAATTTGGACTCATTCCAAACAAGATATATATATATACATATGCATACTTTCATTGATTTTAGTGATTGTAGTATTATCTAGAACAGTGGTTCTCAAACTTTAATATGTCTACACATCACCAATAAGTCTTTTGAACTCCAAGTATGTGTCAGTGTTTCTGGGATAGGCCTAATACTGTGCATTTCTACCAATCTCCCATGTGTTGTTGACATGGACCACATTTTGAACAGTAAGGATCACCTTTCCTTTAAAGGCAAGAGGGTTTTGAACACAAAGAAAGACATTGGTTTGAAGGAGTGTTATCCTCCTTCCCTGAACTTTAAATGTTGGGAGAGATAAAGACAGGGACAGCTCAGAGGCAGTCAACAGAGAACCCCCAAACTTCATTGTTTTTCAATGGTTTCCTGAGATCCAGCTCTCAAAATTATCTGCCCATACAACCATTTTGTTTTTAACTTTCAGTACAGTATTCAATAAATTACATGAGAAATTCATCACTTTATTACAAAACAGGCTTTGTGTTAGATGATTTTGCCCAATTGTAGGCTAATGTAGGTGTTCTGAGTGCATTTAAGGTAGGCTAGGCTAAGCTATGGTGTTCAGTAGGTTAGGTGTATTAAGTGCATTTTCAACTTACAGTATTTTCAACTTATGATGGGTTTATTGGGATGTAACCCCATCATAACTCAAGGAAGATCTGTAGTTTCCCTTTGTTTTTTAGGATCTTACATGGTTCATTCACTGATTGCATTTGCTTTTAGAATTGGAGTTTAATGAAGAAAAACTAATATGATCTACTGATCCTTTGTCTTCATTAAAGGAAACTGTGTTATCTTACAGAAATATTTCCTCTTTTCTTTGTTTTCAGGTTGGCGCTGTAAACGATATGGTCACCGAACAGGCGACAAAGAATGCCCTTTTTTTATCAAAGGCAACCAAAAGTTAGAACAGTTCATAGTAGTAAGTAGAACCCTACCATATCAATTTACATTTATGAGAGATAGTGAATATCAGATGATTAGGTACTAACAGTGAACTGCAAATTCACACAAAATACATTCCCAGAAGTCATTTGGCCAAAGTATCGGGTGTTAACTACATTTGTGTTAAATTACAGGCATACCTCAGAGATGTTGCAGGTTTGGTTCTAGCAATATCTAGAACCTCAATAAAGCAAATATCACAATATAGTGAATGACATGAATTTTTTTTTTTTTGAATGACATGAATTTTTAAATTTCCCAACACATATAAAAGTCATGTTAACTCTATACTGTATTCTGTTAAGTATGCAATAGCATTCTGTCTAAAAAAACAAATTACATAACTTAATTTAAAATATTTTCTTGCTAAAAAACGCTAACCATCATCTGAGCCTTCAGAGAGTTGTAGTACTAACATCAAAGATCACTGATCACAGATCACCCTAACAAATGTAATAATAATGAAAAGTTTGAAATATTGTGAGAATTACCAAAATGTGACACAGTGACATGGTGTGAGCAAATACTGTTGGAAAAATGATGCTGATATACTTGCTCAACACAGAGTTGCCACAAACCTTCAACTTGTAAAAAACGCAGTATCTGCCAAGTGCAGTAAAGTGAAGTGCAGTAAAATGAGGCATGCCTGTACATTTGTGTGACAGATTAGTTCTTAACAAAAAACTTCTTATTAAGGTGTTATTTGTAAACTTCTTATTAAGGTGTTATACCTTGGGAATAGTGATTCTTTTTCTGAAGCAGACATTGTTATTTATTCAATCACTTTTTTTTAACTTATTGTATAAAAAAATCATGTTTCATAACTAAAATGAGGGTTTTAGCTTTCCAGGCTTTACCTGAAGATTATATGTCTTAAACTATAAGCTAGAAGTGTATATATAAATTATATTTGCTCTTTACATGACAGTAAAATTATCATTTCCTCACCTTATTTTAACAGAGTCACTTCCCAGGGGTGTAAATTCTCCATTCAGTAACTGCTTCTGTCAAGTGAAATATGTAGCTGTCTGGATGTACTGAGGTTATCAACATATATCAAACTGGAGTCAACATTCTCCAGTTTTTGTTTTGTTTTGTTTTGTTTTCTAATTCTATTTTTTGGCTGCGTTGGGTCTTCGTTGCTGTGCACAGGCTTTCGCTAGATGCAGTGAGCAGGGGGCTACTCTTTGTTGTGGTGCGCAGGCTTCTTATTGCGGTGGCTTCTCTTTGTTGCAGAGCCCAGGCTCTAGGCACACGGGCTTCAGTAGTTGCAGCATGCAGCCTCAGTAGTTGTGGCTCACAGGCTCTCGAGTGCAGGCTTAGTAACTGTGGTGTGTGGGCTTAGTTGCTCTGCGGCATGTGGGATCTTCCCAGACCAGGGATCGAACCCGTGTCTCTTGCGTTGGCAGGTGGATTCTTAACCACTGCGTCACCAGGGAAACCCCATTCTCCAGTTTTTAACACATTTTAAGATGTTGTGTTTTCATTTTAATAATCTGAAATAACTTATTTTGGATCAATCATTCTACTTTTAGGTGGAATGACAATTTTTACAGATACTATAGAACATAGTTTGGTGATAAATCTCAAAAACTTTAAACATACTCATTTTGCCTCAGAAATCCCACTTTAATTTACCTTAAGGATGTAAGAGAACATTAATATATACACAACTGTTTATGTATGTATAAGGATAGCTTTCATTATTATTTATATGGTTAGAAAAATGGGAGCTAAAGAAAAATAGGAAACACCTTAATAGTCCAACATATCAACATAAATTACTGTAACAGAAATTATTTAGCCATTAGGAATTGTGTTTTAGAAGAATGTGTAATATCATGAGAAAATGTTTATGAAAACATAAGTGAAAAGTAGTAGAGTTTTATATATAAATGGTATGATTATAATTTTTCATAAATTATGAATAATGATTTAAAAAGAGAGACCAGGGACTTCCCTGGTGGTCCAGTGGTGAAGAATCCGCCTTCCAATGCAGGGGACACGGGTTCGATCCCTGGTCTGGGAGCTAAGATCCCACATGCCGCAGGGCAACTAAGCCTGCGCACTGCAACTGAGCCCACATGCCTCAACTAGAGAGAGAAAAACCTGCACACCACCACTAGAGAGAAGCCCATGCACCACAACAAAAGATCCTGCATGCCGCAACTGAAAATCCCGCATGCTTCAACAAAGATCTTGTGTGCCGCAACTAAGAGCCAGTGCGGGACTTCCCTGGTGGCACAGTGGTTAAGAATCCGCCTGCCAATGCAGGGGACACGGGTTCAATCCCTGGTCCGGGAAGATCCCACATGCCGCGGAGCAGCTAAGCTCGTGCGCCACAACTACTGAGCCTGTGCTCTAGAGCCCGCGAGCCACAACTACTGAAGCCCGAGTGCCTAGAGCCCATGCACCGCAGTGAAGAGTAGCCCCCGCTCGCCACAACTAGAGAAAGCAGCAACGAAGACCCGATGCAGCCAAAAATAAATTAAAAAAAAAAATACAAAAGACCCAATGCGTCCAATAAATAAAAAGAGAGGCCAGGGAATTCCCTGGTGGTCCAGTGGTTAGGACTCAGCGCTCTCATTGCCGTGGGTGCAGGTTCAATTCCTGGACAGGGAACTAAGATTTTACAAGCTGCGTGGCGCAGCCAAAAAAAAAAAAAAAAAAAGAAAAAGAGAGACCGAATGTTAATATTACTGTTATCCCTGGGTAGTGAAGTAGTAGATAGTTTTTAAAAACTTAATTTTCTGATGATATCTAAAATTTCTGTAATAAACATTTAAACATTTATTCTTTTTTAAAATGAGATAATTCATATACCATAACATTTCCCATACGTGTTCTTAGTTTTAAGAAATTCAAATCATTTAAAATTATCTATACCTCCAGTATACTTCCAGACTTTGTTTGGGATACTTATATATTTTTGCATACCTATAAATGTTTCATTGTTATATATAATTTTATAATTCACTTGTTTTTCTTAATACTATTTCTTGGTCATGTATCCACATAGAACAAAGAGAATTGCCTCAATATTTCTTCCTTGAATAGTTTTTCATGATTCTGCCATGGTTTATTTCTTTATAAAAGATATTTAGGGGCTTCCCTGGTGGCACAGTGGTTGGGAGTCTGCCTGCCAATGCAGGGGACATGGGTTCGGGCCCTGGTCTGGGAGGATCCCGCATGCCGCGGAGCGGCTGGGACCGTGAGCCACAATTGCTGAGCCTGCGCGTCTGGAGCCTGTGCTCCGCAACAGGAGAGGCTGCGATAGTGAGAGGCCCGCGCACCGCGATGAAGAGTGGCTCCCGCTTGCCGCAATTAGAGAAAGCCCTCGCACAGAAACAAAGACCCAGCACAGCCATAAATAAATAAATAAATAAATAAAATTTTAAAAAAAAAAAACAAACTTCAAAAGTCTTTTTAAAAAAAAGGATATTTAAATTATATACTGTATTTTTCTCTTTTTAAAAATACTTATTTATTTATTTATTTATTTATTTTGGCTGCGCTGGGTCTTAGTTGCAGCACACGGGATCTTCGTTGCGGCGTGCGGGATCTTTTGTTGCAACATGCGGACTCTTAGTTGCGGCATGCACGTGGGATCTAGTTCCCCGACCAGGGATTGAACCCGGGCTCCCTGAATTGGGAGTGTGGAGTCTTACCCACCAGACCACCAGGGAAGTCCCTCTTTTTTTGACCACTCTGCGTGGCTTGTGGGATCCTAGTTCCCTGATCAGGGATTGAAACCAGGCCCTCCGCAATGAAAGCCTGGAGTCCTAACCACTGGGGAATTCCCTTCTGTATTTTTCTAATTGGAAAATGCTTTTCACAGCTTCAGGGAGTTTGCAGTTCTGGTGACCCTTAGGAAGGATTAGAACATTTGAACAACCAAACTGGAAAAGAATAACTGGCTTTTAGTAACAGGGATTTAATGTTTAATTAACTAACAACCCATGAAGCCTAACCCAACCTTAACCTTTTCTCACCCTTAAGGCACATGAAGATCCCATGTATGACATCATACGAGAGAATAAAAGACATGAAAAGGATGTAAGGTGAGGTTGTCCTGATGATAACAATATCCTCTTAAAGTCCGAAATTACATGAAGTTGGAAACAACCATTCCAATATTAGAGAAATGGTTTAATAAATATGGTATTTTAATTGTGAAATGTTAGGAGAGCAGGAGTAATCCCTGAAAAGGCCAGTATGTGGGGAATGAGCAGGCCAGCCTGTTCTACTTGGGTTAACTTAAAGCAGTGGGCTTTGGGACTTCCCTGGTGGCGCAGTGGTTAAGATGCAGGGGACATGGGTTCAATCCCTGGTCCAGGAAGATTCCACATGCCGCAGAGCAACTAAGTCTGTGCACCACAACTACTGAAGCCCGCGCGCCTAGAGCCCGTGCTCCGCAACAGGAGAAGCCACCGCAGTGAGAAGCCCGTGCACCGCAACGAAGAGTAGCCCCCTCTCTCTGCAACTAGAGAAAGCCCGCACGCAGCAACGAAGACCCAATGCAGCCAAAAATAAATTAATTAATTTAGAAAAGAACCGTTATTAAAATTTATTAAAAAAAAAAAAGAAAAAAAGCAGTGGGCTTCTCCCAGCCCACTCATGTCACTGATAGTTGATGTTGGCAACCCACATTGTGGTATCTAGTTCTGCTATATGATTGATTCTCTTTCGTATGCTTACTTTATCTTCTCCAGCAGCTTTAAGGATTTGAGCTATTGTTAAAAATTATTCTTAGGGGCTTCCCTGGTGGCGCAGTGGTTGAGAGTCTGCCTGCCAATGCAGGGGACACGGGTTCGAGCCCTGGTCTGGGAAGATCCCACATGCCGCAGAGCGGCTGGGCCCGTGAGCCACAATTACTGAGCCTGCGCGTCTGGAGCCTGTGCTCCGCAACAAGAGAGGCCGCGACAGTGAGAGGCCCGCGCATCGCGATGAAGAGTGGCCCCCGCTTGCCACAACTAGAGAAAGCCCTCGCACAGAAATGAAGACCCAACACAGCCATAAATAAATAAATAAATAAATAAAAATTAAAAAAAAAAAAAAAATTATTCTTAGACATGAATAAAGATAGGGTGAAAAAACAAGAGGTTTTTTTTTTTTTTCAAATTGGTGATATTGAATTATAATTGTTGAGGAGGTAGATTGCCTAGTATGAACTTGAGAATACAAAATGGCTTGTACACTGGTTACAGTCATGTAAAATAGGTGTGGATGTAGGCAAGAATGGGGAAAACATGCAAAAATAAAAATAAGTACTGTCTTTAATGAGGTGATGATTTGTGACATCACTACTGTTCTTATATTTTTATCTAAAAGAATTTTTTAAGTTACATTGAATATGTTTCTTTGGTCAATCTTATGTGTTTAGGATACAACAGTTAAAACAGTTACTGGAGGATTCAACATCAGATGAAGATGGGAGCAGCTCCAGTTCCTCAGAACGTAAAGAGAAACACAAGAAAAAGAAGAAGAAAGAGAAGCATAAGAAAAAGAAGAAAGAAAAGAAAAAGAAGAAAAAACGAAAGCATAAGTCTTCCAAGTCAAATGAGAGTTCAGACTCAGAATGACAAGAGCTTGACTTGTTCAACATTCTCTTCTCAAAAATCAAACACTGTGGCCAAAGATCAGAGGAATGTGGAATCAGAGAGGAATAGGAGAGAGAGACACCAAGAGAGGAGGAGATTTGGTGTCACAGGTGTGAATTCTCACCTACCTTCCAGTAAAGATGTGACCCCCAGGAGAGTGAGTTGTATCTTGCCAGGTGCTAGCTCTGGACAGTGGCTGATTTCAGGCTGGAAAGCTTTTCTCATTGTTCTCCTCCCTGCAGATCACTGTGGGTCCTGATTCCTTAGAAATGCCTCTGGCAGGGTGGCCAGACTAAGGGAATCTCTGAGGAAGCTCCTCCAGGTGCTGCCGCAGCTTCCACCCTCCATGGTGGGGCTACTTAATGGCCTTAGACTTCAGGCTTGACTTTCCTCTGTCGCTGAGGATAAAAGCTCATTATTTTATTTATTTAAAAAAATACTCATTTATTTTTGAATCATAATAATATATGGTCCAAATTTAAAAGGTATATAAGGGGAATTCCTTGGCTGTCCAGTGGTTAGGACTCGGCCGTTTCACTGCCGTGGCCCGGGTTCAATCCCTGGTCAGGGAACTGAGATCCTACAAGCCACGAAGTGTGGTCAAAAAAAAATTATAAAAGGTATATAAGGTTTAATCATGAAAAACTTTCCTCTTCTCTTCCCCAGCTACTTAGTTCCCTTTCCCAATGGCTATCCATTTTACCAGTTTCTTGTGAAGTCATACAGAAATGTTTTGTATGTCACAAGCAAATGTTTTTTCTCTTTTTTAACACAAATACTAGCATACCACACACATTTGTCTGCATTGTTGTTTTCATTTTTTAAATCAACAGTGTAAAGTATGTTGGTCTTTGCTGCACACAGAAGTCTTGAGATCATAAATCCCTGTTATGTTTGGTTGAGTTTTTTAGGGGGAAAGGCTATCCTATAATAACAATGAACAATCATTGTCTTTATCTTCTTTAGCACTTATTGCCATTGTCCCATGATTATTATTATTCCCAGAATAATTGATTCAGAAAACTTACAAGGATATAGGAATTACTGTACTGGGTCAGCTACCCACATCCCAAAATATATCCTCATCCTGTTGGCTAAGCACAGCCTACACGAGAACTTCTGGCTTTGACTGCTGCAGCTGAGGCAGCTCAGCAGGTTGGGATGGTGCCTGCAGCTAGGAGAGGGCGTCTGTTCTTGCTGAGCCAAAGTGGAGCCAGATTTTGCTCATGAGCAAGTGTCCTTCCCTCTCCACTAGGGTCTCTTGCTGTTTTCATCACTCAGGGTCCCAGGAACTCACTGTTCCCACTGCCTGCCTTTTTTCGTAGGGATTGGATTCCCCCCTCTTTAAAGAATAACCAATGTGGGCCAGGCTGACTCCTTCCCAGTTCTCCTCAGTAACTGCTCCTAGTCTTGGCCTTGGAAAGTTTATCTCAATAACACAATTGGCTGGAATGGCCCAGGACTTGCTCTTCCTGAAAACCCTAAGTCCAGTTAATTCAAGCAGTGCCTTACACTTATCCTTGGCATTTCTAGCTCAGCATGCAGCAGAAAATTCTCGTTCCAGGAATTTTCTTTCTCCTGCTAGAGTCCCATTCATGATAAACATATTCTATTACAATACGGAAGAATAATATCAATGATTCTTGAGCTTATGGTGCATCAAAATGACCTGGAGTGCTTGTTAAAACAGATACCCATGCCCTACTCCTAGTTTCAGAATTTCTGATTTATTGTACTAATTCTGGAATGGACTGTGGAATTTGCATTTCTAACAAGTTCCCAAATGATGCTGATGCTGTCAGTTTGGGGAACAGATTTGAAGAACCGCTGATCTAAATGTTTAACCTCTTACTAAAGCCTTTCTCCACTTTCTGCTTTAATGGGAATCTCTCCATCCACTGTAGCCCTGCAAGTTAATTCCTGTCCCTTCTCCCTCACTCCAGGTTTCTCTGTCTTCTATTTCCGGCCTACATTCTGTGGTCCATCAGTTAAGCCTGTTATCTCCCTTGACCTGTGGTTTTTCTGCCCAGCTTACCCAAAAGAACCTCAAACCAAACTCCTCCTCCTCTGTTCTGATTCCCAGACTGCTGAGCCCATAAAGCTGTCAATCAAATTCCTTCATCCTATAACCTCTTTCCTCAAACTCAGTTCTCTACTATTAAGGAAGTCAAAATAAGCCACCAGACCTCCCTTTACCAAGGTATCTTAACAGCCTGCCATCATGGTTGTGGTAGGCGAAATTGTAAAACAGCCCCAAGGTTTCCTACCCAAACCTGTAGGACTGTTACTTTAAGGGATTTTACTCCCATGATTAGATTATGTTAAAAGATAGTTTGGCCTTTTAAGGGTGACTGGGTGATCTGAACCAAATCACCTGAGATTTTTCTTTTTTTAATTTATTTTTATTTTTATTTATTTTTGGCTGCGTTGGGTCTTTGTTGCTGTGTGTGGGCTTTCTCTAGTTGCGGCGAGCGGGGGCTACTCTGTTGTGGCGCCGTGGCTTCTCTTGTTGTGGGTCACAGGCTCTAGGTGCACGGGCTTCAGTAGTTGTGGCATGTGGGCTCAGTTGTGGCTTGCGGGCTCTAGAGCTCAGGCTCAGTAGTTGTGGCACATGGGCTTAGTTGCTCCGCGGCATGTGGGATCTTCCTGGACCAGGGCTCGAACCCGTGTCCCCTGCATTGGCAGGCGGATTCTTAACGACTGCACCACCAGGGAAGCCCTCGCATGAAAATTTTAAAACCAGAGTTTTTTTTCTGGCAGGTAGCAAAGTATGGCAGTGGTTCCCACAGAGGTTTCTGCTGCAGTAAGTTTTGACTCTTTATCTGCCCATCTCTCCAATTTTTGGGTCAGCGGTTTGCCCTGTGACCTCAATTCTCTGATAGATTTAAGAAGATTTGATGATTAGTTTGTTCGGCTTTTTACTTGTTAGGACAGAGTGAAGACTTCTAATCTCTTTACATGCCAGACCAGAGACTGGAAGTTGATGGATATTGCTTTAAGCCACTATATTTGTGGTAATTAGTTCCTGCCCACATCTGGAAAATTCGTGAGGGCAGAGACCATCTTGTTTCATGTTGTAGTCTCACCTTCTAACACAATGTGTCATGCATGGTGGTGTTCAATGGGAATTTATTAAAAGTATGGTTACATTTTCCACTTGGAACATGATTTGGAAGTTGTAGTGGATGCTGTATTGTGCCACTTGTATTTGCCTCCTAACCCCTACGCCTGACTTCAGGACTGAAGTATTTATTCTCCCAACTGCTGGTTAACAGCTGACTTCAGGTAACAGTTGCAGATGACCTCTCCTTTCCAGGGATTGGTTGTTCTTTCTTGAAGAGAGCTACCCTATCCAAGGCCACGCCTCATTTCCAGGGGCATCCTGCATCACAGTGACTGGTCTATGCAGGGGTGTAAGATGTAGCCTCTTGCCCCAACTGGGACAGTTCTGCAAGGTCATTACAGCTCATGAGCTCTCAGTGGGATTGGCCAAGGCCTTTGTTGTGCCTGCATCACACCCAAACTCCTGCTTAATCATGCTTTCTTTGTCCCCTCAGAGATGTTATTCCCTAAAGCACTCCCCATTAAATTTCTTGCACCCAAATCTCCATCTCAGAGTCTGGTCCTAAGGAACTCAACCTGCCACAGAGGTAAGATGGCAGGGAAGAAGAAGGGTAGGTGTGGTCAGAAATTATCGTTCATTTTAGACTCCATTTTCCAAATTTATACTTGGCTTTTCATCTCCCCTCTAGGATAAAGGCAAGACTTTGGGAAGGATTACAGAACAGGAAAGTGTTCATCGGTACTCTCCTCTGTCTTTGTGCTTCCTCTTCCATATACTGGCATTACCAGTTTCCCCACCTTCTAGAGTCCAACCCACAAGGCCCAATTTGTTAATCTAATTAACACTAAGCCATTCATTCACAAATACCTGAATATATATGATGTCCCAGGCTCTATACTCTTCCATGGGGATACTGCATTGGCTACACTAATCCATGGCCCTAAGGAATGAATATATGGTCTCCTTTGATGAGGGTAAGAATGTTACAAGTCTCATCTGTCATGTCGTGAAATGGGCTATGAAAGTTAAGACACAGGTGCTACTAGAACACATAGGAGTGTCACATAATCCAGCCTTGGGTGGGGATAGGAGTGAGAGGTGTTTTCCTGGAGTATCTAAACAAAATCTTTAAGTAGGGGTTAGATAAAGTCATAGGTCTCATAAGACCAGCCTTGGAAACACTATCATCTTTTGCTTCTCATCTGAAAAAATGTAGTGCTTAATCACTTTTTACCATCTCCTTAATCCATTTTGAGGGATACTTGGTTAATACAGGGAGTTAAAGGACATTTTTCTATAGGACATTTTCATCACAGGGTTACTTAGCAGCAGCATTGAGTGGACACATTGATATGTATCAAAATACTGTCCATACTATCACCCAGAAAGCCTTTATTGGAGGCACCCCCATCCTCTCACATATGCTCTGTTCTTTCAAATAACCGTGGGAGAGCCTCCAATCACATAAAAATCTTTTTAGCACATAGTCACAGACCTAACCTGCACCATTTATTGGGAGATTGGTTCTACAAATTGACCTCCTAGGTTCTTAGTATAAAGATCTTTTGTTTCCTAAAGCTTCCTTTATTCCTAGGAGTCTACACTAGTTGAAAGCATAAAACATGATTCTACAGGCCACCACTGGAAATATCCATCCGTGGACCTACTATGTTCCTGGCCTCCATTTATAAACAATGAGTTGGCATCCTTTCTGTCTTCAAGATGATTCTTCTTTGTGGGGAATGCTTAATCTTTTTATTTTGTCCTCAAATCCACCATCCTTTTCTCCTTATCTAAAGGTCCTTGGAGATTACAAGACAAAACTATTCATGACAGCTGGTGCTGTCATGAGTGATGTGGCCATTTTGAGAGAAGAAAATGCTTAAGAATCACACACTTGCAATTCAATTTATTTGCTGTTTTACAACTTATATTTCCAAAGGCTTTACAATGTCACATTTTCTTGTTTTTTGATACAATGCTTTAATAGTTCAGTCAAGAGAGATATCATCTGATGCAATATTTAGCTCTTCCTTGAAGCTGGAACTCAGCAATTTATTTCCTATGAAATAACAATAGAATACATTTCCTTAAATTGGTGTGTAACAGACTCAAGATGTTATACAGAGAATCATTACCAATATCTTTAGTTTCCATTTTTAGGATAAAGCCAAAGGTCTTGACATTTTGCCTGAGCTTAGTTATCAGTCTTCCCTTTATGACCACTGCAGGGCAGAAATGGCCTTTAAGGGGCCATCAAGCCACTGCTCCAGGACCCAGGGGTTGAGGTGAGGCAGGGTTACCCAATGCCAAGACTCTGTGTAGGGAAGCCTGTCAAGCTACTGCCCCTTAATGGAGATGCTAAGCTTCCAGTACCCAGCTCTAAGTTGGGACACTAAGAGTGAATCTGCCAGGATCACTTACAAAATCCCATTTTAACCCACTACATACTACCATTAACAGATCGGGAGTTAAGTGTGAAAGCCAGCTTAAAAATAACATTCCACAGAATTGAAAGGCTTTGGCTCTAATCTTGTCAGGTAGGGCCTTCTTTACAAGGTATGCCTGTTACCTGGGTAGAACTCTGCCGTTTGTCATTGCCCATAAGCAGTGTTAGCTTTGAAGGGCAGACCAGGCACCAAGTAGGAAACCCCAAACAAATAAAGTCCAAAAAGCAAATCATAAGATGAACTGGACACAGGACAGATACCAACCTCTAGAGCTGCTGGGTATTTCCTAAACTTTATAGCATCTGCCTCGAATCTCTGTTACTTTGTAGGGGAACTTGGTTTTTGATCTCTCACAGTTACCTGAGGGAAGAAGTGATTCATACATTAAATAATCCAAATTGCTTAAAAACCAAAAGGAAAAAATAAATCAAAAACACATCTTTCAAGAAATTGACCTGTTTTTCATGATACTATTCTATATCATTCTGTAGTTCTTGGCAGCAAAAAATATCATTGGCAAAAATAATAACACAGTTTATAGAAGAGAGACTTCAGCCTGGAAATTAAAATCTTGACTGTGTAACCTGGAGTAAACTGAAGTTCCCATTATCTTCTTCACAGGACAACTTGGATTTTTTTTTTTTTCCGGCTGCACCATGCGGCTTGCAGGATCTTAGTTCCCCCATCAGGGATCGAACCCCGGCCCTCGGCAGTGAAAGCAAGGAGTCCTAACCACTGGACCACCAGGGAATTCCCCAGACTTTCTTTCAGACATGGCCAAAGAAGAAAGTGCTAAAAACTACTAAACTACAGTATTAAGAAGGGGGAGAGGGAGTAAATTTATAACCAATGTTATTACCCAAAATAGAAAAAGATTCATACATGCTCTGATGGGAAATGACATGGGAATTCAGAAGCAGATAAGACTTTGAGAAGGCTAAAGGTAAAGTTGCCGGTGTTTTAGTTTATTCATTTTACAATGTTAGACATCGTGATCTAGGGCTCACACACATCTGGAATGGTCCCATTCATTATGGAGCTTACACAGTGCTTCTTTCTTATGCATGAGGGGTCTCTAAGCACAGTGGTCCAGACAGTCTCTCTTGCCGTCTTTTATAAGCAGGGACTAAACATACCAAAGCCAAAAAACTCTGCTCATATTGTAAAGTCACCCTATTTAAAAAAACCCCTTTCAAATTACTGAGCATGAATTGAAGTCATGACAACAGCCAAGAGTTAAGATGTGACAATACCCCAACTTTTCAATGGAAGTGGTAGGCATAAATATGTCAAGTCTAAAGGTTTTGGGACTAAGACTGGAACTTATTTAAACTTCCCTGGGGCCCTTATACATCCCATTCTTCACTTACCTGCTTTGCTTCATTCTTTGCACCCCACAGGTAATCATCTCCCAAAGCTCTCCTTTGGGCCCTCCCTCCCTCCCCACTCCTGTCAGCTGTGCCCCCACCAGTCATAGGATGGTCCAAACTCAAGCTTCAACCAGGTGTGGGGAGGCTGCTAGTCTAGTCCCTCAATCTCACCATTTTATGCCCCTCCCACCATAACCCACACAGCAAAGCAAAACAACTTCTCTTCCCAAGTTAACTCTTTTCCATGGATGTTACCATTTTTTTCGATGTACTCAAGTTCAAACTCCAGCCCTTTCTTAAAGATTCAGTTGCGTTAGTCTTCTCACATGTCTTTTTTTTTTTTTTTTTTGTATACGTAGTTGTTAAGCAGTTTAAATTTTATTGACCTCCTGGTTTTTTTAAAAAAAGTTAAATTTAAGGTCACACCTCTAAGTTTGATGCACTATATACAGATCGTGCAGAGTATGACTATGAAGAGATACAAATGAGTCCATGCGGAAAAAGATTTACTAGAGTACAGAATCATTTTCATAAATACATGTCTCTATCTCATACTCCCATGTGAGTCAGGACCCTCACCACTTTGTTGAATTATTGGGTTGGCCAAAAAGTTCATTCGGGTTTTCTGTAAGCTGTTACGGTACTTTTTGGCCAACCCAATACAACACTTTTTGTTGAATAAAACTGGTTTGGGGGGACTTCCCCGGCGGTCCAGTGGTTAAAATTCCACCTTCCAATGCAGGGGGCCTGGGTTCAATCCCTGGTCGGGGAACTAAGATCCCATATGCCACGGAGCCAAAAAATAAAATTAAAACAAACAAACAAACTGGTTTTCAGCCATATAGGCACTCTCCGTCCACTCTAATTTCTCCTATAAAATACTGCTGGTTGAAATTCCTGCAGCACATTTGTCTCATTTCTCTACTCAATCTGGATTAGCCCCTTATTGCCTACAGGATAAAAATCTATAACTGAAGAAAAACACGACTACTTTACCCCATTCTCCTTGGCCTATTTCCCAATTCCTCACAAGTCTTCCCTCTGGCAGGATGGTCTCGAGAGGAATCCTGCGCTGGCTGCCCATTTGAGCTCACGCTACTGTCTTCATTCCCACTCCAAACTTGCTCCTCTTTTGTCTCCAAACCACAGAACCTAAAACTGTGTCAAAATTCTCTGCCTCCACATGGACTGCCCATTCTCAGCAATCCAGCTAGACTGATGTCCTCCTGACTATCTCAGCCCAACTCTCCTTACTGCTATCACCCAGCTTTCTATCATCTTCTACTAGAGAAACTTTGTTTCAAATTACACTGCAATTTCCTAGAATGCAGGAGTTCTAACTTGGGATTCTCTTTGCAAATCCTATGACTATGGGCACCTACAGCTTAAGTGACAACATACCTTCAAATCAGAGAAATTCTATTGATTCACAGATGCCTTTGTATCCAGGACCTGGTATGGAACCACCACAGACAACCAGATAGGATGAACCCACTAGTCACTTACATTCCAATGGTTTGTGACAGGCTCTCCTGTACTCCAGTCCCTCTGGCTTGGGCATAGTGTGTTTTCTTCGGAGGGTGACACCAGTGCTTTCACAGCCATCCTGTCGTTTCAACTGGTAAACCACAGGGACGACGTGCTCATATTCACCACCAGCTTGTAATAGCTTGTACTTATTTCTGGTGGGCCAGACCATAAGTTGGGGAGGGACAGAGCACTCAGGTGGCATCCTCATTATCCTTCCAGCCTTCAGATAAGACCTTCCTTTGGAAGATGTCAGAGTGCCCTGTGGACTCACTTCTTCAAGGAGGCATTCTACCTCATCCATTACATCTTCAACTTCCAACTCAGAGTCTTCTGAATCCTCAGGAAGCACAATGGTCAAGGCAGCGCTTTTCTTCAACAAATAGGCTGTCTTAACATTTGAGAAGCTGCTCAGGTCTTTCAGCTTCCTGCCTTTCACAGTCTTTTTAATCTCTGCACACCTTTTCAAGTTCTCTTTATACACCTCCCCAATCTCATCATTCACCATCACTTCATCTTTGTCTGTACTTAATTTCCTATTTGTGACTGGCTTTTTCCATGACCCCTTGGTTTTGCAGTCTGGTGAGGTCCCTTCATCTCTGGAGGGCATTTGCTGGGGGGATTTCTCTACCTGTGCTTCATACCAACTCATGTCGCACTGTATACCCTCATCTACTTTGGTAAACTGGGCCAACCAGGTAGGGGAGGGAACGTGCCCCTCGCAGCCATTGTTCTCTACCTCATCAACTTCATCCTGGTTCCTGCTCCCCACTGACATCTGCTCTGCTCCCTTTCTACCACTTTCTGGTGAAGACTCAGGGGAATTCTCAGGCTGTACCTCATACCACCAACTCATATCGCATTGGGTGGCCTGACCTACTTTGTTGAACTGGGCCAACCAGGTAGGGGATGGAACACCCCCCTCAGGGTAGCTACTGCTCTCTACCTCTTCCTCTCCACCCACATTCTCAGGGGAGCCATGGCTCCCACTACTGTTCTCTGGCATACTTTCCCCTACAGTAAGGAGTTTCTGAGATTCTGAATGTAGGCTCGGGTCTTTAACTGCTTCCGTGCTGGCACAGAGTGGCCTTTCCTGATGAAGCTTGTTGATATCTCCAGTAGACTGGTACAATTTTGAGTTCAGGCTATTCTGGATCTCATCTCTGTCAGTTGGAGGTGGTGGGTTTTGGGAAACAGCTGCATATTCCTTCTTTTCTTCACCCAAGTTCATCTCCATGATAGATCCTGACTTAAACATCTCATGTCTTACAACATCAAGACACTGCTCTGACTGGACAGCTCTGTGTTCATCTTTATATGCAATGCAGTCTCCACCCTCATGAGGGTTACAGAGCACACCTCTACTTTCACAGGAACTCTGTGAAATCCCATTGTGCTGCAGTATGTTCTCTGGCATGGCTTTACCATAAGCCACATCATACAAACCCATAGTTTCTTTCAATGATTTCCAGAATTTTATTATAGAGGATCCTTTGCCCTGTACTAGCCTCCTTTGCTCTTTCTCGGATACACAGATTCCTTGAGGTGCATCTCTATACAGAGTGTTATTAGAAGGGCTCTTGCTATGTAGCTCCCTCTTCTGGGCAACAGAAGTCAAAGCCCCATCTGTTTCTTGATGAATGTTGTCAGTTTCAATGTCAATATTAGTAGCAGGGATACTGGTCACCCTTCCTATGTCATGGCTGTCGCCTTCTGCGTGCATGTCTTGTTTTTCTCTCATGTTTTCAGCCTGTTGAGGTTCAGTCTGTGTGTGTTTCGTTTTCATTTTTTTCCCCCAGCCACCATATTCTCTGAACTGTGCCGTGTTATAAAACATAGGGACTATGGGTCTTCGGTTAAGAGTAGTGGGCAACGGGGATTGAGGGATGAGGAAGCTGGGATACTCATTGAGCACCACAGGATATGGAAAATACAGACTTCCATTTCTCAAACCTAGAAAGAGAAAGGCATAGCCATTTTGTCTCCTGTGGCCAGTCACAACATTCCGCCAGAACACCTGTACAGCCACACCAATGGTTAAAATACTGAGTTTTCTCTATGTCAGTTGGTAAGGCCCCCAGTTCCTCCCTGGTCATCCACAGGAGTCAACCAGTGAAGGAGCAATGACTAGAACAGTGGGGCCTCCAGAACCCTTCTTCACACTAGAACAGCACTAGAGTAGGCATCTGTTCCAACTGGTTGGTTCCCAAGCCATCAGTTGGTCAGCATAGTAAGAATAGCACCCCTACTTTGTAGCCTTTTAAAAGAGACCAAGCACATACCAGGCATAACTCAGGCTTGTCATGGTTGCAAAAAGAATAACATCAGGCCTTACAGAGCAAGAGGGAACAAAAGTTTTTTGGATTTAAAATCCTTTCTAAGCCTATGTATTCAGCACTATTCATTCACACACACACACACATCTTCCCCTATTTCCACTCTTTAGGGATAACCACTGCAGTGGTGTCAATAATGCCAGACGTATTTCTCTCAAACAAATATATTTTGGGGTAAGGCATTTGACCTTGCAAGACAGATTTGTACAACTGACAAATGAAGCTAAGGTAAAACTTCTAACTATATAAAAGAAGGAACAGTCATATTCAAATCAGTGTTCATGAAGCAATTTAGCCAATATTGTGCAGTAGATCTTATGAACCCAGTTTCACTGTTGAGGAATGTATCAGTGTGCCTCTAGTACCTGGCTAATATACCTCTAGTATATTTGTATAAGCACATGCATATGGGTATTTTCCTTTATTGAAGGAAAAGGAAATCTCAGCTTGGGTTTCAACACTGTCTTAAGAGGTTAGAAGCCACAGAAGGAAGTTCATCTAACTACAGAGACAGATAACTTCAAAGCCAGTCCATGGAAGGTCAGGTTTGGAACTCTTGTTGAAACTACTGGAAGAGTGGTCTCTTCTCTTGGATCACTAGCCATAGAATCATTACAGGCCTGGAAATGCTGTGACCATCTTTGCCACTTTGAAATAATGGCTGACATTGAGGCCAACAAAGAGAAAGTCAGAACCTAGAAATAGAGGGAAACAGACTAAAAAATGGATTATGTGTTTTGAGTCCCCATCTAGCCAACCAGAAGTGGCTTCACTCTTGGAATTCTATACATTCCTTTTTACACTAAAATCTGAATTATGTTGCAATTTTTAAAAAAATACAAATTTTATTCCTACTCCCAGCACCATCCACTTTAATTCCCCTAAACCACAACTCTAAAGGATAAATAATTTAAACCTTAAGCTGAATGGTGTGGAAAAACCACAGAGGTATAGCATCTCAACCTGTTAATTCAAAGAATGTTTAAGATACAATATGAATTGCTTTCTCTCAGAACTTTCTACCCTCTGTACTCACACAATTCCTTTCTCTGCACCATTTCAAAATAGCATTTCAATGTCTGTACTAATTAGGGAATCTCCAGAGAAACAGAGCCAAGAGTTTATATACGGTAAGATTTCTTGAAGGAGCTGGCTCATGTGGAGGTGCTAGTCCAACATCTGCCAGGTAGAGACACAGTGAAGAATTGTAGGTCACAGGCCATACGCTGGCACAGGTCCCTCTTGCTCAGACTGAGACTACTATTCAGCTGGCAACAGTGCTGAATTCAGAAGCTCTCCTTATCACACCTAGTTTTCTACTTGGAAAAGTTGCGTAATATTTACAACACGCTTTATCTCCAGCAGGATACTCAGAAGAGCAAGTTTAACGTTATCTTTCCTACTTGGAGAGGTGAGATGGGAGAATCACCCCATGGATCCTCCTGCCTGCCGAAAGCCCTTCCCCCACGTACTGAATGAAACGCTAGATGTCTACCTTCCAAACATTTTCAAGTCTTGCTTGTCATTCTCCCTCCAGAGGACTTTTCTGACTTCACCATAATAGGTTTTAGAACCTTTAGGCCTTGTCAAAATCAGTACAGAGACTAGGAGCTCTAAAGTACCTCTTCCAGCCAGATTGGTCTCACAACATGAGGAGACTTTGGTTGGATTACTCTGTGACCCTGGGCCAGTCACCGACTGGGAGCCTCAGTTCCCTCATTTGGGGAGCAAGGAGAGCAACAATACCCACCTCATGGGCTGTTGAGGTCAATGAGAGAACCTATTTCTAGCATTTAGCAGAGTAACTGGCATATAGCTAGAATTCGAATGTTTCCTATTAACCTGAACAACAAACACTGCCCCATGCGCTGCTGCAGTCTCTTTGGTGTGAGCACAGGGTGAGGAAAGGGAGGTAATGGACACAGGTGTTAGAAACCTTCAGGCTTTGGTTTACAGGGAGGGTCCCTAATCCCACTGAACCTCTTTGGGGATTCAGATTCCTTACCTGCCCCAGGAATGGAGAATGGATTATAGACAGGATTCTGGTACCAGGGACCCAGGTGAAGCTGCTGGGCCACGGGGTGCACATAAAAGAAAGGTCTGGAGTTACTGCCCTCAAAAGTTTCGTTGTTTCCTGAAGAGTTCATTGCCCAGGCTGAAAAGCAGGTGTTTGTAGTTAGGAAAGCACAGCCGCACTCTGCCCTGTAAAGTGCTGCGAAGGAAGAAAGTCGTCCTTGTCCCCCATCAGAACTGGGAGCCTGGGTGGGCAGGTCCCTTACCTTCTTTCTCTTCCCGCTCGCCTGCGATGGGGACACGCGGGGGCTGCCCTGCGTGCGTTTCGACCAGGGCAGCAGCGCCCAGAGGCCCGGGCCCGCGTCGTGCTCAGCAAGTCTGGCTCCCCCGGCAGGAGCACCGTGGGGAGATGAGGCCTTGGAGGCGCGGGGTACCTAGTGCCGGGCGCCAAACGCCAGGGGCCGCGCCCCGCGGCTGCACTGGGAGACGCGGCCTAGGCCTCGGCTGCACCGCCCTTGTCCGCAGCCTCTCCAGCCTGCCCTCCAGCCTCCACCCGGGCCGAACCCCTCCTCAGTCCGGGAGTCCAGGCCTCCGGCTCCGCGTCTCCTAACACCCCCCTCCCCGCAGGCCAGTCTGTTCCCGCGACCTCCACACCCTGCATCCCCGCGCCCTGCAGGACCCGCGCTCGCATTCGGGACTCCAACCTGCTCTAGCTCGACGTCTGCGACTGGCAGCCTCTACGGTGGCGCACACGACCCGCGCCGATCCGACCTCTGTAACCGAGGGAATTTACGCTGCCGGTGGCCGAGGCTCTAGCCTTTATCTGGGCGGCTGGACGACAACGTGCTGCCTCTTCCGCAGGCACCGCCCCTGACGCATTCCCTCCCGCGCATGCGTCCTGTCAGAGCTCGTAGGCCAGGTGGGTCGGACTGAAGGCGCTGGTAGAAGCCGGGGCTGAGACTTGGTGGAGGGGAGAGGTCCTGTGCACCCTGCTCCCGGGTGAACCCCAGTCCTCCCTTCTGCACACCCCTGTGTGTGTGGGCGCCCTGGCCTTGACTCTTCTAGAGGACAGAGCCCTTCCCGGTCCCTTCGCTCTCCACGACTGTCCCCTCCTCTGAGTGTGTTGAGTTAGGTCGGGTCAGGCCGCTCCTCTGAGCTCCTGGTCTCCTTCCTTGGGCCTAAAGACGCTGACACTTAAGGAAGAGGAGCCTACCGAGGAGAAGCAGAGAGGAAGGAGACCAACGTGGACGGAGGACAGACCTGAGAGGAGGAAGTTTCACACAGGAGAGGTGAACAAGCGTGCTTAATGCTGCTGAGAGCAACATCTCGGGGCGGCGGGGGGGGGGAGGGGCTTCGGCAATTTGGACGCTAGTGGTCGGGGGAAGTGGTGGGACAGGAAGGCGCTGGAAGTCTGTGGGGTGATGGATGCGCAGTTAGAAGGGGGAAGCTGGCAAGTACAGAGTACTGTTTGTGTGTGAGTGAAAGGAAAGTCATAGGACAGTAGTGGGGGGGGGGGAGTCGTGGGGTTGTAAGGAGGATTGTGGATTTCGTTTTGTTTTTGAAAGAAAGGGATTGAGGTATATTTATCCTGGGATGGACTGACAGGGAGACGTTACTGATAGTGGAGAGAGAAGGATGTTAGGACGATGTTCTGAGGATGGGAGAGTAGCCAAGGCTGGTTACAGTGCTTGGCCTTGGACAGAAGAAAGTCCTTGCGGTCGGGAGGGAAATGAAATCCTGAAGGCAGGAATTTAAGTGCATTAGCATCTGATGACCTTGTTATTACTATATTTTCAGTCAAGAGGGGTAGGAATAGTACTAACCATGTCTGCCGTATTTCCCCATGGAATGGGAAGAGCAGTAATTTACAGACATGCAAAAAGAGCTGCTGGTAGAGTTGGGGGCCGACCTGGGGTGAGATTCAGTAATTTGTATTGGCCTTCATCTGCAGTGTTATGTCACTTGCCTAGTCATTTTCAGTTGCTTGGGAGAGACACAGTGGTTGGATGGATCAAGGACTGTGGTTTTGTAGGGCTTGTGGGAAGAGAAGTCAGTGGTTCAAGAAAGTTCAGTGTAATGGTGAGAAGTTAAATACATCATGGCACATGATGTATACCCTGCACTCGTGTGACCCTGAGTGTGAGTGCCTCCATAAATTGTGCTCCCTAGGTACCTCACCTCACCCTACTTAGTGGCCTAGCATGTAGTCAGGAAGAGAAAGTAATGTCAGAGAGGAACTGATCAAGTTAAGAAAAAGTAATGGAGGTCTTATACATGAGAATGAAAGAGCTAGAGGAGGGCGTTCGTGGTCCGAGAATGGAAATCTGAAGTTTCGGCTTTCAGAGTTGGAGCAGTTGTAAGTTGTAACAAGGTCCACGGCGTGGCCATTGGTTTGCTGAAGTCCTGTGGGCATGAAGGTCATTTGTGCTGAGAAAGGAAAAGATCTGGGAGGCTGGGGTTTTGTATGAGTCACCCCCTCTGTTGCTGAACCCAAGTTTGTGTGCCAGACACACAGTGAGGGCAAACAAACTGAAACATGAGAGTTTGGAGCAAAGAAAGGTTTACAGTATTTGTTGAAGAGGCACCAACCCAAAAGATGGGAGACCTAGACTCATCTCAAATCCATCTTGCTGGCTGGCTGGCTGGGGTGCAAGGTTTTTAAAGGCAACAGAGGTAAAGGTTCTTTGTGATTTCAGCTTCTTTATAAGACCTCAACTGCAGACTTCCTGGCTTCCTGTGACTTGATGTGTCATTGGTGACTGTGATTGATCTATGTGTTCCTGCAAAGCAAACTAGTAAATCATGGTCTTGTGATCCCTTAACTTCTTTCTAGGAGAGAGCAAAAGCAATGGTTGAGGCATTTTATTCTGTACTTAGAGCCTTCATGATGGTTCAGGAGCTTCAGTTCTTAATTGACCCTCCAGGTGTCATCAATTTTAAGTCTGCTTGGGGCCAGCTGGTTGAAGCCACAGGACATTATCTCGACAGTTTGGGGTCATAAATCAAGGCATTAGTTTAAGCTAACAATCATGGAAAAGGTTATGTTGGGCTTGCTTTTCCTTTGTTTCTGCATTCCCTCACTTCCCCAGTTAGTAACTGTTTGAATCTGCTCTTTGGGATTCAGGGAGAGTCTAGGAGACTTAAACCTTTTTCTACAAATGAGAAATGGCAGACACAGAAAGGCTTTTGTACCCGGGAGGGCCCTGCTGCGCCCTGCTTCATTTCACCTCTTTCGTATTGTAGTCATTTAGAGGTTCTCATGTCCTCAATGAATGTGGCAGAGTGACCAGCAAGGTGAGAGATAGAAACATCACAAAATGTTTGTATTCATAATGTGATGTTTTTCTTAAAGAGAGTCCCCCAAATTTTATAATCTTCAGTCCCCAGAAAACTTGGATCTGCCACATGCTAGTGGCCATGTCAGCCCTGGAGTGCATGGAGAGTGGGAGAATGAAGAACCTCCTTATGAGGGAACAAGTTTCAATGACTATTCAGTAAATAGGGTGAGGAATATGGTGGCTTGTGCTTAGCCAAACAGGGCTTCCAGGTTGCAGTGGCTGGGAGAGTTGGTAGGTGGGTCAGCAGGGAGAAGGACTGGAATGAAAGTGTCCCAGAAATGCCAGCTAACTGGGAACTTTGAATTTGAGGCAGTGCTGGAAGATGTCAAGAATGAAACATAGAGTGGTACTACCTGGCCCATAGATTCCAACTAGACCGCTGATGTAAGGATGTTTTTGTGCCAACTGAGGCATTTTGTGTTGGGTGGGGTGTCTGAGGTTAGATGGTGGTTGCTATTTTTGCATTAAGTTCCAGCTGGTAAACTGTGTGTTCTCTGCTCAGGATTCCAACTGGTTGTTATTATTATCATCTCTATTTTAAGATGAGGATATCTGAGATTCAGGAAGGTTAAGTAATCTGTCCACATATGTTAAGTTGCAGTTCTACTAGTTGGAAGGGGAGTGGGGTGAGGTCTTTGAATTCCCAGACCCAGTGCCTTTTCTACTGTTTGTGTGGTCAGTGTCACTCTCATTTTGACAGTTTGACAGTCTTCGTCTCCCATTAAAGCAGAGTAATTTCCACTTCCCCCTCAACTGACATGCTGATTTCAGATAGAAGTTTTAAACACAAATGTAATGATAGTCTTGCTTTCCACACCTAAAAACCTCCTTCAGCCTCACTAGTGATCCTTCATTTACTCATTCCATTCACAAAATTTGAGTCCCTATAATGGTACCAGCACAATTTTAGCCCTAAGGAAACAGAGGAAAAACAAAATTGTAATTCCTAAGGAGCCTACATTCTTGTGGTATTTGCAATGAGATGCCATTCACAACTAACATATTGGGGAAAAAATGAGTCTGACAACACCAAGGGTTAAGGAGGAAGTGGAGTGACAGGAACATGTATACATTACTCCTGAGAGTGTAAATTGGTAAAAATCACTTTGGAGAGCAAGTTGACAGTATCTGAAAAAGTTGAAAATGTGTCATACCCCATGAACCAGCAATTCTACCTCTCGAAATATCCTAGGGAAAAAACCTTGTATGTACACACAAGGAGCTGTTTATTAAAAATGTTTGTTACCATAGCATTGCTTTTAATATATATATATAAAAAAACGAAAACCACCTAAATGTCCATGAAACAAGAGAATGGATAAATAAGTTGTGGTATAGATAAATTATGGGAAACTACATAGGAGTTAAATGAATGAACTAGAATCACATCTGTCTCCATGGATAAATCTTAAATACAAGGTTCTAATTTATAATTTCTTTTATAATATCTTTTAGAGTTATAGTTTTCTTGCTATTGAAAATGATTTATTTAAACTACATTTTCTAACTGTGTTGGTGGTATATAGGAATAATATTGATATTTACATATTGATTTCATATTCCAGCAACTTTGCTTAACTCTTTAGTTTCAATTTTTTATGGATTTGACTAGATTTTCTATGTGAACACTCAAATCATCTACAAATAGTGAAGCTTTTTTTAAAAAATATATTTATTTATTTTTGGCTGCGTTGGGTCTTCTTTGCTGTGCACGGGCTTTCTCTAGTTGCGGTGAGCGGGGGCTACTCTTTGTTGCGGTGCACAGTCTTCTCATTGCGGTGGCTTCTCTTGTTGCAGAGCATGGCCTCTAGGCACGCGGTCTTCAGTAGTTGTGGCACGTGGGCTCTAGAGCACAGGCTCAGTTGTTGTGGCGCATGAGCTTAGTTGCTCCGCAGCATGTGGATCTTCCCAGACCAGGGCTCGAACCTGTGTCCCCTGCCTTGGCAGGCGGATTTTTAACCACTGCGCCACCAGGGAAGTCCCAATAATGAAGTTTTGTTTCTTCCTTTTCAATGAATATCTTCTCATTTCTCTTATTTGTATTAATCTTCTAAGACCTTCAGCACAATATTCAATTTAAAACACTGATAGCAGATAGCATTGTCCTGTACTTAATTTCTAATGATACACTATAAAGAATTATTGTAGGTTATTTTCAAGATACTCTTTAGCAAGTTAGTAGGGTCTGTTATTCCACATTGGCTGAGAAGTTTTAAAATTTTGAATGAATGTTAAGTTTTAGCAAGTGGTTTCCTGCATCTTTGAAATAATATTTTTTCCTCTTTCTTCATCTTGCTAACAAAGCAGATTCCTTACTAAATTTTTCTCTCATTAAACAATCCCTATATTCCTAGAATACACTCAACTTGGTCTTGATATATTTTAATATACATTGCAGGAATCCATTTGCCAGTATTTTATTTAGAATTTTGGAATCTAAGACTATAAGTGGAATTGTTTTATAATTTTTAATTCTCATATTGTCTTTTCTTGGTTTCAAGATATCCTAGCCTCATAAAATAAGCTAGATAACTTGCCATTTTTTTCTGTTCTCTAGAGCAATTTGCGTAAGACAAGGATTATCTACTTATTCCTTGAAGGTTTGATAGAACTTCCCTGAAAGAGTATGTTGTGTATTTTGTTTTGTAGGTAGACATGGCTACTGATGCAGTTTATCTAATGTTTATAAGTCTGTTTGGTTTTTCCATTTCTTGATTTGGTTTTGATGACTTGAATTTTTCTAGGAATTTGCCCTTTTTGTCTGAGTTTCCCAATTTATAGGCATAAAACTTTTCATAATTTTTGATTTTTTAAAAGTGCTTGTGATATCTGTAAACATGTTTCCATTTTGATATTTAATATTCTTTGTCCTCTATATTCTTTCCTGATCAATGTGCTCAAAACTATATCCATTTCATTAGTCTGATCAGAGAACCAACTGTTTTGTTGTTGTTCCTCTCCTTTATTTCCTATGTAATAATTACTGTTCTTTTATTTATATTCTTAAATGCCTTTGTGTTTCCTCTGTTGTTTGCTTTTCTAGCTTATGAGTTGGACATTTACCTAATTAATTTAATTTTTTATTCCTTATACATATATATGTTTAAAGCTATAAGTTTCCTTCTAAATACTTCTTTAGTTGTATTTCACAAGTTTTGTTGTGAAGCATTCTCATAGTCATTTATTTCTAAAATTTTCTAATTTCCACTCTTTGCTCCTTTTTCTAATTACAATATGCTTTCTGTCATGATCCTTGAATTATTAAGAACTAGGTTTTTCAATTTACAAACATCAGATTATTTTGGTTTACATTTTATTAATGATTTCCAATTATATTGCATTTTGGTCAAAATACACGATTTGTAAGTTACCAATAACTTGGTATTTGTTTGGACTTGTCTTATAGCCTTGTAAGTATTCAAATTTTGTAAATGATTGTAGTAAACTTGAAAAGAAGTTTTATCCACTAATTATCAGATGTTCCTTATTTATAAATATCCTTTAGATCCAATATTTTTCTGTTCAATTTCTCTATACCCTTACTAATTTTTGGTCTACTTGATGTATAATTTACTGAGTTACACGTGTTTGAAATCTCCCATCATGAGACAGATTTTTCACTAGTAGAGGAGAGAGTTACAAATATGGAAAGGGGGAATGAATCCACTATTGTTGGATTGGAATCAGAGATGTTAGTGTGAACTCATGGCATGTATATAGATAGATATAGATAGATAGGGATAGAATGTATGTATATATGTTGATATAAATGAGTGTATATACATGTAAATATGTACATATATATATGTGTGTGTGTGTCTGTATGTATGTGCTTACATCTGTTTTCTGGTTCTGTTTGCTGAGAGGGCCTAAAGAAATAATACCTTAGGGGCTTCCCTGGTGGCGCAGTGGTTGAGAATCTGCCTGCTAATGCGGGGGACACGGGTTCAAGCCCTGGTCTGGGAAGATCCCACATGCCACGGAGCAACTAGGCCCGTGAGCCACAACTACTGAGCCTGCGCGTCTGGAGCCTGTGCTCCGCAACAAGAGAGGCTGCGATAGTGAAGAGGCCCGCGCACCGCGATGAAGAGTGGCTCCCGCTTGCCGCAACTAGAGGAAGCCCTCGCACAGAAACGAAGACCCAACACAGCCAAAAATAAATATAATAAATAAATAAAAGATTACTATTAAAAAAAAAAAAAAAAGAAATAATACCTTAGGAACAAGGAGCACACCTAGCCCTCAAATCTTGGTTTCTAAATGCCATTCTCCACTCAAAGGAATCAGAGCTTGGAGAAATGGCTGTTTCTAGGACAGGCAAATACAGAGAATCACAATTTACTGGAGAAGCTCAAGAGCAGCAACCTCTATGGGAACTAGCACTCAGTAGGGAAACCTGAACTGTTATTGACAAATTGCTGGAGGCTCAGTGTTGACAAGTCTGAGAAATAAAAACTCCAGGTAAGCCCAGTCATTGGTGGGACCCCCACACGTTTATGAGTTTTACCTCCTGGAGCTCTACAGTTTTCTCATGGTACATATTGCATAATAATCCCAGAGTGCTTTCAGCAGGGGTAGCAGAAAAGGAACCATTTTAAAATATGCCAGATCATTCTTTTCTTCTTAACAAGGTCTGCCCTCAGGAGAAACTGTTCAGAGCCTACCCTTCTGGGGTTTTATCAGAACCTAAACTACTTCTGGGAAGGAAAGTTCCCAACTACATACACTCTAGCTGTCCTATCTCACCTAAGCGTTGGGAGGTGGGACAGAGAGACATGTGTGAAGTTCACAATCAGAGATTTAAGCTCACTAAAAGACTGAGACATAATCGTAGGAATATAGAACACTTGCCCTGACCCCATACCATAACACTACATTGCTAAAAGCTAATTTACAGCAGTTCTTCAGCCAGTACCCATGATGTACTTTACCCAGTGCATTATGTCCAGCTATCTAGAAAGAAATTACAAGATACATTAAAGGGCAAAGACCACAGTTTGAAGGTACAGAACAGGTATCAAAATCTGACTCATATGTGGCAGAGATGTTGGAATTATTAGACCTGGATTTTGAAACAACTGTGATTAATATTCTAAGGGCTCTAATAGATAAAGTAGACAGCATGCAAGAACAGATGGCTAATGTAAGCAGAGAGATGAAAATTCTAAGAAAGAATCAAAGAGAAATGCTGGAGATCAAAAACATTAACAAAATGAAGAATGCCTTTGATGAACTCATTAGTAGACTGGACACAGCTGAAGAAAATCTTTGAGCTTGAGAATATGACAATATAATAATAGAATTAAAAACTTCAAAAATTGAAAAAAGACTGAAAAAAGCAGAACAAAATACTTAAAAATTGGGAAAACTATAAAAGGTGAAACATAAACATAATGGGAATACCAGGAGGAGAAGAAAGAGAAAAGAACAGAAGCAACATAGGAAGCAATAATGACTGAGAATTTCCCCCAAATTAATGTCAGACACTAAACCACAGATCCAGGAAGCTCAGATAACACCAAGCATGATCAATACCAAAAAAAAAAAAAAAAAGCCTACACCTAGGCATATCATTTTCTAACTATAGAAAATGCAAGCTAAAGGAAAAAATACTGAAAGAAGTCAGAGGAGAAAAACACTTTTACTTATAGATGAGCAAAGATAAGAATTACATCTAACTTTTTCTTAGAAACCATGCAAGCAAGAAGACATTGGAATAAATATTTAAAATGTTGAGAGAAAAAAACCAATCCACCAACCTAGAAATCTGTACCCTGTGAAATTATCCTTCAAATGTGAAGGAGAAATAAAGACTTTCTCAGACAAACAGAAATTGAGGAAATTTGTTGCCAGTGGACCTGCCTTGCAAGAAACGTTAAAAGAAGTCTTTAGAGAGAAGAAAAATGATATAGGTCAGAAACTCAGATCTGACCTATAAAGAAAAGATCATTACAGGAGGAATATGTGAAGGTAAAATAAAAACTTTATTTTTCTTATTCCTAATCTGACAGATAAAAGTTTACTCAAAATAATAATAGCAACAATGTATTCAATTATATATGCTTTTGTGTATATATATGTTTATATATGCTTACCTGTAATTGAAATGAATGATAGCAATGATAAAAAGGTCAGGAAGTAGGAATTAGGAATTAGTAAGGTACTCATACTATTGGTGGAATCAGTATAGTATTATTTGAAAGTGGACTTGGATTTGTTGTAAATGTATATAGCAATCTCTAGGGCAACCACTAAAAAGAGCAAAAGCAGAAGTACAACTGATAGGCTAAGAAAAAACAGAATCATATAATATGGTCGGTAAGAACCACAAGAGGCAGAAAAGAGTGGAAGACAAAAATGGAGACAAAGAACAAGGGCAAGAAGTAGAAAACAGTAATGTATATGGTAGATATTAATTCAACTATATGGGTAATCAGTTTGGATGTCAGTGATCTCAAGCACCAAATAAAAGATGCAGATTGACATAATGGATCAAAAAATAAGATTCAACAAGAAATTGACTTTAAATATTAAGACACACGGGGACTAAAAGTAAATGGATGGAGAAAGATGTACCATACTAGCACTAATCAAAAGAAAATGGGGGGCTTCCCTGGTGGCGCTAGTGGTTGAGAGTCTGCCTGCCGATGCGGGGGACATGGGTTCGAGCCCTGGTCTGGGAGGATACCACGTGCCGCGGAGCAGCTAAGCCCGTGAGCCACAACTGCTGAGCCTGCGCGTCTGGAACCTGTGCTCTGCAACGGGAGAGGCGGCGACGGTGAGAGGCCCGCGCACAGCGATGAGGAGTGGCCCCCGCTCGCCGCAACTGGAGAGAGCCCTCGCACAGAAACGAAGACCCAGCACAGCCAAAAATAAATAAATAAATAAATTAATTAATTAATTTTAAAAAAAGAATACATAAAGAGGATCTAAACTAGACAGGGGAAATAAAAATAAAATTATAGCTTGGTTTGAATCTCACTAAGATGTCAATCTTTTAAAAAAAAAAAAAAAAAAAGAAAATGGGAGGGGACTTTCCTGGTGGCGCAGAGGTTAAGAATCCGCCTGCCAGGGCTTCCCTGGTGGCGCAGTGGTTAAGAATCTGCCTGCCAACGCAGGGGACACGGGTTCAAGCCCTGGTCCGGGAGGCTCCCACATGCCGCGGAGCAACTAAGCCCGTGTGCCACAACTACTGAGCCTGTGCTCTAGAGCCTCCATGCCACAACTACTAAGCCCACCTGCCACAACTACTGAAGCCCGCACGCCTAGAGCCTGTGCTCTGCAACAAGAGAAGCCGCTGCGATGAGAAGCCTGTGCACCGCAACAAAGAGTAGCCCCCGCTCGACGCAACTAAAGAAAGCCCGCACACATCAATGAAGACCCAACGCGGCCAAAAATAAATAAATAAATTAATTAATTAAAAAAAAAAAAAGAATCCGCCTGCCAATGCAGGGGACACAGGTTTGAGCCCTGGTCCAGGAAGATCCCACATGCTGTGGAGCAGCTAAGCCTGTGTGCCACAACTACTGAGCCTGAGCTCTAGAGCCCGTGAGCCACAACTACTGAGCCCGCATGCCACAACTACTGAAGCCCGTGTGCCTAGAGCCTGTGCTCCACAACAAGAGAAGCCACCACAATGAGAAGCCCACACACTGCAATGAAGAGCAGCCCCTACTCACCACAACTAGAGAAAGCCGGCATGCAGCAACGAAGACCCAACACAGCCAATAAATAAATAAATAAATAAATAAATTTATTAAAAAAAAAGAAAGAAAGTGGGAGTGGTCATATTTATTTCAGACAGAGCAGATTTCAGAGCAAGGAAAGTGATCAGGAAATAAAGAGGGGTATGTCATAATGATAAAAATGTCAGTTTTCCAAGAAGACATAATAATCCTTAACATGTATGTGCCTAACAACAAAGTGTCAAACTAAGTGAGGCAAAAACTGATAGAACTGCAAGGAGAAATAGATGAATCCACTGTTGTAATTGGAGACTTCATTACCCCTCTATCAGAAATGAGCAAATCCAGCAGACAGAAAATCAGTAAGGACATAGATGAACTCAACAACACCATCAATCCCCTGGATAAAATGGACATCTATAGACTACTTTATTCAACATTAGCAGAATATACATTCTTCTCAAGTTCATGTGTAACATATTTAATCGTGAGAAACTTGAAGGCTTCCCACTAATATCTGCTACAAGGCAAGTAGCACTGCTTTTCAACATCATACTGGAAGTCCTAGCTAATGCAATAAAGTAAGAAAAGTATAATAAAAGTATACTAATTGGGAAAAAAGAAATAAAACTGTCCTTGTCTGCAGAATACATGATCTTCCATGTAGAAAATCCAAAAGAATGGGTAAGAAAACTCACGGAACTAATATGCAATTATAGCAAGGTTGCAAGATACAAGGTTATTATTCAAGAATCAATAACTTTCACATTTACCAGCAATGAAAATTTTCAATTTGAAATAAAAGACACATTACACAAGCACCCTCTAAGAATGACATATTTAAGTATAAATCTGACAAAATATGTATAAGATCTATGAGAAAAACTACAAAACTGATGAAAGATATCAAAGAACTAAGTTAATGGAGAGATGTTCTATGTTCATGGATAGGAAGACTCAATCTTGTCAAGATGTCAGTTCTCCCAAACTTGATCTCTAGATCCAGTGCAGTCCCAATCAAAATCCCAGCAAGTTATTTCATGGCTATCTAGAAACTGATTCTAAAGCCTATATGGAGAGGCAGACTTAGAACAGTTGACTCAATACTGAAGGAGAACAACAAAGTTAGAGGACTGACACTACCTAACTTCAAGATTTACTGTAAAGCTACGGTAATAAAGACAATGTGGAACTGGCAAAAGAATAGACAAAACAATCAATGTAATCTAATAGAGAGCCCACAAATAGACCAACATAAACATAGTCAACTGATCTTTGACAAAGGAGCAAAGGCAGTACAGTGGAGCAAAGATAGTATTTTCAACAAATGATGCTGGAACTATGGGACATCCACATGCAAAAACAAAAAAAAGAATCTATACACAGACCTTACACCCTTCACAAAAATGAACTCAAAATGGATCATAGATCTAAATGTAAAATGATGCAAAATTATAAAACTCCTAGAGGATAACAGAAGAGAAAACCACGATGACCGTGGGTATGGTGATGACTTTTTAGTGACAATTCCAGTGGCATAATCCATGTAAGAAAGAATTGATAAACTGGACTTCATTAAAAGTTAAAAACTCTGGGAAAGATACTATCAAGTGAATGAAAAGACAAGCCACAGACTGGGAGAAAATATTTGCAAAAGGCAAAAGGCATATCCGATACAGGACTGTTATCCAAAATGTACAAAGAACTCTTAAAACTCAACCCTAAGGAAACCAACACCCCAATTTGAAAAGAGATCACAGACCTTAATGGATACCTCACCAAAGAAGATATACAGATGGCAAGTAAACATGTGAAGAGATACTCCACATCATTATGTCACTAGGGAAATGCAAATTAAAACAACAATACACACCTATTGGAGATACAACAACACACCTATTGGAATGGCCAAAATCCTGAACACTGACGACACCAAAGGCTAGTGAGGATGTAGAGCAATAGGAACTCTCACTCATTGCTGGTGGGAATGTAAAATGGTATAGCTGCTTTGGAAGAGAGTGTGGCAGTTTCTTACAAAACTAAACATATTCCTACCATACAATCCAGCCAACTATTAAAAATGCACATTTTCTCTCTGCCACTGTGACAGTAGCAGTTTTGCTAGATAAAGTACTAAGGACTTTCATGATTTTTAGAATTAGAGTACTTTTGAAGCCAAGACGAATTAAGCGTAAGACAAACTTATCTCATTTTAACATCACAATAGACCTAGGAAGTAGGTACTATTATTATTTTTCCCAGTCTATAGATGAGAAAACTGAGGCTTGGGTAGATTAGGTAATTTGCTTTAGATCACAGATCTAGTAAGTGACAAAGCCAGGCCTCTTTCCAATGTTTTCTTGTTGTTTTGTTTTGTTTTAACCTTTTTTTTTTGGTAAAATATACAGAAAAACTATCATTTTAACCATTTTAAGCATACAGTAGCATTAAGTACATTCACAGTGTTGTGCAAGCATCACCACTATCTGTATTCAGAACTTTTTCATCATCCCCAAACAAATTCTGTATCTACTAAACAGGAACTCCTCATTCTCCCCTCCCACCAGCCCCTGACAACTACCGTTCTACCTTTCTGTCTCTATGAATTTGACTACTCTATGTACCTCATATAAGTGGAATCATATAATGTTTATCCTTTGATGCCTAGCTTATTTTGCTCAGCATAATGTCTTCAAGGTTTATCCACAATGTAGCATGTGTTAGTTTTCTTCTTTGAAAAGGCTGAATAATATTATATTCCCCTTGCAATAATATTCCAATGTATATATCACATTTTGTTTCTCCCTATATCTATTGATGGACATTTGTTCCTACCTTTTGGCTGTTGTACTACTATGTACATGCGTGTACAAATATATGGTTGAGTCCCTGCTTTCGGTTCTTTTGGGTATATACCTAGGAGTGGAATTGCTGGAGAGTATAGTAATTCTCTGTTTAACATGTGGAAAAGAACATAATTTTAATTACTGTTATTTATTTATTTTATAAATTTATTTATTTAATTTATTTATTTTTGGCTGTGTTGGGTCTTTGTTGCTGCACACGGGCTTTCTCTGGTTGCGGCAAGCGAGGGCTACTCTTTGTTGCGGTGCGTGGGCTTCTCATTGTGGTGGCTTCTCTTGTGGAGTACGGGCTCTAGGTGTGCGGGCTTCAGTAGTTGTGGCATGCAGGCTCAGTAGTTGTGGCTCGCGGGCTCTGGAGCGCAGACTCAGTAGTTGTGGTGCATGGGCTTAGTTGCTCTGCGGCATGCGGGATCTTCCCGGACCAGGGCTCGAACCCATGTCCCCTGCATTGGCAGGCAGATTCTTAACCACTGCACCACCAGGGAAGCCCTACTGCTATTTATTAAATGACTACTGTGTGCTAGGCACTTTACTTATATTGTCTTGAATCCTTATACAATCTCAAGGTATAGTATGCCCATTTTTTATATGAGGATATAGGCTTAGAGAGGTTAAATAACTTGCCAGGAAGATGTAGCTACTGAATGGCAAGTTGATAAAACCCAGTCCAGTGCTCTTCCTGAAGGACACTCTCGTTTACCATGTTGGTCTCATGGATTGATTGTCTTTGTAGCAGGCATTGTTGCTAGTTTTACTAGTGGTCTCACCCACTTCTTCCTTGCTGGGAGAACCACAATGTTGTCCAGATAAAGAAAAACAATGTGTTCAGAGAAAGTATGTCTTTTCCCCCTCTAGCCCCATCAATGTCTGAAAACCAACTACAGGAATCTCATTATCCTGGGCAAGAAGATATCAATGTAAGAGGAACTTTGCTGAAGATTCTGAGAAATATTTTTCCTATCTGTTAATCCAAGAGAAGGGAGAAGAAAAATCACCTCTTTTTCCTTCCTGCTCATACTACTTAAACCATGTTACTGAGATAATATGGTAGTTCCTAAGATTTGAAGTGATACACGGAAGCAGTTGGCTAGGAGAAAAGAAAGCAGTAAAACAGAGTAGTTAAAATCATAGACACTGGAGCCAGGCAGCCTAGATTTTAATCCTGGCTCTGCTAATTTATTAGTAGTGTGATCTAGAGTGAGTTACTTAACTTCTTTGTGCCTTAGTCACTTCAACTGTAAAGTGGAGACAATAGCAGCAAACTCATAACAGTTGTTGTAAGGATTAAATGAGTTGATATAAAGTGCCTGGCACATAATAAGTACTCACCAAGAGTTAGATTTTGTTTTGTTTTTATTATTATTGGTGTAGAACAAAGACCTCAGACACTCAGAGGCTGGTAGACATACTATCCCTTGAGTGAGACCTGCAGTTACTAACAGCCTAGCTTGCTTTCCTCTGCTAACACACAAACTACTCAGGTTGCATTTTGACTTTTTGGGACACTGCTACTTTTTGCTTCTACTCTACTACTTACTCTTCATACTGTCTTTCTACAACACAAAACTGATTCCACTGCTAGGTCCCCATTAACTTTAGGATAGAGTCCAAACTTAACCTATAAGCAGCTTCATGATCTGTATCTACCTCTTGCTTTCCTCTCCAGATACCCTGTCACTCCCCCACAAATACTCCATGTTCTAGTCATGGCTAATGACCTCGTTCACCCAACAAATATTTATGAGCGCCTAGACACTCACTGTGTAAGGCATTGGAGAGTCAACAAGATATGAAAGGGGTTTCCGCATTCATGGAGCTTACATTATAAAAACATTTAATTATAACCATCAGAAGGGCTGTGAGTTAAAAATACTGTGTACAATGAAAACATAATAGTGAAACCTACCAGCTCGTTTGTTTAAACCTCTATCCTTGACCCCTGCTATGTTCCTCTGCTGGTCCCCTTCTTTTTCTGCCTACCCTACCCCACTTTTTCTGAAAAAACTTTCTTGAGCTTCTTGTTTTTCTTATGTACTCTTATAACACCAGTGTACATATTGCTTTCACAGAATTTATCCTACTGTTGATTTGCTTGGGTCTTTTCCTCCAACATTCCTGTTCCTCTATGAGTCTTTTATCTCTGTATCCTAGAGTACTAAAGCAAATCTTTGCTGAATAAATGATATCCACTTTCTAAAACTTTTTATCTTGAAATAATTACAGACTCAGAAGTTGCAGAAAGAGTACAGAGAGTTCCTTGTGTACCCATCACCCAACTTCCTACAGTGGTAACGTCTTATATAACTATAGTACATTATCAAAACTAGGAGACTGACATTGGCACAGTGCAATTAATTAGACTATAGGCCTTACTCAGATTTCATCACCTTTTATATGCACTTATTTTTTGGTAGGTGTTACATGTAGTTCTATTAAATTTTATCATATGTATATGTTTATACCACAATCAAGATACAGAAATGTTCTGTTACCATAAAGAACTCCCTTGTGCTACCCGGTAATAATGATGTCCATTTTAATTGGATTTTCTCTGTATATAATACAGGGAAGCAAGATGGAGAGGGTATACACTTGACCCTTGAACCACATGGGGGTTAGGGGCACTGACCCTTCTCTAAGTACATGTAACTTTATAGTGGGCCCTCCCTATCTGCAATTCCACACCTGCAGATTCAATCAACTGTGGATTGTGCACTCTCCCCCCTCACAGATGGCCTGGTAACTTCCTCCCCCAAATCCAGGGTTTTTAAATAGGTTAAAATTAACCTTAAGAATATTTTAGATTATCTTAATATCTTAAATGATTCTGATGTGTAACATCAGAAATGGTTAAGCAAAGATTCAACTTTAGAAAATGTGTAGTTGCATCTTTATTTTCCCAGGAAATCATTTCTGTTTTCTTTCTAGAATCATGACAGTGTTTAAAATGCAGTCTTAGAAGGATTCTGTTTCATGGCCATTGGCACTTAATTGAAAGAAAATGCCTTATTAACTAAAAGGGAATGCTTAAAACAATGTCATGTGCCTAATTTTGGATATAGATCACATGGGAGTACTTTACATTGTAAAAATAAATAGTATAATAGCTAGAAAATACTGATTTATGATCTCCCTAAACTGGACTCTCAAACTAGCTGTGATTGTTCTGCTTCCAAGCTACGAGGTGAAATCTGTAAAGCAGTCAAGGTGGTGTTGATGCTCATAATGCCAAGCACCCTATAGTTGTTCTACCACAGCAGCTGCAAGGAGTCAGCCTCCTCTGACTGCAGCAGGCGCTTCTTCCTGATGGTTCCAGTTCCCTCTGAGGATTTTTAAGGGGATGGCAACTTTGAGGAGAAAAGGAATGGAAAACAATTACAAATATCTGAGGATAAATTTTCAACCTGTTCTTTTCCCAGTTAAGATAACACACCAAAAAGATTGGCTTCTTTGAAACTCTAGAAACTTCAATCCAGGCTACCAGCCCACAGTGTTTTCAATGTTAAAAAGTGATGCTTAAGGTATTAACCAAGTAGCAGACTGCTATTTGCCTGACCCAAATAGCCTTTTGCTAGAGCTTGGAAAAACTAAGTCCTCACAGCTATAGTTGGCTGAAAGACAGTTCTAGAAAATGAGATGTATGTGAGAGTCAGCTGAGTTGGGGGTATGGAGTATTATCCTGAGAAAGCTTTTACTTTCCTGGAAAAAAGGAAAAAGAAAAAGGTGGCTGAAGCCACTCCTTTCCCTATCTTCCTGCCTTGAACAACGGGGGTGTAAAGAGTAAAACTGCTGCAACCACCCTGCAACCATGTGAGAAATGTCAAGAGAATCACAGAAATTGTGGCTCTCCTGTTCTTGAGCTGTTGAACCAACGATAACCAACTACCTGCAGACTTAGGTGACTAAAGAGACGCTTCTTTAAGCCATTGCAATGTAATGTTTTTTAATTCGCAGCCATATGCATTCCTAACTGTGCAGCTATTAAAATGACACCTTTTTAGTACTCTCTTTCATCCTCACAATTAGCTACTCTTCCTATAGTTACTGCTATTACTATCTAGTCACCCTAACTGGAAAACTCAGTCATCCTTCACTTCTTATTTTCCCTCATCCTCTTAGTAACCAAGTCTTGTTTATTATATCTAGCTAGTTTCAAGTCCATCTCTGCTTCACTATCCTTGCTGCCACTACGTTAGTTTGGACTCTCTCTCCACCTCCTCTCTGGACTATTTTTACAGCCCCCTCATTAGATAGTATCCCCACATCCAGTCCAATATCCACCATGCTTCAGAATTACTTTTCTAAAATCTTATAAGATACTCTCCTCCTTAAAAATCTTACATGGCTCTCAGTCCTCTAGAGGAGGAAGCACAAACTCCTTTTTTTGTTGTTTCTGCCTTCTTGTTTAGGCTTTGCATCTCCAGGATCCAGTCTGGCCCAGAGTAGGAGCTCAGGTGTTTGTTAAATGACTGAATCTTTTGTATGGCTTCTTTGTTGTTAAATATCAAAACACGTAAACATTTAATCAGACTAAGCAGCGTGACAGCATCCTGGATAGTCAATAAAGATTTGCTGAGTTTATCTAGCTTCTAGATTCTACTGTAAAATCCTTTATCAGTAGTCCCAGATATACACATCTTGGTGTGTATTCAGTTGATTTAATCTGGCCTAAAGAAAGAGGCTCTTCAGTAACGTGTACGCATTTAGTTTAAAACTGGTCACGTACATCCTCCAGACTGGGCTTCTGCCAAGAAAGGAAGTTACGAAGGTGGTTGAAGAAGCCTATATGGGCATTTCTGACAATTTCGATCTATGAATTACTGCTATCAAACGAGAGAGTAAATCTACGACTTCTGGCAGGCTCGCAAGCCGTACCAAGTTAACCACACTAGTGTGGGCCACAGCCTACAGCTGCTACAAAGGCTTCGCTTTGTGAAGCGGAAGGCTCTCCTTTGGAACTTACTGCGGCGAGCGGGGAGCCGCTGCATCGCAGCACAAAACTAGCTCAAGGCTTCCCGTGCAGAGCTTCCCCAGAACTGCGGGCTCTTTCAGGTGCTGCTTCGAGTTTTTTCTTGGCCTAGAGACCAGGACATGAAGCCTCTCTTGACGAGATCAAGAAAACGGAGCGTGCTTTGATACGTGCAGAGCGTGTTTTGGAGAGCAGGGGTCGAGGAGACAAAGCCCACTCAGCCAGCCGCCCAACATCTCCCTTTCTTTCCTGGTCTGGTGTTGTCTAGTCCTCCTCATTTCCACTCCCCGACTCAGCCTGCAAACTTCTATATTTCAAGAGGGAAAAATCACTCTACGGCATAAAACCTGGTGCCGTGCTGTCCGCATTTCCTAGCACTGAATTTCTCCGACCTCCCTTTTCGCCAGGCTAGGCCTGAAGCCTTCACCGCCCGAACCCCCTGGCGCCCCAGGCCCGGGCGTCTCGGGAGCGACCCCTCCGCCGCGCACGCGCCCTACGCGGGATCTCCGCTGACCTTCTCCAGAAAACCCCTTCAAAAGCGTTTCCCCTTCACCTCGCGCCTTCCCCGCCCTTCCGGCTCTTCCTCCACGCGCCTGCGCGGACCCAATTGTTTTGGCTTTCCGGTGGGATCCGGCAAAGGAAAAGGGCGGGGGAAGCGAGGGTAAGGGCGGGTGGGGTGGGGGCGTCTCAAGAACCCGGGAAACTGCAAAATTGACGTTTGTGCTGCTAGACGCGGGCGAGCAGCGGAAAGGGGAAGCTGGCGAAGGCTGGCCCACGGTCTGCTGTCCGCGCGTTCCCGGGTCTCAGAAGGGGCCCGCCAAGGGGGCGAGAGCGCGCTGCAGGGGCGGGGCGGCAGCGGCTAGCCGGGCGTTTCGCGGCTCCGGGGCTGTCGAGGCGGCGCGGGCAGGCTGCGCGGCTCCCGGGGGAGGAGTCTGGCGGTGGTCGGGCCTTGTGGAGAGTGCAGCTGCGCCCAGAGAGGACGCTGCTTTCCGCTCAGGACGAACCGGCCGAGGGAGGGCGCGAGGGGAAACCGGAAGGAAGGGGAGGCGGCGGCGCCAGCCTTCCTCGGAGGGAAGCAGAAGCGAGACCCCGGCCCTAGCCGCGGCAACAGGGCCACGCCCCCGCCGCCGCGCGTGAGGGGCCCAGTGTCTTCGTGGCCACCAGCCGCATCGGATCCCAATCCTCGGGACTGAGGGACTCGGGTGAGCAGGCGTCGCTAGCGCCGGGCGGGGGTACCCCGAGACGACCTGTGGAGGAGTTGGGGGAGGAGGGCCGCGGCGGGAGGGGGCTCGGCCCTTTGTGGCTCGGCGGGCGGGGGGCGGCGGCGGCGGCATCTTTCAAACCGGAGAAGCTTCCGCTGCGGGCGGGGGAGGGGCGCGGGCGACTGGCGCCTCCCTCCACCCCCGGCGGCGGCCCCTCTGCGGCTCTGCCTCCGGCCGGTGCTTGGGGCAGGGGCGGCGGGGCTTGCCACTCGCGGGGGCGTTTCCGGCCGCGGGTCTCCCAGGCGGCGCCCTGGCCCCGTCTGGCGCCCGCATTGCCAAAATGAAGCTGCTTCCCTTAAAGACTCGCGACGTCTTCGGGAGACGGTGGGCAGTAGGAGGGCAAGACCTTCCTTGCATTTTTTTCCCGGTACTTTTGAAGTAACCAAGAGATGTCTAGATTAACCGAGGCCCCATTGTGATCTACTGATGATTTTAAAAAGAAAGCAGAAACTGCCCTTTGAAATGGAAAATTCTGTACGTATTTACTTTAGACTGTGAAATCGCTAACTTATTTGAACTCGACCACCTTTCTCTCCCTATGAATTGAGAAAACGTGAAGTGGAAGAATATCCTTTAGTTTGATGTGGAGCGGTTATTTTGAGTTAACGGGTTTTTTATTTCTCGTTTGTTGATCTAAGATCTCTTTTTATACCACCTCAAAGAGAGAATAATATACCCTCCACAGATCTCTAGAATTGTCCGATGCCACGATTGCCCCTTCAAATGAAAATAGAAAAAGAATCTAAAAATGTAAAATTAACTGTGAAAGGGTATGTTTGTGTGAAATATCTATCTTCTATATCAGTAGTGTTATAAAAACGTAGGGTACAGGACTGGTCACGTGTTGTTGACACATGAATCTGTACGTCTGGCTCACTTAGCATTCAGGCATTCAGAAACAACCCTATCAGCAATGTGGTCTGACTAAAATTTTATTTTCTTCTATTGAGGCAACCAGTTAACAGGGTGGAATTAACAGGGTGGTTTTCTTCCTCTTTTTCTTTTTTTTTTTTTTTTAAGACAGGGTGGTTTTTTTTTCCCCCCCTTCCCGCTGTGTTGTGAATTTTTGCCTGAATTTGAGTGGTATGGACTTCAAATCTCGCAGTTGTGAGTGACTTACTTTAGTTAACCTTTGGTAAGGACCTTTTTCCTGACTTTTTTTAGAAGTACTTTTTCTGACCGAAAGTAAATCGAAAAGTCAAACCAGTCAGTTGTTTTCCAGTCTTGATGATGTAGAATTTTCTTAATGTTAAGCTTACTTCTTCACTTTGATCTTTTGTTGGTCTAGTGTTTATTGAAGTCTCTTTAGATTGGGCCCTGAAATTCTCAAGAGGTTGTTGTCCTCAGTAAACAGTACAGGGCTATGGCATTTCTGTTGAGCTTGCTTTATAGTTCGTGCTTTTCCACATAGTACTATTTTCTCTACAGTTTTATAAGAAGAGTTCTAAGTGCTATAATTCTTCTCTCCTTTTTGCTCTCATAAGCATTACCATAAAATCTGTTAGCTTTGATTATTCACATGCCCTTTAAGGAGATGGGTGGGAATAAAGGTGTCATAGTGCTTTAGTCCACACTTCTCCATATATTTTCTTCTGGTTAATGGAAATAACGAGCTGTCTCATAAAATCCAAATATTGAGCACTGAATGTGTTTAAAGTGGATGGTAGGGACTTCTCTGGTGGCACAGTGGTTAAGAATCCGCCTGCCAGTGCAGGGGACACAGGTTCCATCCCTGGTCTGGGAAGATCCCACATGACGCAGAACAACTAAGCCCACGTGCCACAACTGCTGAGCCCACGTGCTGCAACTACTGAAGCCCGCGTGCCTAGAGCCTGTGCTCTGAAACAAGAGAAGCCACTGCAATCAGAAGCCTGTGCACCGCAACGAAGAGTAGCCCCTGCTCGCCACAACGAGAGAAAGCCCATGCGCAGCAACAAAGACCCAGTGCAGCCAAAAAAAAAAAAACGTGGATGGTAAATTCATAGAAACTTGAATGCAGTCACAAAAGCCAAAAGATACTTTGATTTTCCCAAAGATTTTACTCATATACTTAGAAAAGAGTTGTATTTTTTCTTGCTCTCCTTCCTAAGCCCAGGAAAAAGGATTGGTCCTGCTATCATAAAAAATACGAATGAAAATGTCAAAGTCCTTCATTATATCTTAGTCTTATCATTTTCAGTTTTGTGGAGTTTGAATAGAGCAGATGATATTTAAATAACTCAGGGTATTGGAAATGATAGGTTGATTTCAAGTAACGTTTTAAGTATATGAAGGTTACTCGTGGTTCCCTTGCCGGATTTTTCAGTACCTAGATTCCTCTGTGTGGGAAGAAGGGATTATTGGAGAAAATTTGGAGAAAATGTAATCATTTAATGAGAGATGCTTTTTAAAGTCTTCCCTTTTTTTCTCAGCTCCACTCCCGTACCTCTGACAAGTGGCAACATGTAGTAGGTTCCATGATAGGCAGGGGATTCTAAGTATTTCTCAGTTTACCCCCCCTTTTTTTTTTTTAAAGAAACTGAGAAATTTAAATAGTCATAATCATTGTTAAGCAGCTATGCCCTTAATGACCTCATGAATATATTTATTATCTGGGAAATATTTTCTTCTGCTGTTGTGATAGAAAAAAATCATTGATTTGGTGGAAAATGAAATCCCATTGAAGAGGTTAAGGTCAGTTTTGCTTTAGTCTATACTTCTCCAGCTTTCTTAAGTCTATGCAGAGCTGAGAAGAAAAGAGAAAAGTGATATCCAAAATAAAAGGACATACTACACTCATATAATTATTCTATCACAGATGGTGTCTCCTTTATGTTCTTGTTTAATTTTTTTAAAGTGAGACAACTTATAATTCATAATGTAGAACAGAAGCTTATTCTTGTGACCTGAATTTACTTAGGGTACTGAGCATAATTAACTTGATGGAGCCATGTAGTTTTTTCAGTATAGTTGGAAAGGAGGAGCACAAGGGAATAGACCTAGGCCCTGAATTTGATTAGAGGAAGCTGTACGGAAATTTATCAAACTTGATAAATTATTTAAAAGGCAAGGTGTTTGGTCTTTTTCTTTGGCTGCATTGGGTCTTCGTTGCTGCACACGGGCTTTCTCTAGTTGTGGCGAGCAGGGGCTACTCTTCGTTGTGCTGCGCGGGCTTCTTATTGCGGTGGCTTCTCTTGTTGTGGAGCACGGGCTCTAGGCGCACAGGCTTCAGTAGTTGCGGCTTGTGGGCTCAGTAGTTGTGGCTCTCAGGCTCCAGAGCGCAGGCTCTGTGGTTTTGGTGCATGGGCTTAGTTGTTCCGCCACATGTGGGATCTTCCCAGACCAGGGCTCGAACCCATGTCGCCTGAATTGGCAGGTGGCTTCTTAACCACTGCGCCACCAGGGAAGTCCAGGTGTTTGTTTTTTAACTGATGCTTGTCACGACTCCAAAAATTTCTGTTTGTGTAGTGGTTGACAATCAATCTGAAGATCAGGTGGTCTTCCAAACATTCTCAACTGTCAGGGTTGTTTTGGTAACTTGAAAGCAAAGTATTTCTGGCACCAATATTTTGTCCTCCCTAAGGAGAAACCTGTTTTCTCACTGAAATGAAGAAAGGTTTGTGTTATGACTGGTATCATTTAGTTTTGCTGCATGGGCATCAGCCTTCTCAAGGTTAGTCTTTGTTGTACTAGTTTGTTTCATGACTTGTACCATCAAAATACTCCCTAAAATCTTTGAATAAATTTCTCTTATCTAAAATAGCATTCACCCAGCGTGAAAAGAGAACTGTGTTTGAGTGTTGAGACCTTGTAATTGGGACCCTTAGACCTGTATAGGTGTGAAGTTTTGAAAGTCGGGAAAGTGCTACAAAAAGCTTGACCAGTGAGTGCGTTAATAAAAATAATTGCCAATTTTTTTGCACACAGTAGTAGTGTTGTGTGTCAGGCAGCACTGTTCCATGCTCTTCATAGAACTCATTTAATCCTTAATTCATTGAGAAGAATTCTATTTTTATCCCCCGTTTTACAGATGAGCATACTACAGGACAGAAAAGGGTCACACAACTAGTAAGTTGCAGAACTGGGATTTCAACCCAAGTAATTTGGCTCCACAGTTCATGCTTTTAATTTTTTGGCAATACATGACATTCAGAATGCCCTGGATTCTTTCTAACAAAAGTTTTTGATTTTCTGTATTGCCATTTGTAGCACTGGAAGATGGAGCATCACCTAAGTTAATAATATACAGCTTGAAAATGCTTCATACACATGATAACCTGTAGCCCACTGCCCTTCCTTTTTATCACTGTTTTATCCTTACTGTGTAGTTTTTGTGCAGTCCTTGTTTGCAGCCTCCTCCCCATCTTTTTATCCTTCCTCATTTTACATATACAGCTCAGTTAATTGCTGAGCAGACTCATATTCACAATCAGTAGTTATTTAATCCTTTATTCTTTCCTTTATCCTCCAGGTCTTCCCTGTATAACATTGGAAAAGCTTGTTTTGTATCTGTTTGAGTTTCTATAGCTACTCTGTGGAAGGGCACTACAAATGACACACCTGTGGGAATGAAAACTAGATTTCAAAGTGAAGTTAGACACATCTCCTTCCCCTAATAAAAAACCACTGCCATCAACCTCTGAAACCTGTGAAAGTATTTGGAATTTTTTTTTTTTAATATTTCATACCTTTTTCCAATTAGTCTTGATTCCTGTTCCTTGAATATCAGTATTTAGATCCTATGAAATTTATTGTTACTATTATTTTTAAATTATGAGTATTATAGTAGCATTTACTTTATGTAAATTTTCTTTGCAGACACACTTTTGGGCATATTTTAGCTTTTGCAGCCTAAGGACTTCAACAGTTTTTTTTATAGGAAAGTGAAGTGAGGATTTCAGACAACCAGCGTAAACTTCTGGAGTACAACTGACCCTTGAACAACTCGGGGTTGGGGCGCCAACCCTCCTAATACTAGAAAATCTGCATGTAGCTTATAGTCAGCCCTCCAAATTCTATGTTCTTCCATATCTGTGGTTCCGCATCCGAGGATTCAACCAACTGCAGATCGTGTAGTGCTGTAGTACTTACCATTAAAAAAAATTGGACCTGTGTAGTTCAAACCCCTGCTGTTCAAGGGTCAGCTGTACAGGTACTTTGAAAGTTGGATTTTTCTACAATGTGATTCTACGGTGAAAATGAAAAACAAGTTAGCTCTGTGAAAATTTATAGTCGTATTGATTATTCAAAGGGAGGAAAACCTACTGAAATAACTTTCCATAAGAGGTGTTTCAGATTTTTAAGTAGAATTGTATATATTGATACGGATTGTTGACTGATTTAATCCTAATGACCGTTTAATAACAGAATGTTTGTTTTGAAACTGTTTTGTGTGGTGGAATTCACTCAGAACCTTGGAGGCTTGGGTATCCTAGAGCAGCGGTCCCCAACCTTTTTGGCACCAGGGACTGGTTCCGTGGAAGACAGTTTTTCCACAGGCGGGGGTGGGGTGGGGAGGGGAGGGTTCAGGCGGTAAGGCTGCCCTCCTGCTGTGTGGCCAGGTTCCTAACAGGCTGGGGACCAGTACCAGTCCACGACCCGGGGGTTGGGGGCCCCTATCCTAGAGAAAATGTTAGGATCAAAGTTTTTCCTTTTTTTCTCTCAATCTCAAGCAATTTATAAATTTTCTGCTCTTATAGGAAGCTCTTAGATTTAAAAATAAGTTGGTCTTTGTTCTGTACTTATTTGCAGGAAGTCGGTAAAAAGGAAAGGATCTCATCCTATGTATAGCATTCTAACCTTATTCATTGCTGTTATTCTCTGCTATCAAACAGATCAATCAAAAATATTGAATTGAGCTCAGAACTTAGAAAAAAAAGTAAGAATGTGCATAGTTTTAATGCCAGAGTACATTGTACTTTATTAGATTCTGAATTTCGTTATATTGTGTTTGTATGACTCCCATTTAATTCTTATTCTAGTTGGTTTTTTTCACTGTGGAGTATGTTCTGACAACCAGCTTAAAATACAGGACTTTTCTATTAATCTTGAGGTGCCTGGTACCAGGAAATGTGGCAAGTAATAGTGGTTTCCCAGTCTTTGGCCCTTGGTTCATCTAATGAATCCGTGTGTTCACTAAGTGTCTTTACACATTGTCTTGTATACATCTTCTAGTTTTCAAATGTATGTAAATATGTTGTAGTTGATAAAAAAAAAAGAGAAAGTGTTTTTGACTCTAAAATAGTTTTTTTCTCATTGTGAGTTTTTTCCAGCAGATTATCTTCAGAAAAAAAGTCCTTTTTTTCTAAGCTTAATAAAGGATACTCACACTAGATTAAAAAAAAAAAGTGTTTCAAAAGTCCACTGAGCCTGTAGTAAGTGGGGAAAGCGGTTGTGTGATTAGGTAAGAGATATTAAAATATTTCAGTTGGAACGTGGAATATATACAGGTTAGATTAAGAATTATATTTAGGACTTCCCTGGTGGCACAGTGGTTAAGAATCCGCCTGCCAATGGAGGGGACACGGGTTCGAGCCCTGCTCCAGGAAGATCCCACGTGCCGTGGAGCAACTAAGCCTGTGCGCCACAACTACTGAGCCTGCGCTCTAGAGCCCGCAAGCCACAACTACTGAGCCCGCGCGCCTAGAGCCGGTGCTCCACAAGAGAAGCCACCTCAGTGAGAAGCCCGCGCAGCGCAACGAAGAGTAGCCCCCGCTCGCCGCAACTAGAGAAAGCCCGTGTGCAGCAACGAAGACCCAACACAGCCATAAATAAATTTATAAGAATTTTATTTAATTCAACTTTCAAGCATTTGAGGTTTGTGCTTTTTCCTTGTTTGTGTGATCTGAAGGGAAAACAATCTTCTAGGAAAAACAGCTTGAGATATGTATTTTTGTCACTGATTTTTTTTTTTTTAATTTCTTAATATTTGATCAAGAAGCAGCCTGAAGCAGAGATTGGTACATTTGGCCTGCAGTCTGTTTTTGTAAATAACATTTTATTGAAACAGTCATGTCCATTTGTTTACAGGTTGACTTTTGCTGCTTTGAGGCTACAATAGATTAAGCATTTGGGACAGAGACCTTAAGGGCTTGCAAAGCCTAAAATATTTTGTCTTTATGATGAGAAAAGAGAGTAGTATACCTTTTGAAAGTTTGGGTTTTTTAATTAAATAATCATTGCATATGTTAACAAAATTCAGAAGGTTTAAATAGGTCTTCAATAAGTTTTTCCTTCCTCTGCAGTGTGAACCACTGTTAGCAATGGGGACAAGTGCCAGTTGCCTCCTTTCCTCATTTTACTTGTGCCACAGTTGTTCTTATGGTAAACAATAAAATTTTCTTGTATTATGTCTCTATCAAAAGTTTGGAAATGAAAGATCAAGACAGCTAGATTTTATTCATTTGCCTGCCTCTTTCTGAGTTTGTCTAGAATAATTGGTTTTTAAAACACCCTGTTTTTAAATGATAGTCGTGTTTTGGCTGTAGTAAGAGTAAATGCGCTTGGTGTCTTGGAGCTCTAGTGGTTGGCAACTCTCAGTCTGAGTCCTTAGAGTACGATACAATGACCAGCCCTTAGTAAATACTCAAACATTTGTTGAGTTAAATTTAAGTAGCCATTAATCTATAATAGAAAATTAAGTAAACAATTTCATTGATACCTGAGAATTACTAAGTCTGACGATGCTAACTTCTACAGACAACAGGGAGTATGACTTTTTTTTTTGAAACTAATTTTAGGTATAACACAGAATGATATATGGTACAATATATTTATTAAAAAGGGAAAATTCATAAAATGTCAAATCATTGGTTATTAAGTAATATAGTACAGACATTGTGAAATGTTTCAGAGTATGTAGGATATTGATTTTAAGGTTTTTTTTTTTCTGGAACAAGTTGGGAAATTATTTAAGTTTTAGTTTTAGGAGAGAAGGAATCTTGTTATACAAAATATGTTATGGGCATTTAAGGTGGTTGTTGTTGATCATCTTAAACTTTGCCAATTTTCACATTTTTATTTAATACATTTTGAAGTCTATGTTCCCAGAGAAGGGACACTGAATTTTATTTTGGATTGTACTAGATACAGATCAGTTTAAATTAAGTTTACTTAATATGATGTCTGAATGACTTTCTTTTTCTGCATATTTTAATATTAAGATATCATAAATAAAAATTACTTTATTAGGAAGAAATGTACCCTAGATTTCAAAGGAAGGGGTGGGAATAGGGTGTATAAAGCAGTGACAATGAGATTATATAAAGTTGGCTCGCCATGTAGTATTCTAAAAGCAGACTTCAGTTTTAATACAGTTTCATGCATATGATAAAAAGAAATCAAATCTAGTAAAACTGAGACAAATTCAATGGGGCTCAAAAAAGTCACTGCAAAAAAATCAGGTCATAGTATGAGGTCAGAGAAATGACCAGAGTGAACCTGTACAGCTACCCTGCAAGGAATTCTGGAGTCTAGAGTATAATCTAAATACATCCCTGCACTGGCCACCAGTTCCTGTCACCTGGTTTAAATATGGATGGGGGGGCTTCCCTGGTGGCGCAGTGGTTAAGCATCCACCTGCCAGTGCAGGGGACACGGGTTCGATCCCTGGCCCAGGAAGATCCCACGTGCTGCAGAGCAGCTAAGCCTGTGCACCACAACTACTGAGCCCGCATGCCACAACTACTGAAGCCCATGTGCCTAGAGCCTGTGCTCCACAGCAAGAGAAGCCATCGCAATGAGAAGCCTGTGCACTGCAACGAAGAGTAGCACCCGCTCGCTGCAACCAGAGAAAAGCCTGCAAGCAGCAATGAAGACCCAATGCAGCCAAAAATAAATTTTAAAAAATAATAATAATAAATAAACATGGATGGGGACAATTTTGGGTCCTGCAGCTGGGGTTAGGACTTATAGTCTATTAATACATGCATTTCTGTAAGATAGATTTTTACAGGTAGAATTGAAAGATTGAGGTATTAAGCATTTTCACTGCCAAATATATCTTCTATAATCATTTGCAATCTGAAATTCAAAAAGCTCTTAAAATCAAGTTAAAAATTTTTTTTTGCAAAACTTGACCTGAAGTAACATAAGACTGTACATAGTATTGTTTTTCACACTGTGCATATTTCCCTCAGTGAGAATAGTAGGATGTTCAGTTCTGGAGCTCTGCCCCAGACCCTTTGTAATACATGATATATGTACCACATTACCTCTGTAAGATCTGAAAAATTCTAAATTCTAGAACACAGCTGGCTCCAAGAGTTTGTTTTTGTTTGTTTGTTTTTGTCTTCATTGGGTCTTCGTTGCTGAGCGCGGGCTTTTCTCTAGTTGCAGTGAGCGGGGGCTACTCTTAGTTGCAGTGTGTGGGCTTCTCAATGCCGTGGCTTGTCTTTGTTGCGGAGCACGGGCTCTAGGCACGCGGGCTTCAGTAGTTGTGGCACGTGAGCTCTAGAGCACAGGCTCAGTAGTTGTGGCGCACAGGCTTAGTTGCTCCACGGCATGTGGGATCTTCCTGGACCAGGGCTTGAGCCCGTGTCCCCTGCATTGGCAGGTGGATTCTTTTTTTTTTTAAGTTTATTTATTTATTTTTGGCTGCATTGGGTCTTCGTTGTTGGGTCTTCGTTGCTGCACGTGGGCTTTCTTTAGTTGTGGCGAGCGGAGGCTGCTCTTCGTTGTGGTGCGTGGGCTTCTCATTGCAGTGGCTTCTCTTGTTGCAGAGCTCGGGCTCTAGGTGCACAGGCTTCAGTAGTTGTGGCACGCAGGCTCAGTAGTTGTGGCGCACCGCCTTAGTTGCTCCACGGCATGTGGGATCTTCCTGGACCAGGGCTCGAACCCGTGTCCCCTGCATTGGCAGGCGGATTCTTAACCACTGCACCACCAGGGAAGTCCCAAGAGTTTTGTTTAAGGGCTTGTACGTATGTATCAACTTATACTCCTCTGTAAGAATGCTCGTTTTCCCACACCCTCACTAACACTGGGCCTTGCTGCATTATTAATATGTGAAAATAGCCAGTGATTTTAGGTATTATTAGCTTTGGAGGTTATAGTAGTAAACTTAGATTTATAGTGTAACTTTCAGATTTGGAAGAGCAAAGTCATTACCTTAAATGACCCAAAGTCTCTGCCTTTGCACCTGTTTTAGTTACTTCCATATAGTTAACTTGGCTGGAAATTTGACAGTCTACGTCAGGTTTGCAGTTCATGTAAAAGTATAGTTTGGCAGGAAGTACAATGTGATCTTCTCTTTGACATATGGATGATATTTTTGTGAGAAAAAGTATTAGTGGTTCCAGTGATGGTCAAATATATTTACAGGTTTCATGTCAACAGCACTTGACTTTCTGATTATGGAGCTAAGAGTCATCTAATTAGGAAATAGGTGATAGTTTTTAACTGTTATTAGCACTGTATATTCTATATGTTTTTCCTGATTTGTAATTCCTTTGCCATATGTTGTAAATACTGATTTCTAAATAACATTTTAAATTAAACTCTAATGCAGCTGGAATTTCTTTTGATGAATGGTATGCAGTATGACTAAAACTTAGGTGGGTTTTTTTTTTCCTCCAGTGGGTAACCAGTTGTTCCAACGTTATTTGTTGAAATAACCCAATCTTCTAGTTTGAAATGACTTGTTTATCTTTATCATATCTAATGTCTTTTTTTTTTTAACATGGATGTATTGTATTTACTTATTTACTTATTATATTTACTTATTTTTGTTTACTTGGGTTTATTGTAGAATTGTAATACATTTTAATATTTGTTAAGAGTATGAGGAAAAACCTGTCCTCCCTTCTCCTCAAATATCTTGGCAGTATTTGTGAATTCTTCCAGATGAATCTTCTGCAAGTTGGATTTGTATTAAATTTACACATTTTGAGAACATTCATATCTGTATAGTATGAAGTCTTCATGTAGGAATACATTTCTCTATTTTATCATGTTTTATGTTTCATTTTTCAGTAAAATTGTATGTTCTTATAAAGATTTCTAGGAAGGAACCACTGTACAGAGAGATATGTTGTATTTATCTCCGTTACAGGATTGAACTGCAAATTTTATAATATAGTTTATGCTTTGGAAATAAACAAATTCAGTCTATTTATCATATAGTTTAAGTAATTTAAATATAAAGGCTGTGTGAATACATTTAAATTATACTCCCCAAATGAGAATCTCCTTGCAAGAGAAAGGGGTTTTTTTTTTCTCTTAAATTACAGTCATGTATTGCTCCTAAACAAATAAGTAGGAGATTTGGCTTTGCTGGTAATTGAAATTATTTATTTTTAAAGAACTTTTAAAAAAATGTATGCTTGTTGATGTGTTCCGTATTTTCTAGAATGTTTATATTTTGTATAGAAGGCAAAGAATTAAAACCACAAATGTAATAAACTTATTAAATGTCCCTTTTCTCATGTTTCATTTTTATGGTAATGTCTAAAGTTGAACTTCAAAAAAATGTAATTCATATTTAAGTCTGCAATTTTAAACATTGTATTCTAAAAATGTACTGACCTAGATACTCTAACTGAACTTTTTTTTCTTTTTAGTTACTCCAGAGGATCCACAGAACATAGGATGTTGCCACAAAATCTACCTCGTGTGTTATTCTCTTTCACTCATGAGTTGAACAACAGTTACAAATTTGAGCAAGGTATCTGCAGACTGTGTTGAAAAACTCTGAAGAACGTAATTAACACAGGATGACCTGCTAGTGATTCTAAGCCTAAAAAGATACTGCTCGTTAGTGAATGTGTCAATCTTGGTTCTGAATGCTGCAGATAACAGCAAGCAGAGTTTCTCCTTTCTTTATTTCTGAAGCATTCACTTGACCTTCCATCAGTAAGACTGACTTTTCTAATCTGTTCCTGGATATATTAATGGAATACAGTCATGTCTACTCAAGACGAGAAGCAGATCAATACTGAATATGCTGTGTCCTTGCTGGAACAGTTAAAACTGTTTTATGAACAGCAGTTGTTTACGGACATAGTGTTAATTGTCGAGGGCACTGAATTCCCTTGTCATAAGATGGTTCTTGCAACATGTAGTTCTTATTTTAGGTAAGTACTGTAATCTTGGTTAGTTTATAATTTCAAATGCAGAATGTTAGCTTGTTTTAATCTTTTAATAGGAATTCTTTTAAACATTTAAATTTTTTTTAAAAGGTGTCTTAATGTTTTGCTTAAATTTTCTATTTGGATGATATAGTGCTTGTCAAATCACCTCCTTGCGTGTGTAAGTAAGGGGCAAGCGAAAGTTTTTACAAAGGATTAAAAACAAGAAACTTGTTGAAATTAACTAAGGTAAAGTTTTAATGATGGGGAGGCAAAAAGGTTCAGAATACTGTTTTTTCATTGAAAGAGAAAAAACGAATGGGCTGATTTTCACTTTTAAGATTTTAAAATGTTAAATTTAGAAAACAGTCATTGTTTATAAATTTAAGAGTTACAGGAGGCTTAATAATAACTTTTAGAAGATAATTGGTACTGTTTAGACATGTTAAGGACTTTTATTTCCTTTGCAAAAATGAGTTTCTTTTCTCACTCTTGGTTTCTTCATCATTTGTGCTATTGTTTTAGCTGTACCAGACTCCTTGCCAGATTGAAATAGTTAATAATTAATAATGTTTTTGTTCTCTATGCCTCAGAATTTATAAGTTGATTTAGTTATTTGTTTGCTAATTACAAATAAATAAAGCTTAACTTTACATTTTTATGATCTTTTGCAACTTTTAATCTTTTTAAGGTAGGTTTCCCTTTATTATGTGTTTCATGGGAGGAAAAGAATTAAGGTGTAGAAATTCCTATATTTGGTCTCTGCCCTTAGGTTGAATTTTTACTTAATATTTGAAAGGGACAGGGAGAATAAAGATGAATGAAATGTGGACCAGTATATTCCTGCTACAAATCTTAGCTGGCATAAGTGGAGATCAGCAATGAAAGTTATTTTCTGCTGCTCCTTAGTGGCAGCTGTAGACAGGACAAGTTTAATCTTGACTTTTCAAGGCCTACATACACGAAGGTGTAGAAATTTAACATTCCTTAGTATAACACATCTCATGATGATTACAGAAGCTAAGGCCCAAATGGCAGTTGCCTTGCTCTGCCTGCCATTGGTTCAGGTTTAGCTGTGGATATTTCATGCAATTTCAGACATTGATTTTCTTATCTTAGGAAGCTTAGCATATTTGCAAACAGTCGTTCTAGAGAATCTAATGGATCTAGAGGATGCTCAGAATCCTCTTGTGCTTCTACAAATAGAGATTCTTGGATTTCAAACCTAGAAATTATGATGCAGTGGGTCTGAGTTAGTTTCAGGATTTGTATGTTTAAGAGCTTCCCAGATGATTGTGATGGTCAGGTTTTTTTGTTTGTTTTTGTTTTTTCATATTTATTGACTTAGTAGATGGTGTTAGAAATTCAAGGTTATAGATTCAATCAAACCTGGGTCCATTAGTTCTCCCTTTTTAATGGTTATTAATTACAAATTGATTATCCATTATTGGAATGAGCTATATGCTTTAGTTGTGGATTTTCAGATTGATATTTGTAATCATAGAGTAGAATCTTTTGTGGTAATATTTTAGCAGTCATCTTGTGTAACTTTTAAACCTATGCAGAAAGTCTGTCTCCATATTTTCTGAATTGTCATCATCTTTATCAGGAAGTAACATGTGGGTTTATGGGTTAGGTATCTTACCCTTTTTTCTTCCTCGCTAAGTCTGTTTTTTATTGTATAGATAACACACTATTCTTTAAATTCTCTAGCCATGAGGTTATTATTTATCTTTAATTGGGTTGGAATTGGTTTTCCTGAAGCCCAAGAAGTTTAAGTATTTCATTAATGTTACAATCTTAAAAACAACACATTCTCTTTAAGGCTGCTATTATTAACTTATCACTAGCTAGTTCCCTTCTTTAGCATCCTTGGTGTTCTGAGAGAATATATTCTCCCTAAAGCAAATCAGATACTAAGAAGTAGAAATAATAGTAGAAAGAGTAGTCCTATCTATGTTTGGGCTTAAAGCCATCCATCTTTAAAATCCTGTGTCTGGGCCAGTTTCATAATCCACAAGATGAAGACACATATATATTAATTTTTCCTCCCATATATATCTTTTCTCTGGACTGGGTAGATTATTGTTACTGTATATTCTCACAATAATAACCTGATTTTCTCCCAAGTGTTCTTCAACTGGATTCTGCTTTCAGGTTTGTAGATTTTGGTATCCTTACATATAATGTTGCTATCAATCTTTATCATTAGAAATTTACTACTAGAAATTTTGCCTTTTGAAATAGATACATTCCTCCTTTGTAGTTTACCAGTTCCATCCCACTAAGAATCAAAAGAACTTCTAAAAATTCAGAGAATCTCTGAAATGGTAGTTTCTTCTTCTTGGTAACATATACACTTCATTTTAGACCCTAAATGAAGGGAATTACTTGAGAATTACTCAACACCTCTTCCACTATGGTAATTTAGCCTCCTATAATATTATGCAATTCAGTATTTACTCTTTCTTTAAAAAGTCTGTTTAAAATTTTTATAATCAAGTTGGCTAGGCTTCTACTAATCTTTGGTCTTCAGGAAGCATAGTTCCTTCACAGAAGTCCATCATTCTGGTGTCATAAACCATAGTCTAGAATAACCAGTCTCAGTGTCATCTGTATAGTCAGCTGTTCCCTTGCCCTACTTCCTCTTCCAAAGTTAACTACCTTCTACTGGCACAGACAGAAAGGCACATGACCCCTAAATCTTCCATTTTTACTCAGAGCTCCTATAGTTCTTTTCAGGTTGCTTTTGTTATTTCCCATTCTCCCGTGTCACACAAGTGAAGCCAGTAGCAATTGGTGTTTTTATTAGTTTCTTGTCACATCTTGGGTATTTTTCAACAGCACTTCCTAATCTCTGTTACTTGGTTGTGTTTATTTATGGCCATGTATTCTTTGGGAGGAAGTTATCAACCACCCTGATTGATGTTTTTGCCACTCTTCCATTCCCTAACTGCCTGAAGTTTAGTTGCTGTTCTTACTGCTCATTCTGAGCTACACTAGAAATAACCAGTGCCTTCCTAATTACTTTTGCAATGTTTGTTATCCTTGACTCTACAGTTTTTGACACCCTACCTCTCTTGCCCTGAGTAGCATTGTACTGACTGGCTTGTTCTTATTTCTCTGATGAATGTTTCTCAACGTTCTGTCATTCTTTTTTCTTCTAATTGAACTCTACCTCAGGTTGGTCATTGGGATTCTGGGTGGGTTTCTTTTAGTCTCCCTCAGATAACTTACTTGGCTTTAACACATGTCATTTTGTAGATAATTCACAGTCTACTGCATTAATGCCTGACCTTCAAAGTTCCAGTTGTATTAAATACTTAACTGATTATTGTATTACTTGCATTTGACTCAGCTGCTCACACCTCAAATTAAATATATCTAAAATTTAACTCACCTTTTTTGCAAGATTAACTGTTTTCCTTGACCTTATAATTCTTCTCTCAATGGTTAACAATATTTTTTTTTCAGGTACTTACTTGAAAATAAACAGATAGCTTTGATTCTTTCCCTGTCTACTTCCTACTCTAGTCTATTCCGTACGTTCAGAAAATCACCGGATCGTGTTGGTTTTTTGTAAAAGCTTTTGTATCCATTTCTGCCACCCTAGCTCAGGTGGTTCTTACTTCTAATCTAGATTATTGCAGTAGCCTCAGAACCCTTTTTCCTATCTCCAGCCTTTGGCTCAGGTGGTTCTTACTTCTAATGTAGATTATTGCAGTAGCCTCAGAACCGTTTTTCCTATCTCCAGCCTTTGGCCCTTGAGGTCTGTCAGTACAAAATATTCATCCTAGAATACATTTTATTATGCTAATAAATCCATGCTGAAAACCCTTCAGTGAACCCTTCTTCACTATCTACAATAAAAAGCTCAGACTCGTATGTCTGTGTGTGTGTGTGTGTGTGTGTGTGGTTTTTTTGGGGGGGCCATGCTGAGGGGCTTGCGGATCTTACCCCAACCAGGGATTTGAACTCGGGCCCCGGCAGTGAAAGCACTGGGTCCTAACCACTGGACTGCCAGGGAATTCCCTCCTGTATCTCATTTTAAAATCCCTCTGCGGGACTTCCCTGGTGGTCCAGTAGTTAAGACTCTGTGCTGTCCATGCAAGGGGCGCCAGTTTAATCCCTGGTCGGGGAACTGAGAATCTCACATGCTGCGCAGCCAAAAAAAAAGCCCTCTGTGATCTGACTGCCATTCATCTTTCCGATGTTTTGCATGAGCCCTTATGTTCAGCAATGTCACTGGGAAAAACAGTTCTTATGTTCTACCCTGACTCACTATTTTATCCATTTTAAAGCCTTTCTCATCTTCTTGTCCTTGAGGTTGCCCAGGCTAGAGGCTAGTTCTTGTGCTACCCACTTATGATCACTATAGGCATTTCTGTACATGCAACAATATTCTTTGTTTTTTATACCTCTTCCATGTATATGGGCATTTTACTGTATTCTCCACAACACTAATTGCCTTTCCGGCATATTTTCCTGCATGTAATTTTTAGGAAACTGTTCTGCATATTTTTAGGAAATCATTTGAGTAAATGAAAATTTTAACGGCTTTATTGAGATCAAATTTACACACAATTAAATGAATTTTAGTATATTTAAAGGGCTGTACAACCATCATTACAATATAATTTGAAACATTTCCATCACTTTGTGCCCATTTACAGTCACTCACTGTTCTTACCCACAGTCCTAAGTAACCACTAATCTCCCTTCTGCCTCTATATATTTGCTTTGGGGGGACATTTCATATAAATGGAATCATACAGTATGTGGTCTTTTGTATCTGCCTTTTTTCACTGAGCATAATGATTTTGAGGTTTGTGTTGTAGTACATATAATAGAGTTCCTTTTTATTGCTGAATTCCTGTATGACTATAAGGATTAAATTAATTTTGATGTTATCACTCAGAATGGCACAGTGGAATAGTTTGGTGTATCTTTGGCACTGGATTATAATTTTCTGTTGTCTCCCTTGAAAGCTTTCCCTATAAGTTGTCCATCAGCAAATACCCTAAATAAACATCCCATGTTGTCTAGTTTTTCTTTTTAGCCTTACATTTGTTTTCCCCATCTCTACTATAGGGCCATGTTCATGAGTGGACTAAGTGAAAGCAAACAGACACACATACACCTGAGGAATGTGGATTCAGCCACCTTACAGATAATAATAACGTACGCATACACGGGTAACCTGGCAATAAATGACAGCACTGTAGAACAACTTTATGAAACAGCTTGCTTCCTGCAGGTAAGCAGTTTTTTCGGTGTCTTGTAGCTATGTAATTTTATTGCAGATTTTAGAAGGTAAAAGTTTTCTTCTCTTTTTCATATATGTAAGGGAAAAACAATAGGATTTGATCAGCTAATAAACTTAGTTTTATGATGGGAACTTGACTAAAAAGATAGGTGAAAGTTTCATATTAGTTTCATATTCTGCCTAATATACCACAGGATTTAGATTTCAAGTAAAAGAAATTTTTAACAGTATTTGTTAAATTTAAGTGTTTCAGTTTTTTGGCTAAAAGCTTAGATGTGCTAATTTTTGATGGTATTTTCACAGAAAATGTCAAGATTCTTATGGAAGTTATCAAACATAAATGTTTATAATAGGCTTGAGACCTTACTGAGCTATTAAGGAGAATTATTTAAACTAAAACAAAAAGTGATGATTGATATATTTACATATGATAAACTATTTCACTGTTTCCCCTTCAACTTTTTTTCTTTTTTGGCCGTGCCGCGTGGCTTGCGGGATCTTAATTCCCCGACCAGGGATGGAACCTGGGGCCCCTGCAGTATAAGTGCAGAATCTTAACCACTGAACCACCAGGGAATGCTCCCCTTCAACATTTCTTTTAATTTTAAGAGGAATATAAAAATGTTTTCCTCATTTTCTCCAAAGGGAGAAATAAAGTTTCTCCAGAGGGAGAAACTTTAAACTGAAGGTTAAATTCTGGGAGCACAGTTCATGATACCTAGTAGGTACTTGATAAATGTGTGCTGAATAAATGTGAATGACGCCAGTTGAATGCCAGTTTCTGGGTGTAACTTTGGGAACCAGAACTCAGTCTGTCCATGCCTTAAGTACCTGTCTTCCTTTTTAGTTCTGTATTCTTTCCCCCACCCTGCCCATAAATTGTGCAGTGTCCTACTATACCTATAACTCTGGGGACACGGAAGCCATGGTAGCTTCCTGGTGCTTTAGAATGGAAGACATTCACATCCTAAATCCAAACCTAAAAGGGAGAAATACCTACTGTAAGAACTGTATTTCTTCCATAGCTTATATGTTTTCATTACCTCTTTTAATTTTTCAGCAATTCTAAAAGCAAGTTTTTTTATAATTGCTAAAAAATTGAGGAATTTTAAGAAATTTGGATTCCAGAACACTGTTATTATAGTGATACCTTTCCTTATAATTTTTTCTATCATGTTAATGAAACCTATAGGCATGTGCTTGGCCAAATGCAAAACAGGACTCTGCCTCTGGGAGTAAGTTGCCCTGGCAAGCCCGGGAATGTGGCATTTTATGACTACCAACATGGCTTTTACTATTAGCCACATGAAATGATGTTTTTATATGCCAGATTCTGTACTAATGCTTTATATAGGTTCTCATCTAATCCTTAAAATAATCACTTGTAAGGAAGGATTTCCCCATCTTATACAGGAGAAAGCTGAGGCTTAGAGAAGTAAAGCTACTTGTCTGATATTGTACAAGTGTTGACTGGCCAATCCAGGTTTTGAATCCAAGCAGCCTGACTTCTTATCACAAACTGCTTCTAGTCAATCACTGTGACATTGAATAAGTATAGTAGGTAGCACTTCTGACTCAACTGAGATCTACTGTTTCTTAAGAAACAACAAATCTAGGAAAGTTAGAGTGGCTAAGATGGGTCGTTTAAATGTAGGTAATTTGTAATTGCACATGAATATATTCTTTTGATTGGTTATCCTACTGCTCCACGTAAGAAAGGCGAATAATAACTACTGTTAGGCATTGTGTATGATTTTCTGCTTCTATATGACTGTCTTGTCCATGTTGAGAAAACCAGATTCCAGCTTCTCAACAGTAATCATTTCCTATACTGATTTACATTGTTTTCATTTGGTTCTCTCAATTACATGTTTTGCTAGGCTTTAAAAAATACATAACTTATGCATGAATTAATTTCCCTTTCCCTTTCCCTTTAAGGCTGTTTAGGTTTTTAAGAGCCTATTTAATGTTATACTACTGACTCCTAAATAGGGCAGTTAAGTAGGCTACTGGACAGGAAGACGAAATGCAAAACTATGCATAGTCTTCTAATTTTATTATCACTGAAAGACATTATCTCTTAGCCCAAACGTGTATCTAAAAATAAAAACTACAGTATAGGGATCTGATTAATATACCTGTGTGTTACATAAAAATAAAATTTGTCTAGCCTGCCTTTATCAGCCTTTTTTTTTTTCCATTTTAGGTAGAAGATGTGTTACAACGTTGTCGAGAATATTTAATTAAAAAGATAAACGCAGAGAACTGTGTGCGATTGTTGAGTTTTGCTGATCTGTTCAGTTGTGAGGAATTAAAACAAAGTGCTAAAAGGATGGTGGAGCACAAGTTCACTGCTGTGTATCACCAGGAAGCTTTCATGCAGCTGTCACATGACTTACTGATAGACATTCTCAGTAGTGACAATTTGAACGTAGAAAAGGAAGAGACAGTTCGTGAAGCTGCTATGCTGTGGCTAGAGTACAACACAGAATCACGATCCCAGTATTTGTCTTCAGTTCTTAGCCAAATCAGAATTGATGCACTTTCAGAAGTAACACAGAGAGCTTGGTTTCAAGGTCTGCCACCCAATGATAAGTCTGTAGTTGTTCAAGGTCTGTATAAGTCCATGCCCAAGTTTTTCAAACCAAGACTTGGAATGACTAAAGAAGAGATGATGATTTTCATTGAAGCATCTTCAGAAAATCCTTGTAGTCTTTACTCTTCTGTCTGTTACAGCCCCCAAGCAGAAAAAGTTTACAAGCTATGCAGCCCACCAGCTGATTTACATAAGGTTGGGACCGTTGTAACTCCCGATAATGACATCTATATAGCAGGTGGTCAAGTTCCTCTGAAAAACACAAAAACAAATCACAGTAAAACAAGCAAACTTCAGACTGCCTTTAGAACTGTAAATTGCTTTTACTGGTTTGATGCACAGCAAAATACCTGGTTTCCAAAGACCCCGATGCTTTTTGTCCGCGTAAAGCCATCTTTGGTTTGCTGTGAAGGCTATATCTATGCAATTGGAGGAGACAGTGTAGGTGGAGAACTTAACCGGAGGACTGTAGAAAGATATGACACTGAGAAAGATGAATGGACAATGGTAAGCCCTTTGCCTTGTGCTTGGCAGTGGAGTGCAGCAGTTGTGGTTCATGACTGCATTTATGTGATGACACTGAACCTCATGTATTGTTATTTTCCAAGGTCTGATTCATGGGTAGAAATGGCCATGAGACAGACTAGCAGGTCTTTTGCTTCAGCTGCAGCTTTCGGTGATAAAATTTTCTATATTGGAGGGTTGCACATTGCTACCAATTCTGGCATAAGACTCCCCTCTGGCACTGTAGATGGGTCTTCAGTAACTGTGGAAATCTATGATGTGAATAAAAATGAGTGGAAAATGGCAGCCAACATCCCTGCTAAGAGGTACTCAGATCCCTGTGTTAGAGCTGTTGTGATCTCAAATTCTCTGTGTGTGTTTATGCGAGAAACCCACTTAAATGAAAGAGCTAAATATGTCACTTACCAGTATGATCTGGAACTTGACCGGTGGTCTCTGCGGCAGCATATATCTGAACGTGTACTGTGGGACTTAGGGAGAGATTTTCGATGCACTGTGGGGAAACTTTATCCATCCTGCCTTGAAGAATCTCCATGGAAGCCACCAACTTATCTTTTTTCACCGGATGGAACAGAGGAGTTTGAACTGGATGGAGAAATGGTTGCACTACCATCTGTATAGTCAGGAGTTCAGGGAGTGCACGCCTGATCTATTTGCTTTGTCATTTTCTTTGCTAAATGAGAGAGGCTATGAAAGGACTGAATATGAGTACATAAAAATCTATCTTTGATAAATTTTATTTTTATGCCCTACTTAATATTTGCATCAGTATAATATATATCGGTGAGTCTTAAGAAAGATATGCTTCCATAATACGAAATAGATTATCCAATAATTGAGAAACTTTTATGTGTATCATGAGAGCATAAAAATCTGGATTATCTAACATTGTTAGCCCTGTGTATGTACAGTTCCAAAAGTTCTCTTATTAAAGTAGTTTTCCTGTTCCTAGTGTGGTATATCGCAAATTATGCTGAGGTTATTTTATTATATGTATTTCATTCCTGTGCTTCTGTTCTGAAGTCCTGGAATAGTTTTTTCGGTGTAGTTAATTGAGCTGCACTTAACACTAATGTCCATGTTGGTATAGAAATGTTGTCTAAATCCTATAGTTGAGGAAGATCTTCCATTTCATGGTATTGCACAGGGAAAGTATGACTGCAGGATCAGTCTAACTATTAGGTGCATGTATTCTCTCACTAACTTATACTTGTCTATCTAGAATACAGGTCTTCCAATCAGCTGGTCATTTACCAGGTGTGGACTTAAGTTGCTGGGCTTGCAATATGAATTGCTAGTCCCTCATTGTGCGGGTCTGTGTGGAGCTTTAATCAGTAAATGCCTCCACTTTCTGTATTACATTAACATTGGCTCATGCATATAACTACCTGCTGCTGTTGTATTTCTCCATCTTAAGATTTAGAGTGGGTTAACCAGGTCATTACATCTTAATTTAATAACAAACATTACTGTAGAGTGATTGTGTATAGATATTCGTTAGCTGTCAGGGTGTGTTTTTTTTTAACCTGTTGTGTGTGGGGGGTAGGATTAGAAAGGTGAACTGTTCAGGAATTCTCTGCACTAGTGGTGCAGAAGAGCAGATAACTAGTGCTGCTCTGGCATTAATCCCAGGAACCACTAGCAGTAGCGGGGTGCCGCCAATCTAACATGAGCACAGGTGCTTCATGACAAACATTACTAGCATGTTCAACTGCATAATGTTCTGGCACTGTATTTTGAATGACATTAATTTATTAAATAAATTGTATATATTCAATATCTGTTTTTCTTTTGTGATGGGAATTGTATGCTTTTAGTTTTAGTTTTACGGGGTCAGCTTAGTTTGTTACAGGTGATTTCTTCAGAATTTTGTTGATTATATGATATTTGTCTGATTTGAGCCTTACTGCAGGAACACAAATTACCTAAAAAGTAAGAGGGAAACCAGAGCCTAATGTTAAAAAAAAAAGATTTTTAGTTATTTGAATGGGCCTTGTCCTCTTTCACATAATGGTTTTTTCTGCCTCAAACACTCTTCCCCTTTGACTGGTTAGCTCTCAGGTGATTATACATCCTAGTTTGTGCCTGTTTTCCCTTTCACTTTGAAAAGTGTCCCTGTTTGGATAGTAAATGATATGGTAACCCTGGTTGAATTCAGTTTACACTTCAGGTAACTTCCTCCAACTGGCTTAAAAAAAAAATTCTATTGATACTACCATGAGTACCCTTTGTTTAAATCTCAACTGTGGGACTTCCCTGGTGGTCCAGTGGTTAAGACTCTGTGCTCCCAATGCAGGGGGGCCTGGGTTCCATCCCTGGTCAGGGAACTAGATCCTGCATGCTGCAACTAAAAAAAAGATCCTGCAAGCCACAACTAAGATCCAGTGCAGCCAAATAAATAAATAAATAATTTTTAAAAATTCTTGGAAAAAAAAAGAATAAATCTCAATTGTACCCCATATTACCTAATACTCGTTAAACTATCTTATACTTATCAATTGTTTTCACCACTGCTGTGAGGGCAAGGGCTTGTGTCTACCCTATTTCTGCATCCTAGCACAGGATGCCTGGCACATAGTAGGCACGCAATAAAACCTGTATAAAGGCATGCATAGGTCACAAGGGGAATTTGAATTACAGTAAATCATTCACACCACTATTTCAGAATTGTAGTAATTATTGGAGTATCTGACAGTATGGAAAAGGACTTGTCAGATTAACATCAAATGAGCTGGCATTAAAAACACAAACTTTAAAAACACAAACTTTCCGGGGCTTCCCTGGTGGCGCAGTGGTTAAGAATCCACCTGCCAATGCAGGGGACATGGGTTCAGTCGCTGGTCTGGGAAGATCTGACATGCTGCGGAGCAATTAAGCCCGTGCGCCACAACTACTGAGCCTGCGCTCTAGAGCCTGCGAGCCACAGCTACTGAAGCCCGCAAGCCACAACTACTGAAGCCCGTGCGCCTAGAGCCCGTGCTCTGCAACAGGAGAAGCCACCACAATGAGAAGCCCGTGCACCGCAACGAAGAGTAGCCCCCACTCACCACAACTAGAGAAAGCCTGCGCACAGCAACGAAGACCCAACGCAGCCAAAAACAAAAAAATAAAAATTAAAACACAAACTTTCCAAAACAAACAACAAAAAACCCCACAAACTTTCAACAATATAAAAAGGATTTAACCAAGTGGGGTTTATCTCAGGAATGAAAGGTTGGTTTAACATCTGAAAATCACATAATATAACATATTAACAGAATAAAGGAGAGAAATCATATCATTTCAGTAGACACAGAAAAATTATTTGACAAAATCCAAGGACCATTTGTGATATATATATATATTCATAGAAGTACTAGAAGAAACATGGATTAATTCCTCTACAATGAGGGAGTAGGGAAAACTTTCCTAATAGCTCAAATTCCAGAAGTAATAAGACAAAATGTAATTTCACATACAAAAAAATAAAACTTTGGTATAGAGTAAGACACCTAGGCAAGACACCATAGGCAAAGTAAGAAGACAAAAAACAGGAAAAAAAATTTCAAGTGCTAGTATCTCTAATATCTTTAAAGAGCTTTTAAAAATAAAAAGGCCAAGAACTCTATAAGAAATTGAGCTTCTGAGGTGAAAAATAAACCATATAATATATGCTAAGAGAAACACACAATAAAACCAACACTGAGATACTATTTATCATGTATTAAATTGGCAAAAATCCAAAAGTTTGAATACTGTTGGTAGAGAAACAAGCACACCCATACATTCCTGATAGTCCTACAAAATACTATGGTAGCTGTGGGAGATTTGACAATACTGGTAAAATAATCCTTTGATCACAATCCTATATCTAGGGATCTCTCCCAAAGATAAACTGGCAAAGATATTTTTTAAATGTATGCACAGGTCTGTTATTCCTTACAACAGTATTTGTAATAGCAAAAAGACCAGAAACAACACAAAATCCATCAGTAATTGGTTAAATCAGTATTGGTTAAATAATGTCAGATCCATAAAGTAGATCTCCAGAATATATCATTAAAGGGCAAAGTGGAGAAAAGTGTGTATATACAGTAAAATGTACATTATTTACAAAATTTGTTATGTGTTTAAGGTAAAAAGATAAATATAAACATTTTTAAATGGTTAACTAGAGGGAAAGGAAAAGAACAGTATGAGGGATAAAAATAGAAGTCTTCTTTGAACATACCTTGTTTTATAAATTTGACTTTGGAATTATGTAAATATTTTACATAATTATAAAACAAAATTAAAATTAAAGATTTTAAGATGAAGCAAAAGAATCTAAATTAGTATATGGGGGTGGCATAACCCCACAAAAAGGAAGTTTCAATCAACTTAAAACAGTAATTTGTGCATCCCTAGTGGAATAAACCCTAAGGAAAAAAAAAAAGGAAAAAAAACCTTTAACTTTTTTTAGTCACATTATTAGTGGTAGTGTTGGTATTAGTATTCTAAGACTACTGTGTGTGTACTGTGGTTAAAGCAAATGAGTAATAATCTTACCTGTTATTACTAGAATCTTCTTAGAACTGGAATTCCCTGCAGAGGAGAAAGGAAGAGTAGAAGAGGATAAGTAAAACCCTGAGTTTGCAGGGTTTTATAAATAAAACCCTATACAAATTCACAATACATTTTATTTAAAAAAAATTTTTTTTCTCCTTTCTATTGAACAGGCCTCAAAACAATCACCAATCCTATGGCAGTGAGCATCCTAGCCCATGGATGGTAGTCTTGAAATAATACGTCCCACTAAAGGAAACAAAGATTCTTGACCAAAAGAGGCTAATTCCAGATGTGAGACAAGAAATGTACAAAGGAGGCTATAAGTTTAGAGAGAAGATGGCAGAGTAGAAGGACTTGAGCTCACCTCCTCTCATGAAAAACACCAAAATCACAACTAACTGCTGAACAACCATCAACAAAAAAGACTCGAACTTACCAAAAATGATAGTCTACATCCAAAGACAAAAAGAAGCCACAATGAGATGGTAGGAGGGGCGCTTTCATGATATAATCAAATCCCATACCTGCCAGGTGGGCGACCCACAACCTGGAAAATAATTATATTGCAGACAGAGGTTCTCCCACAAGAGGGCAAGTTCTGAGCCCCATGTCAGGCTTCTCAGCCTGGGGGTCTTGCATCAGGAGGAGGAGCCCCCAGAGCATTTGGCTTTGAAGGCCAGCAGGGCTTGAGTGCCTGAGCTCCACAGGACTGGGGGAAACAGAGACTCCACTCTTAGAGGACACACACAAGGTTTCACACGCACTGGGAGCTTGGGCCAGACCTACCTGTGGGTCTTGGAGGGTCTCCTGGGGGAGGCAGAGGTCAGCTGTGGCACATGGTGGGGGCAAGGACACTGGTGGTGGAGGCCCCAGTGAATATTCATTGGCATGAGCTCTCCTGGAGGTCACCAGTTTGGTACTGAGACCTGGCCCCATCCAACAGCCTGCAGGCTCCAGTGCTGGGACACCTCAGGCCAAACAACCAACTGGGTGGGAACACAGCCCCACCCATCAGCAGACAGGCTGCCTAAAGTAGTCCTGATCCCACAGCTGCCTCTACACATATCCCTTGACACGGCCCTACCCACAAGAGGGACAGGACACCCAGATCCATGCACCAGTGGGCAGGGAGTCCCTCCCACTGGTCCCTCCCACCAGGACACTTGCACAGGCCCTGGACCAACCTCACCCACCAGGGGGCAGACACCAGAAGCTAGAAGAGCTACAACCTGCAGCCTGAGGAACAGAGGCCACAAACACAGAAAGTTAGACAAAAAGAGTCGGCAGAGAAATATGTTGCAGACAAAGGAACAAGATAAAACTCCAAAAGACCAACTAAATGAAGTGGAGATAGGCAATCTTCCTGAAAAAGAATTCAGAGTAATGATAGTAAAGATGACCCAAGATCTCAGAAAAAGAATGGAGGCATAGACCAAGAAGATACATGAAATGTTTTACAAAGAGCTAGAAGATTTAAAGAACAAACAAACAGATGAACAATACAATAACTGAAATGAAATATACACAAGAAGGAGTTAATAGCAGAATAAATGAGGCAGAAGAACGAATAAGTGAGCTGGAAGACAGATTGGTGGAAATCACTGCTGTGGAACAGAAGAAAAAAGAATGAAAAGAAATGAGGACAGTCTAAGAGATCTCTGGGACAACATCAAATGCACCCACGTTTGCATTGTAGGGGTCCCAGAAGGAGAAGAGAGAGAAAACGGGCCTGAGAAAATATTTGAAGAGATAATAGCCGAAAACTTCCCTAACATGGGAAAAGAAACACTCAAGTCCAGGAAGCGCAGAGAGTCCCACACAGGATAAAACCAAGGAGGAACACATCAAGACATATATTAATCAAATGCACAAAAATTAAAAACAAAGAGAAAATATTAAAAGGAACAAGAGAAAAGCAGCAAATAACATACAAGGGAATCCCCAAGAGGTTATCAGCTGATTTCTCAGCAGAAACTCTGCAGGTCAGAAGGTAGTGGCATGACATATTTAAAGAGAAGAAAGAGAAAAACCTACAACCAAGAATATTCTACCCAGCAAGGCTCTTGTTCAGAGTTGATGGACAAGTCAAAAGCTTTACAGGCAACCAAAAGCTAAGAGAATTCAGCATGACCAGACCAGCTTTGCAACAAATGCTAAAGGAACTTCTCTAGATGGAAAAGAAAGGCCACAGCTAGAAACAAGAAAATTATGAATGTGAAAGCAAAGTAAAGGCAAAGTAAAGGCAAACATACAGCAAAGTAGGAAACAATCCACACACAAATATGATATCAAAACCAGCAACTGTGAGAAAAGGAGAGTACAAATGCAGGATATTGGAAATGCATTTGAAATTAAGAGACTAGCAACTTAACATAATCTTGTATATATATATAGACTGCTATATTAAAACCTCATGGTAACCACAAACCAAAAATCTACAATACATACACACACACACAAAAGAAAAAGTAATCCAAACACAACACTAAAGATAGCCATCAAATCACAAGAGAAGAGAACAAAAGAGGAAGGGAAGAAAAAAGACCTACAAAAACAAATCCATAACAATTAACAAAATGGCAATGGGAACATAATATCAATAATTACCTTAAATGTAACAGATTAAATACTCCAATCAAGTCATAGACTGGCTGAATGGATACAAAAAGAGGACTTGTACACATGCTGTCTACAAGAGACCCATTTCAGATATAGGGACAAACACAGACAAAGTGAGGGGATGGAAAAATGTATTCCATGCAAATGGAAATCAAAAGAAAGCTGGAGTAGTAATACCCATATCAGACAAAACAGACTTTAAAATAAAGATTGTTACAAGAGACAAAGGACACTCCATAATGATCAAGGGATCAATCCAAGAAGAAGATATAACAATTGTAAACATATATGCACCCAACGGACTTCCCTGGTGGCGCAGTGGTTGACAGTCCACCTGCCAATTCAGGGGACACGGGTTCGAGACCTGGTCCAGGAAGATTCCACATGCTGCGGAGCAACTAAGCCCGTGCACCAAAACTACTGAGCCTGTGCTCTAGAGCCCGCAAGCCACAACTACTGAGCCCATGTGCCACAGCTACTGAAGCCCATGTACCTAGAGCCCATGCTCCGCAATGAGAAGCCACTGCAATGAGAAGCCCACACACCACAACAAAGAGTAGCCCCCGCTCGCCGCAACTAGAGAAAAGCCTGGGTGCAGCAATGAAGACCCAACACAGCCAAAAATAAACAAATTAATTAATTAAAAATATATATACATATATATATATATATGCACCCAACATAGGATAACCTCAATATATAAGGCAAATGCTAACAGCCATAAAAGGAAAAAATCGACAGTAACACAGTAACAGTGGGGGACTTTAACACTCCACTTTCATCAATGGACAGATCATCCAGACAGAAAATCACTAAGGAAACACAGGCCTTAAATGACACATTAGACCAGATGGACTTAATTGATAATTATAGAACATTCCATCCCAAAGCAGCAGAATACACATTTTTCTCAAGTACACATGGAACATTCTCCAGGACAGATCACACGCTGCACCACAAAGCAAGCCTCGGTAAATTTACAAAAATTGAAATCATATCAAGCATCTTTTCTGACCACTATGCACTATGAGATTAGAAATCAATTACAAGAATAAAACTGTAAAAAACACAAACACATGGAGGCTAAACAATATGTTACTAATCAACCAATGGATCACAGAAGAAATCAAAGAGGTAATCAAAAAATACCTAGAGACAAATGAAAATGAAAACACAGTGAGCCAACACCTATGGGATGCAGCAAGGGCAGTCCTCAGAGGGAATTTTATAGCAATACAATCTTACCTCAGGAAACAAGAAACATCTCAAATTAACAACCTAAAATTACACCTAAAGCAACTAGAGAAAGAAGAACAAACAAAACCCAAAGTTAGTAGAAGGAAAGAAATCATAAAGATCAGAGCAGAAATAAATGAAATAGAGACAAAGAAAAATATAGAAAACATCAATAAATGAAAAGCTGGTTCTTTGAAAAGATAAACAAAATTGATAAACCTTTAGCCAGAGGCATCAAGAAAAAAGGGAGAGATCTGAAATCAATAAAATTAAAAATAAAGAAGATACAACTGACACCACAGACATACAAAGGATCATAAGAAACTACTACAAGCAACAATATGCCAGTAAAATGGACAACCTAGAGGAAATTCTTAGAAACATATAACATATAACCTTCCAAACCTGAACCAGGAAGAAATAGAAAATATGAATAGACCAATCACAAGTACTGAAATTGAAACTGTGATTTAAAAACCTCCAACAAACAAAAGTCCAAGACCAGATGGCTTCACAGACGAATTCTATCAAACATTTAGAGAAGAGTTAACACCTATCCTTCTGAAACTATTCTTAAAAACTGCAGAGGAAGGAACACTCCCAAACTCATTCTATGAGGCCACCATCACCCTGATTACAAAATGAGACAAAGATACCACAAAAAAAGAAAATTATAGGCCAATGAACATAGATACAAAAATCCTCAACAAAATACTAGCAAACAGAATCCAACAACACATTAAAAGGATCATACAGCATCATCAGGTGGGATTTATCCCAGGGATGCAAAGGTTTTTTAATATCTGCGTATCATTCAGTGTGATACAAAATTTTTTTTTTCAAAAAGTCTTTTAATTGTTCAAAATAGCACAAAATGACATCGCAGTATGGTAATATTGAGTCACAGGGGTTACTCTACAATAGATGAACGGGCTTACTGTTTCCAGAAATGAGAGATCGAAGGGTGCTTGGGAATAGGGATGAGGGAAAACAATGGGACCAGACAGTGGGCTCCAAGGCGACTAAACGTGACGTTTTCCACACATTAACAAATTGAAGAATAAAAAACATATGATCATCTCAATAGATGCAGAACAAGCTTTTGATAAAATTCAACACCCATTTATGATAAAAACTCTCCAGAAAGTGGGCATAGAGGGAACCTACCTCAACATAATAAAGGCCATATATGACAAGCTCACAGCTAACATCATACTCCCAATGGTGAAAAGTTGAAAGCATTTTCTCTAAGATCAGGAGCAAGACCAGTATGTCCATTCTTGCCACTCTTATTCAACATAGTTCTGGAAGTCCTAGCCATGGCAATCAGAGAAGAAAAAGAAAGAAAAGGAATACAAATTGGAAAAGAAGAAGTAAAACTGTCACTGTTTGCAGATGACAAGATACTATACACAGAAAATCCTAAAGATGCTACCAGAAAACTACTAGAGCTCATCAATGAATTTGGTAAAGTTGCAGGATACAAAATTAATACACAGAAATCTCTCACATTTCTTTTTTTTTTTTAACATTTATTTATTTATTTATTTATTTGGCTGCACCAGGTCTTAGTTGTAGGACGCGGGATCTTCATTGCAGCACCCGGGATGTTCACTGCAGCGTGTGGGCTCTTTTAGTTGCGGCATGTGGGCTCTTTTAGTTGCAGCATGCAGGATCTAGTTCCCTGACCAGGGATTGAACCCAGGCCCCATGCACTGGGAGCACAGAGTCTTAACCGCTGGACCACCAGGGAAGTCCCTCTTGCATTTCTATACACTAACAACGAAAGATAAGAAAGAGAAATTAAGGAAACAATCCCATTTACCATCACAAAGAATAAAATACTTAGGAATAAACCTACCTAAGGAGGCAAAAAACCTGTACTCGAAAACTATGAGACGCTGATAAAAGCAATCGAAGATGACACAAACAGATGGAAAGATATACCATGTTCTTGGATTGGAAGAATCAATACTGTCAAAATGACTATACTACCCAAGGTAATCTAGATTCAGTGCAATCCTTATCAAATACCAATGGCATTTTTCAGTAGGACAAAAAATTTTTAATTTGTATGGAATCACAAAAGACCCTGAATAGCCAAAGCAATCCTAAGAAAGAAAAACAGAACTGGAGGAATCAGGCTCCCTGACTTCAGACTATACTACAAAGCTACAGTAATAAAAACAGTATGGTATTGTCACAAAAAGAGAAATATAGCTCAATGGGATAGGACAGAAAGCCCAGAAATAAACTCATGTACCTATGGTCAATCTATGACAAAGGAGGCAAGAATATACAATGGAGAAAAGACAATCACTTCAATAAGTGGTGCTGGGAAAACTGGACAGCTACATGTAAAAGAATGAAACTAGAACATTCTCTAACACCATACACAAAAATAAACTCAAAATGGATTAAAGACTTAAATATAAGACCGAATACTATTTAAAACTGTTAGAGGAAAACATAGGGCACTCTTTGACATAACTTGCAGCAATATCTTTTTGGATCCACTTCCTAGAGTAATGAAAATAAAAACAAAAATAAACAAATGGGACCTAATTAAACTTAAAAGCTTCTGCACAGCAAAGGAAACTATAAATAAAATGAAAAGACAATCCTCAGAATGGGAGAAAATATTTGCAAACAATGCAACCAACAAGGGATTAAGCTCCAAAATATACAAACAGCTCAATATCAAAAAAAAAAACCCAATCAAAAAAATGGACAGAAGATCTAAATAGACATTTCTCCAAAGAAGACATACAGATGGCCAAAATCACATGACAAGATGCTCAACATCCCTAATTATTAGAGAAATGCAAATCAAATCTACAGTGAGGTATCACCTCACACCAATCAGAATGGCCATCATCAAAAAGTCTACAAACAATAAATGCTGGAGAGGGTGTGGAGAAAAGGGAACCCTCCTACACTGTTGGTGGGAATGTAAATTGGTACAACCACTATGGAGAACAGCATAGGGGTTCCTTAAAAAACTAAAAATAGAACTAGCATATGATCCAGCAATCCCTCTCCTGGGCATATATCTGGAGTAAACCATAATTACAAAAGATACATGCACCCCAATGTTTCATTGCAGCACTATTTACAATAGCCAAGACATGGAAGCAACCTAAATGTCCATCAACACAGGAATGGATAAACAAGATGTGATACACACAGACACACACACACACACACACACACACACACACACACACACAAAATGGAATATTACTCAGCCATAAAAAAGAATGAAATAATGCCATTTGCAGCAACATGAACAGACCTAGAGATTATCATACTAAGTGAAGTCAGTCAGACAGAGAAAGACAAATATCATATGATGTCACTTACATGTGGAATCTAAACAAATGATACAAATGAACTTATTTACCAAACAAAAACAGACCTACAGACTTCAAAAACAAACTTATGGTTACCAAAGGGGAAAGGTGGGAGGGGAGAGGGATAAATTAGGAGTTTGGGATTAACATATACACACTACTATAAATAAAATAGATAAATCAACAAGGACCTGCTGTATAGCACAGGGAACTTTACTCAATATTCTGTAATAACCTATATGGGAAAAGAATCTGAAAAAGAATGGAAATATGTGTATGTATAACTGAATCACTTTTCTGTACACCTGAAACTAACACAACATTGTAAATCAACTATACTCCAATATAAAATAAAAATTAAACTTAAAAAAGAATAACTTCAACTGCAAAAAAAAAAAAAAAGAAAGGAGAAATGTACAAAGGAACCTAGAATATCTTATTATACCAGATATAAAGAAAGCTATCAAAGACTATTAGAGTCACGTTAAATGACTCTGGAGCCCACTAGTCAACAAGAACCATTGAGCAGGCCTGACTACTGCTCCATGGGATGGGAGACACCTGGGACGCTTGACGGCTGGACCCACAAGGACAGCAGGGACTGTAACCACCATTCAAACCTCCTCGTCAATCGCACAGTGTGGGCAAACCCCTGGTCCCAGGAATACGGCCTGGTGGGCCACAGGGGCCTGACGCCCAAGGGCAAGTGTGCAAGAGCTAACTGCAAACGTGTGTTCCACTGTGACTCAGCATCGAGGCTCCCTGGAATCAGTTCTCAGGTCTGGCTGTGTAGAGACAGATGAGGCCACAAAAAATTAAAAATGAACCGAAAAACCACTGAGCAGAGAGAGGGCAGTTTGAGCAACAGTAAGAATAAAAACTCCAACAAGAGGAAGATATATTAGGCTAATGATTTGTTGAAAATTAAAGCTTCTGAATTATAACACATTTCCCTTTCACATTTTTTTGACCCAGACAAATACCACGTTTATTTCACAAACACTGGGAAGATGGGTTGGAGGCAGAGGTGGGACACGGGTGCAAAGCTGCACACAGTCATCGGCAGCCCACAAGCCACACTGAGGGTCCAGCCAGGCAGTGCCTCCAAGTCCACAGGCAGCAGAAGTGAGCGCAGGGAGGGCCCTGAACACCAGGCCCCCTGAAAGCCGAAGGGGCACAGCTCCAGCTGTCCCGCGAAAACCACACACAAACAAGAGTGGGGGTGGCCCCGCCCACACAGACCGTCCAATCACCCATCTTCACTCTGGAGGTCTGAAGGATTGCAACCATGACCCCAAAGAGGCCGATGGCGCTGCCAAAGATCTCCACGATGAGAATCTTTACAAAGAGGCTGGGGTTCTGCACATCAGCCAAGGTGGCTCCAACTGCCCACGACGCCCACACAGACTCCACAGAAGAGGTTAGACAGGCCCAGTGTGAGGCCAGCCCCAAACATGGAGTAGCCTGCATGGTAGTTTTGATGGCCAACGGCCTTGGGGTCAGTAGCACTGCAAGGCTCAGCCACGTTGCTAATGACAATCGCCATGATGATGCCGTAGATGGCCACAGCCTCACAGAAGACGACGCTGATCAGGTTCTTGGTCTTAATCCTGGGGGCCTTCACCCCTTCCCCAGTGATGTAGATGCCCCATGCTGCCCCAACCACAGACAGGGAGATAGCTAGGCCAATGCCCAGGTTTGACCACATGACGGGGGAAGTCTCCGTCAGGAACCATGCCACATCAAAGCGGGAGCCCAAGTCAAAAATGGTGTAGCAGATTCCCACGACGAGCAGGCAGGCCCTGAAGGCTACGAAGACCCCGGAGTAGAGCAGCACTAGCCCCGTCATGGCGGCAACAACGCCATGGGGGGGCAGGAGCTCAAACCGCGTCCCTGCATCCGCTATCCACCCTGCAGCCTGTGGGCCCGCCCTGCAGCGTCACCTCCTCTTTCATTTTTATTGTGATTCCTTTTCCCTGTTATTTTTCATTGTACCAGTAACATTATTTTTAGAGGAAAAACACTGAAATACAAACATTAATATATGTATTTGAAAGTAGGTATTTTCCCAATACTAAGCACATGCTGTATCATGTATTTTCCATGTTGAAAATATTCTTCTCTCTGTGGGAGAGTACCAGCTGTTTACTGGTATGCAAAGGAACTTATTTTACCCTTAATCCACTGAATCTCCTAGGGGATACCACTGTAAAATATGTCAATGGTTTTTTTTTTTCCTGGAAATGGTCTACTAAATAATCTCTTTTCTTTATTATCTTCAGAAATTAAAACATTAGCATGAAAAATTTCAAAATTTCTTAATTATTTTTATTTGGGAAAAGTGTACTCATTAGAATATATGGAATATTAAACCCTAAATAAGAGGACTTTATATCAAAAGAAATATCATTAATCATCTAATGAATGTCAAAAATTCTATTTGTGTTCCTGCCAAAATACAGAAACTTATTTTTAAAAATTGAACTATTACTTTCTTTGTGTGTGTGTGTGTGTAATTCAGATTTTATTGCTTATTATATCATTCCATACAATTTTAAGTAAACAGACTTTGAGAAAATATACTGGGAATATTAAACAGATGATGGCAATATTGATGAAAATGTTCCAGTGTTTTACATAAGGTAGTATAAGAGGCACCACTGCCACCATCACCCTCCAAAATTTGTATGTTTCACATAAAAAGAGTAAAATAGTTCATTGGCATTTAACTAGCATTATTCTTTGTAATTTATGCACCAAGATACACCTAAACAACTGCAGAATCTTCAGAGCAAAACAAAGCATTTTCTTTCACTAGCAGATATAGCAGTTTCAGTTTCTTTAAAAAACAAGCAAACATGGGCTTCCCTGGTGGTGTGGTGGTTAAGAATCTGCCTGCCAATGCCGGGGACACGGGTTCGAGCCCTGGTCCGGGAAGATCCCACATGCCACAGAGCAACTAAGCCTGTGTGCCACAACTACTGAGCCTGCGCTCTAGAGCCTGTGAGCCACAACTACTGAGCCCGCGAGCCACAACTACTGAAGCCCGCGCGCCTAGAGCCCATGCTCCACAACACGAGAAGCCACCACAGTGAGAAGCCCGCACACCGCAACGAAGAGTAGCCCCTGCTCGCCGCAACTAGAGAAGGCCCACACGCAGTAACAAAGACCCAATGCACCCAAGAATAAAAATAAAATTAAATAAATAAATTTAAAAACAAGCAAACAAATCAACACAACTACACACACAACCCCAAAACAAAAGTTGGCATATTTCAGTGGTCCTGAATTTTGATGTTTCTATTGTATTAATTAAAGAAATAAAATGTGATTCAGCATTTAAAAACGAGACTGATCTTCTTCACCATAATTATACTTACTTTATAATTCAAACGATTTAACTGAAGCCAATGTTAACCCAGCAAAAACCATGGATACAACTCAAACTGCTCTTTGGCTAAGGAAATTTCTTTAAAAGTTAACTATTCTTTAAAAACTCAAACCCAAGCTGCACAGGTGTAACTTTAAGAACCAACAACTGACCCTTCCAGAAACCACAGCAGTAGTTCCAAGTGTTTTGAAGCTGGGGAACATACACAGAATCACTGTAAATCGCACATACACATCAGTAACTTCCTGATAAAACTGTACTAATAGTTTGCTCTACTATGACTAAAAAAATAAATCAAGCAGGTACTACAGTTCAGCATTTAAAAGACTTCTATGCCTATTTTTACAAAGATGCTTGGGCTGAGACATACATTTGGATACCTGAAAACAAACAAGGCTTGAAATGTGGTTTTATGTGAAACCACTTAGAAGAACTCAGTTAACCAAAAACTAAAAATACACAACAGATAAATAGGAATTTATTAAAACCACTGTCTCTAACAATATAAAAATTAAATATTAAGGCATCTTTTACTCTCATCTTGGTGTATGCAGCAAAGAGAAGTGTTTTAAATAGGAACCAGCACTTCTATTTCAAATGCTTTCTAACACATTTGGCAGATTTTTTTTCTTTCTCCTATTCCACATTCCATTGAAAGCTCTCATGATCAAACACCATGACCCAAACCAAGAGAAAAGTATAAACAGACATTGACTTATTAAAAAGCAGTTCACCCTTGAAAAATAAAAAGGAACTACAAAGAATATTCTGTATAGGGAACTTCCTGGCGGCCCAGTGGTTAGGACTCAGCGCTCTCACTGCCAAGGGCCCGGGTTTGATCCCTGGTCAGGGAACTAGGATCCTGCACGCTGCGCGGTGTGGGGAAAAAAAAGAATTATGCATAAAGTTCAAATACTAGTATTTAAATTTCTCTGAAGCAATTTGCCCTTCAGTAATTAAGAGAAAGAAGGGATGAAGACTTAAAGACGAGAAGCCTATTAATATGGATCACGCTGTGGACTCGTTCACTCGTAGTCTGCTCTGTTGAGATGAGAATTTGAAAAGGGCTTCATACTCCCTTAAAAAAAAAAATCACATTCACCAGAATAAGATCATTTAAATTAACACTGATTATATACAATTCCCCATATTTGTCCACTTATGAAGCTCAATTTCTTCATAAAATATACTAAACAGTAACATTTTCACCTTTTATTAAGGCAAGTTTGGGACTTTATGTTGGTAGAGTAACAGGCCATAGCATGGAATCTTGCCAGCCCTCCCGCCCCCATCAAGTGTGAATGTGATCAAGCCTCTACACCCAGCTACCAACCTATGAAACTACAGATGTTAGAAGAACATGTTAAATTATTTATGCCTAAAGGATCCAATCAGCAAAATCCAGATCTTGGAAAACTGTACAGGACAAATGACCCAGTTTCTTCAACAAATTGGAAAAAAATACAAAGTTGTAGAGGAGGAACCTATGGTGACTTGAAAGATTTATCAACTAATGGCATTGTGTAGACTTTAGTTCAGTACTAATTCAAACAAACTAAAAATAAATATGGCTCCACACAAACACCTGTACATAAGCAATTATTCGTAATAGCCAAAAAAATGGATAAACAAAGCCTGGTAAATCCATACAAAGGAATATTATTCGGCCACAACAAGGAATGAAGTCCTTATTCATGTTACAACAGATCAACCTTAAAAACTTTATACTAAGTGAGGGTGTTACCGAACCAGGTTTGTTCTGCCGGATGCGCAGAAAGTCAAAATGGTGAGATGCCGAGATTTGCAGCAAAGCGAGAAGACGGAAAGACAAATCTCAAACCTGCCTTCCCAAAGGCAAGGGGCTCAGGTATTTATGGGAAAAAGAACAAAGAAGCAGGGCAGTCCGAGGTGTGGAGGAAGAGGAAAGGTTATTGGAAAAAGGTGTGATAATTGTTCTGGGCAGGCCTCTGCACGTTCAATATGTCACAAGCAGATGCTCCCGCATGCCCAGTTGAAGGGTCAGTGGTCCTATCCAGTCCTAAGCAGCTTGGCTCAAACCAGACAGAGCTGACTCTTGGCTCAACTTGAAGCAGAGGCAGCTGACTCCAAGTTCCTGGAAAACACCTTGGGCAAACATATTGTTTAGGCTACGTGCTGCTTGGAGGACCTGAAAGTCTTAAAACCTTGATTAGTGAAGGCAGGTGACGTGGATTGCACCACGGTTTCAAATGAAGCCAAACATAAAAGACCACATATTGTAATTATTCCACTTATATGAAATATCCAGAAGAGGCATACCCACAGAAATTAATTTGGAAATGGGTAGTGACTGCTAATGGATACAGGGTTTCTTCTTGGTGTGATGAAACTAGTGGTGATGATTGTACAACTTTGTGAAAATACTATAAACCACTGGACTGTACACTTTAAAAGGGTGAATTTTATGGCATGTGAATTGTATCTCAGAAAATACAGCATTCATGGGACAAATGGAAATTTGAATAATGACTTGCTACTTGATAATATTATCAATTTATAATATTAAAAAATATTTATTTTTTGAGATACATTCTCAAAAATTTACAGATGAAATATGATGCTAGAATTCGCTTTAAAAATAATACAGAATAGGTGGGAAATCATTATTTTGAGTAAGGATTACATCAGGCAAGAATCATCAATGGATTCTGTAATGGTCCTAACATATGCCCACCAATTCTTTGATATTCTCCCTTCAAGAGTTGGAACTTTAGGGAATTCCCTGGCAGTCCAGTGGTTAGGACTCAGCACTTTCACTGCCAAGGGCACGGGTTCAATCCCTGGTCGGGGAACTAAGATCCCACAAGCCGCGCGGTGTGGCCATAAAAAAAAAAAAAAAAAAAAAAAAGAGTTGTAACTTAAAAAAAAAAAAAATTGGAGCTAAATTTCCCTTCCCTGGAATGTGGGCTGGACTTGGTTCCTCACTTCTAATGAGTTGACTGTAGTGGAGGTGACAGTGTGTGACTTCTAAGACTAGGTCACAAGGCTTTGCCCTCTCCTTGCTCTCTCAGGGATCACTTGCTCTAGATGAGGCCAGTACCATGCTATGAGGACACACAAGCAACCCCAGGGAGAGGCCCATGTGGCAAGGAACCAAGGCCTCCTCAGTTCCCACTAACTAAGATCCCATAGGCTGTACGGTGCGGCATTGAAAAAAAAAAAAAAAAGCTCTGAAGAACACAATTGACAAAACTGGAATAAGAATGGTACAGTAGATAAAATTATTGAGTCAATGTTCAATTTACTGAGGTTGATAATTATACTATGGTCTATAAGAGAATATCCTTATTCTTAGGAAATACACAATGAAGTATTTAGGGATAAAGGATTGTGATGTATGTTGCCCTCAAATCATTCCCCCAAAAAAGTGTGTGTGTGTGTGTGTGTGTGTGTGTGAGAGACAGACCTACAAATGAAGCAAATGGAATAAATGTTAATAATAGATGAAAGTAAAGGGTAATGGGTATTTGGTTTTTTACTATTTTCATTTTTGCAACTTATATGTAGGTTTGAAATTATTTCCAAATAAAAACTTTAGAAAATCATATGGAGGGCTTCCCTGGTGGCACAGTGGTTAAGAATCCGCCTGCCAGGGGACACGGGTTCGAGCCCTGGTCTGGGAGGATCCCACATGCCGCGGAGCAACTAGGCCCGTGAGCCACAACTACTGAGCCTGCGCATCTGGAGCCTGTGCTCCGCAACGAGAGGCCGCGATAGTGAGAGGCCCGCGCACCGCGATGAAGAGTGGTCCCTGCTCGCTGCAACTGGAGAAAGCCCTCGCACGGAAATGAAGACCCAACACAGCCAAAAATAAATAAATAAGTAAATAAAATTTAAAAAAAAAAAGAAAAAAAAGAATCTGCCTGCCAATGCAGGAGACACAGGTTCGAGCCCTGGTCCAGGAAGATCCCGCATGCCGCGGAGCAACTAAGCCCATGCACCACAACTACTGACCTGCGCTCTAGAGCCCGAGAGCCACAACTACTGAGCCCTTGTGTCACAACTGCTGAAGCCTGCACGCCCTAGAGCCTGTGCTCTGCAAACAAGAGAAGCCACCACAATGAGAAGCCTGTGCACCAGAACAAAGAGTAGCCCCCGCTCACTGCAACTAGAGAAAGCCCGCGCACGGCAACAAGACCCAACGCAGACAAAAAAAAAAAAAAAAAGAAAAAAAATCACATGGCAAAAATATTCTATGGGAGGGAGGAAAATAAGTGAGGGTAAAGATGAAATAAGATTGACTATAGGGGACTTCCCTAGCGGTCCAGTGGTTAAGGTTTCCAACGAATGGGTTGTGGGTTCGATCCCTGGTCGGGGAGCTAAGATCCCACATGCCTCAGGGCCAAAAAACCAAAACATAAAACAGAAGCAATACTGTAACAAGTTCAATAAAGACTTTAAAAATGATCCACATAAAAGAATCTTAAAAAAAAAAAAAAGATTGACTATAAATTGATGAGTACTGAAGCTGAGTGGTTTATTATAAAAAGCTTAGGAACTTCCCTGGTGGTCCAGCGGTTAAGACTGTGCTACCCCCAATGCAGGGGGCCTGGGTTTGATCCCTGGTCAGGGAACTAGATCCCACAGACCTGGCACAGCCAAATAAATAAAAAAATTTTTTTTTTTAAAAAGGAAGTTTATTATACTCTCCTGACTACTTTTGTATGTATTTGAAAATTTCCATAATGAAGGTAAACAACAATGAAGCGACTGAACTTGAAGATCCCCTATGTCTCTCTGAGTTCAATGGTCTTTTTGAGCGTGGTGGGTTATGGATGATGTGAATTTGAGTTTCACCTTCGTTCAAGTTTTTCCTCCAAAAATTGGGGATAATAATTTCTACTAATAGGATTATTAACTTTATATTACACATGTCAAAGTTGTTAGCACATTTTCTAGCATATCCAATTGTTCAATATGTGTCAGTAATAATTATTACTATTGGATGAATAAGTGAAATATAAAGATTAATTTCCACTTGAGTTTAAAAGAAGTATTGTCTTCGGAGTTTGCTGTTAAGGGATTAGACCTGCATAACCACGATCATTATAGGCATGAGGTATTGGAATAGGTTCACCCTGGGTGCTGCGGAAAGAACAACGTCCTTATAATTAATTAGGTTGACTCCTATGTGTTAAGAAATTTTTTTTTTAACAGGATGTAACAGAGTCCTCTATTTACCCAAAATATCTTGTACAGAGCCCCCAGTAAAAGTACAAGACATAAAATTAGGCTTTTCCATCATTAAACAAAGGACTGGTGGAATCAAGCCTGCATTAAAAGTTGTGGTAAAACACATATAAAATTTACCACGTTAAGTGTTTTTAAGTATACAGTTCGGTGGCATTAAGTACATTCAAACTGTTGTACAACCATCACCACCATACACCTCCAGAACTTTTTATCTTGCAAAACTGAAACTCTGTACCTATTAAACAATATAGCTCCCCATTCCTCCCTCGCCCCAGCCTCTGGCAACCACCCTTCTGATTTCAGTCTCTGTGAGTTTGACTATTCCAGGTAACTCACACCAGGGGAATCAATACAGTAGTTGCCCTTTTGTGACTGGCTTATTTCACTGAACGTAATGTTCTCGTGGTTCATCCACACTGCAGCATGTATCAGGTTTCTTCCCTTTTTAAGGCTGAATAATATTCCATTGTATGTATATGTATCCACCACATTTTGTTTATCCAGCGATGGACACTTGGGTTGTGCACACCCCGTGATGACTGTGAAAAATGCTGCTATGAACTTGGGTGTACACATATCTCCGCCAGTCCCAGCTTTCAATTTCAAGCTTGGATGTTTACAATTTGTGGGAGAAAGTTATATTTTAAATTCCTCTTACCATCTGGCATTTAATTTGTTTGTTTGATGTGTTTAAGTGACCTGTAAGGGGACAATGATAATGCTTTTCCTGATAAAATACTAACATGAATGGTCTTGACCTATTCATAATAGCTAAGCTTCCGTTTCATTTCAGGTGAGTTCCTTCATGTGCAACACTACTCACATGACTACTGGAAAGTTATTTCTATTGGAGGGATTTGAAATAGCAACCTTGTTTTAGGCTTTGGATGCTGGGTGAGGATGGGGAAAACTGAAGCTGGTCAAGTTCATGGGAAAGGGCCTGGTTTCTCTTCAGCAAAAAGTCTTCCTCTTTGAGGCCTGAGAACTGTTACTTGCTCACATTTGATTTTCCCCGTGCACCCCTGTACGATGGCACTTCTTCCCTCTTTCCTGGAGGGTTACATAATTATGCAGCTCGACATCGTGGGCCTTTTTCCCCCGGACAGTACTTTCTGGAACTGCTAGATTTCCAGATGAGAACTGTTTATTCTGGATCAGACTTAATTTGGTCATCTGAATTCTCTTGGGTATGGAGAGTTTTTCTTACCCTTGGCCTACTTTTTGTGGTGCTAAATATCCTCTTACAGTTTCACCAAGCACTTTGTAAGACAGAAAGAGTTGAAAGCACTGCTTCTTTTGCTTTCTCAGTTCCTCCGGCTGTTTCAGTGCATCAGTTACATGGTGCTTCTCGGTAAGCCACAACCACAGAGGAAAGAAAGGAAGGTTTTGTTCATGTCACAATGTAAATCAAGTGCCTACTATGTGCCCTGCTCCAGTCCTCATAGTTCATTACAAAACCGCAACAGTAAGGATGGTGATGGAAATACATTCAGGGTCCAGCTGGGGGAAAAAAGGCACTGAAGGCCTGAGAGGCTCTAATTCCCATGCAGTGTGCTTGTATTCTGTGCCCTGGCACAGTTCAGAAGCAGAAAATCACCATTGTGTTATTGACCTCATATATCAACTCATTTTTCCATGTTCCCATAGCAACGTGGGAGAAACGGAGAAAAGACATAGGAAAGAGGAAGAAGAAACGCAGGGGAAGCAAGCTGGCCTCCTGCTTCCTCTGTATACTTCAGTAGGTTCTGCATTTTCTCTTCTCCTCGTTACCCCAGTTTCTACAGTGATTGTTCTGATAGCTGTCAAATGTGACAATGAGCGTCGCACTCACTAGTATAACACTGAAGCATCATAACTCAGTCCTCTGTTGGTTGTTCCCAGTGTTTCATTTTTCACTATAATGAAAAATGCTATGACAAAGAACTCCATGCACATGCCTTTTTTTTTTTTTTTTGCCTTTTGGATTATTTCCTTGATATTAACTCTTAGGAATGGAATGCCAATCAGGCTTGGGGGGAATTAAGTCCGTTTACATTGAGTTGGACGCTCTCCTGATGAAGGTACAGGGTCATAAAAATGTTCATGCCTGCGTTTTTTTTTTTTTTTTTTTTTTTTTTTTTTTTTTATAAATTTATTTATTTATTTATTTTTGTCTGTGTTGGGTCTTTGTTTCTGTGTGAGGGCTTTCTCCAGTTCTGGCGAGCGGGGGCCACTCTTCATCGCGGTGCGCGGGCCTCTCACTGCCGCGGCCTCTCCCATTGCGGAGCACAGGCTCCAGACGCGCAGGCTCAGTAGTTGCGGCTCACGGGCCTACTTGCTCCGCGGCATGTGGGGTCTTCCCAGACCAGGGCTCGAACCTATGTCCCCGGCATTGGCAGGCAGATGCTCAACCACTGCGCCACTAGGGAAGCCCCATGCCTGCGTTTTTGACACTCCTTAAAAGTGCATCTTGTTGAAAGCAATGAAATAAGCATTAGCTTAACATTCAAACACACTCAAAAAAGAACTCCGCTGGAGTGTGCAGGAACTCGATACAGCACAGGAAGCACTGCGTCATGGAGACCTAAATAAGGAAGGAATAAACAGTCAAGTGCTGGGGAAGGCATCCTCTTCAGTCAGTCATCATCCGGGAGGATTTTGTTGGAGCAGCTTCCCACCTAAGAGAGGATGTGAAAACCACCAATCTACCTCCTTTCTTTTATTCAGAACATAGGCCCAGAGAAGTCTTTTTTTAACATGCCCAAGGTCACGTAACAGTCTAGGACTGTATTCTGCCTTCAGCTTTTGGGGTTCTCTGTACAGAAATGCTGTCCTAGTAAGTAAGGGAAACTGAGGTAGCGATTGGAACCCAGGGGAGGAGGCCCTGAGGGAAGCGGCCCACGTGCTTCCTTGGGCCTTTCCTCTCTCCTCTTCCCATCTCTTTCCCAGCCTAGAGGGATGAGAAACACCATCTTAAATCGGCTGGTGGAGTGTTCATTTTATTGTTATCCTTTATACCCTACACATTGGATAAAAATTCATTTGAATCTCTTCAGTTGTTAATTTATAAAGAATTAAAAATTGTTGAAAGCAAATGTGTGTTCAAAGCTAACTGCGTATCAGATACACTGCCCGTGGGTGTGCTTAGGAAATTCACTTTCCTTTTATATCCAATTATGCTGTTCATTTCTGGTCCCCCCTCCTCAAACCCTAGGAATTCACACCATTTTCTTCATTTTCCTTTCATCTGTCTGTGGATTGTGACCTTTCACCTTCCAGTTACATATATCTTCTCCCTTCTCCGAAAGTCACAAATCAGAACTGTCCGTGCATCCAGTGTTTACTAAGGGCTTACTACGTCCCAGGCACTGTTCTAGTCCCTGACGACACAGCAGTGAATAAATCAGAAAGAAATCCCTCCTCACTTTCTATGGGGGAAGATGGACAATAAACCAATATGAACACAAATAAACGCATCGACAACCCATTCATCATCTAAACCCACCGCACCCATGGGAAACCCAAGCTTCAGAGATGGTGAGTAATAAGCAAGTGTGGATGCTGGATTTCAAACCCAGGCCTGTCTACATCCAATTTATGAGATCCTAACTTGTAAGCTACAAAGCCCTGAGCAAAAGCAAAGACTGATGCTGATTACTGTTGCCAAAGTCTAGCAAAATGAAAATGCAGGCACTTTTTTTGGTAATTTTCACTTGTCAGAGACACCAGCTTTTTTGGGTTTGCAGTTTTCTTGAAAGATGCACCTGAAAAATGGAAACCATATTCCTTCCATTGACCATGCCTACCTAACTCCAGAAACAAATTACAGTTTGAAATGGTTGGGGTTTTTTATGATTAAAAAATTTTTTAATGTGTCTTATGTGTACAATTTGATTTTAACTATGTATATACTTATGAAACCACATAGATCAAGTGAAATAGTTGATTTTAATCAACACTATGCTTGGCCTTGATATCTGTCACAGCTTGAAAGTGGATAAAGTATCTTCTGGTCCCCAAAGAAAACAACTTGATGTTTCTATTCGAAATGCTTTGTTTTGTGAAGGTGATATAAAGGCAATTGCACTTTCCAAAACTTTCCAGCTTACTTGATGGAAAGTATTTCATACTCCTGACCCTGGGAAGGCAGCCACCTCATCCAACAGAAGTCCTCAACATACAGATGACCCCTTACAGGTACTTCTTTTCCTTCCTGTATCGGCGGGGATTTCCCCCCTCCTCATTCTTTTCCTTAATCCTTGTATTCTCACCAAGAGTGATCTCCGGTGGTTTCTATACTTCTCAGGTTCCTTCTGGCTTTAGCATCCCCAAAGACTGTTCTCTTCCTTCTTTCTCCTCTGTCATCACTCCATAACCCTTCCTAGGCTATACTCACTGACCTGCTCTTCTGCATCACAGGCCACAGGCCCCCCTAGGGTGGACTGAAAATCTGCCCTTATCTTTACTGTCTCTACTCAAAATCTTACCATCTTCACTCAAGGAGCAGTGTGAATGCCACCTCCTACAGGAAGCCTTCTCTGATTGTCCTAGCTGAAAGGACTGCCATGGCACTTTACTGGACCTCTCAAGACACTCATCACATTTTTCACTATCAAATTTTTTTATCAGATCTCTTGTCTCCTGGAGCCCCGACAGCATCTCACCCACAGCAAGTGGTTTTGTGACTGAATCTTGACTTACTCCTGCTGGGGCTGTGCAGACAGGAGCTATGTTTTCAGCTGTCAAGTTGTAAGTTACATTCTTCTGTCTGTTGTGTGGAGCATTGCAGTTCTCTAGCACCTTCTACTATACTTCGGTACACACTCTGGCTCTCTGACATGCAGGCTTTTATGAGCTGAGACACAGCTCCCACAAACAACATTGTCCATTTAGGAAACCCGTTCTGCATTCCCTAAGAATTGTATCAGAAACCTTGGAAATACAATCTGCTCTTCAAGTGAGAATAGTCACAGAATTTAACCTCATAACTTAAAAGGAAACAAAAAAAACTTTTTCCAACCAGGAGTAGTGACTAGTATCCTTCATTTCCAAGGAGACCCAAGAAGAAAAATTCTAAGGATTCATTAAGCCCAGATGCTCAAAGGAGTGGAATTAATGGCACACAAAATAAAAATGTTTTAAACTTCGAGTCCCAAAATGCAGGATCTATCACTAATAGAAAAACACACTTTAAAAGTTGTAAAATATAAGATTTTAAAATTTCAGGGACTTCACTGGTGGCACAGCGGTTAAGAATCTGCCGGCCAATGCAGGGGACACGGGTTCGAGCCCTAGTCCGGGAAGATCCCACATGCCGCAGAGAAACTAAGCCCGTGGGCCACAATGACTGAGCCTGCGTTCTAGAACCCACGAGCCACAACTACTGAACCTGCACGCCACAACTACTGAAGCCCACGTGCCTAGAGCCCCTGCTCTGCAACAAGAGAAGCCACCACAATGAGAAGCCCGCGCACCGCAACGAAGAGTAGCCCCCGCTCGCCACAACTAGAGAAAGCCCGCACACAGCAACCAAGACCCAACACAGCCAAAAATAAATAAATAAATTTATATGTATTAAAAAAAAGATTTTAAAATTTCAGTCCTTGAGCTTTTAAATGACCATAAAGTGGGTGACACACAAAAAATACTAATTTATCTTCATCTGTTAAAACCTTACCTGGAATTTCCATTTGTAAGGCATTTAGTGGGAGTGAATGATCTATCGAGGGCACTGAGGCTTTGGCGTTTAACAGATGATCTTGTCCGAAGAACCAGTTCAGGATTCCTGCAGCTGAAGACGGTGCAGCGTAACTTCTGTCTCCGTGGTTTCTAGGAAGTGCTGCTGACTGACTGTTTTCTAGGGCAGAGCCAGGGGGCAGGTGGAAAGGCTACTTTTCAGATTATCTTCTGTCCTACTTTGGGCTAATCATTCCTCAGCGCACATGGCTCATCTGGTAATGTTGATCAGAATAAAAATTTCATGGATTAGATCACATATAAATGAAAGTCCGGATGTTAACTGCAGATGGACTTTTGAACATACGAAGTATTCCCTTCCTGCTTGTAAACTTCAGGAAGAAAAAGTGAGTTTCACCCAGGTTTATCAACATGGTGGTGGCGGCACGGGTGTCTTGTGTCTCCCCTTTGCCAAAAAGAGTAACTTCAGCAGATGCTGAAGTGTCCTCCGTGCTCTCCCAGCACCGCCCACAATCACTTTAGAGCCGCTCCTCGTTCACAAGCCCCCGCGAGTCTAACTGCTGGGGAAATCAAAGGAAAAGAGTTATCAGGGTGATATCAGGGTGACTGGTTTTTGACTGAGGGCTGGGTCCATAGGAGTTCTGTTGTTGGGCCCATTGTTTGGGGCAAATGGGATTGAAAGCTGTACAAAGCTAAGAGATTGGGCCCTTGAGGAAAGGAAGGCGGTGATTGCTGAGTTCAGAGAAACATCACTAGAGCTAATGGTTGTGCAAATACAGTGGCGCCCAACCCAGAATGAACTCTCTCGAATGCAGCACCCAACCTGCCACTTGCCCTTGGAGAGCCCTTTAAGGTTTTCCCCTGCCCTTTTAGATCAAGTCCACACGGCTCTGCCAGGCTGACAGGGATCTCTTTTTCCAAACCTGGCCTTATCTTACAGCCTCATCTCTTGCCCATCCCCCCTTGCCATTTAGGTTCCAGCCACACCAAAGAACATTCACTGCTTCCCAGTCTTTGCCTATGTTGTTCTCCTAGGCCCTGGAGCCCTTTGTATCTAAACCCACCTCACTCCTAAAACTATCACTTAGCCTTCAGGGGAAGAGACATCTACTGACCCCTGTCAAAAAGGAGCTGGCCACCATGCTGTGCTCAAACACACTGGGCTGACCTTTGACCCAGCCTCTTTACCCTCTATGGTAACCATCCATTCTCCCCCTGCTATGTGGGTGGCATGTAGGGTGGCATGTACTGTGTGTGTACACAGTAGGCACTCAAATACTTGATGGGAAGAAGGTAGGGTTTAAAATGCAGTGTGAGGGACTTGGGTTAGTTTTGAAAGTGACTTCCCAGGGCAAGTAGCCAAAGATGTATACATCTTGGATCTCTGGAGGCCAGTGTGAGTCTCTGCTTCGGTGTTAAAAGTCCTTAGGGCTTGTGGCTGCCCAGGACAGTTCTGGACATACCGGACATTTATGTGATTGCTAGACTTGGCGAACATCAGCCCTTCAAAGTAAAAAAAATTGGGTTCCTTCCTCTGTCTTCAAAAACTCATGCTGAGGCAAAGTTTTGCACAGGACCTGTAACAAAATGAGAAAAATATGGACAAATTAAACTCATACAACACAAAGAGGTACTCATTTGATTTAAAGGATTCTCCTTTACTCTGACCCTATGCTCTTCCCATGTTTTGGGATTAAAACGTCTTTGTAAAAAGTGACAGTGATAAGAGAAAGACAAATATCATATGATATGGTTTATATATGGAATCTAAAAAACTGGTACAAATGAACTTATTTGCAAAACAGAAATAGACTCACAGACATAGAAAACAAACTTACGGTTACCAAAGGGGAAAGGGGACAGGGGAGGGATAAATTAGATGTTTGGGATTAAAATATACACACTACTATATATAAAATAGATAACCAACAAGAACCTACTGTATAGCACAGGGAACTCTACTCAATATCTTGTAATAACCTATAATGGAAAATAATCTAAAAAACAGTGTGTGTATATATATATGTATATTATATATATATAATATATATATATAAAACTGAATCACTTTGCTGTATACCTGAAACTAACACAACATTGTAAATCAACTATATTTCAATAAGAGGTTTTTAAAAACCAATAAATAAATAAATAAAATAAAAATAAATAAATAGAGTCCTTACTTGGCAAAATAAGAAGTGCCAAAACTTTCTAGCCATATTGCGTAGGGGAGGGGGGGAGTGGGGACTGGGAAAGAAATTTCACGTGAAGAAAGCCCTAATTGTGAAAGGCAAAACTGAAAAACTCCTAGAAGATTATAGAGAATATCCTTATGACCTTGAGGTAGACAAAAGTTTCCTAAATAAAACACAAAAAGATATGATTTCCTCTAATCATAAGAGGAAAGATAAATTTGACTACATTAAGAACTCTATTCATCAAGAGACCATAAAGAATGAAGGTAAGTCACAGAATGAGTATTTGCAACACACATAATTGACAAAGAAATAGTATCCAGAAATCTATCTACCTATCTGTATCTATCTATATATATATAGATTGATGTATACACACATACATACACACTCATAAAATTAAAACTCAAGCAAATAAGAAACAGATAACCTAACAGAAAAATGGGTAAAAGACGAATAGGCATTTCACAGAAGTGGAAATCTAAATAGTCAATAAGTAAATTAAAAAGTACTCAATTTTATTTGTACACAGGGAAATGCAAATTAAAACCCACCATGAGATACCATCTTACACCCATCAAATCAGCAGAAATTTAAATTCCTGGTGATACCAAAGCACTGGAGACAATGTGGAACAATGTTGTTCTCATTCCCTGCTGGTGGGAGGGTGAAATGGTATCATCCCTTTGAAAAACAGGTTGGCATTAACTAACAAGTTCGAAGAGATACATATTCCCATGACCCTGCAGTTTCATTCCCACATTTATACCCTAGGGAAAAGGTGCACAGGTGCACTGGGAGATGCATACTAGAAGGGTCAGAGCAGCACGGCTCTTCACATTAGCTTCAAACCAGAAACAGCCGACGCCCACCCACAGCAGACTGGATAAACCGTGGCACAGTCGTACAGTGGAACAGCTGATAAAGCAGTGAAAGAGAATGATCTCCTAAAACCAAAATTAAGCAGAAAAAGACAATACGAATGGTGTGATACCGTTTATACAAGTTTAAACACAGACAAAAAATAACAATGCTGTTTGGGATACATACGCAGGAAGGAGGAGGTCGAATTATAAGGAAATGATTATCTCAAAAATCAGAAAACCAAACACATCTGGAGAAGGAAGAATTATGATCTGGGAGAGACACAAGGGGCGGGGCATTTTAGGTGCGGGCAATATCCTATTTCTTGCCTGGGTACTAGTTGTGTGATTGGTTAAGCTTAATGTATACGTTTCTTTTCTGTGTGTGTATTTCGCACTGAAGTTGCCCATCCCTTTCTTAGAGTTTTACTGGTTGAAAATTTCCAAGACGGAAGCACCTATTTGCGAGGTGCTCAATAAAAGCTGAGTCCAAGTATTTTAGAAAGAACTCAGAGTAGCCCCAGGGGAGACTTTGAGAAGCAAGGGAGGCTGGAGCTGACCTTCAGTTAAGTGTCTATTAGGGGTTCTCTCAATAATGCTTCTCCAACAACTAGAGGGGTGGGAAAGCGTGACCACAGCAAAGGTGTCACTTAGCCAGGGGGCTTGTGGAGGCCAGGGTGTCAGGGGAGAAGTTTGGGATGTTACTGTGTGGTGGACCCTGAGTGCCTGATTTAGGAATCTGGATTTAATTCTGTAGACAGTAAGTAGACTTGGAGGATTACCATGCAGCAAAGGGGCAATTAAAAATACCCTAATGTCTTAGGGAGATGATTCTGGGTGTGAGGGGTAGGGCGGACTGAGAGTAGAGAAACCGATAAAGGCTCAGGCGTAATGGACCAGGAATGACGCAAGTGAAGTCAGAAAGAGATGGAACGAAGACGAGTTACTGAGGAAGAACAGTAAGAACTTAGTGACTGAACAGACTTTTTCAAAAACTTATTTTCTGTTCTTTCCCAGCCCTTCCATTCTAAAGCTAACTCAGGAGAGATTCTGCTTTACAAGGACAAGTGGCTGGAACCACACAAGGTCAGAAGAGGACTAGCAGACACACTGATTTGATGCCGAGAGCCCGACTGAAGGCTTCAAAATTCCCTGCAACTACCTGAGAGTATTGCGGGGGGGGGGGGGGGGGGCGGGCAGGGAGGACACAGAGGGTGGAGCCTTTTCAGCAGCAGCAGAGTTGTTTAATGGCGAGCAAGGAGTTTTTAACTTTTCATTATGGAAATTCTCAAACATACATGACACCAGAATAGTCTAGCGAACCCCTGTGTACTCATCTCCTGGCTTCAACAATGATCAATATTTTATCGAGTGGCTTTCGCCATTTTCCCACCCTCCACATCAATGTGCCCCAGGAGGGAAGCCAGGTCTGGTGAAGGGTAAAACATATACACATTTAGAAACATCTGAATCTTAGTTTTTGTGTTATGCTGGGAGGTCAGTGGTTCCACAGCAGGTATACATGGGATCAAGAGCAAAGAGCACGACCATCTGGCTTTCCTGCCCCGGACACTGTCTGGCCTCTGACTCCACAGCCACACGAAGCGTGTTACCTGTGCCGGATGACCAGACCTGAGCCGCCTCGACTGCAGTCGGCTGTCAGTCACGCGACTGGAGGGTCATCTGGGGATTTGCCGATTGTGAACTTGGACAGATCAGTCCTGCTGCAGAGCGGTTCCCCAAGCCTGTGATTACCACAGGAGGAGATGAGCCCTTCACAAAGTGTGGTTCCTTGGAAGAAACTGGCTCTATAATCATGCTCCTTCCAGATGTGGCCAGGTTTGATCACTGCAACTCCCATCCTATCAGAATGAAAAGCAGGCAGCTCTGACCTGGGAGACGATGGGGGACCATCCCCTCACCACGGCAGAGCCTGAAGCGCAGCTGGAACAGGTCCTCGGAAAAGGGAGATGTTGGCGGCGTCCAGCTCTACTGCCCGAGTCACCTTGTCAGCTCCAGGCAGCAACAATCCACGCTGTAAGAACACTGGTACCTTAAATTTAACCCTGTACTCAAGGCAGCGCACATTCCTGGGAGCAAAGACATTTGTCTCCTTTTTCTGTGAAGCTGTTTTGCAAAACAGCTGTAAGGAAACCATGGTACATGGAAATACATATGTGAAAATGTGCTAGGAGTCCTCAGTGGAAATGTCAAGGTTATTTTGAAGCTCACCAGTACGGATGGAAAAATGGGTTGCTTGGGACAACATCCTAGTCCCCTGGGGATTTCTGTCCATGAGCATGTGACAAGACGTTACTGCACGACCAAACTCCGTTTGGTTGTACTTTGTGCAGCCCCAGGCACTAAACATTCTTGCTGCGAGGGTCACCACCTCACAAACTGAAGCACCACCACAAGTATTTTCAAAATGAGAGAGTAAAAAGAACGAGCAATGAGTCCTTTAGTTCCGCTGGTTTCCTAATAAACGAGGCTGGCCCTTCTGTCCAACTGTGAAGCAGGCCAGAAACCACACTGACAACATGAAGGGTACTTCTAGAAAAACAGGCCAAGTCCACTGTATGCAGGACAAACAGCATAAGTTTATTCTCATTTTTCCTTAAAATAAAGATACAGTAGAAGTTTTACAACTCAGTATGATTGGATGTCACTGATAATTTTAACATTTTTTAAAAAACAAATGACAACAGAAACAAAAGACTAGTACAAATTATAAAACTACTAGAGCAAAGAGAAACTACCTTTCTGATCAAAATATGTACCACAGCTCTAAACTTCCTAAGAAAACTTTCTAAGATTTCTAAGCTAAACTTTCTTAGAAAGGGGTTTGTGGAAAGCCTTTAATCTCAAGTATTTAAACTATTCCTGTACCCACTAAATGCTTTCACCAACTTGTTAATCATATGCTTCCTAAATTTAGGAACCAGTGATCAAGTGGCCTGAAACAAGTCTTGATCCTATATTTCCAGCTATAAATTATTAATATTTCAAGAAAACAATATATTTCCTAAGCACGTAAGTTTTCTAAAAACTTCAATTACCTTTTCTGGCTCAGTACCTGACTGAAATGTTCAAATATTCATATTGCACACAAAAAAATTTGAGCAGCATACTATATGAGTGTGAGAAGCTGATGAAAAATAAGATTGAGGAAAATCCCTAAGTTGTGTCCCATTTAACATGATTTAAATATATAGTTTCTATATCTTTAATTAATATTAAGTAAAAAGGTAATCTTTAGAACAACACAGAAATACAAATGCATTAGCGTTTTACAAAATATATTCAACCCCTTATACGTGCAACAATCTTTTAGTCTTGGAGCTGCCATACAAGGGAGCTAGTTTCTTCTCCTTCGTATGAAAGCAGGAAGTCATGTGTACAAAGTTATTTATATGAGAAGAATAAAGATCCACATTCCTTTTCTTTGTCCTTGACAAATATTTATGGAATGTTGGAAATGATGAAAAAACAATTCCAATGTTATGAAGTCCAAAGACTTGGAATGAAAAAACTCGTAGTGGCACGCTGAGCTACATGGAATGACAACCATCTTCTAGAAACTAGGGTTGCGTTCTCTATCGTGTTTAGAGGCTACCACAGAACTGGGTGGAAAGCCCCTGAATGCTGTGCCACCTCTGGTCAAACAATCAGAGCACGCAAATGTCAATGCCATCTCAAGAGTCCCAACCAACTCCCTGATAAAATAACAGGCAACACTTACCGGCTACCAGCCTAACAGGCTACTTTCCCAAACTGCTGAAGCAGATAAAAGTTCAAGGGGTTCAGGATAAGTCCACTGGCCCCTCACAGGGCTGTGTGCTCCTAAACTCATCACCAGGCCTCAGGGAAAAGGACCACTGGCTCTAACTTCCACAAAACAAATTAAAAACAAAAACTGCCTGCCAGGGAGATAAAGTTAAAGCCTCATTTTAAAACTTGTAACTAGCAGATGAAAAATTTAAGTTCTCCATAAAAGAATTCTTATAACCTTTAGCATATTAAATACTGCTCTCGGGCTTCCCTGGTGGCACAGTGGTTAAGAATCAGCCTGCCAATGCAGGGGACATGGGTTTGAGCCCTGGTCCGGGAAGATCCCACATGCCGCAGAGCAACTAAGCCCGTGCGCCACAACTACTGAGCCTGCGCTCTAGAGCCTGCGAGCCACAACTACTCAGCCCACATGCCACAACTACTGAAGCCCGTGCTCCTAGAGCCCATGCTCCACAACAAGAGAAGCCACCACAATGAGAAGCCCGCGCACCGCAATGAAGAGTAGCCCCCGCACGCCGCAACTAGAGAAAGCCTGCGCGCAGCTACAAAGACCCAACACAGCCAAAAATAAATAAATTTATACCAAAAGAAAAAAAAAATACTGCTCTCAAAGTACTTTCACTCAGATTTTAAAGGACCTTGTCTCTCGGCTTTGCAACTTCTCACCTCTCCCTTCCTAATTTGTTTTCTCCTTGCCTTTCTAAGTGAATTATTCTAAAAAAAAAAACAAAAAAAAAAAAACAAGCTTAATATAGGACTTGGAAAGCAAGATAAGGTTGAGGAAATCACGTCATATGCTCTGGTTTGCTGCCCAAAGATATAGCTGCTGCGTTTCTTAAAGCAAAAAGTAGAAGAGAACTGTATTTTAGGGCCTGGGGGCTAGTAAATCACTAACAGATTTGGGGATAGACTATTCATACTGGCTATGTGAGCCAAATGCAGATGCAAAATAACCCTAAGCCATACTGTGACAGGCAAATTTTCCTATTCACTTAACTCAGGACACTTGGGCCAGCTTTAACCCTCTTTCCTTTACCTATGTCATCGTCATTACAGTGCCTAGTAGGAATTAAAGCACACCAGGGACTTTTTCCAAACACTTTTTTTTTAAGTCACCTGGCAGCAGCGAGGTCTCCACCAAGCTATGGATGCAGTCTGTGTTGCCTGGCACACTCTGAAAAAGCCTGGTTGACCCGAGCTCCCTCGGGCCTATATAAACGCACTCAGTTCTCAGGCAAAAACACTGTGGCCAAGCAAAGCACACACCTTTTCCAGGGACTTGTCCAAAGACAGCCACACCAATGTTGGCTCCTATTGCTCACAGAGCCAGTGGCTGCAGGAGGCTACTGCTTCCGGGCTGGATGCTGGGCTGGAGTCCGGAACCCAAACTTGAAGCACGTAGGCTCCCGGGACCAGGGGCCAGGCTTCCTGCCTGCAACTGTGCTGGCTGCCCCAGGGCCCCCCACCAACAGTGCAATAGCCTGCACTCCCTGAAGACGCCCATACCTTCTAGAACCTGAAGGAAATAGAGTTATGGTCTTTTGACCGTTTCTATGACAAAAGTTCTATCTTCTGAAATACTCACTTTATGTTGAAAGCCAGTTAAAAATGACCACTGTTAAAATAAGAGTTGAACTCTTAACCAGAAACACGAATAGAAAGTTCCATTAAGGTGTATATAAAATAGGGAGTGATACTAAAGCAAAGTTAAATCTTATGGAACTTGTTTTATTTCAGTGGGATTCCAAAATGGACTGGACTTCTTTGAATAGTGAGAGATGAGAATTCACCCCAATCATACAAGCCATACAAACGAAAGGAGGAACCAGCAGCGTGCTGGCTGACCGCTCACGGCACTTTTAGCGCCGTGAATAGCCCCGCAGTCGAGAGTAGCAACTGCGCACCGATGTGCTATCACACTCTACCCAACAATGCGGTCTCACCAAACAATAAGATGTTAGTCTCAGTGCAACTTTAAAGTACCTTTTAAAAGTTTTGCTTGGTACTACTTTCTTCTCTTCAAATAGTATTTCCTGAGAAAGCTAACTTTCCTAGCAGAAGTGGAATTAATAGAGTTCTCACAATAAGCCCTTTACCTTGAGTTATTATACTCAAAGGGAAGTACGCTTTTAGGCGTGCAGGACCTGTGTTAAAACACAAATTGGAAAATTTAGGGATATTTAGATTATGTCCCTATGTTTCATTTCACATGCCCTAGTAGTGCTTCTTACACAAACATTTCTTAAAGGATAAATCAAATATAATCAAGCGTCCTCCCTAATTAGGTCCCCGATTTTCTCTATACTCTTCATATCAAATGTAGATTATACTCATGATGTATTTTCCAAGTATCCTTTGTTACTGAAAAAGCAGTCTGTCGCCTGTAAGTACTCCCTGAGAACACCCATCCAAAGTCCCCTTGAAAAGCAAATGAGAGCTGAGCCTGGCAGCCACATGAGGTCTAGTTGTGTAAAAATCTTCAGTAGTGAGCACACCTGTGTCTAAAATGAACCCAGGTGTCCTTCATGAAACATGACTGATGTCATGGCTGTAGTTTTCTTCTCTTGCTTTTCTAAATGTGAGCCAAGATGAGATTTCTATTTAATATTTACAGATCATCTTGCTTTTCTTTCATAAATACTTTTGGAAGGGGGTAGAGACTGATTACATGAGGATTTTCTATCAGGGAAGTAGGAAGGCCAAGCGCCCTGAAAAGCTTTACGAAGATTAAGACAAAGAAAAAACCTGTAAGTCTGTAAACACCCAATGGAAAACTGTTCAAAAGAAGAAATAGAAGGCACAAACTCTGGGTTAAAAAATGCATGTAAAGATTGCAACATTACTACAGTCAATAGAACTAACACCTAGATCTTTAAAAGTCTTGCCCTAAATACACACTCAGTTAAACTGCTTGAACACCGCTATAACCGTCACCATGCTATTTCTTTGCACATCTACTTGAACAATTAGGAAAAGGAAGAAAGCACAGTGACACTCCTTGATACCTCAAAGCAAGTGCTTAGGATTGGGAATGAATAAATTAAATGCACAAAACAAAACACTCCATCCTCAGAACTACCACCTCAGACTTCCACGGTTTCTAGGAGGAAGTGAAGTGATAAATGTGTTTTGTGGGTAGAAAACCAACAAACAAAAAATCCTCATATAACTCAGCAAGATAATAATGAAGGGCTGGATTATAGGGCCCCTTACTGTTAAATGTAAGCACATTTTAGGGCCCATTTTAGAGAAATTAAAATAGTAATATAACTTAATCTTAGCACATATGAATATCCATCTGGATATTCAAACAGCAACAACAGAACAAAATCTACACCAAGTAAAAACTTTTCTAAAGTAAACAAATGTATAATATCAGGACTCAAAATTCATTAGAACGTTCACTGTGTTTTAATCAGGCTCAGACTGAAATAAAAGTAGTCAATTTAAACCCCAACCTGGGAAGCCGTCCCTGCTACGGTTGTGGTTTCGTCTTTTCAGCATCCCGTGACATTCATTTACACAGAGGGCAACCGTCCATGTAAACAGTTCGACCTATCGGTCCCTGCTGTGGACCTGTGGTCGGTGCAGAGGAACAGTCTGGGAGCAGCAGACAGACAGGGGACGCTTAAACCTAAGAAAGCGACAGCAGCTTCTGGGTGGCTTGCTCCACTCAGGGTTTCCCGTCAGGCAGCTCAGTGAGACTCTGTGGAGTGGAACTGGTGAAAGTAGAAAGCCATGAAGACATGGCTGTCTTTGCACTGGAAAAAGCTCCTCCAACTGACTGGCCTGAATGGGAAGAAGGGGAAAAACAAAAGGAAAAATGTCTTCACTTTTGTTAAGAGACACTGAAAAACCAATGTTAATTAATAAATGTTAATTAACTGCAACCGACATGCTAATAGTTACTAAAATACCATTTACACTTCTAGTTTCAAAATAATCCCTTACCATGGGAATGTCTAAGAGGAACTTGGATAATGCCCGGGTGTAAGACCCTGCTCTCCTAAGCATTTTGAAAATCTTGAGCAAACTCTTTCCTTAATACCCACTGTGCCAGGCCAGTGGTTCTCGGCACTGGCTGTGCAGCAGAATGACTTGGAGAGCTGAAAAAGTCCTATGAGCTCTCTGTACCCTAAATCCAAGTTGATAACTAAAAACCACCTGCAGGGAAGAATTGTTAGGCTGCTTAGGGAAATTTGTTTTTGTCATCTAAAACGATGTTGCATCAAATGAAGACACACAGAGCTCTATCTGCCTGAGGTCTGTTCTGTTTTCAAGAGCGTTATCTCAAAAGCTGGTGTTAAAGTGAAATTATTTAAGTTGAATCATACATATTCACTATTCTTGAAGAAGGGAGTGTGGAAGAAGAGAATAGGCCTTAGAATTTAAATATCAGCAGCATCACTAAAAATTAACTAACAACTGACATCATATAACTATGATGTAGAATTTTCCTACTTTTCCATAGTGATGGGGCTATGTGCCTTGTGTTTCTCTTCTAAGACGAGTGTGTGGAGTAGTTCTCTCACCCTGTCTACCTCTGGATATACAGGACGTTAGCGCTACGAGGACCCCTGCATAGAGATCACTTAGTTCTGGGGCTTTTGAGTTGTGTTCAGTAAGGGTTAGCCAGGCTCTCTCAGGAGCTAAGAAAGGAGACAGGTCCTATTTTCAATACTGATATGACAAAGCAAACGTAGCCAAATGTAAGTAATCAGTGAATCTGAGATAACTGGGAGTTCCTTGTACACTGTTGCACAATTTAAGTTTGAAATAATATAAAAATAAAAAGCTAAAAATATAGAAAAGAGGGAACAAGAAGTTTCTTTAGAAAGGATATGGAATAATCTTCAAAACATTTTAAGTGAAAAAAGGTACAGAAGGGTGTGTACAACAGCATGCTACCATTTGTCTGGCTTTAGTATCAGGGTAATACTAGGCTCAGTAAATGAGTTGGGGAGTATTACCTCAACCATTACTTTCTGAAAGAGTTGGTATAACAATAGCATTATTCCTTAAATGTTTGATAAAATTCATAAGTGAAGTCATCTGTGCTTAGATTATATTTAAAACCTAGTGGCAAGCTTTTAAATTTTAATTCAACTTATTTAATAGATATAGGGCTATTCAGATTTTCTACTTCTTTATTGCATTGGTTTTGGCGATTTGAGTTTTTCAAGGAAATTGTAGATTTTACCTAAGTTGTTGAAAAATTGACATAAAATTATTCACAATATTCTTATTATCCTTTTAATTTCTGTAAGATCTATAGTGGTGTCCCCTCTTTCATGCCCAATACTGGTAATTTTATCTTCTTTTTCTCTTTATTAGTCTAAAAGGTTTCACTAATGTTGTTGATTTTTTCATAAAAACAACTGTTGGTTTCACTGACCTTCTTTATTGTGTGATACTACCTTAAAAGACGGCAGCTCCTAATGCCTACTTTATTATTATGGCTTTTTACTATTTATAAAGAACTGTGGGCTGGGACTTCCCTGGTGGCACAGTGGTTGGGAATCCGCCTGCCAATGCAGGGGACACGGGTTCGAGCCCTGGTCTGGGGAAGATCCCACATGCCGCGGAGCAACTAAGCCTGTGTGCCACAACTACTGAGCCTGCACCCTAGAGCCCAGGAGCCACAGCTACTGAGCATGCGCTCTAGAGCCCGTGCTCCACAACAAGAAGCCACCGCAATGAGAAGCCCGCGCACTGCAACGAAGAGTAGCCCCTGCTGGCCGCAGCTAGAGAAAGCCCGTGCGCAGCCAAAAATAAATAAATAAATAAATTAAAAAAAAAAAAAAAAAGAACTGTGGGCAACTCAGGGAATGGAGGGAAAACTCCAGAGAAGATTGAATCCTGGTAACAGAACAGATAGGACAAAATTTGCTAAACTTGGTTTGACATTATCTAGTGCCACAAGAATTGTTTTAATGAATAAGACCAAAATTTAAAACAAAAACTTCTGTATTTGACCATCTTGCATTATTATGTGATACACAGATCTCTACAACTTTATGTTTTTATCAATGACATATTGAGCATAGAGAAGAGATGTGTTATGATTCCAATCTGTTCCTGCCTAAGACATCCTTACCAACAGCTTTTCCTGTTTGCACAACATTCCGACTCGTTGTGACCATGACGTTTCCAAGTTTTTTGCCACGTTCACTGTTTTGAACAGAACTGAGCAAAGGAGAGAAATGTTAAGTACAATATTAAAAAATCCCTCAGGTATACATTCACCACTCCATAACCACCCCTCAAATCAGTACTGAGGAAAGAAGCTAAATAATTCATTATTTGTTATGCATCAATTAATTTACTAACATTTTAAGCATGTGAATTTTCAGAAAACACTAAAAGAATATGCAGATGAGCCAAAAAGCGGTAAGGGCATAAGGATGTATGCTTAACTCTCCCTAGAGTCACAATATGCTAAAGTAACTTCACCAGAATAAAAATGGCAAATCCGGCTATTAGTTCACACCATTCTCCATGAAACAGCAGTGTTTTCACTTTCAAACATACACACTGCTGAGCTAGAGAATGTTATGCACATATTTGGTTACTATTTGAAGCACAAGTCTGTGAAGTAGAGAAAAACAATTCCCAATTAGCAATGAAACACATGGCATAAATTCAGACGTAAGAATGTTCCTAGTATTTTCCCTAAATACTCACTGTGAGAATCTTAACTTCATGTCTGACACTGAATACTGGCCTTGGAAAGGATGGCTGTAAAACAAAGTTTGAGTTTAGACTATGCGTATTTCACAAATAAAGCTGCAACACAGTTATCACACGGAAGAATCAGGAAACCTCGCACGGGTGACTCAGCTGGGTGGCAGTGCTCCAAATGCGATATAGGAAACAGGGCTTTGATCACAGCTCTCCACTTAGTTACGTAAGTCCCTCTGAGCTTATGTCCTCGCTTGTAAAATAGGTGTGCTTTTTTTCTTGGGTGGGGATGGTTTGTGTTAGTGCTGCCCTAATGTTCTGATTTACCTGGTCTGGGGTGGGGCCCAAGCACCGACATTTTAAAATCAGGCAATCTGATCAACTTTACACTATTAAACAAGGCGTCAATAAATATTCAAATTCTTATCTCATACACAGGGGTCTCTCTGTCAATGCCTAACAAAGAAAGTGACCCTAGTGAAATTTGTAGCCACTTACTGAAATATCAAAATGCTATTTATGGCTTTTCAAATGACAACAAATTGATATATTGGCCATATTAAGCATATGTTAACAACCCCTCTTTTTCTGGATTTCTGAATGACCGGTTGGAAAGAATAGAGAGATTAGTTCATCATTTTCTATTCCTGCAAACGCTGTGCTTAAAGGATGAAACATGCCTGCTGCTTTTAAGGGAAGTCAGAGGGCTACCTTCTCCGATCTTTAGGAGTTGAAGAAAGGGGGTTTCATAGATCTCAAACCTTACATTTAGTTTTGAATATTTCTAAATTATACCCCCTGGTGACAGCTGAAGACTATCATTTCTTGTTTTGAATTTGGTGAAAATATTGAAAATCTGCTGATGGTCATATCTGCATAATTTCCCTACCTTTTTTTTTTCTGGTCCTTTTCTTCAGCTTTCTCCTCAATCTAAGTAACCGCCATTTATTTACATATTTTTAAAAGTATTGTTTTTACATTCCTTTAAAACGCATTCCAGCTAATCCTCATATGGACCTGCAACACAGTCTGTCGAGCTGCTTCAAGTTAAAGGCACTACAGCAGACGCAGGGGCTGAGTAAAGATCTGAACAGGCTAAAGGTCAGAGTACCGGGGAGGAGACCAAACCGTGAACGGTCACTCCCCCAGCACTGCCACAAGGAGCGCCGCCAGGCAAACAAACTCACATCTGTTTCCCCTCATTACTCTTTAGGACACAGACCTGTGGTTAGTGAGGGAGAAAACTCTGAACTCTTAGTCCTTTCATTTAATACTATTAGAACGCTTGTGCCTTTTAATTCTCTATGTTTTTACCACACCCAAATGGCAACATAGGTTTCTGCTACAGCCCAGTATGAGGATTAAATTCCCCCAAATCGGTCCTGAACCTACTCATTGTTCTTGATAGGTACAAAGCATTGGCAGACATGTTCTCCCAAACCCTGCTTCCTTACAGATGCTTCTGCAAGTTACTATGACATAATTCTTGGTTTTTGTGTTTGTAGCACCACTTAAATCACATCCCCCAATTGAGCTAAGTTTACCCTAGTTCCCAAATAATATGGTAATCAATACTAAGTTGATTTTTGTCAGATTCTCACCGAGAAGTAAAGTTTAAAATACAAATGAAAACAAACGTTCAGCGAATACTTGTATTGTAAATAAAAAATTAAATTTTTTAATTTAGAAAAGAAGTTCCCAAGATGTATGCATTATATTAATTGATCTCCTTAGACACTACTCTGCCATTCACACAGTATTATTTCTTAATGGCCCCACTCCCCAGCATGTTTAAATGTCTTTTACACGGGATAAAGTCTTTGCCCAGCAGTCGACACTGTGACAGGTATTAAATTTTGTTGGATCTTAGAATCTGACGTGGAAACTGCATCAGATTTGACTGCAAATCTAGGAGTTCAAATATTAACTTTACTTGTTCACACTTCATATTTTAAAATAACCTCTCAGTTTTAACCAGTGCTATTTCCCTCAAGGCTTCTGTCTCGCTTGACCATTCTGCTGAGGCACAGATCCAGGGAAAGGGAGGGAAGAACCATGAGGTAGCAGCATCCTCACAGGCCAGGACTTCGTCTCCAAATCACGCTGGAAGCTGGGAGAAATGTTAGTGCTTCCAAAATGCCTTGTGCTTTGTGGGTAAGAAGTGTGAATAGGGAAGCAGTTTTCAGCTGCTTCTCTGTACTTGGGAGCCTTTTTATAAAAATCTACTCAGGGAGATTCTTGAAGATATTCACAATATCATCAGAGTTAAGATACGATTTTATGTTGGGCCACACTTACTAAGTGAACCACCTCTATCAACCTTCAGAGGATGTGCTTACTTCGGATTTATTTCTGCAAGTGCTGGATGCTTGTTGCTGTTCCAGACCCTGTAGTTGTGAGTGTTCTTCCATGCTGTAACAAAGGTCGTCCCATAGTCTGATAAGATCTTTTCATTATCTGTCAAGTAAATATTTGAAAGTTGAGCTGGACTGTAGCCAGTCAGGGATGTAAAGATTAATAACCTAAACCAGTAAAGAAATGGCTTTAGCCTCCCTGTCCCCCTGCTTTCTTGGGGAGACAGCCTACCAGATGTCAGGAATCTTGGGTCTAATTCCAGAAATCCTGTTAAGAAGCGATGTGGCCTTTGGTAAGTCACTTACTCACTTAGAATTTCATTTTTCTTACTAGAAAATAAGGGGGTTGAGCCAAATATTTTCTAAGGTTCCTTAAAACTCCAAAATATTTCCAAGTTCTCCTTACCAAGGTAAGGAGGCATCGTATTATTTATTAAAATCTATAGGCTCGACAGTGGGTTAAACATACTGATGTATACACGTGGAGCAGGCAATTAGGGTATCTTTTCATCTTTTCACAAATGCCATTTTGCTAAGAAAGGCAATTAGAAAGAATACATTAATTGGTTCTTTTTAGACACTATTTACTTTTCTTTGCCTCACTATTCAGTGAAACTTACTCTTGAGTTTCCATACATTTCGCCGCAGTCAAAATACTTAAAATAACAAGGGGATTTTCATATATTTAATGCTTAAAACTTTTTGGCTTTATCACCATCGAGGGGAAGCTTCAATGCGGAGCGTTTCTTCTACTTGGAAGAATAGAAAAGGTTTCGAGGACTGATTCAAATGGCTATTGCTTCCTATGTTAACTTCAAGTTGCTTGCTTTGAGGGTGAAACGTGACTTTTTTTGCTGGGAGAGGAAGAGAAGGACTAACACGGTTCTGTATGCAGCATAAGGAAGTTCTTTTAAGAACCTACTCCTCAAACAGCTCACTGGACTGAATTTCCGTTAAGAGCTTGGGCCTGAGCCAGACTTCTTGGGCTGAAGTCCCAGCTCAGCCTCTTACCAGGTGGAAGAGCAAGCTATTTAACCTCTCTATGCCTCACTTTCTCGTCTGTAAAATGAGGATGACACAGTATCTACCTCTAGGATTGCTGGGAAGATGAAATGAGTTAGCAGATGTTAAGTGTTCAAAAAAGGGGGTGCTGCATATGTTACACGTTCCCCCCAAAAGTTAGCTACTATGTATTATTCAGTGCTCACAGCTACCGGGGCAAATATTTTTAAGAAGTAAAATTAATTACTCAGGAAGCTACATGGTTGGTGGAGACTTGGGTTTTCTTACTAGATAAACTGAATGATTCTGGGTTAGAGGATTTAATTTTGGGGTCTCAGCTGCTACAACTATAGAAGAGACAGACATAAAAAAAAAAATCCCACTAGCAAATAAGGAGTCACTCCATTAGCTTTCCTAACGAATGAAGAAGATGCCCGAAGCCTAGGTTTAAAACTATATATACTATGTGAAGAACCTGGAAGGTGGCAGTGGTGAGGTTGATTTAAAAATACTAACACAACAATGTGAAGGCACTTAATGTCACTGTGGAATGATACACTCATAAATGGTTATGATGGTAAATTTTAGGTTATGTGGATTCCACTACATTTTTTTAAAAAGCAACTGCAAAATAGTTGGATAACTGAAAAGAAGGAAAAACAAAAGCTCTATACTCTTTTAACACCACCACCACTAAAGCTACTGAATGTATGCTAAGTGTCCAGGGTGGTAGGTGTCCATGGTGTGAGAGCTCATTGCAGAGCTTCATTTTCTCCTTGTATATATTCTTTTCTATGGGGAATGAGATAATTTTAACTCAGGAGTGCTTCTATGTTTGCCTGTTCCATTTTAACCACTTAATAGGGATAAAATTTCTCAGAATGGGGGATAAATTTGAAGGTCTAATCACTCAGAATGTGATTTTCAATGATTTCTATTTTTTATATTTCTCTTTTCACCCATTATATATCTTAACATGTAAGCAGTGTTTATAAATAGCACTCAAATACTGATATATCCTTCCATATGGTGGAATACTAAGGGGCCATGTAAAAAGTGATGAAGATCTGCACTTACTCTCTTGATAATATGTTTATGTTTCTATTATAAAGAAAAACTAAGTTATAAAAAACATGAAAAATGGGATCCATGTTTGTAAAAGGACTACCACAAATACCACAAAACTAAAATCCAAAACACAGGCTTAGAAAAAGGTCTAGAAGGATATAAAGTACTCAAAATGCAAAGAGTAGTTAAGTCTGTATAAGGGAGTGACAGGTAATTTATCATAAACTTGTTTCTTATGAAATTCAAAACACCGTAAGAGTTACAAAATGAGATAGAGGCTGTGAGCTCCTTACCTAACTGCAGTGTGGCGGCCAGCAGTGCATGGATGTAGACCGCAAACTGGGCTCGAATCCATTCGTCGCCTCCCTCCCAGCCCGTGCCATCCAGGAAGACATCATCCCGGTTCTCGGTCACATGCCTCACTAGGTAATCTGAGAACCTCAGGTCTGCAGTGGTTGGGTTAAGCAGCTTCCTGAGTTCTGGATCATGGATCTGGATCAGAGCTTCTTCTACCTAGAGGGTACCCAGGTATAAGTCAGAGTCTGGGCATTCACGCAGATATCCATGCCACACTTTAAAGAGTAACTACTGGGGAGTTGGAGCTGGAAATAAAAAATATGAATAACAGCATTCTCAAAAGGTGAGCCTAAGAAAGAGACAGGTTTTTTACAGTGAAGTTTTTTTTTTCTTTCACTATTTTAAAAATGCTCATTTTCTGTTCTTAGAAAATATATGCATAAATATTTAATCTTGAATTATAAAAGTAATTCATGTTGACTAAATATTTTGGAAAATATAGAAATGTATAGTTAAAATCACCTTTATCATACAAACAGAAATGAATACAATTAAATATAATTCCTAAAAATTTTTCCTTTGATTGCACAGATACTTTGGAATATTTTTATTATGTAATACTTGATACAGAAAGAAATATATGTAACTTACAGGTTAGTTTTAAAGTATAATAATAAAACAAATACCCATGAACTTGCCAACCAACTTCAGAGCTAGAATGTAACCAATAATGTTGAGAAAACTCTGTGGTCCTCCCATCTGTATCCTCCTGCCTTGGAAAGTATATGTATTTTTCTCCCTCAAAATTGGGATACATATAGCTTTGAATCCCAGATTTTTCATTTATTGTATTATAAACGTTTTCCCAGGAAGCACATTCTGGTACTTTCTGTTAGAAACTACAAAAACCTTAGGGTGGCCGAAATCACCCTCACACATTTGTAAAAATTAATTGTAAAATTGAACAAATTATTTAAATTTCTTATATATTAATAAGATGTCAAATATTTATCTCTAGTTCCTTCCTCTTGATATCGGGGCATATTAAACAAGCTAGAAGTATTTAAAATATTTATACGATAAACACATTTTAATTGTGAGACTGTAGTAGGACCAGATTGCCTAGGTAGGCATCCTGGCTCATCCAGTTAGTAGCTGTCTGATCTCTCTGTTCCTTAGCTTCTGCAGGTGTAATACAGACAGTAACAATGCCTATTTCAAAGGTTGTTATGAAAACCAGACCAGTTCATATACCTAAGGCGCTTAGGATGCCTGGCAAAGGAAGCAATTATTACCACGATTAGTATTATTACTATGTCCCAAATTCCAGTGAAGAAAGAAAGAATCAGAAAGAGAAAAACAAATACCGTATGCTAACACATATATATGGAATCTAAAGAAAAAAAAAAAGATTCTGAAGAACCTAGGGGCAGGACAGGAATAAAGACACAGACGTAGAGAATGGACCTGAGGACATGGGGAGGGGGAAGGGTAAGCTGGGACGAAGTGAGAGAGTGGCATGGACACATATACACTACCAAATGTAAAATAGAGAGCTAATGGGAAGCAGCCGCATAGCACGGGGAGATCAGCTCCGGGGAGATCAGCTCGGTGCTTTGTGACCACCTAGAGGGGTGGGATAGGGAGGGTGGGAGGGAGACAGAAGAGGGAGGGGATATGGGGACGTATGTATATGTATAGCTGATTCACTTTGTTATAAAGCAGAAACTAACACACCACTGTAAAGCAATTACACTCCAATAAAGATGTTAAAAAAAAAAGAAAAACAAAAAGAAAGAAGGAAAACAGACCAGCGGTGTCAAGGACCCACACTCATATGTAAACCTACTTCCACAATGGCATCACTGAGGTGTTTCTGTTGTCGAAAAAGGATGTTAGTAGCTCCAGCAACAAATCCTCGAATGGTGACATCAGAGAGAAGATGATGCTGCTGCAACGCCATATAAGGCAAACACAGATACCCCTATGAATTACAAGAGTAACAGAAAATATTAGAAAAGTAATGGAACAGCCACGTCTCTCCTCAAGCCTAGAGAGCTAATAGTAGGAAAAAAAACTCCCCATCTTTCCCCAACCCCACACCATTCCTAACACAGCTGATCTTTGACTCAACACAATAATATTCCAAAAATAACAACCATAGGTCCTGACTGTATTAAGGCCAGTTAATTGCTAAGCTTCTCCATGAATGGTCAATCTTGGCAAAGTGGTCTACCATGAAGGTTGTCTTACTTGACCACTTGTTCCTCAGCTCAACTTGAAAGCCTCCACTGTAACTAACAAACCGAATTTTTTTTCATTTAGGAAATGAAGTATTAAGCCCATTAAAAAGTATGTTGGGGCTTCCCTGGTGGCGCAGTGGTTGAGAATCCGCCTGCCAATGCAGGGGACACGGGTTCGAGCCCTGGTCTGGGAAGATCCCATGTGCCGTGGAGCAGCTGGACCCATGAGACACTACTACTGAGCCTGCGCGTCTGGAGCCTGTGCTCTGCAACAAGAGAGGCCGCGACAGTGAGAGGCCCGTGCACCGCGATGAAGAGTGGCCCCCGCTTGCCACAACTAGAGAAAGCCCTTGCACAGAAACGAAGACCCAACACAGCCATAAATAAATAAATAAATAAATACTTAAAAAAAAAAAGTATGTTGTTTAGTAGAAAGCTGTTTGTTCTTCCAGTAAAATTTTAAAACACATGCATTTGCACATAACCAGCAAAGTACTATTATAAGAATAGCAAACACTGCATAGCAATTATTTTATTGTCCTATTGTTTAAAATTATGCAACAGTATTTTAAGACACTTGCTACTAAATGTTTAAAGCACAAATGACAGTGGCAGTAGTGTATTTAATTAATTTCCATTTGAATTGCATTTGAAAATACCATTGCCCTGAAAATTATACTTTAACCACCAAGCCACAGCAGGGAGTTAAGTGTACAGAAAGCAGCCTATATCCTGAAAATAAAGGTGTTAGCACTAGAGTGATGCACTGAAGGAGGAAATGGAATTTCTGCTGAAAGATTCTATATCAAGATAGATTTCCAACTAGTGGCACAATTTGCATGTGAAGGCAGGAGGGAGGACTTGTTGAAACCCTGAATTTGTTTCAATCAAGTTTGATGACAGTTTTATTCATTTATTTTTTACTCTCACCTTTTTTTAAGAAACACTGACTATAGTTATCTGGATAGTGTCTTGTTTCCCTCACGAGACGAATTTCTCGGAGGGCAGGAGACACCCCTTCTGCTACTGCATGTCCTTCCGTGCATCTACCATCTGCCTTGTACCTCACAGCTGGTTGTTATATACTTAACATGAGAGAAGACTTCCAAAAGTTGGAATATATGTCTAGAAACCTGGTTTTATTCTTCTTCTTGACAGTGTCTTCCTCTGCTCTATAATACGCCAACTAACAGAAGCAGCAAAAATAAATCTATGCCTATGCATTAGACATATTCAGTATATAGTGCTTCTCAACCCACACCCTCTTGTGACTAAAGGTGGAAAGGACCCCTGGTCCTTATGCCAAATCACTCAAACAGCTGGTGCAAGGCTCACAGGTCATGCTTTACTTTGTGTGCTATGTGTTAAAAACAACAGGCTCCCTGCTCCCCAACTACCTGTTTCTAAACATAAATACTACAGTATTGAATGTTCTTTCAAACTTGATATGGACCCCAGAATACCCTACTCCCCCAACTAGGCCTGAGAATCCTTCTTGATAAAGGCACTCTCAGAACTGCCAATTTTTACAAAGATTGATTTAATTGCTCATAGTATTGCATTTCATAATTGATTCTGTTAGAGAAGAAAAGTCTACTGTCAACAGCGGAATTCTTGGCTAAGTCTATAACAGCATGAAAACTAAGAATGTGTTTTTTAAAAAAAATCAATAGTTCAAAGCTTTTTAAAAAAATGAAAAAAATATTCCCTAAAATATTATACATATATATATTCTTTGACCCAGCATTTTACTTCTCGTAATTTATCCTACAGATACACCCGTTCATGTGTGAGATTTGTAAAAAGTTATTTATTGCAGCATTGCTTATCATTGCAAAAGACAGGAACCCTAACTATTCATGAACAGGGCAATGAATAAATGTTCTTCTATATGATGGAACACATTGCAGCGAGTGATGAAGTTCATCTCCAAGGAATATTTTGCTTAAAAAAAAAAAAAAAAAGACATAGATGAGGTTGGTTGCCACTGGAGAGAGCAACTGAATAGCAGGGGATGGAATGAGAGAGACTTTTTATTATAGATGCTTTGGAACCTTCTGAATATTGAACGATGTGAAAGTATTACATATTTATAAAGTTATTTTAAAGAGTAGATCAAAATGGCCTTAAAATTTTGCCATCATTACTTTTAACGATGGTCAATTTAGCCTAAATCTTTTAAAGGTCTTCAGTGTCTGGTGGCAGCAAGAGCCTGGGTACTTTCACATAGAGCAGCCTCTACACCCAAACTCACCATGGCTTTCCACTTTTCTAGGATGCTTTAACTTCCACATTTGGAGCTGCAGTATATAATGGTTAAAAAAAAAAAAAAAAGAGAATTGAAGAGATATTTGCACACCTATGTTCACAGCCACACTACTCAAAATAGCCAAAATGTAGAAGCAACCCATATGTCCATCAATGGATAAATGGATAAAGAAAATGTGGTATTACGTACAACGGAATATTATTCAGCCTTGAGAAGGAAGGAAATCCTATCATATGCTACAACATGGATGAACCTTGAGGACATTATGTTAACTGAAACAGGACAGTCACAAAAAGATAAATGCTGTATTATGATTCCACTTATGTAAGGTATTTTAAAGTAGTCAAGTTCATGGAAACAATGATGGGTGCCAAGGGCTGGGGTGAGGGCAGAATGGGGAGTTGTGGTTTAAAGGTTATAGAGTTTCAGTTTTGCAAGATGAGAAAGTTCTAGACATCTGCAGTACAACCATGAGAATACACTTAACACCACTGAATTGTGCACTTAAAAATGGTAGAGATGGGGCTTCCCTCGTGGCGCAGTGGTTAAGAATCCGCCAGCCAATGCAGGGGACACGAGTTCGAGCCCTGGTCTGGGAAGATCCCACATGCCGCAAAGCAACTAAGCCTGTGTACCACAACTACTAAAGCCTGAGCTCTAGAGCCTGTGAGCCACAACTACTGAGCCCACGTGCCACAACTACTGAAGCCCGTGTCCCTAGATCCCGTGCTCCACAACAAGAGAAGCCACTGCAATGCGAAGCCCACGCACCGCAATGAAGAGTAGCCCCCACTCGCCGCAACTAAAGAAAGCCTGCGCACAGCAACAAAGACCCAATGCAGCCAAAAATAAATTAAAAAATAAAAATAAATCTTAAAAAAATGGTAAAGATAAATCTTATGTTGTTTTTTTTTAAACCACAATTAAAACTAAAAAACAAATAACATCAAAAAACACACCTCAGCTTGGTAAATCTGGCAAACCTGTTGTGAGCTGACCTGCTAGAGAGCTGCAAAAGCATACTGCCTTCTCCACTGCGACTTGGGAAGGGCTACAATGCCATCAGGACCAACTGCCATTTTCTCATCTCTCCTCTGTTCAGGGATGATAAGCATGTTCATGAACTGGAAGCCTCCATACTGCAGGGATGTCAGTTCTCTCCAAAATTTTATCGAGCGTTTAAAGGTAATCTCTCAAAATCTCAACCTGTGTGAGTGAGAACTTAAGTTGATCCTAAAATTAATGTGGAAATGCAAAGGGCTAAGAAACTCTTGAAGAACAACAGCAAGAGGGGAAGCCTTTTCTCTGCCTGACACGACATACATGGTAATTAACACAGTGCAGGACTGACACAGGGATAGACAGATACACCAATGAAACAACAAAAAACACAGAGACAGACTCCCTTTCTTCACCACACACAAAAATTAATTCCAGGTAGATAAAACCCAAAATGTGAAAGTCAAAACTACAAAGCTTTAAGTCCCACAAATCAGTGACGACAAGGGAAACAATCCAGAAGCTTTGAAGAATGAGTACACAAAGGGAAATCCAAATGGTTAAGAAGAACATGAAAAGATGCTCAACCTCAATAGTGACTACTGAAAAAAAATTACAAACTAAGAGCCAGAAGATACTATCAGATTGGCTAAATATCAGGAAGTTTGACAATAACAAGTGTTGGTAAGAATGTGAAACAATGGGAACTCTTAATCACTGCTATGGGGATGTAAACTGTCACAACCACTTTAGAAAACAGTTTGGAATTATTCTAGTAAAGCTAGCATACCCATACCCTGTAATCCAGTATTCCCACTTCTAGGTGCTGAATCCTAAAGAAATGCTTGCATGTATACAGCCAAGATTTCTGAATAAGAATTTCATAGAAGCATTATTTGTAGTAGCCAGAAATTGGAAACAATGTAGATCTCCATCCACAGAGTTCGTAAGCTGCAGAATAGCTGAAAACAGAAAACTACAGAGGAATAATAATACACAACTTCACGCAAAATTACAGATGAAACTAAAAACAATGTTGAGAGGAAAAAGAAAAAGTATAGTGCCACTTAAATAAAACTAAAAAACATGCATCCATTACTTTTTAGCTAGCCACGAGTTATTTGTAGGTTCCCTAAATTTGAATATGATACTCTGTAAGCAAGCAAACCAAATATAAACTCAGAAGCAATACATAAAGCGGTTTAATACATGTGGCAGAAAAGAATTTTGGTTTCCAACTACATATACTTTTAATTCTTTCATATATTTGTTTTACTAAAACAGTTACAAATTGTGGGCTTTCCTGGTGGCGCAGTGGTTAAGAATCCTCCTGCCAGTGCAGGGGACACGGGTTCGAGCCCTGGTCCAGGAAGATCCCACATGCCGTGGAGCCACTAAGCCCGTGCGCCACAACTACTGAGCCTGCACTCCAGAGCCCGTGAGCCACAACTACTGAGCCCACATGCCACAACTACTGAAGCCCACGCACCTAGAGCCCATGCTCCTCAACAAGAGAAGCCACTGCAATGAGAAGCCCACGCACCAAAACAAAGAGTAGCCCCCGCTCGCCACAAATAGAGAAACCCCATGTGCGGCAATGAAGACTCAACACAGCCAAAAATAAATAAATAAATAATTTTTTTTAAAAGATGCTTTTTAACCTAGTTCTTCTGTACAAGTATTTTTAACATCTTCAAGAGAAAAAAAGAAAAAGCCTAAAGGCAATTCACTTTTCAGTATATTCCGTATTTGAAAGCTACTGACATGAAAGAATCAGCAATTGTATTTGAAACTGTGATTAAACAAGTTAGATTTGAATATTACACAATAAAACATAAAACCAAAAAAAAAGTTTAATTTACCATAATGATGGTGGTAAGCCCATCATATACGCAGTACTGGTATAATGGACACAAAAAGAATATTCTGCCAAACAGTTTATTAAAAGCACACAGAACACATTACCATTGCTTTAACTCAGCAACCTGGCAGACAAAAACAAAATCCCTCCCTCTTGATATCTCCACAGTGATAAAAATTAGAGTGGGTGGGTGAAGCAGCAAAGTAAGGGCTCCAAAACGTATAGGCAGTCATGACACTCACATATGAGTTCAGAAAACCCACAGTTTGTGGCTATTGAGTATACTCAGTAGTTTGAGAGCCCTGAGTTTTCTCCCCAGGCTCCTGAATCCCAGTTTTAAGAAAATGTGCATTAGTTCAATCATGAAACCAATTAAGATAATTTCAGCATCCCCTAACAGGTCACAAAATGAACAAAGACAGCATTTTCTGTTAACTATTCAGCCAACACTAACTTGGGGCAACTACTTATTTGTAAAACTGAATAAACCCAGAAAGAATCTATCATATAGTGGAAATACATGTTCAAGTCAATACTATCCATTTTCTTTTACTTCAGGAATAAAGCAAGGTATTTACAGAAAACATAAAACATTGCTCTCGTTACTGGACAGATGTATTTGTCTTTCATGGTAGATTGCAAGACCATGGTTGCAAGAATTTAGAACCTAGTACGAGCCTAGCACATAGGAAGGCAATAAATACTTTTTGACTAAAAAATGAATTGGGGGACTTTGCTGGTGGCACAGTGGTTAAGAATCCACTTGCCAGTACAGGGGACACTGGTTCGATCCCTGGTCTGAGAAGATTCCACATAGCGTGGAGCAACTAAGCCCGTCTGCCACAACTACTGAAGGCCGTGCGCTTATAGCCCATGCTCCACAGCAAGAGAACCCACTGTAATGAGAAGCCCACGCACCACAATGAAGAATAGCCCCTGCTCGCTGCAACTAGAGAAAGCCTGCGCACATTAGTGAAGACCCAATGCAGCCAAAAATAAATAAATAAATTTTACTTAAAAAAAAAAAATGGGATTTTTTTCTTCTGCTCCATTTTGAAAAATAATGCATGAAGGGCAATAAAATAAGGAGTTTCTCCTGAGAAACTCCTGAGTAGGATGAAAAATCAAAAAAAACCAAATGTCGCTTCCAGAATCCTAAAATATTCCTGACATCAAGAAATGATATCCTAGGACATAAGATGCTGGCTCAAAGATTCAATTTGATTTACTACGTTGTGTTAAGTTAAATCACAAATACATTTTGAATGTTTTTTCATAAAAAGATTAAAAAATAGTTTTTAGGGCAAGTTAACCAAAACACTATATTATATCTACGAGGGGTACTAATATTTAAGTTAGCCATTTAAGCTTTCTTGTTCTTACAAAATTGTAGTTTTTGGAATTGTCGTATTTTAATATACATTCATTTAATGTAATCAAGACTGCCTCCTCCCCCACCAAAGATAAACCTGAATAATTAAAAACAGACCAAATACAGTGATTGGTGACCTCAAAATCCCCTGAATTAATTCTCTGTAGCCTTGCACTATGGTCACAGATGCCACAGCACTGTGTATTTTACAGTCAAAGAAAAATTTTCAGACTGAAAATGTGTTTAACACTAAAAGTTAAATTCTAAAAGGATTTTGTTATATCCTTAAGGGCCTTAATAAAGGATTTTAAACCCTACCTTTGTGAAGATGGCCAGGGGCATGCCATACTGGTCCTCTTCCAAACCGGAAATTAGCCCTGGTATCAGGACTACCTGGCCTGTGTTAGCTTGAGGTTGTACAGTAATCGGAGGACTGTCTGAGGGCAAAGACTCCTTTGGAAATGAGTTTGTCTGTTCCGATCCCACCTGTTCTCTTTCTTTCAAGGAGGAGTCCTCTAAGACACTAGGATCCAAGGTCTCCCAGTCACTTTCTGAAGACTCTGGAGATGGGCGAGAAGGAGGTTTCAAATATTGATTGCTGTCATTGGGTTCCTGTCCTTCACTGTTGTCATCGTCTACCTGGAACAAAGGTTCTTCAGTCTTGATGGCAGCATCTCTTCCATGGTTTCCCATCATGATTTTCTCGACAGTTCCCAAGTTGGTATTTGAAATGTCAGGAGCAGGCATAGAAACAAATTCATCTTCAGGGGGATTACTTTCTTGAAGCCCAACATCTTCAGACATACTCTTTCGGGGTCTATACTGAGAACTATCACTGAGACCATGTTCAATCATGCCTAAAACATACAATATTGGAGAATAGTTTGGCTTATAATAAGGTAAAGGAAAAACAAGAGTTGTATATTCTGCTTTAAATAGTGGAACTCCACTGAAGTAAGTCAGAAAGGGAAATACAAATATCGTATATTAACGCATATATGTGGAATCTAGAAAAATGGTACACGTGAACTGGTTTGCAAGGCAGAAGTAGAGACACAGACGTAGACAACAAATGTATGGACACCAAGGGGGGAACATGGGACGTTGGGGTGGTGGTGGGATGAATTGGGAGATTGGGATTGACATGCATACACTAATATGTACAAAGTAGATAACTAATAAGAACCTGCTGTATAAAAAAATAAAATAAAATTTTAAAAAATACAAACAGAAGAGTGGAACTCTCCTATAAAAATTTTAATAAGCTATGTTTGCACAAATTTCAATGAGAAAAAAAGAGAACAGAGAGCAGAAGCAAGAAGAACTACAATCCTGCAGCCTGTGGAACAAAAACTACATTCATAGATAGACAAGATGAAAAGGCAGAGGGCTATGTACCACATGAAGGAACAAAATAAAACCCCAGAAAAACAACTAAATGAAGTGGAGATAGGCAACCTTCCAGAAAAAGAATTCAGAATAATGATAGTGAAGGTGATCCAGGACCTCAGAAAAAGAATGGAGGCAAAGATCAAGAAGATGCAAGAAATGGTTAACAAAGACCTAGAAGAATTAAGGAGCAAACAAACTGAGATGAACAATACAATAACTGAAATGAAAAGTACACTAGAAGGAATCAATAGCAGAATAACTGAGGCAGAAGAACGGATAAGTGACCTGGAAGATGGAATGGTGGAATTCACTGCTGTGGAACAGAATAAAGAAAAAAGAATGAAAAGAAATGAAGACAGCCTAAGAGACCTCTGGGACAACATTAAACACAGTAACATTCGCATAATAGGGGTCCCAGAAGGAGAAGAGAGAGAGAAGGACCCGAAAAAATATTTGAAGAGATTATAGTTGAAAACTTCCCTAACATGGGAAAGGAAATAGCCACCCAAGTCCACGAAGCGCAGAGAGTCCCATACAGGATAAACCCAAAGAGAAACATGCTGAGACAAACAGTAATCAAATTGGCAAAAATTAAAGACAAAGAAAAATTATTGAAAGCAGCAAGGGAAAAACGACAAATAACATACAAGGGAACTCCCATAAGGTTAACAGCTGATTTCTCAGAAGAAACTCTACAAGCCAGAAGGGAGTGGCATGACATATTTAAAGTGATGAAAGGGAAGAACCTACAACCAAGATTACTCTACCCGGCAAGGATCTCATTCAGATTCAATGGAGAAATCAAAAGCTTTACAGACAAGCAAAAGCTAAGAGATTTCAGCACCACCAAACCAGCTCAACAACAAATGCTAAAGGAACTTCTCTAAGCGGGAAACAACAAACCCAAAACAATTAAGAAAATGGTAATAGGAACATACATATCGATAATTACCTTAAATGTGGATGGATTAAATGCCCAACCAAAAGACAAAGGCTTGCTGAATGGATACAAAAACAAGACCCATATATATGATGTCTACAAGAGACCCACTTCAGACCTAGGGACACATGCAGACTGAAAGTGAGGGGATGGAAAAAGATATTCCATGCAAATGGAAATCAAAAGAAAGCTGGAGTAGCAATACTCATATCAGATAAAATAGACTTTAAAATAAAGAATGTTACAAGAGACAAGGAAGGACACTACATAATGATCAAGGGACAAATCCAAGAAGAAGATATAATAATTATAAATATATATGCACCCAATATAGGAGCACCTCAATACATAAGGCAACTGCTAACAGCTATAAAAGAGGAAATCGACAGTGACACAATAATAGTGGGGGACTTTAAAACCTTACTTACACCAATGGACAGATCATCCAGACAGAAAATTAATAAGGAAACAGAAGCTTTAAATGACACAATAGACCAGATAGATTTAACTGATATTTATAGGACATTCCATCCAAAAACAGCAGATTACACTTTCTTCTCAAGTGCGGATGGAACATTCTCCAGGATAGATCACATCTTGGGTCACAAATCAAGCCTCAGTAAATTTAAGAAAACTGAAATCATATCAAGCATCTTTTCTGACCACAATGCTATGAGATTAGAAATCAATAAAAGGGAAAAAAGTGTAAAAAAACACAAACACATGGAGGCTAAACAATACATTACTAAATAACCAAGAGATCACTGAAGAAATCAAAGAGGAAATCAAAAAACACCTAGAGACACATGACAATGAAAACACAACGATCGAAAACCCATGGGATGCAGCAAAAGCAGTTGTAAGAGTGAAGTTTATAGCAATACAAGCCTACCTCAAGAAACAAGAAACGGGCTTCCCTGGTGGCACAGTGGTTGAGAGTCCGCCTCCCAGTGCAGGGGACATGGGTTCAAGCCCTGGTCCGGGAAGACCCACATGCCACAGAGTAACTAAACCCATGTGCCACAATTACCGAGGCTGCGCTCTAGAGCCCACAAGCCAGAACTACTGAAGCCCGTGCGCCTAGAGCCTGTGCTCTGCAACAAGAGAAGCCACTGCAATGAGAAGCTCACGCACCACAACGACGAGTAGGCCACGCTCACCACAACTAGAGAAAGCCCGCGCGCAGCAATGAAGACCCAACGCAGCCAAAAATAAATAAATTTATTAAAAAAAAAAAAGAAACAAGAAACATCTCAAATACAAAATCTAACCTTACACCTAAAGGAATTAGAGAAAGAAGAACAAACAAAACCCAAAGTTAGCAGACGGAAAGAAATCATAAAGATCAGAGCAGAAATAAATGAAATAGAAACAAAGAAAACAACAGCAAAGATCAAAAAAACTAAAAGCTGGTTCTTTGAGAAGATACACAAAAGTGATAAGCCATTAGCCAGACTCATCAAGAAAAAGAGGGAGAGGACTCAAATCAATAAAATCTGATATGAAAAAGGAGATGTTACAACAGACACCGCAGAAATACAAAGCATCCTAAGACACTACTACAAGCAACTCTATGACAATAAAATGGACAACCTGGAAGAAATGGACAAATTCTTAGAAAGGTATAACCTTCCAAGACTGAACCAGGAAGAAGCAGAAAATATGAACAGACCAATCACAAGTAATGAAATTGAAACTGTGATTAAAAATCTTCCAACTAACACAAGTCCAGGATCAGATGGCTTCACAGGTGAATTCTATCAAACATTTAGAGAAGAGCTAACACCCACCCTTCTCAAACTCTTCCAAAAAATTGCAGAGGAAGGAACACTCCCAAACTCATTCTACAAGGCCACCATCACCCTGATACCAAAACCAGACAAAGATACTACAAAAAAAGAAAATTACAGACCAATATCACTGATGAATATAGATGCAAAAATCCTCAACAAAATACTAGCAAACAGAATGCAACAACACATTAAAAGGATGTTAAGTGATCAACACCCCCATGATCAAGTGGGATTTATCCCAGGGATGCAAGGATTCTTCAATATATGCAAATCAATCAATGTGATACACCACATTAACAAGTTGAAGAATAAAAACCATATGATCATCTCAATAGACGCAGTAAAAGCTTTTGACAACATTCAACACCCATTTATGATAAAAACTCTCCAGAAAGTGGGCATAGAGGGAACCTACCTCAACATAATAAAGTCCATATACGAGAAACCCACAGCAAACATCATTCTCAATGGTGAGAAACTGAAAGCATTTCCTCTAAGATCAGGAACAGGACAAGGATGTCCACTCTCGCCACTATTATTCAACATAGTTTTGGAAGTCCTAGCCATGGCAATCAGAGAAGAAAAAGAAAGAAAAGGAATACAAATTGGAAAAGAAGTAAAACTGTCACTGTTTGCAGATGACATGATACTATACATAGACAATCCTAAAGATGTCACCAGAAAACTACTAGAGCTAATCAATGAATTTGATAAAGTTGCAGGATACAAAATTAATGCACAGAAATCTCTTGCATTCCTATACACTAATTATGAAAAACCTGAAAGAGAAATTATGGAAACACTCCCATTTACCACTGCAACAAAAAGAATAAAATACCTAGGAATAAACCTACCTAGGGGGACAAAAGACCTGTATGCAGAAAACTATAAGACACTGATGAAAGAAATTAAAGATGATACAAACAGATGGAGAGATATACCATGTTCTTGGATTGGAAGAATCAATAATGTGTAAATGACTATACTCCCCAAAGCAATCTACAGATTCAATGCAATCCCTATCAAATCACTAATGGCATTTTTTACAGAACTAGAACAAAAAAATCTTAAAATTTGTATGGAGACATAAAAGACCCTGAATAGCCAAAGCAGTCTTGAGGGAGAAAAAAACGGAGCTGGAGGAATCAGACTCCCTGACTTCAGACTGTACTACAAAGCTACAGTAATCAAGACAATATGGTACTGGCACAGAAACAGAAATATAGATCAATGGAACAGGTTAGAAAGCCCAGAGATAAATCCATGCAGCTATAGTCAACTAATCTATGACAAAGGAGGCAAGGATATTCAATGGCGAAAAGACAGTCTCTTCAATAAGTGGTGCTGGGAAAACTGGGCAGCTGAATGTAAAAGAATGAAATTAGAACACTCCCTAACACCATACACAAAAATAAACTCAAAATGGATTAGAGACCTAAATGTAAGACTGGACACTATAAAACTCTCAGAGGAAAACATAGGAAGAACACTCTTTGACATAAATCACAGCAAGATCTTTTTTTGATCCACCTCCTAGAGTAATGGAAATAAAAACAAAAATAAATAAATGGGACCTAATGAAACTTAAAAGCTTTTGCACAGCAAAGGAAACCACAAGCAAGATGAAGAGACAACCCTCAGAATGGGAGAAAATATTTGCAAATGAATCAATGGACAAAGGATTAATCTCTAAAATATATAAATAGTTCATGCAGCTCAATATTAAAAATATGAACAACCCAATCCAAAAATGGGCAGAAGATCTAAACAGCCATTTCTCCAAAGAAGACATACAGATGGCCAAGAAGCACATGAAAAGCTGCTCAACTTCACTAATTATTAGAGAAATGCAAATCAAAACTACAATGAGGTATCACCTCACACCAGTTAGCATGGGCATCATCAGAAAAACTACAAACAACAAATACTGGAGAGGGTGTGGAGAAAAGGGAACCCTCTTGCACTGTTGGTGGGAATGTAAATTGATACAGCCATTATGGAGAACAGTATGGAGGTTCCTTTAAAAATTAAAAATAGAATTACCATATGACCCAGCAATCCCACTCCTGGGCATATACCCAGAGAAGACCATAATTCAAAAAGACACATGCACCCCAATGTTCACTGCAGCACTATTTACAATAGCCAGGACATGGAAGCAACCTAAATGCCCATCGACAGACGAATGGATAAAGAAGATGTGGTACATATATATAACGGAATATTACTAAGCCATAAAAAGGAATGAAATTGGGTCATTTGTAGAGATGTGGATGGACCTAGAGACTGTCATACGGAGTGAAGTAAGTCAGAAAAAGAAAAACAAATATTGTATATTAATGCATATATGTGGAACCTAGAAAAATGGTGCAGATGAACCGGTTTGCAGGGCAGAAATAGAGACACAGTTGTAGAGGACAAACGTATGGACAGCAAGGGGGGAAAGTGGCGGGGCGGTGAGGTGGTGGTGTGATGAATTGGGCGATTGAGATTGACATGTATACGCTGATGTGTATAAAACGGATAACTAATGAGAAACTGCTGTATAAAAAAATAAATTCCAAAAAAATGGAGAGAGAAAAGAAAATCTCAGACAAAAGAGAAACCTATTGCCAAAGTGAAAATGTCAGGAAACTAGATCCCACATGCCACACAGCTAATAGATTCCCCCATGTCGCTTCCCTGGTGGCGCAGTGGTTAAGAATCCGCCTGCCAATGCAGGGGACACAGGTTTGAGCCCTGGTCCAGGAAGATCCCACATGCCATGGAGCAACTAAGCCCATGCGCCACAAGTACTGAGCCTGCACTCTAGAACCCGTGAGCCACAACCACTGAAGCCTGTGTACCTAGAGACTGTGCTCTGCAACAAGAGAAGCCACCGCAATGAGAAGCCCGTGCACCACAACGAAGAGTAGCCCCCGCTTGCCACAACTAGAGAAAGCCCATGCGCAGCAACGAAGACCCAACACAGCCAAAAATAAAATAAATAAAGAAAAAATAAATTTATTAAAAAAAAAAAAAAGATTACCCCATGTCGCAACTAAAAGATCCCGTGTGCCGCAACAAAGATCCAACGTGACGCAACTAAGACCCAGTGCAGCCGAATATATAAACAAATATTTTTTTAAAAAATAAAAAAACTTTTGGAGAAAAAAAAAGATAGAATGGTAACCCTAACCACTTTTTCCTTGAAAATTTTTATCATTCAAAGGTCCAGGGACTTCTCTGGTGGAGCAGTGGTTAAAAATCCGCCTGCCAATGCAGGGGACATGGGGTTGAGCCCTGGTCAAGGAAGATCCCACATGCCGTGGATCAACTAAGCCCATGTGCCACAACTACTGAGCCTGCGCTCTAGAGCCTGCGAGCCACAACTACTGAAGCCTGCATGCCTAGAGCCAATGCTCTGCAATAAGAGAAGCCACTGCAATGAGAAGCCTGCGCACCACAACGAAGATTAACCCCTGCTCACCACAACTAGAGAAAGCCCACAGGTAGCAACAAAGACCCAATGCAGTCAAAAATAAATAAATATATATACTAATATGTATAAAATAGATAACTAATAAGAACCTGCTGTATAAAAAATAAAATTCAAAAAAATAAAAATAAATTAATATTAAAAAAAAAAGTCCAGGACAGGGCTTCCTTGGTGGTACAGTGGTTAAGAATCCGCCTGCTAATGCAGGGGACACGGGTTCAAGCCCTGGTCCAGAAAGATTCCCCATGCTGCCGAGCAACTAAGCCCGGCGCCACAACTACTGAGTCCATGTGCCACAACTACTGAAGCTCGTGCGCCTAGAGCCGTGCTCTGCAACAAGAGAAGCCACCGCAATGATAAGCCCACGCACCGCAGCGAAGCATAGCCCCCGCTCACCGCAACAAAGCGTAGCCCCCGCTCGCCGCAACTAAAGAAAGGTCGTGCGCAGCAACAAAGACCCAATGCAGCCGAAAATAAACAAATAAATTAATTTCAAAAAAAAAAAGGTCCAGGACAAATTAAAAAAAGAAAGAGTAGAAACTGCTACGCTCTTACCTGGAAAAAGGGATAACACCGTCATCAGGGCACCCACCAATTTATTCACTGGAGAAATATAAAAGAGAACCTGAAATGGAGTCAATCAAAATTAAATCAGAAAATCCATGAGTCCACAATGATACTTTAAAACAAGAAAAAAGAAAAGAAGGGAGAGGGGAAAACTCTTCTTTACAGAACTATAACAGCTAATACATACAGAATTTATGATAGAATCAGAAAATCACCAAGCATCTATCATGGTTCAGGTAAAAATTACCAATGGATGCTAAAACTACTGTGAAAGGTTGTTGGGTAACAGGATATCCACATACCTTCAAATTTATCAACCCACAGTTTACCTATTAATTGCAAAGAGAAAAAACAAGTATCTAATTTGAAGAAACCCGGCAACCACCACCTGAATCAGATCATCAAATTTCACATTGCCAATAATAATACAAACAGTTATGGGGCGCCTGTTGTGATGCCCCGAGAGAAGGACACACCACCACCTGTATTCTTGCCAGAAAAGTTTAATCTGAAACTAGTGACAAGACAACAATCAGACAAATCTAATATTATAATGCAACTAATCTGGATTCTTAAAAAAAAAAAAAATTAAAAGGCCAATGTCATAAAAACAAAAACAGAGCGAGGTGGTGCCACTGTTTGAGATTAAAGAAAGCTAACAATGCAATAAATGATCCTTGGTCTCCAGATTAAGAAAAGCAACCAGCTTATAGCGCATTATTATGACATCTGGGGAAATGTGAAAATGGACTGTACATTAGATAGCACTTATTATATCAATCTTAAATTTCTTGAATGTGAAAATGGTATTTTGTCTATGTAGGAATGTACCCTTATTCTTAACAAATATATCCTAAAGCAGGTGTCCCCAACCCCGGGGCCACAGACTGGTGCCCGTCCAGGGCCTGTTAGGAACCGGGCCGCACAGCAGGAGGTGAGCGGCCGGCGAGTGAGCAAAGCTTCATGTGCTGCTCCCCATCGCTTGCATTACCACCTGAACCATCCCCCCAGCCCCGCCCCCGATCCATGGAAATACAGTCTTCCACGAAACTGGTCTCTGGTGCCAAAAAGGTTGGGGACTGCTGTCCCAAAGTATTTAGGGATGAAGTACCATGGAGTCTACAAATTAGTTTAAAATTATTATGATTCAGGGAGAAAAATGAACACATATAAAGCAATGTAATACAAAAGCAAAATGTTAACAACTCATAAATACAGATGAATGGTATAAAAGTGTTCATTATATATTACTCTATCAACTTTCCTGTAGGTTTGACATTTTTCAGAATAAAAATTGAGAAAAATTAAACTGGAACAGGGTTCCGTTAGATATTGCACTAAAACTAACGCTGGTGATAATTAGAGGAAAAAAACAAGCATATAGTTGCTCAGGTGAGATATTTTTCTTTTTTTAAACAATTAAATCATTTAGTGGCACTAAATGATATCCGGTAAAGCATAGCACCCACAATCTCCTGTGCTCTCCTTACACATTGCTTATTTGAGTGCTTTGCAAGTACAGAGAAACCAAGACTGCATTAAAAGATGTCCTTACTTTATCAAACCAATATAAAAAGTGTGTACCTGTGATTTGCCACATTAAATAAAGTCTACTTGATCATAAATGTCACTGCATGTGGCTAGGTTAAATATTATTTTGCAAAATTTTATTTCAGAAACATGTATCCACATGGGCTCTAGGTTGCAACAAAGAACATTTTTTATTATGGGTTGCAATAAAAAGTTTGAAACCTACAACTCAACAACAAAAAAACAAACCTGATTAAAAATGGGCAAAGAATTTGGATACACGTTTCTCCAAGGAAGATATGCAAGTGGCCAAAAAGCACATGAAAAGGTGCTCAACATAACTAATCATTAGGAAAATGCAAATCAAACCCAGGAGATATCACCTCATACCTATTAGGGATGGCTACTATCAAAACACCTGAAAATAACAAGTGTTGGAGAGGATGTGGATAAATCGGCACACTTATGCACTGTTGGTAGGAATGTAAAATGATGTAGCTACTGTGGAAAAGATGGCAGTTCCTCAAAAAATTAAAAATAGAACTAACATGTGATCCAGCAATACCACTTCTGGGTATACACTCCAAAAAACTGAAAGCAAGGTCTTGAAGAGACATACATAGACCCATGTTCATAGCAGCATTATTCATGACAGCCAAAATGTGGTATGTACATACATGGAATATTATTCATCCTTAAAAAGGGAGGAAATTCAGACATCTGTTGTACATGGATGAACCTTGAGGACACTATGCTAAGTGAAATAAGCCAGTCACAAAAAGAAACACCTATGATTTCATTTATATGAGGAACCTAGAGTAGCCCAATTCATAGAGACAGAAAGTAGAAGGGTGGTTGCCAGCAGGTGGGAGAAGGGGAGAACGAGGAGTTAGTGTTTAATGGGTAGAGAGTTTCAGTTTTGCACAATGAAAAGAGTTTTACAGATGGATGATAATAGTACAACATGAACATACTTAACACCACAAAACTGTACACTTAAAAATAGTTAAGATGGTTAATTATATGTTATGTGTATTTTACAAGTATAAACTTTTTTTAAAGGTTGAAACACTGTACTAGTACGTGTTAGTTTCATTCACTTTTTAAAAATTTACTATTTTTCTGTTTGAAGAAAGCATACATATTCATCCAGAAAGCTAGAATACAGAAAAGTGTATTTCCTTCTTAAAAATATAGCCGATATTCTCACCAAACTGTTGCTGTCTTTCCTCCTACTCTCTTTTCAATGAATACATATTTATTTATAAAATTGGAATCATGGGCTTGATATGTAGCTGGGCAAACTTTTTTCACTTAACATGCCATGAAACATCTTTACAACAATAAAAAAACCCACCCAGAATCTTTTTTGTTGTTTGGAAATTATATACAAAATAAATCAATACTTACTTAGTCACTGATAATTCATTATTAAAAATGACTGAAAGAATCTCTTAGATAGAGCTTTGCGTCAACTAAGATTAATTCTGGAAAATAAACCTCTAAGAGGACAATTACTGGGCCAAACAGATAAACATTTTTATGGAAACAAAATATACTGGATATTGTGAATGGTTGACTCTCCAATATCCATTCCACCCTACTCTACTGAGCACAGTAATACAGTGTATATAACTGGCCACAGATCCAGGGATGGATCCTCATTACTCTAAACCAGAGGTCAGCAAACTTTTCTATAGAGGGTCAGATAGCAAGCATTTTTCATTTGTGGGCCATTTGGTCTCTGTCCCAACTACTCAACTGTCCCACTGTAATACAAAAGCAGCCATAAACAATAAGAAAAAGAATGGCCGTAACTATGTTCCAAAAAAAACTTTATTTACAACATAGGTGGTAGACCAGATTTGGCCCTGGGGCCTAGTGTGTAGACTCTTGGTCTAAAATCCCTCATCTAAATCTTTGATCTAAAATCATTGCAATCCCATCCCTTTGTCCTAGAGAATGGTCTGGAACCCAGGTTTAAGCCAATCAGTACAGGCATTTCTTTGGCAACAATTACTGGTTCTGGGTAGGCACATGGCCTCATAGGCCCAAAGGAATTGACAGGAAGAATCCTTATTAAATGGTTTGGGAAGAGGTATTATCTCTGCCACCAGTTATAGCTAAGGAAGCACATAGTTCAATTACTGTTGGCAGTTATCCTACACTACAAGGGAAGTTAGGCTCAAGATAAAGCAAGCACTGTGGACCACAGAACAAAGAGATGGAAAAAATCTAGGTATTTAATTATATTGTCAAACCATTCAGTCAATCCACTCTGAAGTCTGAAGCGAGCCAATACATTTCCTTATTTTTTAAGTCAATTTAAATTGAGTTTTCGGGACTTCCTTGGTGGTCCAGGGGTTAAGATTCTGCGCTTCCACTCTAGGGGGCATGGGTTTGATCCCTGGTAGAGTAACTAAGATCCCTCATGCCGCACGGCATGGCAACCAATCAATCAATCAAGAGAACTTTGTTATCTATAGTCAAAACCATTCTGATAACTGAATACTATCAAACCACCCCCAAAAAAGACTGCACAAATTTACACTTCTATAGTAGTGGACAAAAATATGTGCTTTAGCCCACTGTACTTTTATAGCCAAAAAAGTCTTAATTTATATTTTACCATTAGTTTCAATTTTATATAGTATTTAAGAAATGTCAATAAATATTAAATATTCCAAACATTCAAATCTCACCTTTTTTTCAAGAAGAATTAGTTTAAACAGGATTAGGACCTGAAGAAAGAAAAAAAAATTGTATTAAAATAAGAAACTCAAGCCTATTTTTCATTTGCCTTTGCCTCTCCTCAAACATAACCATGTATCATTGAATCAATAATATTAAATAATTCTAGTGCTTTAAACACTACATTGAAAATTATGAAGTTATACTGAGAAATTCCTGTGTCCTCTAAAAATGTGAATACCACTTAAATTGCTATCAAATTGCACTTTTTGGAATAAGTTGTGCCAGTTTTTCTTGAAATATCTGCAAGCTCCTTAAAGGTAAGGTACTATTCATTTACTTCTGGATGTCCAGGGCATTCACAGAGCAGATACTCATTAGAGCTGTTAAGTGAATGATCAATGTGTGTATGTCCCAGTCAACAGATGCCTTAAGAATAGAGATCAAAAGATATAAGCGTAGATATTTTACTGGAAAATGTTTCACTCTCAGGGCAACATATAAAATATTCTGCAAGATAAAAACATGTTTCTTTCAGATGTGGTATATATACACAATGGAATACTACTCAGTCATAAAAAAGAATGAAATAATGCCATTTGCAGCAACACGGATGGAGCTAGAGATTATCATACTAAGTGAAGTAAGTCAGAAAGAGAAAGACAAATGCCACAGGTATCACTTATATGTGGAATCTAAAATATGACATAAATGAACTTATCCATGAAAGACTCACAGACGTAGAGAACAGACATGTAGTTGCCACGTGTGTATGGGGGGGGGGTGTGGGGGAGGAGTGAACTGGGAGTCTGGGATTGGTAGATGCAAGATATTATATAGAGAATGGATAAACAACAAGGTTCTATAGCACGGGGAATGACACTCAACATCCTGTGAAAAAAAGAAAAGTTTCTTTCCACTCTGATTTCATGATATCCGAAATTACAAAAACCATAGAAAAAAGTATCCTATCCTGCACAGAAATAAACAGACGCTATTTGTATACTTTTAGAAATTTCTATCATATGAGCACTATCAACACTTTCAACTTTGTATCACTATGACAGCTGTCTCAGAAAAACTAAAACATGGTTATGCCACAATCTGCATTAGACCATGCAGCTCATGGAATTTGCCCAGTTAAATAATTTTAGTACATCATAAATTAAATAACGTATCATACCTTGTGTCGAAAATGAAGTACAAGATCTCGAGGAGACAGACCTATAATGTTAAAAAAAAAAAAAAAAAAAGCTAATCTGTGACTACAACCTACTGTTTTTGTCAAAGAAAGTTTTAACCTCCTCAAAAGAAAGGCAGGTAAAAGTAGGAATATGCAAATATTTAAATATTTATGTAGTATCTCATTGTGCACACGCATAATCAGAATTTATCAAATACTGTTAACAGTCAAACAGCACTGTGATAGAACTTTCTGCAATAATGAAAATGTTCTAAATCTTCACTGTCCAATAGAGTAGCCATATGTGGTCACTGAGCACTTGAAATATGGCAAGTGTGACTGACAAACTGATTTTTAAATTTTATTTAATTTCTATTAATTCTAATCTAAATGTAAACAGTCACATGTGGCTAGTGGCTCGTGTTGTGGTCATGCAGCTCTAACACCTCCCCATTTTCCAGCCATCTTACAAATTACCCAAGTTTAGAAACTATAAAGCTTGTACTACTGTGGCAGTCAATCATTTAAACATGGTTTTTGGTCACTACACCCCATAGGCTACTATTTCTGAATCACAATCTTCTCTGATCATCTGCCATTAGACAAAATAAATTAATTTAGAGAAAAACATATTCTCAGAATAGGAGCTTTGTAACCAGCTTACATTACACACAGGATTGCAAAAGTGAAGTACCAGGGTTTGGCTACATCATGCTAAAATGGGAATTGAGCAAGCATAAACCACTATGTGATCAACAATTTTTTTAAAACATGAAAAGGACATTTATTGAGTGCCTAACACACGAACGAATGTTCTGGGTTGTCAAAACAGCATAAAACCCTCAACTTGAAAGATCTTAGAATAGAAAAGAGCTAATAAGCAGATCTCTCTCTCTTGCTCTCCCTCTGTGTTATGACAGGGAATTGACCTGGTCAGCATTAATGTAAGGAAAAGAAAAAACTTCCATTATTACTCTGAAAAGCAGAAATTTTCCTTATACAATAATAGTTGTAAATTTTGATACAAGTATGTTACAACCCTTCTTAATGTAAATACTGCCTAAGAAGATATTTAAGGAAGCAGCAGCATCAAATGTTGGGGAATTTAGATCCCATATAGAAACGTAATTCTTATCATGAAGTTTTACATGCAACTCAGCATGCCAAACAAAAAGAAATGAGGGCATTTCTTCTGACTTGTAAAAAAGTGACTTACCAAGATATACCTGGGATCCTTCTAATGAAGTTCCTCCCAGGGAACTATTCATATGTTCATAGAGCTCCTATAAAATACAAATTCAGTTTAGAACACTTTACTATCATTTTAGACACTGAATTAGAAATGGGATGACCAAGGGAAAATTAGTTCTTTAACTGAGGCAATTTTGTCTCTCTGAAACTTGCCAGTTTCCAGCAATCCTTCCTTCTCTTCCTCTACATATTAGAGCTTGATTCATTCCCATGGTGGTACGGATTCCTAGGATAAATTTCCTCTACTTCCTTGCTAAATAACTAACTGTCCTACTCTCACTAGAATCCAGGAGAGATCCATGTTCTATACATCCATGGCAGCCTCAAGAAAAACATATTATCCATCTTCAGTAAAATAGGAATGTGGTTTTTCTGTGTTTTTTAGTATGGGAGTTAGGATCCAGAAATGTGATATATAAACATACTGTTCAGTGTATTATTAAGATAACAAATGTAGAGAAGCAATGCCATAGCGAAAGGGCTATTATCCATTAACAGAAACATTTATGTTATAGTCAACTGTCAATCATTATTTTCTAATAAAAGATGGTTTCATTAAGTTCAATAAGTATGAACTGTACATTTTGGGATGATCATTGGCCCTTCAATATTATTTTCAAAGAAGAATGTCCTTCTTAAGCTAATAAATGATTAGCTCACGCTATTAAAAGTCTACTTGATTCATGAATCTGTCTTCACACACATCTATGGGGGGGGATAAAGTTACCTTTAGAATGGAAATTTGGGAAAAATCCTTCTCTTCAAAATACGCATGCGTAATGAGTTGAAGTTTTGCTTGAAGTAAGCCATAGAGAGGCTTAAAGAAAAAGAGAAATTACCATTAGTTTGATAATAGTAAAAAAACAAACACCCCACAACTTTTTAACTTGAAAAGACCGAGAAGGAAAAAGTTACTGACAACTTTAGCATCTTATTATTCACAGCTGAACGTTGTTAAGTCACCGTTCTAGCTCCTGGACTGCAGCTGCAAAGTGCCTGACCCACTCAGAGCACCGGGGCTGAGAGTGAGCACAGACCTCCTGGGTCTTGCTCCAGTCACTCAGCCGCGTAACTCTGGGCACTTAACCTCTCCACATCTGCTGGCTGATGTGAACATGGGTATATGAAAAGACAGTACATCTTATGGGGCTTTCTCATATTAACACAGGTAAAAGCACTTTCTAGAGTATCTGGCATATAGAAAGCACTTAAATGCTAGCCATCATTATCATAAAATTTAAAACATATTGTAATCCTGCACACTGTTCTGCTAGCTTGTAGTAACGTTTAATCATCCTTATAGCACTAATTCTTATATTCAGTTGAACATTCATGATTAAATTTAATTTCATTTCCCCTTTTTTTGCCCTCTATAGAGGCTTAAAACAACTAGTCTGTGTCCTTTATAATATCCTATATAATATTCTTTTCTGTATCTGAAAAAAGTTACTCCTTAATTCTTATTTCTCTATTTAAAACCTTCTTCCTACCATTTCCATCCTTTTATGTTCTGTTCTAGATGTTTTCTGGTTTCTGTGTCCTTTTTAGGATGTAGAGACTAATGCTGAATATATACTCTAATTAGTTAAAACAAGTAATACTGCAATACTTTTCTCCCCCAATATCCCGGTTAATATATCATTATTTCTAACTAAATATATTTTTATATATAGACTAAAATGCACTATGAACCACCAAACATTTTTGTGTGAGCTGGCTCTCACCATCCCCCCTGCCTGTTTTATCTGTCTGATAAAACTGGATTTTCACCCCAATTTTATCATATAGCAGTTACATGTTCATGAGAGTTAGACATTTTTTCTCTGAGATATATCTTTATTTGTGAAATGAGAACAATAAATACTTAGATCTCTCTTCTTATGAGGATTAAAATGACAACTATATCTAAAAAGTGCCTGGTATAGAACACTTGACATAGAGGCACTTGATAAATGGCACTTATTATTATTATTACTGTTCTTTGAAGAATTATTCAGGAAGCCTTTCAACATGTTGTGTTTATTCAATATCCAGCACTCCTATACTTTGGTCATCTGGTCCAGTACTAAAAAACAATAATTCACTGATGTTTATTTTTTCAGGCTACCCTTCTAGAAACTGTGTACAGGAATCAGATTAGCAATTTACCAATTTTCTGATATTGAAGTCTTTTATAACCATTCCTTTTCTAGGAGACTATTCTTGCCCTATATTTAAAATTACTTGGGACTTCCCTGGTGGCGCAGTGGTTAAGAATCCGCCCGCCATGCAGGGGACATGGGTTCAAGCCCTGGTCTGGGAAGATCCCATATGCCGCAGAGCAACTAAGCCCACGCACACAACTACTGAGCCTGCGCTCTAGAGCCCACAACCCACAACTACTGAGCCCGCGTGCCTACAGCGTGTGCTCCACAAAAAGAGAAGCCGCTGCAGTGAGAAGCCCGTGCACCGCACGGAAGAGCAGCCCCCGCTCGCTGCAAACTAGAGAAAGCCCGCGCACAGCAACGAAGACCCAATGCAGCCAAAAAACAGAAAAAAAAAAATTACTATCTTGGAACAAATATCCTGATCCTCAAAATCTTATTAGTAAGGTCCATAGTACTAAGTTATTCTCACTCAGGTTTTGTTTTTTGTTTTTTTAAAGCTTAGTACTAAGCAAGCTACATTTAAACTGTCTGTGAATATAAGAAATTGGAACAATTGTAGAAGAAATAATTAAATAAAACCATAGTTTTGTTGGTGACTAGGCTAATGAAATACTCTCAGTTTTGCATTAGGTTAACTGCAGAAACATTTGTACTCAGTAATCATATAGATCTAAGATAATTAATATGATAGCTATCTAGATATTTTTTCCCACAAACAGAACTGGGGGGACTATATTTTACATGTAGAACTAGGTATCTGGTATTACTGGTAAAGGTGTTATTACCCCATTAATAATACAAATGGGACATCACAAATGATTTAATAGAGACAGCTATGAAAAATAAGAAATGTTATATATTTTCTTTTGAAAACTAAAAAGTTAAAATGATTATAAACTTGCATCTGATCAACCTGTACAGAGAAGAAACAATTTTAAAGTGTTGTTATAGTACAATTCATTATGTCATTTCCTTTCCTCAAACATTTTTAGTTTTTTTTTTTTTTTTTTTTAAATGTTCCAACTACTGTGCTAGGGCTGGTACTTTATAATTTTATTATTTTTATTTATTTATTTATTTTTGGCTGTGTTGGGTCTTCGTTTCTGTGCGAGGGCTTTCTCTAGTTGCAGCGAGTGGGGGCCACTCCTCATCACGGTGCGCGGGCCTCTCACTGTCGCGGCCTCTCCTGTTGCGGAGCACAAGCTCCAGACGCGCAGGCTCAGTAGTTGTGGCTCACAGGCCTAGTTGCTCCATGGCATGTGGGATCTTCCCAGACCAGGGCTCGAACCCGTGTCCCCTGCATTGGCAGGGAGATTCTCAACCACTGCGCCACCAGGGAAGCCCCATTTTTAGTTTTTAAAGAGCAAGCTAGGGATACAATTTTTCACTGCAAAGAGCCACGCACTTTTGTATCATCAATAAAATCTGAGTAATTATGATACTTTGAATTTTAGTAAAATATTACTTATCCACAGTCTCGAGAACAAAACAAAGCTGGATAAATTAAATATATCAGATGCCTCATTTTGCTCACATATCAACCTCCTTCCCCAAAACTGATCTATTAGATTTCCTCCCTCTTAACTAGTTTTGGGCAGAGGGGAAATGAGAGTGAACCTGCTGAAAGGCAAAGAGGAGATGCAAGAGCATCAACAATAAGCCTCTGATTAATTTTAATGTATCACTGTTTTCATAAATCTCTCCTCATTCTAATAATGCTTTATCATCAAATAAAAAGCTGCCATGAGTGTTTAACATTAACAGGTTATTTGCTCTCTTACCAGCTTGCTTAGAACACAGACACTTTTCTGAACGGTCTCTCTGGTGATATCTGCTTGTCGTACTTTCAATGCCTGTTATAAACAAATAGTCATTATTAAAAATATTTCATGGAAATATTTAAAAATAATTATTTTTCAATATAAAACAGCAATCAGAAAAAGTATCTTGCACTTAATTAAAAGTACTTATTGAGAATCTCAGAAGATGTTTATTGAATGAATAAATGTCAGCCAGAGCACTCTGCCAGAATCTGGCAGGCAATGGGAATATTAACAGTGAGAGACAATCTCTACTCTCAAGGAATTTACAGTCTGGTGGAGATTACTTTATGTGTAAATTGCCACATCCATAATGCAAATCAGTCATCCCTGGTTCTGGTTTTAAGATGGACACCCCTTTCAGAGACTAATGTTTCTGGTGAGAAAGGGACAGTTTAACAGCTTGTTTCTCCAGAGATGGAAGAATTGTCAGCAGTTTTGTTAAGCTGGTTATTCTACGTTACTGGAGTCTATCCTGGCACACCTGTATTGTATTGTAGCCCAGCCCTGAGCCGTAACTCAAGCCTCGGTGATTCTGAAGATGACTACGTGAGATATCTGCAGTTCTCTGCTAGTAGGAAACAGGACTTGATCAACCTCAGGTAAGGCTGTGAGGGCAGTAAGAACGACTCTTCCCCCTCTAGTGTACTGCCTGACGTCTCCTTGCATCTGTCCTGAGGACCATGGGGTCTCAGTGTCTTCAACTGCCTGAGGACTGATGATTAGATTACATCAAGAATAGAGCCTTTCCTCAACCTGTTTCTACCTCCTTACCTTGATTGGATTCATCCATCGGGTCTCAGCTGTGTTCAAAAGGAAAGGAAAGGCTTTCTCCTAGGCTCTAGGGCTCTCTGATGTCTGGTTTATCTGTCTGGTTATCAGATGAGGTGAGAACAACCTGGAGAAATGGGCAACCCCAGTATACTCTGGAGTGGGTCAGACTCAGGAGGTGAGGGAGATAGGCAGTATGAAATGCCACTTAAAGGCTGTCTACGTAGAGCATGAGAACTGTTGTTAATGACAACAGCATCGGAGGAATAATTTTACTAGTGGTTATAAAATCTACAGGGGATAAGAGATAGTGAAAGGAACAAATTTCCAAGAAAGGGCAGCAGCTCAATTCATCTCATCTAATAAGATGTAAGGTACATGAAGAAATCAAATGCGTAATTATTCACAGGTTTCTTTATCTTTAAACTCAGTTATTCATCTGAACCACAAACATTTACTGGGTGTTTCCTATGTTCCAGGCCCTGTGCACGGAGGGTTATTTCACGGTAGTTAACTACTTTGTGTATGCTGGGATTTATTCATGCAGTTTACTTTTAAATGCTTCAGGGAAACACACACACACACACACACACACAGAGCAAATGTGGTAGAACATTAACAACTGTTGAATGTAGATGGTGGGTATACAGGTGTTTATTGTGCAATTCTTTTAATTTATCTGCGTGTTTGAAACGTTCATTATAAAAGTTGAAAGAAAATTTTTAAAGACTTATTAAGTTAATTACCCACCTGAGGAAGCTTTTAAAACTTTGTAATTGCCTAGGATCTACTACCAGAGATTCTACTTCAGTCTGTAGAAGGAAAGGCCCGGCAAGTATACTTAAATTAAAAAAAAAAGTCTCTGGGGCGTCCCTGGCGGTCCAGAGGTTGGGACTCCGTGCTTCCACTGTAGGAGGCACAGGTTCGATCCCTGGTCAGGGAACTAAGATCCCGCATGCTGTGGCCAAAAAAAAAAAAGTCTCCTGGCCAAAAAAAAAAAAAGAAAAGAGTCTCCATGTAGTTCTGGTCAAAAATCATTGTTTTAGAGCAGTGGTTCATAGTCTTGCCTACATGGTTTATAGTCTTGCCTACATATTAGAATCACCTGGGGAACTTTTAATACTCCTGCTGCCCGGAACATTAAATCAGAATCTCTGGGGTTGGGCCCTAGTCATCCCAAGTATCTAAAGCTCACCAGGTGATTCCAACGTGAAGCCGAGGTTGAAAAGCGCTCACTACTCCAGAGTATTAATGATTTCATAAGAGGAAAGAGATCTTTACTCAGAAAGGGTATCGCCACCACAAAAAGAACGGTGCTGCTCAGAAGCAAACCAGGAAAGGGGAAACTACCCATCTTGGTTTATTTAAATTTATTAATTAGAGATATTATAGTAAGTTAGGCATTAAGCAGGAAGGTAAGTTTAAGAATGATCAAAATCTTAGTTATATATAATTAAGATAACTTGTAAGTAGTTTGCAGCTACTATAAGTACTTTCCATTACTTCTAGAATGTTCCTTAAAAAAAAAAAATACAACACTCATTACCATTCCATTTTTTAAAGTTACATACCAAACACTAGAAATGGAAAACTCAAGGACACCATGAAATTGACATACAGTATTTTGAAGACAAATGGATAATTTTGGTATCACTATCTAAAAACAATGTACAAAATATTATACAATACAAATATAATTAGTCACCAATGTCAACTTAGAAAAACATTCATGTGAATAAACTGGTACTATAGAGAAAACAGCTACATAGTTTATAAAAATTTAAAACAATATCACAGGTACCACATGAAACATAAAGACTATGTATTTCCCCAAATTCTACATCTTAAGTGGCCAACAATTAAACAATTTTTTAGCGTTTTTTAGTGTTAGTCATTTTAACCGTACCTTGGCTTCAATTTGTCGATAGCAAGAGATACCATATACAGTGGCTCCATTTCCATTTCTGGGTGGCAAGTGAAAAAACACAGTATCTAAGAGATATACAGAAAAAGGTAAATACCAAAGTGGACTACCCGTATTAATAATGAACTCTGACGTTATTATAATGCAGTCACTTAAACAAAAACGATGAAGTAACAAGGAACCCATGTCAGACTTATTTCTAGCATCACAACCACTGGTTTCTTAGAATTCCTCTCACTGCCTTCCAGTGTACACTCATCACAAAAAGCCCAAGAGGCTGAATCATAACAGGTCGAATTGAGACTACAATCACTTTTCTCAGAAAATACTTTATTATACAGGATTATTCCAGATAAAAAGAAAGTAAAGAATCATACAAACCAAAGGCAACACATAAATTCTGAATAGATCCAAGAAATTCTTGGGACAATTGGGGAAATTTGAACATAGATTAGATATGAGATGGTATTATGGAATTACTGTTAAATCTCTTAGCTGTGGTAAAAGAATCGAAAGTCATCCCGGGGAATTTTTACAAGATGCAGGCTGAAGTATTTAAAGTGTCATGATGTTTGCAACTGACTTTCAAATAGTATAGGCAAAACCATACACATATATAAAGAAAGTTTGTGGAATATTTACTATTCTTCCAACTTTTCTGTATGTTTAAAAGCTTTCATGATAAAAAGGTTAAAAAAAAAAAAGATTTGTGAGGTTAAAAGTACAGCATTTAAATTTTATGTTAGGGACTTCCCTGGTGGCGCAGTGGTTAAGAATCCGCCTGCCAATGCAGGGGACACGAGTTCGAGTCCTTGTCTGGGAAAATCCCACATGCTGTGGAGAAACTAAGGCCGCGCGCTACGACTACTGAGCCTGCGCTCTAGAGCCCGTGAGCCACAACTACTGAAGCCCGCGCACCTAGAGCCCGTGCTCCGCAACAGGAGAAGCCACCGCAATGAGAAGCCCGCGCACCGAAACGAAGAGTAGCCCCCCTCTCTCTGCAACTGGAGAAAGCCTGCACGCAGCAACGAGGACCCAATGCAGCCAAAAATAAATAAGTAAATAAATTTTAAAAATTAATTTTATGTTAAACTGCAGGGTAATATTTGCTTCATTTCATACAAAGATTAGTAAATGTTAGAAAAACAAGTAGTCAAACCAAGTTTAATCTTGTGTCTTGGTAGAGCCTCTAATACCATCATCAAGTATAGTGTATTTCTTCATTAAGCCATTCAAAGCATACGGTGATAGGAGACTCAGTACTAACTTCACGGCACTGCTTTCTTTGAGGGTGTTAACATGCTCCCCACGCATGCAAGCAAACTTTTAAGCAGAGCGCTGTGATGGCAGTGCTCCGGAGGTGGAGAAGCAATCCCAGCTGTTCTCAGGTGGGCACTGGAGGACGAGGCTAGAGCTCCAATCCATGTGCAGCTGGTGCAGGTAAAGCTCCTTAGTTTGTCTCTGAGAGGAGTCTGAAGTTTAAATGCAGAAAGTGCTACCAGTAGCAGATGTCCTAATATGGCTAATCACTTACTTTGGCCAGAGCTCTTGGCAAAGGAGTGGCCAGTGTTCACCAACCATTACCAGTATAAGCCTGGCACTTCTCTGCAGATCCTCTAGTATATGACTAACTAGTCATCTCCAAAGAAGCATTTAAATATTTTATGAATAGTCACAATAGGCCAAAGGTCTTTCATTACCAAAGTACTCAGACTCGTGGCAAATTTTTTAAAAAAGCCACCTACTGATTGCTCCACTGTCTGTTTACATACCTTCTTGGTAGTTGTGTGCGCCATCTGGTAAGGCAAGGAAGGGCAAATACTTCCATTCTTCAGGTAGACTGTGACTGTCATGTCCATCTCCTGGGATCAGGGGCGGGTAAGAGAATTCAACCTAAAATGGTAAGGAATGTTAGCCAACAGGTTGATGATCAAAGGGAGCATTATACCCTGGCAGACAAAAATGCTTTCAAATTCTCAATGACAGAACTAAGGATAAGCCATACTTCTTGATGCCATTTTCAGCAAACCTATGGTATAGAAGAGGAAAAAGAAAAAGGGAGGAAAGCCACGGAGCAACTAAGCCCGTGTGCCACAACTACTGAAGCCCGCGCGCCTAGAGCCCGTGTCCGCAACAAGAGGAGCCACCGCAATGAGAAGCCCGCGCACCGCAACGAAGAGTAGCCCCTGCTCGCCGCAACTAGAGAAAGCGCGTGAGCAGCAATGAAGACCCAACGCAGCCATAAATAAATAAATAGATACATAAAGTTTAAGAAAAAAACCCTAAAAAAAAGAAAGAAAAAATGAGGAAAAAGAAAAAATTTGTAAGCCTTTTCCCCCTTTTTTATTTAAAGGAGTTTAACTTTGATGTGCACGAGGGTACGGGGTAGTGGTGGTGGTGACTGGATTGGAGATGTACGTTTGGGAGCTGTTATCAAATAGACAGTAACTGAAGACATGGAGCCCTGAGAAAAACCAATATCCTCCTGAACTGAGTAGGAGAGATCCAACAAAGGAGCCTAAGAAGTTGAGCCAAGTTCTAGATTTGCTTCCCATCAATTGGCTCCCTTGCTCCCAATACTTGAAGCTTTGAGTTCATGGTTTCGATGGGTTGTTAGGGAGGTGAATGGGCATTAACCACCACTTCAGGTTATTCTTTTCCCCCAAGACTGAGAACTGATCAATGAAGTCTCTCTAATACTGTTTGTCTTGTAGAAATAACAAAGTTTTTAGTATAAGCCCCCAGTTTCTGGCATTCCCTAGGTTTACTAACATTTTCCCTTTGCTTATGGGTTTTTTTGTTGTTATTTCAATGAGACTTTTGGAGAGGAAGGCAGAATTAAATGCTGAGGACTTGGGTTATCATACTGACGTAAGTTCTAAGTGTCTTATGTTTAATTTTCTTTCGAAGTATATTTAAGCAGGAATTTGCATTGCATTAGTAATAAATACATGAAGTTGGAACAACATAGGGATAAGAATCACTTTTAGATTCCATCTTTAATGTGGAAAGACATGATGGCTCATTTCCCCACATCTCAAGGTAATCAAGGTGCCACTAGTCACATGAGAGCCGATTATAAAAGGGCTTTAATAATGATTATTTTTAACAGGTGATCTAGTTCTATACTGAAAATGTTTAAATTTCCCTGTGCCCACCTCCAGAAGCAATCAACATTTCAGTTTGAAAGGATCAGTTACTTAGCATCAATTAACTGAAGGCTGGGCATAAATAATCTCAAGCTACATTTCACATTTCTCTGTATCTTCTCTATCATAGCAGTTTTATATTGGCAAATCTTAAAAGTGTAAGGGAAGGCATGGTGTGCCATAGAGGGAAAGACATAAATTCAAAGCTGATGCTATGAAGCTGGTAGTTACAGAGCTAAAAAAAATTCCCAACTCAGAATTCTTGCTTTAACAAGGAAAAAAAAAAAGAAACAAGAAAATAAATTACTGTATTTTATGTAAACACTGAAGTCCAATATATAACACATAAGAAGTCTTGGTAATTATTACAAAATAATTTCTTTTGGAAAACCACTAATTTTTATGTATAGTATTTATTTTAAAAGCATTTAGTATGGAATAAACATGCTTTTAAATAAATATAAACATCATGGACTCAAATTCTCACAAATGCATCATGAAGTATGTTGCTCTTCAGGATCCAAAAAGTTTGCCAACTAAAAATTATCACTTGCAATCTGCCTCTACAAGGATTAGGTCACTAGCCACTGCAGTCACTGACCTTCAACACACCCTGAAAGGAGTTCAGGGCGGAGATCAGGAATGAGGCACTCTGTGCTCTGGGAAAAACTGGCAGAACAGGCCTTCAGATAGTTACATCTTTTCAGAAGATTTGAGCCCAATTTCTTGCATCTTCTCATATCTAGAAAAGCACTAGAATCATTAACGGAGACATCTGCTCCTCGTGACTAGCAGCAACCCTCTGCCAAAATGTGTGCTTGACTGCACACATCCCCCTTCACCAACTCACACGTATACTGGGACTTCCATGGTGGTCCAGCGGTTAAGAATATGCCTTCAGGGACTTCCCTGGTGGCTCAGTGGTTAAGAATCCGCCTGCCAATGCAGGGGACACGGGTTCAAGCCCTGGTCCAGGAAGATACCACATGACATGGAGCAACTAAGCCCGTGCATCACAACTACTGAGCCTGCGCTCTGGAGCCCGTGTGCCACAACTGCTGAGGCCTGTGTGCCTAGAGCCGGTACTCTGCAGGGAGAGAGGCCACCGCAATGAGAAGCCCGCTCACCGCAACTGGTGAAAGCTCGCAGGCAGCAACGAGGACCCAACACAGCCAAAAGTAAAATAAATAAATAAAATAATAATAATAATAGATTTAGGATATTTCCTTAAAAAAAAAAAAAAGAAAATCTGCCTTCCAATGCAGGGGATGCAGGTTCGATCCCTGTTCGGGGAACTAAGATCCCACATGTCGAGGGGTAACTAAGCCCGAGTGCCGCAACTACTGACCCCACACGCCGCAACGAACAGCCCACACACCACAACGAAGACCTAGCGCAGCCATAAATAAATAAATAAATAAATAAAATCTCCATTAAAAAAAAAAAATCACACATATACTAACCTCTCCTGTGACCTCTTCAGAGCAGTTGCTCAGAGGTTTCTGAGAGGCTGTCTCCTGGGCTATAGTTCTCATTTTGCCCCAAATAAAACTTAACTCACAACTCTCACGTTGTGTGTGTTTTTTTGTTTGTATTCATTTGACAAGTTTAATCTAGAAAATTCCAAAAGAAAGTAGTATGCCAACGCTCAACCTCTTATTTAATATTTATTTATTTATTTTATTTATTTATTTTGGCTGCGCCAGGTCTTAGTTGCAGCAGGTGGGATCTTCGTTGGCGCATGCGGACTTCTTAGTTGCAGCATGTGAACTCTTAGTTGCGGCATGCATGTGGGATCTAGTTCCCCAATCAGGGCTCAAACCCAGGCCCCCTGCATTGGGAGCACGGAGTCTTACCCATTGGACCACCAGGGAAGTCCCTCAACCTCTTATTTAAACATGGAAATGCAATTTGAAATAATAAAGTTTTTACTGATATATTGAAAAACATGAAAAAGATTATTCATATTTTGTGTTGACAAGAGTATGGGGCTTGGCTGTGGGACTGTAAATTGGTACAGCAGTTTGGATGACTATTTGGCAGTATTATCAAATCAACAATACATTGACTCAGCAATTTCAGTTTTAGGAATTTATCCCACGAATACACAGATATTCACACAGATATGTACAAAAATATTCACAGAAACATGACTTATTGAAGCATAAAAATCGGAAACCTAAATATTCGTCAGAAGATTGGTCACATAAATTTTACATCAGTTCTATCCAGCTGTAAAAAAGAATCATAGATTTATAATATATTGATAAAGCAAGATAGGTATGGTACACTGTATAGTAGGTAAAATAAGAGCCCTCCAGATATGTCCATCTCCTAACCCCTAGAATCTGTCAATGTTACCTTACAATGCAAAAGGGACATTGCACATAAGATTATCTCCAGATGGGGATTATCCAGGCGGTCCCAGTGTAATCACAAGGGTCCTTATAAGAGAGAGGCAGAAGAGACAGAGTCAGAGATATTTGAAGATGCTACGCTTCAAGATGCTTTGAAGATGGAGAAAAGGGCCATAAGCTAAGGAATGCAGGCAACCCCTAGAAGCTGGAAAAGGCAAGAAAACTGATCCTCCCTTAGAGCATCCTAAAGAAACGCAGAGCTGCCAACACCTTGATTTTAGCCTAGTGAAACCCATTTCAGATTTCTGACTTCCAGAATGCTAATAAATTTGTGTTGTTTTAAGTGTGTTGTTTGTGGTAACAGAAGCAATAGAAAATTAATACGTACTGTTAAATTTAAAAAGCAAGCAGGGCTTCCCTGGTGGCGCAGTGGTTGAGAGTCTGCCTGCCAATGCAGGGGACACGGGTTCGAGCCCTGGTCTGGGAGGATCCCACATGCCGCGGAGCGGCTAGGCCCGTGAGCCACAACTGCTGAGCCTGTGCATCTGGAGCCTGTGCTCTGCAACAAGAGAGGCCGCGATAGTGAGAGGCCCACGCACCGCGATGAGGAGTGGTCCCCACTTGCCGCAACTAGGGAAAGCCCTCGCACAGAAACAAAGACCCAACACAGACATAAATAAATAAATAAATAAAATTTAAAGAAAAAATCATTACAGTCCCAATATTTAAAAAAAAATAAAAAAATAAAAAAATAAAAAGCAAGCAGGATATCAGTGAATATAGTATAATCCTACTTATACTGTGATTCCATTTATGCAAACAATTATACATCTTTGTAAATGGATTAAAAAACATACTTGAAAAAACCTTTAATAGAGGTTTTATATCTGGAGAGGTGAAAAGAGTTGGGGATTGGAGCTAAAGGAATATTCCTGTTAATTTTTTCCATCTTTTTTTTTTTTTAATTTCAAACTTACAGAAAATTTGAAAGAGTTCAAAAATCTTGTAACTTTCATCTATATTCACAAACTGCTAATTTTTTGGCCATATGTGCTTTATTTGTGTTGCACGTGTATACAAATACTTTCTAAACCATTTGACAATAAGTTGAAGATATTATCATTTACTTTTAAGTAAATTGGTATTTATTTTTAAATGATTGCTTTTTAAAAATTAATTAATTAATTAACTTTTGGCTGTGCTGGGTCTTCGTTGCTGTGCGCGGGCTTTCTCTAGCTGTGGTGAGCGGAGGCTACTCTTCCTTGCTGTGCGCGGGTTTCAGTAGTTGTGTGTGGCTTGTTCCACAGCATGTGGGATCTTCCCAGACCAGGAATCGAACCTGTGTCCCCTGCATTGGCAGGCGGATTCTTAACCACTGTGCCACCAGGGAAGTCCCTAAATGATTGCTTAAAAAAAAAATTTTTTTTTTGACGTGGACAATTTTTAAAGTCTTTATTGAATTTGTTACAATATTGCTTCTGTTTTATGTTTTGGTCTTTTGGCCGCGAGGCACGTGGGATCTTAGCTCGAACCAGGGATGGAGCTAACCCGCACCCCCTGCGAAATCTTAACCACTGGACCGCCAGGGAAGTCCCTAAGTGACTGCTTTTAGAATAATAATTTTTAAAAAAGCAAATGATAACCACAAGCAGTTCCTAACTTCAGAAGGAAGTATTTCCATCCTATCCTTTTGGAGGCAAAGGGACATGGAGAGATCCATTTCCTTTTCTGAAGATTTAGTTATCAAATTACCAAAGGCCAGAGTCTAATATCTGATGCTATGTTATGTTCAATATATGATCCTGATTCTATTAAAGGAAGATCTGTTTTGAGTGACTCTAGTTTGAACTTAAAATGCAATCAGCTCATAAAATTGTTATAAATATAAGTTAAGTGCAGATACTACATATGTTTGAAGAATTCTGTTGGGTAAAATAAGGCGGCTTTAGACTGACTTGCATCCAGAATACTTGTAACATTGATTCTTCAGGAAAACGTATTCAGAATCTCAAACAGCTAACTTTTTTGTGACACAACTTTTTCATAAATTGTACACTGCCTATACCGTGTTGGCAACTTTCTAGAATTCTTCTGCTAGTTTATTTGCTACAAACAAATCCTTGCATTTGGAGACTGCTAAACTTGCTCATCAAATTTACAATAGTTCACACAAACTCCTTTCTGTGTCTACACACATACAACAATTTCAATGGCTATATGGTGTTGTTTCATTATTTAATCAACCCTTTATTGTTGAACATTTTAAGTTTTTTAAAATTATTATAAGCTATTCAGTACAGTTAAATGTGATGTAATAAAAAAAAATAGATTTTTATTTGGTCTTTGTCCCTGGTCCTGACCCAAAGCTCCTAAAACACTTGGAATTTCCTAAGTGATAGGAGTAGCCTTTGTTATTCATAACAAGATGCTTTCAACCATACCTGGGGGTATGCTAATGAGGGGACTCTTGGTGGGCATGGGCTAAATGGCTCCAGGATGGGGCCTGGTCACCAGAACCATCACGCCTTGATTTGAAGCTAGGAACTTTCAGCGCCACCCCTAAACCTCCGGGGAGGGGAGAGGGGCTAGAGATTGAGTTCAATCACCAATGGCTAATGATTTAATACATTATGCTTATGTAATGAAACCTCCATAAAATCCCCAAATGATGAGGTTCAGGGAGCTTCCCAGTTGGTAAAGACACTGAGGTGCTGGGAGGATGCTGTGCCCAGGGACGGCATGGAAGTCCCATGTCCCTTCCCACCTACTTTTTGTCCTATGCATCTCTTCCATTTGGCTATTCCAGAGTAGTAGCCTTTAATAAACCAGTAAAGGTAAGCAGTGTTTTCCTGAGTTTTACGAGTTGTTCTAGGAAATTTTAGAACCTGAGGGGTAGACACGTAGCGTAGAATAGAACTGAATTGTAGGATATCCGGTCAGTGTGTGGGGAAAAACAAATTAACAATGAATCTGGTATCTCCGAAATAATGGGATTTATAAACCTTAAGTTGTACATTCTTCATATTTTGAATACAGACTCAACACTCTATATGCCCCTTTTCAATATGTCCAAAATAATCCAGGCAGACACACAATTCATGGCATATAGGCTTAAGAGGAATTCTCTTGGAGGTTACCTGAGAGTCTCACATAATACTCAGTTGCATCAAAATGCAATTTAAACAATACTGCCAATAAAACTAAGCAGTACCACAGAAAGTAAAGGTAGGTATAGTAGGCTGCCTCACAGTCCAACTCTAGGGGAAACCACCAACACTGCAGTTTACAAGAAGGGCTCTCCCTGCAGCTGTGCTGTGCAGGGTCTGCACACTGTACAGGGTAGCCCTCAGTATATGTGAGAAATCACTGACAAAAACCAAAGTAAACCTTCAGAGATAAGCAACATTTAGAATGATTATCATCCAGTAAGGTTACTATTTTACAGTGAAAGTTCACAGCCCCAAATCTAAGTTAAATTTGGGGAGCAAAGATGGTATCTGGGAGGGCATTAGCACAGACAATATATAACAGATACATCAAATGTTCCCCTATGACTAACTCACACAAATTTTAAGTAGCTCTCTTTCTATGTCAACCAACACTCATATGGCAAAATCTATTTTGATCTCAATTAGTAGTAATAATTTACATACTTAACTACAAAAGATAAGAGGAGGGAAAAAGAAGACAATGGCTGATTGCTAACAAGGGAAAGCTGAATAAAGATGCTCTAATCACAAGGAATAAAAGGCAATTTTTCTTTTTTTTTTTAATAGCTACTTTATTTATTTATTTATTTATTTATTTATTTATTTATTTATTTATAGCTGTGTTGGGTCTTCGTTTCGTGCGAGGGCTTTCTCTAGTTGTGGCAAGTGGGGGCCACTCTTCATCGTGGTGCGCGGGCCTCTCACTATCGCGGCCCCTCCCGTTGCGGGGCACAGGCTCCAGATAAAGGCAATTTTTCTTAATGCTAAATGAACTATGTAAGAAATGGTGACATATATATATATTTTTTTAAATTTTTGGCTGCTTTGGGTCTTCGTTGCTGTGCGCGTGCTCTAGGTGCGTGGACTTCAGTAGTTGTGGCTCACGGGCTTAGTTGCTCTGCGGCATGTGGGATCTTCCTGGACCAGGGCTTGAACCCGTGTCCCCTGCATTGTCAGGCAGACTCCCAACCTCTGCGCCACCAGGTAAGTCCCGTGACGTATGTTTATCCTCCAGGAATGGTAAAAATTACAACCCCTTTCCACAGTTCACAAGTCAAATTGGGGTGCTCTAATCAGATTCCATCTACTTTGTCTTCAGAAGCAAAAGACTGAAAAAACAACAATGAAAAACTACAAAAACAAAACAATTAACATAGTGTCTTGGTGTGGACTTTGATTACTTCAAAAGTACCCTTTGTTCACTGTCTAACAATCCACTCTACTGTCAAGAGAACCATAAAAGCCACAATGCTAAACAGCACGCAAATTAAACACATCCTTGGACCCCACAGATATGGCTACAACAGGGCTTACTAAGGGAAGGAGAGGGCTTCCTGAAATTCTGAAGCAACTGCTCCACCTCTCCGCTCCCTTCCTAAGTACCTCAGGGATTTTACCTCCTTTATCAGAAGCACGGGGTACTTGTTTTCTTAACAGTCAAAACATTTTAGGCACCAAGGCTCTGTCATGATGTTTTTCAATTTAAATGAAACTTCGGACGTAGAAGACACATCTTCTCTGAGTTATATTTTCCCTCGCAAATTTCTCAACAATTCAGTATTAGAAAAGAAATGGCACTCTTCCTCATTTAGTCTCTTACAAAGTTGGCAGAGCTGAAATTACAAAGGGATATTAGGAATATTGTATATAAAGTTCCTCTAATACAGGAGAGCTAGGAAGAGGATTTATAAAAAACATAGGGTGGAATGATGAAGACTGGTCTTCTGGATGAGATGATATAAATAGAACATTATTTATCTCTAGGCTATTGAGAATATATACAAAGATGATTATCAAAGCTACAAAAATTATTTTCTTGCAGGAAAAAAAATTAGAAACTTCCTAACAAATGATTTAAATCAATTTGTTTTAGGGACTTCCCTGGTGGTCCAGGGGGTTCCCAATACAGGGGGCCCAGGTTCGATCCCTGGTCAGGGAACTAGATCCCACACGCATGCCGCAGCTAAGAGTTCGCATGCCACAACTAAGACCCGGCACAGCCAAAAAAAATCAATTTGTTTTAATGAACTCTACCCTAGCAATCTTTTACACATCAATTTATTTTTAATGTATTTATTTTTGGCTGTGTTGGGTCTTCGTTGCTGCACACGGGCTTTCTCTAGTTGTGGTGAGCGGGGGCTACTCTTCGTTGTGGTGCGTGGTCTTCTCATTGTGGTGGCCTCTCTTGCTGTGGAGCACAGGCTCTAGGCGAGTGGGCTTCAATAGTTGTGGCTCACGGGCTTAGTCGCTCTGCAGCATGTAGGATCTTCCCGGACCAGGGCTCGAACCCGTGTCCCCTGCGTTGGCAGATGAATTCTTAACCACTGTGCCACCAGGGAAATCCCACACATCAATTTATTTTTAATATTTCAATGTTGAACTTTTACATGGCAAAAAAGATTCCAATTTCTGGGCATGCACCACACCCACAAAATAGAATCTAACAAATTACTAATATCACCTGTGAAAGCCATGGGGGCAGGAACAGGTTTCATTAACAACCCTGCAGTGATTTCCTCATATATTAATAAATAGCTAGCATACCCTGTGACGAGTTGGATGAAGAAAACACAAGTGCAGAGGGCCATATTTCAAATCTAACTGGACACCCAAACATAGTTTATTCTGAAGTCAGACTTCTGACAATTTAATTACCTAGAATATTGCCAACTAGGAACAAGTAAGAAAAGCATCTATCAGCCTAACCAGCTGTCATGCAGCCCTGGATAATATACTAAGGAGAAGTCTTTAGGTCTTCTTTCAAAACTCATGACTGAGTCAATTTATTTCATACACATCTAGTAGATGTGCCCTCCCAGTCCACTGAAGAAAAAAGAAGCAACATATGAGAAAGCAGGGAGGGGAAGCTGAAAACTACATTATGTTTCTGGTCAACACTGAGAAGTAACTGCTCACTGCTCCATCATCTCCCTCTCTCTGACTGGCTATCAAAAGCCCAGCTGAGTCAGAGGCATATGCAAATCACTCTATGTTAAAATAAACCGATAATGCCATAGTACAATGAGTGACATTTGTTATGAAGGCAGAATCATCCAGACTAACTTAAACTGTGTTCAGTATATGCTGCTACAAAATCTATTTTAAAAAGATCCCCATTTAAAAAAAAGAAGAACGAAAAGAAAAGATGACTTAGTTTCCACACTTAGAAAAATGGTGCAAAGTCACAAGGATGTTCTTTGCTGCACTCTTCAAAATAGCAAAAAATTGGAATGTCACCTAAGTGTCTAAAAAGGAGACCAGTTAAAGATTTCTACAAAATACTATTTAGCTATTTTTAAAATGCTATAAATTCAATACTTATCAAAATGGAAGATATTAATGGTAAAATATTACATAAAAAAAGGCAGGTCCTAAAATTTGTTTATAGTATGATACATTTTTGGAAAAAGTTTATATTCATAAAAAATATTCCTCCAGGAATATTCAAGGCAGGTTTCTCTAGGATATAGGATTTTAAGTGCTAGTTTTCTTTTTTTCCGTCTCTATATTTTCTCACTTTTCTACCACAGTGAGTACATATTACTTCTGAAAAGAAATGTCATTTTTTGGGACTTCCCTGGTGGTGTAGTGGTTAAGAATCCACCTGCCAATGCAGGGGACACGGGTTCGAGCCCTGCTCCAGGAAGATCCCACATGCCGCAGAGCAACTAAGCCCACAAGCCACAACTACTGAGCCCGCGTGCCACAACTACTGAAGCCCGCGCACCTAGAGCCCATGCTCCACAACAAGAGAAGCCACCACAATGAGAAGCCCATGCACCGCAATGAAGAGTAGCCCTGCTCGCCGCAACTAGAGAAAGCCCGTGCATAGCAATGAAGACCCAATGCAGCCAAAAATAAATAAATAAATTTATTTTTTTTGAAGTCACTTTTTAAAACAGCTGAAATATGATTTTAAAAATTGTCAAAAATATCAATTTAAATAACATCCTCTAAAAATATCCTAGGGAGAAACTGAGTTTTTAATCTGGTGGCATCTTTTTTTTTTTGGCCGCGCTGCATGGCATGTAGGATCTTAGTTCACCATCGTGCCCCTTGCAGTGGAAGGGGGGAGTCCTAACCACTGTACTGCCAGGGAATTCCCTCTGATGGCACTGTAACCAAAGAATATAATAGGACCAGTCTTTCTCAAAATTATTAGGTAAGTAGGTCTTCATCCTCCTCCTGTAGAGCCCATCCATGATAGACCAGGGCCCTTCTGCAGTCTTCCCTTGTCTAGCAAAATCTGTGCTCAGCAAAGGATCTGCACCACACTGATAACAAGGAGAAGGCTACCCATGATATGTATTTTACTGGGGATCAAAGACTTAGGCAAAGAAAGAAATTTATGCCTGCTGTATAAAAAAATAAAATTCAAAAAAAAGAAATTTATGTACTGTTAGGCACCTTCTAGCTACCTGGGAAGAATTATAAGAGGGCAAAAGAAGCTTCCTGATATTTCTAAATTTCCATTACACAGGTTGACCTCCCACCCTGTTTAGCTGTGATGCCAAGGCCTAAAAGAAAACTATTCCACCGCTATTAAGTGTTAATGTTGCAGCCCTGCAAAGTCAGAGATTTTCATCATTTCAGCATAGAAAAAGCATGGCTAAAATCAACAAAAAAACTCCACCCAAAAATAAAAGTGCTATGGAGGGCCAGAAAATGCAATCTTCTTTCAGGAGTTTTCCTGCATAGCTAAAAAAAAAAAATCCTTAAATTTTCCCATAATCAGCCCACTCAGACTTTTATTCTTCCCTAACCTCTAATTCTCCAAAAATTTGTTTTTTTCTGTTCCAAAGACCTACTTATTCCAACAAGAATCACAAGCAATACCTCCCCAACATTTCATCATTGTCACCACAAGATTCCATCAATAGCAGGTACATAAACTTTGTATCTGTCAGCCAGCCTTCTGTCACCAAAACCTGAATGGGTCAGGGCTTGACACTGTCACCCTAACATAAACCATCCCCTCAAATCTCCTCAACCCATTCCTGAATTTACAATGCTACATCCTGCTATTCATGGAGATTTCCCCATCATCAGCCCACTCAGACCAAAAGGAAAATATACTGCTCTCTTCACTGCTTCTAGTTGCTTTATTCATTTTTGTAACTACTCATGTAAACGTGAGTTCTAGTGCTTTAATAACTCTACTTTTTAAAGAAGTACAGTCTGGTAAAACCAGTTTATCCAAGAATTAAAACTGCTAGTTATGTTTACAAAACCATGAACTCTATCAGAATAGTGGTCAAAATTCAAGTAATAATTCCAACTTTTTATGACATTACTTTGGAAAATAACTATTCCCTATTGAGTGTTTTAAAAAGTTCCACTCTATCTATGAAAGAACCAAAAAGTTTGATATACATTGATTATACTATTTTGCCAAACATTATGCAAATCTAACAAATACAGTTTATATATTTACTTCCACAAAGCAAATAAGGAACAAGCAAAACTCTGGGACACACAATCTGTAACAAGCAAACTACTATATAGAAGATGTCCATAAATTACCTCATGTCAATGAGTCTAATTGCAGGTGAATAAGAAGGAAGAAGAATTCTTTGCTAAGTGCTAAATTTTTAAAAATTTCAGGGAAAGAGCTGGAATGGATACATATTTCAAAACCGTTTGAATTGTCATGGTAGTACTTTAGCTCACTTAAAATGTTCTAAATGTTAAGTAGGTCAATAAACTAGAATAATGACCACTAGAAATTAACATGGTATCTATAGAAGAATTCATTCTCATGAATTACCCAAATAAAAATGAAAAAAAAATCAAATGATAAACAGATGTTCATTTTAATTTAAAAGAAAGCGTTTTTCATTTAAAATACATCTGAAGGCCTCAAAGGTAGAAAAAATAGGAAACAAAGTGAAGGAATCAACATCTACATGCCTAGTTTGAGGATCTTCAACATAGATGGCTTTCATCTTGCCCATGTAAACCGACCTCTTTATCACAGCACTGCAGAGCACCTTTATAACAGAAGAGTCTACAAAGATTTAGTACATTCCCCTAAATAATCATGTTCAACCCAGCACACTGTTGAAAGGAGTTACTTTTTTTTTTTTTAAAGAAATATATTGGCTTTTTAAAAAAATATATAAATTAATTTATCTTTTTATTTTTGGCTGCGTTGGGTCTTCGTTGCTATGTGCGGGCTTTCTCTAGTAGTGGCGAGCGGGGGCTACTCTTCGTTGCAGTGTGCGGGCTTCTCATTGCGGTGGCTTCTCTTGTTGTGGAGCACGGGCTCTAGGAGCACAGGGTTCAGTAGTTGTGGCGTGCGGGCTGAGTAGTTGTGGCTCCCGGGCTCTAGGGTGCAGGCTCAGTAGTTGTGGCACACATGCTTAGTTGCTCCATGGCATGTGGGATCTTCCTCGACCAGGGCTCGAACCCGTGTCCCCTGCACTGGCAGGTGGATTCTTAACCACTGCGCCACCAGGGAAATCCCAGGAATTACTTTTTTAAGCAAAGGTTTTACTTCGGCTCACTTGAATCTAAATATTACAAATTACAACCAAGTATGGGAATCTTCTCTATGAATAATCTCAGTGTGTGGAATGAACTGGTGATCAACATGACCTGCTGCATTTTGAGTACTTGGAAGAGCAGTCTAACAAAGCACCCTCAAACCACCTAAAACAATCCGAAGTCAGTTACAATTCAATGAGCCATGTACTTTTAATCCTTTACACCTGGAAGTAAAATCTTAACGGTGGAGAAGGTAGCTGATTAACCCATCCTGAGGGAAATCTTACATAATTAGAAAGTCTGAAACACCTGATACACTACTGATTAACAAAGAACGGCAGTCTCTAGAACAGTCCTTCTGCCTAAGACTTAATGCATGTACTTTACAGAACATCAAATATATTTGGATTTTGAAGGGTTAAGAAAGCAGAGTTGGACACATGCACCACAATGTCCATTTCAGCACTATGTACAATAGCCAGGACATGGAAGCAACCTAAATGTCTATCAACAGAGGAATGGATAAAGAAGATGTGGCACATATATACAATGGAATATTACTCAGCCATAAAAAAGGACGAAATAATCCCACTTACAGCAACATGGATGGACCTAGAGGTTGTCATACTGAGTGAAGTAAGTCAAAGACAAATACCATATGATATCGCTATATGTGGAATCTAAAAAAAATGGTACAAATGAACTTATTTACAAAACAGAAATAGTCACAGATGTAGAAAACAAACTTAGTTACCAGGGGGGAAAGCGTGGGGCGGGGGGCGGGGGGCGGGGGGGGTGGATAGATTGGGAGACTGGGATTGACATATACACAATACTATATAAAAAATAGAGGACCTACTGTATAGCACAGGGAACTGTACTCAATACTCTATAATGGCCTATATGGGAAAAGAATCTAAAAAAGAGTGGATATACGTAAATGTATAACTGATTCACTTTGCTGTACACCTGAAACTAACACAACATTGTAAATCAACTATACTCCAATAAAAATTAAAAAAAAAAGAGTTGTAGGTCATCCAAAATCATTTGCAGAAGTGAAGAACATCCTTTAAGAACTAATATGACATATACTGGCATTTTTAGTACACTTTGATATTTTATAAAAACTAAGACAAAAAAGAGAGAAAGTAGGGCAACCAAAAATGAGAAATGTAGATGAACAAACTATTTTCCCATCTTTTCCTGTACTAGTATACATCAATCGAACATCCTATTCCAGCTGGATGAACTTCCATGAATTTAGACAAATTACGTCTCCAGCAAAAGTTTGTTTTTCAACTGCAATGACGTGTCAATTTTACCAATCAACTCAGTGTGAGAGCCTTTCATTCATTCGCTCTGTTGGCTGAGTGGAGTGGTTATGTTAGCAGCCCCCTGACACAACCTAACTACCACCACAGAGGGTTCCAAAGGTTTTTCAGATTATCAACTCACCAACCTTAACTCTCTTTAGAGTCCAGAAATCAGTGTCATCTCTCCAGCTAACCTCCATTAGAGGAGTAACAGAAACCAGATTACTAGTAAGCCAAAATGTTTCTCTGAGAAATAGTAATAGTTCTATTAAAATTATAAGTGTTTGGGGCTTCCCTGGTGGCGCAGTGGTTGAGAATCTGCCTGCCAATGCAGGGGACACGGGTTCGAGCCCTGGTCTGGGAAGATCCCACATGCCGCGGAGCAATTGAGCCTGTGAGCCACAACTACTGAGCCTGCGCGTCTGGAGCCTGTGCTCTGCAAACAAGAGAGGCCGTGATAGTGAGAGGCCCCTGCACCGCGATGAAGAGTGGCCCCCGCTTGCCACAACTAGAGAAAGCCCTCGCACAGAAACGAGGACCCAACACAGCCATAAATAAATAAATAAATAAATAAATAAATAAATAAATAAAATTTAAAAAAAAATTATAAGTGTTTGACTCTTGCAAAAGCTACAGAACACACACTAGTTCAATCTAAAAATCACCTACATTTTGACTTTGACAAATTCTAACAAATTCTTGTTTGATTTGCAAAAACAGGTTCTTAGCTCTTCATTTTCTGCTATGAGATGTAATTATAATTTTAAATATTTATTTATGTGTGTATGTACGTATGTATTTATTCAGGCTGGGAATGGTCTGAGTTGCAGCACGCTGGATCTTCGTTGCGGCACGCACGTGGGATCTTGCCTTCCGACCAGGGATCGAACCTGGGCCCCCTGCCTTGGGAGCGCGAAGTGAGGTAAGTATAATTTTCAAAACCTGCTTTCAGCCAGCAATAAGAAAATAACCCTGGGACTTCCCTGGTGGTCCAGTGGTTAAGACTCCGCGCTCCCAATGCAGGGGGCCCGGGTTCGATCCCTGGTCAGGGAACTAGATCCTACACACGGCAACAAAGATCCCGTGTGCCACAACTAAGACCAGGCACAGCCAAATCATCTTTCATCGCATTGTGGCAGAACCCTCTGCGTTCTCTTCAGTTCTATCAACAACCCAGGTGAGCAGACACTCAACAAGTGTATGTATTCAAAAATAATTGCCTTAGTCTCCCTGAAGCACCTTGTGGATTACAAAAATATATATAAAAGGCATGTATTTTTTCCACTCTACTAAAAGCCTACAACCTAAAGTGCTACTAAAAGAGATGCAGTTATAAAGACCAGGGACAGCTGGGCTTTAATGTTAGTGCTGACAAAGAGGCTCTCCTTAACCAAACTTTAGTCAGGCTCCTCTGAACTCTCTTCTCAATTAGGCCCTGACTTCTGGGCTTCTGGGTTCATCTCTGCATTGTCCAATTTTAGCAAGAATCCTGTTAGACCGGTTTAGCTAGAAACCCCTGTTACCCCTGAGGTACTAATTTTCCATCCACTGGCCCCCACTCTGCTTCCTGGCTATAAATTCTCACTTTTCCTTGTTATTTTCGGAATCAAGTCCAGCTCTATACCGAGGTCTCTTTTTCAATGTTGCAATTGCTTTTCTGAATAAAATCTGCTTTTACCACTAACTAGCTGTGTAAGTATGTTTAACTCACTTAACCTTTCTGGGTTTCAGTTTACTCATCTGTAAATTTAAGGGAGGTAGAGTAGATGACCTCTAAGGATCCCTGCCAGGTCTAAAATTCTCATGATGAAATCTGGTAGAGGAAAATGAGGTACAGAAAAAATTAAGCAATTTGGACTTGCTGGAGGTCATAAAGCTGTGAAGCCAGGACATCATCCAGGTCTTCTGACTCCCACCCAGCACAATGTCCATTTTACAAAACCAGTCACCGGGAATTCCCTGGTGGTCCAGTGGTTAGGACTTTCACTGCCAGGGCCTGGGTTCAAACCCTGGTTGGGGAATTAAGATCCTGCAAGCCATGCAGCACGGTCAAAAAAAAAAAAAAAAAAAAAAATCAATCTCAATGCTGAAACCAAAAGCCAGAACAAATCCACAGAAAGGGCATACCCAGGGTGCTATTTCACCCCAGAGTTCTGCTTCATCTTACAATCTGTTGTTCAGTACTCTTTAATCCCTAAGCAGCATTACATTTTTTTTCCATAAGGTAAATCATTTTTCCTTTTGGAAACATCAATTATACTACTTTTACCAATAAAACACGTAGAACACATAATAATTAATCTTGACTTTAGATGACAGCAACGATTAAAAGATTTTATTCTATTTCCTACCAAATTTCCTTCTGTTTTGTCACTAGAAGTTCCATTCAGTTTGGTTGTGAAGTGGGCTCCAGTTCTTACTTTACTGTAAAAGACTCCTAAATGCCACGGGGCTCAGCCGAATGAACACACATGGTGCCCAGGCAATTCTAACTCCAGCGTGACCTCAGTAAGATCATTTTACTTCCTCCAAGTTTCAGTTACTTCGCCCATATCCAAGGTAAGTTATAAAAGACAACATCAAAGATGTGAAGTTTTAAAGTATTAAAAATCTGATGATGAACACTGTGTTTACATGCCATGGTACAATTATCTCAAATATCTATTTTCGTACCTCTAAATATGGGGCCACATTTTTTTAAATTTATTTTTTAAAATTAATTTTTATTGGAGTATAATTGCTTTACAACATTGTGTTAGTTTCTGCTGTGAGGGCCACATTTTAAAAACTTATATTCTACTGCTGCTGCTTTGAATTTTTTTAAATACTATACTGAATAATGCCACTTCCTCCTTGGTATCTTTCTATGCCATTTTTACCTGAGGGACAAGGAATATGATATATTTTAAAGTTAAACAGTCTTTAAAACACGTACAAACACAACTATCTTTCCACTCCATCACTTTTCTGTTATCATCCTCTAACGAACTTAAATTTTGCCAATAAAAGTCTTCTAAAATGTTACATTTTCTGTGAAACGCAAGAAACAAAATGTTACATTACCTAGTGGTAGCAATCAGTATTTTTAGTACTTCAAGAATTTCAATTTACCATTCACTAGCACATTATGACATCACTGCCTTCCAGCGTTTGGTCTCATTAAATAATCCTGTTTCTATCTTTGTTCCCTTGCCTTCCGTACATAGACTGCAAATGTTCTATTGTTCCCGTTCACCATTTCAGTGAAGAAGCTTAAAAATGACTTTACATTTGCACGCTTCTTTGCTCGGTGAAATACACGTCCTCTCACTGCAATTGAGCTGGAGAGGTCGATCTCTCACCAAAAGGCAAGATCTGGACAAAACTAAACAGCAAAACCAAGGCCGAATGGGAAGTGGGGGGGGGGGGGGTGGAGTCAGTACACCAGCCTAACAGGGGTTCTAGGGCTTCCACAGATAAACAAAGGAAGTTGATTTCCCCACGGCGCCGCGTGTGCTTCACGCGTGTGGAGTCCCAGAGCTCATTACCTCGAAAACGCAGCCCAAGTGCTGAATTTTTCTAAAGGATCCCATTATAGGTGGACACCCAGAAAGTCAGCGGAGGCAGAGCTGGATGGGGAAGAGAGTGGGCCGACCTTCGATTCCTTCCTCCCACCCCACCAAAGAACCTAAATACCTACCAACCCCAGTATACCGACACATAGCTCCTCCGCTGCTCCAGATACAATTTTCAGGGGCAGGAGAAAAAAGGGAGCGTGGGGGGGTGGGCTTCAGGTGGGGTGAGTGCGAGGAACCGGAGAGAGGAATCAAGTTCAGGGGCGAAGCCGAGGGCACTAGAGGGAGGTCTAAGCAGAGCGGAGCAGCTTGGGTGCCGGCAGCGCGCGAACGCCCGAACGGCCGGGGGCGGGCACAGGCCCCTTCCTCACCTGGCAGCCCTTCTTGTGATGAAAGCCGACCACCGCGATGTGCAGTACGGGCCCCCGGGGGGCGCTATCGCCGCCCCGTCCGTTCTTCTCCATGGGCGACCGCCGCAGGCCCGCACGACAACGACTGAAACCGCCGAGGGCGGCAAGCCGAGCAACCCCGTGATCCCCAGGAGGACGGCGAGCAGTGGATTTCAGGTGTCAGCGAGGCCGCTGCATGAGAGCCGCTCAGGGAGCGGGGAGGAGGCCGAGGCTCCTGCAGCTCTGCACCGCCCCCTCGGGCCGCGGCCGAGCTTCCCTCATCCGCTTCCGCTGCTTCCGGGCTGTCACCTGATGCGGCGGCAGCCGCCGGTAAGGCGGGACTGGGCAGGATCGGGAGGCACCTGATGGGGCGGGGCCTGGCGGGGCCTGGAGAGGGGGCGGGGCGCCGGGATGGGGCGGGGCCTGGTGGGGTCGCCTGGCACACCTGTACCCTGGTCACACCCTCTAGGTGAGATCTCATACCGCTTTCTACTCCTCTGTCCTCGTTTCTTCCCCCTTAAAATCTCCGCCCCTTCCCATCTCTTCCCTCAGCTTTCCTTTTTCTTTTTCTTCACTTTCGGAGTATCCAGTTCTTTCACTTCCTTTCCTTCGTCTCTCTGGCCTACAGCCTCTCTGCTCTTTACTCTTAAATTTTGATAACACGGAGACATATTGGTGCGGCTGTATATCTGTGTATTCAACCTCTAAATTACCTGCTTACCCAGAGTTTCTCTTTTGCTTCGTTCTATGTTTTTTTCCTTATTTAAATATTATGTATAGGAGTTTGGAAGTGTTTTAAGGCCTGATGCAGAATGTCCTTGAAAGTAAATTTACAGGGAGACCTGTAAAATGATCCTTCTAGTCCTGCTATTTTATTTATTTACTTATTTATTTATTTATTATTTTAGTCCTGATATTTAAAAAAAAAAAATTCATTCTATCTTTCTGAGTTTAGTACTCTGGTCAGCACAGAGTACTAAAATACATGGGGTCTGTTGTCACCAGGATTTTTTATTTCCTTGCTGATTGTACTAGTTCAATTAAAAAAAATTGAATCTCATTTTATGTCAATTTAAAGTGAATAATGGAAATACTAATAGATTTAACAAGTCTTATCCAGGGCAGTTTGAGGATAGGTACCTGCTTCAAATAACATTCACAATTATTACAATAACGAGCTGTGAAGTTTATCATTACAAATTGCACATCCCTTAGTTTAGACAACCTTAGCAGCTGATTCCACTTCTGGCCTTGAAATTTAAGGACATTCATTCTAATCTAAGTATGGCTGAGAAAAACAGTATACTCTTCTTAGAATATACTTTCTATGATTCAGTTGAACTTTTTTAATGCTAAGAAAAATACTGTAGAAAAATTTCAAGATGTTGCTACTATTTCTTTTCTGTATTACAAAATTCTTGGCATTGGCTCAAAACTGTGTGTGAAACTATAATATTGCCTGTATACAGAATATGTTACTGTTTTCTTCCATCTGCTTACAGGGAAAATTGGAAGAGAAAGTAAACAAGCGGATTTCCAGAATTCTTTCCATCTCTAAATATACAGACTGGTCCATTTAACAATTTAGAATAACAACTTTTATGGTAGTTTTTTTTTTAATATTTTAAAATTAATTAATTTATTTTTGGCTGCGTTGGGTCTTCGTTGCTGCGCGCAGGCTTTCTCTAGTTGCAGCGAGCGGGGCCTACTCTTCGTTGCGGTGCGTGGGCTTCTCGTTGTGGTGGCTTCTCTTGTTGTGGAGCACAGGCTCTAGGAGCACAGGCTTCAGTAGTGGTGGCACATGGGCTCTAGAGCGCAGGCTCAGTAGTTGTGGCACACGGGCTTAGTTGCTCCGCGGCCTGTGGGATCTTCCTGGACCAGGGATCAAACCCATGTCCCCTGCATTGGCAGGCGGATTCTTAACCACTGGTCCACCAGGGAAGTCCTACAGTAGTTGTAGGACTTGTATAATGAGTTGTATTAATATAAAATAAATTCATTAACAACATATTGTCTACAAGGACAAATATCTATTGAGGACAAAATAGAAATTTCTCCTTTATTTTAAAAAGTATTGTAAGGAACAAGATTGGAAATAACAATTTGAGATAATGGAATACTTCCTGAACATTATTTTGTTTTGTTTTTATTTTTTTAAACTTTTTATTTTATATTGGAGTATAGCCAATGAACAATGTTGTGATAGTTTCAGGTGCACAGCCAAGTGACTCAGCCATACATATACATGTATCCATTCTCCCCCAGACTCCTCTCCCATCCAGGCTGCCACTAACATTGAGCAGAGTTCCCTGTGCTATCCTTTTTAAATATAGTTGTGTGTACACGTCAGTCAACTCCCTAACTATCCCTTCCCTCCCCCCTCGCCCCCCTGCAACCATAAATTCATTCTCTAATCTCTAAGTCTGTGAGTCCGTTTCTGTTCTGAACATTATTTTGAAAGGAAACTTTTTTTTTTTTTAAATTATTTATTTATTTATTTATTTTGGCTGTGTTGGGTCTTCGTTTCTGTGCGAGGGCTTTCTCTAGTTGCGGCAAGCGGGGACCACTCTTCATTGCCGTGCGCGGGCCTCTCACTATCGTGGCCTCTCTTGTTGCGGAGCACAGGCTCCAGATGTGCAGGCTCAGTAGTTGTGGCTCACGGGCCCAGTCGCTCCGCGGCATGTGGGATCTTCCCAGACCAGGGCTCGAACCCGTGTCGCCTCCATGAGCAGGCAGATTCTTAACCACTGCGCCACCAGGGAAGCCCGAAAGGGAACTTTTGCTTGTATTTTTATGATGACATTTATCTCCAGGGAAATAATTAGAAATGCTTTTCTGAACATAACAATACATTGAAGAGCTTCTTTTAATTATATATATTTTATGGTGAATTATAAATTCTATTTTATATCTGCTCTGTAAGTAAGAGCTAATGGGAGAAAAACCCTGGAGACATAGAGCTGTGACATGTTTTCAAATTCATTAAAAATGAACTCTCCATCTGGAATTGCGTATTTCTTTTTGTCTCTTGCCTCAGGAAAGTACTCAATAAAATAAAACCACTCTCTTCCTGCAATCCCCATTAACTCTACTCTGTAAACAAATTGTATCTCCTTTTTCAGAGTATAAAGAGACTTTCTTTATTCGTCATCAATAGTATTGAATATTGCTTATGTTAATTTGGTTTCTGTAATGGAATACAAAGTATTGACTTTCTTAAAGCATATTTTTCTGAATTTTAAACTCTATCAAGTAGCAACAATGCCTTGAATTTGGTCCCTACTCATATTATGGTATGGTGAAAATGAAACAAGAATAGAGATAGGAAAACAAACAAACAAACAGGAAAAGAAAAGGGCTTCACAACAAATTTGGCATTACTTTGTCTTTAGAATCATGTGAAGATTAAGGAGGTTTTCGATGGATATGAATGAAATAGAATGAGAATCAACTTAAAGAACATTAGACCATACAGTACGCTTGGAACTGTGGTAGGAACAGTACATACACACACACACACACACACACACACTCACACACACACACGAAAGAAAGAAAGAAAGAAAAGAAAGAAAGAAAGAAAGAAAAAGAAAGAAAGAAAAAGAAAGAAAGAAAGAAGGAAAGGAAAGGAAAAAATTGTAAGCAGAGAGGGTAGGGGGTGCCTGGAGGAAAAGAACCAGATACAGCTTTTTGATATAAGAGAAGCCATTTTAGGCTTAAGGGATTCTGTGATCTAAGCCTGGCCACAATGCTTGCCCTTGAACAGGTGTCAGTAATAATGATCTTAATGGAACAAAAGATGTTATCAGACAAGAGAAGTAACAATAGCAAAGATAATAAATCTGTCATAAAGACTGCCAGTTCTGTTTCAATGATAAAGATTAGCCTGAAGCACTTTCTTGAGCTGTTTTGCTCAACCATAACCTGAGGTTTGATGTTGACCTTTTGTGACCCTCCTGCCTTCAACCAACAAAAACTTTGATTCTGTCAACCTTTGCCCCAATTCTGTGCTGAATTTTCTGCTCAAGCCCCCTCATGAATATGCATGTACCCTTAGCTTAAAACTTCCCCAATTTTCCTGTTCAGTGAGACACTGTTTTGGGAAAGATCCTTCGTGTTCTCCTTACTTGCTGCAAGTAAGAAATCCTGCCTTCTCTGGATCTTTGGCTTGGTTGTGTCTTTCAGCTGGACACCCACCAAGAGGCAAACCCAGTTTTCCGCTAACAAAATTGCTGCCTTAAAATGGCTTATGTCTTTAAAAGTAAGATAAATGTGAAACTAGCTAGCTAGCAATTTTAGCTTTTGTAACACAAACCATCATATTAAATATTAGGAAACAAAGATAAATAAGTAATAATAGCTCATATTTAATGAGTCCTCTGCTAGCTACTTTTCATGGATTATCTCATTTAATCTTCACAACAATCCTGTAAGTAGACACTATTATTCTGTTCTTTCCAATGGGTAACATGGGACTTGCAAAGTTTGAATAGGTCAAATAACTAGAAGGAATTGTGGTGGCGATGAGGTTTGAATCAAAGTAATTTAACTTCAAAACTAATGGATTTAATCATTATGCTGCTTCCCAAAATTCTTGACTTTGAGGAACCCACAGTCTTTTGCAGGAGTGGAGTGGGGTGGGATGTGTGTTACCCCCTGGGTAGATAATTATAAGAGAATGTTACTGAACACAAGTTTGTGTGCCCAATGCACAGTGAGGCCAAACAGACCAAAACGTTGGAGTTTGGAGCAGAGAAAGATTTATTGTAGGGCCAAGTAAGGAGAATGGGTGGCTCATGCCCCCCCAAACCGCGAACTCCCTGATGGTTTTGGGGAAGGAGATTTTATAGGCAAAATTTGGGGTGAGGACTGCAGGGTGTGTGACTTTCTGCTGATTGATTGGTAGTGAGGTAACAGGGTGGTGCTCTAGGAATCTTACGCTCAACCTGAAGTTACTATCCTCCAGCTGGGTGGGGGCCTTAGTTCCTGCAGAATTCAAAGATATTATGTATGTTCTTTGAGCAAGAACCAGGACCCTGCCCCAAGGCTGCACCATTGTTTCTTGATTGCTCCCCCCTTACTTCTGTATCCCCTCCCTTCCCTAATTAGAAACTGTTTGAATCTGCCCCTTGGAACTCAGGGAAGGTCAAGGAGGCTGAATGAAGCCTATTTTTACTGGATTCTTATTTTTCTTTTAAACTGGATTGTTTTCTTGAATGGTCATTAGTTTACAAGTTTCCCAAACTCCCTTAAAATTCTCTTTCTCTCTTTAATCCCCTAGTGGGATTTATAAACTAACTGTTTAATTATCCTACTCTATCTCTATTAAAAGAATAAAGATTAGGAGTAAGTGTATTTGTAAGTTTCCTGATACATACTAGGTACTCAATATTTATGAAATGCAAAAAAAGCCAGGGTTGGCTTAGTATTTAGAAGGAGGCTGAATCCTAGGGGGCTTTGAACTCAAGGGCCCACCTGTAAGGGCTTCTGAACCTCCTCACTGATGTTTGCCTTAAATCATACCTACTTCTCTAGGATCCCTGAAGCTAAAAGAGGACTTTTTGCTTTATGTATTAAATTTCATATGCCTTCCACATGTTTGTTAATTGTCTTTCTCCCCTATTTATCATCTGGCTCCTATAAGGACAGAAGACGTTGTAGTTCTGTTCTTTACACTGTTTTATACTCAGCAAAATGCCAGACAGTGTGCAACTAAAGTATTTGTTCAATGAATGAATGATGGGTGCTTTACAACCATTTGTTGTATGAATGAAGGATGTTCTTTCTGGCCTCTTTAGTTTTAAGTTCCTCAGATACAAACATAAAATAGACTAAGGCAGAAAATTTGTTTGCTTTCTCTTTTCAAAAAAGAAGTGTAAAAGCATCAAGGTTTCCTAAATATGATGTCATTAACATAGAGTGACATCTGGTGGTTGCCTGTTGGACAATGTGTTTGTGGAAGAAATAGTGAATACAAAAAGTCTATAGTAGACTCCTAGATATAACAGGATTTAAGAACGATAGTAGAAAATAGGAAACATATTTAAAATCTCCCCCTCGCCCAGAAAAGTTTTTTAAAGATGCTAGTTGTGGGTTTTATTTATTTACTTATGTATTTTTGGCCACACCATGCGGCAGGCGGGATCTTAATTCCCTGACCAGGGATCGAACCGATACCCCCGCCATGGAAGCACAGAGTCCTAACCACTGGACCACCAGGGAAGTCCCTTGCTGTGGGTTTTCAATCCGCCGAACTTTTAAAAGAAGCGGTAGAGTCCTTAAAAGAAACAAAAACAAGAACAACAACAAAAAAAATTTACGAAAATTACAACACAACGAATCGGTGGCGGGAAAATCAAATTTATTTATACTGGTCTGAAGAAAGATCCTGGGTTGAAATGAGATACAACTTGGGGAAGATAAAAAGACTCAAAGGTTTCCGTTTGGCAAAGTCTTCCGGGTTAGAGGAATAATTTATTTACAAGGCGGGATAGCTTTAAAGACTCTTGGAAATTTGGAGAGGAAAATGAGTGTCTGTCGAGAACGCAGAACGTTCAGTGAACGGAAATATTTCCCAGGATCTCCCTGCCGGGGAAGGAGTGACTGGGAGCGATCCCCATGGACCAGCCCGATCGCACTCTCGGCCTCAGATTGGTCGAGCCTGTCCGGGCTGCCGGAAAAAGCGGAAGCGCGCTCTTTAAATCTCGCCTTCCCAACTTCAAGAGACGCAGACCACTTCCGGCGTAGCCATGGCGGCTAACGCTACTACCAACCCGTCGCAGCTTCTCCCTCTAGGTAACCGTTGTCGTGTTGGGGTGCCGGGGCGCGGAGCTGAAGATTAGGGTCGGGGCCCGAGGGGCAGCGCAGCCCCTGGCTGAGTGTTAGAAAAATGTATACGACCAATTGCTTTCTTTCTCCGCGGCTCTCCTCTAGGCTCCAAGTCTCTGCGGCCTCAGGCCGCCCACGTCTCTTCGGCGTGGTGGGGTTTTCTCGAGTCAGGGACTTTTGACTCCCCAGACCAAACTGTCACCGGAAGAGGTTCACGCTTAGTGAATAAGTCGTCGGCCTTCTTTGTTGTGAGCTCGCCTTTCAGTAGTGGATAGCAGTACCGTTCTTCAACCTAGCATTTAAAATCCCCAGATTAGGCCCTGTTGCCCGTCTGGCCGGTTGTTGAGAGAGGCACCAGGATCTGGACTGCGCCTTAAAAGAGGACTCTGGAAACTAGCTCTTATTGCCGTTCATTTATTCAACAGTTATCGCGCCTCTGTGCACTGGACACCATGATTGGGCACTGTTGAACAAACTAAAATCACGGCCGTTGCCTTCAGATAGCATACAAACCAGTGTAGGAGACAGGATACCGGGCAAATAAACATCGTACCAAATAACGCTAAGCCTGCTGAAGAGATGTTCAAGCTGCTGTCAGACTACAGAGGATAGACTTTTGGGGGGTGGGGGAGACGTAGTGACAAGAAGGGATCTCTGGTGAAGACAGGCCTCTCTTTTAATATTTTGTATCTGAAGGGTGATTGAGCTAGTGGATGTGGCCGTGATTGTCAAGTGTCATGGAACAAACTCTTTTTGAACGATCAGTGTATGACAGGCAGTGTCCATTGGGGATACACTGATGAGTAAAAACAACCACCGTCTCTGCTCTCATGGACCTTAGAGTCTGGGGGGCGGGGGTGGGGTTCATATGTCAATAAGGTAACCTAAAATAATATTAAGCCACAACCATGATAAATTGTTACAAAGGAGGGGTAAGTGGAGAACAGGGAAAACTTTCCTGTTCATAGAATGATGAACAGAGACATGTAGTGTAAGACCTAAAGTTTTCGAGTGAATACTTTTCTTGGTTTATCTTTCACCATATGCAAGTAATAAGTGCCAGTAGGCACTCACATATTTGTTGAAGTAACGAATGGGCAAAATAATCTTTTCTCTCCTCTTCCCCCCACCCCTTTTTTATTGTTAAAAAAAAATCCATAGAGCTTGTGGACAAGTGTATAGGATCAAGGATTCACATTGTGATGAAGAGTGATAAGGAGATTGTTGGCACACTTCTGGGATTTGATGACTTTGTCAGTATCCTTTTAAAAGTTGGTAGTATGGTTTTTTTTCAGTATTTAAAAAAAAGAACTGTAGACAATCAGTACTTACGGATTATTATAATAAAAATTAATTTATTCTCATGGAAATTGTGATAGAGCTGCGTGTACTGAAAGAAGATGAAATTCTTACCAATCACAAGCATTTTGAATTTGAGCCATTGTGTTCAATGTCATAATTAAAACTGAACAAAGGCAGAAGCCAGAGTAAATTTAACTTGGTATATTTATTTTCTTAACACCAAATTTCAGATATGGTACTGGAAGATGTCACTGAGTTGTGAGTAGTGTTAAAAATTAAGGAATTGGGCAGGGGAATCTCTTTTTAATTTAAGGCAGTTTTAGTACTGTTGAGTCAGTAAAATGATCTGTTGAGTCAGAGAACACTGCCTATTCGAACTACTCTAAAGATAGAAGTTTTACCTATTCACGTTAGTAAAATTGGATTAGAGGATTATTACCTTTATGTAATTGTCACTAAATTGCTAGGAAATTAGTAGAGACAAAGCTTTAAGGTAAAAGGTACTAAAAACAGCCAGAGATCTTAGGGCTCAGGTCAAATAAAGGAACTGATAATAAGAGCATTTAATGCTTTAAATTAATTATTCTACAACTTATATATAATAGAAAATGTAAATGATGCTTCAGTTATAGTAATTATAAAGATCGTGACCAGTAGCTCTGCTTTCAGATTTGAATTAATTACAGATTGGTATAATGGATAGGAATCAGTAGTAAATAATAGTAAAAAGAGTGAGGATAGTAAACGTTTTATTTCATATTTGATCTCCTTGGCAAGTTTCACCTTTTTAGATGAAGATCAGCCCTAGTGGATGTGCATCTTAGGCCAGTCAGTCCACTCTGTTGCCTTTGGGGAAGAATTTACATCACCCACTTTGTCTCTGAAGTGTTGATAAAATTGCCTGATCTCATGTTCATTTATATATAATTAACCTTTAATCTATTTGTTTAGTGAAATCACACCAGAAGGAAGAAGAATTACTAAATTAGATCAAATTTTGCTAAATGGAAATAACATAACAATGGTAAGACACAGTAAAGCTATTTTATTTAGATGTTAAGCCATTTTTGTGGGGCAGGGATTACAGAACTAACTTGTTTGACTAAATGCTCATGGTCCAGTGGTGCTTAAGATGGGAAAGGGGTGCTCTGGTGGTCGGGGCTCTATGGCCAAACTGTTGAAGATGACATTAGGCCTAAGATTAGTTTGCTTGTGCTTTTTAATCATTTATTTTGCCAAGAATCATTGTTGAGACACTAAGTATTAATTGATGATGTTGGAATTGTAAACAGCAGTGACATGGAGAAAATGGAAATATGGGGGAGGGGCAAAGAGGCGTGACTCCAATCAATGAGGAGCTCTCAGTAGGGGTTTTTAGATTATGTAGTACTAAACTAAATATTAAACTTTTTCCTCCTTTGCAGCTGGTTCCTGGAGGAGAAGGACCTGAAGTATGAATGGATTTCCTTGACTTATGCTAGATTCTGTTTTGTCTTACAATGACAACAAAATAGAATTTTTTTTTAAAACTTTTTAACGTTTGTATTCTGTGAAGCCAAGTTTTCCGTTAAAGGGAAATGCTTTGAAGATGCATTGTAAATGCCTGTTTTTGTAAGTTAATCATGATTATGTTGGAAAAAGAAGAACAGTTTGTTCTTTGAAGACAAAAATAAAGGTGTTTTTGTTAACCGTCATTTTATTTATTATACTGCAATAGCCAGTGGTTGTAGTTACTTTGCCACTTGCTCTCCTGTCATTTTATGATTATTTGCTTCCTCATTTAGGTGACCATTTGATTCTCAAAGAAAAATTGTTCCAAACAAAATGATGAGCTTTTGATTTTGAACAGGTGCATTAAAAAAACCTGAAATGATTACTTACAAAATTCAGTTCAAACTCTGATGCTTTGAAATGACGATTTTTCTACTGAACTCAAGTTCCATTAACTCCTATTAAAAACAAACACGCAAAATACACAGGTAATATATGCACATTGTAGAAGTGCAGATAAAGGAAAAAGGAAAATATTAATCACTTTGCTGTATATCCTCTTAGACTTTCTTAATATACTCTCAGTACACATTTTATTTTTACAAAAACTTACTCTTCCTGAATGTACTGTTTTGTAACCTCCATATAAGACTTTTTTTTTTGAATTTAAATGGGGAGAATCTTTCCATGTCAAATATTTTGGCAACATTAATGTGTGCATAGTATTTTATTAAATGGGTTTACCATAACTTATTTAGCCTTTTCTTTATTACTGGCCACAGTAGTCTAACTAAATCTTTATACATTTTTATTTTTCTTAGAATAAATTCATAAATATGTAAGGTCAAAGGATAGATACTGTCATGTTGCCAACAAAAAGTTTGTGCCAACCTACAGTTTTAGTTTTTCATAGTACCCTTCACACACTTACCAACATTGGCTATGTTCTATTTTCTCCTCTCTTTGCCATTGTGATAGGCAAAACCTGGTATGTTTAAATATTTAAAAATTAATTTTGAACTGATTAGTATTTTGTGAATTACTTATATGAGGGTTTTGCCATTGAGATACCATTCTTTTTCTTACTAATCTGTAAGAATTCTTAATAGGTTACTCTTAATCATGCATTTTGCAATAACTTCCCCAGTTTGTAGTTTGCCTGTTGGTACTTTTTTTTGTTTGTTTCTTTGTTTTTATTTTTGTCTGTGTTGGGTCTTCGTTGCTCCGCGCGGGCTTTCTCTAGTTGCAGCGAGCGGGGGGGCTACTCTTGGTTGTGATGCGTGGGCTTCTCATTGCAGTGGCTTGTTGCGGAGCACGGGCTCTAGGCACACGGGCTTCAGTAGTTGTCGCACAGGCTCAGTAGCTGTGGCTCGCGAGCTCTAGAGCGCAGGCTCAGTAGTTGTGGCGCACGGGCTTAGTTGCTCCGCTGCATGTGGGATCTTCCTGGACCAGGGCTCGAAGCCGTGTCCACTGTATTGGCGGTGCTGTGTTCTCAAACAAGTGGGAGAGAGTTCCGGTGCTTTTTTGCCACATAGCTTACGCACTTTTTCAGGAAGGTGAGACTAAGCCAGAAAACTGTATACCAGATGTCCCGGGCAATGAACATGCCAGGGAATTTCTGGCCCATGCACCAACCAAAGGACTTTGGATGCCACTGGGGAAAGAAGTCAGAGTCATGCAGTGAGTGTGGAAGGGTTTCAAGTAGCACCTGCAATACGTGCAAGTCATAGAGCACCGTTTACAAAAAAGTTCACTTATTTAATTTGTTCTCACCACTGCGCTGTTAAAGTCAGGGTACGATCTCTATTCTATAGAGGAAGCCGCCTAACATATGTTATTAAGTGGTACAAGGTAAGAGACAGAGCAGTGCTTTGACTCCAGGGCTTCTGGCTGCAAGGGCAATGGACTTCCACAGGGCTGTAGCTGCCTGCAGAGTATATGCTTCAGTAATATGCCTGTAATAGAAAGGATGTTCCGTGTTAAGGTTTTATCCAGGTAACCTGAGAGGAGCTCTGGGCCACAGAGGGCGGGTCTGGAACAGGTAGGGCTCTGCGTGCACACCCTCCACCGCACCAGAGCAGCAGCACCTTCATCCAGCGTAAGATGGTGTTTGAAGAACGGGTACTGCTGCCTTTAAAGACATTTGTTTGTACAAAGATTTTTCATGCACACAATTAAAATAGTGTTTCCCAGCCCCTTTCCTTCGTTCCCCTCACCTCCAAGGGACCACCTCAACCTCTTTTAAGAAGGTTATTTTGAAGTTTAGCTCTGGACTAAACAAGGACTAAACATACCAAAGGCAAAAAATTTGCTCATAAATTCACCTTGTTTTTAAAAATCCCAAAATTCCAAATCACTGAGTGTGAATCAAAGTCATAACAGCCAAGAGTTAAGATGTGACAGTACCCCAACCTTTAAGTGGAAATGGTAGGCTTAAATCTTTCTTGAGTCTAATGGTTTTAGGACTAAGACTGGAACTTACTTAAACTTCCCTGGGGCCCTTATGCATCCCATTCTTCACTTACCTGCTTTGCTTCATTCTTTGCACCCCAGAGGTAATCATCACCCAAAGCCCTCCCTCCCTCCCCACTCCTGTCAGCTGTGCCCCCGCCAGTCACAGGATGGTCCAAACTCAAGCTTCAACCAGGTGTGGGGAGGCTGCTAGTCTAGTCCCTCAATCTCACCATTTTATGCCCCTCCCACCATAACCCACACAGCAAAGCAAAACAACTTCTCTTCCCAACTTCTGACTCCAGACTTTTTTTTAAGATTCAGTTCTGTTAGTCCTCTCACATATCTTTTACTCCCATGTGAATCAAAACCCTCACCACTTGGTTTTGTTGAATAAAACTGGTTTTCAGCCATATAGGCACTCTTCACTCTAATTTCTCCTATAAAATACTGCTGGTTGAAATTCCTATGGCACATTTGTCTCATTTCTCTACTCAATCTGGATTAGCCCCTTGCCTACAGGATAATAATCTACAAGTGAAGAGAAACACTACTCCTTTACCCCATTCTCCTATTTCCCAATTCCTCTGCCAGTCTTCCCTTCTCTGGCAGGATGGTCTCAAGAGGAACCCTGCTCTGGCGGCGCATTTGAGCTCACGCTACTGTCTCCATTCCCACTCCGAACTTGCTCCTCTTTTGTCTCCAAACCACAGAACGTAAAACTGTGTCGAAATTCTCTGCCTCCACATGGACTGCCCATTCTCAGCAATCCAGCTAGACTGATGTCCTCCTGACTATCTCAGCCCAACTCTCCTTACTGCTATCACCCAGCTCTCTATCACCTTCTACTAGAGCACTTCGTTTCACATTACATTGCAATTTCCTAGAATGCAGGAGTTCTAATTTGGGATTCTCTTTGCAAATCCTATGAATGTGGGCACCTACAGCTTAAGTGAAAACATACTTTAAAAATGGAGAAATACTGTTGATTCACAGCTGCCTTTGCATCCAGGACCCAGTATGGAACCACCGCAGACAACCAAATAAGATGAACCCACTAGTCACTTACATTTCAATTATTTGTGAGAGGCTCTCCTGGACTGCAGTCCCTCTTGCTTGGCCATGGTGTATTTGCTTTGGAGCCTGACACCAGTGCTTTCATAACCATCCTGTTGTTTCAACTGGTAAACCACAAGGATGCGCTCAAATTCACCACCAGCTTGTAATAACCTGTACTTATTTCTGGTGGTCCAGACCATAAGTTGGGGAGGGACAGAGCACTCAGGTGGCATCCTCATTATCCTTCCAGCCTTCAGTTAAGACCTTCCTTTGGAAGATGTCAGAGGGCCCTGTGGACTCACTTCTTCAAGGAGGCATTCTACCTCATGCATTACATCTTCAACTTCCAACTCAGAGTCTTCTGAATCCTCAGGAAGCACAATGGTCAAGGCAGCACTTTTCTTCAACAAATAGGCTGTCTTAACATTTGAGAAGCTGCTCAGGTCTTTCAGCTTCCTGCCTTTCACAATCTTTTTAATCTCTGCACACCTTTTCAAGTTCTCTTTATGCACCTCCCCAGTCTCATCATTCACGATCACTTCATCTCTCTCTGCACTTAATTTCCTATTTGTGACCGGCTTTTTCCATGACCCCTTGGTTTTGCAGTCTGGTGAGGTCCCTTCATCTCTGGAGGGCATTTGCTGGGGAGATTTCTCTACCTGTGCTTCATACCAACTCATGTCGCACTGGATGCCCTCATCTACTTTGGTAAACTGGGCCAACCAGGTAGGGGAGGAACTCTGCCCCTCATTGTTCTCTACCTCACCTTCATCTTCATCTACTTACTGGTACCTACTCTCCAGCTGCTCTGCTCCCTTTCTCATTTCCCACTGGATGCCCTCATCTACTTTGTACAGGGTGGAAGGAGGGGAGGAATAATGACACCCCTCATAGAGGCTATGAGAGTCACCTCCAGAGGGCGTTTGCTGGGGGAATTCCTCGAGCTGTATGCCCTCACCTACTTCATTCGGCAGGGGGGCAGGGGGGCAGGGGACAGTACAGGGGAATAAAAATACTGCTCATAACGATCAGAATCATCATCATCATCATCAAAGAGGTCCCTATACTTCCACCATGGTCCTTCACTGCTTTCTGATGGTGGCTCAGGCTGTGCATCATAGCACTGACCCATGGCACCCTGAGTGGCCTCATCTACTTTGTTGACCTGAGCCAACCAGGTCAGGGAGGCAATACCTCCCTCAGGATAGCTAATGTTCTCTACCTCTTCCTTTTCACCCACATTCTCAGGGGAGAATGTATTCACAGGGATACTGGTCACCCTTACTATGTCATGGCTGTTGCCTTCTCAGTTAATATCTTGTTTTTCATTCAAGTTTTCAGCCTGTTGAGGTTCAGTTTCTGTTTGTGTGTCTTTTGTTTTCATTTCTTCCCAGTAGCCACCATATTGTTGGAATTGTGCCGTGTTATAAAACACAGGAACCACGGGTCTTTGGTTGAGAGTAGTGGGCAATGGGGACTGAAGGACGAGGAAGCTAGGATACTCACTGAGCGCCACAGGATATGGAAAATACAGACTTGCATTTGTGAAACCTAGAAAGAATGGAATAGTTAGCTATTTTGTCTCCTGCAGCTGGTCACAACATTCAGCCAGTACACACCACACCTGTACAGCCACAACTGCTCAAATCCACCACAGGACAACCACCCAGTCTTCTGTTACCTCTTCTGTTACCAATGCAAAGGACTGAAAAGTCCTCCCCAAGTTCTTACATGAATAACTACTAAGAACTTTCTTAACCCATCTCCCACACATCTCACAGGCCTGTAATCCATTTTGCTTCCAGAACAATCTTTCTGAGCAATCTGATCCTCACTTCAGTTACAGTATTTGAATGCTTATCATTGCCTGTCAGGATAATGAGGAACAATGACCACATTTCTTAGGATGGCATAAAGCACCTCATTATCTAGTTTCTCATGGTATCATCTCATTAAAATGTAGGTGGTCCAATAAGGACCTTGCCATAGACGGGTTTTTCCACATAAGGCAACTCCTCTTTTCCTCCTTTCCCTGCTACCAAACTGCTACCAAAGCCTAATCATTTTACAAAGGGAATCCTGCCGACACGTGGACCTTGAGGCATTTTGCTAAGAAAAATCAGTTGGACAGAAAAAGGCAAATGCTGTATGATCACTTATGTAAATATATAGAAAAAGTGGAATCACAGAAATAGAATGGTGGTTGACAGGCATGGGGTGTGGGGGAACGGGGAGACGTTGGCCGATGGCAAAAACTCCTAATTCAGCTTATTATTCAGAAGACAACACTGAGGCAAAGAGAAGTTAAATATTTACTAAAATCAGCCCATTTTTAAGAACATAATTCAGGGAATTCTGTGGCAGTCCAGTGGTTAGGACTCTGCACTTTCACTGTCGAGGGCGTGGGTTTGATCCCTGGTTGCAGAACTAAGATCCCACAAGCCTCAGGACGTGGCCAAAAACAAACAAACAAAAAACCCCCCCGTCCCCCATAATTCAGCCCTCTCTTTCAATTCTACAGCACTGTGTACTCCATGTCTTAAATATTTAAAAGGTGGTAGACATTCTGGATATGTAAAATGTTTGGAAGTCACTTACTCCCAAAACAGTAAAAAAGCTAATATATCACAAACTCTTTTCAGATCATTCACAGCAGTGAGTGTACAGGGAAAACTGCTACCCCCAGTATTGGAGAGACGTGAACACACAATCACAACATACAGGAACACAAACCCTGTAGGGGATCTCATCCCCATCTAGCCAACCGGAAGTGGCTTCACTCCTGGAATTCCAGGTTTCACAAGACAATACAACCTATAAATTTCTTCTCACTAAAATCTGAGTCATATTGCAATTAAGAAAAACCGAGTACAAATCTTATTCCTACTTCCAGCACTTACCCCTTGAATTCTCCTAAACCACAACTCCAAAGGACGAATAAAATACTGTAAACCTTAAGGGTGTAGAAAAACCAGGGGTATATAGCAGCTCAGCCTGTGAATTCCAAGAATGTTTAAGATACAATATGGGGACTTCCCTGGTGGCGTAGTGGATAAGAATCCGCCTGCAAATGCAGGGAACACGGGTTCGAGCCGTGGTCTGGGAAGATCCTACATACCGCGGAGCAACTAAGCCCGTGTGCCACAGCTACTGAGCCTGCGCTCTAGAGCACAAGAGCCACAGCTACTGAGCCTGCGCTCTAGAGCACAAGAGCCACAGCTACTGAGCGTGCGCTCTAGAGCCCGAGAGCCACAGCTACTGAGCCCGTTCACCAGAGCTACTGAAGCAGGGTGTGGAGGTCGCGGGAACAGACTGGCCTGCGGGGAGGGTGGTGTTAGGAGACGCGGAGCCGGAGGCCTGGACTCCCGGACTGAGGAGGGGTTCGGCCCGGGTGGAGGCTGGAGGGCAGGCTGGAGAGGCTGCGGACAAGGGCGGTGCAGCCGAGGCCTAGGCCGCGTCTCCCAGTGCAGCCGCGGGGCGCGGCCCCTGGCGTTTGGCGCCCGGCACTAGGTACCCCGCACCTCCAAGGCCTCATCTCCCCACGGTGCTCCTGCCGGGGGAGCCAGACTTGCTGAGCACGACGCGGGCCCGGGCCTCTGGGCGCTGCTGCCCTGGTCGAAACGCACGCAGGGCAGCCGCCGCGTGTCCCCATCGCAGGCGAGCGGGAAGAGAAGGTAAGGGACCTCCACCCAGGCTCCCAGTTCTGATGGCGGACAAGGACGACTTTCTTCCTTCGCAGCACTTTACAGGGCAGAGTGCGGCTGTCCTTTCCTAACTACAAACACCTGCTTTTCAGCCTGGGCAATGAACTCTTCAGGAAACAACGAAACTTTTGAGGGCAGTAACTCCAGACCTTTCTTTTATGTGCACCCCGTGGCCCAGCAGCTTCACCTGGGTCCCTGGTACCAGAATCCTGTCTATAATCCATTCTCCATTCCTGGGGCAGGTAAGGAATCTGAATCCCCAAAGAGGTTCAGTGGGATTAGGGACCCTCCCTGTAAACCAAAGCCTGAAGGTTTCTAACACCTGTGTCCATTACCTCCCTTTCCTCACCCTGTGCTCACACCAAAGAGACTGCAGCAGCGCATGGGGCAGTGTTTGTTGTTCAGGTTAATAGGAAACATTCGAATTCTAGCTATATGCCAGTTACTCTGCTAAATGCTAGAAATAGGTTCTCTCATTGACCTCAACAGCCCATGAGGTGGGTATTGTTGCTCTCCTTGCTCCCCAAATGAGGGAACTGAGGCTCCCAGTCGGTGACTGGCCCAGGGTCACAGAGTAATCCAACCAAAGTCTCCTCATGTTGTGAGACCAGTCTGGCTGGAAGAGATACCTTAGAGCTCCTAGTCCCTGTACTGTTTTTGACAAGGCCTAAAGGTTCTAAAACCTATTATGGTGAAGTCAGAAAAGTCCTCTGGAGGGAGAATGACAAGCAAGACTTGAAAATGTTTGGAAGGTAGACATCTAGCGTTTCATTCAGTACATGAGGGAAGGGCTTTCGGCAGGCAGGAGGATCCATGGGGTGATTCTCCCATCTCACCTCTCCAAGTAGGAAAGATGACGTTAAACTTGCTCTTCTGAGTATCCTGCTGGAGATAAAGCGTGTTGTAAATATTACACAACTTTTCCAAGTAGAAAACTAGGTGTGATAAGGAGAGCTTCTGAATTCAGCACTGTTGCCAGCTGAATAGTAGTCTCAGTCTGAGCAAGAGGGACCTGTGCCAGCGTATGGCCTGTGACCTACAATTCTTCACTGTGTCTCTACCTGGCAGATGTTGGACTAGCACCTCCGCATGAGCCAGCTCCTTCAAGAAATCTTACCGTATATAAACTCTTGGCTCTGTTTCTTTGGAGATTCCCTAATTAGTACAGATGTTGAAATGCTGTTTTGAAATGGTGCAGAGACAGGAATTGTGTGAGGAAAAGTACAGCGTACGGGGGGGGGGGGGGGAGGTTTCTGAGAGGAAGAATTCATATTGTATCTTTTTTTTTTTTAAAGATTTTAAAATTTATTTATTTATTTATTTATTTCTGGCTGCGTTGGGTCTTCGTTGCTGTGCGCCTGCGCTTTCTCTAGTTGTGTCGAGCGGGGGCTACTCTTCGCTGCGGTGCACGGGCTTCTCATTGTGGTGGCTTCTCTTGTTGCGGAGCCCGGGCTCTAGGCGCGCAGGCTTCAGTAGTTGTGGTGCACGGTCTCTAGAGCGCAGACTCAATAGTTGTGGTGCATGGGCTTAGTTGCTCCGCGGCATGTGGGATCTTCCTGGACCAGGGCTTTGCATTTGGCGGGCGGATCCTTAACCACTGCGCCACCAGGGAAGTCCCCAAAATATGTTATTGATAAGCGTTGAAAACAGTGATGCCCATTAAAAAATAAATGGATAAAGGTCTCACCTCTTTGACTAAGGACATATAGATTCTGATAAGGAAGAGTGAATTTTATTGTTCTGGGTCAGTTTCAAGATTGAGTTTTTCCTTTCATAAAGATAAAAATTATACCTATTAAGAAAAAATAATCCATACCTAAATACTGAGTCAATGAAATATATAAAGCAAGGATTAATGGTGATTAGGTGACCAGCATGGTCCTGGTGCCCTGTGCTTCCCACTCACTGACATCTCTAAGTGGTGAAGCTGGCAGTTGATCTCAGGTCAGCCTCATGCCCAAATCTGCTGCCCTCTGTCTGCTCCAGTCACAGGAGCGTGAGGTCATTTGGCATGAGGCTGGAACAGAGAATGGCTGGAAAAGACTGCGTCTACTTTTTTCAAGGTTGACCCTGACTGAATCTTAGGCTGTTAAAACATTTCGTTCCTGAACCTAAGAAGAAAAATCATGCGTGACATCAGCTGGCCGCTGGAGGGCACTGTGGAACAGGCTACGAGTTGCTGAAGCCATGGGTGTTTCGTTTTCCCCAGATCCTGCATTCCAAATCAGGTTCTGGTCTTCTACTCTGCTGTACTTACTTTGGGATCACACCACAAGGGCAGGTAAAGGGTTGAATCCATACTATTTTACACTTATTTTTGAAAAGGAGGAATCTTTTCCTTCATATTTTCTACATGAGGTGCTGTAAAAAACTTGTCTCTAAGTATATAACGTTGTAGATGAAAACATGGGCTCTAGAATCAGACTCACCTCGACTCTAGTCCCAATCAATCATTTATTAGTTGTGTGAGTTTAGGTGGCTACTTAATGTCTCTGGTTTCAATCCCCTCATTTGTAAATAGGGAAAAATAACCACCTCTCAGGGTTGTAAAAACTAAGATAATACATGTAAAGCATCCAGTATAGCTTTCAGTCATATAGTAAGTGCTCAATAAATGGCGGTAGTCATTACTACTATTTTTAAGAGACCCTGGATCAACTTATTTTTATGGTTTTCCTGTCACAGCAATTCCATTTCAACAATTCAAGCTAACTGTCACTTAGTCCACAACATTTCCCCCAAGAATTGAGCCCTTTGTCCTCTTTGAATCTTCTACCACAAAGCTCAGTGCCTGGGCACAAGGGTTCATGTGATTTGTTGAACTAAGTGGCGTCAATAAAGCTATCTTTTAAGCCAAGCCCGAGAAAGTGGGCTTTATTACTTGGAAAATGGCTGAACTTGCAGAGCAGTTAGCTTTAAGGTTAGCAGAGGGAGTAAAATAAAGACACAGGGAGATTTAAAAATGTTCATGTTTATCATGAATAATGCAATCATTTACTGAGCACCTACTTTGTGCCTGCCCTCCGGAAGCTCACTGCTTGGCCGGGAGACACATCTACCTAGCTGTGATACAGTGTGATGAGTAGGTTAGCTTTTGGAGCACATGGAGAGAGAGGAATGGGTTCTGCTTGTGGTGGGAGTGGGAAGCTGGAATACAGAGTACTGCTGAAAATCGGGTCTGGCTCAGAACTGAGCCCTGGCAACATCCAGACGGTGGGGTTAAGGTATTCCCTTCTCTAAAGGATCTGTTTGTACCCTCCAGTTTACAAGGAGGATGGGGAGTCTTTTGGAGGTTGTAGGTTCAGACCCATTCAGGCTTATCTGATGCATTTGGAAGAGAGGGGCTACATATTGGGTCGGCCAAAAAGTTTGTTTGGGTTTTTCTGGTGAAATATTATGGAAAAACCCGAACGAACTTTTTGGCCAACCCAATACCAATACAGGTTGAAGGGAGGGATTTCAGAGGTCTTGGAATTTCATCACAGGGGAACAAAGAGTCATAAGTTTGAGGAAGTGGCTTCAGAAAGAAGCTGAGGATCAGCAAGGAGTGAAGGTCCTAGGAAAGCGACTATGCTCGAACTCATCCTAACTCATGCCCACAGGGGTGCACGTCCTGAGGAGGAAAGGGAGTGTCTAAGAGAATGGTAAGAGCTGTCTCCCCAAACTCTGTATACATTGAGGGCCTGACTTTTTCCCTTGAGCACTTTGATAGGAGTCCTGTGTCACTAGGACTATCTCAGTCACACGCAGGCAAATTGGGCAGCTGAACAGTTCAGAAAGAGGCATGAAAAGGCAATCAGGAAACCTGAGTTTGTCGCCAAGGGGCTGTGTAACCTCAGGCAAGTCACCTCTTTTTTTTAGGACTTCAGTTTTCTCATCCATAAAACAGGAGTTGAATTGGATGTTTGGGTTTCCTTCCAGCACTCAACTCTCCACCTTTGGTTGTCTTCATTTCAGCGGAAGAGAAAATCAGTCAAGGGCCTGAGGTCCAAGTGGGGAGGAGGGGTGGTTAACCATAAGTGACAGGTCACATCTGCAAAGCCCAGGAATGCTCATTCTTCCCTCCTATCAACAGCCACCCCATCACTGCCAGCTGTGGTGTGTTTGGAATCTGTTCTGTGTTGGTAGCCATTGGGAATTGAGGGCATGTTCCCACATCTGCGGATTTTCCCATGACTTCTTGTCCCATGGGAATCTAGTGGTTTTGGATACTGTGGCTAATCTTTTAAAGCTATGATGCTTCCTGTCCTCCTTGCTGCCTCTTCCTTTTCTGTTCAATGAGAGTGAACCTGAAAACTGTCAGAGTGGAAACCACATGGAGAGGAATCATGGTCTGGTGTAGAAGCTCTATCACTTATTTACTGAGTGAGCTCAGGCAGGCCATTTATCTTCTTTGGGTCTTGGTTTCCTCATCTTTTAAACCAAGACAAGAACTCATGCCTTTCCCATTCTACACAGGTGTTCTGAAGATGCAGGGGTCTCACAGATGTGAAATGCTTTAACTTGGCCAACTGTATGTATTGACATGGGGTCTGATTCTGGATCCCTATTCATTCATCATTGGACACCAGCTGGTAACATCCTGGTTGACTTTCGAATCTATACCCCACAGCTTTCCAAAAAGAACTGTGGCATCGACCAGAATGCCTGCAAAATAATTGATCACTCTATTTTCTATAAAATAGAGAAATAGAGTAGAAGATCATGACCATGGAGTGTGGTGAATCATAGATATGTGGGTCATGGGCTCACATGCTTCCCCTGATCTCTGGGAAGGAGTCTATTTACTTCCTTTTAAGTATTTCCTTTTGTCTCCTAATTGCAACTTCTTGGGCCGTGGGCCCCATTAACACTTCTTCAGAGCAGCGCTGTTGTCATTAGTTTTAGCCATCTTCATGGTCACCGTCTCATAGGGGTAGTAAGAAATGGGAAGGACCTTACTTTTCCCTCTGCTGAAGTGCCTGGAGAGCATCTCTTAGTGATTGCAGCTGGAAGTGTGACATTTAATTAGTGGAGAAAATTGAGTCAGAGGAGATGCAGGCTGTGCCGGCAAGAGGGTGAGAAAAGGCTGGGGAATACGTGATATGCTCGGTGGGGCAGTTTGGCCCAGGTGTTCTCCCAGATCCAGATTGGGTGTTCACATCACCACAGGTGGAGATTACAGAAGCTTCAGGAATTTTCCATAGTGATGGAAACCACAAATGAGCCCCCAGGGATGCCTAGTTTCTTCTATCCCACCCTTGCTTTATTTGGGAAAGCAAATGATGACTCACCCCCCACCCTGAGAGGTGAGGACCTCACCCAATGAAGCCTGGCCTCCTGTTGGCCTAGTGACTGGTGCTTGGAGATGACACAGCTTGCACTGAGAGCTGTGGTCTCTTAGAGCACAGGATCCAGAGTGTGATGCGTTGGAAAGGAGCTTCAGCACCTCTGTGCCCAGTCCTGCACCTTATAGAAGAGGAAACCTAGGTCCAGAGAGGGGCATTGACTTGCCTACGGGACTTAGGGGCTGAGCTGGAACCGGTGCTTAGGTCATTGACACCTGGTTCAGAGCTCTTGGCTGTGCCACTCCATCTCCATGACTGGGTGGTGATGTTTGGGTTACACTGGATAAAATTACCCCCTCTCTCCCAGAAGCTGATCGAAATCGCTTGTGTCTGAGCCCCTGCACTTCTCCATGTGTGTCTTAGAGATATGCATTCCCAGTTTATTTCAAAAGTACCATTTCTTCCCTGCAGGCACAGGATTACTTGTAGTAATGCCTCATCTGCCTCTGGGCCCCTGGTACCTTGAAAAAGGCTGACAATCTGCAGCAGGAGCTAAAGGGTGCAGGGGGACCAGGAGGAGGGGCTTAGATGGAACAGGAGGCAGAAAGGAAGAGGGCCCAGTATGGAACTTAAAGGAAATGTGGGGATCTGGCTTCTAATACTTGCTCTGTTGTGTGCAAATTTGGCAAATTCCAAAATTCCATTTCCTTTTCAGTCCCCCTTTACCATTTCCCAGTCTGTTTTCTTAGGCTAAGCGAGATAAAACCAAAATATAATGCTAAAAATATCTTCATTCTTACAAAAAAAGCAAACTCTTAATAAATTACTTTTAACCTTTATGATTTTGATTATCTATTCCTCATGGGTCAATGACACTTGATAGAAAAGTGAACTCCCCACCTGTGGCTTAAAGCCAAACCCAGGTTTCAGCTTTGAGGGGATTCTTGAGGGTATCCCATTAATAACCCTGAAGCCCTTAGGGAAGAACGAGATGCAGATTCTAGTCGGGATCGCCATCACTCAAGCAGGGGGACCCAGCCGTTTTGTAAATCAACTAAGAGAGTAGGTGGCCAGGAATTCGGGAAATGTGTGCTCACCTTTTCACTCGAGTGGTTCTGCAGGGCAGGGCAGATGGGCACAACTCTCTACGCATTGGCAGATGATATAGAGGGTGTGGTGTAAACGTCCTGCCCTTAAGGGCTTGTCCTAGCTCACAGCCACCAGCCAAGTGATCTTGAGTAGGTGACATTTAGTGTGGTTTTTGCTTTGTGTCAGGCACTCTCCTAAGCACACTGCTCCTCACTATGACCCAGTGAGAGGGGATGTATTATTGTCCCCTGTATCAGTCAGGATTCTCCAGAGAAACTGAACCAATATGAGATCTCTATCTCTCTTCGTCTCTCTATCTCTATAGATCAATTATCTACCCATCGTCTATCTATCTATCTATCTATCTATCTATCTATCTATCTATCTATCTATCTATCTATCTATCTGGCTACCTACCTACCTATCTTCTCGAGGAATTGGCTTACACAACTGGGAAGTCCTGGGTCCGTAGGGCAGATCATTAGGCTTGGGCAGGAGCCTATGTTGGCAGAGACAGAATTTCTTTCTCTGAGAAACCTCAGTTTTGACTCCTAAGGCTGTTCACCTAATTGGATGAGACCCGCCCACAATACTGAGAGTAGTCTCCCTCATTTAAAGTCAATTGATTGTAGCTGTTAACCACATCTACAGAATATCTTCACAGCAACACCTAGATTAGTGTTTGATTAAATAGCCGGGCACTACAGCCTAGCCAAGTTGACACACGCAACTAACCTTCACAAACCCTTTTACACATGAGCAAACTGAGGCAGAGAGTTCATGCCCAAGGTCTGGGCTGGGATGTGACAGGGTTGGAGTTTCAACCCAGGCTCCTCAGCTGTGCCCTTCCCCCCTGTGCTGCTCCATGGCCTAACTGATTGCGATTTCCTCAAGTACAGATGAAGCTAATACTGCCTGCCTCTTTCTACTCACAGGATTCCTGTACTTATTTATGTGCTTTTATTCTGTCTCATTCCAAACTGGATTCGAGGAAGCTCTGAGAAATCAACAAGTGAATTCCCATAAAGGTATTTTGAAGACTATGATGAGAAAGAAAAAATAAACCAACACTGACCGTGAGCCTATATGTGCCAGACACAATGCCAGCATCTGCACATTTGTTGTCTAATTTAATACTCACAAAAAATGCAAATCCTCCATTCCTTAATGTTCTTTGAGGGCAACTAGACCTTGCTCGTATCCTTGTTGCTTTTCACAGGGCTGGGAGCATTTAATACCCATTAAATACCTATGAATCAATGGAATTATTGCCCAGTGGTGAAACATGAGACCACGGTGATTGTTGCTAAGAGCTTCTTGGGTGGGGCAAAGGATTTTATATGGGATCCAATCTCTTGCAGGAGCTGAAAGAATAATCCCAGCTCATGTTGCCCTGAGAGGGAAGGAGGAGTCTTCTCCAGAGACTCATTAGGGAAATCATCTGCAGGTGAACTTGCTAAAATTATCCACTCCTTTGGTGCAACACACTCCCAGGCTGGAAAACACTGCCACATATGTCACCTGGACTCTTTAAAGCTTGCTCATCCTGTAGGCAAAGTCTCTCCACTTAATGAGTACTGAATTCCTTTAATCCCCAGCCTTGGAAAGTGTTCCCCTGGAGGGATGTAACATGAGTAGGTTTCTTCTCTGGTTTGTTCTACATCAATCCCTCCTCATATAAACCCAAAGCAGCAAAATAGCTGGCCTGACATGAAAAGGGCTTTGTGTTAAGTGCATGTGTCTTAAGGAGAGGTTTACCTGTAGGCAGGGTTTAGGTACTAATATCTTAGTATCAGTAGAAGATATCCTGGCAAACAATCAGGTTTATTTTACCTTTGGCTCTGGGAGGACTGGGGCTTTCTGAAGTTCCCAAGAATGTAAACTTGGGTCTTTTGATCTAAGGGAAATGTGCTGAGAGGTGAAGAGGCACTGGCTTCTCGTCATGTGTTAGGAGGAAAGGGTGTGAGGTTTTGGAGTTAACCATGCGTGGTTTGAGTCTTGGCTGTGTCAATTCCTAGACATTTGAGATGGAGCAAGTTACTACCCTTTCCAGGTCTGTTTCCATATATACATGTATGTGTATATGTATATGTGTATATATAAGTATATGGGTATGTGTATGTATATGTACAATATATAGCATTGGGAGGACATTGTGAAAAACATAGGGCTGTTTTGAGCATCACCATGAGACAATATATGTACAGAACTGGGCCTGTAGTAGGTACTCAGTACATGTCGAGTCTTATCCTTTCCAGAACCACTGCTGGGGGCTGGCCCAAGCCATGCGTCCCCTGTTGCTGATTGAATCTAGATGAAATCTAGTTAGAATGGACACCAGGAACATCTGAGAGGAGAGACTGTGGTTGAGGTGTGGAAACTGAGGGGCCTGCCTGGGGAGTGGGTTCTGGGAAATGTAGTGGTTGCGGTCAATGCCCCTTGTAATGATCCCCTTGGACCTGGAGGTCACTTGTAACTTGGGCGGAGTTTTCCATATCACACCAATGACCTCCTACCTCAAGCACATGATTCTTTCTGTTTAAAGGTTTTCTCTGGCCTGGTGAGCATGCTTTGTTCTTCTTTCTCAGGGCTTTGTTATGTGTGGGTGTGAGGCTGGCACCTGCTGTAGCTTATCTCCTTGCCAGTCTGAGAATGAAGCTAAGACATGGAGGAGGTCAAAGAAATGGAGAAAGAGCCACCCTACTTCTGGTCTTGCAGTTTAGTGGAAGGAATGCATTCCTTACAATAATTTAATCTGATTTGGGTTGGAATTTTCTATTTTATTGTTGTTTTGCTGCTGGAAGTATGCTAATCAATACAGAACACTCAACCAATGAACCACAAGAATAATCTTGTTCAGATCAAGTCTTCTGTATCCAGAATCTGTCACGCCTCTTCCATTTGTCCTATGTTTTTCTCATTCTATTGGGATTAATCCCAGTAGATGGTATTCTCATATCAAGGCCTCTGACTCTACTTTTGCAGTTGTTTGCAAAAAGTTCATGTTTACTGTGATTTTCATCAATCGATTTCTATTAAGGGTTGTTTCCTCCAATCTGTTTTGCAAAATGCTGAGGTCGTTCTGTTTTTGCTTTTCCGGGAGAGGCTCTTATCTTTTTGCTTTGCTGAGAAGCACTCTCCATCTGATGCTTCGTCGGTGACTGTTCTCAACCTCAGTGAACTTTCTCTGCTTTACTGCTGTACTCTCTGTGGCAAGAAGAGATCCTTTCTGATGGGAGTCTTGTCTGGGCACAGAATGACACCCCCACCCCATTGCATAACACTGTGACATTTCCTGTAATATGGTCTACATCCTCTCTGGCAGGAGTAGCACAAGGATGTGCCTGAACTCGAGGGCTCTTGGTACAGGGGCTAAATAAACACACAGGCCTTTTTGTTTTAAAGGTTTTCCTGCTAATCATAGGGAAGGAGCGGCCAAAGTAACACATATGGGGAGATTACAGTGGTTCAAGAAATCTCAGAAAAGTTCCAATAGTAGTGGTTTTATCGTCTGTACTAAATTATTCTCAGATCATTTTCTTTTTATGTTGTAGTCCTTTTCTTTGCTACTACTAATTATACTCTGAATTAAAAAAATTTTTTGACTTTAGAACTCAATAAAAAACAGAAGAATGAATATTAAAGCATCAGATCTCTGTTTTAAACCTTGGAAAAGGGAATTCCCTGGTGGTCCAATGGTTAGGACTCGGCACTTTCACTTCTGCGGCTCAGGTTCAATCCCTGGTCAGGGAACTAAGATCCCGCTAGCTGCACGGCATGGCCAGAAAAAAAAAAAAAAAAAAAAATTAATCCTTGGAACATATCTTTATGGGTTTAGGAGAATGAATAGGGATAGAGGACCATTTGTGTTGTTTTTAATTGAATTATCTTGAATAAGAAATGTCTGTGTTATTTTCCCTTGTTGTGACAGGTAACTTTTACCTTTGCTCTTACAGTACTTTGAGACGACAATCATATCATATAATTGTATATAATTATATAATTTCCTTATGTAACATAAACCCCCCTTGTGTAAATTCAGAGTTTACATGTTTCTGAGGTTGTCAAAGATAACTTCGTATCGGGCTTCCCTGGTGGCGCAGTGGTTAAGAATCCACCTGCCACTGCAGGGCACATGAGTTCGAGCCCTGGTCCGGAAAGATCCCACATGCTGCAGAGCAACTAAACCCGTGTACCACAACTGCTGAGCCTGCGCTCTAGAGCCCGCGAGCCACAACTACTGAGCCCACGAGCCACAACTACTGAAGCCCGCACGCCTAGAGCCCGTGTTCCGCAACAAGAGAAGCCACTGCAATGAGAACCCTGTGCACCGCAACGAAGAGTAGCCCCCGCTCACCGCAACTAGAGAAAGCCTGCACGCAGCAACAAAGACCCAACACAGCCAAAAATAAATAAAAGAAAAGAAAAGAAAGATAACTTCCTATTAAAGCACTTTGTGTACTAGTTTACATGTTATGAACATTTGAATAATTAACCCTTTATTTTGAGTGAACATTAGGAAATCATGAAATACCTTGAATGTTGACTTTCAGGGTCAAATAAACCAGTTTAGCTATTTTGCTTTATTTGAGCCAAACTTTATTTAGCTGAAAATGGCCAGTGACTCATTTATTTTCTCATATGAATTAGAAAAATCAGGTGTGATGTAATTATAAGTAAATGCAGTTTTATGAATTGCCTCTAATTCAACTGGGAAATCATCATAACTTTTAAACCACCACTTCTTAAAACATGTGATAACTACTCACACTTACTTGAACTTCTAAATCTTAAAATTCCAGTTATGTACAGCAGTAGAGCTACTTGCTTTAAACTTATCATCAAATTGATGAGCAAATTCTGACTGTCTTAGTGAGTTGCAAATGGAAGTTGGAAGATGTACAGTATTTCCTAGTTCTTTGAGATGCATTTTAATATATCCTTCCATTTTGTTCATTTACATTGTATTTTTAGCTTCTACCCTTCCTTTTTCCCTTCGTAATTTTATGTTGTGGATTTCCCTCAAAATGAAGACTATTAAAATCCATTAGAATTTATCCAGTCTGATGCTTTATTTTGCTTTTTCATATAAGAAATCGATGACTTTGTTATGAGTGTCTGCAAATGCATAAACACTGTCCCTTTTCTTTGTTTCTTTCTGTGTCTGATTAGTTCATTCATATTAAATATGCTTTTGCTTTTTGTATTATGAAGTGGCAAGTCTCTTAGGAAAATGATTGTTTTAGCTACCAGATTTTACCTGAAAAATACAGGTTGGAGAATGTCAAGAAAAAAGTACTAATAAGTAAGCCTTAATTGTTTCATTAGGAAAATGTTCAAGAATTGCCCAAAGTAAAGGTGATGGTAGGGAAAAGCTCACTGAGGATTTTGTTATTCACAAGCTGGCAGTTTACAATTTTTTCCTAAGTGAGACGCCATACTGCCTACACAGCTGAAGAGAAGGTTGAATTTTATATACAGATTGGCTGGACCTCCAACCTGAATAATTCAGATCAGAAAGAGAGGAGGGGATTTGCCTGGATAGACAAAGCCTAGGAACTTTCATTCTGCCGAATCTTTAAAAAGGGAGAGAATACATCCTGATCTAAATTCTGTGAATTGGGGGCTTCCCTGGTGGCGCAGCGGTTGAGAGTCTGCCTGCCAATGCAGGGGACACGGGTTCGAGCCCTGGTCTGCGAGGATCCCGCATGCCGCGGAGCAACTAGGCCCGTGAGCCACAACTACTGAGCCTGCGCATCTGGAGCTTGTGCTCCGCAACAAGAGAGGCCGCGACGGTGAGAGGCCCGCGCACCGCGATGAAGAGTGGCCCCCGCTTGCCGCAACTAGAGAAAGCCTTCGCACAGAAACGAAGACCCAACACAGCCAAAAATAAAAATATAAATAAAATTTTTTTAAAAATTAAAAATAAATAAATTCTGTGAGTTGAAAATCAAAACTATTGATCAGATTTGAATAGCATTTAGAGTTTTAGACTCATATAATAAGAGGTGAAAATTGAAGCTAGCAAATAACATTTAGTTATTTTGGCAGAACTGGTGTACTTTACTGCACCTTAAAAAAAGTTTTCAAATGAGAACTTTATTTTAGTCTGATAAGCATTACAGTACAATGACTTATATCTAGAAAGGATTGACTTAGCATGATAAAAGGACCATGTTTTAAAGCTATGTGGGGACTTCACTGGTGGTCCAGTGGCTAAGACTCCTCGCTCCCAATGCAGGGGGCCCAGGTTCAATCCCTGGTAGGGAAAGTAGATCCCACATGCCACAACTAAAAGATCCCGCATGCTGCAACTAAGACCTGGGGCAGCCAAATTAATTAATTAATTAAAAAAAAAACAACTCACAAAAACCAAATATTTCTTTCAAAAAAAGAAGCTATGTAATAGTTATTATTTTTGAGAAATATATGAATTCTGCATTTGAATTTCTTTCCTTGAAGAAATGGAAATGTAGTTTTTGACCTGTTTATGAAGACATCTTGACATGCAAATACAGACATGTTGGTGTTGCTAAAACCAGTTCATTTAGAGGTAAACGTTTTGCTTTGAGATATTTAGAGTCTAAGAATATACTGAACTAGTTTTAAAATAATAATCCTTGGGAGGGGTAGCTGCATATGTTGAAGGATACAGCCTGTGGAATTTGTGCCTTTTGCAAGGCTGAAATTATGGCAGGTCCAAAAACTGATGCCCAATTCCATTTCACTGGTGTTAAAAAATATTTCATTGCTTTGATGGTCTTATCCTTCAAGTTAATATATAAAAAGCCTCCTGTATGTATATGTATAGCTGATTCACTTTTTATAAAGCAGAAACTAACACACCATTGTAAAGCAATTATACTCCAATAAAGATGTTTAAAAAAAAAAAAGCCTCCAGCTGTGAAAGCAACATAAACAGGTTCTAAATGTACTCAACTAAGTTCCTATGTCTGGGGAAGCTAACGTTAACTCATCATGTGATACTCAGTTTGTACAATAAATTATGAACTTGGAAAAAAAATGATCCTCAGGCAGAATATATGACAACCATCTGTATTGTCTTTCCCTGGCTTGAATTTATTGTTCTATCATTACTTAACATTACTTTTGTGTTTTAAAGTATTTTATACACATTTGTCAATTAATTAGGCTAGATTTAGCATACTCAGGGGCCAAATTTTTAAGGAGATTTGAGGGTTGCAATCCAATCCAGTTGATAAAGATTGTAAGCAGCAGGTCTCAGTGCTTCCCCATCTCTTGCTCCTCACTGATCCAGAATCTGCGAGACCGACCACATTTTCTGGTCACATCTAACTCTGTTGAATGCAAAGAGACTCAACTTTTATCTAGTCAAATAAGGGAGTCAGGAAAATATGAACATGCAAAAGTCATTGAACCCAAACTTACATTACATCAACCAACTTACAGGTATTCATATTAGATTATATTATATGCCAACAATATCCAGGAATAGTGGTACTGTCATGTCTGTTTGGAATACAATGTTCCTCCAATACCATGCTAAACATTTTCAATAAAATCATGTAGCAAACTGAAAACAAAACGACAAAGAAGAACATCCCTTTCTTCTTAAGAATATCTTATTCTTACTGGGGGTTTCTTGGAGGTTGTTCTAGTCAAGTGATCTCTGTGAGCTGAAGGAGCAAAGAAGTATATCAAAAACAGTTGGGATTCACAGAAATTTATACAAGAATGTTCATAGAGCATTATCCATAATAACCAAAAGGTGGAAACGATCCAAATGCCCATCAGTAGATGAACAGAAAATTAATGGTATATCCATACAATGGAATATTATTCAGCCATGGAAAGGAAAGAAGTATTGATACATGCTACAGCATGGATGAACCTTGAAAACATCATGTGAAGTAAAAGAAGCCAGGCACAAAAGGCACATATTGCATGATTTCTTTTATATGATACATCCAGAATAGGCAAATCCATAGATTTGGGAAAACCCATAGAGATTAGAGGTTATCAGGGATGGGGTAGGGGAGAATGGGGAGTGACTACCTAATGGGTACAGGGTGTTTTTTATGGGGTGATGAAAACGTTTTGAAACTAGAGAGAGCTGGTGGTTGCACAATGTTGTGAATATACAAAATACCACTGAACTGTATACTTTAAAATGGTTAATTGTATGTTTTGTGAATTTCCTCTCCATTAAAAAAAAATGAGCAGGGAAGGTTTCTAAAAAATCTGAGCCCCTAGTTTTCTCAGCTCCATATATTTTTTTTAATGCTTACTTTTCTTTTTTAATTTATTTTTTATTTTTTTTTGGCTGCGTTGGGTCTTCATCGCTGTGTGAGGCTTTCTGTAGTTGTGGTGAGCAGGGGCTACTCTTCGTTGCGATGCACAGGCTTCTCATTGCAGTGGCTTCTCTTGTTGTGGCAGACCACGGGCTCTAGGCGCGTGGGCTTCAGTAATTGTGGCTCGCGGGCTGTAGAGCGCAGGCTCAGTAGTTGTGGTGCACGGGCTTAGTTGCTCCGCAGCACGTGGGATCTTCCCGGACCAGGGCTCGAACCCGTGTCCCCTGCACTGGCAGGCGGATTCTTAACCACTGTGCCACCAGGGAAGTCCCAGATGCTCTCTTTTTAAAAAAAAAATTATTTATTTTTTTTGGCTGCATTGGGTCTTCGTTGCTGCGCCGGCTTTCTCTAATTGCGGCGAGCGGGGGCTACTCTTTGTTGCAGTGCGGGGGCTTCTCATTGTGGTGGCTTCTCTTGTTGCAGAGCACGGGCTCTAGGCACGCAAGCTTCAGTAGTTGTGGCATGCGGGCTCTAGAGCACAGGCTCAGTAGTTGTGGCTTGTGGGCCCTAGAGCACAAGCTCAATAGTTGTGGCACACAGGCTTAGTTGCTCCGTGGCATGTGAGATCTTCCCGGACCAGGGCTCGAACATTTTGTCCCCTTCATTGGCAGGCGGATTCTTAACCACTGTGCCACCAGGGAAGTCATCAGCCCCATATTTTGATTTGCATCCTAGGGAGCATATCGATGTGAAAGCTCACATTTTAAGAGATGTGTGTGAGGTGACTATCTGGCTTAGGGTGACTCATCATCGTTTATTAAGCAACCTGGGAGCTTGAGAGCAGTGCATTTCGGGCAGTTTGATGATTCCTTTAGGCAATCTTAATGCTGAGCTCCGTGAGCAGCAAGAACTATCATGTGATTAGAGCAGAAGCAATTACTCTTAGAAAAGCATCATTAATTTCAAAAGCTCTTGTCCTGAGCTATGTAGCTAAGTGGAGACAAATTAGGATGCTGTCTAGAGGAGAGAAAGTGAAGTTGTTTTCCCCTCTTTAGGACAGAAGAGAAACCTAAACTCATCTGTTCCAAGTAGTTAATTCTTCCTCTGGGGGGTGGGAGTGGTGGGTTTGGGAGAGGGTGGTGGGTGGAATGTTAGTCATAGGAGGCATGGGGTTTGTATCAATTCTACCGCAAGATGCTTTGGTTCTTTGTTGCTTTGTCTCCTTGGTGATAAAAGGAAGCTGTTCATATTTCCCATTCGAGTCCATCACAGAATCTTTCTGGGGTCTAATTAGTAAGGTGGAAAGGGCAGTGGACAATTCTCAGGAGACCTGGTTTCTAGGGTCTGCACTGGGATCTCTTTCTTGGGCCTTGCTCTTCAGTAAGGTAAATCAGAGCAAAGCAGGATCATCTCCCAGGTCCTTATTTAGAAACAGATCCTGAAACAAACTCTTATTAACAAAGTGTTCAAAGCATTTGGACAGTGTGCTCTTTTACTCTTCACTTTAAAAAAAATTTTTATTTATTTATTTATTTATTTATTTATTTATTTTTGGCTGTGTTGGGTCTTCGTTGCTGTGCACGGGCTTTCTCTAATTGTGGCGAGCGGGGGCTACTCTTGGTTGCGGTGCACAGGCTTCTCATTGCAGTGGCTTCTCTTGTTGTGGAGCACGGGTTCTAGGCACGTGGGCTTCAGTAGTTGTGGTGCACGGGCTTAGTTGCTCCGCGGCATGTGGGATCTTTCCCGGACTAGGGCTAGAACACGTGTCCCCTGCATTGGCAGGTGGATTCTAAACCACTGCACCACCAGCAAAGTCCCTTACTCTTCACTTCTGAAACCCCACTCAGACAGAATATAAAAACAAAACAAAACAAAAACCTCAAGGAATGCAATGGGTGTCAAGATATTTGCAATATGTCAAGATTATTGACCTGATTACCTAGGGTAGTAGTTGCTCTCTTGTTGAGGCTTAAAATAACACACATTGGGCAGATAAGATGTATTAAGCTTTGTACTATGTTCTTTTTTTTTTTTAATTAATTAATCAATTTATTTTTGGCCGTGTTGGGTCTTCGTTTCTGTGCAAGGGCTTCCTCTAGTTGCGGCGAGCGGGGGCCACTCTTCATCACGGTGCGCGGGCCTCTCACTGTCGCGGCCTCTTTTGTTGCGGAGCACAAGCTCCAGACGCGCAGGCTCAGTAGATGTGGCTGACGGGCCCAGTTGCTCCGCGGCATGTGGGATCTTCCCAGACCAGGGCTCGAACCCGTGCCCCCTGCATTGGCAGACAGATTCTCAACCACTGCACCACCAGGGAAGCCCCTGTACTATGTTCTTTTATAAAGATTATGTCATCGAAAGATATTTCGAGGCATTACTATTCCAATTTTACTAAGGTCTAAAGAGATTGCAAAACAAGCCCCGAATCTTGTAACCAGGGTTTGAATGTAAGTTTTTGCCTCCATATCCAGTGCTTTTTCTCTATCTCAACATAGCTGATTTTCTTTGGGGGATGACTTAGCCTATACTACACTTCCTCTTCCCATGATCCTCCACTTTCTAGCTCCACAGTAGAATCCGTATTCCTTCGAAAGAAAAAAACACAGCCAATCTCTAAAATTCTATACCCCAATTTCATTTTATAGCCAGAGTAATATGATTTCTGCTTCCATCTTTCCATTGAAACACTCTGCAAAGGGCAGTTTCTAGAACACATGGGCATATTTAATCATATTCTTATTGGACCTCTCCATGGTGGTTGCATTGTTGACCACCATCCGACTTCCTCTGGTTGCCTGTCCTGGTCTCTCCTGATCCTACTCCTTCTCTGAATGTTCCTCCTCAGTCTCCTTTGAGGGCTCCTCTTAACTCAGAATGATCAACAGCGGAAATGTCCATGTACTGCAAGGGAAGCCCCATCACCACTCACAGTTACACAATGGTTAGACATCAGAGTATTTCCTGAAGTTTGGATGATTCAAGGTAAACAGCAACACCCAAAGTACAATTCCCAGTCTAGGCTGGGACCTCGTCTGTTTTCTTCACTTCTGAATCCTCACTGCTTGGCCTATTATTGGTGTAGAAGGAAGTATATGCGGAATTAAAAAAAAAATTATGGATAGATCTCCAAATAAAGATGGGTCCACTCCATGCAGAGGATGCAGAAAATGCCCAGGAATGTGGTCAGAATTGCTTGGGGCTTTCCAGAGTGATTATGAGGAGCACAGTATGGCTACAGTTTAGAGTGGAGGGCTAGAGGCACTGCTGCCAAGGCTGGAAAGTGTAAAAAAATTGTCAAAGGCTTTGAAATAGGAAAGGAAAAGAAAAGATTACGAGGTGTCATATCAATAGAGTGCTGGGCATTGACTTGTGCCCTCTTCCATACCATCTGGTTCTATAGTGGTCTGCACATTTCCGTGTCTTTGACCTTTTTTACACATTGTAAGTTATGCAACTCTGATAGCAATGCAAATGATTCTTGTCTGTAGAAATGAAAACGAATTTTGTCTGGCAGAGTTGCAATTGATTCCCTGCCTCCTCAACACCCCAAACCCTACAGCTGGAAGCATCTAGTTTTGCACCTGTTAACGAATTCCTTTCAGCATTTCTGAGTGCCTGTGTATGTGTCTGCTCTGTGGACACTCCTTTGAATTGGGTTTTAATGCCTTATAAGTTCCTCATTAATTCATGGCTAAGTAAAATCTTTGACATGTGCTTACTTTATATTTGTCTGAGTCATGATTTTATCCTTTATGAAAAATGATACTTTAATAGAAAATACATGAGAGTTCAGTTCTGAAGGGCCTTGAAATCCACTTTAGAGGGTTTAAATTTTAATAGTGTCAGAGGTTTTCAAAGCAGAAACAAAATGGGTTTAGACTTGTGTTTTCAAACAAACACATGTGGTTGGGGTGGAGAGACCAGCTAGCTATTGGGCCACTGCCAGAGTCCAGGTAGGAGAAGGTGGGAGATGGAGTAGGGCGCAGCCCAAAGCCTTAACATGTAGTGACGCCAGGTGCTTCATAAACACTTAAAGATTAACAAAATGGACGAATTAAGTACTAACTTAAGGAAAGAGGAGATCAGAGAAGCATTTCTGAAGACAAGTTTCAATTAGGCACACCCACTACCTTCCAGACTCAATAATTTAAAACTTTCTGGGACTTCCCTGGTGGCACAGTGGTTAAGAATACGCCTGCCAATGCAGGGGACATGGGTTCGAGCCCTGGTCCAGGAAGATCCCACATGCTGCGGAGCAACGAAGCCCGTGCGCCACAAGTACTGAGCCTGAGCTCTAGAGCCCGCGAGCCACAACTACTGAGCCCACGTGCCGCAACTACTGAAGCCTGTGTGCCTAGAGCCTGTGCTCCGCAACAAGAGAAGCCACTGCAACAAAGAGTAGCCCCCGCTCGCCGCAACTAGAGAAAGCCCGTGAACAGCAACGAAGACCCAACACAGCCCAAAAAAAAAAAATTTTTAAACTCTCTGATTAAATGCTTTCGATTTATGTTTTCACTGACCCTTATTAATATGATTTTTTTTGGTAGCACCGAGTACCAAATCTTAACACATATTCTAAAATCCTCTTTCTGTACTCATTGTTACAGCGTTGCTTCTGTTGACTCAGAAGCTCTAGCCCATAGGGTCTCACAATTGTCCTGTCTAGAAAGAGTATTATGCTTCAAAGAGAGGTAAGTTCAGAAATTGGTGCTTTAAGGTTGTGGTAGACAGTTTCAACAGGGCCTCCAGTGAACCACTTGTGGAGTCTCCTCCCACACTGGCCCTGTGACTTTTTTGGCCAATGGGACATTATCAGGCATGGTATAAGCAGAGGCTGGATACACAGTTGTGTGTTGGGGTTTGTCTTCTGGAACATTCTCTCTTGGAACCCAACTACCATGCTCTATTGAAGTCTAGGTTTCCCTGTTGGAGAGAGGCCACCTGGGAGGAGCCAGAGTTGGAGATAGCACATGAAAAGAAAAGCCATGTAGAGGAGAACTGGGGTTCCTGCCAGCTCCCAGCTGAATGTAGGCTGCATGAGTGACCTGAGACACAGTCTTCCAGACTTAGGAGAAATGATAAATTGTTATAATTTTAAGCTGCTAAGTTTTGCTGCATGTGTGCATGTGTGTGTTTCATACAGCAAAGGGAAACTGAAACTGAAATAGGGTGAGAGCAGCTTTCCTAGAGGGCAACCAGGAAGGGTACATCTGAGCCAAATTCACTGTTTGAAAAATTCTCAATCAATGGCCCCAGCGATTCTGTTCAACCACAGTTCCTGTCTTCAGTGAGGTAGCAAGTGCACCCCCTTTGTGAGCTGTCTTAGCCTCAGCTCTCAGCTGACTAAAGTCAATAGTTCTTTGAGCACCTCATATACTTTATCCCCTGCCTGTTCTGCCTGAATCTCACCAGAGGGAAAGGAAACATGGCAAGCCCTAAGGTACAATTGGGATTCTAGAGAGATCCCAATAATTGGCTGTCTATGTAAGACAGACGCCTGTAAAATTGGTTTCACCATAGCAAGCTCTTGAGAGGTTTGGGGAATTGGGTCCATTTGGCTAATTTTTCTTTATATTTAACACACACACACACACACACACACACACACACACACACACACATAAAAAAAGTTTGAACATGAAATTAGGGCTAATGAAAATAAGGTATGACAACCCTAATTGACTTTGATTTGTTCTTGCTTTGGGTATATTTCTTCATCTCACAGAGACAGGAAATTTTTTTCATTTTTATTTTTTATATATTTATATATTTATTTATTTATTTATGGCTGCGTTGGGTCTTTTTTGCTGCGTGCAGGCTCTCTCTCTAGTTGCAGTGAGCAGGAGCCACTCTTTGTTGTGGTGCGTGGGCTTCTCTTGTTGCGGAGCACGGGCTCTAGGCGCGTGGGCTTCAGTAGTTGTGGCACTCAGGCTCAGTAGTTGTGGCTTGCGGGCTCTAGAGCTCAGGCCCAGTAGTTGTGGTGCATGGGCCTAGCTGCTCCACAGCATGAGGGATCCTCCTGGACCAGGGCTCGAACCCACATCCCTCACATCGGCAGGCGGATTCCCAACCACTGCACCACCAGGGAAGTCCCAGGAATTTTAACTGTAGAACTTAGCTACTCTTAGGTGACCTAAAAAACAAACACCTGCTGGAAGATATAACAATAAATACTCTCTTTGCAATATTGTCTATCAGAAATTACTCGGCTTAATCTCCACCCTTTATCCCTTGCTCTCCTACTCATCCTACTTATCAATATCTATAATATTGAATAATTTTAATTGCTTTGCTTGAGGAATAATATTTGGTTCCAAACCCAGGAATGGCTGTTGGGCCTTTGGTTGAGTGGATAAAGTGGGCTGAAGGCAAGAGAGACTACTCAGGGCGATTTCTGTGGAGGGTGTGTGAAGGAAGGGCAGAGGGGAGGTGGTGAGTTACCAGGGAGGTAGGTCTGGAGGGGTGTTTCAAGGGAGAATTGTTGGGGTGAAGGGCTGTGCACTGAGGTTCTCCACTCCTCTGTGTCTGCTTCTATGGACTCTTCAGTGAAATGTCCATGGCCAGTAAATTTGCTGAGGAACTGGTCTGTTTTGAGATGTATCAAAGTGCCGAGTTCTTGGGTGTGAGGGAAGCAGAGCCTTCCCATGGAAAACCACACCACCTGGGTGCCATTGGTAATGTTTGTGGCAAGAACTTCCATGGTATAGTTAGCAGAAACTGGCCTTCACACAAAGTGCCTCCCCACTCATTAAGAAGAGCTCTCTTCTTTTATTCTGTGAGTAGGCCAAATGGATTTGATAAATCAAGGACTGACTTCTTGGGGAGGGGTAAAGGGTAGGTTGGGAGTAGGAGATGGAGCCCCTGCTGCTGGCCTAGTCTTGTTAAAAGAAGCCCGATTTTGTTTGGGAGGCGATTCCCAGCCCCAGGTGAGGAATCAGGATTGGCTTAACCTAATCATGGGATCTCATTTCTCTTTGCTCGTGTTTTAGGGAACTGGGCATATGACCTGGTGCTGGCCAGTGAGATGTAGGAGGGGACATTTGCTAGGTGATTTCTAGGGACAAGTTTTTTGCCTAACAAAAAAGAGGTATGTACTAAGAGAAGGCTCTTTCCCACCAGTCCTCTTCCTTCCTGCTTGGATTGTTATTATGTGACTATGCAATGCTTGGCATTTTGGCAGCCATCTTGTGATCCTGAGAAGGCCAACACAAGTGCAGAAAAGCTGAACAATCTTGGAACTACCTATCTCCAGATATTTTCTTAGATGAGATAAATGAATACGTTTGTGGTTTTGCTTTGTTTTACTTTTCTACATTTAAAAAAAATAAATTCATTTGTTTATTTTTTTTAGTTTTGGCTGCGTTGGGTCTTCATTGCTGCACGCAGGCTTTCTCTAGTTGTGGCCAGTGGGGGCTACTCTTCGTTGCAGTGCACAGGCTTCTCATTGCAGTGGCTTCTTTTTGTTGTGGAGCACGGACTCTAGGCACGAGGGCTTCAGTAGTTGTGGCACGCGGGCTCAGTAGTTGTGGCTTCCAGGCTCTAGAGCACAGGCTCAGTAGCTGTGGCGCAAGGGCTTAAGTTGCTCCACGGCATGTTGGATCTTCCTGGACTAGAGATCCAACCCGTGTCCCCTGCATTGGCAGGAAGATTCTTAACCATTGCGCCACCAGGGAAGTCTCTACATTTTTTTTAAATTAAAGAAAAATTCTTAAAAGGTGGTGGGAGATGAGACAGTTGCAGCCAGTGACAGCCTGTTCTTGGATGAAACTTTGTTACGTAGGGAAGTAGGAACCCAGAGCTGCAATTACAAGGAGGTGTGGGGTGAAAGGGGACTTTTCCTTAAGAGGGGAGGAAACTTGCTTTGTCTATAGTCGGATTGCCAGGGCCTAGCATAATGCTGGCCACTCCCAGGGGGTCAGTGAAGCTTCGAGGCGCCAGGCTCGCAAGATGCTGGAGCCTTTCCTTTTGGATAAGGCAGGGACAGGAAGGCTTAGCCTGATGGCCAACAGCGCAGCACCCTCCCCCTAAGCTCACCCACCCGGGCTGCGTGGGAACCTGGGCCGGGAGGACGGGATGCGCCTGTGCCCCAGAGCTGGGGGTGGGTGGAGAAAGCAAAGCCCCGCCCGCTGACAAGCTTTTATCTCCAGTCTCTCGGTTCAATGCATTTGTGGTTAAGCAAGCCGCTGTTGGTCAGGTTTTCCTGTTATGCCCAGCTGATACAGAACCCAAGTATTTTCCCCTACTCTGTTCATGGGCTTAATGAAGTTGGATGCTGCACTGTCTTCACCTGCAGTGCGGAGTTGGAGTTTCCAAGTTGCAGCCTGAGACAGCTGCGGAATTGAGGTCGTGCTCTGGGGTCATGTTGGGTCTGCTCTGGTTGCTAGTCATCACGCTGGGGTCTGGTCCCCACAGAGATGTCTCTCTCCTTACTTTACCTTTATTTGCACTCCCTTCCTTCTTCCTCTAAGAACTGCATTTGCCGGCTGGGGCAGCAGCCCCTAGCTTGGAGGGAGACCCCAGAGGCAGCTCATGCTCCAACTGGACCCCAGTGTGTTCCACTTTGGCTGAGATCCTTTCAACCTAGACAAGGTTCCAGGAGTTCCCCACAGCTCGTGGGTGTAGACGCAGTGCTCCACCTGCAACCACCTCGGTCACCTGTGAGGCGTTCTCTGTTGTGTGGTCTGCCCCTTCCTTTCTTCCACTCCATGCCCCACGCCTTAAGCTCTAGTACAAGTCCTGCTGCAGCGTTTACTTAAAGGGTAAGTCATTTGACATGTCTATCTCACGGTTTCCAAGTTGCTGGATAATCACACATATGTTTAATTGTTACTGTGGGGACCAGAGGAAGTGTAAACGCCCTGGTCTCAGGTGGGCACTGCTGCTTCTCCTGCTTTCACCTCCTGTCCTGGTTAGGATGCCACTGGGCACCCCCTGGTTGCTGGGGCCCAGGCCCCCTTCATACAGCAGAACCGGTGACTGGTCCTTCGTTTGTCAGGCCGTGGCTTCATAGTCTGTTGTGACCCTAGTTCCGTTTTGAATAAATAGCCCTTCGGACAAACTGGCAAAAAAAGTTCTTCAAATGTTAAAAAATAGACAAAGTAAATGCACACGGATCTAAAACAATTCTGTCATTTTCAAAATGCTCAGATTTGATAAATGGTGGGAGTTTGACATAGCACAGTGGTTAAGAACATGCGTGGGTCTGAGTCAGAAAGACCTAGATTTGAACCTGCATAAACTTGGACAGGTAGTTTAACCTCCCTGAACCTAAAATGGGATTAATCCAAGCTTGACCTCGCTGTTATAATGATGACATGACTATACAGTGATGACATGCTAACAGGTGTTGATAATTTACTAGGGCCAGCATTTTATATAGAGATTTCGATGGCAAATTTCTTATTATCTTCACCCATTTCACAGATGAAGAACCTAAAAAATAGGTGAGATAATCTCCCAACATCATACCGCTATTAATTGTGCAGCTGGGCTTTGAATCTAGGCCATCATCAGAAGCCCTGCTCTGAACAGTCAGCTAAGTGCTGCATTTAACATATCCTCCAACACATAGAAAGTGCTTAAGGAAGGCTATCTATGATAATAATTGTTATTAAGCACACTGTCTGAAGACTCATTAGATGAATTTGTTTAAAATTCCTTAAAATGCTCCAAAGATGGTAAAATAAGAATAATACAAGCTAACAGATGCAAAGACATTGCAGAATGTCAAAAATCAGTTTTAGTTTATAACATAACTTGTAATCATATAAATTATTTTAGAGGAGAAGAGGCCCAACTTCCTGTTGTCAGATGTGGCCTGCCAACTTGTCCTTGTTATGTATCAGCTTCTTATAGCCTCCCGGTCACCATTTTTGCCTTCCTGCTGGGGCCCACTCATGCCCTTGATGAAGCCTAGACAGGCCCCGGGAACTAGGCTCCTCCACCTGGTTTCTCTCTCTCCCAGGGCTGGGCACTGGGCCTGCCCCACACTGGCCATGTGTAATGTCCCTCCTAGTTTTGTTTGTTCCACTTTCTGAGTTTCTGTTCTAATGCACGGGTGCACAAACTTAATTTGAGAGTTCGATAGCCAGTCTGGAATAAGTGAGTTTATTATGAGTAATCGTTAACTACTTCCCAGGCATTAGCCCATTTAATTTTCATAATGAGACAGATACTATTATGAATTCTAATCTTGACACAGACATTAAAACTCTTTGTTTAAGTAAAAAAAAAATCTAGCCAGAGTCATAGGTTTGATTTTAGCTTGTGCATGTGGGAGGAAAGGAAAGTGCCATCAATCTTTTCCCAGCTTAAAGAAAATTTCCAAATATTTGTAGCTTCCAGAAAACAAAATATCAGTTTAAATATCATTACAAGGGCAATACATTATTAAGAAAGGAGATCAGACTTTAAGAGGTGAAAGTAAAATGACAGACTTTAAGAGGTGAAAGTTTTCTTTCGTAGTCGGGGTGTCTTAGACGACTTCTTTGGTAGAAAAACCACCTGCAAGGGCAATTTTGTGACAGAGTCTTTGCTGCTTTTCTGCAGCTGGAGGAGAGGCCTAGCTTGTGGAGATTTCTGTCATCAGCAGGTGGGACGGCATTTTTTTTCATGGCCATGACTGGTATTTTTCTCTAGTTAGTACTTATAGAAACAAAAGCTGACCTGAGAAACTCAGAACCAACAAGGAGAAAGGGAAACCGGTAGAATAGGATTATTAACAAAAGGCACATGCGCGTTGTTCTGAAGAGTCTTATTTTGTACCCCCCTCTCTCCCCACCCCGGCCATCCACCTCCATTCTTTTTTTTTTTTTTTTTTTTTTAACTTTGCTTTTCGTTTATCGCCCCTAAGCAGACACCGGGAATCAGGGCCCAGGCTGGGGCTGCCCGGCTCAGCCAGCGAGTCTATACAGTGTGTGCAGGGTTGCCGTTCGCCCCCTCCAGGTAAATGCAAGGACATGGTCGGCCAGGTCCTGGGGGATTTGGGTGAGATGGGGCCAGGCTGCAGGGCTAGTGCGTTCCATCAGGCAGCTGTCAGACGTCGAGAGAGGAAGTAGGAGACAGGGAGGGGGGTTCGAGAGGGCGTAGTGGGCGCCGGCCCCAAGCCCCCAGCACCCAGCACTTCTCCTTGGAAACTGCTGGTGCCCTTGGCGCCCAGCGAGGCGAGGTGCGAGTCGTTGTGCGTGAACCGGACGCTGGTCACGTGGCTGCCGTGACCCCAGTCCACAAGGCTCGGCTCCTTGGCGCACGCGCACAGGTACTGGAAGAGGTCTGCTTGGCAGAAGTCGTCGGAAAGAGTCACCGTGCGCTTGTTGTGGGAGCAGCACGGGGAATTGATGTCGGTTCCATCCGAGCCATCTGGCCACATGCCATAGACATGGAAGCCCAGCACGCAGGTGTAGGTAGCCCACTCCCGGTCTCAGCTCTCATGGTGATTCCTCAGCAGCTTACAGCCTCCAGCCACGTCCCAGTAAAGGATCTCATAGTCCCCAGAATTGGACATGATGAAGTTCCTATCCTTGGACCAGTCAGGGTGAGTGATGAAGCTGCAGTGACCCACACAGTGGCCAAAGCGGCTGGACTTGGTACCATTACGGGAAGCTCTACTCTTCTTTATCCTGCTCTGTGCCCTGGGATGTAGATGAAATACAGGAGGCCCAGTTTAATTTGAATTTGAACTTTAGTAAACAAACAGGTTTTTAGTATAAGTGTGTCTCATGCAATATTTGGGACATACTTATACCAGAAAGGTATTTGTTGTTTATCTGAAATTTAAATATATCTGGGCTCCTGTATTTTTTATTTATTTTTATTTTATATTGGAGTATAGTTGATTAACAATGTTGTGTTAGTTTCAGGTGTACAGCAAAGTGATTCAGTTATACATATACATGGATCTGTTCTTTTTCAAATTCTTTTCCCATTTAGGTTATTATAGACTACTGAGCAGAGTTCCCTGTGCTATACAGTAGGCCTTGTTGGTTATCTATTTTATTTTTTTTTGGCCACTCCACGAGGGTTGCGGTATCTTAGTTCCCCGACCAGGGATCAAACCCGGGCCCCCTGCAGTGGAAGCGCGAGAGTGCTAACCACGGGACCTCCAGGGAATTCCCGAGGTTATGTGTTTTAAATATAGCAGTGTGTGCATGTCAATCCCAAACTTCCAATCTATCCCTCCCCCTTACCCTCCCCCCCCCCCCCCCCCCCCCCCCGGTAACTATAAGTTCGGTTCTCTGAGTCTGTGAGTCTGTTTCTGTTTTGTAAATGAGTTAATTTGTATCTGTTTTTTTTTTTTTTAGATTCCGCATATAAGTGATATCATATGATATTTGTCTCTCTGTGTGTGACTTACTTCTTCACTTAGTATGATAATCTCCAGGTCCATCCATGTTGCTGCAGATGGCATGATTTCATTCTTTTTAATGGCTAATATTCCATTGTATATTATTATATTATTATTATTAAACCTGGCAACCCTAGTTTGGGAGGCTGCATCAACAGGCTCCTGTCCTCTGGCTTCCCATTGTGTTTGATCAGTGGGAGGCACTGGTGGGAAGAAGGGGGCTGGAAGAGGAGGAGGTGGAGGTATTATTCTCCTCAGGCTCACTGCAGATTGGCTGCGTCCATGTAGGCAACCGCTCTGGGGTTGGGTAGCTGCTCCTTTCCCTTACTCTTTTAGCCCTAGGATTGGTACCAGTCTCCTGCCCTTGCTATTCCTGGGATACTATGCTATCGCTTCTTGGTTTTTCTATACTCTGCCCACACCTTTATAGAAGAGACCCTTTATTAAACTCTTGTCATATTTCCCAGTTTGTGGGTGCTGCCTGCTTCCTGTTGTACTCTAACTGATAAAAACATGTCATGTTTTACATGTAAAGAAGGCATTGTTGTTATCTCTATTTTGCAGATGAAACCAGTGAGGGTCAGAGAAAGGTTAAGTAACTTACCCAAGGTTTTGATGGTGTAAATGGTGAGAACTAGGTAACAAACCCAAATCTGTCTATTCCCAAACTCAGTTTGCTACTGTGCTGTCCTTTTTTTTTGTTTTTTTAAAATTTATTTATTTTATTTATTTATTTTTGGCTGTGTTGGGTCTTTGTTGCTGCACGCGGGCTTTCTCTAGTTGCGGCAAGCGGGGGCTACTCTTCGTTGCGGTGCGCGGGCTTCTCATTGTGGTGGCTTCTATTGGTGCGGAGCACGGGCTCTAGGCGCGCAGGCTCAGTAGTTGTGGCACACGGGCTTAGTTGCTCCGCAGCATGTGGAATCTTCCCGGACCAGGGCTCGAACCCGTGTCCCCTGCCTTGGCAGGTGGATTCTTAACCACTGCGCCACCAGGGAAGCCCTGTGCTGTGCTTTATTAATGAGTTTGAGGAAGCTCAAGGCTGGAGCTGCAGTACAGATGACATGAGCTTTATTGCTTACGCTTTTACAACAGTGTGCAGAGGCAGAGACAGATGCTTGTGAGGTAGACTATGTCATCAGCCCCGGTTCCTCACTCCTCCCTTTGGGTGGAGCCTACTTTCCTGACTTCTTTTTTTTTTTATAACATTAATATTTATTGCTTTATATGAATACTGTATTGAAAGCCCATTCCCTGCCTTCTTGACTTGGGTTTGGCTGTGTGACTTGCTCCGGCCAATAAAATGAGGCAGAAGTGATGGATGCTATTGATAAGCCTCAGTGAACCCAGCAGGACTTGTAAGATCCCAGAAGAACAGAGGAAGGGAGCAGCCCTAAGTACAGTGAGGAGGGAGAAGCAGGGCTCTAGGTAGAAAACTGGGATTGACACAGAGGGGTATAACAATTGCTTATTGGCTGGTGCCATTCAATATTCAAGAATATGTTTCTAAAAGATCAACAGACTGGTTTTGGGAAGCTGGTGCACCTTAGCTTAGTCTAATTTTTATAGAGTTTTCACTTTTCTGGTTTGTGAGAGTGGAAGCAACAGTGAGTCAAAGACTTCATTGGAAAAAATGGCAGAACTTAAATTTAAAAAAACGTTAAGTAAAGAAATTTAATGGATTTCTCATTTTGCTGGGTAAGCTTTGAGAATATTGTCTTGACACCAAGACAGATATGAAAACCATTTCCTAACTCTAAGGGCCTTGCATTACCGTGAAGGCAGTGAAATTTCTTTTGGAGGGTTCTAGGTCAATAGTTCATTTAAGAATAGCTTTAATTCATGTCTGCAAGAGATAAGGGGGATGGACTGTTCTCCTATTAGGTTCTTTTATAGGCCCTCCCCCACAGTGTAGGGCCGTGGCCATGTCCTCTTCATCTTTTTATTCCTAGCATTCGATGCAGTTCCTGGCATGTAGATGGTGGTTGTGTAAATGTTTGTGGGATTGAAGTGAATTTTAGTCTTTTGCATTTGACAGACTAATATACAAATAGACCATATATGAAAATATAACTCTGATTTTCTATCTACAGCAGCCAGTCCAGAAAATCAAACAACTCCCATAGCAACTGGCCCCAAATGGTCAAGACTTGATTAATAACTGACAGCTTCTCTAATTTTTGCTCCTACTTTCAACTTTGGACCGATTGGAGAAAGCCAAATACGCTCCCCTAACTAATCACATAAGGTGCTCCACTTCTGGTTAGCCTGCCTGCAGCTTCCCATGCCAACAGCCTTCAGTCAAGGGCACGCCTCAGGTCTTCCCTTTTTTCCACCATAAAGCTTTTCCACTCCTCTGCCTGACTTTGAGTCTCTGCCAAAACATGAGTGATGGCGGCTGACTCCTTTGCTAGAGCAGGCTCTGAAAATAATAGCCTTTGGAATATCTGCTTTATTTAATGAATTGAAATAGAAGATTTATTTTAATTAAATGCAGCAAACATTCATTGAATGCCCAGTATATGCCAGGTGTTAGGCTATTTGCTGTTTACTACTTAAAAAGAAAATGGTCGTTGTAATAATTTTCATTTAATAATTTTTAAAATTAAAAACTTAAATGTAATATTTTAATTAATAAAATTTTAATATTTAATATATTAATTATAACAACAATTTGTATTTTGATATTTTATCAAAACATTCAGACCAATCTATTATTTATTAAATTGTTTTAGATTAAGATGTATTATAATAAAATTACATGGGAAAGTACAAACCCCAGGTTGCTTGAAATCTTACTTACTTTTAGATCCAAAATCGAGGTTTCAATGCTGAATCTGTAAAAGAAACGAAGTCCTGGACATGATCATGGCCACTTTCCCTCAGAACTTTTTCTGTAAATGTCCAGACAGTGAATATTTTGGCTTTGTGGGCCATTCAGTCTTTGTCAAAATGACTTGACTTGAGGGTTGCAGAGCAAAAGCAACAAGAGATAACATGTAAAGGAATGAGTGTTGGTCTATTCCAGTACTAAAATTTGTTTATGAACCCTGAAAATTGAATTTCATATACTCGTCACATATCATGAAAAATTCTTCTTTTTATTTTTTCCCAACAATTTAGGAGAAATAAAAAACACTCTTAGCTCACAGGCTGTATAAAAACAGGCGACAGACCAGATTTGGCTTGGGGGGCCATTGTTTGCCTCATAACATAAAAATACTCTGAATATCTTTAAATATAACAGCTGGCAATACAGATGATATTGAGACTATTCGGTCCTTTTCCTGTGTATTTCTGCTGTGATTTTATATGTCCTTGTATATGGTATATGGTACAAGGTATATGTCTTTCTATCTTAGTGAGGCTAGATTCATACACACACACACACACACACACACACACACACACCCCACATACAAATTTCATATAAAATTGAAAGAATATTTTCACATACATATGTTTTATATATTATCGATAATTAAAAATAACATCGTGATGTCTTCTCTGTCTTTGGCTTCCTTTAGAATTATGTTTCCTGTTTCTGTTTTAGATTCTGGCTCAGAACTGGGTGGGAGGGAACAAAACAGAATAACCAGCCCAGTAGTGCAGATGTCCTTTAAAGTCTGAGGGAATTACAGATATTATGTTTCCTTTTATAGCTTTATTTCCTACCACAGGGTAATGACAATTAAGAGCAATTGAACCACTCCCTGCTAACAGCCTCTAGATTTCTATCACAGGACCTTTGGCAGAAATTCAACCACAGTAAAACCCATGGCGCCTTGCTGGGAAATTAGTGGCATACTTGCCTCTCTCTCCCTACCCCTGTCTTTGACAGACACCTTAAATCTATCCCTGCATCTTCCCTGCTATGCCTTCACTGTGGCTCCAGATTCCTGCTAAACACAGTGCTGCAGGCAGCCGCTACCAATCAAAGGCAGGCACACTAAACAAAACTGATTGGCCATGTATGTGATATTTTTGTCTCAATCTTGATCTAAGAAAGCTCAGTTGTTGCAATTTATCATGTGAAGAACAGTTGAAAAGCTGGGAAGGGAGCTTCATGTGACTTTCAGATTTGGTCTTTTTTTTACTTAGACCATGAAATCTAGTGGTTTTTTTTATTTTTATTTTTTTTTATTCTTTGCTGGATTATATAGGAAGGAACAGTTCCAAAGTATTCATTCTATCCTGATTAGACCACACGTGGATCATGGTCTTCTGTCTTGGAATTCAGCACCCCCAACCCCTAGCAACAACAACAACTAGAGAGCATTAAAAGGAACACAATGGAGGGGAACAAAGGGTCTGAGCAGCCTGTCATATGGGGACGAGCTGATGAAGCGGGCAGTTGGCTCGAAAGAGAGAAGGTTTGTGGGAGCACTATAGCTGTCTTCATATACTCACAGTTTTTTGTTTTTTTTTAAAACAACAGCTCCTGTTTATTTTTAAATTTTTATTTATTTATTTAACTTATGGCTGTGTTGGGTCTTCGTTTCTGTGCGAGGGCTTTCTCTAGTTGCGGCAAGCGGGGACCACTCTTCATCGCGGTGCGCAGGCCTCTCACCATCGCGGCCTCTCTTGTTGCGGAGCACAGGCTCCAGACGTGCAGGCTCAGTAGTTGTGGCTCACGGGCCTAGTTGCTCCGCGGCATGTGGGATCCTCCCGGACCAGGGCTCGAACCCGTGTCCCCTGCATTGGCAGGCAGATTCTCAACCACTGCGCCACCAGGGAAGCCCTACTCACAGTTTTATCACCTAGAAGGCGGCACAGGTTGATTCTCTGTTACTCTGGGGGGCATCTTTCTTCGTTTGTTTCTTCCTTTTAAATAACTGGATTAAAAAATTGTGGTTGAATACACATAGCATAAAATTTACCATTGTAATCATTTATAAGTGTACGATTCAGTGGTGGTATGTATATTCACATTGCTGTGCAACCCATCTCCAGAACTTTTCATCTTGCAAAACTGACACTCTATACCCATGAAACAACTCCCTATCTCTCCTTCCCCTCAGCCCCTGTCAACTACCATTCTACTTTCTTTTTCTATCAGTTTGACAACTCTAGGTACTTCATAAAAGGGAAATTATACAGTATTTGTCTTTTGTGACTGACTTGTTTCATTTAGCATAATGTCCTCAAGATTCATCCACATGATAGCGTGTGACAGAATTTCCTTCTTTTTAAATACTGAATAATATTCCACTGTATGTGTTTACCACATTTTCTTTATCCATTCATCTACTGATGGACATTTGGGTTGCTTCTACCTTTTGGCTTTTGTGAATAATGCTGCTACGAACAGGGAAATCTCTTCGAGACCTTGCTTTCAATTCTTTTGGGTACATATCCAGAACTGGTATTGCTGAATCATATGATAATTCTATGCTTAACTTTTTGAGGAACTGCCATACTGTTTCCCACAGCAGCTGTGCCATTTTACATTCCTATCAACAGTGCACAGGGTTCCAATTTTTCCACATCCTTGCCAATACAAGGACATATTGTAAAATACAATATTTTATGGGTTTTTTTGGATAGTGGCCATCCTATTGGGTGTGAGGTGATTGTGGTGAGGAGTGTTTCTCAACCTAAGGGAACCCATGCTCCTTTTGAAAAAAAAGAAAAATCTCAAGCCCTTTAAAAATGTTATTTGAAATTTTAAAAGAAACTGAATATCTTGTCCCCAAACAAATCTCAGCAATGGTAAATTTGCTTTCCCAATCACACAGATCCGAAAACTTCACCAGGGAGACTTTCTTCCTTTCCACAATAAACTTTTTCATTAGAATATCTAGAGCAGGGGTTGGCAAACTATAGCTCACAGGTCAAATCTAGCCTGCTGCCTGCTTTTGTACACTCTTAAAGCTAAGAATGATTTTTTACATTTTTTAATGGTTGGGAAAAAAATCAAGAGAAGAATAATATTTTGTGACAAGTGAAAACTGTATGAAATTCAAATTTTAGTGTCCAATTCAGTTCTCAGGAAGGGCTGTATGCTGGCTCAGGCTGAGAGTGAGCCAAAGTTCAGAGGCCTGGAGGAAAGAGAGAAGCTTAACCACAGTTTGGTTAACAAGCATTTTGTCCAGTGGATCAGTGGGGATGAAACAGTTCAGCTAATCATTTATGAGGCAAAGAATGGGAATTTGTAGGGTCAGTGTCTACCCTTGTCATAGATAAGCAAAGGGACATCCTTGAGTGTTATCTAAGTCATCTGGGAAAGGGTGGTTTTTTTTGTTGTAATCTATTTTCCAGGACATGAAAGGACAGGGGATTTCTCCACCTTCACTGTTTCAGGTAATATTCAACACTGTCAATGGTAGAACCTCCAAGATCCAAAGTCACTCAACTTGTAGCATGGGTGAATCAGATCTTTCCAAGGCCCCTCAACGCACACTCTGCTGACCACCCACTGGTGGAAGTCCGGCTGGATAGGAGCGCTCCTGCCCTTGATGGAAGAGGTCGGTGGCCTGGAAGAGGAAAGGCAAGGGCATGAGAATGACATCACCTATAGCTGGCATATTTTCTAACAGCTTCCTCTAACCAAGCTCTAGCTTTCAGTACATGGTTTGTTTTTTTTTGTTTGCTTTTTTTTTTTTAATGCAAGTAGAAAAGGAAACAGGGAAGATTGTTTCAGGCTCACCTCTTCCCACTTACAGGAGAACTGGGGAGAATCTGATTATCAGCAGCAGTGTCAACAACCAAACTCTTAGTTGAGTTTAGCTTCCCTCCTGGAGGAGGGTATGTGTGTGTGTGTGTGTGTATGCTGGGGAAAGGCATAGGTCAATCAGTGTGGCAGAGGGCACTCTGAAGGTTTAGGGTAGCAGCTCTTTACCATCCCATTCAAAAGTCTTATGTTTATGCAAATATTTTCCCAGTGGGTACAGTCAAGTGGAGTATGTACTCCTAAGTAGGTCCAAAATACCTCCTTCCTCACCTCCTCCTATGCCCACATTTACATTATTGCTAATGATGCCTATGTCAGGTTTGCAGGAAAATCAAGTCAAGGTACAAGAATAGGAAATGTCTGCCCAGGGAGCTCCCTTTCTAAAAGGTCCTTTGCCCAGAGAGAGGATTTCTACTTGTCCGTCAAGTGAGCAAGGAAAGAATAAAAAGCACTTAAAAATTATAAAGAAGTTAATATAGCCATACACACAGATGGGTTGAGGGACACTGTTGCTTTCCCTTTGTGTGCCCTGAGAAGATGGGTTCCTGATGTTAGCAGAGGTGAGAGGACACTCCTGATGGTCCTTGCATGGCATGGGGATCATGGTGTGCATTTGCCTCCATGTAATGTTAGCTCAGGGCCTAGGACTTCAGCTTCTGCCCACTTCACAGGAAACAATGCCAAGCACAGAGAGCTGTGTTGGCCCTGCAGCTGTCCCACTTCAGTTAATCCTCTGGTTTAAATGCCCGTTGAGCATTCTAAAACCTTTTTTCCTCTTCCTCCTACCTTGGGGTTTGTCGATCTGGAAACCACCTCTGTGATAGTACTACTTCCCGCATACTTATTTGTATGCCATTTCACAGATGACAGTGCCAAGAGTCATATCAGTGCTGGGCATTGAGGGAGGAGGGGAGGTTGGATCCCAGGCCAGCTGAGGAATCCCTGATAAAGTCACTCTTCCTTCACACATTCCAACCTCATAGGCTGTGTATTTCACAATTGTCTTGCTTCATAATTCAATGCCTGAAACCTTCAGGATGGGGAGCAGGGAGGATAGGAGACTGGGTTTAGAAAAGAGGAGTCCCAGACACAAGATCCAACTCCATTGCTACTAACTAACTGGCTATGACCTTGGGCAAGACCTAATGCCTCTCTGGGCAACAGGGTTTTAGCTGGAACTTAATCCCAGGCTGCTCTTCCTGCTTCTGGTTCCACATTAGGTGTCACCACCTTCTTATTGCAGTCAGAGAAGGGGTGGGGCCAGCAGGGCAGGCCCATTAATAGGGTCCCTGGCTGCTGTGGCTTCCCTTCGTGGGAGCCCCCAGGGCTGCTTTCCTGAGGAGTACTAGCAGAGTTGCCTCCCCTTGCACCTTGGCTGCCCTCTCTGGCCTCAATCCCCCATGGGAAGGGTGGGCATCTTCTTGGTCCCCACAAGGGGGAGGCACCCAGGATGAGGGGCACGGGAGGACGTACGCAGGGGAAGGGGATCGCCGAGCCTTCCTCAGGGACGGCCAGGAGCCCAGTCGGGCTCAGCGGGAAGGCACAGCCTGGAAGAGTAGTGATATTGGCCCTAAGAAGAGTAATTGAGAAGAATGTAGGCTCCTCCTCTGCCCTCGCTCAGCCCTCCATCCTCTCGGGGGACAGAGGCGGCCCAGACGTGTCGGAAGGAGCAGGAAGGACGTGCCAGTCCTTCGGCCCCAGGTGAACAAAGTGCAGAAAGTAGAGAAAAAAACGGTATCCCTCACTTAATGCCACGCCGCTTCCCCCCACAATCCCCAGTAAAACCTCTGGACGGTCTCTGCGCACTGACCCCTCCAAGTGTCCCCACCCACCCCGGATTATCGGACGGGCGCGGACACCGCCCGGGTTTTCCTCAGTCCCCGGCGTGGGCGCGCAGCCCTCCCTGCCGCCTTCTCCTCCTCCGCCGCCGAGGAGGGGCTGCAACCCGCGGAGTCATAGGAGGAGCACAGGCTGGGGGCGCTCCGGCGCGAGGAGAGAGTGAACCTTTGGCAGGCGAGGGGTGTGGGTCCCACCGGGAGCCTTGGCCGCTCCGCTGGGCCCAGCCCGGCCCTCCGAGATGGGCTCCGTCTCCTCGGCGCTGGCGCGGTCCCGCAGCGCCTCGGTGCAGTTGGGCTGGTCGCCGCCGCAGCCCGAGGCGCCACCGGCTGCTCCCGCTGCTCGCAGAGACCCTGTCGCGCTCCCCAAGACCCGGAGGCTTGGACCAGGGCGTGGAGAGGCCGCCCTCCGGCCCGCAGCCGGGGAGGCACAGCGGGCCGCGCCGAGCTCGGAAGGGCGCGAGAAGTTAGAGAGTTCGGAACTGTCCCCGGTGCTGAAGCGTGCGGCAAGTATGTCCCGGCCCCATGTGTCCGGAAGCCCCCGCGCCGCGGGTAAGTCTCCTTCTCTTGCGTAAGGATCGCGGGGAGCTGCTCCGTGGAGACCTATGGGGGCCCTCTTTACCGTCAGGGGGAGACATGAAGGCTCTGTCTCCCAACAGGATTTCGGTTTTCTTGTCCTCTTGCCCATAACTTGCCCATAACCTCTTGCCCATAAAACTTGCCCATTAACTTTCACAGGTTAAGACTCATTTCTGACTCATGTCAATAAGGCGTTATTTCATAAGGATCATCTTTCACAGGGGTTTAAACAGAAGCTGGCAAGGCAGTTTACACCCTAAGGATCCCTTTCCCCGTCTTTGTACTGGTGTCGGCACCATGGGGAGACGTCTTCCTTGTTGTCTTGGAAAGACAAGGATAAAGGAGGTGCACCTTTCTCCCAGGGGAAGTGGGAAAAGGGCAGGAGATTCCAGCTTGTCCAAGACTTATCCATGTGTGAAGAAGGAAACCAGTATTTGAGCTAGTCTCTTCTGAAGGGACTTGGGGGTTGTGTGGCTGGGGAGGACATTTTAAGGGTAGGCAGCAAGGGAGAAGTGAAAAGAGCACATGAGATTTGGAGTCGGTGGTGGGTCTGAGTCTCCATCTCCTGCTTTCATTGTGGTCTTGGGCAGGATACCCTCCTTGTGCCTCAGTTTTATCATCTCTGACATAGGGATGATAATAATACATTTCTCACTAGGTAGCTGGAAAATCTAACCAGACACAGTGCATGCAGTAGTACTTTGAAACTGTCAAGTGCTCTGCAAATACTGAGTATGATGCCTGAACCAGATCTCTAAAACTCTTCAGCTGAAACTGAAGGGGATTGTGAAACGTTTCAATTTTTAGTTTGAGATACTCAAAGGTCCATTTCATAGGGTAAGTCCTGTTTTGTGTAAGTGGGAGGAAAAGTTCTCAGTTGGTACATGTAATTAAAAAAATCACACTAGAAAAGTTACCAAATACATCAGCTGGGCTTTTGGTCTCATACATAAATCCCCACTTCATCCCAGGCAAGGTTGTGATGCTCATTGCTATTGTCTGTTGAGTGTTCAAGAGGGATTCAGTAGATTCAGTGGGCAATATTAGTTCCCCTGAAGAGAAAGATGAGGTTAGTGGAGAGGGGGATTGGCTCACACTCTGACTCATGAGAGGTCAGTATACGTGTAACCTTATTCCCTTGAGAATTTCCTTTAAAAAAAAAAAATAGTGTGAGTTTATCTATTAGCTTTTATTCTCATTTCACTCAAACAGCGTTTTAAAACAAAAATTAAAAGAAGATACATGTACATTATGCTTGCAAGGGGGGATTTATCATTATAAAATGTTAGTTTTTTTGCATTCATAAGATATCTTGTGGTGTTAATGGAAAGAGAACCAGATTTGGAGTCAGAGTATCTGGGTCCTGCTAAGGTCTGCATCCTAGGCTAGGAGACCTACATTTTCTAAGCCTGTACTATCAGCTCTTTTAAAATGAGTACAAATAGAGTTGTGCCATCTCCTATGCCATGAAGCTGAAAGGAAATTATGGAGATAAAATTGGTTTGTGAACTATAAGTACTATACAAGTGTAAGGCATTATTAAAGTATCTGGAGACTTAATATTTTCTAATGTGTAGGATGGAAATTTCATTTTTATATAATCTTATCATAGTTACATTGGATGAAACATGGACTTTGTTTATGAAACAATTCAATACTAGATTGTGTGTGGGTGATATCAGTTGAATTACAAATATATATATGTCTGTGGAAGAATATTACCATATTTTTTCCTCATGCTTTTGATGATGTGGACAGAAGAGTTGTATATTGCAGTTAATTCACACATTTGTAATTCCTGAAAACTAATTTCTAGGAATTTGCATTGAATTAATTTCTGTTCTGGATTTGATGAATACACCTTGGGAATACTTTTAACTTTAACTTTTTGATTGTACGAGAATTCCTTTTTTCCATTCCCTCCATTTTATTTCATAAAGAATATCTCAAATTAAAGATAACAGAGTTTTATGTCACCTAGGATACACAAAGTTATTCAATTGCTATATTTTGCTCTTAAAAAAAAAAGAATGGTATTTGAGCTTGAATCTTTGAAGTGTGGTGGGTTTAGATAGTTGGAATTGCAGATGAGGCTCAGTTTTATCATCTTTAAAAGTGAGGTGAGTTGCCCTTACCTGTGAATCTGGGTGGCCCTTTGTTGGACTAGATTGGATTTCTCCAGATATTGGGTCGAATAGCACAGAACTTGTGAATCTGGGAGAAAAGTAGATATGCTGCAAACTAAAACTTGTACTTTACAAACCAAACTGAATATATACATGTGTGCTATGTGCCAGATGTTATTTTATGAGATGGTGGGATGGGTCCTTTAATTATCATTTTACAGATGAAGATATCAAGGCACAGAGAGGTTAAGAAACTGGTCACACAGCTAGTAAATGACAGCCAGAATTTAAACCTTGGTAGTCTAGTTCTGGAATTATATTCTTACCTACTTCTCTATACTACTTGTCTTAAGTGCTATGGGTTTATTTCCCATTTTCTAGTCCTTTACTTTACTAGTATTTAGTAACATCCTTTGAAAGCTTTGTCTTGTCTGAGCTATACTCAGGGGAACCAAGGGAAAGTACGTTGGTCCTGGGAGGGAGATGTCAGAGTATTAAGGAAGAAACAGGTACCTTGGATATTATTGTGGTGGTAATTAAAGTGAAAAAACTTTAAGCGGAAAGACTCTGCGCAGAGTCAGGGCAGTAAGGCCAGCTGTTTCTCCTCATCTTCATTAAAGGCGTTGAGCCTCTGAGATTTATTTTACTATGGATGGTGATAGTTCCCTACGCCTCTCTCATGATACTATTGTGAAGGTAAGGTATCAAAACCCAAGTGGGGACCTGGCTTATATTAAGCATGGGTGTTTTGTATGTTTGTATTTTAGAGCTTTGCGGCCCTGCTCACTGGTAGAAAGTAAGGATCAGGTTGATACATTTTCAATAAAAAGGTATCTCAGAATAAACCAATAACCAGATAAACAAAAAACCTTCCACAGCTACCTGTCTGTTGTGTAATAATCAGCAGTAGATTATCTGAGGCTCCTAGCTTTTTTCAGAAATTCCCCTGTATGGGGAGAGACTTTGACATTATTGATTAAGATGGTTTTTGGTTAATAATCTGTGTATTAAAATTATTGGGGCTTTTTCAATTTTCAGTTGTTATTTCCCCCTGCCTTTTTTTTGTCCTGCTGTTTTAACGTTTGGAAAAGGTGTATCCTACAAGAGGTAGTTTCATACTGCAACCGATATTTGTCAAATGATGGTCTTGGAACATTGTCTTGCTGAATTTTTTTTTTTTTTTTGGCTACGCCTCACAGCTCGTGGGATCTTAGTTCCCTGACCAGGGACCAAACCCGGGCCCTGGCAGTGAAAGCACCGAGTCCTAACCACTGGACCACCAGGGAATTCCCTGTCTTGCTGAATTTTATTTTCTGGTTCTTGGTTTTCATCTAAATCCTCTGTGACTCCTGAAAAGATTACTGCTGTTGGGAGGAAAAGTTTTCTTCTGCCCACATAGAATTATAGTCAGGAGCCTGCAAATTAACTGACAGTAGTTTAAGAGGAGAAAAGACAAGGTTTAATTATATTCACCTGAGGGAGTACTTAGTAATGAGTAACTTGCTGAATAGCTAGAGATAAAGGTTTATATACCAACTTGACAAAAAAAGAGAGGCTGTTTAGGCCTTCAATGGGAAAATATGAAAGGTTTTATTGGGCTTTTTGATGCTAATGGACAGCTGAATTTGTGTACTTCCCAGTGCTAAGGGTTAGTCTTTTCCCAATCTGGAAACTCCCTCAGGGTGGGGGTGGTGGTCGAGGGCAGCTGTATTTTCGGGAGGCTCTGCTTAAGTTTAGAAAGTGTTTCTTGCTGTTGCTGCTGATCAGATGTTTTCAGTTTAAAGTAAATGTCATACCACTTTGGTGGGCTATTAATCCCTTTATCACTGTTTGCCTCTAACTTCAGTCCTCTCATATGTTAGGATCGGTGGTTTTCAAATCGTGGTGTTTATCTTAATCACTCGGAGAGCTCATTTCCGAAGCCCAGGCTTGTGGGTATGAGATAGGGCTGGGGGTGTTAATTACTCTAACCAAATTTCCCAGGTGACTCAGTTACCACCAATGTATGTCTCATAGTCACCTGGAGGCTGGACAGAACACAGGCTCCTGGGCCCCAACTCCAGAGTTTCTGATGAGTAAGTCTGGCAGGCAGTCTGAGAATTTGCATTCATAACAAGTTCCGAAATGCTGTTGATGCTGCATGCAGGTCAAGGGATCACACTTTGAAAAACACTGGTCAGTGCATAGAAACCACCTAGAAGGAACAATATTCTTAGATACATTGTGTTATAGCCAGTATTGAATTCTTGATTTGGGATCTTGACAGATCCCCAAAAAGAGACTCTGGATCCTAGGCCCAGTCTCTTTGCTTCACCTGCCCAGCCCCTTAGCAACCACTATGGCTAATTTCTAAAATGACAGGATAATTATGATTCTTTACCAGTGATGCTTTTAATTTGGGATTAAATTTTTTGGAAATTTTTAGCCGAACTAAAAGGACTGATTAATATAAAAATAAAACAAAAGGTTTTATCATTTTTAAAGACCAGAGGGTGGATGGTGATGCCACTAGTGTCTTAATCTTTAACACTCACAGCATCTTCTAAGGTATTTCCCTGTTCCAAGTTAATTTAAACAGACACAAATGGCCTTCTAAAAGCTTAGGTTAGTGACAGGCAATACTGATGAGAACGGAGGTGTGATGGGCAAGTGCTGGACCCCTGTGGATTTGGCATTACCTGCAGGAACTGGCCCCACTTCCACACTGTCTTCCCGGTAGGGAGGCCAGCCCGGGTCCCAGTGCCCTATCAAGGCTGAAAAGTCTCTGAGTCACTTTTCTTTGATTCTCTTTCCTGGCAGTTGCTTGAGTCATTGCTTGCAAAGCCAGTCTCAGCTTAGGGCAGGGTTGAGTAACCTGTTTAGCTCTGAGCCACCAGTGGTGTATTTGCTCCTGTTGGGTGGAGAACTTGGGGAAGGATGCTTCACAGCTGTACAGCACTTTACGGCTTGAAATCCCCTAGAGAGTCTCTTTATCTTTGATCTTCAGGACAGCTTTCTGTGGTAGGTGAGACACGTGGCCTTATTGCTGACCTTTAATAAAGAAAGATTTAAATCAACTTTTATTTTTTATTGATGACGTGCTTTATCCTAGATCACTTGCAGTTAGTTAGACTTTCAGGTGGCCCATTGTTAATTCTTCCAGCAAGTGGGTACCAGGAAAATAGGCTCTGGAATCTTAATCCTTGGCTCTGATACATCCTGGCTATAGGAACTTGCCTTCTCTGAGCCCATTTCCTTATCTGGGAAATGGAAATGGAAACGGTATTGGTATTGACCACACCTACACAAGGTAATTTATGCAAGGAACTTAGTACATGCCTTGGGACATGATACAATTAATTAAATATTAATTACCTTTACAGATAAATAAACAATCAGAGATGTAGACTCTGTACATGTAGATGTACAGATATGGGACTCTCCCCTGGGGTCCCACAGTCCCACTGGCAGAGCTAGCGTAGAGATCTTTTGATTTCTAGTCCGTTTCTCTTTTCACAGTGTCATGGTGATTCTTCTGTGGAAATAAAACAATAACTGTAGTGAGAAAGATAGGACAGAGAAGGATGTAGAACCAGAGAAATACTGGAGACAAAGGGGAAGAAAGCAAGAAAACACAAAGCCTTTGGTGTTAGGGGGCTGGGGCCCTCGATCACCTACTTCTGAGGTAAGGACATAGATCCCACATACATATGTCACCCTTGATGTTACATTGTCTGTAATTTACTCAAACTCTTCAGCCTATGCAGTGGTGCGTGTGTGTGTGTGTGCGCGCGCACGCGCATGTGCGTGTGTTTCAATCTGCTTTCTAGGGGCAGGTAGTTAACACCCTATTCAGAAATATTCAATAAGACGTGTATTCCTACATTCTTCATCTATTCCTCCAACTGTTCCAATTATGTAATGCCTAATTGTGTTAAAGATTTTAAAATCAGAATAAAGGTAATTGGGAATAATTTTTCATTGGTCACAATGAGTGATGTTGAAGGTATGCCAGGGAACTTCTGCCCTTGCATGAGCGAGGAGTAAGAATCTGACGAGTCCAGTGTGCTATACCTGCCTGAGTGACAACCTAATCCTACGTCTCTGATTTGGGTGGGAGACAAAGGCTGAGGCTAGCTGATTAAGTTGTGCATATTGCTTATAATAACTGTTTTAAAAAACAGTTGGCCACATCAAAACAGCCATGTCAAAAAGAAAAAAAACAAAGACAAAAACCAAAAACAAGACAACCATGTCAAAATGGACATCAAAATGTCCCTTTGTTTCTAATGCACGGGTGTGGTGTGTTTCTTCGTAGAGAGTAACCACTTGGCCAAATCCCTCCAAGGTTATATTTTGAGTTTCCTAGTGGCGCGGGGCAGGGGATGTCTCCACCTCTCTTTCCCTTCCAGACCACACACTGAGGGCAGGGATTTCCCAGAGGCCCTTCTCACCCCTGCCCCTGAATAAATATCTAGGTCATTCCCAAGCACACTCTGAGCCTCTGCATCCCAGAAGGAGGGAGAGAGGATGGGAGGAGGGTTCTGGGAAGATCCTGTGATCTTAGATTAAGATTCTCAATGTGTCCTGTCAGCTCGGCCCAGACCCCTATTTACATATCAGCACCCATCAGCCCTGAGCGCCCTGACCCACTCCAAGGCTCCAGTGGCAGGTACATCGGGTCTCATCACACCTGAAGGCTGCAGGGGTGGTGAGGGGGTCCCACGCAGCATGCAGCCCCTCTGCACTGCTGAGGGAGGGACGGAGGAAAGCTCTCAGCCCTCCGCCCACTGCCCTGGTTTTTCAGAATTCTGAGGTCCCTTCCCTAAGAACCAGCCCCTGCCCAACTCAGGGGAAAACTCTTCTTCTGCAGGGATTTTCACTCACCGTGTGGCCTTGGCAATGACTAGCCTGTAGGCCAGCCAGCAAGAGTTTTTGCTTTTTCTGCCCTGTCACTTTTTCCACAGCCATACTAATTGTGGCCTCCCCAGGGAGAAGGAAAGGAGGCGTGTGCTGTCTGCTCCAGCCCTCTCCAGCTTCCAGCCTTTTGCTTTGTTATTATGTCCTGAGATTTGGGCTCCACTGGGTTGGGAAAGGGAGAGAGGATGAGAGTGCCAGGTAAGTAGGGGCCCCAGATCACTGCCTGCACCCCACGTCGCTTTTCAAGCTGTCTCATAATGAAATGACCCCCAATACAAGGTGAGTTCTCTTTTTCCCCTTTGAGGATTCCTCAAAAAATTTTTTTAAAATGGCATACTTGAACATACAGACTTCGAGGGGACTAGAAAAAAAATCACATGTATTTTTAATATTTATTTTACTTTGTTATACCTATTTAAAAATCTCAAGAGGCAGAAAATACATTAGTTTAAAATATTCCTTTTTCCACTCTTACATTTCATAAAACACTTTTTTTTTTTTGGTTTTCCTGAGACCTGATTTATTCAATAACTTAACAGATATCTTCATGTTCGTTATGTGCCCAAAACACTTTTATTTGCTCTTCTTACATGCCTTTTTATCACTAGTATTATTGTTTTTACTGAAGTCATTTTGGGATCATCTGACAGTTTTGCAGAGCACATCATCTTCACCTGTGTCTAAGCTGTTTGTATGACAGCACTTTTGGAATCTGTGAGTAATGCTGTCCTGGAACTTTTACAAGGCATGGACTGACCGAGGTTTAGCTTTCAGACATTCAGATTCACTTCTCCTCCTCCTTTCGTGAGGTCTGACCTCTAACCTGCTAGAAAGGAGAGACTTGAGAGCTCAAGTTTCAGTGAGCCCTTCTTTCCTGAGGGCTAACTTGACGTGCGTGCGTGCGTGCGCAGAGACACACACACAGACACACGCACACAATCCTTGCTCGTCATTTGGGCATACATGGCATTAATGAATCTTCATAGCTGGAAGAGACCAAGGAGATCGTCTGGTAGCAGATAGTACCAACTTCTTTTAGTATTTTAGTATGAGTTGAAAATGGCTTTATTGTTGTTATAAAAATAATACAAACTTGTTGCAAAAATGTCAAAGAATGTAGAATAGTGCAAAGAATAAAGCAGTAACAAACTACCAGCCAAAGATAACCACTGTTAACATTTTGGTGAACATCCTTCCAAGTATCTCTTTAGGCGTGTGTGCACGCACACACACACACACATTTTACATATATGATATCATTTTATACATGCTATTTTATAATATAATGCTTTCCATTCAATAATATTTTGTGAGCATTATTCATATCAATATAAACATCATTGTTTTTAAAGGGTGCTCTTCTGTGTATATGGTATAATTTACTTCTCACTCTCCAATTGATGGATTTTGGGGTTGTTTCCAGTTTTTTAAAAATAAATTTATTTATTTATTTATTTATTTTTGGCTGCATTGGGTCTTCCTTGCTGTGCACGGGCTTTCTCTAATTGCAGCGAGTGGGGGCTACTCTTCGTTGCGTTGCGCGGGCTTCTCACTGCGGTGGCTTCTCTTGTTGCGGAGCACGGGCTCTAGGTGTGTGGGCTTCAGTAGTTGTGGTACGTGGGCTCTAGAGCGCAGCCTCAGTAGTTGTGGTGCACGGGCTTAGTTGCTCCACGGCATGTGGTATCTTCCTGGACCAGGGCTCGAACCTGTGTCCCCTACATTGGCAGGCGGATTCTTAACCTCTGCGCCACCAGGGAAGTCTCTCCAGTTTTTTTTTCTTTGTTATCAATTTTATACACATCAGCATATACATGTCAATTCCAATCCCCCAATTCATCACACCAGCACCACCACCCCCGCTGCTTTCCCCCCTTGGTGCCCATACGTTTGTTCTCTACATCTGTGTCTCAATTTCTGCCCTGCAAACCTGTTCATCTGTACCATTTTTCTAGGTTCCACATATATGCGTTAACATACCATATTTGTTTTTCTCTTTCTGACTTACTTCACTCTGTATGACAGTCTCTAGATCCATCCACGTCTCAACAAATGACCCAATTTCATTCCTTTTTATGGCTTAGTAATATTCCATTGTAAATCTGTACCACAACTTCTTTATCCATTTGTCTGTCGTTGGGCATTTAGGTTGCTTCCATGACCTGGCTATTGTAAATAGTGCTGCAATGAACATTGGGGTGCATGTGTCTTTTTGAATTATGGTTTTCTCTGGATATATGCCCAGGAGTGGGATTGCTGGGTCATATGGTAATTCTATTTTTACTTTTTTAAGGAACCTCCATACTGTTCTCCATAGTGGCTGTATCAATTTACACTCCCAGCAACAGTGCAAGAGGGTTCCCTTTTCTCCACACCCTCTCCAGCATTTGTTGTTTGTAGATTTTCTGATGATGCCCATTCTAACTGGTGTGAGGTGATACCTCATTGTAGTTTTGATTTGCATTTCTCTAATAATTAGTGATGTTGAGCAGCTTTTCATGTGCTTCTTGGCCATCTGTATGTCTTCTATGCAGAAATGTCTATTTAGGTCTTCTGCCCATTTTTGGATTGGATTGTTTGTTTTTTTTAATACTGAGCTTCATGAGCTGCTTATATATTTTGGAGATTAATCCTTTGTCCACTGATTTGTTTGCAAATATTTTCTCCCATTCTGAGGGTTGTCTTTTCGTCTTGTTTATGGTTTCCTTTGCTGTGCAAAAGCTTTTAAGTTTCATTAGGTCCCATTTATTTATTTTTGTTTTTATTTCCATTACTCTAGGAGGTGGATCAAAAAAGATCTTGCTGTGATTTATGTCCAAGAGTGTTCTTCCTATGTTTTCCTCTAAGAGTTTTATAGTGTCCAGTCTTACATTTAGGTCTCAAATCCATTTTGAGTTTATTTTTGTGTATGGTGTTAGGGAGTGTTCTAATTTCATTCTTTTACATGTAGCTGTCCAGTTTTCCCAGCACCACTTATTGAAGAGACTGTCTTTTCTCCATTGTATATCCTTGCCTCCTTTGTCATAGATTAGTTGACTATAGCTGCATGGATTTATCTCTGGGCTTTCTATCCTGTTCCATTGATCTATATTTCCGTTTCTGTGCCAGTACCATATTGTCTTGATTACTGTAGCTTTGTAGTACAGTCTGAAGTCAGGGAGTCTGATTCCTCCAGCTCCGTTTTTATCCCTCAAGACTGCTTTGGCTATTCGGGGTCTTTTGTGTCTCCATTACAAATTTTAAGATTTCTTGTTCTAGTTCCATAAAAAATACCATTGATAATTTGATAGGGATTGCACTGAATCTGTAGATTGCTTTGGGTAGTATAGTCATTTTCACAGTATTGATTCTTCCAATCCAAGAACATGGTATATCTCTCCATCTGTTTGTATCATCTTTAATTTTTTTCATCAGTGTCTTATAGTTTTTTGCATACAAGTCTTTTGTCTCCCTAGGTATTTTATTCTTTTTGTTGCAGTAGTAAATGGGAGTGTTTCCTTATTTCTCTTTCAGATTTTTCATCAATAGTGTATAGGACTGCAAGAGATTTCTGTGCATTAATTTTGTATCCTGCAACTTTACCAAATTCATTGATTAGCTCTAGTCGTTTTCTGGTGGTATCTTTAGGATTGTCTATGTATAGTATCATGTCATCTGCAAACAGTGACAGTTTTACTTCTTCTTTTCCAATTTGGATTAGTTTTATTTCTTTTTCTTCTCTGATTGCCATGGCTAGGACTTCCAAAACTATGTTGAATAATAGCGGCAAGAGTGAACATCCTTGTCTTGTTCCTGATCTTAGAGGAAATGCTTTCAGTTTTTCACCATTGAGAATGATGTTTGCTGTGGGTTTGTCGTATATGGCCTTTATTATGTTGAGGTAGGTTCCCTCTATGCCCACTTTCTGGAGAGTTTTTATCATAAATGGGTGTTGAATTTTGTCAAAAGCTTTTTCTGCATCTATTGAGATGATCATATAGTTTTCCTTCTTCAGTTTGTTAATATGGTGTATCTTTGCATATATTGAAGAATCCTTGCATCCCTGGGATAAATCTCACTTGATCATGGTGTATGATCCTTTTAATGTGTTGTTGGATTCTGTTTGCTAGTATTTTGTTGAGGATTTTTGCATCTATATTCATCAGTGATATTGGTCTGTGATTTTCTTTTTTTGTACTATCTTTGTCTGGTTTTGGTATCAGGGTGATGGTGGCCTCATAGAATGAGTTTGGGAGTGTTCCTTCCTCTGCAATTTTTTGGAAGAGTTTGAGAAAGATGGGTGTTAGCTCTTCTCTAAATGTTTGATAGAATTCACTTGTGAAGCCATCTGGTCCTGGACTTGTGTTAGTTGGAAGATTTTTAATCACAGTTTCAATTTCATTACTTGTGATTGGTCTGTTCATACTTTCTATTTCTTCCTGGTTCAGTCTTGGAAGGTTATACCTTTCTAAGAATCTGTCCATTTCTTCCAGGTTGTCCATTTTATTGGCATAGAATTGCTTGTAGTAGTCTCTTAGGATGCTTTGTATTTCTGCGGTGTCTGTTGTAACTTCTCCTTTTTCATTTCTAATTTTATTGATTTGAGTCCTCTCCCTCTTTTTCTTGATGAGTCTGGCTAATGGTTTATCAATTTTGTTTATCTTCTCAAAGAACCAGCTTTTAGTTTTATTGATCTTTGCTATTGTTTTCTTTGTTTCTATTTCGTTTATTTCTGCTCTGATCTTTATGATTTCTTTCCTTCTGCTAACTGGGTTTTGTTTGTTCTTCTTTCTCTGCTTCCTTTAGGTGTAATGTTAGCTTGTTTATTTGAGTTGTTTCTTGTTTCTTGAGGTAGGCTTGTATTGCTATAAACTTCCCTCTTAGAACTGCTTTTGCTGCATTCCATAGGTTTTGGATCGTCGTGTTTTCATTGTCATTTGTCTCTAGGTATTTTCTGATTTCCTCTTTGATTCTTCAGTGATCTCTTGGTTATTTAATAACGTATTGTTTAACCTCCATGTGTTTGTGTTTTTTATGTTTTTTTCCCTGTAATTCATTTCTAATCTCATAGCATTGTGGTGAGAAAAGATGCTTGATATGATTTCAATTTTCTTAAATTTACTGAGGCTTGATTTGTGAGCCAAGATGTGATCTATCCTGGAGAATGTTCCGTGTGCACTTGAGAAGAAAGTGTAATCTGCTGTTTTTGTATGGAATGTCCTATAAATATCAATTAAATCTATCTGGTCTGTTGTGTCATTTAAAGCTTCTGTTTCCTTATTTATTTTCATTTTGTATGATCTGTCCATTGGTGTAAGTGAGGTGTTAAAGTCCCCCACTATTATTGTGTTACTGTCGATTTCCTCTTTTATAGCTGTTAGCAGTTGCCTTATGTATTGAGGTGCTCCTATGTTGGGTGCATATATATTTATAATTGTTATATCTTCTTCTTGGATTGATCCCTTGATCATTATGTAGTGTCCTTCCTTGTCTCTTGTAACATTCTTTATTTTAAAGTCTATTTTATCTGATATGAGTATAGCTACTCCAGCTTTCTTTTGATTTCCATTTGCATGGAATATCTTTTTCCATCCCCTCACTTTCAGTCTGTATGTGTCCCTAGGTCTGAAGTGGGTCTCTTTTAGACATCATATATATGGGTCTTGTTTTTGTATCCATTCAGCCAGCCTTTGTCTTTTGGTTGGGCATTTAATCCATTCACATTTAAGGTAATTATCGATATGTATGTTCCTATGACCATTTTCTTAACTGTTTTGGGTTTGTTTCTGTAGGTCCTTTTCTTCTCTTGTGTTTCCCACTTAGAGAAGTTCCTTTAGCATTTGTTGTAGAGCTGGTTTCGTGGTGCTGAATTCTCTTAGCTTTTGCTTGTCTGTAAAGCTTGTGATTTCTCCATCGAATCTGAATGCGATCCTTGCCAGGTAGAGTAATCTTGGTTGTAGATTCTTCCCTTTCATCACTTTAAATATGTCATGCCACTCCCTTCTGGCTTGTAGAGTTTCTTCTGAGAAATCAGCTGTTAACCTTATGGGAGTTCCCTTGTATGTGATTTGTCGTTTTTCCCTTGCTGCTTTCAATAATTTTTCTTTGTCTTTAACTTTTGCCAATTTGATTACTGTGTCTTGGCGTGTTTCTCCTTGGGTTTATCCTGTATGGGACTCTTTGCGCTTCCTGGACTTGGGTGGCTATTTCCTTTCCCATGTTAGGGAAGTTTTCGACTATAATCTCTTCAAGTATTTTCTCGGGCCCTTTCTCTCTCTCTTCTCCTTCTGGGACCCCTGAAATGCGAATGTTGTTGCATTTACCGTTGTCCCAGAGGTCTCTTAGGCTGCCTTCGTTTCTTTTCATTCCTTTTTCTTTATTCTGTTCCACAGCAGTGAATTCCACCATTCTGTCTTCCAGGTCACTTATCCGTTCTTCTGCCTCAGTTATTCTGCTATTGATTCCTTCTAGTGTAGTTTTCATTTCAGTTATTGTATTGTTCATCTCTGATTGTTTGTTCTTTAATTCTTCTACGTCTTTGTTAATCATTTCTTGCATCTTCTCAATCTTTGCCTCCATTCTTTTTCCAAGGTCCTGGATCATCTTCACTATCATTATTCTGAATTCTTTTTCTGGAAGGTTGCCTATCTCCACTTCATTTAGTTGTTTTTCTGGGGTTTTATGTTGTTCCTTCATCTGGTACATAGCCCTCTGCCTTTTCATTTTGTGTATCTTTCTGTGAATGTGGTTTTTGTTCCACAGGCTGCAGGATTGTAGTTCTTCTTGCTTCTGCTCAGGAAGCTCCTTGACATCAGTCTTGGCAATGATTTTTTTTGGATTTGACATCAAAAGCACAAGCAACTTTTTATTTCTTTTCCTTTGTGCTTCGTCTAGTTTCACTTGCTCACAGGGGACCATGTTCAGAGGCCTCGCATGCGGCGCTTCAGATTGTGAAACGGCAGCACCGGAACTTAAAGATGGCGGCGGCGGGCTGCCTGCGGAGCCAGTTTTCTTTATTAGAGACAATTCTGTGATAAACATCTCTGGTTTCTGAGTCATAGTTATAAAGATAAAGGCCTTCTCATCTTATCCAAGGTTATAAAGGAATTCTCCCATATTTTTCCTAGTTTTATTTTTACTTTAAAAAATTATTTTTGTTATTTTGGTAAAATATGCACAACATAAAATTCACCATTTTAATAATTTTAAAGTGTACAGTTTAGTGAGTGGCATTAAGTGCATTCACATTGTTGTTCAACCATCACCACTATCCATCCAAAGAACTTTTTTCATCTTGTCAAACTGAAACTCTGTTCCCATTGAGAAATACCTCCCCATTACCACCCTTGCCATCCCCTGGCGACCACTATTCCACTTTCTACATTCAGATTCATCTCTCTTCCCCTTTTTGTGAAACCTGAGTTTTAATCTGCTGGAAAGGAGAGACTTCAGAAGTCAAGTCTCTACAAAGTGACTATATTACCATATGTAAGTGGAATCACGTGGTATTTGTCCTTTTGTGACTGGCTTATTTCACATAGTATAATATCTTCGAGGTTCATCCATGTTGTAGCAGTGTCAGAATTTTTTCTTCTAGTATTTTTTTTAAAAAACCTTTTATTAAAAATTTAAAACATAGAGCAAAGTTGAAAGAATTTTATAGGAAACACTCCTATACCCAACATCTAGATACAACCATTAACATTTTACTATACTTGCTCTATCATGTATCTATCTATCTGTCCCTCTATTCATCCCTTCATTTATCTTATTTTTTTATTTTTTATTTTTAAAAATTATTTATTTATTTATTTATTTTTGGCTGTATTGGGTCTTCGTTTCTGTGTGAGGGCTTTTCTTTCTAGTTGTGGCAAGCGGGGGCCACTCTTCATCGCGGTGCGCGGGCCTCTCACTATCGCAGCCTCTCTTGTTGCAGAGCACAGGCTCCAGACGCGCAGGCTCAGTTGTTGTGGCTCACGGGCCTAGTTGCTCCGCGGCATGTGGGATTTTCCCAGTCCAGGGCTTGAACCCGTGTCCCCTGCATTGGCAGGCAGATTCTCAAGCACTGCGCCACCAAGGAAGCCCCATTTATCTTACTTTTGCATTTAAAATTAAATTGCAGATATCAGTACACTCCTTCCTAACTAAATCCACATGCATACCACTAACTAGAGTTTGATATTTGTTGACCCTTTTTTTGTTTTGATGTAAAATCTACATATGACAAAATATGAAAATATTAACGGTATGTTTGCTGAGTTTTGAGAAACACATACACTCATGTAACCTAAACCCGTATCAAGATACAGACGCTTACCATCATCCCAGAAAGTTCCCTTATGCCCCTTTCCAGTCTCCACTCCATTCCCACCCACAGATTCACTCTTCTGACTCACTGTTCTGACTTTTCCCCACTCTACATTCATTTTTACCTCTTCTAGAATGTCCTATAAGTGGAATATCATACAGCACAAATTATTTTATGTAAACCTTCTATCATTCCACATGTTTTTGAGATTCATCTCTGTTGATGGGTGTATCAACAATTCATTTCTTTAGCTGAGTAGTATTCCATTGTATGACTATACTACAGTTATGATTTTATTTTGTTTCAATTTAATTACATTTGGAGTTTACCCTGGTGTACCATGTCAGGTAAGGGTTTATCCTAATATTTTTCCAGATGGCTCTCCATTTATCTCAATGGTATTTATTAAAATGTCCATCTTTATTCCATTGATTTGAGAGGCTAACTTTATTATACAGTAACTTCCTATATACGTTTGAGTCTATTTCTGGATTGTCTATTCCATTTCATTGTCTATTTATCAGTCAAGTTCCTGGAAGGAAACAGAATTCCACTCACATGGTTCAAATGAAGGGACTTTAATGGAAGTGTGGTCAAGGTTCAAGGAACCTGCAAGGGATGATAAAGCATCCAGAGACTAGCAGTGTTGGAAAGCCATTGCACTCCTAGGCCTGAAGGAGAAGGGAGCACAGAGAGTGTTATCAGGGTCCTGTGAGAGCTATGCAGGAGGGAGCACCCAGTAGTATGGAGGGAGCAGAGCCATTGCCTGAAAAGCAGTGAGGGATCAGGGGGGAAACACCCTGACCTTTCTACTCTCACCCTCTGATCTCCAGCCAGGACCTCCTCTTGACTGAACCCACAGGAAGCCAGAGGGCAAAGGTCCACTGATGCATGGGGAAAACCGGGGAGGGGCAGAGAAGGCAGAAAATGAAGTGTGGGTAATGGCCAGTGGAGGAAAAGCAGGAAAGTCCACCTGTCTGTTCTGTGCCAGAACCACACTATTCTAATTATTGAGGCTTTAGTAAGAGTAGTGCCTGCTCATTGCTTTCCTTCCTCAGAGATTTTCTGGCTGTTTAAATTTCCATGTGAATATTAGAATCAATTTGTCTAGTTAAAAATGAAATAGAGATAAAACTCAATTTGTTGATATTTTTGTTTGGATTAAGAAATTTGTGTATTAGCCTAGGAGGAAATTGACATCTCGATGATGCTGAATTGTCCTTTCTACGAACATGTCTTTACATTTATTCAAGTGTTTCATATATATATATATATATATACACACACATATGCATGCACACACATGGAGTTATTCAAAGATTCCTACTTTATTTGGCTTAAAAAATCAAGAATAGCCATTGAAGTTTGTCAAATTCCCTTTTAGTCTCTAAGGAATCAGTCTGACTTTTCTCCTTGAATCTATAAATATAAATAATCAATAGATTTCCAATATTGAACCATTTCTGCCTTTGTAGAATCAACTTTACTTGGATATGACAGATTATTGTTTTAATGTGGTATTGCATTCTGTTGGTTAATATTTTATTTAGGATTTTTGTATTGATATTCTTAAGTGACATTTGTCTTTAGTTTTTAATGTATATGAAATTTTTTTTTTTTAAGAAGAGGATTTGGCTTTCTTTTTTCTTTTTTCTTTTTTTAAAAATATTTATTTATTTATTTATTTTGGCTGCTCTGGGTCTTAGCTGCCGCACGCGGGATCTTCATTGTGGCATGAGGGCTCATAGTTGTGGCATGTGAACTCTTAGTTGTGGCATGTGAACTCTTAGTTGCGGCATGCATACGGGATCTAGTTCCCCAACCAGGGATCGAACCCGGGCCCCCTGCATTGGGAGCACAGAGTCTTACCCACTGGACCACCAGGGAAATACGTGAAATATTTATTAGATTTTGATATCGATGTAATACTCTCTTTATAAAAATAACTTAGAAGATTTCTTTTTCTTTCTAAACTCTAGACAAGTTCAGATACCACTGAAATTACCTGCTCTTTGAAAGTTTGTATAATTCTGCTGGAAACCTTGGACCTGGTGCTTTTTTGAGGGGCAATTTTTTGGATAGCTTCCTTTCTTTCTTCTCCAGAAACTGGAGCAGTTAGATATTTGGTTTCTTCTGAGAAATCTTTAGGCAAACTATGTTCTCCTAGAAAATTATCTATTCCATTCAGATTTCAAGGTGTATTTATTTAGGGCTGACTAGTTTTTTATACTTCTTTGAATTTTATTTAATGTTTAAGCAGGGTGCGCTCAGAATTCCCTACCAATTAGTAGGCTGTGCATATTCCTCCCAGTCACCCCAAGTTTCTGATTTCTAGATTCTGCAAAGTTGTCCATTTCTTCCCTCTGCATGTTATCGCTTGCACATCACTACACTGAAGACACATGGGATACTGCTCTGATTCCATCACTCCCCAAAGTACCACTGACCCGGGATTGTGGGCATAGCTGTTTACAGAAGTTTTAGGGACAGAGGAAATGGGTAACATGGAGCTTAGCACAGCAAACCGCTTAAAATCATACATTAAACTCCTCTGTTTTTTTCTTCGCCTCATCTCTTGGCCCGCCTCTTGTTGCTTTGCTCTTTTCTCTTTCCTGCCTAGTAGCATCTTCCCACCCCTCAGAATTCATCTTACCTATTATGGATAGTTTTCTAGTTCTCTCAGTCTTACTTCTCCAGTTGATATGCTGGAGCTGATCATTTCACAAGTAAACATAATAAAGCCCAGCAATGATGGCGCCCTGGGATGATGGAATTCAGATGTAACACAAACTGACAATCTCTTCCTCCCTCTGCCCAGCTGGATTTTAAATTCCAGTGACTTGTGAGGGTGAGGGAGTGTGGTGAGGTGTGGAAGTGACTCCTCTGTGATCACGTGGAGCTTTCTCAGTTTCATGTCAAGCGTTGCTGACTCCCTGTCTGAGCCAAGAAATGTCCTCATCAGGATACTGTCTGTCTTCCAGGGGGAGGATGCCACCACCCTGCCTTCCTTGGCTGGTCAGGCGCAGAGTCTGAGGCCTGTGTGATCCTGGCTCTTCCCTTCCTCTCCTGAGCTGTGCAGGGTTTTAACTGGAGCTGTGTCTCCCTGTGTCCCTGTCTCAGCCAAGAAGACCAGCAGCTTCAAGGAGCATCCCCACAGTCCCACGCACATGCACGTTATAAAGTAACTGCAAACTCTTCTGAAAAATATTGCTTTTCATTAACCTTGCAATAATGCAACTTAAGCATTTCATGCAGTTGGATTTTCTGGATTCCATTTTTTGCATATGGCGGGGTTTTATTGTAAACATCAATATGTTATGCTGAACAAGAGAAAATCTGCAGCCAGCTTTGAATAGCAAGTTTTTCTCCATCATACACTAGAAATAGAGGTCATCAATGGCATCTAGGTGAATTTGGTGTTCTTCTCCTTACTGTTCTCTCTACAGTTTGTACCTGAGTGGAGTATACTTGAGCATTTTACTTATTTTCCTCTTCCAACCTAGGAGCTCCTAGGAAAGACTTCCTTTTCTTCTCTTTAGTTTTTCAGTCTCAGTTCCTGACCCTGAGTCTGGTTCGTGGTAGGAGCTCAGGAAGTGTGGAGGAAGAATCCATAGGCAAGACCAGGGACTAAATCTCAGTGTATTGCTACGACAGGAGCCTGATGGTGCAGTGGAAAGACAGTGGGTGAAACCAGGAGGCTGCTCCTGGTTTTGCTTCCAGTTGCTTTTTGGCCTCGGTGAGATAAGACATGTAGCTTCTCTAGGCATCTATTTCTTTTCTATAAAATGAAGATAATCATACCTGTAATGTCTACCTTATGGGGTTGTTGAGTTTACCAAAGAAAATAGTAAGCATGAAAGGCACTTATAAAAGTATTCTGAGCTCCACAAGTGTGATGACTCATTTATCTAACGTGTGAGGGACAGGTGTGCATCTGATGGGTACACAGGTGTACAAATAGGCTTCTGAGTTCCATCCAATCTTTTCAGTGAAATAGGTATCCTGAAAAAGTCTTCTTACGAATTCCTAGAATAGTTAATAAAGCACAGCAAACATCTTTTTAAATGCCGAGCTGAGCTTGCAGGAAATTCAGGGAACCTCTTGGAGGCCAAAGTAGTGAGGTGGGGCTGCAGATCTCTGTAACCAGGGTTTAACCTCTCTGGGGGACAGGAGACAAGGCCTCAGGCCTGAGTTAACTAGGGGATGGGAACTGAAACCCCTGTATAAAGCTAAGGCCCTTGTGGAGGAATGTGCTAAAAGAAATTTTGCCCACCAGCAATAAGAAAAAAATAACAATATGTCATTTATTTTATCTTGGGTTTGAGTGGAGAAAAAAAAATCTCTTTTAAGTCTTTATCTCTGCAGGTTTGCTATTGCTTGTGTTTGAATTCTTGATTCCTGAGCCTGTACTCCCTGTAGGCTCTGGGACATCACAAAGTAGACTTTATAATATTCGATACGTATAAAACGCAAATATATACGTTTGTATAATATATGGTAACATACAAAATAAAGTAGACTTGGCTTGCTAGTTCCTGGGTTCCATACAAAGAAAATTTAACACTTGCTGGAGAGATGTATCCTCAATCCATGCCCCACAGGGCTCCCCCAGTCTTGCTGAAATAAATGCTCCATCTAAAATTGTAAGTACAGACTTACGAAGAAACAAGCCACCTTCAGCTGAGGTATTTTAAATGAGAGAAGCAAGATGCATAGAAACATATTATAGCATAATCCCATTTCTAAGAGAACAAACACTTGTCTCTCACAGACACATACTCATATATACCCCTCTCTGTATAAGCTTGCATATGATGAGATAAGCATAAATAAAGTACAAGATATGCATGAATTGTTAACATGGTGATCTGTAGGGGGTGCTGTACCAGGAAAAGGGGCAAAGGGACAAGCAAAAATGAAAAAGAGGTTTATACAGTCCTGGCTCCTTCCTTCTTCTGCCCACTCACTCTGCATCACCCTGTGCAGGATTTAGACTGGAGGGCGTGTCTCCCTGCTTCCCTGTTTCAGCCAAGAAAAACCAAACAGCTCCAAGGAGCACCCCTATGGCGCACACGGGCACAAAGAATATGTAGAGTCTTCAATGCCAGTGGACAAATAAATAACAGCTATTGAAAGTTTAAACACTAGTGTAGATGCCATAATTAACAGCCCCCATTTATTTATTCATTGCTATGTGGCAGGCACTTTCCAAATGCTTTACATGTATAACTATTCTATGAGGTAGGGACCACCACTGTGATTCCCATTTTACCCACAAGTAAAGGGAAGGACAGAGTCCAGAGAACTTGTCCAAGGTCTCAGGTCCACCTGCCTGACTGGAGGAGACAGGATCCAGACCCAGCAGTTCACTCCCCAGCCCAGGCGCTTAGTCACTGGGCTAATATGTATGTATGTATCGAAATATGGAGGATTTGATGTACTAGTGACAATTTTTTTGTGTCGGGGTGGTAATATGAGTAAGTTTTGAATTACTATTGTAATTTCATTTTTCCTTAAACTTGCTACCCTTAAAATAAAAAAAAAAAGGAGAAATGGAAAAAAGGACATCTGTCCTTTTACAGCCCTCTCCCTCACCCCCAGTACCTAACACCGTGGTTGGTACTAAATAAGAATGATTACTGCTTGCATTGTTGAATCTGTCAACATAAAATGTGATTTAGGGAGCTCCCTGCCAAAGTGTAGGGGTATAAGAAATGTTTATTGAATGGAGTCAAATTGAATCATGGAGGGCTTTCACGTTGATTGCAAATCGAATCAACGGCAAATCGAATCAACGGCAAACCGAGAAGGGCAAACTGAGCCAATATTTCTACAAATTTAGAGAGGACAGGAGTGTGATTGTTGAAAAACCTTTATGTTTCCATGCCTCAGGTTACCTTTAATGATTAAAGTGATGAGTGATTTTAGGACTAGTTTACATTTATGACATGTCTTCTTCTTTATGAGTGTCACTACTCCTCTCATTGCTGGGAACCAACATTGATTCATTCATAAGCGAGAAAGTGGTGAGGCAGATTTAAGTGCCACAGTTTTAGAGCTCAGAAAAGGGCAAAGGGACAATAGAAATTTTGGGGAAGTGGAAGTCTGCAATAGAGAGAGGTGGGAATAAATGATGCTGTAAAATCACATAGCTGTCCAGGAAGCAAGGAGTCCAGGTCTTTAGGCTTATGGTCTTTCTCCCACACCTTGGAGTTTAAATGATGTCAATTTATTAATTTAGTTGCCCTGTTATAGAACATTCCTGCTCAGTGAATTCTCTCTATGGAGGACTGAAATGCTTTCAGAAATCTGTGTGATGACCATGGAGTCAGAGTAGAAGTAGCTGATGATCTTAAAGCCGGGAGTCATGAAGCTGGGAAGGTCCCAGGCTTCCATCTCCGATTCAGGTGGGTCTGCCTGGCCACGGGATAGGGCAGGGCAGGGCACATGCCCACACATTCTTGCCCTCACTGGGGCTCCCTGTAACCCCCTTTCTAACACCTTCTTTTGTCAGCCAGGGCCTGACATGATTAACTTTCTTTACACTCTTATCCTGATGACTCACCTTGGCACCTTTCTGGGAACTCACCTCAGGGTTCAGCAATACCTGCTGACATTTATTGAACCCAGGTGCTGTGCTCACACTATACAAGTCCTATTTCTCTCCATTTCAGATAGAAAACAACAGAGGCGGGTGACGCAAGAGGGAGGAGATATGGGGATATATGTATATGTATAGCTGATTCACTTTGTTATACGGTAGAAACTAACACACCATTGTAAAGAAATTATACTCCAATAAAGATGTTAAAAAAAATTTTCAGAAAAAAAATAGACATTAAAAAAAAAAAAAAGAAAACAACAGAGGCTCAGAGAGGGTGAGTGTGGTAGGCAGTAGAGTGGGCAGGTCAGGAGTCAGGAATGTGGAGTCAGGTAGACATGGGCCTCGCTTTAGGCCAATGATGTAGCCTTTTAGTGCCTGTGTTTCCTGAGTTATTAAATGGAGATAACAGTAAGTTCATTGCATGACAGACATAAGGATAGATAGCTAATGTGTATCGAAGGGCTTAGCAGACTGCCTGATACCTAGTAAATCCCTAATAAATGAGAGATACTATTAGCACTTAATGGTATGTGCCCAAAGTCACATGCCAGCAGGGAGATGCAATCAGAATTTGAACACAGGCCCAGTTCAAGCTGAAGCCCATATTATCCCACACTCCGCTGAAATGCTGCAGATTCTCCCACAAAGGCTGGGTCACCTCTCTCAGAAGTAAGAAGGGCCACTTTAGCAGGGCTTGTCTGCTCAGCTCGGGAGCCTGAGGCTGCCTCTCCTTTTGCTTCCTTTAGGCTGGTAACCTCTGGGAGAGCTTGGGGTTGAGCACAGAAGTCTCCAGAGTGAGGAGCATGCACAGCAGGGGAGCCCAAGGCAACCTGCTGAAACATTAGAACTTTTACTTCTGTTTGTTTCCTCATCTGATTTACATTTCTATTTTCATGAGTTTTATGAAGTCATACTGTATTAGGACAGCAGAACTTACCCATACTTTATAAATAAATACATTGTGCATATCAAAATATTTTTATTGGTTTGCATATACAATCAAAACACTTTCGGACTTCCCTGATGGTCCAGTGGGTAAGACTCCACGCTCCCAAAGCAGGGGGCCCAGGTTCAATCCTTGGTCAGGGAACTAGATCCTGCATGCCTGCCGCAACTAAGAGTTCACATGCTGCAACTAAGAAGCCCGAGTGCCTCAATGAAGACCCTGCATGCTGCAACTAAGACCTGGCACAAAAAAAAAAAAAAAAAAAGAATATATATATATATATATATATACACACACATATAGATACACACACACACACATATATATATATATATACACACACACATATATATATATATATTTTAAAAAGGAAAAGGAAAAAAAGCACTTTGGAGGCCACTAGTTTAGATAATGGTACATCAGTTAGGTCCAGTCCATGGCAATTTGCCAAGGGTAAGCAAATGGGAAGCCGGTGTTTGCTGGGAGCTTGGATGGAAGATTGATACATTTTACTCAAGAACCACTTAGGCAAAGTGAAGGTGGATTCTCAGAGTCATAGTGAAGAGCACAGGTCATCTGGGTGACTTTGGCTTGATGTGTGAAGGTGGGAGCTTGCTCAGCAGTGACCATATCAGGGACATGGAAGGGGACCTTCTGTATTATGACCCTACAAATACAAACACTATCTAACAGTATGTTCATGATTTCACTGTCTTAACATTTGTGATTTCATTTCCACTGTCTAGCTTGAGTATTTTTCAAATTCACTTGGAGCTATTCTGTGACAAACCCGTAAAACGTCAGAGCAGGAAAGAGCCTTGAATGCCTTTCTAGTTCAGCATTTTCCAGCACCACTAACTCCATGAGAAGAGAAAGGTTTCCATGGCCAAATGCATGTGAAAATTGCTGGTAAGACAAAGTTAAACAGGTTTTCTCACTGCTGGACTTCTCAGATGCTTTGTTCTAGAAATGTGCATTTTGACTCCAAGAGCAGAATCTAGCCTGAAGATTTCCCAGTATTCCCCCCTCCTTTTTTTTTTTTTTTTGCATAGAGCATTTCTCCATGGGATACACTTAGGAAAAATGGATGAGGAAATTCAGATTTAGAGAAGGAGACTGATTTCCCAAAAGTCATGCCTTGAGTAAGAGGCAGATTTGGGATTAGAACTCAGGTGACTTCATTCTCCATTCATGCAATTAAAAAATCATTCTCTGTGACAGACATTTCTGTGCCAGGTACCGTGCTATAAACCTGAGTAAGAAAGAGTCTTTTTCTGTGGAGGGCTTACACTTCTGTTGGGGAGACAGTTATAACATGGCGTGAATTTAGAGACATACGCAGCGTGCTAGGTTCCTCAGAGAAGGGAACAATGAACTTTCCAGGTTTAGAGCTCTATCTACTACATCAGGCTATTCCAGGACTTTAAAAATTAGTCTTGTTCAGTTCATATAAGGATTCCACAAAGTATTTGCATCTATTATTCCATCATTCTACATCAATGAGTTTATTTTAAGAATAGAATCCAACGTGCGGACAAGGCTTTAAGGACAAGCAGTGGTGTGTTAGAGATGGCTTGCCCTCTTGTAAGAACCCCTCGTGCACATCTCTTCCCAATTCCTCATTCAGTGACCTCATGAGGGTAGCTTGAAATCAGCCATGATGAGAGTATTTACACCAAGGAAGACACTACAAATCAGGGTCCCTGTCCCAGTTGTTAAATTTTTGCCAGCATAGTGCTAAATAAGGATGTTCACTCTTTATAATAGTCAAGAATTGGATATAAATTGAACGTCCGGCAAGAGGGAATGTTAAATTATGTGCTGGTTATCTTCCGTTTTATCTTCCAAACCCACCCACTACTCTTCTCCACCCTCCTCTAGTCTGGGTGGTGACCTTTATTGTCTGCTTTTACCTTCTGACTTCTGTTTGTGTTGGACCAATGAGAAGCACATGCAGAAAGTTGGAGGGTGGAAGAGAGTGATATCAGGTCATTTATTCCTCCAGTTCAATACCTGCGGGGTCACCGTTGGCTAGCTGTCCCTCAGCTGAAGGTCACAGCTCCTATCAAGTGATCCTGGAAATCATTCCGTGTCTGTTCATAGTGGTCTTCTCCCACCTGCCTTTTATAAAAATTTAAACAGCTCCAGAATCTTCTATTGTGTGGATGTCCCAGAGTTTATTCAACCACTCTCCCATGTATGGGCATTAGGTTGTTTCCAACATATTGCAATTACCAATAAACCTGTAATGAATAACCTTGGGCATTCATTTCGTATTGTTGTATTTTCATATTGTTGGAGGTATTATCATATTGTTGGAGGTATTATCTTCAGGGTAAGTGTCTAGAAATGAGATTGCGGAATCAAAAGCCAAACGCGTATGTAATTTATTACTAAATTCCCCTCCATAAGAGTTGTACCAGTTTGCATTCCTACCAGCAATGAATAAGAATGTCTATTTGCCCCCAGCCTTGCCAATAGAATATGCTGTCAAGCGTTTTAATTTTCGTCAGTCTGTAACGTGAGAAATGGTATGTCAGTGTAGATTTAGTTTGCATTAAAATAATTATGGATGAAGTTTAATATCTTTTTGCATGAATTATCTGTTCATGTATTTTGCTTATTTTTCTATCATGTTTCTGGTATTTCTTTCCTCAATTTTTAAGAATTAACAATAGATTAGGACATTAGCCCTTTGTGATATATGTTGCAATTTTTTTCTTTTGGCTTTGGTTTTGGTATATTTTTGTTGTGTAAAAGTATGTTTCTATGTAGTCAAATTTATTTCTCTTTTTATTTTTTGTACCTGGTTTTTGAATTATAGTTAGGAAACTTTTCCCTGCATTGAGGTTATAGAGGAATTCACCCATATTTTCATGTAGTACTTGCTTGGTTTCATTTTTTACCTTTAGATCTCTGATCTTTTTGGAGTTTTTCCTTGTCTATGGTGTGAGATACAGATCTATTTTCATCTTTTTCCAAATAGCTATCAAGTTGTCCCCAAGTCATTAAAATGTCCATCTCTGCTTTAAGTGGTTTGAGATGCTACCTTTATCAAATATTAAACTTCCGTATTTACTGGGAACTATTTCTGGAATTTGTAATTTATTGTACTTGCTTGTGTGTCTATTCATGTGCTGGTGTGACATTGTTATGCCATTTTTTTTTCAGATTTTTTTCAACATTTTACTATACAATTTTCAAACATACATAAAAGTTGAAAGAATTTTACAGTGAATACCTGCTTACATACCCATTAGATTCTACCATTTCACCATACTTGCTATATCACATATCTATCCATCTATCTGTCCCTCTGTTCATTCATCAATCCATCTTATTTTCTGATGCATTTCCAGGGGAGTTGCAGGCATTATAACACTTCCCCCCAACTTCAATATGCATATCAGTTTTAATTATAGAGGCTTAGTAATATATTTTGCTATCTGGCAGGGCTAGTTCCCCCTCACACCTTTTCTTCTTTGGATTTTCCTAGCTATTCCTAGCTATTGAAAAAATGTTCTTTTTCCATATGAACATTAGACTCAATTTTTCTAGCTTTATTAAAAAAAAGGCTTGTTAGTTATTTTTATTGTGATTGCATTTATTTTTAAAATTAGAGAATTATAAAAATTTAAATATTTTAAAAATATTTAAAAGTTTATAATTAACGTTTAAAATGATATTATGTTGTTCTGTCTAAGAAGAAAGGATGTCTTTCAGTTGTTCAAGTCAGTAGTGTTTTAAAGTTTTCCTCATATAGGTTTTGCTGGGAATCTTTCTATTAGATCTCTAACAAATTTTATTATATCTCTGAGAAATAGCTCTGGTTGCTACCGGTGATCAGTATTCTGCAGAACAACTGCTTGGCGTTATGGCTCTAGCTAATTAAAATGTTTTTCCTTATACTGACCCAATATCTTTTTTCCTGTGTATTACAACTTTACCCCAGGTTTTCGTTCAGTTCGACTAGAATAACATGTAAGAACTATAATTTCCCTTCCTGGTTTGCTGGTAGGAGTTTAAGCCCATCCTAATTGGCCTCTGTGCACCTCTTCACCTCCTCTGCCACTACCTTCCACCCTCACTTTGCATCCTAGCATATGGAATCACAAATATCCCCACACGTCCCACCCCTTTTCATCCTCTGTGCCTCTCCTCCTGGCTTTGCCTGTGGTTCCTTGCCCCTTCGTCTTTCTAGTAAACTTCAATTTCTCTCTGTAAACTCAGTTGATGAGTCACCTTTTCTAAGAAACCTTCCCTGATTTTCCACAGCACATCTACTGTCATAGCAGACTCTTCCCTATACCGTTTCGACTGCTGCTTTTATGGCATGGTGAGGTGATGTGTTTTACGTGTCTTTTTGTCCTTTGTGCGTGGTGTCTCCCCGTTCTTGTATTACTAGCATCTAGTATAGTTCCTGGCACATGGTATGTACTCAAATGTTTGTTGAATAAATGAATAGTTACAGGCCAATTTATCACCTTTTCTGTACAGCAGCCCTTCAAATAGTTGGAGATCCCTGTCATGCCTATTCTTCAGCCTCTTTTATTCAGCTCTTTTAACAGTTTCCCCTGTGATGTTCTTTCCAGATAATCCCTTACTGTTCGAAGAAACATTTAACCAGAGCCGTTTCGTAGTTTTCCACAACCTTTGCCTTACTAGCAGACCATGCACCTTAATTACTAACCCCAAGGGGTCCCAATGGAGGGTCAGACAACCCAGAAGCTTTTTGTGTACTTATTTCTCAACAATTAAATTTTCCACAAACAGCCTTGTACAATGACAGCTCTATATGACGTCATTTCTGAGTCATTAGTAACCTGATTTTTTTTTTCTATCATTCTGAAGCAAAGCATAAAAGGTATGTATTTCCCATAAATAATGAACTGTTTGTGACATTGGGAAAGTATCTCATAAAATGTGGTTAGGGGAAGACATAAAAGTGTTAATGTTCTCTTGGCAACAGTAAGACAAAAATATATGATTTGAGTGTTGGCACAAATTCAGGCAAAATACTTGGCAGGAATTCTGAAGAGGACTCCAAATTCAAGTGGTATAAGGTTACTTTTTTAAATTATATGAAGGCCAGGTCTATGCTATCTAAAAATTCTGAGTATTTCAGGCTCCTAGTGGCTGAAGCAAGCATGCTTCCTGGAATTATTCAGGAAATAATGACTGAATAGGATGGCTGATCCCTCCTAGGGAAATGGCAATAATTTACAATTGAAACAAAGGCCAGTATTGTCGCTTTAAGTCAGAGCCTTGTAGATTAACTTAAACAATGAAAACAATTAAATGATAGACCACAGAATTTTCTTTAGATCTGCAGAGCATTAAACATACTAGATAGGTTAGAAGGAGAAGAAATCTGTAAAATATTTTAGATACTTCTTCTTTATGTTTTTTCAGATTATCTGTTTCTGCTTGAGTCAATTTCAGTAAATTGTATCTTTTTGGGAATTTGTTCATTTCAGCTAACTTGCCTAATTTGTTGCCATAAAGTTCTTTATAGTAGTCCTTATAATTCTTTTTATTTATGTAATATTGTGTAAGGACACATTGAGGGATATTTTGGTAGTGAGATTTGAAAGTTGCCTTAAGACCCAGTGGTGAGAGGCCTTGAATGGGGTGCTTAGGTACTGGGAAAGCCACAGGAATTACTGAGCGGGGGAGAGTGACAATCTCTTATGAGTTTTAAGATTAACTAAGGAATAATTTGGTTATTATACTATTATTCAAATGATCCAATCATGCGTATACATACATATATGGTTAATACAATTTTCATTACAACATAATTTATGAGAGTGAAAAATTAGAAACATCCAATTCCCATTTCCAAGAATATGTTGGATCAGGTTAATTCAACCAAACTTTCCCCTTAAAGCAATTAAAAATACTAGGCACAAAAATAATGCTGTGGCCTGGACTTCAAGACAGGAGTCAAGGAGAAATGGGCCCAACTCTAGGGAGCTGACTGGGGTCTTCCCAGAAAGCCCACTCTCAGAGACCAGGAGTGATGTCTGTGGACACCTCCAAGGTCAGGACTGGAGGTGGATGGGGGAGAAAAAAGGGTGTAAGTTGGGCTTCAAAGGGAGGGCTTTCATTTCTTTCTGTTAACTCAGACAAGGTAAAGCCTTTCTGGGCTCTCCTCAGCTTCATTTGCTTCTGACTGGTTTGTCTTTCTGCTTGCCCACCTCTTCCTTCCCACGGTGGGGTGGGGTGGGGGGGGGAGGGGGCAGAATGGGGGAGGGAGAAAAAAGTAACAATTATTGGCTACCTACTAAATATCAGGCACTATGCCAGTGTTTTACAAACATGATCTTGTTTAATCCTCATAAGCATGGTATGAGAAAGGTGTGATTATCTCCATTTTACAGATTAGGGACCTGATGCCCAGACAGAACTGACTTGTTAAAGGTTATTCAGCCTGGTTTAGGGATGGCAAATGTATGGTAGAACTAGGACTTGAATGAAGGCTGTCTGATTTAGGGGCTCATGATTTTTCTATTACCCCTGGTATGTTAATACACATATATATATATATCTTGATATATCACATTCTGACCTTTTGATAAGACAACCATGTCTTTAATTTTCTGGGTTATTCCCAATTTAAAACGTTTTGTCCTTTGGTCATCATAACTATCCTCATACTTGTTATATTCATATGCCCTGATTTTTAAAAATAGAACTGCCTGAGGGCCTGCTCTTCTTGTTTACTCCCTGTTCCAGAATTATGACTGGAAGGTCATAATCTGATCTGTTAGTGATAGATCTTTCCATGAATGACACCCATAGTTACTGTTATTTCTTAAAATATGTGTCTTTTGTTCCATCACGGAACAAACTGAACTGTGATATGTTTTGTAATTCATATAGCTGATTTCATGTTACTGTCATCCTTATAGTTCTGTCACACTTTGGATGGTTACAATTTTCTTTGTCTCTAAAGATGTTGGAACCTTGCATTATTTACTATATAGGAGAGGAAATTGTAGCCTTATAGGGAGATGTGGTAATTTTCTCTCCCTGTTACTGTATTTCTGAGAGAAAGCATCTAGTAAGAGCCAAATGCAAGCTAAGGACATAGATAGAAGTATAAATGAAACTTTCAGACCTGTGAGGGACCTTAGAATTCTTCAAATTCAAATCTGTTTTTTAAAATTGAGGGCTCAGAGAAGAGAAGGTACTTACACAAAGTCATAAAGCTAATAAATAGTGGTGCCAGAACAATGTTCCTTTACTTTCAATATAATGCTTTTTCCACCCTAACCCAAAGTAAAATGTTACAGGGTTAATTGGGCCTCTACTCTGGAGCTATGACAGCCAAATTAGGAATTATTACTGACATTTCTTAGGTTCCCCTTTGTGCTGAATGGAATAATATTGGGGGAAAAAAAGAAGATAGAACCCACAGAGCAAGAGAGAAGAGATGGCTCTAAGAGGGTGCTTCCCTGCTCTTCTCCAGGAGGAGATTTATGCCACATGAAAGGGAGGTGGGTATGCTAATCACCTGGTGGGCCTAGATAGGCTGAAATTCATACATTTCATGTAATTCCACCATTTTTAACTTCCATTGTTAGGAGAAAAGTCAGCTGCCAGTCTAATGGTTGTTTGACTACAGATAATCAGCCTTTTCATTTTGTCTGCTTTTTAAGATTTTCTCTCTATATTTAATGATTTATAGTTTGAACACAGTGTGTTTGGTATGGTATTTTTGTTGTTGTTTTCATTCTGCTTGGAATTTTCTGGTTAACCTGGGATCACTTTAAACTAATGTTTGAGTTGGGATTTTTTTATCCCCACAGGTAGTGTAGATTCCATCTCTGAATCCACGTGAGTAAAGCCTTGTGATGAAGAGTTCTTTAGGGAGATTCCCCCTCCCCGTTGTTCATACTTTAGCCAGAGACAAAGTCAAATCAGTCAGGGTATCCACTGTTTACCCATACTGTGGGAAAGATTTTTTTTAAAAAAATCTACTTCATACAATTGAGGATGGTGCTTTTTTTGGAGGTCCAATTTTTTGGTGAGAGCGCTACTTTAGCATTCCACCCCTTTTTGGTTCCAGACTTTATTTCCTGTCCTTTCATGCTCATGAGGCCAATTAAAATCAGTTCCTAAGCCAATAGAGATTGACAGATCTCTCCAGAGAGAGTGCCAGTTTCAGTACTTGCTTATCTCTCTGGATTTTTGGTTTCTCATTGTTCCTAACCTCTGAGCCTTTCTATAACTCTCATGCCAGCTCAGACACGTCAATGAGAAGAGGTTTAAAAATGTTTTAGTAGCATTTTTGGTATCCCTGTGTCAGGAGTCTTTTTCCTTGACTTCCAAGTCTGTCATATTGTTGAAAATGAAAGTCAGTCTATTTATATTCAGCAGAAGAGTTTGGCTAGTACATTTGGATGTTATCTTGATATCACTCCAGTGCAACAGCCGTATGGAACTCACAATCTATTGAAGGAGGTAGTCATTAAACCATTATACACAATAAATTGATGTGAAGGATATGTTGGTCATCTATACAGGGTAAATGGGGACACAAAGACATGAACAGAGGGCCCAGGGAAGTCTTCTGGCAAAAGCTGACTTGAGCTGGGGTTTGAAAGGAAAGGGTGGAGAGATGAAGGAAAGACTGGAGTGAGCTGAGTCAGTAAAGGCAGCGGGGGTTGTGAAATAGCATCTTTCCAACCCTACAGTCAGAGCTACTTGGTCACCCCAGTCTTTGAAACAGGTCCCAGTCTTGGTCAGTCCCATTCCCACATTCAAAAAATCATCGCCTAGACAAACATCAAGGAGCTTCTTCCCTATGTTTTCCTTTAGGAATTTTATGGTATCATGTCTTATGTTTAAGTGTTTAATTCATTTCAAGTTAACTTTTGTGAGTGGTGTAAGATAAGGGTCCTGTTTAATTTTTCTGCACGTGGTTATCCAGTTTCCCTACACCATTTGTTGAAGAGACCATTTTCTTCCCCATTGAGTATTCTTGGATCCTTTGTTAAATATTAATTGACTGTATATACGGGGCTTCCTCCTGTATTTCTTGTTTCCTGTGCCTGCTCCTTTCTGGGGCTTATTTGACCTTCTGGGACTTAAGCCCTGCCAAGTTCTTGCTAGTCCTCCTGGACATGGTACTGCATGTGACTACAGCCTAGCTCCCTCTCGCCACTCTCTGCTAGGCATTATGCCAGACACCCTTCATAATCTTCTCTTACTTCCTTTTCTCAAATAGTCTATGAAGGAGATTGAATTTGGATTTCAGTGGGTAGAAATAAAGTCCCCGGATGAGCTTCCCACCAGCCTCTGTGAGGGAGCACTCTTCTCCCTAGCAGATCCCAACCATGTTTGCTTGTGGGGAACCTTGAGGGAGCAGTAGACAAGCTTAAGAAGGGGAGTGCCATGGAGCTACCAGCTACCCGCTCCCTGCCCCATTATATTGGAAGTATTTCAGAAGCTGCCAGAAGGAAGGAGATTGCAGCTCTAGCTTCTTTGGCATTTCAGAGAAGAGAAAAAAATATATACCTGCTGCTGGCTCCCAGTTATATGTCTGTGATCTAGAACTCTCTTCTGAACTCTCTGTCTGTATATTCAGCTGCTTACTTGATATCTCTGCTTAAAATTTTTAGAGGAACCTCATAAGAACAGTGTGTACAAAGATAAATTCATCTTCTCTCCCGAACTTGGCTTCTCCTTCTGGACCCCTGTCTCGGTGAATGCCACCTTGATTCACACAGATGCCTAAGCCAGGAACAGGAACGTCATTCTTGGCTTCCTCTCCCCTGACAAATCCTGTAATATTCCATCTCTGCTCATCTATTTCTGTTCCATTTGCCACTTCCTCAGCCCATTTCCTCACTATCACTTATCCAGCTGGTGTCCCTGTCTCCTTGGTTCTGCTCTCTTCCAATTCATTTATCAAAACTAGCTAGAGTGATCACTCTAAAACCTTGGTACTCAAAGTGTGGTCCATGGACCAGCACCATTAGCATCACCTGGGAGCTCATTAGAAATGCAGAATCCTAGGCCCCACCCCAGATCTGCTGAATCAGAATTTGCCTTTATAAAACACCCAGATGATACATACCTAAGTACACTGGGACTTGAGAAGCATAGCTCTGAAATAAATGTCTCATGATATCTCTGCCTTGTAAAATCCCTTAAAGGCTTTCTACTGCCCTCAGGAAAATCCATACTCCTTAAATGAGCCCGTAATGTCTTTTAAGATCTAGTCCCTATGGACCTAGGCAGATACGTCTCTTTTCTTGGTACTGTGGTGACCTCTGAGCAACAGTCACTGCCCCGCTTTCAGTTCTCTGTGTCTTTTCTCCAGGATTTGCATGTGCTTTTCCCTCTGCCTGGAATATTCTTTCTCTGAAACATTTCTTCCCCAAGGAAGCCTTTGTGACCTCCCATATCTGATCTTGGTTTCCCTTCTGTGTGTTCCTATGGATTTCCCTTATCTTGCTAATTAATTCTTTTTTTAACTTTATCAAATAATATTTATACAGTACATGTACCTGTTTGCTCTGTGCTGGGATGCAAGCTGCTGAGAATACCCTGTAGGTGCTGTGTTCACCTCCGTCTCCCCCTCTAGACTTGAAGCTTAGTGTAGATGGAAGCCATGTTTATTTATTCACTTTTGATCCTGAGACCTGTAATATTCCATCTCTGCTCATCTATTTCTGTTCCATTTGCCACTTCCTCAGCCCATTTCCTCACTATCACTTATCACTAGCATAATACCTGGAACAAAATGACACTCAAAAATGCAAATCAAAACTACAATGAGGTATCACCTCACACTGGTCAGAATGGGCATCATCAAAAAATCTACAAGCAATCTACAAACAAAATCTGCAAAATCTACCAACAAATCTCCTGCTGGAGAGGGTGTGGAGAAAGGGAACCCTCTTGCACTGTTGGTGGGAATGTAAATTGATACAGCCACTATGGAGTTTCCTTAAAAAACTAAAAATAGAACTACCATATGACCCAGCATTCCCACTATTGGGCATATTCCCTGAGAAAACCATAATTCAAAAAGAGACATGTACCACAATGTTCATTGCAGCACTATTTACAATAACCAGGGCATGGAAGCAACCTAAGTGTCCATTGACAGATGAATGGATAAAGAAGATGTGGCACGTATATACAATGGAATATTACTCAGCCATAAAAAGAAACGAACCTGAGTTATTTGTAGTGAGGTGGATGGACCTAGAGTCTGTCATACAGAGTGAAGTAAGTCAGAAAGAGAAAAACAAATACCATATGCTAACACAGGTATATGGAATCTAAAAAAAAAAATGTTTTTGGTGAACCTAGCAGCAGGACAGGAATAAAGACGCAGACATAGAGAATGGACTTGAGGACATGGGGAGGGGGAGGGGGAAGGGTAAGCTGGGATGAAATGAGAGAGTGGCATGGACATATGTACACTACCAAATGTAAAATAGATAGCTAGTGGGAAGCAGCCGCATAGCACAGGGAAATCAGCTCGATGCTTTGTGACCACCTAGAGGGGTGGGATAGGGAGAATGGGAGGGAGGGAGATGCAAGAGGGAAGAGATATGGGGATATATGTATACATACAGCTGATTCAATTTGTTATACAGCAGAAACTAGCACAACATTGTAAAGCAATTATACTCCAATAAAGATGTTTAAAAAAAGATATAAAATAAATATATAATTAGGAAAAAAAATGACACTCAATAAAAACTTGTTAAATGGATGGGGAGCCCCAGGTATATATTGATGGAATATGGAGTATGGAATATAAAGGACCTATTTGGTGAATTAAGGGGGGAGTGGTGACAAACTTTTACTCCCTTTAATCTGAGTGTGCTCAAAGAGAGGTCTATTCTCAGTCTTCTGGAGACTGGGAAATGGAGGCGATGGGAACAATTATTTCATTTTAAAGATACAGAAACTGAGGTTCAGAGAGATTAACCAACTTGCCAAGGGTTCCACTGATTGTAAGAGTTGGAGCTGCGACTCCAACCCAGGGGTGGCTGACTCCAAAGCTGGGAACTTTTTCCAGAGTCAGGACCTGAGTAAAGGTCAGTTTGGCCACTCCTGTCCTGAATGAATGAATGAGTGAATGAGTGCATACAGGCATCTGTCCATCATTCTGATAGTTATTTTAGTATGTCAGGCATTTCACATTCAAAAGGCCAACCATCTCTAACATAGAACAATCCTTTCTGGTGTTTTCCATGGACAGCAGACTCCCCCAAAGAAAACTTTCCTTTGGCCCCTACTGTGTGGGATCTGAAGCCTCTTTGCCTCTCCATAGAATGCCAAATGTAGAAGAGATCTCATTAGAATCCAGTTGGTTCCATCTCTCTTTTCATCAAGGCTCAGAGACACAGAGTGACTTACCCAAGGTAACACAGCAAATAAGTGACTGCGCTGGAGCTTAAACCTGGACCTTTGAGTAGTCCGTTCAGAGCTCTATCCACTGGACTTTGCCACCTCGTATGCAATAGGTATTCAAGAAATGCTTGTTGGTAGTCTTGTGATTGTTGCTCACTGCTGGGAGCTCTGGCAGTGTATGGAATGACTCAGGCCTCAGTCAGAGGCAAGTCCCCTGTGATTTTTAGTAAGCAAAAGAGAAGTTCATGTCCTGAGCTATGATTATCTGTTCAAATTCCTGCAATTAGTGTCAAAGATAATAACTTGATTGTTATTATTAAATGTAAATGGGGATAGTCCTGAGATGCCCCAATGCAGATGTCTGTTAATTTTGAACAGAGACATGCACTGGCTGAGGCCTTGCCTCATGACTCCGCGAGAGGTGGGGGGGTTGGGGGAGGGGAGAGAAAGAGAGAGAGAGAGAGAGAGAGAGATGGAGAAAATGTGTGTGTGTGTGTGGGGGGCAGACAAATAATAAACAAATACACAAATACATATATACTGTTAAGGGATAATAGGTAAGGCAGGCTGAGATGGGCAGAAAGATCGAAGGGGAGGAAGTATTTTTTTTTTTTTAATATTTATTTATTTATTTATCTTTGGCTGTGTTGGGTCTTCGCTGCTGTGCGCGGGGTTTCTCTAGTTGCAGCGAGCGGGGACCACTCCTCGCTGCGGTGCACAGGCCTCTCATTGCGGTGGCCTCTCCCAATGTGGAGCACGGGCTCCAGGCACGCGGGCCCCAGCAGTTGTGGCATGTGGGCTCAGGAGTTGTGGCTCGTGGGCTCTAGAGCGCAGCCTCAGTAGTTGTGGTGCACAGGCTTAGTTGCTCCGTGGCATGTGGGATCTTCCCGGACCAGGGCTCGAACCCGTGTCCCCTGCATTGGCAGGCGGATTCTTAACCACTGCACCACCAGGGAAGCCCTGGAGGAAGTATTTTGGATGAAGTGGTCAGGGAAAGCCTCTCTGGCTAGGAGACTTGAGAAGAGGCATGAGTAATTGAGAGAGTCGTGTGGATATTAGAGGAGAGTAGCTTTCCAGGCTGAAGAAAGAGTAACTGGGGGGGCCTGAGGTGGAAGCATGCTTGGGCATTCAGAAAACAGTCAGGAGGCCAGTGCAGCCGGAGTTGGGGGGGGAACCAGCAGGACAGTGGGGAGTGAGGTTGGAGAAGTAATTGAGGCAAGTGCACATAGACCCAGGCGAAGCCACAGTGAGGATTATAAGGGAGATGGAAGGCCATGGAGGGCAGGCAATTGAGCAGTTGAGCTGTCGGTTTCACCCAGGGTGCCTGAGTGGAGAATAGACTGGTGCGGTGGGGAAATGGGGCAACCTTTGAAGCTATTGCAGTAGTACAGGCCAGACAGAGCGGTGGCTTGAATTAGAGAAGAAGTGATGGGTGGTAAGGAGTAACCACACTCTGATGTAGTTTGAAGGCAGAGTGGATGTGGAGTAAGAAAGAGCGGAGTCAAGGATCACTCTTAACACCTTCGGTCTGAGCGACTGGAAAAATGGAGTTGCTGTATCCTATCTCCTTGGATATAAAGAAGATGGGGAGGAGAAGGGGTTGAGGGGAAAACAGTCCTGCTCTGGCCATGTTAAGCTTGAGAATAGTGGGAGACGTCTAACTGAGGTTGCCAGGAAGCTGTTCAGGGGAGAGGCTGGAACTGGAGGTGTGGAACGGGGCATGGTTAGCATGTGTGTGGGCAAGTCCCCTGGGGAGTGAGACTAAATAGAGAACTCAGCCCTGGGGCTCCCCAAAGTTGGAGGTCAGAAGGATGAGGACAGTCCTCAAAGGAGGCTGGGAAGGAATGGCCAGTGAGGAGGGAGGAAAACCAGGAGCATGGTGTCCGGAAGCCAGTGAGGTGCGTGTTTCCGGAAGGGGATAGCGATCAAACATGTCACAGGCTTCGGAGGCCCCGTGAGGTGAGGCTTGAGGCTGACCATTGATTTGGGAACACAGAGCCATTGCTGAGCTTGATAAGAGCAGCGCCAGACGAGTGGTGGGGTGAAAGTCCAGCTGGGGCAGGTTCAAGAGAGGCTGGGAAGAGAGGAGAAGAGGCGATAATTATAGACACGTCCTCTGAAGAGTGTTATTATAAAAGGGAGCAGAGAAGGGAACAGCATGTGGAAGAGCATGTAGTCAAGTGAGAGAGGGTTTTCCTTTATGATGGAAGAAATGACAGATTTGTGCACTGATGAGAATGATCCAGTAAAGGGAGGGACACTGAGAGTGCAGGAGACAGGGGGCAATGGCAGGAGCTGTGTCCTTGAGTAGACAACAGGGGACGGACCTGTGTGCCCTGGGGAGGCACTGGCCTTGCACAGCTGCTGACACCCCCAATGGAGCCCTAGGTGCTGACTGGGCACTTCCTGGGGGAGGGGCGGCGGTGGCACAGGGAGTCCAGCAGAGAATGTTGAAAGGCTCATTCCAGAGACCAACGCTAAATTCTTTTTATAGCTTCAGAGTTTTGGTCTTACATGTACAGTGAATTTGATGAACTTATTACCGGAAACCAGACAGGGCAGCCGCTAATAGCAGCTGTAGGAAGTTCTTGGCTTCCAAATTATGCAGTTGTCCATCAACAGCTCAATTAAAGCTCTCAGGCAGCAGTGGTTCGTCAGCATTAAAAAGGGTCAGAGTGAAACCCTCAGGAAAATTAATGAGATGCAAGTCCACCCGTTGGGCTTATTTTTAGATATTCTAGGCAACTCTTTAAGGGTGGAATCTTGGGCTGCTTTATGTCAACGTCGCCACGCCAGGAATTGACAATCTGAGAGGCTGGCCCTTCAAATAGCAGACAACTTCCTGCAGCTCATGGGCAAGCGTCTTACTTTTTTACCCCAAGGCACAATTTCTTTCACTTTTTATTTTCAGGAATCCTGAGTTGTAGGCAGTCTCTATTTGCCAGCCCTAATTATGGCTTATAACCTTGCAAATTGGCTGGGGTAGCTTGTGGCATCGTCCTCAAACAGGGCATTTGGGGATTTTGCTGTGGCTGAGAGCAGTTCTGTCTCTGTTTCTGAGGTTGTTTCTGTTTTTCTTCATTATTGAAAGCCCAACCTTCCCTCTTTGTCCCTTTGGTTTGCAGCCCAAGCGATCGTCTTGGTTGGTACCTCTGATCTTTCTGTCCTTAGCTCAAGGGGTCTCCACCTATGCTGTCCTAAGCGGTGTCCTGTTGTCTGGACTTGGGCTCTGTCTATCCTACCTGCCTGCAGGTCTTGCCCTGTATGGCTACTGAGTTTCTGGTGGTCAGCCCCAAGATCTGACTGGCAGAGGAATGGTGCCCCAGGCCCTACCTGAGCCCAGAGGAGATCCACCTGGCTGCCTGGACCAGCCTCATACCTATATTGATACTCTATGCTGGGTCAGGGCCATGCTTGGCCTTGGGGACTCAGAGACAATTGGGACATGCCCTCAAGGGTCTGACAGTACAGTGGGGAGACGAGCCACAGCGGGGAGTCACCATCCTTCTCTCAGGGAACTGCAAGTCCTTCGGGGCTGGAGCTGAAGTGTGATGGAGCTGGAGCTGGGGAAGTAGGCGGGCCAGAGCTGGGACTTCACGCTGAGGGCAAGGGGGAGCCATTGAGGTTTTAAGAAGGTCAATGACATGTCATATTTGCATTGAGATTTGCATATCTCTCTGGCTTCTGCTGCTGCTGTGAGGAGCACAGGTTGGAGGGGACCTGAAGACCAGTGAGGAGGCTTCGCTCATCTCTGTACCTGTCTGAGCCAAGGAGGTGGCGGAGGAGATGTGGAGGCAGACATCAAAGAGAGTAAATGCACTCAGTTGGCAGGACTCCCAGCTCGGCTTCAGAACACGATGCTGCTGAAGTTCCGTGCACAAACCTGATTTCCTTCAGTCCTCATACAAACCCCTTACTCTCCCAAACGTAGGGGCTTGGCAGTGGTGTGACTTTAAATACTGTTTCCTCCTCCCAGAAATATTCTCTCTTTGAAGAGACTAGTGGAAAGGATTATCTTTCTTTGTGGATTCTTGTGACCCAGAAATTACAATCCCAGCCTATGGACCATTGAGACAAAACCGAAGAGGAAACTCATGTGCTGTTTCCACCTTTCCTTCCTCTGTTGCTGCTTTGTTTTGCTCAATGAGAGGTAGCAGCGTATAGTGTTGGAAAGCACACATTTTGTAACTGGACTGCCTGAATCCCAGCTCCACCATTTACTAGTGACTCTGGGCAAGTTACTGAACCTCCCCTGTTTCAACTTCCTCATCTCTAAAATAAGGATAATAATAGTAACCTATATCATATTGTTACTGTGAAGGTTAAGTGAAATAATACCTGTAGGGTACCTAGACTAGGGCTTGGTCGTAGTAGGACTTACTGCATCTTACCTGTTATTATTGGTGACTAGGAACGTTTGAGGACCAGAGGGCAAGGATGAAATGCTTCTCAGTGGCAAAGCGACTATAAAAAGACTCACCAAACTAGTCCTTCCCAACTGGGGTACCAAAGAGGCAGTGATGGGGCCCATAGACTATTTTAAAATAGCTAATAGAAAGTGCACATTAATCTAAGGCAAGCTTCACAGGTGCATTTTACTGCAATGCACTGTGGTTACAATGTTGATATAAACAAGGTGCTTGGGAAAACAGAGTGATGCTCAACACTGCTTTTGGTGGGAAGGGTGTGGGCAGGGAGGGAGGTTACCAGGTTCCCCGATCTCCTTTCCAGAGACTCAGCCTTACCCACTGTGACTATCTGGACCACCCTGGGGCAGCTTCCACTTTGCTCAGCTACTGAATATCCTGGGGTCATTGTCTCATCCTTTCCATTTCATTCTTAGATTGACTGGAGAGTGGAAGGGTAGGGGGAGAGGTGGCTGCAGTAGGGAACAGGGTGATTCTTACCTGGGCCCCTAAAGGGGGCCCACACTCAGGGAATGGCTACAGGAGGATCTTTGAAAAGGGGAAGGCATTGTATTTTTATGTTTATACAAAGAGATATGGGCTTAGGAGGCCCCAGCAAATGCTGATTTAGTCCACCCTGGGGTCCCTCACACCCTCCCACACTCAGACCACTATGCCTGCTTTTAACAGCTCCCAGTCAGCAATGTTTTATTTCACTAAGCAGGCACTTATCTCTTAATACCATCAAGGCAAGGTCATTGTAATTAACAAAGGGCAGAAGTTTTTTCTTTCTTTGCTGTCCCAGTGCATGGGAAACACTAAGTTTACCAAGGAGACATTATGGTGTCTTTGCCAGTTGACCAGTGTCTTGGATTTCCTGTAGTTCTAAAGTCTGAGGGTTGGCTAGAGCCTAGGTGATCATCTGCTCCAACATTCCATCCCCGTCCTCTGACAGACCATCCATTCATTCTCCGATGGAACAGAGAATTTTTTCCATCTGAAGGTGTTTCTTAGTTCCCCTAATGTCCACTTTGTGCATGGGTCAGATCCTATTGTACAATCATCTTTCAAGATATTTTCAATGGATTTCTTCTTCTCAATGAGGAACACATCCCAGTGAAATGAAAAATGGTGGCCAAGTGAGTTATACTTTACACTCAAGAGTATCATGGGGGGGGGAACTTTCCTGGTGGCGCAGTGGTTGAGACTCCATGCTCCCGATGCAGGGGGCCCGGGTTCGATCCCTGGTCAGGACACTAGATCCCACATGCGTGCTGCGACTAAAAGTTTGCCTGCTGCAACTAAGGAGCCCATGTGCCACAACTAAGGAGCCCGCCTGCCACAATTAAGACCCGGCACAACCAAATAAATAAGTAAGTGAAAAAGAAAAAAAAAGAGTATCATGGGGGAACTTGGGAAAAAATTTATATCTTAGCTTAGATGGGGCCTTTGAGAAAAGCTATCTCTAATATTTATAAAACCTTGAAGCTCCTTTAGGAAATATCTTTCATAAAGTTGCAGTGATAAGAATGACTGTAATTCAATTTCATTTTAATTCAGCTGACATATGTTGAGTACCTCCCTTTTGCCAGACCCTGGGATAAACCAGGAGGCTGCAAAGATAAATAAGGTCCCTGTCCCTGGGGAGTTCATGGTCTGCCTAGGATGCAGATGAATAAACAAATAACTATAGTACAGCACATTGGGAGATATCTTAGAAATAGGAACAAACTGCTAAGGGAACTCAGATGAGGGAGCGCCACACCTGGAGCGTTCACTCCAGGTGTGGAGAGGCAAGGAGAGCTAAGACAGGTAATGCTATTTATGATGGAACTTCCTAGATCTTGAAACATGGGGAGGAGTTGACTGGATTTGGTGGAGAAGCAGAAGCAGTGGAAGAGAACTGGTGAGGTGGAGACACCTAGTAGGAAAGGGAACAGTATTGTGACACTCTAAGGAGTGAGTGCCATGATGCCTTCCCTTTGTTTCGGTAGAAATCCTTTCACCTAGTGAGGTGCTACAGTGCATGCTTGGAGCCTGACTGCTTCTCCTGGGTGGGGTTGTGTGTTTTCTATTTACGGTAAGTCTGTGGTGAGGAATAAGGGAGGCTTGGCTTGCTTCAGGACTGGGCTGATCCCAGCAATCTTGCCTTACCTAGATTCTTCTTTTTTTTTTTTTTTTAAAGATTGATTGATTGATTGATTGATTGCTATGTTGGGTCTTCGTTTCTGTGCGAGGGCTTTCTCTAGTTGTGGCAAGCGGGGGCCACTCTTCATCACAGTGCGCGGGCCTCTCACTATCGCGGCCTCTCCCGTTGCGGAGCACAGGCTCCAGGCGCGCAGGCTCAGCAGTTGTGGCTCACGGGCCCAGCTGCTCCGCGGCATGTGGGATCTTCCCAGACCAGGGCGCGAACCCGTGTCCCCTGCATTGGCAGGCAGATTCTCAACCACTGCGCCACCAGGGAAGCCCCTAGATTCTTTAGTTAAGCAAAAATTCAGAGCTCCCCTTTTAACTGCAAGTACAGTTTAAATGGTGGTGATTGGCTTTCACACTTAGGCCTCCCTTTACCCGACAGAGCCATCTCTGGCTTTCTGAACTTCTTTGTGGGTGAAGGAGCTGTGGTGAGTTGCCTGCGACCCTTTGAGCGCTGCAAGAGCCTCAGGGGGTTGGGAGGGCCTGAGAAAGACTTTGTAAAGAAGGTTTTAGAATTAAAAAGAAAGTCTTAAAGAGTGGTCAGGATTCTTAGACCTTGTAGAAATCTTCTAGCTCTGGGACAGCAAGTGTGTTTCCTCGTTTGTACTGTCTCTCATTGAATGGTGGTGGTTGTTTGGAAGGCTGGCTTGAGGATGCTCTGGACAAATGGAAAAGGGTCTCATGTGAGGTGAGTTGGCAACGACAGAATCCAGATCTCGTGATTCCTGGGCGGAACTTTGGGACACGTGGCGTGGCCGTTCTGAACCCATGGGGCATAGGTTCTTTCCACGCGAGGATTTTTACAACCTCATAAAAGTCAGAAAAATTCAGAGATCTCTGGGAGTCAACTAGATAACAGCATCCTGACAAATGTCATGAATGAAGAGAAAAAGAGGATTCTCCACGTAAATCTTCACTGGCCAGATATTTACATTTTATCAGAGCTCAAGGGGGTGGCCTGGGGTCTGGCGTATTTTATTCTCCTGCAATCATTTGGTAGTTAGGTCTTTTCTAAGAGATTTAGATGTCATACTAATCAGTGAGGATTACAGTCTTGTGAAGGAAAGAGGACAGGTGAATGTCAAAGGAATGAATATGCCCAAGAGTCCTGCCATTGTTGTGCATTGTTCCCTGCACTGGGGCACTCTCTCAGTAGTTTTGGTCCTTTGAGATCCGGGATTGACTTTGAAGGAGACAACATCTGACTTGTAGGATCAGAAGAGATTGTATTGATGTCATGATACTCAGTTGGGCACACTGGGAGTGAGGATACGAATGTCCCTATCTCAGCTCCAAAACGGACATTTCTAAAATAAGACTAATATGAGAAAGAGAAAAATATCTTCTTCTCTAAGATCATTTCATAGACTCCTCCAAGCTTCAGATCCTGTAACATACGAAATTTAAGCAATCTAAAAGGCAACAAAATAATACTCAGCAAATTAATTGCATGGAAAATAAAGAATGGAGGTGATACCTATAGACTAAAAGAGATTTCAGCAAGTATCAATCAAGTGCCATGTACAGACTTTAGTTGGACCCTGATTCTAACAAACTAAAAAGGAACACCGCAACCATTTGACTTTTAGGGGACAATTTGGATATTAGAACACTGAATATTTGATGATATTAAGGAATTGTTCTTCACTTGGTTTAAGTATGGTGATGGTATTGTGGTTATATTAAAAGAGAGTGACCCTTTATGTTTTAGAGATACGTATTGTAGTATGTAAGATGAAATGATATGACATCTGGGGTTTGCTTCAAAATGATACCAGAGGGGGAGAGCTGGATGGAGGTGTATAGAGGACAAAATTGGTGGTAGATTACTGGTAGTTGGGGCTGGTCAATGGGTACATGGGGGTTCATCGTATTGTTTTGTCTACTTTTGGGTATGTCCAAAAAAGACAATACAGAGGAACGCCACAAGGCAGGACACGGTTATGTATCATGTAATTATAACATATCAGGGATATGAATACAAAGTAAGGAACATACTGTTGTTCATAGAGTAAAGAAACTTATTGCTCGCAGAATATTATTTTTTTAAAGATTTTTTTAAATTAAATTTTTTTTGTTAAAAAGGAACCATTTTTAAAAATGGAAGCATAGTTAATTTATAATGTGTACAGCACAGTGATTTATATATATATATATATATATATATATATATATATATATATATATATATTCTTTTTCAGATTCTTTTCCATTATAGGTTATTATAAGATATTGAGTATAGTTTCCTGTGCTATACAGTAGGTCTCACAGAATATTCTAAACAGAGCTTTTTTGGATCCACTTTAATGAATAGAGGAGACAGCTCTAATTGACAAATGCATTCCTTAATAGATGTTATAAAGGTCAGTTTTGAAAATCCTTTGCTCTCAGTGTTCTTGGAAGACAGTTCTCTAAAGAGTACAAAAGTTAACTTTAGCCCATACGTTTCTGGGTGAATTTAATTTTGGATCTCCTCTCTGGAACAGGCAGTCCTGCTCTTTCCCCCACTCCTCCTCCCTCATCTGTGTCTTTATAGATCAAGCATATTTGCCCTGTGCCATGGTCTGCCCTACTGTCCCGAGTTCCTTAAGAGCAAGGATGTGCCTCAATCCCACTCTGTGTCCCCAGCCACAGCCCAGGGCCTGGAGCACCGTGGGGTTCAATAGAGATGAACTGAACTGAATTGAATAACATTTGGTCCAGTCTCTGAACTTTCTGCCATATCTAGAGGACTCCCAGGAGGCCACAGGTCACCCTGAGGGCTGCCTCTGTGGAGGGGCTTGGAAAAAGGGTCGTTGTCATTTGAGAATGAATTTGAAGTGATCCCTGTTTGAGGAGCCGGTTCGTTGTTTCTTTGATGGTGTGACGCCCCCTGGTGGTTCGCTGTTAGAATAGCTTCTTCAAGGAGCTGTCATTCACTGCTTGGGCTGTGCGGGAGAAGAGAATTTAGAATCCTTTGTCACAAATCCAAGCTGCAACTGGCAGCTCTTGTCATTTATTGCTCTTTAATGTAGGAGTGGCCAGTATAGGTGAGCCCACCTGCATATGCCAGGCCATTGGATGGTGCAAATGGGGTGGCCACGTACAGCTCTGTAATAAGAGCTTCAGGGAGTCACTGGCTTAAGGTACATCCTTTGCTGACCTCCTAGGGAGTCCTCCTACCCTAGATAAGAGAACAAAGCTGGATCTATTGCCTCCAGAAGGTCACTGTTAAAATGCACACTGACATTTTGGGTTAGGCAGAGAGGAGGAGTCTTCACATGAGTAAAGAGTAAAGTAACGCTTAACTGCGTACCTGCTGTGTGCCAGATATTGCTGTAGGCCCTTTCACATACCTTCCCATTTTAAGCTATGGCAACCACCCATTCTGATGTTCATGGGATAAAATTGATTTCAGACCCAGTCCCATTTCCCCTGTAAAGTCACTTGTAGTTCTCAGACTATGGATGCTAATATTCAGTTCAGTAAACACGGTTGCCGCACTTATAGTGTACTCCCATGAGCACAGCAGCTCAAGTGCCTTGATAAGATGTAACAATCTGTCTCAGGGTTGGACAGAGTTAAGGATGCCTCTTTTGTATGGGCAATGAATATTTTTCTTTCTTTCTTGTTTACGATAATGAATTGCCATAAACATAGCTGTTGAAAACAACATACATTTATTATCTCCCAGTTTCAGTGGGTCTGGAGGTTAGTATAGCTTAGCTGGGTCCTCTGCTGGCGAGCTCATGAGGCTGCAGTTAAGGTGTTGGCTGGACTTCATTCTCATCTGGAGAAGTATCTGCCTCTAAGCTCCTCCAGGTTGTTGGCAGAATTCATTTCCTTACAGCCCTGTAACTGAGGGCTCCAGCTTTTTGCTGGCTTTCAGCTGAAGGCTGCCTTCAGATCCTAGAGTTCACCTGCAACTCCCTGCCTGTGGGTTTCCTCGACATGCTGGCTTACTTCATTAAGCCAGCAAGGAGAATCCCTGACCTCGGGAAAAGCTCTCACCTGATTAAACCAGGCCCACCCTTGATAATCTCCCTTTCGATGAACACAAAATCAACTGATTTGGAACCTTAATTACATCTGCAGTGTCTTCACCTTTGCCATATTCTATTGGCTGGAAGCAAGTCACAGATCCCGCCCACACTGAAGGAAAGAGATTATATAGGGAATGACCACGAGGGGTCAGGGATCCATGGGGGCCATCTTAAAAATTCTGTCTACCACAGTAAGATTGTTCTTGATTCTTTTGTATTCCAGTATCACAGAAAATGCAGGTTCCATAAAGACAGACTGGCAAATAGGGTTCCACTCTTCCTTGATTCCTTAAAAAATTTCAGTACCCCTTACTACCCGGGTATTGGCTGTACTGTTCCCCCTCTTGGCAGAAGGTGGGGGGATCTTCAGTTGCCCAGGTGTTCTCAGCCTCAGGGCTGATAGTGTTTCCTTGGCTTTGGACTGAGGTCTCCCTGTCCTGTTCACCTGAGTCTGCCGGCCTGACCAGGCTACCTTACAAGATGTGTGGGTCAGTTGTGGGAAATAGGAGTGAGGACTTCAGATTCTTTTTTAAGCAACTTTATTGAGATACAATTTGAATACCATAAAATTTACCCATCTTAAGTGTACAGTTCAATGAGTTTTCATTTGTTTATACATTTAAACCAGCATCACAATCCAGTTTTAGGATACCTCCATTACCCTGAAAGTTCCCTTGAGCCTTTTGTACTCAATCTCTGCTCCCACCCCCCAGCCCCAGATAACCACTGATCTGCTGTCTGACTCTATAGTTTTGCCTTTTTTTCCCTAGAAATATTATATAAATAGAATCATGTAATATGTGGTCTTTGGTGTCAGCTTGTTTTATCAAGCAGAATGGTTGTGAGGTTCACTTATGTTGTTGCATGTATCATTACTTTATTCTTCTTTATTACTGCATACTATTTCTTTCAGGTCTGGCTACATAACTTGTAGGCCCAGTGCAAAATGCAAATGCCAGACCCCTTGTTCAAAAAGCAGGAAAAAGTGCCATTAACAGTGTTAAAATATAAAGCTTTTCCTTTTCTTCTTGCGGTCTCTTTCTTAGTCTGCCATGGTGCTTTTTATTTGCTCTTTGGTGTTGTGTTTAGCACGTGGATACTTACCGTGGCTCACTGTGTGCACATGGTCCTCCAGCTGCTGGGTTGCCTTTCCCACCAGCCACTGGACTAATGTGCTGTGGCTTGGCTGAGGGTGTGGAAGTTGAACCAGGCATCTCTCTTTCACATGGATCTTTTGCCCCAACCCATGGGGACAGGTAACCCCCAAGGGTAGTGCAAGCTTTATGCTGGGATGTGCTGGAAACCTAGATCTGTCCCATGTCCCATTGGACTTCACTTACCAAACACAGATTCAAAGGTAAACTTACTAAGAAGTTCAAGATGGTGACCACAGAGCATGAAACCCTATGTGTGGGGTCCTTCTGAGCGTGGTTCACGTGCATCTACCCTGGCTGCTTGCCCACGAAGCTGGCCCAGATTCCACTGTTTGATACATCATTTTGTTTATCCATTCAGAAAATGATGGACATTTAAGTTGTTCTAGTTTTTAGTCATTATGAACGTTCATTTATGAGAGCCTTCGTGTAGACATGTTTTCCTTCCTCTTGAGTGGATACCTAAGAGTGTAATTGCTGGGTCATATGGAAAGTGTGGGTTTAACTTTTTGAGAAATTGTCAAATTGTTTTCCAGAGTGGCTGTAGCATTTTACATTTCCACTAGCAATGTCTGAGGGTTTCTTCCTATCCTCACCAACACTTATTATCTGTCTTTTTGATTATAGCGTTTCTGCTGGAGGAGTTGTGATGGTTTTTCATTATGGTTTTGATTTGCATTTTCACAATGACCAGTGATACTGAACATCTTTTCATGTATTTATTTGCTATCCGTATATTTTCTTTGGTGAAGTATCTATTTAAATCTTTTGCCCATTTGCTTTAACATTGGGCATTGGGCATTGCTCATTGTTTTGCCCATCCGGTTATTTGGCTTATTATTGAATTGTGAGAATTAAAAAAACGTTCTGGATACAAGTTGTTCTAGTTATATGATTTGTAAATATTTTCTCCTGGGCCGTGACTTATCTTTTCATTTTCTTAATGATGTCTTTTGAACAGCAAATGTTTTTAATTTTAATGAAGTCCAATTAATAAAAAATTTTTTTCTTTTATGGTCCATACTTTTGGTGACATCTGATTCTTTTTATTACTCTCTTCAGGGGAGAAATTGGGGGCCATGGTGAAAGACAGTCACTGCTTTCTTATTTGTTTGGGGGCGTTGAGGGACTGATTTATCTTGATTGTTTTATAGAAACACACAGAGAAAATGAACGTGATTTTTAGATGAACAGGACTTTTGCAGCCTCCCCTTGCCTCCTCCCCATTGCAGATGTGCAGTACAATGTGTCTGGGGAGAGTCTTGTGGGGAGACTTAGAGATGATGGAGAAGAGTCATAGCCTGACAGTTCCACTCTCCACATGAAATGGGAAAACATCACATGGAAATTTCAGGCATCGTGGGATCCTCCAACCCTGCATGAGGGATTTTTCCAGAAGATCTGACCTCGTGATTATGCTGGAAGGGGAATGGTTTGAAGCTGAAGCTCTAGTTTTTCTTTTTTTCAAAATCGAAGCACCTTTCAAAGTGAATGATTAGCAGAAACCTCAGTTTTAGCTAAAACTGCAAATAGGATGATAGATGCGATACTCATAATGTAAATGGTGAAGAGACATTTTATGACTCAGGATATTTTTATATGATTAATATCTTTCAGTTAGCTTAAAAAGTATTTATTGAACACCCGTTATGTGCAGGCACTGTTCTAGGCTCCCTTTGTCTGAAAAAGGATAAAGCAAACAAAAATCCTTGCTCTTGTGGAGCTTATATTCCAGGAGGGGGAGACAGACAGTACATAAAAAGTAAGGGAAGTGACACAGTATGATAGAAGTGACAGATGTTATGGGAAAAAATAGCAGGGGATGGGGGGTGAGGGGTGCTGAAGATGTTTCATATCATATAGGGTGGTCAGGAGAGAACTCACTGAAGGGGTGCTATTTGAAGTAAGGAAGTGTTATCTGGGGAAAGAGCAAAAAAGGAAGAGGCCCCAGACAGTGCAGAAGCTCCAAGACGATGGTTTGCCCAGCGTGTTCATGGGCTGGTGTGGAGGTCTGGGTAGAAAGAGCAGGGAAGAGTGACGCAGGAGACACACCAGAAAGGAAATGGGGCCGGATACTGTCGGCCTCAAAACCCATTAAGATCTGAGCTCTTGCAGAGAGTGAACTAGAACACATTTTGTGCAACTGTAATATCCAAGTTTCTTTTCCATTCAGGTGTTTAACAGTTACATTTTCCTCAAATGATTTCCCAAACAATACAAGGAGTTCAGTGCGTGACTGAATAATAGTTAACTTTTAAAAATGGCAAATGATGCTGTGTGGATAATAAAAGATAACAAGTGGATCTAAAATGTTATTATGGAGCTGCCAAAAAGATGAAAATACTGGCCTATGTACAAATGAATAAAATTTAAATATAAAAATGCATCTGTTTTCTTTGAAATAGGTTTTAAATGGGTTATTAAAAATGGAGACTGGGAAATTACAAAAGATAATTTATTACAAAGCAGGCTATAAATGGGGAAGTACAATGTTACAGTGAAGTCGTAGATTTAAAAAGTGACTCACCAGAATATGCAATTATTAGGTACAAGTAAGATGCACGCTTAAAGATATTTTTACTTATACTTGAGTAATATGGAATAATATGGACAGTGATTCAGTCAGAGTATCTCCCTGTGCACTGGGGGAAGAAAGGTACAGCATGAACACACTAACTCCTTAGGGAGTGGGCTGGGCCCACCGTTGGTGGTTTGTGAACCCAGCTCACCATGTACGAGAAAGTATGCGTCTTGCAACCAGATCTACAACTCAGGTGACAACGTGACTCTTAGAAAAAGGTGTGGGCTATGTGGCTTAAAACTCAAACAAATATCAATCATTTAGACCAGAAAGTTCTCCAAGCCGAAACTGGACCTTTAAATGTAAAGAAAATATCCTGCCTCAGAGGGACTGGAGTAGACCCAGAAGTCATTCTGGTGTAAATTGACCTGTTTCTGCCTTTCCGAGTGTTCATTTTTTTGTGTTGGGTCTTCGTTTCTGTGCGAGGGCTTTCCCCAGTTGCGGCAAGCAGGGGCCACTCTTCATCGCGGTGCGCGGGCCTCTCACTATCGCGGCCTCTCCTGTTGCGGAGCACAGGCTCCAGACGCGCAGGCTCAGTAATTGCGGCTCACGGGCCCAGCCGCTTCGCGGCATGTGGGATCTTCCCAGACCAGGGCTCAAACCCGTGTTCCCTGAACTGGCAGGCAGATTCTCAACCACTGTGCCACCAGGGAAGGCCCCGGGTGTTCATTTTTGCACAGCTTTGTCAGAAACCCATTGTTAGCGCCCTCTGGTGGCAGATTCAAGATGAGGCCTAGTGACTGGCAACACCTTGTAGTTAACATGGCCTAACAGCCCTTACTTCATGAGAAATGACTGTACCAACTCACTGCTTGTAAAATCTAGCATTTCCCTTTGTTAGTGATGCATATTCCAGAGTTTAATAAAATTACTTGAACACTGATTTGGGCTTACAAATAAAGAAGCACGTGGAATATTTCTGCATGATAATAGCTAGTACTTTTGGGGTTCTTACTATTCTGAGTGCTTCATGTTTATTAAATTATTTAAGTCATACAACAATTGTATGAGGTGCTATTATTATTATTATTATTTTAAACATCTTTATTGGAGTATAATTGCTTAACAGTGGTGTGTTAGTTTCTGCTTTATAACAAAGTGAATCAGCTATACATATACATATATCCCCATATCTCCTCCCTCTTACGTCTCCCTCTCACCCTCCCTATCCCACCCCTCTAGGTGGTCACAAAGCACCGAGCTGATCTCCCTGTGCTATGCGGCTGCTTCCCACTAGCTATCGGTTTTACATTTGGTAGCGTATATATGTCCATGCCACTCTCTCACTTCATCCCAGCTTACCCTTCCCCCTCCCCACGTCCTCAAGTCCATTCTCTAGTAGGTCTGCGTCTTTATTCCCGTCCTGCCCCTAGGTTCTTCATGACCATTTTTTTTTTTTTTTAGATTCCATATATATGTGTTAGCATATGGTATTTGTTTTTCTCTTTCTGACTTACTTCACTCTGTATGACAGACTCTAGGTCCATCCACCTCACTACAAACAACTCAATTTCGTTTCTTTTTATGGCTGAGTAATATTCCATTGTATATATGTGCCACATCTTCTTTATCCATTCATTTGTCGATGGACACTTAGGTTGCTTCCATGTCCTGGCTATTGTAAATAGAGCTGCAATGAACACTATGGTACATGACTCTTTTTGAATTATGGCTTTCTCAGGGTATATGCCCAGTAGTGGGATTGCTGGGTCATATGGTAGTTCTATTTTTAGTTTTTTAAGGAACCTCCATACTGTTCTCCATAGTAGCTGTATCAATTCACATTCCCACCAACAGTGCAAGAGGGTTCCCTTTTCTCCATACCCTCTCCAGCATTTATTGTTTGTAGATTTTTTGATGATGGCCATTCTGACTGATGTGAGATGATATCTCATTGTAGTTTTGACTTGCATTTCTCTAATGATTATAATGTTGAGCATTCTTTCATGTGTTTGTTGGCAATCTGTATATCTTCTTTGAAGAAATGTCTATTTAGGTCTTCTGCCCATTTTTGGATTGGGTTGTTTGTTTTTTTGATATTGAGCTGAATGAGCTGCTTGTAAATTTTGGAGATTAATCCTTTGTCAGTTGCTTCATTTGCAAATACTTTCTCCCATTCTGAGGGTTGTCTTTTTGTCTTGTTCATGGTTTCCTTTGCTGTGCAAAAGCTTTTAAGTTTCATTAGGTCCCATTTGTTTATTTGTGTTTTTATTTCCATTTCTCTAGGAGGTGGGTCAAAAAGGATCTTGCTGTGATTTATGTCATAGAGTGTTCTGCCTATGTTTTCCTCTAAGAGTTTGATAGTGTCTGGCCTTACATTTAGGTCTTGAATCCATTTTGAGTTTATTTTTGTGTATGGTGTTAGGGAGTGTTCTAATTTCATTTTTCTACATGTAGCTGTCCAGTTTTCCCAGCACCACTTATTGAAGAGGCATGAGGTGCTATTATATTCCCATTTTACAGAAGGGGAAACTGAGGTACAAAGAGGTCTCATTTGCACAAGGTCACACAGCTAGTAAGTGGGAGAGCTGGGATTTAAACTCAGGAAGTCTTCTTCCAGATTCTGTGCTCTTAATCACTACAGTATACCATCGATTATTTGGCTGGGTACACAGTTGGTTTTGTCAATGCCTGGTTCTTTAGCATTGACTGTCATTCTTCAAATACTTTGCTTTTTATTTTTATTTATTATTTATTTTTATTAATTTTTTTTGGAGTATAGTTGCTTTACAGTGTTGTGTTAGTTTCTGCTGTACAGCAGAGTGAATCAACTATACGTATACATATATCCCCTCTTTTTTGGATTTCCTTCCCATTTAGGCCACCATAGAGCATTCAGTAGAGTTCCCTGTGCTATACAGTAGGTTCTCATTAGTTATCTATTTTATACATAGTATCAGTAGTGTATACATGTCAATCCCAATCTCCCAGTTCATCCCCCTGCTCCCCCGGCCCTGCCTTTCCCCCTTGGTATCCATACGTTTGCTGTTCTCTATGTCTGTGTCTCTATTTCTGCTTTTCAAATAAGATCTATAACATTTTTCCAGATTCCACATATATGCATTAATATATGATATTTGCTTTTCTCTTTCTTACTTCACTCTGTATGACAGTCTCTAGGTCCATCCACATCTCTACAAATAACCCAGTTTCATTCCTTTTTATGGCTGAGTAGTATACCATTGTATATATGTACCACATCTTCTTTATCCATTCCTCTGTTGTTGAACTTTTAGGTTGTTTCCATGTCCTGGCTCTTGTAAAGAGTGCAGCAGTGAACATTGGGGTGCATGTGTCTTTTTTAATTATGGTTTTCTCTGGGTACTTTGCTTTTTAAAAGCAAAGCAAGGTGAAATACTTGTGTATATTTGTGCGTACACACACTTAAAATATATATTAAGTTAAATATATCATTTAAAGACAGCTATATAAAAAGGAAGATTATATATATGAAGGAAGATAAATACATCGCTTTGACTTCAAAAGTATTTGAATTTTTTTCTTTGTGGTGATGCGTATGTTCCGATAACACTTGCTGTCATTTATTAATTCAAGTTGTTCTTCAGATTGGGGTTGAAAATGTAAAGTTTGCATGTCTTAATCTCTGTGTCTAGGTTTCTTGAGAGTAGAATTAGGATATGATTTATCTTTGAGTGCCAGTAGTGGGGAATCTATCAATACTTATTGAATGAATGAATAATGGAGTAAATATATGAGCTAAACCTTATTCAAAGGTAGTGAGTATTCATAGTATTGATAGAATAGGCTCATATGCTGTTGATGGTTCATTACTTTCCTTGCTACTTTACATGTACTAACTCAATCTACAGCAACCTTATGAGGTAGGTACTGCTCTTACTCAACATTCTATAGGTAAAGAAACTGAGGCACAGAGGTTAAATAAATTGTCCAAGCTGGTAAGTGGCAGAGCTAAGATTCAAACCGGGAAGTTTGGCTCTGGCGTCCATGAGCTCAACCACCATGCTACATGGCCTCGTGCAAACAGGCCTGAGCTGGCCTTGGCTATGATGATTGTGTTTACAGAGCTAAAGGGGTGCACCCTGCATGGCTTTTTCTGTGCTTAGTGCCTATGATGGAGAAAGTATTAGGCATGGACTCCTTTCAGCTCCGGGAAGCTCAGATTTCACACGCCTCTCCCCACCCCACAACTGAACTCACCATGCCCTTCCCCCAGTCCCTAAACTCACTCCTTTTCTCTGCTCCCTGTCTCAGCAGGTGGCAACAACAGTCTCTTGTCAGGGCTTCCTTTCTCCAAGGTTACCCCTGTCCCATCCATGCGCCACACAGCACTCCAGAGTGATTAAAAAAAAACAGACTTAAATTTTTCTAGGAGTTTTAGGTTCACAGTAAAATAGAACATAAAGTACAGAGTTCTCATATGCCCCCTCCACACAGCCGGCCTCCTGCACTGGCTTTTGCCAGGAGTGCGTTTGTTACAATTGATGAACCTATGTTGACACATTATTGCCCATGTCCATAGTTTACCTTAGGGTTCACTCTTGGAGTTGTGTGTTCTGTGGGTTTGGACAAATCTATAATGACATGTATCCACCATTACAGCAGCATACAGAGTAGTTTCACTGCCTTAAAAAGCCCCTGTGCTCTGCCTATTCATTCCGTTTTCTCCCCTAACTCGTGGTAACTGCTGATCTTTTCTTTTTCCTGTCTCCATAGTTTTGCCTTTTCCAGAATGTCACATAGTTGGATTCATACAGGATGTAGCCTTTTCAGATTGGCTTCTTTCGCTTAGAAATATGCCTTTAAGGTTCCTCCATGTCTTTTCATGGCTTGATTGCTCATTTCTTTTTAGCACTGAATAATACTCCATTGTCTGATGTATCAGTTTATTTATCAGAGTGATCTTTCAAAAACACAAATCTGATTGTAGTTCTCTCTGCTTAAAATCCTTTAATAGCTTCCCTGTGGATAAAAAAATAAACTCATTTGCATGTGTTCCAAAGTCTTCACAAAAATAGCCTTGCATTCTATCCATTACCTTCCCCATGGTACTCAGTTCTCCATCCTTAATGAACTTCTTTCTGTTCCTCAAAGTGACATATTCTCACTTACCCCAGGGCCTTTGCACATGCTGTTTTCCCCTGGCTTCACATCCTCCCCCTACTCTAGCTCTTTGTTCTCCTCCTGTCTTGTCATTCTTCAGGGTGACTTTAGCATCAATGTAGGTGGTCCATTCAATATTCTGGACTCTCAGTTCCTTGACCTCCGGCTCCAAAGACCTTTCATTTGACCTGATTAAGCCACCCATTCGCAAAGTCATGGACAATAACTGCCCCACCTCTTAAATCTGGATTTCTAGCATCCTGCTCTCTGATCCTTCCCTCCTGTGTCTCCAGCTCACTTGTTTAAATGGGACTCCCACCCAGGCAATTCCCAGACCACAGTGCAGCCTCTACTTCTGTACCCATCCCCCTCCTCATACCCTCACTTCCCTCTCTGTGCAGCGTAGATTCTATGGCCTGGCATTTAAGCCTTCCCTTGCAAAGTCTTATAAACCTCTTGCCTCTCTCTCTCCTCTATTGTCCTTGCCTATAAAAAACCACAACCTGGTTAAAGCCAGGTTAAAGCCACTAACTCTGCCCCTGCCCCTGTGCAGCTGTGCTCTGCTGGAGAAAAGGCCATAACCACTTGTTTCAATACATAAGACCGGAGAACCCAAACGGCGGCACCACGGTTCCCCACGAACAGCCTTTAATCTTGCTCATCTTCACCCTGCCAGCCTTGACCCTGCCTCCTCCTCCAGTTATGGCCGCATCTCTGTGCTTCTGTTCAAAGCTAAGAAGTTTGAGAAGTCATGTGTCCTCACTCGCTTGATTTCCTCACCTCCTGGTCTCTCTCCTCCCTACGTTTCCATAAGGCTCCATAACTCACTATACTGAAAGGGCTTTATCAAAGCCTCCAATGCCATATCTTGCCACAGACAGTTCTGTCCTCATCTTGTTCAACCTGTTAGTAAAATGGACTACTTATTCATTTTTTTATCCTTCAAAAACATTAAAATTGTGGTAAAATACATGTGATGCACAATTTACCATATTAACCATGTTTAAGTGCATGTTAAGTGCTGAACTGTGATTCAGCAGTGTTAGGCACATTCACGTTGTTGGGCAGCCAGTCTCCAGCAGTCTTTTCTCTGTACCCATTAAACAACAACTCCCCATTCCTCTCTCCCTCCAGCCCCTGCAACCAGCATTCTACTTTCTGTCCCTGTGGTTTTGACTACTTTAAGTACTGCATATAAGTGGAATCATACAGTGTTTGTCCTTTCGTGACTGACTTATTTCACTTAACGTAATGTCCTCAAGGTTCATGCATGTGGTAGCATGTGGCAGGATTTCCTTCTTTTTTAAGGCTGCAAAATAGTCCATTGTATGTATATAGAATATTTTCCTTATCCGTCCACCCGTTGATGGACATGTAGATTTGCCTCCACCCTTTGGCTATTGTCAATAAAGCTGCTATGAACATGGGTGTACAAATATCTGTTCAAGTCCCTGCTTTCAGTTCTTTGGAGTATATACCCAGAAGTGGAACTGCTGGATCATATGGTAATTCTATACGTAATTTTTTTATGAACCTCCAAAACTCTTTTCCTTAGTGGCTGCGTCATTTTACATCCCAACCAGCAGTGTACAAGAGTTCCAGTTTCTCCACATCCTTGTCAACACTTGTTATGTTCTGTTTTTTTTTGATAGTAGCTGTCCTAATGAGTGTGAGGTGATATCTCACTGTGGTTTTGATATTAATTTTTCTAACAATTAGTGATGTTGAGTATCTTTTCATGTGCTTGTTGGCCATTTCCATATCTTCCTTGGAGAAATGTCTATTCAAGTCCTTCATCCGTTTTTAAATTGGATTGTTGGGTTTGTTGTTGTTGTTGAGTTGAATGAGAGTTCTTTATATATTCTAGGTATTAACTCCTTATCAGATATATGATTTACAGATATCTTCTCCCATTATTTAGGTTGTCTCCTCATTCTACTGATTGTGTCCTTTGACACACAGAAGTTTTAAATTTTGATATAGTCCAGTTTATCTATTTTTTCTTTTGTTGCCTGTGCTTTTGGTGTCATATCCAAGAAATCATTGCCAATTCCATGTCATGAAGCTTTCCCCCTATGTTTTCTTCTGAGAGCTTTATAGTTTTAGCCCTTATGTCTACATTTTTGATCCATTTTGAGTTAATTTTGATATGTAGCATAAGGATCCAAATTCTTTTTTTGCATGTGGATATTTCATTTTCCCAGCGCCATTTGTTGAAAAGACTCCACTTCACTTCTCAAACACTTGCTTTTCTAGTGCTCTGTGATTCTGCATGTTCCTGCCTTGCCTCTTACCTCAGTGACTGTTCCTTCTCCATCTATTATGCTGGTTCCTCTTCTTTCTGACCTCCAAATACTGGATCTCTATAAGCTCAGTACCTGTCTCTTTCCCTTCCCTTCCCTCCCTTCCCTAGGTGATCTCATTCAATTCCATGTCTTTAAATCATGACAACCCCCAATTCTCTATCTCCATCCCAGATCCTGTATTCCGGGCTCACACATCCACTCATCTTTTTGATATCTTCATTCAGATGTATAAGAAACATCTTAACCTCACAGTATTGATTACCCCGTCAAAGTCTGCTCCTTCCTTGTTCCCACCATCTTCCACTTTGCTGATCTTTCCCAAGAAAGAATATGTATAGCAATAATCATTTTTTAACAGCAACTTTTTTTCTTTTCATTTTGCTGCACTGGTTTGGGTCTCCCAATTACCTGCTCCCATAGCATGTGTTCTTACCTACCAAAGCACTCATGACTCTAGTTTATCGTAATTATTTGTTTCTAGCAATTGGCTGTCTCCTACACTAGACTATCACCTCCAGGGGTGTGCCTGCTTTGTTCAAGATAGAATCCCCAGCCCTCAGCGTATTGTCTGGGACATAGTAGGGGCTCAATAAATACCTGTTGATTGAACGAATGAATGATCTGGCAGTGGAGTATGAGAGGTCTAGAGGTGAGGAGACTGGAGTTAGGGAACCCATTTAGGAATCTCTCTACGTAAGAGGTGATAAATATCTGAGCTAGAAAAGTCGGGGTGGAAAGGAAGAGATATAGTTAAGAATCATGAAAGCTGAATCCATGGAATATGAATGTCTGGGGATGGGGGATGAGGAGGGAGGGGTGACTCAGAACTTCTACAGAAAGTATGCTTCAGTGATGTGGCTTGGTACTTGATAAATCATGCTCACCAGAGTTGTTTAATATAATTTACTGAAACACTGTTAGCAAAGAACTATATTAGGTGGTTTCCTACTTTTCTGTAGAGAATTCTCTTCTTCTGTGTAGAAAATTTCTTTTGCTATGGAAAGTTCTTTTCTATAGGCAGTTCCTGAAAAACTGTACAAATGTTAAATGTATGAAGGCTGTATAAGGTATTTGGATGCTACAGGGGAAACTCCATTCTCCGAGAGCTAAGACACGCTTCCCAAGTTACATCTTGTCTTCTAGGTCCAATCTTGGATCACCTGGTTTTAGAACCTAATCTGTGTTCTTTAGCTTTTTTTCTTTTTCTGTCACAGATGTGCACACATCAGCTTAAGTTCAGTGAACTCCAGTTGAGAGAGTCCCTGATTCAAGCTCAAATGACAATTCCCATTTTTGTGTCAACTGTAGTAAGGTTATGAGACTTAATGTGTCTAATCACTATAGTTCCAGTCTGTCATTTTCCCATTGTCTACACCTTTATTTGACATAATAAGGGCAAAATGCAGTAAAATATTCAAATAAGTGTGTAAATAATCTCTAATGGATAGAAGTGGGGTGCTGCTAAAATTGAACTATGAGCTGTTGGCTGGCATGACAGTTTGAGCGGTTTTGCTTGTTGGGTAATATACAAAAGATCCCCCATGCTGAGGGGCACCTTTGTTAAGAAGTGCCCTGCTGTAAAAGGGTTGCGAAGAAAATGGAACTCTACTTATATTTCAGGAAATTTGCAGGTAGTTCTGTATAATGCCTTTAATTGGACTCTCCTGCTTCTATCAGAGCTAGTCTTTCTATTCACTTTGTTGGTTTCCTTGACAGGAACCTGTTATGGGCTGAACTGTGCTCCACCCCCTCCCCCCAGCTGAATTCAAATGTTGAAGTTCTAGCCCCTAGTACCTTAGAATGTGACTATATTTGGAGATAAGGCATTTAAAGAAGTAATTACGGTAAAAGGAGGTTATATGGATGGGCCCCAATCCAATATGACTTTTAAGAAGAGGAGATTAGGACATACACACACACAGGGAAAACCATGTGAAGACCCAGGGAGGAGATGGCCATCTGCAAGCCAAAGAGAGAGGCCTCAGAAGAAACCAGTTCTGCCAACATCTTGATCTAGGACTTCTAGCCTGCAGAACTGTTTGAACATTAATTTCTGTTGTTTAAGCCTCCCAGTCTGTGGTACTTGGTTTTGGCTGCCCCAGCACACTAATACAGAGCTCCTTGACCAAATGCCACCAGCCTTGCTGAGACCCCTTAGACACCCTCTCAGCCTCGCAGGGTCCTCTGGGCCTTAGAGGTGGAGAAGCATTCCCTTAGGGCCCAAGCAAGGCATAGAGGTTATGAGTGGTAGGACGACTTGCCCAGAAGCACACGCCCAGGAGGAGGCCAGATTGTAGACTTGAGTTTACTGTTCACCACCTAGCCCCCTTAAGAGATTTCGACCTGTCAATTTTTTAGTCTATTTGATAAAATGCTGGTTAAGGCATACCATTTTGAATACATCCATGTAATCACTTGCAGACAGATGCTATCCTTCTTTAGATTTCATGATAATGTTCTTAAACGTTTCACACGAATGGCCAAAATGAAAGAAGTTGTAAGGGAGAGAGCAATGATGGGGGAGGGGAGATATTACAAACCTACACTTAGATCTCTGCCAAGATGTAAAAAACACGAAAAAAGTAAAAATCAATTACAGGTCATTTTTAAAAAGAAGAATATTTTCTTATGTTATTATAAAAGTAATAAATATTTATGGTGCAACATTTGCAAAAGGCAAAAGTTTAAAGACAGAAACATGTATCTCTCACAATCTGACCATTCAAAGATAACTCTTAGGAACAATTAAATAGCTGTCTTTCCAAAATTTTATTCTGTGCCTATGCAAACATACGTATGTATCACAAAAATGAAATTACAGTGTACACGTACAATTTTATAGCGTCTATTTTATCCGTTTGGAAATATATATATTTTTAAATTTTATTTATTTATTTATTTTTGGCTGTGTTGGGTCTTCATTGCCGCATGTGGGCTTTCTCCAGTTGCTGCGAGCCGGGGCTACTCTTCGTGATGGTGTGCAGGCTTCTCATTGCGGTGGCTTCTCTTGTTGCGGAGCACAGGCTCTAGGTGCGTGGGCTTCAGTAGTTGTGGCACGTGGGCTCAGTAGTTGTGGCTTGTGGGCTCTAGAGCGCAGGCTCAGTAGTGGCGCACGGGCTTAGTTGCTCCGTAGCATGTGGGATCTTCCCGGACCAGGGCTCGAGCCCGTGTCCCCTGCATTGGCAGGTGGATTCTTAACCACTGCACCACCAGGGAAGTCCCCGTTTGGAAATATTTTATGGACATTCTCCCAAATCATCAAATAGTCTTTGAAAACACAACTCTTTTTTTTTTTTTAAATTAATTTATTTATTTTTGGCTGTGTTGGGTCTTCGTTTCTGTGCGAGGGCTTTCTCTAGTTGCGGCAAGCGGGGGCCACTCTTCATCGCGGTGCACGGGCCTCTCACTGTCGCGGCCTCTCCCGTTACGGAGCACAGGCTCCAGACGCGCAGGCTCAGTAGTTGTGGCTCATGGGCTTAGTTGCTCCGCGGCATGTGGGATCTTCCCAGACCAGGGCTCGAACCCGTGTCCCCTGCATTGGCAGGCAGATTCCTAACCACTGCGCCACCAGGGAAGCCCCGAAAACACAACTCTTATGGTTACATTTTAAGTGTCCATTATACAAATATGCCACACTTTATTTAATTAATATCCTAGTATTCAGGTAAAGTAAGTTCATTTTCTTTTTTTTTTTTTTACCATTTTATTTATTTATTTTTGAAGCATAAAATACATTTATTGGAAGAGTATTAGGTAGCTGACAGATTCAAATGTGACCCTATTGAATGAGGCTCGTTGAGGAACCAAAACTGGCAATGCTTGGGCAAAATTCTGCCACTGAAATAGTCATCTTGGAACAATGCAGCTGGCTCTTCAGCCCCAGGAACTTTTCCCTGACAAGGCTTGGCTAGTATGTGGCCACTGGAAACTCACTGTGGCTCCCTTCTCCTCTTCACTAAGTTCATTTTCTAATCACAAATATGGTCAAAATGTTAGTGAAATTATGTTGAAAAAATATAGGTCAGGAAAAATTTTTAAAGGACATATTATATATTTAGTTACCCTCAAATTAAGGACTTTTATTTAGACAATTGCAATTGAAGTTATTCTTTCTCACTAATTATGTATTGTCACTGTAGGTAGTTTAGTTTTATTGAAAGAAATTTGATTAAATTATGAAATTTGGGTAAATTTACTTTTATGACTTTTATTTTGAACCTTCTTTTCATTGAATCGTTAATTGGTGGTTCATTTTATTTTTAGTGTTAGTGTGTGTACCTGAAATGGTGTCTGTTCCATGAATTCCAATTTAAGGTTCCAATGCTTTTCCTCCTTGTATTTGTCTGCTTTTCTTTCTGAAATGACAGGGCCTGGCACGTTTTTAAACATTTTCTGAAAATGTCTATGAAGCAAGTTCAAAAGACCTGAACTTTTGTCCTCATTAAGTTGTGGAGAAAATAGAGAATGTTAATGTGTTTACTTTAAAATGAGTAGAATTTCAAGATCAACTATCTGCTATGTTACTGCAACTCTCTAGCATTTGTCAAGGGCTTAATACATGGCAGGCACTTTCCTGTAAATTATTTCATTTAATTCTCACTCCAGTCTCACAATTTATGTAGAATTTCCTCCATTTTATATGAGCAGAAACTGAGTCAGAGAGGTTGAATCACTTGTCCAGAGGCACGTAGATAAGTGGTGGGCTCCAAAGCGTGTGTTTTTCTTCATCACACAGCACAGTTTTTTGATGACGAGGACACAGCTCCTCAGATCGTGTTTGGACTTCTTTAACGGGCATTCAGTGGCAAGGAGCATGCACACATAGACCAGGTGTGATGATAAAATAAACAGACTCATTTTGTGGGCGGTTATGGGAATCATCCTCATTGTTTTATAGTCACAGACTTACATTATGTACAGTATATATCCTTGTGGGTAGATGGGTGTGTACATATATACAGGTACAAAAGCCTACCTTGAAAGGGATAGAATGATGCCTTTGTAAACCTCCAAAACCAAGCCAAATCCTATAGTCAGAACACAAGTTGGCAGCCAAATGCTGTAATAACAGTCCATCAAGGTTCAGAAAATTAATATTTGAAAATAAAGAGGTTTTACTATTTATTATTGTTTTTTCATCCTCATTCTTTTAACTTGGTGCTTGGCACTGATTGGCTATGACCTTGGTTTACCTTGACTGTGCTTTTGGTTATTTATAGCAGCTGTATTGCCCCTGGCTGCCATAGGCAAACACTCTTCCGAGATGTTTTCTAGAGTCCATTTTTTTTGATGTATAACATAAATATGTTTCAGTGTAGACAGATCACAAGGTACAGGTTGATGGATTTTCATGAAATGGACTCACCCGTGTAGCTGACATCCAGATTGAGAAAAAGAACATTACCAGCATCAGAGAAACGCCCTCATACCCAGTGTTAATCACCACCACCCCCTCCCCAAAGGCTTCCACTCTCCTGACTTTTATCACCAGTTTTGCCTGTTTTTGAACTTCATGTAAGTTGATTCGTAGAAAATTTTGCATTTGGTTTCATTTTTCAATGTTATTTTGTGAGATTCATCCATGCTCTTACATGCAGTATTTGTTTATCCACTTTCATTTCTACACAGCATTACTTTGTCTGAATAAGTCACAATTTATTTTATCCATTCTCTTATGGATGGACACTTGAGTTTTCCCCCGTTTTTGGCTATTCTGAATAGTGCCCCTAAAAACATTCTCATACATATCTTCTGATACAAATACATATATGTTTCATTGGATAAATGCCTAGGAGTGGATTGCTAGGTTATGGGCTATATACATATTCAGCTTTAGTAGATGCTGCCAAACACTTTTTTCCAGAGTAGTTGTACCAATTTAAATTCCCATTCATAATATATAAGAGATTTTGCTGCTCTGGATCTTTGCCCAAAATCGATACTGTTAGTCTTTTTCATCTTAGCTATTTAGTGGGTAGGCTCATTATGGTTTTAGTCTGTGTTTCTCTAATAACTAATGAAGTCGAGCACCTTTTTGTATGTTTATTGGCAACTTGGATATCCTTTTTTTGTGAAATGCCTGTTCAGATCTCTTGCCCATTTTCTATTGGGTTGTTTATGTTTTTTTTATTGATTGCAGGAATTCTTTGTATATATATATATATATATATATATATATCTCAGATATTGTAGCAGCTAGAGGCAGCATGAAAGTCCTGGGATCCTGGAAGGTGTGGTACCGAGGGGAGAAGAACAGAAAGGAGGTTGGGGCACCTGGGTAGAACCCCATTTGCTTCTCCTTTCAGCCCTGAGATGGGAAAGGTATTTTAGGCGGCGATGCCTTTAGTCCCTGGTGGCTCTGTGCTTCACCGAGGGGTAGGCTGGCCCCACCTCTTGCCTATTGATCTGGGTTTTGAAGCCCCATCGTCTGGGAATCTATACATTATTCTAAACTCACAATTTCAGATGCTCTTGTCCGGTCCCAAACTTGGGCGTCGTCTCTGTTTCCTCACCTCTCCTCCAAGCCCTCACCTCTCCAGTCCCACCAAGTCCTGGCGATTCTATGTCCAAAATATGCATCCAGTTGGATCACTGTGCCCCGCTTCTACCACCAGCACCTGGTTCAAGGCACATCGCTCTTCCCCAAGGCCAATGAGATGGCTTCCATATGGGCCTCCAACTGCCGCAGTGAACTGTTTTAAAACACAAAGTGAACCTTCCTTGAAGTTCTTTATTCTCCCTGTTATTATTCCTCATAGCCCCTTTTCTTTCCCTCATAGCGCTATCACAGTTGGTAATTACATGCTTCTTTCTGCCTTTGTTTTCATGGCTGTCTTCTCCACTGACCTGTCAATTCCATGAAGGGATCAGATCTACTTTGTACACCAGTGCAGCTCAATAGTTGTTGCATTTGAACACGAGAGATTGAATGAACACCTCATGTCAAATCTGAATCAAGTTCCCAGTGCCCCTTTCAGGTGGTTATCCAGCCTCTTCTGGATACTTCAAGGGATGGAGTTCTCACTACCCCTGAGGCCACCTGTCCTGTATTTGAAAGAAAAGCAACATACCTAACTTCAGTGTTCAAAGAGGAGGCAAGTGTGCAAGCTGAAGGAAGGCTGAGGTCCCGGTAAGACCGGAAATAGGAAAATCTTCCCAAGGCACCAGTGTCCTTGCTTAATTGTTTTAGTTGGAAAACTCCCCTTAGTCATCAGATGCAGTTCCTGGCTCTTTGGCCCTAACTTCCCTCCCACCCACAGTGTTTCTAGGGAACACAGTGCACTTCTGTTTTGGGGGCAATACAAGCTTGGGGGGCGGTGTCGATCTTGTTCCCATGCCATGCCTCTGACCTCTCCCTCTGGAACTGAGGTCCAGAGTGGAACACATCATGACCTGGGGCTCCAAAATGGGCCTCACCCATCTCTCAATGGCTCAGCTCCTTACCCGAATGTGGATTACTGAACTCACTTTCATCAAAGGTGGTGGCAGGGAGCTAGATATCCAAATGCATCCCCTGAAAGAGACAAGGCTGCAGTTTGAAATTCTGGCTGTATTGAGGCTGTGTCCCCAGTGTTTAGTTAGTCTATTAAGTAGGAATCTCACCCTATGATGATCTCAATTAATTTGACATTTTCCCCAGTTCCCTTTAGATAGTCTGTACTGAGCACTGGGGGTTCATGAGCAATTTTAAATCCAACACAGGAAAGGTCCTCCTTGTATCCCCACAGTTCACAGCCAAGGCTAAGTCTATCCGTGTAGCTCAACAAGGCCTTGGAGCCAGAGAGAGCTGCGTTCCAGCTTGATCAAGCCACTTGTCAAGTGGGACCCCAGACATTCACTTATCTTGCTGAATTTCAATGTCCTCATCTGCAAAGTGGAGCTAATTCTTACCTCCAGGGCCATCGTGAAGATTAAGTAAGTTATGGAAGGTGTCCAGAGCTGTAGCTAGTGTGACTAGGTGTCCTGTATGAGATGATTCTTTTTCCAAACAGAGTCTCCCATCTTCTGGGAAAGATGGTCTAATACGGCTTACTGAATCCCTTCGGTTGTTCTGGGAGATAACTACATTTACTCCTGATTCTAGGACAGTATTTGCCGAATTGCTGTACTGCAAGGTACTGCCAGCCTCCTTGGCATCCTTGATGGGGAGACAAAGGCAAGGTGTAGAAGCTGATTTGAGCAAATGAGCTGGAAACAGGCCCAAACCCTGAAGCTTTTAATAATCTATCTTCAGTTCATTCCCAATTAATTCCCACCAGTTATGGGCGTAGAGGACTTTAATTCCCTCCACTCCTAGCACAGGCCTGAATAATTAGAATCCCCCAAATGCCCTACTTTATTCAGTAGTTCTGGGCATGTGCTCTTGTGAGCCTTTAGAGCAACACTGACAGTAAAGGGAAAAAGAAAAAGCGAAGACTTGGAAGAGATCTGCTGATTTTTCCTGGGTAATAGAAGTATGGATGGTTACTATTTTTGTCATCAATGTCCCACATTTTGTAAGTGATCATTTATTAGCATTATTATCAGAATCCCCTTCCCCCCAAACTTTCTGAATTAAAACACCGGGCAAGTTAATTTAAATGCTGCTGCACTTCTGAAGTAAGGGTGAGCCTATGTAAAGTGGTCGAAGCAGGGAGCAGGAGGCCCAGGGCACCTCAAGGTCATACATACTGGATTAAAAGCTCATCAGCATAAAGAGGGAACATGAATGTGATTTCTGTTGCAGAGTACAAGAGGCTTATTCCATTCATAGTAGGTGCTCAGTAAACAGTGGCTAAGGTGATGAGTGAATGATGCTCTCTTCCGTTGATCTCAGAACATTTTGCTCTCTCAATTTTCCTCAGTGAGAAATGCCTGCTTAGCTTAGATTCCCCCCAGATAGGGATACTATTTTTAAACCAACCAGCTGATAAAAATTTATTGAGTTCTTATTATGTGCCAGGTACTGGGTATGCAGTAGTGAACAAGAGAGTCATGTCCTTGCTGCCTTGGACCTCATAAGCTGGTGGAGAAGACAGAATGTGGTCAAATAAAGAAATAAGATGTGTAGATGTGTAGGTGCTGCAGAGGAAATAAACTCTTGATAGGGAAGTCAGGTAAGAGTTCCCATCTAAGGAGGTGACTTGTAAGTTGAGACCTGAAAGATTAAAGCAAGAAGGTGGGGTGGGGATGGAGAGTGGGGCTGTGTTCCAGGCAGAGAGGACAACATACACAGAGCCCCTCAACTGGGACAGAGCTTCGCTTGCTCCAGGCAGCGAAGGAGACGGGTGTGCCTGGAGCACAGCGAAAGACGGGGAGTGTGGTTGGCGTGAGATGAAGTGGACAGGTGGGTAGACGCCAGATCATGCAGGCACTTGGAGGCTGTGGTTATGTGCTTGGGTTTATTCTGAATGCAGTGGGAGCCCGCCCTTCTTCCCCCAAACCTACTTCACCTGCAGTTTTTCCATTTCAGTTTTTGGCAATTCCATCTTTCCAGTTGTTCAGGTCAGAAAGTTTGGCATTATCCTTGACTCCTTTTTTCCCTCTCAGACCACACCTGCCCTGCCAGCAAATCCAGCTGCCTCCTCCTTTAAGTTATAATAGAATCTCACCACTCCTCCCCACGTCCACTCCTCCACCCTGATCCAAGCCACCATCTCTCTAGTCTGAATTATTGCAATCACTTCCCAGCAGCTTGGCTAAGAATGCTGTCACATTATCTACCTCTTGTAGTCAAAACCTTCCAATGTTTCCCCATCTCAGAGTGAAAGCAAACTTTCTTACCGTTGTACAGTCTGGCCCCTCCCTTTACCTCTTAGATCCTGGGTACAAAGCCAGTGGGTACACACCGTTCAGAATGGCCATCATCAAAAAATCTACAAACAATACATGCTGGAGAGGGTGTGGAGAAAAGGGAACTCTCCTACACTGTTGGTGGGAATGTAAATTGATACAGCCACTATGGAGAACAGTATAGAGGTTCCTTAAAAAAACTAAAAATAGAGCTACCATATGATCCAGCAATCCCACTCCTGGGCATATATCTGGAGAAAACTCTCATTTGAAAAGATACATGCACCCCAATGTTCATTGCAGCACTGTTTACAATAGCCAGGACATGGAAGAAACCTAAATGTCCATCAACAGAGGAATGGATAAAGAAGATGTGGTACATATATACAATGGCATATTACTCAGCCATAAAAAAGAACTAAATAATGCCATTTGCAGCAACATGGATGGACCTAGAGATTGTCATACTGAGTGAAGTGAGTCAGACAGAGAAAGACAAATATCATATGATATAACTTATATGTGGAATCTAAAAAAATGGTACAAATGGACTTATTTACAAAACAGAAATAGAGTCACAGATGTAGAAAACACACTTATGGTTACCAGGGGAAAGTGGGGTGGGGAGGGATAAATTGGGAGATTGGGATTGACATATACACATTACTATATATAAAATAGATAAGTAATAAGGACCTACTGTATATCACAGGGAACTCTACTCAGTACTCTGTCATGGCCTATATGGAAAAAGAATCTAAAAAAGAGTGGATATATGTATATGTATAACAGATTTACTTTGCTGTACACCTGAAACTAACACAACATTGTAAATCAACTATACTCCAATAAAAATTAAAGAAAATATTAGATATGTGGACACCTCAAAAAAAAAAAGCCAGTGGGTAAAACACTGGAGGGGGAAATCAGTGGCTATAACCATTTATTCATTCAGTCATTCCTTCAACAAATAGTTATTGAGAGCCTGCCACGTGCCAGGCACTCCTCTAGGTGCTTGGGACATGCTAGTGACAAATCAGGTAAGAAGTCTCTGCCTCATGGAACTTACATAGTAAATAACTAAATTACATAATTTGTGAGAAGGAAATAAGTGTTGGGGGAAAAAGTAGTTAGGGTAAGGAGAAATCCAGAGTCTTGGGTGGGGGGAGAGTGTGGTCTTTTGAGTTTTTTAAAATTTAATTAATTAATTAATTAATTATTTTTTGGCCTGTTGGGTCTTCCTTGCTGCACACAGGCTTTCTCTAGTTGCAGTGAGTGGGGGCCACTCTTTGTTGTGGTGTGCAGGCTTCTCATTGTGGTGGCTTCTCTTGTTGTGGAGCACGGGCTCTAGGCGTGCAGGCTTCAGTAGTTGTGGTTCGCGGGCTCCAGAGAGCAGGCTCAGTAGTTGTGGCGCACGGGCTTAGTCGCTCCGCGGCATGTGGGATCTTACCGGACCAGGGCTCAAACCTGTGTCCCCTGCATTGGCAGGCGGATTCTTAACCACTGCGCCACCAGGGAGGTCCGAGAGTGTGGTTTTAAATAAGGTGGGCTTGCTGAGAAGGTGATATCTCAGCAAAGCCTTGTAGGAGTGGGGGGAGTTAGCACGGCAAGTGACAGTGGTGATGAGGTCTTCAGGAAGTGGCCATGCTGGGAGTGGAGCAGTGTCTGCTCCCTCCAGCGTGATGCAGGCTGAAGCTGCCATGGAGATTATGCTACCCACAGCCAAGGAGTGGGAGTGGTGGTCATGGTTAAGCCAAATAAGTTAGGTCAGAACAATGAGCTCTCCATGTAGCCTTGATGGCAATATATTTGTCAGATCCCTACTTCCTTTAGAATCAGATTCCCAAAGTGGATTCTGAGCAACAGTTCGCAGCAAAACGATTTCATGGGCCAAGAGTTTGGGAAATGTTCCTTGGAGTTTCACAGGGAACGTCAGCATCTTAAAGGCTTTGTGGGATTCTGTGCTAAAGAAGCATGTTTAGCTCAACATTTATTAAGCTTATTTAGTCGTGGAATCCTTTTTTTTTTTTTAATGGAACTTCTAGTTAAATTCCATAGAACTACAAACTTGGAAATAACTTACATAGACAGATTGGAACCAACCAATCTGGGAAGATTTGATTGGGCTCTCACTAGGAGCAAAGTGCTTGCAGGAGCTGGAAAACAAAGCTAGTTGCTAGGGTGAGTGGGGTCCTCCAACCAGGAAAGTCTAGATAGTTACGAGATTAAGAATGGCTGGGAATGCATCTAGGGTCAAATAATTATTAATCAAACATTTGTTCAATGTTTCCTTCCTTGTGGCGTCTACGTGCTGAGAGTTGGCAGACTTTTTCTGTAAAGGACCAGAGAGTAAGCATTTTAGGTTTTGTGGGCCATATGGTAGTATGAAAGCAGCTATAGATAATACATTAATGAAGGAGCATGGCTGTGTTTCAATAAAACTTTGTTTATGGATAGTGAAATTTGAATTTCACATAATTTACATGTATCATAAAATATTATTTTTCTTTTTTTTCTTTTCCCAACCATTTAAAGTTGTAAAAACCATTCTTGGCTTGTATACCCTTTATTTATTTTTTAAAAATTATTTATTTATTTATTTTTGGCTGTGTTGGGTCTTCATTGTTGCGCGCGGGCTTTCTCTAGTTGCGGCGAGCGGGGGCTACTCTTCATTCTCTTCATTGTGGTGCACGGCCTTCTCATTGCAGTGGCTTCTCTTGTTGCAGAGCACGGGCTCTAGGCGCATGGGCTTCATCAGTTGTGGCATGCAGGCTCAGTAGTTGTGGCTCGCGGGCTCTAGAGCGCAGGCTCAGTAGTTGTGGCGCCTGAGCTTAGTTGCTCCACGGCATGTGGGATCTTCCCGGACCAGGGCTCGAACCTGTGTCCCCTGCATTTACAGGTGGATTCTTAACCAGTGTGCCACCAGGGAAGTCCCTGCATACCCTTTAAAGGCAAGTGGTGGGCCACATTTGGCCCACTGGTTTGCCAACATCATGTGCTATATGCCTTCAGGAGCTCCCAGCCTAGTGGGAGACATCTACATGGGTAATTACAGTGTGTTGTGGAAAAGGTTGTAGTGGAGGTCAGCACGGGATGCTCTGAGAGCCCAGAGGAGGCGCTGGGAGGGAGTTGGATGGGTGAGGAGGGGAGCTAACAGCGAAGGCACTCTGGATTCTCTGCTTTGTCTTCAAGACCTGGTTGGATGTTGCCTGGAGGGTATGCCTGCCTGAACTCAGTGTTTCCTCTTCTGACTGGGCATTAGTGTTCACCTAGAGTCTCTTTTCTGGTGCTACTATTTTCCTTTTGCCTCCTTGACTTGTTTCTGTGGTTTTATATCCTCATTTGCCCCCAGTTTACTTTGGGGGCTTTAACTTTCGAGTACCCTCCTGGCTGCTGCAGCCTCCTAGAGATTGAGCATGTGTTCCCTCCCTCCTGAGTGCCCTCGGCCTGTCTCCCTCAGGGGTGGTATTTCCCCACACCTAGCTCTTGGCTCCCTCAGTTTCTGACACTCACTACAGGAACTTCACACAGTGGTGTGCTGGTGCCAGCGCAGATCAGCTCATGAGACCCAAACGTACACGTCTCATCCCAAATGAGTTCAGTGACGTTTGGTCGGTAGCTTGAAATCTGCTGTAGTGGAAGTATTTACCCCATAGTAATTGGCAAAGAAAACCTGCAAATACAAATCAGCACCACCCCCCGCCCCTTCCCCTCGGCTGTGGCCATTTCTGCCCAGGAGAACTGTTTTACCAGCACAGCACTCTTTATAAGCCCAGGCAAGATTATTTTTGAGGATATTATACAACCTTACTCAGCCTGGGAGAAATTTGGATCTAGGTGTAGTGTCAGTTACTCAACTGTTAAAAATGCCTGGAAGGTACCGCCCTCCTGTACCTTCCTGACACATTCCTACTAGACTCTCCCGGTTTGTGTTGGTCCCTCTTCCTTGGTGTGTTCAATCATATCACACTTTTGTGTCATCTTCTGATTCTATGTGTGTCTTTCATTCAACTGTGATCTCCTGGAATGTGGGCCTGGAGAGGCAGCCGTAGAGTAGTGATTAATTGCCAGGACTATAGAGTCAGGCTGTCTGGGTCCAAATTTTGGTTCCATCGCTTATGATCCGAGTAACCCTGAGCAAGTTGTTAAGTAACTCAGTTTACTTCATCTGTATAATTGGTCAGATTTGCAAGGACTAAATAATTTCACGTACACAAAAGCACCTAGAACAATATCTGCCCTTAGTAAGCATTCAGTGAATTCAGCTATTATTGGTAATCATTTTGTTTTCAATTCCCATCTATTGTCTGGCACATGTTGTATGGTACACACTTAATACATTTAATATGTATATTAAATACTAATTGTATGAGCAAAATTACAAATAGAGGTAGAGAAGGGAGTGATCCTTGCGGGCTGTAGTAAGGAGATTTGAACAACTGATGGGGTTTGAAATAGGGCTTGAAGGGTTGGTTGAGTGTGGATAGCTGGGGAAAGTTAATGGTTAATTCAGTTGGCACTCCAAAAGTTAGGCCATTTGGTAAATATAGAAACTGAATGTGAAAAATAATTAGCATTAAGCTGATTTCATCTCAAGTTAGTAGCAGACCTGCTATCAAAATTTCATTTCTCTCCTCCCCAGTGTCTGCTGAGGTGTTACCAAGTGTTTTGCTTTAGGAATATAATAGATTTTAATTATTGAACGATGCACTTGAAGAGAAAGCAGGAAGTCAGGAATGTTCTGTAACTCTGGAGCATCAATTTTATGCATTCTGGAGAAATTAACATAAGATGGTGACATTTCCACAGCATCCAAAAGTAATTTTACAGTGACTGAGAGATTGTGACCCCTTGACCCTTTCCATTCTCATGTGCATTGTCACTTTGCCTTTTGTGAATTATTTTTCCTTTCGGAACTCACTTGTGCTGTCTTTTGGCAAATCAAAGCCAAGCTAACTAATAATGCATGGCTCTGCCCCGTGATTGTGTTAAAAGAAAGGCTGCTTCCCCACAGAAGGGAGGGGTATTAATTTGCCTTTTTTAGGACCTGCACAGTGATTGAGGTTGACATAATTCTCTTTGAGGTTTTTATTCCTTTGTCATTGAGTAATTGTTTTTCAGCTGCTAGGAGTAGATCAGAGCAAGGGGATGAGGACTGCTGTAGACAAAGAATCAGGACTGTTGTGAAATTTATCCTTCGTCTTCCCCCCACTCCAAAATTCATAGCCTCTGGGGCAAGACAGATCTGGTTTGAATGAGGACTCTGTCACTTTGCAGTGAGTGATCTAGGACCTGTGATGCACCTTTTATTTTGAGCCTCACTTTTGTCTTCTGTAAACAGGGATTATGACACCTACCTGGCTGGAGGTGTGGGTTTCAGTGAGATGGAGCTCTGCGGTGACAGTATGAGGCAGAGCCCCAGTGGCTTAGTAGGTGCTCAAGAAATGCTTCTTTCCTCACGTTTCAAAGTTTTTTTTCTCCCAGAAAGTGTCCTATGAATGGTAGGATTTTCCTTAAACATATTTAAATTGACAAAGATATGTGAAAATTAACATCCAGATGAAACATCTATTGTGTGAATGTGTACAGGACTATGGGTGTACATGTTTGTGTGTGTTTGCTCTTGGAGGGCAGGCACGTACAAGAGTGACAATATTTCTAGAACAATTACTTGCATACTACCTTCAACTCCCCCTTTTTCTTCTCTTCCATCAAGAAAGCAAATCCATTAACAAAGAGGAACAGAAAAAAGTAGCAGACAGGTCTGAAAAGGCATCGGACAAGAAAACCCCATTCCATTCTTACAAAATCTTTGCTATTTGTGACAAGCATGATACTTGAAATTCACAATACACAAGCAGTTGTCATTCTCAAAATATAGTATACATTGTGTAGTCTCAGTGACACCCCAAATTTGTGAATTTTACGGCATGTCACTACAGACAAGAGTCTGTCAGTAATCTGCCAATTAGCAGGTTGAAGATTAACTGTTTGGGAAATTATCATTTTTAAAATGATAAAATTATTAAAATGATAAAATTATTATAGAATTGACTTAAAATCACAAGTTGGCTGGGTTGTGGGCAGGGAAGCTTTGCTCTGTGTCCAAGGCCGTGGCATTCTGGATGGTCTTTTACCCACCCTGTTCATTAGGATTTTGGGATAATAAAATGTATAATTATTATTATTTTTTTTTAAACACTTTGCTTTTTTAAATTCACTTTATTTATTTATTTATTTTTTAAATTTTATAGCTACTTTATTTATTTATTTATTTATTTTTGGCTGTGTTGGGTCTTCGGTTCGTGTGAGGGCTTTCTCCAGTTGCGGCAAGTGGGGGCCACTCTTCATCGCGGTGCGGGGACCGCTCTTCATCGCGGTGCGCGGGCCTCTCACTATCGCGGCCCCTCCCGTTGCGGGGCACAGGCTCCAGACGCGCAGGCTCAGTAGTTGTGGCTCACGGGCCCAGCTGCTCTGTGGCATATGGGATCTTCCCAGACCAGGGCTCGAACCCGTGTCCCCTGCATTGGCAGGCAGATTCTCAACCACTGCGCCACCAGGGAAGCCCTATAATTATGTTTTATTTATCTATGCTCAGGAGGCATAAAAACTATAGAAAACAGAGAAAATTCTTTGTCATTGTAAAATACGTGCAATTAAACACCATCTTAAGAAAAATTTCTGTAGGAGTATTTTCACTTTAGAATGGACTTAACTTTCCAGCCTTCGTATTCAGAGGGGTGGCTGCGGGGAGGAAGAGAGTGCGCTAGAACTGTTGAAGACCCGTGTTCAAACCCTGACTTGCCTCTTATGAGCTCCGTGACCTTGAGCATATGACTGAACCTCTCTGAGTTTATTTTTCCACTTGAAAAATGGGAGTCATTATAACTACTCACAAAGTTGCAGCAAGTGGTATTCTATACTGAAGTTTGTCCTGTGTTTCTATTCCTGTCTCCTCTGGACCAGTGCTCTCAAGATGCAGGAATATTTGCCTCCTGAAAAATGATTTGTGGGGATCATTCCAAGGGTCTGGAGGAAGCTCCTCTCACTTTTCCAACTGGTCCCTTTCCAGGGTTGGTTTGCCCATTGCCCAGATGGCTCAGTCCCTTCCTGTGCTGGCTGAAGAGATTAGGAGTCAATAGCATCCGAGGGAGTGGATGCCATCTCTTGGAGAGTGAGAAGAGAAAAAGGGTCTGGAACGGAACACCAGTGTTTAGGGTGCAGAGGAGGGTCAAAGGCCAGCCAGGAGGGAGCTAAGCATGGGAGTGCAGGAAGACCCAAAGTCGAAAGTGAAGGCAGAAGAACTAGTCAACTGCAGCAGACACCCCAGAGAGGTCAGCGAGGATGGGCTCCTCTGGTTATCTTCAGGTGGCTGACGGGCATGTTTCTTTTCTTTGCGGATAGAGGCAGGAGCCAGGAGGACAACCGTGGAAGAAGAGTGGAACAGCCCGGGGGAAACCAAGGAGAAACTCGAAGATGCAGGAGAGCAAGGTCAGTCCCCCTGTGCGCAACTGACTTGGTTCAGAATCCTCCAAACACTCTTCTTTCCCCAGCTCTTGCAACAGCTTAAGGGAACACAGAAGTGACCAGTACTATCAGTTTCAATGAAATGATGGAAAAATCGGGACTCAGAGTGCTAATGCTTTTTTTCAGCCATGGAGAAGTTAGGTTTGAATCCACCTCTTCTGTACCTTAGTCCTGAGCCCTTCTCACTGAACCGGCCGCGTCTTTCGGGAGTTTCCTAAGCGTGTACCAAAGCAGCAGTGCAGTGCTTCCTGCAGGTCTCTTGGCCACGCAAAAGGCCACTATGTAGGACTCCATGCTGTCTCTCCCCATGGAAAAATAGCCAAGCAAATGTGGTCCATCTTAACATCCTCATGGCTAATCACTTCATGATTTCTTGCCTTTACTCCTGCTTCTGTGCTCACTGCCCTTCGCCCTGATCACATCTGCCAGTTAAGTCGGTGGTGGGGGAGGAGGGTGGTCCCTTCGTCCCGGTGAGAAGAGACCAGGGGCAGCCCGAAATTGTGCTAGGAGTCCTGCCAGCACACAGGCGCCCCCCAGCGGTGCTGGCGGTAAGCACAGCTGTGTGGACGGCACCCTAAGGACCTGGGCAGGGGAGGGAGAGCCTGTGTTTTCCAAATTGAGGTTCCTGGTGCTGAGGTCTGTGGCAGTTTGGGGGATGTTGGACAGAGGAACCCCGTGAGACTTTGCAGGGATTTTTATCACACTCAGAAGGACATTTGGTTTGGACTCTAAGTATTCCCAAATTAACCTTAGGTGTGGGGTCCTCCAATCTGTTGAATGTTGACAGTCACATTGTCTCCTAGTGCCGTTTCCCTCCTTGTTTATGTGAAAATTAAGGCTTTTAAAGGAACTTTCATCTAAGAGCTCAGGGTTTTTTAAAAAAAAAGTAGTATTTTGTAGTTGATTTACAATGTTGTGTTAAGAGTTCAGGTTTTTAAAACAATTTTATAAAGTGTTGTGAAGCGTTAGAAATAACATGGGCTGTCAGAAGTTCTGGTTCTGGAACTGCGCTAACTAGTTGTTAGGACAACCTGTTTCCCTCTCTGACCCTGCCACTTCACCTATGACTTCCTACCCTTCACAGGTTACTACTGTGCACAAGTGCACTGAAATGCATAACGTGTGAAAACAAAGTAACGATGACATGATAGCAGCAGCTGATATTTGTTGAGTGGTTACTGTGTGCTAGATACCGCTCTAAGCACCTTTCATGTGTTAAGTCATTTAGTCCTCACAGCAGTCAAATAAGGAAACTGAGGCAAAGCTCAAGGGCATACAGCCAGTAAGAGTAGCACCAGGATTTGACCTTGGCAGGTCAGCTTCAGAACTTGTGCTGTTCATCGTTGATGTTTTACTGCATTAACATGAGTGAGATAGGATGAAAATGAGTCTGGTTAGGGTGAAAATGACACCAATATTGTTATAAAAACAAACAAACAAAAGACAAAAAGACCTTATCATTTTTGCTCACATCTTTTTATCACTCTTATCTCAAAAAAAAGAGACTAGTGTGGATGTTATCTCCTCCAGGAAATTGTGGGCTGGACTAACGGCCCCATGCTGGGCTCCCCCCACCTCCTGGACGTCCCTCTGTCTATTCATCATGTTCAGTTATCATTTGTTCACTTGTGGGTCAGTCCACCTAGACAGTGAGCTGCCTGAAGGCAGGGACAATGAGCCTGGCAGGTAGATTGTGGAGCTTGGACACTGGGCCTCTGGGTACTGTTGGCATTTTCTCCCCTTCCTCTCTCCCGGCCACTCCTTTGAGGCAACTAAATCTCCCTCCCATCTTCCCAGGAGAGTCCCTGTTAAGTGGTTTCCAGGGTCCATCTGGGTATCAGGGAGGCAGGTCTGCAGTCCTCTAAGGGGCTGCTGACTTTAGGTGAGTCATCTTCATGACGCTTGGGTTTTCTCACTTCCCCTTGTGTAGCAGGAAGCTGAAGGTGGTCAGTGCGGCTGCGGCCTGGCCAGTATTGTGGATGGGAACCAGGACCACATAAGGTACTTGGAGGATGGGCTGGAGGAGAGGCTTGGGAGGTGGCTAAGGGCTCCTCTCAGGGACAGAAACCTCAAGGACAGCTCAAGGGCACAGTTCTGTTTTCCAGGTGGGAGATGCGAAAGGAATAGGGCCTACTCTGTGGGCTCTAACTAGCACCTGTCTCCTCTCTGCTTATTTATTTCTTTGGACTTGATTAAACAAGGGAGAGGTTGAAAAAGTAAGAATGGGTGGAAGGGCCCACAGATGGGAGTGTCCGGAACTTTGCACCTTCTGAGAAGATGAAGACAGGCAGCCTAGCATGGTGGATGGAGGTCTGGGGAGAAGTCAGATTGGTCTCCATTTAGATGTCACATCCACCTTGCTGCACCTGGCTTCAGTTTCTTAATGTGCAACATGGGAATTGTTGTGAGGGCTAAGATTCTTTCTGGAGATGAAAGGGTCTGTCACAGTGGTTGGACCACAGTGAGGACCTCAACAAACAGGAGTTGAAATGAGGACCCACTGAGTCTTCTCTTCTTTCAATTTAATCACTGAGTTAACACCTCATTTTTACCCTTTTTCACTTCTTTTTTTTATAGGTATTTTTTATAGTGGGTAATGTGAAGACTTCAGATGAAATAGATTGAGAAACTGATTGGAAATTGAATGCAAACTAAGACCACTTGACTGTTACTGAAATGAATAGCCCAGTTTGCTTTTTTTTTTTTTTTTTTAAAGAAATTCACGTTCTTTTATTTATTTATTTATTTATATATGGCTGTGTTGGATCTTCATTTCTGTGCTAGGGCTTTCTCTAGTTGCGGCAAGTGGGGACCACTCTTCATCGCGGTGCGCAGGCCTCTCACCATCGCGGCCTCTCTTGTTGCGGAGCACAGGCTCCAGACGCGCAGGCTCAGTAATTGTGGCTCACGGGCCCAGTTGCTCCGTGGCATGTGGGATCTTCCCAGACCAGGGCCCGAACCCGTGTCCCCCGCACCGGCAGGCAGATTCTCAACCACTGCGCCACCAGGGAAGCCCTACCCTTTTTCACTTCTTATTTCCAACTAGTGGTCTTGATTTTCAGCATACTTCAACAATTCAATTTTCTTGTGATTTGCTTCAGTTGTCACACATTTTGAGTCAATCCCATAACCGTTTGCTGAATGCAGGCCGTGTGTCAGTGACAGTGCTTTGTGGTTTGGAGGATATCTTCAAAATCACAGGGAGATTAATTAAGCCAAGAGGCAACTCATGTGAAAAGAGGAAACCAAATTGCTTCCATTCTCTCAAATGCCCTTTGTTGGCCTGAGAGGCATTTTGTTAAAAATTCAGTTGCCAAATGTATGTGTAAGAATTTATCACAATTAAAAAAATGCCTTTTGGTAACTTAAATACCTGACAAAAGCATCTCAGCATTAAATCGTTAATACTCCCACCTGCTGCCAACATAACTGCTTTCTTTTGTCATGATAATACAGACTGTCTGATTCTCTGGTAGAGTTTTTGGGCGGCAGCATAATCAACATCTGGAAAAATGTGCTTGTGATTCTGAGATTTCAGTCATCTTGTCAATGTAGACTTTGTGCTTTCCCCACCCAGGTTTTTATAATTTAAGATCGTAATTTAGAATTTCCACTACACAAGTCTACAATCTCCTTTTGCACCAGCTTGCCTTGTATGGTGAACATGCCTAATATTTTTTAAAGTACCAGTAAATAAGGTGTCACTGATAATGTGGTAGCAGGACTTTTCCATTAAGTCCTGGTATGATGGAAGAATGAAATCTCTTCTGAGAAGAGGAGCCCAAGAGTTTTTAGACAATGAATATGAATTCTCCTTTACGCAATTGGTGGTAAAGATGGACCATTTATCCTGATTCATGGAGGCTGGTTAGAGCACATCCTTGACTGAGAAGGCTGACATGTTAATTTTCATATTTCTTCTTAAAGCTACTGTCAGAACCAGAATATTCATTCAACAAGTATTTATTAACTGCCTACTCAGTGCCAAGATTGTTCTAGGTATTTGGAATACATCAGTGAACAAAACAGACATAGCCCTCATGAAGCTTACAGTCTAGGCATGGGTCATTGATCTGGCTCAGGATAATTTACTTTAATATATTTTTTAAATCATAAAATTTTTAAAACAGGACAAATACAGGAAATAATTTAGAGACCCATGTTTGCATTGACAACTGACTTCTTATTTATTTTATTATTATTTTATTTTTTTGACTGCTCCTTGAGGCTTGCAGGATCTTAGTTCCCCAACCAGGGATTGAACCCGGGCCACAGCAGTGAAAGTGCCAAGTCCTAACCGCTGGACCGCCAGGGAATTCCCAACAACTGACTTTTTAAATGTTTTTCTTTTTTTCTAATAATGGGCAGAGTAAAAAATTTGGAGGACACATAAAAGAAGAAACTAAATTCTACCAAGGTTCCTGGGTGGGAGGATAAGCCTGAACTTGTTGCCTCTGGGTAACCAGGTTACCTGTAATTCCAGCACTAAACTATAATCACTATCACCATTTTGGTGTGTTTTCTCCCTGTCTTTCTGAAGTGCATTTTTTACATAGTTGTGACCGTATTGTATCCTACTTTGCTCTTTTTCTTAAATATAGTTTTTTACTCTCACTAACTCTGTTTTTCTGTGACATCTTCTCCAAAACCCCAGCATCCTTATCATTATCATCAGCAGCAGAGACCACATCCAGGACACAAAGTTTGGGTGGTGGGTGTGTGTGTGTGTGTGTGTGTGTGTGTGTGTGTGTGTGTAGCTAGCTGTGTATATTTGTGTGGGTGTGTGTTTGCTGGTGATAAGGGACATGTTTGTTATTCTGTTTGAAGTGAATCACTAAGCTGGAACAAAGTCCTGGATGAATTTAGCTGCTAGTGAACAACAGATGGGAGAGAAACTCTCTATTACAAGTCATTCCCACAAATAGTTGGATCCACTCTGGTGTCAGAAATCCCCTTTTGAGCTGCCTGTCTGTTCTCTTTGGTTCCAGTGTTCTTGGTGCTCTTGATGATTCTGTTGCAAGGTTGCCACTGAGAGGAGTTACCTTCTCCAGGGATTTCAGAACCACAGTAAGAAAGATTTTCTAACTAAATCTAACACCATAATTCCATTCTTTGTTATTGGAGGGCTTGAAATGAGATGCATGCGTAAAATACTTAGCACAGAGCCTGGCACATGGTGGCTGTTAGATCCCTAAGGCCACTATGTTAGACCCCTAAGAAACCATGCTCCCTTCCCCACGTTCAAGTGCAGGTGCGTGCTGACTCTACCTTTAACAGGTATCCATCTGGGACCTGTTGCTGTGCACGTTGTAACCCTGGCTACTCTGTATTTATTCTAATCCCTATTCCCCAGAGCCTCGTCAGATATCTTGGACGTGGCAGATTTTGCTGGCCTACAGAAGATTCTTCACCGAGTTTCCCTCTGTTTTGCCCCTTGCCTCATAACATACTGACATTTTTGTATTTCTGTATATTTATGTTTTCTGTTTACAGAAAGGAAAAAATCATATGTCATAAGATGATGTAATTTTCAACTACTACTAATGAATTATTCTTTTGGCTTGCTTACTAAAGCCAGAGCTATAATGTACTATTAAAATTGTCTATAATCTTAAACCTTCTGTAAGTGATAATACCAACATCAGGCCACATGAAAAAGAGGTGTTCTTTCTGGGGCAAAGCTTTAATTTATATATCATGGCAGTAGGCTTAGGTACTCTTTTCAACTTCAGACCGAAAGGTTACAGCTGTGATTTGGGGGCAGATTTTTCCCTCAGCCCTTGGCAGACAGGTGTACTATGTCTGCACCTGGTGAATTGGAAATTTGGTCAAAACGGTGAAGAGGGTAGGGTTTCAAACGGATCCACATGTTTACCAAACCCTCTTTTCTTTCCTAATTTCATTTCCTGGAGCCCCTCTTGCAGTTTGATGGGGCCATATGACTAATTTCTGGCTAATGGAATGTAGGAAGAAGGGATATGTGTTTTCTTCCAGGCTCTTGGGGGAGGTCTTTGAGGAGATGTGACCGCTGGTTGACCTGTGAGCTGGACCCAGGCAACTGGAGGCTCCCCATCACCTCCCCTATCCTTGGCCCCTTGCCTTCTGCATTTTCAGAAGCTTCTCTACTATCTGGATGGTATATGTGACTGAACCCAGCTGAGTCCTCTATATAAACTTCTAAGATTTGGCGGGTGTGTGCAGAAACTTACTCATCTCGCAGCTGCCCAAGACAGGCCTGGTAAGAAAGTTCCCTTGTTTATTAAACCTGCCACCCACCAGTCTGGAGTGGTCTGCCTCTTTCTTCAATCTCTCCCTGCCCTCTGCATATAGGGCTTTATAATGAGCAAGAAATAAACCTTTAAGTGGTGTCAGGCCACTGAGACTTTGGATAGTTGTTATAGAAATTAGCTACACAAACTAATACAGGATTTGGCACGTGAATATTAGTTCAGTAAATACTAGTGTGTTTTTCTTTTGGTCCTCAGGAAGCACAGAATGTCAGAATCCTCTCAAGGAAATCTGAACTGAGAAGAGTTGATACGTCTAAGCAAAGCCCTTGAGAGAAAGTCAGCAGTCAAGCAGTAAAGCCAAATACATCGCCAATGGCATATGGTGGGGTTTGCGAGGAAGACAGGGCTTCGGGCCAGGACCAGATAGGAACATCATGATGGAAACAGTTTGGAAATAGACCAGGAGTATTTGGGATGAATGTTGCAAACTGGCAGTGGTTCTGATCCTTGGCTTCTCCCTAGAATCATCTGGTGAGCTTTAAAAAATACCAATGCTTAGCCTCCCATCCCCATTCAGACCAGTGAATCATAATCTGTTTTGGTGAGCCCTGATGTCTATATGATCGACTCATTCCACAGGTGATTTCAGCATGCTGTTGTTGTTGAGAACCGCTGCTGTGAACAGTATTGAAGCGTCTGTGCCTCATCTTTACTGAGCAGTGGGTACTAGTGTGAGGCATACTTGGATGACCCAAAGGTACTGAGTAATATTATGGCATGCTAAATAAAGGTCAGAGATAGTTGCAGCCAGAAGAAATTACGGCTCAAACACACTGGGACATCTATGACTTTTTTGTCCTTGGCATTCAGACCTTCCTTGAGGTGTAGAATATGATCCCTGCAGGTTCTCTGATTCCTGGGTCCTCTCAAGCTGCTTGATGGCCACTAGTATCCATTTCCCATCTTCTCCAAATTCCTTCTTATTACCTTTTTATTAGTCAGAGAAACAGAACCAACAGGATGCACCCATCCATCTATCTATCAACCTGTCTGTCTGTCTGTCTGTCTATCTTTCTATCTCTCCAGAGAGAGGTTGGTTTATTTTAAGGAGTTGGCTCATGTGATTGTAGAGGCTTGGCAAGTCCAAAATTTGCAGGGTAGATTGACAGGCTGGAGACCCAGGGAAGAGTTGCAGTTTGAGTGCAAAGGCTGTCTGTTGGTAGAATTCCTTCTTGCTAGGGGGAGGTCAGGCTTTTTTGTAGTAAGATCTTCAACTGATTGGATGAGGCTCACCTACATTATGGAGTGTAATCAGCTTTCCTCAGAGTCCACTAATTTAAATGTTAATCTCATCGCCCCCCACCACCCCAGATATTCACAAAGCATCCAGAATGTTTGACCACAGAGCTGGGTACCATGGCCTGGCCCAATTGACATAAAATTAGCCATCACAATCCTCTTGCCCCTCACATGCACTCTCTACCTGTCAAAGTGTGCATGAAAAATGAAACATCCGAATGCCCATTCTCTGGCTTGTTCTCTGCAACTGTAGTTAGAGTCTTCTTTATACAAAGCAAATCAGATGAGCGCAATGTAGCAGATTCTGTCAAGGCCCGGTCGTCTCTGTCCCACGCTCTTACCACTCCCAATTGCTGAACTGGCATTTCTTTGCTTGAAACCTTCATCTGTCCACCAGATCTTGCTCTGCTGCCATTTCAGCAGGCCAGGAATACAGTTCATCTTCTGTTTCCACGGTTCTGCATCTGTGGATTCAGCTAACAGCATATTGAAAATATTTGAATAAAAATTCCAGAAAGTTCCTAAAAAGCAGAACTTGAATTTGCCATGCTCAGTCAACTATTTATATAGCATTTATATCATTTAAGGTATTATAAGTAATCTAGAGATGATTTAAAGTTTATAGGAGGATATGTGTAGGTTATATGCAAATGCTATACCTTTTATGTGACACTTGAGCATCTGAGGATTTTGGCATCCGAGGGGGTTTCTGGAATCAATCCCCTGCAGACAGCAGGGGGTGACTGTGCCAGGGAATTGGTGTCTTCTGGGAGCAGCACTTCACCAGTGACTGAAGGAATGCCCCGGCTCCTTCTCTCTTCTGGTTGACAACTGAGGCAGGTGCCTCACACTGGCTCCTGATGTTGTGTAGAGGATTAAGCTGCAGTTGCCCACAGAACTAGCTTGTCTTTACTGCTGCTTTCCCTACCCTTTCCCACTCCCTTCCTGATAGTCCCCATCTCCTATAAAAGCATTTCATGCTTTCTACTTTCTATAGGGGAAAGTCCAAACTTCCCATCATGAAAACCAAGGTCCCTCATGATCTGACTCAGACTTACCTCTCCCAGTATCACCTATACTCCCCTGGACCACTCCCAGTTCCCCCCAAGATTCTGTAGGGCCTTATGAGCCAAGGTAAGGAGGTGGTTTTTTTGTTTGTTTGTTTGTTTGAACTAACTTTTAAGTGTTTATTCTGTTAGTTTATTCTAAGAGATTTAACTTTGTCCTGAGAGTTATTCTAGAGTGTTGGGGAGTCTCTGAAGTGTTTTAGGCAGAGAAAGGACAGGACTAAATTTTTGTTTAAAATGGTCATCTTGGCTGCTGGATAGACAAAGGCTTGGAGCAAGAATGTCAGCAGGTTGCAGGGTTAGGAGGCTGTTGGGACAGTTCACATGAGAGACAGTGGAGCATGGACTGGGGAGGGGGAGCATGGAGAGGGGTGGATGGATGCCAGACATTTAGGTGGTAGTTCTGTCAGGACTTAGTGGCTGTTTAGATGAGGAGACAGAGGGGACAGTCATGACTCATAGGTTCTGATCCGATGGTAGAGTGCACGGGAGGACCATTTACAGAGATGGGGCGATTGGAGGTTAAGAGTGAGGCTTTGATGATATTCTGGAGGCATTATGGCGAGGAACCCCCAAATGCCTGAGGACTACAAGGACAGTATGGGAGCAACACTCGGCCCATGTCCACTCACCAAGCTCTGTGCTCGTCCTTGCCTGGGCTGCTTCCCCCAGGGGAAGGGGACCCTTTTCTAACTCTCACAAAGGTGCCGGGTGGCTCTTCCTAGCAGAGATCCTTGTCCTACTGAGTTTGGCCCGAGGAATGCCTTGGAACCCTAATCAGCCAGAGAAGAAATTCGAAGGAGGGTGATAAAGGTGGGCCTGGCCTGGGAAGGGGAGTATAGAAGCATTATCCCCCTTCTCCAACACCCCAAGGGAACTCTGGAGGTGGATTAGGAAGATGAAGAGTTCAGATTTGGATGAGTCGAGGTTAGGTGCCTATAAGACCTTCTGAAGAGAAAGGAGATACCCTGTTGCTTGGGGAAGTGATCTGAGCTGGAAATAGATACTTGAGGGTCATTAACAGAGCTATCAAAGTGAAGAGGATTGCTCAGCAGAGAGGGAATAGAGTGAGAAGAGGTTCCTGGATAAGAGCTTCTCTGGTTAACAACAGTAAAGGAAGTGGCTAAGAAAGCTAGAGGGAAAACCAGGAGCAGGTTGTGCCCTGGATGCCCAGAGAACAAAAGAAATCCGAAATGATGCAGCTGTGGTCCACAGAGTTAAACGCTGCCGAGAGGCTGAGAAGATGAAGGCCACAACATGTCCACTAAATGCAGTGATGCCTAGGTGACAGAAGTGTCGTGGAACAGGGAGGGGGACGGAGGCTGGTGGGTGGGAGAGTACCTGAGCATTTCCTGAGGGTGCTTTCTGAGCCAGGCCCTGTCCATGCTCCAGACTCCAGCTCTCAGGAAGCCCGTGGGTGTCTGCAGCTCAGTTGAGTGATGGAGGCTTAGAACCTCTGGCTCCATTGCTCACGGGGTGATTGATACTCTGGGGCCTTGGGCCCAGGGTGAGTGAGCTCTGAGCCTGTTCCTCTTGCCTCTGAGTATGCATTATCTCAAGCACTCTATGCAGGAAACAAGCACAAAAGGGACCTAGTGTCCTAGTGATGATGATGATGTTAAAAAATAACATATATTGATGGGAATTCCCTGGCGGTCCAGTGGTTAGGACTCCACGCTTTCACTGCTGAGGGCGTGGGTTCAATCCCTGGTAGGGGAACTAAGATCCTGCAAGCCGCATTGTGTGGCCAAATTAAAAAAAAAAAAAAATACACCATATATTGAAAGTTTACTATGGGTCAGGTTCAGGGAACGTCTTTAACTTATCTCGGTATAACTCACATATTCCCTATAAGGTAGTTATCACATCTCCGTTTTACAGAAGAAAAAATCGAGACTCAGAGAGGCTAAGCAACTTGCTCAAGGTCACACAGCTAGCAAACAGAGGAGCTTTTTGTTTTATTTATTAGTTTTTTTTAAACATCTTTATTGGAGTATAATTGCTTTACAATGGTGTGTTAGTTTCTGCTGTATCACAAAGTGAATCAGCTATACGTATACATATATCCCCATATCCCCTCCCTCTTGCATCTCCCTCCCACCCTCCCTAACCCACCCCTCTAGGTGGTCACAAAGCACCAAGCTGATCTCCCTGTATTTATTAGTTTTAAATGTTGTTAACTTGTTTATTATGAGCTGGCTCCAAAGCTCATCACAGGAAGATAGAGGGTGAATGGAGAGAGGGAATGACTGAGAATGACTCTTCTGCCCCAGTCACGTCACCTGCTGGCTGTGCAGCATTGCATGTTACATCTGTGTTCTCTCCTTAATTGATCAGATGTTTTAGCGAGGGCCTACTCTGTGCCAGGCACTGCTGGGGCTGAGATGGAAGACCCATCTCTGCTACCAGCAGCTTATATCCTTGTGGGGTGACCAGCGTGCAAACAAGCAGTGTGAGTGTGGTGTGATGGTTCTAGTATGGAGATGTGGAACGGGGTCCAGGGGAGGCTTAAAGTGGAGTGGCCACCTCCCTCCAGAAGAGGCAGGCAGGAAATGCTTTCTGGAGGACCTGGGACATCAGCGGAGACTTGAAGGAGGAGGACGAGGTGTCTAGGCAAACCAGGTGGGCTGAGGGGGGAAGAATAGTCCAGGCTTGATATTCAGGATTATGAAAAAGAAATTCAAGGCCATCATTTTGGTCTCTCCACCTCCACTGCAGAGTGTCTCCAGTTCTAAAAATCTCCTAACTGCAAAGGCTACCAGAAAATTCTCCCTAAATTCTTAGAGCAAAAAAGAATTAATTTACTCTAATTTGCTCCTGATGTTATGGGGGAAGCATCGCTCAGCTAATATTTTTTGAGACATGGAAGGATTTTTTGAGACACTGAAGGCAGGTATAGAAAAACAGTCATCTCCACGGATGCACTAATGATGTGTAAACTTAGAAAAGAAGTTGAAAAATAGACAGTGGCCATTCCTATCACAAAGAAAAATTGCCTCATTGTGCAAATAGAATTCTGTAATTTTCATCAGGGCTTTCGAGTCATCTCTCTGGGAACTTTCTCTGACCCTCAAGTGTGTAGGCACTTTGCTTTTTATTCTCTCTGTTTATTTAGATAGTCGCTGCCATCCCTGGGCCTAATTAATACGAGAAACAAAGAATAGGCTCTAGGGAAGTAATAGGTAGAAGCAAAATGAAACAGAGAAGGGTGTTAGTGACAGCTGAAGGGAGTCGCTTCCACAGATACAGATTTTCTGAGACTGCTCTCTTATTTGGACCCCTGGTTCCAGAGACTGTTCTGGGACTTTCTCTTCTTGTAAAGTCCTCAAAGGCAGGGACTGTTTCTTGGTTAGCACAATGCCTAACACATAGTTGGCACTCAGTAATGTTAATTTAATTCCACCCTTTCTTTCTCTGTTTATTTTTTCCTTCTCTCCTTGAAAGGGAGCGTGTTTGATGGATTAGTTAGGACTCATGTTTGCAAGCAGCAGAAACTCCCTTATGCTGGGTCACTCACAAAAAGGGAATGTAGTAAAAGGTACTAGGGCATCTCATAGAATTTGGGAGGAGCTGATTTTTAGATGCAGGCTGGAACTGGGACTGGAATTTCCTGGAACTTTCTCTTCACTTCTTAAAATTCCTACTCGCAGCAAAGATACTCATTAGCCTTATCTGGACTGTACTAGTTACAGCCAGAAGAACAGGGTTGCAATTCAGAAACTTCATTGCCTGTGGCCATTTCTGTGATGATGTGAATGCAAGGGGGTCCTCTCCAAAAACTGGAGTAGTTGTCAGAGAGCTGAGGATGTCCATAAGGGGTATAAACAATGCTCTTATTGGGGCAACTTGGGTTTACAATTCTTGGGCCATTGGCTGTTGGGAGAATTCCAAATGGTAGATGGCTTCCTATCTGAGAACGGTTGAAATGCATTAATGAAGTGCTGAGTAGCTGTCTTCTCTTTGGTATCACAAATAAAAAGTTATTTTCTTAGAAAACTGACTTTTTTGATAACATATGCTACACATATATATATGCTCATCTTTTTCTAGAGGTTTAAAACCAATGAACAATAAGTACTTGCCACTGACACTCTTTCTCTTACATAGAAACAGTTATAAGCCCTTTCACAAGGAGTATCAAAGGACATGATATTAGCACCTGAGTCAGAGGAGTATCCTGCCAGATTAAAACTTTTCCTTTATAGTTGTTATAGTTTGAAGGACATTATTTGATCCATGAGCTATGAACTAATTTAGGTACTGAATTCATTTCCTATTCTGCTTTCTTGGGATGAAACCAGGGTCATGCATTATCTTGGGAGAAATTAATTCTAACCTAATTAATCCTGGCTAATAACTGGATCAAACTATTATTATGTATATTGTTTCTTTCCTTCCTTCTTCCATTCATCAAGCATTTGTTGCTGTGCCTTCCTTGTTAGAATCCATTCCAGTAATTAAAAGCAGATCAATGACTTTCCAAACTTATTTTAAAGTAAATATAATAAAACTAGAAGTTATCTAAGCCTGGACAGGTGTAAGATATTTACTATAATCTAGGAATCAGCAAACATTTCCCGTAAAGGGACAGACAGCCTTTTTTGGCTTTGTAGGCCATGAAGTTTTGGGCACAACTGCTCAACTCTGCCTGTTGGTTTCAAAGCAGCCATACACAATATGTAAATAAATGAGTGTAGTTATGTTCCAATAAAACTTTATTTGTGGACACTGAAATTAGAATTTCATGCAGTTTTAATGTGTCACATGTTCTTTTGAATTTTTTTTTCAATCACTTAATCACTTCTTAGCTTGAAGACTGTACAAAAACAGGTGACAGGCTGGATCTGACCTGCAGGTCTGTTTGCTGACCCCTGCTCTAACAGTAAGAGCATAGGATTCACCCATCTGCTTGGGTATCTTGGTTTAGTTTCCTTACTTCACAGGCATTCTTAAAGGAGCATTTCTGAAAGAACAAGCAAAAGCAATGCTTCTTTTGATCTTGGTCTTGAACTCATTCTTTCTCGGCTTATGTAATGTCAGCACTCGACTTCACTTGGTTTCGTGTAAGAGCCCCACACTGAGAAGGCTGCTTTCAGACTTTGCACTTGAAGCAGTGCATTCAGTGGTTCTGTAGGTGTGCAATCTCTAAAACCAGGGAGAGAGAGAAGATTCCGGGGAGAAGCAATTTAAAAACAGTTCTAATTGTTCAGGCAAGTTATTTTTACCAGTCTTTAGGGGACAGATAAATGATCACATTGTTATTATTTTTATAGATTATATTTCAAAAAGCTTTTCTGCCAGGAGTGATTAAATACCAAGTTTTAATTTCACTCACTCAGGGAAAATTTTCCATCACATTAGGATTCTTTTTTCTTGATAACTTAACCATAGGAGACTATAACTCAGGGCTTTCAGGATCCTCATTCCAGAACTTACAGAGCCAGAAAAGAAGGCATGTGATTCTGCTGAAGGTTTGGGAAAGTGGGAGAAATACAGGGAAATGAGAACGATAAGAAACTTTTGGGGGTACTATATTTAAAATACATTATATATAATATATATAAACATTTTACGTATAAAATTTTCTTATAAAATTAATGATAACAGGGGCTTCCCTGGTGGCTCAGTGGTTAAGAATCTGCCTGCCAATGCAGGGGACACGGGTTCGAGCCCGGGTCCGGGAAGATCCCACATGCTGCGGAGCAACTAAGCCCATGAGCCACAACTACTGAGCCTGTGCTCCAGAGCCCACGAGTCACAACTACTGAGCCCGTATGCCACAACTACTGAAGCCTGCATGCCTAGAGCCCGTGCTCTGCAACAAGAGAAGCCACCGCAAGGAGAAGACAGTGCACCACAACGAAGAGTAGCCCCCGCTCCCTGCAACTAGAGAAAGCCCGTGCGCAGCAACGAAGACCCAATGCAGCCAAAAAAAAAAAAAATTAATGATAACAGTAATGAAAACATATTATTGCTGTGAAGAATTTTCTGCACTGTCTACATAATGAAACTTGGGAGTCACCTGGTGGTTGCAATAACTGAATGCCCACCGCATGCCTAGGTTTCACCCATTTCCTCTCCTTAATTCACATTGTAAGATGAGGAAAGCAGACTCAGGGAGGTCTAGCTTCTTGCTCAAGGTCATATAGCTGGTAAGTGGTAAGTGGTGGAGCCACATTTCAGACCCAGGTCTGTTTGTTCCTAGAGCCTTTTTCATGCTTTTGTGTTGTAACAAGTTCCAGTCTCAAGGAGTGCCTCAGGGTTTGAAGCACTCTCTTACTTCCAAGCTGGGACATGCCATTCTGTGTAACATGGGGTCTGTGACATCCATTGCCTTTTGGATCAATTAATCTTGCCATTGACCCGAGAAAACTATTAATGTGGTTCTAGGTCTTACCAGAGAGAATTTATAATTGACGTTCCAACTACATTTGACATTAAAAAAATACCCATTTCTCTAAAAATATATGGTAAATTGAAGAAGATTCAATTCCTGAGATATTCACTAACCTGGTTGCCAGTGGGCTTGAGGGTTTTATGGGTCCCCTGAAATTGCATGTGGAATACTGCACATGTGTGTATATGTGCCTTTTTTTTTGGAGAAGACTTATAATTTTAGTTAGATTCTGAAGACGTGTGGACCCACTGTTCTCTCAGAAACAACGAGGAATATACCTGATTGACTCTGTTAGTATTGACAAGTGTTTGGTAATTGTGTCAAATTCCATCATGACAAATGAGGTTAAATTAACTGTAGTCCCTTAATAACCTGAGCGTAGCACTGTCATTCCATGTACTACACTGTGTGGACTCCACCAAGGGACTCAGCTCTGGTCTCCTCATTACACGAGCTCCCCAGCCCCGGACACAGAACACTGCAGCTGTAAATCCTTAGCAATTGCTTGCTGGCTGGAGGGAATGATTTTCCCTGTACAAACCTTGCCTAACTCAGTCATTTCAGGTACTGGAAGGACCAGTGATTGATTTGATGTCATAAAGTGAAACTCCTCTGTCCAAACGCTGCCACTTTTTACCTGTAGGACCTTAGTCAAGCCCCCTTCGACCTCAGTTTCCTCTTCTGTAACAAGAGGGGTTAGCTGTAGGATTGGTTAAATTTCTGCCACCTCCACAAATTCCAGGAATCTTTACTTGGCAACACATTCCAGGAGTCTCTATTTGGCAAAACCAAATTGGAAAGCGCTTGGACAATTCGTTTGGAATCGACTAGAACTTGCACATCTTAGAGCCTCTGTGTGAAAGCGCTTAGCCACAAATATGGGTTACTTTGATAATTACCTTCTGGCCAGGGACTGCCGAGAAGTAATCTTACCGGGGTTCCAGGCTAGTTACGGAGACAGCTGCTGGGAGGAAGTGGGCGTGGCGATCTTCCCGACTTCCTTGTTTGGAGCAAACTTTGGCAGCATCTGACCGGCTTAGATGTTTGCTTTTCAATCTGTTAATGTGCTTTTTGGGAGTTCTCTTGTCCGCCAGAGAAAACATCTAGAAGAAGCCCGACGCCAAATCTTAGCCATTCCCTGGAGTCCCCAAACCCCACCAGCCTCCAGAGAGGGGAAGGCGAAGCTGAGAGAAAACAGGCGTGCCTGAAGCGTGCCGGCTTCAGCGGCTCCCAGGGAGTAGGGTGGCAAAGACAGGGATTTCGGCACCCACCCACCCACCGGCCTGCGTCCACGCGCACCGGTCCGCGTCGCCTGCCTTTCTTAGCACTCCTCTCGTGGTATCTGGAACCTGGCACTGGAGATGGAGCAGTTGCGACGCTCGCTGGTTGCGCCGTGTGCCTAGTGCGTTAGTCGACCTCGCGGTCGCGGCGCCTGCAGCCGGCGCGCTCCGCTCGCAGCGAGCGGCGGACCAGTGGGGACAGCGCGCGGCGCGCAGGAGGAGGGGACGCGGCTGAGCGCGGGGCGCCGGCGCGGGGCTGCGCGCTGCGCCGCGAGGGACCCCGGGACGCCGCCGGCCGAGCCATGACGGACGCCAGCAACAGGAAAGAGGGCTTCAAAAAATGCCGGAGTGCCACTTTCAGCATTGATGGCTACAGCTTCACCATCGGTGAGAACTTTCCGCCCTCTGTTCTACTCCCGGCTGGGGCAAACCCCCTCTCCGGTGGCGCCGAGGGTCCTCGGGGTCGGGCTGGGCCGCGAGGCGAGGCGAGGCGAGGCGAGGTGCTCGCCAGGCGGGAGACCCGGGGTGCGGCAACGGGGCCGGGAAGTCGCGTGTGTGGCCCGGCCGCCTCACCGGGGTTGTCCCCGCGGTGCCCCTCCCGCCGCTCTAACCCGACATCCTGCTGAAGCTGGTTTTTAGGGTCACAGCTTTTGGAACTGCTCGATATCCTCTTTGCGATTTTAGTAACACAAGCCGGGAGAGGAGGGATAGAGACAGAGATGGAGGCAGAGAGATGGAAATACCAGGAGAGAGAGAGAGTGACAGAAAGACGGAGGCATGACAGGCACTAAGACAGAGACACAGAGACACATAGAGAGACAGAATGACAGAGACATCTAGACAGAGGCATTAGTAGAAACACCTAGACAGAAGGTTAGAAATACAAAGTCGGAGATGCCAAGACAGAGACTGACTGATAGAATGTCAAAGACGTGGAGACAGTTATAGAAACAGAGAGGTAGAGGCTTTGAGAGACAGACACATAGAGATAGAGAGATTCAGAGAAAGAGACTGAAGGATAGGTTCTACAAAAATTGAAGCAAGAAGAGAAAGGGACACAAGGAGAGAGAGAGAAAGAGACAGGAAGGAGGGAGGGAGGGAGAGAGTGAAGATAAAGCAGAAAAAGAGGCACATTTAGAGAGAGAGAGAGAGAAGGCAGGGAGGGAAGGATATATCATGCTACTGAAATATTTGAGAAAAATCTGTTTGCTGTCCTCTGGACTCCTAGTGGCTCCTTTCCCAAACCCTTTACCAAGAGGGGTACCAGAGGGGGCTGGGGGTGTCTTCATGGCTATTGGAGGGAGCAGGACCACAGGGCTGACCCTCTGGAAGCTGAATTTGAAGAGCTCAGTTCTTGGTGCTTTTACTGCCCATTCCATGCTGTACACCAGCTGGTCCAGGGATTGCCTCCTCATCTTCCCAGGAGATGGGCTAAGCCAGGGTAGGTTCCTCTCTGGAATGTCAGAGTTTGGAGAATGGCAGGGCAGAGCCAGGTGTCAAGGAGCTGCTTCAGCATTTCTACTTCTTTGTGTGCTCAGGTCACTATGGCTTTAAAATCTGAACTTCACCCCAGAGCCTTTGAAAGTGAGGGGTGTATTAATGTGCTTTTTGGAAGTGTAGCAGGAATTTGCCAGGGGCAAGAAGAGGCTGATGGACGGGAGCTCATCTCTGGACCACTTTTGCTCCTTCTAACGAAGTGGCCCAAGATTTGGGGGGCATGGGCTGAACAAATATTACCAGAATTAAGTCTAAACTCCTTTGCCTGCTTCCCAAGCCTCTCCATTCTGGCTTGAACTTGCTTTTCCTGCCTCAACTGTCACTTCAAACCTGTTTCTTCCACACACTCGTGATTGTTTGCCCTTGCCCACATCCCACCCCTCAGAGCCTCTGCTCAGGCTGTTCCCTCAGCCAGGAATGCCATTTCCCCCGACTCTGCTTTGAGAAATCTTGTCTATCCTGGCTCTCACTTGCCACCTTCTCTGCTCTTCTTCCCCATCAGAAAGAATTTCTCCCTCTGCACTCCTCTCAGCCTCTTAGTCCTCTGTGAGAGCTCACACCCGGCCTTGAATCACTTATTTCAGCAACTATTCGTTGTCCTCTTGCATTACAGATTACTTAAGGATGAGACTGTGTCTGATTTATCTTTCATAATGGTGATGGTGGGTACTTGGGAGTTTTTGTAGGAATGAATTAAAGGTTGCCAAGGTCAAAAGTGATTCATTAAAAGACCGTTAAAAAAAAAAAAAAAAAAGACCGTTGCCGTGTTAATGATAGTTTTTTTGAATCTGATAAGGAAGCTCCCAAAAATTATTTTGAAGTTTTACCTGGCAGTTCCCTGTGAAATCTTATCTTCCAAAAAGTGTGGCTTCTAAAACGCAGGTTTACAGTGTAACCCTCCCCTCCCCTCTTTTTGCTCCCATCCTCACTAGAGGAAATGGTCTGGCACATTGGTGTGGTCTGCTAGTCAGAAGGGACCTCAAAAGTGAGCAGGTCACTTCCTGGTGAGAGAGCTGCCAGCTTGTTTCAGATCTTTGGGCATTTATTCATTCACTCCTTTCCATCTGCCCTCCTCCTTTCCTCCCTTCTTCAAAAAATGCTTATTGAATTTTACTGTATTAAAAGATACAATTTAGTACAATGCCTGCCATATGGCAAACATTCAATAAATTGTAATTGATGTAATTATTCAAGGCCCTAAGCTAATATCATGGGGAGTTTATGATGATGAATCAGACTTAGAACCCAGTGTTCAAGGAATTTGTACTCTTGGGGTGATGCAATGTGTTCATACATAACATTTTACAAAGTAGAAGCTACTAAATGCCATAAGAGACATTTTAGAAGTTTTAGGCCAATATAGACATTTTAGCAAACAGATAATCAAAAAGAAAGAAAGAAAATCACTTGTAATTTTATCACCCAATGCTAAACATTATTAATATTGTATAGACTTCCAGTACTTTTTTTGTATATACACAGTTTTTTTAACAAAATGCAGTCATAATGTTTGGTAATGTTATTTAATATCATAGTAGCTTTGTTTCAAGCTATATACAGAGTTTTTATTTTAAAAATTTTCTATTCTTGGCTATTTAGGTTGCTTTTAATTTTTGCCATAATAGACAATGAAAACAGGCTCAATCTTTGAGTACATCCATTAATACTTCTGAGAATAAATTTCTAGAAGTACGATTGCTTGGTCCAAGACTATGTATATTTTTAGGGATTTTAAAACATATTGCTCAACTACCCTCTGGAAATACCAACTTACACTCCCATCAGCAACATATCAGGTGCTCACACACGCTCATGAGACCGGACACTATAATTTTTCAAAAGCTGTTGGTTTGAGAGGTGGAAGGTAGTATCTTACTTCCACATGTTATTTCACTTCTTTTGTGAAATTGCCATTTTATGTTCTTTGCCTGTATGTTTTTCCTCTGGGGGAATTTCATCATTTATTTTTAATTTGCAAGTACAGTTGACCCTTGAACAACGTGGGTTTGAATTGCGCAGGTCCACTTACACGAGAATTTTTTTCTATAGTAAATATTACAGTACTATATGATCTGCAGTTGGCTGAATCTGCGGATGTGGAATTGGGGATATGGAGGAATCACATATAGGGAAGGCTGACAGTTAGTTATAATGCAGATTTTCAACTAACCATAACCCCTGAGTTGTTCAAGAGTCAACTGTACTCTTAATGTACATAATACATGTTAGTTATACATATAATCAATATATTAATTACACGTAATATATAATTATAATCACTATATATTAATTATACAATATACTAATCACATAATTATATAATTAATATGTATAATAATACACATATACAAACATGTACGTGTGTGTATGATTTGCAAGTGCTGTCTGTCATATATGTTACAGGGGACTTCATATTACTGCAACGTCAGTGTGTGGCAGGTAGGACTTGATTTCAGGACATACAGATATCTTGTAGCCCGTGCCCATGGTTGCCAGCTTGTCCCATGGTTTCAGCAGGGTGTAATAGGTGGACAGTCCCCCTCTTACCACGTGAGAGAAGAATCCTGAAGAGATCCTGGTGCCCAGATCACTCCCTTTCTCAAGTGTCTGACATTCTGTCATCAAGAATCACCTTCTCTTCCAGTCTGTTAATTATGCAAAATTTCCAGGTCAGAGAACTTTACTAAAGGAATTTATGTCATGGTCCTGGTGAGTCAAGAGATTCTTACCAGGGGAGGCTTATGAGGACAATGGGGGTCTTGAGGGTTCTTCAGAAGGGGAGGCGTGACCCACCCCTGTGGCAAGGTCAAGGATCACGTTTCCTTGGAGGGCTCCTGACAGAACTTCTGTCTGTTAAATGGATGTCTCTGGGATAAGAGGAGGCATCTGGCTCAGAGACTTGTGGTTCAGATTGGCAGGGAGAAGGCTTCAGCTGTGGTTCTCTGCCTGGAATGATACTCCCCAGGGGGTGTTTGGACACACATGGTACACTATTAGTAGTTGAGTTCTAAGGGGCTGGGGACAGGCTCTACAGACAGTTAGTGAGCAGAGGTCAGAGGGGTTAAATGTTCTGCAGTGTGAGGGACAGTCCTGCACAGTGAGGAATTGCCCTAAACGCCAGTGACACCCCCAGGGAGAAACCCTGTGAGGGTTCCCTCTGACATGGAAGCCTGGGGCTCCTGAGCTGGCCTATGCCCTGGCTGCAGGGACTCTGGGACACTGACGGTCAAGGCTGCACAAAGAACAGGCCCTGCCATTTGCCATGCATAGCTATGGGGCGTGGGCCAGGCACTGAGCTAGGTGCTCTACTCAGCTCATTTGACCACCTTTCACAACGACTCTGAAAGGTATGTGTCATGACCCCCATTTTAGGAGAAGAACCTCCTGAGACTCCGAGAGGAAGTAATCTGCCGGAAGTCACAAGCTAGGAAGTGGCAGAGTTGGATTCAGACCACATCTGCCCTGACTCCTCAGCCCAGGGTTTGTCCCAACCGTGCTCCCTCCCATGGTGGACTTTATTTGTGCCTGAGCCTTGGGACCAGCCCATCATCCCCATGAGGACAGGTCAGGGAGTTTGCCAAGGTCTGATGAGTGAGCACAGGCTGGGGCAAAACCAGAAAAAGATGGACCATTGTCACAGGTAGGGGAGGGCTGCTCCTGAGAGGAATATCAGGTTGAAGAAATAGGCTTGTTAATCGCCTCCCACCAGGGCCGCCTGTTCAGCACTCCCTTCATGTACCTGGGAAATGGTCTTGTGTCCTCTCTGTATGATGTTCTCAGGTCATGAAATCAGGTATGCAGTCAAGAGGTCTGGGAAACGAGACCATGAGCTTGAACACATGCCACATCCAGAAAGCACTACTGTCATCAGCCTTCGTGATTTGAGGGTCCCATCCCTAGGAAACCACTGAAGTTATGATTGTAGACAACGATTATAACTGTTAACATTAATTGAAGCCCATATGTAGAAGTTCAAGTGTAGTTTGACTGTGAACTCGCATTTGAATATGAAATGAATGGTTGTTGTGGGAGTTGCAGTATCGCTGGTTTCCAGAAGAACTTTCCTCGTCTTCAGGGGCTTGGTTATATGTTTAGGTTGTATTCAGTGGATTTGCAGATTCTTACTTTCTCCATGAGGCTGCCTGAAGTACAAGCACACACCTTTTCCCCCAAAGCGAAGTATGTGCGCAGAAAACAAAAGCACTTTTTTTTTTTTTCCAGCTGCCTGAGGGGGCCTCCCTCGATCTCCCTTGGTGCTACTCACTACTCAGTTTATAGCTGAGAAAATTGGGCTCGGGGGATCCTCATTTCCCCTTCTCCCCTCGGCGATGACCTCCAGGGTGTCAGAAGGAAGTGGGTGAAGCCATGGGCTGGGAGGATGTGAAGTTGGTGGGACGTATGGAAAAGAAGCTGCCTCCTTCGAAAATGAACCTGGTGGTGTTGTGGAAAATTCTAGGCCTGTACTGAAGAAGTGTTGCTAACAGAGGGAGGCGTTTCCTGTAGCAGCTGCCACTGGCTCCCTTGCCCCTGTGTTTCTCTCTGCAGGGTTGTCCCAGAGGAGGAAAAACAAGGGGCCCCTAGACAGCAATCAGAGGCCCAAGGGGCTAGGAGTGAGGGTTCCCTGTCCCACCCTGGGACTGCCGGGTGCTGGGAAGTCCTGCTAAGTGGGGAGGTCTGCTGGAGGTTGCTCCTTTCACAGGGGTTCTGGGTGGGCAGGGCTCCATGGGTGGCTGGGGTGATGGGGCTGCATGCACCGGGGGTGTGGCCCCTCTCCAGCCCAGGCATAGCGGCCCCTGGCCTCCCTAGGTGCATATGGCTGGGGACTTTCTCAGCCCAGACCGGTCTCAGTGCTCTCTTGGCTGAGTGTCACGTCTGCCTGCTAGTTTGTCTGGGTGGAGGCGAGACCTTTGGGCGTTGTACGCCTGGTTGGGGGTGATGGTGGGTCGCAAGGAACTGAATAAGGATCCAAGGCAAACTGTCCTACTGCCACCTCCCAGTGCCCATTGCCCTAATTCCCTCCTTCTCCTCACATCCCTGGGAAGACTGGAGCAGAGTGAGGTGAGGTGGTGTGTGGACTGAGGGCTCACGCAGACTGGGACTGCAGTCTCTACTCTGGCTTTCACCTGCCCCCCTCGATCCCCCCCTCCTGCATCTGAGCCTCAGTTCCTCACATGTAAGATGCGGAGTGTGATCCTTAGTTACGGGATGTGGTGAGGATCAAGTGAAGTTACGCATGAAAAAATTGTTTGTTAACCCTGAAATGCCATTAAAATGCTTCCTGTTATTAGGGGAGACTTAAATACTGGTTAAAACTTGTGCACCCCTCTGCACAGCATTTGCACTTCAACAAAGGGAAGCTTGAGGAATGAGGCTCTCATGACGGGGTTCTGATTGTCAGCCAGCAACTGGAGTGCATAGCTTTAGGGATGTCTGTCAGCTGAGAGGGGGCATTTGTAGTGGGAAACCCTGGGCTTTGGAGTCACACAAAGACTTACTGTGCTGGTCAGGCAAGTCAGTTAGCTTCTCTGAGCCTCGGTTTCCTTCTTAGAATAAACGGGGCTAGTGACACCTTCCTCGTGCGTGAACGCGGCCTGGGGAGTGAAGTTCTATGCACAGTGCCTGCTGTCACACTGCGTGTTTGCTCAGCAACCCTTCCCTTCCCCTGAAATTATACTGACTAGAGCTGGCTCTGGCTGCGAGTAGGTGAGGGTCGGTGGTGTGATCCTGAGGGTTTGTGGGTGTGTTCTGGGGCAGGCTTAGACGTGGGTCACTACTGGTCTGTACTGGTGCGGGCGTGGCCACCAGGAAACCCTGTACTGTATCCTGGCCCCTGACGCCAGATGGGAACAAGAGCAGAGTGGGCACTGGACACCCTCCTGCCCTCCCATGGACCGATGCACCTTCCGGGGCCACATGGTGTCCCTGGCATGTCTCCCAAGCCTCATGGACCTAGCAGAGCAATGGGCACAGTCCACCCAGGGCCATGGGGACGTTGGGGGTAGTGGGGAGAACAGCATTGCAGGAAAGAGCTTCTGAACTTGACTTGGGGATTGGCCATGGGACACAGAAAGAAAAGGGGACCGGGATGGTGAAATTGGGCCTAATAGAGTCCAGAATATAACAAGCTCTGGGGTTAGACACTTGGGGTTCAGATTCTGAACCTCATGTTTTGCCATGATCTTGGAGAGGTGGCATGAAATGGCTAAAGTTTAGTGGTTTAAGCTGTAAAATGGACATAATACATATAGTATCTACCTTGCTGGGTTGGGCAATTAAATGAGATAATGCAAGCAGAGCTCCTAGGCATTATCTTAGTCCATTCAGGCTACCACAACAGAATACCATAGATGGGGTGGCTTAACAGAAATGTATTTCTCACAGCTCTGGAGGCTGGGAAGATTTGGTGTCTGGTGAGGGCCTGCTTCTGGTTCATAGAGGGCTGTCTTCTCACTGTGGGCTGTCCTCACATGGCAGAAGGGGTGAAGGAGCTCTCTGGGGTCTCTTTTATAAGGGTGCTAATCCCATTTCTGAGGCTCCACCCTCATGACCTAATTACCTTCCAAAGACCCCACCACCTAATACCATCACAGTGGGGATTAGGTTACAACATATGATTTTGAAGGGACACAAAATCAGTCTATAGCACTATTATTATTGGGGGTTAATAAACATTTGCTGAATATAGCACTGTAGAAGGGCCAGGGGAGCCACAGGGGAAAAAAATGCACAGTGTAGTGGAAAACATATACCAGACTCAGAATTGAAAGTTAGGGTTAGTTTCTTCCTAACTCGCTCTGTATTCCTGGGCAAGTCTCTTAACATGGGCGACAGTTTCTCCACCTGTAAGTGAGCTGGTTGGGTACAAAAATCTCTGTGGTTCCTGCCACTCCGGGAAGGGAAGGCGGTGAACTTTGAGTCCTGAAGGCCACCGTAGCCGTCTCAGAGCCGGAAGGTGCAGGGGAATGGCTAAGTTAGGCACTCTCAGGATTTCTGGTGAAAGAAATTTGCAGAGTTCAGAACAACGCAGAGGCAAATTGAGTGTAGGACTAGCAAAGAGCTGAAATTATTCTTGAAGTAAGTAGACTAGATTTTGTGTACACAACTTTGTATGGTAATTCACTGTACTCACAGTGAAGTTTGATAACCGCTGAGCTCTAACCAAAGACAAGTCAATGTGTAGCTGCCTGGGCCTTCCAGCTGTTTCACCTTTGTGATATCAAATCCCAGTGAGAAATGGGGGCTGGGTGGAGATTTCCAAGTGTTTCTGCTTGCCTGCAGGGTTAGCTCCATTCTGATGTGTTATGAAGCCTTCATGGCTTCCGTTCATGTTGCTAGATTTGTTTGTAATGAACAATAAATGTGATAATAGATAATAGTCATGGAAGCACCTAGCATGGATCCTGCTTAATAGATGTTTGCTGTATTTGAGAGGCAGTAGGTGTAGAGGTTAAGAGTATGGATTCTGGAGCTTGACTACCTTGGTTTGAATTTTGGCTTCACAGTTTATTAGCTGTGTGATCACTGTGACCTTGGACAAGCTACTTACCCATTCTGTATCTCAATGTGCTCATCTGTTAAATAGAGATAATTATATTACCTGTCTCCTAGGGTGTTGGAGGATTAAATGAGTTAATGTACATCAAGCACTCTGAACAGCACCTGGTACATAGTAAGTTCTCTATAAAATGTTATGATATTTTTCCATATTATTATTATAATATTTATACTGTATGTAGTAATAATAATAATAAAATTCTATAACAATATTATTAACATGAAGATAATAATAACCATCTCTGAGTCCTGCTTGATCAAACACCCATTTATGCTGTTCCTTGAAAAGCTGTAGGGATAACCTTAGTCTTCTGCTTTCTGTTCAAAACTGGCATTTCCTGCCAAAAGGCATTCACTTCTGTGTGTTCTTGGACACTGGCGTCCCAGTGCTGTACAGTTGTTCTTGATGAATCCGTGGTGGACCTACAAATGTTCCCATCTTCTTAACCAGTTAATCATCTTTTAGGACTTAGTGTGTCACTTGTGATGGCTTTGCAGAGTGAGTCCCTAACTGCCAGGCCCTTTTTAGGCGGTTAGCTCTCCTAGGTCAGGATGTGATGCGGAAAGGAAGGAGAGGCAGAAGACCCCGGCTCTAGATCCAGCCCTGGGGCTTCCTGTCTCTGTGACTGTGGGAAAGAGCATCAATCTTTCTGAGCCTCGGGTCCCTCATTTGTAAATGAGGCTAACACTTCCTTCTTTGTTGTGTTGTTGGGGGAATTCAGTAGGATGGGCAACGATGGAACCCAGCATACTGTAGATGCCCAGTAATCAGTAGCTGTTGGTTGTGACTATGGAGAGGCTCTGAAATCAGGGAGCGGGCAAGTCTCCCGGACCCACAGCTGCTTCCCTGGCTGGTGCTCCCCGGCCTGCCCCCTGGCTGCCACTCATAGCCCCCGACCAGCCACTTACGTTGGATGCTGGCGCGGCTGCAAGGCTGTCTTTGTTTTAGTGTAGGATTTCCCATCAGGCCAGGGATCTGGAGCCCAGACGAGTGTTTCCAGCTGGCTCTGGGTAATTGGTGCCAGCTGCTCTGGGGAGAGCTGGCTGGCACTTCCTGTGCTGTTTGGCAGGCAGGCTCTGGAGTGTGGCAGCAGCTTGGCCTGAGAACCAGGCCTTCCCCAAGGGGCCCTGGGGGGTCTTGGAAGCCGAGCTGCTGGAAGTTGGTTTTTACTTGTCGGAGGGCAGTATCTGCCGGATGAAGGTCCAAACCACTCAAGACTCCATCTATGAGTATTAGTCCACTAACACTGCTGCCGAGGTTCGTTTCTCGGAGAGGAAATCACGTTAATTGATTTGCTGATTCCTGCCTTTTCGCTTTGCTTCTTCAGACAGCTGTGTTTCCTCTCTTCTTGATAACAGCATAGAGTGGCTCAGGTGTGATTCCCTGGGCTTGGAGAAGAAAGTAGGAGAAGGATCAGCTATGCTGGACTTGCATCACTACTAACTACCAGTGTTTGTTTAGCCTTTAAAAAGGGACCTCTGGGGACTTCCCTGGCAGTCCAGAGGTTAAGACTCCGAGCTTCCACTGCAGGGGGCATGGGTTCGATCCCTGGTCGGGGAACTAGGGATCGACTGCTTGGTTTTTTTGCACAAACCAGAAGTTGAATTGCTGAGCTCTGATGTTCACCATTGACGAGCTATCTGACTACAGTCTTCACCTTCCTGAATCTTGTAAGGTAGGAATAATAATATCTATATTCGATTATGCCATTTATAAAGTGCTGGCCTAGTAATGAGACCATCCCAGGTACTTATAAATCTTAATTCCTTTCCCTTCTCTATTCTCCTTCCTTAGCTCATGCCAAACCTGAAGGCATTTTGGCTGGGTTAGATGTTCACCTGTGATACAAAGTATGGGAACCCTCCAGCGCTTTGGAAACTTCATCTCTCTGAGAGGCCCCCTGGAAAAAGCTGGCATTGATTTACTCCTGACTCCTGGGCACGAGGATCCCAAATGAACACATGGGATTTAGGCAGCGAGTGGGAAAGTGGATGGATTTCTATTTTAAAGTCATTAGTTTACAATTTCCAAGAAAGGCTCATTGTGTCTAGTGACTCATCTTTCTTTAACAGTTGGAAGTTTAGATTTTCAAAATTTGTCAAGTCAGTAAGTATTGAAGGGGAATCCAGCATCTCTTAAAGAGAGAACCAACAGCACTCTGAACCGGACCAGATCCCAGCCATCTGGAGGGCCCCAGAGAAACCCAACTTTCCAACAAGATGCCTTTTCTTCTTTTCTTATCTGGGTCATTCATGAGGCTAACTGTTTAAAACTTTAAAAGTTTAAAAGATGCAGAAATTTGGCCAGTTGTGTAAGACTGTAAGCCTGATCTTGGTGACTATTCCAAGGAGGCTGTTTTTTTTTTGAATAGTGGTCTTGCACAACTTTTTTTCAGATTTATTCCTAGGTATTTGTTGTGTTCTTTTTAAAAAATTAATTAATTAATTATTTTTGGCTGCGTTGGGTCTTCGTTGCTGCGCGCCAGCTTTCTCTAGTTGCGGTGAGTGGAGGCTACTCTTCGTTGCGGTGCATGGGCTTCTCATTGCGGTGGCTTCTCGTTGCAGAGCATGGGCTCTAGGTGTGCGGGCTTCAGTAGTTGCAGCCTGCAGGCTCAGTAGTTGTGGCTCGCGGGCTCTAGAGTGCAGGCTCAGTAGTTGTGGCACATGGGCTTAGTTGCTCCGTGGCATGTGGGATCTTCCCAGACCCGGTCTCGAACCCTTGTCCCCTGCATTGGCAGGAGGATTCTTAACCACAGAGCCACCGGGGAAGTCCCCCAAGGAAGTTGTTTTCTGGAGGTCATTATGCAGTTGTTTTGTAAGCTGTTACCCCCATGTTGATGATGATAATAATAAGGTATTACCATTTGTGAAGCACTTTTCCAAACAGCAGCTCATTTGATTCTACCAATAACCCTGCAAGAGAACTATGAGCAGCTCCATTTCAAGGGGGCTTCAGGAAGTCAAAGTGACTTATTTCAAGAGCAGTGACCTAAATCCAGTTTCTGCATTTTGGAAAGCTCATGCATCTGAAGCAGAAATCGGGGAACCATCTTAATAGATTCCTTTTTCTGTGTCCCTACATCTAGTTAGTCATCAGGTCCTGTGGATTTTCTTCTCTCAGCTCTTTCCTCTTCATACTTTGCCCTCCATCTCCCCTGCCTTAGTTTAGATCCCCTTTTCTCTCCCCGAGTCTACTGCAATATTTCCAAGTGGTCTCCCCACCTCCCCAACTTGCCTCCCCTCCAAACGCCTCTCAGCACCACAGCTAGAATGTTCTTCTGGAACACACAGCTGATCCTGCTGCCCTGCAGTTTAAAACTGTCCAGTAGCTTCCCGTTGCGTGCAGGATGAAGCCCACATTCCCAAGTAAGGCTTGCAGGCCTTCTGTGATCTGGTCTTTTCTCTAGGCTCACACTTTGCAGTGTCCCTGCCTACCCGTGGATGGTAATCATTCACTTGGCCTTTCTTTATGGGGTGCCCACCACATGCTAGCTATTGTGTTAGGCAGTAGGGATACAATGTGAGTCAAACTGACCAGTCCAGTGGAGCCCACAGTGGTGTAACTGTGCTCTGATGGAATGGCTGGGGTGCTGTGCAAGTGCCCGGAAATGGCATGGAACCTAGTCTGGGGGGGTTGGGATGGGCTCCCCTGATGAAGGGGGTGGGAGAAGGAGGTGGGGAAGCATCCAGATGGAGCGGGCAGCCCAGGCTCTGCGCCTGGAGGGTGGGTAGAGGAGGAATGTGGGTTAAGAAGAGTCCGGAAAGGTGGGCAGAGGTTCTTGTGGACCAGCTGAAGGGTTTGGTCTTTTTCGCAAGAGCAGTGGGAGGCAACTAATAGTTTTAAGCAGAAGTGACTCGATCAGATTTGTGTTCACCAATGCAGGGGCTGGCTGCACTGGGGCGAATCACTGTGTGAGTGTTTGTTGACTGGTCCTGCTGTTGTGTCATAATGGGCAACTACCGTGCACATGGCGTTCCTCCTCTGTATCTGGGCCTTCCTATACCCTTCTGAGTATTCATTCCCTCTTCGGAACAAACCAGACAAACTTTCAGGCTGCCAGAGAGGCAGGTGGTCCGTGGGGGCAGGAGGCTTTCTTCACTTTCCTAATTACTTAATTCATTTTTTAAACACAATGACGATGGGATTATTAATTTAATTTGCCTGTAAAAATGATCCATATTCATTTTGGGAACTCAGGAAAGAAAAACTCATTATCCAGAGATGACCTCTGTTAATATTTAGGTGAATCTGCTTCCATATTTTTTTTATCTTAAATTCACATAATATTCTATAGCAGTTTTATATTTAAATGGGATCATCCATGTTGTTCTGTTATCTGCATTTTAAAACTTAATTGTATGCATGGACATTTAAAATTACTCAGCTGCCTCTCTGTCTTAGTGCCTTGGCCCTCTTTTGCGCTGTTCTTGGCTTCTTCAACCTGGATACCTCACGAGCCATGTGAAACTTATCTGAGCATCTCACAATGTGGCCTGTTTGGGCAGTGCTGTCTCACCAATTATACACACACACATTTTATGTGCAAACACACACATAACCACATACACTTATTTTCTCTCTCTCTGTGATTGAGCATTTGCTGTTCGCCAGGCAGTATTCTAAGGGCTTTGAAAACACTAGCTCATTTAATTCCCCATTTTCTGATGAGGAAGCAGACACTTGCCCTGGGAAGTGAAGAACCCAGGGCTTGAATCTGGGGCATCTGAAGCTAACATGGTTGTGTGTGAGCCTGACCATGCATGGGAGATGTCAGAAGAAGGGCCTTCTTACACCTGTGGCACACGCCTTTGGTAAAAATTCAAAGCACTTTTGGGACATCCAGCATCTCCTCTTAGCCTCCCAGTGAGAGGGTTTATGACCTTGAATGGGGGAGGCAACTGCGTATGAAGGTCTTAGGACCAGAATGTTTCTTAGAGTTTATTTCAACAGAAAGCTTGGTCAGCCACTCATTCCTTCTCTTACAAACATTTGCTAGGCGCCCTTTGACTGCCCTGCAAATATAAGGAGACATTAGACAATTTTCTCATTCTTGAAAAGTGTATGGGCTTGTGAGGAGACTGATATTAAAAAAATAACATCCATGGGCCAAGTGTTGTTTGAGGGATTTATGAAGAACGAGGATAACACAAGTGCAGGAGGGGCTCACTGCCTGCAGGAGTTTGGACCCAGTTTCTTCCTGTCTTGTCTTCCTTTTCCCTCCCCCTTCCCTTCCATTCATTCAGATTTATTCAATTTTTATTCAATTTGCATACCATAAAATTGACCCATTTAAAAAGTACAATTCGTGATTTTTAGTAAATTTACAGAGTTGCTCAATCATTACCATGTATAACTACTTCACTGTTTCCATTTTTTGGCTACTACGAATAATGCTGCTATAAACATTCACATACAAGTCTTTGTGTGCACACGTATTGTCATTTTCTTGGGTAGATTCCTAAGAGTGGAATTGCTGGGTTGTATGATAAATTAATGTTTAACTTTTGATGAACTGCCAAACTGTTTTCCAAAGTGGTCGTACCATTTTACAATTCTACCAGCTTGTATGAGAGTCCCAGTTTTAAACGAAGTTTTAAAGAGATAGGAATTAGCTATATCAGTGGTTTTCAGATACTGCAAGGGCAGGGCTGGCTGCATACGAACCAAATGGGGAGGTTGTTAAAGATTTCTGGGCCCCATGCTTCGGAGCTTCTGCTTCTGTAGTTATGGAGTGGGACCTGGGCATGTGCATTTTTAGGAAGCTGTCTAAGTAACTCTGATGTGTGGTTTTGTTTGGGAATCACTGAACTGGATGAGGTTCAGGAGGGGATGGGAAGGGGAGAGATTCTGGGAAAATTCTAGGCAGAGAAAATGGCATGTGTAAGAAGAGCATAATATGTGCTTGTAATGAATGGTTAGCAGTAGGAGTGGCCAGAGAGAGAGGCCAGTTAGGAGATTTTTGCCTTGGTCCAGTCAAGACCAATTAATTTGTTGACCTATCCATTTAGTTTTCTGTGAAAATTTTTTAGGAGAACTAACTTTTCTTGAGTACCAGGCACTAGGCTCAGAGCTTTATATTTAATTTTCAACACTCCTTTTTAAACCTTATTATTCTCAGTGTACAGGTAAGGAAACTGAGGCTTAGGAGATTAAGTAATAGGGTTGGGAATTGAAACCGGGTTTGTCTCGCTCTTTCCATTATGGCAATTTGCCCCAACTCTGTGCAGAGCACTGTGTGAACAGGGTCTTGGGATTTCATATTCATTGTAGAAGAATTCATTATGCATTTTCATATTACACTTGATTCTCCAGCTTGCTATGTGATCACTGCTATTTGCTCTTCTTTTCTGTGGGTGAGAGGTGTATTAGATTTTCTCAATGGAAATGACAATATTTAAACATTCTAAACACCTTGAGACTTTATGTCTGCTTCACTGCAAGTCCTCTGGCTGCTGCTTCTTTCCTGGTCCCTGTTGATCCAGGTTGCATTTACTGACTGTGCCAACACTTGACCGGGATCTCTGGTGGCTGTCAGTCTGCGCTGTACAGAAGGGGGAGATTAAGCCCTCTGTGAATCAGGAGTTGGGAGTTCTGCGGTAGGGCTGTTTTCAGAGTTGGATGCATGATGAGGGGAAACTTCTAGTAATTACCGAACAGATGCTCTTAATGAGGTCTCTGCTGGATTTCCAGCTGTCAGTGAGAGCTCTGCATTGGGACAGGGACATTGCAGTCACTGGATCATTATGTGACATCACATCCTTCCCTTGTTGTCATAGCAGCGTAATCATCTCACTGAGAGTGTCCCTCAGGGTGATGGCAAGCCACATCTTTTTTCATTAATGGGAATTCATGGTGCTTTCTTCCATGATGAGGAGAAAAAGAACTAGCATATTAATGCTCTTTGAAAGGAGAATAAAGCTTAATGATTTTCAACATGATATTACTTCTATTGTTGTTATTATTTTAACAATTATGCAAGTTGTACATGTTGATTGTGGAAAAATTTATAAAATAAAGATTGGCAAAGAGAACACAAAATCCTACTTATAATATCAACACGTACAGAGAATTACTGTTAACATTTTGAGAAATGTGTTTTCTGCTTGAGTTTTAACACATATGAACATTCATTATTATTTTTTCAAATATGAGACCATTATTGTATTGTTGTTTACTTTTTTCCTCCTACCTAACAGTGTGTAATTAATATCATTTCATTTCAATAGTCTTCCTCAACAGAGTTTTTAAGGTACCATGGTTTATTTAACTGGTCTCTATTGTTGGACGTTTAAGTTCTTTCTGCTTTCTTGCTGTCACAAATACTGCTCAGTGACTACCATCGTTTTTACATCTTTATAAATCCTTTTTTTTTTTTTAATTTAATTTTTATTTTTGGCTGCGTTGGGTCTTCGTTGCTGTGCACGGGCTTTCTCTAATTGCGGCGAGCGGGGGCTACTCTTCGTTGTGGTGCGCGGGCTTCTCATTGCGGTGGCTTCTCTTGTTGCGGAGCACGGGCTCTAGGCACACAGGCTTCAGTAGTTGTGGCATGCGGCCTCAGTAGTTGTAGCTCGCGGGCTCTAGAGCACAGGCTCAGTAGTTGTGGCACACGGGCTTAGTTGCTCCGCGGCATGTGGGATCTTCCCGGACCAGGGCTCGAACCCGTGTCCCCTGCATTGGCAGGTGGATTCGTAACCACTGTGCCACCAGGGAAGCCCTATAAACCCTTTTTGCCTTAGGATAAATTCTTAGAAGTAAAGTTGTTGAGTAGAAAGAGTTGAATAATTTTGAAGCATTTGAAATATATATTCTACCCCCGCAGTATTGAACCAGTTTACAATTCCACACACAAGTGTGACTTTGCCTGTTGACCCTTATATTGGATCTCAACCTTTAAAAAAAGCTATAATTTGGTAGGTCAAAAAATGGCATATAACCCTTCTGTTAATTTGTTTGATTATTTGTGAATTTGAACCTTTATTTCTTACCTGTTATTTCTTTTATAAATAGCATACTTGTTTTTCTATTGGGGAGTTCTCTGATTTCTATAAACTTTTTATATATTAAGGCTATTTAAACTTTGGTGATATTTGCTGCAAATAATTTTTACCATTTGTAAATATGCCTTTTAACCCTTTTTTATGTTCAGGCTTTAAATTTAAAAATAAACCAATCAGTTTTTTTTTCCATTTTTGGTTCATATTTAGAAAAACCTTCTAAATTGAAGAGATTATGAAAATATGTATCACTGTTTTTCTTCTAGTACTTTATAGTTTTATTTTTATAAAATTTTTGATTGAAATCTTTGAATTCATCTAAAATTCATTTTGTGATGAGGTAGAGATTTAATTTTGTTTCCCCTCTATATTTATCCATTTTTCTCTGCACTGATTTAAAATATTAACTTTATAATATAATGTTACACTCACATACATACACACATTCAGGTGTCCCTTTGGAATTTCTATTCCATTCTTCTATCAGTCAGTCTTTTCCTATGCTGGTGTGATGCTCTTTAGTTATTGTAGCTTCGTGATACATTTTAATATCCAGTATGGCAAGGCTATACTCGTTCAGCTTTTTCAAAAAGTTATTGGCTATTCTTGCTTATTTTTCTTCTTGATGGACTTTAAATTTGCTAGTTTGCATTTTAAAGTCCTTAGGATTTTTGATAAGGTTGTAGTTAAGAGCATGAATTAGCAACTTCCTAGGTGGCCTAATTCTAAATAAACTTTTAAAAATATGCATGGGTGCTGAAAAATGGAGGTTATTTTCTGTTTTCATGTGTATCATTCAATATATTTATTAAATTAATTTAATTATATTGTAATTATATAATCCAGACTAATTATATAGATTAGTAATTATATTAATACTATTATTCGGGTCCTGCTATTTTTTTGGCTGCTTGACCTGAAGAAGACTACTTGTTTTTTTATAAATTTCTCGTCATATTTTCAGTTTTAGCCTTCATGTATATTTTGGTACACTGTAACTTGCTTTGTAGAATTTATGAGAATTATATATTCATTATCAATTTGTTCTCTTTCAGTGTAAATGATTCTCTGGATACATACCACTTAAGTGGTGTTTACCATTTTCTTTTTTCAGTTTACAGTATCCTTTCGTGTGTGTGTGTGTGTGTGTGTGTGTGAATATATTTCATTATTAAAAATGCAGGTTAAACAACCTCCCCCCCACTTCCAAAAGCATTAAACTTTCCCTAAACCTACTTCTGACATCTTGGTGAACACCCTTTATTATTCTATTGGGTGTGTGTGCACATGAACACACACATTCACGATTTGCCATGGGGTCATTCTGTATACGCTGGTATGAAATCTGCATTTTTTTTCCACTTAAAATTTGTTATAGTCATCTTTCTGTTGCAATGGACATTTAAAAAACCATTTAAAATTAAGTTCTTCTTGGTAAGAAATGTTTATATTTTTCATCAGATCAAGCAATTAGGCTTCTCATTTTTTGTCCTTTTCTTGTTTGTTTTACTGTGCTTTATGTACAATATTTTGGTTTTTTGCTCCAATCTGATAGTTTTAATTTTAAATTGGGGAGACTAATATAAATATCATTACAGTCTTTATAGTTGCTCTTATTTCTGTAAAATGAACAATATTTTCTACTGAAAAAAAATCTTGCGTTCTCTTTCCTATTTTTTTTTTGGTATATGGACTGCATTTTCTTTTATCTTTTCTAGTGTTTGGAAGACATTATATTAGTAGTTAACTTTCATTTTTCAAAAGTTTCTTTAATCAACTTTTTCAGATTGTCAGAGTCAAGTGTGAAATGGTACCTTTAGTGATAAGGTATTTGGCACACTTTTACTTGTCTTGCCCACTTCTTAGGCTATGTTGATATAACCTTGGCTTTGAAAATCCAGATGATTTTTATATTATTATTTTTAGCATTATAAAATTTTCTCCTTGAATACATTTTTAAATTTGATTTTTGAAAGCAATGTGATGGTTAATTTTATGTGTCAACTTGACTGGGCTCAGGGATGCCCAGATAGCTGGAAAAACATAATTTCTGGGTGTGTCTGTGAGGGTGTTTATGGAAAAGATTAGCTTTTGAATTGGTAGACTGAGTATAGACCACCCTTACTAGTGCTGGTGGGCATCATCCAATTTGTGGCAGATCATGGGACTTCTTGCCTCCGTGATTGTGTGAGCCAATTCCTATAATAAATCTCCTCCTATATATCTCCATATGTAGCCTATTGGTTCTGTTTCTTTGGAGAATTCAGATTAATACAAACAGCTTTATCGAGGTGTAATTTACCATAAACTTAACCTACTTTAAGAATACAACTAAATGGGCTTCCCTGGTGGAGCAGTGGTTAAGAATCTGCCTGCCAATGCAGGGGACACAGGTTCGAGCTCTGGGTGGGGAAGATCCCACATGCTGCGGAGCAGTTAAGCCCGCGCGCCACAACTACTGAGCCTGCGCTCTAGAGCCCACGAGCCACAACTACTGAAACCCACGTGTCACAACTACTGAAGCCCGGGGGCCTAGAGCCCGCGCTCCACAACAAGAGAAGCCACCGCAATGAGAAGCCCATGCACCGCAACGAAGAGTAGCCCCTGCTCGCTGCAACTAGAGAAAGCCTGCATGCAGCAACGAAGACCCAATGCAGCCAAAAATAAATAAATTTATAAGGAAGAAAAAAGAATACAAGTAAATGATTTTTAGTAAATTTACAGAATTGTGTCACCATCACTACCATCCAATTTTAGAACATTTCCATCACCCCCCAGAGAGCTCTTATAACCATTTGTAGTACTTGAATCTGGTTTCATAGCCAGCTTTCTGCCAATTGATTATCTCTTTAACTAGTTTTACTTTTTACTGCCAGTCACTTTCTTGCCTTTCTGCAACTCTTGTCTTAATATTCAGATTGTTGGATTACAAATTCAAGAGATTTTCTAGAAGCTCCTGTGTGAGCTTAAGAGCTCACATACCTGAAAATCCCTTCCTAACATAACAAGTAAATCGGTGGCATAAAATTGCTGCATGGTAACTTTTTTCTTCTTTAAAATTCTGTAAGCATTGATTCAGTATCTCCTTGAATTTAGCCTAGCATTGGGGAAATCTGGGGCCTGACTTATTTTTCATATTTTCTAGGCAAGCTGGTTTATCTGCCTGAGTACTTAAATATTTTTTTAATTAAAAAATTTATCCTTGTAATTAAATAGGTGTGCAAGCATGTGTAGTTGTGGGTTTCTCTTAATTGACATTTTTTTAAAAAAACATCTTTATTGGAGTATAATTGCTTTACAATGGTGTGTTAGTTTCTGCTTTATAACAACGTGAATCAGTTATACATATACATATATCCCCATATCTCTTCCCTCTTGCGTCTCCCTCCCTCCCATCCTCCCTATCCCACCCCTCTAGGTGGTCACACAGCACCGAGCTGATCTCCTTGTGCTATGCGGCTGCTTCCCACTAGCTATCTGTTTTACATTTGGTAGTGTATATATGTCCATGCTACTCTCTCACTTTGTCCCAGCTTACCCTTCCCCCTCCCCGTGTCCTCAAGTCCATTCTCTAGTAGGTCTGCGTCTTTATTCCTGTCTTGCCCCTAGGTTCTTCATAACCATTTTTTTTTTTTTGTAGATTCCATATGTATGTGTTAGCATACGGTATTTGTTTTTCTTTTTCTGACTTACTTCACTCTGTATGATAGACTCTAGGTCCATCCACCTCACAACAAATAACTCAATTTCGTTTCTTTTTATGGCTGAGTAATATTCCATTGTATATATATGCCACATCTTCTTTATCCATTCATCTGTCGATGGACACTTAGGTTGCTTCCATGTCCTGGCTATTGTAAATAGAGCTGCAATGAACACTATGGTACATGACTCTTTTTGAATTATAGTTTTCAGGGTATATGCCCAGTAGTGGGATTGCTGGGTTGTATCGTAGTTCTATTTTTAGTTTTTTAGGGAACCTCCATACTGTTCTCCATAGTGGCTGTATCAATTTACATTCCCACCAACAGTGCAAGAGGGTTCCCTTTTCTCCACACCCTCTCCAGCATTTATTGTTTGTGGATTTTTTGATGACCATTCTGACTGGTGTGAGATGATATCTCATTGTAGTTTTGATTTGCATTTCTCTAATGATTAATGATGTTGAGCATTCTTTCATGTGTTTGTTGGCAATCTGTATATCTTCTTTGGAGAAATGTCTATTTAGGTCTTCTGCTCATTTTTGGATTGGGTTGTTTGTTTTTTTGATATTGAGCTGCATGAGCTGCTGCTGTAAATTTTGGAGGTTAATCCTTTGTCAGTTGCTTCATTTGCAAATATTTTCTCCCATTCTGAGGGTTGTCTTTTCATCTTGTTTATGGTTTCCTTTGCTGTGCAAAAGCTTTTAAGTTTCATTAGGTCCCATTTGTTTATTTTTGTTGTTATTTCCATTTCTCTAGGAGGTGGGTCAAAAAGTATCTTGCTGTGATTTATGTCAGAGAATATTTTGCTTATGTATTCCTCTAAGAGTTTGATAGTGTCTGGCCTTGCATTTAGGTCTTTAATCCATTTTGAGTTTAGTTGTGTGTATGGTGTTAGGGAGTGTTCTAATTTCATTCTTTTACATGTAGCTGTCCAGTTTTCCCAGCACCACTTATTGAAGAGGCTGTCTTTTCTCCACTGTACATTCTTGCCTCCTTTGTCAAAAATAAGATGAACATATGTGCGTGGGTTTATCTCTGGGCTTTCTATCCTGTTCCATTGATCTATATTTCTCTTTTTGTGCCAGTACCATACTGTCTTGGTTACTGTAGCTTTGTAGTATAGTCTGAAGTCAGGGAGCCTGATTCCTCCAGCTCCGTTTTTCTTTCTCAAGATTGCTTTGGCTATTCGGGGTCTCTTGTGTTTCCATACAAATTGTGAAATTTTTTGTTCTAGTTCTGTGAAAAATGCCATTGGTAGTTTGATAGGGATTGCTTTGAATCTGTAGATTGCTTTGGGGGCATAGTCAGTGTCACAATGTTGATATTTCCAATCCAAGAACATGGTATATCTCTCCACCTATTTGTATCATCTTTAATTTCTTTCATCAGTGTCTTATAATTTTCTGCATACAGGTCTTTTGTCTCCTTGGGTAGGTTTATTCCTAGATATTTTATTCTTTTTGTTGCAATGGTAAATGGGAGTGTTTTCTTAATTTCACTTTCAGATTTTTCATCATTAGTGTATAGAAATGCAAGAGATTTCTGTGCATTAATTTTGTATCCTGCTACTTTACCAAATTCATTGATTAGCTCTAGTAGTTTTCTGGTAGCATCTTTAGGATTCTCTATGTATAGTATCATGTCATCTGCAAACAGCGACAGCTTTACTTCTTCTTTTCCGATTTGGATTCCTTTTATTTCTTTTTCTTCTTTGATTGCCGTGGTTAAAACTTCAAAACTATGTTGAGTAATAGTGGTGAGAGTGGGCAGTCTTGTCTTGTTCCTGATCTTAGTGGAAATGGCTTCAGTTTTTCACCATTGAGGACGATGTTGGCTGTGGGTTTGTCATATATGGCCTTTATTATGTTGAGGTAAGTTCCCTCTGTGCCTACTTTCTGGAGGTTTTTTGTCATAAATGGGTGTTGAATTTTATCGAAAGCTTTCTCTGCATCTATTGAGATGATCATATGGTTTTTCTCCTTCAGTTTGTTAATATGGTGTATCACATTGATTGATTTGCATCTATTGAAGAATCCTTGCGTTCCTGTGTTAAACCCCACTTGATCATGGTGTATGATCCTTTTGATGTGCTGTTGGATTCTGTTTGCTAGTATTTTGTTGAGGATTTTTGCATCTGTGTTCATCAGTGATATTGGCCTGTAGTTTTCTTTCTTTGTGACATCTTTGTCTGGTTTTGGTATCAGGGTGATGGTAGCCTTGTAGAATGAGTTTGGGAGTGTTCCTCCCTCTGGTATATTTTGGAAGAGTTTGAGAAGGATAGGTGTTAGCTCTTCTCTAAATGTTTGGTAGAATTCGCCTGTGAAGCCATCTGGTCCTGGGCTTTTATTTGTTGGAAGATTTTTAATCACAGTTTCAATTTCATTACTTGTGATTGGTCTGTTCATATTTTCTATTTCTTCCTGGTTCAGTCTCGGAAGGTTGTGCTTTTCTAAGAATTTGGCCATTTCTTCCAGGTTGTCCATTTTATTGGCATAGAGTTGCCTGTAGTAGTCTCTTAGGATGCTTTGTATTTCTGTGGTGTCAGTTGTTACTTCTCCTTTTTCATTTCTAATTCTATTGATTTGTCTTCTCCCTGTTTTTCTTGATGAGTCTGGCTAATGGTTTATCAATTTTGTTTATCTTCTCAAAGAACCAGCTTTTAGTTTTATTGATCTTTACTATCATTTCCTTCATTTCTTTTTCATTTATTTCTGATCTGATCTTTATGATTTCTTTCCTTCTGCTAACTTTGGTTTTTTTTGTTCTTCTTTCTCTAATTGCTTTAGGTGTAAGGTTAGGTTGTTTATTTGAGATTTTTCTTAAATTTACCAAGGCTTGATTTGTGACCCAAGATATGATCTATCCTGGAGAATGTTCCATGAGCACTTGAGAAGAAAGTGTATTCTATTCTTTTTGGATGGAATGTCCTATAAATACCAGTTAAGTCCATCTTGTTTAATGTATCATTTAAAGCTTGTGTGTCCTTATTTTTTTTCATTTTGGATGATTTGTCCATTGGTGAAAGTGGGGTGTTAAAGTCCCCTACTATGATTGTGTTACTGTCAATTTCCCCTTTTATGGCTGTTGGTATTTGCCTTATGTATTGAGGTGCTCCTATGTTGGGTGCATTTATATTTACAATTGTTATATCTTCTTCTTGGATTGATCCCTTGATCATTATGTAGTGTCCTTCTTTGTCCCTTGTAATAGTCTTTGTTTTAAAGTCTATTTTTTCTAATATGAGAATTGCTCCTCCAGCTTTCTTTTGATTTCCATTTGCATGGAATATCTTTTTCCATCCCCTCACTTTCAGTCTGTATGTGTCCCTAGGTCTGAAGTGGGTCTCTTGTAGACAGCATATATACAGGTCTTGTTTTTGTATCCATTCAGCCAGTCTGTGTCTTTTGGTTGGAGCATTTAATCCATATACATTTAAGGTAATTATCGGTATGTATGTTCCTATTATCATTTTCTTAATTCTTTTGAGTTTGTTATTGTAGGTCTTTTTCTTCTCTTGTGTTTCCTGCCTAGAGAAGTTCCTTTAGCATTTGTTGTAAAACTGGTTTGGTGGTGCTGAATTCTCTTAGGTTTTGCTTGTCTGTAAAGGCTTTAATTTGTCCATCAAATCTGAATGAGATCCTTGCTTGTAGAGTAATCTTGGTTGTAGGTTTTTCCCCTTCATCACTTTAAGTATGTCCTGCCACTCCCTTCTGGCTTGCAGAGTTTCTGCTGAAAGATCAGATGTTAACCTTATGCAGATTCCGTTGTGTGTTATTTGTTGTTTTTCCCTTGCTGCTTTTAATATTTTTTCTTTGTATTTAATTTTTGATAGTTTGATTAATATGTGTCTTGGCGCGTTTCTCCTTGGATTTATCCTGTATGGGACTCTCTGTGATTCCTGGACTTGATTAACTATTTCCTTTCCCATATTAGAGAAGTTTTCAACTATAATCTCTTCAAATATTTTCTCAGTCCCTTTCTTTTTCTCTTCTTCTTCTGGGACCCCTATAATTCGAATGTTGGTGCATTTAATGTTGTCCCAGAGGTCTCTGAGACTGTCCTCAATTCTTCTCATTCTTTTTCTTCATTCTGCTCTGCAGTAGTTATTTCCACTATTTTATCTTCCAGGTCACTTATCTGTTCTTCTGCCTCAGTTATTCTGCTATTGATCCCTTCTAGAGAATTTTTAATTTCATTTATTGTGTTGTTCACTGTTTGTTTGCTCTTTAGTTCTTCTAGGTCCTTGTTAAACGTTTCTTGTATTTTCTCCATTGTATTTCCCAGATTTTGGATCATCTTTACTATCATTATTCTGAAATCTTTTTCAGGTAGACTGCCTATTTCCTCTTCATTTGTTAGGTCTGGTGGGTTTTTGCCTTGCTCCTTCATCTGCGGTGTGTTTTTCTGTCTTCTCATTTTGCTTAACTTACTGTGTTTGGGGTCTCCTTTTCACAGGCTCCAGGTTCGTAGTTCCTGTTGTTTTTGGTGTCTGTCCCCAGTGGCCAAGGTTGGTTCAGTGTGTTGTGTAGGCTTCCTGGCGGAGGGGACTGGTCCCTGTGTTCTGGTAGATGAGGCTGGATCTTGTCTTTCTGGTGGACAGGTCCACGTCTGGTGGTGTGTTTTGGGGTGTCTGTGGCCTTGTTATGATTTTAGGCAGCCTCTCTGCTAAAGGGTGGAGTTGTGTTCCTGTGTTGCTAGTTGTTTGGCATAGGGTGTCCAGCAGTGTAGGTTGCTGGTCGTAGAGTGGAGGTGGGTCTTGGCGTTGAGATGGAGATCTCTGGGACATTTTCGCCGTTTGATATTACATGGAGCTGGGAGGTCTCTGGTGAACCCATGTCCTGAACTTGGCTCTTCCACCTCAGAGGCACAGCCCTGAGGCCTGGCTGGAGCACCAACAGCCTGTCATCCACACGGCTCAGAATAAAAGGGAGTAAAAAAAGAAGATAGAATAAGGTAAAATAAAATAAAATAAAGGTTATTAAAATAAAAAATAAATATTAAAAAAATTTTTTAAACGTAATTAAAAAAAGAAAGAAAGAAGAGAACAACCAAACCAAAAAAACAAATCCACCAATGATAACAAGTGCTAACATCTATACTAAAAAAACCCAAAAAAACCAAAAAGAAACCAGACAGACAGAACCCTAGGACAAATGGTAAGAGCAAAGCTATACAGACAAAATCACACACAGAAGCATACACATACACACTCACAAAAAGAGAAAAAGGGTAAAGAAAATATATATCATTGCTCCCAAAGTCCACCTCCTCAATTTGGGATGATTTGTTGTCTATTCAGGTATTCCACAGATGCAGGTACATCAAGTTGATTGTGGAAATTTAATCCGCTGCCCCTGAGGCTGCTGGGAGAGATTTCCCTTTCTCTTCTTTGTTCGCACAGCTCCCGGGATTCAGCTTTGGATTTGGCCCCGCCTCTGCGTGTAGGTCGCCTGAGGGCTTCTGTTCTTCGCTCAGACAGGACAGGGTAAAGGAACAGCTGCTTCGGGGGCTCTGGCTCACTCAGGCCAGGGGGAGGGAGGGGTACGGATGCGGGGTGAGCCTGCGGCGGCAGAGGCCAGTGTGACGTTGCAGCAGCCTGAGGTGCACCGTGTGTTCTCCCAGGAAGTTATCCCTGGATCACGGGACCCTGGCAGGCTGCACAGGCTCCCAGGAGGGGAGGTGTGGACAGTGACCTGGGCTTGCACACAGGCTTCTTGGTGGCCGCAGCAGCAGCCTTAGCGTCTCATGCCTGTCTCTGGGGTCTGTGCTGATAGCCGCGACTCGCGCCTGTCTCTGGAGCTCCATTAAGCGGCGCTCTGAATCCCCTCTCCTCGCGCACCAGGAAACAAAGAGGCAAGAAAAAGTCTCTTGCTTCTTCGGCAGCTCCAGACTTTTTCCCTGACTCCCTCCTGGCTAGCCGTGGCACACTAGCCCCCTTCAGGCAGCGTTCAGGCGGCCAACCTCAGTCCTGTCCCTGGGATCCGACCTCCGAAGCCCGAGCCTCAGCTCCCAGCCTCCGCCCGTCCTGGCAGGTGAGCAGACAAGCCTCTCAGGCTGGTGAGTGCTGGTCGGCACAGATCCTCTGTGGGAATCTCTCCGCTTTGCCCTCCGCACCCCTGTTGCTGTGCTCTCCTCCGTGGCTCCGAAGCTTCCCCCCTCTGCCACCCGCATTCTCAGCCCACGAAGGGCCTTCCTAGTGCGTGGAAACCTTTCCTCCTGCACAGCTCCCTCCCACTGGTGCAGGTCCTATCCCTATTCTTTTGTCTCTGTTTCTTTCTTTTTTCTTTTGCCCTGCCCAGGTACGTGGGGAGTTTCTTGCCTTTCGGGAGGTCTGAGGTTTTCTGCCAGCGTTCAGAAGGTGTTCTGTAGGAGTTGTTCCACTTGTAGATGTGTTTCTTATGTATTTGTGGGGAGGAAGGTGATCTCCACGTCTTACTCTTCTGCCATCTTGAAGCTCCCCCCCAGAAATTACCAGCCAACAAGTATTTATCGATCAAGTCACTATGCACCAGGGAAAGACAGAGTAAATTGTTGAGCAGGAAATCATTCTATGAAACTATCCTCCAGAGAAAGTTGGACAAATTCCATTGTTTCTATCAGTGAGGAGCTGTTCCTTTTTCTTCTAGATCTTTGAAAATCAGAGTGAGAGTTTAGGTCTCAGGGTACACCTAAAAGTTGTTTTTTGACCTTCCACTTCAAACACTGGCATTCGAGGACTAGGTTAAAATAATAATAAGGGATATGCATCCTCGGGTGGTGACACACAGGCACGGAGATATTCAAGCAGAAATTCTGGGTGACCATCTGTCAAGAATGAGTTCTGGAGGCTGAATGTCCAAGATCAAGATGCCAGCAGTGTTGATGTCTCCCGAGGCCTTCTTAGCTTGTACTCGTCATGTGGTCATCCCTACGTGCACGAGTCCCTGGTTTCTAATTGACTTTTAAAGGAATCCGAAGGCCCATTTGATCTGCTAATGCAGTTTCTCTTCAGGTTAGGAATGATTTCTTCTATTATATCTTTGATTATTCTTTTCCATTTGTTCTAAATTCTCCTTCAGGAAGACCCATCATCCCTATATTGACTTTCCATTCTCTGTTTTCCACAACTAGAATCACTTTAGGTTCCATGTTCTTCCCCTCTAATTCCTCTTTGATTTGACCACTGAATGGATTTCCTACAGCATCAATTCGTTTCTTTAACTGTTTACAGTGTGTACATTACTTCCGCTATTGAATTTTTTTTCTTGGAATCCTTCTTTCTCTTCTGCATTTGTTTTCTTTGCAATTTTAATTGCATTTTAATTTCCATCTGTTCATGTTTCTACTTTTTTTTTTTTTTTGCCGTATAGTCTGATCCTCTTACCGTGTTTGGGGCATGCTGGTGTGCCTCACTCCCAGTACAGTTTCCTGTTTCCATTAGGCCATTACCTGTGAGTCCTGCTCTGTGACGTGGCATCTTTTATCTCCTCTCACTGCCTGATTCTCTGGCACTCTGAGCATGAACAAGCCACAGTTACCAGCATGCACTGCTATCAGGGCTCATCCTGATGGTACAATGCCTTCATCTAAGAGGTATGTACTGTGCTGTCATTAAGTCTCTTCTCACCCACATCAATGTCGTACTTTCTAGGATTTGTGGTTTCTGCTTACATTTGGAAGAGGTAGGGGGTGCAGTTGGGGATGAGGATAAGGCAATGGAACCTGAGACTAAGATGAAAGGGGAAGTTTGAAGCTTCTCTCTCTCTCTCTCTCTCTCTCTCTCTCGTCTTGTGGTCTTTGTTTCATTCATCAAAGCCCCTGTGTCAAGAGCTGAAGTCTCAGCAGCTGTTGTCTTAATCCAGTGTCATCTATTCTATAATCCTCATCAGTTGCTCCCAGGTTCTGGTATTGGGCTGTGATCAATTTTAGTTTTGTTATGACTTTTTTCTATGCCTTCTTTGCTGTTAATGAGAACAAAGGAGCATCTGCATTGAGGACTTGTGGCTTTCTACCGTTTCGGGCCAGAAGCATCGTATTTGGTTTTCTAAGACTATTGTACAACTTTTAAAATGCCACTTGGCAATTTGTGAAGACTTTGTAAAAGTGAGGTTTATAGAAGATTAAAAGAGATAACTATATCTGAGTAGTGTCATATGTTGCTTATTGTGGGAAAACTTGGCATGGATGCAGTTTTTAAGTGACATGGGGTGTAGGGATTTTTTTTTTTCCTTTAAGAGTGTATCTAGGAGCAGAATAGTGAACAGTTGCTTTATAGAAGCCAGGATTTTGTTCTTTCTATGCTAACCAAAGCCACATTTTCCAGTTCTTTCTTTCTCCAGTGGTGGTAGTAGTGGTAACTGGTGTTGGTTGAGTGGTTCTTGTGGACCAGGTACCATGTTAAGGCTTCACATGTAGTAGCTCATTTAATCCACACAACAACCCTGTGAGATAGTTGTTAGTATTATTCCCACAGAAAAGTCAAATGATTTGCTTAAGATGCCAGAGCTTATAAGTGGCAGAGCCAGGGTTGGAATCCAGGCTGTCTGGCTCTGGGGCCCCAACTCCTAACCATCACATAGCACAGTCTCTCAAAATAGTTGCCTTTCCTGTAGTTACTCAGCCCTCCTCCTAGATCCTGAGGTTCCATTTAACCCCTAACTCTATCATTTAATGACTTTCTGTTCTTGCGTTAAAATGTCTCTCATTTGTGTTAACAGAAGAGCTGAAGATGATGTTTGGGATGTTTAAGCTTTTTCTCTACCATGTTTTTTGAGTCATGGGTAGATACCGATTAATATCTACATAGGAAAAGGCACATGTTCATTTAAGTTCAGTTTATACTTGTTTTTGTCAGTTCTGATATTTCATTTCTTGTCTTTGGTTCAGTTTTCTTTGCTGTAAAATGGGGCTGGTAGTAGTATCTATTTCTTAGGGTTACAGTGAAAATTAAAGAGGTAATAAATGTAGAGTGCTTATAACTGGTACATGGTAAATGATCAATAAATCTAGCTATTATTGATAATATTAGTAGTATTATTGTAATACAGTTTTCTACTTTCATTATAGCCATTTATGCCCCAAGTAAGTGAAAATATGTTTGCATTTTCATAAACTGGATACCTTGCAGTTCATAATTAAGGTCTGCCAACTTGATGATTGTTTACCAGCAATTATAGGGTCTTACTAAGTGAGCATGAATCATGTATCATGTCATTATGTCAATGAATTTGCTGGATGTTTTTACCCAAATATACCAATTTTCTTGGACACATCGGCAATTGTAAACATGTTAACTTATGTTGCAAGATTAGTTGTTTTTCTAGTGGAACTTGAAATAAAGTTTTTTCTATTATTTCAATTTATTTGAGATTGCAGGGTGAGTAGCAAAACTCCTCCAGTTTGTTCCTACTGATAAGTACCAATCAGTTTTTTTGGGGGGGGATCCTGTGTAACCAGTACATGACAGAGAAATACATTGGATGCTGAAGCAGATATAACACATAACCATCATCCTTAACCCCCAGTTTGAAAATTTCACATCCAACAAAATAGCATCTAGTTGATCTCATTTGCCTACTTAACAGTAAATATAAAAGTTTTCACTTTTAAATAAAATGATGATAAGTAAATACCATTATATCCATATTGGGGTTCTGTGTAAAATTCGATTTGAATAAAAGTTTTACTGTTAAAAATATTTGAGACATACTGGACGGTTCTAAGTGTCCTTCTATTCTAAAGCCCTCTTAAGATTTAATGTTAAGCCTTCCTGTTGTCCCTTGGTATATGTTTGTCACTACGCAATCCTCCGTTTCCCTCTTCTATGGTGAGAATAGTGCTCACATCATGTTTTGAGATCTCTAGAAAAGAGCCAGCAGCAGGAGTTGATATTCTAAGTGTATTATTCTCCTTAGGAACCCAATGAGGTGGTGCTACTAGGAATCAGTGTTTTTAGATTTGGGGCACTTTCATATTTGACTTTTGTGTCACCACAATTATGGTGTCTACACAGTTGATTTTGTTAACAAATCAGTCGGCTTCATGCTGACTACAGACACAACTACGGCTGCAGTGCTTCCACGAATTGGTTGTACTAGCCTTTGAAGGCAAAATTCAAACTTCATCCTCTGAGTCTCAAGGATGTCCTCCTCTGATCATCACTATGCTCAGCTGTCCAGTCGACTGAGCCCTAAAGTGAATTCTGTCTTACTATCGAACAAATGCAAAGACCCAGTGGGTTTTGAAACTGAGTTCCAGTTCTCACTGTGATAACTCTGTGTCTGCTGTGGCTAAGGAAATAGTTGTGGGATGACATCTATCCTTTGCTGTAGCCCCAAAATACTTTCAGAAGCACTGTAATTACAGGAAGTTCTTGGTTTATGTTTATACGTTGACTCAAAGCACAGGACCAAAACTTCATCAATTAATTTTTTATGAATGGTTTTGCTTTCCTCTGATATGTTTTGCAAAATATTGGCTGCCTCCTTCGCTGGTAGGAAGCAAGGCAGGCTCTACATTATCAGCCTCTGACTGGGCACCCTTTTCCCTATGTCTGTCATTGCTGCTACTGCAACTATTGTTCTTTTTTGCAACTAATATTATTTGAGTGCTGTGCTGCAAGAGTCACTCCCTGGGTAAGCTCCAAGCTGAAGTAGATTTCTCCATTGCCAGGTGTTAGGGCATTTCCTCTTTAATAACCTGCCCCCCATCTCCATTTTGAGGCTGATGCTACAGAAGTTACTGATTAATTATTCTATATCTAATATCATAGGGTTAACTAAGCATATGGTAGATGCTTAATGAACACTTGTTAAAATTATAGCATGGGCCTGTCTTTTACCAAATGTATTCTTTTACATTGTTACATTTGACATGTATGTCCAATTAGAAAACTTTTCAATTCTCAGCTTTTGTTCTCCAGCTCATCACTTAATAGTGGCCATGTGGATGTCTCAGCAGTTATCCCCTTAAATCTCATTGGCTACAACTGGGTCACATGCACATTCCTAGGCCAATCACTGGCTTAGTTGTCATTGTTCACTTAGACCAGTCATGAGTCATTCCATGGGCTGGGTCCATTGCACCCAAACATAATCAGGATTCTGTTTGCTAGTCTTTGAAGGGAGAATGGCTTTTGGTTAGACAACAGGCAACCTAACTCTGAATATTTTTCTGGTTGAAAAGTCAAAGTTTTTGCTATGTAATAAATCTCACTGCAGGCAATGAACTTTGGCCTTGAGACTCTACTGATTTGTGCAAATAAGTGTTTAGAATTTTCAGAATTTACTTAAAAATGGGAGAATTACATCTTTGTTGGTTCAGTGTGATGTAACTTAGTTTCCGAAATTTCCCTGTGAAACAGGTGGGTGTATATATGTATGATCTGGTCTGATGGGATGTTTGGAATGTTTGTGCTGGATGTGTGAGAATTTAGTCACTTCTTAGTCTGGCTGCATCCCCCAGCACAGGTCAGTCAAGCTGGGTTATGAGAGCTCCCACTAAGTCTGGATCTCACCCTGCTCCACGTGCCTCATCATTCACTCCTGGCCCTGCCGCTCTTTCGAACCCATCTGTCTAGTCTCCATCCTCTTGACTGATCACAAGGGGCAGGGAGATCTGGCTAAGTTTCAGGACGCTACATTGCTGCACTCTCCAATCTACTCACCCAAGCTAATGAGCATCTTCACTTCTCAGGCAGGGTCCCTCCCAGGCTATGTAATAAATGATGCTGCTGGGGTGAACAGGTGAGACAAAGTGGAGGCGATTTATAGGTACTTGGTGCAACTAAATCAGTGGAAGAAACAGCAGGTCTGCAGTATCCCAGAAATTCTCCAGCAAGAAAGCCCAGTTTATGTCCTCAAATTCTTCCCTTCATTGCTTCATCCTTTATTTGCAACAAAAAGCCCTCCCAGTTACCTCCCCAGATGTTCTCCGAGGTGGAGCTAGATAGACCACAGGAGGCTGCACCTCTGCCTGGCATTCATTTCATTTGCAAGCATTTTCCCCTTTGTCATTATCCTAGGCTAGAGGCCCTGTTGTCTAGTCAGGAAAGTTGGTGCAAAACCTGAGACAGGTGTGCCAGCTTCTTCCTGTTTTGCCTATTTGTCCATAAGGTCTTGTGGGACTATTAATTTTCCATATTTTCACAAGTAATTTATTTAAGTTCAACTAACTAATCTGATACCATAACTTCCTCTGATGTAATGGATTTCATTCTGATGAAAGTTACCCATTTCATAGCATCATTCCTATTTCAGAAGTGATTGTGTCCCTGGATAAAAAAATTCTTATTTTTATTTATTTATTTAATTTTATTTTAACATTTTTATTGGAGTATAATTGCTTTATAATGGTGTGTTAGTTTCTGCTTTATAACAAAGTGAATCAGTTATACATATACATATATCCCCATATCTCTTCCCTCTTGTGTCTCCTTTCCTCCTACCCTCCCTATCCCACCCTTCTAGCTGGTCACAAAGCACCGAGCTGATCTCCCTGTGCTATGTGACTGCTTCCCACTAGCTATCTGTTTTACATTTGGTAGTGTATATATGTCCCTGCCACTCTCTCACTTTGTCCCAGCTTACCCTTCCTCCTCCCCGTGTCCTCAAGTCCATTCTCTAGTAGGTCTGTGTCTTTATTCCCGTCTTGCCCCTAGGTTCTTCATGACCACTTTTTTTTTTTTTTAGATTCCATGTATATGTGTTAGCATACGGTATTTGTTTTTCTCTTTCTGACTTACTTCACTCTGTATGACAGACTCTAGGTTCATCCACCTCAAAATAACTCAATTTCGTTTCTTTTTATGGCTGAGTAATATTGCATTGTATATATGTGCCACATCTTCTTTATCCATTCCTCTGTCAATGGACACTTAGGTTGCTTCCATATCCTGGCTATTGTAAATAGAGCTGCAATGAACATTGTGGTACATGACTCATTTTGAATTATGGTTTTCTCAGGGTATATGCCCAGTAGTGGAATTGCTGGGTCGTATCGTAGTTCTATTTTTAGTTTTTTAAGGAACCTCCATACTGTTCTCCATAGTGACTGTATCAATTTACATGCCCACCAACAGTGTATGAGGGTTCCCTTTTCTCCACACCCTCTCCAGCATTTATTGTTTGTAGAAAAACTTCTTATTTTTAAACGTTTTCTCTTACAAATATTTCTTTAAAAAATGGTAGCTCTTCTTGTTTATTCTAGAATATCATAGCATTCTATCCTCCTACACACTCATCCAAAGGAAGGGATGTTTACCTGGTTTAGCGCAACAATATGTACTTAGGTTAAAAAAATCTGAAAGGATACATGCACCCCAGTGTTCATTGCAGCACTGTTTACAGTAGCCAAGACATGGAAGCAACCTAAATGTCCATCGACAGGGGAGTGGATAAAGAAAATGTGGTATATATATACAATGGAATATTACTCAGCCATAAAAAAGAATGGAATAATGCCATTTGCAGCAACATGGATGGACCCAGAGATTGTCATACTGAGTGAAGTAAGTCAGACAGAGAAAGAGAAATATTGTATGATATTGCTTACATGTGGAATCTAAAAAGAAATGATACAAATGAACGTATTTACCAAATAGAAATGGACTCAAAGACTTAGAGAATGAACTTATGGTTACCGGGGCGGGGGTTGGGGGAAGGGTGGAGGGAAGGGATAGTTAGGGAGTTTGGGATTGACATGTACACACTGCTATATTTAAAAAGGATAACCAACAAGGACCTACTGTATAGCACAGGGAACTCTGCTCAATGTTATGTGGCAGCCTGGATGGGAGGGGAGTCTGGGGGAGAATGGATACGTGTATATATATGGTTGTTGCTTTGCTGTGCATCTGAAACTATCACAACATCACTTATACTCCAATATAAAATAAAAAGTTAAAAAAAAAATTTCCTCCGTGGGCACTGCCTGAAGTTGATTAGGTTGTCCAGAGGGCTGGCATTGTGGAGGGGACTTCTCAAAGGTCTCTCATTGCACGATTCATCCAAGCCCTGTTTGTACCTCTATATTGCATGTGAGGAAATGGAGACATAGAGAGCAGTTAAAGGACTTCTGCCAAATGGCAAAGCTGGATCTGAATCTGGGTCCCAGCCACTCCAAAGCCCATGCCCCTGCACCCTGCAGCCCGTGTGCCAGAGATTGTTGACTAGGATCTTGAGGGTCACGGCATCCAAGCTAGGGGTGCCTCAGTTTTCGAGGCCAGGTGGCACCTTGGCCGCTGTTCCTAACCAGCTCCTTATTTGTGGAGTTTTGAGTTTTCATGTATAAAGTTCTTTCCTCAGGTCAGGCCCCTGGAGACCAATTTCGTTTTCTAAAGGCCTTTTGGGGGACCTTGATGGGCAGCGTGAGCACATTTGAAATCAGCCTGACTTCCTGAGAAGTCTTTCATCTCTTTCCTTTCTTGACTCTGCTTGTAGATGTATTCTTGCCTATTGATCCAGTGAGAAAGCCTTCTCCTTGGCCTCAGAACCTTTTGCAGATTTCTTTCTTGCTCTCTCTCCCCCACTGTTTTCTTCCTCCTTCCCTCCCTCTCTTCCTCTCTCTCTCTCTTTCAACTCAAATGCTACTTGATTATTGTAAAAAGAAAAAACGTTAGAAAATACAGTTGCACAAACAGAAAAATTAATTAAAATCACTCTAAAGTCCACCACCTGGAGATAAATACTGTTAGATTTTGTAGTGTATTATTTTAGATTTTTTACATGCAAAATTTGCATATAAAATTGTTATGTATATACTGTTTATGCTCTGCTTTTAAATATTTTTAATCGGATGGCCTCCTTTTATTGCCTAACAATATATCCTAAACACCTGTCTGTATGAATATATGTAGATCCACATCATCATTTTTAACAGGTGCACATTATTCCTATATACATTGGTTATTGTGTAAGCAAGGCCTTGCTACTCAAAGTGTGGTTTGTGGGTCAGCAGTGTTGTCTCATCAGGAAGCTTGTTAGAGATGCAGAATCTTGCTACAGCCAGGCCTGCTGGCTTGGAATCTGCAGTTTAGCACGACTCCCAGGTGATTCGTGTCACATTAATGCGTGAGGAGCAGTGGTTGAATGCAGTCTTCCTTGTGGAACATTCCAGTCTTTTAACTGTAAACAACACTGTGATGAACACATGTTTAGCAGGCATTTTTCAGGAGGTCTCTATATACTGCATTGTCACAGCTGTCATGGCAACGTGAGTTCAGCACTTTCTGGCAACTTGTGTTTTATAACTCACTGACTCTTTGAGGCCTCATGGGGAAAGAATTCACAAGATTTGAGAGGTTCTCGCCAAGTCAGGATAACTAATAATTCATCATTGGGGGTGCTAGCTGCTTCTGTGTCCTCTCTTGCCCCCTCCCTGACCGGCATCCATGCATCCCTTCATGTGCATGAGTTTGAGGATGGGGGACGAGAGGTTTAGTTCAATGCTATGAATTAGTGAAAAGCTGCATGTTATTTGAAATGTTACCTATTATCCTAAGTGCATTTAAACACTAGACTATTTCTCCCCTTTCCAGTGAAAGGCTGGGATTCAAATCATTGATATTAAAAACAACCTAACGAATTTCACTGTAGGCAATTTTTCCTCATTTTCTCCTTGAGTCTCTCTGTGGGAGAGCAGGCTCATTAGTCTCTCTTTCACATTTACTCAGTCAACAAATATTTATCATGTGCCAGCTGCCTTAACTGTCTTTAGAACAAGGCAAGGTAGAAATAAATAAATGCGGAGCCTCTACTTTTTGTTTTTTTTAACTGTAGCATTTCCTGTATCCTCCAAATGCTGTGCTTTATATGTTGTTATTCAATCCTTCCATCATTCCAAAAGGAGAGGTATCATTAGTCTCATTTTTCTAGTAAAGGAACAGGGGCTGGAGCGGTTGGTGATTGGCCCATAGCCATAGGGTCAGTATTCGGTGGGGCTAGAGTTGGAACCCAGGTCTGTCTCCACTTCCCGCCCCGCCCCTGACCCAATCTGTGCTCAGCAAGGCAGCCTCCTAAGCCTTTTGGGAAAATGTAGGGATGAATCCTCAGAAACGTCGAGACCTAACTGAATTTAAATTCCTGACATCAGGTCTTACCCTCAGCACCTCAAGGCAAGGTCTAGGAAAGAACGACCACAGCTGGGGCTCCGCGTCTGGCGCAGCCCGTGTGGCCGGGTTGGCAGCCCTGCAGGAGCCTGCTGCTTCCCCAGCTCCCTGTGACCATATCTGGTGCGCTTGCCACGTCCCCGGAGCACTGCCAGCCTCTTTCTTTACTGACGGGCACATGGTATCACTTTTAGGACAGTTGTCCTCACTAAGCCTCTCTGAGCCTCTGTTTCCACTTCTGTAAAGTGGGGAGAATAATCCCTAATTCCTAGGAGTGCTGTGACGATTAAAAATAATAATGAATGTTAAAGTGCCAAGTGCTCCGGTAGAGGAGGTATTGTGATTGCTGTTTGTGGGTGGCCCCTGCTGGATAGAGAAAGGAGACGGTGACCAGGAGAAAAAGAAGTGATTTTGGAGGGGATTTCCTCCACTGTGACATTATATCCCTTACCTGCCAAGAGTGTGAGAAGAGACTCCACTTCGGGTGGTTGAGGGTGTCATTTGCTGGGATGTTAGGGGGAGAGAGACAGACAGAGACAGTGACAGAGAGACAGAGAGAGAGAGAGGGATTCTTCTGCAGTTTGAGGGGAAAAGGCCCTTTGGCTCCCTCTCCTCCCGGAAGCTTCCCTGCCTCCAGTGCTTGGTGGGTGCCCCCCTTCCACCTGGCTCCTGTTTCTCGACCTGTTCCTTACATGGAGGTGCCCTGGGTTTGGGTCTCAGCTCACCCTCTTTTCGCAGTACACAATCTGAGGGTTCCCATCCACTTCAAGGTTGTGCCAGAGATTCCCAGAGCTCCCTCCCCAGCCCCAAGATCTCTCTCAAACTCCTGACCCCTGCTCCCCGCCGCCCACTGGACATCTCCACCCTCGTGTCCCTAGATGCGTCCCGCTCAACTTGCCCCAAACTGAACACACTCCCGTTCTCCCTCTGCCCTTAGATGAAGTCCCCTAACCCCAGCCTGTGGTCTGGCCTCTGCATCCCTTTCTGACCCCATCTCCACACTAGGTAGGCCTTGCTCACAGAGGCTTTCCCCCTCACCGGATCTGTAACTAAGGAGAGTAACTGACCGAGGGCCGCTCTGCAGTGTTTAGTGGCATTGGTGCTGAGGATGTGCCTCCCAGGGCCTCTCCCAGCCAGTGACTGAGCTGCAGGGAGACCGAGGCAGACAGGTTCCCTGAGCCGAGCCAGGGACTCCTCTGACTGCTGACTCTGGCTCCGGTACTGCCCTGCCAGGCCTCCTTTAGACTGCTCGGTGGTCTAGGATACCTCCACCCAGCCTTCTCTTCCTCTTCCCCTGGGGTCAAGCTCTTGCATTGCACAGTCAGTGGGCTCTTCCAGCCTTTCCAGCTCCCTCCCTCTCTTTACTCACAGGCATCTCATCTCACGATATTCTTGCCTGTTTAATCCCATTTTGCACTGAGGATTGAGCTAACACACTCATTCACACCCCAGGGCCTTTGCGCTTGTGGTTCCCTCTGCCTTGAATGTTCATCCTCAGGGCTAGCTCATCTCCTCTTCAGGTCTCTGCTCAAATGACATGTCCTCAGAGAGGCCTGCTCTGACCTTTGTATCTAAAGAGGAAAGAAGGCCACCCCTCACCCCTGGCCACCGACCTTATCTGTCACATCATGGATTTTAATTCCTTCACAGCCTTCTGAATTCTTTTTATTTGCCAAACTTGCCTTTGTTGCTACTCCTCTCTCTCACCCATCAATTAGAATGTAAGCTCTAAAAGGACAGGGATTTTGTCTGTCTTGTTCTCACCTGGGTTCCAGTGTAAGGAGCACTGCCTGCATATGGCAGGTTTCTCCAAAATGGTTTCTTGAATTGTTAATTTGTTCTTTTCCAAGTCTCTCTTCTGCTTCTGCTAATGGGGCCACTTGCTCACCCTACCTTTACCTTAATCAGAAAGTTGGTATTCATCCTTGATTCCTCTCCTGGAGATTTCCTCTCTTACATATTCTCAAATCCACCCTTCTCTCCATCTCTACAGCCTCTTTCTTATCTGTGTTTCTCATCAGGATGCCCTGATTGGCTAGGCTTAAATCAGGTGACCACCCCTAGAGCTGAGGAGCTTCATCAAACCTCATCAAGTGAGAGGTCTTGAGTGTGTGCCCTGCCTAGATTTGCTCATTAGCTGTTAGTAACAATGTAATTATCTGAGCCAAAGGGTAGTGAGACAGCTCAGAGTGCTGGTGAAATGAATTCCCTTCTCTCTTCTTTCTTGCTAATCTTGCCTTCTCTGAGTGGTCCAGCTATTCTGTTTTGTTAACTGCTTAAACTCATTAATACTCTTTTTTAAAAAACACTTTTTATTAAAAAATTTTTTTTATTGAGGTATAATTGACATAACATTATATTAGTTCAGGTGTCCAATGTTTATGACTATTCTTAATTTTATATATCTGAATGAGTTTTTTCACAAACTGGACTATTGCCCGTTTCTTGGCAAAGTCAGCCCGGATTCCAAAGGGAAATGTAATTTGGATTAAAGAACAATAGGGGGCATTGTAGTATGAACTGGAGGAACAAAAAAGCATCTGTTCTGGCATTTTGGAAAAGCCTGCTTGAAAAGGGAGGGAGAAGTTCAGAAGGCTTCTAGGCAGGACCTTTGTTAGTGCTGGATGGTTGGTTGTTTTCTAGCTCCATGATAGGCCTAGAGAATGTGGGGTGTGGAACACTCTGGTTCATCAACGTTAGGACAGATAGGAAAAAGGATAGGATCAATGTGAGCACCGAATCCAGTGGATCCATTTGAATAATTCCTGGTGGGCTTTTGTTTTTTTAAATAAATTTATTTTATTTTATCTATTTATCTTTGGCTGCGTTGGGTCTTTGTTGCTGCACATGGGCTTTCTCTAGTTGCGGCAAGCGAGGGCTACTCTTCGTTGTGGTGCACGGGCTTCTCACTGCGGTGGCTTCTCTTGTTGTGGAGCACAGGCTCTAGGCGCATGGGCTTCAGTAGCTGTAGTTGTGGCTGAGTTGTGGCTCGCGGGCTCTAGAGCGCAGGCTCAGTAGTTGTGGCACACGGGCTTAGTTGCTTTGTGGAATGTGGGATCTTCCTGGCCTAGGGATCGAACTCGTGTCCCCTGCATTGGCAGACAGATTCTTAACCACTGCGCCACCAGGGAAGTCCCTTCCTGGTGGACTTTATTGGCCATTCCTTGAGCATTGTATGTGGGCTGCACCCAGCCAGAGTCCTGGGTGGCATGGGGTGTTCCTGACTGAGGTCTCCAACCCCAGTGGACACAGTGTGATGAGACCTAACAGCTTGGATCCATTTCGGAGGGAATCAGAAACTAGCTGTGAAAGTAGTAGTGTGTCAAAGGCACAGTCTTGAGTCAGATGGACCTACATAAAAATCTCACTGCAGTCACTTGGTAGTTGTTTGACTCTGGGCATGTTAGCTAATCCCTCTGAGCCTGAGTGTGTTAATCTGTGAAAAAATAAAAACACCTACCTCATAGGGTCATTGAGATAATGTATATAAAGGGCTTGAAAATAGTAGGTGCTTGATAAATGTTGGCTTCCGTTCCTTCAAACATTATCTTTTATGACCCCTGTAGTTTGCACATTAAATCTTCAACACCTACCAGTGTTTTTGGAGTTCTCTACCTAGTGGTTCTCAATTGTTTGGAGGATAGTGATACCCTAGAGACCTCTCTGTGGGAAGTGGGAGCATTTAATCATAATTTTGCAAATATCATAGTAAAGATTGGCTCAGGCAAGAATCATCAGTGGATATGTACTAAATCTAGGGGGTTGGGTGGGGTTTTGATGAAGGATATTTGCATGGTCCTAAAGCATCTTGCAAGGGAAGAAATAAAACAATAGGGATATTGAGAAAAAAATCTGACATCCCCCTTGATCAAGTGTTCAAAATTAAAATGACTTATGAAGGACAGATGGACATCACGTGCCTCTGACTGTTAGACCCATAGAGGGAAATGTCTGTGCAGTGTTCTGGCTGAGAATGCAAACCTCAATCTAATCACAAGGAAACTTCAGACACACAAAATGAGGAACATTCTCTTATAATAAAGAAAAAGGAGATTGGCTCAAGATGGTGGACATCTCTCTCTTGTGAGAGCACCGGAATCACAACTAACTGCTGAACAGTCATCAACAGGAAGACACTGGAACTCACCAAAAAAGATACCCCACATCCAAAGACAAAGGAGAAGCTGCAATGAGATAGTAGGAGAGGCACAATCACAATAAAATCAAATCCCATAACCGCTGGGTGGGTGACTCACAAATTGGAGAAGAATTATACCACAGAAGCCCACCCACTGGCGTGAAGGTTCTGAGCCCCACATCAGGCTTCCCAACCTGGGTGTCTGGCAATGGGAGGAGGAATTCCTAGAGAATCAGACTTTGAAGGCTAGTGGGATATGATTGCAGGACTTTGACAGGACTGGGGGAAACAGAGACCCCACTCTTTGAGGGCACACACAAAGTAGTGTGTGCATCAGGACCCAGGGGGAAGGAGCAGTGACCTGATAGGAGACTGAACCAGACCTACCTGCTAGTGTTGGAGGGTCTCTACAGAGGCAGGGGGTGGCTGTGGCTCATGCAGGGACAAGGACACTGGCAGCAGAAGTTCTGGGAAGTACTCCTTGGCATGAGCTCTCCTGGAGTCCACCATTAGTCCCACTAAAGAGCCTGTAGCCTCCAATGCTGAGTCGCCTCAGGCCAAACAAACAACAGGGAGGGAACTCAGCCCCACTCATCAGCAGACAAGCGGATTAGTTTTACTGAGTCCTGCCTACCAGAGCAACACCCAGCTCTACCACCACCACTCTCTCCCATCAGGAAGCTTGCAGAAGCCTCTTAGATAGCCTCATCCACCAGAGGGCAGAGAGCAGAAGCAAGAACTACAATCCTGCAGCCTGTGGAATGGAAACCACATTCACAGAAAGACAGACAAGATGAAAAGGCAGAGGACTGTGTACCAGATGAAGGAAAAAGATAAAACCCCAGAAAAACAACTGATTGAAGTGGAGATAGGCAATTTTCCAGAAAAAGAATTCAGAATAATGATAGAGAAGATGATCCAGGACCTCGGAAAAAGAATGGAGGCAAAGATCGAGAAGATGCAAGAAATATTTAACAAAGACCTAGAAGAATTAAAGAACAAACACCTAGAAGAATTAAAGAACAAATAAACAGAGATGAACAATATAATAACTGAAATGAAAAATACACTAGAAGGAATCAGGAGCAGAATAACTGAGGCAGAAGAAAGGATAAGTGCCCTGGAAGACAGAATGGTGGAATTCACTGCCACCGTAAAGAACAGAATAAAGAAGAAAGAATGCAAAGAAATGGAGACAGCCTAAGAGACCTCTGGGACAACATTAAGTGCACCAACATTTGCATTATAGGGGTCCCAGAAGAAGAGAGAGAGAAAGGACCCAAGAAAATATTTGAAGAAATTATAGTCGAAAACTTTCCTAACATGGGAAAGGAAATAGCCACCCAAGTCCAGGAAGCGCAGAGTCCCAGGCAGGATAGACACAAGGAGAAACACACCAAGACACATAGTAATCAAGTTGACAAAAATTAAAGACAAAGAAAAATTATTAAAAGCAACAAGGGAAAAACAACAAATAGCATACAAGGGAATTTGCATAAGGTTAACAGCTGATTTCTCAGCAGAAACTCTACAAGCCAGAAGGGAGTGGCACTACATATTTAAAGTGATGAAAGGGAAGAATCTACAACCAAGATTACTCTACCAGGCAAAGATCTCATTCAGATTCAATGAAGAAATCAAGCTTTACAGACAAGCAAAAGCTAAGAGAATTCAGCAGTACCAAACCAGCTCTACAACAAATGCTAAAGGAACTTCTCTAAGTGGGAAACACAAGAGAAGAAAAGGACCTACAGAAACAAACCCAAAACAATTAAGAAAATGGTAATAGGAACATACATATCAATAATTACCTTAAATGTGAATGGATTAAATGCCCCCACCAAAAGACAAAGGCTCACTGAATGGATACAAAAACAAGACCCATATATATGCTGTCTACAAGAGACCCACTTCAGACCTAGGGACACATACAGACTGAAAGTGAGGGGATGGAAAAAGATATTCCATGCAAATGGAAATCAAAAGAAAGCTGGTGTAGTGATACTCATATCAGATAAAATAGACTTTAAAATAAAGAATGTTACAAGAGACAAGGAAGGACACTACATAATGATCAAGGAATCAATCCAAGAAGAAGATATAACAATTGTAAATATATATGCACCCAACCTAGGAGCACCTCAATGCATAAGGCAACTGCTAACAGCTATAAAAGAGGAAATCGACAGTAACACAATAATAGTGGGGGGACTTTAACACCTCACTTACACCAATGGACAGATCAGTCAGACAGAAAATTAATAAGGAAACACAAGCTCTAAATGACACAATAGACCAGATAGATTTAATTGATATTTGTAGGACATTTCATCTGAAAACAGCAGATTAGACTTTCTTCTCAAGTGCGCACAGAACGTTCTCCCGGATAGATCACATCTTGGGTCACAAATCAAGCCTCAGTAAATTTAAGAAAATTAAAATCATATCAAGCATCTTTTCTGACCACAACACTATGAGATTAGAAATCAATAACAGGGAAAAAAGCGTAAAAAACACAAACACATGGAGGCTAAACAATACGTTACTAAATAACCAAGAGACCACTGAAGAAATCAAAGAGAAAATAAAAAAGTACCTAGAGACAAAAGTACCTAGTGAAAACACGACAATCCAAAACCTATGGGATGCAGCAAAAGCAGTTCTAAGAGGGAAGTTTATAGCAATACAAGCCTACCTCAAGAGACAAGAAAAATCTCAAATAAACAAGCTAACATTACACCTAAAGGAACTAGAGAAAGAAGAACAAACAAAACCCAGAGTTAGTAGGAGGAAAGAAATCATAAAGATCAGAGCAGAAATAAATGAAATAGAAAGAAAGAAAACAATAGCAAAGATCAATAAAACTAAAAGCTGGTTCTTTGAGAAGATAAACAAAATTGATATACCTTTATCCAGACTCACCAAGAAAAAGAGGGAGAGGACTCAATAAAATTAGAAATTAAAAAGGAGAAGTTACAACAGACACTGCAGAAATACAAAGCATCCTAAGAGACTACTACAAGCAACTCTATGCCAATAAAATGGACAACCTGGAAGAAATGGACAAATTCTTAGAAAGGTATAACCTTCCAAGACTGAACCAGGAAGAAACAGAAAATATGAACAGACCAATCACAAGTAATGAAATTGAAAAATCTTCCAACAAACAGAAGTCCAGGACTAGATGGCTTCACAGGTGAATTCTATCAAACATTTAGAGAAGAGCTAACACCCATCCTTCTCAAACTCTTCCAAAAAATTGCAGAGGAAGGAACACTCCCAAACTCATTCTATGAGGCCACCATCACCCTGATACCAAAACCAGACAAAGATACTACAAAAAAAGAAAATTACAGACCAATATCACTGATGAATATGGATGCAAAAATCCTCAACAAAATACTAGCAAACAGAATCCAACAACACATTAAAAGGATCATACACCATGATCAAGTGGGATTTATCCCAGGGATGCGAGGATTCTTCAGTGTATGCAAATCAATGTGATACACCATATTAACAAATTGAAGAATAAAAACCATATGATCATCTCAATAGATGCAGAAAAAGCTTTTGATATTTATGATAAAAACTCTCCAGAAAGTGGGCATAGAGAGAACCTACCTCAACATAATAAAGGCCATGTACAGCAAACCCACAGCAAACATCATTCTCAATGGTGAGAAACTGAAAGCATTTACTCTAAGGTCAGGAACAAGATAAGGATGTCCACTCTCACCACTATTATTCAACAGTTTTGGAAGTCCTAGCCATGGCAATCAGAGAAGAAAAATAAATAAAAGGAATCCAAATCGGAAAAGAAGAAGTAAAACTGTCTCTGTTTGCAGATGACATGATACTATACATAGAGAATCCTAAAGATGCCACCAGAAAACTACTAGAGCTAATCAATGAATTCGGTAAAGTTGCAGGATACAAAATTAATGCACAGAAATCTCTTGCATTTCTATACACTAACAATGAAAGGTCAGAAAGAGAATTTAAGGAAACACTCCCATTTACCATTGCAACAAAAAGAATAAAATACCTAGGAATAAACCTACCTGAGGAGGTAAAAAACCCGTACTCAGAAAAGTATAAGACACTGATGAAAGAAATCAAAGATGACACAAACAGATGGAGACATCTGTTCTTGGAAGAATCAATATTGTGAAAATGACTATACTACCCAAAGCAATCTACAGATTCAATGCAATCCCTATCAAATTACCAATGGCATTTTTTTTACAGAACTAGAACAAAAAATCTATATAAATTTATATATCCACAGCTACATCCACACTCATATATACACATTACATATAAATGAACATATACATATGGAGAGAGGAGAGAGGAGAAGGGACGGCTGAGAGAGAGAGAGAGAGAGAGGGAGAGAGAGAGAAAGGAAAGCAAATGAGGTAAAATGTTAACAATAGGTGAATCTGGGTGAAGTGTTTATGGGTGTTCCTTGTACCATTTTTTGGGCAACTTTTTGCAAAATTTCTCGACATTTAAAAATAATTCATCATGCTTTTCTCACCTTCCCTGCCCCCAGAGACCTGGAGCACAAAGGATGTTGGCGTGGTGGAGATGAACAGGTGTGCATAAGGAAAACTGTCAAGGTGATTCTGATATCCTCCCAACCATGCCTGATTGAAAGTTGGGAGCTGGACTCTGCGGGAGGAATCCCACTTCACATCTTAGTTCTTTAATCACGACTCAGAGGTGGTAAAATCAACAATCATAATTTTGCAGAGTCTTGAATGAAACGGTATTTGTGATTGAGGACTAGAGGATCCAGGAAAGAAAGAGGGAATCGAGGCCGTAAGGGGCAAGGAGAGCATTTGGGTAGAAATTTTCACCCGCACACCTAGGTGTGCAAGACATATTATCTTTCTAAAAATTATTTAAAGCTTTATTCCAATCTCCTATCCCAGTTGGTTGGCAGGAAGTTCAAAGAGTCATTACGGGGGCTCCACTTCCTAGGTCCTAGGAATGAGAGTGTCACTGGTCCTCACTGGGGGGGAGTTCCACACTGGGGACCGTGGAGTTGCCTGGTCCCAGCCTGGTTCCCTGCAGGTCCCACCCTGGTTGGTGGCTTGGCTGGCTGATTCTCCACCATGTTCAATGCACAGGGAGTCTTTGGCCAGTCTGGGCACCTGTGTGCCAGGGGTGCTGCCATGCTGGGGGACTCTTGCGGTCACTCCTGTGAAGTCTTCCCACTACCACCCTGGTGCACTGCCACATGGCAGGGTGTGGGCCACTGCTCCCCATGGGACCCCATCCCCAGTCTGGATCACTTACCATCTGGGGGATTGTCTGCCTTTCCTTCTTCAGAACCTTCAAAGTTACACAGCACCCTCTGTGCCATCCTCCCAGACTAGCTACTCACCCATCAGCATAATTTTTTCAGTGAGTTTAGGATTTTACAAAAGATAAGATGGGACCACAGACTTAGCCACCTAGTTACTTGCTTGGAATTGGGTGTGAGGTGGAGGTGGGAACCACAGAAAAAAACAAATGAATGTCAAAAAATATCTTGACATGTAACTTTTTATCTCCTATGTATACATAGTCCAATTTCAAATTTGAAAAATATTCCCATCAATACGGGCAAATCAGGGGCAGTTCTACCGGGTCTTTAGAAGCTGTTTTCTCACCAGCCACTAGGTGTCACATCTGAAAATCTCACAGCAGCCCCAGGTGTGAACCTTCTGTTTTGGGGTCAGCACACAATTTTATAAATATTTTGGTGTTCAGAATGGAAGGCTCAGGATAACTTTAGTCCATCAGGGATTTTTTTTTTTCACTAAGGACAATACTTTAAGACTGGTAGCATATTAAAAGGAAACTCTACAAAGTAGTGATATTGAACTGATGCGGAGGGAATGAATGATTTCAAAGTAGTGAATGACTTACACCCACCAAAATGTCTGTGTAGCTCTTTTGATCCCCATTGTTTTCCTGTCACGTGACTAGACACTTACTGGCAGGTTCAGTATAAAAATCACAGCTGACTTAATTTCTGGCTTCTGATCCTAGAGGCCAGAAGTGAACTCACCGCGCAGAGATGGGAACTTTCTGGCTCCTCTCGGTCCCCCAGGGGTGAGGAAGATGAGATCTCTGCCCAGAGAAAACCCATGGAGGGTTGCCCTCCACGGGCTGACCCCTCTGCCCATGAAACAAAGAATTGGGGTGGGTGGAATTTGAGGGAAAAGTGACTCATGTTTCGTCGGGACCTTCTCTGTGCCACGTGTTTTACTGATACGTCGTCCCATAATGCTTACAGCAGTCCTGAAGAGTAGAGGTAATTACGCATGCCCATTTTGCACATGGGAACACTGAGGCCCAGAAAACTGCATGGCTTTTCCAAGGTCATGTAGCTCATGAGGGGTGGAGCCAGGCTTGCCTACCTCTCCACTGCTGACTGGTTAGTTCACTTACTTTCGGTTGGACGGTGTTAAATTCAGTTACTGCCCCTCCCGTCATTACCTCCCTCCCCGACCTTGACTCTAATATTCACAGACTTCCTGCTTGGGGTCAGACACTTGAAGCCAAAGTTCCTAATCACTGAAGTCTCCTCTGGCGATGTGACCCTCGTCAGTGAGCCTGGACACAGGAAGATCCACGTAGCACCTCTCAGGAGACTGGTTAGGCCCAGTCCTTGGGGTCTGACCACAGTTCTTGGGGAACAGCCCACTGTTTAGGTGGGACAGAGAATTTCTGGGCGCCCATCCATGACTGGGTGAAAGAAAGGACACGCTAGGGGTTTGTTTGTGCAGTGACCCTGACAGATGTGCGGAGCGGAAGTGCCGAGAAGTCAGCCTGCAGAATAAATCGGCTCATCCTCTGTTTGGAGGCTGGAGGAGCGAGTTGGGGTGACAGGTGGCCTCTGTTGACAGTGTTCTCTATCTTTAGATTAATTGGGTCCACTTTGGCTACCTGTCTCGATATCACAGGGTGGAAATGTGACGATGTTTGCTCAAGGCGTTTCTCTGGGAGTGGATGAGGGAATAAGTAAAATCCTTCCTGAAGAGCAGTGTTTCTGCTTGTTTGTTTGTTTTGCTTTTTAAAACTTAAACCCAGTGTAGTGAGGAAACTGTGAGATTTTAAGTCAGATCAAGATTCAAGTCCCAGGAATACGTCATCCTCCCTACGAGGACACGTAGAGGTTTGAGAACTTGCCCAAGGTCCCCCTGCTGCTGAGAGGCAGAGCCCAAATTGGATGCACTTGTCCTGATTCCAAGGCAATATCCTGTCTGGAGCAGAGACTTGTCCCGGGCCCACGAACATGAGGCATTTGTCCTGTACCTTTGGGGCACTTGTCCAGTCATGCCTACCTGTGCCAGTGCATGGGTGGAATTTAAGGATGTGCTGACGAAGGCAGAGAGGAGAAGGAAGAGAAAGGCAGGAGAGGGAAATTCTCCAGCTGGGGTCTCGCTACTGCCCCTCACCAGCCTTGGCCCTGTCATCCTCCTTGTTTAGAGTATGGGACAGCAGTTTATCAAAACTTCTTTTTGGCAGGATAAAAATGCTGGCGTCACCTCTGAGTCTGGGGCGTTGGGAAACACACACCATATGAAATGTTTAAAAATCAGGACTGTAAAAATGTCTTTTTCTCTTTGATAAACTTTTGCTGATTGCCTACCATGTGCGATAATCCACTGAGGTCCAAACCATAGAGTGAGGTAGGGGACCTGCTGAGGACCTCCACGCTGGGCATGACGAATATGTCAGCTCCTTCAATCCCATAGTTGTTCTGAGAGGTAGATCCAGTTGTTTCCAATTCACAGGTGAGAAGACTGAGGCTCCGGGAGGGTCACTGACTTGGGTCTAGCAGGCCTTTTGAGAGCAAGAGCTGCCCCACGAAGGAGCTGATCCTTTTGGAGAATTCTTTGAGGTTATGACAAAGGATATTCTTTGGCTTCAGTAAAAAAAATCACAGAAGGCTGCAAGCTTGGCCAGAATAAAATTTCGGGAAGTTGACTGCCTTGCCTACTGGGTTTCCTGGAGCTTCCATGTGTGATCAAGTCCCTAAATTGAGTCACTTGCATTCACTGGCCTGGCTATTTTTTTAAAAACATGATGATTCCTCAGAGACCCCAAAATCTTTTTTTTTTTTTTTTGGGGGGGGGTTTATTTATTTATTTATTTATTTATTTATTTTTTTGTCTGTGTTGGGTCTTTGTTTCTGTGCGAGGGCTGTCTCTAGTTGCGGCAAGTGGGGGCCACTCTTCATCGCGGTGCGCGGGCCTCTCACTATCGTGGCCTCTCTTGTTGCGGAGCACAGGCTCCAGACGCGCAGGCTCAGCAATTGTGGCTCACGGGCCTAGTTGCTCCGCGGCATGTGGGATCTTCCCAGACCAGGGCTCGAACCCGTGTGCCCTGCATTGGCAGGCCGATTCTCAACCACTGCGCCACCAGGGAAGCCCAGACCCCAAAATCTTGAATTCCCTTGGCTGGCACAGGGTGTGCTCGGCACACAAAGCTTGTTAGCTGAGAATTCGCGAAGGGCATGCCCTTGCCCTTGTCCCTCTGCACACCAGTCATCTCCGTCATGCCACGTGCAGGGGCCCAGCTCTCACGAGGGAGAAGGGAAGCACGTGGAAGATGTGTTGGTGAGAGAGTCATTGTCAGGCTTCTGTGTTTTGAATTGGCAGGTTAACAGACAAGGGTCAATATTCATACCAGATTCCGTAGAGATTCCATTTCCTCTTACAGTTTGGAATGTCTCTGATGTGCTGGACCTTGTGCTATGACATGATTTAATTTTGAGAAGTTTTTTTTTTATCCCCATTATATAGATGAAGACACATGGATTCTAAGAGGTTAGGGAACTTGCCCAAAGGCCCCAGCTGGTGGGAGGCTGAGAGCAAAGTCGAATTCAGAGGCATTTGTCCTGTACCTTTGGGGCACTTGTTCCTTCATTTGCTGCCCCTGGAAACTCTGCAGAGGGGTCTGGTGTCTTTGAGTCTGTCTGTCTGGCTCCTTGGAGATCAGCCAACTTGCCGGGCATGTAGACGGGATGGATAGCACGTAGCCTGCTGAACCTATCTCCTTGGCTGCAGGACGGCCCTGTTTAGGGCTGGTCTCTGTTTCTTGCAGATGCATTGTCAGGATGCAGTGAACGTATTTGGTTCCGCTCCCAGAGACAGAATGTGGCCAAGCAAAGTCAGAGAGTGCCAGGCAGGGCTTTTCTGGTGTCTGGTAGGCTGGGGGCAGCGCCCCCCCCCCCCACCCCCCGCCACTGGGGCTCTACTCTCGCCAGGAGCCTGTGCTGGGCTTGGGCAATTGAGATGAACGTGAACTTGAGTGCACTGTCTGGCCTGCTGCCCAAGAGACAGCCGCCACCTCTTCCATTTCACGATTGCTTAAGAATTGATAATAATAATAGTGATAATAATGATGACAACAACAATAATAAAAACACTCATAGAATGATTATGTTGCCAAGCACTGTTCTGAGCATTTTATAAATATTTACTCATTTTAATCTTCACAACAACACTTTAAAGTAGGTGCAACCATCATCTATCTCTTTTATAGATGAAGATGCCGAGGCATAGACAAGTCACATAATTTGCCCATGATCACCCAGTAAATGATGGAACTGGGATTTGAATTTAGGGAGTTGGTTTCTGACGCATCATTTAAGTATAAGTAAGTCTTCATTGAGCCTCCCTGGTCATCAAACTCTGGCTGAGAGGCTTCTCTGTGAGCTCCTGGAGGTCGGGAACCGTGTGCCTAGTCATCTCAGCAGCTGCACAAAGCTTGATGCATAAACTGTTCTTGGTACATGTTTGTAGAACAGGGTGGTGGAAGGATGGACGGATGGACTGATGAATTGGCTAAAAGTGACAAGCAAGAAGCTGAAACTAGGAGGCTGGGTTGGAAGTAGAAAGAATGAACCATTTACTGATTTGCAGATCAGAAAACATTTTTATATACATTGTCATATTTAATCCTCACAATAGCCCACTTTAGGGGTAGAGCAGATGCTCCTGCTTCCATTTTACAGATGAGGAAACTGAGGGCAGGAGAAGTGACTTGCCCAAGGTCACACTACTGTGTATCCAGTGGTTTTCCTACTACTCTGTGGGACTAGCCAGACCCGGAGTAGGGCAGGGGTACCAGGTGAGCCGCTGAGCACCCCTGTGGCCAGGTGAGGCTGAGTGGGCAGCAGGAATCCCTTGGCTAGGCTGGTAAAAGTGTCGGCAGAGGGAACTGGCTGCTTGTGACAGACATACAGGCCCCCTGGTGAGTTGGCTGCCATTCAGCTCATGCTTTGGAGGAAGGGGAGCTAGGATGTGGATGCCTAGGGCTTTGCCACTGGACAGCTGGCTTGGCACTCCCTCTCTTGGGCCTTCCACTCTTGTCAGCTGGCAGGACAGTCATACTGCCAGGCTCACAGTGGGAGCCCCTTATCTCTAACTCCAAATAGGAGGTCTACACTAAGCTTTCAGAAAGCTTCATTAAACAAGCTGCTTATACCTTGTACCCACTTGAGTGAAACCTTCTGGGAGATTCCGTTTGTTAAAGTTCAGGTGCTTAGGTCTCTGAGGATTAACTCCTTATGTGAACCTTGCCTTACGTGAGCTAATAAAACACATAGGAAGCAGTGAGGGCAAGTCTTGTGAAATGTCTTTTGGTTTCCTTCCCGCCTCTCCTTCCCCATGTAATGACTCTGGGTCAGACTTTTGCCATCTTGCCCCCTGAAAGGTTTTCCTACTTCTAATCTCGGTCCTCCAGCCCACCTCCACAGTGGCCACAGCGCTCAGTCCAAAACACAGGTATGATTGTGTCACTTCTTTGCGTCAACGTTCCGTGTGTCTTTATTCCCCTGAAATCCTGAGGTATGTCTCAGCACAGTCTCCCAGGCCCTTCCTGTGTCTGAACTAGCCTCTGCCCCTCCTGTCCACGCATACGTACGTGTGTCTGGACACACAACAGTGCGAGCCAGTTCACTCCCAGGCTTGCCATCTCTTGTCCTGCCTGTGCTCTTGTTTCCGCCCGGGGTGTCCTTTCTCCTCTTCCTGTGGCTCCTTCAAGGCTTGTTGCCATGCACCTTCCTCGGTGAAGCTTTTCAAATTCTTTGCTTCCTTGCAGGCAGGACAAATACACTCTCTTCTTTGGTTTCCGTAGCATTTCATAATATTTCCAGTGTTGTACTTAAAACAATGCATTTTAGTCATCTGCTTGTTCCTGGCTCCATGATATTCTCAGGGACAGGAGAGGGGGCCTGTTCAGCTCAGTCCCCAGTGCCCAGCACAGACTGTGGCTCCTTCTGATGAATGTTTCATGACTAGATGATGGTGAAGCCAGAGTCCAGTAGGGCTGTCCTCTGTAGCTGCGTTCTTTCTTCTCAAGAAGAGGTAAACCTCAAGGAACCCAGAGATTTGATAATATTTTAGTAAATGAAGGGGCATGTGTGTGTGTGTGCGCGCATGCACGTGTGTGCGCGTGTGCGCACAAGCATGCATGCGCACAATAATTTATTTCTGAGATTCGGGCTTCAGGGCCCCAGGATTCCACTTGTATTAGTACCTTGGGAGCTTGTGGCTCTCTTGGTGCAAAATTCTAAATTCCATGTAAAAGTCTAGATTCCATTTATGGAATGCTTCTGACGTGCTAGTCACTGAAAGACAGGTTCTCCCATGCGATGCCCATGGTGACTGTAGGTGACAGGTACTGTTATGCTCATTCAGAAGATGAGGAAACTGAAACTTCCAAAATATACAAACAGCTCATGGGGCTCAATATCAAAAAAGTAAACAACCCAATTAAAGACCTAAATAGACATTTCACCAAAGAAGACATACAGATGGCCAAGGGGCACATGAAAAGCTGTTCAGCATCACTAATTACTAGAGAAATGCAAATCAAAACTACAATGAGGTATCACCTCACACCGGTCAGAATGGCCATCATCAAAAAATCTACAAACAATAAATGCTGGAGAGGGTGTGGAGAAAAGGGAACCCTTTTGCAGTGTTGGTGGGAATGTAAATTGATACAGCCACTATGGAGAACAGTATGGAGGTTCCTTAAAGAACTAAAAATAGAACTACCATACGACCCAGCGATCCCACTACTTGGCATATACCCTGAGAAAACCGTAATTCAAAAGGACACATGTACCCCAATGTTCATTGCAGCACTATTTGCAATAGCTAGGACTTGCAAGCAACCTAAATGTCCAATGATAGATGAGTGGATAAAGAAGATGTGGTACATATATACAATGGAATATTACTCAGCCATAAAAGGGAACGAAATTGGGCCATTTGTAGAGATGTGGATGGACCTAGAGTCTGTCATACAGAGTGAAGTAAGCCAGAAAGAGGAAAACAAATATCATATATTAACGCAGATATGTGGAATCTAGAAAAATGGTACAGGTGAACCTTTTTGTAGGGCAGGAATAGAGACGTAGACATAGAGAATGGACGTGTGGACACAAGGTGGGAAGGGGAGGGTGGGACGAATTGGGAGATTAGATTTGACATAAATACACTACCATGTGTAAAATAGATAGTGGGAACCTGCTATATAGCACAGGGAGCTCAGCTTGGTGCCCTGTGACGACCTAGATGGGTGGGACGGGGGGGGGGGGGGGATGGGAGGGAGGTCCAAGAGGGAGGGGATATATGTATACATATAGCTGATTCGCTTCATTATACAGCAGAAACTAACACAACTTTGTAAAGCAATTATACTCCAATTAAAAAAAAACCCAAAAGATGAGGAAACTGAGGCCTAGGGAAGTTAGGTAACTTGGCACAGGTCACAGAGGTAGTAAGTGGTAGCCCAGGGCTGCTCAAAATGTGGTCCACAGGCTGGGCTGCACTGGCCTCACCTGGGAGCTCAGGCGAAATGCAAATTCTCAGGCCTACACCAGCCTCACTGAATCAGAAACTCTAGGGGTGAGGCCCAGGAATCTGTGTTTTAACAAGCTCTCCAGGCAGCTCTGATGGACACTCAAGTTTAAGAATTTTAAGTATGCTGACCATATTCAAACTGAGGTATACGCATCTCCGAAGCCTTCTCCTTCCCTCCCTGTGTGTGCTCTCTCAGCGAGAAAAGGGAAGGATGTGGGAAAGGACCCCTCTGGCATAGAAATAAATCTGGGCAGTTTATGTTGGTGTCTCCCATCTGAGTGGCCTTGACCCCCGTTAACTCATTAATGCTCTTAACAGCTCTGCAAGGCGATGCCAGCCACCCTGGGTTCATGCTCTGGGCTCTCACCCACCTCTGGGACCTCTTGTTATCAACGTGGGTGATTTCCACAACAGAGAGTCTTGGGTTTCATAGCTCTTCTAGGAACAGTTTGGCAACGGGAAAAGTTTGAGTGTTTCAGTTACTTTAGAATGGCTGCTTTTGACAGACTTCTAAGAGAAAGGAAAGATGTTTCTCCAAGTCAGATTTAAGAATGTGCATTTGACTTTCTGGGGGAGCCTTTATTTCCTGAGAGAATTTCATCAGCAGGAAAGGCTGTGTTGGTAGCATAGAGTTGATTGTAGGGTCCTAGACCCCTTTCTACGGCAGTCCTTCCTAGAAGTGGACAACTTCTCCTAGCGGGGGTCTCTGAGATGTCCTCTGCCCTCCCCTTGCTCACCTACACATGTGTGCACACACGTGCATGTACAGGCACTCAGACATGCACACACGTTCACATGTGCATACACATACACACATGCCAGTGCACAGAGACATGCACATGTCTCCCCCCCCCACACCACACACACATTCACCCACTGTGGATGGATTTCCCTAAGTAGATGCTATTTCTGATGAATAGTAGAGAGAAAAAGTCAGGATCTTTCTCTCTCCCCCATCTGCCTAAAAAATAGCATTTATTGATTGCTTTGGGAATCTGGTGATATCACTGAAGGAAGCTGTTGGGCTTTCTGGCTACATTTTAAAGTTGGGAGGAAGGGTGAGTGTTTTTTCCTTGCTCTCTCAGGGGGCTGAGTAGAGAAAAGTTGTTCTTTCCCACCGGGCACCACCCAGAGTTTTGTACCTTCTTATAAATGTGCAGAGAACCGGAGTTTCCTGGATCTGTCAGTACCCGTGAGGTCACATTAGCAAGTCAGATGTCACTGGATTTTGCCCCAACCTCCATATCATAGGACTTCCAGCCCCCTCAGAGTCTCACCGTTGTTTCTGGAGGTATCCACGAAGGGGTGTCATGAGTACACAACCACTTTTTGGTGCTCTTTCAGCTACAACAAATAATGCCAAAAATGACCCACACTCAAATGTGGAGTCTGATCCAGCCCAGATCCTCAGACATGCTCTGTATTGTCTCATCTCCTTGTTTCATTGGTGCACAAGGCCCTTTGTGATACCCCTGTCCTTGTCCTGCCTTATTCCTTTTCCCTTATTCCCATACATTTTCACGGTAGTGAGCTTCCTGTGGTTTCCAAATGCATCATTGCTGATCTCGCTGCCCAGGGTGGTGTTCTTAGGAGTGTCTGCTTGGGAAATTCCTTTCCCTGCTTTAAAGATCAGCCACCACCTCATCCAGGAAGGCTTCCCTGACCCACTGTCCCCTGCCCTCAGAGTGGACACTCCCTCTTCCAGGTGTGTGTGTCTGTGTAGGGCATTCACCCTGCAGCATTGCCTTTTATTATTTACACATTGTCGCCCTGTGTCTGTAAGCTCAGGGTCCAGCTCAATGCCTGGCACATTGCTCGTGCCACAGCAATGTTTGTTTGAATGAAATTGAAACCATCTTTACATGAGCCCTGTGAGTGAGCCAGAGCAGAGATCATTGGCTCCATTTTGTAGATGAGGAAACCAAGTCTCAGAGAGGCTGAGTGATGGGCACTGGGTCTTGCAGCAGATGCATGATAGAGGCGAGTCTCAGGTGCCTCCCATCTGTAAAGGCAGAGTCCTCTGCTCTTGTTCCTGAGCTGGGCTGCTTCTTGGCCCCCCCTGAACCCTTCCCTTCCCCAGCTGCATAAACTCAATTGTCTCCTTTTAAAAGTCATCAGGACCTTTTGGAAATCCATCAGCTTAAGAGAGATGAGAAAATGGTGAAAAGCACAGCCCATTATAAGCAGATTCTCTTTCTACCTCTGGGGTTTCATTCACTGCAAGGCATTTGCATGAAGAATGGCAGCTGTGTTCTCTGGAAGGCTGGGTAATGCTGATGGATCACTGTGGGGTTTCAGTAAAGGCCAGTCGGCTGTAGATGGCATAGAAAGGCTATTTACAGAAGCAGCAATAAAGATCTTGTTATAAGGTCACCAATAAGGTGGCCCTAAGAACTGTATTTAAATAAGGCTTCAGAGAGCCTGGATTTACCAGGTTTTGGGAAATGTGAATGCTACTTCTGGAGATGACCTTAAATCTCACTTAATAATGAATGTTGATGACTACTTCGTAGGTTATTGCAAGTGTTAAATATCATTCCCGCTAAGGAATATCATCTCTCACCAAGACATCTGCAAGAGCCCCAGTTGCCCCTCTGGCCCCAAAGGCGTTACCCCCACACCAGCCAGAGTGATCTCTGAAACCCAATTCTGAACTTACCTTACCCAGGCTTAAAGCCTTTGATGGCTTCCCATCCACCGTGCCTCTCAAAATGTGGTCTGTGGACAAGTGCCTGCTTGTTACCGGTAAGCCCTGAGAAAGGACACACATTGAGAGCAAGCATTTAGAAGCTCTTATAGTAACTGGCAGAATCATTTTATGTCTGTTAAATCTAATAGTGAAAAAAATTGGGCTTGTATTTTCTATGTCTTTTAATTTTTATGCTATTTTATAAAAGTCTGGGACACATTTGCGCAGCACTGGCCTGCAAGGCCTGAAAGTTCTGGCGCTGCCTGCCTCCCTTGAGGTCCTCTCACATCCTCCTTTGTGCTGCAGCCACACTGGCTTCCTCGCGTTCATTCTCCTTCCACGTGGAGATTTAGAGACGCTGTTCCCTCTGCTTGGAATGCCTCCTCCCTGCCTGTCTTCCCCACAGATTTAATTCCCGCTTATTCTTCAGGTCTCAGCTCACTCATCAATTTCCCAAAGAAGTCTTCTTTTTTTCTTTTTCCCTCCAGACTGGCTAGTTATATGCTCTCCTTGCACCTGGTTCTTCTTTATAATACTTTACAAAATCATCATCAAATAATTAATTGTATAACTTGTTTAAAGCCTATTTTCCGACTAGGATATTGTTCCATGAGGAAAGGGGCTGTTCCTGCTTTGCAGACTGCCCTGTAATCTTGGGATAGTGCACAGTGCCGGGCACCTAGTATATGCTCAATAAAGTTACTGAGTGAGTGAATGCAGAATCAATTGGCAAATGTTCTTGGTACCCATTGTTTATCTGATTATATTGGCTATAATTTTAAAACGAGAGCAGTTGCCTAAGAGTAGGCAAGTGAGAGAGGACGGGATGCAGGTGATCTGTACATCACACGATTAGATCATCACCCCTGGAATAATTAGAATTTGCCTAAAATACTCATAATCCCTGAGTATGATAGAGAAATACAAAATGGAATCCTCCCTGGACACATTAGCCATCAGTTGGGTTTCTTTACAACCCCAGGCTGAAATCTGATTGATACAGTCCATCAGATGAGATCTCAGCTAAAAGAATTTCACTTTGGCTGGAGTGTAGAGTGGGATAAGGGAAGTGGAAAACAACATACCTGGAGAGATGACTATGACCAACCTTTGTAAGCAATCACAAGGAGCTTGGGCTTTATTTTAATAGCACGAGGGAGCTGTGAAAGTTTAAGGGGTTTGGAGTAGAGAATGGAGAATGGGGGAAGGGCAAGAGGCTATAAATATTTTTAGGTCTTTGTTATTCATGGATCTATGGTTTAGTGTGCATATCACCCTCCTCTGAGCCAGGTACCTCCTCTGTGCAGGTGCTGGGGAGAGAGCAATCCACAAGACAGGGAAGAATCTTGAGGCAGGAGCGCAGTTAGGAGACTGTTACAGTAATCCTGTGAGGGAGCATAGCGGCTAGAACAGGAAGCTAGGATCGTCCTGGTAGTGGTGGGATGGAAAGAGGCAGACAGACTAGGTAGAATTGACAGGACTTGGTAATGGATTCAATGTGGAAGGTGAGGGAAAAGGAGCGAAGGATGGTGGATGACTTAGGTGCCTGGTCTGGAAAGCTGGGTGGATGATGGTGCCTTTCCCTGAGCTGCAGCTTCCGGCTGCTTGTGCTATGCTTAGATTGGGCCAACCCAGCTTCAAATGTGCAGGCAGAGGTGGGTTGGAAGAGGACCTAAGGGGCTTAGCCTGGGTTGTTTGCCTTAGGCCTAAGCGTACTTGTCTGTGGACATGCCAGCTGCAGGTGAATGGATGCAGAAGAATATCCAGCTGTGAGGGGCTGGGGACTGCAGAGGCCGGGAGCAGAGCTAGGCTGATGGGGATTCTGCCGCCACAGTTCAAAGAATTTAGCGTTAGCCATGTGTGCGTGTGTGTATGTGTGTTTAATCCATCATTTTCTTTATCTGCATCATGCTTCACTAAAGCTGTTGACTTAATCTAGCTTGACTTGTACAAATGTCACCATCTGGCACTAGATCGTGTGCCTTTTCAATCAAAAAGAGTGGAATGATTCCATTCAGAAATGTAAGTCCATGACTGAATGCCTTCGTGGTGTGTTATGGCCAAACTCAAACTTGTAATCAGCCTTTGGGGTATCTTTTAAGTAAAAAGCTTGTTTGGATTAACCATAAAACAGACTTCATGCAGGAAAAGTTCTCACAATCTCAGGGGCTTTACTCTGCCCTGAATCATTAAAGTAGACCCCGGGCAGCAGGATGTGCTTTTGGAAGGACTCGGGGCACGTTGCCTCCGAGATGAGTGGTAAGAAGATGTGGCTATAGTATTATCAGTCATCATCATCAAGCATTTTATTAATAGCCCTGACAGCACCAGGCAGGCAGCACAAACATGTGGTTTAGTAGAAAGTGTATAAAGCAGGGAGTTAGAGCCTACAGCAGGATTTCTCAAAGTGTGGTCGGTGGTTTTTCCACATCAGACAGAATCCACTGGGGAAGGGAGCCAGGATTCTGAGTCCATTGGTCTGAGATGGACCTAGGAAACTCCATTTTTAACATTTTGCTCCCTAGGTGATTCTGATGCAGAATCACCTGATTTGAGAATCACACCTGTAAGCCCATGTTTTTGAATCATACAGACCTTTGGCTCCAGCTCTGCTACTTATTGGCTGTGTGTGTGACCCAGGGTCACTGCTTCCTTTCACCCTCAAATGTGTCATCTGTAAAATGAGGATAGGAGCAGTGTCTACCCCATAGATGGGTGGTAGAGAGGATTCAATAAAATGCTCAGCGCAGAGCTTAGCAGGCAGTAGGTGCCCAGTAAATGGAAACCATTCAGCTCCTGCCAGGCTAGCCGACATAGGGCAGCTCCTCTGTCTTAATACAAAGCTATAGAGTTTAATAGGCTATGCATATGGTGGAGTGGTAGCATATGCACGCTTGATTTACAAAAACTTAACTGTACATGCTCATTTTCCTCTCTTTTATGTAATTTAAAATTCTCCAAATTTACAGTTTGCATGTATATGCTTTATAAACACTCTACCTAACTGCATGCATTGATCTCAGGCACTGTTTAGGATTGTATACGTAAGACCAAAGAGACTCTACTTTACAATTGATTTAAGGGATTTTCAAAGGCAATGCTTGAGCACATGTGATATTTGTCTTCTGAGCTAACTTTAGAACCTCACCCCCACGGAAGGTGTGACTCCGCTATACTTAAGACACAATGATTGACTTATTTTTGTGCCTTGATTTTTTTTTTTTAATCTGCAAAATTGAAACCATCTCATGGGATGTTGGGTGGATACATGAGATCGCGGTTGTGAAAGTCACTTATTTCTTAAAAAGAAAAAGTTTTAAATTAGTCCAAAGTAGAATTGACAAAAATAGTCACCAGTGTGGTGGGATGGCCCTTTATGATCAACTCCCAGAAACTGATCTGGGGCATCTTTTGGCCCCTTCCCACAGCTGTGAATAGCATTTTTATTAGGCTGGTGTTCAAGGGGCCTTTCTCCTTTCCCCCAGCATCCCATGGAGGAACTGAGGGGACACTCTTATTTACAGCACTAGTGCCATTTCCCATGGTCCAAGTAAGGTGTGGACGTTATTGTTGACCAGATCCTCTAATGTGCAGTTAAATGCCCACTTCTGTGGGCCTGCATTTACCCACTGTAAGGAAAGGAGAGACCCACCGCTGGTTCTCCAAGCCATATTTTGAAGCATTTAGAAGCACCACCTTTAGTGAAATGATCTAGATTCTTTGCTTAAGAACTGTAAAACCTTAGAATCTTAGAAGGGATTTTCTGTGACATACTGGAATGTGCTTCATAGCGTCCCTGATAAGAGGTTGTCCAGACCCTGCTTGGACAATTCCAGTGATGACAGGGAATCACTTGCCCTGTTTTCGCCCAGGGTGGCCCACTTTCTTCTGAATATCTTTGACTATTGGATATTTTCTTTTCTTTATAATGTTTCATGAAACATTTAACTCCCAAGAGCTTCCATCCATTGGAACCTTAGAACCTATGTCCAGTCCCTCTTCTGCATGGCAGCCTTTCATACATTTGAAGACTGTAGACACTTCTCTTCTTGAGCATAAACAACTTTACTGCTGCTCCCACCCAGCATGTCTCCTGCCTGTTCTTTACGTATGTGCAATGCACAGAAACAAAAGGAAGCTTTTCACAACGTCTTTCTCTCCAAGTGTTTTGTTTCCCAAGTGTTGATGCCATTTTGCCCATCGGTATGGTTAGAAGTTAATAATGCTGCAACATCTGGGTCAGAGAGTATTTGCTGCAGCAGTGGGTCCTGGCATGTCTGTTTGATGAGAGGCAGTAGTGGTTATTTGTAGAGGTTGTATTTTTCTGTAGTGAATCTTACCTGTCCTTCTAGGTCTCTGCTGAGCTTACCTCCTCTGGAGGTCTCCTGTCATTCTGTCATGTCATCTGGCTTTGTATCTATGTAATTCACTGTGTAGGCATTCTTCCAGGTCCTGGGAAATCCCTTCTGGGGCTGAATCAAGCTGTTGTTTCAATTTTACATGCTGTTTTCATTCTCCATATGTTTCTCTCTTGACTCCCCTGCTAGATTGTAAGCTCATTTAAGGTCAGGTTTCTGGCTTGTACATATGAGTATTTCTAGTCCATTGATTTTCACATTCTTGGTGTTCAATGACTATGATATTGATTTGAAGAGGATTTGGTCTTCCCTTCAATACTAAATTCTTTTCCTTTGGAACCTCACCTGTTGCAGTGGTTTCTGTATGGAGTCCCTCGTTGCCTATATCAAACCGCAGACCCATGCGTCCCATTGTCACCTGAATCTCTGTATTTATACATCCCCCAGGGACCTCAAATGCAACATATACCATATTAACTAAGTATGTTTTAAACCCTCACCTGGGCCCCCCAAGCCTGTCCTGCATGGCAACATATCTTACTTCAACTAACAGCCAGCCCTTGACCATAACCCATATAGTATATTCAGTTATTTATTGAGTTGAGGTAATCCAACTTTGGAGATGTCTGTGAAATCCATTCTCTCCTCTCCATCCCTGCTGTCATGCCTCCCTGGAGGCCCTCCCTACTACCATAGAGCTGGCATTGTTTGGAGAGACAGGCAATAAATCAAAAATCCTGAGCGTGGCCAACAAGGCCCTTGGCTCTCAAGCCCTAGCCCTTGTTCCCTGCTCCATCTTATACAGCATCTCTGCTAGTCATTCCCAAACACACCACACTCATAAATGCTTCTTGGCCTTTGCACATGCTGCACTCTTTTTTTCATCTATTAACTCCTACTTCTCCTTTATAGGTTCAAGTGTCATCTCTTCTGTGGAGACTTCCTTAACTTTCCCAAGGAGGTTAGTCACTCCTTCCGGATCTCCACAGCACTAACTTTTGTACTTCTATTATTGAACCTGTAAGGTTATGATTATGATTATTTGTTTACATGACTATCTCTTCCACTGAGTGTTTCTTAACGAGCATTTTAAAAAATTAATTAATTAATTAGGCTGCATCGGGTCTTAGTTGCGGCATGCAGGATCTTCATTACGGCATGCAGGCTTCTCTCTAGTTGTGGCGTGCAGGCTCCAGAGCTCGTGGGCTCAGTAGTTGTGGCACGTGGGCTTAGTTGCTCCACGGCATGTGGGATCTTAGTTCCCCGACCAGGGATCGAACCCACGTCCCCTGCATTGGAAGGTGGATTCTTAACCACTGGACCAACAGGGAAGTCCCCACTGAGTGCTTCTTGAAGGCAGGCACTATGTTTTATTTATCTCATCAGCCTCAGCACAGTATTGTGCTTGGCACAGAGAAGTCACCCAGTTCATTTAATAAAAATTATAGCCATTGTTTATTGACCTCTTAAGTGCTGTGCATTGTGACAAGAAGTTATTAACACGAGTTATCTCATTTTGTTTTCATAGCGGTCTTCTGAGGGAGACATTATTATGAAACCCATTTACACCTGAGGAAGCTGAGGCTTTACAACGTTAACGTGCCTAAGGTCACACAGCTGGTAATTAGGAGAGCCAGGGTTGACCGCTCATCTCTTGGACTCCAGAGCCCCTGTTCTTCACAAATTTGCCTCCCTGCCTCTTGCAATAGATATTTCTTGAATGTGTCAATGACACGACTTTCCAGAAGTTATACATTTCCAGGTTTCTATACCACTGGCTCACTTTTGCCAAGTGCTGCTTCTCTGGGTTCTAAGAAGATTCCAAATACATAAACATGGAATAGTATGGCCAATAGCCAATTAGGGCTGTGTTCCCTGCAGGAGCTCTGAACATCCAGGTTTTCTTGGCATTATCTAGTTGGCTTTGGGGCAGGGGGAGTATACACCCCATCCCCTGCTCCTGCCTCTGACCTGCCTCTAAGGGGGCAAAGCCCTTCTTTCATCATGAGTTTGAGTCCATGCCTGATGCACTTGGAAGAGAACACAGGAGCACAGAATGCTCAGTGGGCTGTCATTCGCTGGTGAGCAGAGAGCAGAGGTGGGATGGGAGGGGGCGGGGGTGAGGGGGGGAGTGGAAGGGGCTGGGCTGGACTAGGGCCAGAAAATGGCATGAGGCAGCAGAGCTCACAGAAGTGAATTCTGCTTTCTTCATAAATGGACTTAGGATTAGCTTTGTGCAACCAAGGAGCTCATTATGTTGCATAATTATTTTATAAATGCAGGGTATTTCAGGATTGGAAGGGGTCTTAGAGGTTTTGCTGTTTCAGCTAAAGAAAAGCCAAGAGAGGAGCTGTCTGTCTGTCTGCTTGGGCAAGACTGGATGGCAGTGCCAGGACAGGGTTACCACGGCTCCCACCAATTTACTTATTTACAGGGAGAAATTTAACTTTCAAGGGCACTAGCACTGTCGTGTTGAGGCCAGTGCATTTTCTCCTGGGGAGCACACATGGCAAAGGAGAGAGCGCGGCCTTTGGGTTCCCTCTAGCCTTGGCTGGATCCTGCCCTGCCACACACTGGTTGTGCAAGCTTGGCCCAGTCCAACAGCACGAGGAGAGAGGGCCTGCCTTGCAGGGCTTTCCCAGGGTCCCCATGAGCTAACATGTGCAGAGCACCCAGCACTGCTCCAACGGGAGGCTGTGCTCAAAGAGATTAGCTCTTCAGTTTGACAGTTTATGTGAAAAGCCATGTGACCCTTGGAAGTGTGCTTGCTGAGATTAGAGTTCCCATTGAAAAATATATGCTTTTAATGGCTCCTCTTGTCAAGTTGTGACCAGCTGAGGCAGCTTGCTTCCACCTGGGAGTGTCCCTGCTGTTGGGACTGTAAAAATACTGGCTGTTGTCAAGGCAGTTTCCCGAAAAGTGTTGGTGTTCTAGCGTGTAACTGACACGTTCCTTTTCTTGGGCTTCCTTTGTTGTTAGTCACTATGAATTTGATGCCATCAATTTCTGCTCTTGGTTTCTTAAAGTCATGCCTTTCCCCAAAACTCTTTGTGAACTCCATTTTTTTATGATTTTTTTTTTTTTTTTAATTGAAGTATAGTTGATTTACAGTGTTGTGTTGTGAACTCTTAATAGTTTTGGAAATCCGGGTTCAGTGGTTTTCAGACACAAGCATGAGTCAGAATCATGTGGGGGAAGCCTGCTTAAAATGCAGATTCCTAGGACACCCTCCCCTCTAATTCTGATCCAGAAGGTCTGAGTGGACTTGGGAGTGTGCATTTTATCAAGCTTCTTTTGTGATTCCAACACAGGAGGTAGGGTGATGACACACTGAGAAATATTTGCCCTACTCCCGTTAACAACATTTTTACCCACGGTCTTTTAATTCATGTGATATTTTTCAGTCCATGGATTTATGGGAAAAATGGTAGGTTTTTTTTTTTTTTATAAATTTATTTATTCATTTATTTTTGGCTGTGTTGGGTCTTCTCCTCTGTGCGAGAGCTTTCTCTAGTTGTGGCGAGCGGGGGCCACTCTTCATCGCGGTGCGCGGGCCTCTCACTATCGCAGCCTCTCTTGTTGCGGAGCACAGGCTCCAGACGCACAGGCTCAGTAGTTGTGGCTCACGGGCCCAGTCGCTCCACGGCATGTGGGATCCTCCCAGACCAGGGCTCGAACCCGTGTCCCCTGCATTGGCAGGCAGACTCCCAACCACTGCGCCACCAGGGAAGCCCAAAATGGTAGTTTTGAGGCACAGGTATAAAGTACCTATCCTCACAGTGAGGTTGGTTAATGGCCCTAGATACTCATGTGACAATCAAAGAGAAACCTTAAAATTGAGATGGTCTTCACGATGCCTTCCTTCTAAGAATATTCTCGGTTCAGCAAAATTGTCAACCTTCCCCTCTTCTAAAGTCCTGGAGCATCTTGTCTGTTCCTCTTTCATGATGCCAACATCTTTTAAAGAATCTTTGCACTCTTCCCATTTATTTGTGGGATGAAGGAGTTCAGAGTCTCCTCGCTTTTGCAGAGTCCAAATCTTTAGCTTAGGTCTGTTTGGTGGGAAGACACCCTTCCTGCATGGACTGTCTTGCAGTGTTGGTATTCCATAGAATGCTCATTGGAAAACAGTGCCCCAGGCTGAGGGAGCCAGTGATTAGGTAGAAATAGTGAACACCCACAAAGGAAAAAGAACTAAAGTGGACTCCATTTCCCACGTTCAATGTCAGGGCTCACAGACACCTGCTGTCAGAATGCTGCTTCAGTGCAGGACTGGCCCAGGTCAGGGCAGTAGGTTCTGGAATATTGAGTGTGCTCTGGAGGCCCGCTTCCACGTGTGATTTTTGGCTGCATGACTGCATGGCCTTCAACTGCACTGGAAGCTTTAAGAACCAGTCTGGGCTCTTGTCTTGTTTCTTGTTATCTAGCACTACTACTTGTGCCTCCTGCCTCTGTGCTCCTGCCTGGGGCCCCATGTGGCTACTTTTACATGTCCTTCTCCTTTCTCTTCCCCCCATCTCTGCGTGAAGGAAAAACACAGCATTCATTCATTCATTCATTCATTCCACAAACTGGGCGTGGAGGTGTTGCCTTCGCATCCTGCTTCTAGGCCTTCTCCACCTACATCTCCATCGATGGTCAGAATGTAGAAAGGGCTCTCGGAGAGCAGGAGCGTGATGTTATCTTGTTTTTGTAGAGGAAGTGAGTCTCATAGTAGCTTTTGTAAAATTTATCTCCTTGGAAACCCACTGACACGTAAATCCTCATCTTGAAGGCTTTTGAGACGTGCTTCGTTCTACAGCCAGTTCAGAAACTCTTGTGGCTAAGTGTGCTTCCTGATCAGGAACACTGATATTTTCTTGTCCTCTTACTCAGGTCTGTATGTCCCGGATTTCAGTGTTTCTTTCTGGGAAAGAAGGTGATAAAGAAAACTAGAACTGATTTAGTCCTAAGAGCTCAGTAGACTTTCTCTTCACAGCTACTCTCAAATGTGAATATCATTATCCCCTATATTTACATGGAGAGGAACTAAAACTTGGAGAAATGACTTCCCCCAGGAAAGAGGCAGGATTTGAACCCAGGCCTGCTAACTCTTACCTTCAGCTGTTGATTATTAGAAGGACTTTTCCAGGCCCCACTATCACCAACTCTACCCCCAACCACAATGTTCTTGAAGACCCGACTTTCCTGCTGATCTGTGTGATGGAGGAGGACTGTTTTGTTATTTTGTTTGTTTGTTTTATTTTTGTTTTTTTCTTCCAGTTTTATTGAGGTACAATTGACATACAGTGTTTTGTTATTTCTGATGTGCAGTTTGAACGATTTTAAGTCCACCCAGAGCCAGTTCCCGTGACAGGTGGGTCAAGGAAAGTGTGACTCATTGAAAACCACAGATGATTTCCACATTCCATTTTAAACTAGTGTCATCAGCTTCCTCCCACTCAAAAACATCACCCCAAGCTGCTGATATTTAAGGACTCAAAGGGCTAATCTGAGTGTTCCTTGTTCTCCCTGCCTTGTAAGTAGTCTGTGCACGTCAACCCAGGAAGACAGGCACTGCCTGTGCGTGGGGCCGCCCCTTACAGCATTCATATGTAAAAAGCTATTTGTCTTGGAGCCATTTCCCTAAAAATATACATCATGCATGTGTTCACTGCGCAAGGGTGTGTAGTGCCCATGTGATCCAGGCAAGCCCCACTCTCCCTCCTCCTAACTGTCCCCCCCACCTTCCCACCCCAGTCTGCCCAATAGACCATCTCTCCCTAGTTGTCCATTGGGAGTAACTCATTTGTATCAGGCACTCCAGGAAGTCAAGACTCCGGGTCATCCATCACCATCTCCTGGACACTCATCTCCATATGGCTCTTGTATCTTTTAACTGAACTAAATCTCTCTCTTCTCCCTGTTCCCTTAAACCTTCCACAGGGCCCTATGGAACCCTCAGTATCTTATCAGTAAAATCCCCTGTGTCCTCAGTCTTTTCTTTGAATGACCACTTTACCTTTTTTGCTCCAATTTAAACTGGGCTGTCTTCTGAGGACATTGCTTCCACTGGCGGTTTTATTCTCCCGTGCCCACCAGGCTCAGCGGCGTGTACGTGAACTTCTCACTCCTCATGGCCACTTCAGGCCGTTGTTCTTGCCTCCTCCTGAGAAGCCCCCAGGTCTTTTGAGGCTCCTTCCTCAGTTGGTACTGTCTACCACTCTTCCTCATTATAGTCATCTATAAACCCTCTCTAGTCATTCCTTGCAGACTTCTGTACCTGATTCACTACTCTTGTCACAGTTTTTGGTGGTTTTGAGATAACAAGTAGGTGATCCTCGATCTCTATTAATTTATTTCCTCACCTTGAATGATCTTGTCCTTTCTCAGCCACTCATTCCCTTGGGTATACCCCAGACTTTGTTGCTACCAATCATTGTACTCTCCACCCCCAACCCATAGTTTCATTAACAATATCCCACTCGTTGACTGATCCTTTCCTTCCTTCCAGATCATTCCTTCTAGAAGCCCACCTCCAACAGTTATTCAGCCCCCTGGCAACTCCAAACTATTGAACCTACTTTCTTTTCACTGGCCATTGCCCCTGTCAGATCATCAGTTTCCTTCTTACCCATCTCATTTCCACGGGCCACCATTATAATCACTCCTTTGCCTACCGTTTCTACTTACGCTCTATTTTACTTGCCTAGCACAACCCCATAGCCAGGTAAGCCAGCAACCCTCCGCCTGCTCTCTGGCAGCTGAATGTGGCTGAGAAGAACATATAACCAGGTTGACTGTCTTGTTTAAAAATTCATGACCACGAGATGGACTTGGAGGGTATTATGCCAAGTGAAATAAGTCAGACAAAGACAAATACTGTATGATATCACTTATATATGGAATCTAAAAAATAAAACAAACTAGTGAGCATAACAAAAATGAAATAGACTCACAGATATAGAGAACAAACTAGTGGTTTACTAGTGAGGAGAGGGAAGGGGCAGGCGATAGGAGTAGGAGCTTAAGAAGTACAAACTACTATGTATGAAATAAATAAGCTACAAGGATATATAGTACAACACAGGGAATGTAGCCACTATTTTATAATCACTATAAATGGAATATAACCTTTAAAAATTGTGAATCACTCTGTTGTATACCTGAAACATATAATATTATACAACAGTTATACCTCAGTAAGAAAAATTCATGACCATGAATGAATCTCATATTGGATGCTTATACTTCCTGGCAAATCTTAATACCTTCTCCCACTGTGAGAGACAACTGTTTTATATACTCTCTTCTCTCCTCAAAATTTTCACTCTATCTCCTCCTCATTCTCTACTGATGACCTTGCCTCTTATTTCCCTGAGAAAATAGAAGCAATCAGAAGAGAACTTCCACATGCTCCCATTGCCACGTCTTCCACCCTCCTGCATTTGTACTCATAGACTCTGCATTTATATCCTACACCTGCTGTTTCTCCCCACGTACTCTCTCCTGGTACAGCACATGGGCTGTGTCTAAGGCCAACATCTCCACTTGTGCAGTGGACCCTGTATCCTCTCACCTTCTCAGGAACTTTGCTCACAGTAATTCTCCTCCATTTCTTCATCAATTTTTCTCTTTCCATGGGGTCATTCTCACTAGCATGCAAACATGCTCTAAAAGCTTCTGTCTTAAAAAGAAAGAAAGAAATCCTGTGTGAACATAACATTCTCCAGTGATTGCCCCATTTCTTGGATCTCCTTGGTAGAAAAATTTCTCAGCATAATTTTTATACATGCTGACTCAGTTTTCTCTTTTTTTCAATTGAAATATAGTTGACATGTAGTATTATGTTTGCTTCAGGTGAACTACATAGTGATTTGACATTTGCATTCATTATGAAGTGATAACCACGGTAAGTCTGATAACCATCTGTCCCCATACAAAGTTATTACAATATTATTGACCTTATTTCTTATGCTGTATATTTCATCCCCATGGCTTATTTATTTTATAGCTGGAGGTTTATACCTCTTAATCCCCTTCACCTAATTTCTACCATTCCTGACCTCCCTCCCTTCTGGCAACCTCATGTTTGTTCTCTGCATTTATGAGATTATTTTCATTTTGTTTGTTTGTTTTGTTTTTTAGATTCCACAAATAGTGAAATCATATGGTATTTGTCTTTCTCTGTCTTATTTCACTTAGCAAAATACACTCTAGATACATCCATGTTGTCACAAATGGCAAGATTTCATTTTTTTGTTGGCTGAATAATATTCTGTTGTATATATATACCACATCTTCTTTATCTATTCATCTGTTGATGGACACTGAAGTTCCTCCCATATCTTGGCTATTGTAAATAGTGCTGCAGTGAACATTGGGGTGCATATATCTTTTCAAATTAGTGTTTTTTGTTTTCTTTGGGTAAATACCCAGAAGTGAAATTGCTGGGTCACATGGTAGTTCTATTTATAATTTTTTTTTAAACTCAAATTTTCTTTTTCTTTTCTTTTCTTTTCTTTATTTTTATTTTTGGCTGTGTCGGGTCTTCGTTGCTGCACGCAGGCTTTCTCTAGTTGTGGTGAGTGGGGGCTACTCTTTGTTGCAGTGCACGGGCATCTTATTGCGGTGGCTTCTCTTGTTGTGGAGCACGGGCTCTAGGTGCGTGGGCTTCAGTAGTTGTGGCTCACAGGCTCAGTAGTTGTGGCTCGTGGGCTCTAGAGCGCAGGCTCAATAGTTGTGGCACACGGGCTTTGTTGCTCTGTGGCATGTGGGATCTTCCCGGACCAGGGCTCAAACCCATGTCCCCTGCATTGGCAGGCTGATCCTTAACCACTGTGCCACCAGGGCAGCCCTATTTATAATTTTTTGAGGGACCCCCTTATTGTTTTCCATAGTGCCTGCACCAAGTTACATTCTCACCAACAGTGCACGAGGGTTCCCTTTTCTTCTCATCCTTGCCAATACTTGTTAGTTGTTGCCTTTTTGATGATAGCCATTCTGACAGGTATGAGGAGGTACCTTGTGGTTTTGATTTGCATTTTCCTGATGATTGGTATATCGAGCATCTTTTCATGTGCCTGTTGGCCAGGTGGTCTTCTTTGGAAAAATGTTTCTTCAGGTTCTCTACTCATTTTTTAATCAAGTTTTTTTTTTTTTTTTTTTTGTTGGGTGGTATGAATTCTTTGTATATTTTGGATTAAGTCCTTATTGGATATATCATTTGCAAATACATTAAAGTCTAATCCATTTTGAGTTTATTTTTGTATATAATGTGATAAAGTACTCCAGTTTGATTCTTTTGCATGTTGCAAAAGTTGAGTGTCCTCAACTTTTATTGAAGAGGAAACACCATTTATTGAAGAGGCTGTCTTTTCCCCATCATATACTCTTACCTCTTTTTGGAGATTAAAAAAAAATTAATTTTTATTGGAGTATAGTTGCTTTACAATGTTGTGTTAGTTTCTGCTCTACAGCAAAGTGAATCAGTTATACATATACATGTATCCCCTCTTTTTTAGATTTCCTTCCCATTTGGGTCACCACAGAGCACTGAGTAGAGTTCCCTGTGCTATACAGAAGGTTCTCATTAGTTATTTATTTTATACATAGTAGAGTATATATGTCAATCCCAGTCTCCCAATTCTCCTTTTCATAGATTAATTGACCCTATAAGCATGAGTTTATTTCTGGGCTGTCTATTCTGTTCCATTGATCTGTGTCTGTTTTTGTGCCAGTACCATACTGTTTTGATTACTATAACTTTGTAGTAGAGTTTGAAATCAGGGAGCATGAAATCAGGGAGCTAGTTAATGCTGCTGTAACAAACAGCTCTCACATTTATTTTTATTTATTTATTTATTTATTTAACATCTTTATTGGAGTATAATTGCTTTACAATTGTGTGTTAGTTTCTGCTTGTATAACAAAGTGAGTCAGCTATGCGTATACATATATCCCCATATCCCCTCCCTCTTGCATCTCCCTCCCACCCTCCCTAACCCATCCCTCTAGGTGGTTACAAAGCATCGCAGCTCTCACATTTAAGTGGCTTAAGACAAATTGATAAACAAGTAGTCATGTTGCAAGTCCATTCATGGGCTGGCAGAGGCCCAGTCCAGGGTCCAGGCTGAGAGCATTGTTGTCAGTCACACAAAGGGAAAGAGAGATGACAGATTGCATACTGACTCAAAGGTTTCTACCTACAAGTGACACCTCTGCATACACTTGCTTGGCAGAAGCAAATCACACATACTTGCCTAGCTTAACAGGGTGGGGAAGTGCAATCCTACTGTGTACTCGGAGGAGGGGAACTCAAACATTTATGAATAGGTCTAATAACTGTCACATTTACACGTATAGTTATAGCCCTCTGTGAACCCCTTCCTGGCCTCATTTTTCCCTGTCTCTAGAGACTATCACTATGCTTAATCTGGTGATATCTCATTGTGTTAATTTTTATTTCCCTGATTATAATTGAATTTGAGCATCATTTTATAGTTATTAACTATTTTGGTTTTCTCTTTGTGAGTTGCCTGTTTATATAAACGTATATAATTTTAAAAATTATATTATTTGTTGCTTTTATATTGATTTATTAGAGTTCTTTATGTATTTTGGATACTAGCACTCTGTTGGTTATTTGTTATAAATATATTCTACTCCATGGTTTATATTACCCTTTATTTATGGAATCTTTTGAAACACAGAAGTTTTAAAACACTTTGTTTACTTTTTAATCTTTTGTTTTATGGTTTGTGATTTTTGCATCTTGCTTAAGAAATCTTTTCCTACCCTGAGGAAATAATACTTTCTTTTGAAAGTTTTGCTTTTCAAATATAGGTCTTTATTCTACCTTGAGTTGAAAGTTGTACATGGTGTGAATTAGGACTTTATTTCTTCTCCAGTAAGGGTAATGAACAGTTCCAGCATCCACTAATTTATAATGCTTTTTCTCTTATATATCAAGTTTTCATATAGCAAATATTCCAGGACTCTTTATTCTGTTCCATTACTCTGTGTGTCTGCTCCGGGGCTAATTAAAACATTCTTAATGACTTCATAATTAAGTGCTAATGTCTAATAGAATGAGAATTATCCTTCTTCCCACCTCTGTTCTTCAGGATTGCTTTGGCTATTTTTGGACCATTGTTCTGCCTTAAAAATTTTTACAACAAGCTTGTCAAGTTCCATGGAAAGCCTTGGTGGAATTTTGATTTATTTGTTTAACAACAGTTATATATCACTTATTATGTGCCAGGCACTGTTCTAAATGCTTTATGAATACTTATTCAGTTAAAACGTATACTTTTATTTGGAGAGAATTGACATCTTTATGCTGTTGAGTCTTCCCATTCATGGCAAAGATCTGGCCTTCTTTAATATCTTTTAATAACATTTTATAATTTTCTCCATAATGATCTTGATTGTTCAGCTAGATTTATTCCTTGGCACTTTGTAAATTTTTATTGCTGTTGTAGAGGATATCATTTGAAAAATTACACTTCCTAATTGTACATTGCTGGTGTAAAGGAAGCCAGTGCAAATAGATTCTTATTGTTAACCTTAAATCCAGCAACTTTGCTTAACTCTCTTGTTAATTATAATTATTTGCCTGTGAATTTTCTTGGATTTCCTAGGTGAAAATTATAACCTCTGCTGGTTAGGACTCCTGGTTGAGCAGAAGTGGTGATAACGGGCCTCTTTACTTCATTCCTGACTTTAAAGAGAATCTTTCTCATTTTTCACCACTAAGGAGAAGTTTTCTCTAGTTGTCTGGTAGGTTCTTTTTATCAGATTAAGGAAGTATCCTTATAATTTTAGTTTGCTGAGAGAGTTTTGTTTTGTTTTGTTTTGAATTTTATTTTTTAACATAGAATTTTTTCTGGTGTATGGTTCTAAATTTTTTTTTTTTTTTTAAACAAAGGCTGTTCTTTTTTTTTTTTAAATTTTTATTTATTTATTTATTTATTTATGGCTGTGTTGGGTCTTCGTTTCTGTGCGAGGGCTTTCTCCAGTTGCGGCAAATGGGGGCCACTCTTCATCGCGTTGCGCGGGCCTCTCACTATCGCGGCCTCTCTTGTTGGGGAGCACAGGCTCCAGACGCGCAGGCTCAGTAATTGTGGCTCACGGGCCCAGTTGCTCCGCGGCATGTGGGATCTTCCCAGACCAGGGCTCGAACCCGTGTCCCCTGCATTGGCAGGCGGATTCTTAACCACTGCGCCACCAGGGAAGCCCCTAAATATTTTAACTTATGCTTAGATTTGTATAAGCACTGCCAGCGAGTTTATAGAACAGTTCTAGCGTCCCAAATACCTCCCTCATGCTATTCTTTAAACCCTCTCTCCAGCTCTAACGTCTGGCAACCACTAATCTCTTCTCTGTCACTATAATTTTATTCTTTTCAAGAATGATACATGATTGGAATCTTACAGTATATAACCTTTGAGACTTTTTTCATTTGGCCTAATGCCTGTGAGATTCATCCAAGTTGCAAATATCAGAAGTTTGTTGTGTGGCTGAGCAGTAACCCATTGCGTGGAGGTACCACAGTCTGTCTCTTTACTCACTGAAGGGCATATGGGTTGTTTCTGGGTTTTGATGATTATGAGTAGAGCTGCCATAAACATTTGTATATAGGTTTTTGTGTGGCCTAAATTTTCATTTCTTTAGATAAATACTTAAGTGTATGTGGAACTTTGTAAGGAGGTGCCAGGTTATTTTCCAGAGTGGCTGTACCAGTTTGCATTCTCACCATGTTTGAGAGTTTCAGTTGCTCTGCACTTTCGCTAGCACTTCATATTGTCAAAGTTTTTTATTTTAGCCATCTTATTTGTCCTAAGAAGTGTGTAGTGATATCTCATAGTGGTTTTAATTTGTACTTCTCTAATGGCTAATCATGTTGATCATCTTTTTATGTGCTTTTTAAGCCTACTGTATATATTTTTTGGTGAAGTGGCTATGTTTTTGCCCAGTTTTTAATCGTGTTTTTTCTTTTCCTACTATTGGGTTTTTTAAAAATTATGGTAAAATTTATATAACATAAAATTTACCATTTTAACCATTTTTAAGTTTATAACTTAGTGGCATTAAGTACATTCCCAATGTTGTACAACCATCACTACCATCTATTTCCAGAACTCTTTCATCAGCCCAAACAGAAATTGTACCCATTATATAATAACTCCCCATTCCCTGCTCCCTCCACTCCCTGGTAACCTCTATTCTGCTCTCTATCTCTATGAATTTGCCCATTCTGGGTATCTCATATAAGTAGAATCATACAACATTTGTCCTTTTGTGTCTGGCTTATATTACTTAGCATAATGCTTTCAAGGTATATACATGTTGTAGCATGTATCAATATCAGAATTCCATTCCTTTTTATGAATGAAAAATGTTCCACTATATGGGTGTACTACATTTTGTTTATTTATTCATCTGTTGATGGACATTTGGGTTGTTTCCATTTTTTGGCTATTGTAAATAATGCTACTGTGAACATTGGTATACAAGTATCACTTTGAATCCTGGCTTTCAGTTCTTTTGGGTATATACCTAGGAGTGGAATTGCTGGATCATCATTTTTATTTTGTTTTTGTTTGTGTTCTTTTATTCATTTTAAAAAATTGAAGTATAGTTGATTTACAATGTTGTGTTAATTTCTGCTGTACGGCAAAGTGACTCGGTTATACATATATATATATACATATTCTTTTTTCCATTATGGTTTATCTCAGGATATTGAATATAGTTTCCTGTGCTATACAGTAGGACCTTGTTGTTTATTCTGTTCTTTTATTCATGAATAAGTATTCTTTGATTTTTTTCAAAGACTCTTCCTACATCTATGGATATGGTATTTTTGTTTTCTTCTATAATTTCTTAGTATGCTAAATTATAAGATTAATAGATTCTCTAATATTATTCTTACACCTCTGTGATAAGCCGAATTTGTTTAAGCTGTATTATAAAAAACAGTTTTGCTTTCAGTTTACTAACTGGTGTTGGCTCTGGTGTTTTTTACTATTATTTCACCTATGTGCATGTTTATGTTAGTAACATGAAAATATTAAACTTTCCCATACTCTTTCAATGTATTTCTCTTTTAAATAATTATCCCCACATGCTGGCTTTAAGATTTACTTTGCCCCTGTGAAAAGGTAAGCTGGTCTTCCTACTTTATAAAAATTGGACTCTTAAGTGTAATGGAAGCATGCTAAACTAGAAGACAGCTGTGCAGAGAGAACTGTTAGTGGTCACTAGGCCCTTGTTCTAGGAGTTACATAAAAGCTTCTTCCAGCATCAGTTTGCAGGTAACTCACTAGTCTCTTCCCTCCTGGGCTGTGTGCAAGGTGTGGAACCTGGGAGCCTGGAGTCCTGGATCTTCTTCCTGCCTGGTTCCTAACTAGCTGTGTGCTGGGTCAGTGTCAGTGACTCAAGCAAAGAATGGATGGGCCAGCTTCATGGAAGATGGGCGTGACTGTGTTCAGTGATGTCTAAAATGTCATCTCGTGAATGCTGTTGAGCCAGGAAGGACCAGCTCAGTGATTTCGAGCAGGTCACGCTGGCTCCCTAAGCTTCAGTGTCCAGGGGGAGTCTCCATGGTTCTAGAGGTTTTTAAGGCCATCATGCTGTTTAGCTTACCTTGGGGATTCTTGGGCTCCACTGTCTGGGAAGGAAGCTGGGTGGGCCTTAGGGCATCTGGAAGGGGCTGTTAATGAGGCACCAACAGGAGCAGGGCTGAAAGCAGCCTCAGAAGGGTGAAGCGTTTTAATTGGCATCTTCCACGGAATAGGAAATTAAGTGCTCAGATTTCCTACCTGTGTTCTTTCTCCCTTGGCTCCTGTCATGCTGGCTGGAGCCCAGACAGAACTGAGTTGCTGCTTGGGGACCGTCACCATGGTTTTTAGGGGCTCCCAGGGAGGCCTGTGCAGAGTCTGAGTTCTCCCTTCAAGGTGGATGCCTACTGCCTTGAAAACCATTGGGGAGGGCCCGGAAGCTTCCACTTAGCAACAGTTTCCCTCCCAGGACCTGGCAGGCCTACAGAGGAATGTACTTCTTGCCTATGCTGGAGAGGCTTCTGAGCTGTGGCCCCTTCAGCTCCCCCTTCCCTCCAACCTCCTTTGTTCTTAAGCTTGGACTTTAGAAAGTTGTCTGGTAAGGGATACCCGCTAAGACCATTCACTCACTGCCTCCACCTACAAAAAAAAGTGATTCTGATGCAAGAAGTTGAGACTCTAGCCTAGATAATCTAGCTCTGATCATCTGTGGTTGTGCTTAGAACAACTTTGTATCAGGGCTGGACCTGCCTTTAGTTGCACAAGATGCAAGTCCCAGCTGTGTCATAGCTAGCTGTGTGATCTTGGGCAGCTCACTTCCCCTCTCTGGGCCTTGTATTCTTTCAATGCAGAAGGAAAGTTTTGAGGTAGATTATTGATTGTCAACATTTTTTGCAGCTGAGATGGTCTTGAGGTCTATGACTCCATCTCTGCCAGTTGAACTGTGAAGATATGGAAATGCTTGGAGTTATCCTAAGGAAGGTATAGACATCCGGGGGAAAGAGCAAGGGCTTTGGAGTCAGACATACATAGGGTCAAATCCCCACCTACCAGCAAGGTGGTGGTTATCTAGTAGAACCATTGCTGACTCATATGAGCCTTTGTGCAGATTAGAAAAAGATTTCTAAAGTCACTTTCTGCTGGAAGATTTTCATGACAAATATATAAATCTACAGTGACTATGATGTGACTTGTGCTTCCTAGAGTTGTGCAGTGCCCAACCTGGCCAGCTGTACACAACAGCTGTCTGTGTCCTTGGGCAAGTTACTCAACCTCTTTGGAACTCTGTTTGCTCATCTGGAAAAAGAAGATACGATGTCTATCTCACAGGGTAGTGGTGAGGATAGAATTGTGTGTAAAAAGCCCAGGGCTCGTATAGAATAGTTGCTCTGGAAATATAAATTTCCCTTTTCTTTTTCAAGGACTAGTCTTCCTGGGATGTAGTCTTCAGGGCCCAAACACCTCCTCCTCCCAAAAGAGCAGCAGGTGGTGGCTTAGTGTTTCCAAGGTGGGTTTGGAGCTTGGAATCACATTCTGTCAGTTTGCCTCAGCTTCTGATGCTGTCTTGGGAGTTCATTCCAAGATGCCTTGGAGTGTTGCCTTGGTTTGCCCCCAGCGGCAGGGCAGTTACCTGGGGCATAGAGTGGCGTCACTATTGCGAGGCAGTGGGGAGGCTCAGGAGAGCTGGGCCAGAAAGGACGAGTGGCACAGACTGCAAGGAGTTCTTGCCTGGCCTGGGGGTACCCTGGAGAGCCCTCTGCATGGGCAGGGCAAGCGAGACACACAGGCAGTTCATGCCTCGTCCTGCTCCTCCCGGCAGGTAGGGCAGAAGCACTGGTCGCCCACTGAGTCAGCAGAGCTGGGGTGGAGGCTGCTGTGGCCCCTGGTTGGAGTCATGGAGCTCTCTTAACACAGAGGTGTTGGTAAGAGCACCGACTCTGGTGTTAGTTCCTCCTGCCTTTGAGTTTCAGGACTGCTACTTTTGTCCCCGCCCCCCTCCCAATTGATATGAATCAATGAATGTGATGGTATTTGGAGGTGGGGCCTTTGAGAGGTAATTAGGTCATGAGAGTGTAGCCCCCGTGATGGAATTAGTGTCGTTATATGAAGAGGAAGAGAGCTAGCCCTCCTTTCCCCACCCCTGTCTCTCATCCACGCAAGGATACAAAAAGAAGGCAGGTGCCCTTGGACAAATTCCTTAACCTTTCTGAGCTTCAATTGCTTCACTTATAAGATGTAAATAATTATTATTCCCACCTCTAAAGAGTTCAGACCCTTTAGTTTAATATTCAAGGACCGTCAGGACCCAGCCCCAACCTACCTTTTCAGTATCATTCCTGGTACCTTGCACTCTGGCCATCTGAGATGCTCTCCCATTTCCAAAACACACATGCACTCTCCATGCCTTTCCTTATTTTTTCCCCTCTGCAGGAAATACAGTGTTTGTCTCTTCTGGGCCTGGTGAAATCCTCCTTGTTCTTCAAAGCCCAAAGTTCTCTGAAGGTTCTCTAGTCCTTTCCCGTATCAGTTATCTATTGCTGAGTAACAAATTACGCTGCAGCTTAGTAGCTGAAAGCAACAATGAACACATATTTCACTCAGTTCTGTGGGTCAAGAATCTAGAATCAGATTAGCTAGGTGGGTTTTGGCTCAGGGTCTCTCATGAAGTCACATTCAAGATGTCAGCTGGGGCTGCATTCATCTGAAGCCTTGACTAGGCCTGGAGGACCTGTTTCCATATGGCCGCTCACATGACTGGCAAGTTGACGTTGGCTTTTGGTGGGAGGCCTCAGCTCTTCACCATGTGGACCTCTCCACAGGGCGGCTTGAGTGTCTTCACAGCATGGCTGCCTGGTTTCCCCAGAGAAGGGATCCAAGAGAGAGCAAGGTGTGAGTAGCAATGTTTCTATGACCAGGACTTGGAAGTCATACACCATCCCTACCCCAGTATTTTGCTGGTCCCTGGTTTACTACTGACTCAGTGTGAGAAGGGAGCACACAAGGGTGTGAGCATTAGGAGGTGAGGCTCACTGGGAGCCGTCTTAGAGGCCGATATCACGTTTCCCCAACAGAATTCAGTGTTCTGGTGTTCAGCCACATTCATTTATTTACAGGGTCTTTCTGTGCTATACAGTAGATACTTGTGCACTAGTTTTATTCATTGGATGCATTTGATCTGTTCAGCCTGCAGGCAGCTGGTAATGATGCGGTGATTTATGGTGCTGGATGTAACAGTGCTGGCAGTGCATGTCTGAGCAATGTTTAGGGTGTGTGTGTGTGTGTGTGTGTGTGGTGTGTGGTGTGTGCTTGCACTTGTGCCTGGGCACATTGGCTCTCATGAGCTGAACTTACTGTGAGGTGCTTGGAGAGAAATGGAGCAGCTCTGGTTAGTTGTGGCTGTGTGGTTGACTCGTACCCCAGGTCTGAGGACCTCCTTGTTTGTTTCGGGCTTTGCACCCTGCTGGTGGCTTGGCCAGGGTGGGCAGTGATCTTCTAGGTCAGCTGTTCTATTTAATGCCTGCGGAGGGGGGTGCGTTTCCCTTGCCCTCTCTGCTTGGACCCTCCTTCTCACATGCACACCCTCTCAGCATCTATCCTCAAGTAGGTTTCAAAGTCGTACTGGTAACTGTTCTTTCTCACAGCATGGCTGAAAGAAACCAAGGGAATTGGACATTGAATTCAATAGTTGTGCATTTTCAAAACCACCCAGGAGCTTGTCAGGGAGCTCTTAGAAACTGTCCTTGGCTGTTCCTTTTCAAGGTGGGTTACATCCTTCAACACCTTGCTTCTGGACCAGTACCATCAGCACCACCTGGGAGCTCGTTTGAGATGCAGAATCGCAGGCCCCACCCGAAACCGACTGAGACAGAATCTGCAGTTTAACAGGATCCCCAAGTGGTTTTCATGCCTGGGGAAGTCTGAGATGCAGTGTTTTGGAAGGCAACCTTCTGGAAAATTCAGTCCCTTTGGATGGCTCCTGAATGTACAATGCAGGAGAAGGTTCCCAGGCGCCCTGTGTATCTCCTGAGAATCAAGCAAAAAAAAGAGGCTTGGCTGAGGAGGTGGAGATTTGGCTTCGCCTGGAGATCATTGTGGAAGTGAATGTTAACCAGTGGGTTGCTGAGGCTTATTTAAAATAAAAACATCTCTCTTTTCTTTTGGCAATGATTTAAGTGATTTTACTTTTGTGGGTAAAGGGTTTGGGATATTTTTGTCAAATGAGGAGTGAATGGGGCTTGTCAGTCTGGAGAAGAGGGGGCTCAAAGGGCTGAGGCCATGATCGTTGTCATCAAATGTTGGAAGGACCCTGAGGAGGAATGGGAATCAGGCTTGTTCTGTGAGGGCAGAAGGAAGACCTTCAGAAGGATTCCATAATCATGAAGAAGACCTTGCTAAGGTTGCAGAACTAATTAGAGGTGAAGGGGGGCCTATCTCCACAGGGGCTGAGCTGCCATCTGTAGGGGCAGTCCAGGCATGAGCTGGACCTGCCCTTGTTTGGGATGTTGCAGGGGGTCTAAGCAGGACATGTGGAGCTGGACCAGTTCCAGTCCTGTGAACTGTCAAGAAAAGAAAAGGGCTCACAGAACTGGGTTCAGTTCCAGCTTTCCCATTTACTAGACCTGATTTGGGCAAGTTATTTAACTTTTCTAAGCCTCAGTTTCCTTATCTGAAAATGGGAATAATAATACTCACCTCATGGGATGGTGTGAAAATTAAATAAAAATTATGGGTATAAAAAATTATGGGTGTAAAGTTCTTGCCAGTGCCTGGCATGAAGTAAGGCTTCATACACTACAGTGTTTTTCCTTCCTCTTCTCTGTACTTATTTCCTTTGCTTTATTTGGGTTGGACTTAATTAGTTAACAGTTTGAACAGCTGGCTTGATACTGGATTTTAATCTTGTTCATTTCTGTTTCTTGTTAACTGCTAGTGGTACTGGTTTGCTCAACTGGGGTGTTTTAATGAGGCCAGAGTAGTAAGGTGGCCCTGTATGGGCACTGCTTTGGTCACTCAGGCGTCACCCTTGTTGTGGGCCAGCAGTCCTGCAGCCCGGGGTCTGTGGTTGTCACCAGGGCGTCAGCCAGGAGGGCTGGACAGAGCCCCACAGGCTGTTACCATTGGGAAGCAGCCGGGTGCATGTCGGGTGGTGGTGCTTTGGAGTGACTGCTGACTCTGGACTGGTGTACCAGCACCTGAATTTAGAGCATGTTTAGACATATCTGCTCTTGGATAAATTCATGTGTCCATCTGCAGATGCAACACTTTTGTAGATGGGAATAGGAAAGAAGGCAGAGTTGCACTGAGAGGCATTTTATAATGTATCAAGAGAGGAGAGAGCTCTTTTCTCTGCTTTTTACTACCCCCTCCCTCAATTAAAAGCTTTTCTTGCCTGAGAAAGGGAGAGATTTAGGGTAGGGTTGGTCCATCTCAGTCTGCTCCCAGGCTTGAATGTACCACATTTCTCCCCCCTCCCTGGAACAGATCCCATCATCCTCTCCACCTCCCTGGCTCTCACCTGCCCCGGGTCTCCTAGAAGCCTTCTGTTCTCCTCACTCCAGACCACCACAGTCTCTACCTTCTGTGAACAAGGACCCTTCATTTGGCATTCAGCAGAGTTTAGATCATGTCATGTATTAATATTATGTTTCCCCAACTTGGGCTCAGGCTTCCTGAGGTCAGGACCTGGTAGCTTGGCCAGGTGGTTTCTGCAGAAATACCAGGTACCGTAATAAATTTGTATTGCAATAACTCCAGTAATCTGTGTCAGGAAGCTCAGTGCCAGGCCTTCGGTCTCAGTGGACTCCTGCCCACCCAAGGACCAGTTGTATCCATCCTTGAGTCCAGCAAGACATGGGGAGGAAGGGGCTCAGGGAGTGAGTGCTCAGTAGAGGTTAATAGATTGTTTGATCTGAGTAACTGGAAGCCCTGGAAAGTCAGTCTGAAACCTGGCAACTTGGAAAGAGAGGCCAGGGAAAGGGAGCCAGGAAGTGATTGAAAAACGTAAAATTCACTTTTATTAATATCCCACTTTGTTACATAAAGGATTGGTGTACAGAGCAAAATAGAAATAAAATATAATTTGTGGAGTGAGGTTGGATATAGATAAATAAACAAATGTATACAATTAGGACCAGGGAAGAAAGAAATATATTACATGAGCTTTTTCGTATGACCCCAATTCCTTCAAATTAATTTAAAAAAAACATAAAGGGCAATCTGTTTCCCAAGCTGTCTTCTCAGGTTGGCAAAGACTTATTTGATTTTCCTCTCTGTCTGTATTTCATCGCACCCTGGGTTGAATGAGCTGGCGAACCACTCTGCCCTCTGGCAGGCAAGCCTTGCCCTCTGCAAGGATTTGCCCATTACTCCAGGAGAGAAGGGCCTGGAAGGTGCACCATCCCTTCCACTCTCAAATTATCAGCACTGATGAGTCATCACTACAACTAGGTTTTATTTTCTTTTGTGCAAGAGCCTGATTCGGAGTCTATTTGACAGGCAGATGGGCCCAAAAGGTATAATGAGACAATGCCAAGCATTTCTGAATAAAGAAGTGGAGAAAGGAACAGGCTGAGGGGTGGCGAGGCCTTTTATGTCTCTGGGGCACACAGTCCAGTTGGACTGCAGAGCTCTGTTCTGTTCATGGAGCAGGAGAACAGAGTGTCTCCCTCTGTGGTGCTTCTGACCTGAGGCTCAGTGGAGGGGAGGCAAGGGGTTCTCCTGCCAGGGCTGGGTTTCTTGGCAGTAAGGCTCGTCAAACAGTACTGATACTCACATGCTAAAAGTGTGATGGGTAGCATGCAGGTTAAGAGCACTGGCTCTGGAATAAGGTGCTACTGGATTCAGTTTCCAATCTGCCATTCACTAGTTGTTTCATCACAGGGAATTTACTTAAGTTCTCAAAGACTCAGTTTCCGTATCTGGAAAATAGGGAAATAATAGTGATAACCTCAGAGAGTTGCTGTGAAGATAAAATTAGGTAATGAACGATCAGTGCTTAGTCCGGTCCTTAGTTATATAGCAGATCTCATTTTAAGCAAGTCAAGTAATATATTTTTATATAAGTATTTAATTAATTCAGTTATCTTTGTGAATTGTCCATTTTTTTGGCCCTATTATTTTATGGTCTACGCAACCTGGCAGAGATTTTCCCACACACCCATCCTGCCTTCCCCCTCCAGCCTCTCCCCATCCCGCCCATGACAGGCTTTGGTAACGTATCACAGACACATCTTGCTAAACTCAGACTCAGCATCAGAAGGCTTCCTAACACAGTACTCTACTCGGCCATTGCCAGTCGGAGTTGTATATGTTTATGCTTAAAACATATCCTGGGGTTGTCAAGCATCAATACTTATTAAACCCAATGGGGGCAAAGGAAACCAAGTCCTTTACTTTTACCCTTGACAAACCACTATGAGGGAGTTAAAGAGATGGGGTACATTCCCTTCTCTGAGAATGCTGGACTTGGAGCCGGAAGAAATGGATGGTATTTCCAACTCTGATGCTTGGCCTTGGTCTCATCTTGGACAAGCCACTTGATCTCTTGGAATGTCAGTTTCTTCCCCTGTTAAGAGAATAGGTCTTGCCTCCTGGGAGCTGGTTTTAAGAGTTCTACTGTTTTCACGCGAAGATGAATTTGATTGTAGTTCCTATTCCCTTGTTACTGTTTTCTAACTGTGGAAGATTTAATAGGGTTAGGGAGACACCTGGTAGCTGGGGTTCTTGCGTGAATGTGGCAATGAAGCTCCTCTCTTTGTAACTAGATTCTTCCTCTTCTGGATCCTGTTATTGTGAGCCCTGGCCCCTGTGACCATCTCACAAAAGGGTCCCTCTCTGCTGACCACCTCCTGGTCTTGTGCCAGGTACGAAATCCCCAGGCAGGTGACCTCCCCCAATCTCTGTAGGCTGGTACATGGCTCTCACTGGGGCTAGAGCCATGGGGTAGAGGGTCAGGACTTAGCGTGACTTTTCTCTAGGGGTAGCTCTCTCTGGAGCACAGCTCTTATCTGCCTACCTTTCTTGGAAGGCAGAGAGGCTAAATGGAAAGAACCTGGGCTTTGGAGCCAGGCATACCTTGATTTGGAATTCTGACACACAACTTCGTGGTCTTGGAAAAGTTACCTGACTTTTCTGAGTTCCAGTGCCCTGTCTATCAAATGGGAATGACAGTCTTACTCAGTGTGAAGGCAGGGACCATGACTGATTGTTCAGGGCTTTATCTGCAGTTTAGTCAATGCTTTATAAGTATTCCTGAAGGACAGAATGGATACTTTTTAAAAAAAATATTTATTGGGCTTCCCCGGTGGCACAGTGGTTAAGAATCCGCCTGCCAATGCAAGGGACACGAGTTCGATCCCTGGCCTGGGAAGATCCCACATGCCATGGAGCAACTAAGCCCGTGCGCCACAGCTACTGAGCCTGCGCTCTAGAGCCTGCGTGCCACAACTACTGAAGCCCGTGAGCCTAGAGCCCATGCTCCCCAACAAGAGAAACCACCACAATGAGAAGCCCGTGCACCTCAATGAAGAGTAGCCCCCGCTCGCCACAACTAGAGAATGCCAGTGTGCAGCAACGAAGACCCAACACAGCCAAAGATAAAAACAAATAAATAAATAAATTTCTAAAAAAAAAATTTTATTTATTTATTTATTTGGATGTGCCGGGTCTTAGTTGTGGCATGTGGGACCTTCGTTGCCGTGTGTGGGATCTTCATTGCAGCATGTGGGATCTTTAGCTGCAGCATGCGGGATCTAGTTCCCTGACCAGAGATCGAACCTGGGCCCCCTGCATTGGGAGCGCAGACTCTTAGCCACTGGACCACCAGCGAGTCCCCAGAATGAACACTTATAGAACATTTAAATGCTCGGTGGGTGTTCATGTCCTTGTACCATCTTCTTATTCTGCCTCCAGTTCTTGGCCCCCACCGCACTCTGCATGGTAGGAGGTTGGTCATTGATTCAATGCTGTGTGCCAGGCATTTAGGCATTAGGGATATAGTATTTTTTTCATTGGCAGAGCATCTGTGCTTGTGTGGGGATTAGACTGTAGTGGAAGGAAAACGCAGTAAACCCAGTGAATGAAGAACAGAGCATATGAGAAGGTGATAAGTGCTTCCAGGAGGGATCGTGCAGGGAAGGGGGATGAGGCAGAGGGAGAAGGGGGGTCGGGAGCTGCGATCTTAATAAGGTGGTCATGGAACGCCTTAATTAGAAGGTGACAGCTAGGTAAGCTGTCACTCGATCTTGGACGGAGTCTCTCCCCAGTATTCCATTCGGTTTTCCTTGCTTGGGTCTTTGCAAGTGGAAGGCAAGGTGAGGTGAGGCCAAGCATCTGTGAGCAATGCCGAGCTTCACCTTCTACAAAAGCTAGGAGGGTGCCTGGAACCTCATTCCAACAGTCTCTTCTCTGAAGTCCCTTGTGTGTGGTTTTCCAGCCAGCAGGCTTCCCAAAGGACCTCACCTGGAGAGGGTCCCTGGCAAGCCCCAGAGCTCGTGGCAGAGCAGCAGCCAGCCAGCCTGCCAGGCAGATTTCCTTGCAGGAAGCAAGGCTCTCCTGTGGAACTGCTTTCTCATTGTGTGTTTGCCCTGGCACCCAGCACCCCAGCTGCATTTATGCTCACCCAGGTGCCAGGGTTTTCAAAACAAGGGTGGCAGTGTTTTTGGTGCTAGTTTTGGTTACAAAGCAGTGTGTACCTGCCCATGCCACCACTCTGGCTGTTTGGACCACCCTCCCCATCTTTTTCTGATGGCCTGGAATGTTTGTGACTCAGTTGGGGTTGGGATGTTCATTGCTCTGAGTTAACTTCCTTTCTCAGCATCCTGTCTCACCTGCCTCTCCCCACTGGTCTCCTTTGGAGAATCTTTAAGATTTGTTTCTGGCCAATTTTCTGGGGGGGGGGGGGGGAAACATAAAGCAAACATACCAGGGGCACACTTCATTTAGAATGCTGCTTCTCAAACATTAAGTAGCTTTCGAGGCAGTTGTTTAAATTCTAGAATCTTGTCTTCCCTTGCAGGATTCCATTTCAGTGGGTCTGGAATGGGACCAAGGAATCTGTATCATATCATCATCATCATTATCTTAAAGTCAGTTCCCTAGCTGAACACAGTTGGATAAACCCAGATTGAGAGACATAGTTTACCTCCCTAACTTGCTTGTATGTCAAAGCTGAATGAAATTGACTGTTGCAGTCCTCCCAGAGTTTAGCCCAGTGTTGAGCTCCCAGGTGGCTCTCGGTACACATGTATTGAAGGTTAGAGGCAATGTGAGGTGAATCCTTTTATAAAGAACCCTTCACAATGTGAAGAGTTGCCCACTAATTGATCTCCATAGTTATGTTTGCAGTCTTAACTGTTGAATTTTTCATAAAGCAGAGGCATGTCTCTGTTCAGGATTTTAATGACAAAACAATAGCATCCTGAAAAGAAGAACTGAATGGGGGTAATTATTTTTGAAGGCATCTTCCTCCCTGAATGTTGCTTTGATAAAGGTGTCTGAAGTTAACACCATTTGTTAGTGCTTCTCAGCCTTAGCTGCTCATTGGAATCATCTGGGAACTTGGAAAGTATGGATGCTTGGGTCCCGCCCGCTGAGGCCCTATTTAATTGGTCTGGGCATCAGGAGTTTTTTAAACTTCTCCAGTGATTCTTACATGTGGCCAGGACTGCAAACCACTGACCTAGAAAGTGTGGAACCCCCTGGAGAGGGGAGTAGGTGATTCATTTCTTGAGACTTATAGGGAGTCCCCTTGGACTAAAGATAGACGGTCCCCTGGATTCTGTGATCCAAGACTGCTCTGAAATCTGAATCTAAAATATGTTTCATATAAATAAATATACATACATATATAATGACCCAAACTATATATAATAGTTAATTGTTTTCTACCCCTTTAATTAAAAACATTTGTTTCTGATTATAAGGATGGCATGTGCTTATCCAACTGTTGGGTTTATGTAGAAAAGTATAAAAAAGGCTGATAATCTCCCCAAATGCCAGCACACGGAAGAAATAACTGTTAATATATCTGGTGCACATCCTTCCACTCATTTCTCTGTGGCTAAATACACACGGCAGCCTAGATATACAATTCAACACCAATGGAATTAATAATACATATTGGTCTACGTGTTATACCCAACATGACTTTCGGTAAATCTACATAATAACTTTCCTTAAATGGCTAACTTTCCTTAAATCTACAGAATCATTTTTATGAGATCTTGCCAAATTCAAGCTCTAATTGCACTTGATAAATGGAACATCTACTTCATTGTTGAAGCTTGCTAGATATTTTTTTAAAATAAAAGGCAGACAGCAGTGTAGGAAGGCCCCTCTGCTGGTCAAGAAGCCCCCGTGTGTCTGAGCCGGCCAGCATTGTGCTGGTGGACCATCGAACATGTCGGGGCAGTTTGTGGGCTCGGAACAGAGGGGCTTAGCAAGCTTGGCCGCAACCACTCCTTGTAGTGCTGGTCTCTGTTGAGTCTTAGTTTCATTCTTTAAGACCTTTAAGAGGTCCTGTGTTCACCTGCCTTCTGGACCCACGCCAAGGGTATAGAAAGCCCACGCCAGTCAGCAAAGAGCTGCCTCCCGAACATCCAGGAGCTGGACTCACCCATAGGGGGCGTCTCAGTGGTGACCCATTGCTGGCCCATGGGTCTGGACAGTTACTCAGTTATTAAGCTGACAATCTGCATTTATATTTGAAACCTCTTGATTTTTAAATGCAGACAACTAATTGTTTAAAAATTAAAGACATTGTAGGGGCCAAGCAGAACACACCTGGGGCTTTTTATAGTCCTCTGGAAGCCAATCTGAGGGCTCTCTCTACGGAGCCATCTGTGGCACTTGGTATCAATTTCAGTCTATTTCATTCAGTTCTAAAAATATTGACTGAATGCATTATTCTGCGTGCCAGTCACTGTTTGAAAGATTGGAAACAAAAAGATGAAAAGTTATGATCCTTGTCTTGGGTGGGGTAATTTATAGTTTAGAGCAGCTGTTCTCAAAATATGGTCCCCAGACGTGCATTCTCAGTATCACCTGGAAACTTGTTAGAAATGCAGATTCTCGGGCCCCATCCCCGACCCACTGAATCAGAACTTGCATTTTAAAAAACCCTGCAATTTATTTTAACAAACCTTCCTGGTAGCTCTGGTGCCTGCGCGGGGCACCGCTGGTCTCACCACTGAAGTTTGAGAACCACTGGTCTGCGCGGGGAGTGAGGAGCACGGGCAGAGATCTGTGGAATGCAGAAGCCATGCTGGGAGCCAGGGGAGCTTTTCAGAAATGAATGGCTCCTCCAGAATCCTAAAGGATGAGCAGGAGTGAAGCAGTGGGGAGGGGTGTGTAGAGGGGAGGGGGCAAAGGAGCAGTAGCAAAGGGAACAGAGAGTATGTAGGGCGTGTTTGGGACTTGTCCATTTAGAGCGTGTGGCTGGGCCCTGAAGGAAGCGCTGGGAAATGCAGTGAGCTGAGAAGACTAGGCGGTGCCAGGTTTTCAGTACTAGGTCAGGTTAGCTGGATTGCGTCTTGTGGATGTTGGGACGTCATGGGAGACCTTGGGGCACTGGGTCTGCATTTAGGAAAATAATGCTGGTAGCAGGGTTCGAATTCCTTCTGGGTAGAGACAACTCTCACTGGCCTAGATCTTGATTCCTGCCTCTCCTGGCGTGACTTGGATCTGGGTCAGCAATTCCCACCCTTGGATAGGGTGGCGGGAGGGGAGGAAAAAGCCTGTGGGTGAGGAAGCAGCCATGGCTGCATGTGAAACTGTGACGGTGTTGTGACCACCCCTCCTTCTTCCCTCAGGGAAAACGTGAGCTCTCCAAGCTGAACATTTTAGTGCCTGCTGGTGTTCTCAGCAATGGCGATGGTCTTCATATTCCTACTTTAAAAGCAGCCCGTCAGTTTCTGCAGCAAACATAACCTTGCTCTATTTCTTTCTTTAGAGATCTGTAGTGTCCAAAGAGGAAACAGTTTGAACTCAAGGCCAGGAAACTCACGTCAATAGCCACCTAGGTCTTGCTCCTTTCTCCCCCCTCCCTCTCTGTCTTCCACTCTCCATTTCTCTCTCTTTCTTTCCAAAATGCTGGGGTGTGAGAGATAATGGGAGCAGGATGCAATGTCACCTCCCCCTGCTGGTTGTTTTGTATAATGTCTTGTTTGTAATATATACAAAGAGTGCAGACAGTGGGGCAGTGCAAATGACAGAAGCACGAAGTAGACTGAGATTAAATTCATTAATTTAAAAAATTATGGTAAATTTAAAAATTTTCACCCTTTTGAAAGGGTGAAAGGAATTTTTTGACTCCTTGCATTCTTTGCAAAATGATGTAATACATTTCTGAAGTAGTTATTTCTTTTGTCCTGTACTGCAAATTCTCATAGATGAGAATGATTTTAATGATGACATTAGCAATCTCCTTTATTCTGCATATGTATTGGATGTTCTTTCCTAAACTAAAATGAACAGATTTTTCCAATTGATTGCTTTGAATGTTCATTCAAGTTGATCACAAATATCTACAAAACATCCAAGGTTTATAGTCATTATGGGCATTAAAAGTGATATTTAAAGCGGATGAAACTTGTGTTTCAATTTAACAATTGATATCTTTTTTATCCATGAAGATGGTGTTCGTAAATATAGGGGATAGTAATTATGACCCTATCAAGATGATAAATTATATAGAGGCTTTTCAGAGGAGGGTGAACGACCCTGCTGAGAAGCATTAGGGGTAAGGTTTTCTAGGGCAGCTCTCTGGACAATTTTCTCGATCCTCCTATTCGTTAGACTCTAAATTTAAATATCCTTCTTAACAGTCACCAACCTTACTATCTTCTGAAATCCCTGCCTTGCTTTGCGCCATGGATCAAGAAAATCAGACCGATGTCAGGTGGTTGGGGTGCATTTGTGTGCTGAAGGACATCCCGGTGAGAGGACGCTTAAAGCAGGAGGATGTGCACTGGCTTTGGAGCCTGGTGTGCACGCCTCTTACTCAGTGCGTGCAAGCCAGTTAACTCCTGTAAGCCCAGTAAACTAGGTATTGTTTAGGTCGTCTCCAGCTTAATTCACTATTCTAATCAGAATGATTAAGACTTTTGACCTCGTTTAGACATTGAGAGCAGCACTGGAAATATAGAAAGAGAGGGAGTGAAGTTGCTTTTATCCTCTTACAAAGACTCTCAGAAACAGCTTAATAGTGAATCATCCAGAGGATTAGCTGTAGGTTGGGCATATTCTATGGACACACGTGCCTTGCTCTTAATTGTATCTTCCATTTTTTTTTTTTTCCAGTTGCAAATGAAGCCGGAGATAAGACTGCCAGACCACTTGCCCGCTTCTCCCGTGAGTAAATCTTGTTTCCCTCCTTTCCTGGGCTCCTTCAGAGCCTTTTTGCCTGTGTGGTTCACCCTGCCAGGTGTCAGTAAAACACTGCCAGTAAAAGAGTAATATAGGAAATGTCTTCAGTGGGTTATTACTCCATTTGAGCCCCATCACCAGTGAGTTATTCTTTGCTATTGCCTTTTCAATCCTTAGAATTGTGTTTTATCAAACCATGTTCTAGGGCTTTGCTATTCGAAGTGTGGACCTGGGAGCAGCAGAATCGACATTGCCTCGTGGCTTTTTAGAAAAGCAGAACCCCAGGCTCACCCCAGACCTACTGAATCAGGGTCTGGATTTCAACAAATCCCCAAATTCCTGTGCACAGTTGAGTTTGAGAAACACTGCACTGGAGAATCCCCTCAGAGTACCTTGCTGTGGGGTGGGCTTTTTCTGAAGAATGAGTGCAGAAGAGTCTATGAAATGCTTGTAGTTGTCAAGGTCCGTTACACGTGTGGAAGCATCGTCACCTCCCAGCGTGGACTTAAGGCCTAGCTCCACTGGCTTTACCTCAGTTTGGTGATATTTTGAAGCTCAGATGGAATCTGTAACTGGTTCTCCTTTGGCACTGGGATGTTTGTAAGGGCCTAGGAGCTCCCCATCAATTTCACTTGACTCCTTTGTCTCCAGGTCTTCAGCCCAACGGGTGAGCAAGAGTCAAAAGCCTCTTGATGTTTTCTGTGCCAGAGTGATCAGCAAATAATACATTTGCCAAGTTAATGCATTCCCTGGGATGAAAACTCAGATCCCAATGAAGGGAGTGGAAATACCAAGGGAGACTGAGTAGGGTTGGGTGGAGATGCTCCCCAAATGGGCTGAGCATCCAGTGGAGAAATAGTGGAACTGTAAATCAAAATAGATGGATTTTTCTTTCCAGCACCATCACTACTTGCTGGCTTTCACTTAAAGTAATTTCACTTATGCTTTCCGAGCCTCAGTTTTCCCATCTGAAAAATAGGAAACTCATACCCATCTTCTCTCTTTTATAAAAAAGTTACCATCTTTTGAAGTGATGGCATGAGAGTCACTGCGTTGTTCACATAGGGCTGACCAAGTCTTGTGTGTGGGTTCTGCCAAGATAAGTCTTAACATGTAGAGTCGAAAGTATGATTTCTTTATTTCGGGGGCTTCTTCCAAATTCTGCCTTCTAGCTCTTTTGGGGGGGGGGGCTTCAGAACTTTGGGATTGATTCCTAAAAACGATTTTTATAGAACTGTAATAATAGATGATAATGAAAGAGCATTAAGTGCTCACATTTTAGAAACTGTGTAATAAAACACTTGCTTCTCACAGGCCCCATTTTTCACTGCCCTCCTACCTGGAATCGTTATTTCCAAAATAAGTATTTCATCCCACAGCTCAGTGAGGATGATGAATATGCTTTTAGTTCCTGTATTTCTTCGTCTCCTGAGCAGTAGTCAGGCAAATTAATAAGCTGGGGTGGTAATCCGACCACGCTGTGCAGGCTGCACCCCCATGGGAGTTTCTGCCCTTCAGAGGCTCATCACGAGGTTTGGGAAGGGGATGGAGCCCTTTAACCGAGAAGCTAGAATGAAACCTGGAGCAGTTTGGCCCTTCACAGAGAGAAGAGGGTACCTTCTCTTGTAAACAGCTTCTACAGATTCTAAATTGTGTGACTGGGTTGGAGGGATGGTGTGTCACTTGAAAGCTCATTAGTAGGAGCTAAGTGAGGATATGAGGGAAAATAATATCTATATAGGAAAAAAGTAATTAGTGGCAAACCAATTAAATTGGGCTGATTCTGAAAAGAAAAAAAGAAAGGAAAAAAGTCTCCTGACTTAGTGCAATGTCCTGGAAAAAAGTCAGATGGCACATTAGCTACTAAATCTTTTTGTAGCAAACACTAGAGGGAAAAAATTAGGTGGCTTTTAGGAAGGGAAAAAATTCCTTAATGTAGCATTGTCTGATTGACACTCACCTCACTTCCCCACATTGAAAATGACGTTTTTCATGTGAATGAAGTGTTCAGTTTGGGAAGACTGGAAGGATTTGGATGATGGACTTTCGTTTGGAAGCTGGAAAATGAAATACTGCAGCATTCTCTAACTTTTGCACCTTGCAAGACATATGAAAGCCCTGACAGTGTTTGTGGCCCAGCATGTAATTAGGAGGAATTCAGAGTGGGAGGCAAGAACACAGGTCGGTAATGTTGTGAAAACTGGACCCTCTGGGGGTTAAGCAGAAAAGAGCTCAGGGTAGGGAGGAAGGGGCTGGCCCAGTGGCCACTCAAGTAGTCCCAAGATTTTCATCCCCTTTGGGGTTTTCACATGCTGATTCCCAATGCCTCTGAAATATGTTCATTTCTCTGTAGATTTTGCCCCTGCTTGAATCCATATACTTTTCTTGGCTACCCTCTACTGCAATGGAAATGAGCTATGATGATTATAGTAAGAAATCCTAAAGGAGAACCAGAGGAAATAGAGTGTAGGAGTCATGAAGACATCTGGCTTTTCCAAGGGCTGGCTTCCCATCCTACCTTGGCTATCTAGTTTACCAGCCTTGCAAGCTCATTCCAGTCCGTTTCCAAAGAGGGTCGCTTCCACAATACAACCCTGTGCTTGGCTTTCTTCTCTATGTGACTGACACTACCACCCAGGACACTATGCTTTCCTCAAAGAAATTGATTCCAAAACCTATGGGTCAAGCTTACTTCCTATGACTTTTAGACTGGAGACACTTGCTGTGCCATCAAACAGCAGTGCTGAGGTGGTGGGTGCCGTGGAGTGAGTCCTGTGAGACTCTGGATCCTATCAGGACCCTTTGCCACCCCATCTTCATCACTTTAGTCTTAGCAGTGACTTTTGATCGACTCAGCCTTAGTCAGAGCATCCACCTAACAACCACGGACACATAGAGTAACAAGGAAGTCATCCTCCTAGGAGTGGGCTGGGGAAGGAGCAGGAGGGAGGGAGGGGAGCGGTATTCAAAAGAAGTGGAGAATATTATCTTTCCCTCCAAAACCTACAGAAGAATGACAGTGTCAAGGAGAATGAAGGATTGAGAGTGACCCCGACTCTAAGGCACCGTGTGAGCCCAAAGCACGTTGGCTTTACGTTAACAGATGGTTTAGAATGGCTCCCACCATGAGGCTATCTATCCTTGGGTTGGAGTCCCTGTGTGTGGGGACCACCCCTCTCTGTGCGGTGGGTGGGGTGAGTGGGCAGAGCATCTCCCATGGGTACTGCATGCAAAGCTTTCTGACAGGCAGTGCTCACACAGCTATGCGCTGTCTCCATTTTTACAAATGAGGACAATGAGGCCGGGAGAAAACACTGAGAATCGCTCACTGCTGGAATTCTAGGTCTTCCAACTCCAAATCTTGGCTGTTCCCAGTGCACATGACTTCCTCCTTGGTCTAGGGGTTAGAGTTTGCTGATTCTGGGACTTGGGGATTGGGGGTCTTCCAGCTCAGTCATGGAGGTACTCAAGCTTTACCACAGGGCAGGCTTCAGAGATCCACGTGGCTACAGTTGGTTTCATCTGGGGCGGGAAGACTTTTCCTCCAACATGCCCTTCCACCAGCTTACTTATATCAGAAATTGCCTAAAATAAGGGAAAAACTTGATATACACATCCCTTCGAGAGTGGGAACACAGGGATTCATTCTTACTGTGGTGAAAATGATTGATAGCAGGCCTTTTAATTGTTTTCTCCAGATACCTGAAAATGTATTCTCAGTGTGTAAATAGAGGGGACAAAGGGGTTTCTTCATTTAATTGTTCACTCGCTCATTCATTTAGTTGCTCATTCAAATAGGTACTGAACACTCACCAGGGGCCTGGCTCATCCTTGTGCTGAGGATACAAATGCTGATTAAAACAAGATCCCTGCCATCCAGGAGTGTAAAGCCTGATGTGAGAAGACAGAAAAGTTAGTCCACAGTGAGGAGTGTGCTGTCAGAGGGGGTCAGGAAGTGGGGGCAGAGGGAACACAGGGCAGGGCCTCTAAACAGGTTAGATCGGGTTTCCCTGGGAAGGGCATGCTTGCCTTGAGTGTTGAAGGGTGCTGCGAGTTCAACACCCCTGAGTGTTGAAGGGTGCTGTTGAGGAAGGTGTGGGAAGCGTGTCCCAGGCAGAGAGAACACATGGGCACAGAGGAGCCTCGCACGTTAGGGAAACTGGCTGGAGAGGCAGCCCGGGGTCAGGTTAAGAGGGGTCTTTGTGCTAGCCCACGGAGTGGACCCTGATTCTGGGGAAGCCTTTGAAGGGTGTCACACTTGGCCAGCGTCTCCCCCTCCTCCTGGAGCTGTAGGTGGCCTCTGGGGACCAGAGCTGTGTGGTGAAGAACTGGACCTCCCAGCCCAGCTCCAGACCCCAGTCAGAGGACGAGCTCCTGGAGCCCCCTGACACTGGGCTCCTGACATCGGGACTGTTGGGATGGAGTCAGCTGGCCCTGGGGCCGGGGGGACTCCTGCTGGTCCAGATGTCTGGGATGCTGGGAGGCTGCCCTCCAGCGCCAGCCCCAGAGAGCCCTCCTCTCTGGAGAGGTCTGTTTTATGTGCATGTCTGTCTCCCATTAGACAGTAGGCTCCTGGAGGCCAACGGACCCCTGGTTGAGCATGTATTGACTGTGCCTGGTGCAGGAACAACTGCCTGTTGAATGAAGACTGAGTAAACTACTACCCTGCCTGCAGCTTCTCCCCACTCCTCCTTATCCTAACTTCTTAGGCAGGGTAGGCTCTCCCACTGCCAGCACACACACTCCCGGATCCCTCTGGATCCAGGCCTCCCTCAAGGGGCTCCCATATACTAACGTGAGGGTCCTCAGAAGCCACGAGGGACATGGGCTCTGGTGTCAGGCCTGGGTTTGGGTTCTGAGTCCAGGAATTCTGAATTCTGTGTGAACTTGGGCAGGTAACTTAATTACTCTAGGTAGGAATGAGTGCTAAAATGCTTAAAAACATGTGACGTGGTCACCGACCAATCAGAACAGATGTTGGCCATGGGTGATGTGAAGGAGGGTGCAGGAGGTCCTGATAGGCCAGTCACTGGATGGGGCGGGGGCAGCTGAGGTGGATATTGGCCCTGATTGCTTGGGGTAAATAATATAAAGCATAGTGTTTGCACACTGTAAGTGCTCAGTAAGTGTGGGTGGTTGTCATTACGTATATTATTACCTTGAGTCATTTTCCTCTCCCCGCCCACCTCTCTCCCTCCCTCCCTTCCTCCTTTCCTCCCTCCGTTCCTCCCTCCCTTCCTTTCACATGTGTTTATTGAAGATTTTTCTCTGCTAGGCCTTGGGGACACACGGATGAGTAAGTTTGTCTTCCAAGAGCTCACAGTCTAATCAGGGAGTTGGAGAAGTAAGTGGCTCCAGTGCGGTGTGTGGAGGGAAATGCGAGAGATTGGTACAGGGGTGGTGGGAACTAGATGGGGGAGACTTCATCTGGCCTGGGTTGGGGGTGGGTTCAAGGGAGTCTTCCTGGAGGAGACAAGCATTAGCTGAGGCTTGGGGAGTGTGTGTGGGTTAACAGGTAGAAAAGGTAGGGAAAAAAAAAAAAAAAAAGCGATACCACTCTTCAAGGAATAAAGACCATGTGTAGTGTTCAGAGGTGGCCACAGTGTGGCAGGAAAAGCTCAGATTTGGGTGTACATCGCTACTCCAGGAGGCTTAAAAGAGTCTGCATGCAGTGCAATGGACAGAGCACCTTTTGAGAAGGGAGTGCACGGCATTGGAAGAGACTGTCCTGAGGGAGGGGTTGGCCCCAGAGCTTGTGTAGCTGGGCAGCTCCATCCTGGAGTTTTGATTGCTTCCCTAATTGAGGAAGAACAATTTCTCCCCTGAGATGAGTAATGATTGAAAAGAAAATAGTGGTGTCAAAAGCAGTAAGAAAATGGAGCCTAATTAGTAATGCCTGCAAATTTGGCCTCTTTTGCTTTGGGAAGTAATAATCCAGATAGTGTTGAAAATAGATTATCCTATAAAAAAGCTGGAGTAGTTTTGGTGGATGGATGATAAAGCAAAGGGAGGTCGCCTAGTATTTTTATATTGGGTGTATGATTGGGTGAATGGTCCCCTTTCCTGGGCAGAGATGGGCAGGGGCAGGCAGGGATGTACAGCTAGGGTGGGTGCTGGGTGAGCCTAGTACCTGTTATACGGTAATGGCCATTGTGGAGCCCCAAGGCAAATTCAAATCACATCTGACAGAGCGCTCAAGTCCAGCCAGAGATTTTTTCTAAACTGACTGTCACAGCAAGGAGGGTTTGTCACAAGCATCGAGAACTTGAGTTGGGGGTGGATGGGTTACAGAACCAAGATGATGAGAACAAGGATAGGATAAAATGGGTGGGAGTAAGTGCTGAGAAATGCCACGAGCAGTGATGGGCTGTGGCTGCCGGCTGGGTGTTCAGCGTTCTCAGGGGTGTGTACTGTGAGCTAGAGCCATATAAAGGGCCCAGCACAGGGTAGGAAACAGATATGGAGATTTCCTGGTTTGTCTTAAACAACTGTAACTATTTCCAAAACGTTCAGATCCTCTGTAGAGCTCTAGGTCCCACCTCAGTAGTATTCACAGACCGAGCCTCTTCATTTCCTACTTGCTCCCGCAGAAAGTTACCTTCAGCAGTGGCAGCTCTAGGGGCTTAGGGGTAGCAATGCAGCTCAGTGGTCTTCAAAGTGGGGTCCCTGGGAACTTGTTAGAGATATGAGTATTTGAGCCCTTTACCAGATCTGCTGAATCAGAAACTCCTGGGGGTGGGTCTCAGCAATATGTATTTTAACAGACTCTAGTGGTGATTCTGATGCATGTCAGTATTTGAGAACCACTGCTGTAGTTGGAAGGACTGTGTTATGGTGGTGGCAGAGATAGAGGTAGAGGTAAAAGGCAGCATGCAGAGCAGTACAATGGTTTTATTTAGTTTATACATTACAGAATAATACAACTAGCAGTTTTCGACAGCTGCTTGTAATATGTAATTGCATACAGACATAAGACAGAGCAAATGTTTATTGTCCTTGTCAAAGAATAGTATATTATTATTATTTTATTTTATTTTTATTGGAGGAGTTTGTGGGGGCTGATGGAGATTATGGGAAGATGATCTAAAGGTCCCCCTAATCCTCCCTTGTGACTGGCACTGCTCTGCATCATCTCTTGAATCTAATCCTCTCTTTTCTAAGATCATCTCCTATCTGGCCCTGGCCTTTGCTACTCCACAACAAGGTCATTATAAGAACTGCTTGGTTGGCCCCTAGCTTCTTGCTTGTAGCTTCAGATCACCCTCCACACAGTAACCTGTACTGTCACGCTCTAGTTTTTGTCATGACATACTTGTGTTTCAGAACCACAGGGAGTTACTCCCTAACTTGCGTTCATCCAAGATTTATCTGCCTGACCACAAGGGTCCCACTGCTCTTTCTTACCCCCTTTCTCCATCCCTTTCATCAAATATAGTCGTTATCAGCCATGCAAATCTGCTTGGTTCAGTAAACAGATATATATCAACCCATTATCTTAGATTTGAAAAATTTCAAGTTAGACTAGAACTTGCACATGATCCAGTCCAAACCTCACTACTTCCTGTAAAACTCATCCTCTTTGTGACATCCCTGTCAGGGGGTCATGAGCTCTCTGAAGGAACCCATCCAGTGATGGGAAACTCACCTTGTCTTAGCGAGGGTTGATGGCAATGGTCATAGTGATGGACTGGAGTGTTATGTGTTTGGGGAACTGAAACCCACTCTGCTTTTCTTTTTTTGAATGCGTTTGAGCAAGTCTTTGAATACGTCCACTATATCACTTGGTCCCCAGTATGTTAGTCATTGGTCCACCAGTGGATGGCCGATGATACTGTAAGTAGCTTCTAGAAACTTGTGGACAATATGTAACCCAGATGTTAGCTGGAGGCTCTTGGTCCATTGAGATCTAGTTAAATAGGCTCAAATCACTGTTGTGTGCCCTTTGGAGATTCAGAGCAGACCTCAGTGTTTCCGTGAATATCTGGGATGACTTAGTGTTCTTCTGGCCCTGATTTCCTACCTCCCTTGATTGTGTTCCTCTGTATGCTTCTGGCTATTTTCATATCTGCTCTGACATAGACTCAGATGCAGGCCAAAGCCCCTTCCTCTTCTCTTCTTCCCGTGTAACCAGAGGCTATTGGTCAAAGCAAGACTTGACTGAAGATTAGGGAAAGAGAGATCACAATATGCAATTGTGTGCAGACAATTTAAAGTCATAGTTCTCTTCTCAACCGTTCTTTCACCCATCCCACAGCCAGTAATTTTTTTAAAGACCACGCTGCCCATGTAGCTCCTGGTCTACCACCCCTTGATCCTCCTCTATCCACCGTCCTCCATTCTTTACCCTTTATTTCCACTTCTCTCTTAGGAATTAAAAGACACTCCTCCCAGTCTCTCATGCAGAGCAGCATGACCATCATGTTAGTTGCTTTGGTATTTGCTGACACCCTTGCCTTCACCATCTCTCCTTTACTTTCAACTTATTTCTTTTCCTCCATGAAGGCCAGTTTCTTCTTCTTTAATGGGAATTGTGGTCCAACCTGTTGAGATACTAACAGATATGTAACTCCTTGCCACAAGTGTATAAGCTTACACAATTAAAAAATCTGATGAGAATTTTGTGTGTGTGTGTGTGTGTGTAATGTGACCCCAGGGAGGGCAGGGAAGACATGGATTGGCTGTTGTATGCCAAGCACCTCCTCCCCTCCCCTCTCAATGTATACTCCTTTGAATAAAGTTAGGATAAAGTTTCTGATTCCAGTAAGAGGTGGACTAAGAAAACCTGAAAATCCTCCAATTTTTATAAGCCCGTAGGAATGCTGAGTAAAATATTTTTTTAAATGCCCTTAAATGCATAGTTAAACTTGCAATATAGAAAGGGAACTCTGCAGGTGGTAGAAATGAAAGATGAATTTAATATCAGTACAGCAAGCTGTAAACATGCCTGCTGATTCTGCAGCTATGCTGCATGGGGGTGGTGCTGCTAGTTCCATGGGGTCTAGTAACACATGTTTTAACATCCACCTGGGGAAAGAAGTTAAGGCCTTGGCCTGTGCAGCCTGGGGAGTTGGATATGAGACTTCTGCCTGAACTTGACTCTTAAAACATATGGCAGATCGTGTTTTCCAAAAATATTTGCAGCTCTATCTCCCATCCCACATGCTCTTCTTGCAGAGTGATGTTGACAAGCCTCCCACTGAGATGTGAAGCCTATGTTCCCTCCCCTTGAATTTGGGTGGCCTATAACTGTGGCAGAATGTTGCTACGTGACTTGCAAAGGTAGATCATCAAAAGTGATGCTGCTTCCACCTGGGGCCTGTTGGGATGCTTGTTCTTGGAACACTGTCATCATGCTGTGAGGAAACAGAGAGGCCATATGGTGAGCCCACTGCTGCACCACCCATCCCAAAGTACAGGTTTGTGAGCAAAATAAATGGTTGTTGTTGTGGTTTGAAGCCACTAAGTTTGGGGTGATTTGTTATGCAGCAACAGATAACTGGAACAAAGGGCTACATACTCAGTGAAAGAGGGACCTGAAAAACAAAATACATCCATTAGCATAGGGAGATAACAAGGAAACTTGTTTGCCTCCTCTTGCTCTTGAGGAAAAGTCTCCTCTGGGCAATGGAAACTACCTGCCTGGTCCAGGTACCCTTTCAAACTAAGAAATTAGTAAAAATTGGTTCTGTGGGCTAGTAATGGCAGAATCAAATGGAAAGATGCAGTAAAATCAATTGCAAAAATATTCTGAAATATTAACCCAAGTTAATATTTTCATATTAAAATTTTCATATTTCAACCCAAGTCATAATGTATTTTCATAAAGAAAACAAGGAGCGCTAAATATCAGCTCACAATCAAAATTTAAAAAAAATCCACAGGGGCAGCAATCCACCAGGATGAACGAGAGTCAGTGAGCACAATGAATAGAGAATTAGAACCCTAAGACCTCGAGGTAATATATTGACAAACTGAAAGAAAACATGAACTATATATATTTAAAAATAAAGATATAAAAAGAATTGACACTCTAAGAAAGGAACAAAAAGGAAGATTTTTAAGAGAACCTGTAGAACTTCCAGAAATGTGAAAGTTAACATTAACAACAAACAAACAAACAGACAAATAAACCCAAACACAGTTTATCCACCTGTGTTGGGTAGGAATAAAAAGGGAAATAATGAACTGGAAGATATATCTGAGGAAATTATCCAGAATGCCGCACAGGCAAACATGAAAGAATGGTTAAGCAATATGGAAGATAGAACGAGAAGGTCAAACATACATCAAATAGGAATTCTAGAATGAAAGACCAGAGAGAATATGGGAAAACTAGTAACGGAAAATCTAGTAGCTGAGAGTCCTGCAGAATTGATTAGTGATATGAATCATCAGATTGAAGAATCATACCTAGTTTCAAGCCCCAAAATAAAAATTAACCCATTGTTAGACACATAATAATGAAACTGTACAACATAAGCAATGAGAAAAAACTAAAAACAATTGGAGAGAAGAAAGATTACCTACTGTGTCTGAAACTGTAAGTTTAGTTCTTCTATATTAAAAGAACCTTGATTTTTTAGTGGGGCCTATGTCCCCATCCTTCCAAATAGAGTGCATTTCTCAGGTTCTCTTGAAGCTAGGTATGATGACATAACTAAGGTCTGGTCAATGAAGTGTAAGCAGAACTGTTGGGGCAGATTTCTGGAAACTTTCTTGAGGCTCTTGTGCTCCCTTTTTTCCTTTTCTTATTTATCCCTTCTCCACCCTGCTGCCTGGAACACAAATGTGATACTGAAAGCTCTAGCTGCCACCTTGGACCACAGGGATAATGGTCACACCAAGGGTTGGTAGTGTGGTCATAAGAAGACTTTGTGGAACAGAGCTGCTATATCAGCCATGAAATGCTTACCGCTAGATTTTAGAGAGCTTAACATAAACTTCTATCATGTTTGATATTTTCAAATTTTGAGTCTCTGTTATGCAGACATGTATAATCCTAACTAATGCATCTACCAAGAGTAATAATTAGATTGACTGCATACTTCTCAATAGCATATTTAGAAGTCAGAAGACAAATTGAATATTTGTGAAATGATGAGGGAAAAGAACTGCCAACCTGGAATACTATACTGAGAGAAATATCATTCAAGGGTGAGGCCAAAATAAAGACATTTTTCAGGCCAAGAAATTCTGAGAGAATTTATTGTATGTATACCCTTGCATAGAGAATTACTAAATGCTATATCTCAGGAAGAAGACAACTGAACCCAGAAATAAGACTAAATTATGTTTAACAATTAGTTAAAAAGAATATTGGGTTGTTTTTAGTTTTTTAAAACACAGCTTTATTGAGATATAATTCATATACCATAAGGTTTCCCTGTTAAAAGTGTACAATTCAATGGCTTTTAATGTATTTGTGGAGTTGTGCAACCATCACCATAATCTAATTTTAGAAAACTTTTGTCATTCCTAAAAGAAATCTTGTGCCCAATAGCAGTCACTTTTCATTGAGACTCCTACTCCTAGTCCTAGTATATCACAAATCTACTTTGTGTTTCTATATATTTGTCTATTCTGGCCCTTATATATATTATAAAAGGAGTCATATAATATATGGTCTTTTGTGATTGGCTTTTTTGACTTAGCATAGTGTTTTCAAGGTTCATCCACGTCGTAGCATGTATCAGAATATCATTCCTTTAAATTGCTGAATGATATTCCATAGTATGGATATTCCACATTTTATTTTTCTTTTCATTTGAGTTGATTCCACTGTGAATAATGTTGCTATGAATATTTGTGTTCAAGTTTTTGTGTGGTTGTATGTTTTCATTCAGCTTGGATGTATACCTAGGAGTGGAATTGTTAGATCATAAGGTAACACTAAGTTCAACATTTTGAGAAACTGCCCAGATCTTTTTCAAAGTGGCTAGACAATTTTATATTCCTATCACCAATATATGAGGGTTATAGTTTCTCTAAATCCTCCCTTACACTTGGTATGGTTATTCTTTAAAATTTTAAACCTAGTAGGTGTGAAGTTGTATCATATTGTGGCTTTGATTTCCGTTTACCTAATTACTAATAACATTAAGCATCTTTTCATATGCTCTTTGGCCATTTGTATATCTTCTCTGGAGAGCTAGTTAGTTTTTAAGACAAAAGGCAGCATTCCATTCTCTGATTTTCTAGTTGAAGGAAGTACAGTAAAATGAAAAACAGTCATCACAAGGAAGCTGCCAATTATTTATGAATAAAAAGTGGAAGAAAACAGAGACCTCAAAAGCATCAGTTCCCACACTGGACTCATCATCTCTATACAAGTTCCTACTCCTGTGTTTCCTAACTGAATTGGTGCCATTTTATTCACTAGGCAACATCAACCAAAAACCTAGAAATCATATGTGCATCCCTCTTCTCCCTCACCAGTCACCAAATTGTACTGGATCCGTCTCGTGAATTCTGTTTCCTTCAGATCCTTTCACTCCATTCTCACTGCCACAGCTTTATTTTAGCCCCTTGTCATCTCCTACCTAATAGATTTCACTGAGCCTCCATTTTCCTCTGTGAAGTCTGTTCTCTTCCCTGCCAGAACAATCTTCCAAAAGATAAAGCTGACCATGTCATTCCTCTCCTTAAAAGCCTTCAGATGTCTGCTTCTGGGAAGATGGAGTAGACATACTTTTCCCTATCACTCTTGTTAAGTACAACTAAAAACTCTGGTCATTGTATATAAGACAAGCAAAAAACAAAAACAAACAAACAAACAAAAGACTCTGAAAGATGAAGAGAAGAAGCCAGACCAGCTAGAGATAATTGGGACCTGGGGAATGAAACAGTGGTGAATTCTCTGGATTTTCTTTTTGCCTTATACATCCCATTCTTGGAGATGGAGAAGCCAGAATCCTGGAAATGCCAACAGATCAGACAACAAAAGGCCCAGCAAAACCCTGCTCTCTGTATCCAAAGGACCAGGGAAGGGACAGTCTAGCAAGACAGGAAACGTTTAGACAATAACTAGACACTCCACTCCAACCAAATACCACAGAAAAACTGGGGCCCCATCCTCACCCATGCCAACAATGGCTGGGTAGGGAAACTGAATGTCTAGCCTCACATGACTATGAGGTGCCCTAACACCCCCACTGTGGTGGCCTTGGAGAAGGCCAAGCAGGGAGCTGGCCGGTAATGAGGTCTCTTTCCCACCATGGTATCAGTGGAGAACATGTGGGGAACATGGAGTTCCACTTCCAACTGGTAGTGAGGCATCCTTCTTCTTCCCTGTTGAGGTGATGTCACAGGAGGACTAGTGGAGAATCAGGACTCCATAACTGCCAAATGGGACAGAGGCCAAACTCATCAGATGTCACTAGAGGTCACTTGGGGAGCTGGAATGCTCACCCTTTTCCAGCAGTAACAAATTTGCCTCCCCTCCTTAGGTGTCAAAGAAACTAGAATAGTTAAAATAATTTTGAAAAAGAAGAATAAGGTGCAAAGAATCAGTGTATTTGATTTTAAAACAATGTATAAATAAGGACTAGGTGGTGCTGGTGAAAGGATAGATCCAGGATCAATGGAACACAATAGAGAAGCCAGAAATAGATCCATACAGATATGCCCAACTGATTTTTGACAAAAGCGTAAAAGTAATTCAATGGAGATAGTATAGTCAAATGGTGTTGGAGCATTTGATCATTCATAGGCAAAAATTCAAACCTCAACCTATGTTTCAAAACGTGTACAAAAATGGACTTCAATGTAAAATGTAATACTGATACTACGAAACTTAGAAAAACAAAACAGGAGAAAATCTTTGGAATATAGGGGTAGGAAAGAAAGATGTTATTGGAAACATGATCTATAACAGGAAAAAAATGGGTAAGTTGGACTTCATCAACATAAAACCTTTCTTCTACAAAATATTCTGTTAAGAGGTTGAAAAGACAAGCTACAGTCGGGGAGAAAATATTTGCAAGTAATGGCTGCTATCCAAGAAAGTTCTGGTATCTATAATTCTCAAAACTCAAAAGTAAAAAAGTAAACAATCCATGTAGAGTATGACCAAAAGATATGAAGAGACATTTTACCAAAGAAGGTGTACAGGTGGCAAACAAGCACTTGAAAAGATGTTCAACATCAGTAGCCATTAGGGAAATGCAAATTAAAACCACAGTGAGATACCTCTATATACCTATCAGAATGACTCAAATACGGAGAAAACCATGGTTGGAAAGGATACATGCACCCCGATGTTCGTTGCAGTGCTGTTTACAATAGCCAAGACATGGAAGCAAACCTGAATGTCCATCGACAGATGAATGGATAAAGGAAATGTGGTACATATATATGCTATGGAATATTACTCAGCCATTAAAAAAATGAAATAATGCCATTTGCAGCAACATGGGTGGACCTGGAGATTATCATACTAAGTGAAGTAAGTCAGACAGAGAAGGACAAATGTCATATGATATCGCTTATATGCGGAATCTAAAAAAAAAAATGATACAAATTAACTTATTTACAAAACAGAAACACTCAGAGACTTAGGGAACGAATTTATGGTTACCAGGGGGAAAGGGTCGGGGGGGGGACAGATTGGGAGTTTGGGATTGACATGTACACACTACTGTATTTAAAACAGATAACCAGCAAGGACCTACTGTACAGCACAGGGAACTTGGCTCAATATTTTGTAATAACCTAAATGGGAAAAGAGTTTGAAAAAGAATGGATACTTGTATAGATATAACTGAATCACTTTGCTGTACACCTGTGACTAATACATCATTGTTAATCACCTATACTCCAATATAAAATAAAAATTAGAAAAAACAAATACATGGTTTAAACATATGCAATTTATTACATGTCAGTTATACTTCAGTAAAGCTATTTAAAAAGTCTTAAGAGAAAGAAAAAAGAGTGGCTAAAATAAAAAAATAGTGATCACATCAAATCCTGGTGTGAGGATACAGAGAAACCACATCATTCATACATTGCTGGTGGTACAGCCACTCTGAAAAAGTTTGGCTGTTACTTAAAAAGCTAACATGCAACTACCATATGACCCAACAATTGCACTCCTTGGAATTTATCCCAGAGAAATGAAGTCTTACATTCACACAAAAATCTGTACATGAGATCTCACACCTATTAGGATGGCTAGATACAGGGGTTGGTCAGGATGTGGAGAAATTAGAACCTTTGTTCACTGTTGGTGGGAATGTAAGATGGTGTAGCCACTGTGGAAAACAGTTTGATGGCACCTCAAAAAACTAAAAATAGAATTACCATATGATCCAGCAATTTCCCTTCTGGATATATACCCCAAAGAATTGAAAACAAGGACTTGAAAAGATATTTGTACTCTCTTGTTCATAACAGCATTATTCACAGCAGCCAAGAGGTAGAAGCAACCCAATTGTCCATTGATGGATGAATGAATAAACAAAATATGGTAAGTACATACAACGGAATATTATTCATTCATGAAAGCAAAGGAAATTTTGACACGTTGCAACATGAATGAACCTTGAGGACTTTATGTTAAATGAAACTAGCCAGTCACAAAAAGACAAATGCTATGTGTTCTAGTTGTATGAGGTATCTAGAGTAGTCAGATACATAGAGACAGAAAGTAGAATCACAGATGCCGGGGACTCAGAGGAGGGGAGAAAATTTAGTGGGTACACAGCTTCAATTCTGCAAGGTGAAAAGAGTTCTGGAGATGATTGGTGGTGATGGTTGTACCACAGTGTGGATGTACTTCATGCCACTAAACTGTATACTTAAAAATGGTTAAGATGGTAAATTTTATGTTATGTGTATTTTAACCACAATTTAAAAAACCCTATACATGAATATTTATAAAAGCTTTATTCATAATAACCTCAAATTGGAAACAACTCAGATATATTTATCGAGTGAATGGTTAAACAGACCGTGGTACGTTTCTGCCATGGAATGCTACTCAGCAATTAAAAGAACAAGCTATTGGTACGTGCAGCAACCTGGATGAATCTCCAGAGAATGATGCTGAGTGAAAAAGCCAACCCCAAAAGGTTATAAATTCCGTGTATATAGCGTTCTTGAAATGATGAAAATATAGAAACGGAGAACAGATTAGTGGTTGCCAGGAGTTAAAGAGGGAGTGAGGTGGGAGGGAAGTGGGTGTGGCTGTAAGTGGGCAACGTGAGGGATCCTGGTGGTGATGGCAGTGTTCTGCGTCTGTGTCAGCATCCTAGTTGTGATGTTGTACTATAGTGTTACAAAATGTTACCATCAGGGGAAACCGGGTAAGGGTACGAGGGATCTTCCTATTACCTGTTACAAAGTTCTTGGCATACCACGCAATGCCCTTCAAAATCTGGCCCCAGCTGACCTCTTCTGTCACGCTAATTCATCATTTAAGCCCCAGAAACATGAAAGTACTTGCCTGTCCATGCTGCTTCACTCCTCCGTGCCTTTGCACGTGTGTTTCCCTCTGCTGATCACCAAGCCAACCCATTCATCTCTCAAAACTCTGGTCAGGGGGCACCTTTTCTATAAAGCCTGGTCTGACCCCCCAGGACAAAATTATCACTCCCTCATTTGTTTGACATCTATATATTTCTACACAATTATATTATTACTTGTTTCATACTGTATTATAAATAGCTCTTTATTGACTGTTTCCCTACTAGATTTTGAGTTATTTGAAGGCAGAAACTATGCCTTGCCAGTCAGTATATATAAATGTTCAATAAATGTTTGTTTAGTTGGACTGAAAGCAGAGTGAATGGGAATGTTCCGGATCTGTAACAATTCCAGACAAGGGGAGGAATCCCACTCATTGCCTGGACAGCTCTTAGGGATCCATACTCAGTTACCTAACTAGAAAGAAGTCAGATGCATTTTAACTTACAGGACTCCCATGATTTACCAGTCACAACATCCTGTGATGCCTTCTTTTCAACAACTACTTATGGAGCACCTATTGTGTGCCAAGTACTGTGTCTACTCCCCTCCCTGGACAGGCAGGTAGGTGAAGGTGGTGCAGTGATTACTGCCATCATGTGCATTAGGCCCTGGCTGAGTCTTGGATTGAAGCACAGGGTAGACACCTATAGTCCTGTAGGCTGTGAAATGTGTGACTCCAAGGACATCATCCTACAAACTAAGCTATGAACTACTTCCTCTGCAACTGTACAGTCCTGGAGGCTCTGTTGAAATTCTCATGTTTGCAGGTGCAGTTCTTGCAACTTGTGAAAGAATTGCCTCGGTTCCAAGTCTGTAAATTTTAGCTTTAGGGAAGCTAGGTTCCCTAATATAGGGCAAGATAGGAAGGGAGGTCAAGGTGTGAAGCCAGTTGGGTGAGAAACTGAAGAAAACTCATGCATGTTACAATTAAAACACGTAGAAGAAAAGACTGACAAGAGATTCATGTTTTTAATATTGGTTTACAGCCTCAGAAGCAGATATCTTAGAAGCAGATAAAAAAAAAGTTAACCTTGGGTTTCCTGGTGGCGCAGTGGTTGAGAATCTGCCTGCCAATGCAGGGGACACGGGTTCGAGTCCTGGTCTGGGAAGATCCCACATGCCGCGGAGCAACGGGGCCCGTGAGCCACAACTACTGAGCCTGCGCGTCTGGAGCCTGTGCTCCGCAACAAGGGAGGCCGCGATAGTGAGAGGCCCGCGCACCGCGATGAAGAGCAGCCCCCGCTTGCCACAACTGGAGAAAGCCCTCGCACAGAAACGAAGACCCAACACAGCCATAAATAAATAAATAAATAGAAATTAAAAAAAAAAAAAAGTTAACCTTGAAGGACATTTTGGGTGCAGGAGTGTGAAAATGAGTAAATCACAGTCCTTTCCCTAAAGGAATTTACTGCCAACAGATGATCCGTTGTTCTTATTTTATTCCCGGCAATGGCTAGTTTGGGCCAGAATTAGAAAGAGTTCTTCTCTGTGACTAATATATTGTCCCCAAAGCCTCTGTTTTTCTGGAACTTTTGATTAAAATCTCCAAATCTCCAAGCGATTACTTTCAAACACTTATATTTTTGATCACAGTATACATATCATTTAAACATGTCTAGGATGAACGTGGCACATTCTTCCAAGTGCTCAGAGCACTTTCATATAGACTATATTACCGAATTCATTCACACCAAGTTTTTATAATAAGGTTAAAAATCAATCCTGGAACTTCCCAAAGGAATACTAGGCAGATTTACAAATGAATCATCCAGCAGGTGGTAAGACTTGGGTTTTTGCATGCTTTGCAGACGTTAGCATACTTCAAGGTAGTTATGCATTGAAAAATTTTCACGATTATGGGGGAGGTGGTATCTGAATTAGCGATAGTCTAAGTTACAGAAAACTTAAAAAATACTATCTTCTAACTCTCAAGTACCCAACTTACACTAACCATTAACAGTGTTTGTCAAGTAGATTTCACTCTTAGTAGGTAAAGCTTCTCTTTTAATTAGTATACTAAATGAATGCTGTCAAATTTCTTGAAAACAGTCTCCCTTTAATCTTGTCTACATCATTACTCTGCTTAACAGACTCATTCTTTTGATGTGTGACAAAGAGTAATCGAGACATTTCCTCTTGGAATTGATGGTCTCACTGTATAGGTATCCACTGTACCAGATGAATTTCTAAATAGACTTTGAAAATTATGTAGGAGCTCTGCCCATCAGTTGGGTAAAGACAGATGCAAGGCTTTGCTTCAAAGCAGATTGGGCACTGTTCTTACTGTTCTCTTTAGGCTTGGGTTATGTGTTACTTATTGTGAAAACTAGCTGTTTGAATAGGAATGTCAGTCTTACTCTTGGTTCTTTCTGCTGAATTTATCTGGCAGCCGAGGTAGACAGTGAGTGAAACCTAGAGTGACGTACATACCTTGCCTTTCAGAAAACAACAGGCTCTGTATCAATCTTTTTGCATCCCAGAATGATTAAACTAGGGTTAAATCCAAAATAAAACTCCAAACAAAATATGAAGAACTAGGGAAATGAAACACCATCCTAAAGACTTCGGGAAAAGGTAGACTTCTGAAAAATGACCTAATATAGGAGCCAAAAGAAAAAATGTAAATGCTACTTTGCATTCTCCGTAAGAAGCAAAAAGACATAGACCCTGTGAGACAGGAGCAGAAAGCCGTTAAGAAGAAAAGCAGGTTGATTTTGAGTTGAGATGCAAAAAGGAACAGTGCACAGAAAGTAAATATGAAACATAGGAATTAAAATCCTCACTGAAATATAGAAATGGCACTGAAAAGATTTTAATCAATGATTGGAAGACACACTTGAGAAACAGTGTGTTAGACTATAGAGGAAAGTGATGAAGAATTGGAAACTCTGAGAAAGGATAGTAGGAGGTCAGAGAAGAAAGAACCAACACAAATAAATTAATCATAGATATTCTGAGACTAAAGCCACACAGTTGGAACAGAAGCAGTAATCAAAGATAAAGTTGAAGGCAGCTTGCCTGAACAGAAAAAATTAAGGTCTGAATTTGCATATTGAAAGGGCTTGTTGTGTTCCAGAAAAAAATGAAAAATCAGTAAAAGTAACCCACAGTTACATATACGCTAGCAAAATTTTTGAAATACGAAGATAAAGAAAAATGTCTGCCTACAAAGGGAAAAAACACTATCAGACTTGGTTCCTAATTCTCTTCTACAGCATATAAATAGCAGAAGATAATTGAGAAATTGTTCAGAGTTTAATGTAAATTCAATAAATCTGTCCCTAAATTGTTGTTCACGTGTATCTCATTAACCAACATATCATTCTTGGAAAGAATTATTCGAGGATATACTTAAGCCAACTGAAACATGAGTCAAAATAAATTCTGTAGAGCTGTTCTGTCCCATTAAATGTGGCTATTGGGCACTTGAAATGTGGCTAGTCCTAACTAAGATCTGTAAGTGTAAATACACATTGGGTTTTGAAAAAAAAAAATATATATATAAAAATCTCATTAATAATTTTTATGTTGATTACTTATTTAAGTGTAATATTTTGGATTTATTGACTTAAAGAACATAATTTATTAAAATTAATTTCATTTGCTTGTCTTTAATAAATGTAGCTACAGAAAATTTAAAACTACCCATGTGGCTTATATCTGTTCTATTGGACAGTGCTGCTCTTAAAGATAAATTATTATGTTGAAGAACTGTTGAGCACCAAAACCAGGTAAATTTATCCTTAAATTCAAATAGCTATTGGACATAAAGTTAGAAAACAAAATGTAATGTGAAACACAATTCTTAACAGCGGAACTTCTTAATATTAAAATAACAATTTAGAAATAAAATTCAAAAATTCACATAACATCAGTGAAAGTGAATAGAGGAATAGGAAGTCTAGGAAGACTAATTTAATCATCTCATACAGGCAAGAGTCAATGGAAACTGTTGTTATTGATGTTGGCAGTAAGATAATAAGAGAAAGAATAGAATAATGTATATTCTTAAATTTAAAAGTAACTATCATAGTTTTCCAATTATTACAACTACATATTATTTCAAAAGGCAAAATTAAAACAAAAAAATGATAAGCAAGAATGTTTCAGGTGAGTACAAAGGAAAAGGAGATAGCTGTGGCAGTATTAAACTTGATAAAATGCAGAACTCAAGAAATAAAGAGCTGAGTCATTTTCTACTGATAAAGGATGTAGTCGACAATGCAGATGTGATAGCTCTATACCTTGTTTTCTACACATAGAGTGAATCTTTTCTTTAAATTCAGTGCCCATGAAATAGTTACAAAAATTACCATGTGTTGGATGACAGATGACATCAATAGATTCCCCAAATCAAGATTAGATCACATAGAACATAATCTCTGACTCTATTGTTATAAAATCTAGAAAGTAAAAAGAAAAAAAAGAGTTAAAGAAGGAAGGAAAAAAGGAAGGAAGAAAGAAAAAAGAATGGAAGAAAGAAAGAAAGAAGAAAAGCTTAAATTACAACAACCAAAAATACTTTAACGACTTGAAATATTTTTTCAGAAGTAGTCAACTTCTGGGTCAAAAAGGACATGAAAATTTCCATTGCAGTCTTCTTAGAAAGGATATTCAATGAGAAATTGGCATATCAAAACTGATGACATGTATCCAAAGCCATAGACACAAATGCTCTGATTTAAAAAAATAAATTATGGAAAAAAGAGGAATATAAACTTATTCAAAGTAGGGGAATGAAAATATCAATCTAAAAGCCAAAACAAGTGAATTAGAAATGAGAAAAGCAGTAGAATGTATAGATTCAAGAGCTAGCTCCTTAAGGCAATAAAAGTAACTTATGGAACGGCACTGTCCAGAAAACATTCTATGATTATAGAATGTTCTATATTGGCACTGTCCAATACAGTAGCTACTAGTCACATGTGTCTGTTAAACACTTGAAGTGTGACTGGTGCAACCGAGGAAGTAAATTTTTAATTTTATTCCATTTTTATTTTATTTTAATTTTTTAATTGAAGTATAGTTGATTTACAATGTTGTGTTTCAGTGATTCATACATAATCTGAATCACTTGCTGTACACTTGAAACTAACACATTGTAAATCAACTATACTTTAATATATATATATATATTCTTTTTCAGATTCTTTTCCATTATAGGTTATTATAAGATATTGAATACAATTTTATCCAGTTTTAATTGATCTAAATTTAAGTCACCACATATGATTAATGGCTACCATATTGGACAAAACAGCTCTAGAAAATAAACAGAGAAGAAAATAAACAAATAAAGAAATACTCAAAACTATTAATATATAGGCGAAGATTAAAGTACAAAATGCCCTAGAAATCTGTGCTAACAAAATTGAATATCTCTACAAACTGGTAATTTCTAAAGGAAAATATTGACTCCAAAAGAAATAGATACTCTGAATGCAGCAATAACAAAAGAAGACATTGAAAAATTTGTGAAATGATTACTTTGCTAAAGATACTTTGGATCCTAAGAGTTTTATAGGCAATTTTATTCAAATACCAGGGAATAGGTTATTCCCATGATGATGACTACATAAGAGATGAAACTAATGGCTTATTTCCTTTATGAATATAATATGCAAAGAGTCTTAAATAGAATTCTAGCAACACAAATCTCTAAGTATACTACAATAACAATACAACATGACCAAATAGAACTTATTTGAGTAATGCAAGGTGGCTTCACTATTAAGAACCATTTTATAGTATAATTCAGATGTCGTATAGACATGACTTTTAAGACCTATGCATGGTTGTCTCAAATCCCCATCCCACATCAGTTTCAATCTCTAAAATTCAATCAGCAGATTTTTCAGGAGTTTCTCTAGGTTTCTTCTCATTATCTCTGGCTCTCTTTTCCTGAATCTGTTGAATTTTCCCCTACACTTTGCATCTTGCAGATGTTGATTTACTCTTTTCAGACAACAAACAAGTATGGGACACAGGCCATTCTTCATAATTTCTGAATCGTCTCCCCAATATCACTTTCACAAAGCAACCTGTGTGTGAGATCTTTACTGTTCTAGAGAGGTGGTTACATTGCATTTCCACACAGCATTCAGTTTAAACATGGATGTCAGACTTACATGTTCTTTGAAAGTTCTTCACTGATTTTTTGCCAACTATGGTTCCAGCAGCTATATTGCTCTGCCTTCTCTCTCTCCTCTCCTTCTTTTCCCCTCTCTTTTGTTCTTGCCCTTCTCTAAATTGTGTGCATTTTGTATGAAGAATAGTTTAACTCTTTCCTTGTTGTTTCTCTGTCCCTTAATCACTCTCTGTCATAACAAGATATTTTTCCCACAAAGTTCCCTAGAGGAAACTTGATTCCATCTGGAAAATAAGTTTTTTTCCATTTTGCTACTAGTTTAACACATCAATAGGTGAGAGTGAGAGAGTGAGAGAGAGAGAGATAGAAAGATGAGAGAGTGAGAGAGAGAGAGATAGAAAGATGAGAGAGAGAGAGAGAGAGAAGAAACAACACACAATCATCTCAGTAGATGGTAAAGCCGTTACCATTAAATCTTTTATTTCTTGCAGCAATAACCCAAACAACTAGCTTATCAAAGGGAATTTATAATAATGCTACAACAGAAAATTTCATAGACATTTCACAAATAGAAAATGAAGTGAAGCCAGCAAAATGATAAGGTTGCTTGCTATTGGCAATATGGTTTAAAATTCTTCTGGAAGTTTTAGCAAATGCAGTAAGACATGAAACAGAAATAAGAGGCATAACTATTTGAACAGAGAATGAAAAAGTACTATCGATGATATATATGCTTACCAAATTGAAACAAAGAAACAAGGAAAAATTCTTAGAAAGAGTAAGAGTTTAGTAAGGATCCAGACTATTAAGTAAATACACCAAATGAATACCTCTTTTATATTCCAGCAATAACAATTTAAAATATATAATCTAAAAATGTACTCTATTAATGAGTGACAAGCATATAAAATGCCCAGGAAACAAAGTTATTAAGAATTTCCAAGACAGAAGAACATTGAAACTTTACCGAAGGAAATTAAAGCCTGAAGTACATGGGAAGACTTTTGGTTGGCAGGCGACAGAAACTCAACACAAACTCTCTTAAGTTCAAAAGGGGATTTGCTGGAAGGATACCATAGTAGTTCACAGACTTGTAGAAGAGCTGTAGAAAACTCATAGATCTGGGAATATAAGGCATTAGAACCAGCACATGCCACTCTCATTCTTTTTTCCTCCTTTCCTTAGGCGACTGGCTTCATTTTCTCAGGCTCCTCCATGCATTGACTGGGACGTGGTTGCTGGCACTAGCAATCTAAAGGGAAGGAAGTGACTTTCCTCTTTGGTTTCAGTATGAAAAATACCACAGGGAAGAACTGTGATTATCTGAGATTGGGTTGTATACCCACTCCTTGACTCATTACTGAGGCTAGGGCCATGGAATAGTATAGCTAGAAAGCCCACCAGACTCACATGGGATGAGTAATGGGGGAGGAGACATTCCCAAAATAAAGTGAGAGGGGCTGTTACAAGTAGGGAGGAAATGGTGCTTGGGTAAACAAATATGATAGATATTCCATACTGAAAGGACATTTCATCTACCTGGATATGAACATGATATATTGTGAAGATGATAATGCTTATGAGAAATAAATTAATGAAACAATTAATTATACTTTTATTAAATACCATCTCAATATAAATTCAGAAGGGAGATTTCTCTTTAGAAATTAAAAGAAGTGATTTTAACTAAGGTTTTCTTAGAGACTTAAACAAGTAAGAAAAACTGAAAGAAAGGGGGAGGTCTTGCACTATCAGATATTATAAAGTTATAATAATAATGTGATTCAGCTGTTTAAAAGGTTAATTTAACATGATAACTCAGAAATAAACCCTAACATATTTGAGAATTTAGAATATGTCATCACAAATCAAGTTGTATTCTTATATTTTGCTAGCCCCGCTGCCCCACCTCAGTGTGTATGATATCTGAAATGGAATTAAATTTTCAAATCTCTTCGAAATTGCAGGTAGCAGAATTTCTGAAAAGTTTCTAAAACCAAGGCTTAGTATCTTGAAAATAACAGAGCAGTACCTGTGTGACTCTTTTAAAGATATTCAAAACATCATTGACACTTTACGTTCTGTACCATCATTATTGTTTTATTTTAGTCAGCATAAAACTCTTCATCTGGGCTTTATTAGGTTCATTCCGGACCTCTGTACCCAAGCCCCAATTTTCCTACCCCCTGGGAATTTTAGGAGCCTTATCCTCGCAAAAATAGAGAATGCCTATGAATGCCACGTCATAGATATTTTGAGAATCGTTGAAGGTTTCCAAGGTTTTTTCTTTTTTCTTTTTTTTTTTTACCTTCCTGGAGAATTAAGTCTCTTCTTTCCTTTGTAGGACTCTAACTTCTCAGCCTTCTGCCAGCATAATGCTTGTGTATTTTTTTTTTTTTTATCAGGAACCCAGGTGATAAGTCACTTGTCAGATTTCAATAGGATTACCACATCACCTTGGGCTCCTCATGCCAGCAGTTTATCAGGCTGCCACCATTAGACACGCTTCAAAATGAATCTGTAGTTATTTCGGATTTAGATTCTTCTCATCTCATTTTCTTGCCTTCTTGTCTTTTCTTAACCCATTAAACTCACCTTGCATTATTCATTTCTCCCTGCAGCCTGAACCTCCTTCTTTAAAAGAAGCTGCAAACATGCAAGAGACTACACATCAAGGTTCTCTCTAGTTGCAGATGGGGTGTATCTTACTTCTCATGTAAAAGGATGTCTTTTCATAGTAAAAAATGCAGAATATTTTGCTTGATCTACACTGTGTGTGTGTTTATTTACTCATAAATAAAATACAAACAGTGTGATGTATCACCCTGAGCCCTGGATTAGGAGAATGAGAATTTGGGGTCAAAGCAATTGGTGTTTTCTAACTCTATGATCTAGGTGGTTTGATCTCTTGGAGCCTTAATGTCCTAGTGTTCAATAGTGTTTCAATAATACTTACTTTGGAAGGTTGATGTGATGATTAAATGACGTAATGCAGATGAAGGCATCATGACAATGCCCAGCACGTAGCAAATACTGAACAAATGTTGGTTCATCTGAATCTGAGAGCTTGTTCTCCTGATAAGCTCAGTGATAAGGATGCTGCTACCAGAGTTCGTGACTCTGGAAAATTTATACTCAATCTGGAGTGTTCATAGAGTATACAAAAAGTTGTCTTCGTGAAGAGAAGAGAGAAGATTTATGGCAGGGACAGAGGGGGTGATAACAGGAAAGGTGAATGTAATGGGCATTTAGTGAGAGTCAGGAACAAGTCAAAGGAGAGAGGAAAGCTGGGATGGGGAGGAGAGGGGAGTGGGCAGAAGCAGATGAGATGGAGTGGGCTGAATGGAGTTGCTCATCTCCTGCACCTGAGCCACATTATTTTTGGTACCCTGAAGGCTTAGTTTATCTATGATTTCCCTCGTGGGGTTTTTGATATTATTAAGAGAGACCCGTGTGACTGTTTCCATATTTTTGCTTCTACTTAGTCAGAAACATTTCATGCTTTCAAAGTCAACTTAAAATAAATTAGAGCAGGGGAATTTTTTTTTTTTTTTTAATCAGAAAAGACCATTCCAGTGTCCCTGGAGATTGCTCTGCCCACGTTTGTGGAGAATCAGAGGAAGAGTTCTTTCCCATTCTCTCGGATTTCAAAGAGGAGAGTGCCCAAAAGGCTCACATCAAATTGAGTCGGGATGAGCCGTGTCAGGGGGCTGTGATCCTCCTAAGGCAGGAATGAGTAGCAGATGGAATTCTGGTTGTATTCTCTAGGATCCAAAGACTGTGGAAACTCTATGAATTGGGTACCTTTTGAACTCAGTGTCACTCCTGTTGGCCCCCTTTTAAAGCTCTAGCTCTACTGCATTCTCTTTATTTCTGTCCCAGGGAGTCTCTTGATGATGTGGAAGTGGCGCCACAGTCATGCACAGTAGATCCAGAGAGCTAGGGAATTAATACCCTATGTTGTTACCCTTGTCCATGGGATGAGAGCCTGTAGATAAATGCCGTCTCTTCCATTCCTTGGGAGGATCATTCTGAGGGTGACCTACAGCTCCTCTGAAGATCTCTGACAGCAATAATATAAGAGATGGGAGGGAAGAGTTAGGATTATTTTGTTATTATAAGGTACTCAAACTACCTGTGAAGGGGTATGGTATTATTTGAAAGTGGACTTGGATTAGCTGTAAATGTATATTGTGGACTCTAGGGCAACAACTAAAAACAGTTAACAGAATAACTATAAGCAATATGCTAAGAAAGAGGAATCATGTAAGATGCTCATTTAAAACCATAAAAGGCAGAAAAACAGTGGAAGACAAAAATAAGAACAAAACAAAGGCAACAAAGAGAAAACAGTAATAAATATGGTACCGATTATATAAATAATCATTTAAATGTCACTGGTCTAAATTGACCAATGGTTTCAATGTACTGATTAAAACATGGTTAATAACCAACCATGGTGATAGCTCAATATTGCACCTGTGTGCTGGCTTTCCCTTGTTGTACCCTGATTCACTCTCTCTGTCCTCCACTCACTCCTGCTTTCTGAAATCACTTCCAAATAACCTACTTGCCACGAGCCCTTGTCTCAGGATCTACTTTCTAGAAGGAAACTAGGCCACGACCCTACATTGGAAGCAATTCAGGATGGGCTAAGAAAGTCCCCTTTCTCTGGATATGGTGGTATTCTTTGTTTCACTCTTAATATGTTTCCTGTGATATATTTTTTACTTAAAATTGTTGAAACCATTCTGTTCACCTTTTGCCTTAAAGGTTTATTTTTTAAAAAATCGTCCATCATTACTAATTAATTTACTCAGCAAACATCTCTTCAAGGCCTGTTGAGAACAATCATAAGTTCATACTGATAGTTCTAATTCAGATCCCAAACGACAAGATTCGTCTTCACATTCTCCTGTTGCCTACTTGTATTTTCCTTCTCCTGAAGTGAGAACTCTGGATCCCTGCACCCTCATGACAGCTGCTCATTTGCTCTTTCCTATGATATGTATGACATAGTTTAGATTACTACTTTATGATTACTACTGACTAGAAACCTGCTAATTGAAGTTCAAGATTTCTTTGCAGTGTATATGTTTGTGTGTGTGCCCTTAGAATTGGTCTCTGAGGACGTATAGTTGGAGTACGGTATTCAAAAGATATTTAAATTAATTCTTGTTTTCCATTATGGTTATGTTACCAATTTGATATACATTTACATTTGATAGTTTCTGTTTGTATTCAGTTTTAGGATTTCTTTATTCCTTGCCAATTTGATTTTCTTTTTGAATATTAAAACACTTACATAGTTGAAAAGTAAAAACTATCTGCAAATGCGAAGTCTTTCTGTCATCTTTAGTGTATTCTGCCTACTCTCAACCCATCCCCCTGTAGATAACCATTTTCATGGTTTCTAGTCTGTTATTCTTGTTTGTCTTTTTGCAAAAATATGCAGACATTTCCCCTATCTTTTACTCCAGAGATAGCATAATACACTATCAAATACTAGATAGCATAATATACAACTCATGCATGTTGCTTTTTCCGCACTTAGAATACATATTGGAAATCACTCCTCATCAGTTTACAGACTTTGGGATATTAGTAGCTCATTATATTTATGTAGCATAGTTAATTCAATTGACTAGTATGGTTAGGTTAATTATAGGAATTTCTCAAGGGGTGCAGCAAATATTGGTTATGGACAGCATGAGGACTTTGGTATTGCTAAAGGATAATTTTAAAAAATCGTAAGAATCCAAAGTGAATATATGTTAAAGATCTTATTTAACTCACTAATTGATGAAGAAACCAGTAAGATGTTACAACTGGTTTGAAGGAGAATCCAAAGAGCGAATATACAAATCTGTCAGGAAAGCTGAGATAAATTTTCTTATTAGATGTAAAACTGGCAAAATGCATCATATCTACAGGGCAATAATTAATTGCATTCCATGGGACAACTTTACATTTCTAAAACCAAAAATCATTCGCATTACTGTTAGTTTTCTCCAATTTTCAGAACTGTGAAATAGCTACAAGATAATAGAAAATGGAGACAACTGAGATGGGTGAGCTAGACAGGATATTCACTAAACTTTTTTGTCCGTTTCAAATCTTTAACCATTTTTCTTAACAATGTTTATGGAGGGGATGGGGATGAGGGGTAGGGGAAAACAGATTTATTTTTCTGAAGACTGGCTCTAGTCTGAACCACTCAGTAGCTGCCTCGCATTATTCTGCCTCTCCAAAGTTTCTTGAGGGCAGGGATGGTGTAATAATAGTTTCTGTATGTCTTGGAGGATCCAGCACAGAGCTCTAAAGTGCTCCACACTATGCTAGAGTGTTGGGGGCACAATCGTAAATCCCCTTCTGTTGATGGTTGGCATATATCAGTGGACTCATGCCCCAGGCATATCCACTATTTTTGTCTTCCCATTTTGTGCTGTGTTGTTCACGTACAGCAGACTGTTGTCAATAATTTACCTTCTGAAAGAGATTAAAACAGAAATAGCAAAATTCTCCTCATAATGTTTCGTGTTATGCCAGCTTCCTGGATCTCTCTCGGGTTTGTGCCTTAGGCCAGGTTATAGGTGATATGGTACTAATGAGCTGTTATAATTAGATCCTTGTGATTGGAGCCCAAGTTCTACTTAAATTACAGCTTTTATCAAGTCAGATAATGGCTGGAACACTCCAGGACAGGGCTGGGGCTTTGATATTGCCCTTCTTTAAAACATTTATTATTATTATAGTTTTAAAAAAATTATTGTTTGGGTTCAGTGAGAAGGGTAATTTATTCCCCATTTTATCCTGCTGTGAAAAATTTTCTTACCTCAGTCACGATAGAAGTGTTTGCTGAAATAGAATATTTTCATTTGAATCACGTATTCATCATCCGTGTGCTTCCTCTTCATGAATATGGAGGGGATCTTTGCTTATATTTTCTATCTTGAAATACAGCTTTTCAGAGCACGGTTCAACTGCAGGCCCACAAGCTGCTCCACCCCCAGCATTTTCTAACGGCATCACAGTCTACCTGGCTGCTTAACCAGAAACCTCAATCCATCTTGCCACTTCTCTCTTCATCGTCTACACCCAATCAGTTACCAAATCCTACTGATTCTCCTTGCTTATCTCCTAAATCCACCTGTTTCTGTCTTCATTATCACTGTGCTTTTCCAGACCCCTCATTTTCTCACGGCCGATTTGCCTTTTGGTTGATCACCCAGTTCTAGGCTCACGTACACCTCCCAACTGGAACATCCTCTGTATTGCTGGTTCCCAATATTTTTTTGAACAAAGACCTCCCCCGCCCCCCCTTAAGTTAAAAAACAAAACAAAACAAAAACCAAATCAAAGACTATCCCATGAGAGTGATTGTTCTCTGGGTTCTCAAAGGTCAAGAGAACCAGGCCATTTCCATTTTTTGAGTTTCCCAGAATATTAAAAAATGTGAGGAAATGCCAAAATAAGCTATAAAAATTGTAGTGTGTTATAACTGTTTGCATTTAACAAATTAATAATTTTAACATGAGAAAACTGTGCAGTGTAGTTAATGCCTTTCACAAGATAATTGGAGGATTTATTAAAATGTCAGTTCCTAGTACTTTATAGAGGGTGTATCATTTGGATATGGGGAACACCTTTATGTTAATATGCTGAGCACACATATAACATTTAGGAAAGCATTTGGCTACAAACAACCAAATACCTAAGAATGTAATAAGTCAGTATTCATATGTCTCACATCTAGAAATCTGGAGATGAGGGGGACCAGGGAAGCTGTTCAGCTGTGTTGTCAGGGATTCAGTTTCTTTCCACTTTTCTATTTTTCCATATGCAAGATGTAAGCTTTTGTTATAATGCTTGTCACCTCATGGTCACGAGATGGCTGCTGTAGCTCTAACACACGTTCACCTTCCAGTAAGAAGAAGAAAGAAAGCAAAGGGGAAAATAAGGAAAGGCAAAATTTAAAGGGACAAAAATGTTTTTCTCCTGTTGAGACTTTACTTTTTTATTGGGACAGAGACACTAGTCCCGGGGATTTCCACCTACATTTCATTGGCCAGAATTATAACATATGGTTAGCCATAGCAGTAAGGGAGGCTGGGAAATTGAGTATATTGTTTTCTAGCCTCTTTGGAAGAGGAAGGCAAGTAAAAAGGGAGTTGGGAATGAATGTTGAGTAAATCCTATTTATAGCTTCTGCCACAGTCATCGTCTTTTATTTTTTTTCTTCCTTTTTATATATTTTTTTTATTGAGGTGATGTTTACTTAACTTAACCTTAAAAAATTATTTTTATTTTTATTTTTTTAAACATTTTTATTGGAGTATAATTGCTTTACATTGTTGTGTTAGATTCTGCTGTATAACAAAGTGAATCAGCTATACATATACATATATCCCCATATCCCCTCCCTCTTGTGTCTCTCTCCCAGCCTCCCTATCCCACCCCTCTAGGTGGTCACAAAGCACGGAGCTGATCTCCCTGTGCTATGCGGCTGCTTCCCACTAGCTATCTGTTTTACATTTGGTAGTGTATATATGTAAATGCCACTCTCTCACTTTGTCCCAGCCTACCCTTACCCTATCTTCAGAACCATTTTTTTTTTTTTAGATTCCATATATATGTGTTAGCATACAGTATTTGTTTTTCTCTTTCTGACTTACTTCACTCTGTATGACAGACACTGGGTCCATCCACCTCACTACAAATAACTCAATTTCGTTTCTCTTTATGGCTGAGTAATATTCCATTGTATATATGTGCCACATCTTCTTTATCCATTCATCTGTCGATGGACACTTAGGTTGCTTCCATGTCCTGGCGATTGTAAATAGTGCTGCAATGAACATTTTGGTACATGAGTCTTTTTGAATTATGGTTTTCTCAGGGTATATGCCCAGTAGTGGGATTGCTGGGTTGTATGGTAGTTCTATTTTTAGTTTTTTAAGGAACCTCCATACTGTTCTCCATAGTGGCTGCCTTCTTTTAAATTTGCCAGTGTATCTTTGTAGCTGCTGGTACAACTTCTGAAGGTGTTATTGCATGTCCATCTGGGACCCCTGATGGAGAGATAGCTTGGATCACATGACCCTTCTGATTCACTGACTGAGAAAATGAAAAACCTATTATGCATTCATTAGTGCTTTTACATAAATTTCTAGTTTATTAATCATATCTATATATACTTAAAAATTAGTCGTATATATAGACTTCGTTATTTCATCTACAGATACAGTGGATTCACAGACCTCTTCATATAGCCTTGCTAGTCACCACAGGTTCACTACTCTACAGCACCCTAGTTTCCTTTCAGGAACACAGAAATGGTCATGTCACCATAACCTTGGTTAAAAATCTTTAGTTCTTTTTTGCCTACAGAAGAAATTCTAAAATGATCAGCATTTTATTCAAGGTCCTATACAACCAATCTTTGGCCTTATCTCTGGTCACTGTCCTCTCTCTCGAGCTGCTTTGTTCTGCCGCTGAGCCTTTGCACATGCTATTTGCACTGAATGCTCTTCTCTTTCTTCCCCATCTGCTGAAGATCTGTTCCTGCTTTAGACCCATATCAGACGTCACGTTCGCTGTGTGGCTTTCCCCAGGGCCCTGAGGCAGAGTGGGGGAGCTCTCCTCTGCCCCTTCTAGCACTTCTTTGTCCCTTAGTTATGGTTCATTGCCCATTTATTGTGATTGCTTATAGGCTGACTCATCCCAAGGGAACCAGTCTCATTCATCTTTCTATTTCGAGAGCCCAGAATGGAATCTGGCATATTGAGGCAATTCAAAATTTGTATGTTGAATGAGTAAATGAAAGAATGAAGGGAAATAGGCAGGGAGTTCATTGTAAGGTCTTCGCTTAGATGAGATCTAAGAAAACAGGCTGCTGCTTTTGTCTTCCTCCTAGAACCAGACCTTCGTTAACACAAAACCAGACTTTCATTAATAGGACCAGATCTTATTAAGATATGTGTTTAGGACTTTGAAAAAGCTGTCTTCCGTTTCAGGAGTTGGAGGCTCTGTTTCCTGCTCTTAATGTGCCTTAATTTTCTCTGGATTGACACAAAAGCAGTTTGGATGTGGGACACCCCCAAGGGTCATTCGTGACCATGGTCATTAAAAGAGTTGTTTTCGGACCCATGGGTGTCCTTGGTGAAGGTTCAGCGGTCCTCATGAGGTGCTCCCTTTTGTGTGTGAAGTTCTCTTGATCTTAGCTGCAGAGACAACCTTCAAGCACAACAAACTACGGTGATTTCTTCTGTTGTGGGCTGTGGATGGTTGATCACGGAGGCATCCCCACGAGCATACGAATGTGTTCTCTACCCACCGATCACATGCATGTGCATTAGCTGGCACTGCTCCTTACCCCTCCATGCCCGCCTCCTCATGCCCCATAAAGAGTCTTTGTGTGAATTATAAAAAGGTCCTCCTTCTGCACGGATGGGATAGAAAAAGCCAACCCCCTCTGGATGGACACAGCTCCATGGGTGCATGACTCAGAGACCTGACAGTATATCTGAGTGAAGATAAAGGGTTTCTTTCCTCTGGGAAGAGGAATAACCAGCACCGGCCAATGGTAACTGGGTAATGATAGTGGTCATGCCCTCAGTCTCTACCTTAAAAATATAACTTGCTCATAGACATTTAAAATAATAACTATTTTTATTATTTATTTTTAATACTTATTTGTATTTTTATAATAACTCTTAATTTTAGAACATTTTTAGATTTACAGAAAATTTGCAAAGATAGTACAAAGAGCTCCCAAATACCCCATTCCCAGTTTCCCCAATTATTAAGCTTTTATATTAGTATGGTACATTTGTCACAATTAATGAACCAATATCGATATACATTATTATTAACTAATGTACATACTTTATTCAGATTTCCTTAGTTTTTCCTAATGTCCTTTCTTAGTTTCAGGACCCCATCAGGATACCACGTTTAGTTATCATGTCTTCTTAGGCTCCTCTAGGCTGTGACAGTTTTTCAGACTTTCCTTGTTTTTTGATTACCTTGACGGTTTTGAGGAGTACTGGTCAGATGTTTTGCAGAGTGTCTGTCAGTTGGGATTTGTCTTTTCCCTATGACTAGACTGAGTGTTTTAATGGGTTTTATTATTTTTAGGTGTGGTAAAGCCAACAGATCAGGGGATGACTGCCATTGAAAAGATAGTTTGTTAGTATTCACAGATCCCAAAAGAGGGGGTACACGTCTTACCACAGAGGCCATGCTGAGAAGCATTGGGGTTGTTGTGAGGCGGAGGGAGGGAGGAACTATGGGCAAGAGTCTTTACTGTGGTTTCTGTGGGAAGGAATGGGTTCTGCCAGGTAAGCAGGCTTAGGATTGGCTAGTTGGAATAATTTTAGTGGGCTCTGGGGCATAGGGGCTGTCCCTAGATGTCTGGTACCTGTCTGGGGTTATCGGGGCAGGTGGAGAGTGGCTCAGGATGTGAAAGCTTGGTGAGGGAGGTGTTGGGGTGTGGGTGCTGGTTTGGTTGGCTGGTATCTGAAAAGCATGCCCCTTGGAGGGGGGACTCTTCCTGAGGAATGGAGGGGAGGGAGGAAGGGGGATGTGACGGAGGCAGGAGGCCAAGGCAAGATGACTCAAGGGTATTTTCTGGTTGTCCAAACAGGGCATGTCTGGCATACGCATGTAGGGCAGATGTTAAAGTATTAAGTTTACAGAAGATAGGAACATGCTTAGTACTCTCGGGTTATATATTTTGGGGAGAAAGACCATGGAGGTAAAGTGCCATTTTCATCACATCATATCAAGGATATAACTTATCACTGTTGATATTGACCTTGATTACCTGGCTGATCAGGCCCTATTTTGTGGCACCATATCTACTCATGTCTGCCTTTAATGTTCATCTCATATGTTTGAAGTGTTTGTAGGGTAGGGTATTGGTAAACATCCAGTGTAGTTTTCCTTGAGTCTTGATCTTCCAGAAGAATGAACCTGCCTGTAGTGGGTTCTGGTTCTTAGATGGGGGGCCCTCTTTGGGGTAGGTGTCTCCACAGAATACAGTCTTGAAACTTGGGCCTTAGGCAAGATAAGTTCACAGGGGAGACTTGTGTCTGAATATCCTGCTGTTCTCTAAAATGGTAGTCCTTTGTATACTTCCAGTTGCTGAATAAATACTTCAGTAAATACCGACAACTCTGTCAGGAGTTGGAGTTGATTACCACTGAAATGAGACAGGATATATATTCATAATACTTAGCTGTGAGTTAAAATGCTCAGAGTATTAACCTATTTTTGTATATAAATTTTAAAAATCCTGGTTACTCCATAAGTTGCCTGACCAAAACCTTTTGGAGCCCTCTGATGTTGGTGGAGATCATGAAAGATATGTCAGTGTTCCTGCTCTGCTTTTGAAAATCCCGAGTTGGGCAAGGCAGGCCATTGAGTTGGTTGGTAACTCACCTTCACCCCTTTTTCCCCCTCATGCCTCAGGGTCTAAGTCGCAGAACTGTCTGTGGAACTCCCTCATCGACGGTCTCACAGGGAATGTCAAGGAGAAGCCACGGCCAACGATTGTCCATGACCCCCGGCCACCGGAGGAAATCCTAGCTGATGAATTGCCTCAGCTTGATAGCCCGGAAGCCTTGGTGAAAACGTCCTTCAGGTTTGGTGCATTGCAACTCAGTTTGTTCCTTCTTATTTGCTTGTGGAGTTATTTCAGTCCAGTTGGATGCCACGTCAGCGTGGCCAGCAAATTACCTCATTTCTCTGCACTAAGTAAATTAGAATTGATGAAGTAGTGTCGGAAGTAATGCCCGCTAAACTTCTGGCTGGATTTCCTGAAGGTAGTGAAGACCATATCAGTAGTTAAGTTGCTGTTGGTATTTAATTGGTATTGGCATGTAAATGCTGAGGCAAAGGATTTACTGACATTGGCAATTTGAGTTGGATTAATGAGTCTTTTGCGTCAAAGGAGGATGACGCAGGGAGATAAGTGCACAGGGAAAACACACGTGGTGGGAATTAACTCAGCCCCGTGCCTTTAGAGTCCCTTGCTGGGGGAAGTTTTCTAGTTGTAAGAGAAGTGAGAGCTGCTGCCTTCTGAAATGCAGTGCGGATCTTCTTGTGTGGTTTCCCAGGTGGCTGTTGACTCTGTTCTTGTTCATCGTTTAGTCCTGCGTTTTCCCGCAAAGTTCTCTGGTGTTTTCTTTTTGTATTGTGCTCCACTTCCATCATGAGGCGTCTCCTTACCTTCTCACCTGTATTAAATAAAAATCAGTCTGGGTATGGATGTGGTACAGAAAAGTGATTCTTTTTTCTGAATGGGTCTTTCAAACTCACTTTTGAAATACGCAGTCGTACTGGTATCAGAAATTAAGATTTAATGATTTTGCCACCCTGCCTTCCTCCCCTCCTTTCCCCCTGTTATTCTAGTTTTACTTCTTTCATTTTTCTTTCCATTATATAAGGCTTTCATACTCTCCACATGGCTAGTAGTACATGTAAGCTTCCCTTTTCTTCCCTCATAAACAAATCAGACAGGATTTGGAGTCCAGGAAATATACTTGAAAAATGTGCTCTCTTTTGCATCCAGGTGATGTGTGTAATCGCCCAGTAAAAGCCATTTCACTGTGTGAAGGTTCTTAGTGTGGACTGAGTTATAGATGAGTTCTGAAAAGGAGTGAATAAGGGTTTGGATTTCTTTATGTAATGTGACTGATGCAGTGGCGGGACCAGAATTGCAAGGCAGATGCTTTTCTTATTCCTAGTAAGGGTTTACTGCATTGTGAGGTTTAAATAAAATAAAAACCACTCAAGTAGAGAGAAGTACATTCTATGAACCTGTGATTCTCTGCAAGTGACTGTGGGGGGAAGAGGGGAGGGTGAATGGGTCTCATGGTCTGTGTGTTCTCATCTCCAAGTGTCTCTGGTGGAGTCAACCCCTTCATATACTGTCTTCTGGTAATTACACCTTCCACCTCAAACCAGGTTCATCGTCTTCTTCAGTGAATAGCTAAAGAGCTGCTCCCATGAAAAGAACATATTATTTGCTAGCCCAACTCCATTACCATCATCCCTTCTCTTTGCATTCCCTCTGTGCTCTTTAACAGAGAAAAGGTACTTACTGATGGCCATGAACTTCTTTTGATCTGCTAGTTGTATTATGTGCCAATGTCTTGGTTCCAGAAAGAGATTAAGTTATAAGTTTGTTAAGGTCAGGATTTATTTCTGGTTCCTTGTAGCACTTGGTGTGTAGTAGGAAAAACACAGTAGGTATAAATATGCCAGTCCTATAGCAGTGGAAGCCAGAAATGTATTGGCATTTGTTGTTCATTTACTGGTCTCCTTAATACAATTCTGTGCTATCCTAGAACCATCCTTTCTTCCAAAGAAGATAGTTGATTTCAACAGCAATGTTAGAGGGTAAATATTCTCTAATGCAGTTGTCCTTAATTGTGGTAGTAACGTCAGTTGTGAGATTTGTTGCAGATAAATTATTATAAGCAAAATGTGGGAACAGCTTACTTATGAAGAAATAATTTAGAGCAGAATCAAGGTTGCTCTTGTAGCAGAAGACCTAAATAGACATATCTCCAAAGAAGACATACAGATGGCCAAGAGGCACATGAAAAGCTGCTCAACATCACTAATCATTAGAGAAATGCAAATCAAAACTACAGTGAGGTATCACCTCACACCAGTGAGAATGGGCATCATCAGAAAATCTACAAACAACAAATGCTGGAGAGGGTGTGGAGAAAAGGGAACCCTCTTGCACTGTTGGTGGGAATGTAAATTGATATAGCCACCATGGAGAACAGTATGGAGGTTCTTTAAAAAACTAAAAATAGAATTACCATATGACCCAGCAATCCCACTCCTGGGCATATACCCAGAGAAAACCATAATTCAAAAAGACACATGCACCCCAATGTTCATTGCAGCACTATTTACAATAGCCAGGTTATGGAAGCAACCTAAATGCCCATCGACAGACGAATGGATAAAGAAGATGTGGTACACATACACAATGAAATATTACTCAGCCATAAAAAGGAACGAAATTGCATCATTTGTAGAGACTGTCATACAGAGTGAAGTAAGTCAGAAAGAGAAAAACATCATATATTAACGCATATATGTGGAATCTAGAAAAATGGTACAGATGAACCAGTTTGCAAGGCAGAAATAGAGACACAGATTTAGAGAACAAATATATGGACACCAAGGGGGGAAAGCAGGGGTGGTGGTGGTGGGATGAATTAGGAGGTTGGGATTGACATATATACACTAATATGTATAAAATAGATAACTAATAAGAACCTGCTGTATGAAAAATAAATAAAATAAAATTAAAAAAAAAAAAAAGGTTGCCCTTGTAATAATACCACTTGTTTTCTAGATGCCTTTTGGATTGCAGAGAAGGAATGAGCTATAGCTGGATATTAAATAATGTGATAGGAATATATCACAATGTGTTCCCCCCACCTCCCTTTTTACTCTGGGAGTGAAAAAAACCTGGTAATTGCTGACTCCAATATTAGTGACTCTGGAAAATCTAGGACGACCAGTGCATTATGCTCCTACAGTTTTAAACTTCAGGGGTGCATCCATGATCAGCGCTCTCAATCCCTACGATAACTTCTTTAACCAAGCAGTACAGTCATCCCTTTGCTGAGACTGAGGTGCTGGGTTCTTTTTTCTGACTCTGAAATTCAGTCTCTCAGCCACCGTGCCGTGTGTGTGTGTGTGTGTGTGTGTGTGTGTGTGTGTACACACTTATACACAACCCCACACACAATTAAGGGATCCAGGCATGTGACTGTGAACATCCTGCCCTTCGCAGTTCTGCAGAGTCTTGTTTGCTGCGGGGGAACACATGGTTCTCGTGAATTGGCATCCTCTGTCCTCATAGCTCCTCTGCAGGATCGTTACCACCGAGCAACAGGGGAGAAGTGATAGCTTTGCCTACTCCCTTCTCTTTCTCCTTGTTCACACTTGGAGGGCATTTGGAATTTGGGGCCACAAAATATGGTCATCATTTTTTTTTTTTTTTTTTTTTTTGCTTGGGCAAGGAAATGCCTCTTTATTGGTGCTGGAGCTGTTCCTGAGGCAGTCAGACCATGGGACCCTCATTGGGACCCTTGCCCTCAGCTACTTCCATCTGTGGGAGATACTCTGTCCCAAGGGCACCTCTTCTATCAGCTTCTGTACCTGATGCAGAAGTGGGCGTGGTAGGTGGGGGTATCCTTCCGGGCAGCAGCTGGGGACGCACGTGCTGGTAGCGCTCGACAGCCACCTCCCGCTCCTCCACGCCTTTGAGCGGATTCACACAGAGTGAATAAGATCAGACTTGGGTTTTGTGGGTCCAGGTGCAGACCCTGTGGGCTCTGAAAGCTCACGAAGCCTCTGGCATGAAAAAGTCTGCTTTCAAAACCCGAGACTTTTGAAAAGAGGAAAGTGGGAACCATAACTAGATAAAAAGGCTTGAGTGTCTCGAAAGTAGACACTTCTGGGAACTGTACCCCAGGTGCCTGTTCTCCTTGTTCCTCACGGCCTGTCCCTTTGAACCTTGTTCTGCTCAGGTTTTTCTTAAAAGAGATGAGAGAATATGCTGAGCCTGAAGCTTAAGGAAGATAGACCAGTCCAGCCAGTCTGATTAGTGACCGGAATCTTAGTACTTACCACTAGAGGACCCAAGAGAACAGGAAAGGGCTGGCTGCTGAGAACCCTTTATCTCCCCAGCTTCTAGTGTGCACATTTGCAAAGGTGAGACCCAGCCCAGATTGTACTGAAAGTCAAGGAAACCAGTGTTTATTGAGCATCTGCTATGTCTAGGAACTGTATATTCGTTTGCTCACTTAATCTCCCCAAACCCTGGCAAGGTGTGTATTGCTATCCCAGTTGTGCAGGTCAGGAAACTGAGGCTCAGAGAGATCAAGTAACTTACCCAAAGCCACTCAGCAGGTGACAGAGCTGGAAATTTCAACCCAGTCCACCTGGCTCCAAAGCCTTACCTGTCCACCATGTTCTACCACCACATCACCTTGGCTTTCCTGCTTCTGGGTTTGCTGTTGGTGAAATAAGGTAGCGTGATTGGTTCTGCTAATCTGGATGTGCAATTTGGATATATACTTTGAGGCTTATCCTATGAGACTGACCCTGTTCTATTGCACTAAATCTTTTTTCTAGTCCAAACTTATGTTTTTGATCCACCTACCCCTTTCTGGTAGGAGCCCATTAAGGTAAACTTTATGTCCAATAAATTCGTTGAGGGATCTTGTTAAATGCAGACCCACATTCAGTAGGTCTGGGCTGCAGCCTGTGAATCTGTGTTTCTAACAAGCTCCCAAGTGATGTGATGGTCCAAGGACCACCCTCTGGGGAGTGAGGCATGGGCTTTGGAATACCACAGGCATGAATTCGCAAATGCTCTTCTAAACTGTGTGATTTTGAGTCATGGTTTTAATTCTCAGTTGCCTCATTTTACAAATGGAAACAGTGAAATAACAGCAGTGGCCTTGGGTCCTGTTGCTAGGATTAAGTGGGAGATGAATATGACAGCCCCTAATTCCTTCTCTCCCAGTTTTCAAAATCCTGTTTAGGAGTGGATTGATCCTCTGCACCTTGACCCCTTCTTCTGTGACTGGGCTGTGCAATGCGCCCCAGGCTGGAAATATGAGCCCAGTAGGTACTTTGTGAGCAAGGCTGGCCTGACCTCCTTGGGCAGTAGTGGAAATTCTGAAGCCATCCAGCACGTTGGCCATCTCAGTTACTTACCTTGAATTGTGTGACTCAACATAGGTTTTGATCATTTTGCATTTGGAAGAAGAGTGTGCTCACTCCCTGGAGAGTCACAGGGGGATTGATGAACTTCTCTTCCCACATAGAATGGACTTATTTGGGCTTTGGCAAAAGCGTTCCTGATTCTATACATAACTTACTAAGAATATGTTCCAGAGAGCAGAACTGCATTGGGCCAACACCCTCGGCCGCAGATGAGATTAAGTCCTTGTCAGATCCCATTTAATGGATTGCGTTTTCCACGCAGAATTAAATCGTTGAACTCATCCTCATTTTGGCTTTTGGCAGTCATTTTTCCACCAACAGCTATAGCCAGGAAGCCAGTTTCTGACTTGATTACTTTCAGGAAATGTGCAATCTGGCTGATGATATGGCTTGGTGTGGGGTAGCGTCCCCTGCAGCTTCAGACCCCACCCCGGGATGAGTCATGGGTTAAAATTCCCAATTAGCTCATGGGAAGTCTGGTCACATGTCTTTCTCTATCACCATATGTTGGTCACCCACCGGGAACTTCGGGGGGCCCCTACTTCCGTGACTTAGTGCTGTCTCCCTGGAGTTGACATTTTTCCTTTCTAGTCTTCGCTAATCCAAAGCAGTAGAGCTTTGCTCAGGTCTGTGAAGGGGAAAAATGAAAGAATGAATTCTGATTTTTTTTAAAACTCAGAAGAGTTTCTGTTGCAACTTTGCCTTCCCACAAGGGAAATATTTAGGCTTCTCTTTGCAAAGCAAGTTTTTATAGACAGGTTTTCCAATGTTGGAAATTGACAAAGCATATATCATGCAGACACCGTTCCGTTTGCATTCTTCCTGGTCCTTCCACTAGTATTTTGGGAAAGAGGGAGTTTGTCTCTGTGGTGGCCATGTGAATGCACCTCTCACATCTCTGACCACAGGGAATGTACTTGACCCATGTCCCCAGCTTCTGTGCGAGGATATTTGTTCCTGTGATGGCTCTGGCTGTGTTTCTCAAGGGCACTTTCAGCCAATGACTAAGAGTGCCAGGTATCCTAAGGGTGGCCATTCCTGGGAGACATGGGACTCCTCTGATGGTGACTTCAGCTCGAGGACTCCAAGTTCCTTGGTGAACTTTCTTTAGAACTGCACTGTGATCTAAGATGCTCCCACCCAACCTGCCGTCCTTCTCTCCTTCACTGGGAGTCAGACCTGCATCTCGCCTCTCCCTGCCTCCTCTGGCTCCTTCCCCATTTTCTCTTTCAGATGGTCCCCCTGATAAATTTCTTGCATGTCTAATCCTTCCTTGGCACCTGCTTCTCAGAAGGCCCCGGCTAACGCAGTCTCCCACCATGCTGTGATCCTCTGCTGGCCCACCACTGCCAGCTCTGTGCTGTGGGCACAGCTTCAGCTTCAAGGCTACTGGCCTAGAAATCCTGGACCAGTTTTCTGTACTTGATTTTATATTTGATGCTGCATCTTCCCCATGGGCTCTAGTGGTGGGGTGAACATGGGGCAGGCCACAATTTTTTTTAGTCTTTTGTACTTTTATTGCTCACTGGAGACTTTGCTGAAACATTGAGATTAACTAAAGAAACTACAACATGAGAAGGGAGCATTTAAAATCGTACCCCAAATATAATTGTTTCTTTTGTACAAGGGAAATGCTAAAGAATGTTGGACATTGTACTGTTGGTTTGAACACTTTGGTTGCCAGCCAGTGGACCTGTCTCCAAGGCTAACTTCCCCTTAAGAGCGTATCCTTTTTCAAACCAGACACATTCTCATCAGGCTATTGGAGAAGCCAGGGTTCTACCATAGGAATGACACTCATCTGAGGTGTCCTCAACTCCTTGGTATATGCCTAAATCAGAATAACTCGTAGCAGCACATTTTACAAAGTGTGAGTGAGTCATCCTAGGAGAATCCCACAGGGAGGAGTGGGGAGCTTCAGTACTATCAGGTGGGGGAGAGGCTCGGATACTCCTGGAGTTTCATCTCCATCTCTCTGCCAGTGTGCAGCGTGGGTCCACCTCCCGTGCTTCCTGATGAGCAACAGGAACTTCTGTCCTTGGTCACACAGAGACCTGAAGTGTGCTAGGAGTCTCTGAAGTTCTCTCTAAATGAAGGAAGGCCTCCCATCTCTCTGTGGCAGTGCTTTGCATCCCATCGAGGTCTGGTCATGATTCTCATGTGCTTCTGGATCAGATGGTCTGGCCTTTAGCCCTTGGGTACTTTGTCCCCATGTCAACCTCATGGGCCAACTCCCCAATCACAATCCCTGGTAACTTCTGAGGTTCAACCTCAGGAGCTTGTGGGAACCTCTGGGGCCTGTCCAAACCACACAGAACCCAAGAGACAACTTGGGGAAGCTAAAACCCAGCCTCCTTCTACCTGACTCTACTGGCCACAGAGTTTACTCAGATGTGGACCTTCTGGTTTATGGGTAGATGTCCCTCTAGAAAGAGAAGAGGAAGTCTCACTCCTGCCCCGTCTGCCTCGTCTCCCTATAATCCCCCAAGTCTGAAAAGCTGGGTCTCTGGCTTCCTGCTTCTCCTACATTATATCCTCCTCTTCCCCAGGACCAGGCCTTGGGCTAAGTCTTAATGGTGGATGAGGTAAAGAGACAGATTGGCCTAACTGATATGGGACCCTACACTGGGAAATACCTCAGAAGCACCATATGTTATGCCTTAGAAACTTTCAGTGATGAATGACTTTACCTCATTGGTTTTTCTGCAGTAAAATTAAGGTTCCCTAAATAAAAATAGAGCAGAACCTTTGAAACTGTGCCCTGTGGTAATGCAAGTCTGGATATCCCTTGATTGGTGATTGGTCCCTGTCCTCAGCAGTGGGGGATCCCGGGTTATGTTATGAACCTCACGATAATGTTACCTTGTGTTTTACTGTGTAGAAATTTTTGTTCCCACTTGCATCCTTAAGGCAGGGTTTCTGCCCTTGCTAGCAGGAAAGGAGAGATTTCCTTCTTATTGAATCTTTCTAATAACAGATGCTCTCTTCCCATTCAAGTGCTCAGTGCTGGTTCTGCAGTCACATCCCATGCCCGGCACTGGAGCCACTTGAGGTGAACTGGACCAGCACATACCCTTGCCCCTGGACCTCACGTGGATCAGTGAATATGTTGAATGGCACTTGGTGTAACCATTGAAACAGGCCAGACTGGATCATGGTGGACATAAAAGGGAAGCAAAAGGAACGGTGTTAGCCAGGGTCAGGAGGCAGGAATACACGGCATATGTTGAAGGAACTGTTGGATTTGTGTCTAAGGCATGTGAAAGTGAGGCAGTATTGGAAAAGTAAAGTTGAGACCAAATATGGCAGGGCATTGTTTGCCACGAGAAGAAGGTTCACTTTTATTCCATAAGCAGAGATCTTCGGAGCTTTTGGAAATCTTTGGGGAAGCAGAAAGAAGACTGCATATTTTTTTCTAATTAAATTACAGAATTAGGATTTATATTTTCATGCCTCTGCCCTCTATACACAGAACATCAAGACTAAGGTTTTCTGCCCGGCAGCAGAGATGGAATTATGGAGCTGGACAACAGCATGGGATTTAAAAACCTATGGAGGAAGAGCATGGACAATCTGGGGAAGACACTTGTGAATATATGTCTTCCCACATGGATTGGAACAGGGACCGTTGTTTTTTTATTACTTCTAAATGTAGTAGCAGCTAATGGTTATTGAATAGACAGCCCCATAACTGTAGTCTAGCTGCTCCCCATTTATTGATTACCGTTAAGTGCAGCAGGAGTTGAATTTGCTAAGATGAATTACCTCTAGACCCCAGAGGCCAGCTCGGTTGGGGAAGGATGGTTATTTGAACAAGAGCTGTAGACATGCTTGTCCTCCTTTGGAAGGGATGGTGATTCTGGCTCAGGTGATTCTGGCTCAGGTGATGGGGTCAAGTACTCGGAGGCAGACACATTGCAAACTGCCCGAGAGTATAACTTGTGCACACTCTGCAAAGCCAGAAACAGGAGGATGTGAATCAAATAGCAAACCTGGATTCCGGGATCCAAACCTTGATCTGTACATCAGTTTCATTCTTCGAAAATGGTCCAGATTGAGAATTAGAAAGGGGATGTATGCAGGGGGCTGAATTATATTTATTAAATTTTGTGTTTCTCTACTGTTTTGATAATTATTCTATCTTTGACCCTGTCTGGCCCTGTTGGGGCTGAGTTTCCTTGGTCATTAGGTTTCCATGGGTAGCACTGAATCAGGCTTTTGTGTCTAGCTCTAAGCCAACTGGTAGGTACCTACATTGTTTTTCAAAAAACTATTTTGACAATTTTTAAACCTTCAGAGAAGTTGTAAGACTAGTAAAATGAACAACTGTCTATCTTCCACCTAGAGTCTCTTTTGCTTGCTTGCTATCAAATCTATCATCTATTTATCTTTTTTTTTTCCCAAATCTTTTGACCTTAAGTTGTAGACATCATGACCTTTCAGCTTCAGCTTGTATCGCTTAAGAGTGAGACCATTTTCTTACACACAGTATACACACAGTATAATTACCAAATTCAGGAAGCTTAACTTTGATATAATACTATTATCTAATATACAGCCCACATTCAGATTTCACCAGATGTTCCAATAATGTCTTTTATGACAATCTTTTTTTCTGATCCAGAACCCGTTCCTGAAGCACACATTACATTTAGTTGTCAGTCTCCTTTAATTTGAAGCAGTTTTTTAGTCTTTCTTTGTCTTGCATGGCATTAATATTTTGAAGCAAACGGGTCACATGTTTTGTGCTGCAGAATGTTCCTCAATTTGGGATTGTCTGATCGTTGCCTTGCGATTTGATTCAGGTTATTCATGTTGACAGGAATACTATATAAGTGATGTAGATGTTGCATCCTCCATGCAGCACTGGAAGAGGGCTGTTGATCGTCCCATTACTGGTGATGTTAGCTTTGATTATTTCATTAAGGTTGTTTCCCCTAATGTGTCCCCGGTAAAGGTGCCGTTCTGCCCTTTGTAGGTAATAAGCTATCTGCAGGGAGATAACTTTGAGACGATGAAGATAATCTCTTCTTTCTTTCTTTCTTTTTTTTTTTTTTAACATCTTTATTGGAGTATAATTGCTTTACAATGGTGTGTTAGTTTCTGCTTTATAAAAAAGTGAATCAGCTATACATATACATATATCCCCATATCTCCTCCCTCTTGTGTCTCCCTCCCTCCCACCCTATCCCACCCCTCTAGGTGGTCACAAAGCACCAAGCTGATCTCCCTGTGCTATGCGGCTGCTGATAATCTCTTTCTTAACAAACTTTTATGCAGTGGTTTTAGCATCACTTGATGATTCTTGCCTGAATCAATGGTAATTTCTAACTATTATTCTTTCTCCATTTATTAAATGACATTTGACGGTAAATAAGAGCTTTCCCTTTCCTTCCTCTCTTGCTCCCTTTCTAGATTGTAGTGTCAGTATGGACTCTGGATTTTTCTTTCATCCATTGTTTTATAAGCTGTTATATCTTCATCCTACCTGGAGCCCAGGGAGGGTGTTTGTGAGAGAAAGGACACAAAGAAGGGTGGTATGGGCAGTCCTTTAGTCTAAAATGCATCAACCCTAATGGGCATAAATAAGTTTGACTTGGAATATGAAGAAGTGTATCAGCAGATCCAGGCTCTAAATAATCCCCTGTCCTGCAGGTAGGGGCTCCGTGGGGTGCTCTAATCTGGTGGAAGGCAGTATCTTGACCTGAACCTGGTGGTGCCACTGGAATTATGGGAAATTGCGGAGTGGCGAGAGTGACATGGAGTGGGTTGGGGGAGGCGTTACTTAGCCAGAGAAAGGAGTGTGAATGTATTGTCTGGACTTTTAACTGGGTCTCCAAGTCTTTTCTCCTTGCCTCTTTCTGCCATGTAGCACTGCTCCCTGCTCCCACTCCTGCTGGCCAGTGTCTGATATCTATGCCCAACCCCATGGTCTGAAGAGGTGCCTACATCTTATCACTGACGGGTATAGCGAGAATGCCTGAGCTCTGGTTTTAATCCCAGCTCCACTCCTCGCCTGCTGTGTGACCTTGAGCAGGCAGTTTAAGCTGAGCCTCAGTTTCCTCAACCGTTTAATGGGATTAAATCTTCTTTTCCTCGAGGGATACCTGGAGGAGTCAAGGGGGCTGTGCATGTGGAGCAGTGAGCACAGTGTCTGGTACCAGCAAGTGCCTTATAATAGTAGGTAACGCGATTCCGCATCAGCATCCTGCTGAGTGCTGTTGGTAGATGTACAGTTAGCTGTAGGCCCTGTGTTGTGTGAAGGAATTCACTTTATCTGGCTGTCCCTCAGGTGTGTCCCTTAGTACTGAAAAGCCACTCTGACACCAGGGGCCTTTGAGGCACCCTCTCCCTCTCTTTAGTTTCCAGCGTTTTCCTCTTAATCCTTGTCCAGTCACGTTGTGTGTAATAACAGTAGCTAACCCGACTGAAGGTGACGTGTCAAGCACTTTTCTACACGCTTTACATGCTGTCTATTCAATCTGCACAGCAATCCTGGGAGATTTTTAAATTTTTATTACTTTAAATTTACAGATGGAGAAACTGAGGCGCAAAGTTAACTTGCCAAAAGTCAGACCACCAGTTGGTAGGTGTGGGTGGGATTTAGAGCCACACATTCTGGCTCCAGAACCCACATATAACCGCTAGACCACACTTCCTCCCTGGTCTAGCATGGACGAGTGGGTCTGTGTCTTCTGGTTTGGTTGTTGGTGTGGATTTGCTTTCTAGCTAGGCTCCTGCTTCCTGCCTGCTTCCCAGTGAAGTGCCAGCATCAGCCTACTCTCTTCATTTCCTGCCATTTCCTCATGCCCAGTATGGACTCTTACTTCATCGCCTGCTGACCTGCTGTCTTGGGCTTCATTCCCTGCCTGCCCCTTCCTCCTGCAGAACATAGCTCAGCCTACAAATGGCGCTTTAGCTGCTGGGCTGGAGAACTAGAAGGCCCTTCTTAAGACTTACTGCTCTCCTGGCTGTGACCTCACACACTTGCTACCCACAGGCCTCTCCTATGAGCTTGTCACCAGCATCACCCTGCAGTCTTGCCAGAGCCCTTTGTCCCCAGCGGCCATGAACCATGGTGGTGTGTGTGTGCAATACAGGGACCTGGTAGAGGAAGGTGGTTTAGAGCTGGAGCTTGGAATCAGGCAAAGCTGAGTTTCTATCCTAATCCTGTCACTTACCACCTTGGGAAAGTTACTCAGCTTCTCCTGGCCTCAGTTTTCTTTTCTGCAAAATGGAAATAGTAATGATGGGAGGATGAGATGAGAAAGTGTATGTCAAAACGCTTAGCATAAAAACTCCTGAAATCTGAGTAAGGTCATAGGCTAGGTAATTGTACTGTGTCAATGTCAACTTCCTGGCTTTGATAACATACTGTAGTTGTGTAAGATGTTATCATTGGCAGAAACTGGGTAATGGGTATGTCGAAGCTCTCTGTCCTAGTTTTGGAACTTACTGTGTGTCTACAATCATTTCAAAAAAAGATTTAAAAAACATTTAGCATAGTCCCAAATCTCAATTAATTGTAATTTTTTAAATTATAAAATATCACCAAGAATTCAGTTACTTGGCTCAAGTTCAACTTTCTGAGGTGTGTGTATTTGTGTGTGTGTGTGTGTGTGTGTGTGTGTGTGTGTGTGACAGAGAGAGAGAGAGATCTAAGATAAAGTAGACCAGACAGTTTCTAAAATTATTTCCCTTTTCTAATGAATAATATCAGTGGCCTCAGCAGCAACCACAGGCGAATTCCCTCCATGCTGTAGTTTCATCTTCTCCCAGTTGAAAACCTTGTCTTTTACTTAGTAATCTCTCTTCTCTTCAGATTTATTATTTACCTTCTATTTCAGTGGTTCTTAATCCAGGCTTCACAGTATACTCACGAGTGATTAAACCAGCATCCCTGGGGTAGCGCCCAGAGAGCTGTATGATTTGAAAGCTTCTTTGGTTTGTGGAGTGCAGCAGGCCTGAGAACCACGGTTCTACCTGCATTGCAGGCTCTCCTTCAGCCCTTTCTCCCTTCCCTCCTTCTCCCACATCCACATTGCCTTGGTGTGTGCTGCTTCCACAGGGCGCCATTTTTCTAATGACTGTCAAGGCCTTTCCTGACCATGGTTCCCGGATACAGACGTTGCTCCCTTCTCTTGACAGTATTTATCTGGAGCGGATGTCTGGAGTTCTGGAATCATCACAGAATGAGCTCTCCCACCCCTCAAGATGCCATATGTCCATGCCATTTTAGATAACTGAAGTGTCACCAAATGTCCCTTATGTCGTCTTTCTCCAAAAGCCAGTTCAACAGAATTCAGGCGATGTACATGTTTTCTTTTGGGAATGTGATAGGTGGAAGTTTTCAGAAGGCACTGACTACTTTTGCTTACAGTTTCAGTGGCTGACGTGTTTTCACCACCTTCTGGATAAACTCACTTTGCGACATTGTCTCAGTTTCTTAGTCACCAGTCCTCCTTTATTCATCTTTTACAAAATGAGATTTTGTCATAAAAATAATATACTTATCTTCTAGAACATTTGATAAAGGGTAAAAGAAAAAAATCCTGAATATAATCCCTGCTGTCATTTTGGCATCCTTCCTGAAGTCTTTATATCTATGACTTATTCTTACAGTCATAATTACAGTGTGGATACAGTTTTGTATTCTAACTTTTAAAAAAAATTTTTTTTTTACTGAATGTTTTACCTTAAGCATTTTTCCAAGTTGCCACATAATGTGCGTGTGTGTGTATGTGTGTGTGTGTGTGTGTGTGTGTGAATATATGTTGGACATTTAGGTTGTCTCCAGTTTTTCATTCTTTACAGGAATGCTGTGATAAAAATCCTCATGCCTCTAGATATTCCCATATTTTAAGCTGTATCCCTAAGAGTAGGTAACTAAAAGTGGAAACACTGGCTCAAAGGGCATCTTGACCCTTAATAAACTGTACCAGAAGAGGAGCCCTGGGTGCTCTTTTCAGTGGGACTTCTTCCAGCAGTTCCAATCAGTGCTGAACCCCTTAGGTTGAGTGGGATGGTGCTCATTCCTCACAACTTTGAATTGACTATTATTACTATTTTTTTTCAAGATAGCTTGTCCTTTCTTAAAGCTGTATAGTGCCAGTGCTGATGATTTTTGTGTATTTTGCTGACGTACTGCTCACGGGAATAGTATAGTCACTTTTTGATCTGCTCCTGGTAGATGTCAATATCATCCCTCTTTTATGTATGAGCAAAGGTTCAGAAGAATTAAGTGACCTGCCCAAGGGCACACAACTGAGAAAGAGCAGAACCAGGAGTTAAACCTGCACCATTTTGGCCCCAAAGCCTGTGTGCTTTCCACCCCACTCCACCCCACCCCCAATCTGGAAACAGGGCACAGAAATAGAGTCATAAATTGTTCCTGGGGGGGAGGAGTTGGAGGCAAAGGAGAGGAGAAAATATCTGCCTAGGATAGACTTCAGAAAGGTTCTTGCCCACAAGGAACCTAGAGTTTAGTGGAAGAAATATAAGTAAATCAATAATTGGGACTTCCCTGGTTGCGCAGTGGTTAAGAATCCGCCTGCCAATGCAGGGGACACGGGTTCGAGCCCTGGTCCAGGAAGATCCCACATGCTGTGGAGCAACTAAGCCCGTGCACCACAACTACTAAGCCTGCACTCTAGAGCCCGGGAGCCGCAACTACTGAGCCTGTGTGCCACAACTACTGAAGCCCGCACGCCTAAACCCCGTGCTCCACAACAAGAGAAGCCACTGCAATGAGAGGCCCGCGCACCACAGCGAAGAGTAGCCCCTGCTCGCCGCAACTAGAGAAAGCGCGTGCGCAGCAACGAAGACCCAACGCAGCCATAAATAAATAAATTAATAAATTCATAAACTAATTAATTAAAAAGAGAAATTGAGTCTTTAAAAAATTACTGTGCAGTAGCCTTTGTTTTATTTATTAAAATATTAATTGCTTTATATAGTTAATATTAAATACAACAAAAATAAATGCTGTTATAGGAATAAACAGAGAAGAGCATTTTTACAAAGTTTTATTAAGATTTAATTGACATAGAAAAAAACTGCACATATTCAAATACATTTGGCATTTGTATACATGTGTGAAACTGTCACCATAATCAAGGTAATGAACACATCCATCACTCTCAGAATTTCCTTGCGCTCTTTGTAACTCCTCCTTCCAGCCCCTCCATACTAGCCCCAGTGGATCCCCAGGCAACCACTGGTTTGCTTTCTGTTGCTATAGAGTATATTAATTACTTTGCATTTTCTAAATTTTTGTATAACTGGAATCATACAGTATGTATCCCTTTAAAAAAAAGCTGGCGTTTTTCACTTAGTCTAACTATTTTAAGAGTCCTACATGTTTTTGCATTTATCAGTAGATCCTTTCCATTAATTGCTGAGTAGTATTCTGTTGTGTGGCTATACCATGATTTGTTTATCCATTCAACTGTTGATGGACGTTGGCCTTTGCCAGTTTCTGTAGTGGAAATATTCCCACCATGGCCAATTTCAAGTTACCAATGTGAAGTCACAGAATGTGGAGTTGGGAAGAGATGCAAGAAACTGTCTGCTCCATATATTCTAGGAAATTTGTCCTGGGCAGTAAATAGGCATGGAGTGGAGGGAACTGGCGCATCTCATGAATGGAGCACCTTCATCTTGGGGAGTTCTCTGTTATGCTACTTGTGAGGATAGGGCTTGTTCTCACTTACAGATAGATGGTTTGGGACTTTGCCCATATGATTACTGAGAAACACTATTGTGTTTACAAAGACTATTTGGTTTGAAGGAAGATTTATTGCTTAGGAAATAACTATTGATTTTGGGTAGGACCGAGAACTGTTTTAAGGATTTTATACATTTATAATGATTTTTAAGAATGAAAGTAAATATATGAATCCTTTTGGGGGAGAGGCTTTCTTTATACATTCCCTGCCTGGACATATTGTTGTTTTAACTTCATTTTAGATATCATGTGGAATGCGAAAGAGCTAATTTTCAAAGTTAATAGAAAAAATATAGAAAAAAGCCCTGAACTGCTCTACTTTGTCCTTCAGTATTTTATACATCTTCCTCTCTGTGAATATTAATCCATGTTTATAGGGTAACAATTTACAGTTATAGGATTGCTTTTTATTCCACATGATCCCAAAATGTTCCTCTCTGATCTCTGCATTCATCATTGAATAGCAGCAGTTACCTGAACTGTGTCCAAGGCACAGAGGAAGTCCAATCAGGAAATGTGGTCAGATGTGCCATGTAGAGGAGGTGGCTTAGAAAAGAGCAAGTTTTGAAAAGTAGGGGAATCAGGTCAGGCATGGATGTGGGAACTGCTTAGGATTCATTCATTCATGATAAGGATTGTTGAACTCCTACCACGTGCCAGGCACTGTAGTAGGCATTAGGTTTAACATGGAAACAAAATAGGCGTGGTCCCTGTCCTCGTAGAGTTTATAGCTCTAGTACATGGCAGGGAGCTAAGGACTTCCTCAAGTCTGGACTCAAAGAGGCCTTCCAAAGTGACCGTTTTTATTCTGATCAAACATCAAAGAAACCATTGGACTAAAACCTAGCTTTTCTGCCCTGAGAAATTTAGGTCCTGTGGTCACTGGGTGTTTACCCCAGAAAGGCATTTCTGGAACTTAGAGTTACCAGGCAGTCTTTGAAGGTACAAGAGAATCCCTCACTTCCCTGTCCCACACTGACTAAAGCAAAACAATGTGGAGGATATTTTTCTTGAGGATTCTATCCTGACCAAGGCCTTGGCACCTCCCTGTGGCTCCTGATCTTCAGTTTTTCTCCCTTGGGTTAGTATGGATGGGCGTTGAGTGTAGTGCAGGCTCTTAACCTGGGGTCAGGCACTAGTGGATGACTTCAGGGGGTCTGGGAATGCCTCAAAGAGGGCCTAGGTTTACATATTTATTTTTCAGGGAATCTGAACCTTTCAACAGATTGTCATGAGAATTTGTGATTCAAGAAAAGCTTCAGAACCTTCAATGCTTTGGAAAGAGCACTGTAGGTGGCAAGAAACCTGGGCCCTTCTCTAGCCATATATCAGGCAAGTTGTTAACTCCCGGTACCTCAGTTTTATCATCTGTACAACAGGGATAAATATTTTCCCTTTCTACCCATCGGGATCATTGTGAGATCAAAGGAGATGATTGTACATGAAAGTGCTTAGAAAATGCCCAGTACCGTGGAAAATCAAGTACACTGTTGCTGCTATTACCATGGCAGATCATGGTGGGGTTAGTAGCTGGGGCAGGGGGTGCAGGACAGGGAGAGGAGTTAAATTTGGGCAAGGCATCTTTCCCCATCATCAGGGAGAGGATTAGCAATCTTTCCTAGTGCCTCAGTGTCCTTAATTCACCCAAGCCCTGGGGCCTTTGCTGTGAGCTCCAATTCATCCTGGGGTGAGAAACAGGAGTCAGGAGAAGGAAGAGAAAATCTTGTGTGGATGACATACGCAGGAAGGAGCAGAGCCCCACACCAAAGAGAGAACACTTAACAGAGTAAGCAAACCTTAACAAGTAAGTATGATAGAGAAATGTACTTATTTCTCCTAAATACGTTTACTCTGAGTCTGGGCCTCACGTGGGAAGACCTTTTGTTTTTGGATCCCAAGAGACCTGGGTTTGAATGAGACCTCTGTCATACGTGACCCGGCCAAGCTGCTTAATCCCAACCCCCCTGCCCCCCCGCCCCTCAGCACTAGTTTCCTCATGTGTAGAACAGAAATAATCATACTTATACTTTGGGGCTATTGTGAGGATTAAAAGCAATACAGTATGTAAAGCTCAGCACAGTGCTTGGTGAACTGCAAATGGTCCTGGTATTAGGAGGTGGTCAGCCAATATTGCAAATGAAGGACCCTTTCATGGTTCTTACTAAGGGCCTGGCTCTATTCTAAATGTTCCTTTAATCCTTATAATAATCTTTTGGGATAGGTACTACTAGCGTGCTCATTTGACAGATGGGAATACTGAAATGTAGTTAAATAACTTGTCCAAGATCACTTAGCTCTCAAGTGTTGGAGCTGGGTTTTGAACCTCTGTTCTGTCTGTCTCCAGAATCCAAGTGATTAATCACTGAACCATGCTTAACCCCTCAGCTGAGTTTGAATGGTTCTGCCTGTCCCTCTGGAAGCCCATCAGCAAGATGTGAGACTTTGTCTTCTTGGCAGGGGTACTTCTGCATTTTAGCCCTTGCTCATCCTTGGGATATCCTACCAAACTCGGAAGAAGGATGGTCTATTTCATAGGCAAGGCCAGAGGGAAGCCTAGGAGGTTTGGGAGTGGTCTTTGCCAGCTTTTGGCTTGCTGCGAGGGCGTTTCGTATCCCAGTCTCTTTATCACTGAGAACTCAATGTGGTTGATTCTCTTAAAATAGTGTGAACAACATCTCCCAGAGCTGGGAGGTGATCAGCCAAGTGTGTAAGGCAGCCCCACACTGTTGTGGCCCAGTGGGAAGTGGATCTGCTGGAGCCAGCCAGAGTACTTCGGGAATATGTACAGCTCTGATGTGACAGTTGAGTGCATCTGTGGGCTGGACTCAGTTCTGCAGAGCTGTGTGACCTTGGGCATCAAGTTAGACTGTGGCCCTGCAGTTGTCACATCCTTCCAAAGGGTGATGATAGTTCTTGCTTGACTCAGTAGCTTAGACCAACAATTCAGAGAAAAGGATTATCTCCTTGATTACAAGTGGAAGCCCATTTTCTAAACAAAAAGTAGAAGAAGCTTTTCCTTTACTTGGGCTTCATTATCCATGGTGAGGGATGGGCAAGGGGTATTGAGATATGTTTACCTGTTTGTTTAAAGGAAGCTTTTTCTTTAAAAAATATGTTTCTATTATAAATGTGATGCATGCTCATAGAAAAAGGAAAAGGGAAAATGTTACCCATTTTTCTTTCTTTTCAGATTGCTAAAATTTGATTTCCTCTATGAATATGTTTAACTTCTCTTTAATCACACAGTATCATGTTCTAAAATTTAACATTATGAACCACCCAACATTTCTCCATGTTTAAACTTTTATGAGCATCAAAAACTCTTAAATTTAGTCACTTAGTGGATGTACTGTGGTTTAGTAAACCATTTGCTGATATTTGAAAATTTTCCAGTGTTTGCAAATGTAATATAAACAATGCTGTGAGGGACATCTTTGTGTAAATAGATGGTTGTAGATTTAGGATCATTTACTTGGGTTAGATTCTCATACCCCAGGCAGATTTGTGGAACTCCCCAGAAGCACAGTGTGGTCTGAGATAAGAGGTGCTCTGGCTGTTAATGCCTTTGATGTTCTTCTTTAGATACTGTTCTAACTCTCCTTCACTTGGCATTTTCTTATCAAACAGGTATTAACTGTAATCTCTTTGGTCTTAAAATATTTTGACTTGACTTTTGTCAAGCAACCATATCTTCCTCTAATTGACGCACAGGATCTATGTAATTTTGATATTCATATTATCTATTGATACAGGACATTGGAGAGAATCCTTTCACAGCTGTACTGAGCATTCTTTGTGCACTCTGAAGTGTTTAATTCAATTCTGCATACGTTTGTTGATCACTAAAGAGCAGCTGCCAGTGAATTTGAAGGAGTGTTAATTGGGAGTCAGAAAATGTAGGTTCAAAATTTGGCTCTGCCCTTTATTAAGTGACCTTACACACAGAGACTAAGCTTGTTCTAGTTTTGTTTTCTGCCTAAGATATGGAAATAATATCTCTCTCGGTGGGTATTCATGAAGATGAATAGATGATGACCTTAGTAAACTGTGTAGTGTTATATAAGTAAGAGGCACAATTATTGTCATACATGGAAAGTGTTCTGCTGGATACTGTGGGCGATACTAAGAGGAACCATTCATGCATTCATTTATTCAACAAACATTTATTGAGTAACTACTATGTGCAGGGCAATGACCTGAATGCTGGGCATACAGTGGTGAATAAGGCCCTGTAAACCACTGAGGAGTTTATAATCTAGTTGTATAGATAGCTGTACAGTCCAATATGGTGGCCATTTCCTACATGTGGCTAGTGCCAGTGAGGAACTGAATTTTAAATTTTATTTAATTTTAAGCAATTTAAATATAAGCTTGAAAAAAGAGATCATTCAGTAACCGTTATTGGAAAACTAATGTTTTTCCATTGAGAATTATGTCTGGAACAACTTGAGTATGTGAATCTACATTTTAAGCTGTACATTGTATGAAATCTAAATACAATCAAAGATTTCCAATGAAAATTTAGCCTCCTAATTGAGATATGCTGCAAGAGTAAAATCTACACTGATTTCTAAGACTTAACATGTACAAAAAAATGAAATATTTAATTAATAATTTCAATATTGTTTATATGTTCACATAATATTTTGGATGTATTAGGTTAAATAAAATATATTATTAATTCACCTACTTCTTTTTACTTTCTTAAATGTGGCTACTGGAAAATTAGTCATGTAGGTTGCATTGTTTCTACTGGCAGCACCAACGTAAGTAGAGATGAGTGAGCCACAGTGTGAGCTCTAGTGCAGGCTGCACTGAGGTGCAAAATGCTCTGGGAATTTTGGAGGTGGAGAAGAGAAGCATTTCACCTGCGGGGGGTTCAGCAAAGCTTCTTGGAACAATGTCATCTGACTGAGCCTTGAAGGCAAGCTATATGGCTATTTTTAAGGTTAGGTTTTATTAAGGAAGAGCAAGTTCCAGTAAGAGGAAACAGCTTTCACAAAAGCATAGTGGTCAGAGGGTTTGGGGCCTGTTATTAGGAAGTATAATGGATTTTTTTTTTTTTTTTTTAATGTCATCACCTTCTGCTCTGCCTTATCTGGAAACCTCAGGGTTTTAAAGTTCTCTTATGCTGAGCTCTGCCCAGGTATCCTGCAATGTCATCCTGATCCCCCAGGGGGTGATAGAAAATATATACTCTTCCCGAAAGCACATTAGCTGGGGCATTCTGGACATAGGTCTGTAACAGAAATACAGACAGGTAGTTTCTGGGGCCGTAGTGACTTTGGGACAGTCTTGTGGTGCTCTAGTGCCAGAGTGACTTTGAGACAGGATTCTTGTGGGATCCTTAAGACCAAACCACTTGGCAGCCATCTGCCATCTGCCCTTAGGGCTGAGTATTAGCTTCTACTTTCCCCAAACTACCTATACCTCATTCCTCCTGATTTAAATGTTCTTTTTGGGCAGATGTGAGTAGCTAAAAATCTAAAAGCTAAATGTTGATCCAGTTCTCAGACTGGGAATACAGTTTTTATTTATTAATTTTTACTGCAAGTAATGAGGACCAAAACCAAGTGGAAAAATCATGGTCCTAGGAATCAGAAATCTGGAGTTTCAACCCTGCCCCTGCCACTTATCCGTTGTATGATTTGGGGCAAGTCACTCATTCTGATAAAGTTTGTGGAATGGGATCAATAATACTTGTTTCAGAATTATTGTGAAAATGAAATAAATGGAGATAAATAAAAGTGTAAAGTTGGCAAAGTGCTATAAAACCTAAGGCACTGTTTTGAGTTGTCAGTAATAATAATTCTGTAATAATTGGCAATTACAATTATAGGTATTATTAGCAATGCCCACACAATCGTTAATAATCACATAAAATCACCAACAATTATTGTTACAAATTATAATTTGACTATATTTTAAAGTACAATTAATAAGCAGTTATGAAGAAACACTCTTTTGAACCTGAGAGGAAGAACTTTGTTTAGATAGGGATCTCCATATCTGCTCCCCATCATTTGCTTTTTTTTTTCCATGTGAATGTTATAGTTGGGAGGCAAGTGAAGAGTGAAGGGGAGGAGGGATGAGAATGGTTGGTTTGGAAGCTGTCAGCTAAACCTGAAGCGTCCTCTGTTGCTGTTCTCCATTCAGTAAGTAGTTACATCCTGTGCAATAGCTCTGTAGTTAGTTTCTCCTTTTCCATACTCTCCAGCTATTAGTTTGGCTCAAGTCCTTGACACCCCTCACCTTTCTACTCTAATAGCCTCCCAACTGGCCTCTTTGCCTTGAGAATCTCCTCATCTGACCCATCCTACCTTTAAAAACCTTCAGTGGCTCCCCATTGCCTACAGCATCTGTGCTCATCTGAGGCATTGGGAAACATTGTTGAATCAAAAGTCTGTGAATAACTTATTCTCTTTTTGTTTTACTCTTTAAAAACCCACTAGAGCAGGGTTCACTGTATCATTCTGTCTAGCATGAGAGCATAAGGGTGGAATTGGAGCTAATGCCTGGAAAAATCGCGAATAAACCCCAGATATGCCTGCAAGATGGTGCCATCCATCATTTATGTTATGGGAGAAAATAGTTGAGAAATGGTAGCCTGAAGAATAAAATCCGTGTTCCCTTGCGTATCATAAAAATGATCCGTGGTAAGTCCTTATTTCTTCTTGATCCTCCCCCATTCCCCCACCTCACCACTCCTGCCATCCTTACCCGCTGTGTTATCCCCCAGCCATACCGGTTGTGGTGACCTTTGTTTCCTACCCAGCATGTGTTCTTTCTTCTGTGGGAACAGCAGCCTCGTTCCCTTTAGGGAAGCTCTGTTCCTCTACCTTCCACCCGCGTGGCTTGGGTGGGGCTGACCCCACCTTCAGCCTCCTGGGTTGGCCTTGTATCTCAAGCCTGACTGGCAGAAGTACAGGATTCCTGCAACCATGGGGATTGGCTGGAGGTGGGCAGGTGCCTCTAGCTGGGCCAATCAGAACCAACCTGTGGTTTTGTAGGAAGTATTGGGAGTGTGGTGTGAAGCTGGTAGGATGTGTCGGGTCCTTCCAGGGGCTGTGTTGCTGCCTGGGGAAAAGGCTGTCTGGGTATGAAGCTGACACAGAAGGTAGGAACACTGAGAGAGAAGTGGACACAGAGTCTTGGCGGCATCACTTGAGCCCCTGCATCCTCTTGAAGCTAGATAAAGCTTGGTTTTATGAACCGATTTAGTGTCTGTCTGTCTGTCTTGCTTAAGTCTGTTTGAGTGGAGTTTCTGTCATCTCAAACCGAGTCCTGACCAATATACTAGACTCCTTACCATCTGCAGTCTTGGCAAGCCCATTACCATGACATGTTTTTGCTCATGGCCTGGAATGCTCCTCCCCGTCTCTCAGCCCAGCAGTGTTCTATGGATCTTTCTCCGCCCAGGTCAGGTATCCCCACTGCCTTCCCTTCCTGCCCGGGCAGAATGAGTCTTCTCTGTGAGTTCCTATAGCCCGGGGTCACACAAGTCATTACACTTTGTCTTACAGTTGCTACACGTGCATTGGAATTTCTGACCCCTTACTTATGAGATACTTACTAATTTCAGACACTTCCTTATTTAAATGTATGTCCCGAACACTTCGCATAGCTTCTGTGAATAGACAATAAATATTTTTTATCTGAATTTAGTAGAAAAAGAGAAATAATAAAAGTAAGAAATAAAGAAAGAAAAAGAAAGAGAAAAAGTGCATTTTGCCCTTTAAAATGTGAGTCTTGGTCTTGGACTGTGGATAAAGGAAGATGGGAAAAACGTGTTGAATAACAAGTTAAACCTATTTAATCTCTTTTTCTGAGAACTGTTTGTACTTGACAGCTGCAAAATATTTGGTAGCCCGAAGATGGGAGGAATTTAGCCTAGCATACAGTGATGGTAAAAAGAGAGGCTGAAGAGATGATTCTAAGTTACATAAAGTCACCGTCAGTGATACTGTGTCCTGCACAGCTGAATAACTCCTACCAGCTGATGGGATGTCAACTCTGGAATGTCTCTCAGGACTCTTTCCTTTTCATATTCCCTGGTTCAGGCCATCCCTGAACACTGGACTACTGCAGAAGTCTTCTCACTGGGCTCCTTGCCCACCTTCTTTCACACATAGTTCATCCTGTATGTTGGGTCAGAATGATCTTGTAAATCTGCCCCTGTCACACTGTTGCTTGCAAGCTTTAAGTCCCTAAGATATCTATTTAAAGCATCACTTAGGACTTGCTATGGTAGGGCCTGAACTTCCTTTTACAGGCTCATTTTCCAGGACTCCCATTCTTCCCTGTAGTGTTCCAGCTAAAGTGAACCATGTGCCATATGGTTCAACAGTCATATGTCCTGACTGTTGACCATGCCCTGCTATTTTCTGTTTTGGTAGTTCTCTTAGGGAGATCTCCCCACCTGGAATATTCAATTCCCAACTCTGCAAGACCAATAGCTGTCATCTTTTGATGCCACAAATGAATGCTACCCCCTCCCTTGTCCGCATTTGGAACTGCCCTAGAATGTTTTAGTCATTAGGGTCATTTGTATATACATTCTGTATTAGGATAGGGTTGCCACTGTAATAAACAAGACAAGCCTCAAATCTCAGTGGCTTAACACAATAAAACTTTATTTCTCACTTGGCCACCATCCTGTGCAGCTTGAACATCTCTTCTCTCTGGCAACTTCCAACTCAGAAACTCAGGAATCTGGGCATCTTCCATAATGTGGCTTTACCATCTCAGAGACCTTAGCTTCCAACGGTCTGTCTAGAGAGCAGGAGAGAAAGAGAGAGAGGATGGTGGATGGTGTGAGATGTTTTAGAGGCCAGACTGGGAAGTGGCACATGTTATTTCCATCTACATTCCGCTGGCCAGAACTGAGTCTTATGGTACCAGTCTAAAAGCAAGGGTGGCTGGGGAATGCAGTTTCCGTGTGAACCCTGGAAGAGGAAATGGAATCGGTGAGCCTCTGGCCAGTCACTTCCAGCTTCCTACTGGAGAAATTTGTCTCATCATTTCTGCACCCTTTGGCATTTCTGAACAAAGTGCCCTAAACATATAAGGTGACAGTGAAATCGACACCCATGAGGACCTGTGTATGGGCAGGGCTGCACACATTATCTTTTGCTACTTTATTTTGCTTTCTTGCTCCTGAGCAGGGATAAAACCTTTAGTGCCTTCACTTTATACCTTCTTCCCACCCACTTCTCCTCCCCCTTCTCCTCCTCCTTCTTCTGTCTACATTTTTCCTCCTTATCATCTAAATTTTTCCTATTCTCTTTGCCTTCTCTTAACCTACTTTAATTCTCAAAGCCAATTGCAGAAGGCGTAAGTACACACAGAGTCAGGAATGGATATGTTTGTGTTCTTGGGCAGGTAGAAAAGATGGTAACCACTCCAATTCCTTCTATTCTTTTTTTGGGGGGGAGGTGTTAAATAAACCTTTTATTTGGGAATAGTTTTAGATTTTCAGAAAAGTTGCAAAGGTGATAGAGCATCTCCATATACCCCTCACCCAGTTTCCCCTAACGTTAACATATTATATTTATGGGATACTTTTGTCAAAACTAAGAAACTAACATTAGTACAGTGCTATTAACTGAATTCCAAACTTTATTTGGATTGTGCCAATTTTTCCACCAATGTCCTTTTTCTGTTGCAGGATCCCATTCAGGGTACCACATTGCATTTGGTTTTCATGTCTCCTTAAGTCTCATCTAGTCAGTAATAGTTTCGCAATCTTTCTTTGTTTTGGATGACCTTGACACTTTTGAGGCGAACTGGTCAGATATTGTGTAGAATGTCCCTCAATGTGGGTTTATCTGATATTTTTCATATGATTAGTCTGGGTTCTTGGGAGGAAGACCACAGAGGTGAAGTTCTGTCCCCATCACATCATATCCAGGGATAAATGATATCCACATGATATCACTCATTATAATAAACTTGATCACTTAGTTTAAGGTAGTGTTTGCTAAATTTCTCTACTGTAGTGTTACTGTTTTCTTCTTTCCATACCCTTATTCACTGGCTACCACTCACTAAGTCCAGCTCAAGGGGGAATGGGATTAAGCTCCACTTCCTGAAAGGGAGAATATCTACTTAATATTATTTGGAGCATCCTATTCTTTATGCTTCCCCACTTAAATGCTTTCAAAGCCCCCATAAATAGATTTGTGCCTCAATGGCAGACATAAATCATGGCCTCAAAAACTATCTCTCTGACAACTAAATGAAGAGCCTTGCACATTCTTATCCCATAGGTAAGAGGAAGAGTCCATCCTGAGGAATCAAGACAAAGCGAGCAAATGAACCTATTAGCATCTAACCCTTCTGTGAAGTAGCACACCTTGGAGCCGGCTAATGACTGCAAAACGCTGCTTGACTCATCACCACCTCCGTTACTCATGAATGCGCACACGCTCACTCTTGGGTGAAGTGGTGAGGTGCCTAAGCTTTCCAAAACTGCTCCCGTTCTTTGTGGCAGGCTAAGGTGCTGACGTATTCTGTTGGTGGGTAAGGGAAGTGGGCAGGAGGGTGCATTTTGCTGCTGTAACAGCCACAGTCATGCCCTCCCTAGCTAGCTAAGAGCATCAGGGATGTCAGAGAGGAACCTTAGAATGTTTGATGGGAGGTGGAGTTTCTCGCTTCAAAGCCCCCTTTCTCAGCTGTCAGGAAAAGTGTGAAGAGAATGCTTTTGAAATAAAAATTGAAATGAATCACAGCTCTAATTGTTTTCCATTTATAATCATAGTTGGGTGAGATCATCTAGATGGATCACTTTATTCTACATGTGAGAATCTACAGATGATGTGAAAAGTAATGCAGCTGAGTGCAGGAACCAGGCCACCTTAAGACATACCTGCTAATTCACATGCTCATTGGGACATACAGTTCTGAGAGGCAGGAGCTGGAAGAGAAAGCAGAATGTGGGTTTTGGCATCAGGCACACCCAAGTTTCAATCTTTTTAAGAAAATTTATTTTATTGAAGTATAGTTGATTTACAATGTTGTGTTAATTTCTGCTGTACAGCAAAGTGATTCAGTTATACATATATATACATTCTTTTTCATATTCTTTTCCATTATGGTTTATCACAGGATGTTGAATATAGTTCCCTGTGCTATACAGTAGGACCTTGTTGTTTATCCATTCTATATATAATAGTTTGCATCTGCTAATCCCAAGCTCCCAATCTATCCCTCCCTCACCCTCCTCCCCCTTGACAACCACAAGTCTGTTCTCTATGTCTGTGCATCTGTTTCTATTTAGTAGATAGGTTCATTTGTGTCATATTTTAGATTCCACATAAAAGTGATATCATACGGTATTTGTCTTTCTCTTTCTGACTCACTCCATTTAGTATGATAATCTCTAGGTCCATCCATGTTGCTGCAGACGGCATTATTTCATTCTTTGTTATGGCTGAGTAGTATTCTGTTGTATATATATGTACCACACCGTCTTTATCTGTTCATTTGTCATTGGACATTTAGGTTGCTTCCATGTCTTGGCTATTGTAAATAATGCTGCAATGAACATTGGGGTGCATGTATCTTTTTGAATGAGAGTTTTCTCTGGATATATGCCCAAGAGTGTGATTGCAGGATCGTACGGCAGCTGAGTTTCAATCTTGACACTGCCATTTATATTAGTCAAGTAACCTTTGCAACTTTATCTCTCTTGAGCCTCAGATTTCTCAGCTGCAAAGTGGAGTTGCTGAAATTTTCTTAGGACAGTTGTTGCAAGGATTAAATGAGGAAATACCTGTTATGTACCTGCCTGGTATTTAATAGATGGCAGCTGCATCAGAATGCTTTTGGTGCAAATAACAGAAAATCCAACTGAAAATGGGCAAAAGAATCAAAAGAGTATTTATGTTATTTCACATGAATAGAAGAGCAGTCGTAGGATTACTCCAAGATTGGTTGTTTCAGAGGCTCAACATTGTTATCAAAAGTCCAGGTTCTTTCCATTTTTCTGCTCTGTTGTCCTCAGCAGGATGGGTTAGTCTTCAGAGTAGCTCTCCTCACAGTCATAACATGGCTGCTGACTTCCAGGCATCACGTTCATAGATGACACCCCAGAGGAAGATGAGGTATCTCTCCCAGTGTCTTTCTTAAGGGTGAGGAAACCATTTTCAAAAGCAACCCATCCCCATTCTTCCTTTCCTAGTTGACTACTCTTCACATCTCATTGACGAGAATTACACCACAGATTTGTGTCTAAATCATGGGTCACCATAATTGGTTTAGACCAATCAGGATCCACTCCTGGGACACTGTAATTGGTTAGACCAATCAGGATCCATCCTGAGGCAAATGCTGGTCCAGCCTCCCTAATACCTGAAAAAAAATATGAGTACTGTTAAGAAGGAGGAGCATCTGAATATGTCAAAACTTTTCAGGTTCAGCAAACAAGGTTATTGTGGTAATTCATGAGGATGGACATTGACCTGATTGATTAAAATGTAGATATCTCTTCCTCCCCTTTAAATTGGTTCACTCTTTAATATGGTAGGATGTCAAAGTTTGAAGGAATCTCTTTAAAGCATGTCTAAAGAATGATTACTTCCTCTTCTTAAACTCTCACCAGTATACAGGAGTCTGTCCCTGAAGCATGGATGAATGGCTTCTGGTGAACCAACCCTGGGGTTATATCTTGAGGTGATTATTTACATCAAAATTAATTGAAGTTAAATAAAGTTACAAGTTCAGTTCCTCAGTTATGCTAGGCACATTTCAAGTGCTCGATAGCCACATGTGGCTAGTACGTACTGTATTAAACAATGCCAATTATATAACATTTCCATCATTGCAGAAAGTTCTTCTGGACACCACTGCTATAGGTTATCCTCCAGACCGTTCCAGTTTTAAAATTCTGAAGAACAGACTCAGGATTACCAATGTCTATGTACAGATTTAATAATTTGATGGGTGTATTGATTGGTTGGAAAAAAAACAAAAATAATTTATGGGTCAACGTTTAGAAATTCTTACCATAAATTATTTGTCAGCTGATCCATGTGAAGCAGAATTAATGATTCTCAGTGTGCCTAAATCTATAATACGAGTTTTAATTAATTAGTATTTAATTTCTTTTGTGCTTACTCATTTATTCCTACAAACCTCAATTCTTGCATATTCTGGGAGTGATAATTTCTGACCTATTATTTTCTCTCTTGTCTTGGTCTGCCCAGTACTCTGCATTTCCCAGCTGTTAACATCTTCATCAACCAGAAGATGGGGAAAGGAGAGTATATTGAATTCAAATAGTGAAAAATTACAGCTTGTCAGTGTCTTGGGTGGAGGTTTGGTGAGAGAATATTGGTTCAAATAAGGAGTTTGGACCATCTGTTGGTTTAACTATATACTGGTATTATTACTAATAGTACCTTATATAGGCATCTCCCTTTCACATTTTTTATTTCATTTAATCTTCCTGTAAGTTATTGCATTATCCTCATTTTCATACAAGAAGAGAGACTAAATTACTATTGTGTAATGTGGTACATTAGTTGGGGTTAATGTTTTTTAATTTTATTTAATTTTATTTAATTTTATTTGAATTTGGCGTAATAAAACACACACTGAATACACACACACACACATATAGCACGTGTTTCAAAAGGTTATAAAACTAGAATTTGAACACGGAACTTCTGATTCAAAATTTGGTGCTATTCATATCTGTGGCTGCTTTCTTTTTTTTTTTTTTATATTTTTATTTATTTATTTATTTATTTATGGCTGTGTTGGGTCTTCGTTTCTGTGCGAGGGCTTTCTCTAGTTGTGGCAAGTGGGGGCCATCTCTTCATCGCGGTGCGCGGGCTTCTCACTATCACGGCCTCTCTCGCTGCGGAGCACAGGCTCCAGACGCGCAGGCTCAGTAATTGTGGCTCACGGGCCCAGTTGCTCCATGGTATGTGGGATCTTCCCAGACCAGGGCTCGAACCCGTGTCCCCTGCATTGGCAGGCAGATTCTCAACCACTGCGCCACCAGGGAAGCCCCTGTGACTGCTTTCTTTGTTCTTTTCTATACTTTGTACCTTTCCCCTTTGCCAGAGATAATTGACACATGGCCATGCTAAACTCTCATAGGAAGTTGTGAAATACAAAATAAAGGGACTCACTTCATAAATAATCATGAAAGAGCTTGGGGATCTTGACATGAAAGGTATGCTGAATTATAATTATATAGAGGTACATAGATTATAATAGAATTTCCTTCTTCAGTCAGAGATGTAAACACTTATGGGTTGATGCAAGCCTCTTATTCACCATAAGTAGCCATTTCTATGTACATGCTGGGATAATGTCAAAGAGAATGGAGGGTAGGAGTAGGAGATGGTGAATTGAATGGACTGACATGTCTTTTTTCTCTAATGTATTCTCTGTTAATATTGTTTCCAGAGAGGAAACACTCTTTCAACTGATGTAGACAAAACTTGAATAATAGGTCGATTGAACTGGATAACAAATATTGAAGTGGAAAATGGTTATTGGATCTTTTCATTATTTAATCTGATGATGAACATCCTTTGTCACCTCCCCTTCTGTTTCTTATCCAGTGGACAGAGGAGATACAACAGCTGGCAATGAATCCATCCCTCACATGGTTGATTATTCAATTTTAGGACCTTTATTTAGCTGTGGTTGCTAATCAGCTTTTTTCCAGGCAGTCTCCACATTGCTTTTTAATAATGGTGGCACCCAAGCAAAGCATGTGACAGGGATTAATTTAATTGTGTTGTCCAGAAAATGGAGCATAGGCTCTAAGGATGCTGCAGTTGTACAGCCCTTGAAGAACCAGGTGATGCTGACATTTTTCCTAATGGGGAGTAAAGATGGAAAGTGCTGGGGCTGGAGGTGGATCTTGGTTTATTTTTAGATTGCTGTGGATTACTTGCTGTGCATCTTTGCTTGCAGCAGGAAAGCTGGTTTCTGGAAGCAAACTTCTCTTCATAATACATATTGTGTTTTGTATCTTGCAGGGTCTTTATTGAACCAGACCCTTACTCTGTAAAAACACTGTGATATTCTCATGCCCCATCACGAATTACTATAGATAGGAATAAAATGGATGAATGGATGAATGAATACATGACTCTGTGAGTAGGGGTGAACTACATAAAGAAATTGCAATGCTTTATAACTACTGAGTTTAAAAAAAGCCTCTTGGGTGTAATTGCTTCCTTCTTTTTCTACTAAGGACTGCTAAATAAACAACACCAAACTACTTCCAATTAAACAAGTGAACTCTGCATGCCTTTTCACATGAAGGCAACTAGGCAACTTTTTGGAAAAGGAGGCAGACATTTTAGATTCTCTGAGGCTCAGACACTTCCTCTGTTTAATTATGATGCAGTAGAGATTTTTTAAATTGAAATATAATTGACATATAATTTTATACTTGTTTCAGGTGTACAACATAATGGTTTGATATTTGTATATATTGTGAATGATGCAGTATAGATTTATCCTGGGAACAAAGAACTGAGCTAAAGCCTCCTCAACATGGATCAACATTTCAGCAACTTTGGCCTGCTGTTATTGATACATGCTTGTTTTGGCCCCTCTCTCTTTGTAACTCAATAATCATTTTTATCAGAAAGAGTCCTTTGATGAGAGAGAAAACCAAGAGAGAAGTAACATTGAGCACTTTGAATCAATTCATTCTTTCAGCAAATATTTACTGGGCGTTTACTATGTGCTAGACACTTCTGGGCGCAGAGGAAGCAAAAACGGATGAATGAATTAAGGTTAAGTTAGCAGAGTTGACCATAGAGGGCTATCTGTGCTTCCTTCAAAATTTACTTTGAGAGGTCTCACTTCTCACCATCACTACCCCAAAAGGTCTTTTTCAAAGGATTGCCAACAACCTACAGGATTCGCTATGAGAGGAGTTCTGGCAATGTAATTTTCTCTATTGTATCACATTTCCCTTGATGCTTTAGTCTTCCTTCTAGATTGGCATGTTGGGAAGCAACACTTAAGACTCTTAATCTGCTGTGAACTCTTTTTGGGGAAGACTTTAGATCTCTGTATGCAGGTCACTGAATGGTTTTGCTTAGGAGCAAGGCATAATGAGTTTTGCAATTTAGAGGAAGTTCTCTGTCATTAGAGTGAAGAATGGAAGTCCTTGCCTCTCTTCTTTGCCTTCCTTTCTTTCTTCAACCTCTTCCTGTTGCACTTTTCTCTCTATCCCTTCTTTGGGACTGCTCTTGTCTAGGTTCCTACTGATTCCCACATTGCCAAATCTGATTGCAGCTTGTTTGCCTTCATCTCATTTGGTCCATGCCAAAGGAATTAACCAATTCCTTCTTCTTAAAACACTTTTTCTCTTGGCTAATGTGACCACCACATTCTCCTGGTTTTAAAAAAATACCTCATTGGCCATTTTTTTTCTCAGTCTTCTTTACCAGCTCTTCATCCTCTATTTGACCTCTCCATCTCAGAGGATCTTAGGGCTTAGTCTTCAGCTTCTTCTCTAGCCTTACCTTTGCTGATTTTATCTGTCCCAAGTCTTTATCTTTTGTTTCAACACTTAGACTATTACGTGCCTAGGTGCGGTTTTCTTTTTTTTCTTTTTTTTTAAAGAATTCCTTTATTTTTATTTATTTATTATTTATTTATTTTTGACTGTGTTGGGTCTTCGTTTCTGTGCGAGGCCTTTCTCTAGTTGCGGCAAGCGGGGGCCGCTCTTCATCGCGGTGCGCGGGCCTCTCACTATCGTGGCCTCTTTTGTTGTGGAGCACAAGCTCCAGACGCGCAGGCTCAGTAGTTGTGGCTCACGGGCCTAGTTGCTCCGCGGCATGTGGGATCCTCCCAGACCAGGGCTCGAACCCGTGTCCCCTGCACTGGCAGGCAGACTCCCAACCACTGCGCCACCAGGGAAGCCCCGGTGCGGTTTTCTTGAATGTGCTCTTAAGTCTGTACATTTTTGTTTTTTACTAACTTTGGGAAGTTTGGGCCATTTTTTCTATTATTTTTTTTCTGACCCAATTTCTTTCTCTTTTCCTTCTGGGATTCCAACTACCTTTATGATGGACCTTTTGAAATTTCCCACAAGTCCCTGAGGCTCTTTTAATTTTTTTCAATTTTTTTCCTTGTTCTTCAGATTAGGTGATTTTTATGACATCTACCTTCAAATTCACCGAATCTTCTTTGTCTGTCTGCCCCTACTATAAACTTAATGAAGTTAGGGTCCTTGTCTATCTTGGTCACTGCTGTGTCTTCACTATCTAGAACAGTGTCTGGCAAGGAAAGAAGGTAATGTCTGTGGTCTAGAGTGATACAAGGAGAAGCTGAACTAGGGCACTGGCAATCAGGAGGAAGAGAAGATAGACCCAGTAAGGTATCTTATCATCAGTAATATTATCAGATCAGTTTGAAATCCAATTCAAGCAAATTATCCTAAGGCAGAGATTGAGTGAATTCGGTTTAAATAGATCTTATTGACTCTAATGAGGTGGCTTCATTAGGGCTCCTAAGGGTCACTAATTCATTCATGGGGGCCCAAGGCTTGGCTCTGATGTACAAATGACAGAGCATTTGCTTCTTTCAAAACATTTAAGGATTTAAAATTTTCAGTTCATCCATCCAATGAACCAGTCATCTAACCAACAAATTATTACCCTTACTGAGAGTTGGATCCTGGGCCAGATCCTGAGTATACAGTGGTGATTATGTACGTACCTTATGTTATAAGACTAGTAGAGTCAGAAGTTCAAAACAGTCAGTGCCATCCAGCATGATAAAATGCTCTAAACAGGGTATGTGCCAGGGCCTGTCACTTTGAGAATGTGTATGAAGGGTTCAGAGAGCATTTTGAAAGGAGATGCTTGAGTTGTGACATTTGAAGGACAAGTAAAATTCCTCAGACATCAAGGGAAAAGCTTGTGTGCAGATCCATGCAGAGAAACCATGAAGAGGTCCATAACCAGTGGGAAGATTCCAGTACCCTGTGGTGGAATGTGGCAGTCTTGATTCATATAGGTTTATCCTGACTCCCTCAACTTGAAGAAACTAAGAACATGAAGCAGGGATTAGGATCCAAAATGCCCAATAAAAGCTTGCAGTAATAATGGCACTTATTACCATTATTAGTATAATAGGGACTGGGCAGAGATGAGCTCAGGAGTTTCTCTTGTACTTCTTGTCATCACTTGCCCAGCTGGGAGGTAGTAAGGGCAGAGGGGCTGTCATTTTCCAGGGTCTGGCTTCTCTCCTTTTCCTCAATATATCAATAATATTCATGGCGATGCCATCGAAGTACTTCATTATCTCTTGCACCAGAGTTGATCAAGGAGGAGAGAGAGGCACAAGGGAATTGGCTTTCTACTGGTTAGGTTGTTGGTGAGTGCTGCAGGGCCAGAGGAGTTTGGTCATACGTAGTTAGGGAGGTAAAGGACTGTGATCGTTTTGCAGCTCAGGAACCAGGGGGTCTAATGAGGGAAATTCATCATGCTGAGATTACAGGTACGAATAATGGCCGTACCAGGACAGTAATACCCAAGTATTCTAACTCCTGCTCAGGTACTTTTCCCCAGAATACCACAGGGAAGGGAGGAAGAGAGAAAGAAAGGAAGAGGGGAGAGGAGAAAAAGGGAGGAGAGGAAGAAATCCTTAATTAATATTCATATTTTGACCAAGTTTGCAATGTACTTTCCTGGTCTTAGTTACTTAGCTTCTGTACTTTGTAATAGAGAATTGTTAGTTCGCATTTCTTTCAGGAAAAAACTGTGGTATTTTTCCTTTGGAAGATAGATAGATACGTAGCTTCTGTAATGAGAGAGAGAAAGAGAGTTGTTTTGAACGTGAGTGAAAAACTGTTCCTGTAGGCTCTGCCTTTCCTATTTGCACATATTCACACTATTTTCTGAAAATAAGAACAAACAACAACCAGAAAGAGAAATCTCTATTAAAACTATTTAATCTAAGTAAGTGGTCAGCTTCGTTTTTGGACTTGTGGGTTGGAAATATTCTTTCATTATTATTGTATGAGGTATGTTGTTTCCAGGTAATAGGGAAGAAAAAGCTTGGAAGCTCAGAATCACAGTTTTATAATTCTCTAACTTTGTAAAGTACCATATAAGAGAACTTTAGGCTTAGTTATATTAGAACAATGTGTGCTCTATTTTAATCCTGAACTGAGATAACAGAGTCATTGGGAAGATTATTTCTGTCTTAACTTAGGAGACGAAGAAAAAAAATATAAGCCCATTAAAACAACTTAGGGTCTTTGAAAGCAGTAAAGAAGTTATACTATTACAAGACTGTTTTTGTGTTATTTCAAGTTAATGTGGAGTGACTTTAAGAGATTAAATGCAAAAAGCTTTGAATCTGAGGAAAACTATTTAACAGCAAGGCAATTGAAAAAGCAAGAGTGAGTTTATTAGCATTGTTTTTTTCTTTTGATAAATCGCTACTAATGTAATGCCTTGATAAAAAGAAACTTGAGAGCTACTATTATATTTTAACAAATTAAAAATAATTTGTTTTCCTGTTACTAAAGTATTACGTCACATGTGTGCTAATATACTGAATTTGGTAAGCAAGTAAGTATACATTAGATGACCCAGTAATCACACAACTGGGCATATACCCTGAGAAAACCATAATTCAAAAAGAGTCATGTACCACAATGTTCATTGCAGCACTATTTACAATAGCCAGGACATGGAAGCAACCTAAGTGTCCGTCGACAGATGGATGGATAAAGAAGATGTGGCACATATACACAATGGAATATTACTCAGCCGTAAAAAGAAATGAAATTGAGTTATTTGTAGTGAGGTAGATGGACCTAGAGTCTGTCATACAGTGAAGTAAGTCAGAAAGAGAAAAAGAAATACTGTATGCTAACACATATATATGGAATCTAAAAAAAAAGAAATGGTTCTGAAGAACCTAGGGGTGGGACAGGAATAAAGACGCAGACATAGAGAATAGACTTGAGGACATGGGGAGAGGGAAGGGTAAGCTGGGACGAAGTGAGAGAGTGGCACTGACATATATACACTACCAAATGTAAAATAGATAGCTAGTGGGAAGCAGCTGCATAGCACAGGGAGATCAGCTTGGTGCTTTGTGACACCTAGAGGGGTGGGATAGGGAGGGTGGGAGGGAGATGCAAGAGGGAGGGGATATGGGGATATATGTATATGTGTAGCTGATTCACTTTGGTATACAGCAGAAACTAATACAACATTGTAAAGCAATTACACTCCAATAAAGATGTTAAAAAAAAAGTATACATTAGTATATTGAAATTAGTATACAAATAATAAGAAGAAAAAATTTAAAATATAATTCCAATACCCAGATATAACCATTGCAGTGTCTTTTATATAGTTTTACTGTTTTCATATGTGTTTCTCAAGAACAACTTTATAATTTAAATTTATAATTTATAATTAAATTTTATTATAAATTATAATTATAAAGCAAATTATAATGTGTTCTTTGCACGAACACTATATCAGGGGCATCTTTCCATATCAGTAGATGTGCATCTTCAATACAGTGGTCTCAACCATTTTGTTTTACTCCAGCACAACTGAGGGATTAAACACAGTATTGATAGCGGTATTCTGTCAACTCTTTTTTTAAGGGGTAAGGAGATGGGGTGGAGAGGAGGGAGGAAAAATGTTCAGTTTATGTCGAAAAAGCTCCACGTGACAAATACCTATCTGTAACATCACTTTTAATGATTGTATAAATTATAATGTTTTAAAAACAAATTCCCAATTGTTGGCCATTTAGGTTGTTTCTAATTTTTAAACATAATGTGTAATATTGTGATGAACACTCCTCCCCACCCCCATCTGATTATTTCCTTACAATTTCTAGGCATAGAGTTACACTATCAAAGAGCCTTTCCTGCATTAGCAGTACCTTGATTTCAGGCCATTGCCAAATTGTTCCCAGAAGTGTCGTTCCAGTTGATACTATTGCTAGTAGTTTATGAGATTGTCCATATTCTACCATTTAGGCCAAGATCATTTAAAAAAATCGATGCCAATTTGATGGCAGAAAAAAGTTATCATTGTTTCATTTACATTTTAAAACTGAATGATGAAGATGAACATTTTTATAATTTTATAGACTATTTGAATTTCTTTTTATATGTGTTTCATAATATATATTGTGAGTTGTAAGAATTATGACATTACTCCATTTTTATGTCATTAACATGTTACAATTTCTCCCTCGTATATTGTTTATTTTAATTTTATGTTGGGTGTTGACATGTAAGAATTCTTACAAAGCCAAATTTCTTAACTATTTTCTTTGTTTTTCATGCTTAGAAAAATAAATTTTATAAGTAAAATTTCTGAATAAAATGTTCACTTTCATATCATATACACAGTTCCTTAAGCTTTAGTTTAGCATGTATGTATTTCAAATTTTTTCCATTTCTATCTTTAATGTACTGGTGTTTATTTTGGTGTTTTGCATAAGATAAGTACTAAATTAATTTTTTTACCCAATTGCTGTATAGCTAATACAATATTAAAATTCTTTCTCCACCAGTGTTAAATGCCACCTTTTCATATTCTAAATTCTGAAGTTTACTTCAATTCTTTCTTGACTTCAAATTCTAAGCCGTTAATCTGCCTTATTTTTCCTGCACTAGTATCACATTATTCGACTTACTGTAGCTTTAGAAAACATCTATTAGTTTCTGGTGGGTAAGCTTCCTTTCATTACTGTTCTTTTCTTTTTTCCAGAAACATCTTAATCGATGTATACATTTAACCTTCCAAGAAAAAATTAGAGTATCTTTTACATACAACTCAAAATCCAATTGAGATGGCCTTAAATGTATAGATTATTTGGGGGATGATTTCCATCTGTACAATATTGAATCTTTCAGTTCAGGGATTGGTGTGCTCTCTACTTATTCTAGTCCTCTTCTGTGTTCTTCAAGAAGGTTTTATTATTTTTTTATATGGTACTTGTTATGCTTATTTCTAGGTATTTTATATTTATTGTTGCTATTAGAAGATCCCCACCTTCCACATTATGTTGTCTTGATTATTGTTGATATATATAGGAAATTTTTTATACTATATTTTGTGATTTTTCTTCCAGAGTTCTTATTGGTCCTCTTTTGAGTTTTCCTGGTAGACAATCACAGCATTTGCAGATCAACCCAGAAAAGTTATCTTCTCTTATGTCTTTGATTATTACTCTTGTTTCATTAGTTCTGCTCCTTCATTAGGAGCTACTATTATATTAAAGTATAATGGTCCCTAAGTATCCACGGGAGATTGGTTTCAGGAGTCCCTGTGGATACCAAAATCCATGGATGCTCAAGTCCCTGATATAAAATAGTACAGTGAATACAGGGGGCCCTCCATATCTGCAGGATTCAACTAAAGGATGAGAAACCCGAGGATATGGAGGGTTGACTGTACTTTCTCAGTGTTTTTCTTTGCATTCTGAAGAGCTCTTAATTTGGTCTTCCACATTAATCTCTATATTAGTTAGGGTTCACTACAGATACAGAACTAATAGGATGTATGTATAGATAGAAAGAGATTTTAAGGAATTGGTTCACGTGATTATGGAGGCTGACAAGTCCCAGGACCTGCATTTGCCGTGCCAGTGACCCTGGAGAGTCGATGTTATGGTTCTAGTACAAATGCTGAGAGGCTTGAGACCCAGGAAGGGTAATTTGAGTCCGAAGGCAGAAAAGAACCAATGTCCTCGCTGAAGAAAGTCAGGCAGGGGCTATTCCCTCTTACTCACCAGAGGGTCAGTTTCAGGCTGTTAACGAAAACTGGAACCTTTCCTATTAGGCTGTTGCTTTTCTGAGACTCCTCTGTCAGCTCTCAGTAGGAGCCTTAAGTGAGGCAAGCTTAGACTTGCATTTAAGACTTTGGCTTAACCTGGGGCTCTTCAGTGTCATCCTGTATGTTTCCAGTTGACAGTTTTGGCTTACTAGCTTGAGTGTTTCCAGTCTCCCTTCGTTTCTTCCAGTTTCCTGAGAATCTTCTTGAGCTTTTTGTAGACTTAGAATTTTAGTATAAACAAAGGATGTCCAAATATATCCATGGTCATTGTGAAAGGCAGGGATTCAGTGAGGGAGGGAGAAAAGAGAAAATAAAAACTGACTTTCAGTTTGCCATTGAGGCTGGTATTTTTCAGCTCCTCAGTCTCCATGCCTTGGATACCCTCTCACACATTATATGGCTTGGCATTGGTGCTACTCCCCCCATCCTGGAGGAGTCCTTATAGAAGAAATTCTGGGTCAGGTCAGAAGTCAGCCATATCACCATAGTATCATAAAGAACACAGAGCAACTGCAAAATGCTTTATGACCTCAAGGTACAAGTACTGTCATGTTTTATTTTTATTTTTAAAATAAAATCAAACCTGGCTTTAAGCGCTGCTACCTATGGTGGGGGAGGAATCTAATGTTCCTTTTTATTGGGGCTCTCTTTCTTCTCTACTGAATCATGCAGGGACCTCAGCAGTTATATGTGCCTCGTGAAATGGAGGAACGAACTGGCCTGAAGTCCACAGTGGTCAGCATTATCAGTATCCTTCCATCTGCTCCTACGTGCTCCACTTGACACCTGGTCCTTCATTCTGTCAGGCTCTGCTTCTGGACTTGCATGTGAGGATGCTCACAGGATCCCTTCCTACTTGACCGTGGGGCGCTGTACAGCTCCCTCACTTCCTTCTCCCTACCCCTCACTTCCTAAAACATACTCACATGACTTCCCAGGCTCTGGGAACCCAACCCTTAGGGAGAGGACAAGTCTGTCTTCCTCTTGTTGCACCAGTGTTTTTCCTGTCCTCCTTTGGACAGTCTTTCCTAAAGTATTGTCTTGTTAACTTTTCCCTGAGGGCTACAGAAACCAGCCTTTAAGGACACAGACCCCAGTTCCCTCTTGAGTGGAGAATGCAAGAATAGCTTTTGTTCTTGCAGCTAATGAATTCACAACAACATCCTGGCCCCGCCCCCCCCCCCAAATTAAAAGCATGGTACCAATTTAATTTTTCAGTAACTTACCCGATTCCAGAATTTTTTTAGACATTTAGGGGAGAAAAGGTGAGCAGTGCATTTTGAACTTTCCTTTCCACAACCTATGATAACAAATAGACCTAGCTAGACTGATCAAGAAAATAAGAGAGAAGACAAGTGGCCAATATCAGGAATGAAGGATGGGATATCATTATAGATCCTGGTACACATACATGTATTTGTGCCCCGTGTGTGCCCAGTTATGTGGTGAACTAACTGTTATAATAAACTTGAAAGACTTAAGACACAAAGAGATGAAAGAGTACTTACTATGCTGGAGTTAGAAGTCTTATGTTCCTGTTTTATCTCTGATAATAATTTTTAGCAAGTCTCTCAACTGCTATGGGTCTCTGTTTTATTATCTATAAAAGAGTGTAATAAACCTGCACTCACAGACTCTGAGACCCAAAAGGAATCACATACATGAAATCACCATACAAACTGTAAAGTTCCATTTACACATGAGATAGTTTTCTTATAGTTGTTATTACTATTAGCAGAGTTTGGTCAAATAACTCTTGGTCAAATAGTTTGGAAAGCCTAGCCAGATAAACAGCTTGAGATGAATATTTTTCTCTTGACCTTTAAAACAAAATCTCTTTGAGGGGTTGAATAGAAAGAAAAGTTGATCATGTCAAGGGGGTGAGAAATTTCAAGGCTGTTTTCCCTCTGATGGGCTTCCAGATGCATACCAAGTAACAGTTTTGATTTCTGCATTTTGCATCTGCCTACTCCCAAGAGCAGAGAAGCAGAGATTTTCACTTGCATTGCTGAGTAATAACTTGCAAATGAGAATGCTCTTTGCCGTATGGTCCAGGAAGTCAAGTGAGATGAGTAGTGCTAGCACTTCATTTTAATGTTTAGTTTATTGCCATGAAATGGGATATAGGGTGCTGTTGATGAACTTGTCCAGAGATGTGACTGAAGCTCTGGACAGAAATAACTATGTAGCTATAAGGGGCACAAGTTTTATAATTCTGTAGTTTTATAGTCCAGAACAATAGCAAAAGAGGACCCAAATCACCTAACAGGGAATGTGGACTGAAAGGGCTTTCAGGTCCACCTCTCTTGTTCTGGCTTCCTCTCACTCTCCGGCTCCCTCAGCTCCCAGTTTTCCAAGGTTACTGCACCTTCTATGTTTCCAATAGCTCATCATCCTTCTCACCCTAGGTGGTGGAATCGGGAGAAGAAAGTACAGGTGGCAGAAAAATTCTGGCACCTTCTCTTTTGTGTTTTACCTATGTATGTGCCTGTTATGAGCAGCCCCCCTGCCATTTGGGGAGATCATCAAGGTGTTTACGTGGAATAAATCTGACAAACCCCACCTGCTTCTTCGTTATTAGGATGCATCAGCTTTAATCAGAAGCAGCAAGGACACAGTCCTCCCATCCCCTGAGAATAGCAAGTGTATTATCTTCTGGGATTTGCTGAGCATATTAGGAGTGTCCTTTGGCAGTGAGGTAGGTACAGCTCTGTGCTAGGAAGAAGAGAAGTATGCCAAATCTCCTATAAACTGAGTAGCATATGAGCACCCCATAGCAGACGTAGATGCAGGAATAAAAAGGGGGATGGATTGACTAAGATGATGCTTCTAAAACATCCCCTGAAGTTTCAAAGCACCCTATAGTTGCATCCCAGGGAAATGTCACATTTAAGGACAAAACTTTCTTAACTTATACTTTTGTAACGTTTCAGGGATTTTAAAGGCTTGGTCTAAGGAAACTCAATTAAAAACCCCTCATTCTCTCTTTATTTTTTATTGAAGTATATTTGATTTACAATATTATATTAGTTTCAGGTGTACAATAGAGTGATTCAATATTTTTATAGATTATTCACCATTTCATTCTCTCTTTTTAATAACCCCAATCTCCTGGGATTTCCTTACACTTTTACTTGAGCAGACCTCTTTCATCCATGCCATTTTGTCCCCACCAGCTTGGTCCCTTTGCATGATGGACTTCTGAGAAGTCACATCTTTCCACTGTGCAGAGCATTTGGGAGGTGTAGTTCTTCCCTCTGATGGCTGTTCTCTTCAGAATCTGCCCGTGCAGCTTTCATCCTTTCTCTCCTCAGAGAGTTGGGGGCAAGGAAGAAGGTAAGAGAGCAAAGAAATTGAGGAAATATGGTAAAATACCCTACATTTATAATTGTATCTTATAAAGATTAAGTTATCACACTTGTTGACCAACTATTTGGCAGATTGCCTAGACTCATAGGCTTTTTTGGCTTATCTTTCCTCATTAGGACTGTTTAGTCTCCCAGAGTTTAGAGACTGGGAGATTTACAGTGAGCTCAACTTTGCAGATCTTGGTTATAATTTTTCTTAGAAATTGTACCTCAGAGGCAACTACTGGCCAATCTCGTTTCTGAATACAGATGTGAAAAATTCTAAGAACGTTATCAAATTAAGTCTAGTAGTATAATGACCAAGTGAAGTGTAGGCCAGAAATGCAAGGATAGTCTAGTATAATGACCAAGTGAAGTGTAGGCCAGAAATGCAAGGATAGTTCAGTACTAGAAATGCATTATATTACAAGATAAATTGACTTTATTTTTTTATTTTTTAAAATAAATTTATTTATTTATTTATTTTTGGCTGTGTTGGGTCTTCGTTGCTGCGCGCGGGCTTTCTCTAGTTGTGGTGAGCGGGGACTACTTTTTGTTGCGGTGTGCAGGCTTCTCATTGCGGTGGCTTCTCTTGTTGTGGAGTACGGGCTCTAGGCTCATGGGCTTCAGTAGTTGTGGCATATGGGCTCAGTAGTTGTGGCTCACCGGCTCTAGAGCACAGGCCCAGTAGTTGTGGCGCACGGGCTTAGTTGCTCCGTGGCATGTGGGATCTTCCCGGACCAGGGCTCGAACCTGTGTCCCCTGCAATGGCAGGCAGATTCTTAACCACTGTGCCTCCAGGGAAGCCTGATAAATTGACTTTAAAAGGCAATATCCGTTTCTTTTCTTTTTTTCTGTTATTTAAAAAAATTGTGGTAAGAACACTTAACAAGAGATCTACCCTCTTAACAGACTTTTAAGTGTAATGTTGGCAGTATCCATTTCTAAGTTATCTCCTACAAAAGTAGAATAGAAGGATAGTTATTTTTAGAACACAAAAAATAGTAATGGAGGAAGATTTTCATTGTTAGAAATATGTATTATAAAGCTATAATGATTAAAATGCTGTGTACAGATTCAAATGTAGACAAACAGAGATGATGAAAACAGAGTAAAAAGTCCAGAAATGGACCCAAGTATATATGAGTTTTATGTGTAATAAAGACGGTTATTTAATTGGTGGGTGAAGGTTAGCGAGGTCAATAAAATATATTGGGATTACTGGCAAAACATTTGCTAAGAATGAAGTTGGAGCACTTATGTCATTCATACAATAAGCTTCAGAAAGAAAAAAAATATATAAAAAGAGGAAGAGGAGGGAGAGGATGAAGAAGCATGAGGAGGAGGAGGAAGAAGAGGAAGACAAGGAAAATAACCTAAGGAAGTGGGAGAAAGCGTAGAAAACATCATTTCCGAGGTGAGGAAGACTGAATGGGGGGCTCTTCAGCAGCCTGGGGTAAAGACCTGAAATTGTGGGAAGATCCATGAGAGGCCTCATAGCCACCTTGAGGGAGACACACTCTCTTTAAAACAGAGATTCCCTTATGATTCCCAGGGTGTTTAGAAAGTTTAGGTTTCTGATGACTCATCTTTTGGGAACAGAGAATCTGATTTCGTGATTGAAGGGTAATATTATAGCCATGAAGGAGTTCAAGCAGTGTTGGAAGAAGATACCAAGATAAGGTTGGGAGCACATCAAGGAAAACCATCTTTATTTATTTTCCATTGATATTTTCTTGTAAAGTAGGCAGGCAAGTAACTTATAGGGGCTTATTACTGAATCTTGTTCTGTCTACCCTTCTGCCCCTATGCCATTCATGTGCTGACCCATAAAGGTGAGGTCCCAGCCTTTAAAGAGTGGTGGTACACCTCCCTCATTCCCAAGCTGTTCTTGTTCTCATCCTGTCTCCTTAGCTCTGACTTTTTCCCCTGCAGTTCTGATTGCTGCCTGACTGTGGTCCGAAGGTCTCCTGGCCTGAACCTCAGTCTCCCAAACAGACTTTGACTTGGGGGCTCATGGCTCCTACCACTTCTGTGGCAGAAGAACCCACCCCCCAACTGTGGTTCTACAGTCTCAGGCTAATTGGTTGTGACGAAGCCATCCTTGCCTGCTACCTCACTCCACCTCTATTCCCTGCACCACTTCCCATGATGAGAGAGGCGTTCCAGCAAGTTAAATATGACCAACACCCCACACTCATACATTTTTGTGTCTTTAAAATGCTATGAGTGTGGTCATCGTTAGAAGATTTCAGGGTCTGTAATCAAATGTACCATCTTCGGTGTCGCAGAAACATCCTTATTGTCACTTCACACCTGCCTTCTCTGCTCCAAGCTTGAAAATCTAGAGACTTGGAACTGGTCATATGTAATTTTTGAAGCTTCTGATTACATTTGCTTACATTTTTTCGAACTTCTAAGAGGTTTCGTCCTTTTGAGCCTGACTCCGAGAGGGCTCTTGAGTTTGCTGCGGGACAGAGAAGGATGGAACAGCAGCCTTGTTTTGCCACCTGGCTACAGCCCCCTTTTCTTGCTGCCGCGTGTGTGAAAGGCCTCACAACACGAGTTTAATTCGTGTCAGTTCACTCCCTCCCTTGCCTCTGCCAACAGCAGCCTCCAGCTTTGTTCACTTAACGAGAGTATGTTCGACGTGAGATGTCTTATTTCTAGCAAACGTGTAGCTGTCCTTGGAGGCGCTCTGGAGGTTTTGAGATTTCTCTGGGGAGTTGAAGGAGATTTCTAGTTTTCTTCTCAGGCAGTTAAAGTTGTCTTCTCATAAGCGGAGTTTTTACTTCCCCACCTGGTTCTGAGATTTTAAACGCAGTTGTTTGGAAAATACCACCCGTCTCTGGGGTTTAATCAGGTGGCAGGCTCTGAAAAGCTGCTGGCTTGGTGGCAGCGGTACCATCTTGAGGGACGATGACTCATTGGCATCATCATGACAGTGTGTATGGAGTGAGGTTAGTCTTTCACTTTAAATTAGGCAGAGAGAGAGGGAAAGGGCGGGGAGGGAAAGGGATGGTGACAGAAAGGACCAGGGAAGTGGGACTTGGTGAGACCACTGTGTAGCTACCGCCTTCTTTTGGTCAGTCAAGGGAAAGACCCATTCTTCCTTAGTTGTCATGGTTTCTTCAGGAGAGGCATCAGGACTTTGTAATGAAAGTGATGCTGAATTATGTATCTTACTATGTGCTGGGCACTGCTCTAAGCTCTTTATGATAGATACCATTTTGGAGAAAGTTCACGGGCTTTGAAGACAGACACACCTGGATCTATCACTTGTGTGTTGTAATTCTGGGAGAGTGACTTTTCTAAGCCTCGGTTTCCTCATCTATAGCCTTACTCTGAAGGGTAGTAAGAGAACGTGCTGTAACACTGGCCGGTGGCAGGCCCTCCATGGCAGTTTTGTTTCATGATCCTTCATTGATTCTTCTTGTCCTGGTGTGGTACACCTCATCTCAGCCCCAAACATGTCCTCATCTTGCCGCTGTGAAATATCCTTCCCTCACTTTGTGCATCACCTAGATCTGTTACTCCCCATCCATGTGATGGTCTAGTGATTTTGTTTGGCCGTCCATCCCTCTGTCCTGTGCACATTCACATGTCTGTCTTGAAAGTGAAGCCCTGCAGAGGGCAGTGGTCAGCTCTCTGCTGCTCTCTCTGTGCTGGGCCAGGCTGGGGCCAGGCAGAGCTAATAGATCATGAAAGTGCTGTGACAACTCTCTCAGGGATTCATGAAGGTAGTGGGTGAGAATGCCTACACACTTGCCCAGCCAGAACCCACTCTCTGTGGCCTCAAGAAAGCTAATTCATGCGCATATACGAGTGTATTGGGAGGAACATGTGTACCCCTGCTGGTGAATTTGCATGCTTGATATTCAGGTATTTATTTAGAACATTGGCATGTGCCAGGCACCGTTCTAGGCACTGGGCATACCGCAGTGAACAAAATAGACACAAGTCCCTGGTCATTTTTAGCTCACATTCTATAGCTAGTAGTAAATAACTAAAACACAGAGTGTATCACATGGAGAAGGGCTATGGGAAAAAAGTCAAAAACAAAACAAAACAGGGAAAGGAGTGTGTGGAGAGTGCTGGAGTGGGGAGAGGGGTTACATTGTCAATTCCGGCCTCCCTGAGAAGGTGAATTTGAGCAGAGACCTGAGAGAGGTGAGGGAATGAGTCAGGCAGACCTGTGAGAGAGAACTTCAGGCCAAAGCAAGGGCCAGTGCAAAGGCCTGGAGGAGGGAGTTGGTTGAGGAACAGTGAGGAGGACGGCGTGTGGGCTGGAGCAGAGTGGGGAGGGTGGAGGTGGAGGACGTGAGGGGGAGGTTGGGGGACTAGAGGGTCACTAGAGATCCCTTCCATCTCTGAAATTCTGTTATTCACTGAATGAAAAATCATCTCCATTTCAGGTATATCTAAGCATGGACATTCAAGGTCCAAGCACAGAAATAGTACGTTTCATTTTGGGTTTATCAACAAACTCCACTGACCCAGGCGAGTTCTTTGTTTCAACTTGAATATGCAGTATTTTAAAAATATTAATAACTCCTTAAGAAATACATGTTTAAGCTATAAAAATCTGAAGGTACCTCAGAGGACAACCTCACTCTAAAATGAAGAAAAGATGAATCACCTGTTATCTTACCAAGCAGAGACAGCCATGGTGAAGACTTGGCTGACTAGTAAATACCAAAATCTACACTGTGTGCCCTCCAGGCTTCTTCATTTAGGGCAGTGATTCTCAACTGGGGACAGTTTTGCTACTGAGGTACATTTGGCAATGTCCGGAAACATTTTGGGTTGTCACAGCTTGGGAGTAGCTATTGGCACCTGGTGGGTGGAGTCCAGAGATGCTATTAAAAATCCTGCAACGCACAGGACAGCCCCACAACAAATTATCTGGTACAAGACGTCAATAGTTTTGAAGCTGAAAAACCCTCATTTAGACCTATTAGGTGTGCTCTCTTTACTTTTATTAAAAAACAAAAATGGAATCAAAGATATATATTATTTTGTAATCTTTTCCCTCACATAGTGATAAACATCTATCCTTGTATATAAACCCATCTCTCTGTTATTATTAGAGTCTGTGTTTTCCTTTCCTTCGTATGGATGTGCTGTGACTTAAATAACCTCTTCTAAATTTTCAGCTATTTGGGTTATTTCCAGCTTTTTGTTTTTGATTTTTCTGATCATAACAGTATGAGGAGAATTCTTGTACATAAATATTTATGCATTTTGTTAAAATTTGTACCCCAGTGACTCACACTGTGCCCAGAGAAGGGTGGGAACTTGATAAATGTATCACAAGGCTGAACTTCTGTCTCTCTCAATCCTCTGCTTCTACAGTATTTGTGGCCAATTCCCTGCGTGTTCCTTTGGCCTAGGGTTCTTATTTTATGTAAAGTCCTGGAGTGAGGACCAGATGAATCAGAGTATGTGTGTGCCAGGGGTAAGGTTGAACTGAAGAGAAGGCACGAACATTGGAACAGTAGCATGTGGTAGCTGGAGTTCTGCACTGAGTGACTCAGATTCCATTTCAAATCTCCAAGCTCTGGCACAACCCATAGGCCTGGTTCTGTGGGCCTAGATCAGGCCAGGGAGGACCTTGGTTGATATTTGACAACATGGAATACAGGAAAAAAACATGGCCAGGTTTTCTAAATCATGATCATTTATGCTGTGCATCCTACATGCTTATTAGAACAAGGAGGGAGCAAGTTGATACAGGTTTGGAGCCAAATGTTGATCTTTGTCATTGTACTGGGAACATAGTAAGTGCTCAGTAAACACTTAGGGAAGGATTGGGGTTGTGTGTCTTGCATCTCTATAATTTTCTTCTGGCATCATGGCCTAGGAAAATCCTTTGAGCTTTCACTTTCTTCTGAATTGATCCTCTAATTTTCTCAGATTTTCTGTTTCTGCTTATACATTTTTTCTTTTTTGCTCTATTCTGTGGAAGAATTCCTCAACATATATTATGAGCTTTGATTGCATTTTAATTGTGCCCAGTTCAGGGAAATGTGTGGTATCATTCCTCTGATAATTTTTCCCTTCTGTTTTCTCTTTATCCAGAACTCTCCTCCGTGAGGTCTTGGATATTCTGCATTGTCCTCTCATTTTAAAAGATCTTTTCTAGGATTTTCCATGTCTTTGTCTTTTGCTTAACTTTATATTAGATTTTTCCAACCTTATCTTCTATCCTTTGTGTTGAATCTTTTTATTTTTTCTAACATACTTTAAATATTTTATAGCTTTCTTGTTCTCTTTCTTTTTATTTGAGTAGCATCCTATTCTTGTGTCTTGCCTGCAATATTTCCTCATATCTCTGCAGATATTAGTTATTGTTTACCTTCAGAAGTTTCTTCTCTTTCCCTCGTTGTATTGATTACCCCCTCTCACGTTTCTTTTTGTTTTTTGTTTTTGATTCTTATCATGTTGAAGGATTTTCTTGAATATATGACAGTCCTTGCCTGTCCATTCATATTTAAGAGCACTAAAAGCTGACAGCAAGCCCTGTCTACATGATTAGGCTTGTCAACTATTGGGCTTTACTGTAGGGTAACTGCGCAGGTTTCTGGCTCATCATCTCTTTTTGGGGAATCGCATCTTAATACCTAGTGGTATTTTCTCTGAAGCTCTTCCAATTCTCAAGAAAGAATTTTCCAGTTTCCCAGCTGGGCAGGAGTGGGTGGGAGATATCTGTCTGGCTGCCAGCATCCTGGGGATAAGAAGTGGGCTAAGACTTGTGTCCTCAGCCCCATCCTCATCCCTACCTTCTGCTGAACTTGACTTCTCTGGTCTCAGATTTTCCCAGTGTTCTGCAGGATGAATCAACTCACTCCTCTTTTAGATTGTAGTGTTCTCTGCTCTGGTAGCATAGCCAGACTTTATCTTTAGCCCTCCAATGATCTGTTGGAATCTTTCACCCTCTGGTACCTCCTCCATATTCTTTTTGCCCATTTTTACTCTTGTGGGGTATGGAGGGGGAGAGGTGAGATGATAAAACCCTGAACTTAATTGATTATATTTAACCAGCATTCCCTGGACCTGTGCTTTTAGCCCAAGCAACTCTCTGTTACTTGTAAGTGACCTCTGAGTTTCAGCTGGCCTAGGCAGAAACCTCTTTCTTTATTGAATAGGATGTGGTTTTATGTGGCTTGTCACATGCTCCTCAGTCACCTGGAGAAACCCCTCAGTCCTGACTTCTCTATGCGAAGCAATCCCACTGAGGCCCAGGGAAGGCTGAGAGGTCTCCAGGTATACATTGCAGAGAGCAAAACGCCTGTAATGAACCGTCTTCTCCATGGCCTGCCCTTGGCAGCAGGTGAGTGGCCAGTGGCTCTGGCAGCAGTCTCCAGGAGGCCACACCAGAAACACAGTGGCTAAATAGCAGTCGCCTCAAAAGTCATCCTTTGCCCCCTGCCTTCCTTTTGGCAGCGTGCCATGCTGTGCAAGCACTTGTCACTCCAGACCCTTCAGGAATGAGGGCAGATTTTCCTGGACAGTTGCCTCCTGCCAGATAGGAAACGAAGGAGGGAAAGGCATTGACGTTGCCTGAGGTTGGCACCATGCCAGGTGCTTTATATAGGCTTGCTTACCTCACTTTTGTAACAATCCTTTGGGAATAGGATTGCTACACTCATGTTATAGAGGAGGAAGCTGAGATTCAGGGAAGTTAAATAGCTTGCCCAAGGGCATGGTCGTTAAGTGGCAGAATGGGGATTTGAACCCCAGTTTGTCAAGCTCAAAACTAGTAGACCTTCCACAGACCACTGTGGATGATGGTGAAAAAGGGGGCCTCCATTCCCAGGAGACCTCAGAGGAACCCTATTCTGTTAGGTGTGTACCCAGGAGGTGCTAAATAAATGTGGTCCAAGTGAACAAATGTGATGGAAGGACTTTCCTTTTCTAATTACTTTTAGAGCTTTAAGAATACCTGAAATGATAGATTATTGTTTAGAAGAATCCAGAAATTTAAGTGCCCAACCAACTTTCAATTGTCCTTGACCAAAGAAATGTATATTGGGTATCTGAGAATACTCAAATCAAATTTTGATCATTACTTTCAAGTAATTCCCTCTGTGGAGAATTCATTATAAGAATAACTTTGTTGGTTGATGTCACATCCCTGTGTTTGAGAGGCAGGTTGATCTCCTTTTTGTGATAGTTTTTGCAAGAACATTTAAAAAAGTAACAAGGAAAAAAACATATTCGGGGGGCAAGAGGATTTGGATTTGGGTCATGTTTCTTAATTTCCAGCACTATGGTCCTATGTTTAGCCAGGGATCCCAGTGTGAGAAGTGACATCAAGTGTGACCAAAACATTCAGTTGATCCTGTCTATTGTGCCATGTGGAAATTCCATTAGTTAGAACAGGGTGATGGTGAAGCAAGTCAGTCAGTTCTTAAGGGCATGTTTGTCCAATTCTTTCTTTTTCTCCAGCACATTTGTTCAAGGGCTGGGGAGAACATAGGAACACCAGGTCTGGTCCCAGGTGGGGACGTTGGGACTAAGCTGCTCAGCAAAGAGAAAGTCAGAAGCAGGAAAACAAGTGTGTGTGTGTGCGTGTGTGTGTGCATTTGTACATGCTTGTGCATGTGTGTGTGGTCATCCCAGGCATTGCTTCACATACTGTTTGGAGTTTGGGGCTCACCTTTCTTATTCTGGAAAGTAGGTAGGTCATGAATGGGTCAGTCTAGATTAAAGGGGAAGGTCAATGTCTAACTCTAAACGGCATTGTATATTGCTTTAGCCAAAACTGCAGTGTTTATGTGGCTTTCTGAAAAATTCAAGTAAAACGTCATCTTTGCTTTCTCCTTAATTTAGTAGAGATTGGCAGCTCAAAGCATATGGCATGAGTGTGTAATTTAAGAGAAAGTAAATTAATATGCCACCAGGCAGGAGTTTATGGTGTTGGATGACTAATGGCAGCAACCAGAACTATGTACTTATTTTCCTATCAAACATAGCAGAATTTATACCACTTATTTCCTCAAATAAGAAATTCTTCTTTAGGAATGTCATAGTGAAACAGCCTGAAGTTTGATGGGACATCCAGAAATGTTGCCTGCCTGCCTCCCTCTCTCCTTCCCTTTCTTCCTTCTTTTTATTCTGTCCACAAAAACTTAGAGGTGGCCACATGCCACCTGCTGTGCTGGGCACCTGGGAGTGGAGTGGGGTCTGAGGGGCTGTTCCCGGGCACAGACTCGTCACCGAGGAAATAGGCATATTTTTAAAAAGTGCATCATGAGCACAACTGATAGTGGGATGTAGAAAATGGGGATGCATGATGTTTACTAAACTTACTGTAGTAATCATCTCACAGTATATACATATATCAAATCATTATTTTTTATACCTAAAACGAATGCAGTGTTGTATATCAATTATATCTCAATTAAAAAACAAAACAAACAACAAAAACCCAAACAAACAAAAAATAAAGTAGAGATGCAGAAGGTAGAACAAACTGCTTTTATGTTGGTGGTGAGAATGATGAAGGGTGGGGGCCTGAGAAGGTGAAAGTCCCAGAAGACGTCACCGAAGAGGTGACAGTTGAGTTGGGTTAAAGGAAGAGTCAGGGTAAACTGGGGGAAGTGCACCCAAGTTGTGAGGGGAGAGGAGGCAGAGCATGGACTTCTAACCAGTGGAAAGAGCATACTCGACGGCAGGTGAGTGGTACACTTGAGAAGAGGCCATGACTGTAGCCTATAAAGTGTAAGAGTCAGGGGAGATGGGGAGCTGGAACAGCAAGCTTTCAGGGCCTTATTTGCCATGCTCAGGAGCTCAGGATGGATTTTGCAGACAAGAGGGATCCAGCAGACATTTTTGGGTTTTGGGTTTGGTTTTTTTTAGTCAATTAATTTAGTATTTATTTAACCATGTAATGTATAAGGACTTGTACAAAATACACAAAGTATTCCACAACTTATGAAAATGTTAGAGTTGAGAAGGACCTGAAGTATCACTCAATCTGCCGCTTTTCTTCCAGATGACAACAGAACACAGTGGAGGTGAAACACACATGAACACAGTGTTTTGCAGAATAGCACACAGATGCTGAGTATAAATTTTTAGAAGCAAAATCAGATTTCCTGATTCAGTCCAGGGTTCTTTATAAGGTCGAAGATAATGTTTTCTCCCTTTAGATACTTTCTTCTATTGAAACCAAAGAATCTGTGAATAACTTTCTTTTGTAAAGACCTACGCCTTTTTTTTTCCGGAGGGGCGGAATTTTTTTTAAATTAATTTCTTTTAAATTAAAAATTTAATATATTTTACTTCGTTTTTTTCATGCTTATGTAGAAATATTAGTGAATCTCTTTTATCGTTCTATCCTTTTTGTATATTGTTAAGAGCCATTATTGTTGCTACAGCAATTTTTCAGAATAATTCACCCCCACAGCATTTACTTAACTATACTGTGATAAGGTATACATAATATACATTTTACCATTTAAACTCTTTAAGAGTGTACAGTTCAGTGGCATTAAGTACATTCTCATTTTTGTGCAACCATCACTGCTGTCCATCTCCAGATAGATTTTCACCTGGATCTGATTTTTCATCATCTCAAACTGAAACTCTCCCCCAACCTCTGGCACCCTCTATGAATCTCCAATATTTTTAGTGAAAAATTTCAAATACGTAGTTTAGGTAATGGAATTGTGCAGAGAACATCATATATCTACCACCTCGACTGTACAATTAACAATTGCTATATTTGCTTTCCCACAAATCTGTGCGTCTATCCATCTCTCTGTCATTCATCAATCCATGTGATTCTCCCCCCTCCACACACACACGTTATTTGTTGATGCATTTCAAAGTAGGTTGCAGACATCAGTATCCTCTCCCCTAACACTGCAGCAATGAACATCTTTTGAGTTCCACATTTGTTTATGGCAGTAAATAGATGTTTTTCATTTCAACAATGGGGGACTGACTTGTTCAGAAAAAGTGTTCTGAGCCCATTCAATAGAAGAGATATGAAGGGAATGATCTTAGGGGAAATTACTCAAAGGTCTATCGCCCTAGAAAGGCCTGAAGGATGCATGAGCAGAACAAAACAACAAAACAAAAACCTAATTGAGCAATTCTCTCCAACTTAATTAAGTAAAGGGAGGAAAATCCTTAGAATCAGATAAATCTGGATCATCGTCCCCAGATGTCCTATACATTCATTTTTCTACTCATCCTTCTACTTTGATTCATAAAGGATTTGATTGTGGCTTATAAGAACGCAAGAAAAAAAATTGAAATTAAATAAAATCCATAAACAGGGATTATATTAAGATCATTTGAATTTGAGTTTCATGGCATCTTTAACGAAGGGGCAAATACAATCATTTATATAATTCTCATTGTCCATAAGGAGAAAGGCTCTCCAAGGTCGTATAACCTTGGGCAAGTCACCTAACTTCTGTGAACCCCAGTTCTCCCATCTATAAAATGAGGGAAACAAATGCTTACCTGCCTCAGGGTGGTGGTGAGAATTATGTGGGTCAGTGTGTTTAAAGGACTTGACACATTGCCTGGCACATCAGTGCTCAGCAATTGTTAGTTCCTGTTTGCTTTCAGGTCATGTTACCTTGTGACTTGTGTTCCTACTATAAAAGTGAAGTGTAAACAATGTTCATTGCAGCTCTATTTACTATAGCCAGGACATGGAAGCAGCCTAAGTGTCCATCGACAGATGAATGGATAAAGAAGACGTGGCACATATATACAATGGAATATTACTCAGCCATAAAAAGAAACGAAATTGAGGTATTTGTAGTCAGGTGGATGGACCTAGAGACTGTCATACAGAGTGAAGTAAGTCAGAAAGAGAAAAACAAATACCGTATGCTAACACATATATATGGAATCTAAAAAAAAAAAAAAAGGTTCTGAAGAACCTAGGGGCAGGACGGGAATAAAGATGCAGATGTAGAGAATGGACTTGAGGACACGGGGAGGGGGAAAGGTAAGCTGGGATGAAGGGAGGGAGTGGCATGGACATTTTTACACTACGAAATATAAAATAGATAGATAGTGGGAAGCAGCTGCATAGCACAGGGAGATCAGCTTGGTGCTTTGTGACCACCTAGAGGGGTGGGATAGGGAGGGTGGGAGGGAGATGCAAGAGGGAGGAGATATGGGGATATATGTATATGTATAGCTGATTCACTTTGTTATAAAGCAGAAGCTAACACACCATTGTAAAGCAATTATACTCCAATAAAGATGTTAAAAAAAAAAAAGAAAAAGTGAAGTGTAAAGAGCCTAGCAGAATGGGGTCTTAGTTGGAGTCTCACTAATTGAGGCTTTAGTGCTTGCGGCAACTGTTCTTCCTCTTGACCCACCCATTTCCCAGTGGCAGTCTCATTTTTTCAGGGCTGGCAGAAGTTTTCTAGGATGCTTCATTGTTTTTTCCTTTTAATACACACCAACAGGGTAGGGCTATATGATTAAAAAAAAACAAACCCATTGCTCTCAGTGTAGGATGCTTTGTTTGATGACAGAGCATTTTCTCTTTCATTTATGGTTCTCTAAGTGTTGGCATTGAAATTGGAGCCACAGTCAGCTGATCTTTGGGGTCAGTCAGGGGGCAGCCGATAAGATTGTTAAATAGTTCATTCTAGCTATTTTATTAAAGGATTCCTTCAGTTATTTAGGCATCTTGGCACTGGAGTTGGGTTGTCATTTGGCATTCCAACTTGCTGCTTGGCACTTTGGTCTTCTGACAGCCCCAAATCCCAGATTTACTCAACCTGGTTAATTTGTAGCTGTATTTAGATTTTGTGATGGTTAATTTTATGTGTCAACTTGATTGGGCTATGAGTAGTCAAAACTTTTGGCCAAATATTATTCTAGGTGTGCCTGTGAGAGCGTTTCTAGGTGAGATTAGCATTTGAACTGGTAGCCTGAGTAAAGCAGATTGCCCTCTGCAATGTGGGTGGGCCTCATCCAATCAATGGAAGACCTGAATAGAATAAAAAGGCTGAGTAAGAGGGAACTTCTCTTGTCTGACTGCATGATCAGAGACATTGTTCTTCTCTGGCCTTTAGACTGAGACTGAAACATCTGCTTTTTTGGGTTCTCAAGGCTGCTGGCTTTCAGACTAGAACTTATACCACTGGTTCAGCTGGGTCTCCAGCTTACCAACTGCAGATCTTGAGACTTCTCAGCTTCCAGTTAGCATGAGCCAATGCCTTGTAATAAACCTCTCTATCTCTGTCTCTCTATCTCTGTCTGTCTATGTATACATGTCTCCTATTTGTTCTGTTTCTATGGAGAACCTTTACTAACACAGATTTGTCCTGTTCCAGGACATATACCAGAGCTTGGAATAGAACCATCACTTCTGTATAGATAGAGCATATGTTATTTGCATTAAGACATTATGGGATGTTTTCCATATCACAGAAAAATAATAATTTTAAATCATGTATTAATTCTTTTTTATTATGAAATGGTGTTCGTTATCTTATTGAATTCTCACAACAGCCCTACAAGTCAAGATTTGAAAATAGATGTATCTAATTCCCGAACCTGTGCTCATTCCACCATGATGAGAATTGATAAGATGTCAGGGGAAATGAACAGTTTATTCTCTTGACAGTATTTGATGCTCACTATGGCCCTAAACTGGGGATTAAAAAATTTTTGTTTCAGAGATCCTTTAACGTTTTCTGTTTAACATTCTGTTGTCTAAATTCACCCTGTATACCTCTGATGAGGGCTTTAAAGAACATCTTCCAAAACCATTAATGCTTTCTTCCTCTGGCTTTGGGTGACGTCCCTCACCTGCTCAGTGATTGAATGAGTTCACGAGGCTAGAGCTGAATTCCCAAAGTTATGCTAGGAGAGCAGCAATGCCTTAAGATGATGCACCAGAGAAGGAGGTGATGAGGATTCCCATGGTCCATTAAGTCTGGGAAACACTGCATACTGTACCCCATTTTGGAGGTTCATAATACACCTTAGCATGTTAAAGCTCTCAGATGTCCTCCGGTAAAGACACCCTCTTCATATTCTGTAACCCAGCATTTCCATAACTTATTTGACCAAAGGCCATTTTTATGGTGCCAGTTTATAATTCTTTGCAACATAATATTATGGGAAATATTGGCCTAAGCATGGGATAGGTGTTTGAACTGGCACCTGTTGAGACTGGGGAGGGGGCCAGGTGTGAGGGACATTGGATTGTGCTATTCTGTAGGCACTTTACTTATGGCCTGGTTTGTTCTGGTCTTATTTGGGGTGAAGGCCTGGAGGATATACCCACATTTGCATAAGGATAGTCTGATGCATCCAGTTTCTAAAATTCAAAAAGCAGAAAGAAAAGCTTCCCTAGAAGCAGTGTTCTAATTCTGCAAATTGAGTTGATGAGGAACGTCCGTGCTTGAAGCAGCATTTTGGCTATACTAGAAGTATGTAGCAAAGCTGCACATACGTTTGAGAGCCAAAGTGGGCTGTACAACTATGAGAATAGACACTCATGTCCTGCTTGGGATACCCTGACCCAGGTCAAGGCCAGTGTGATGGTGGCCAAGCTGCATACACAGCAGCAAAGGGCAGGCCAGTCCAGCTGAGGAAGTCTGCTGGGAGGGACACATCTCAGATGCCATTGTCTGGAGGGAAGAAACTGAAGATAAGGTGGGATTTCCTGTGCACCCATAGAGGGGCGCCAGATCTGCCCATCCTGGGAACACAGTCTTTGGTTGTTGTTTGACTTCAGCCTCATCAGAAATACCTCGGCTGGTTTCTTTCTAAGGAGATTTTCAGTCTTTAGGCAATCTGAGCATGAAAACTGTTCTTCTTAATGAAATAACAAGATGATTCAGCAAGCATTTATTAAATTTTTCGTATATGTTCTGGAGGAAAAATTAGCCTAGTCCTTGCCTTCAAAGGGTTTATTTAGTATAGAGGGCTAGACTCTCTTTTAAAGAACTAAGGACAATAAATGAGTGGAAAGATGCGTAATGATGAGTGAGCAGTACTAGCAAATCGTGCAAGCCAGGCTCTGGAGAATGCTCCAAGTTCTAGGTTCTAAGCAGCTGACTCTTATCCCAAGCAGCTGAATTCATTGATGTCCCCTTAGCAAGATATTGGGCCAGAGTCCTCTGGTAAATTAGTCAAGGATATAAATTACAATGACCAGAGCAAGAGATCTAGTTGACATTTTGCAGCAAACAGATGCAAAAGGGAACTGGATTTGGGGAACACACACTGGCAAGCTTGCTTTGGGAGTCAGCTGGCAGAATCGATCCCAGTAAAATGTGTAGGAAATTGGGGATTAATGTTCTGTAGCAAATTCTCACCAAGGACTCCACTCTTATAATTGCAGAAGACTGGCTTTTAACTGGGTGGGAAAGAAACCTGCTTTTCTTAAAGGTGAACCCCGTAGGAGCCCATATTTACCTTGACTAAAGCTGTGTATTTATAACTCTCTCAATGATGTTTTAAAAGACTTCAGTTCTTCTACTGAATTGTCTAGGTATTTGTGAAATGACTGCATTTTACATGTGCATATTTTCATTTAAAGAGGGAGCTAGGGTGCTAGGGTGACTCTCTGGTCATGGTTTGCCCTACACTTTCCTGCATTTAAAACTGAAAGTCCAGCATCCCAGGAACCCGCTCAGTCCCAGGCACATGGAGACTGTCAATCACCCTAGAGGCAGTTGTGGTGAAAGCTCTACTTTGAAGTCGGACATCTGTGCTGACTAGCTGGGTCACTTTGGGCAAGTTGCTTAACCTCTCTGAAACTTTCCTTCTCAGAAAAATGGAGAAAATTATGCTGACTTCTCAGATGTTGTGTAGATTCAGCAACACAGTGCTTTTAAAAAACACCCAGCACCGTGCCAGGCACCTAGTAGACGTGCAATAAATTTTTCCTTCCAGAAATATAGTTTGTCTATCATCTTGGCTTTTCTATTTTGGCATTTTTAAAAGCAAACCCTCAAAGGAAAAAGTGGGACACTTACCCTCTGCAAAGCCTTCAGCACTTTCTGCTTTAACCTCCTGTGGAGTATCTCCTTGGCTGAGCAGTGTGGTCTGGGAGTGAGCTCCAGATTCACTCTTGATTGTGTCCAGAGCCGATGCTCAACATTTGCCTGGCAGCCTAGCCTAGGCTAACCAGGAATGCTGGTGGGGAAAAGACAGCCCTGACTTCCCACTCTGGGTGTCAGATTCAGGTCACCCGGAAGTCAGCATCTGTCTAGAGCTCCCGGTTTCAGAAAGCTGTTTGAAAGCACCAGCGTTTCGTGGCCAGCATGGGTGTGTGTGTGTCCAGGTACTGACCTGGGGTCTAGCAGAGCAGGAGAGAAGATTTTGTAGCCTTCCACAGGAGAGAGCATTGTGCAGCCTTAGACATGAAGGAAGGGAGTAAGACAAAGGAAACGCTTTCCAAAGCTTGCTTTCCAAAACTTAAATCAAGTGAATAACATAGACTTTTAAAGGAATTCCTTCCTGCCTCTTGTCACAGGGCTACATGGAGTGACATCTCTCTTATGCAAAGAAAAAGGGAAACATCTTTGGAAACTTTAAACATCATATTATTTCTCCCAGGTTGATTCTGAGGCTTTGAGAATAAGACAGCAGGCTTTTAAGGCTTGTCTTCTTAGAATGTAGGGATGAGCCTAAACAGATGTCAGTTTTGTTGCTTGGGCCAAAAACCTTAGAGTCATCCTTAACTCCCTCTTGCACATCAGGGATATGCTTCTCTCCATCTCCACTGCTACCACCTGGCCAAGCCACCGTCATCTCTTGCCTGAATAACTGGATGTGGCCTCCCGCCTGGTCTCCCCACTCTTGCCCTGGCCCCTGCTACGCTCCAGCCTCGTGCCAGCGGCCAAAGACGTCTTTGCAGGCTGGAAGTCAGACTGTGCTCCCACCCTGCTCTGAGTCTTGCAGCGAGTTCCCATTTCACTCCGAGTAAAGGCCAGAGTCCTTGCAGTGACTGACATGTGGCCTTTCACAGCCCCCCGTTACCTCTCCGCACCCCCTCGCGTGATTCTGTCACGCTGTAGCTCCTTGTTCCTTGAGCCACCAGGCATGCTACCGCGCTGGGGCCTGGCTTGAGCTGTTCCTCTGTGCCCCTGCACAGTTCACCCCTTCACCTCCTTCAAGGTTTTGCTCAAATCTCACCTCCGGAGAGGCTGACGCTCACCGCCCTGGTCAGAGCTCTAACCTGCCCCTCCCGCATACTCTCAGTCCCTCCTCCTTGTCTTCTCCTGTTTCCCACAGCACTGGCCTCCAACACTGTATATAATTTATTTGTGTTCGTGTCTTTGCTTTAGTCTCAGAGAAGATCACATCAAATGTTCATCAAGGTGCAGGGGAAAGGGGACAGACAGATCTGAGTTCAAATTCCACCTCTACCACTCATTCCCTGTCAGATTTGTGTAAGTTAATCCCTTGGAGGCTCTGTTGCCTCAGCTACAAATTAGTAATAATTAATTCACTCAAATACTCAGTAAGCACCAGCACTGTGAAAGGCACTGGGGACAGAGAGGTGAATATGAAAGACACCGTCCTTGTTGTTATACAATTATGAAGCGGATTACATGCAAAAATGCATGTCATATGCCTGGTAGAGAACTTGACGTATATTTGTTGCTCATTAAGCACAGTTCCTTTTTTTTTTTTGAAGAACTTGAATATACTTTTAATTTTCTTCTCTTTTTAGTTCATACCATTTTCTTTTGGTGCTATGAAGAGCAAACACACACACACACACACACACACACACACACAACCCATCTCATTAAGCTACAGCAGGATTTTTGGGAAAGGGGGCTGGATGAGCTCTGGGAGGGTCAAAGAGCCTCCTAAAAATATATGCAAATCATGGTATACACATTTTATTTAAATAGATAGAAACAAAGTCTGTAACTTTTATCAGATTCTCAAAGGGTGCCCTTGATCCTTCAAAGTTGAAAACATTTCCAACACCCAATGATTGGTCTGCTTTTCTGGGCTTCTCTAAACAAAGATTTGTAATGGAAACTCCAAAATGATGATTAATTCCAGGGTGGAAGATAGCTTTTGTCTAGTCTTGGTGCTAAGCTTCGTGGGTGGTGAGAGGAGAGCCTGTGTATGTCAAGGTCATTGCCTTTTGAATCCCTGGTACCACTGGAATTTAGAGGCTTGCTCCCACGCGGATGAAACCACCCCTGAGATGACTGGGATGACAGTGCAGGAAGTGTAGGCACAGGTGTTACGAATGCTTCATTAATCTAGGTTGAGTACAGATCACAGAGGGCAGAACCCCTCCAGCCCTCAGCGTAATTCTAGGCTGTGATTTTGGGAAGCCTGAGAAAAGGACCATCCCAAAGAGAGTTAAATGCAGAAGCGTTATTACTTTATTATGACTGTTATTTATGTTATTAACAATAGGGCTGCTGGCTCACTTAGCCCCATGCATTATTTTCAGCTCTGTAGCATTTAATCCCAGTTCCCATCATTTTGTCTTCATTTACGTGTATCATTCCAGGAAAACATTTTGTTTTGATTTCTTGCTTCTTGCAAGAGAAAAATTAGATGAAAGGAATGAGAGGAGTTTAAAGGCAAGAAAGTGGTACCAAGAAACTGCTTTGCCTTGCCTTAATGAAGCAAGCAAGTAAAATTTTTACTGTGGTCTTCTCTCTGCTTGGAGAGTAGGAAAAATGCTGCCAGGCTAAAGCAAAAACCGGAGTGGGTGATGGAGGAGTTTCCCGGGAGATATGGGGATATATGTATATGTATAGCTGATTCACTTTGATATAAAGCAGAAACTAACACACCATTGTAAAGCAATTATACTCCAATAAAGATGTTAAAAAAAAAAATGTGGGATATATTCACAATGGAACATTACTCAGCCGTAAAGAAGAATGAAATAATGCCAATTGCAGCAACATGGATGGACCTAGAGATTATCATATTAAATGAAGCAAGTCAGACAGAGGAAGACAAATATCATATGATATGGCTTATATGTGGAATCTAAAAAATGATACAAATGAACTTATTTACAAAACAGAAATAGACTCACAGGCATAGAAAAAAACTTACGGTTATTAAAGGGGAAAGAGCAGGGGAGGGATAAATTAGGAGTTTGGTATTAAAATATATACACTACTATATATAAAATAGATAACCAACAAGGACCTACTGTATAGCACAGGCAACTATACTCAATATCTTATAATAGCCTATAATGGAAAAGAATCTAAAAAAGTATCTATCTCTATATATACACACGTATGTATATATATCACTTTGCTGTACATCTGAAACTAACAGAACATTGTAAATCAACTATATTTTAATAAAAATTGAAAAAAAATGCCAAAACAGAGATTTACTCTCTTAGCAGTCCAACAGAGAGTAGCAGAGAGTAGGATAGTGGTTGCCAGGGGTGGGGGGAAAGGGGAAATGGGGAGATGCTGGTCAAAGGGTACAAAGTTTCAGCTATGCAGGATGAATAAAGCTCTGGAGATGTAATGCACAGCATGGCAACTGTAGTTAATAACACTGTATTGTGTACCTGAGATTTGCCCTCAGGTGTTCTCACTGCAGGCTTCTTTTTATTCCAGCACTGCCACTGTCTGCAAGTGTGGCCTTGGGCTAGCGGTCTCTACTGTACTCATTCTTGTTTGTACAGCTGCTTAAACATGGCTTGAAGTGGTTGGTAACTGCAAAGTTCTGGTACCGTCATCAGAAGGCTTTGGGTCAGAGGGCTGTTAGTTGTTCAGACACAGAGAGTTAGCCTCCCAACTTATACAAAAACCCCGATGTCTGAGAGAACCCGTAGTGGGGCAGGTCAATGACAGCCTTCAGTTAAAATCCAGTTCTGCCCCTTACAATGTGACCTTGGGCCAGTTAAGTGTCAGTGTGAGGGTTTCATGGGATATCGTACTTGCAAAGAGAGAAGTACACACATACATACAATAGAGAGTAGCCATTATTATTACTATTATTAATTGTACTACTACTGTTACTGTTACTACTCATGTTGGGAGCAATATTTATGTCTGGGGAAAGAAGAGGGATTGGATAGGTCCTCTAGATATCATCCAGGGTTAAACCTGCCCTTTCAGTAACAGTGATGGCTTTGTCCACACGTGACCTTTTAGAGCTGTATTTTGACCACTGCTCAATTACCCAGATAGCTGAAAAGTGTCAGCCATGGGTCCCGATGCATTATTGATGTTGGCCCATTTTCTTCCAGCTGCATTGCACGCTCCTTGTCTGCCGAGAACAGGAAGGGTATTCTCTCTCTCCTGTGTCCCTTGGAGGCAGGCCAGGGTGGAATCCTGCTCCAAAATGTTACTTCCCTCCAAAGGTGAAAAGCGTGAGTCACATCTGGTCGTCCCGGTGGGTGATTATCGCGCAGCCTCTCCTCCGCGCAGCTTCTGTCCTGTACCATTTCACGGGTGATTAAAGGCAGGCCAGCGCGCTCCGCTCCGCTGGAGTGAGGTCAGAGCCCGACGATGCGAAGAGGGATTTTCCTCCGCTTTGCAAACACCGGGCGACGTCACGGAGCCTGGGGGGCGCTATCAGTTGCGGCGGTGAAAGCGCAGGCTGACGGAATATGGGTTCGGTGCGAGGGTTCGCAGCAGCTGGGACAAATGGGGCCTCCTCGCCGCTGCGGGGCTCCGGCCGCCTTTGCGACCCAAAGACAAGAAGAGCGTGGCCGAGTGTTTGCAAATGCCAGGCGGGATGGGCTCAGCCAGCGGCACGAAATGACGCGAGCCAGGTTACAGTCAGCATGCCCAGAATAATGCGTTCACGTGTACTTTTGCAGAGCAAACTCAGATAAGCTCTCAAATGTAAGCGCCTGCTTAATTGGCTTAAAAAAAGAGAGAAAGAAAGTCCAGTCACTACTTTTCAGAAGTCCTTTTGCCTTGAAATATTCCGTAGCTTTTTAAGGAGTGGTTTTTGTTCCTTCTTTCCTTTTTTTTCCCCCTTTCTTTCGTGTTTTAAATGGTTTATGATGATGCATTTATTAGTCGTGGCCTCCAGGGCTAGATAGTGACCGTGGAAGGTAGGCTGTCACTGAAATTCTAATCAAAATTTATAATCAAATTGAATGGTGTAAGTCTCCCTGCCAGTATTCTGACGTAAACACATTTTCATTTTAATGGGAACGTTGTTTCTAAAAGCCACAGTTATCAAATAAAACTCCGGAGGTTACCAGTAGTAAATGACCAGCCTTCTGTCAGTAAACCCTTAACCAAGTCTGGCTTTGCTATGGGAGGTGGAGAGGTTTTGAAAAGGTCATGCATTAAAATTTCCTCTCTGACCAGCTGGCTCTGGCACACACAGGCAGATAAGCCCTGCAATAAATTAATAGGAAAAGTGGTCCCAAGTCTCAGGCAATGGTAGCATCTTGAGGAATTGCGTGGAACTGATCTGGCAGAAATGGTTGGTTTCTGGTGGATTGAATCATATACTATAGAATTGGAGTACATGTATGGGAAATTATTATGAACATTAAAATTCTGATCATTAAAATTCCAACCTCCACGGCAGATGAGACTGGTTTCTGCACACGATGCAGAGGGCACTTCTGTTATGTTGTATGGATGGGTGAGGTGGGGACTGATTTTCACGCATGCTCTCTGTGCTTGGGTGGGGAAAGGGAAGTATTAAATGAAGTCTTTCTTATTTAGAGACTAATTGATTCAGAAGGCTCTGTTTGGTTTGCCCATAGTGAAAGCAGAATGGCTTCTAATTGACTTACAATTGATCTTAATTGACTTGATTGGAGGTATTTTCAAGGACTCAGCACTCTTCCCTTTCAACACTTTAGTTAAAATTCTCACGTGCCTCCTCAATCCCACTGAGGAGAGTAATTTTCATGTCTTCATTTACATTAGCCCAGGCTGTGGGGAAGTCACATAACCATATGTGTGAGGGTCCCCCTGGTTGCATGGTGGTAATGGAGGCATCTAGCACTTTTAGTCTTTTGCTAATTTGTTTTGCGTGCTAATTACTTTTAAACTGTGTCCATAAGTTTCCATTCCTCTCCATAAACCAAGTCCCACTCCCTGCTCATAGGAGTCTGTTTATTTCTTAGAAGTAGAAATGTAAGCATATATCAACTTCTGATGGGTCTGACAGTCTGTAAGTGTGAAGGATTATGGGCCAAATCAAGGTGCCTTCAGGGTCTTTTTTATTAGACTGAATCTGTCAAAAGTGTGTGGGTGGAAGGCATTCATGGTGCTGTTGTTCTTTAACTCTCCTGGGTCTTAAAAATCCTTTCACTTCTGAGAACCACAGGGACTAGAATGGACCATTTAGATGTACTCAAGGACAATTTTGAAAATACTGTCAGGAGTAGTTAATAGCCCTCATTCCCCTTGTGTGCTGAATCACACAGAAAAGTAACATTTCACTTCTCTGGAGGTACAGCTGCCAGATAATTGAAAGTTAACATTTTATGCACCAAAATGTAACCTGGGCAATGCTTTATTGCCTTTCCCTGGATAATCCCACATTGGCTTCTGGTCTTGTTGAAGGTTCATTTGTTTCCATGTCTGGGGTTTGCTCTTTGAATATAGTTTATATGGCAGGAATCATCGTGCACCATAATGAAATAAATTTTACAGTCCTTCTCTGAGAAGCCCATTTGGTCATTTGTCATTTGGTCTGTTATGCACTCGAGGGACAGTGATGGACAAGGCAGTTGTGACCTCTGTCCTCCAGGAGAGTAGTCTAGTGAATCCTGTAGTAACCCTACCAACAGGGAAATTAGTTCATCATCAGTGACGAATTAGTTCCGTATTGTCACTGTGGATTTTGGATGCTGGAGCTCATGTGTCTAGAGTCTGTCCTCAGTTCAGGTCACTTCTTGAGATCATTTAGCATCTTTGATTAAGCCAGGGGACATTCTTGCTCCTTTCCGGCCATTCTTCACATAGCAACCAGAGTGATCCTTTATGAACACACAGCTCTTGTAATCCCTAATGATTTCCCATTGCACTTCAAGTGGAAGCTGGTCTGTAAATCTGCCCTCAAGTCTCTGCTGTGGCCCTAGCCACCTGCTTCCTCCACCTAATCCCAGGCCAGTCTTCCCTTGGCCGCATCTCTCCAGTCACAACTAACTTGCCTCCTTCCAGTTCCTTGACCCCATCAAATGCTTCTTTCTGCCCCAGAATCTTTGCATTTGCTGTTCCCTTTTGTCAGAAATGCTTTTCTTCTGCTTATTACCTGGATGACTCCTTTACCTCCTTCAGGTCTTGGCTCAGATGTCACCTGCTCACGGAGGCCATCCCTGACCACCTAGGTGGAGTAAAGATGGCTGTAAAATCTGTCACTTCCACCCTCCCCTCTGCCTTGGGAGGTGGAGTTTATTTCTCCTGCCGTTGAATCAGAGCTAGTCTGTGTGGTTGTTTTAATCAGCCAAATGCAGTAGAAATGATGCTGTGCCAGTTCTGGGCCTGGCCTTTAAGATGATGGACGCTTCTACCTCCTCCCACTTAGAACGCTTGCTCTGGCAATGAACTTGCCATCTAAAGAAGTCTCAGCATGGCCATCATCAAAAAATCTACAAACAATAAATGCTGGAGAGGGTGTGGAGAAAAGGGAACCCTCTTGCACTGTTGGTGGGAATGCAAATTGATACAGCCACTATGGAAAACAGTATGGAGGTTCCTTAAAAAACTAAAAATAGAACTACCATATGACCCAGCAATCCCACTACTGGGCATAAACCCTGAGAAAACCATAATTCAAGAAGAGTCATGTACCACAATGTTCATTGCAGCTCTATTTACAATAGCCAGGACATGGAAGCAACCTAAGTGTCCATCGACAGATGAATGGATAAAGAAGACGTGGCACATATATACAATGGAATATTACTCAGCCATAAAAAGAAATGAAATTGAGTTATTTGTAGTGAGGTGGATGGACCTAGAGTCTGTCATACAGAGTGAAGTAAGTCAGAAAGAGAAAAACAAATACCGTATGCTAACACATATATATGGAATTTAAGAAGAAAAAATTGTTATGAAGAACCTAGGGGCAGGACAGGAATAAAGACGCAGATGTAGAGAATGGACTTGAGGACACGGGGAGGGGGAAGGGTAAGCTGGGACAAAGTGAGAGAGTGGCATGGACTTATAAATACTACCAAATGTAAAATAGATAGCTAGTGGGAAGCAGCCTCATAGCACAGGGAGATCAGCTTGGTGCTTTGTGACCACCTAGAGGGGTGGGATGGGGGGGTGGGATAGGGAGGGTGGGAGGGAGATGCAAGAGGGAGGAGATATGGGGATGTATGTATATGTAAAGCTGATTCCCTTTGTTATAAAGCAGAAACTAACACACCATTGTAAAGCAATTATACTCCAATAAAGATGTTAAAAAAAATTAAAAAAAAATAAAGAAGTCTCAGCAAACCACATGGAGACCATGTGGACAGAGGAGAGGGGAGGGAGGGGGGGAAGGGAGAGAGAGGGAGGTGGGGGAGGGAGAGGGGGGAGAGAGAGGGAGAGAGAGGGAGAGAGAGGGAGATGTCCCTGCCAAGGCCCCAGAGATGTGAGTGAAACCATATTGGTTATTCTAGCCCCAACAGACATCGGACTGCAACTGCATGAGAGACCCCAAACAAGACCAGCAGAAGAACTGCCTGGTCAACCCACAGAATCATGAGAGATAAAAGATGGTTTTGCTGTTGTCCTAAATTTTAGCCACTGAATCTTAGAGGGTCGTTTGTTACATAGCAATAGTTGGCTGAAGTGCCCAACTTATTTATAAATAGGTCCCACCCCCAATGTTTTCTATACTGGAGAAAACAGTTTCTGTTTATTTTCTTTTCAGCACTTTTCACAGTTGATATTGATGTATTTATTGTTTTATAATCTGTTTAGCATCTGTTACCCTAATTAGACTGTTGCTCCATGCTGCAGGCACTGGATTTTTTATTGACCACTGCATACCTACTATCACAGAGTGCCTGGCACATAATAAGCACTAAGAAAAGGTTTGTTGAATGAATGGATTTAAAAGTTTCCAGCATTTATTTGTGAGATTGTCTCCCCCCACCCCCCTAGATACAGAGACAAGCATCTGCAAATCTTTTCTGGTGGCAGTTCAAAATCAATTTTTAAAATTTCTTTTTATCTTTCTTTATAAATCATACTTGTTAGATCACAATTCTACTTTGCATCTGCTACACACCTGCTCAACAGATTTTAATGATTCCCTATCGGCAAGAGCATAAAAAGACTATGCTTTCCTATGATAGTTCAGGCCCACCTCAGTCTGCAGATCCAGCCTTTCTCCACTGTCCCTTTCCTGGCCCCCTTACACCCGTCACTCCTGGTTATGACCTGAGCCACCACACACATTTCCACTTTCCTGGAGTCTCTCTTCCTCTATTTTCCTTCAGGAAACCTTTGCCAGTGGCCTATGGTTTTAGTGGGCATTTCTTCTTCTTATCTGTGAACAAACCCTTGAATCAAATCCTCAGGTGGAAGCAGGAGCTGTTCTTGAGACCGGGAAGGAAGTTCAGAGATAAAGGAGCCTTGGGCCGGGGGTCTGGGGACATGGCTTCTGGTCCTGGCTTTGCCAAAATCAAGCGCTGGGCCTTGTGCATTTATCTAACCTGCTGGGGCTGCCCTTTTTTCTCAGAATTTGGAGCTTAGGTAAAGGGATAGCTAAGTTCCCTTTCAGCACTGAGGTTTTCCACATTCAAATTTGCTTTACAGTGACAGAAGAACAACGTGCTGATTTATGTGCATTTGGGTCAGAATTTGGCTGACTGTAGCATCAGCAGTTTTACGTGAACAAAATTTTCAATTTCATTAGTACAACCAAGTTAATTTTGCTGGGTTGGCAATTTTTCTGAGAGGCAGAGTGGCCACTGGGGCCAGGAGTCAGGAAAGCCTTGTGCTGTCATGTTTCCCTGCCACTAGCTGGAGGGTAGGCTATCCGGAGGGCACCGAGAGACCTCTCAGATCTCATCCACTTCCTTTCTAAACTGGGGATAAAAATAATATGTGTTTTATTCACTCTAGGGTTGTTTGGAGGGGCTAATGTGTGTAATATGGCAATGCTTTGAGAGGCCATTATCAAAAAATTATTGAAACACAATTTTTGACCTGTCTATTTATCAGGATAATAAAGTCTCTTTATATTTACCTTGGGTGCTCTGCACGCCAAGGTTCCTGTACCGTTTTCCATCTTTCCTTCCTTCATGTGCTGTTGGATAGATGAGATGGGGGAGGAACTACTGTCTCACGAGAGCCTTCAGTGTTTAAGGCACTGGTCATACGTGTTGTTGTTTTTTTTTTAATTCCTTACAGTAGTCCTCTAAGGGAGGAGTTGTATTAATTAGGATTCTCTTAGTCGTCAGTGACAGAAATTTGATTCAAGCTAGTTTAAGTGAAAAAAAAAAATGGGGGGGGCGTGGAGGAGATATTTATTTTGTTCGTATAACTTAAAAGTCCATGGGTAGTTCTGGCTTCAGGCATAGCAGGATCAAGGGGCTCGAAAGACCCTTTCATATTTTTTTCTTTGTCTTTTTAGTTCTTCTGTCTGCTTTTCTCTGTTATCCCAAAGAAAAGACAAATAGACCTCCTCTCTCTTTCCCAGGGACCACATCAAATCTCCCATAAAGAACTGGTGTTGGATCTGCTTTAGTTACATGTCGCTCTCGGACCAATCACTTTGTTCAGAGATAGGAGGTGGATGCCTCTGATTGGCCAACCTAGGCCATGTTTGTTATAGTCAAATCTAGCCAGGGGCTAGACTCCAGGTTTTCCTACAGCTTTTTTGGGTCAATGAAAAGCTTGGTTAGCTCAGGTCAGGCTGTGGGTTTTGAATCAGGGCATGTGAGAGCTGGGAAAAGATCCAGAGGTCACTGAGCCCAACCCAGCCATGGCCAGAGAAGAGAAGAGAAGGGTCTTGTTCTGGGTCACAGACGATTCAGTGCTACTCCTAGTCCTTTCCTTTTCCTGTATTTACCTCCACTGGAAGGGTTACATGAACTTCTCCTGTCAGAGCAACTGAAGGATCCTTCCAGAGATAGGGGCAAAAACTGGATCACATGCAAGTTACATCAGACCACCCCTGAGCTGGGATTCCATCCTGTCTCTCCCATCTCCTCTCCCTGCCTCACTGGGCTACACTCTGGATACTTGAGCCCCATTTCACATGGGGCTGAGAATATGTCCTCTGGGCTTCGTCAGTCCACTGTCTCTTTTTGCATCTTTTTTTTTTTCCTGGTGGAGGTAGTTCCTAGTATAGAATCTGCCCCAAACTATGAAACCAAAAAGAGAAGACATCAAAGGGAAAACCAGTGTGACTGTCACCAAAGAGGCCCCTTGCTGGAAAGAAAAGCCCATGGGAGAGAAGAGCCTGTGTTGACTGTGTGTCCTGGGGGCTGGCTCACATCTGGTGTGGGCAGGAAGGAGGGGCTGCTGTGCCTGGTGGTGCTACTTCCAATGTCCTAAATGCCTCTCCAGAATTTTCCCATCAAAAGACTCTAGATGACGCCATTGCCAAATTATGAAAAATGTATCAGGGACACTGGCTTGCTTCATGGAGGTCAAAGCAAGCAGTCATAATCTTGTAGCTAGAAGATGGGTGTTCATGGGAGATAATGCTGTGCTTTTTCTGATTTTGTCTGTTTTCTTTGTCTAGCTCTTCCTTGGTAAGCTGAGGAGCTTGTTTGCATTTGGTAGTTGGATTCCTCTTATGGAACCCTGGTTATCATTTGCCCCATGGTTGTTGCATGGTCCTGAGGCAGGTTCCCTGAGCTGACCTCAGTATATGATGCATATTCAGGCAGCAGGTACCCTCCACATATGACCATGCTTCCCTCTGCCTAGAGCCACCCATAGCTCCCTATCATCTGCAGAAGAGAGCCCAAACTTCTTCCATGACCACACAGGTCTGGCTGACACTGCCAGCATTTTTCTCCTGTTCTTCTTAGTCATGCACTTATAGTCAAGCCACAAAATTGTTTGTGGATTGCTGGCCACTCCACCCCTTCTCACGCTTCTGTGTATCCTCCCATACAGTTCCCTCTTTCTAGAATCACCTGCCTCCACCCACCTTCCACCTTCAAGATCCAGTTCAGATGTTATCTCCACTACGTAGCTGCTGTAATTCCCCTGCAGTTTTCGGGACCCCTCATCTGTGCTCCTGCAGCTCCACCCTCTCTGTTATATACCTTTTAATTTGTCTTTTTATGTGTCTGCAGGGAGGAGGTATAACAAAGGGAAAAGAACTTTGTACTCTAGTCTTGGTTTAAAACCTGGCTTTGCCACTTTAGCAGTACATCTTTGCAAAATTGATCTGACCTTTGGGAGCCGCTTCTGTCTTTACTTGTAAATGGACATAATGAATTCTTCTGAAGTGTTTTGTTGAGGGTGAAAATGAACCAACCTGTGATGTGCTTTTAGCATGGTGCTTGGCACAGGGTAGTTCTCAATAGCCAGTAAGGGTAGTGGTTGTTTTTATTGCGGTTATTATTGAATCGTGGCATTGTAGCGATGAAAGGGAACTGAGGGGTCATTCTCATGCTTGTGAAGCCTGATTCCTGCTCCCTTGTCTGATAGTCATGCAGCTTCTCCTTGAACTCTGCCATGTACAGGGAGTTCACTTTCTTTCTGATCTTCTGATACTTAATGCTGATTATGCAGAGGTTTGATAGTACTTAGGCTAAGTTACTCTTTGTCTATTTGGGGGACTATTTTATTTTATTTTTTTTCTTGAGCCAAAGGTTTTATTTATTTCTTTTGTTTTTATTTTTTATACAGTTTTAAAGGTTATACTCCACTTCACAGTTATTACAAAATATTGGCTATATTCCCTGTGTTGTACAATACATCTCTGTAGCCTATCTTACACCCAATAGTTTGCATTCCCCCTCCCCCATCCCTCTATTGCCTCTCCCCACCTCTCCCCACTGGTAACCACTAGTTTGTTCTCTATATCTGTGAGTCTGCTTCTTTTTTGTTTTATTCACTAGTTTGTTGTATTTTCTTAGATTCCACATATAAGAGAGATCGTACAGTATTTGTCTTTCTCTGTGTGACTTATTTCACTTAGCATAGTGCCCTCCAAGTCCATCCATATTGCTGCAAATGGCAAAATTTCATTCTTTTTTATGGCTGAGTCGTATTCCATTGTGTATATATACATCACATCTTTAGACATTCATCTGTTGATGGACACTTAGGTTGCTTCATACCTTGGTAGTTGTAAATAATGCTGTTACGAACATTGGGTGCCCATATCTTCTCTTTCTTTTTTCTTTGGCCGTGCTGTGCAGTTTGTGGGGTCTGAGTTCCCTAACCAAGGATCAAACCCATACCCCCTGCAGTGGAAGTGCGCAGTCCTAACCACTGGACCACCAGGGAAGTCCCCGTGCATGTATCTTTTCGAATTAGTGTTTTTGGTTTTTTTTCTGATATATAGCGAGGAGTAGAATTGCTGGGTCATATGGTAGTTCTATTGTTAGTTTTTCGAGAAATCTCCAAAATGTTTTCCACAGTGGCTGCACCAATTTACATTCCCACAAACAGTGCACAAAGATTCCCTTTTCTCCACATCCTCGCCAACATTTGTTATTTGTGTTCTTTTTGATGATAGCCATTCTGACAGGTGTGAGGTGATATCTCATTGTGGTTTTGATGTGAATTTCCCTGATGACTAGTAATGTTGAGCATCTTTTCATGTGCCTGTTGGCCATCTGCATTTCCTCTTTGAAAAAATGTCAATTCAGTTTTTCTGCCCAGTTTTTAATCGGGTTGTTTGTTTTTTTGATGTTGAGTTGTATGAACTGTTTATATATGTTGGATATTAATCTCTTATCGGTCATATCATTTGCAAATATTTTCGCCTATTCAGTAGGTTGTCTTTTCGTTTTGTCAGTGGTTTCCTTTGCTGTGCAAAAGCTTTTAAGTTTGATTAGGTCCCATTTGTTTATTTTTGCTTTTTTTCCCTTTATTTTAGGAGACGGATCCAAAAAAATATTTCTATGATTTATGTCAAAGAGTGTTCTGCCTGTGCTTTCCTCTAGAGTTTTATAGTATCCAATCTTAAATTTAGGTCTTTAATCCATTTTGAGTTTATTTTTGTATACGGTGTTAGAGAATGTTCTAATTTCATTTTTTAACATGTAGCTGTCCAGTTTTCCCAGCACCACTTATTGAAGAGACTGTCTTTTCTCCACTGTATATTCTTGCCTCGTTTGTTTAGATTAATTGACCGTTAGTGCGTGGGTTTATTTCTGGGCTCTCTATCCTGTTCCATTGATCTCTGTGTCTATTTTTGTGCCAGTACCATACTGTTTTGATTACTGTGGCTTTGTAGTATTATGTGAAGTCAGGGAGCATGATTCCTCTAGCTCTGTTCTTCTTTCTCAAGATTGTTTTGGCTATTCAGGGACTTTTGTGTTTCCATACAAATTTTAAAATTATTTGTTCTATTTCTGTGAAAAATGCCATTGGTATTTCGATAGGGATTGCATTGAATCTGTAGATTGCCTTGGGTAATGTGGTCATTTTAACAATACTGCTTCTTCTAAACCAAGAACACAGTATATCTTTCCATCTGCTTGTGTCATCTTTAATTTCTTTCATTAGTGTCTTATAGTTTTTCAAGTACAGGTCTTTTTCCTCCTTAGGTAGGTTGATTTGGCAGACTACCTTAAATTGGCAATTATAAGTATGTATATATGTGAGTGTGTATATATATGTTATATATAATATATTTATGTATATATGCATGTCTATGTATAATTAATGATGTTTCACCATATAAGATTTTCTAAAAAGTCTTACTCAAAAAGCTGGGATAGGAAGTCACCATGGAAATTGACCTCCAAAGCAAGGTTGAGAGTGGCTTTGTGTTTTCCTAGATCTTTTGTTTCTGGGTGGATTTGTATCTAATTTTTTTTTTTTTTTTTTTTTGCTTGCCTCTGAGCAGGATGCCAGTAGAAATTGTGGCTTGTAATGTTGCTACAACATACAAGCATACCCTGTCTGTGATAGATAAAGAGAAAATAAAATCTGAGTAACATAATAACATGGTGTATCTAAAAGCAGTAATATTTTGTTGGCGGAGAGAAGGCAAACTCTTCCTAGTGTAGTTTAGAAAGAACCCTGAATGAGAAGCAAGGAATCCTGTGGTGTTTTGTGGTACTTTGGCCTCAGTGTTCTCATCTGTGAAGTGGGAGCATTGGTCACTCAGAGATGGGATATGGAGAAGGCAGAGGTGGACTCTGACCCTGAGAACTAAGTACTCCACTGCCTCATTCAACCAGAGCAGCTCTTTCTTTACTTTTAAAATCTGAGGTAGGCATTAGAATCCCTTATAAGATGTCAATTTGAAATAAAATATTGTGTTGCTTAAGACATTCGAAGATGTCTAAATTAGATTATCTTTAAGGTTCCTCCAGCTCCAAAAACGACTATGGTTCTAAAATAAAGAAAAGTTATATCCTTATTAACTTTCTCATACGTGTTTACTTTTTAAGTTTTCTAAAATGAAACAAAATCATGTTTCACAAACTTTTTTAAAGACTATTTTTGGTTCTCCTTCTCTGATTAGCTTACTTAAAGTGAAAGACTATTCTTTTCCTTTTTCTTTCAAAATTTGCTTTTCTCTGACTTGATCAAAATCCCACTAATATGAGGAAAAGTCATAGGTATGGTGGAGGGCAGGAAGTTGAGTATCATCCTTTATCATTCCCTTCTATCCTTTCATTGTAGGCCAGCCCTTGGAGAAACCATGATGTAGTTAAAGTATGTATTCAGCAATACGCATCTGCCTTTTCAGCATTTCCTTTCCCCACTTCTCTCCAGATGACCTCATAGAATCATGAAGCTGGAACAGACATAAAAAACTTTTTGCATAAATTCTTTACTTTAAAGATGTGGAAAATGGGATCCTGTGAGAGGGACAGTTTTGTCTTGGATACAGTAATGTCATAACTCAAACTCTGGTCTTTTCCAGTTCAGTTCTCTTTCTGGTAGGTCGAGATAACCTCCTTGTGCTTCAGTTTTCTGCTATAAAATGGAGATGATAATAATAGCTTTTGCTTCATAACATTGTTGCTGGTGTTATGTGAGTGTAGAGCCCTTAGAACAGTACGGACCGGACCATAGGAAGTTTCGGATATAAGGTCGCCATTATTCTCATTACTAGCTTCCATATTCTGACAGCACGCTGCACAAGGTGCACAGTCTGATGGATACTGTATGTGCTTCCAGAAAATCCTTAAGGACTGACTTTAATGAGGTGACTTCAGCTTGTGTGGTAGGTGAGTGTGTAAGTTCTTTTCAATCAAAAAGGTCTGTCATCTCACCTTGAGGCAGGTACCTTCTCCACTGCAGTGAATGGGGCTAGCCATGCCGTCCTCATCACTCTCATCTCTAATTTCTGGAAAGTAAATGCCCACTTCCAAATGGATGAGCATTTAGGATTTAAACACTGTTTTTAAAATTTCTTTATCAAGGCCACTTGAATGGAACTTTACTTGAGCAATGGAGAAAAACTAGTTCTCACCTTTAAGTTTATCTGAATTTTGAGAAGCAGGCAAATATCTGATGGATAGAATAAGAATGCTGGGAGTGTGACTGAAAGAATCATTAACTGCCAGTGAGGGACAGTACCTTTATAGGGCAAGCTGCGTCCTGAATCTCAGGAGCCCCGAGTCCCAGGTTTGAAATGGCCCCTGGGAAGCGGTGGTGGCTGCGTCTAGAAGGGAGCTCGACCACCAGTTCCTGTGATGTCCGGGCCTCAGTCAGCTTGAGCCAGGATCTTTTCTTTCTTTTCTTTTTCTGTCTTTGGTCTTTCTTTTAATCCCACCTCTCTCTCGTCCCCTCTTAACTGCATTACCTGGATCCACTCTGCCTGAGCATTACACTTTATTGACATTGTGAATGACCTAGGGGGACGCAGATACTGAGTTGTAGCTTCGTGGAGCTGAAACTCCTCTCCAGTGTCAGCATCTGCCCAGGGACCCTTTAGGGAGTCTGTCATGAATCAGTGGAAACTCCAACCTCCTTACTTTTGTTTATATTTTCCTTTTCTCACACCATTTTGGGGAGAGAGAGAGAGAGAGAGGTGACTCCCAGTAGCAAGAACATATTGGGACTTTCTAAGTGTGGTGTGTGGTTACTTTAGTCCCTGTCAATTGCTTTAATATTTCAAAATGGAACCGGCTCTCTGGCGGGCGTGGAAGTGAGCGCTGTGAATGAAAGCTCCAAGCGCAAACTCCGCGGAACCTCGCCGTGGCTGTTTGCCCCACCGGCCCCCTGGGAGGACACGGACCTCGGTTCCCTGGGATTTCCGCGCGCGGTGCCGTGCTATTCATTTTGTGCGGGCTTCGGGAGCCATCGGCGCGCCGGGCCGCCCTGGCGCGCGCGGGTCTCCGGGTGCGGGGCTGGAGCCCGGCAAGCGTGTGCCCTGCCGCCGGCGGTGCCCGGCGCGCCCCTCCCTCCGCGCCCGCGGGTGCCAGACCAGACGCCGGTCCCGGCGCGCTCGCAGAAGACTCTTCTCAGTTGTCAGTTTTCTCGCTTGTCAGCAGAGCTGCTGGTAAGTGACACAAAACAGAGAGGGGGCGGGAAGGCAGCATGGCTGGGCAGAGAACGACCGGGAGGGGGAGCCGCGGGGCGCCCCAGGGCAGGGGGCGCGGGTGGAGCCGGGGTGCACGGCCTCCGGGTCGGACCGCCCAGCCCCGCGTCGGCTCCCCCTAGACTCCCCCCCGCCTCCCCGCTCTCCCCTTCTCCCTTTCTCCCTCCTCGCCGCCTCTCCTCCCCACTCGGTCCTCCCTTTCCCCCCCTGCAGTCCTTCAGCTGCCAAACTGTTCGCTTCCTTGGCTTTGTTTGAGAAAAAAAAAAAAAAAAGAATCCGAATAGGTCTGAGGTGTTTTCTCCTAGATCAGGAGCACAATTCCTACCCTTGGCATTAGCCCAGCAGCATGGTTGGTTCCCGCAGCTGCCTCCGGGGGGCACGTGGGCCCGGGGTCCCCGGCCCTCCGGGCCCGCTTTAAGCCATGATTTGGGGGTCGCAGAAGGGGGAGCGCACGCAGAAAGTGACAGGCAGACGCGCGCGCCACCTGACTGGGGCTCGAGGGCAGGGCTGGGCAAAGAGGCGGGAGGGGACAGCCCAAACTCTCTCGGCCTCACTCCCCGTGATAACCTGCAGCTATGGAGTCGCCAACCAAGGAGATTGAAGAATTTGAGAGCAACTCTCTGAAATACCTGCAACCCGAACAGATCGAGAAAATCTGGCTTCGGCTCCGAGGGCTGTAAGTAGATCTGTTTACTTCTCTTGCCCTATTTCCCTCTCATCAGTATTTTACTACACAGCCACAGTCACGACTGCTCACCCCCATTCCTGCATGACCCTTAAAAATACAGCCCTAGAAGTTCCACAACCGCTTCTCTGTTAATTACAGTCACTGCTACCTTCCTTTCAACAGCGAGACTTGTCTTTCTGAGTGCTTCGGAATGCCTTGCTGTTTCCAAGTCATGCTTTCTTTGGGGAAGAGGAGATGTCCTTAGATTTCAGTTATAGTGGCTCAATATTCATGGAGATATTTCTGTTTGTTTGTTTGTCAGGGGAGAAAAGTTTGGGGACTCAGGTCACTGACTTTTGATCAAAGGAAGAGTTATTCTCTGCAGAATGCTTGCAGACACCTTGGCAGGTGGTCCAAGAACTTAACAACAGTTCAAATTCAGCATGCATTCTGGCTGTTAGATTTTCTTCTCCCTCTCCCTAGCCTACTTCAACTTCTGATATTTTCTTAGGATTCTTTCTAGCAAGAAAATAGTTACTAAAAGGAAGGACTAGTTTTGGAGAAAGTAGGGTTCAGAACCAATATTGGAGTTTCCTAGTAATATTTGAAGAGTGAAATAGGGCGTTTGCTTTCAATACAGTGGCCAGAATTCTAGTTGGACTGGTGAACAGAGATCTCTGAATTTCATTCACTTCATCGGGTGCTGTCTGTTTTGGGGTACTGAGGAGAGGTGACCTGAAAATACGTGTTATTTTCTGTGAAAAGATTTCATAAACAATGAACTGCTGGTTATCCCAGTCAGGAAGCTGTAGTGACAGCTGTACGGTTACAGCTTGCTCCTCAGTTGACCAGGCAGCTCCCAAAGATACCTTCCATAACCACCAGATACTCATTTCCCAGATATTTGGCATCAAATATCTAGTGCAGATAAAAAAAAAATAGGTTTTCTCCAAGTATATTCTCCAGACCTTCTGTTCCTACCAAGGGCAGTGATGGGAAAACCAGCTCCTTGGCAGTTTGTTTTGCTGCAGTTATTGTTTTTGAAAGCACACACACACACACACACACACACACATGCACACACACCCCAAAACAAATCAGAAAGGCACTGATCTAAGTTATCTTTATCTTGGGGGAGACCACATTCCAACCAGGATATTCACAGTTTCTAAAGGGAAGCAATAAGGTAGGTGTTTCTTCAAGGTATCCCCATTTAAAGTGCAATTTATAAAAGCCCTTCCATCAATAATCAAAGTGCGTTTCATTGCCATTGATGTAAATGGGAAACCATGCCAAATAACATGACTTTTGGGTTGTCTGGCTGCTGTAAGCAGAGGCTGTAAACTTATTTGGAAATCTTGTCTCTCTGGCTGGCAGGCTCTTCCAACAGTTGAGATGCACGCAATGCAGCACCTCTTTCGGGAGAGGTGTTTACAATAAGCTCATGTTATATGTGATGAACACTCCATGTGATCATATTATGGTGCACACAGAAAGTTTGTTGCATCCACAAAATCTGGGTACAAAATATGCAATGTCAAAGTGTTGTCAAGCTGGTCTCCTTGACATCCCGGCTGGAGGGACTCGTGTGCACACACTCAGGAACTGCTTCTCTCAGGCTGCTTTACGATTCCAACCAACTCCACGGAGCTACTCAGGCTGGGGAAGAGTGTTTGGGCAAATCAGCCAGGTTGAGGTGGGAAACTTGTGCGAGAAAGCATTTAGAGCTTACAACGCACTGTCTTGTAGCTTCCTCTGTTTCATCTATTATAGGCTTCTCTCCCCAAATTGTTGTCTGCATTTTTGTTTTCAAGTCTCTCCTGTTTACCTAGCACCCTGTACCTTTGAACATAAAAGGTGTGGGTTGATTCTTTTCCAAATATGTGTTTTTGAATCCTTCTCTTTCTACCCTTCCTACTGAAACACCCTGGCCAACAGCAGTCCCAGGAGATGTGTAGCTTCACTTTCTGATTTGAAAAATGACATGTTACTATTGTTATGACTTTTTTTTTTTACTACTGTTATGGTTCTTACTACCACTTTTTTTTTTTTTTTAAACAAACAATAGTGCTATAATAAGTTGCTAAAGACTCCGGAAACCAAAGCGCATGCTTTTTTATACAACTTGGAATAACACTTTTGCAGTTAACAAAATAGAAACCTTAGGAGATGGAAGGGTGTGTGTCTCTTTGTTACCACAGTGGATTAACAGTAAGAGAAAGGAAGCTGTTCTTTCAACATTTTAGAAAAACTCAATAACCACAATTGAATTTTCATACCAATTTATTACCATGACACCTGTATAGAAGGGGCTTTACAGGTGACCACAGATAGTCAGGAATTTGGTTCACCTTGTTTGAGAGCCATCTAAGTTTCAGGACTTGATCATCTCATGCCTGGACTATTTAGTGGTATTGTCAGTATCTCGCCTACTTAATCTATCCTTGAATTTTTCATCTCCTCCAGTAGAACGTCAGTTCCTTAGGACAGACACTTTGTGTGTCTTGCTCACTGCTGTACCTCCAGTGCCTAGAGCAGGGTTTGGCACATAGTAGGTGCTCAATGAATAGGTGATGAAGGAAGCATAAAGACCCAAAGGTGAACTTTTCAGTATTCAAAATGAAGGTAAATGTATATCTGGGTCAGCTTATAGGCCACGTGATACTATCAACACAATATTCCATGAACTAGATGGGAGATGGATTTAATTAACATCATTACCCAGGTTGGGCACAGTAATCTAAACTGAGGCGGAAACTGGGCAAGATGTGGCAAAGCCACGACCCAGGGCAGAATCCCACTCTTACGTTTACCCAGGTTCTCTCTTTTCCTCCCCTTTTCTGCACTGGCCTGGAGTGGTCTTTACCAGCAGCAAGAGGATTGTTGCCAAAAATCTACAGTGTGGAGAATATAGGGGATGGTCCTCTCTATATTACAAGCCCCACACATCCCCCTTTCCACGCTTTCCTTTTTTCTCTAGCACGTTTCACTGTCTTAATACTATATATTTAATTTATTTATTATGCTTATTGTCTGTTTCCTCCAATTAAAATAGAAGTTCCTTGAGGAAGGAGCCTCTTTTTTTGTGTTTCCATTTCCTCAGTTGTCCCCCAAGTGCTGTTGTCCTTACTCTATCCTCTGTAGGAGTGGGTGGAATTGTTAAGAGCCCCTCCCAACGCCTGTTTTGTTAGGGAATCTTCCAGTCAGGGAAAATATGACGACTGCACTTGCTTCCTCTGATGATGAGGGGGAGCCTCACGGCTGTATGGTTTTGAGTCGTAACTTGTACCTTGGGTCCCGACCAAGAGTTTTTCCTGTTATATGATGACAAAAGGGTGCTTCTATACTTTTTTTTTTTTAAAAAATTGAGAGCAAGAGAACAGGTTTCACTTATTTCTTGGCATTTATTGTCACAATTGTAATTAAGCTATTGTATATCTGTTTTGCCCAACTATGAGGTAGTCAGTACAATAAACTTTATGCTTTTTTAACACTCTGTGAAGATGATGATGCCTTTTTTGCATGATCTAAAATAGTACTATGAACATAAACGGAGGTATGGTTTATTATGTTTACTGTCTGTTTCCTCCAACTAAAATATAAGTTCCGTGAGGACATAGTTTTTTTTTTTTTTTGGATCTGTTTTGGTTACTGGAGTATCCCCAGGTGTATGGTTATTAGGGTCACAGACTGGGATTATTGTTTCTGTCTATTCAGCAAGCTTTCCCATCCCCCTTATTATGGCAGTAGACCCTCCCCCCTGCCTCCCAGCCCTCCATGGGCTCAGGATCCAGGATCGGCAATCATAGAATTTCACCGTTCTGGCAACAGTGGTTGGTCTCAAGTGTGGCACAGGACCCAAGCAGAAGCAGTAGAGTCCTCCACTGAGATTCTCTATTGGCTGGGGGAGAGTGCTGCTTTCTCTGCTGGGTTTTCTTGGTGGCCGCTGCTGGCTCCATTTCTCACTGCGTGGAGAAGAGCTTTCAGTGACAGGAGACAGGCCAGAACTTACAGAGAAGCAGAGGGGAGAAGATGGAGTGGAAGTCCCTGTGTCTGCTCCCACAAGCCCCAGTTCCTGCAGTTGTTTCTCTGATTCTTTCTGCTGTCCCAGCTACGCGAATACGTCAGGCTGTGTTCCTGCATAGGTTACTTTGAGTTTGTTGTCTCTGAAAGTCTTCACTGATACCCCCACTGAAGTACAGAGAACTTAAGTGACTTTTCCAAAGTATACATCAAAGGCGGGGGGAAAATCCAGAGGCAAAGAAGCCCGGATCTTTGGTTTTGTATTTCTTATTTAATAAAGGCTTCTCAATCTGTATTTTCTTTCTATTCATCTGAAATTTTTAATAGGGTCATCAGTGTTCAGGCAACAGAAGTTCAGTCGGTTAACGTTTACTGAGTGTCTGTTATGTGCCGAGCACTTTGATAAACTCTGTGCAAAAGTAGGTAAGCCATAAAGCTGTAAGATATAAGGCTATAGCTAAAGAAATGAACACCCGGAAGTGTTGACTGTCGTTACAGAGGATACACGGGGAGCTACCTCTGCCTGGGAGGGCCAGAGAAGGTGTGAGCAGTGAGCTGCAGACTTACTTGGAGCGGAGTCCTTAGAGTCACAAGGAAGAAACTTGCACAGATTCCTTTCATTCATGTCAGCCTTTTGCAGAGATGTGAGGAAAACAAGGAGTCATCCAGTCAGCACAGAGTACATCAGCTCAGAATTCTGAGCTGTTTTTATGCACAACTGGAAAAGCTGTGTCTACTTACTAGGAATATAGCCTGGGTCCTAGTGCCCTTCCCTATGCTCACCTCTTACCGGTAATCCCAAAAGAGAGGGTGTGGTTGGGTCTAGTTGCTGTCATTCAACATGGAGCTATTGGACAGAAATCTCCCAGGTCACCTCAGAAGCAGTTGGCCCCTACATTGGTCCCTGGTCCATCAGCTGTCCAGGTAACAGGGTTACCTTGCCTGACAAACCAATCCTCAGAGCTCTTAGATATTTTCCTTAAAAGGTAGTTGTGAGGTATCCTCTTGCAGCTCATCTAGTGCAATATTGAGGGATAGATAAAGCTAGTGAATGGAGGTAACAGTGTACAAAGGTGCAGAGGTATGGGAGACATTGGCACATCAAGGAGGAGTGAGAGATAAAGTTGGAATAAAAGGCATGGGCCAGGTAGTGATACATGGAATTTTAAAAAATTTACTTTTTGTTTTATTCAAAACTATACATGCTCATAGTTTAAGGAGGCAGGTCTTCGAACACATTACATACACATACAAATGTGTTCCAGACACTCTCCATTCATCTTTCAGGGAATCTTTTTTTGAATGCATGTAATTTTAAGGAGTTTACATCTTGTCCCTTAAGTTCTAAGGAATTGTTAAAAGACTTTAAGCTAGAGAGTAACACAATGAGATTTGAATTTTAGGATGGCTATTCTGGAAGAAGTATGGAGGACAGATTGGAGATGAGACTTGAGGCCTGGAGATCAGTTGGAGAAGATTCTTCAGTTATGGTAGTGCCACTAAGGAGGAAAAAATAAGGGGCACATTTGACATTAGAATGGAGCAGAGAGAAAGAAGGAGAAGTTGTCTTCCAAGCTTGTTTTGTCTCAGATGTATTAGTGAGTTTGGTGCCATTTGCCTTGTTAGAGACCACGGAGAGAAGTGCAGGCTTGGATACAGCAGAATGATAAATTTGGGTTTAGACGTGCTGAACTGGAGCAGCCTCTGGAAGGTTCAAGTAGCTGGTGGTGATAGCAGCCTGGAACTATGGAGAGACCTTTGGCCTAGAGCCTCGGGTCTGAGAGTCATGGTTCTGAGTTAAAGCCTTGTGAACAGATGACCCAGGGAAGAGGGGCTTCACCTGAATCTCACTAATAAAGCAATTCCAAAAGAATAATTTTTTAAAATTGATGTTTATTTCCCCCAGATTACATATTTTAGGGTGTTAATTGGGGCCTTCCACTCTCCCATTTAATTGCAAATGTCAGATGGTTCAGCATAATTTTATTGGGCTCTTATTCTATACCGGATATTAGGAGCTTCAGAAGAGAAATGAAAGTATCAGAAGAAAAGCCCTGCTTTCAGGAAACTTAGAGTCTAGTTAGGGAGACAAGATAATTCTTTATAGAAGTGAAAAGTTATACAACAACAATAAAATTATGGGCAATAATTAACTGCTAGGTAAACGACATTGACACAATGTCCTAGGATTTAGAGAAGGAAGACATTTGTGTTTGAGGGATTGTTTTTGAGTCTTTCTTTTCCTAATAAAGGCCAGTTAAGTCTCCCTGAATTATGTTCTTAATGTATATTGAAGGGGAGAAAGAGGTGAATATCAAAAAGGGTTAAGTAGATTCTTATATTTAGAATGAAATTTTCTTTACTTGAATACTAATGTCGTATATTAGTACATCATCACTTGCTTATCAGAATTTGGTTGTGCTAGCTTATTAGCTAATTACAACTCAGTATTTAGCAGCTGTTTATTATTTTGGCTAAGTTTTACAGCATCTGTCTGTTGGGAAGCAGCCCTAAGCAAAGAGATTTCTTCATTTCTAGCTCCATTTTCCATCTTTAATTTTCTTTGGTTCATAGAAAACTACTTTCCTTGGTTCCAGTTTCCCCATATGGAGGGAAAGTGTTCACATGACCCACTTCATAGCTTTTTGAGAGATGACAAGAAAAATAATGATTAAATGTGAGACACATAATGTAGTCTGGAACAGCTTTGAGAATGACCATCACAATTTCCCATTAGTAATACAAATGAATTCTACAACAAATAAAATACTCTATTTCTGGAGAACGTATACTGAATCCATGCAAAGTGCTATATTCTTCAGGTTTATTGGAATGTACTCTTTATTTAAAGACCTTTTGACAGCTCTTATTAAATAAAATAAACGAATATAAGAAAAATCTAGATGTTCCTAGGTTGTGAAATCATGAAAAATCTTAAGAGAATAATTCAGTCAAGAAGACATCATTCATAACTATAGGTAATGAGTTTTATTTATAAATTTGTATGAATACACGCTCATCTATATGCAGGAATCTCATCTATCACTCATTCACTCAGCAAACATTTCTCTAGCACTTACCATGTGGCAGGCACTATGCTAGGCACCAGGGATACAGTGGGAAACAAGACAAGTGTCCCCTCTTTTAGGGAGCATTCAGTCTACAGGTAGAGGCAAATGTTAAACATCTAATTTGCCAAATAGATATTTACTGTGATGAGTGCCACAAAGAAGTACAGGGTGCTGTGGAAACGTGTAAGAGGGGGCCCACACCAGGTCTAAGAATCAGGGACGCCTTCTCTGAAGAAGTGAGATTTAAGCTGAGATATGAAGAATAAGTAGGTGTTAGTTAAGAGTTGAGGGAGAGTCTTCTAAGGTATCCAAGGCCTGGGAAAATAGCATGTGCAAAGAGCCAAAGGGACATGACGCCTCCGAGAAGACAAAAGAAGGCCAAGTGGTTGCAGCAAAAACAGTGTGGAGACAGGAGGCTCAAGGCACAGCTGGAGAGAGGGGCAGATCTTGCCTTTTCTTTTAGGCCAGGGAGCCTTAGCAATGGGAAACCACTGTAGGTCTGTGGGGATGGATTTGAGAGATTTTTAGGAGATAGACTCAACAGGATTTGGACTTGGCATGTGAGGGAGAATGTGGAATTTAGAATAACTCCCAGGTTTTTAGCTTGAATCCAGAGGTACTATTTACTTAGATCAGGATCACTGAGCGGGGATCAAGTTTGCAAGTTTGGTTGTGTGTGGCAGCAGAATGAATGCGCAGTAGAAATCATGAGCTCAGTTTTGGACATATTGAATATGAGGGGCCTATAATATGTCCCTGAGGAGACATGAACAGTTGGATAAGAGGGCCTGGAGATTTAAGGAAAGGTCTGTGTTGGAGATATAAGGTACAGCCCAACAAAGTAAGAAGAAAAAATTATATATATATATATAAAATAATGATATAATACATATTATACATAATATATATAATGTGTGTATATACGTATATGTGAATATGTGTATTCATGTATGTGTCTGAATGATGTTAAATTAATACTCCTATAAATTTTACAAGTAGAGAGAACATAGTTTAGTGTGACCTCTCTAAATAGTCTGACAGAAGTTGCCAGAAGACTATGAGTTTACATATATTTTCTCATTGGCATTTACTTGTTCAACATTTGGGAAAGACCAGCTAGTAGTCAATCTACGTGGCTTTGCTTGGAACCCTTGTACTGACTGCTTGGTGTCATGTCCACCACAACATGGGTTTGGAGCCAAGACAGAAACCTGAGGGCTAGGCAGGGTCATTTCCAGTATTCCAGAGGCAGAAAGAGACCATGTCCAAGAAGCTAAATGGAATGAGGCCCTCATCACGGACCTTGTGGGGACTGTCAGGCATGAGCCAGGCAGTGGGGCTCGGAGCTTGGAGCCCAGCCCCCTGCAGAAGGGTCTGGTGGAGCTTGGCTGGATGGGGGCTCCCTAGACCCTGCAGGAGGCTGTCCTGTTGTCTAGGCTTGTCCAGTGGGCGCCGCCTCGCGCTGCTGCTCCCAGGGGGTCCTACGTGCGCACACCGGGCCTCCGTCTCTTGGCGCATCCACAGTTCTGCCATGGTGCTCCGCCTCCACATCAGCTCTGCCTCATTCATGGCCTCTTCCCCGGAAGCTCTTTAAGGCCTTCCAAAAATGGACCTTCCTCCCTTTTTTTCCACTCCCTTCCAAAGACCTATTGCAGGGACCCAGTATTCAATATTCTGGCAAAATACAGCTTTCCTTTCCCTTAAGGCCAGTAGAAGAGTGAGAAGCAACGTGAGGATGCATTTTGACAGAAAGTCACTATTAGACATCCAAAGAGCGTTAAATTCTGTTTATCCAGATTCCAAACAACCAAAATTCTTAAATAAGCAAGACTTTTCCTACACTCTAGAGACACTGAGTAAATCTGGTAGTGAAAGATTAGTCTTCGAAAGCTACTTCCAGGTGTGTTTTTAGGAGTAGTTCAAATTCAGATTAATATCCCACCCCTTTTTTTCCTCTACCTCTCTGAGTCTTGTCTGAGGATGACTCTAAGGGGTCTTACAATACCTTTAAATTAACCCCCCCAAAGTATTTTATATTTAGTATACTACTCTAGGTTGTTACTTGGAACCCTGTCTGCTAACTATGAGAAACTATAAACACTTTCATGATCAGGGTCCTGTGTAGCTCATTTGTGAAATATAAGGATGAATTATTGTAAATCAGGCTTCATAAATGTTTAGAACCGCTATTCTGTCTATAAAACTACTAACTGAAATTAGTCATGGTTAAAAAAATGAAAGAATTGTTCCAAGCACCCATTTCTGGGAGTCTTGGATACTTTCAATGAGCATAACTGTAGCTGAGGAGAATCTGATTCGAATGCTCAACTGATTCAGTTGACAGTGGCGCTCAAAATGGTCCCTAAGAGTGCATCTGCTAGCTGAGTGGGTTGTTTTTTTTTTCTTTTTTCTGTATTTTGGGGATCGGCCTTACTTTTGCCGTATTTAAATTGTTGAAATTTACAGAGCCTATGTCCAGAGAAGAGCCTTCTATAGATGATTCTACTGTGAGAGAAGATTTTAGAGGAAATAGGAAGGGCATCTGCTTTCAAGGAGCTGTTGTATTGACTTACATTCACCTGGAATTGTAAATGGCCAATAGCTGCTTTCTGCCGGGAGTAGGTTTTGATAACAAGTTGGGAGGAAGGGTGGAGGAGAGGAGGAAGGAGGTACTACTTGGGGAGATAGGAAAGGCTTAAAAACATTAGACTGGTCACTGAAGTTAAACTTGGCAGAAGATACAGTTTTTGTTCTGGCTAAATCTACATGGGGATAACAGAGTAGAGAATTCAAGCATCTCTCTGGATAATTCAATTAAAAAACCTACCCCTCCCCTAATTACAGGGAAATATCTGTGAAGAGGGAAGTTTTGTCTCAGTCCTTTGGATTTATCTCCACTCTGGCAGTGTTGTCACAGATATTAAGAAATATTTTTGTTTTCAGCCTTTCTCATTGATGTTTATAGAAACAGAAGACAGGCTCCCAGGAAGGAGGTCACAAAGATCTCTTCCATTCCCACCCACACAGTTTTATTGTACTTGTAACGCTGCAAGTGGTTGTAAATATGTGAATGGAGGGATAGGTCATTTATGCAAAAAAGTACTACTTGGACTTCTACAAGCATGACATTTACTTTCTGTTTTCTTTAACAACCTTTCCATATTTTTTCATTGGCGCCACTGATTAGCTCACTGCCCAGCTTTAAGCAGTAGATTTTAAGCTAGAGGGAAATGGTCCTTGGTTTGCTCAAAAATAATGCTCTTCAGAGGAAGATTTCAGCTTTCTTTGGGGAGGGGTCCTATTTTGGGGCCTTTTAGACAGTAATCTGAGTGCTGGAATTTTTAACCCAGGCCCAGGAGAGAAACAAGCATGAACAGGAGATTTGGATTTTTGTGTCTGGCCAGCTGTCTGCAGCTAGACGAGGGGTCTGGGGAGGGGAAGCAATGAAGACACAGCCCTGTGGGAATGTGGGCACATCCGGCGCGGGGTGGATTGACTGTGAGTTGGTGCCAGTCCAGGTGGGGCTTCCTGTGGGGTTGTTTAGTTTGAACTAAACCTTCTCTTCAAGGATTTCTCCTGTTTCCACTGCCCAGCCGGCATTAGATAGAAACACATTTGCTTCCAGAAGTGAGTTAAACATTGATCATCTTATTTACAGCTGTGTTTCGGATTAGCATTCTCTCATTTTTCTGATTTACCATGCTCAACCCCAAACCACACTCTCGAAGGCTTCCTTTATTTGAATTTGATCTCATCACTTTGGGTTAAACATATTGGAATTTTGTACTTTGGGAGTTGCTGTCCCCAAACATGATCTTCCTTTTCTAAGAGCCCTAAATGAAAGGGTGTGAATCTGTAGGACAATTTTCCCCAATAGACAACCTGGCAGAAAAATTCTGTAGAAAATTTAAGCAAAACCAACTCCCTCCTAATTATTGGGTTATTCCAAGTGAAAGTGAGTTTATATTATTTCATTATTTTTTATTTTTTGTCCTGCCTTGGATCTTTGGCCAACCAGGAAAATAGAATTGTTGCCCACATGGATTTTCATTCTGTAGCTCATCAGTTAAGAAATATTTGAGCTAGTAAGAGAAGAAAGTTTCTCATTTTCTCTAATATCTTTCTTCTCCCCGCCCCTTCCCCAAATAGTCTCCTGGAAGGTGCCAGGAAACCGCAATTTATATGTATTTTCTCATTGGCATTTACTTGTTAAAAATATGGGAAAGGCCATAAAGCAATCAGTATATATAGCTTTGCAAATCTAGGTTTTAACATGGGTATCATGGAAATGAAATCACTGGGAGAAATGAGAAGAAATGTACAAGGACCTTCCATTCTCAGCAACATCTAAAGTAGTTCATACAAATGATTTAAGACAGATTCGGTGGAAGTTTCTAGCGATATCCAGTTTTGTTCAGTCGGCACCCCATATGCCAGTAAAAAACAAAACCAGAGGATCAGAGGATCATTCAGATCCTCGATCATTTCACGGATATTTGTGGCATTTTATCTCAGTCCACTTTCCCACGAGTGAGCCGCATGTGACCTGAACTCGTGAGAACATGTACTTAACTCCCTGAGTTTTGCTGTGCACTTTTTTTTCTGAGCCTGTCCCCCAATCTCCTCTCCCTTGAGGGAACTTGAGGCCTGAGAACCAGGCTATCTGTGCATTTCCAAAGCTATCTGTGCATCGGCAGCAGTAGTGACCTCAGTAAGGAAGGATGGAGACGAGATCTGATGGGATCTGGAGCAGAGTGAGTCATTATTGCCCAGAAACCCTGGAGAACATTGCAGACAGAACTGGACTTCTCACTGTGTGTGTGGAGTTGTTGCATATTCAACTTCCCAGATCAGAAAATCTTCTTGTGCTCAACTGGGAGGTATCTTGCTGTCAACTTAGAGACCAAGCACAAGTTTTGGTTTTTCTAAGCCAGCTTGTTTGAATATTAAGCCTATTTATAAACCTCATTATTGCAGCAACCATATGGCTCTTAAAGATACTCACTTTAAAAAAGTGAAAGACTGCCAGGTGCTTCATGATATAACCTCAACGCTTAATTGACTCTCACTCACCCAGGCTATCAGGAATGATTCCCAAGTCATCTGTTTGACTTTGGAGTCTGTGAAACTTACGTGTGATTGTGGGTATGCCCAGTATTTTGCAAACTGCTAGCCATCAAAAAGCAAACAAAGCTCTTTAAAAGCATCCTGCGTCTGCCACACTGTTGTCTCTTTTTTGCTATTTCCTTGCTGTCTCTACTCTGCCCTTAGGCAGGTCCAGGTGTACTGTGGCCGGAATCACTCCTTATGCTTGCTTAGTTTCGGCCCTTCTCTCCCTAATTGGGGCCAAGAGAGGTAAAATGAAGTGCAGGGTCTTGAAGTTCAAGGTCTAGATGACACAGCCATGGACAGCTTTGGGGAACCGTTTTAAATATTGGAGGTCAATGCTCTTTGCTCTTTGATGATACTCCCGTCTCAGTAGCCACTTGTCAGAATGTGATCAGCTGGATGTAAATGGACTGAAGCCTTCCAGGGGAGATTTTTCCAGCTTATCACTTCCCCTGTTCTGTACACACGCATGCACACATAACACATACACACTATTTGATACTTCTTGGGCAATCCACGATTTCATAGAAACATTCCAGAGTTAAACAGACATTGATTTTCAGTGAAGACCAGGAGTCTTTTAATTTGCCTAACAGGTAAGTGGATGTGGTCAATCAGTAATTCTAGTTATAGCATGATATCTCTGTGCTGAGTTATAACTTCTAGAGGATGCTTAGGGATTCTGTGTAAGCAACTCACTGGGCTTCAGTTTTTAGGGAATTATCGATAAAAAGGTTTTTTCTTAAAAGATAATTTTAGATATTTCTAAGGATTATCATGGTGTCCAGTTCCTAAATATCTAATTTTACTTTCTTTTTTTCCTGCTTTCTGAGCAACGACCCAGCTTTTGACATTAGAGGAAAGTGTGTGGGTCTGCTAGGCTAACAGGGACCACTGCTGGGTGGGTGTCAGAGTGTATACAGCCTGCAGCTCCCTTGGGCATGGGGGGAGTGAGGAGAGCTGGGCAGAGTTTCAGTTCCTCCTCTGCTTAGTAGGACTGAGATTAGCACCTGCTTTCTTTGTGGCTCAAGTGTTCTAAGATGAGGAGAACTGGGAGTATTCAATTTTTCTACTTTAGAAAACAATCTTAAACTTCTTTTTAAAACTTTTTTAATCAACGAAAGGCTTTTTTTTAAACAAAATTTGGAAACCTATGGAATTATAATACCATTATTACTTATGCAGTACTATTGTTATAAATATAGTAGCTGACTCGTTCTTGAACATTTACTGGATGCCCAACACTGTGCTAAAACTTTACATTCATTATTACATTCAACTCTCACATCAACCTGTGAAGTGCGTATTATTGTTACCCAAATTTTACAGATAAGGAAACTGGTGGTTGGGAAAGTGATGTAAGTTGCCAAAGGTCACATAGCTTGTTGGACACAGTAAGTTGAAGAAGGGATTTAGCTTAAGTAAGTGATCCTAAGCACTATACTGTAATGCCTCTCTTTAAAAAACAAATGAATAGACAAACAAACAATGCCATGTATGTATGTATGTGTGTGTGTGTGTGTGTGAGTGAGTGAAGGGTAGAGGGCATTCCGGGGAACAGGGTTTGCAAAGTGCTCTAGGTCTTCATCCATGCGGTTTCCTCAGCCTGGCCTCGTGAAGATGGCCTGCCTTCTGCCTCAGTGTGCAGGTGTGCTCTCTCCATCTCCCACACTGCCGAGACACCAGAGCACAGCAGCTCCTGGTCGTTCTCTGTGGTCTGAATTAGCTCAGTCTAGCTACGTGAATCTTGAGACTTGTGATGTATTGTTATAAGTTTCAAAAAATTATAAATTTAAAGTAAGTTTGAGAAACCAAAACAGAACATTTAAATACATTCCCTTTGTCTTTAAGATTATGAATCAGGGCCAAATTCTGTTGAAGTTCTTAAAAACAAAAGGCCAAGAATAAACTAGGTTCTTTTCCAGCTCATTTCCTGCGTTTGGATGGAAAGAGCCCAGTATGTTCTGTGGTTGGTTTTGTTTGTTTTTGTCGAGGGTCTAAATTTCCTCCAGGCATCCTTTGACTTCTTTGACTAATTTCCTCAATTTTCTTTGAGGGCTTCAGAGTTTGCTTTCGGTCTCAACCAGTTCAAGGTTCTGTGTCCTTAGTCAAGTTACTTAACCTCTCTGAGCCTCATTGCCATCAAGTATAAAGTGAGGTAAACCTCCTAGGGTCTGTAGGAGGTCAAAGTGAGTTAATTTATGTAACACACATGGAACAGAGGAGATGCTCAACAACTGTGACCCTCCTCCCCAGCTTGCCCCCGCCAGCCTTCTCTCATTGCATTCCTCCTGTGTGTAGAAAACCGTGACTGTGGTAGATGGCCTCACTGCTTGTAGTAACTCATCACTAAACAGAAAAAAAATGAGTAGAAAGAAAGCATTTTGATCAGTGTCTTGATAAATTCACTCATTCACGCAACAGCAGTATATTGAACAGCTGTCATTTGTCAAGCACCATGTTAGGCAAGGGAGAAACACTAGCAGATAGTGGACAAGCCGTCGATCTTGCCATCAGCGTAACAGACGAGCTCTGGCCACCATGGAACACACAAAAGGGATGATCCAGTTTGGGAGGCCCTAGAGTTTTCGGGAGAAAGTGATGACTCAGCTGAAAGCTGAAAGCTGAAGGATGAGTAGGACTCAAGCCTCACCATCTCGCCCAGTCAAGATGATCTGTGAGTAGGACCTTGAGTAGAGTAATTTCCGTGGATCTGTATTTTCTCTTGTGCTTTAAGTGCTGACCTTCCAGCTCCAGTGTAAGATGACACTGTTTGGGTTGGGTCTCTTTGGACATGGGGGCCGTCTGTCTAAATGGGACAAGATGGGAAGGGAGAGCTTCAGAATCTGTGAAGTCAGGAATGCATCTATGAAGGTGGGGAGTGAATGTTGGGAAGGTGAGTTGGACTGAAAATCAGATTTTTTGGTCTCTCTTTTTTGGGTCTACCAAACGCACAACCCATGTTTTGATATGTGTGGGTGGCAGCTACAAATGATGTATTTATTTTGCCAGCAGACATTTGTTGTGTACCAACCATGTGCCAGTCGATGTGCATGCCTTTGGGATAGATACAGAGACCCATATGACAGGACCCCTGAGCTCAAGAAACTCAAAACAAGGGGAAAGGGTCCTAAACCTTTTAGAATTCCCCTTACATGGCATGCATGGTACCTGGCAAATTCAGTGCATTATGTTCTCTGAGATCATTCCTCCCATTTTATAGATGTGGAAGCTAAAGCTTGCTTTAGTGTAGAGCTTGTGTGAGTCTCGCAGCTAGAGAGGGAGAAGTTGGATTTTGAACCAGGTTTATCATATTCCAGAACCCTATTGTCTTTCCACAAGGCAATGCAACAGGTGACCCCTTCTCTCAGGTGTCATCTTTTAAAAAAAAGTATACATTTTATTACTTTTCTTGATTAGCTCAGTACTTTTTAGCCTTAGAACCTGCTATCTGCCTCTGAATCTGGCTGGGCTGGGCTGGTTTGAGGTCATTAGGCACGCCCTTCTTACCTGCTTGCCCCACATACTTACATATTTCTCCTTGTTGAACTCCTGCCCATCAATCAAAGCTACCTCTTTCACAAAGCTTCCTGAGCCACCCCTTGTCTTGGTTGTTATAATAGAACACTTTTGGTAACATGTATTAATTTCCTTTTTTAGGATTCAGATTCTTTCAGAGAGTGGATCTTAGTAGAGTTATTATGAGGATTAGTGATGTATGTTAAGTGCTTGTTACTAGTAGGTGCTGAAATTGGAAGCTATTCTTACTTTTGTTCATTTTGATGCACTCAGCGTTCCCAGCAGTGCCTTTGTATGATCCTTGGCAAATGTTGGGAGAATTCTGTGGAAGCCAATAGCAAAGGTTGTCTTCTTCTGGCCTCTGAAGATACACTCTGTTGACAGAACTAGTTGAGTTTCTGGGTAGGAACCAGGGGCATCCATGTGCCCCGACTGCCCCCTTACCTTTGGTCCTTGCACACTCTCACTGGGTTATTTTCCAGTCTTGCCAGAGACTCCTGAGCCCGGTTCATTAGACAGCAGTTCGAACGAGGGCCAAGGGCGTGGGTCACACCCACAGCTCACTGTGCTCTGTGCCTGTGGATGAAACCTCTGCCTTTGCTACTGCCTACAGCGTGTGAGCTATCACTGCTGGGGTGGGGGCGGGGTGGTCCAGGATGGTCAGTGCACACCCGTCACAGCTTTCGGAGGGAGTGCAAAACACTGTTTTAAGCAGTGGGATACAGTGGGGTGGCATACAAAGAATCTGCCTTCGGGGAGCTGACATTCAGGTGGGTTATCTCATTTATTTCTCACCACAAGGTCTTGAGAGAGGTGCTCTGATTATTCCCACTTTACAGATAAAGAAAGTGAGGCTCAGAGGGGTTGAATATCTGGTCCAACACTGTAGAGCTGAGTGCCACAGCCAAGATCGAACACAGGTAGTTTGCTCTCAAGCCCAAGCCCTAACCCATCTGTTAGTTGACCTTCCTCCCTACATATATGATATAATTCAAACATGTAAATATCTCTGTATATTCTTCCTATAGATGTATATATCTGTATATGTGACTGTATGTGAATATTTTACAAATTTTTATAATTATTCTAATTATAATCATAATGCTCATTTAAAATAGAAAATATAGAAAATTCATACAAGTAAAAATAAAAGTAATGATTCATTAACCTGCTACCCTGGGCTCATGATTATCACTCTGGTGTTTTTCCTTATAGATAAATAGGTATCAGTACCTATCAGGTCAGGATCACATTGTGGGTTCGGTGCTGCATGCTGCTTACTTCACTTAACATGTCACACTGCCATGTATGTTTTCATTTAAACAGAGATGTCACAGGTCATAGGGATTCTGAATTTGAAACATCTGTGCCTTTTTTAAAAGCATGTGTGACATGTAGCTCTATTAGCAAATCAGTGGCTTGGCTTCCTGGTGCAGTGACTGTAATGGGAATGTCGGTGTGGAACCAAGGACAGCTGCATTGCCCTTCCTGGAGATGCTACCGGGAGATGGGTTTTCCTCTCCCAGCACTTCCTTTCCCTTAATCCCCTCCATTAAAGAGTCTTTAAAAACTCTTCTGAGGGTCTTCAGAGCCTACAAAAGCTGACACAAATATGAAAAACATTGAGATACACTGAAAAATAAACTTTTATGGCCATTTCCTCCTCAAATGCCACTGTGACCCAGGTGAGATAGCCCCAGCAGATGTGACCTCCATTTGATAGATTAAGAAGCCCTGCACCCAATAGATTTGTCCAAGGCTAAGTGAGGACTGTAAATAGCAGAGGTGGAGTAGAACTCCAGCTGCTTGTGCTTCCTGGGGACGTGTTCTTCCAGGGGCCTGAGCCCACAGCTTAGCCAGTAGCAAGTTCCTGATTCTGCTCTCACTATTTTTGCTTCTAGACTTTCTCATTGTCCCTTTTCTCACGTCTTCCTTCTCTGAAGACCTTATGTCTGGTCTTACGGTTTAGTTGCATGATTACACATTTACATTTTAAAAGGCAGGTCTTTAAAGGGACTTCAGTGCTAGCTGATGGGGATGATAGTAACAGTAATGACAGTACAAATAGCTAAGAGTTGTGGACCATTTAATACGTGCCAGATACAAGACACGCTTCACAGCCTCTGCCCACTTACTCCACAACAACTCCATGAACCTGGTGAATGAAGGGCTGATATATGAACCTGGATCTTGCCGTCTTTAAGGTCTGATCTCAACCCAGATGCTACAGTGCTCTCAGAGGGGAAAGAGCAGAATATCGGGGGCAGAGCCATTGAGCTCTTGGGATGCTGTGTGTAGCTGATAAGACTATGATTCTCTGCATTCAACCACAATGTAACACAATAATCCAAAACTTTTAAGTGGGCTTCGAGACCCACAAGCCTCACAGAGAGAACTTTCTACAAAGTGTTCACCTCTGCATCCATCCCCGCTGAAGCTATCTTTTTCTAACCTACCACCTGCCGCAAACTCTTTTCTGATGTGTGTTTATGCTTCTTTTCCCACAGGAGGAAATATAAGAAAACGTCCCAGAGGTAAGAGCGTCCCTCTGAGAAAGGGGAACTGGTTGGTTGACTCCTTTGTGTCACAACTCTTCGCAAGTCTGGCTCATGGTGGATGTTCATTGTAATAAACAGTCTCTCAGATCCTTCTCAGCGAGTTGCCTGCTTTATCTTCGAGTCGCTACTGTTTCTGTAATTGAAAATTGATTGCAGGCATTTAGTGTGGCACAGTAAGTGTACACCTTCACATGAGAGTGGATCCAGTGGCTTAAAAAGCTTGTTACTGCTGAGTTATCTAGTGATTTTATTAAAACCTTGACCAGAGTGGGGCTGGGCTGAGGGCATGTGTGAAGGATTATAGGTGGAGCAGAAAAGGTTTGCAAATGCATGTTTAGTGTTTGGATTCTCCTTTGCCTGATTTGCTGACAAAATGCTGTTGAGCTCAAAACATAGATGCAAATTCCTTTAAGGGCAGTCTTTTGATTTAACCATGGAAAGGGTAATTTAAAGTAGAATATCATCTGTCTTCACCCGCCATTACTCTGTTTTATTGAGAAGAGTTTGGAAAGCACATTCCAAAGAAATAGAGTTGCTTAGACCTTCTGTTCGCCAAGCAGCAGAAGACTACAGCTCAGTCTAAAAGGCTAGTGTCTGCTTTTCATTGATTGACTTTGGTATTATGGCTTTAAACAGATTATATGAGATCAAAAATTGCTGTTGCAATTAAAATCTTCCAATAGGTCTCAACAATGGTACTTTCAGTGACGACTTTAATCTGACCTTTTCTAGTGGGTCTCATCTCATAGTAGAGGCTCCTATGTCCTATGGTTTCCAAATAAAGTCAGTAATCCAAAGTAGTGGTGTCATCATTTGATGTGCATTGTGGAGGTGCACAAATCATTGAGAGAAAATGAACTAAAACTTTAAAAGCTTCCTAGAGGTTGCTATACTTTTCTAAATATAGCGAGCTTATACAGATGGCCGAATAATTCTGTCTTGTTCAGGTTCATCAGGCTCATGGTAGTAATTGCATGTGAACCACTGAGCAGGGCGTAAATTAATCACTCAGATTAGAGGGTATAGTAGTCTTTAGTAGTAAAAGGTAATTTATCATTTTCACATGTAGTTAACTTGGGGTATGAGATGTTTCAAAGTTGCCTCAATTTTAAGGGGAGATAAATAGACAGGTAAGAGGGAGTTTCTCAAGAGAACTGCTCAAACCTGTCAGGTTTCAAATTACTGTGTCAATTTTTTGGGAAAGCATAGTTTTGCATATCTGATGTGAAAGCTGTTGCATTTTTATGTCGATGTAAAAAAAAACTGGTTTGTATCAGCTTTATTGAAGTCTTATAAAGTGCAAATTAATAGAGGCTTGGTGTGAGCTCTTCTGCTTTTAATCACATGCATATTCTCATGTGAAATATATCCATGTCTACTAATCTGTCATTGAGTAACAGACCACCCCCACACTTATGGCTTAGAACAAGGGTTTTACTTTGCTCATGATTTTATAGGTCAGGAATTCAGGAAGGACTTGTCTGGGTGGTTTGGATCTGACCCACCTGGTGTCAGCTGGGACTGATGTGGATGGAGGATCCACTTTCAAGATTGATTCTTCACTCGCGTGTGGGGAGCTTCGGTGCTCCTTCTTTCTTTCTCTCTCTGCACATGGCTTTCATCCTTCAGAATGTCTCCAGGAGTTTGGGCTTCTACTGCATGGTGGTCTCAGGGGTGTTGCACTCTTAGCTGGCTTCCTAGGCCACGTGTTCCAAGAGAAAAGGAGTGGAAGGTGCTAGTCTCCCTGAAACTGGCTTAATGTCACTTCTTCTGTATCTTACTGGTCAAGCTATTGCAGAATCCACCCAGAGTCAAGAGAAGGGGATATAGATTACATCTCTTGATGGAAGAGTGTTAAAGAATTTGAGGCCCTTTTCATGTATCAAACCTTCAACCTTTATCAGAATGATCTTGCTTGAGACCTTTTCCAGGGATCTGTAAATTTGGAGTATGTGGATACCTCATTTGATGAATGGTAGACACTTTTAAATATATCTTGATACCCCATCAGATGCTGGTCTCTTTGAATATATGCTTGTCTATTGGATGATTCATTTGGACTGGGAATAGCTGTGATTCCTTTTTCATGTTAGGGGCAGGTGTACTAGTGTGGACTCAGCTGGTTAGTTGAATTCTAAGTGCAGTTATTTGGCTTCAGTCAATAATTAGTCAGGTAAAGTTGGTGGCTTCATGTAGGAAAACTAAATGACACAAATGCTACATTAAAAAGCTTTAGATCTTGTAGGTTTGCTTTGGACATTAGGGGAAAAACAGCCCAGGATACAAAAATAATCTACCTTTGTTTAAACTTTTCTTGCTAAGTTTCATTTCGTTTTACTCATGTATTTATTTACCTTCTACAGCCATGTTAAAGAAAAAAAAATTGACTAGCTTTCAAAGTCATCATTATCCCACTACAACTCAACTGAGGTAGATATATTTCTTTAAATATTTCATAAAGTACTAGGCAGATTTTAGTAACCCACAAGAATATTTTTTTAACATCTTTATTGGAGTATAATTGCTTTATAATGGTGTGTTAGTTTCTGCTATATAACAAAGTGAATCAGTTATACATATACATATATCCCCATACCCCCTCCCACTTGCGTCTCCCTCCCACCCTCCCTATCCCACCCCTCTAGGTGGTCACAAAGCACGGAGCTGATCTCCCTGTGCTATGTGGCTGCTTCCCACTAGCTATCTGTTTTACATTTGGTAGTGTATATATGTAAATGCCACTCTCTCACTTTGTCCCAGCCTACCCTTACCCCTCCCCGTGTCCTCAAGTCCATTCTCTAGTAGGTCTGCATCTTTATTCCCGTCCACAAGAATATTTTGATGATAGTGATTCTACTAAGTCTCACTTTTAGTGTTAAGGGAAATGTACTCATGTCTTTCAAGATCAGAATTTCAACCGAAAGAGTGATAAGTACTCTTTACTGGGTTAGCAAGGGCACCTGTAGGTAGGAGGTAAGCTTCTCCCTGCACAACTTTATTAGATTGGGCTTTAAATAAACACAATTAAGGGGAACCATCCTTTTGCTTTCTGAATGGGGCTTGTCCACGAAGGCCAATCATTTCAAGAGATTTGCTGAAGTGGTGAAATGGTAATTTGACAGCTAGAGTGGATTACACCGGAAACCTGCTTCCCCATAAAATTCTCATCAGGTTGTTTTCAATACAGCTGCAGCTTCAAGTTATCAGGTCTGGCTTTGAGAAGTTTGTATCTTTGAGAAAGCATGCCAGACCATGTACAAAATAATCACAAATACCTATAAATAATCTACTATTCCGGGGCTGCCCCTGAAGAAAAGAATTTCTATGAGGGATGATGTTATAAGCTGAGTCTATATTAGAAGAGCTTCCAACACACACACATGCACACACACTCACTCCCTGTTTCAATGTGCTAGGGAATCTGTGAATGGTCAGCACAATTAGAGGCAGAGATACAAATAAAGACATAGCCACAAACCTGAGGAACCTCCACAGACAATTGTTCTGTTTTCATATGTGTGGGAGGTGGAAATACTTTGGTCAGGATGGCCAGGGGTTGGAGTTTTAAGGCCACCAGATAGCAAAATTCTCAGTGGCATGAAGGTTTTTGTTGATTTGTTTGTTACTAACCCTAGCTCTGTTAAGATCATTTAAGTAGAAGTTCTGGTTCTGACTCTATCTGATTTACTCATTTTATAAATCTATACATGTCTGTGAACAGTTAACTTTAGCCAAAGTTGTCTCTCTTTTTGTTGATAATCATATTAGATTGATAGTCACATGCATAGCACTTTACAAAAATCTCCCATTTTAACAAAAGTTTACTGAATACTTACTGTTGCCATACACTGAAATAAATACTAGAAATAAAAAGATACATAAAAAATAGCCTCTGTGAGGAGGTACACAGGCTTGTAGGTGTGACTATGAAAAAATTATAATAAAATTTGGTAAGTACTATAATAGATGTAAATACTGAATGTCATTGGGAACAATTAGATCTTTGGGGAGGATTCTTACATTATCGTACGGTCTTCTTTCACTAGATCACAAAAGAGAGCTGACAGTATTTTTTATTATTCATGGTGCTTGAACGTATGGGCGTATTAAAGTCTAATGGGATAGTTGAGAATTTTTTTCTTCATGTTTTCAGTTATTTTAAACATGTATTTTTTTTTTAAAGTTATACAATTTTTATTTATTTATTTATTTATTTATTTATTTATTTATTTATTTATTTATTTATTTATTTATTTATGGCTGTGTTGGGTCTTCGTTTCTGTGCGAGGGCTTTCTCTAGTTGCGGCAAGTGGAGACCAGTCTTCATCGCGGTGCGCGGGCCTTTCATTATTGCGGCCTCTCTTGTTGCGGAGCACAGGCTCCAGACGCGCAGGCTCAGTAATTGTGGCTCACGGGCCTAGTTGCTCCGCGGCATGTGGGATCTTCCCAGACCAGGGCTCGAACCCGTGTCCCCTGCATTGGCAGGCAGATTCTCAACCACTGCGCCACCAGGGAAGCCCCTAAACATGTATGTTTTGCTGATTCTTTAGGCTTTTTCTCGAAGGGGCAGATGGCTCAAAAATATTCTGGACATTAGGAGGAAGACAGCCCAGGATACAAACGTGTGGAAATAATCGATAAAGTGCGTCTTGCACATGTAGATAACAGAATGGCCTCTATCTGTTGCAAGGCATAACAAGGAGTTATTTTTTTCCCTCAAGTGTCTAATGCCTTCTTTTACTTGGATTTTTTTTTTTTTTTTTTTTTACTTGGATTTTTATGTGGCTCAGTAATCACATTTGATAAACCCAATAATTGATTAAATCCAGCAAATGATTCGTTTAGTCAGGTCTGCCCATGTCATCCTTCACGAATCAGCATACTTAATGAGTCATCAGGAGAACCTCCACCTTTGCTGTTAATAATAGATTGTCGTGTGTGGGCGGGGATGGGTAGGAAGGTGAGTGGATATCACCCTTTGGCAAGACTGCCTTCCAAGCACTCATATTCTTGTGTTAGCGGGTGCATCTTTTGGTGAACTGTGTCCCGTTTCATTCCGGACATATTAAGACTCATTGGTGAATCCTGAAGCTCTTTTGGCGTCACTGACATAGACTCAGTGGATGTCGTCCCCTACCTTTGTGGTAAAAAAAGACAGCCAAGTAACTTGTGGGGGAAGTTAAAGGGGTGATAGGGTATATCAACGCACATATTTGTGCATGCTTATGGATAACCAATCTTGCACACTACTACTTACTCAGTAGTATTGACATTTAGAGCCCAAGTATTAGTGGTGAAATCAGGGGCAAGAGGATCTTCTAAGAAATAAAATCCTTTAAAATATATTTTCCTATATGTATTGGCGATGACTAAAATTCCCAAAGTAGTAGGAATGTGTGCATCAGCTATGAGAATACGTCCAGTTTACATTCCAAGTTTGCCAGCTGAGTCAGGGTGACTTTACAATGAATGGTGGCAGACAGAGTGCCAGAGAAAGGAGCAAAGTGGTCTGGTTAGGGCACAAATCACAGATGGACACTGAGAATTAGCCACAAAGGATAATGCCCAAGGCAGTTAACATGGGAAATGGCCTACAAGTACTGTGATTTCAGGTGAAACAGCCAGGGGAGAAAGGAGGGTGATGGAGGGTCCACATAGATAGTTTGGTCAGATTTCAGAGTATCAGGCAACTGCCACTCATCATCCCTTACTCACTTATTTGCCTTCTTCGTAGACCAGCAGGAGTCTGGGGAGCACAGGTGCAGGCATCTAGACTCAGGGTCTGTGTAGTAGGAGTTGGGAACGAGGTATGGTGAGAGGGTGCTCAGGTGGAGTGAATAGCTCAGGTACTGAGTCCGGGTAGTATATTTAGACACTAGTAACAGGAATGACCTTGGCATTGAGCTGTCATTTTCTTTTTTTTTTTTTTTTTTTTTTTTTTTTAATAGCTACTTTATTATTTATTTATTTATTTTTGTTTTTTGTGTTTGGGTCTTCGGTTCGTGCGAGGGCTTCCTCTAGTTGCGGCAAGCGGGGGCCACTCTTCATCGCGGTGCGGGGACCGCTCTTCATTGCGGTGCGCGGGCCTTTTCACTATCGCGGCCCCTCCCGTTGCGGGGCACAGGCTCCAGACGCGCAGGCTCAGTAGTTGTGGCTCACGGGTCCAGCTGCTCCGTGGCATGTGGGATCTTCCCAGACCAGGGCTCGAACCCGTGTCCCCTGCATTAGCAGGCAGATTCTCAACCACTGCGCCACCAGGGAAGCCCTCGAGCTGTCATTTTCTGAATCAAGAGGATCGTCTAGGCACAATTCAATCTTCTTTTCTTTTCCATCTTCAGGTCTGATAATTACTACCATTCTCCCACTCACCCAGGATCAACACTTTTGAGTCCTTTTATATGAGCTTCTGTTGTGTGTGTTTCTTCAACTTTGCCTTTTTGTTCTCCCCTTTCACCTGTGACACATGGGTCTCTTAACAGGTTGTGGGCTTTTCCTCCTCACTATTTTCATTCTCATCATCTTGGTCCAGTCTCATTATCCATCTCTTAGAGTCTTGAATAGCCTCCTAACCACTCTTGTTATTCTGGTTTCTTCATCTCCATTCTGCTTACCCATGTCTGATTCCTTTTCCCACAGTGTCTCTGATGGTGTCACATCTGTTTAGAAAAAAGCAACAGTAACTCAACAGCAGCAAACCTCCACTGGCTTCATTTCAGCTAGTAAAGACTATCTTCTTGTCTGGGATTTTAAGGGTTTCTTCATCTACCTCCATCTCAATTTTCCTGTTTGTCTCTGTTATTCTCTTTCATTCACCCTGAGTTTCAGTCAAGCTCAACTCCTTGCTGACGGTCGTATTTGCCTTGTGTTTTCTATCATCCCTTCTTCATTAACAATCTTTCCTTACATTTAGGTCTTTAATCCATTTTGAGTTTATTTTTGTGTATGGTGTTAGGAAGTGTTCTAATTTCATTCTTTTACATGTAGCTGTCCAGTCTTCCCAGCACCACTTATTGAAGAGGCTGTCTTTTTTTTTTTGAATTTTATTTTATTTTATTTTTAATATAGCAGGTTCTTATTAGTTATCTATTTTATACATATTAGTGTATATATGTCAATCCCAATCTCCCAGTTCATCCCACCACCACCACCCACCCCCCGCTTTCCCCCCCTTGGTGTCTGTACGTTCTCTACATCTGTGTCTCTATTTCTGCCTTGCAAACCGGTTCATCCGTACCATTTTTCTAGATTCCACATATATGCGTTAACATACAATATTTGTTTTTCTCTTTCTGACTTACTTCACTCTGTATGACAGTCTCTATGTCCATCCACGTCTCTACAAATGACCCAATTTCGTTCCTTTTTATGGCTGAGTAATATTCCATTGTATATATGTACCACATCTTCTTTATCCATTCATCTGTCAATGGGCATTTAGGTTGCTTCCATGTCCTGGCTATTGTAAATAGTGCTGCAGTGAACATTGGGGTGCATGTGTCTTTTTGAATTATGGTTTTCTCTGGGTATATGCCCAGGAGTGGGATTGCTGGGTCATATGGTAGTTCTAATTTTAGTTTTTTAAGGAACCTCCATACCGTTCTCCATAGTGGCTGTATCAATTTACATTCCCAGCAACAGTGCAAGAGGGTTCCCTTTTCTCCACACCCTCTCCAGCATTTGTTGTTTGTAGATTTTCTGATGATGGCCATTCTGACTGGTGTGAGGTGATACCTCATTGTTGTTTTTTTTTTTTTCCAAACATCTTTATTGGAGTATAATTGCTTTACAATGTTATGTTAGTTTCTGCTATATAACAAAGTGAATCAGCTGTATGTATACATATAACCCCATATCCCCTCCCCTAAGAGTATATGTTTAGAAAACCAGAATTCCTAAGAAAAGTCACGTGCACCCAAGTGTGCCGGTCAGCACCATCTACAATACCCAAGGTGTGGAGAGATACAAAATGTCCATGGACAGATGAACAGATAAAAAAGAAGTGATATATGTACACAATAGTATATGACTCCACTGTGTCAAAGAATGAAATAATGTCATTTACAGGAATATAAATAAACATAGAGGTAATCATACTAAGTAAAGTAAGTCAGAATCAGAAAGACAAGTGTTATATGATATCACTTATAGGTGGAATCAAAAAACACACACCACTGAAATCATTGCGAAAACATAAACAGACTCAGGGACGTAAAAAACAAACATATGGCTTTCCTGGCGGCGGGGACCGAGGTGGGCCTGGCGGGTCCGGGCGGCCTCGGGGCTGGGGCCCGGGTCCCCGCCCGCCCCAGCGCCCGCCGCCGGCCGAGCCCCACGCCCCGCGCCTGCGTCCTGGGTCCCGGTGGCCGGAGGTGCGCCCGGGTCCCCGGGACAGGCGGGCTCAGAGGTCGCTTGTGTTGGGGAAGGGTGCGGCGAGGTTCCGGCGCCTCCGCGGAGCATCGCGGGTCGGGGGCTGGGGACGCCGCGGCTTGCTATGTTCTCCGCCCTTTCCCGGCTCTGAAGCCGCGGCTGTTGGCCTGTGAACCATGTTCAAGAATTAGTTGGGTGCATGTCATTCTTCTTGGCATCATTGTGATTTTTTTTTTTGAGTAAGGACTATGCTCCCCCAAAGCATGATGCCTTGGACATGATTAGTGTTTATTACTGTGGATTGAATTTATGAGTGTATCAGATTGGGATCCTTCATGTATTTCTACCATAGGTCAAAACTAAAGCCAGAATTACCAGGTGGAACTGCGGGTAAATAAGCTCAGATTGATAAATGATTCATACTTGCAGATCACCACGTACTCCCATATTCAGGCTCTATTTGGCCCTCACACTGGCCAGGGTGGGGACCTATGAGGTCAGCAAGCCAGATGGCATGCATGGACAGGAATCAAAAAATATGCAGTTGCTTGGATCATTGACTCTGCTTTTCTGTTTAAGTTCTTTCAATATGGGTCTCTAGCTCTGGGTGGAAACTCTGAGAGTATTTTTGCTCTACATCAGTGCTTCAATCTCTACCTCTCCTCCAGTCAAACCATTAGTCCTGGCGATGTTTAGTGCAGTGTCAGTGTATTTGTTTGTGGTGCATTATTCTGAATATTTGATAGCTGTGTGGTGTACATCATTTGACTGTTCTGTGGAGTTTTGCGAATCATTTTCTTAGATTGCCTAATAAGACCTAAGTGCTTCTTTAAGACTTCAGCAGCACTCATGCTGGGCATATCACTGTACTTCAGAAGTTAAGCCCAGACTTTCAGTTGCCCAAGTAGGCAAGTCTATAAATCCCTCCTAATCCCAGTAGCCTTCAATACTAAAGAGGCAGAATTAACTTGATCAGTTCAGTCATTGGTGAGAGCTTCCAAATTGGGGCCAAGTCCAGTGCCCAACAGCAGCTTAAGAGGCAGCTTTTGGAGTATCGGGAGACACTGGGTCCAGTAGTGTAGATCAGAGTTTCTCAACCTTGGTACTATTGGTGTTTTCATTGTAGGGACTGTCCTGTGCATTGTAGGGTGTTTTGTAACATCCCTGGCCTCTACTCACTAGATTCCAATAGCAAACCCCCTATACCTAGTTGTGGCAACCAGAAATGTCCCTTGGGGGGCAAAGTCATCTCTGGTTGAAAACCACTGGTATAGATGAAAGATTAAGAATCAGATTTGTATTCTGTCACTAGTTTAGCTTTGCAGTTTACTCCTCTCTGATCTCAGTGTCCTCATCTGTAAAGGGATGAGGTTGAACACAAGAACTTCTATGGTTCCTTTTGGCTCGAGAATGATACTCTCTGATTCTAATTACTAAGGTTTTCTACAAGAAAACCCAGACCACCAAACAACATTTCCAGTGATGACAAGCACTCTATGACCTATAACTGAATCACTAGGGAGGAATAACATTGCTGATTAGCATGGAGGTCATTGGGCAGGTAACACGGTCTGGCCTCATAGTGATGGTCCTTTGGCCACCAGCCAGATTACCCATGATTTAGATACTTCTAATTTCACCTGAATAGTGTGAACTAATCATGAGAAGGACATTAAAAGGACAAATGCCAAAACATAAACTGTGGCAAAAACAGAGATCTGTCTAAAAGGCATTTTATTGATTAAATTTACTGTGTGTCTACCATGTGGCAGGGCTTCACATGCATTATCTTATTTAATCTTCACAGTGATCCTTTTACAGATGAAGAACCCAGGGAAAATAAGTAACTTGACTGATGTCACAAAGCAGAGAAATGGTTGGGCTAGGGTTTAAAGGCAGGTATTTGAGATGCTAAAAATGTCTTGTTTTTTTTCCATTCCGGTGGTTTTATAATTTTTTACAGCTGTGGAACCTCCCCGCCCCCAAATGAAGCAGCTTAAAGCTGAATAAAATCAAAAGGTCAGAAAAATATGCCTTTTGGAGTTCATTTCCCTACTCTGCCAATTTTTATTTTCTCATCAAGACATTTTACATTTGAAATTTTTCATATTTTGCCTCATCCCACAAGTTGAAGTTCTCAGGAAAATTCAATGAAGACTTAAAAAAAAAAAACCAACAAGCAATAGTGATATTTAAATAATGTGATTGAAAGGGGAAAAATCCTTCACCTCTACCACCAGGTTTTTTTTCAAAATCGTCTGTTTTAGTACTTAACTGCTTAAAGTGCTTTGTAGCAATGTGATCAGTCATACATGAATGCATAACTCTTTATGCATAAAAAGTAAACAACAAAATAGAATCAGATAAAGGAAAATTTGTCCTGTATTTTTCTACCCTCTGATTTAATATGACAATGCCTTTTCAAAATTCATGAGATCACTGCTTGAATTTTTTCCCTTTGTCTCTGCACAAGTAGAATGACGCTCTGCACTGTATTGTTTATTCCCATAACTTTGAGGAGCGGGGACCTGCATGAAAATTTCTAAGCAAGCTGGAGGGAGTAGACTAAGCCGAGAATGTGCTTCGGAAGAGGCATGTCTGTAGTCTTTGCTCATCCATGAAAGAAGGGCAGAAAGTTGGGTCAAGAGCAGGAGTTGGGAGTCACCCATTTCTAGATTGAAATATGAGTACTTACCAGAACCTTCGTTTCCTGTAGGTCAGATGGAAATAATGATACTTCCTAGGGTTCTTGGGAGCCCAGAATGATATAGTACATGTGAAGCACATAGGAAGGCTTTGGTACTTGGAAAGTGCTTAGTCACTGAAGGCTCGGGGGATCCCTCAGAGAGAAACCAGCATTCAGTGGCCACTGTGCAAATGGCTTGCACTTTGAGACAGAGTAGGGTCAAGTAAGGGAACTGGTAGGAAGCAGATGGCCCTGCTCTGTAGGGGCAGAGATTGTGTCTTATTTACTGAAGAATGGAATCAGCCTTAACCAAGTGATTGGTGACCATCTTTTGGAAAGAAGGTTGGAGTAGGTGGGGTAGGGGAGCCCTATGCAAGGTCAGCAGCCACTGGGACATGGGCCTTAATTAGGAAAAAAAACTTGGAAGGGCCCAGTTGGGTGTAGTCATGGAAAATCTTTCCACAGGAAGACACTCATAGTTCATCTTCATATTTAGTTTTCTATTTTGAGGGAAAATCTATGTCCTTTAAACCATCACAGAGTGAATAGCACTATGTTTTATTGGTTGATGGCATGCCTTCTAGACCCAGCATGCCTGGCTTCTAATCCCTGCTCTACTATTTCCTAAGTATGTGACCTTTAGTAAATTCCTTAATTTCTCTAAGCCAGTGGTTCTCAAGTGGAGGCGATTTTTCCCCCAGGGGACATTTGGCAGTATTGAAGACATTTTTGGTTGTCACATCTGGGAGTGGGATATACTACTGGCATCTGGTAGATAGAGGCCCAGGATGCTGCTAAACATCCTACAATATACAGAACATCCCCCCCCATAACAAAGAATTATCTGGTCCAAAATGTCAACAGTGCCAAGGTTGAGAAACCTTGCTCTAAGCCTTACTTTCTTCATCTGTACAGAGGGAATAATAATAGTACTTACCTCATAGGGCTGTTGTAAAGGTTAAATGAGATAAAGATTAAACACATTCAGTGCACTTTCTGGCTTTTAATAAGTGTAAAGAGTATTTTTGCCATTATTATTAACATTACTATTTTGACCTATGATTCATTGTTTATGTAGCAGATTTATGAATTCTGTTTCATAGTTTATGGAGCTGACATGTAAAACTTTACAGGTGTTTAGATGCATTTAAATTTTATAAGGAAAAAATTTTGAAGTACTTTAGATCATGCATTAAAAGAGATTTTGAAGTTGTCTTGAAGGGATAATATTGTTTGGCTTCTGTATACTCTGTGCTGAAACAAATCAGAAATCATAAGTTCTACATGCTGTTATAGTCTGTTAGACCTAAAAAGCATAAAATCACAGATCTTAAAAGAAATAATTTGATATTATTGCATATTGTTACATAGACAATAAAACAGAACAAATTTACTGAGAAATCAAGTCCCATCTCTTACATGCGGGGGTAGAGAAAGTTAATTATCATAGTAATTGGAGTGAAAGCTGGTAACTACAAAGTGAGCCTCAATATAAATTGGGATGGATTCCTACTTAGTACACCAGACAACAAAAATTGATATTCATACAAGTCCAGAGCCAGTGCAACACCTCTGAAAGCTTGGCTCTATCCGGAGTCACAGGGCAAGCTCCTCTCTGCTGTGAGTTTGTGAATTGCAGTGCTCAGCTGCTAGGGGATAGGGTTGCCCTGGTTGTCTTGTCGCCCTCTGATATAAATTCAAATGGTTGACTTTTTAATAATCAGTGTCTTAATCTTTAAGGTATGTTTTATCATTTACATCATAATCAAGAGTTTCCTAGAGTTAGCACAACAATTAAATAGCTTAAGAAAAGAATGTGATGTGTGCAATGTGTACTGTGAGGTGTGTAATCACCTGCTGGTATGCCAAGTCCATCATTCCAAATAACGTTGTCATGATTTTGTGATAAGTTTACTAATTCTAGTGTACTGTGTTGTTAGTAAGAGTAATATATTTGCTAGCTACCACTGCTCACTCATGACCCATTATTAAGAAAGGTCGAAAATTAACCCTTTTGGTAGTGTAAACAGTGCCTGTTTGATGGGTAAACAGAAGCCTCATTCATTAGAGGTCATAGTGCTCCCCCTTGGGAATGAAGGTACTTTATAATAACAATACCAGTGATGGTGATGCTGGTGGTGATGGTGATGATGATGGTGGTGGTGGTGGTGTTGGTGGTGGCCCACGAGCACAGCTATTCATTAAGACTGTAGCTTATGCTCGTTAGATCACACTAACTTCATACTTTCGCCTGTTTGCTTTACATCTGCTTTTTTCCCCTGCTGATTTCTCTGCGTTGAGAAATGTGTTCCGAGAGCATGATTTAGGGATTTGACAGATGAGGTTCTGATGAAGCCATTGTAAAGCTAAATTGCTTTTCATTTAGCACCATTATTTTGAATAGAAAGAAAATTTCCTTAAATTAGTCTCTTATGTGGAAAATGAATCACGTTTAAAGGGTACTTTTGATCTTTAAATTGGTGGGGTGGATGGTTCCTCCTCCTTGATATCAGTGACTTACTTCTGCCATTGGTTTGCATGGGACCTTGTAGGGGCATAATTACACCAGAAGTCTGTAAGCAAGACAATACAGCATTGGCACTCAGAGCATAGACTTGAGGGTCTGAGAGGCCTAAATTTAAATCTCATTTTCACCCCTCCTTAACTTTGTGATTTTTCAGCTGGTTAAACATAAATATTCTCAGGGTATGGGCTACTGATAGTACCTAACTCATAAGGTTGTTGATAAGGATTAAATGAGACAATGTATGATACGTATGTGACCCAGTTCTAGGTATATAGTAAGTGCCTAATAAATATTAGCTGTTAATATAATGCCCTCCCTTCCAATAAAAATTAACAGCCACAGAATTCCATTCTTCATCATAATTAAGAATGAGACCTTGCATGTTCTCTGCAAAACTTGACCTCCCTCAAGGAGTTATTCTACTTGTACAGGAGATTAATTCTTCATGATCTCATGTGGCAGAGGAGTAGTTGGAATGGTGCCAGCAAATTATGGGCAGGGGGTGGGAGAAGTTGCCGCCTTTTGCTTCAGGCTGATCCACAAAGTGTGAAGATAAAGTACAGGTCTGTAGAAAGAGCCTAAAAGAAGGAATCCAGCCATTTTAGCCAGAGATTCTAGGTGTCCTCTGTTCACTGCTGCTCTCTTGGTCCCTGTGTTCATTCTCAAAGAGGTCCTGCAATGCACAGGTCAATGGGCAGACACCTAACACACCCACCAGAGTTTTTAAAAAGGGAGGTCAAGTATGCAAAATGAAAGCCAGTCCATGTGGTTTGCACTGACAGTGTTATCGAGAGGTTGAATGAAGAGTACATTAGAGGTGTTCAGTTTTAAAAATGAGTTCTACCAAAAGTATTGAGTAAAATCAAGTTAAGCATATTTTATTTATGGATGTAGACTTTGGCCTGACTCCACTTGCGGACTCTTTATTTCACTTCATGTTTACTGAGTGTCAACTATGTGATGGTCAGGTACTGTGAGACATTCAAAAATAAATAAAAAGAGTAAGATGTGGTTGCTCGCCTTTCTACCCTACCCTTTACTGAACCCAAACCCTGCTTAGTTTGGGTTCAGTTAAGGCTTGCTGGAGGTGATGCCTGAGCTGAGACTTCAGGATGAATAAGCGAAAATAGGCAGATGTGGAAAGGTCGTATGGGTATTTATTTAGAGGGAATAACATGAGCAGATAGTCGATTTTAATCAGTTTTGTTACCTGAGCTCCAGTCTCTGCTCTGGCTTGAGTGAGGTTTGGTATGACAGCTTAAGGCAAGGTCACTGTGCTGTGCGTATCCTTGTGGGTGAGCTTCGAGCCTTAGCTGCTGCACAGAGAAGTAGATAATCACTCCTCTAAGGGCTGCAAGCAAAGGAAAGAAGACAATTCATAAAGACTTCTCTACTTGAAAGCACATGGTGTGGCCACCTGGGCAGTGTGGACCTATTGTCTGTCAGAACGGCTCATCCCAAAGAAACGAAGAGTCACTTCAAAACAAGAATCAAAGGGCGGATTAAAAAAATCTACATCTTCCATAAGGGAGTAGAAATTAAAAGTAATGATGAGAAGTGTTCTGTCCTCTATTTTCTCAAAGAGTTTTTGTAAGGCTGGTATTTTCCTTTCTTCTGTGTCTGGTAAAATTTATTAGCCAAAACCATCTGGGCCTGCATTTCTTGTGGGAAGATGGTATTCAAGCAATTTTCAAATGATATCAGGATCACCAGGAGAGCCTGTTAAAACACAACTGGCTGAGACTGCACCCCCAAATTCTGATTCCATAGGTCTGGAGTGGGGCCTGAGGATTTACCTTTCAAAAAGTTCCCAGGTGTACCTGATGGTGCCATTCTGGAGAACCACGCTTGGATAACCACTGCCTTAATAGGAATAGGGCTATTTGGATTTTCTATTTCTTCTATGTCATTCTTGATAAGCTGTATTTGTCAAGAAATTTGTTCATTTCATCTGTGTTGTGATATTCATTGGTATAATGTTGCTTACCATCTTTTTAATGTCTGTAAAATCTGCAGTGATGTTCCTTCTTTCATTCCTGGTATTGGTAATTTGTGCTTTTTTCTCATTATTTCTTGATCAATCTCTCTGCTTGTTTATTACTTTTGTTAATGTTTTTAAAAACCTAACTTTTTCTATTGATTATCTGTTTTATATTTCATTGCCTTATGTTCTTATTTTGATTATTTCTTCTGTTTACCTTGGGTTTAATTTTCTAACTTCTTAAGATGAAACTTAGAGCATTGACTTTAAACTTTCATCTTTTCTAATACAAGCATCTAAGCTATGCAGTTCCCTCTGAGTTCTGTTTCTCCTCTGTACCTCCCTGGTACCTCATCCATACTTGTAGTGTTACAATTGTCAATTGGATTCTTGTTTCTCTCCATAATGGTCCCATAAACTCCTTCATAGAAAAGACCCTCCTACTCATTTTTGTCTCCCTAATAAACTCATAGGATGAGTACGTTGCAGCAGGTGGATGTGTGAAGGTATTTGATCTGGTGGCTAAATGCTTCCTCCTTTGTTCTTGTTTCTTGCATGTGTGGTTCTCAGACCACACCACTTATAGGAGGAAAAGTCATTTCTGAAGCAAGCTATGTGAGAGTAGAGCTGTCCTTGTTTTGAAAAACTGTTACAGTAGGTGTCGGCCGGCCTGGCACTCAGAGAACACTGTTCCACTGCCTAAGTTGGTTGTTGGTTGAAGTTTCTCTGAGTTTCCCCGCCTCTGGCATTTCCTTGGAGGCCAGGCTACCCTTCGTGCTCAATACCAAGTGGAGTCAAGATGAAATTTCTCTCCATTCAAGTCGGATTTCACAATTGACCAGGTGCACTGTAGCTGAAAAGTGGGGCTGCTTTTCCCATTTCCTCAGCAGCAGCTGGTATCTGTGGCTGTGAGAGGCACAAACAGCCCTCTGCTAACGTACTCCCATCCGAGGGCAGATGCGGAGCCATCCTGTTGGAATTTCTAGCTCCTGGCTCTTCAGAGACAAAAACTCTCAAGTGCGTGGATTTTCTGACTTTTGGCAACTCCTTTAAAGGCAGAAGAATTAGGGTGTTCGTTTCCCAGGGGAAAATGGGAACTTCCCTGGGGGATTGAGTTTTGGGGCCCATCACTGTGCAAATCATTTATAATAAACAATTATAACAAAATATTCTTTTTTATTCTCACACTTCAAAATCTACACCAGGGCTTCCCTGGTGGCGCAGTGGTTGAGAGTCTGCCTGCCAATGCAGGGGACACGGGTTCGAGCCCTGGTCTGGGAAGATCCCACATGCCACGGAGCAACTGGGCCCGTGAGCCGCAATTACTGAGCCTGCGCGTCTGGAGCCTGTGCTCCCAACAAGAGAGGCTGCGATAGTGAGAGGCCCGCGCACCGCGATGAAGAGTGGCTCCCGCTTGCCACAACTGGAGAAAGCGCTCACACAGAAACGAAGACCCAACACAGCCAAAAATAAATAAATAAATAAATAAATTTAAAGTCCAAATTTATTTAAAAAAAAAAAAAAAAAATCTACACCAGTGGTATAGATCTCAAAACAAACAAGCTAGGCTGAGAAGAAATCAAACTTTGATTTGAAATGCTAACGACTGTGATGGTAATAATAATAATAATAGCCATAATAATACATGATAATACATGATAGTTATTATGTTCCTGGCACTGGGTTATGTGCTTTCCACATGTATCTCATTTAGTTTTTACTATAGCCTCCGAGGTAGGGACTATTATTGTCCCTATTTTATGGGTGAGAAAACAGAGTCTTAGAGAATATAACTTTCTCAAGGTAGAAAATAGTTGGGCTTGGTTTCAAATGATGTTGGTTTGGCTCTTGACCCCAAACCTTTAAGCCCTGTGCTATCCTGCCTCTGTGTTTGACTTTGGGGACATTGGGATATGGTGACAAAAGTGGGGTTATGACTTGGTGTTTGCATTAAAATTCATCATAAGTGCTGATTTCAGTCATTCTGCTATAGATGATTTGGACATCTTAAATCCTCTGTTTAGTTTTCCTGTGCATTTGTGACTGGGGGCTACCATGAACATACCCAGGGCAGAAAAGGAAAATAATCTTTGTAGAGAACGAGGACCTTAATGAAAACTCTGTTGAAGAAAGGGATCTCCGTGTTGTTGAGGCTTTCTTTTTTCTTCTACTGCTAAGGGAAGCCCACACGCCAGATTGGCACCTCTGTGCGAGGCTCAAATCTGTGAAGAAAAGCACAAATCAGCTTTTCTTCCTTTTAGTGAGATTTATGAGATGTGGCCTCTGATTGAGCTGTAATTGGGGAATGGGACGGAGGAAAGAGGAGAGTACCTAGAAGCTCCAGTCCCATCTGTCTGGCCACAGGAGGACTTGATTTCTTCCTTTGTCTGTTTATAGAAGCTTATTATATGAGGAAACTGGTTTTTCCTGTTCTCTTCTCATGATTCTTCCCTTCTCTTTTCAGCAAGGGGCCGATCTGCAGGTGCTGTAAGGCAGCAAGTACCTTTCCTGCTTACTGTGACCCACAGTGAAAAACACATGAACACACACTGTGGCTCAGTGTGTGTTCATACTCATACACACACATATGCTGTCACACACACACACACACACACACACACACACATTCTCTCTCTCTCACACTCACACGGAAATAAAAGATTTATCTTACTACCGATGACTACATCTGATATTTCCTATTCTATTCTGTTTTATTTTTATTTATTTATTTATTTTTGTAGAAGGTGAAAAATAATACACCATTTATTCACAGCTTTTAGCACAGTGCCTGGCACTGAGATGGAACTCAATTCATTTTCTTTTTTTAAAAATTAATTAATTAATTAATTATGTTGTTGAGGTATAATTGTTTTACAAAGTTGTTTTAGTTTCCACTGTACAGCAAAGTGAAGTAGAGTTCCATGTGCGATACAGCAGGGTTTTTTTTTTTAACATCTTTATTGGAGTATAATTGCTTTGCAATAGTGTGTTAGTTTCTGCTTTATAACAAAGTGAATCAGTTATACATATACATATGTTCCCATATCTCTTCCCTCTTGCATCTCCCTCCCTCCCACCCTCCCTATCCCACCCCTCTAGGTGGTCACAAAGCACCGAGCTGATCTCCCTGTGCTATGCGGCTGCTTCCCACTAGCTATCTATTTTATGTTTGGTAGTGTATATATGTCCATGCCACGCTCTCACTTTGTCCCAGCTTACCCTTCCCCCTCCCCATATCCTCAAGTCCATTCTCTAGTAGGTCTGTGTCTTTATTCCCATCTTGCCCCTAGCTTCTTCATGACCTCTTTTTTTTTTTCCTTAGATTCCATATATATGTGTTAGCATACGGTATTTGTTTTTCTCTTTCTGACTTACTTCACTCTGTATGACAGACTCTAGGTCCATCCACCTCACTACAAATAACTCACTTTCGTTTCTTTTTATGGCTGAGTAATATCCATTGTATATATGTGCCACATCTTCTTTATCCATTCATCTGTTGATGGACACGTAGGTTGCTTCCATGTCCTGGCTATTGTAAATAGAGCTGCAATGAACATTTTGGTACATGAGTCTTTTTGAATTATGGTTTTCTCAGGGTATATGCCCAGTAGTGGAATTGCTGGGTCGTATGGTGGTTCTATTTTTAGTTTTTTAAGGAACCTCCATACTGTTCTCCATAGTGGCTGTATCAATATACATTCCCACCAACAGTGCAAGAGGGTTCCCTTTTCTCCACATCCTCTCTAGCATTTATTGTTTGTAGATTTTCTGATGATGGCCATTCTGACCGGTGTGAGATGATATCTCATTGTAGTTTTGATTTGCATTTCTCTAATGATTAATGATGTTGAGCATTCTTTCATGTGTTTGTTGGCAATCTTATACAGCAGGTTCTTATTAGTTATCTAATTTACACATATTAGTGTATGTATGTCAATCCTAATCTCCCAATTCATCCCACCACCACCACCCTCCGCTTTTCCCCTTCGGTGTCCATATGTTTGTTCTCTACATCTGTGTCTCTATTTCTGCCTTGCAAACCGGTTCATCTGTACCATTTTCTAGGTTCCACATATATGCATTAATATACGATATCTGTTTTTTTTCTTTCTGACTTACTTCACTCTGTATGATGGGCTCTAGGTCCATCCACATCTCTACAAATGACCCAATTTCGTTCCTTTTTATGGCTGAGTAATATTCCATTGTATATATGTACCACATCTTCTTTATCCATTCGTCTGTCGATGGGCATTTAGGTTGCTTCCATGACCTGACTATTGTAAATAGTGCTGCAATGAACATTGGGGTGCATGTTTCTTTTTGAATTATGGTTTTCTCTGGGTATACGCCCAGTAGTGGGATTGCTGGGTCATATGGTAATTCTATTTTTAGTTTTTTAAGGAAGCTCCATACTGTTCTCCATAGTGGCTGCATCAGTTTACATTCCCAGCAACAGTGCAAGAGGGTTCCCTTTTCTCCACACCCTCTCCAGCATTTGTTGTTTGTAGATTTTCTGATGATGCCCATCCTAATTGGTGTGAGGTGATAGCTCATTGTAGTTTTCATTTGCATTTCTCTAATGATTAGTGATGTTGAGCAGCTTTTCATGTGCCCCTTGGCCATCTGTATGTCTTCTTTGGAGAAGTGTCTATGTAGGTCTTCTGCCCATTTTTTGATTAGGTTGTTTTCTTGATATTGAGCTGCATGAGCTGTTTATATATTTTGGAGATTAGTCCTTTGTCCGTTGATTTGTTTGCAAATATTTTCTCCCATTCTGAGGATTGTCCTTTCCTCTTGTTTATGGTTTCCTTTGCTGTGCAAAATCTTTTAAGTTTCGTTAGGTCCCATTTGTTTATTTTTGTTTTAATTTCCATTACTCTAGGAGGTGGGTCAAAAAAGATCTTGCTGTGATTTATGTCAAAGAGTGTTCTTCCTACGTTTTCCTCTAAGAGTTTTATAGTGTCTGGTCTTACATTTAGGTCTATAATCCAATTTGAGTTTATTTTTGTGTATGGTGTTAGGGAGTGCTCTAATTTCATTCTTTTACATGTAGCTGTCCAGTTTTCCCAGCACCACTTATTGAAGAGGCTGTCTTTTCTCCATTGTATATCCTTGCCTCCTTTGTCATAGATGAGTTGACCATAGATGCGTGGTTTTATCTCTGGGCTTTCTATCCTGTCCCATTGATCTATATTTCTGTTTCTGCGCCAGTACCATATTGTCTTGGTTGCTGTAGCTTTGTAGTATAGTCTGAAGTCAGGGAGCCTGATTCCTCCAGCTCCGTTTTTTTCCCTCAAGATTGCTTTGGCTATTTGGGGTCTTTTGTGTCTCCATACATATTTTAAGATTTTTTGTTCTAGTTGTGTAAAAAATGTCATTGGTAATTTGATAGGGATTGCATTGAATCTGTAGATTGCTTTGGGTAGTATAGTCATTTTCACAGTATTGATTCTTCCAATCCAAGAACATGGTATATCTCTCCATCTGTTTGTGTCATCTTTGATTTCTTTCATCAGTGTCTTATAGTTTTCTGAGTACAGGTCTTTTACCTCCTTAGGTAGTTTTATTCCTAGGTATTTTATTCTTTTTGTTGCAGTGATGAATGGGATTGTTTCCTTAATTTCTCTTTCTGATCTTTCATTGTTAGTGTATAGGAATGCAATATATTTCTGTGCATTAATTTTGTATCCTGCAACTTTTCCAGATTCATTGATTAGCTCTAGTATTTTTCTGGTGGCATCTTTAGGATTCTCTATGTATAGTATCATGTCATCTGCAAACAGTGACAGTCATACTTCTTCCTTTCCAGTTTGTACTCCTTTTATTTCTTTTTCTTCTCTGATTGCCATAGCTAGGACTTCCAGAGCTATGTTGAATAATAGTGGTGAGAGTGGACATCCTTGTCTTGTTCCTGATCTTAGAGGAAATGCTTTCAGTTTTTCACCTTTGAGAATGATATATGCCATGGGTTTGTCATATATAGCCTTTATTATGTTGAGGTAGGTTCCCTCTATGCCCACTTTCTGGAGAGTTTTTATCATAAATGGGTGTTGAATTTTGTCAGAAGTTTTTTCTGCATCTATTTAGATGATCACATGGTTTTTATTCTTTACTTTGTTAATATGGTGTATCACATTGATTGATTTGTGTATATTGAAGAATCCTTGCATCCCTGGGATAAATCCCACTTGATCATGGTGAATGATCCTTTTAATGTGTTGTTGGATTCTGTTTGCTAGTATTTTGTTGAGGAGTTTTGCATCTATATTCATCAGTGATATTGGTCTGTAATCTTTTTTTTTTTGTAGTATCTTTGTCTGGTTTTGGTATCAGGGTGATGGTGGCCTCATAGAATGAGTTTGGGAGTGTTCCTTCCTCTGCAATTTTTTGGAAGAGTTTGAGAAGGATGGGTGTTAGCTCTTCTCTAAATGTGTGATAGGATTCACCTGTGAAGCCATCTGGTCCTGGACTTTTGTTTGTTGGAAGATTTTTAATCACAGTTTCAATTTCATTACTTGTGATTGGTCTGTTCATATTTTTTATTTCTTCCTGGTTCAGTCTTGGAAGGTTATACCTTTCTAAGAATTTGTCCATTTCTTCCAGGTTGTCCATTTTATTGGCATAGAGTTGCTTGTAGTAGTCTCTTAGAATGCTTTGTATTTCTGCTGTGTCTGTTGTAACTTCTCCTTTTTCATTTCTAATTTTAATGATTTGAGTCCTCTCCCTCTTTTTCTTAATGAGTCTGGCTAATGGTTTATCAATTTTGTTTATCTTCTCAAAGGACCAGCTTTTAGTTTTATTGATCTTTGCTATTGTTTTCTTTGTTTCTATTTCATTTATTTCTGCTCTGATCTTTATGATTTCTTTCCTTCTACTAACTTTGGGTTTTGTTTGTTCTCCTTTCTCTAGTTCCTTTAGGTGTAAGGTTAGATTGTTTATTTGAGATTTTTCTTGTTTCTTGAAGTAGGCTTATATCGCTATAAACTTCCCTCTTAGAACTGCTTTTGCTGCATCCTGTAGGTTTTGGATCATCGTGTTTTTGTTGTCATTTGTCTCTAGGTATTTTTTGATTTCCTCTTTGATTTCTTCAGTGATCACTTGGTTATTTAGTAATGTATTATTTAGCCTCCGTGTGTTTGTGTCTTTTACGTTTTTTTCCCTGTAATTGATTTCTAATCTCATAGCGTTGTGGTCAGAAAAGATGCTTGATATGATTTCAGTTTTCTTAAATTTACTGAGGCTTGATTTGTGACCCAAGATGTGATCTATCCTGGAGAATGTTCCGTGTGCACTTGAGAAGAGAGTGTATTCTGTTGTTTTGGGAAGGAATGTCCTATAAATATCAATTAAGTCCATCTTGTTTAATGTATCATTTAAAGCTTGGTTTTCCTTATTAATTTTCTGTCTGGATGATCTGTCCATTGGTGTAAGTGAGGTGCCAGAGTCCCCCACTATTATTGTGTTACTGTCGATTTCCCCTTTTATAGCTGTTAGTATTTGCCTTATGTATTGAGGTGCTCCTATGTTGGGTGTATATGTATTTATAATTGTTATATCTTCTTCTTGGATTGATCCCTTGAGCATTATGTAGTGTCCTTCCTTGTCTCTTGTAACATTCTTTATTTTAAAGTCTATTTTATCTGTTATGAGTATTGCTACTCCAGCTTTTTGATTTGCATTTGCATGGAATATCTTTTTCCATCCCCTCACTTTCAGTCTGTATGTGTCCCTAGGTCTGAAGTGGGTCTTTTGTAGACAGCATATATATGGGTCTTCTTTTTGCATCCATTCAGTGAACTTGTGTCTTTTGGTTAGAGCATTTAATCCATTCACATTTAAGGTAATTATCAATATGTATGTTCCTATGACCATTTTCTTAATTGTTTTGGGTTTGTTTTTGTAGGTCCTTTTCTTCTCTTGTGTTTCCCATTTAGAGAAGTTCCTTTAGCATTTGTTGTGGAGCTGGTTTGGTGGTGCTGAATTCTCTTAGCTTTTGCTTGTCTGTAAAGCTTTTGGTTTCTCCGTTGAATCTGAATGAGATCCTTGCTGGGTAGAGTAATCTTGGTTGTAGATTTTTCCCTTTCATCACTTTAAATATATGGTGCTACTCCCTTCTGGCTTCTAGGATTTCTGCTGAGAAATCAGCTGTTAACCTTATGGAAGTTCCCTTGTATGTTATTTGTTGTTTCTCCCTTGTTGCTTTCAATAATTTTTCTTTGTCTTTAATTTTTGTCAGTTTGATTACTGTGTCTCTTGGTGTGTTTCTCCCTCCATTTATCCTGCCTGGGACTCTCTGCAGGACTTGGGTGGCTATTTCCTTTCCCATGTTAGGGAAGTTTTTGACTACAATCTCTTCAAATATTTTCTCTGGTCGTTTCTGTCTCTCTTCTCCTTCTGTGACCCCTATAATGCAAATATTTGTGCATTTAATGTTGTCCCAGAGGTCTCTTAGGCTGTCTTCATTTCTTTTCAGTCTTTTTTCTTTATTCTGTTCTTTACGGCAACAGTGAATTCCACCATTCTGTCTTCCAGGTCACTTATCCATTCTTCTGCCTCAGTATTCTGCTATTGATTCCTTCTAGTGTATTTTTCATTTCAGTTATTGTATTGTTCATCTCTGTCTGTTTGTTCTTTAATTCTTCTAGGTCTTTGATAAACATTTCTTGCATCTTCTTGATCTTTGCCTCCATTCTTTTTCCAAGGTCCTGGATCATCTTCACTATCATTATTCTGAATTCTTTTTCTGGAAGGTTGCCTATCTCCACTTCATTTAGTTGTTTTTGTGGGGTTTTATCTTTTTGCTTCATCTGGTACACAGTCCTCTGCCTTTTCATTTTGTCTATCTTTCTGTGAATGTGGGTTTCGTTCCACAGGCTGCAGGATTGTAGTTCTTCTTGCTTCTGATGTCTGCCCTCTGGTGGGTGAGGCTATCTAGGAGGCTTGTGCAAGTTTCCTGATGGGAGGGACTGGTGGTGGGTAGAGCTGGGTGTTGCTCTGGTGGGCAGAGCTCAGTAAAACTTTAATCTGCTTGTCTGCTGATGGGTGGGGCTGAGTTCCCTCCCTGTTGGTTGTTTGGCCTGAAGCGACCTAGCACTGGAGTGTACAGGCTGTTTGGTGGAGCTAATGGTGGACTCTGGGAGGGCTCATGCCAAGGGGTGCTTCCCAGAACTTCTGCTGCCAGTGTCCTGGTCCCTGCGGTGAGCCACAGACACCCCCTGCCTCTGCAGGAGACCCTCCAACACTAGCAGCTAGGTCTGGTTCAGTCTCCTATGGGGTCACTGCTCCTTCCCCCCTGGGTCCTGGTGTCCACACTACTTTGTGTGTGCCCTCCAAGAGTGGAGTCTCTGTTTCCCCCAGTCCTGTTGAAGTCCTGCAGTCAAATCCTGCTAGCCTTCGAAGTCTGATTCTCTGGGAATTCCTCCTCTCGTTGCTGGACCCCCAGGTTGGGAAGCCTGATGTGGGGCTCAGAACCTTCACTCCAGTGGGTGGACTTCTGTGGTGTAATTGGTCTCCAGTTTGTGAGTCACCCATCCAGCAGTTGTGGGATTTGATTTTATTGTGATTGCGCCCTTCCTACTGTCTCCTTGCGCTTCTCCTTTGTCTTTGGATGTGGGGTATCTTTTTTGGTGAGTTCCAGTGTCTTCCTGTCGATGATTGTTTAGCAGTTAGTTGTGATTCTGGTGCTCTCGCAAGAGGGAGTGAGTGCACCTCCTTCTACTCCGGCATCTTGAACCCATCTCCTCTATTCTGTTTTATTAACATACAAAATGTTGACTGTGACCCAGCAAACTGATGTTCTTATTCACTGATGGGTGGCACACCATAATTTGAAAATTACTGATGGTGATTGGTGGGACCTGAGTATAAGAGCATAAACTGTATCCTTTTGTGGATATATTTGAATGTCCATGTCCAGCCTGAGTGCATTAATAAACCCGGGCACCATATTTTTTTTCTGTGGCTATCTCAATATCCTTTCAGGAGTCTCTAGATTTTCCTCTAACCTGAATTAGATGCAAGTCATTTGAACACCTCTCTCAGGTCTGTGGGTCAAGCCAAAGGAAGTAGCCCACAGAGAAGGAACCTGGTGGAGTTGCACAGCGAAGGCCCAGGGCCCTTGGCCTTCGCCTGCCTACATGGTGCAAGGTGAAGGCATAAGTTATGGGAGTTGACTGTGTCTTGGGAACCACTTCTTACTCTAATAAGCCCTTGACAATCTGCATTCTTTGGGACTTCAGGGTAGATAACAGCAATAATGGAAAGCAATTTTTGTTTTTTTTCCTTTGCCAAAGTACTGATGGGGGAAAGGACATTTATCCCTTTAATGACAAAGGGAATTGGGCTTCTCTGATGCACAGAGTGGCATGACATGCTTGCTGCTAACATATTCCATATGCGTTCTTCACCCTGCCTTCCAGACTGTAAGTTCCTTAAAACTACTGAATGAATTCCAGGGTAGGGAAGATTAAGCTGTAATTGACTATATTTCATGGCTCGCTTCTCCCTTTTCTTTAAGCTCATTCAGCTGTGGCTGAGTCACAGAGAGACAGCAAATTCACCACAGTGCATCCCGCATCCTAAGACAGCTTTGGGAACTGACATTTGATTCTGCTAGGATGCAATCAAGAGAGATACAGCCCCTCCCCTCTTGCTTCTCCCTGTCTGTGGGTTCTGTCCTCAGTTCACCGTGGGAGGGTCTTAGAGTTGTCAGCTGATCTCAGTTGAGGATGAGTTTTGAGAAGTCACCTTCTGGATGGATTGTGCTGGTAATAGAGCTCCTGTTTTCCAGTTCATGGCCTGGTCTTCCCCATCTCCATCTCTTTGCTTGTTAGTCCTTTGTATACCCATGCTTTGCTGCCTCATCACTCCTAGACACTCTACAAGCAGCACTTCTCAAACTTTAATGTGATCATCTGGCAAGGTTGCTAAAATGCAAATTTTGATCTAGTAGGTCTGGGGTAGGGCCTGAGACTCTGAATTTCTAATGGATGATGCTGGTGCCCTGGGTCCTTGGCCCTTCTGTGAATAGCAAGACTCAACAGGTTGGTGTGTAGATGGCTGAGAGGGCACTGTCTGTGTGTGTGTTTATCGTTTTCATAACGATATATATGTGACTGGGGGGTGGTAGATTTTAATCTATGAGAAGAGAATCAGGATTGATCATTCCTTCTAGGTAGAGTTGCTCTGTGCCCTCCAGTCTGATCACTTCTCTTTATGCATTCATCTTGTATTTCACATTTGCCTTTTGGGAATAAAGGTCCTGTTTCCTGGCAGTGGCTGTCTCCACACACCCTTGGCAGTGAATGGATTCACTGTGACCTCGATTCTTGCCTTGCAATTGTGAGGAGCATGGTATGCCCAGGTGGCAGAGAGATGGGAAAACTCTCAGGGTGTGAGAAATTCTTGATAGTGACACATTAAGCCAGAAAAAAGCAGCCTAGGCTTGTTGTGAAGTTCCTGCTGATCTGAGACAGAGCCTAACAGTCAGTCGAGTGACAGCAAGTAGCTTTGTTTTCCTCTTTAAGCCCTGGGGTTTCCACTCCTCTTCAAAAAACCCCTCAATGCAGCCTGTTTTCTCCAGGACAGCACATGGCTTTTCTAACTAGTTATGGCATCCTGGATTTCTGTAACACATGCGATTATAATGCAACACACCACCACCATCAATTTAGGAGGAATCTTAAATCTTATCTGTTCTTTTGACCTTGCTGTAGCTTTGGTCCTAGAAGGAATCTTAGATGTCATCTTGTTCAGCCTCAGGTGAGGCAAAAAGCTCATATGGTGAAGGGTTGTGCCCAAAGTCATACAGCCTTGCATCTCATCTCCTGACCTCTAGGAAAGTAGAGAGCTCACTTCACAGCCTCTTGGTGTTTTTCCACCAAGCAGAGCTGCTCCTCCAATGCACACCTGTGGCTTCTGCTCTTTGGTGCCTCTGACAACGTCTGGATGCAGAGCCTCCTTGCCCACCTCCTCCCACTTTCACACCCCCTGCTGTGTACATGCCCTTGGACCTTGTGGTGATGGTGGTGGGGTTTCCCTTTTTTGCCATACCACATATCCACACTGTGTCCTTACGTCTGTTTCCTGTGTCCTGCCAACTCTATTGATTCTGCTTATCCATCAAGACCCTGGTCAAATACAACTTCTTCCTTGAACCCAAGATCACGGGGCTGGGTGTCAGGAGCCCTGAGTTCTAGTCTCTACCCAAAATAAACTATGTGGCATGCACAAAATCTTTAGGTCTTTGTGCCCCAGTTCCCTCCTATGACAAAGGAACTGGACCTTGATATTTCTCTGATTTCGCGATACTACAGTTCCACACTCGTCACTCCTTTCTCAGAATAGTGGCGCTTCTCTCAACTAGACTCGAGTTTAGATTTCCAGCTCTACTGTTTATCACTGTGTGGCTTTATGCAAGTTGTTTAATCTCTGGGTCTCCATTTCATCATTGGTAAAAGATGGGGCTGTTAGGAGGATTAAATGCATAGTAAAATTATCTAATGCATATTAACACTGTTAAGATAATTTTTTTTTAAAGTAAAATTATAACTCATTCAGATGTAAAATAAATGTGTGTTAAAGATTTTCGTTAACGCATTATTTATGAGGGAACTGGGAAGAAGTTACAAGCAGTTCAGATGACAATCCAAAGAATAGACTCATTTATAGATTAGAAATGTGCAAATGGCCGGGCAAAACTTCTTCCACCATGGAGGAGGGAAGTCGACTGATTCTCCACCAGACAGAATGTATTTGCATGTCTATAGACAAGGATTATTTTGTATTATTATCAGTTATCCACAATTTACAAAGTTGTAAAATAGCTCAAAGGCTATGTGGGATGTGCCTCTTGTGGTGAGGACAGAAGCAAGAGAAAGACAAACCACTTGGTCACCTTTAAAGCTTTTGCTTCGTTGCAGTGTATGCCATGACTCACATTCCTTTGGATAAAACAAATCTTATGGCCGAATCCAACATCAGTGGATGGAGGAGTGTAGTCCTCCCGTGGAGGGAGAAGAGGTCCATATTAGCAAATGACAATAGCATCTTCAGCAGTTAGCATTTATTTTATAAATTCTTAATCAGATTTATTATAAATTCTAAATCAGGTTTATTATAAAGTTGATCAAAGATGATGAAGAGCTGTGAATCACAGTTGCAATCTTGCATCAAGCTCATCTGGTTTATTTCTCCGTTTTATTTTTATTTCATAGTATCACCAAGACCCTGATTCATACACAGATATGTAGAAGCATACTGATGAGTTCAGTTTACATGAGAAGACTTGCAGAGATCTGAATTTTTTAAAATAAGCAATTCAGAGGAACTACTTCTCTGTATTCAGAATCCATCCACATGTTCAAATACACACACAGATATAGTGGGAGGAGCTTTATTCTTAGGTGAGCACAAACACCTAAGCATGAGTATGGTGGGTTCTAATATATTAAATTTTGATTTTGGATAAGCACATTTGAGGGTGTGCCTTGTTGTTTTAAATTCTTTTTTTTCTCTGCAAGTAAAATATGAATACATTCTCTATAAAGAAATTAAAATATTGCTGAGAAGGCTGAAGTGTCCAATCTCCTTTGACTCCCTGTCTGTCCCCTCAACCATCCTTCTCCCAGGTTCCTCCTCAGATAGTGTAACTTTCATCAGCATGGGATGTATACATATTTTATATAATAGGTATTTTTCTGCAACTTGCTTTTTTTACTCAGTGATATCTTGGAAAGTTCTATATGTCATTTCATAAAAGTTTACTTCTTTAAAAAAATTCATAATATGGGTAATCATAATTAATTGGGTTGTTCTCCTAACGATAGGCATTTAGGTTGTTTCCGGTTCTTTGCTGGGATAAGTTATGCTGCAATGAAATAGGAAGGCCCATTATGTGTTTATTAAGCGACAGTCTTTAAAATGCACAAATGCAATGGCTAAACTCTGCTTTCTTGTTCTTTCAGATGTATTGGTGCATATAATTAAGGTTCATTGCTCTGAAAACCCCTTTTATAACATTTACACAGTTTTTTAAAACCCAGGTCACATTACCTGTTTGGGTGAAAGTCATTCAGTATGAACATCCTGCTCTTAAACTCTTGATTCCTTGAATTTATTTGTATGAAATGATGTTATATCTGCCCTCCACCTCAGCTTTCTCTCCTCTGCTTCTTTCCTTTCCTCTCGCCTCTCACTGCACTTACATCCACTTTTTTTATGCAGGCCTCAAATAGCATTGCACATGATATTTCTTGATTTATTCTGCATCTTGAAAATCTGTAGATTATTGTTAAGACAGAACTATGTACAACATCACTATGAATCACAAAGATAAACTTGAGATGAGAAATTCTTTGCTTTTTCAAACAACGTGGGAAGAATATGAACTGGAAATAAAATTAATAATAATAATAAAAATTGAAGTTGAACTGGTTTTCACGTTAAAATAGATCTTAACCTTTTTTAAGGTTTGCATAGATTGAAGCGGTGACTTAAGTCTATTACTGCTTCCTCTGGTGAAGTCCTTGTAGCAAGAATAATGACATGTATGAAGAGGTTCAATAAGTGTATTTGAATGAATAAATTAATATTTGAGAAGGGGAAGCTTGGGACCATTTAGATTTCCACTGAAAGTCAAAATATGTGCTGTTCAATATGGTAACCACTAGCCACATATGGCTATTGATCCCTTGAAATATCGCTGCTGCTGCCACATATTAAAATGGTAAACATTTGGCTACATTGAATTAAATAAAATATACCATTAGTATTAATTTCATTTGTTTATTTTTAAAAATGTAGGTACTAGGAAGTTTAAAATGCCGTATGTGACGGGCAGTATCTGTCTTTTGGACAGCACTGCTCTAGTTGTTAACTGGCCAGGACTGCTTTTGCATCACCCTCTTGGTTAAGGACATACTTAAATTCTAATCCTACCTTTAGTTCCTAAAGGTGATTAAGTCAAAATCCCAAGAAGACTTGCTTATTCTTTCTTTCCGATTAGTTTTTGAAGATTTAATTAATGTGGTTTCAGTGTAAGACTTATTATATCATATTTTTGCTGCTCTGAAAATGTAAAGTGAAGAATTTGAGGAAATGGTAATCACTACCTTAGCCTAACAGATAAAAACAATTCCTTTTCCAAGTTTTCCTGCAGTAGTTTGTAATGCAGCTCATAGCAGTGAGGCTTATTTTGATAGAGAATCAGAGTTGTGGTTTTTGATTGATAAAAACTCCCTCCTTTAGCCTCTTTACCATTTTTTTATGGGCTCCTTTGCCTTTGCAAAGAAAACTGAAGCAGTTGCATTCATTTCTGACCTACTTGAAGTCTTATAGTTTCCCACATCTGGGAAAACCAGCATTCCTTTAGAGTGCTATAACTTAGTATCTATTCAAACACACACATAAACGCACAACACACCACTGATTTTGTATGTCAGTATTTTTGGTTTGGTTTGGCTTTGTCAGTCTCTGAAGTGTTTTTTTTTAATCAATAAGCTTTATTGTTTTAAGTCAGTTTTAGGTTCACAGCAAAAGTGAATAATGGAACGCACAGGGAGTTCCCATATACCCCTGCTCCTACGCACGTACAGCCTCCCCACTCTCAATCAAGGAACCTGCACTGACACGTCGTTATCATCCAAAGTCCGCAGTTTACATTGGGGGTCAATCTTGGAGTTGTTTTTTCTATGGGTTTGGACAAATGCGTAATGACATGTATCCATTCATTACGGTATCATATAGAGTAATTTCACTGCCCCCAAAATCCTCTGTGCTCCGTCTATTCATCCATTCCTCCCCCAACCTCTGGCAGCCACTGATCCTTTTACCGTCTTCATAATTTTGTCTTTTCCATAATGTCATATAGTTGGAGTCAGACAGTATTTAGCCTTTTCGGATTGGATTCTTTCACTTAACTAATATGCACTTAAAGTTTCCTCCATGTCCTTTCATGGCTTGATAGCTCATTTCTTTTTAGCAATGAATGCTGTTTCATCGTCTGGATGTACCACAGTTTATCCATTCACCTACTGAAGGACATTTTGCTGCTTCCAAGTTTTGGCAATTATAAATAAAGCTGCTGTAAACATCTGTTTGCAGGTTTTTGTGTGGATGAGTTTTCCATTCATTTGGGTAAATACCAAGGAGCATAATTGTAAGATGAGTATATTTAGTTTGGTAAGAAATGACCAAACTGTCTTCCAAAGTTGTTGAACCATTTTGCATTCCCACTAGCAATGAATGAGAGTTCCTGTTGCTCCACATCCTCTCCAGCATTTGGTGTTATCAGCATTCTGGATTTTGGCCGTTCTAGTAGGTGGGTAGTGGTGACAGTTGCTTTAATATGACCAGATCAGTGAGTGATTCAGTTGGAATTCTCTTGTCCCAGCAGAATGCTGTTCTTAGAGGGATGAGGTATGTTCTTGATGTTCTGAGATGGACAGTGCGTCCCTTCTGTGGTGGCTATTGAGAGAGAAGAGAAGATGGCAGACCAGAAGATGGGGCACCCACATTTCACCCAGAATTGCAAGTTGTGGTGAGCTCTGCTCTATGGGTGAACATAAGTATAGCACAGGCTGTGGACCTGGCAAAGGAAAAAGTGGGAATTCTGAGTCTAAGCTGGAGGCAGCCCTTATTCTATTTGGTGCTGGGTTCATTCTGACCACAGTTTATGAATTGTACTGTTGTGTGTGTTCATGTGTGTGCACGTAGGGGAATACTGGTTACTTCAGCATGCAGCTTTTGTTTTCTGAGAGCAGCTTGTGTAACCAGCTGTCGGTTGGAGGGGTCTCATTAGTGGAGCAAATTCCCAGGAAGTTATTACAAGGAAACGCACTGCCAGGGCTTGGTTGGCCTGAAAAGACACAGCTGTGTAGGTGTTCTGATCCTCCTCCTTCTGGTCAAAAATAGACTGAAAGAGAATGTGCTCCCCTGTGAACAGAGCGCTGGAGGGGGGCCTCCACCCTGACTGTGTGACCTTTGGCTGTAAGAATGGATTGGGAACTGCATCCGTAACATGGGTGCTGAATGAGTAATTACAGGCACGCCAGTTTGAGTCAGCCAATAATTGACCTTAAGCATCCTCTCCCCACTGTGGTGAAATCTCACCCATGGCGAGCCTACCTCGTGGCTCTGCCTCAGTTCTGACGCTATTAGAATTGGCTCACCTGGAGCTGCTGTTCCCACTCTCCCAGGCACCTCCCACTTCTGCCAGGCTCCTCTGGTTGTCTGTCCCATCTTGGAAGCCTCAGCCAGCCCTGCTGGCATCAGCTACTCGTGTTCTGAGTGGAAGCAGGCGGCCGTCTCAGTGATGTCTTCACGCCATGAATACATACACGCCCCTGCTTCCTGTCTTCATGCTCCTCGGTTTCTGCTGAGTGTCCCTCCCCCACCCCCTACTGTTTTATTCCACCTCCACCTCCTCTCCACCCCCCTGGCCCCTGGCCTTGGGTTTCAGCCTGTCCTTGTGTCTGACCTCTCTCTTACACTGTCTTTTTGGTGTCTCACGTACAAATTAATGTAAAGAAGTAGGCACATTTAGAGATGGGGAAGTGTTTTCTGAAAAGATGGCAACGTGATACGAAGATGACTCTCATTGTGCTGCCCATTTTCTGCTGTGTCTGCTTTGACCCTTGAGGTCAGCAAGGACCCAGTGACCTTGGCATATTTGCCTCTCCGTCAGCTGATCCTGGGACCATTTCCTGCTTTGCTGGTCCTTGACCTGCTCGACTGTGACATTTTAAGCCCCCTGGATGGATTCCCTCATTGGGCCGGTACTTGAAGGCATCACTTTTCTAGTGTTCTGTTTGCCATCTGCACAGGTTATAATAATTCACTGAAAGCAAAAAAAAGGTGGGGAGAGATTATATTCACTGAGAGAAGTGGAATTGCAGTTACCTTGGGAAGGAGACAGAGGTAGAGAGCTTAGGTGTTAAATGTTCAAAGCATGGCTCTTGTTAAAGTGCTATAACATTTCAGCCCCGTGGCTGAATTGTGTATGGGATTCTGTGCTTCTGAGAGCTTATAGAACTGTGACTCTGTAGTTCAGTGATTAAACTTAGGCCTACTTATAACAGATGTGCCTGGATGAAATGAGCTCTGATTTTATGTTTAATCTTTGCTGTCTCTGATGGTTGTTGAAGGAAGAAGAAATAATTCTGTCAAGAAATAAGGTCATGCAATTAGGGAATAAGGAAAGAAGAATAAAATGATAGAGAATTTTCTTTTTCTTTTGTTTTGCTTACTGGAAGAGAGTGAATACTTACTGATTCCCAAGCTGTTAGTAAATGCCATGGGTGTTTCTTTAATTTGCACAACTACCTTACAAAGTTGATGGTAGTGTCCCCATTGTATAAAGGTATACTGAAAACTTAAGACAACTTTGTAACATTCTCCAAATCAGGTTTTCATCAATTTTAGATCTGCTAGGGTTGTTGTACATCTTCCTCCCTTTTCCCTCTCTCCCTTCTTTTCTTCAAAAAGCATTTACAGTCAGCTCTGCATATCCGTGGGTTCTGCATCCATGGATTCAACCAACCATGGATTCATCCCACAGATGCAGAACCCGAGGATACAGAGGGCCAACTGTACTACATCATGTTACATAAGGGACTTGAGCATCTGCAGGTTTGGTATCTGTGGGGGTGGGTCCTGCAATCAATCTCCCCTGGATACAGAGGGCTGCTGTATTTTGTATCTTAATCTGCGCTCAGTACTGGATTTAGTACTGTTGGAGTTCAGTAGAAGTGATCCTCTGACACATTCTGATATGAATTGACCATATATTTAGAACATTAAAAAATTTTTTTTTTTAAACAGAAGCATTCTTTTATTTATTTATTTATTTATTTATAGCTGTGTTGGGTCTTTGTTTCTGTGCGAGGGCTTTCTCTAGTTGCGGCGAGCGGGGGGCACTCTTCATCGCGGTGCGCGGGCCTCTCACTATCGCGGCCTCTCTTGTTGTGGAGCACAAGCTCCAGATGCGCAGGCTCGGTAGTTGTGGCTCACGGGCCTAGTCTCTCCGCGGCATGTGGGATCCTCCCAGACCAGGGCTCGAACCCGCGTCCCCTGCATTGGCAGGCAGAGTCTCAACCACTGCGCCACCAGGGAAGCCCTTAATTTTTAAATAATAATAGATTCATAGGAGGTTATGCAGAAATGTACAGGGAAGCCCTGTGCATCCATCCTCTAGCCTCCCCCAGAGTTAACACCTTACATGACTATAGCATGATATCAACAGTAAGAAATTAGCATTGGTGCAATCCTTAGAGCTTATTCAGATTTTATGCATGCGCTCATTCACGTGTGTGTGTGTAGCTCTATGCAATTTTGTCGCATGTATAACCTTGTGTAATGACCCCCACAACCAAAAGGCTGTTGTACCATTACTATGAGACTCCTTCATGTTATTCCTTTATAGCTATATTCATCTCCTCTCCTCCATCTCTCATCCCTGGCAACTACTAATCTGTTCTTCATCTTTATAGTTTTATTTAATGAGGGTTCCATAAATGGAATCATACAGTATGTATCATTTTATGACTGGCTTTTTCTCCACTCAGCACAATTTCCTTGAGGTTCATTTAAGTTGTTGTACATGACAATACTTCCTTTTTATGGCTGAGTAGCAGTTCATGGTATGGATGGACCACAGTTTGTTTAATCATTCACTCATTGTAAGATGTCTGGGTAGCTTCCAGTTTGGGGCTATTACAAATAAATCGGTTCTGAACATTTGTGTACATAAAAATGAGATTAAGTTCTTCTGACGTATGTTTAAAATTTCATTTGAACTGAGGCATGAAAATAAATCGTCATGTTGTATAGGAAGTTTGACGTAGAGTGAAAACTCCATTAGAACTTGATAGTGGCTGAGGTTGTTTTTCAGCAAATATAATCTTTAACAAACATCGCTGTCAGAAGAGGTTTCCCCCGTTGTAAGCCGTATGTTAAAGCTTTCACTAATCTCACCAGCTTTTATATGATTTTGCTTTATCCATCTTACTCTAGAGTCAATATTTCTGCCAGGACCAGTTGTGCAGCAGCGTGTCCTATTTCTTAGTTCTTTAATAGAAATAACTCAGCCATAAAAGCCAACAGGAGAAGTACTTCGTTGACCCATTGGTTGGCCAGTCTTTAACGTGTACATGTAATAAATGGTGGGGAACAAACAGGCAAGTGGAAGAATAGGAACAGAGCCTTTTTTGTTGACTTTTAAATGTTAGAAAATATCAGAAATAAAAAGAAAGGCACGAATAGCAAACTCACACTGGATTTCTGTATTGGTAACAGGAAAATAACAATCTATTTCATATTGATTTCCCATATCCTTGGGATTCAAATAAAATGGCATGCAAACGTGAAATAATTAAAATTGTCATTCTTTTTTTTTTTAACATCTTTATTGGAGTATAATTGCTTTACAATGGTGTGTTAGTTTCTGCTTTATAACAAGTGAATCAGTTATACATATACATATGTTCCCATATCTCTTCCCTCTTGCATCTCCCTCCCTCCCACCCCTCTAGGTGGTCACAAAGCACAGAAGCTGATCTCCCTGTACTATGCGGTTGCTTCCCACTAGCTATCTATTTTACGTTTGGTAGTGTATATATGTCCATGCCACTCTCTCAGTTTGTCACATCTTACCCTTCCCCCTCCCCATATCCTCAAGTCCATTCTCGAGTAGGTCTGTGTCTTTATTCCCGTCTTGCCACTAGGTTCTTCATGACCTTTTTTTTTTTTTTCCCTTAGATTCCATATATATGTGTTAGCATACTATATTTGTTTTTCTCTTTCTAACTTACTTCACTCTGTGTAAAATTGTCATTCTTTTTTATTGTAGTACAGTTGATTTACAATGTTATGCTAGTTTCAGGTGTACAACATAGTGATTGAATATTTTTATAGATTATACTCCATTTAAAGTGATTATAAAATAATGACTACATTTCCCTGTCTTGTACAATATATTCTTGCTGCTTATTTATTTTATACATAGTAGTTTGTATCTCTTAATTCCACACCACTATCTTGCCCCTCCCTCCTTCCCTCCCCTAACTGGTAGCCACTAGTTTGTTCTTTATATCTGTGAGTCTGTTTCTGTTTTGTTTTATTAATTTGTTTTATTTTTAAGATTCCACATATAAGTGATAACACAGAATATTTGTCTTTCTCTATCTGACATTTCACTAAGCATAATACCTTCTAGGTCCATCTATGTTGCTGCAAATGGCAGAATTTCATTCTGTTTTATGGCTGAGTAATATTCCATTGTATATATAGATCACATCTTCTTCATCCGTTCATCTATTGGTGGACACTTAGGTTGCTTCCATATCTTTGCTATTGTAAATAATGCTGCTGTGAACACTGGGGTGTGTGCATCTTTTTGAATTAGTGTTTTCATTTTCTTTGGGTATATACCCAGCAGTGGACTTGTGGGATCATATGGTAGCTCTGTTTTTACTTTTTTGAGGAACCTCCATCCTGTTTTCCATAGTGGCTGCACCAATTTACATTCCCACCAACAGTGTACTAGGGTTCCCTTTTATCCATATCCTTGCCAACATTTGTTATTTGTAGAATTTTTGATGATAGCCATTTTGACAGGTACAAAGTGATATCTCATTATGGTTTTGATTTGTATTTCTCTAATAATTAGTGATATTGAGCATCTTTTCATGTGCCTCTTGGCCGTCTGTATGTCTTCTTTGGAGAAATGTCTATTTAGGTCTTCCACCCATTTTTTGATTGGGTTGTTTGTTTTTTTTTTTTTGATATTGAGTTGTATGAGCTGTTTATATATTTTGGATATAAAACGCTTATCAGTCATATCATTTGCAGATATTTTCTCCCATTCAGTAGGTTGTCTTTTCATTTTGTTGATGGTTTCCTTTGCTGTGCAAAAGCTTTTAAGTTTAATTAGGTCCCATTTGTTTATTTTTGTTTTTGTTTCTTTTGTCTTACGAGACAGATCCAAAAAAATATTTCTGTGATTCATGTCAAAGAGTGTTCTGCCTATGTTCTCTTCTAAGAGTTTTATGGTTTCTGGTCTTACATTTAGGTCTTTAATCCATTTTGAGTCTATTTATTTATTTATTTATTTTATGTTTTTTTTGTTGCATCGGGTCTTAGCTGTGGCACGCAGGATCTTCCTTGAGACATGCCAGACCTTTTGTTGCAGCGCGGGCTCAACGTTGCAGCGTGCAGGCTTCTCTCTAGTTGTGCCATGTGGGTTTTCTCTTCCCTAGTTGTGGTGCGTGGGCTCCAGAGTGCATGGGCTCTGTAGTTGTGGCATGTGGGCTTAGTTGCCCTGCAGCATGTGGGATCTTAGTTCCCTGACCAGGGATCGAACCCAGGTCCCCTGCATTGTAAGGCATATTCTTTACCACTGGACCACCAGGGAAGTCCCTTGAGTTTATTTTTTTATATGGTGTGAGAAAATGTTCTGATAAAATTTCATTCTTTTACGTGAAACTGTCCAGTTTTCCCAACACCACTTACTGAAGAGAATGTCTTTTCTCCATTATATATTCCTGCCTCCTATGTTGTAGAACAATTGACCATGAGTGTGTGGGTTTATTTCTGGACTCTCTATTCTGTTCCATTGATCTGTGTGTCTGTTTTTTTGCCAGTACTGCGCTATTTTGATTGTAGCTTTGTAGTATAGTCTAAAGTCAGGGAGTGTGATACCTCCAGCCTTGTTCTTTTTTCTCAAGATTGCTTTGGCATTCATTTTTTTAAATTCAAGTAGACCCAATTTGATGGAAGAAGGCTTTCCCAAAAGATCCCTTACAGAGAGATAGAAGTGTAATTTGCAATTGACATCAGCAGATGGATAGTAGAAGCCATATTCATATTCCTCTTTTATTAAACTTTTATTAAACTTTTGTTAAAGTGCCAGGCCTAACCTAATTCATTTGTTTATTCATTTGTTCATTCATTCATTTCCTTACTCATTCAAATGGTCTCCCAAATCATTAGTAATACTTCTGCTATATCATTATAAGCCTGGATACTAAAGGAACTCCTTTCCATATTCTTTACTCCCTGAAAATACTTTATTTCTCATCCCGTGATTTCTCACATTCATGACTTCTGCTTGGATTACATTTTCCCCTTATGATCACTTGTCTGAATTCTACCTGTTCTTCAAGGCACCTCAAATGTTTTCTCTGTTGACTTGCTCCTGACCTCTCTTATCTAGAAATTACATAACTTTCTTTTGATTTTCCCCAACATTTTATCTGTAGCCCTTTAATATTTTCTACTTTGTATTATGATTATTTAGGTACATTTCACATCTTTGCTACCTACTGTTAATTGCTTGAATGCTGAATTCATGTTTGATTCTTCTTAGTATTTATTTGTTCTCTCCTTCTCTCCCTTTCCTTTCTTCCTTCCTCCTTCTTGCTCTTTCTTCTGCCTTTTCTTCCATGTCTCCCTCTATTCATTTTTTTCTCTCTTATGGGTATTCATTAAATATTTGCTTACCACCTGCTATGTGCCAGAGACTATAATAGGGGTTTGGGGTAGAGAGAATAAAAACAAATACTAGGTCCCTGGGTTAACTTGATTATATATTTAAGTTACACATTAGGAATAAAAAAAATCTGATTGGTATATTGAGAGATCAGGGACATATTAAAAGAGAGAGTATGGAATATTCCTCTTCAGAAATTTTACACAAAGGTAAATTGTTTTTTTCCTGAGAGAGGGGCATGTAAATGTAGTCTTCCTTAAATAGGACCAATTTCACTTCTAGATTCAGGATTCTGTGAGTTTAAGAAAAATTATTGTGTTCCTAAGTTTTGTTGACAGAAATCAAGAGAGTGTCCGCTGATGATACAAATTGAAAATGTCAAATAAGACATGACTGGAATTCAAATTATGTGTTAAAATAACTTTTATTGGTACATAAAATGCTTCAGCCAAGCATTTTGGAAGCTCTGAAAATGTAAAAAAGATAAGAGGAAGTAGAGAATAAGCATTTGTTTTGCTTATCACTTACCTGTATGGTATCTGATGTTGTATCTTGTCCCCTGATGGAGGTGCTTGATAAATGGTAAACAGGAACTGTGTCTATAACAGGTAGATGTGTTTTCCTCATGGCATCCTCTAACTCTTCTCTAAAAAAGTTACTGTGGGAAAAACATACACAAAACTGAGAACTTTCACTGAGTATAATTTGTTTAAAGAGAAGTCAGCAAGGTAGGGATTTCTAGGGAAATGTCTACAAAGCTGTCAGAAGTTGAGTACCCTGGATTTCAAGAAAAAAATTGTAAGGAGACTGAATAAGTCCATTTCTAAACAAAGTCTCGGGGAAATGTTCCTTTCAGTGAAGCTTGAGGAAGGCCTATGGAACGATTATTGTGGGAATCTCAAGGAGATGGGCTGAGAAAGTGCAGATTCAGGGCAGCCTTTGATGACTGGCTTCACGTGGGATAAAATGGGCAGTGAGGCTACCAGCATAACTGGATCATAGTGCAAGATAGGAAGGAATGTAGAGGGATGGATTGAGGAGCTCTTTCTAAAATTCACTTATATGTCCTCCTCCAGTGTTAGTTTTGTGGAGTTTTTCTTCTGCGGGTAATTGGCCTCTGTCCAGAGCAGAGCATTTGGCAGCAGAGAAATATAGCTGCCCCACCTGTCACTGGTCATAAGAGTTTTACCACATCGAGGGTATAGAAATCAGTGCAATGCAAAACATGGCTTTGAATTTTATGTTCCTGGCAGTCACGAGGAAAACAAACACTATAGGATCTGTACTTTGTCAGGAAGATTTTGATTTGCTCCCCAGAGTAAAATTTTAGATTTGTGTAAAATTCGTACGACACAGACTGAACTCTTTTGGGCCTTGTTTGAATACAGTCTATCCTTGTACAGATTGCCTGGATTTGAGGCTCTGGTGTGCTTTTCAGAAAATATAACTGCAATTTTACTCTAAATGTTTTTACTCTGTAAAACCAAGAATCTGTGGTTTTTTTCTGTCTTGATTTTAAAATATCTCCAAATTTCTGTGCTTTTAGATCTGTGGGATTTGTCCTAAGTGTCCAATTTTGAGAAGAGGATCTATTAAAATTTTGGTATTTTGGAAGTCCTTGTATCACTGTATGTGCTTACTATTTCAGAAAAACAAATCCAGAATTTATAAAATTAAATTACCTTCTTTGGGTTTTTGTCCACAAAAAAAGGAGGAAAAAATATGGGGAATTTCTGTATGTTTATTTTTGGTTATTGTTTTAGGTGTAATGAAAAGGTGCAGAAATTGTAAATGTGTTGGTGGATAAGCTACCTGGGAGATGTTGGTCCCCTTTTGGCTAGCACAGCTGCTCCTTGAGTTATTAGAATTTCTACGAGTGCATTCACATATAGCAAAATGATTATAGACTAACATTTGTATTGCACTTTTGAAAGGCACCCTGGTGAGCGGGACCTGGGTCTGGCTCATGGATTAGAATTTTCCTTTTAGTGCTTGCTTGTTAAAAACACAAACCTCATCAAAGCACTATCTGACTCAAAATCCTTCAGTGATTTCCCCCTTCTTGAGATAAAAGGATTTCTTCACTTGTGCTTTGAGCTACAGCCATTCTGAAATACTTGCACCCCCTAAACGTTTCTGGGTGTGTTTTACTTAGGTGTGTTTGATTTCTCCCCTTCCTCTAAAATGCACAGACTGGAAGCACTCTTTGCTGGGACCTGCCTGTACTTCCTGAGTAGAAGTGTGGGTGTGGCCCTCACTAGAGGCACTTGCCACGTGGGCCTGATGTCACTTGCATTCTTTTTGTCTCCCTGCCCAACTAGGTGGTTTCATGGCAGGGGATCTGTTGGCTTCTTTATATCCCAGCAGCCAGGACAGTGCTTGGCACATAGCCTCGTTTAATATTCTTGGGATGAAAGCTCATCGAAGGGGCACGAAGGGCTAGGATGTCTGTGGGCTAAGGAAGGAAGAGCAAATCCTTCAGTGGTCAGGCCATAAGTGCCCAGGCTGACCAAGCTCACCACTGTGGTCTTTTGTGTTTGGCTTCTTTCAGTTAGCATAATGTCTTCAAGATTCATCCATGTTGTAGCATGTATCAGTATTTTATTCCTTGTTATTGCCAAATAATATTCCATCTAATGGATATATCATTATCCATTCATCAGTTGATAATGATGACTTTATCCATTCATCAGTTGATAGACATTTGGGTTGTTTCCACATATTGGCTATTATGAATAATGCTGCTATGAAAATTCCTCTGTAAGTTTTTGTGTGGACTGTTTTTAATGTTTTCATTTCTACTGAGTATATAACTAGGTGTGTATTTGCTGGGTCATGTGGTAACTCTATGTTTAACATTTTGAGAAATTTCCAAATAGTTTTCAAAAGCAGCTGTATAATATTACATTCCTATCAACAAGGAATGTGGGTTTCAACTTCTTCACATTATCAACAACACTTGTTATTATCTGTTTTTTTGGATTGTTGCCATCCTAGTGGTTGTGAAGTGGTATCTCATTGTGGTTTTGATTTGCATTTCCTTAATGGATAATTATATTGAGCATTTTTTCGTGTGCTTATTGGCCATTTGTATATTTTCTTTGGAGAAATATCTATTCAGATCCTTTGCCCATTTTTAATTGGGTTATTTGTCTTTTTAATTATTAAGTTTTAAGAGTTCTTTATATACAAGTTCCTTATCAAATATATGATTTGGAAATATTTTCTTCCATTCTGTGTGTTGTCTTTGTATTTTCTTGATGGTATTCTCTGAAGCACAAAGGCTTTCAGTTAGTCCTGTTTTTCAGTTTTTTTGTTTTGTCACTTATGTTTTTGGTGTCATATTTGAGAAAATATCTAATCCAACTTGAGATTTACTCCTATGTTTTTTACTAAGAGTTTTATAGTTTTAACTCTTACATTTAGGTCTATGATCCATTTTGAGTTGATTTTTGTGTATAATGAAAGGTAGCAGTCCAACTTCATTCTTTTGTGTGCAAATATTCAGTTGTTCCAGGATCACTTGCTGAAAAGACTTTGATTTTCTCATTCAATTCTCTTGGCATTCTTCTCAGTGTCCAGGTATTTTCGTCTTACTTGTTCTCAATGTTATTATTATTATTATTTATATAAGTAATACATGGCAGAAAGCAGTAATAATAATTAGCATTATTAAGTTTTTACTAGGTATCAGGCACTGTGCTAGGAGATCTACCATTTAGTCCTCATGATAACTCTGTGAGATAGGCACTGTTATCCCCATTTTACAGATAAGGAAGCATGGGAAAGTTAAATAACTTGAAAAAGGACACACAGCTGGTAAATGTTGGAGCCAGGATTTGGACACAGGCAGCCTGACTCTACAGCCTGTGTTCTTAACCATTATGCTTTGTCTGACTGTGTCTTGTTCTCAGTAAAAATAAAAATTTAAAACAGCCAAAATTCAATCTCCAGAGTACTAATGTTGACATTTTTATATACATCCTTCCAAACTTTGTTCAATGTAAAAAATGTTATAACAATAGGATTAGACTACATATACATTATTGAGGTGGTTTTATTCAGTTTATTGATATATTATTACTGACTTTCCTTGTCTTTAAATCTGCATCTAAAGCATCATTCTTAATGGCTGCAAACTATTCTGCCGCATGTGTGCACCATCACTGATTTAACCAATCCACTGTTGTTGGGTGTTTAGGTTGCTTTCAGTTTTTCATTTCATAAACAGTGTTCTGATGCATGTATTCATTTATGTACTTTTCCACTTTTTTTTTCTTAGGATAGGGGAAAAATTCCTTTAGTGGGAATTTAAGGAGTATGAAAAATCTGTAGGGGTTTTAATACATATTGAAAACTTGTTCTCCAAGAAGTTTCCATATGCTTACCATTGATATTTTATATTTGATAGGTGACTCTGATCCTACATTGCTTTAGTGTACATCTTTTCTATTATCAGTGAGATTGAACATGTATCAACGACTGTAATTTTTCTTTTGTGATTTACCTATTCATATTTTATTCCTATTTTCATCTAAGAGCTCTTTATATATTAAAAAATATTAACCCTGTGTCCTTTTTTTGCATTCCGTTCTAGTTTATCATTGTTTTTAAAATTTTTCTCATGACTTTTTTTTTTTTTAACATCTTTATTGAAGTATAATTGCTTTACAATGGTGTGTTAGTTTCTGCTTTAAAACAAAGTGAATCAGTTATACATATACATATGTTCCCATATCTCTTCCCTCTTGCATCTCCCTCCCTCCCACCCTCCCTATCCCACCCCTCTAGGCGGTCACAAAGCACCGAGCTGATCTCCCTGTGCTATGTGGCTGCTTCCCACTAGCTATCTATTTTACATTTGGTAGTGTATATATGTCCATGCCACTCTCTCACCCTGTCACATCTCACCCCTCCCCCGCCTCCCCATATCCTCAAGTCCATTATCTAGTAGGTCTGTGTCTTTATTCCCATCTTGCCACTAGGTTCTTCATGTCCTTTTTTTTTTTTTTTCCTTAGATTCCATATATATGTGTTAGCATACTGTATTTGTTTTTCTCTTTCTGACTTACTTCACTCTGTATGACAGACTCTAACTCCATCCACCTCATTACAGATACCTCCATTTCATTTCTTTTTATGGCTGAGTAATGTGGCACATATATACAATGGAATATTACTCATGACTTTTTTGATGTATAGAAAATTAAATTTCTTAGTAGTAAAATATAGTAGCAAAAATATATTAAGCCTTTCCTTTATGGCATCTTTGTATTTAAAAATAAAGTGTCAAAATACTGTTTTCAGTGTCTGGCTTCCATGAGCTGGGGCAGGATATGAGAAATAGTAATTTTCCCTTATATTTCCCCAACTTGTTTTATTTTAAACATTGGTTATCTATATTCCTTTAGCTTATAGAGAAAATAAACCATCAATTTAACCATTTGGCATTAAAATGTTAGCCGTGAGACAGGCTGGGATGGAGAACTCAGGTCTCCTGTAAATTGCATGGTATATGGTTTTCGGCAGTATTTTAACTGCCCCCTCCATGGTGTGTACTCATTTAAGTTTGCTCCTAGTGTTTAGACATGATATCTTAAAACTCAAACAACTTAATTTGTATGAGATAATGTGGACTTTCTTGGCAACATAGGTTAGAAAAATCGCATACTATCCAACTGTGAGCTTCACTCATGTGCCATCTCAGTTAGCATAACATGGAGATTTGGGATCTTCTGCCTGAGTCAACTGGTTATTCTTCAAGCAGTGGAACAATTTTCTGGTCTCCTAATCTGATTTGTGGTTAAGATGATAAGCAGATTGATTTCACACAATTGATTTAGAAAATGCATTTTTTTTCACTTTAGTCTGGTTTTCTCACATGGATGAAATACATTGCTAATTTTCTCCCAGCTCTATTTCAGATTTATTCTCTTTCAAAGGGTTTAGACAGAGGACTGGAAATGTGCCTGCCTTAAATAGAAGCTAATACTAAGTATTTTCTTTTGCAAAGCACTGTTAAACACTTTATCAGCTTTATCTCATTTAATCCTCACAATAAAAATATGCTATTTTTATGCCGGTTTTGCATAGGAGGAAACTGAGTGAGGTCAAGTTAAGCTGCCCAAAATCAAAGATCTAGGAAAAAGTTCTACAGATTCAAATCCAGGTCTCCAGAGTAGGGCTGTGCAGTAGCACGTAGGGGAAAGGAGTTAGATAACAATTTTGACTTAAAGTATAGTTGAAACCTTACACGTATGGAGATAAACTTTAGTGCCTGTACATACTAGAAACCCATTATTTTTTTTTTAACTTTTATTTTTTTATCTTAAATTCTTTTTTTAATGTACCCTTTTTATCTTTTTAACATCTTTATTGGAGTATAATTGCTTTACGAGAGAAATCCATTATTATTATAGGTGTTATTATATCTGTAAAAACCTACAGACTAGAGGGCCACCATTTATAAATTTTTTTTTTCAGTTTTTAAAAATTGAAGTATATAGTTGATGTACAATATTATATAAATTAAAGGTGTAAAAGGGCCACCATTTATATTGTTATCTAAGCATTTGATTCCTCATTTTTTGGTCATTTGTTCACTAATGTTTGTTTTGCCTCTGAAAGTTATAAATATACACACTTAGAAAGCTAAGCTTTCAGCAGCATACATATAATTGAGATTTCTGTGCAGGACTGTAGACCCTGTCTTTTTCTATGAGCTTGGAAAATATGTGCTAGGAATAAATGAGTACTTTATAATCTCAGAGTTAAAAAAAAGATGTTAATATATTTCTTAGAGATTCAGTAAATAAAAGTTCTTGAAGGTGTTTGTTCCTCAACAAACCAGATCTGTAGGCATTAAAGTGTCGTTGCTTTTTCATTACCCATTGCTGTGAAGGTGTGATCTTTTCAGTCAGATTACACCAGAGGTTTTTGTTTTGGTTTGTTTTGTTGACTGTATAGGTTTTAAATGTTTTCAAACTATCTTCTTACTGGCTTGACATTTGATGCCTTTTGCATATAAATTTTCCTTACTTTATTTTCCAAAGTCTCAGCAAAGTACTTGTGTATCTTGCATTTTTACTGAATTATTGCAGTGCTTAAGGGCATCTTTCTAGGCTTGGTCTTCCAGCCACATATTATGAGGACATTAATCAGACCTGTTTTTTCTCTTTGCACAATCCCACAGACCTACCCACCAGTCTATGGGAGAGAACAGCAATCATGCATGGTTTCTTTCTTGATGGTCTAAACCGCACATGTGTAAAAAGACCTTTAAAGTTGAACATTTTGATATGTGTGTGGGGATGTGTGTGTGTATTTGTGTGTGTGTGTTTAAAACTTGAAATGTGGTTTTGCCAACTGCAGTTGAAGAAGGATTACATATGTATGAAGAGTGTTATTTTGCTGAGACTGTATCACCATTTATACCAGGGTAGGTCACAAGTCACATTTGAAAATATGATTTTAAAGAATCCGAAAAACACACTTTTGACTTTCTGCCAGTGCACCTTTGATTTAGCAAAATTCACATTAGCACTATCTGAAACACTGAAGAAAGGGGAGAAGACTCAGCTTTCTAGGTTCTAAAAATACGGACTGTATGTCTTACCTTTCACGTTAGCTTTTATAGGAGGTTAAGTAAGAATGGGTAATGTTATTATTGTTATTATTAATAATAGCTGCAAGTTATTGAGTAACTCATGTTTCACTGAGTTAGTTATCAGCTGACATCTGCAATAACTGTGGAAAATAAGTATTATGAATTACCATTTTTACACTTGGACAGTGTGAGGCTCAGAGATAACTTGCTTGAGGTAACAAAGCTGGAAAGAGATAGAGCCAGGACTTGAAACAGGAGGCCATCTGAATGTGAAATACACATTTAAAAATCAGCTTTATTGAGTATAATTCACATGTAATGCACTGTACTTAAAGTACACAATATAAATTTTGACACATGCATACACCCGTGAAACCATTACCACGTTCAAGAAAGGACATATCCATCACCTCCAGAACTTTGCTCAGGACGCTTTTGAATGCCTCCCTCCAGCTCCACCCTGCCCTTCTCTCCCCATAAGCCCATTTCCAGGCAGCCAATTATCTACTTTCCAGCTCTGTAGATTATTTGCATTTTCTAGAATTTTACATATATGGATTTATACAGTGTGTGCTTTTTAAAAACCGGCTTCTTTTACTTACTGTAACTGTTTTGAGAGTCGTCCATGTCTTTGCATGCATCAGTGGTTCAGTCCTTATATTGTGAAATATTATTCCATTGTATGGATTATATGCCACAGTATTTTATTCATTCACTGTTGATGGGCATTTGAGTTGTTTGAAGCTTGGGGCTGTTACAAAGTTGTTAAGAATATTCATAGGCAAGTTTTTGTATGGACATAGACTTTTATTTCTCTAGAGTAAATACGTAAAAGTAGAATGGCTAAATCATATCGTAGCCACATGTTTAAAGTTTTAAGAAACTGCCAAAGTGTTTTCCAAACTTGTGCCAGTTTACATTCCCATCAGCAGAGTATGAGAGCTCCACCTCATCCATATCCTTGAAGCACTTTTGAAGCACTTGGTATGGCCAGTCTTTTTTGTTTTGTTAGTTTCTGCTTTATAACAAAGTGAATCAGGTATACATATACATATATCCCATATCTCCTCCCTCTTGTGTCTCCCTCCCACCCTCCCTATCCCACCCCTCTAGGTGGTCACAAAGCACCGAGCTGATCTCCCTCTGCTATGTGGCTGCTTCCCACTAGCTATCTAGTTTACATTTGGTAGTGTATATATGTCCATGCCACTCTCTCACTTTGTCCCAGCTTACCCTTCCCCCTCCCCGTGTCCTCAAGTCCATTCTCTAGTAGGTCTGCGTCTTTATTCCCGTCCTGCCTCTAGGTTCTTCATAACCATTTTTTTTTGGCCAGTCTTTTTAATTTTAGCTGTCCTAATACATGAGCAGTGGTATCTCATTGTCGTTTTAATTTGTATTTCTGTAACATCTTATGATGTTGAAGCTTTTTTCATGTGCTTATTTGCCACCTGAATATCTTCTTTGGTAAAATACCTGTTCCACTCTTTTGCTTGTTTTAAAAATTGTTAATTATTATTGCTTTTTGAGAGTCTTTGTATATTTTATTTTATTATTTTTTTAAAATTTATTTATTTATTTTGGCTGTGTTGGGTCTTCGTTTCTGTGCGAGGGCTTTCTTTAGTTGTGGCGAGTGGGGGCCACTCTTCATCGCGGTGCGCGGGCCTCTCACTATCGCGGCCTCTCTTGTTGCGGAGCACAGGCTCCAGATGCGCAGGCTCAGTAGTTGTGGCTCACGGGCCTAGTCGCTCCGCGGCACGTGGGATCCTCCCAGACCAGGGCTCGAACCCGCGTCCCCTGCATTGGCAGGCAGACTCTCAACCACTGCGCCACCAGGGAAGCCCGTCTTTGTATATTTTAGACACAATTTTTTTATCAGATATGTGATATGAAAATATTTTCTTGCAGTCTGTGGCTTGCTTGTCATATTCTTAACACTGTTTTTTAAAGAGTAGATGGTCTTACTTTTGATGAAGGCCAGTTCATCAATTTGTTCTTTTTATGAATTGTGCTTTTGGTGTTTATTATAGGCAGAATTATGTCTCACCCCAAAAAGATATGTTGGAGTCCTAGCCTTTGTACCTCAGAATATGACCTTATTTATACCTACTAAAGATAGGGTCTTTAAAGAGGTAATCAAGTTAAGATGAGTCATTAGGATGGGTGATAATCCAGTCTGACTGGTATCCTTATAAAATGGGGAAATTTGGATACAGAGACAGATACACACATAGGGAAGACGATGTAAAGAGACACAGGGTAAAGATGGCCATTTTCAAGCCAAGGAGAGAGGCCTGGAACAGATCTTTTCCTCACAGCCCTCAGAAGGAACCAACCTGTCAACATCTTGACCTCAGACTTCTAGCCTCCAAAACTATGAGACGATAAATTTCTGTTGTTTAAGTCACCCAGTTTTGTTACGCCATAACAAACTAATTCGGCATCGCAAAGATATTCGCCTGTATTTTATTTTAGAAGTTTTATAGTTTTAGGACTTATATGTAGGTCTATATACATTTTGAGTTGATTTTTGTATGTGGTGGGAGGTATGGATTGAAGCTTAATTTTTTTTTAACATCTTTATGGGAGTATAATTGCATTACAGTGTTGTGTTAGTTTCTGTTGCATAACAAAGTGAATCAGCTATATGCATACGTATATCCCCATATCCCCTCCCTCTTGTGTCGCCCTCCCACCCTCCTTATCCCACCCCTCTAGGTGGTCACAAAGCACCAAGCTGATCTCCCTGTGGAAGCAGCTGCTTCCCACTAGCTATTTATTTTACATTTGGTAGTGTATATATGTCAATGCTACTCTCTTACATCGTCCCAGCTTACTCTTCCCCCTCCCCGTGTCCTCAAGTCCATTCTCTACGTCTGTGTCTTTTTTTTTTTAATAAATTTATTCAATTAATTAATTTATTTGGCTGTATTGGGTCTTTGTTGCTGCGCCCATGCTTTCTCTAGTTGCGGCGAGCGGGGGCCACTCTTCGTTGCGGTGCGTGGACTTCATGGGCTTCTCATTGCAGTGGCTTCTCTTGTTGCGGAGCACAGGCTCTAGGCGCACGGGCTTCAGTAGTTGTGGCTCATGGGCTCTAGAGCGCAGGCTCAGTAGTTGTGGCGCACGGGCTTAGTTGCTCCGCGGCATGTGAGATCTTCCGGGACAAGGGCTCGAACCCATGTCCCCTGCATCGGCAGGCGGACTCTCAACCACTGCGCCACCAGGGAAGCCCTCTATGTCTGTGTCTTTATTCCTGTCCTGCCCCTGGGTTCATCAGAACCACTGTTTTTTAGATTCCAGGTATATATGTTAGCATACGGTATTTGTTTTTCTCTTTCTGACTTACTTCACTCTGTATGACAGACTCTAGGTCCATCCACCTCACTACAAGTAACTCAATTTCGTTTCTTTTTATGGCTGAGTAATATTCCATTGTATATATGTACCACATCTTCTTTATCCATTCATCTGTCGATGGACACTTAGGTTGCTTCCATGTCCTGGCTATTGTAAATAGTGTTGAAGCCTAATTTTTTGCACATGAATATCCAGTAGTTCCAGCCCCATTTGTTGAAAAGACTATCCTTTCTCCACTGAATTGCTATTACATCTTTGATTAAAATCAGTTTTCATGCATTTGTATGTCTGTTTTCAGACATTCTGTTTCATTGCTTTGTCTATCTGTATGCTAATACCAAACTAACATTATGATAAGACTTGAAAACAGGTTGCATTAGTCTTCTATCTTTCTTCTTTTTCATAGTTGCTTTGGCTATTTTAGGAGCTTTATGTTTCCATGTGATTTTTAGAATCAGTTTGTCCATTTCTACAAAATGTCCCTCTGTGATTTTGATTTGGATTGTGCTGAATATATAGATAAATTTGCGGAGGCTTGACATCTTAACAACATTGAGTCTTTTGACCCATAAGCATGGTCTGTCTCATCATTATTTTAGGTTTTCTTTAATTTTTCTCAGCAACATTTTGTAATTTTCTGTATTCAGGTCTTGACAACCTTTTATCAGATTTATTAGTGTTTCATATTTTTGATATTATTATAAATGGTAGTACTTTTTTTAAAATTAATTTTTATTGGAGTATGGTTGCTTTACAATGTTGTGTTAGCCTTCATTGCACAACAAAATGAATCAGCCATACACATGCAGATATCCCCTCCCTTTTGGACTTCACTCCCATTTAGGTTACCACAGTGCATTAGGTAGAGTTCCCTGTGCTGTACAGTATGTTCCCATCAGTTGTCTATTTTATACATAGTATCAATAATGTATATGTGTCAATCCCTGTCTCCCAGTTCCTCTCACCCCACCCCTTTCCCCCTTGGTACCCATACATTTGTTCTCTACATCTGTGTCTCTATTTCTGCTTTGCAAGTAAGATCATCTATATAAAGATGTATTACTTTAAAATTTCAACTTCTGATTGTTCATTTATAGTATATATAAATACAATGGATTGTTGTATGATGATCTTGTATCCTGAAAGCTTGAAAACTGATTGATTATTTCTAGTAGCTTTTTGGTAGATTCCATCAAGTTTTCAATATAAAAGATCATGTTGCCTGTAAATACAGTTTAACTTCTTCCCTTCCAGTCTGTATGCCTTTTGTTTCTTTATCTTGCCTTAAAGCACTGGGTACAACCTCCAGAGGAATGTTGAATGGAGGTAGTGAGAGGGGACATCCTTGTCTTGTTCCTGATCTTAGGAGGAAAGTGTTCAGTCTTTTACTGTTAAGTATGATGTTAGTCAGGAGTTGCCAATTTTTTTTCTGTAAAGAGCCAAATAGTACATTTTTGGCTTTGAGGACCACATGGTCTCCATTGTAACTACTCGTCTCTGACATGGTAGTACAGAAGCAGCCATATCTTCCTCACGTATATGCACTGACATTACTTTGCTGCATACTCAGGTGGGATTCTCTGCAGATCTCTGGTGTTTTCTCTTTGTGCAGTTCTTCTTTCTCAGGTAGTGCTTCCTGCACATTCTAGCTGCCTTGGTCTCTCTGGAATCTCAAATCCCTCTCCTAACTCAGAGAGTGCATGGGCCTTCAGCTGGGTTACCCCTCCTTGCACTGAGCCCTGGAAACTTTCTCAAGGCTGTAAGCTGTGGCAGTCATAGAGCTCCCCTTGTTTGTTTCCCGAGTCTTAAATACCACTCTTTCTTACCTATTCTTTGTTGCCTTGATGTCCAGTGGAGTAGGGGATTGGGCCCATCAATCCAGATGGCACTAAGAATATCCATGGTTACCATTTTTTATGTCTAAAAGCCATACATGAATTGCTATCAGAAGATTTTGTTTGTAGAAAACATGCTTCTACCACTTATCTTGGAAGTTTCCCTGAAACCTATTATTTAGTATTTTTCATATTATATTAGCTTTTACTTTTTAGAGAGAAGATCTCAAAGAAATATTAGATCTGACCATTCATTCAACAAATATTTTTGAGCACCTGCTCTGTGCCAGATAGTGTTTTAGGGATGGAGCGTATAGAGGTGAAAATAACCAAATTGATTTTTTCAAGCTTTCATTTGAATAGCATGACACATAAAATGAAGAAAGTAAATAAGTAAAATATGTGGAACCACCAGTGCTATGGAGAAAAATAAGGCTAGTTGGGACTGGTGATGATGGTGGTGGTGTTAGTGGTATTGGGGTGCAAATAAAAACAGTGAGGCGGGGTAAGGCAAAGACCTGAAGTGGGTGGTCATTATTTATATCATTAGCTATTTTGATTATTTATCTTGTGGTAAACCTCCATGATATATTCAAAATAACAATTAAAATCATTTTTCAAGCTCAGTTCTTTTCAGTAGCCTCCTTTATTCATAATCCTGATCCTAGCCAAGGGAATTAGGAATACGGCAGATCTGATTTACAATATTCTAAAAGCCACTGGGTGGAGCCTTTGTTAGGAAAAAAAAAAGTGGAGGGGGGGTGCGGAGTTCCCTGGCAGTCCAGTGGTTAGGACTCGGCGCTCTCACTGCCAAGGGCCCAGGTTTAATCCCTGGTTGGGGAACTAAGATCCTGTAAGCCGCATGGCGAAGCCCAAAAAAACCCCCAAAAAACAAAAAAGTATATGTGGCAGGCCAATATGGTAGGTATGCTGAGATGGCTCTTTGGGGGAAAGGAATTAATGGGGCATATGTGAGGGTAAAGCTTGTTTCTGAGGCCACAAGGCTTAGGTACAGACAGAAGTATTGAATAGACAACGGCATACAATTAACTTTGACACAGGTAAGTTCTAGTTTTAAAACCTCTCTGGGTCCTGATAGAGTTAATTAGGCTAATTTAATGAAAAATATGTTGCTGTGGGCTTTCAAATTCTATACTCATTAGTTTAGTCGTGGTACCTGCACTTGAGTATCATCAACAATAAGGTAAACCTTGGAAGACATGGGACTTTGATTATACAAAGGACCATCATAGGAATTGGGTGGGTTTTTTAAGTAATCTTCATACTGTTCTCCATAGTGGGTACACCAATTTACATTCCCACCAACAATGTAGGAGGGTTCCCTTTCTACATACCCTCTTCCAGCATTTATTATTTGCAGACTTTTTGATGATGGCCATTCTGACAAGTGTGAAGTGATACCTCATTGTGGTTCTGACTTGCATTTCTCTAATAATTAGCAGTGTTGAGCATCATTTCATGTGTCCATGGGCCATCTGTATGTCTAATTTGTAAAAATGTCTATTCAGGTCTTCTGCCCATTTTTTGATTGGGTTGTTTGGTTTTTTTTGGTATTGAGTTTTATGAGCTGTTTGTATATTTTGGATACTAACCTATTGTTGGTCGCATCATTTGCAAACTCATTTTGATCTACCATATGATTCAGCAATTCCACTCTTGGGTATATCTGGAAAAAACAAAAACTCAAATTCAAAAAGATATATGCAGCCCAGAGTTCATAGCAGCACTGTTTACAATAGCCAAGACATGGTAGCAGTCCAGGTGCCCATCAACAGAGGATTGGCTTAAGAAGATGTGATATATATATATATGTGTGTGTGTGTATATATATACATACACGCACACACACAGTGGTATACTACTCAGTCATGACAAAGAATGAACTACTGCCATTTGCAGCAACGTGGATGGATCTAGAGAATATTATGCTTAGTGAAATGTCGAATAGAGAAAGAAAAACACTATATGATATCACTTTTATGTAGAATCTAAAAAATAATACAAATCAATGTATATACACAACAGAAACAGACTCACAGACATGGAAAACAAACTTATGTTTACCAAAGGGGAGGTCGGGGAGGGATAGTTTAAGAGTATGGGATTGACAGATACGAACTACTATATTTAAAATAGCTAAGCAACCAGGATTTACTCTATAGCACAGGGAATTATACCCAATATCTTGTGATAACCTATAATGGAATATAATCAGCAAAAAAAAAAAGAATCGTTGTGCTGTATACCTGAAATTAACACAATATTGTAAATCAACTATACTTCAATTAAAAAAAAAAAAAAGAAACTGAGTTGGGTGGGGAGAAAGGGAGGTCAGTACCACCAAAGTGTTGATGTGCCAGGCGTTGGACGCTTCATATTCTTGTCTTGCTATTTGACAGTGAAGCTGGAGTGTAGCAGAGCTGGGACTTAGACCTGCCCTGGCTCACTCCATGGATCGAGCACTTTGTGTCATGGCTGCCCCTTTTTTCTGATTATATTTGGTGGCTCCAGGGCCCACAGCATCATCTTCTGTCTTCTGTCTATTGGCCCTAAGTGCACCTCATTGCCAGTGTCAATCATGTATCTCTTCCACACCCAACCTACCCATATATGGAATTTCACCATGTTTTTGTTTCCTGCTGCGCCTCTGGGTAGAAGGAAAGCATTCCAACATTGAGCGCTTATCCTCCTATGGAAAATGTCACCAATCTCCTGTACTGCCAGCACCAACTGTAAGTGATGGGCCTGGCAGTGGAGCACAGGGCTTCTGATCCAGGACACCCATCTACTGGTATCTGAAGGATCTGGGACCCAGGCCATGGTTTATTTCCCCTGTAAACATCCGCTACTGTAGAGGCATTTCTTTTCTTTTACTCATATCCTCCACCCCCTTGGCTTGTATAGTGTGGGAGAGGATTTTGTATTTTAAGGTGAAGAAGACAATTTTTCTAAATTGATCAGCCAAGGCAGAGAATGTTAATTCTTCTGAGAGCATCTTTACTGTAAAGTGAAACTGCTTCACCAATTTAGCATGCCAGAAGAACAAGAGAAGAGTCATTTCAGGCAAAGAAGTAGAAATCAATTAGCTGTAAAAATGTTAAAGTCCCTTTTTTAGGTGAATTTATTTATAGATTAAATAAATGAAACTCCTTACCTTTTCCTGCCTGATTGGTTTCAGTCAGAACCAGTGGAACCAAGAAAGTGATAATAGTGATATTGATCTGCAAAAAGAAAATGCCACCAAAGAAAGGCAGTAATGACATTTTAAAGAAGTGACTTTTGAAAAAAATTCTTTCTTCATGAATACTTTAAGCTATCTCCTCTTGTTGCACTGGAAAAATCTGATTTAAGTCTGGCTTGAGTATTTCAGTGTGTCTGCAGATCTCTTTAAAATGACCACATTCAAAGATGCCAAATCAGCAATTGGCTAGAAGCAATCCCATAAACTCTGGCTCCATGCTTAGTGGTAAAGTGTCTGTTCTGAACTACACACCTTTCAAATATACCAGCCAGTCTGGTGTAATTCCTTGCTGGTGTGATTGGAGGAACTCCTTGTATACATTTATGGACAGGCCGGTGAGGGGTGTGGGGAGCACACAGTTAGAATTTTGGATCTGGAACTCACTAGTTGTGAGGTTTGGGTGATTTCTCAGAATCTCCACTTCCTTGTTCAGTGTGCAGGTGCTGTGTGATGAGGAGAGTAAGGCGTTGGTGGGGACTCAATAAAAAGGCCCATGTGTGGGGCAGTGGTGAGAGTTCATAAACTAAGGATTTGGATGAATCTAGTCTGATTCTCTGCACCTGCACTTCAATGTTTTAGAAGTGCTCTATATCCTAGAAAGCTCTATGAATTAGTAAAGTTTTAGTAATTGTGATAGATTATAGGATATACACTTTCAGGCCAGGGAAGCAATGTTGTATACATTTTCAACCTCTGTAGGAGCTGGCACCAATAGGGACACATAATATGTGCCAAATAAAGAATTATTGATTAATAGAAATCAGAAGAGACCTCATTTTTCTCTTATAACAAATGGCTGTTTGGATATATTGAGAGGTGTGTTCAGTTCTCAATAACTTGGTATTAAGGAGAATTTACCTATGATATGTGTTTGGACTCTTTCTGTGGCATGTGATTAAAAAAAAAACCCATCTTCAACTAGAATGGGAAAAAAAAGAGATAGTTAATTAACCAATGATTTTGAGAGTCTGAGAACCTATTGGATTTAAGTGTGGCTTGATCCAGGTGCTCAGATGAAGGCATCTAGGCCCAGCGTCTCACTCTATCTTCCCACATCCTGCTCCACAGAGGCTCTGTTCTCTGCCAGGCTTACCTGTTGCAGCAAGGGCTCACATACCTCCAGGTTCAGTCCAGCAGAAAAAAATGTTGTCTGTAGGAACTCTTACACAAATCTCAGGACTTACGTGGACTGGAGAAGCTTGGGCCACATGCCTGTTGCTTGCCAGTTCCTGTGGAAGGGAGGGGATTCAGGATGCCCACTGGCAGGTCTGGGTGAGGCATGCCTGCCTGGAGCTGGGAGTGGGTTCCTCTGAAAGCAGGTGATCTGAGAATGGGGGATGAAAGAGTGAGCTACTGCCAGAAGACAGGGAGAGGGGACACCAGGTGGCCAATATACAGCCAGCGTTCACTGCATCTGTGGACCCCTTGGTTGTCCTCTTCAGGCCTTTGTAACCCATTCCTGCTCACGTAAAGTTTAGAGAAGGGATATTATCCTTAACGAGGTAGTGACAATTCAAAACAGTCTATTTTGTTATATGATTCCTATCTGTTTTCAGGTATCTTGGGGGTCATTTAAACAACAGAGGCTTTCCCCAAATGTCTAAACTACACTTAAGGGTCTGACATGATCTCTCTAGGGATCCAGAGATTTTGGTGCTTGGAATTGAGTTCAAGTGTTCACAATCCATCTTAGCTTTGACTTTCTGGCAAACTGAGCAATAGCTCCACGGAAGCTCCACGGAAGTGTGAACTGAATAGCCATGTTAAATTCTGGGCAAAGGGCAGTTCTTTGCATAGATGGCCCTTTCTTGTCATCCATATTTCACTTCATCAGAAAGGCCTTCCTGATTCTTAACAATACATCATTATCTGAAAATAGCTTTTGTTTTATTTTATTTATTTTTTCCTCACTAATGTTAAACCCCATAAGAGCAAAAAATTTTTTTCTATTTTGTTTTCTTCAGTAGCCATAGCACCTGGAACAGTGTATGACACATAGAAGGCACTCAGCAAACACTAAGGCATGAATGAATGGCTCCTACAAACCATTCTTCTACTGGCTCACTAGGCGCGAAGTGTCCTCTGTAAATGAAGTTGGCTGGAGTAAATACAGTAGCTGAATCCAGCTATAGCTATGTTGTTATAATGGATGGGCCGTGTAATATAGTGAAGTTATTAACTCCCGAAGTTTGTACTTTATCCAAAAGACATATTACTGGCTTTAGGCAAGGAATGAGTCTGGCCTCCATGATAGATGGGGCTTACACTTCAAGACAATAAACGTTGTACTTGGGACTTTTTTATCTTGAACAATACAATTGCATATGAGGACAAGCATGATTGACTATGTAGAAATGGAATAAGGTTTGTTATTAATGCAGTCTTGGAGCTCACGGTCTCACAATCTACTTGGCGGAGATTTCTAAGTCGTTACCCACAGAATTTTACCATAGTGCCTGGAAGTGAGTTAGAGTTTCCATTGTTAATTCCTCCACACATGCCTCCCTCCTCTCAGCAAGCCGTGAGAAAGAGAACTGATTCCAGCGACTGCACTTGTTAAAGGGGGTCTGCACTTCCCCATTCTAGAGAGAACCTAGAGATTGGATCTCTGTGTAGGTTTGTGGCAGGCTGGGCTCCTTGACAGATTGGATTCATTTGGTCAAATGTGTTGGCTTAAACTTTGCAGAAATGAAGTTGAATGGGCATCAAGAGAAGCTACAGGGCTGATGGTGTAGCACATTAGTAGACCTCAGAGTATAAGTTGGCTTTATTTATAGATATTGCTTTTATGGTGAACTAGCTAAAAAGACATCAACAAAATGAAAAGAAACTGAATTTCAGTTGTCAGAATATTGCTTGTAGTCATCACTCTGTGAGTCTAAATGTTTCAAAAATTTTCACTCCATTTTGACATTTTTAACGAACATATATGAGCACTTTCCAAGTACTAAGCACTAAGGATATAAATTTGAATAAGATAAATCTGTTTTGGTTTCAGAAAAACACTCAGTCTAGAAAGGAGAGACAGATCTGCACACACCTAATTTGAAAATCTATGGTAAGTAGTATGATAGAAGTCTGTGCAAAATACCATAGGAGGTGGCAAGTAATTCTTCTTGGAGTGGGGTGTGTGTGTATATATGCATGTGGTATTTATGCCCTGCCTATGGCTTTTTATCTCTAATAATAATGGAAGCAATAAATACACAACTAACATTCATTGAGTGCTTTTTATGTCAGGCGCTGTCCTAATTACTTTATACCTATTATCTCATTTAATCCTTGTAGTAGCTTCTATGGAGAAGGTATCCGGATCTTCCTCATTTTGCAAAAGAGGACACTGAGGCTCACAGAGGATCAGTAACTTGTTCAGGTTCATGAGGCAGAGCCTGTATTCATCTAGGTGACTCTTGTTACCTGTGGCCTCCCAGCACCACTGGACCCCTTGCTTCCATGCTAGTTGACAGGAGTCTCCTGGAAGTGCTCTCTGTGGATCCTAAGGGGTTGTTTCCTTCCCGTACGGGTTACTCTCTTCCTGTGTGGAATCCATCATATGTGTGTGCCTCTAAGGTGACTTTACTAACGTGATGGTTCATTTTGTGCGTCAGCCTGACTGGCTATGGAGTGCCTAGATTAAACATTGTTCTGGGTGTGTCTGTGAGGATGCTTCCAAATGAGATGAGCATTTGACATGGTAAACTCAGTAAAGTAGCTCGCCTTCCCCATTGTGTGTGGGCATCATCCAATCCATTGAGGACCTGAATAGAACAAAGGGTGGAGGAAGGAGGAATTTGCCTCTTTTTTCTTTCCCACTACTTGAGCGGGAACATCTCGCCTTATCTTCTCCTGCCTTTGGACTGAAATTTATGCCATCAGCTTCCCTGGTTCTCAGGCCTTCACACTTGGACTGAATTACACCACCGGCCTTCCAGGGTCTCCAGCTTGAGAAGAGCAGATCATCCGTAATTGCGTGAGCCAATTCCTCGTGATAAATCTCCTTTTATGTGTGTGTGTATGTATACATCCCACTGGTTCTTTTTCTCTGGAGAATCCTGACTAATACAGCTCGTGTCAGGGGAATATCTTACTACATGTGTGTGCAATGAAATGACATTGTTGGTCTGTTTTAGAAAGCTCACTTCCTAGTAGTCCGAGCTGTGGTTCTCACTCGGTTCTCAGTATTAGTCTCCAGCACTGAGTCCAATCTGTTGTGTTTGAATGTGCCCACTACTGCTGATAGAAAGTTCTGCCTGGAAGTCTTGGGGACCTGGATTTTTCTTGAGCTCCTCTCCCAACTTTTTGACTTTTGGCCATTCACATGACTCCACTGGACCTCAGTTTCCACATCTGCAAAATGGGCATAAGGATGAGTTTGCTCCCTCACCTAGGGGCTGTGGGCAGGACATTTATTCCTGTGTGTTGGTTCACTCAACTAGTCTGTGATGATGATCTCATGTGTGGGAGACACTGTGTATCCTGTGCGAGTACAGGCCTGTCCAGACAGGAGCTGTCCCCATGGAGCTCACAGCCTCACTGGGGGGATCTGATGCACATAACTGAGCTTGAGCACAGTTATTACTGTACACATGGTTATCATACAAGTAATTATACCTTACTTATTAATTATGCAATAGTTAGTGGTAGTGCAACAGGCAGCTGCCATTTACCAACAACACTTAACTATGTGTCAGGAAAATGTACTTTTATTTAGGCATTAGAATCAACTTCTGACGTGAGATTTCTTGCTTGTTTTTTAAAATCACTTAAAAATTTTAAATAGGACACGTGTGGTATAAAATTAAGATATAAAAGTGCATTAAATGAAAAGTTTGTCTCTTTTTCACTGTAGATTTCTCAGTCCTACTCTCCAAAGTAAACTCATTGTAAACTTTTTTTGTATCCTTCAAGAACTCTCATTCAGGTACTGGCAATATACTCATATCCATTCTTTCACACAGATGCGACCATATTGTGTACAATTCTACATCTTCTTTTTATACTCCATGCACTTTCTTTCTGTCTCTGCCTCTGTCTGTCTCACTACACACACACACACACATACACACACACACATAGTCACACACACACGTACACAGAGAGAGGTCAATCTCCACCTCATTACTTTTGATAGTGATTACTTCTCTTTCTCGGGGAATCAGTAGGTTAAAAAAGTCATATCATGTGAAGGTATTCTGTAACCGTAAAAATATAAAAGAGTAAACATAACCCCTAAGAACTGGCCGGGGTCTTGGAGCTAGAGCTAAGTGGCATCATGAAAGGACTCTGGTTCTGGGGCGGCTTACCTAAGGAGGTGGAACGTGGCTCTGGGGGCAAGTGGGTGGATGTGGAGAGAGTGTTGCTGGGCAGTGCGTGTCCAGGGCTCATCTCAGGCACCTGCTCTGTGGGGAAAGCACTGATCCCCACCCCTCTGGCTGGTGGCTGAGGCTGGTGAGAGGGTGCTGTGCTGGTCAGGGTTGGCTTGGGAACTGGGTGGGACAGTGCAGCTGATGGCGGGGACCTGAGAGGGAAAGGGCTGCCATCTTGGGCCCCAGGCCTCCCAGACCACTTTCCTGGTCTGTTCCCCACGACCCCTTTCTGCATTTCTCCTCCTCCCCCCAACCCAGGCTGTCACCAACCTTCCTTGGTGAAATCCTACTCTTCCTTCAAAACCTTCCCCTGCACCTTCATAGCTCCCTTTTAAAACACTGGGAGTGTAGCAGTGGTAAGAGCTGAATTGTTCCAAGTTCTCACTACATTCCAGACACTAAGTTCTTTACATGAATTTACTCATTGAATCCTCACTACCACCCTATGAGAGACTCTTATCATCCTCATTTTATAGATGAGGAAGGCTGAGACGCAGAAAGTTCACGCATTTAATCAGTGGTGAAGCCCAGTCTCAAATTATGGCAGTCCAATGAACTGTCTGATGTAACAGCCGTAATTGCTACCATTTGGCCCTCACAATGACCTTGAAGTAGGTGTGGTTATCTCCATTTTTACAGATGAGGAAATGGGAGCAAAGCAACTTGGCAAAGGCATGCAGTAGTAAGAGGCAGAACTGGGTTTTTTCCATCTGGTTCTCATGTTCTTTCCCCTCTAACTTGCTGTCTCTGCACATACACCTAGGGTACTAGAGGCCCTTGTGCCTGATGTCCTCACCGCTACTGTAGTCTTCTTCTCTCCCCCAGCAACAGCCGTGCTTGGCACTGCTCCTGGCATATAGCCGATGCTCAGTAAGTAATTGTTTCATGACCAGTCTCTCTGTTGGCTGTGTGAGGGTTCTTACCTTACCTAAACTGAAAGGCATGTCTCACTGCAATCATTTTGAAATTATAGATGGAAAAGTCAAAACCTGTGATTGCTTATTGTTGTCATGTCACCTGGAGTTCATCTGTGTGTGTTTTTTTTTTATAGATTTATTTATTTATTTATTTTTGGCTGCGTTGGGTCTTCGTTGCTGCACGCGGGCTTTCTTTTTAGTTGCAGCAAGCGGGGGCTACTCTTCTTTGCGGTGCACAGGCCTTTCATTAAGGTGGCTTCTCTGTTGCGGAGCACAGGCTCTAGGCACGTGGGCTTCAGTAGTTGTGGCAGATGGGCTCAGTAGTTGTGGCTCGCGGGCTCTAGAGCGCAGGCTCAGTAGTTGTGGCGCGTGGGCTTAGTTGCCCCGCGGCACGTGGGATTCTCCCGGACCAGGGCTCGAACCCGTGTCCCCTGCATTGGCAGGCAGATTCTTAACCACTGCACCACCAGGGAAGCCCTCATCTGTGTTCTTGCCCAAAGATGTTTTTACATCCATGTGGGAGTGCCTTTCCTTCCACATTGCTGACGTTGCATGAAATCAACAGATTTAATAATTTATCAGTGTCACATGGGGCTTGTCCTGTGAAATGGCTTCAGGGTCCAAGAGCTGGGGAACCACAGGGATTCCTGGCGCTTCTTCCGGGTTCTGCTGTGCTCTACTGAGGGTGTTTTACACAGATCCCCTGGCCAAACCCACATACACCTGGCTGTGCAGACCCTGAGATGGGCGTTTGGATGGAGTTGTCATAGAGTGTATATCAGTTATGTTGGGTCAGTTTCCCAAGTGCAACTTGAGCATGTTGAACAAGTGATGTGCCCTTATGAAGAGCATATTTGTATTATTAATGTGCCTGCATTTTTATTCTAAGCCCTTTACTTCCTTAGGACTGTGCCACTGAAGTTTGTGCTTAGGTCTGAGAATATCTGTAAGTTCTAGCAGAGCCAAGCCTGTGTCTAATGTAACTCTGTCCCCTGGCACAGTACCTGGCACACAGTAAGCTACCATAACATAAATATTGAGTGAATTAATGGTTGTGTCTTTAGGGAGGTGAGAATGGTTCTGGGTGGGAAAGAGTTTCTCAAAACGCTGCAAGTATATCAGTTCCTCTGTTACTGAACCCTGACATTTCCTTCATGTTTCTTTACTTGCAAATGATTCGTGGTGTTTCTGACCACAGCCATTAGGAGGTGGCACAGTAACCTTGGCTGTAACATTCTTGGTGCATTGGCTTTTGGACAGAGAGTTGCTAAAATTAAACTGTTGCTTTGGCTTAGTGCTGCTGACCTGCCTTCATCATTTGAGAAAAAGTGCATGTATTAGAAAATTTGCCAGGGCCCAGAATTTGCCTATGGAAATGAATTTCAGTTAATCCCACCTTTAACTAAAGAACTTCTAGCCATGTGTTAATCAAATTGTTAATTATGCTCAAAGCAGTGTATATGATGACTAAATTACCATAATTTTGCTACTAATGGTTATTTTCTGCTTCTGTCCCTTCAGTTGTATTATGGACCATATATACAATCATGTAGCATTCGTTAGTTTAACAGTTCTTTTATGAATCACTGATATAATCTTATAGTTGTACCTAGATGTGTACAAGCGTAATTAATGATGATAATCCAGTGTATTACGTTTATTTTCCTGTTGCTGGAATTAATTGAAATAATATACATGCAAAGGCCTAGCACAGAGTCAGACATATGGTAGAGGATTGCTAAGTATTTAGTCATCTATCTAATATGCATACATCCATTTTCCCATCTGGTGGTAGTGCTATTAAAATATTTTTTAGCAGCCATATAGAGGCATTTTATTTTTTGTTGTTTTTTTAAAGTAGGTGGCATTTATTCTTAAATATTCCAAGTTCAAATTATTGCTGCAGAGATCTATGATACAGAGTTCTAGAATCCCAATTCATTACTGTCTAAGCATTTGACTAGTTTACGATATATATTTTCTCTGAGACAAAGAATTAGCTTTGTCTGTAATCATGCCTATAGTCAGCCCTCTATGTGGAGGTAGGATGGCCCACTATCTGGGTGAGACAGTCCAAAAGATGTTAATCCCACCACTTGGCAGTGAGTCCTGCAACAACTCTCTGATTGTGGTCGAGACCGTTGTCAATCTAAGAGACAGACCAGCCACCATTTCTTCGGGTTCTCTGTTGTTGAGTCTGTCTAACAATTTATTTAGACTGTTGTAATATCTACACTTTGAGTGGAATGTCTTCAAGGGCCTTAGGTCTCTGACTTTTGTTCCATTCATACAAAGACCTGAATCTAACCATTGTGAGTGGGGGCAAGAGATGGGAGATGGAACCAATATTTTGTACATCTGCTATTCAGGTACTATGTAAGATCCTTTGCCTGTGTTATCTCATTTAATCCTCATGACAACCTTAAGAGGGAGGTACCATCACCTCCATTTTAGAGATGAGGAATCAGAAGTCTCATGTGCTTATGTAGTTTGACCAATGTTCTAGTTACTAATTTGAACTCAGGTTTGTCTACTGCAGAACCCATACTCCAAAGTTCTATGCTGACTTGCTTCATGCAGCACTGTTTGTTGTTATTTAATGTTTTGTTAATACTTGTCAACCTATCAATTCATTCTCTACATTTTCATGCAGTAAATTTCTCCTAAATTCTGTGCCAGAAAGACTGATCTTTCTATAAGCTGATGATGCTCCTTTTTATTAGATCATGAGGGTTATTTCACTTCTCAGAGTTTCTTTTTGCTTGACTGGAGAGCCAAATTGAGTGCTCAGTTGTAACAATTCTCATCTCTGATTTCTGGTACTATTATCTCCCCCTTTCTATCTAGAATTTTCTGTCGATCTTTTTCTCTTATTTTAACTTGCCTCTTAAGCTTCCAAATCATTTCTTAAAGTATAAATTATAAAATCATCATAGTATTTTTCAAACATTTAAACAGCTTTACTCATCTTAGAAATCAGCTTAAAAATGTTCAACAAATAGGGAGATACTGGATCCATTTAAGCAATAGCTTTATATCTTGTCTTTTCATGCACAAACGTGCGCACGAGCAGATCCATGTGCACGCACACACACTATTAGTGGGACATGCCGTTTGAATCTCCTGCCCATGGAGACTTGCATCTGTCTGTCTTGTGTGGCATTGGTTTCACTGACCCTATTCTCTGGTCACCTGATCTGACCAACCACACAGTGTAGCTAAAGGTCATCCATCCAGAGGACACTCCCTCTCACTCCTCTAACTCCCTCGTATTAAAGCTGTTTAAAAGAGGCAATTTCTGAGTATTTGAAGACTTTACAGTAGATCTATGACCTTGAAATTTAGTTTTGGACATTATCTTGGTTGATCTTTAAGTCTTTCAGGCTATAAATTACTACTCTAGCCTGGGGGCTGCGGCTGGAGTGGAGCATGAGCAGGTGAGGTCCTGGTCCTCCCAGGCAACGACAAGTCTGTATAGTAATCATGGTGGTTCTTCATTGTTCAACATTTAACGTTGCCAGCTTCTCTCTCCAGCTTGGGTTTCATACGCAGTCAATGCATAGAGGAGTGTGTGAGTGTGTGTGTGTGTGTGTGTGTGTGTGTGTGTGTGTCCTGAAGCATAAAGAGGCAGATGGTTCTGAAGGCTGGCACAAAGTGGGAACTTCCTGCTGAACAGCTCTCCCTCTTGGGGTAATGCCGGCTGCCCAATAAACCTATGTTTTCTGGCACCTAAACCCATTGCCAAGGATCCTTCCTCTGCATAGGCAACCTGCACCTCAAGTAACATGAACAAGCACAAAGGCCTTTGTTTGGCCTGAATGCTGATGACAATTTAGAATTGATGCTTTTTGTTTCTTTGTTTTGGTCCTTGAATTTGGTGCTTTCTGCTAGGAGACCAGTTGGCCTATCAGCTATAAGCAGCACTCCCTCTGTATAGATATCAACTCTATGAGATTCTTTGGGGAATTTAAGAGTTGAGTAGATAATCAGTTCTTGCTCCCAAGAAGCTTGTGAGCCAAACAATTTTTCCAATGCCCAAATCTAAGGGAGTTAGGAAAAAAAAACACCCTTTGCTGCAAAATTTGGCATGCAATATGATAATTACATTGTAATTTAAAAAATGGTTTACTATTAAATAGATTTAGTTGCAGAGTTGGAAAAATGCTGAAGAAATATTCTCTACTATAGAACAGGGCTTCTGGGCATTGGAGGTGTGGTGGAGAATGAGTCGCTGCAGATGGGTGTGTAAGTCTGTATTTCGGGTCCTCAAAAGTTGCAGAATGGACTATCTTGTCCGTTAAGTATTTTACAAAATAGACCTCCGACCAAGAGGGGCCTCGCTGGCTCTCTTCCTTCCCCTTATCTTTTCACTATAATTTTAGGAGGACCTTGCTCAGTAAGTATACCTGTAATTACAGGCATTACAGGGGGGTACTCAGGGGAAAGAAAAAGCTTCTTTTTTGAATAAGGAAAAATATCCAAAATAGTATCTAGAAACAAGAATAACCATGAAATGAGCAAAGATCATCTAGGATTATTTGGGCTTCTCTCCAGGATGGTCCTGTTTAGGATACAGGATGGAAAACATTCCTAGAAAGCGTTATCATGGTCCAGTCAGTCCTGACAACGTGGGTTTTTGTTCCATGGGTGAAGACCCATATCATTACAGACTAGCTCTTGCTACATTTTGAGTGGGACCTGGGATTTTGCTGTAATCATTGGTAAATAAGCATTTGCTAGCCCCTCTACTGCTGTCGTTTTACAAACCAGTTAAGAATGATGGCTAAACAGATTCTGACAAGAATCAGTTACTCTTCCTATATTCGCATAAAGCTATGAACCTTAGGTTGAATTCACTTCCTTCGTAGATGTTCTTTTACCTTCTGAGGATCCTGAAGTTCCCTGTTGCCCAGTTTTTGGACCTGTGAAACTGAATGGCTAAAGGAGAGTGGGAAAATGGTCATTAGGTTCCTTCCGATTGTGATGATCTATCAAGAACTCACTTTTTATCGCCTGCTGTAGTTCAAAGAATGCCATACATTTCATAATCTCATTTGAATTTGGCAACCTTGAGGTGGACAGGGAAGATTTTACAGTTTGCCCTTATTAGGTGAGAAAACTGAGAGAGAGAGGTCAGGAGGTCATCCAGCTCATTGATAGTAAACCTGCTATAAATCAGTTTTTTATTCCAAGTTCAGTGCTATTTCCATTAAGCACATTAGCTCTCAAAACTAGTCGTACTTTCTGTTCTTTAATGCTTTGATTTTGAATATCTTAAAAATATTTATTCTTTTGATGACAAAGTTAGTTTAGATAATATTAATTACATATCCAGATGAGAAAACTAAGGCATAAGGAAATTTGGGGGCTTACTCAAGGTCATAAAATGAAATTAGAGGCAGAGCCTCAGAGAATTTGGCCTTTTCTACCGCACATTGCGATTGTTGTTTGCCTTTGTGTCCTGCCTCCTCTGGCTTGAAGCACTTGCTGCTACTTGAGATATTGAAGAAATACAGGAAAAGGGGACTTGGGTATCTGACACGGACTGTGATTCAGCAACATCATGGAATTTCCATTTTCTAGTTTCTCTGCCTTGGAGGTTAATGATTTATTCTGTCTTCTACATAGGGCGATTGAGAAGGGGGTTGTATGCTTTTTTACATAAATATTGTCCAAAAAGGGAAAATGCAGGACTGTTACATTTGGCCAGCAACAAAAGAGTTTTTTAGTTTTGTTTATTTTTAAGAGATCACTTTTATCCATCATTTTCTTTTTACTGATAAGGAAAGAGACTAAGAGAGGTGAAAAGACTTGTTAAGCTTACAAACTTTAGCACCAGGACTCAAACCTTCTCATTTTCTGTTCTATTCACTTTTTACTCTATTACATCTTTTTGCATATGTTGGCATGCAAACTATTTGTTATTTAATAATATTTCCTACAGTTTTGTAAGATTTTATGAGACTTCTCCCTCTAAAATTTCTTCCTTCAATTTCCCATATCCAAAGCTTTTATATCTATAAACGATTTTGTTGTGTAATAGGAAAAAAATAGACTTATAAAGGGTATCCATTCATCCTCCTGATTTCTAGTCGATCACTTAGGAGATTTGAAAATATATTCCTCGCATCCCTATGTTTCTCTTTCTTGTTCTTCCCAAGTTCCAGTTCTGAATGCCTGCCAACCAGGCCCTCCAGCACTCTGCGTTTGCCCTCCTCCCCTCATTTCTAGCTCAAACTGTGATCCTTTGTGTATGTTAGAATGCTTTGCATACCCCAGAATACCCTTAAATCAGCCAACTCAAGTATTAGCCTGGAAAACAGCAATTATTTATTGGGTTAAACATTCATATTGAATGATCACGAATGATCATGTTCTAGTTCAGACAGAGAGTAATGCCACAGCTATTCTCTCTATGTCAGACATAGCTGAGGCATATTCACAGCATGGTTTTATAGTATCTCAGTGTGAAACCACTTAAATATTAACCAGTATGTATTGGCAAGTATTGGAAGACACCAAAAGCATAATTATTTTTTTTTAGATTCCATATATATGTGTTAGCATATGGTATTTGCTTTTCTCTTTCTGACTTATTTCACTCTGTATGACAGACTCTAGGTCCATCCATCTCACTACAAATAACTCAGTTTCGTTTCTTTTTATATCTGAGTCATATTCCATTGTATATATGTGCCACATCTTCTTTTTCCATTCATCTGTCAGTGGACACTTAGGTTGCTTCCATATCCTGGCTATTGTAAATAGTGCTGCAGTGAACATTGTGGTACATGACTCTTTTTGAATTATGGTTTTCTCAGGATATATGCCCAGTAGTGGGATTGCTGGGTCATATGGTAGTTCTATTCTTAGTTTTTTAAGGAACCTCCATCCCTTTTAAGAAATGTTCCCAGAGCAACTGGCATAAACTAATCAGAGTTTAAGTATTATAGACAATACACTACATAGGTGCTGCTTGTATGGTGTGAAGATTAGAGATCAAAACTTCATTATGTTCTGTATAAAATGCCACTGTAGAATGGAAAACAATAAAACTTCAACTGCTTGTAATTGATATTTATATAGTGTCTTTCTCCCAAGATCTGGACAAGCCATCATTATCTGTCGTTTCTGTGTGGCAGTGAACAATAAGGGTTCAGCATATGTTTGCTGAAAAAAGTCAAGCTTACTAATATTGGTGCCATGATATTTAGAAACTATGTTATTTACACAGCTATAATGTAGCCATTTACTCTGTTCTGCTCTCAAGCCATTGAAACTGAGCTCCCCCAATGACTCTGAGCACGGCTGCAGACACCCCTTACTTAAGGTGCTGGACTTCTTAGATGTACCCTTCTCTCTGCACCCCTCCTCAGACCTTCCCAGCCTGTGATGCAAAATGAATCACATCGAGGGAATTCAAATTTTCCTGGCTGGCCTTGCTACTGAGGAGGTATTACCACCTCCCTGCTCCCCAACGAAGTCTTCCCCAGTTGTTTGGGAGTTCCAAGGGGTGTCTCAGATGGGATCATGAGAAGTCCTTTCATGGTTTTCCTCTGTGAACCCTTTCTTCCCTGATGTCCAAATTGCTTGGAACCCCAGGTACTAGTGCCTCACTCATCCTTGCCCCTGTGGCTGGTGTCCTCTTTAGGAAAATGGCTTTCCCTGGACCGGTATAGATTTCTGTTTCTCCTAAAAGTGCAAACTCTGTGATAGTCCAATGATGTTGTGGTCCCTTGGGTGTCACTGAGCTGAAGTCACGGGTGTTCCGTGCATACACGAGAGGGGTTTCTCTTCTGCATTTTCTCACACCCTGGATATCCTTGTGAAGATACTCCTACAGCCTCTGACTACATTCCTCCTCTCAAATGGGCTCATGCCTGGTGTGTGGGGCACCCACTGGGGGACACATACTCTTTACAGGTCATTCTCTTTATACTCACCCCTGACTCCAAAGCCTTTTTCAGGCCTTGCAAATCAACTCATGGAAACAGATGTCTCCAGGCTGCCTCCCTACCCCTTTTCCAGATTAACCCAGAAATCTGGAACCAACTAGCAACCCTATAACATATTATCAGCCATGACAATGGCTTTGTGACTGTTAGAAGAAACAGTGTGATTCATACTGCAGAGGCTCAGGGGCAGAATGGTGAGCAAGAATTTACAGGCTGTATCAGTGGAAAAGGAAGCACGCTGTTCAGTAGATTGCTTCGAGCTGGTGCAAAAATAAACCAGTATTTACTGAGTTCTTACCATTCACTGGACCATGTACTTAGTATTGATATTTACTAACTTCATACACACAGGTACATATGCACATAATGCATGCACACACATATATGTGCACATAAACACATATATGCATGCATTTCGTTGAATTTTTTTTTTCAGTCCTACAATGGAGGTCATTTTCTCTGTACGCTAGGACAGGTGACAGGTTCAGAAAGCAGAGGAAGGAAAGGAAGGGAGCCAGTACGTACTGAGTGCTGCTCTGCGCCAGGCATCATGGAGGTGTAGTGCATATGTTACGTTACTTAGTCCTCATAGCTATTCCCATTTTGCCGGTACAGATATAAAGACACAGAGAATGTAATTTGTCAATGGCCACAAAGTTAGTAACTGATAAATCTGAGATTCCAACTCTGGTCAGAATCAAGACAAGAGCCGTGGAGACCTCATTTAACTCTGTACCCACTACCCGTTTCCAATTTTTGCCTCCGAGGCCCTAATGTTATTTAACTTCGTCAGAACCAGGGCTCAAAGCCTCTGAATTTGACCATTGCCCATATTTTCTCCATGGAGGTGTTTGATTTGGTGACCAGATGCTATAGTATAACAGACTTTTTAAAAAGAAATTGAAGTATAGTTGATTTACACTATTATATTATTTTCAGATGCACAGCATAGTGTTTCAGTATTTTTGCAGATTAGCGTAATAGACTTTTGAGGGCTAGCCTGGAAACCTCAGCACTACTAAATATCATTTCTATAAGAAAATGCATGTCACATTCCAATTAAACAACTTACAAATAAACTTTGAATATGTAATAGATATTCAAACATATATATGTAATAAATAAACTTTGAAAATTTGTTAGTTGGCTATACATAGCATTAATTGAGTTAAATTTATTAGAAAAAAAGAGAACTATCTTCTTCAGCGTCCATCACCCTCTTTCGTGGTCACGTGTGAGGACTCTAGGGGCCAGGATGGAGGCAGCTCAGAGTTGCTGGTAAAAGTCATGTAGGAGGCTCCCTGATATGAGAAGAAAATTCTTGTGGTTTAAACATGAAATAAATAGTAAGATCACAATGATGTATTGAACTTTTAAGTGTACTTCTCATTTAAATGAGTTTTTCCCCTACATCTTGCTGCTCGAAGGGAATCTCCAGTAGAGGAACAATTTAATTTTGAAGCTGAATTAAGTTCAGTAGTCAGACTCAGCAAAGCAGAAAATTTCTCTTTACACATATAGAATTCAAGTAAAGTTGTATTAATTTCAGTTGAAGAAAGCATCTTTTGGCTATTGCCACCGTGACTGATATTGTTTCCATAATTCTCAAAATCAACCAGATATTGAGGGTGTTTTTTAATCTGTCTAATTCCACTTAGCACTAGGGACTTGGTTTAGTGGCCCCTTCTTCTGGGAAGTCCTCTCTCATCCCTGCCCACCAGCCAACTGGAAGACGCCCTCCTGTGTGCTCCCACACGGCCCTGCACTAACACCCATCTTGTTCCCAGACCACACGCACTGTAGTGGTCTTTCTGTTCCTCTGGGCCCCCACCAGACTGCAGGCTCCTTGTCGGAGGGGCTGCTTCAGATCCACCCCTTCCCTGTGCCCCGCACAGTGTCTAACCCTCCATAAGCGGTTACTGAATAATCAAATCAGTGAATGGCTAAATGATTCCCATTTTTTTCTAGTTGGGGAAAGCAAAGCTCAGACAGGATAACTGACTGTGATTGTATAAGTAAGTGATGGAGAAAGTGCCTGCCCAGAAGAAGGCTAAAGACAAAGACACAGCTGGTGTCTGGAGTTATCATAGCCAGAGAGACCAAAGACAGTTCACCCATCAGGGGCCAACTATGGCTGTAATGAGCAACATTGATGGGGTCTCGTTAAAGCAAAAAGGGAGAAAGTAAATTTTCTCTGGGAAACACTGAAGAGACACTGAAGAGACACTGAAGAGACAGAGACACTGAAGAGACACTGAAGTATAAGAATGTATAAAGTGTTTGGAAAACTACTTGACCAAAGATGGAAGCTTTTTTATATCTCTATCTCTATCCCTATATCTGTATTTGTATCTGTATCATCTATCTACATGTATATATGTCAAAATGGAAGAGGAAAAGTTGATTTAACAAGAAAATTTCAGTGTACGGTGTGTATGTGGATACAGAAGATATAATGTATGTATGTAATATATAAAAACCTGCTATGCATATTTATGGAAATGTTCTTGGTTTCCTGGTGATTTATGATTGACAGTACCCACCTGGCTAGAGCTTACAGCAACAGCACACATTTATTGAGTATGTGTCTGGCACTGAACTAGTTACTGGCGTGGGAGGAGATATAAAAATTAGGACTATTTTATCGTTGATCTTAAGGAGTTATTAGCCAGAGAAAGAGGATTTGACCTGAATACAAATGAAAATAAAGCAGAATGAGGAAAAATACCATAAGTAGAATCCAAAATAATACAATTTTAAAAAACATAGAGGCCCAAATGTGGAAGAAACTGTATGCAGTTAGAAAATTTGTTAAAAGATGGTTCTCGAAGCATGGGCAAAATTTCAATAGGTGAAGGTGGAATGGAGAGAAGGCAGGTAAGGTGAAGTCTGTCGTCTTATGAGTTGTTGTGATTGTTTATTTGAATTACATGGACATATTTAAAATAGACTTACAGATGTTGGCATTGTTACTTATCAGTCCTGGTTCTGGCTGGAAACCAATGGCGCATCTAAGGGTTTAACTCAGGGCTGTTTAATGAAGGTACTCTTTACAGACATGTGGGCAGAGTTAACAGAACCGAAAGGAATGGTAAGGCACCCAGGGACTGGCAATAGCAGGAAGCTGTCACTGCCTGGGCCTGATGGGGCAGGGGGAGGCTGGAGATAGCTCAGAGCTGTGTGAACAGTGGCAGTTCCACCTGTCACTGTTGGAACAATAGTGATCTCGGGATAGGTCCTGTCATAAGTACTCCAGCTTCCTTCTCTTTCCATTCTCTGATCTTCTACTGGTGCCTCCAACAGAAACTCAACAGGGAGTGGAGGGCCAGAGTGATGCACAGGCCATAGGAGTCACCCCCATAGGAGCTGGCAGAGGATAACCAGCACAGATACATAGTATTTTCTGCGGATTCCAGCTTTAAACTGAAAGTTCATTAGAGAACTGTTTGCATCAGAGAACTTAGAAAAATAGCTCCATATTGGGTATCACTCAAAGAGATTTTATTACTGAAGCTACCAGAAATAACCTCTTTTAAGTCTACTTTGTATGCTAATGAAGCTATAACATGGTTCTCCAGGGGAAAAATTGTAATTATGCTTCAATAAGTTAGTTTTATTAGGGAAGGGGATATTTTGTTATCCAAGACCCTGCCCCTTCATTTCATCCTGGTACTTTGCAGAGGTGGGACTGAGAGAACAAAGCCCTGCAAGGAGACTGTAGCTGGAGACATTTTCTTGGTTTCAAAGCTCTTTCTTTTCCCTTTAGGCCGGGTGTGGTTTTCTCTTTAGGCAATATAAGAAGTTCCAGATCTCTGTAGTATCTTCCAGTGCTCCTGAGAAGGGATTGAGGAAGGATTTAACTTAGAGATGTTCTGAAAGAGTGAGATGGATGCAAGATGAGCTCAGCTGGGTGGACCCACTCTGTCCTGGTTCCTCAGCCCACTGGGAATAAGTGCTTTCAATTGCACATCTCTTTGTTTACTTTTCTTAGTCTCCTCAAGAATCCTTAGTGCATTAAGAGCTGGTTGTTTCTTTAGCAGGGATTTCCTGATAAACAGTTTAAAGGTCCCTTTTTAAAAAAACACTCCACTAAATAAATAAATACATGAATGAATAAATAAAGAAAGAAAATATTAGCTTAATCCTAGTCCAAACAAGAATGCTTTTTTCCACTCAGCTGTTTAAGGCACAGATTCAATGAAATTTAAATCGTCCTGACTCTTATATTCCTCTGATTTAATCAGTGTTGATATTAAATTATATAAGTTTGGATTTTTGTCTTGAAACAGATGTATTTCCCCTTCCCTCTTTCCTTCCTTCCTTCCTCCCTTCCTCCCTCCCTCCCTTCCTCCCTTCCTCCCTCCCTCCCTCCCTTCCTTCCTCCCTTCCTTCCATTTTTCTTTTGGAAAATGGAAGCTTGAGTAAGTGTTGCAATAATTAATCTTCATCAACCTTTCATCCCCCCAGTTAGTTCCTAGGGCTGCTGCAACAAATTGCCACAAACTTGGTGGTTTCAAACAATAGGAATTTATTCCCTCACAGTTCTGTTGGCTGGAAGTCCAGAATCAAGGTGTTGGTGGGCCATGCTCCCTCTGATAACTCTAGGGAAGAATCTTTCCTTGACTCTTCCAGCTTCTGGTGACTCCACATCTCTTGGTTTGGGGGCTGCATGGCCCCAATCTCTTGTCTCAGTTTTCACTCTGTGTCCTGTCATCTTCTTATAGGGACAGCAGTCATCAGATTTAGGGGAAACCCTATTCCAGTTTGCTCTCACCTTAATCCTTAACTAATTACATCTGCAAGGACCTGTTTCCAAATAAGATCACTGTAATGGGTTGAATAATGTCCCCCCAAAATTCATGTCCACCTGGAACCTCAGGATGTGCCTTTATTTGGAAATAGAGTCTTTGCACATGTAATTAGTTAAATTAACATGAGGTCATATTGGATTAGTGTGGACCTAAATCCAATGACTGGTGTCTTTATAAGAAGGGCAGAGGACCCAGAGAGAAGAAGGCATGTGAAGTAGGAGGAAGAGATTGGAATAATGCAGCCACAAGCCAAGGAACATGAAGGATTGTTGGGGGCCACTAGAAGCTAGGAAGGGAAAAGGAAGGATTCTTCTCAAGTCTGCAGAGAGAGCATGGCCCTGCCAAAACCTAGATTTTGGCATTTGGGAGTCCGGAATTGTGAGAGAATAAATTTCTGCTGTTTTAAACCACCGAGTTTGTGGTCATTTGTTATGTGGTCCTAGGAAACTAACAATCACGCTCCGGTTTTCCAGGTCAGCATGAATTTGCCGAACCCTATTCAATCCACCATACCTCCTTCGCCTACTCCTCTTCTTTGCCACTTTTCAAACATTTACTGAGCATCTACTCTTGCCAGGCACTGTGCCGAGTGAAAACCTCCCCAAAATAAAATAAACACAGGTCCTGCCTTCCAGGAGCTCCCAGTCTGGTGAGGGGGAGAAAAACACCACCTGGAGGATACTATTATGATATACTGCTCCAAGTGCTATGGTACGGTTGAAGGCAGAGTGGTGTGGAAGAATGCAGGGATGCCATTACGTCAGGAGTGTGTGTGCGCGTGCGCAGGCATGCGCTGCACACGTGTATTAGGGAAGACTTCTTGGAAGAAGTGACACTGTATGTGGTAAACTAGCCCGTAGTTTATGACCAGGTCTGGCTTTGGAAAAGACCAGGAATGAGAGTTATAACATATGGAACTTATTTGGGAAGTAATTCTTAGCTATGACTAAGAGCCTGTGCTCAAATGCCTGGGAAAGTTGAAAAGAAAATGTTTGCAAAATAAGTATCTCTTGTTTGCTAAATTGTAGGACTTAGATAACTTTTGGGTACTCATGGACTTCTGTATTTCTGTATTAAAGCTCTGAAGTTTTCTCTTTTTTAAAAAAAAAAAAGAAGTGACATTGTAACCAACATCCAAATTGAAATCGGAAGAATGAACCCTCATTTCAGGAAACCAGGAAGCCAGAACAGTGTGTGCATTGAAGGGGTCAGAGAGAGCCACTGGTAGAGGACATGTCCGGGCTTGGCTGGGGTCACACTCTGCTTATGCCGGTTTGGGGGTCTAGTGCAGGTGCCCTAATTCCAAAGCTGTCCTGCTGGTGAAGAGGGAGATCCTGGGCAGCACCTGTAGCTGGGGCAGGGCAGGGGCAGGCAGGGGCTGACAGGCTTAGTCTGAGTGAGGAAAAGGGTGTCTTAGGACATCTTGAGTTATAGGGAAGAAAGGGAGCTGTCCCAGGTAGGAAGAGCAACACTTTGCATTAGCGACTATTCACCCAGCTTAATTCAGAAACACCTTCATATAAATGAGCTTTTTATTTGGCTCTTAGGACTGCTTACTGTGAGGGGAGTTGGCCAGTGTTGTTCTACCTGTTACACAAATGAGGCACTAAAGGAAAGCACAGAGCAAGAACTTGAGTTTATTTTATATTTTATTTTATTTTACATTACTTTGTTCTGTTTTCTAAATTGAAGTTCAAAACTCTTTTCTCTTGGAGATAAGAATTCTTGTTTTCTGAGAAACCATTTCTTTGGGTTCAGTTATAAATTTGATTTATCTGATTATATAAACAACACTGCTATTTAAAGAATGTGACCTAAGACCCTTCAGTGCAGTGGTCCCCAACCTTTTTGTCACCAGGGACCAGTTTCATGGAAGGCAATTTTTCCACCGATGGGGTTGTGGGGGTTGGTTCAGGTGGTAATGTGAGTGAGGGGGAGCGAGGGGGAGAGAGGGGGAGAGAGGGGGAGCGATGGGGAGAGAGGGGGAGCGATGGGGAGGGAGGGGGAGCGAGGGGGAGCGAGGGGGAGAGAGGGGGAGCGGGGGGGGAGAGGGGGAGAGAGGGGGAGGGAGGGGGAGCCATGGGGAGAGAGGGGGAGCGATGGGGAGGGAGGGGGAGCCATGGGGAGAGAGGGGGAGCGATGGGGAGGGAGGGGGAGCGAGGGGGAGCGATGGGGAGCGAGGGGGAGAGAGGGGGAGAGGGGGAGAGAGGGGGAGCAGGGGGAGAGGGGGAGAGAGGGGGAGCGGGGGGGAGAGGGGGAGCGATGGGGAGGGAGGGGGAGCCATGGGGAGAGAGGGGGAGCGATGGGGAGGGAGGGGGAGAGAGGGGGAGAGGGGGAGCGATGGGGAGCGAGGGGGAGAGAGGGGGAGCGATGGGGAGCGAGGGGGAGAGAGGGGGAGCGATGGGGAGCGAGGGGGAGAGGGGGAGAGAGGGGGAGCGGGGGGAGAGGGGGAGAGAGGGGGAGGGAGGGGGAGCCATGGGGAGAGAGGGGGAGCGATGGGGAGCGAGGGGGAGAGAGGAGGAGAGGGGGAGAGAGGGGGAGCGGGGGGAGAGGGGGAGAGAGGGGGAGTGGGGGAGAGAGGGGGAGCGGGGGGAGAGGGGGAGGGAGGGGGAGCCATGGGGAGAGAGGGGGAGTGATGGGGAGGGAGGGGGAGAGAGGGGGAGCGAGGGGGAGCGAGGGGGAGAGAGGGGGAGAGAGGGGGAGAGGGGGAGAGAGGGGGAGGGAGGGGGAGCCATGGGGAGAGAGGGGGAGCGATGGGGAGGGAGGGGGAGCGAGGGGGAGGGATGGGGAGCGAGGGGGAGAGAGGGGGAGAGGGGGAGAGGGGGAGAGAGGGGGCGAGGGGGGGAGAGGGGGAGCGATGGGGGGAGGGGGGAGAGAGGGGGAGCGGGGGGGAGAGGGGGCAGAGGGGAGGGGAGAGGGGGAGCGAGGGGGAGAACGAGGGGGAGAGAGGCGCAGCGACAGATGAAGCTTCGCTTGCTCGCCCACCACTCACCTCCTGCTGTGCAGCCGGGTTCCTAACAGGCCCCAGACCTGTACTGGTCCACAGCCCGGGGGTTGGGGACCCCTGCTTTTTAGTGCTTTGGTGGAGCGAAGGAGAATCATGGGGAAGCTCATCCCTTCCCTTCCCTGTGAGGATGTGGTATTTTATTTCATGACCGTTATGGTACTGATTGACTCTCTCAGCCCTTCTCCCTGGACTGATAAATCTTTCCTCAGAAGAGAAATTATACACTCATGGCTTGATGGTTCTCAACAGCAGTCCCCCAGTGCTTTTCCTTTAAGCGTCAATTTTTAATCATCATTTCCCTACACTTCTCCTCTAGTATTTTGAAGCAAGGATCATCTTTCTTTCAGAGGAGCTGAGGAATGAACCTGGGCTAAGGAGTTTAATGTACAGCTGCTCTGAAGGACGATGTCTTGTTAACTTCCTGGCTTTCCTGTCTGAGGCTTCCATATTGCAATTTGTTGATTTACTGGAATTTCTGAGACAGAAAATGAGTTTGTATTCCTCATGACAAGTTCCATTTATGTGAGCATTTAATTCAGCAGTCAGTGTTTTTAGAAACTGAGGTTATAGAGAATCCCCAAACTGAATCAATTTTTAAAAGATCATTGCACCAGAGGTGACCTTTCTCAGGAGTTATTTCCCAGAACTCTCCGTCCAGACTGGCGAATCCCTAAATCTTCTTGGCAGGACCAGCTGCATAATTTGTGCGACCCAGTGCAAAATGAAAACATGGGGCCCCTTGTTCAAAAATTATTAAGAATTTCAAGACGACGACACCAGAGCATTAAATCAAGTGCAGCGGCTGATGAATCCTGGCAGGCTTCCAGGATGATGACCCAGGATGAGAGAGTAGAGTGGAGGGTACACGTGGGGTGGGGTCCGTTAAAGATGCTGAAGTCTGGCCAGAAGGCACAAGCAAAGAATAAGGCAAAAAAAGACAGGAAAATAAAGGGGTGGGGAAAGACAGTCAAAAGGGAAGGAGGAGGAAGAGTGAGTGAAAGATGGTACCAGAGAGAAGGAGAGGCAAAGGGCTAGATGGTCTGGACGCAGTTTGCCACTGATGTTGCCTCGAACTTCTTGTGCTTGTTTTTCTCTTTCCCTAGGATCCTCACACCATCTTCTAACCTGAGCATCACTTTCTCTTCATGAAGAGTCAGTGCAGAGTTCTGCTTCTCATGCAGACGTTCCTGAATTCCCTGGCTGAGTGTGGGAGAGCAAGATACTTTCAAGGCTTTGCTGATAACTCAGTATTTGCAATTTGACTTTCAGCTTTGCTAGACCTCTCCTCTTTTCCACCTTCCCACCCTCACACTGTGTTGCATCCTGAGTGCGTGTCTGCTGGAAGGCTTAGGGCGTCTCCAGCCTGGAAGGATGATTCTGGAAAACAGAGCCTAGACAGAGATCATTCTTTTTTTTCCATAGCAACCAGAACCTACCTTGGTTATAGTTCTAATCAATTGACTGGAAACTCCATCAGGTCAGGCTGTGTGTCAGGGTTTTTCATTGCTCTGTTTCCAGGGTCTAGCACTGGGCCACGTACTTAGTAGGCATTAAATTATATATCTGTTTAATGCATGAGTAAACACTCCAGATGATTACTGTTGGCTTACTCATATATTTACACTCTAGGCTTTGAGTTATTTCCTGTAGCAGTGACTACAGGCATACCTTGTTTTATTGTGCTTCCCAGATAATGTGTTTTTTACAAATTGAAGGTTTGTGGCAACCCTGCATCGAGCAAGTCTATCAGTGCCATTTTTCCTACAGCATTTGCTCACGTTGTGTCTCTGTCACATTTTGGTAATTCTCAAAATATTTCACATTTTTCATTATTTTTACATTTGGTATGGTGATCTGTGATCAGTGATCTTTGATGTTACTACTGTAAATCACTGAAGGCCCAGATGATGGTTAGCATTTTTTAGCAATAAGTATTTTTTAGTTAAGGCATGTACATTGTTTTTTTAGACATAATGCTACTGTACATTTAACAGACTACAGTATAAGGTAAACATAACTTTTACATACACTGGGAAACCAAAAAATTCAGTCTTGCTTTATTGTAACATTCGCTTTATTGCAGTGGTCTAGAACCAAACCTGCAATATCTCAGAGGTATGCCTGTGTATTTTATTTCTCTCCAAGTTCCCAGTGAAGGAATGTATGAACGATTCACTCATTGATAAGGGCCACCATAATATGAGAGGGAAATAGCCCAACTGTGTGGAAGAAATGCATTTTCCTCATTGTGGGTGAAAGTATTGCCCCAGAGATACAGCAAGGCGGAAGGTGGTGTTGGGGTGGGGAAGTGCTTCTAAAACAGTGATTCTCACCCTTGCTGCACACTGGGATCACCTAGGGAGTGTGTGAGATCCTCAGTGCCCAGGCCGCACCCCAGAAGGCTTAAATAAGAAGCTCAGGCATCAGGATTGTTTAAGGTAATGCAAACATGAAGTCAAATTTGGGACCCACCGGTGTTGACAATGACTCTGATCTCTCCCAGGGAGGGGTAGGCTTCAGCTTCATGACCAGGGTGTCCTAAAGTTTGGCTGACAACACATGCAAAACGCTGTCACGATGCCTGGTGTTCACTAACCCACCTGCGTATTGTTTATTTTACTGAATGTATACCAGGGGTCCTTTTATGGATACTCTCCTTTTCCTCTTGCTTTGTTCTATAGATGTTATCTCCTTGCTACAGATAAAACAACAAAGCTCAGAAAGCTTTGCCCAAGGTTTCCCAGCTGGGTGGTGCCCCAGATCTGTCTATTCCAAAGTCACTGGTCTTTCTAAGACAAATACTGCCTTTCAAAAGTTGGTAATCCTCAATTAATGTTTTTACAGAGGGTTTCAGGTAACTTAGTTTTTAAAGCCTTGTGTATGCCCTGAATACCTTCTTCACCTACATTTGGTTGGGTTGGCCACTTATTGGAGATTCATCTGCTTGTTGAAGGTTCGTTTGCAAAGGATAAGCAGGACTCTTCTTATTCTTTCTTTACAATGTCCTATATAGTTCGGTCACTCGTTCTATGTAGTTTGGTCACTAATTTCTAAAATGACTTTCTGTGTGGTTTGGTCACTTAATTCCTGCCAGTGTTATTATTTCTTTAGAACTGACTATAGCTAGCTGGGATGGCCATATGCTTGTGGCTGCAGGTTGCCTAAAAGGAGCAGGCAAAAATAGAAAGACAAAAGTGGAAAAGAAATGCTGGAATACAAGGGATGGTAGTGGACCTGAGAGATGAGGTGGGAGAGAAGGAAGAGGTCAGGGCGTGAGGTGTGTGGAGAATGAAGTTTGCCACCTGGAGTAACTCAGAGGTTCTTGGCACCTTTGCCAAGAGTTACTCTTTTTTTTTTCCTGCTTAGTTGGTTTTACAAGCAAAATATGTAAGGTGTTGGAATTATAAATCCCAGGGTTTCCTGGTGTTTACATTAACTCTCATGTTTAGTGAAAAGGATAAAGAGGCATTTGCATCACTCTTTGGGATGTGAAAGTTCTGTATAGCAGTAGCAGTGTTCTTCCCTGTAAACTATGGCACTTTTTTAAGATTTTTTGATGTGGACCATTTTTAAAGTCTTTTATTGAATTTGTTAAAATATTGCTTCTATTTTATGTTTTGGTTTTTTGGCCCCGAGGCATGTGGGAATCTTAGTTCCCCAACCAGGGATCAAACCCACACCCCCTGCATTGGAAGGCAAAGTCTTAAACCACTGGTCCGCCAGGGAAGTCCCAACCATGGCACTTTTTGATTCTCATTTCACTTTTTCAGGAGCACTTGTTTCACTTTCTAATGACAAAATGTTTTGGGTTATCAGCCGTGATAGTAAAGGGAATTCACATTTCAATGCATTTGCTTTTGTGCCGGATTTTCTGTGTGTGTTAAGGAGTCATCCATCAACTGGTCTTAAGTAAAGGCTCTTTTTGTATCTCTCTCCTGGGTTATTCCTCCCCAACCCCTTTCCTGTCTTATTTCCTTCCTCTTTCACAGAAGCTTTCATGAGACTCTTTTTGATCATTCATTGTTTTGGGAAATTTGAGTTCACTAAGGAGTGTGCAGGCATTAGAATGTTCATCGTCCCTATCTCTGAGTCTGTGTAATGAGGAGCAATTGGGAGATGTTTCTGTCATTGCTTAGCCCCGGGGCAATTTGTTCTCTGACTTAAAGGGTGTGACAAGGACAGTTACATGAAGAGGGGGATGGGCTTAGACTATTTTAATTGCTGTTCTAGTACATGTCAGTATGACATGATCTGCAAAAGGAAATTTCTCTAAAGAATTTAACCCTATGCCAGTCACGTTTTGTCATTCAGGAGAGGTATGAAGCAATGTGGATTTCCAGTTTCTCACGTGGTAGATTTTATGTAAAAATTTTGGGGGGGATGGGGCCATACGTGGAGAGACAAAGTAACTGGTTTGTCTGAATATGCCCCAAATTTATGCAAATTTCTCAAAGTTCATGTTTCAAAAAATTTCTTATGAATTATTTCTTTTTCTATTTTACTTTTTTATTTCCAACTTTTGATTTTGAATTTTTTCCAAACATAAAGGAAAGTTAAAAGAGTAATGTAATGAACACCCTTACACCTACCACCTAGATTCAACAATTATTATAGTGAGTTGGATCTTGACTCCAATTAGGCAATTTTTGTGTGTGTGTTATTCACAGGCCCCTTTCAAAATCTATTGGTTTTGGCTTGTCACTAAGAATTTTCCAAACTAAGAGGAACCCATTGACTTCTGCCTGTATGCAAGAAAAAAAAAAAAAGAAAAAAGCATAGAACCTTCTATAATAATATCTTTAATGACAGGAAGTTGTTACACCTATTGGTTCCAATTAAGTATTCTTAGTTTTTTGAATTTTGTTTATCTTTATCCTTTCACCTTCTTTTGTATAGACTACCGAGAGTAGACTGTTATGCCTAGCTGAAAAGAGAGGTTGACATTAAATTCCTGGTTTGTATCTGACAATCAGATGAATATCATAGAGAACTGTTTTTCATTCTTTTGAATTCATACTGATGTGCTTGTTGAGAGAAATGTCTGAACAGCAGGAACCTCACTGGGACTTCTGCTGGCAGCCACCTGTGACTAAATGGCTGCCAGATCTGGGGGCAAGTTGAGAGCCCTTCCCTGGGTTGCCTTTGGTTCCTTGGCAGAGACGCTTAATCTCCACATAACTCTGTTTGGATGTTTACACATGGAAAGAACAGTGCTCTACTCTGCACTTCAGGTAGAACATCAGACCCGATAGTGAGTGAATTGTGTTGTGCAGCTTAGAAGAGGGTTATCTAAGGTAATCTAATAGGCTATTTTTAAGGCACTGACGAATGGTATGATAGATTGGAGAATGGCTGTTTGAGTAGAGCACCTGGAACAAAGTCTCACACGTGAAATGTGCTCAGAAAAGGTTCTATTCCCACTTGCCAGGCATCAAGTTCATCTGTAAGATATGGAACTTTCTTTTTTCTATCTCGTATTTAACTTTCAGATATAACACTTTCTAAATTGCTTCAATGCCATGAAAAGATATAATATATGCAGGTAACACTTTCCCAGTTATCTCCTCTTTTCTTTTATGTGTTTTGACACATACAACTGTATGTATTGCTATATAAGTATCATCTCCTTAAGCTAAGAAAGTAGGCATGGCTGTCTAGAAAAAGTGCTTGTAGGCAGACATAAGTTTTAAAACTAAAGCAGTGATTAAAATTTTGTCATTTGAGGTAGTGGGGAAACTGTAGATCATGGTTTGTAAGGTCTTTATTCTTGAGTAAAAATTTTATTGATCAAAATCCAGAGAGAAAACCTGCTTTAGACTGATGGATCTATTGGAACATTTGAGCAAAGATTTTTTTGTTAGCAAAGAATTTTATAATTAAAATATATGAAATGGGCTAAAGACAAGTGATATGCTATAATGTTAAATTTACTTAGAACTTGGTCTACCAAATCTCAATTATCTATAAATTCTTAAGTATATAAATGCACAAAAACAGAACTTAAGATTTAAATTTTTTTTGCTATACTTTTACACAGTTGATATTATAATGCCAATAGTCTTGGCTGTAGTCTAACATAACTTTCTATTATAGGGTTGAGATGCTAGATGAGGACAAAGTGGTGTATAGTTGCAAAAATAACTTAAAACTCAGTATTTTGGGCATTTAGTGGTTTTATAGAGTAAGAGAAAAGACTTTAAGAATTAAAGTCTTAAGGGTCAAGTGGCAGGTAGAATAATGACCCTGCCCTCCACCTCGCCCCCCCCCAACTAAAGTTGTCCACATCCTGACCCTTGAAATCTGTGAATATGTTACCTTTGGTGGCAAAAAGGACTTTGTAGGTGTGATTAAGTTAAGCATCTTGAGCTGGGAAGATTATTCTGGATTATCCGAGTGAGCCCAATGTAGTTGTAAGGCTACTCATAAGAGGGGGGCAGGAGTGCCAGAGATCAAGAGAGACTGAAAATGCCACACTGGCTGGCTTTAAGAGGAAGGAAGGGGCCATTAAACCATGGAACGCAGGTGGTCTCTAGAATATAGAAAAGGCAAGGAAATAGAGCCACCAGAAGGAACTCAACACTGCTGATGTCTTGTTTTTAGCCCAGTGAAACCCATTTTAGATTTCTGACCTCCAGAACTGCAATATACGATTTGTGTTGTTTTAAGCCACTGAGTTTAGTCAGGAAGCAGGTTGGTCATAGGTATAAATGTGTTTTTGATCAAGAAGGTGAAACCAGTTTGTGGCTCATTTCCTAGAGTAGTAAACCAAAGATCTTATAAAATATAGAAAAAAATTGGTAATCCTGCTACCCAGGATTTACTGAAGCCCTTGGAATTCATCAGTTAGGAGGTGTTCGGCAAATTCAAAGTACTTTTATCAAGATTGGTCATCATAATTATATTAGTAGGTGGAAATTAAGCCATAATTTAAATCATTCTGCATAGGATAAAGCTTTAATTTCTATATTTCTTAAAATTAAATATTATTTCTAAAAAATAATGACTTCCTGAAATCTTAATCCCCGATACTTATGGACTCACTTTTTATTTGTGACTCACCTGAAACCTTGTGATGAAGTGGATCTGCACAGCTTTATGCTGGGGTACCAGCAGAATGCTAGATTGAATTGCTAGAAGAAGCCATCATCTGGCTGGAAGGCTCATCATTTGCAGAGCAGAGGAGAGCTGACAGCCGCAGGGTGCCTCCTTCCTGAAGTCTGAGCAAGTGTGAAGAAGGCTACTTTTTGCTAAAGGAGCTCATTCCTGGAACACTTACGTAGGCCTCTATCTCCCCATGGTGATTAATATGTTATTTCTCCCCTACTGTCAGGGTAAGATGAGTATTTTGAGGTCTTATGGTTTGAGAAGGTTGGTCCTGTCACCTGTCAAGAAGATGGAGACCAGCGTCTACTATAGCTGTTGACCTGTAGCAAAATAACCGTACTTGGGTCCAAACAATCCTGCCGCTTCTGTTTCTCCTGTCTAGGACTTGGAGTAATAATTATGTATTTTTCTAGGAATTTTCACATGGAGATCTCAAAGCAAAGCCTGCAAATATGGATAATCCACCATCCTTCTACCTCATCTGAAAGAGCTTAGCTCAATCCTTCAGCCCCAGGGTTTAGATGTCTTACTCTGGCTCATCCTTTGCTCTGAACCACCTGGCCTTCTTAGCAAGCACGCACTTCTTTCATTCTGACCCAGCTTCCCAAAAAGACCAGTTTGGTCTGCCTGAATGTCAGCTTACCGCTTCCTAATTTGACACTCATCTTCCAAACATCTGTACTCAATTTAAGAGTCTTCTGGAACGTACATTCTCTAAGTGCCGATCAGTTAACGTAATAACTTCGTGAGGTTTGGAGGGCAGAATTGGCTACTCCTGTGCCCAGCTTCCATCTGTAGGAGATCAGACTTGGGGCATCGCCACAGAGAGAAGGCCGCAACGCATGTTGAAGATATCCGGGCAGGGTCATGTGGTGGTTAAGAGTATGAACTTTGGAATTGGACAGGCTGGGTTTGAACCCTGGCTCTGTAAATACCAGCTCTGTAGTCTCAGGCAGTTGAATTAACTTCTCTACATCTCAGTGTCTTCATCTCTAAAGTGGGGATGATGATGATTCTACCTCACTGAGCTCTAGGGAGAATTAAAGGGAAAATACCAGGAAAGATTCAACCCAAGGACTGGCCCATAGTAAGCAGGCAATTTGGATCATTGTTGTTTTAAGTCAGGATTGAGTCTTTATCACTGTTATTGTTCTAACTTTATGTTAAGTGAGTTTATATTGGGTTTATTTATTAACTTATTTAGTAGCTGTTAAGCAACTATTGTGTTTAACCCATTGGGGCCCCAGGGGTTGATTAGACAGACAAGTTCCTTGCTCTCAAGGCAGTCATGTTTTAGTGTATAGACAGAAAATCAACACATGAAGCAAATGAGACAAAATCAGATTGGGCTAAGTGTTATGATGGAAGTAAATAGTGTCATATGATAGAGAGCAACTAGGGTCAGATGCAGTTTTTACACGTCCATGGGGAAAGGGTAATCAAGGTAGTGATCTGGGGTAGGCACATTCTAGGCAGAGCTACAGTAAAATGCAAAGCCCCTGAGATGGAAAAGAACTTGGAATTTTCTGACAATAGAAAGAAGGCTAATGAATCTAGAGCAGTGGTTCTCAAATTCTGTTTTTCTGAATCATTTGGAGGGCTTGTCGAAACACAACTTTCTGGGCCTCAAACCCAGAGTCTGTGATTCAGCAGATCTGAAATGGGGTCTGAGAATCTGATTTTCTAAAAAGGTCTCAGGTAATGTTGATGCTGCTGATTTTGGGACCACACCTTGGCTGGTGAGTGGTAGATGATGCTAAAGAGGAAGGTAGAGGCCAGGACATGAGGGCCATGGGCCCATGAGAAGGGATTTGCTTGTTATTCCAAGTACAAAGGGAAGCCTTTGATAAGTGTTAATCTGGGGCATGATACAATTTGATATGTTTTCAAAGCTTCACTCTGCTTTGAGGGAGACTGGTTAGGAGGCTACCAGACTTGTCCCTATGAGGGACTGTAGTGACATGGTCCAGATGGTGGCAGAGGGGTGCACAGGTTCAACAAGCACTTTGGAGGTAGACCCTCCAGTGGTTGCTGGTAGTTTGGATATGGCTAGAGGAAAAGGTACTAAGTAAGGATGACTTAGTCAATATTGAATATTTAATGGAGACCCCATATCTGCTTAGATATGTTCATCTTTCATTCTTTTACATACTTATTATGAATTTAATTATCACTGACTGTGAATCTTTTATTAATTCTGAGATTAAGGGCCCAATAGCATTCTTCTTATGCTCCACTGTAATAAACATTCCACCTTCTGGACTGGTGCTTTTGCCCTTTCATTTGTCATTTGTTCAACAAATGTTTGAATTGGTTGTTGAATGAATAAATTTCTTCTTCCCTAAACTAGATTGCATACAGAGATCCCATAATTTTTCACCTACTGTAGGAATGTGCAATTACATATTATGTGATTTCCCAGGTTGTATGTTAATTCTTTACATGCTAAAATGTTATTTTCCTTTGAAGGAAACCTGCTTATAGCCCATATATATTTCCCTGCCTTCTTACACAGTGTTCTAAGCAGAATTGAGTATTCTCTTGATGGCTCATGGCCTGATGATGGACATTGTCTATTGGAATAAGCTCTACAGACTTGTGGCTTTAAAAGCAGATGGAGATGCTATGGGAGGTGAGACTGGCTGCATCAGTCTCAGTTGTGATGCTCTTTTGGTTGGTCACCTCTGGGTCAAACACGGAGGAGAGTGTAAGTCAGTGATGTGGTTCTTAGCACATCTGGTTTTCAATAATGGTAATTATTGACCCAGCAGCCTAAATAAGGAAATAGAAGTGAAATGACATCTGTAAATAGTGGAACTATTCCTTATAATAAACTGTGAGGTGTAGGTACAGCTCCATTTTACAGATGAGAAAGTTATGTGCTTGTCTTAGTTCAGGCTGCTGTAATGAAGTACTATAGACTGAGTAGCTTATGAACGACAAAAATTTATTTCTTGCCCTTCTGGAGTCTGGAAGTCTGAGACCAGGGTACCCGCATGGTTGGGTTCTGACGAAAACCCTCTTCTGGGATGCATATTACCAGCTTCTCATCGTGGCCTCACATGGTGGGCAGCAGAGAGAGTGAACTCACTCTCTGGCCTCTTCTTATAAGGGCACCCTCAGGACCTAATTACCTTCCAGAGGCGCCACCTGTTAATACCATTACACTGGGGATTAGATTTCAGCAAACTCCGTAACAGTGCTCCTTGGGGAGGTTAAGTAACTTGGATATAACTAGTAAGTGGTGGAGTAGGGTTTGAACTCAGGTCCCTGACTTCAAAGTTTGTCCTTACTACTGTACGTGAGAGGGTTTTCCTTGTTGTTGTTGTTGTTTTAAGCCATTTTTTTTATTGCTGCTGACATAGTTCTTTGACTTGTGTACTGCAAGCAGAATATAAACTTTATTCTTTCGGCTCCCTTCCACAGTGGATCACCTTCTTTTTAGCCTCAGTACATCTTGCTCATTATCTTTTTAGGTCTGAGGAGGAAAGGAGTGGTGCTACATGGATATTTTGATAGAATTGTGAGTGTCTTTGTCATCTGTAAGGAAGAAGTCTTTATAGACAGTGACTTAGCGGGTGCTTTGAGGGTACACAAGAAGAAATGGCCAATTCTACCAAGAGAGTCAGGAAAGCTTCCAGAATAGGGATTAGATTGAGCTGTGTCTTCTACCCCCATTCCGTGTTTGACAGGCAGCTGCAGTGAGGAAGACTCAAAGGCGGAAGGCAAAGGAGCAAGGTGAGCAGATACATGGGGATGTAAAACGCCTCGGATTTTATGGGAACTGTGGGTTGTTCAGCAGACAGAAGATAAGCGGAATGGTGGGTCAGAGGGTTGGGGGAACACGGGCGGTAAAAAAGATACGCAGGAGACTTATCATTAAGGATCTTACGTGCTTTCATGAATTTGGCAATCCCATTACTTTTTTTTCAAAATATCCCGGCACTAAGACCTGTGGTTTGCAGTTGGACTTCACCTGTGTCTGACAATACCGATAAGACTTACTGTAACACCTCATGTGTTTGTAGCACTTTCTTGCCATTATCATTTCATTTGGTCCCTAGAACAGGTCTGTGAGGTAGAAAAGGCTAGTACTGTCTACAGCATCCCCCCATATCCAGAAGATGACACCAAGGCCCAGGGAGGGGAAGGGACTTCTGTTCAGTTACACAGCCTGCAGGAGGGGGCAGCAGGGTGGGGCTGGAGCTAGGATTTTGGTTGTCATCTTGTCCTGACCCAGTAGGTTCATTTGGTGTGCCCTCTTCTTCATCTCCCTAGAGCTCTGTAATATTGGAGTCTTCTGAAGTGGAGGGTCTAAGGGTGTGTTAGTCAGCTCGGGCTGCCATAACAAAATACCACACAGACTAGGTGGCTTACACAAAAGAAAGTTATTTTCTCACGGTTCTGGGGGCTGGAAATCCAAGATCAAGATGCTGGCAAGTTTGGTTTCCTCTGAGGCTTCTCTCCTTGGCTTGTAGATGGCCATCCTTTTGCTGTTTCTTCTCAATGCCTTCCCTCTGTGCAAGGCACCCTGGTGTCTCTCTGTATGTCCTAATTTCCTCTTCTTATAAGGACACCAGTCAGATTGGATAAGGGCCTGCCCTAACCGCCTCATTTTAACTTAATTGCCTCTTTAAAGACCTTCTCTCCAAATACAGTCACATTCTGAGGCACTGGGGGTTGGAACTTCAACCTACGAATTTTGAGGGGACACAATTCAGCCCATGACAGAGGGGTATCATGTGTGTCATGCACACTTTGACAAACCCTGGACTACATACACTGCATCCTCATCAGTGAGGAGATGCTCTGCATAAGGACCGGTAGGAGGGGAACATCAGCTTTAAAAGTGTTACTTTCTCATTTCCTGCTCTTGCCGTGAAGTGATTCAACCTAACTTCCCTTTGGTCTTGCTCATCACCTGTTCTTCCTCCCCTTCCCTCTTTTCCAGCTTAGGGAGCTGGAAGCTCAGCGTATGACTCTGCTGTTAATTAGCTCTGTGACATTGGCTTGGAAGCATCACCTTTGTGGACCTGAGTTTCTTTAGCTTTAGAAAGGAAGGGGCTGAATGAACTCCGTGCTCTGTACTTTTCCTTCCAAATGGAAACAATTCCATGATTTTGTTGACATCTCCATGCCAGCTTTGCTCTTTTCTCCTCATGTTTTGGCTTGGTACCATTGTTTAACTTTATCTGCTGTTATTTCCAATATGTAAATGACTTCTGTGAAAAAGATGTGGGAAAAGTTGACAGGTGCATCTTAAGTCACTCATATAGCACTCAGATGAGGGTACAGCATTTGTTAAAATGTTCATACTGACGATAGTGAACATTTGTTGAGTAATTGCTCTCTGCCAGGTATGGTTCCTCCTGTAGTGGCTGATTGCCGTGGGTCTGGCACGGGGAGTGCAGAGGTAGACAGGAGGTGGAGCTCTGATAGCAGAGGTGTCAAGCACAGGCTGGGTTCTCTGAGTGTGTGCAAACCAGGTAGGGTCTGATGGGTATAGGATGCCCATGACATTTGGTGTGGAACAATGAGCGATGCTTTGATGTGGAACACATTAATTAGATGGCAAAGTGAGCTAAGTTTTGAGACATCCAGGTGGACTCATTCATTCATTCGTCCATTCAATTGTTCATTTATCCATTTATCAAGTATTTATTTTTTCCTGCTATGTGCTAGGCAGTAACCCAAGAGCTAAATAGGGGTTGGCAGCTGGAAAGATGAATGTAAATACAGAAGCATCCTGACAAAAAGGATGAATAGGTCTGGATGAATAGAGTGTGCACGGAAGGAGGCCCAGATGATGAGGAAGTGTGGCTTAGGTGGCCTCATTCTTCATGGGCCCATCTGACTCCAAAATATTCTGATGGCATATCTCTCTAATAGGAAGGAATTTTAATTTAAGCATAACTTAATCCACAGTGGAATACCCTAGCATCTGGGGCAAAACCCGGCAGCTGTGTGGTCGTGTGGTGCAGTGTACAGGGCAGGGAGTTGGTAAAAGTTATGTATCCAGCTGACATTGCAGCTGGGAATTAAGAGTGGCAGAACATACTTATTGAAAGTGGCAAGCTGCCAGGTTCTCAGAGCTCATACTCTGTGCCTGCCTTGCCAGCTTGTTGATGACCAGCAATTGTCAAGACCACTCTTTTATTGCTCCATTCCAAAATGGGAAATTTTCAATGATTCACTAATAATGTGAGGTCACTTATAAAATTGCTTCAAATCATCAAAACTGATTACAGTCATGTGAAACACTATGGCACATTACTTTGAATGTTTCATCTAATGTGCCTAAGCTTCACACAGCAAAACTGCACCAAAACAAAAGCTATAAAAAGATCTGCAGAAACAGCAAAAAGGAAACACTGAAGCAAACACAAATTTGAGTCTTTGAAAACATACACTACGCCTCTTTTGGATATTGCATCCAATATCCCTTGAGCTTGGAGTGTACAAATAAATGCCCATATAGTTACTCTTTAACTGAGTAATTACATGCTTATTCATGCCCTGTGGGTTGATTAGCAATTACACATGGAATTGCTAGGGAAAAGAATGAGACCTGCTGAAGTGGTTTCTGTCAAGTGGTAACTGAACATGGTTGAAAATGATTGTTTGCAAAATGACTCTGGTGGTTATTTCGATAATGATGGTTTCCAGAACTTGAAGTTTGTGATAAACAGTTTTCAGAAGGACCTGAGAAAAACTGTGCTGGCTACAGCTGGGGAGTCTTTCTCAAGATTCTATCAAGAGTCTTGGTCTTCCTTTTTCTCAGAGTAAAGTCATATCGACATTTCACAGAAAGAAAGTTGGATTGTAGTTGGTGCTATGTGTGGGACTGGGTTTGGACCAACCTGTGTAATTGTGGTAGGGCTTTTGGAATGAGACAGAGAATGTTTCCAATATCATCAAGTCACCAAATGGGTTTTTCTGTAATTGCTAGTTATACTCTAACAATGCTCCTCTCCCTTCTAAGAATGGTTATTTAATAATATTTGGTCGTTTATAAACTTCTGCTGTACTGTAAATTACCATTGGCAATGAATCTTAGCGGTAGCTGGGTCCCTCACTTACTAACATGAATTTTGAGTTTGGGTATCACAAAGGGTTTGGCAGGGAGCAGACTCCAACTCAGATGGTTCAAGAGATTTTTAAGGAAGTGGCTACTTGCAAGCATGGGCACAGGGTAAGGGTATTTGTGTTCCCAGAGACTAGTAACAATGGGAAGCTGTTACTACCCTTAGTTCTGAAGGCACAAGGAGAAGAACTAGCATTACAGGAAGCCAGTGAGAGACAGGAGCTGGAGTCTCGGAGGGCCACAGACAGTGCCAGAAAATGTAGCTCACTGGAAGAAGACAGTGGGAGGAGATTCCTCAACTTCTCTCCTCCTGACCTGACCTCTAGTTAGCGGCTCCCGTTGGTCTTGTCCAACCAGAAGCCTGCCAGTAAGGGGGCTCTGGGGTAATGTATCTTTAGGAGGACGTCTCAGGTCATAGAACAGGGCAGAGGAGGCAGGAGGATGATCCAGAGTGGAGGTGAAAGCAAACAGAAGAATCCACGCAGATCCTAGTAATACTGGCTGCCATCTGTCATGTTCTTGCTATATGCCAGGCACTGTGCAAACTGCTGTTTATCCACAATCGGCATAGTGGTCCTAGACCCTCATAGTGCTCTGTATCCATAATTCTCAGTGACTGTAGACCCTCATAGTACTCTATATACATAATTCTCATAGTGAGGCTCAGACTAGTTATAGCATAAGTGAGGCATATACACACAGGCTTGGGAACATGAAACTAGGGTTTGAATATCAGCTCTGCTGTTTACTAGCAAAAAAAAAGTTTTCTCCCCATTTTATTAATGAAGAAACTAAGCCTCAGTGTGATTATGTAACTCTCTCAAGATCACACAGCTAGTAAGAACATATATGAAGAACAAAACACCGTAGTTCTTTACTGAGAGAAGCTCTGAATAAATTGGCAAATATTCCATGTTTTTGAATGGGAAGACTTCAACTTTTAAGATAGAAATCATTTTATCACTCAATAAGTGTCTAAGTGCATAACAACAAACAAACAACCCAGCAAATGTATGCTACACAATATAACCTTGCGACGCAGCATGGCATTTGGTCTCAAATATCTGTAAAATAGGCTTCACAACTGTTTTCCTTTCCTTCTTTCTTTTTTTAAAAGTTTTACCACGAGGATTAAATAAGATAGTATTTGTATGCTTAATAGGGTGTCTGACATACAGTAATTGATCAATTGATCAATAAATATAGGCAGTTATACTTTTTTTAACATCTTTATTGGAGTATAATTGCTTTACAATGGTGTGTTAGTTTTCACAAAGTGAATCAGCTATACATATACATATATCCCCATATCTCCTCCCTCTTGTGTCTCCTTCCCACCCTCCCTATCCCACCCCTCTAGGTGGTCACAAAGCACCAAGCTGATCTCCCTGTGCTATGCGGCTCCTTCCCACTAGCTATCTATTTTACATTTGGTAGTGTATATATGTCCATGCCACTCTCTCACTTCGTCCCAGCTTACCCTTCCCCGCCCCCCACCCCGCCGTGTCCTCAAGTCCATTCTCTATGTCTGTGGCTTTATTCCTGTCCTGCCCCTAGGTTCTTCTAACCATTTTTTTAGATTCCATGTATATGTGTTAGCATATGGTATTTGTTTTTCTCTTTCTGACTTACTTCACTCTGTATGACAGACTCTAGGTCCATCCACCTCACTACAAATAACTCAATTTCATTTCTTTTTATGGCTGAGTAATATTCCATTGTATATATGTGCCACATCTTCTTTATCCATTCATCTGTCAGTGGACACTTAGGTTGCTTCCATGTCCTGGCTATTGTAAATAGTGCTGCAATGAACATTGTGGTACATGACTCTTTTTGAATTATGGTTTTCTCAGGGTATATGCCCAATAGTGGGATTGCTGGGTCATATGGTAGTTCTAGTTTTAGTTTTTTAAGGAACCTCCAGACTGTTCTCCATAGTGGCTGTATTAATTTACATTCCCACCAACAGCGCAAGAGGGTTCCCTTTTCTCCACACCCTCTCCAGCATTTATTGTTTGTAGATTTTTTGATGTTGACCATTCTTGATGTTGACTGGTGTGAGGTGATATCTCATTGTAGTTTTGATTTGCATTTCTCTAATGATTAGTGATGTTGAGCATTCTTTCATGTGTTTGTTGGCAATCTGTATATCTTCTTTGGAGAAATGTCTATTTAGGCCTTCTGCCCATTTTTGGATTGGGTTGTTTGTTTTTTTGATATTGAGCTGCTTGTAAATTTTGGAGATTAATCCTTTGTCAGTTGCTTTGTTTGCAAATATTTTCTCCCATTCTGAGAGTTGTCTTTTCATCTTGTTTATGGTTTCCTTTGCTGTGCAAAAGCTTTTAAGTTTCAATAGGTCCCATTTGTTTATTTTTGTTTTTATTTCCACTTCTGTAGGAGGTGGGTCAAAAAGGATCTTGCTGTGATTTATATCATAGAGTGTTCTGCCTGTGTTTTCCTCTAAGAGTTTGATAGTGTCTGGCCTTACATTTAGAAGATAAAAGACCTATATGCAGAAAACTATAAGACACTGATGAAAGAAATTAAAGACGATACAAACAGATGGAGAGATATACCATGTTCTTGGATTGGAAGAATCAACATTGTGAAAATGACTATACTACCCAAAGCAATCTACAGATTCAGTGCAATCCCTATCAAACTACCAACGGCATTTTTCACAGCACTAGAACAAAAAATTTCACAATTCGTTTGGAAACACAAAGACCCCGAATAGTCAAAGCAATCTTGAGAAAGAAAAATGGAGCTGGAGGAATCAGGCTCCCTGACTTCAGACTATACTACAAAGCTACAGTAATCAAGACAGTATGGTACTGGCACAAAAACAGAAATATAGATCAATGGAACAGGATAGAAAGCCCAGAGATAAACCCACACACATATGGTCAGCTTATCTTTGATAAAGAGGCAAGAATATACAATGGAGAAAAGACAGCCTCTTCAAAGAGTGGTGCTGGGAAAACTGGACAGCTGCATGTAAAAGAATGAAATTAGGGCTTCCCTGATGGCGCAGTGGTTGAGAGTCTGCCTGCCAATGCAGGGGACACGGGTTCGAGTCCTGGTCTGGGAAGATCCCACATGCCACGGAGCAGCTGGGCCCGTGAGCCACAATTACTGAGCCTGCGCGTCTGGAGCCTGTGCTCCGCAACAAGAGAGGCCGCGATGGTGAGAGGCCCGCGCACCGCGATGAAGAGTGGCCCCCGCTTGCCGCAACTAGAGAAAGCCCTCGCGCAGAAACGGAGACCCAACACAGCCAAAAATAAATAAATAAATAAATATTTAAAAGAATGAAATTAGAACACTTCCTAACACCATACACAAAAATGAACTCAAGATGGATCAAAGGCCCTTCTTGTCTGTGTCACATGGTTTGGCTCTAGCATGGATGCAAGGTAATTTACCCTGCAGATGTTTGCATAAGAAAACATTGTACAACATTAACTTTAGAACAGTTTGTAAACCAGAGAGGCTTTTTATTTAATCGCTGCAGTATATTCAAGGTTTAGAACTCCTCAGCGAGTGGAAAGCCAACTCACTGGCATATCTAGCATCCCATGTGGGGCCAACTGGAGAGCCTTGGCTAGAAACTGTGCTTTTAATAAAACCCAGTTGATTTTCAGTCATTTATCATATGAATGGAAACTTGTTAAAAAATATATAGCACTTCAGGTCTTGGTTGCTGCGCAGTGACGTGATAGAGATGATGTTTTCTACTTGCCCTGTCCTCAGCCTCTGCCACTGCCACCGGTGACCAAAGCCACACCTGAGAAGTGAACTGCTGAGAAAATGCATGTTTGCTAAGCTACTCAGGAAGGGAACACCAGTGTAGGTAATGCTGCCTGAAAACTAATGTAGCCAGTGTTTCCCATTTTAAGAAAACGACAGTGCTAATAGCAAAAGGAAGAATTCTCTTGTTATATCTTACAGAGGACCAATCTAAATGTGCCAGTGATGGCACAGCTCCCAGATACTGAGTCATTTCCTACTGTCCTCTTGCTATGCACCTTGACTGTTAGAACCCAGTGCATCAGTGAGAGTTAGGTGGTTTGTTCTGTCCATACAAGAAATGGACTACCTAGATTCTACTGTCTGTAGCTGTTTTCAGGGACCACATAGAAAGACACTTTTGAATGACAGAATTGGGTGATGCCAGGGTTACAGGAAGAGGTTTATATTTGTGTCTGAGCCACAGGTTAGTTAATGTCCACAGTAAAAGAACAAATGAAAAACTGACACGTTACCTTATGCTTGAAATGCCAAATATTTGGTTGCATAAAACTTCTTATGTCAACGTCAGAGGAGTTAACTGACTTGGCTGTTAATGAAATGAAATGTAAGACTGGGGAAAATCATATACATTTTAAAACTTCTATTTTAGGGACTTCCCTGGTGGCGCAGTGGTTAAGAGTCCGCCTGCCAATGCAGGGGACACAGGTTCAATCCCTAGTCCTGGAAGATCCCACATCCCGCGGAGCAAATAGGCCCGTGCGCCACAACTACTGAGCCTGTGTTCTAGAGCCCACGTGCCACAACTACTGAGCCCGCGCGCAGAGCCCGTGCTCCACAACAAGAGAAGCCACTGCAAGCCTGCGCACCGCAACGAAGAGTAGCCCCCGCTCACCACAACTAGAGAAAGCCTGCGTGCAGCAACGAAGACCCAAAGCAGCCAAAAATAAATTTAAAAAAAAAAGAAGCTTTAAAAAAAGAAACAAAACTTCTATGTTAATAGCACTATGGTTTTAATACAGAACATTTTTTTTGCCTCCTTAAACAGGATTATTAATGAGTTTTCCAATTTTTATTCCTTATAGTGCACATATTAGCCAATTTTGCCTCTGGCACTGGCATACGTTTAGATTATGATCTCTTTGTAGAGAAATAGGTGGGCTTAGGAAGAATATTTGTACTACAGGAGAAAAATCTCTTCTGCATAATTGGACATGTCAGTTTATAAAAGGGTAGCAGAAACCTGTACAAATATAAATTGGTTTCATTGTTTATCTGCCCATGATTTTGACTGATTGATTTTCAATTTTCTGTTTGTGGATATTTTGAAAAACTCTTATAGTTGTGATAAAGGTTAGGAATTTTGGTTTGGTTGTTGAGTCTTCGATTCTTGGAAAACAAGTGAGTTTGATTTTAGTTTGGATTTTTGCTTGATTAACTCATTCTGAATGTTCTTTTCCCTGGGTGGCTGCAGGTGACGTGGATCAGTAAGTAAATTAGAAGCAAATTTCAAGGCAAGATTCCTGAAAGGGCAAGTGTGAGGTGACTCACACATTGACCCTGTGGTGAGAAAGAGAGAAACTTATTAATTACAAATCACTTCCATTCAAACCCCATTTAAGAAATTTTCACCTAGCTTAACTTATCTCTGCCTACTGAGAGATTTAAATAGCACATTCTCCCTGACAAGAAGGTTCGTGCACACATGTGGAAGTTCATTTTATTTGTAAATCTGTTATTGATCACACTATGACCATACATTTAACTCTGTGTTTTAAATATTAAAACATTAAAAGTGTAAATATTAAAAGTTTAAAAATGTTTCATCTTTCATGACTTGCCCTCCAAGTCAAATTGATCATCTTCACCTTTAACTTGGGAAAGTATAAGCAGAGACAGACTTTTGAACTAATTCACATGGGGACAGTTCCTTAAGCCTTCAAATTCACATCTAAAGTAGGAAGAAGGGTTTTCTCCCTCCTTGAGCAGGGCCCTTCTGCTTGTTTGCGTATGGGCACTTCCATATATATCTGAGTTGCAGCCTTCTTTTTTTTTCTTTTTTTTTTTAAACCAGAATCCTCTCAGTAATGTTCAAAGAAATAGATCAGTCAGAAGGGGCTTTCCCTACTGTAATAGATTGTCTGACTGGATGTTCAGTCAGACAGTCTGACAGTCTATGTTCAAAAAAAAAAAAAAAAAAAGGCAGACACTTGCTGAAGCCACATTCAGTGCCAGGACAGAAGGCTCCACGGGTCCCCATCACATCCCCCAATTTAGGTCCTCTTATTAATCCCATTTTACTGCTGGGGAAACTGAACCTCAGTAAGGATGTGACTGGGTCACGGTTACTCAGCGCGAATCAGGTCATGATTTCCCCAGAGCCCTCAGCATTGTCTGTATTGCCTCTAAAGGAAGATGGTTCAGACAGAAGAGGAGCTCTGTCCACAGTGAGCTTCTGGCACCAGAGTGCCATGTAGCCCCGTGAGTGGGACTCGCTTGGCTGTTACCTGGTAAATCAGTATGTTCCCTCAGTGACCACGGGCAAGTCACTTCATCTCCTGGGGCCTCAGTTTCCTTACTTTTAAAATGACACAGTTGGACAGAATGCCATCTGGGCTTGATAATATTCTTTAAGTGTCCAAGTATGTACTTGCATAGGTTAAATGTCCAGTCTGGAGTACTTCAATTACTTATTGAGAGTGGGGGATTTTTTCCATTTTAAGACAGTTAATCAGTATAAACTTCATACTGCCCCCACTCCATTTTGGGCACAAGGAAATTTGTTTTTGAACCTACTCTCTGGAAATTGCCTTCTGAAGGCCACACTTTTTGACTGCTCTGTTGGACTAGCTCACATTTAACTGATGGTTTCAGCATGTGGTTTTGATTTGAGGGTGAGTAGTTTTACCAGTGAGGGTGAAACTTTAGCCCTATTTCCTTAACTGCCAGAATAAGGAGGAGGAAAACATCTGAAATGGGTATCCATGAATGTGTCCTGTTTCAGCGAGAAGGATTTAATGAAATGGGCCTAGTCAATATCAGTTTGACAAATGAATGAGCAGCCACATCAAATTGTACATAACATAATCCAAATTGGGGGTGGGGAAGACTGTCAGGATAAACCTGCGTCGGATCACATGCGGCTGCTTCCAGATGTGCTTCTCATCTGTTACGTCAAACAAGATTCCTTAGTACCAGAACTATTGCCAAGTCTGTTGGGTGATGATTCAAAGTTGAAGAAAGATATGTATGAGACTGTTTGGGGACTAAGTGAAAAGTTATCTCTTCACATTTTGAGATGAGAGAATGAAATGTCAAAAGAGAGATAAAATGTGTTATTGTCCTTTTACAAAGGAAGAAACTGAGGCTCGGCAAAAGTAAATAATTTGCCCATGGTTACCCAGAATCAGCTGTTAAACTTACATCTATACACCACACTACAACTCTATTTTAATCACTTCCATCACATAGTAGTAGTGTAGTATGGTAAGCCAAGCTGCTACGGATGAATGGAGAAAATAACAAATAGATAACTATTTCAGTAAGCCAGAGGGACAAATTCTTGGCAATCCACGCTACATAAAAGCCAGGAATAGATCAGAGAATCAAATTGTTAGTTATAGAGCAATAGACTCATTAAAAGACACGTCAAAATGAAATAGTTGTTTAATAGATAGAAAACTAAAATAGCAAATTGGGCCAGTTAGGGTAAAGCTAGCTGCATAACAAACACCAGACTGTCGGTGCCTCAGTGTTACTGAACTTTACTTCTTGCTCTCATGTTCCTGGTCAAGTGGGTGACCACCCATCTAATCAGTGATTTGGGTACGCGGGCTCTTTCTGTTCTTTGTGCAGTCTGTGAAACCTCTGCATTCGGCAGAGAGTGGGGAAAAAGAGTGAAGATAGGGCAGTTGCTCCTTAATATTCCTGGTCCTAAAGTGACATACATCGCTATCACTCAAGAACTAGTCCCGTGGCCTCCTCACCTCGGTACAAGGGGGGTTGGGAAATATAGCCCCTGACTGTGCAGCCACTTCCCAGAAACAACTCTACACTATGGAAGAGGCAGCATGAGTCTTTGGGAGATCATCAGCCACTTGGCTACACAAATGGGCCTTCTAGACCTCACCTAAATGAGTTTCACTTACTTGTCACAGCAGAGGATTGAATTGGAGAATATATTTGGGAAAGGGGCAGCGTGGTGCTTAACTTCAAATGGCGACGTTTCCAGTCATCACAGTTTAAAATATTCCCATCAAAATATTGTGCACCAAGGTCCTAAGATACCCTATTTCTGTAGCTCTACTTCTCCTGTTTTGTTGTTGTTTTTTTCTTAACATTTTACAAACTCAAAAGAACAGGACTTACTGCCTTTTTTCTTTCTTTCTTTCTTTTTTCTATTTTTTTCATGCAAGAGATCATGAAATGGTTTCTGAGTTGTAGCTCTCTAAACACAGAGGCTTGCTAAGAGTGTTTTTAATGGCATCATCTGTGACACTTTCTACAGCTCTTCTGATGTGTCAAAATGCATTTCTCTTAGCATGAAACTCCTGTGTCAGAGTAGCTGGCAGGATGAATAGATATTTTCTCTGGAGAGACTGGTTTGAAATGAAAGCAAAATCTGAGCTTATTGAGAAATCTAGCAAAGAGTCTTCCTAATGAAGGTGTTCTTATAGAGAGCTGTCAAGTACCCTGATTGTTACCAATTTCCAGTTTTGGCTCTTATACTTTCAGTAATTTTGCTGAGAATCTGTCGATATCAAACTTACACAGTGGGGCAAATTGTTTTCCATTTACTTGGAGACTAAAGAGTCAGAACCTCCCTCTTCACTCCCAAGGTTCCCCCTCTGCCTTCAGAATGGAGTGTGGGGTCCCTTAGCTATGGAAATGGGATATAAATGGTGGAGTCCATTAAGCCGAGTTATGGGTAGAACCTCCTGTGGTTACTAATTGAATCAGTGCAGTTGCAAATCTGTGTTCTTGTAGGCCTGAACAGCTTTAGGCATGTTGGTCAAAGATGCAGTTAGTAAACATGCAGTTAATTTTGAAATACCTTTTAATCTGCTGTTTTAAATGGCTGCCAGTTAATACCAGCTTTCTGGCTGTGACAGTAAATATACATATTTATTATCAATTCAACCACATGATATTTTTTGAATATCTATCATATGAAAGCATGCAGGGCACACTATTGGAAATACTAAGAATAATGAGCAAACATAATCTCCAAATTCGAGGTATTTATGGTTCATCCATGTTTCTAGATAGATGCATGTTAATAATACCAGCTGTGGCATTTGTCCTAGGGCCAAGAGAGTGAAACAAACGGAATTCTTAGACGATTTTGGAGGAGGGAGCGAACTTGGACGGCTAGCATTGTTATGTCAAGGGAGATACCATGGGGAATGGTATTCTTCCTTGAATTTTGATTAATATAAATGACTTAAGTTTATTTAACTTTTTGATTGACTGTTTATTGATTTTCCTCAAAACGAACGCATTCACATGCAGCGTCACATTTGTATTGTTTCAGCTGTTTGTAAATGTGAAGAGCAGGTATTATTGGTCTGTTTTCCAGATGTGGAAATTGAAGCACGGAAAGTCATAGCAGGCGCCCCACCAGAGATCCAGAGTGTGTGAAATCCAGGACTAAACCAGAAGTAGTATTTTTTCTATGAGACCTTTGTACCTCCCTATATAATAAACTTTTGCTAAAAATAAATAGTTCCCTAGTAGAGGTACCTTCTTATACCTAAGTTGGTAGAAAATTTATGCTTGAGTAAGCAGGGAAAGATAGTAGATAAAGCTTGAGTGTTGGAAATAAAGGGGTTAGAATATTCACTCTGCCATTTACTAGTTATATGATCCTGGGGGAGTTACTTAACCTCTCTGAGTCTCAGTTCTCACTTCTGTAAATACTTGGATTTGTTGAGAGGATTTGCAAAACAATATAAGGGAAACAGCACAGTGCCTAGCAAGCAGTAGGCACTCACTGACTAGTACTTCTTAGTTTATTTTTAAAGTATTTTTTCCAGTTTTATTGAGATATAATTGACATACATCTCTGTATAAGGTATACAGCCTAATGGTTCGACTTACACGTAGTGTGACATGATTACTGCAATAAGTTTAGGTCGATCCATCATCTTGTATAGGTATATTAAAAGAAAAAGCAAAAAGAGCAAAAATTGTTTTTCCTTGTGGTGACAAATCTTAGGATTTACTGTCTTAACAACTTTCATATATAACATACAGCAGTGTTCATTATATTTGTCTTGTTGTACATTACATCTGCAGTACTTATTTATCTTATAACTGGAAGTTTGTACCTTTTGACCACCTTCCTCCAATTTCCTCCCTCCTACCCCTGCCCTTGGATAACCACAAATCTGATCTCTTTTCCTGTGAGCTGGTTGCTTTTTTAAAAGATTCCACATGTAAGTGAGAAAATACAGTAGTATATGTAGCTTGAAATCAGGAAGTGCATTATATTCCAAATAGTGTATGGAGTTCATAATAGTGGTAGGGCAAGCGGAACTGTAAGTTGGTGTCTCCTTGTGGAAGATCAAAGGGAGGGTGGGAAAGGTTAGTGCACCAACCTTTCCATGGAAGGCACAGAGAGAGAGAGAGAGAGAGAGGCCAGACTAGCTCTCTCACACACGTGGTTTAGGCTTAGCTACCATTGGGATCAGATATTAGGCCAAGTAAAACAGAACTATTCTCCACGGAGAAGACCCATGAGGGTATGCTGGATAAAAGGCCCTGCCAACTTGTGGTTAGCTATGAGGGGGAAGTCTCAGCCTACTGAGTGATGCCCACAGTTGGGAAGAAAAACTGAGAATTGTGCAGTAGCAAGTGAAATAACTGTTAGTTTCACCATTTCTCCTTTGCCTCATTGCTCAGACTTACTGGCTACAAATAAATGTTGATAGCAACCTCCAGTGAGAAAGAGCAAACTTGGGGAGGGAAAGACAGCTTAACTGAGGGCCGAAAAGTTTAGGAGCTAGTGGCTGAACTACCACATGTAGTTGGTAGGTTCCAAATCACTTAATAGGTTTGGAATCTACTTTTCTTTGAATCTATTCATGAATACTTTCTGGGTCAGATGGCTCTTACATTAATAGGAATAATAGCTAAACTCCTGGGACGTTATCATGCAGTTAGGGTACTCTGTACCTTGGTGAAGATACTGAAATTTCTAATCTTCTTTAATTCTATTTCAAGTTGAGGTCTTTATTCTTTTTTAATATGTAGCATTTACATGAGATTAGAGTCTCTGGGTAATGTCCACTGTGGATTGATCTTGTGGGGTGTCACAAGTAATTTGTTATTAATAGGAAAACAGTAAAGTTTGTGAATGATTCACTTAAATTAATAAGTGGACTCAAAGCTATTCCTGTAACTCTTACTTTCCTTCAAATATACTTTTCATGAGTGAGAGAGAAAGGGAGTGGAGTGATAACAGGAACATACTTAGAACATACAAGAACATATGTGTGTGCATGCTTAAACTCACACTCACATGTACTGAAAGTCTCTGCCAAAGAGATCCCTTATCTGACATGTGGTTAGCAATTATGGCAATAACAATTTATTAGTTCTATTCTGCTCTGCATATTTTTAGGGTGTTAGGGAAGTTGGGGTGAGCTATGAGAGTATGCTTCAATTTAGTGTTGACATTGGGGTGGGCTATACAAGTGTGTTTCACGTTATCAAAATTAGGATGGGCTGTGAGAATGTGTTTCACGTGTTTTATATTGATTAATGGTCAGCCCTTAAAAAGACCTCTGTTTTTATGTCACACTCTCTCGGACCCCTTGGGAGACCTTTGCATGCAGTGCTGATTGATCGCAGTGCCAGAGAGATTTATAAATATTTAAACGGGAATTTCAATTTTTTAACTTGCAGAAGGATAGCTTAAGGACTAGGTTAGTTAACTGTTACCAAAATAAAGCAAGAGAAATGGGCAAGAAACACTGTCTGCTCTAGTATAGAGCTTTTCTTTATTAAGTGAGAATAGAAAGACATGTACATTTTTTTAATGTGGAAGCTGAAAAATTATACTTTCAAGCTTATGAAGCCTTCAGACCTCACTAGAGAGGGTCTTTGAAGACACAGGAAAGTCAAACACCAGTTAATCAGGAAAAAAGAAACTAAACTAGCAACTGTTTGTGATAACAGTTGGCTGCTTTCTTGAGCTCTCCGTATGCCTAAGTATATAGTTCATTTATGATCAGGCATCTTTGGAGAACAAAGTGCTCCATGTAACATAATTTTCTAGGTTACCCCTTTACGTCAAATTAAGAGATAAAAATGCTTTATTTCGGGTGAAAATTCCTGTAAAATATTGAAAGTTCTCAATCCAGAGGACAGTGAACCCAGTTCAACCTTTTAATGCATATTAATGACTTCATTTCTTCTATTCTAGATTGTAAGATATATCATTACTGAATTTCATTAAAGGAAAGAAATACTACTATGTTAAAGGAACACATCAGTTCCAAGACTGATTTCAATTTCAGAAACACTAAAAAGTGAAAACGTAGAGGAAAATGATAGTAATTAAGACCAAACTGGATAGAGCTATTGAAAATAGTTCATCAGTGTAAAAGACCCCAGACTTCGTTGTTTGAGCAATTTTGTTTGCTCATTGTAGGTTTTCTCATGCCCGGTAAAACCTCCCACTGGAGACAGCATGTCAGCCTACTGCTTTTGCCCACCCCTTAAGTTTGCAATTTCTAATATGCTTGGGAGTGGTGAACCAGTGGTTACACAGTTAGGGCTATCTGTAAGATTAGGGACCTTCCAGAAAACTGCACAAATTTGGGGGCTCTCTTTTTGCTGTGCTCCAGCTTGGGGCTTGTCATGGATCTTAGCTGCCAGATTTGTGATTGCTACTAAACTGTGATCTGTAGCTTTAACAAAATATCCCTCACCTAGATGATCAGGAAAGAGTACTAGGTGTTAGGATGATAATTTAAAAAAATAAAAAACCCAAACATAAAAATGTCCCCCTCCCCAAACAGATACGTCCCTCCCCCCAAAAGTATAAGTAATAATAAAACATCCAGGACATGGAAAAGTAAGGAAAGAAAGTTGGGAGAAGGAAAAAAGTCTGGAGAAGATGTCAAGAAGTGGTAATTTTGAACATCACTTTATTTTATGCTTAAAATCACAAGAATATGATTCACAACCTTCATGGAGCTAAGTGAATGTAAAGGAATGAATCATTTCCAAATGATATTAATAAAATAAAATTCAACTATCACTTTAAATAATTGTTTTTAAACTTCAGATGATATTTTTTCAGCCAGTATCTAGACTGTTGTATTAAAAGTAAACCGAACTATACTTGTGCAGAGTTTATCATTTACAGCTCCTTTTCCTGGTTGCCAATCAACTAAGATATCTATGTTTACCGAGTAAGAGAGTTCCTATTAGTCAGGTCCAAAGTATACATAACTGTATTGATAAGGGAGGAACTCTCAAATGAGTCCCTAAAAGTGACATCTCTAGGGGAATTGGAATGTATTTTTATATGAGTGTTTGAAAAGATGTCAGCTAGTTGCCTGGTGAGCTGGGTTGTTAAAAAGTCCCAGAGAGAAGTTGTGGTTGAGGACTAGCAATGTTTCAGGAGCTGTACCAGTGGGCAGGACCTCACGGCTGATCTGGTTAGTATTGGGGTTTAGTCTCCCAATCTTTGACATGATCCTGAAAATAGAGGTAAATCTCTTAACATTGTTTGTCACATTTTACCATAGTCACCTGTGCCTCTGACTGCGTTTTCTTTCAACTAGTAATATAGCTAGAGTGGACCTCTCCAGGTAAATATACCTAGTATCTGGACTTGACCTCTCCTTAAGAGTATGTGTTGAACTGATGCATTATATCTTATCTCTGCAACTACATTTTAAGTTCCTTGAGGTATTTACTACCGTTTATCTCCTACAATGACTTGATTATAATAGATGTTCAATCAATATTTTGAGTGAATGCTGAATTAATTTTCTAAAAGCTACTTCAGGACAAGGGACTATGAGAACATTTATCATTGGTGACCCTGACTATATGAAGATCACTGACACAGATCAGTAAAATGATATTTGGAGTTCTTTGCTTAGCAGTGGGGAATGATTGGAGGCTTTTCCCCTGTGGTGAATGGAGAACTGTGAAGGCCTGGCTGACTTTGGAGGTGTGCAGTGATGCCTTTGGAAGTGAAAAAGATGCTGCCTAACTTGGCCTCAAAGGCCTGCCAGTTGTTAAAGGTTAATTTTTTTTTTTAATAGAGGTAAATCATGGCTCTCATTCATATGTTGTATGGTTGTAATGGTTAATTTTTTGTGTCAACTTGGCGAGACCATGGGACCCAGATATTTGATCAAACATTATTTAGATGTTTCTGTGAAGGTACTTTTCTTAAATGAGATTAACACTTAAATCAGTAGACTTTGAATACAGCAGATTACCCTTCATTCTGTGGGTGAGCCTTATCCAGTCAGTATATCCAATCAGTTGAAGGCCTTAAAAGAAAATATACTGACTTCCTGGAGGAAGAGGAAATTCTTCCAACAGACTGCCTTCAGCCTCAAGCTACAATATTAACTCTTTCCTGGGTCTCCAGCCTGCTGGCCTACCCTGCAGAGTTTGGACTTACCAGAGTCTACAGAAGCCAGTTCCTTAAAATCAGTCTCTCAGGCTCTCTCATCTCTATCTACAGATATAGATTATATATATATATTCTCCCTAGACATATCATATATATATAGTATATACAGTAGTCTGTCCCTCCTTATCTGTGGGAGATATGTTCCACTACCTCCAGTGGATGCCTGAAACCTCGAATAGTACCAAATCCTATATATACTATGTTTTTTCCTATACTGATGGGTAGGTAGTGTACACAGGTAGTGGATGAAGGTAATTCACGTCCTGGGTGCGATGGAGAAGGATGGCTCAAGCTTTCATCATGCTACTTAGAATGGCACACAGTTTAAAACTGATGAATTGTTTATTTCTGGAATTTTCCATTTAATATTTTTGGACTGTGTTTGACTGGATAACTAAAACTGCAGAAATCATGGATAAGGGGGGGACTACTGTGTAGTATATCTATACATCTCTATATATCTAATGATAATTTTAAAACCCTAAATATACTATATATATATATATATATATATATCTACTATTGGTTCTGTTTCTCTGGAGAACCCTGACTAATATACATGCCAAATATTTTATTTAACTCACTTATTAATGAAGGAACTAGTAAGATGTTACAAGTTCTGGTTCAAAGGAGAACTCAAAGTACCAACACTTTGATAAACAAAGAATGATTTAAGAATAACTACATTTACAGGTAATCTGGGCCTTGGAAAATGTTAACATCGGTCAACAGATTTGAGAGATTTTATTTTTAAGCAAATTCCATTTGTGAGAGTGAGTGTGAATGTATGTTGTTGAAACAGATTTAGTGACTGAATAGAACTGTTTACTAAATTTCCTTAGAACTATAGCTCTTCAAACATTGCTGATATGGCCGCTAGGGCTATCTCACTTGAAGGAATTTAAAACTTTCACAGCCTGAAATTTGATTCTTCCATATTTAGGCAACCAAATCTATTTGGCATTACTAGAACTTAGTATAACATTTATAGAGCTAAAGAGTGCACCTATTTAGATGGTTTAGGGATGGAGGATTATGATTCTTCTGTTAAAAACTTTTCCTACATCATTTGATAAAATGGTGGATTTCTATACTCAGTTATACATAAATGGCAAATCTTAAAGTAAAAGCAATAAAATGGTAAAATAGTAAGCTAGTCAAATTCTTGTGTTATGAAAATAATTCACAAAGAACCAGACAAAAGCCTGTACTAAATATTAAAGAAGGGCAATTTATTATAGCTGTAAATACAGATAATGACCACTATATTAATTTTCTATTGTTGCTGTAACAAATTACCACAAATTTAGTGGCTTGAAACAACACAACCATTTTCTTGCTGACCGTTGGCCAGGGGTGGTTCTCACCTTCTGGAGGTTACCCACATTCCTTGGCTTGTGGTTCGTTTCCTATCTTCAAAGCCAGCAATGGTGGGTTGAGTCTCTCTCATGCTTCAAATTTCTCCTGCCTCTTCTTCCGCCTCATCTTGCTACTGCAACGGGGAAAGGTTCTCAGCTTTCAAAGACTCATTTGATTAGATTTGATCCACCTGGATAACCCAGGACACACTCTCCATTCTAAGGTTCATAACCTTAATCATATCTGCATTCTTTCTTTGCTGTGTATTCAGAGGTTCTGGGAATTAACATGTGGATATCTTTGGGGGACCATTATTCTGCCAGGTCCTAGCCATGTTGTGAATCATGTGCCACGTACTTGTTGACCCTGATGTAGGGGAATGCTTGAGCACGATAGTGATGGGGAGAGAAAATCAGCAAGAGCAGAGTAAGATGAGGAAGTCTCAAAAGAATTTGAAAGTGGTAAAGGATGTCTTTTGATGGGTCTTGTTTTGGTGATTTGAAAAGTGGAGTTTGGCCTAAGTGAAGTTTAAATACAAGGTAAGAAGGAAATCATTTTAGTTGAGGCGAAGCCATTGGTCTGGGGACGGGAGGGCAGGGAACTGTGCTGAGAGTAATGGGCAGCTTCTGTTGGAGAGCTCTACTTGACCACAGGATGACTGGGGTTGGGGTCCCACTGTGAGGATGGGGGGAGATTTAACAAATATGAATTTTGTCCTACTTGATGTTTATTTGATGAGATTCTGATATTCTTTGTTTTTTATCTACTCTCCATATCATTAATAGTATCTTAGAGATTCCACTATAGTTTTTCTGAACTTACTGTTCTTTCACTGGTAGGGATTCAATAAAATCCTCTAACAGTTTTGATCTGAAATTCTGATCCTATTCCAATGAAATATGTAGTTTCCCATTCCTTGAGAGGAAGCCCTCATCACATGCCTCTGGAAAGAAGACCTCTGTGTGTACAGAAATTCTGGGGAGAGTTAGTTAAATACCTTGGAAACCCCTGTTATTTAGGGGTTTATACTAATGGTAATTGATGTTTATGAGGCTACTATTGGTGGACTTGCTCTTACCTTAAGATTTGAGTACTAATTTTAGATTGACAGACAATGAGGACTCTGATATCTCCAGGTGTATTACCCTGGGTTAGGCAAATCAGTTTATTTATCTATTTCATAAAAAAAATAGAAAATGAATCAACAATCAATATATCTCTTTGTTGAATGAGACTTCCCTTGGAACAAATTCCCTGAAGTGGCTCCTACAGGTTTCTGATCCCCCGTTGTCTGGTGAGCAGTGACTGCAGGACAGAGGTCAAACCTCATGTGTTCCGAGCCTCACTGGGCTAGACTTCATATATGCTTTTGATGTTGGGAGATAGATTATAGGCATATGGCTCTTAATTGTTACCTCACATGGAACTAATCCAGCAGCACTTGCTCTGCATTTATAGCTCTTCCACGTGCACCCTGTACCCTGGAGCTCAAAGTTTTCCAAACTGCCAAAGGACAAGGTCTTTTTTAAGGGAAGCCTAACCAGGAGGCACTCCTAGCATAGGAAATTTGCATGCTTTCAGGCGTTGGGAATTTCTTTTATACTGTGGATGTGTTCTTGGACACCTCAGCTACTACAGCTATTTATTCTCCACCAATCACGGCCATTTGTGTTTTTTGTTTTTTTTTTTCTAAAGTGCTTTTTTGTTGTTGTTATCACATTTTATTCTTTTTTTTTTAATTAATTAATTTATATATTTTATGGCTATGTTGGGTCTTCGTTTCTGTGCGAGGGCTTTCTCTAGTTGTGGCAAGTGGGGGCCACTCTTCATCGCGGTGCGCGGGCCTCTCACTATCGCGGCCTCTCTTGTTGCGGAGCACAGGCTCCAGACGCGCAGGCTCCGTAATTGTGGCTCATGGGCCCATTTGCTCCGTGGCATGTGGGATCATCCCAGACCAGGGCTCGAACCCATCTGCCCTGCATTGGCAGGCGGATTCTCAACCACTGAGCCACCAGGGAAGCCCTGTGTTTTTGAATATTGTGGACACCTCACTTCTAAAATAGCCCACATAGTAGCATTTTTTTTTTCTTGTATACATGTGTCTTTATTTTTTTATTTTTTGTAACAGCTTTACTGAGATACGGTTCCATGGGTTTATGCATATGTCTAAACTCAACAAATTGTATACATTAAAAATGTGTAGTTTTTGTATATCAACAACAATAACTATTTTTAAAAGCATCTTAGTGACAGGAACAAGATTGTTAGACTTATCAGCAGAAAAAAATTTCTTCAGTGAATGAAGAAATATTTTGTTATTGCATGTGAGGATCAGCTCTACTGGATGAAATGTAAATGAGGACAATATAGATTGTGTTTGCTTTTTATATTTGAACATATCCTAAGGATAGCAATTGACCATAATGATAGATCTAATCTAGGCGAGACTATGCTTTCTTATTACTGCCTCTAGGCAGTAACTATCACTTGCCTCTAGAAATAAGTGGCTTCCAAGAAGAATGATCTCAAGTTACTATCTCAGATCCTTCTAATATTTTGCATTGCTGCTTACTTGTACAGCATCATTTATTACCTATGAGACAAAGTGCAGCACACATCCATTGTAATACCCCTTGGATCAATTTCAATCCATGTCATTTCTAGGGTGTATTTCTTCTGGGAATTCAAATGGCTTTGGCATCATTTTGCCAGGTTCATAAATTATTGAGGGTCTTAACTTAAAAAATGTACCCTTTTCTTGGGCAACACTGGCAGCATGAGGGAATTGGGTTATGATAAAAGGCTAGTTTAAGGGCATAAGTTGGGAGCTAGCAACCCTTAAACTGATAACTGTTCCTGGAGAAGTTTGGAGGGGGTCATGATTCAGATTGACACAAAACACAATGCTTGATACAGCTTATGATTTCCCTCCTGAGCTTTGAAATGAGGTATCCGTGGACTCTTCCACTTGAGTCTGTATCACACCAGGCTCTTATTAGCGTGGTTTCCTCAGGCTGCTCTTGAAGGGAAAAAATGGGCTTTTTTCTTTATTCTTAGGAAGATGTTTAGTTACTGTCTTTAGAGGTGAATGTAAAAAGAAAACCCAGAAAGGTTATCTACCTCCCCTCTATGTATTCACATGAGTAGATATCTGTTTCACAGATATATACCGGATTCTCAGCTGGAAGAATATTCCTTGTTTCATGCATCTTTGCATTTTTAATTTTAAGTATCAACATCATTTTTATCAAATAAGACCACTCAAAATACCACTAAATTGTGATTAACAGTTTTCAAGGCACTTTCATACATCATCTTATTTGGCCAACATTGGAACCCTGAGAGGCTCACATCATCGTAAGATTACAAATGACAAAGTCCTTGATGTCAGAAGGTAAGGGATATGCCCAGGTCACTGGGTTAAAGAGCAGTAGAGATAAAATTAGAAACCAGGTTCCCTGACAACTTTAGTCCAATGCTCTCTTCTCAAAATGTCTGAAAGATTTCGATTAGGGATGACTAACGGGAGGAGGATGTTGGGAGCGCAACAAAATCCTTGATATTTACATATTAATTTAGAGTACTGACATTATTTGGTACCTCCTCCCTGGATCTGTCAAGATCTCAGGAGCAGATATGATACCCTTTGATTCAATTCTGGGAGCAAGGAGTGGGGCTGTTATTAAGGAGAATAAAGGTTACTTGAACACAAGCACTTTGATACCATGATTGTTGATCTGATAACCCAGATGGCTACTAAGTGAATAATAGGTGGTATATGCTAGACGAAGTGATGATTCATGTCCTGGGCTGGACGAAGCAGGATGGGGTGAGATTTCATCATGCTACTCAGAATGGCGCATAATTTAAAACTTATGAATTGTTTATCTGGAATTTTCCATTTAATATTTTCAGATCACATTTGACTGCGGGTAACTGAAACTGTGGAAAGTGAAACCGTGAATAAATGGTGGGGGGGACCACTGTGTTCATCTTTAACAGCCCTTCCATTAGAGAGTGTGTTGTTTCTAAAAGCACACTGTTTGGAGAGACTAATGATCGGTTCTTTGAGAAAGGGTAGGCATACTTTTCACTACTTGACAGATGAAAAGCTCAAGGACCAGAGAGCACAGATACAGACCTGGGAGAAGGACAGTGGTTTGCAGACTTTTATTTCTAAACTCCCTTCCTAGAATCCAATGTCCAGTTTCCCAGACAAACATACCCCTGGGAGTAGCTACATCCTGCCCAGGCAGGTGGGTCTGCTTGGTGCATTCTAGGATGAGCACTTCCCCAGAGTAAAGACATTGCTTTGAAAAATTGGGCCTCCCACTTACAGGACCACAGTCATGCCATCAGGGCTCTGTTCTTCTTCCCTTCCTGTAAGAGCTAGTGACGTTGTCCAGGGGTTTTTTCTCTTCCCCCACTCTGCTTGTTGTATTCCACATCTTCCTCTTTCTTAGATTCATTCCTTTTACTAATCTTTAATTCTTTGAGAGATGGTCTGTGGAGATACATTCTCTGAATTCTGGAATGTCTGAAAAATATCTTTTTTTGCCTTTCTATTTGAATGTTATTTTGATGGGGTTCCAATTCAAAATAATATCTTGTTTATATTCAAAAAGAGTTGTCCTTTCTCTCTTAGCACCCGATGTTGGCAATAAGAAATTTGATGTCAATTTGTACCTTTGTAGGCTATCTGTTTCTTCTCTTTTTAAGCTTGTATTATTCTCTTCCTCGCTAACTTTGATGTTCTAAAATTTCACCACAGTATACAATGTGTGGTTTAATTCATCCTGCTTGGCACTTGATGAGCCCTTTCAAGTTGAGTCTTGAGTTTTTACCTCTGGGATTTTTTTTTCCTTTAAAATTCTTTCACTTCTTCCTTTGTTTTTTCTCCTTTTGAACACTATTATTACATATATTGAAATATCTTGCTTGATCCTCCATGTCTTTTAACTTTTCTTTCATATTTAGGAACTCTATATTTTTTTGTTCTGCATTCTGGGAGAGTTCCTTGACTTGTTCTTTCAGTTTCCCAAGTTTCTATTCAGTTGAATACCATCTACTTTTTAGTCCCTCATTTGGTTTTCTTCCAGTGATTAAAATTTTAATTTAAAATATCTCTAGTTAATCTATTTATGGATATAATATCAAATCCCATCTCTTGAAATAAGTAAATATATTTATTCTAAGTTTATCTTCTCTTTGCTCTATTTCCTCAGGTGTTAGTTCTGTTGAGTTTGGCATGAGTTTCCTAAAACATTTGATGATTCTTATTCATCTCTTTGTCTTTGTACTTGAAAATCCCTGTTTTCCCTACCATACTGTATTTCCAGTTAATGTGGAGAGGATTAGGATATTCTCTGGGAGATGTTTGCTGGTAACTTGTCTTTTGGGTATCAGCAAATTGCTGCCTTTCCTAGTTTTCAGTAACTACTCTGCCTCTATGACCCTAGCTCCACATCCACTGATTTAGCTAGTGGTCAGTGTCCCTGCTGTCTGTTGCTTAGCACAAGAGAGACAGTAGTGAGGGGTTAAGTGGCAAGAAACTACAAATCTAGTTTCCTAGTAGATCACTCTGATGAATACCCCAGGGGCTTCTTCTATATCCTGCCTCAGTTGACCTTGAGTTTGGCTTTCCCCAAACATTTCTACTTTATAAGCAGTTTTTGCCTCTCTGGGTTTTGGGGTGTGGTTTCTTTCTGGTTTTGCTTCTGAGTCGAGCTGATCCTGCCTGTTTCTGATCTTTCCTTAAACTCTTTGCTTCATCATGGAACCCTTTCTTTGTTTGCAAGGATGTTTCACACGTTTAAAAATACATTTTTAGTTATTTCGCGGGGTTTTAGGTGGGAGATAGGGAAGATTTATGTGCTCAGTCGGTCATCAACCTCCCCCTCCCATTTTTCTCATGCATGGGAGAAACAGACTTTTAAAAATTTCTCTTTGATTGGTTACATCACACGTTGTAACATCAGTGAGAAATCTCATTAGAGCTAGAGGCTTATCAGAGTGTAGCAGAGCAAACTCTTTTGAGGTGGGAAGTGGTAGAGGGTCCTCTGAGGTAGCAGGATAAATGTCTGACAGCAGTGTTCCTCAGTCTCACCCTCTAGTACAGAGGTTGGCAAACGTTTTCTGTAAAGGGCCATATAGCAAATATTTTAAGCTTTATGAGCCATATAGTCTTGTTGCAGCTACTCAACTCTGCTGTTGTGGTGTGAAAGCAGCCATAGACAGTATACAAATGAGTTAGTGTAGCTGTGTTCAAATAAAACTTAATTTTCAAAAACAGTCCTGTGGGCTAGATTTGACTCAAGCCATAGTTTGCCAGCTCCTGCTGATTCAGTTTGGGGTCTAGAGTATTATTTAGAATATAAAGTATTTCTCAGACCAGAATTTTAGGAGAAAGTTGATCCATCAGGTAGATCCCATGTATAGAATTTCAATATCAACATAATTTTTAAAATGTCATTTATCATTCTGTTTTTGCCTTGAATTATCTTCAGAGTTAAAGAACACTTATTATTATTGGAGAGCTTAAAAAAGGTTGTGGTCTGGGTCATGTCTGAAAATATTCTGATGCAGAATTTATGGATGTTAGAGAAAGCCCTCTCATAAATACTCAGTTATGAGTTTCTGAAATGAAGAAGGAAGAGCCTCCTTCATGTTCCATGAATAACCTTGGTGTAGGGAGATGAGTGGGTATCAGCTGATGGTGATGTAGAAATGGTGGTGATGTAAATCTGCTGATAACTCAAAAGACTTTGATAGGACCAGTGAAGAAGATGAGAAGCTACTTTGGAGGAAGCTACTTGAGCAAGAAAATAGCTTCCCTATACTGCAGAGGAGTTTGTGTAACTGCCTGGCTCTTCACTTTATTTTTACAGAATGGAAAGACATGCCTGAGGTGATGTAGGTGAATCAGGACTTGGAGTGAGGGCTCTGGTTTCCCAGTTTGTTGTCTGTTTCATGACATGTAATATCAATAGATGCCAAGAGATAGCTTTAGAGAAAAAAGTCAGAAAATTGTTCAAGAAGATGAATTCCAAACCCCCTTTGGCTGTGGTTTCTTTTCTATCAAACGATAAGAATGAAATCATGGTTCTCAGCCCTGACTTTGTATTAAAATCACCTGGACGTTTTAAAAATAATTTCTGTACACAGATTTAACCTGAATCAAATGAATCAGTCTCTCCAGGTGGGTCTGGGCATCGGTATTTTTTTTTTTTTAAACATCTTTATTGAAGTATAATTGCTTCACAATGGTGTGTTAGTTTCTGCTTTATAACAAAGTGAATCAGCTATACATATACATATATCCCCATATCTCCTCCCTCCCGCATCTCCCTCCCTCCCACCCTCCCCATCCCACCCCCCCAGGCGGTCACAAAGCACCGAGCTGATCTCCCTGTGCTATGCGGCTGCTTCCCACTAGCTATCTATTTTACATTTGGTAGTGTATATATGTCCATGACACTCTCTCACCCTGTCACATCTCAACTCTCTCCCTCCCCATATCCTCAAGTCCATTCTCTAGTAGGTCTGTGTCTTTATTCCCATCTTGCCACTAGGTTCTTCATGACCTTTTTTTTTTTTTTCCTTAGATTCCATATATATGTGTTAGCATACTGTATTTGTTTTTCTCTTTCTGACTTACTTCACTCTGTATGACAGACTCTAACTCCATCTACCTCATTACAAATACCTCCATTTCATTTCTTTTTATGGCTGGTAATATTCCATTGTATATATGTGCCACATCTTCTTTATCCATTCATCTGATGATGGACATTTAGGTTGCTTCCATGTCCTGGCTATTGTAAATAGAGCTGCAATGAACATTTTGGTACATGACTCTTTTTGAATTATGGTTTTCTCAGGGTATATGGGCATCGGTATTTTTTAAGTTCCCCAGGCAATTCTAATGTACAGCCAGAGCTGGATACCATTGGTCTGACATTTCTCCCATTTACATCCCCCAGTTTAGGGGGAATATCCTAGTTTCACAGTTTCTGTTTTGCACATCTCTGTGATGATGGGTGACTCATCCTTTCTCCAGGCTGTGGATGGCCAAACATGTTTCCTCTTTATGAATTTCAGGTGGTTCTAATTGGAGTCTTCTTTGGGCATTGCTGATACTTTTTATCTTTCTAGATGACTTCTTTTCATTCTGCATTGACCTTTGTCATGTACTGTCTTGTGTCTTCCCTCTTCTTTCCTTTCTATTATTTTGATCAGTTTCTGTCTTATTTTATTAGTCCATTCGGTATAGAAGAGATAAAATGATCTTCTTTCCTGAGCATCGCCTGATGAGTTAAGCAGAGTGAGAACTGTTCTTGCATGTCCTGAAGCTGCTCTTTGAAATCTTTTTTTACATTCCTCATCCCCTCCCCCAACACCAATTCTTTCCCCCTTAAAAATCCCTTGCTTTTCTCAACTCTTAGATGTATTTCTTATTTGTCTCATGTAAGATGCTTATCAATGTCTCTTCTCTGTTTTCTGGCATTATGGCAAAATAGTAATATCATTAAATATTAAAGAAGATCATATAACTCAATATTAAAAACAAAGCAAGGGTTTACCCTTAACAGTAATTTTTCCTTTATTTTTTTTTATTTGTTTATTTATTTTTGGCTGCAATGGGTCTTCGTTGCTGCGCGCAGGCTTTCTTTAGTTGTGGTGAGTGGGGGCTACTCTTGGTTGCGGTGCGTGGGCTTCTCATTGTGGTGGCTTCTCTTGTTGCAGAGCGCAGGCTCTAGGCACGCAGGCTTCAGTAGTTGTGGCGCACAGGTTTAGTTGCTCTGGGGCATGGGGGATCTTCCTGGACCAGGGCTTGAACCCGTGTCCCCTGCATTGGCAGGCGGATTCTTAACCACTGAGCCACCAGGGAAGCCCTAATTTTTCCTTTTAACTCCTGTCAAACTCTGTCAACTTTATGAATATCAACCTTGAAAGCTCAGTGAGTCTGTCTACTCATTGTCCACCCAGGTCAGTTACACATAGGTTAATAACCATGTAAATGATTTAGCTCCTTTCTTTACTCTCTGTATGTGTATGTCTTGAAAAAATAAAAAACAGTCTAACCACCTAAATAGTTTTGTCCCCGTAATGCTAGAGCAATAATTTTAAATTAAGTATTTTGCTGGTGCTTGGGCTTGTTTAATTTGGACTCTCTTAAAGGACTTGGATAATGTGTCTGAATTTTTCTGTGCGATCCTTAGAACATACCACTAGGAGCTAAAAATACTTTGGTGTTGGTAGTGGTGTTGCTGAGGGCTTGACAATGATGCTGTATCCTCAGTGCACTATAAGCACAATTAAGATTAGAAATATACCATTTGCCTTTGTGCCACTGGGACCTGTAAGGTAAACCACTCATTCAATTTTTCATTCTACCAAAAATTTAAATTATTAAATACTTATATGTGCTAGGAACTAATCATGATGTATGAAGATTTTAATAAAACTTTACAGTAAACTTTTGTCAATGGTTTTGGCATTAGTGAGGGAGAGGCACATAATTATAGCACTGAACACATGATTAAAAGGGAGGTATTCTAAGAGTAAATATTATATTAGGTATAAAGGGCTTTTTACCACTAAAATTGATACTGGCTTTAAGCTGTTTGGTCTGTTGATCCCCACTTTATCCAGTTGGCCTGCTCTTTTTTGAGATATTTTGCAAGACAAAAGCCACAAAGGAACTATTTGGGATTACCAAAATTTGTGAATAGTTTTGGAAATTGCAAATTCTAGACCTCTACAAACCAATTTAAAATGTGTTAGATGCCTATTGATTTTTTTTCAGGACACTAGATTAATAACCATTATTGAATCAGAAATGGATCCATCTTCCAAAATGACATTCTTGCAAGAATTTCAAAGTCGCTTGCAAGACCTATAATAGGTGTTAGATTGTATCTACACAATATGAAATGTGTGGTGAGTAATTAGCCAGAGGGCTCAATCAATATAGATTTCTAATCTGGATGATTAAGGATAAAAAAGGGCTTTTTCTTCATCATGAGGGGCTTTTTAAAAATGAGTACGAAACACCTAAGTAAAGCAGTTTTTTTCTTCCAGTTGTATGGAGATATAATTGATATACAGCACTATATAAGTTCAAGGTGTACATACATCATGAAATGATTATCACCGTAAGTTTAGTGAGCATTCATCATCTCATATAGATACAAAAAAAAGAAACAGAAAATTTTTTCTTGTGATGAGAACTCTTAGGATTTACTTTCTTGACAACTTACATATATAACACATAGCAGTGTTAATTATATTTATCATGTTGTACATTATATCCATAGTACTTATTTATCTTATAACTGGAAGTTTGTACCTTTTGACCCACTTCATCTAATTCCCCCTCCACCTACCTCCTGACTCTTGTAACCACAAATCTGATCTCTTTTTCAATGAGTTTGTTTTTGAAGTATAATTGACCTGCAACACTGTGTTAGTTCCTATTACATAACATAGTGATTTGGTATTTCTATACATTTCAAAATGATCACCACAGTAAGTCTAGTTACAATATGTCACCAAAAATATTACATAGTTATTGACTATATTCCCCACACTGTACATTTCATACCCATGAATCATTTACTTTGCAGCTGGGAGTTTGTACCTCCTAATCTCCATCACCTTCTTTCTTCCCCCACCCACTTCCCATCTGGCAACTACCTGTTTGTTCTCCATATCTATAACTATTTCTGATTAGTTATGTTTGTTCATTTGTTTTGTTTTCTTAAAAATTATACAGTATTTGTCTTTCTCTTTATGATTTATTTCACTTAGTGTAACACCCTCTAAGTCTATCCATGGTCTTGCAAATGGCAAGATTTCATTTTTATGGCTGAGTAATACTCCATTTTATATTTACATATACCACGTTTTCTGTATCCCTTCATCTATTGATGGGCACTTGGGTTGCTTCTGTACCTTGGCTATTGTAAATAATGGTGCAGTGACGTAGGGGTGTATATATCTTTTCTAACTAGTGTTTTTGTTTTCTTTGATTAAATAGCCAGGAGTGGAATTGCTAGATCATATGGTGGTTCTATTTTTAATTTTTTGATAAGTCTCATACTGTTTGCCACAGTGGCTGCATCAATTTACATTCCCACCAACAGTTCACAATGGTTCCCTTTTCTCCACATCCTTGCCAGCACTTCTTATTTGTTGTCTTTTTGATAATAGCCATTCTGACAAGTGTGAGGTGATATCTCATTGTGGTTTTGATTTGCATTTCCTTGATGATTAGTGATGTTGAGCATCTTTTCATGGGCTTGTTGGCCATCTGTATGTCTTCTTTGGGAATATGTCTATTTAGATCCTCTGTCCATTTAAAAAAATCAGGTTGTTTGGGGGTTTTTTTAATGTTGGATTGTATGAGTTCTTTGTATATTTTAGGTATTAACCCCTTATCAGATATATAATTTGCAAAGGTCTTCTCCCATTTAGGAGGTGGCCTTTTCATTTTGTTGGTAGTTTTCCTCACTGTGCAGAAGCTAAAGTTTGATATACTTTCATTTGTTTATTAAGACCAATGTCAGGGAGAGTACTGCCTATATTTTCTGCCAAAGTTTTATGGTTTTAGGTCTTACATTTAAGTTTTTAATTCATTTTGTATTTATTTTTGTGTGTGGTGTGAGAGAGTAGTCCAGTTTGCTTCTTTTGCTTGTAGCTGTCCAGTTTTCCCAACACTATTTATTGAAGATTGTCATGGATTAATTACCCATGTAAGTGTTGGTTTATTTCTGGGCTCTCTATTCTGTTCCATTCGTCTGTGTGTTTGTTTTTGTGCCAGTACCACACTGTTTTGATGACTGTAACTTTGTAGTATAATTTGAAATCAAGGAGCATGATACCTCCAGCTTTGTTCTTCTTTCTCAAGATTGTTTTGGCTATTGTTTGGTCTTTTGTGTTTCCATACAAATTTTAGGCTTCTTTGTTCTAGTTCTGTGAAAAATGCCCTTGGTATTTTGATAGGGATTGCATTGAATCTGTAGTTTGCCTTGCGTATTACAGTCATTTCGACAATATTGATTCTTCCGATTCATGAACATGCTGTATCTTCTCATCTCTTTGTTTTGTTTTCAGTTTCTTTCATAAGTGTCTTATAGTTTTTAGAGTACAAGTCTTTTACCTACTTAGATTTATTCCTAGATATTTTATTCTTTTTGATAAAATGGTAAATGGGGTTATTTCCTTAATTTCTCTTTCTGATAGTTCATTGTTGGTGTATTGAAATGCAACAGATTTCTGTATATTTATTTTGTCTCCTGAAACTTTACCAAATTCATTGATGACCTCTAGTAGTTTTTTGGTAGTGTCTTGAGGATTTTCTATGTATATACCATGTCATCTGCAAACAGTGACAGTTTTAATTCTCCCTTTTCAATTTAGATTCTTTAATTTCTTTTTGTTCTCTGATTGCTGTGACTAGGACTTCCAAAACAATGTTGAATAAAAGTGGTGAGAGTGAGCACCCTTGTCTTGTTCCTGATCTTAGAGGAAATGCTTTCAGCTTTTCACCATTGAGTATGGGCTTATCATATATGGCCTTTATTATGTTGATGTATATTCCCTCTAATCCCACTTTCTGGAGAATTTTTATCATAAATGGATGTTGAATTTTGTCAAAAGCTTTTTCTGCATTTATTGAGATAATCATATGATCTTTATTCTTCAATTTGTTAATGTGGTGTATCACATTGTTTGATTTGTGAATAGTGAACAATCTTTGCTTACACGGGATACATCCCACTTGATCATAGTGTGTGATCGTCTTAATGTATTGTTGAATTAGGTTTGCTGATATTTTGTTGAAGATTTTTGCATCTATGTTTATCAGTGATATTGACCTGTAATTTTCTTTTTTTGTGATATCTTTGTCTGGTTTTGGTGTCAGGGTGATGCTGGCCTCATAGAATGAGTTTAGAAGCATTCTTTCCTCCACAACTTTTTGGAATAGTTTGAGAAGGATAGGTGTTAACTATTCTCTAAATGTTTGGTAGAATTCACCTGTAAAGGCATCCCGCCTTGGACTCTTGTTTTGGGGGGATGTTGTCTTATTATTGATTCAGTTTCATTACTGGTAACTGGTCTGTTCATATTTTCTATTTCTTCCTGGTTCAGTCTTGGGAGATTGTACATCTATAGGAATCTGTCTGTTTCTTCTAGGTTGTTCATCTTATTGGTGTGTAATTGTTTGTAGTAACTTCTTATGATCCTTTGTATTTCTGTGATGTTGATTATAATTTCTGCTTTTTCATTTCTGATTTTATTGATTTGGGCCCCCCTCTCTTTTTTTCTCTATGAGTCTGGCTAAAGGTTTATCAATTTTGTTTATCTTTTCAAAGATCCAGCTCTTAGTTTGATCTTTTCTATTTTTTAGTCTCTATTTTATTTATTTCTAGTCCTATCTTTATGATTAATTTCCTTCTACTAATGTTGGGTTTTGTTTGTTTTTCTTTTTCTGGTTCCTTTAGATGTAAGTTAGGTTGTTTATTGGAGATTTTTCTTGTTTCCTGAGGTAGACTTGTATCACTATAGACTTCCCTCTTAGAACTGCTTTTGCTGCATCCCATAGATTTTGGATTGTTGTGTTTTCATTTTCATTTTTCTCCAGGTATTTGTTTTTTTATTTCTTCGTGATTGATTGGTTGTTTAGTAGCCTATTGTTTAGCCTCCACGTGTTTGTGTTTTTTGCATTTTTTTCTTATAGTTGATTTCTAGTCTCATAGCATTGTGGTCAGAAAATTTGCTTGTTATGATTTCAGTTTTCTTGAATTTACTCAGACTTGTTTTGTGCCCTAGCATGTGATCTGTCCTAGAAAATGTTCCATGTGCACTTGAAAAGAATGTGTATTCTGCTGTTTTTAGGTGGAATGTTCTATATATATCAATAAAGTTTACACCATTGTAAAGCAATTATACTCCAATAAAGATGTTAAAAAAAGAAAGTTCAACTGGTCTAATGTGTCATTTAAGGCCAGTGTTTCTTTATTGAATTTCTGTCTGGATAATCTGTCCATTGATGTAAGTGGGGTGTTAAAATCCCCTACTATTATTATGTTACTGTCAGTTTCTCCCTTTATGTCTGTTAATATATGCTTTATATATTTAGGTGCTCCTATGTTGGGTGCATATGTATTTATAATTGTTGTATCTTCATCTTGGATTGATCCCCTGATTATTATGTAATATCCTTCTTTGTCTCTTGATACTATTTTTGTTTTTTTACAGTCTGTTTTGTCTGATATAAGTATTGCTACCTGAGCTTTCTTTTTATTTCCATTTTCATGGAATATCTTTTCCCATACCCTCACTTTCAGTCTGTGTATGCCTTTAGATGTGAAGTAAGTCTCTCATAGGCAGTATATATATGGGTCTTGTTTTTATATGCATGCAGCCACTCTTTGTCTTTTGATTGGAACATTTAGTCCATTTACATTTAAAATAATTATTGATAGTTGTCTACTTATTGCCATTTTGTTAATTGTTTTGGGGTTGTTTTTGTAGTTCTCTTTTGTTCATTTCTTCTTCTTTTGTTCTCTTCCCTTAAGATTTGATGACCATCTTTAGTGTTATGTTTGGATTCCTTTCTTTTTTCTGTGTGTATGTGTCTATTATAGATCTTTGGTTTGTGGTTACCATGAGGTTTATATATAGTAATCTCTCTCTATATATAGGTGATTATTTTAAGATGCTGATCTCTTAGTTCAAACGCATTTTAACAACCCTGCATTTTTAATCCTCTCTCCCCAATGTTCACTAATTTTGACATCATATTTTACATCTTTTTGTTTTGTGTATGTCTTAACTACTTATTGCAGATATAGATGATTTTTACTATTTTTGTCTTTTAACCTATATATATTTGCCTTTACCAATGAGCTTTTTCCTTTCATAATTTTCATGTTTCTAGTTGCAGCCTTTACTTTTTCAGTTAAAGTAGTCCCTTTAACATTTCTTGTGAAGCTAGTTTTGTGTAAAGTGGTTCTGTCTTGTGTGGAATGGAATTATAGTGCCATGGGTGTGGTTTGTTAGAGCATATTGTTGAGTTTCCTTTCTGAGTACTTTTTCTTCAAAATTTCTAGGAAAGAAATCTTAACTTTTTGTCGGAATTAGCAGAAACAATCCTTCTAATTAGTTTTTTGGAGCATTAGCATTAACATAATTTGGATGTGGTGAAACTTGTTAGTGTCTATCCCAACACATGCAGTGAGTTTTATGGGCCATTTCTAACTAATAAAAGCTATTTGTCAAGTATATAACTATATGTGATTTAGTCTTTAGGTCTTTAAAGCTGTTTATGCAAATATACTTAGTTTTTAATTTGAAAAAAATGGATCTTTTTCAGACCACATGTCTCAAGTTTTGGTCTGCAGTACATGGTCACTGTAGAAGTAGATAATTGGAAATAATTGAAACCTGGATAGAGGTTGCTGCTTATATCAAATGGGAGGTATTCTCTCCTATGTTGCCTTACAGGAAATGCAGTGAATCCTTATCCCTCTATCAAAATGTGAGAAGTGGGAATAATAGGCCTTATTGGCCCTACCTCTCCCCAGCCCATGAAAATGTAGTGAGCATTGCAGAAGTGCTGATACTGCTAGAATTGTCTTTCTTCCCTACTAGTTGTCCCATGCAGGTGTTTGCACTGATAAATAGGATACCCCAGAGCCAATTAGGCTTTAGTGCAAAGGATCCCAGAACCCTATTCTTGGGACTACCATAGCATTTTATTTATACTGCTCTTAGCACATGTGTCTTAACTTTAATTCATTTTATTTGTTCCTGACCAGATTTTAAACACCTTGAGACAAGAGACTAAGTCGTATTTGTCATTATATTTGTGTCCAAGGCCTAGTACTGGGCCTGCCACAGAGTGGATGCTTGTGAATAAATAAATGAATAAATGAATGTGCCCTTGTATCATTGGAATCTTTCTCTGACCTTGACACTGCTGTTTTTTTATTTGTCCCAAGAGCTGATTTATAGGTTTTCCTTTCAGGGATGTGAACTTCAGTGTGAAAAGCAAGAGCCAGAGGAGAATGAACTTGTGCCCTGAAATCAGCGAGAGGGAAGTTCTGTAATAGAGTGAAGTGTGGGCCTGGGGCATGGGACAGATCTGAAATAACTGACTTGATTTGTTAAGGAACTGGAGAACACCCAGGGCCCAGGGTTGTCAGTATTGATTTCAATTAAATGAAGGAGTTTGTGTCAATATATGAAACTTTTTATTTCTTTCCATCTACCAAGGATGCTTTCTCTTCACTATTCAATGTCTTGACATTTTAGAATTTATAGATCCATGTATTGAGGATAGCTTTATCTGCTGGCTCTTATTAAAGAAGGCACTTGAGTTTTTGTTGCCTTTGTCGTAAGGGAAGATTATATGATAAGACAAATCCATTAACTTGACCTTTTAATCCTTACATGTGTGTTCCAGAAATGAGATTTTTAGTTTAAAAATACAGTATTATCATTGTATTTTGAAAATGAAATTGGGCATAATCACTCACTTTCTTCCATTTTTTTTCCTGACATCAAGTGTTTGTATTATTGGAAAGAGAATTCAGTATTTGAGGACCTTGTTTCTTGTAGAATCAGACCTTCATGGTCTTCTGGCCCACAGTGATCCTCCAGAGAATGGAAGTCAAGCCTGTCCATCAGTCACCTAAGAACAACAAGTGCTAAAAATGACTTAGCAAAAGTTCTGGTCACACATGGGCCCTTAAGAGAATGGTGGCATAAGAAAAAATTACTCTTCCTCATCTGTATTACAAAATTAGATAACTTTTGAGTATGAGTCAAACAGTTTTACTGTATGAAACCAACTGGCATCAGCTCATATAAGCTAATTTGAATTTTTATATTGGGTTGTGCTAATTGAATTTGCTGGAGATGATTACGTCACAGATTTTCTGCAATACTTCAAAGAGGTTGTGCTGTGAACCTAAACTAGTTACAATGCAAAGCACGTTACAAAGAAATAGGTGCCACTGGAATAAATGACAGAGATGACATTAATTATTTTGTTGTTATCTGAATTATACCTACCAATAAAAATGTTGTTAATGAACTAAGGCTAAGAGTCTTAGAGATCTATACCAAAAACATTTGATTATAGAAGGTGCATTGTGAAAAATTGAATCATTTTTGAAATTGGTATAATTCTTACAGCAGAGATGTGCATCAAATATAGCATCCGTTTTCATGCTCTGAAAAGCTGCTCTTAAATCAGGGGAGTCCTACATTTGATGGTGTCTTAGTGTTGTGGCAACCAGAAGACATAAGGATATGGAGACTCCTGGTAGAGACCTGGGAGGTAGTGCTTAGCCTTCTTGAAACAACTCTTTCTTCCCATACCATGGAAAACCATAAAATGATGCAGCACATGTTTAATTGCCTTGAAAAAGTAAAATTCATTCTTTGGGTGCTATTCATTTGTGTCATCCTCAAACTGCTACATGCTTTTTTAACATAATGGGTTCTATTGGCTGCGCTGGGCATAAAAACCTGTTATTTAGATGGTAAGTTTCTTCTAATACGATAATTGTTGTTAGAAGGCAAAAGCCTCCTCAGTTCTGGAAAATGAATTAGAAACTGTTCTTCAATGACAGCACTCACTGTAGCATCACATTCAGAAATAAATACTTGGGCGTTTATCCCTATCCATGTTTTAATTGTTTTAATAAATTGAAAATGCTTTATTGATAGATTTACTGTTTTATCCAATGAAGGAGAAAAACATCTAGTGAACTACTCAGATTTTCCATTTTCTAATGTGGCTATTTCTTTCAGAGGTTAGTTTCTAAAATGTCCATATGTTGGCATTCACTTTCAACATATGTATCCAGCGTACTCATATTCCACAAACATTTATTGAGTGACTGCTTGGTTCTAGGATCTGAGTTAGGGGCTCTCACATGCTTCAGTTTATCTAATTCTCATGACAATGCCATATGTAGGCTTGACCATTAGCATTGTAAATCTTCCAGTAGGAAAATATTTTATATCACAGCCCAGTGAATGACTCACTGAGAAAGAAAAACCATTTGCGGACCGGCAGTTGAAAAATACATGAACGTCAGGCTGTATATGTGTGTGTATAATCCTGTGTGTGTACATGCACATACAGGCATGTGTGTAGGGTAGATACAGTGTTTTCTAGTCATCCACCATGACGGTAAAACATAATATTCTGTTTACAAGCTGTAACATGTAATAACAGGAATACTTGTGTCTTACATTATAGCCAGTTTGAGAAGAATGGCAGCCTTGTATGGGGGTGGGCTGGAGTGGGCAGGAAGAGAGAGAGATTTGAGACATGGGGCACAGAATGTACACATATGCACACATGGATATCAGTGTTCAGGGTGCTGACAGACACAACTTGCACCTTTGCCAAACCTCTATACATTTATTGAATACTATTTTTTCTTGAAAATATACATCCCTTAGGTATAAAATATTTGAACACTAAGCAAAATTATGCAAACGCATGGTTCTTTGAAATCGCTTTTTTCATTTTCAGTGAAAATGATGTCTACTTTAGAAAGTGGTGCTGTGGCTTAAACATTTACTTTTTTTTTTAATATATAAATTTATTTATTTATTTATTTATTTTTGGCTGAGTTGGGTCTTTGTTGCTGTGCGTGGGCTTTCTCTAGTTGCGGCGAGCGGGGGCTACTCTTCGTTGCAGTGCACGAGCTTCTCATTGCAGAGGCTTCTCTTGTTGCGGCGCACGGGCTCTAGGTGTGCGGGCTTCAGCAGTTGTGTCTCGCAGGCTCTAGAGCGCAGGCTCAGAAGTTGTGGCACACGGGCCTAGTTGCTCCGCGGCATGTGGGATCCTCCCGGATCAGGGCTCGAACCCGTGTCCCCTGCATCGGCAGTCAGACTCCCAACCACTGCGCCACCAGGGAAGCCCCACATTTACTTTTTAATTATGAAATATTTAATACATCTGTACATCGTTAAAAAAAAAATGTAGTCACGGTGATGGAAATTGAGTTTCCCTTCCACCCAAAAGCACCCCACTCCCCAGAGATTGTCAGTGGTTTCTTGTCTATTGTACCAAAAGTCGACCATGTAATTAAGTGCACATACAAATACGAATATAAATAATTTAAAAATGTAAATGAAAGACTGTTTACATGATCATCTTTTCTTTTTTTCCTTTTCCTCTTCTCCTTCCCCTCCTCCCCTCCCCCTCCCCCTCCTCCTCATTCTTCTTCTTCCTCCTTCTTGTCCCCCTCCTCCTCTTTCTCCTTCTCCTTCTTCTTCCCCAAGCATCTTGTACAGATTTTCCTCATTCTTTTTAGACTGTGTGGAATTTTACTGTATGGATGACCCAGTGTCTTAACTAGTACCTCACACATGATATACACTTGGTAAATATTTGTTGACTTAATAACTTTAGTAATTTATTTAACTGCCCCTCCCACTGATGGAGAGGGGTATCTGACTGATATGAGACATATTCAAGGGAAAAATAAAAACTAATAACGAGGTTCAAGTCAGCATTACAAACCTTTATCTCTTGGAGTCTACTCAATGTTGCCCCTATTTAAAGAAATTCTTCAACTCTGATCTTGGTAGTAATGAATTTCACACACACATATAAAGACATGTCCGTGCCTAAAGAGCTGCTTCAAGTATATGGGATAGATTTTTTTTTAAAATAAATTTATTTATTTTATTTATTTATTTTTGGCTGCGTTGGGTCTTCATTGCTGCACACGGGCTTTCTCTAGTTGCGGTAAGCAGGGGCTACTCTTCGTTGCGGTGCGAGGGCTTCTCATTGTGGTGGCTTCTCTTGTTGCAGAGCACGGGCTCTAGGTGCACAGGCTTCAGTAGTTGTGGCTCGCCGGCTCTAGAGCGCAGGCTCAGTAGTTGTGGCACACGGGCTTAGTTGCTCCACGGCATGTGGGATCTTCCCGGACCAGGGCTCAAACCCGTGTCCCCTGCATTGGCAGGCAGATTCTTAACCACTGAGCCACCAGGGAAGCCCTGGGGTAGATTTTCTACCAGATAATTTCTATAAATCTGACCGATTGAGCCATGTATTTGGGAATTTTACATTGATGTCTGAGTTGTCTGCTCTTTCTGCTCTGCTGTAAAAGCTCCTTGATTACTGTAGTTAGGTTGGGTTTGATTGAACACTGAAGTTCTATCTTCTTTTCACATCTCAGAAAGGTATAGTTCTTACTTAGATCCATGATATATCACCTTTCACTCATTCATTTGTCTCCCATCTTTAATATATTTGGGCATTAGGTGGAATGTACATCAGCTGACTTGGTAGATGTAATCTGAACAAATTATACTTCAAAAAAAATGGACTTGAGGACATGGGGAGGGGTAAGGGTAAGCTGGGACGAAGTGAGAGAGTGGCATGGACATATATACACTATCAAATGTAAAATAGATAGCTAGTGGGAAGCAGCCACATAGCACAGGGGGATCAGCTCAGTGCTTTGTGACCACCTAGAGGGGTGGGATAGGGAGGGTGGGAGGGAGACGCAAGATGGAGGAGATATGGGGATATATGTATATGTATAGCTGATTCACTTTGTTATATAGCAGAAACTAACACAACATTGTAAAGCAATTATACTCCAATAAAGATGTGAAGAAAAAAAGTGTACTATTGGCATGTAAGAGTTACAGTAGTCTAAGACTCTTCTCATTCTTTGCTGATGGTCCTTTGTTTGAACTTCACTCTTTTGGATCCTAAAATTATTTTAATAACAGGAACATATTGTCTCCATAGGCACCAACATTTTCCCCCTGAGGAAAGTGCAATGCTTGTACTTTCCAGTTAGTTCTAGCAGCAGAGCAGAGCATGGACCGCTGCCCATTTCCTTGAATGGGGAAGGTGTCAGAGTAAACACTGCTGCAGTGTCCTCCTTCTGAACTCTGCCAGTATATAAAAGCGGGGTCCCCAAAAGGAAGGAGCAGCTGCTGGATCAGTGGAGGAAATGAAAGGCTCTTTACATAAACCAGGTGCCTGTGGCTCTCATTGATTTGTTGATCAAAGCTGTCTGAAACGCTGCAAGGCAGGGATTTATCAGTGCCAGTCATGTGCCTGCAGGCGACAAGCGAGTCCTTTAGGTTCCTTAGGTTGGATTCCAAAGCTGATCCCATGGGAGAAATGGGAAATGCTTGTCAGCTCAGAGGAATCTTCTATTCAACTTTGCTGCAAATTAAAATGGGTGCTTTTACTTATTTGGGCAGAGACCCTGTATTACCCTTTTCTATTGAAAGTACCCAAAACAAATAGTGCTCGCCAAGATTATAGGAACCCTCACATTTGGATTTTAAAACTCAGGTTTCTTGGGACCCTGTGCAATAGAAAAAAAATTCACCTTAGGTAGTTGGGACTATTACACTTGCTACTGGAGAATACCTTGGTGTAAGCACTGGACTTGGGTGGACCTCACCCTGGCTTTGCTGTGACCAAATCCTACTTCTAATCTCATGCAAGTTTCTAACTTTTCAGTGTTTAAGCTTCTTGCAAGTATACGGTGAGACACAGACAAATATAGTTGACATAGAATATTTTCATTTATTCATAGGCAGTGTGTCATTTAAATTTTATAGAATATGAAATTGAAGATGACACAAACAGATGGAAAGATATACTGTGTTCATGGATTGGAAGAATTAATATTGTTGAAATGACCATACTACTCAAGGCAATATACAGATTCAGTGCAATCCCTATCAAAATACCAAAGGTATTTTTCACAGAACTAGAGCAAATAATTTTAAAATTTGTATGCAAACACAGAAGACCCTGAATAGCCAAAACAATCTCAAGAAAGAAGAACAGAGCTAGAGGAATCATGCTCCCTGACTTCAGACTATACTACAATGCTATAGTAATTAAAACAGTATGGTACCGGCACAAAAACAGACACGTAGATCAATGGAACAGAACAGAGAGTCTAGAAATAAACCCATGCACTTTTGATCAATTAATCTATGACAAAGGAGGCAAGAATATACAACGGGGAAAAGACAGTCTCTTCAATAAGTGGTGCTGGGAACGTTCATTGCAGCATTATTCACAATAGCCAAGACATGGACACAACCTAAGTGTCCATCAATGAATGAATGGATAAAGAAGATGTATAGGTATAGATATATACAGAATAGAATAGTATTCAGCCATAAAAAGAAGGAAATCATGCCCTGTGCAATGATATGGATGAACCCAAAGGACACTATGCTAAAGGAAATAAGCCAGACAAAGAAAGAAAAATTCTGTATGATCTAACTTACATGTAGAATCTTAAAAAAGTCAAACTCATAAAAACAGAGTAGAATGGGGGCTGCCAAGGGTTGGGCAGTGGGTGAAATGGGGAGATGTTGGTCAAAGGATAAAATCTTTCAATTATAAGATGAACTTTCCCAGAACTTTCTGGGAATCTAATGTATGGCATGGTGACTGTAGTTAATAATATTGTACTGTATTGTATACTAGAAATTTGCTAAGAAAGTAGATCTTAAGTGTTTGCACTGCCCCCAAAAAGATAACTACGTGAGGTAATGGAGATAGATATGTTAATTAGGTTGACTGTAGTAATTATTTTACAATGTATATGTATCATCACATTGTACACTTTAAATATATATAATTTTATTTGTCAGTTTTACCTCAGTAAAGCTGGGGGTGGGGAATAAGTGGTGCTGGGAAAACTGTACAGCTACATGTAAAAGAATGAAATTAGAACATTCTCTAACACCATATACAAAAATAAACCCCCGGCTTCCCTGGTGGCGCAGTGGTTGAGAATCTGCCTGCCAATGCAGGGGACATGGGTTCGAGCCCTGGTCTGGGAAGATCCCTCATGCCACGGGGCAACTGGGCCCGTGAGCCACAACTACTGAGCCTGCGCGTCTGGAGCCTGTGCTCCGCAACAAGAGAGGCCGCGATAGTGAGAGGCCTGCGCACCGCGATGAAGAGTGGCCCCTGCTCGCCGCAACTAGAGAAAGCCGTCGCACAGAAAAACGAAGACCCAACACAGCCAAAATAAATAAATAAATAAATAAATAAATAAATAAATAAATAACAAGTAAACCCCAAATGGATTAAAGACCTAAATGTAAGATTGGAAACTATAAAACTCCTAGAAGAGAACATAGACGGAATACTCTTTGACATAAATTGTAGCAATATTTTTTTGGATCTGTCTTTTGAAGCAAAGTAAATAAAAGCAAAAATAAACAAATGAGGCCTAATTAAATGTAAAATCTTTTGTGTAGCAAAGGAATCCATCGACAAAATGAAAACACAACCTAATATATGGGAGAAAATATTTGCAAATATTTGCAATAAGGGGTTAATATCCAACATATATAAACAGTTCATACAACTCACCATCAAGAAAATTAACAACCCGATTTAAAAATGCGCAGAAGGCCTGAATAGACATTTTTCCAAAGAAGACATACAGATGGCCAACAGGCACATGAAAAGGTGCTCAACATTTTTAATCATCAGAGAAATGAAAATTAAAATCACAATGAAATATCACCTCACACCTGTTAGAATAGCTGTCATCAAAAAGACCACAAATAACAAATGTTGGCGAGGATGTGGAGAAAAGGGAGCCCTAGTACACTATTGGTGGGAATGTAAATTGGTGCAATCACTGTGGAAAACAGTATGGAGGCTTCTCAAAAAGCTAAAAGTAGAACTACCATATGCCAGAAATTCTACTCCTGGGTATATATCTGAAAAAACTGAAAACACTAATTTGAAAAGACACATGTGCCCCAATGTTCATAGCAACATTATTTACAATTGCTAAGATATGGAAGCAACCTAAGTGTCCATCAAGATATGAATGGATAAAGAAGATGTGGTGTGTGTATGTATATATATATATATATATATATATATCATATATATATATATATATATATATATATATATATACACATACATACATACACACACACACAATGGAATACTACTCAACCATAAAAAGAATGAAATTTTGACATTTGCAACAACATGGATGGGCTTGGAGTATATTATGTTAAGTGAAATAAGTCAAACAGAGAAAGACAAATACTGTATGATATCACTCATGTGGAATCTAAAAACTACAACAAATTAGTGAATTTAACAGAAAAGAAACAGACTCACAGATACAGAGGACAAACCAGTGGTTACCAATGGGGAGAGGGGCAAGATAGGGGTAGGGGATTAAGAGGCACAAATTACTATGTATAAAATAAATAAGCTACAAGGATATATTATATAACACAGGGAATATAGCCAATAGTTTATAATAACTATAAATGGAGTATAACCCTAAAAATTGTGAATCATTATGTTGTACACCTGAAACATATAATATTATACATCAACTATACGTGAATAAAACGATTTTTTTAAACTAAAAAAGTTTTTATTGAGTGCTAGCTGGCCTCTTCCATATTACTTCCATTTTACTCAATGATTAATCATCAAATAAATTTTGCCTTCTACTCACCCTGAACCAGTGGTTCTCAACTCTGGCTGCTCCTCAGAATCACCTGGGGAGCTTTTAAAAATGCCGATGCCTTGGGACCCTTCCTCCACCTCCCCTCATCCCCCAATAGATTCCAATTTAACTAGGCTGGCTGGGACCTGGACACTCATGATTTTAAAAAGTCCTCTACTCTACCTAATGCACTGTGGTAACCTAAATGGGAGGGAAGTCCAAAAGGGAGGGCCTACCTGCATGTGTGTGGCTGATTCATTCTTTTGTGCAGTGGAGGCTAACACAACAGTGTGAAGCAACCATACGCCAATCAAAATTTAAAAAAAAAAAGTCCTCCAAATAATGCTAACACGCAGCCACTGTGCCTGAATCCTACTGTGTGGCTCAGGTGAGAAGCAGCTCAATCCAAAATCAGAAGGACGTTTTAGAGCATCTGCCACTGGAATTACTGATTTGTGGGCTCCCATTTAAAATCCCTGTAGCTTTCTCTGTTTAGAGGATCTTATTAATGCATGTTGCTTTGATCTCCCTACTGTGCTTGAGCATCAGCTGCTCTGAGTACTGCCCCCCATATTTCTCTGCCCAAGTCGATTCAGCATATGCCATTGGTCTATGTTTAGTTATAGCTTCCCAAATGTACACTCCAGATATGATGAAAATGCACCCAAGCTGACAGAAACGTCTTTATGTAGAGAGAGATAGGAAGAAAAAAAAAAAAGGACAGAGGCTTTCAATTCTGGAATAGTGGACCCACTTTCCCAGTTACATTGTCTTTTACATCCTTTCAACGACTTTTGTAATGAATTTTTTTTTTTTAAAGAAGCATTTTTTTTTTAAAGGTTTGCATTTTTTTTTTTTAATTTATTTATTTATGGCTGTGTTGGGTCTTCGTTTCTGCGCGAGGGCTTTCTCCATTTGCGGCAAGCGGGGGCCACTCTTCATCGCGGTGCGCAGGCCTCTCACTATCGCGGCCTCTCTTGTTGCGGAGCACAGGCTCCAGACGCGCAGGCTCAGTAGTTGTGGCTCACGGGCCCAGTTGCTCCGCGGCATGTGGGATCCTCCCAGACCAGGGCTCGAACCCGTGTTCCCTGCATTGGCAGGCAGACTCTCAACCACTGCGCCACCAGGGAAGCCCCTGTAATGAATTTTTTAAAAATAAAACTCATTTTTGACTCCACACTTTTATCTTGAAGATTAATATCCTTTTTCCCCTTTTGCTTATAAACCACTGAGTGAATAATTGTATTTGCTTCTTCAGCTGTTTCTCTGAGCATAGCTGTCAGCTATACAATTGTAAAAATGTTCCATAAACAGGATGCAGTTCATACATTTTGTCCACCCACATCACTTTTGTTATATCCTCATTTGCTTCAAATACCCAAATGTAATTTGGTTAACTGTAAGAGAAAGATATGCCAGGGAAGTTTTATGACAGCCTGTGCTTAGATTAAAGGCTTTGGAATAACATTTTACCTCTGGAATATGCTGCTTAAAGAAAGTAAACATTTATACTCATTCAGAAAAATAGGCATACAGAAAAGTTAGTAGGATTACAGCCTCCAGCTTGACACTTTCAGAATATAAATTCAGAATTAAAACTCTATAAAATCTGTATCACTATGCAAATGATGGAGAAAAAAGACTATTAAATTATAAGAAAATCTGGCTCTAATTTCAGAAAGCATTCTTGCTTGGGGCAATGAGATTTTATATTTTAAAAGCTCAATTCCATTGGTGTTTCCAGAGCATTTCCCTAAGATTGTTAACAAGTCTACCCAAAATAATCTGAAGTATTTATAAGAGGGGCCAAGGACATTGTACAGTAAAGTATTTAAAGAAAACTTAAATATTATCAATGTAGCTTCTCTTTTCATTCTTCATGCTATGTATGGAATTTCACAGCATACTAAGGTAGTATAATAATGAAGTTAAGAGGTGAACTTTGTAGGCTGACAGGATTCAGACTGTAGTTCTACCACTTATCATCTGTGCAACTTTGGCAAATTATTTATTGACCTTTCTTAATTCCAATTTTCTCACCTATACAATTGGTAATTAATAATATGTATCTCATATGGTTGTAAGGATTAAATGAGTTAATGTACATCAAACACTTGGCATAGTGGCTGAAACAAAACAAATGTTCAAAGGAGTTATTTAAATTGTTAAATATTATAATTATTAATAATAGAAGCAGTATTGAGTCTGTTGATTCCAATTTCACAAAGAAAAAAATAAAAATCAGACTCCAGAGCAAGATGGTGACACAGGAGGCTCCTGGAGTTCCCTCCTCCCGTGGACTCACCAAATATACAGCTACACATGGATCAAGTCCCTCTAAGAGAAATCCAGAAACTAGTCGTGTGATTCCTACCCATCAGGAAACAGAGAATACCCACATCAAATCGGGTAGTAAAGGCTGAGACATGCTCTCGCCATAAACCCCACTAATGGCATAGCACATGAAATTGAGAGGGAATTCCCAACTCCCAAAGCATTTGGACCACACATCTAGCACCCCAACTTTGAAGGCTACTACCAGAAGGGCAGGCCCCCAAATCACATAGCTCTGAAAGTCAGTGGGGCTTGCATTCATGAGTCCCACAGGACTATAGTAAACAAAGAAGCAGTTGTTAAGTGGACATATAGCACAGTGGCTATACACCTGAGCTCAGTGCAGAGGGAGGAGATAAAAATGCCCATCTCCCAGATTCTCCCTGGAAGGGGTTTGACTGCATAATTTCCCAGCTGCTGCCTGAGGGTCTGCCTCCTGATCAGCCTGCATCTAGGTGCTGACTGTAATCCTCCCCTTTCGGGTACTGATGAGTCTTAGCACACCCTCAACTACTGCAAGCCACTTGGACACTCACAAAGGTTTGAGAGGCAAATAGGGGCTCAGGCTGTGCTGGTTGATGAGGTTTATCTACTACACAAGACTACACAATCTGTCAAAACTGGGAGAGGTGGCTATCTTATCTAATGCACAGAAATCAACACAGAGAGTCAAGGAAAATGAAGAAATGGGAATGAGTTCCAAACAAAAGAATGAGATAAATCTCCAGGAATCTAGCTTAATGAGACAGAGCTAAGTGATTTATAGAATAGAGTTCAAACTAATGGTAATAAAGCTGCTTACTGAGGTCAGGACAGCAATGCATGAACAAAGTGAGAAATGCAACAAAGACATAGAAAATATTTAAAAATACCAAGCAGAAATTGAAGAGATGGATACAATACTTGAACTGAAAAACTGAATTGAGAGGTTCAACAGCGGACAAGATCAAGTGGAAGAAAAGAAGTGTTCTCTTATCATGTAATCTTTCCTTCATCAACCTCACTGTTTTTACTTCCAATATGACCATACTGTATTTAGGGTTGTATGAGTTATCCCCTGACACCATGACTCAACTACTTCTGTTGTCCTGAGCATTCATTCCTATTTTAAATATCTTAATAAGATACTAATAATTATCCAGATACTCAAATTTGAACTTTGGAATTTATCTGTAAGTCCCAGCCTAATATAATTTATTCATAGCAGTGCTGCTGATGATTATTATTTGCATATAACCTGACTCATGGAAACAGAGGATCAGGAAAGAAGAAAAGGAATGCCATTCACTTTATTTTATCTTAGTCTGTTCCACATTAGAAGTTGGTTATCTTGAGCCAAATAGATTTAGATTGGAGTGGTATACTGTGTCTACTACAGTGGAGACTTCTGGCAAAATATGGCAGATTAAATACTTGGGTTTACCTCTGCTCCTTTATAAAACTCTTCCATGTGACAGTAAAGCAATGAAGAAGGCATAAATGTACAAGAACAGAAGGGGAGAGGAAATGACAGAAGAAAAGAGATATCAATAAAAAATTGAAAGCTGGGAATTGCCTGAAAAATATGAAAGTTAGTGGTCACTGTCTTAGCAGACTGGACACAGCAGAAAAGCCTTCAGAAAGAGAAGGTGACAAGAAGCAAGCCCCTTTGTGTTGAATAACAACAGAAAGACTCAGGACCTGGGAGCTGAGGAAGCTCAAATGATGGTTCACAGTCTTCTCAGGGACAGTTGGACCCCCAAGTCCCCTCTGCAACATGCCCAGCTAAGCAACTCTCTTCTTTTTACTCTGGGATGAAGAGAAGTCACTTGGGTTTTCATGAGTCTACAGAGCTGACCTGGGCATGCATGCATGATATATATATATACAAAAATGAATAATGCTTTGCCTCAGAGTTGGCAGTTTGATGCAAATTTTGTTTGTCATGGGATATTCCATTTTCAAAACTCTGAAGCCAGAAGGGGAGAAAATTGTGACACAAAATGTCCCTGTCGTGCTTAACTTGAGGCCAGGACACTGGAACTACAGGTGAGGTGGGGGAGTCTGATTCATATTTTATTAATACCGCTCATTGAAATCGAAAATGAACACATTTAAAAAATCAGTAGCTATTCATGGATCTGTTTGATACAATAAATCAGTAAATGAATTTACATTCTAATTAAGGAGGTCTAATCACCTTGACCTCTTGTAAATCTCCTGGGGCTGGTATTGGAAAGGCCTTCAGTACTAAATATCTTTGACGGTCTTTGATATATGGGGTGTGGGTAGCACTCAGTATTATTTACTATTGTATTATTATTTCCACAGGGTTTAAATCAGGGCAGTGATTTGAATCTAAACTATTCAATACAGCATTTCTAAGAGAAGCTTTCCTAGTGCAGAGGTATAGATTTTTTTTTTAAATTTATTTATTTATTTTTGGCTGTGTTGGGTCTTCATTTCTGTGCGAGGGCTTTCTCTAGTTGCGGCAAGCGAGGGCTACTCTTCATCGCGGTGCGCGGGCCTCTCACTGTCGCGGCCTCTCTTGTTGCAGAGCACAGGCTCCCGACGCGCAGGCTCAGTAATTGTGGCTCACAGGCTTAGTTGCTCTGTGGCATGTGGGATCTTCCCAGACCAGGGCTCGAACCCGTGTCCCCTGCATTGGCAGGCAGATTCTCAACCACTGCACCACCAGGGAAGCCCCAGAGGTATAGATATTTTTAACAGGTCTTTTGGCAAGGCAAGTTGATTATCAGACATCATGATTGAAGATTAGTATCATACTGAAGAGTATGGTTACTTGGAAGAAACACAGAGAGTTATGACGAGTAGATCGATAGCTTGCCAGGTCCTTAATGTAGGTTTAGTATACTAATTCAGGTAAAAATAATATTATTGATTGATTGTTATGGTTTTTCATGTGTTTCTTGTTAGGTTTGGTTTTTTCACTCAGTTGCTATATGAAAAAGCAACTTACCCAAACCCAGTATCAAGGCAGTTAATGTCATTAAGCAAAATATTTATTTGGCAGGCTTATTCGTAGAGCTGAAAAATTAGAACTACTCTACAAAGGCTTGGTTTTGGCAGTGTAATGAACCAAAATGCTCAGAGACTCATAGGTCTGACTTACTTATATTTAGATTGACATTAATTCGCTTTAAAAAGCAACGCCCATCTGTGATTGTTGTGTTGGTAAAAGGTCATGAAATCTTGAATGTGCCTCAAAAACCTTAAAATGAAATTGATGACTATAAAAATCTTCTTTTTCTTTAAAATGATCCCTGGAATCTTAGATCAGAAAATCTAACATAGCATATCTTCTATTTGTAAAAAGAGAATTATCCCCGCGAAAACAAATTCTCTGTTAATCTTGTGGTATTTGAGATGAAACCTGGGTCAGGATTGGGGCCAGTTACTTCTCCACCCGTGGCTGAATAGAAGAGATGCCTCTCCCATGCAGGAGAACTGCCTTACTTGGAGCTGCTGGGCCTTCCTAGGGGCCATTTAACATTTCTGTTCATAACTGGTAGTTGGGATTCTTCTCTATGTAGGTTGTAAAGTATATACTTTCAGTGCAGGGATTGGCAGCCAGATAATATCACACCTCTCTCAGCATCAAATCAATACATTTCCCTTCACCGACCGAGTGTTGGGGAAAACTGGTCCAGTGGCTTCTAGAAAGGGATATGAATAAATGGGACATAAGCTGATATTATCATTACAGGTGATATAATGGAACAGTCCCTCAATATCATGCTTCACACTTAACCACAATTTGATATGAAGGAATGTTTTGTTTGTATAAACTCTCTCTCCCTCCTCCCCCAAAATGTTAGCTCCATGAGGCAATGCTTTTTTTTTTTTTTTTTAATAAATTTATTTATTTATTTATTTATGGCTGTGTTGGGTCTTCGTTTCTGTGTGAGGGCTTTCTCTAGTTGCGGCGAGCAGGGGCCACTCTTCATCGCGGTGTGCGGGCCTCTCACTATCGCGGCCTCTGTTGTTGCGGAGCACAGGCTCCAGACGCGCAGGCTCAGTAGTTGTGGCTCACGGGCCTAGCTGCTCCACGGCATGTGGTATCTTCCCAGACCAGGCTCGAACCCGTGTCCCCTGCATTGGCAGGCAGATTCTCAACCACTGCGCCACAGGGAAGGCAATGCTTTTTGTCTGTTTGGTTTACTGTAGTCTCCTTATACCTAATATAGAGTCTGACACAGGACTGCACAATAAATATATGAATGAATGAACAATGCCTAAACTACCCTATGCCATGTCCTTGCCTACAGAGAAGTAAATTTACATAAGACAAGGTTGGAGTAAATGCATTAGGTCTCATATCACGAGAACAGTATGGTGTGAAGATGGTGTGTGGAACTAGCAGTGTGGGCTTATGAGTATCCTGCATTCTTGGCTATTTTGGTGACTTTATGTCCTTAAGTAGGTACTTGGATTTCTATGGTCATACTTTCTACAGCTATATGATAGATATAGTATTTCTAGATAGCTTTGTAAAGTACTCAGTAATTCAGTTTTACTTGAAAGCACTTATTGCCTGAGATATGCAAATCACCCTTTAGGTCTGAGGAGTTTTAAGAATGAAAGAGACAGTCTGTATCTTCAGAGATCCTACAGCTCACTGTAGGAAGTCAATCATAACTGTAATAATAAAGTCAATCGTAACTGTAATAATAATACTAACACTTATAGAGCATGTATTATCTTCCAGGCTCTACTGTAAGTTTCTGCGTTTTATATATTTATAAACCTTATAAAGTATATACATTTAATATACTTATAATATATATAAATTTAATCTTCATAGTATCCTCTGTGGTGGATACTAGCATTATTTCTCTTTTACAGATAAGGACCAAGGCATAGAGAAGTTAGTATAGACATTTAACGCTAAGCATTCCTGGAGAATAATTCCATGGATTCAATGAAATATGAAAGATAAGTGGATACCATTAATCCCCCATAATGCATAAGTAGCATCAGTCTAGGCCAATTTTGTTAATATCAAAACTGGAGGTAGGATAGGTTTTCATGGTGAGGTAACTCAGCTGCAGGCAGCAGGCATACCGGGCAGGCAGGGATCTTTAGGAAGACACAGCAATATCCACCCAAGACCTAGACGGAAGGACTGTAACAGCAGCTGAGCCTTGAATACTGGAAACACTGGAGAGCAAGGCCTGGGCCTGGGGCTGCTGGGCAGCATCTGGGTTGGGCTATTGTGACAGAGATTGGGACATGAAAGCACAACTGTCGTTGGGTCAGGTAGGGTCTTATTGAAGGACACAGGCTCAGAACCTACAGGTCAGTGCATACACAGGAATACGGCTGACTTTCGATTAGATTCTTTGGGAACCTTAAGTCCCACCTCGGCTAGTAAATGGATTGGTTCTAGAAGGCTAATAGAATGAGTGAATATTTGAATGAATGAATGAATGAATGGGCATCGTCTTGGTGAGGCTGAGTAAATAGAACTAAATGAATTACACATATTTAGGGACAGACAGACAGATGCATCATTGTCACGTAAGTGGTTTTTCTGTGATAATGGATTTATCCTTGAGCAAACCCTCTCGTAGCTTCAGAGGAATAGTGACTGTATTTCGTAACTTGAGTCTTGTCTTCCAAACTGTTTTCAAATGGACAGGAATCTTTGCTATTATAGATGCTAAAAGGCAGCATTTATAATAGAAGAAAAAACTTGAAGTAACCATGAAGTTATATTTGTCTATGTAGCATGAACATCTTTTACCAAAGTTGTTATTGAGGTAATGTCTTTTTATTTATTTGATAGCTTAATATTCAACCTTTGTGATGATTGAAGAAGACATCTGGTAATGGGGGAAAGAAAGGAATCAGTTTGCTTTATCCATGTATCCTTGCCTCAAAACATGTATTTAGAGTGGGTTGACTATAGGTAAAGTGAGAGGTATTATGTTAGGTCTACTATTTGCTTTCACTAGATTCCTCTTATTATCAAGCCAGTGTAAGCATCCCTATTTAATACACAAAGAAAAAGCAAGGCGTGTATTGACATTTGGATGTAGATGGATCAAGTTGGATATAGAATTGCTAAATTCTTCCCTGAACTCCTTGTCATAAAGCTTTCCCTTCCAGCCCATGCTTATTCTCACACATGTAATCAGAACTATTACATTTGTTTTGATGTGATAGGTTTTTCCCAATGATGATCTCTACATTCTCTAAAGTTGACTGTATTTTAATTAAGTTCTTGGCCTTTGATTTCTTTTATAGTTGTTTTGGAGAATTTGTGTAATTGATTTATACTTGGTACAGAACCAACTTTGAATCTGACCTGTAAATCAGAATGGAGCTGCTTAAAAAGCATCTGAGTGATTCTGAGACAATCTGTGTTATGTTTATGTGAATTTATTTTAGCTAGTGTATGCTTTTTTTTTGCCTTGGACCGAATTCAGACTCACTGTATGGAGTGTCAGTGAGAAGGAATGAAGATAATTGCTGGTTTAAAAGTATAGCTGTTGGGGCTTCCCTGGTGGCGCAGTGGTTAAGAATCTGCCTGCTAATGGAGGCGACACGGGTTCGAGCCCTGGTCTGGGAAGATCCCACATGCCGCGGAGCGACTGGGCCCGTGAGCCACAACTACTGAGCCTGCACATCTGGAGCCTGTGCTCCGCAACAAGAGAGGCCACGATAGTGAGAGGCCCGCGCACGGCAATGAAGAGTGGTCCCCGCTTGCCGCAACTAGAGAAAGCCCTCGCACAGAAACGAAGACCCAACACAGCCAAAATAAATAAATAAATAAATAAATAATTTAAAAAAAAAAAAAAAAAAAAAGTATAGCTGTTGGACGTAGAGAATGGACTTGAGGACACGGGGAGGGGGAAGGATAAGCTGGGACGAAGTGAGAGAGTGGCATGGACATATATACACTACCAAATGTAAAATAGCTAGTGGGAAGCAGCCTCATGGCACAAGGAGATCAGCTCCTTGCTTTGTGACCACCTAGAGGGGTGGGATAGGGAGGGGGGGAGGGAGACGCAAGAGGGAGGAGATATGGGGATATATGTATATGTATAGCTGATTCACTTTGTTATACAGCAGAAACTAACACAACGTTGTCAAGAAATTATACTCCAATAAAGATGTTAAAAATGTATATATAGCTGTTGTAGATTGAACTGGCATACAACCCTGAGATGTAGGCGGAAGGTAGCAAGCTGAAGGGAGATTAATGAAGTGGACTGTGCAGGTTCTTTTTGAAAAACTCTCCTCTTTGTGCTCATTTGCATGGCAAACCAGCATGCAAATGCTGCTCAATAGCCACAGCTGAACTGGTCTTATGAGGCTAGGATTGGAGAACTCCGTGTAAGGATGAATACTGGTTAGCGCTTGGTCCTTCAAAAGGGGTGCTGATGCCAGCACCCCTTTTGAAATTACTCCAGACTATTCTTGTTTTGGCCCCAGACCACAAATCCCAGACTTGATTTGACCATTTGGGTTGCCTTTAAACCTCAAATCAGCCCACTGCTTGCCCTATTCATTCTGGGGTCTTTTGTCTGCTATTTCTCTGTTCATCCACAGTCGCATCTCTAATTTGACACCTGCTGCATCACTCCTGCCCTTCTGACTCCAGACTTTGGCTTTGTCTTTCTGGCCCAACGTTAATTGTTACCTTTAGCCTCCCTCCTTCTACATGACCCAAAGTGGCCACCACTTATTATTCAGGGTGCTTTTTTCCCCAGTCCACTGCCTTATAAAATGGCGCTGGACACAGCTGCTGCAAAGCATTGGCTTGTACCCTGGGGATTGCTTTTCTTTTAAGCAGCATTGAAATTTCACTGAAAGATTTTCATTGAACATTCATGTGATGGACTATGTACAACATAGAGAGGTAAAGTGAAAGTGAAAATAGGGTTTATGAATTTTAGAGAGTGTGGGATAAAGTATAGCCCCAAGTGTATGAATCCTTTAATTATGAAGATGATATTGAACACTTACCACCACCCCTTTTCAGGGGAGAAATCTGAGGTCCAGGATGTTTGTGTCCTTGAATTTATGTGGTAAATCAATAGAGCTGGGAAGACATCTTGGGTCCTGGGCCCTAATGTCTCTTGATCACCAAATCTACAAGTTGATATATGAAACACTTGGTCTAGCCAACTACTTGGGGTCATGAAGATAAAAATAAGTCCAACTATGTCAGCAAACATTGGAGTACTAATCTATGAAACAAATCATCCTCAGTAATTACCTGTTAAACATGTTCCTGTCTGCAAAAAAGAAAATGTATTTTCCATATAATTTCTGGCCCACTAACTGTTGTCCTTCTTAGAAACAGCCCTATTGGATGCATCCTGCTGTTTTAAAGGGAACTAACTTCCTGTCTCAAAGGCCAAAATATTTTTTTATTATCTATGTTTTAATATACCGTGATATGAAAATAATACTTCCTCTCCCCCAATATATTTCATTTTAGAAATACATGTTTACCCAAATAGAAAGATATCTGTATGCCAAGTCAAAATATTCTGAATATTTCTGGTAATAACAGTGTGGCTATAAGACCATAAGATTAACTAGATTTGAGGTAGAGTTCTTTTTCCTTGTCTATTGTTTCAGAATTAATAGGTTTTATTGATTTTTATCCTCCTTTTTATCATGGTGACTTTGTATAGATAACTTTTGGTCTGTTAACATTACTTCTATCTCTGTAGAGTAACCCTTTGCTCCCTGGAAATTAATGGATTTAACATTTGATTAAAAGAAAACTAACCCGTTGAATTTAATACCACCTGCCTTCACAGGGAAAGCAGAGAAGATAAAAGCTCCTGTGACACCTTGGGTAGAAGGACGTGGAGTGGTGGTCTTGAGGAGGAGAACAAAGGAATGAAACCAATTTGCTTCCTCAGGCGGCATAGATAACAGGTCTTTATCTTTAAAAGAAGAAGGAATCTCAGTGGCTGGATTGAGATAGAGGCACAAGAGTTTTCACTTGTATTACTTAGTTGATTTGAGGGAAAGTTATTTATCTTTTCTTAGCTTCAGTTTTCCCATCTGTAAAAGGAGCATAATAAAAGTGTAGATGGTTACAAATGCATAGATGGTTGTGAAAGTTTTCCGTGACATGAGCACATCTGGCTCGTAGGAGGTGAAAGTGATTTATTATTTACTATTTTAGAGGGAACCAAGGGGCGGCATCCCTGGCTACACACCTCACGGGTGGGAGGAAGTGTTCCAGGGTGTGTCAGGGAAGCTGATGCAGGAATGGTGTTAGGGAGATTAACGGCAGGTGCTACCTTCTTTGGAGATGAGCTCGCAGGATGAGGTTTGCTTCCTCAGTTAAGACAACTCATATAAAATACTGTAGTCAATGTGGATGGCTCTGAGGGCCAGCTTAGAGGTTATATGGTTACTTGGCGCCTTGAGACTGTCCTGTTTCTGGGGTTACCCACCAGGCAGAAGGGCCCAGGTAGCACCATAAATACCATATGGGCCACTCTCTATTTTCAAAGATTAAGTTTCTGTAAAGTATATAGATATTAATATTGAAACAGCCCAACCATTATTTAATTTTTATGATTCAGAAGGCACTTTATGATTTAAAGTCATTGTTTTATCTCTCTCTCTATATCTATTATAATAACAGGCACATGCCATTGTGTAATATATCAGATATTCAGAAGTGATGGTTCATAAAAAACTGGTAATTTTACCATTACTAGCATTTTATGAGTTCGTATGTATATGTGTATAAACTAAATCTCAAATGATAGCCAAAGTCTGTTATCCTGCTCTGAATATATGTAAGCAATTTGCTTACATATTTTTGCTGATTTTTGATGTGAGTATTCTATTCAAAAATTAGGCTGATTGGGCTTCCCTGGTGACGCAGTGGTTAAGAATCCGCCTGCCAATTCAGGGAACACGGGTTCGAGCCCTGGTCCGGGAAGATCCCACATGCCACGGAGCAACTAAGCCCGTGTGCCACAACTACTGAGCCTGTGCTCTAGAGCCCGCGAGCCACAACTACTGAGCCTGTGTGCCACAACTACTGAAGCCCGTGCGCCTAGAGCCCGTGCTCTGCAACAAGAGAAGCCACCACATCGAGAAGCCCGCGCACCACAACGAAGAGCAGCCCCTGCTCGCTGCAACTAGAGAAAGCCCCGTGTGCAGCAATGAACCCAACACAGCCATAAATAAATAAATAAATAAAAATTAGGCTGACAAATTGGAAACCAGACTGTCAAGCTAAGCAGAAAGTGCACCTCAATTGTTTTTTGCGTTGGGTCACTGATAATCACAGATACTTCTCTGGTGTTTGCATGGGCCAGGCACTTTACTCTTCCAAGTGTTTTACTCACTTATTTTTCACAACAACTGCATGAAACAAGGGCTGTTATTTCCCCCTTTGACAGAGGAGTAAACTGAGGCAAAGAAGATCCATTAGCTCAAGCTCACACAGTTGCTAAGTGGTGGAGCTGGGATTGAAACCCAGGCTCTAGAAGCCACGCCCTCAGCCGCCCATGTAATGCCTCTCAGCTTACGGGCTCCTGAGGCGAGATGGGTTCTCTCATCAGATCATATTATGATCAAATCATATGCTTTATGTGCCGGGGTTTCATCATCCTACCAACTTTTGAAAAGCCTTTGCTTGGTTTCCTCATCTTCTGGGGTGTGGGGTAGAGCTGGTACAGGCAGCACCAAGGGAGCAGGGGAGGCTCCACCAAGATTGTTCCTGCCCACAAAAGGCAGGTAGAGGGACAGGGGAGCAAGTGCTGTCAGCGCTTCCAGAGTGGCTCTTCCAAACTGAAAGTGGAAACTAAGTGAACAGAAATGGGACATGGTAAGAGGATGGAAAGAAATCTACCTGGAGGATTGTGCAAAGCTAAAAAGGGGGAGGGCAGTAAGGGTAAAAATAAAAGAAGAAATCAGGGAAAAGGACCATCTTAAGGGGGAAATGTTAAGCTAAGGGGTGTTCCTGATTTCTGCAGAGGACCCAACTTATTTCTGGCTGCAGTGCGAGTCAACCTGGGCATGTCTTCATTTTTAGGGAAGAATATATATTGCATAGGGACTAAGCATACTCTAGAGCAGTGATTTTTAATCAGAAGCAGTTTTTGTCCCTCAGGGGACATTTGCAAATGTCTAGAGACATTTTTGGTTGTTACAACTTGGAGACAGGTGCTACTGTCATCTAGTGGGTAGAGGCCGGAGATACTGTTAAACATCCGACAATGTATAGGCAGCCCTCTATAACAAAGAATTATCTAGCCTACAATGTTAATGGTGCCGATTTTGAGAAACCCTACTCTAGAGCTAGACTTCCTGGTTTCAAGTACTGGCTTTGCCACTTACTATTTGTGTGACTGGGGAAAAGAGTCTGCCTCTTTGCCTCAGTTTCCTCATCTGTAAAATGGGATGATGGTAAGACCCTATTTCATATAAAATAAATAAAGGTACACCTTCATTTTATGGAAGACAAAGCAGTGCCAACAGGGAGATCAGCTCGGTGCTTTGTGACCACCGAGAGGGGTGGGATAGGGAGGGTGGGAGGGAGGGAGATGCAAGAGGGAAGAGATACGGGGATATGTGTATATGTATAGCTGATTCACTTTGTTATAAAGTAGAAACTAACACACCATTGTAAAGCAATTATACTCCAATAAAGATGTTTTTAAAAAAACACACACAAAAAAAGCAGTGCCAAATAAGTCATGATATTCTTTTTTTTTTATCATTTTTATTGGAGTATAATTGCTTTACAATGGTGTGTTAGTTTCTGCTTTTTAACAAAGTGAAATCAGTTTTACATATACATATGTTCCCATATCTCTTCCCTCTTGCATCTCCCTCCCTCCCGCCCTCCCCACCCCACACCTCTAGGTGGTCACAAAGCACAGAGCTGATCTCCCTGTGCTATGCGGTTGCTTCCCACTAGCTATCTATTTTACGTTTGGTAGTGTGTATATGTCCATGCCACTCTCTCACTTTGTCACATCTTACCCTTCCCCCTCCCCAAATCCTCAAGTCCATTCTCTAGTAGGTCTGTGTCTTTATTCCCGTCTTGCCACTAGATTCTTCATGACATTTTTTTCCCCTTAGATTCCATATATATGTGTTAGCATACTGTATTTGTTTTTCTCTTTCTGACTTACTTCACTCTGTATGACAGACTCTAACTCCATCCACCTCACTACAAATAACTCAATTTCGTTTCTTTTTATGGCTGAGTAAAATTCCATTGTATATATGTGCCACATCTTCTTTATCCATTCATCCGATGATGAACACTTAGGTTGCTTCTATGTCCTGGCTATTGTAAATAGAGCTGCAATGAACATTTTGGTACATGACTCTTTTTGAATTATGGTTTTCTCAGGGTATATGCCCAGTAGTGGGATTGCTGGGTCGTATAAGTCATGATATTCTATGGATTGTACAATGCATCTCTACTTCAGGGATAATAAATGTGAAAATAAACAAATAAATATCTTAGAATTGATAACATATGGTATGACCTGTTTAATAGGTTTTTGGAAAGATTAAATGGATGTGTTTTCTTAGTTCTTGGCGTGCACGGTGCTATATAAGTTTTAGGGGCAATGGGAATGAAGAAGGGAGGTTTCCTTTTCCTTCTTCCCCCTCAGTTCCCTGTTTGGTGTTAATGAACCTAGGAGAGCCAGTGCCCCGGGACTTTATCTATAACAGAGCATATATTCTGGATCCTGGTTAACAGTTCCAAGTGCAACAAAATAAAAGAGCCAACTATGAAGCCCTAGAGAGTCCAGGCAGTTGATGGTCCCAGGTGTGATAGGAAGGGTGGCTGCAGTCATTCCTCAGATGAGAGGGCATGGAGCCTTATTTAGAGAGTCTGGTGGCATGTTTATGGTACTAGAGGATATTCAAGGAGCTGTGTTTTCCTCTGACAATGATTTGACTAAGTCACTGATAACCAATGTGTAGAAATAACCATGGTGGCCAAAGCCATTTATTTACCTAGTTATAATTGGATACTGACATCTGAGTAACCATCTAAGAGAATTTAGGTTACATTTTAAAGAAGTTTTCTGTCTTTGGCTCGTTTTCCTATTTCTCAGTGATGATAACCACATTTTTATATTTTAGTGGTTATTCCATTAGGATTCTGGGTGAGAGAGTTATACAATTTGTGGGTGCAAAATACTGTCTTAAAATGGGAAATTCATGTGGAACTTCTGAAGAATGAAAAGCTCTCAAGCAACTGTTTTATCAGGAGCTATAGTTTCTGTGCTAAACTTTTGCATCCTTTCTACCCCAAACATTGCAGTGAAGAATCTGAGAGAGAAATTTAGCACAAGAGAACTGCCAGCCAAATCAACTCATTCATTCACTCAGTTACTCATTCAGTTGTTTATTCACTTATAGGACATTTGTTAAGCACCTACCATGTGTTCGTCGCTGGAGTTATAAAGATGAGTAAGAGTTCAGGGTCTTTATTAAAAAATCCACATAGCTGTATCTTGTTCTTTTTTAAATTTTATTTTTCTTTAAAATGGTGATAGGAACTCCTGCTGTTGCTAAGTTTTAAATTGCTTCCAAACCCTGTTTGCTTCTTGAGTAGAGGCTGATAAATTAACTATAATCACTACAACTCTGCTATGTAAGAGTGCAAAAGAGTAATTGTATCACAGGAAAATGGAGGCAGTAGGAGATGTATATTAAGAGAGTTATTGCAAGGAACAGGATTACTCAGTTCTGGGGGCTGGCTAGGTAAGTCCAAAATCTACAAGGAGGGCAGCCTGGAACTCTCGGACACAGCTGAAGCTGATGTCCATAGGCAGAATTTATTTTTATTCTGGGAAGCCTCAGTTCTGCTTTTAAGGTTTTCAAACTATCTAATGTAATTTACTTTATTAAGTCAACTGATTATAGACTTTAATCACATTTACAAAGTACCTAGATCAGTGTTTGATTGAAAAATTAGGGACTAGCCTAGCCAAGTTGACACATCAAAGAGACCTTCACGGTAATGTTTGAAAGAAATTTGTTTTAAATTGTATATTTAAATGAATAAGTAATAGCCAGAGTATATCCATCCACTATTAATTTTCTAATGGTACTTTGACATTATTACATTATTTGAGCTGTATTTATAAAGCATCAGTTAATTGATAGAGTCAATGAAATGAAAAAAAAGATGCCTTTTTGCATCAGTTTGATCAGTTTATAAATTAAGGTTTAAAATGTATAACTAGTTGTGTCAGCATTTTGAGGACAGTCTCTGGCTGCTAATATTTCTCTTCTTCACTTCAGTTCATTCATTGGATGGCAGTGTTCGTAATACTGGGCATGGTCTTTGGGATCTAATTTTAACTTGGGAAATTTACAAATCAAAATTTAAGATTATTCTATCTCAAACTCGAGAAGCTAAATAAGAATATGATCATGGTGTTTAGTTTATTTTAGTATGTCTTATTCATTTGTTAAATCATCCAATCTATATTATTTGTTGAATAATGATTTAAAACACAGGCTCTGGAGTCAGATGCCATCACTTTCTAGGGGTATGACCTCGGCAGAGTTAAACTAAACCTTTTTTTTTTTCATTGTGAAATAGGAATAATAATATTAGCTACTTCATAGATTTGTTTTGAGAACTAAATGAGGTTATCCTGCAAAGTCAGAGTAGTTACTTCTTCAGGTCATGGAACTGACTTTCAGTCTTTGTATGTCTTGGCACGGCACAGAGACTGACAAAGTCATACAAACTGACCATTGCAACACACTGTGATGTACCCATTGGTGGTGGATGTCCAGAGTGTGGTGGAAACACATTGGAATGAGAATCCCTGCGTACTCTGACTGCACAGGGACGTTTGGGCCCTCCACTTGCCACACAGAGAGCGAACCTTAGCACCACCTTCAAAACTTGGCATTGAGATTAGTGACATGATAAAAGAGGAACTGTTTCATCAAGAAGCAACAGTTAAAGAAAACGATATTGAATCTTTGCATGGAAAGTCAGGTCCATTACCTCAAGAACTAAATTTAAAGATCCTAAAGAAATTTCTAGGTTGTAGAGCAATATTATGAAATGACTGAATATCACTTTCTTAGGGATTTACCTACTGAGAGTTGTCAAATGACATCAAGATTATACAATAGGTGTCCTGTAATTAAATCATTGTGTGGTTACTGGCTTCATTTTAACTTCGTCCTTAAATTATTGTTTTACATCTTTCTCTCTTCCCTACCCCCCTTTTCCCCTTGCACTCGTCTATTTTTTTTCCATAAGGTTTTATTTTGCTCTAGTTATTTGGCTGTATATAAATACTTCTTACTTGTAGGAGTAATTTTCACCTGTTCCCCAGTGATTTCTGATGTTGAAAGTAAATGACTCTGTCAAGTATATTTTCAAAGAACTTCCACGCAGAGACGTTAACTCACTTTATGAATGCCTTCGTGTAAGAGATATTTTCCAGCTATGTATAATAAATCTGCTTATATCTTTGGGATATTTTTTCACATTCACAGATTTTATTGTTTTCTATTAGATTAATTTTTACCCTAAAATAAATTGCCTGCCAATGAGTTGCAATACATTAACTTTCAATGAAGAATGAAATGAAAGGGAGGAACATAAAATTATAAATAGATGTGTAAATGGCATTATTCTAACAACAGGAGACTTAACATAGTCTAGTTTGTGGGACATGTGATTACATTCCCATCGTTGTTCACAGGCTGAACAGCCTCACAACAGTTCATATAACCCTTTTCGTTAGGCTCGTGTTCCATAAAATGGGACTCAAACACCTGCTTCCCATTAAGTTTTACAGGTTCAAATTTATTAAATACCTTTTATGCTTGCCGACTTTTCTCGGTGCTAGTCTCTGTATAGAAGGAGTTATGAGTCACAGTCAGCCCTATCTATGGAGACCTGTATGGTTTGGGAAGGGAAGAATTGTGCACAGGAATGCAGATGAGGCTAGATTCCCATATAATATTACTTGGATGCCACTTTTCTTGCTCTTTACTTCCTTGGAAAAGGATATTTATCTTGCTTTTACCTGTAGGCTCAGAACTTCTCACTCTCTGAGGTTATTTTTGACTACACACACACACACACTCATGACATTCATGACATATCTTTTAGGAGGTGGTTGGCTCACTCTCAAAATCTATTCTTGCTCTTCAGTTTAGCCCTCTTTCTTTCTTTTAAAATTCTGCCTTGCCTCATAGTTATTTATATACCTAGCAGAGTACCTAGCACAAAGTATGCACACACAGCAGCTACTGAGGGTTTAAAAGCACTGTGCTAAACTCTCTACATAAGTTATTTTATGTAATTATCACCTAACCTATGATGTAGATACTCTTATCATCCCTATTTTACCAAAGAAGAAATGGAAATATTGGGAGTTTGAAAAACTTTCTTCAAGGTTATACAACTAGTAAATGGAAAAGCTAGGCTTTGGATCAGAAGGCTTTATACTCCGAATACCACATTCTGGACTGCTGGGCTGTCCCTTCTCTTGTTCACTCACTGGTGCATGAGTCAATGCTCGTCTCCAACACTCAACTGGAAGCTTCTTGCATCTTTTCTCTCTATAGCCTATGTGGCACCTGCCATGGACTTGGCAGCAACAAATACTGTTGACTCAACAGTACACTTGGCCGAGGGCATGGCGATTTCTGAGCTACACATCTTCCTATATCAAGACCAACCAAAAGAAAGTGCATTTCACTGTACAGCTAATATATTTAAAGCAAAAGCAAAGACAGGATTCACAGATTGATTGCCATCCGAGTATAAACTTATACTGTAATATAAAAAGTTAACATGCTCTTAGGAATTATTAAGAGAAGTTGATATTTGAGAGATAATAACTAATTAGAAACTCTTGATGCTAACACTTTGAAAAGAGCCTGAAGAAACTAGAAGATTTGTGTAAGAATGAGTGAGATGATTAAGGCTGTTAAATGTGGTATTTGTGAAGAAATGACTTCAGAATATTTAACATAAAGAGAAGAAGGTTATGGTTACATAATGACTTCAAATATAAGAAGATTTAAAAAGAAACTGATAGTGATCCATTTTGTAGTCAATTTACACCCAAGAGAAAATGTACTTAAAGTAAAATGTTTGGTTTCACATTTATTATTCATCCAACATAATTTACTTAATGTCCACTGTGATCAACCACAAAGGCTTTAAAAGAAGATAAAAATTTGTTCACATTAAGTTATATAGTTGCAACTGTCCGTTGAAGTGGCAAAATGTTTCCTGACTGAAGTGTAGACGGAAGTTATTTTACAGATCCTTGCATAGGATAATTTTGCAAGAAAAGGCACAACCTTTTCAATAGACATTTTTTTTAAACATCTTTATTGGAGTATAATTGCTTTACAATGATGTGTTAGTTTCTGCTTTATAGCAAAATTAATCAGCTATATATATATACATATATCCCCATATCTCCTCCCTCTTGCGTCTGCCTCCCACCCTCCCTATCCCACACCTCTAGGTGGTCACAGAGCACTGAGCTGATCTCCCTGTGCTATGCGGCTGCTTCCCACTAGCTATCTGTTTTACGTTTGGTAGTGTATATATGTCCACGCCACTCCCTCACTTCATCCCAGCTTAACCTTCCCCCTCCCTGTGTACGCAAGTCCATTCTCTAAGTCTGCATCTTTATTCCTGTCCTGCCCCTAGGTTCTTCAGAAGCACTTTTTTTTTTTTTTAGATTCCATATATATGTATTAGCATATGGTACTTGTTTTTCTCTTTCTGACTTACTTCACTCTGTATGACAGACTCTAGGTCCGTCCACCTCACTACAAATAACTCCGTTTCGTTTCTTTTCATGGCTGAGTGATATTCCATTGTATATATGTGCCACATCTTCTTTATACATTCATCTGTTGATGGACACAGGTTGCTTCCATGTCCTGGCTATTGTAAATAGAGCTGCAATGAACATTGTGGTACATGACTCATTTTGAATTATGGTTTTCTCAGGGTATATGCCCAGTAGTGAGATTTCTGGGTCGTATGGTAGTTCTATTTTTAGTGTTTTAAGGAACCTCCATACTGTTCTCCATAGTGGCTGTATCAATTCACATTCCTACCAACAGTGCAAGAGGGTTCCCTTTTCTCCACACTTTATCCAGCATTTATTGTTTGTAGATATTTTGATGATAGCCATTCTGACTGGTGTGAGGTGATACCTCATTGTAGTTTTGATTTGCATTTCTCTAATGATTAGTGATGTTGAGCATTCTTTCATGTGTTTGTTGGCAATCTGTATATCTTCTTTGGAGAAATGTCTATTATAGTATCCTGTCATCTGCAAACAGTGACAGCTTTATTTTTTTTCTGATTTGGATTCCTTTTATTTCTTTTTCTTCTCTGATTGCTGTGGCTAACACTTCCAAAACTATGTTGAATAATAGTGGTGAGAGTGGACAACCTTGTCTTCTTCCAGATCTTAGAGGAAATGGTTTCAGTTTTTCACCATTGAGAGCGATGTTGGTTGTGGTTTTGTCATATATGGCCCTTACTATGGTGAGGTAAGTTCCCTCTATGCCTACTTTCAGGAGGGTTTTTATCATAAATGGGTGCTGAATTTTGTCAAAAGCTTTTTCTGCATCTATTGAGATGATCATATGGCTTTTGTCCTTCAATTTTTAATATGGTTTATCACAGTGATGGATTTGCATATATTGAACAATCATTGCATTCCTGGGATAAACCCCACTTGATCATGGTGTATGATCCTTTTAATGTGCTGATGGATTCTGCTTGCTAGTATTTTGTTGAGGATTTTTACATCTATGTTCATCAGTGATATTGGCCTGTAGTTTTCTTTTTTTGTGACATCTTTGTCTGGTTTTGGTTTCAGGGTGATGGTGGCCTCGTAGAATGAGTTTGGGAGTGTTCCTCCCTCTGCTATATTTTGGAAGAGTTTGAGAAGGATAGGTGTTAGCTCTTCTCTAAATGTTTGATAGAATTCGCCTGTGAAGCCATCTGGTCCTGGGCTTTTGTTTGTTGGAAGATTTTTAATCACAGTTTCCATTTCAGTGCTTGTGATTGGTCTGTTTATATTTTCTATTTCTTCCTGGTTCAGCGTTGGAAGGTTGTGCTTTTCTAAGAATTTGTCCATTTCTTCCAGGTTGTCCATTTTATTGGCATATAGTTGCTTGTAGTAATCTCTCATGATCCTTTGTATTTCTGCAGTGTCAGTTGTTACTTCTCCTTTTTCATTTCTAATTCTATTGATTTGAGTCTTCTCGCTTTTTTTCCTGATGAGTCTAGTGAATGGTTTATCAATTTTGTTTATCTTCTCAGAGAACCAGCTTTTAGTTTTTTTGATCTTTGCTATTGTTTCCTTCATTTCTTTTTCCTTTATTTCTGATCTGATCTTTATGATTTCTTTCCTTCTGCTAACTTTGGGGGTTTTTTGTTCTTCTTTCTCTAATTGCTTTAGGTGTAATGTTAGCTTGTTTATTTGAGATGTTTCTTGTTTCTTGAGGTAGGATTGTATTGTTATAAACTTCCCTCTTAGAACTGCTTTTGCTGCATCCCATAGGTTTTGGGTCATCGTGTTTTCGTTGTCATTTGTTTCTAGGTATTTTTTGATTTCCTCTTTGATTTCTTCAGTGACCTCTTGGTTATTTAGTAGTGTATTGTTTAGCTTCCATGTGTTTGTATTTTTTACAGATTTCTTCCTGTGATTGATATCTAGTCTCATAGTGTTGTGATCAGAAAAGATACTTGATACGATTTCAATTTTCTTAAATTTACCGAGGCTTGATATGTGACCCAAGATATGATCTATCCTGGAGAATGTTTCATGAGCACTTGAGAAGGAAGTGTATTCTTTTGTTTTTGGATGGAATGTCCTATAAATATCAATGAAGTCCATCTTGTTTAATGTATCATTTAAAGCTTGTGTTTCCTTATTTATTTTCATTTTGGATAATCTGTCCATTGGTGAAAGTGGAGTGTTAAAGTCCCCTACTATGATTGTGTTACTGTCGATTTCCCCTTTTATGGCTGTTAGCATTTGCCTTATGTATTGAGGTCCTCCTATGTTGGATGCAGAAATGTTTATAATTGATATATCTTCTTGGATTGATCCCTTGATCATTACGTAGTGTCCTTCTTTGTCTCTTGTAATAGTCTTTATTTTAAAGTCTATTTTGTCTGATATGAGAATTGCTCCTCCAGCTTTCTTTTGATTTCCATTTGCATGGAATATCTTTTTCCATCCCCTCACTTTCCGTCTGTATGTGTCCCTAGGTCTGAAGTGGGTCTCTTGTAGAAAGCATATATATGGTCTTGTTTTTGTATGCATTCAGCCGGTCTGTGTCTTTTGGTTGGACCATTTAATCCATTTACATTTAAGGTAGTTATCAATATGTATGTTCCTACTACCATTTTCTTAATTGTTTTGGGTTTGTTATTGTAGGTCTTTTCCTTCTCTTGTGTTTCCTGCTTAGAGAATTTCCTTTAGCATTTGTTGTAAAGCTGGTTTGGTGGTGCTGAATTCTCTTAACTTTTGCTTGTCTGTAAAGGTTTTAATTTCTCTGTCAAATGTGAATGAGATCCTTGCTGGGTGGAGTAATCTTGGTTGTAGATTTTTCTCTTTCATCACTTTAAATATGTCCTGCCACTCCCTTCTGGCTTGCAGAGTTTCTGCTGAAAGATCAGCTGTTAACCTTATGTGGATTCCCTTCTATGTTATTTGTTGTTTTTCCCTTGCTGCTTTTAATATTTTTTCTTTGTATTTAATTTTTGATAATTTGATTAACATGTGTCTTGGCGTGTTTCTCCTTGAATTTATCCTGTATGGGACCCTCTGCACCTCCTGGACTTGATTGACCGCCTCCCCTCCCATATTAGGGAAGTTTTCAACTATAATCCCTTCAAATATTTTCTCAGTCCCTTTCTTTTTCTCTTCTTCTTCTGGGACCCCTATAATTTGAACGTTGGTGCATTTAATGTTGTCCCAGAGGTCTCTGAGACTGTCCTCAATTCTTTTCATTCTTTTTTCTTTATTCTGCTCTGTGGTAGTTACTTCCACTATTTTATCTTCCAGGTCACTTATCCGTTCTTCTGCCTCAGTTATTCTGCTGTTGATTCCTTCTGTAGAATTTTTAATTTCATTTATTGTGTTGGTCATCTCTGTTTGTTTGCTCTTTAGTTCTTCTAGATCCTTGTTAAACGTTTCTTGTATTTTCTCCCTACTATTTCCAAGATTTTGTATCACCTTTACTATCATTACTCTGAATTCTTTTTCAGGTAGACTGCCTAGTTCCTCTTCATTTGTTTGGTCTGTTGGGTTTTTACTTTGCTCCTTCATCTGCTGTGTATTTCTCTGTCTTCTCATTTTGCTTAACTTACTGTGTTTGTGGTCTCCTTTTCTCAGGCTGCAGGTTCATATTTCCATTTGTTTTTGGTGTCTGCCTCCAGTGGCTCAGGTTGGTTCAGTGGGTTGTGTAGGCTTCCTGGTGGAGGAGACTGGTGACTGTGTTCTGGTGGATGAGGCTGGATCTTGTCTTTCTGGTGGGCAGGACTGCGTCCAGTGGTGTGTTTTGGGGTGTCTGACCTTATTGTGATTTTAGGCAGCCTCTCTGTTATGGGTGGGGTTGTGTTCCTGTCTTGCTAGTTGTTTCACATAGGGTGTCCAGCACTGTAGCTTCCTGGTCGTTGAGTGGAGCTGGATCTTAGTGTTAAGATGGAGATCTCTGGGAGAGCTTTCGCCATTTGATATTACATGGAGCTGGGAGGTCTGGTGGACCTATGTCCTGAACTTGGCTATCCCACCTTAGAGGCACAAGCCTGACACCCGGCTGGAGCACCAAGTCCTTCTCAGCCACACAGCTAACATGGGAAAGGAAATAGTCACCCAAGTCCAGGAAGCACAGAGAGTCCCATTCAGGACAAACCCTCTTTTCTTTTCCTTTGTGCTTCGTCTGGTTTCACTTGCTCATAGGGAGCCATGGGCAGAGGCCTCACACCAGCCCTTCAGACCAGAGTTCCTGGTGCAGAACCGCTCTGCCGACACCTCAGCTCAAGACCGTGTGCAGAAGTGCCATGCACAGGGCGAGGCGATTCAGGATGGTGGCAGTGGGCTGTGTGCCTCAATTGACATTTTCATCTCTAAACTTTTTCTTAAAATAGGTGGCATAATATTTTATCTTAATTCAGTTTTTTTCCAGGCAGTCAAGGTAACAAAGTCCAAGTCTACTGATATCTGATTATATATTATAGTGACCATACTTAGTTAATCTGTAAAAATAGGGATGTTCTCTCTTATTTGGATGTCTGGAACCAAATAGAACATTGTCAACTTGTGACCTATTTGCTTTTGTCTCCTTGGGTCTAGAATAATGTGTAGCACATTAACAGTCTTCAAATGTTTATTAAATTAAATGGAAGCAATCATTTGATATCTTGCAGTGAACTCACACCATTAGGCTACGAGCAATATGAGACCAAGATCCATGTCAGATTCCTCTGTTGTTCTCCACAGTGTCTCACATAGTATCTAGCCTACAGTAAGTTATGTTCATTTAATATATAAAAGAATAAATTTTTTTAGGGACTTCCCAGGTGGCGCACTGGTTAAGAATCCGCCTGCCAATGCGGGGGACACGGGTTCGAGCCCTTTTCCGGGAAGATCCCACATGCCATGGAGCAACTAAGCCCATGCACCACAACTACTGAGCCTGCGCTCTAGAGCCTGCAAGCCACAACTACTGAGCCTACACGCCTAGAGCCCATGCTCTGCAACAAAGAGTAGACCCCACTCGCCGCAACTAGAGAAAGCCCGCACACAGCAATGAAGACCCAGCGCAGCCAAAAATAAAAATAAAATTAATTAATTAATTTTAAAAAAAGAATAAATTTTTTAAAAATTCAGCATAGTTTTTACCAAGTTTTTCCATTAAATAATAATTAGGTAATATATTCAACTACTAATTAAGGTGCTCCTAGTTTATGATGATAAAAATCATCTCATCAACAAATATGGTCAGTAGACAGATCATCCAAATCACTTCCGTAAGCCATTTAAAATTATAGATGTGTACCATAGAGGATGGGATGCATCATTTACTGTTAAAATATTAATTTTACCCACTTCAATTGAGATAGGAGGTCTTTATTGATTTGGTCCTTTCTCAGAAGAATGATGGGAAGTCAGTGAATGCTGGAAAAAATTCTTATTCTTAGCCATTTCTGTAGTGGGTTGAAGTAGTATTTAGCAGTGATCAATAGGAGAATAATTATATGTAAAATCTGCTTGATTCATATTTATGTGTCTGGACACACTGGATTTAGTTTAGTTTTTTTTTCTTTTTTAAAGTGAGTGGAGATATGATATCTCCATTCAGGAGACAAAACTAACAAGTGTCATAGGACCCTAAATTTAAAAGAAATTTGTTTAATCATAAATAGATTTTTATTTTTTGCTTTCAGTGATTTTGCTTGCAAATTTCATGTTGTAAGAGCAATGTCTCGAAATCCAGATTCCTTGTTACCCCCAATGAGAAATGCTAGTCTCCCACTGAGATGTGTTTGAATCCATTTTGCTCCTAAATGTTATCTTTTAAATAATTTGAACTAAAAACAATCTATGCATGATTTTGTCAAAGTTTCATTAGAATGATTAGTTCACTAAAGTTTAAAGTTGTTTCTCTTTGCTTTTTCATTTTGTTCTGTGCTTCTCTTTGGTGCATATCAAACCAAGAGATGAAATGATTTATTTTCTATTGCCTAGTCCTGGGTCAATTCAGGTTGAATTCAGCTTCTGCCCTGTGGGTTGGTGTGTAGCTGGAAGGACAAGCATTTTCCAAAAGACTATACATAAAGCCCTCTATGTTCTTGTGTACTGAGAAGGTTGCTCATGAAATTGAGAAAATTCCCACTCTGTTTGAATTTTCTCATGAGCATAAGTTCACTGCTCTACTTAAGTATAAATAGGAAAACCAAGATTGTGGGTCAAAAAAGTTTAAGAGGGAAATGATCACTTTCTCTCTTGTCTCAATCTTGTTTTTCTCAAAGATAGACATAACCAGAGAAGAGCTGATTATTACATAAGCATTAATGCCTGCCTTTTGATTAAAGTTGTAAATGTAATTTCCTTGACATCCCATGAGCAAATGTAAAACGTGATTAGATTGTAATAATAAATGAGTTTGGCCAATTCTTTTCCTGTTTGACTCAGGCTGCTGTCTTTGGAGAAATCTCCCTTAAGGAAGCAGTCTTCCCACTTCATACTTTGACTTTGAAGCTTTGGCAGAAGAATGGACTATCCTGATATTTAAATTCTTACAATTATTACGTGATATATAGACTGACTAGAGTATCTAGTGCTCAAAGATTTGCATGTTTTACAATGAATATTAATGCAGAAATTGACCTAAGAATCTGGCCTTGTGGTATTTGAGTGCCATTTACAATTCGCTGGGGTACTGATGTATGAAAAGTTGGATTGTTAGAATTTCTTACCAGTTGAATTAATTTATTTTATCAGCAGTGTCGGTAAGATTCAATATCTTTTTCTTGTATTTCATGGCATATTTGTGAAAACAGAAATCTCTGGACTCTAGCACCTAGCAGGAAATAAAATACAATTTATTAAAAATTTTAATCATTGCATATTTCTTCAGATATTTTTCTGTGCTCTAGGGAAAGATTTATTTTGGTATTTTAAAACAATTTATTTGTAGCATCCTATGACCCCAATATTTGCAAGAGCTTTATTTCCTTTCAAAAAGTTCTTTTTTCTTGAAAACAAATTAAATATTTTTGTTAGAAATGGAATGGTTTTATAAAAATTACTGATCACTATTAGTGGCTTCATTCCTTGTTAATGATTACATCCTTAAGAAAGGTTAGTATAGTTTTGACCTTATTACACATTAGTGCATTAAGTTTATTTGTTCAAATAAAACATGAGATTATAAAATATTATAATATGTAACAGAAAAAAAAGTAGCACTCTGATTCTAGAATTGTCATAATTGTTTGGTATTTTCAGCATTTGGTTTGGGAAGGCAAGAAAGGTCTCATATGGATTCTGTAAAGTAATTGATAAGTATGTATACGTACCCATTTCACTTATGTTATGAACATCTTTCAATGTTGATAAATATTATAAATAATTATACTGTATGTTCTATAGTTTTAAATTTCATGTTTTATAATTATAATACATAATAATAAAAATTGAAGATTCCCCACTGTATGGCATTGCAATAATATAGTTAATCAATTCTTATTAGTGGAAACTTTTTTGTTTCCCATCTTTGCTGCTATAAGGAGTACACTGATAAACATCTTTACAGATGAATATTTCTGAATTTTCTTATTTATTTTTAATAGGTTGAATAAGTAGAAGGGAAATTGTTAAATCAAAGGATACCACATTTTTCAAATTCTGACAAACCTCACACAATTACTCGAGAAGCTCATAATAATTTTATAGACCTACCGGTGACTTACGAGAGCAACGATTTCCCCCATGCTTCTCTGCACTGAGTTTTATTATTGTTTAATATTCTAGCCAATTTAATAAGTAAAATGGAATCTCAGTGAAATTTTAATTGCACTTCTCAGGTTCAGCGGTTTTTCTAGGCTTGTTTATATTGATACTTTATCTTTTGTGAATTATTTTTGTACATTTTCTTTGCATGTTCTCCATAAAAAGCATGTTTGTGTTTTTCATTGATTTAAAAAAATCTTTTAGAAATAATCCTTTCTTATAATATGTTGTAAATAGATTTTTCTCATTTCATGATACAACTTTAAACCTTTTGCAATGATAAGTTTTTAGTTGTTTGTTTGGTCTGTTGGTCTATTACTATCATGTTTGCAAACTTTGATGCCATGCTTAGAAAAGCGTACTCCCACTCCCAAAGTATACAAATATACACCTTACACTTACTTTGAGTATTTGCATGTGTTCATTTTTCTACATTTAAATCTTTAGTCAGTTGGGAAAATATTTTGGTGTAAGGTGCAAAATATTCGCCTATCTTAATTCTTTTTATACTTGCTTAGCCAATTTTTTATATACTACTTATTCAATAATTCAAACTTTTTTTTACTATTATGAAATAAATTTATCATGTATATTGTTACTATATAACTTAGTATTTTTTTCCTTGAAATTCTATTCTACTCTATCAAACTGTTTTTTCTGTATTGACAGTACTGCCACGTTGTCTTTATTTTTTAACTTTATATTTTGATATCTTGTGGGGATAAAATATAAAGTTACTTTTCTTTTGAGTTCTTTTTTATTTGAAATGGCTATTTCTAAAAGGTTAAAAGTTGACTATTTTAAAAAGTTTAATCTTCTACTTTTTAAATTTATTTTTTATTTATTTTTGGCTGTGTTGGGTCTTCGTTGCTGTGTGCGGGCTTTCTCTAGTTGCAGCAAGCAGGGGCTACTCTTCGTTTCGGTGCATGAGCTTCTCATTCTGGTGGCTTCTCTTGTTGCGGAGCATGGGCTCTAGGTGCACGGGCTTCAGTAGTTATAGAACATGGGCTCAGCAGTTGTGACTCGCAGGCTCTAGAGCGCAGGCTCAGTAGTTGTGGCGCACGGGCTTAGTTGCTCTGCAGCATGTGGGATGTGGGATCTTCCCAGACCAGGGCTCAAACCCGTGTCCCCTGCATTAGCAGGCGGATTCTCAACCACTGCACCACCAGGGAAGCCCTAAGCTTCTACATTAATTATAGAATAAGTTCTCAAATTCTATAACAAATTAATAGTTTATAATGTAATACAAGAAGAAATTTATTTCTGTAAAATAGTAACCTTTCCCATCCAGAAATACGATATGGATTTCAATTTATTCAATATTCATTTGATATCTGCAGTAGAATTTTTGTAGTTTTCTTCCCATGGAACCAGGGTATTTCTTTTTGTATTTATTTTTAGATATTACTTATTTTTAGTTTCTGTTTGAATTTCTTTTTAGCATTTATGAAAAAGATCTTGTAGATTTTTTCTTCTGACTTACTAATTTGGTACATAATATTAATAGGTTTTAGAATATTGAACCACCTTTTGTAATGTCAGTCTCAAGAACTTATTAAACAATGGGGCTGCTGGAAAAGTTTAATTTTTAGATATTTAAAGCTGAAAATTAGACTCTGAAACAGGAAATTCTAAGGTACTCAGGATTTCAATAGAGCTCCATAGGCAGCACTCCTATTGTGTTGTGATATATCTGCAATATATGGATACATATTATATATAATATATATTATATAACATATAGATATATATATACTTATGTTTATATGTCACTGTGTTTTTGTCTCTTTCACATAAATCTTACCTTGAATGTTGAACACATAGTACATTCTTGACAGATGTTTTATTCCCAGTTATTAAATATATACTTACCATGTTTTTATAGTAAATTTTAGCTTACTGTGAATAAAAAGGATGAACTTTCTATAACTTTATCTTTTGGTGGTACTTTCACAACTTCCAGTAAAGGATAGTATATTATAGTAAAGAAATAACCAGGAAGAGAAAGCTAATGATTGATACCCAATCCTTTTTCTTGTTTTCCAGAAGATATAACCTTAAGAATGGCATATTTCAGATAAGAAAGAAAAAGCATGTGATAAGAGAATTTTCTGCTTTGGTGTGTGACTAATGATGCAACAGATGTTTAATACAAATGAGTTGATAAATAGTGTGATGAGAAAGAAATGGAAATCAATTTGAAATGTACATATAGTTATTTTTGGTATATAGTGTGTGTATAAATGAAACAAGTGTTCAATGTGTAGAAGGTTGCAGTTATGCTGAATTAGTAAGTTCTAAAGATCTGCTTATAACGTAGTGCCTAGAGTTAATATGGTATTGTGTACTTCAGAATCCGTTAAGAGGGTAGATGTTAATTGTTCTTACCACTTAAAACAAAACAAAAAGAAATAAAAACACAGGGACATAAGGAAACTCTAGGAGATGTTGGATCTGTTACCTTGATGTGGTGGTTCTCATGTGTTTGCCTATGTTCAAACAAATCATATGCATTAAATAGTGCAGTTCTTTGTATATCAGTTATACATCAATAAAGCTGTTAAAAAGAAGATAAACAAACAAAAAAACCCCTCCAATTAATTATGTAAGTAGAGAGTATCTGTGATCTGCTGCAGATTTTTCTTTTTCTGTTTTATAGCTTATTTCATCCTGTGGGTTTTTTTTTTTTTTTAATTGAAGAGACATATAGCCAGTGGCATTGCTTTTATCCAATAAGAATGGACAACTAAACTTGTTTTTCTTGGAGCAGGGTTTCTTGGCATTATTGACATTTCAGATGAGACGTGGTTGTGGGGGACTTTCCTGTGCTTTATGGGATGTTTAGCAGCATCCCGGGCGTCTAATATCCTAGATGCCAGTTACACCCTCCTGTTACAACCAGAATGTCTCCAGACACTGCTGAATTTTCCTATGGGGACAAAATCTCCCCCGCTTGAGAACCACTGCCTGAGGACGAGGCAGTAAGAGTCAGTCTAATCTGATGGAAGCCTTTGGGCAAAAGGAAATAGGTAATAGATTAATCTGCTTCCTTTCACTTATTGAGGGAAACACAGACATGTCCATTCTAAGGATTTTCATGTTTGTCCTCACCCCTTCCTCCTCTGCTCCATCCTTCTTTGCACCCCCTTTCTTTCTCTTTTACCTCCCTCTTTCAACCTGCCTCTTTTTCTTCTTTTGGTCCCAGCGTCCTTCTCACACATGAACTAAATTCTGTGATACTTTTTTTGTTTTAACACTTTTGTTAATAACTGGACGTTTAGGGATCTTCTGGGGCTTGCAATATCAGTTGCTACTTCTTGACGCACTGTTATCTACAGTCAAGACTGACTGGGTATAAATGGGACATCTGTGCTCTTGGTAAGGACTAGAGCCGAAAGCAATGCTACACTAAAGGCACTCTGGCAGGAGGCTAGACTGCAGAAGTGATGGAAAGCTTCAGACTTGCCGGGCAGAGAAGCAGGGAGGAAGCAGTAAAGAAGATGACTTCTTTACTGTCCTATATTAGAAACATAAATAACTTGCTTCACTTAAAATCTAGCTGGGATGGCAAAGAAAGGAAAACTACAGTATTTGTAGAAGAGGCTCTGTGCCCCTTGTATGGACTGGACCTGCTTTTGTGGAAGAGAGCTTCAAAGATAACAGTAACGGTCTATTTCTTAAGACAGCTGTAGCCATATGGGTTTTTCATTTTACTATTATTCAAACCACGTATATACATTACCTAGACTTTTGATGTATAGTATATTAAAATGTATACTTATTAATATATAGTTATTTAACATAAAAAAAATCTAGTTGGGATGGAGGGAGCCATTCCAGTTAAAGATGGTCAACTTAGCTCAAGCTTTTTATTTTTCTGCTGTCTAAAATTTCCATTGAAAATCCAAAGAATACAAAAATGAGACAAAATATATATCTATGCAAATATATTTCCATTGCCTTTCAAACAGTCTTAACAGGTATTTGTGACGATCTGGAGAAATGAGCATGCTCATGTTCTGCTGGTGGAAAAGAGGGGATTGCTATAGATTTTTTTAGTGGGGAGTTTAGCGATAAGCAACTAAAAGTTAGAAATATTTTTTTCCTTCAATCCTGAATATTGGACTTCCAAATTTTGTCCTAATAAAAGAGAAGTGCACAAAAAATAGTTATAAAATTTTTATATAAATATATTATAGTTTGCAATAGCAAAAATTAGGAACAACCTGAATGTCCTACATCAGTGGGCCTATGGGATAAATTATGATGTATATTTAGTGGCAAATTTTGTTGTTATTAAAATTATGTTGGAGAAAAATACTTAATAACATGGAAAGAGATTTATAATATATTAAATATAAAAGGATTATACCAAATAATATGTGTAGGGAAGATTAAAAAAATCATTAAAAAATCTATCTGTGGATATGTGATAAAATAGTAATAATTATTATCTATAGGTGGGACAATTTTTTTTTAAATAAATTTATTTATTTATTTATTTATTTATTATTTATGGCTGTGTTGGGTCTTCGTTTCCGTGTGAGGGCTTTCTCCAGTTGCGACGAGCAGGGGCCACTCTTCATCGCGGTGCGCGGGCCTCTCACTGTCGCGGCCTCTCCCGTTGCGAAGCACAGGCTCCAGACGCGCAGGCTCAGCAGTTGTGGCTCACGGGCCCAGTCGCTCCGCGGCATGTGGGATCTTCCCAGACCAGGGCTCGAACCCGTGTCCCCTGCATTAGCAGGCAGACTCTCAACCACTGCGCCACCAGGGAAGCCCTAGGTGGGACAATTTGATGTGATTTTTATTTTCTCTTATTTGCTAGTAGGTATTTTATAAATTTTCTAATGATCATGCAATTGTTTTAAATTTTGTTTTAAAACAAAGGTTTGTAAAGTTTAAGAAAATCTAGTGGGGGACTTAACAGGGAAATGCCAATGACAAGTGTGTTTGTCATTTGTGAAATACTTAATTTTATTTGGAATATTTTCTGGTACATTTTGAAGAATACACACTAAAGAAAACTTTATTTTTATCTCGCATTTTTACATGTGTTATAGTAAAAACAAAACAAAGCAAAGTCTCAGTTACTTAGAAGAATGTTAGGAAACGTGTTAAATAAAACCTGAGAAAACTTACACACCAGTGGTATAGTTGAGAATGTTCTATGGTAATAAATAACTTACTGGTTTTCTGACTACTGGAAAGGAAAGAGGTAAAAAATTAATACATATCACGTTATTTATAGTCTTGCCCAGAAATTCTTCTACCCCAAAGCATGTGAATATGGAAGAATATATAGGTTAGGTCGACCCTGTGCTTAATTTGGCACAGTATTCCAATCTGGAGCAGTACACTTGAGAATTGGCAGTCATAACTATATGCCCTTTGTCCCTGTAAATTATGTTAACTGGTCATCAGTGTCCAGAGAGAGAAAGAAAAATATTAGGGAATAATTAGATTCAGGGACAAAGGGAAAGAATTTTAAAAAATATTCTTCCATCACTGCAGAGGTAAAAATGAAATACATCAAAATATCTGAGAATGCCTGTCATTTAACTTGCGAGATCATCGGTTAAACATGTAATAATGCGACAAAATTGTATAAGAGAGAAAACTGAAGTGGATGGAATGTTGGTAAAATAGAAAACTGGCTTCAGGGTTAGTTGAATGGTGATTTTCTATTTTGCATCCATGAATGTATAATCTTGCATGTTTTCTACTCTTTATCTTTTTATCTCATTATATAGTAGAACTTTCAATGCATAAAACTGTCTTATTTTAAATTTATAATCATCATTTCATCTCAGGTTTTCCAGATCTGTTGACTTTAACGCATGTGCACATCCAGGGAAGTAGGGCTCATTGGCAGTGCTCCCCGAATCCCATGCAATAGAACATTTAAGTGCTGGGGGATGTACAAAGAAAAACACAAGCCTCCTTTGTCAAATCCAGCAGGGAAATGCTGTACCCAATAGCCTTACCTAGGAGAGTATGAGTGAACACCAATGGAAAAAGCTCTGAGAAGGCAAAGACCAAGCAAACGTTACTTAACTTTGTTTCATCTGGGTTTCCCAAACTTTTGCAACCGGGAAGCCTTTCATTAGCAAAGCCTATTAATAGCCCGTGGGTCAAGTGTTCTACGGAACTCAGCTTAGAAAGCACTGGTCAAGACTATTAAAACTGTAACAAGGCAGTTTAATTATTCAGGTTATTTGTCTGAAAATATTACCTCCCATGCTGCAAGGTCAGAATTATCAGCACGATTATGTCATTTCACACTCTGGTCTCAAGTCTGGCCTGGGTTTCTATGTTTTTAAAAAAGCTCCCTGGGAAATTAGAATGCAGTGTTGGCTTTGGGAATCATTGCACTAGAATCAGTTTAGATTAATGCTAATATTATTACCAATATTACTATTCTTATTACTATGATAGTAATAGTAATAGTACTATTAATTCTTTAGAACTCTTCTCTTCTTACCTCATTATCATTGCCTACTGACTAGCTGCCCTGGAGGCAAATATACCACAAAAATGCAAAAGAAAGGATTCTGGAGAGTATATTCAACAAGGTCCAGTTAGCTGCTCTCATTGTTAAATGACAGTGGTCGACAGTGATGGGAACAAATTCTTACCACGTAGATGACAAGAGCTAGTATGAAGCCCCTAAGAAGAAGGAAATTATTTTTGGTAATAAAATCAAGTAGTTTGGTGACCCAACTTCCCCTGCCTTCCCCACTTCTGTCCATTCTCTGTGCAGGTCCCAATTCCACCCCACTCCACTCTCCTCCCTGTGGTCCAGGAGCAGACATCCTCCTGCCTCCCTGCAGAAGCCTCAGTATAACACTGGTGCCCCAAACACCCGCTCCTCTAGCATCTGGACATTTTGGCTGGTCTTGGGCACCCAGGCAGCCTTTTTGAAGGAATCTTAACAGATGGTTAACATGTTTGTGTCTTTGTATTTATCCCTATGAAATGATCCCATGGCTTTGCTCCAGTGATAGGTTAACTGTTTGAAATGACCAATAGAGAGAATCACGCTGCAAAGTAGCCTAGTTCTGTCCATTTGCTCTTTATTTTTTAAACTTTTTAATTTTTATACAATTTTAAATGTTACTTTCTATTTACAATTATTGCAAAATAATTGCAAAACAGTAGTTTCTTCTCTAAATCTGTGAGTCTGCTTCTTTTATGTTATAGTCACAGTTTGTTGTATTTTTTAGATCCACATAGAAGTTATATATAGTATTTGTCTTTCTCTAAGTGACTTATTTCAGTTAGCATAATGCCCTCTAAGTCCATCGATGTTGCTACAGATGGCAAAATTTTGTTCTTTTTTATGGCTGAGTAGTATTCAATTGTGTATATATACCACATCTTCTTTATGCACTCATCTACTGATGGACACTTACGTTACTTCCATGTCTTGGCTATTGTAAATAGTGCTGTGGACATTGGGGTGCATGTATCTTTTTGAATTATTGTTTTTGTTTTTCTTGGATATATACCCAGGAGTGGAATTGCTGGACCATATGGTAGTTCTATTTTTAGATTTTTGAGAAACCTCCATAGTGTTGTCCACTGTGGCTGCACCAATTTACATTTCCACCAACAGTGCACAAGGGTTCCCTTTTCTCCACATCCTCACCAACATTTGTTATTTGTAGACTTTTTGAAGATAGCCATTCTGACAGGTGTGAGGTGGTATCTTATTGTGGTTTTTTTTGCATTTCCCTGATGATTAGTGATGTTGAGCATCTTTTTATGTGCCTGTTGGCCATCTGCATTTCCTCTTTGAAAAAACGTCTATTCAGTTCTTCTGCCCATTTTTTAATTGGGTTGTTTGTTTTTTTGTTTTGTTTCATTTTGTTGAGGTTGAGTTGTATGCAACATTTGCTATTTACTACTGAGATTCAGGTAGGATAAACAACCAAAAATCACTACAAGAGCTGCCATATTTACTCATGTTTCTGTCCTTTTCAGAATCTCTTCCCTTCCTTACAGACCACATTTTGGGGTGAAGGAAACTTGATATTTTTTAATCATCCTTTTTCTTTCCTCCCCTTATGTTCTTCTCTGTTTGAAGCAGTGACTACCACTGCCCATAGGACGCCATCTTGAGTGGGTGGTACCCCCCTTGCTTGCCTCCCCCCTCCCTGTGAGTATATGTTTATTGTTCTTCCACTCCCTCTGGAGGGTGACCAAGGCTGTTGGTTGGCAGATGCACTGTTGATGCTCTAGGGAGACATGAGCAGTGTACTTGACTCATATTCACCTCCTTCTTCAGTGGGACCAAAGCTATTATATTCCCAAATCCGAAGGGAAGACGTTCAGGAAATACCTTGGAAATAATGTCATATCTTTCCCCTCATATACACCCTTTCTTGTAATATCTCTTTTAAAATACTCTTTACTCCTAAGGAGGGAGTAGAGGGTCCAGTGAACTTTTGCACTGATTGCTTTCAACTTTGGGTTTCTTGGTGTTCTTTAGAAATTGAAGCCAACAAGTTCAAACTTTGTGAGTTCTTCCATGATGCCCAGTGCACAGTCTATTCTAAGACTTACTAAGTTATATGGAATTTATCTGTTTGTGTCTGTCTCTCCTACTAGACTGTGCCCTCAAGATGCACAGAACCAGCGCAGTAGCAGAGATATTATGGGAATCCATAAAGTATTTGTTAAATTAAGCTGTTGAACCTCATTGTCATGTCGCAGCCTTGTCCTACCACGACCAGGAGTAATTTCCCTCTTCTCTGGGCTGCAATAATGTTTGGTTATAGTTCTGCCACCGAATTTGCCATAGAGGTTTCCGGTTGTCTTTGCATTTGCCTCTCGCACCAGGTATGAGTGCCTAGGGAGCAGGCATGACATCCTATCAGCTCTGCTTCCTGTGTACCCTGCCTGCCACTGAGGAGCTGATTGATGCTGTGAATGTAGCAGGGCCAGTCATTTCTTCACAGTGCACTCAAGATGTGCAAAGTAATGGAGGGTTCTTTACTTCCTGTGTGTGATCTGATCTTCCTGAGCCCTACCTCCTGGGTCTGGGTCAGTAGTGGGATGGTGTGTGTGTGTGTGTGTGTGTGTCTGTGTGTGTGAGAGAGAGAGAGAGAAAGTGAGAGAGAGAGAGAGGGGTAACGGTGGAAAGAGAGAAACTAATTATAATCCATTTCATGAAACTCCAACCAATATAATAATTTAAGCAATCTTTTTAGGTAACTCATTTTTTGAAAAATTTAAATATTGAATACTTAAGACTCTCAGATTTCCTTATTCCTCTCCCTATGGCTGTCCAGGGCAGCACAAATCCATGTGTTCTTGTGTCATCCTCTGGTGTCTCTTGTCCACTTGGTCACTTCAAGTCTTGGTGACAACTCTAGCCAAAGTCTGTGCCTGTGTTCTTCCCCACCCACTTGGCCCTGCTCAGCTCCTATGACACTGTGATCCTGCTGAGGTCTGGCTGTAGCTCCCACCCGGTCCCTGGCTTGGGGGGAATGTCCCTGGGGCTCTCAGCCATGGTGGCGTCACCCCTGCCAGTCAGCACTAGCGGCTGTTGCCCACATCCTGCTGCAGGGCACAAGGGACCTCTGACACCTTCCTCCTCCCTGCTCGGGAGCCGGGAGAGACTTGAGGGATCTAAACTGTGACTTCCCTCTAACTATCATACAGTAGCTGCTTTTACTATGATGGCGCCATCCTGGGTTGGTGTGAGGATGTCCTGGGAGTCACTTGGGAGGTCATCCCCTGCTGAGTCCCAAACAGGAAGAGGGACTGAATGCCTCAGCTCTCAGCTTCCCCCGACCCAACCAACAACGTCCAGACCAGGACCTACTGACCTCAGAGAATCCTCTTTACCTGGACTCCTCTTTTCACCACACCCTGGGGGCTCATCCTGGTGGGAGTGGATGTTGACAGCAGGGGGGACAAGGGCGGATGACAACACAAGATACACTTTTCAGTTCCATACAAATGAATTCAGGTGGTGGAAATCCTTACACTAGGAGGAACTAGGGTTTTAAGTGAGGGAAGTCTAGTAGGTGGGTCACTAGGCCACAAATTTTAGCTTTTCACTTCCTATTCCAATGGTGCCTTTGGAATGGCATTCAGGAAAATGGGAGGGTGTGGAGGCTAAGAGAACAAGGGAAGGAAGAGATCTGCCCCTGGTCCACAGCCAGCAGTGGTAAACAGCTCAAAGCCTAAAGGCACACACAGAAGTGGCCTGGGCTGTTCATTGAGCCATTATGTGTGACTGTAACTTTTAAAGACCAGTCCCAACTCTAGTAAAGATGCTCCCATTGTTCTTATTTCACACCATTGTGGGACCAGGCTCCACGGGGAGACCCATAATCAGGTGTCACACCTACTCTGGGTGGCTTTAGGCTCTGCTGGGTTGTGGGCAGAGCAGGTGCCGTCTCTGTTGTGATGCTAGGTCAGAGACTTACCTACCGAGCCCCAGTTGTTTGTGTTTGTAGCCTGATCAGGAGAAAGGAAAGCTCCCTCTTTAGAAACACTCGATAGCATAGGTGTGAACACACCTCTCCATCGAGATTTGGCAAGTCTCCTGTAAGTTTCTAAAGAGTCAATATCAAGTGTTGAATATTATGTGATTCCCTCAGCGTCTTTTGTTTCTTTAATAGAGAATCATCCAATGAAACTGTTTCTTCCTCTTCCCAGTCCCTGAGACAGTCTAAAGCTCAACAAAGCTCTTGTGAAAAAAATTCTTCTTTTTTACATTCAATAAATAGAACATATTACGACACCATGTAGGTTCAAGTGTCATTAAAAAAAAAAAAGCTTACAGAGTATGTGCCGAGACTTAGGAGGTTTAAAAAATGCTAAATGAGGAAGTTCTAGTTCAGTGGAGGCTCACACTGCTCCTGAGGGGAAAACTCCAAAGCATTCGACAGTTGTTTAAACGGCAAAGATTACCATCAAGAACAGTGAGGAATAGTTTACCTGGGGCAAGTGGAGTGCTTTATCCATATTGATCCATCAATATTTGCTATGATTACTGCTAATTCCTTTGTAAATCAACTCTTCTTGTAAATTCTGACAGAAAATAGCTAACAGGGGACGAGTTTGGTTCCTAAACAGTTATGGGAGTTGGGTCCTGTATTATTAGCATTTACCTCATTTAGTTACCTGAGCTGCCTCAAGCTTGTGATTCTAACCACAGAGAGAGAGGGGGTGCTATTTTAATAAAAGGGAAAGTGAAACAAGTCCCAGCCTTCATCTGCAAAGAGAGGGAAGCAATGCTGGTGAGTGAGATGGTAATGTCTGAATAAAAAGTCTCTCCAACTCTTCTTTTTCTATGAATGTGTAGCAAAATAATGAAGTTTCAGCTTTGGACACATTCAGTTATCAGAATTTGCTAGAGCAGACAGACAATGCATGATAAAAACTAATGATAATGATAACAAACACTACAGGTCCAGAGCCCTACCTTCATCCTACCCCAAAGCTATTGCAAAATGATTTATGGTTTGCAGGAAATTGAATGGCAATTTGGTTGCAAACAAATGTCAAATGTTAATAATATGCAAATTGTTTTCCTCTTTAATTGGAAATGACCATACAATGCACCACAGTCACCACGGTGACAGGCTCTTTTGCACCCCTGCTTACTCACCCCACGTCATCAGCCTCATACCTAGCCCTGAATTTCCTCCTTTACAAATCCTTCATGGCCACCCTGTATGATGAAATTAACCTCGGAATAAAACGAACTTCTAAGGATGGACTGAAAAGGGGGAGGGAAAATGCAAGAAGGGGGAGGGCCTCATACCTTAGAGGGCCCAAGGGATCGTGGCCAGCAAAGGTGGAATCAGTGACCTGTTAGTCAAGTCACTGGGGTTCCTCCTCCCTCATCTTGTTCCTGTGCTGACCATGTGCTAGCATCTCTGTGGATCCTGAGAACCTCAAGCATGAAATCTTGAGTCTTTCTCTGGTTCTCAGCAAGCTCCAAACATCACTGGTGGGAAACCCTCCTTGGGTCCTCAAAGCCATCAGACACGGGCGACAGCTCACCCGTGAACGTTTCTCCTTCCTCGCTACTGTGGCTGAAGCCAAGCAGGAGCATCTGGGAGACAGATACTAAATGGGCCGCATGAACACAGTCATGAAACCAGCCAGGGTGAGGACAACTCAAGTCCAGCCTATTATCATCAATATTCCATGAGCTAGAGGACTGCGTCTCTTTTTCTAAATTAAGCTTTTTATTTTGAAATAATAGTAGATTCACATTACTATAAGAAATAATAACAAAGAGATTCCCATGTACCCTTTACCCAGTTTTCCCAGTGGAAACGTCTTGCAAAACCACGCTACAACCAGGATATTGACATTAGCACAATCTACCGATCTTCTTCAGATTCCCTAGTTTTATTGTACTCCTGGGCATGTGTGTGTGTGTGTGTGTGTGTGTGTGTTTAGTTTTATACCATTTTATTATGTGTGTTGGTTTGTGCATCCATTGCTACAGCCAAGATATGGAATTATGCCACCACCACAAGATTCCCTTTTTTTTTTTTTTTTAATTTATTTATTATTTTTATTTTTGGCTGTGTTGGGTCTTCGTTTCTGTGTGAGGGCTTTCTCCAGTTGCGGCGAGTGGGGGCCACTCTTCATCGCGGTGCGCGGGCCTCTCACTATTGTGGCCTCTCTTGTTGCGGAGCACAGGCTCCAGACGCTCAGGCTCAGTAGTTGTGGCTCATGGGCCCAGCTGCTCCGCGGCATGTGGGATCTTCCCAGACCAGGGCTCGAACCCGTGTCCCCTGCATTGGCAGGCAGACTCTCAACCACTGCGCCACCAGGGAAGCCCAAGATTCCCTTTTTTAAGACCATCTTCATTCCACGCTCCTCTCTCTCTAACCCCTGGCAACCATTAACCTGTCCTTCATTTCATAATTCTGTCATTTCAAGAATGTTATGTAAATGGAGTCATATAGTATTCAACCTTTTGGGATTGGCCTTTTTCATTCAGGATCATTCCCTTGAGAACTATCTCATTTTTATTAGAAAGATTAGGAGGTTATCTCATAATTAGGATAATTATGTCTCTCAGTTTAATGGATTATAAAGTAAACAAGCCACTTTATTTTTTTATTTTTAACGTCATCTTTATTGGAGCATAATTGCTTTACAATGTTGTGTTAGTTTCTGCTGTATAACAAAGTGAATAAGCTATACGTATACATATATCCCCATATCTCCTCCCTCTTGCGTCTCCCTCCCATCCTCCCTATCCCACCCCTCTAGATGGTCACAAAGCACCGAGCTGATCTCCCTTTGCTATGCGGCTGCTTCCCACTAGTTATCTATTTTACATTTGGTAGTGTATATATGTCCATGCCACTCTTGCACTTCATCCCAGATTACCTGTCCCCCTCCCCGTGTCCTCAAGTCCATTCTCTACACCTGCATCTTTATTCCTATCCTGCCTCTAGGTTCTTCAGAACAATTTTTTTTCTTTTTTTTTAGATTCCATATATATGTGTTAGCATACGGTATTTGTTTTTCTCTTTCTGACTTACTTCACTCTGTATGACAGTCTCCAGGTCCATCCACCTCACTACAAATAACTCAATTTCGTTTCTTTTTATGGCTGAGTAATATTCCATGGTATATATGTGCCACATCTTCTTTATTCATTCATCTGTCAATGGACACTTAGGTTGTTTCCATGTCCTGGCTATTGTAAATAGAGCTGCAATGAACATTGTGGTACATGACTCTTTTTGAATTATGGTTTTCTCAGGGTATATGCCCAGTAGTGGGATTGCTGGGTCGTATGGTAGTTCTATTTTTAGTTTTTTAAGGAAAATCCACACTGTTCTCCATAGTGGCTGTATCAATTTGCATTCCCACCAACAGTGCAAGAGGGTTCCCTTTTCTCCACACCCTCTCCAGCATTTATTGCTTGTAGATTTTTTGATGATGGCCATTCTGACTGGTGTGAGGTGATACCTCATTGTAGTTTTGATTTGCATTTCTCTAATGATTAGTGATGTTGAGCATCCTTTAATGTGTGTGTTGGCAATCTGTATATCTTCTTTGGAGAAATGTCTATTTAGGTCTTCTGCCCATTTTTGGATTGGGTTGTTTGTTTTTTTGATATTGAGCTGCATTAGCTGCTTGTATATTTTGGAGATTAATCCTTTGTCCATTGCTTCGTTTGCAAATATTTTCTCCCATTCTGATGGTTGTCTTTTCATCTTGTTTATGGTTTCCTTTGCTGTGCAAAAGATTTAAGTTTCATTAGGTCCCATTTGTTTATTTTTGTTTTATTTCCATTTCTCTGGGAGGTGGGTCAGAAAGGATCTTGCTGTGATTTATGTCATAGAGTGTTCTGCCTATGTTTTCCTCTAAGAGTTTGATAGTGTCTGGCCTTACATTTAGGTCTTTAATCCATTTTGAGTTTATTTTTGTGTATGGTGTTAGGGAGTGTTCTAATTTCATTCTTTTACATGTAGCTGTCCAGTTTTCCCAGCACCACTCTTTGAAGAGGCTGTTTTTTCTCCATTGTATATTCTTGCCTCTTTATCAAAGATAAGCTGACCATATGTGTGTGGGTTTATCTCTGGGCTTTCTATCCTGTTCCATTGTTCTATATTTCTGTTTTTGTGCCAGTACCATACTATCTTGATTACTGTAGCCTTGTAGTATAGCCTGCAGTCCGGGAGCCTGATTCCTCCAGCTCCGTTTTTCTTTCTCAAGATGGTTTTGGCTATTCGGGGTCTTTTGTGTTTCCATACAAATTGTGAAATTTTTTGTTCTGGTTCTGTGAAAAAATGCCATTGGTAGTTTGATAGGGATTGCATTGAATCTGTAGATTAGTATAGTCATTTTCACAATGTTGATTCTTCCAATCCAAGAACGTGGTATACCTCTACATCTATTTGTATCATCTTTAATTTCTTTCATCAGTGTCTTATAGTTTTCTGCATACAGGTTTTCTGTCTCCTTAGTAGGTTTATTCTTAGGTATTTTATTCTTTTTGTTGCAGTGGTAAATGGGAGTGTTTCCTTAATTTGACTTTCAGATTTTTCATCATTAGTGTATAGGAATGCAAGAGATTTCTGTGCATTAATTTTGTATCCTGCTACTTTACCAAATTCATTGATTAGCTCTAGGAGTTTTCTGGTAGCATCTTTAGGATTCTCTACGTATAGTATCATGTCATCTGCAAACAGTGACAGCTTTACTTCTTCTTTTCCGATTTGGATTCCTTTTATTTCCTTTTCTTCTCTGATTGCTGTGGCTAAAAATTCCAAAACTATGTTGAATAATAGTGGTGAGAGTGGGCAACATTGTCTTGTTCCTGATCTCAGTAGAAATGGTTTCAATTTTTCACCATTGAGAACAAAGTTGACTGTGGGTTTGTCATATATGGCCTTTATTATGTTGAGGTAGTTTCCCTCTATGTGTACTTTCTGGAGGGTTTTTATCATAAATGGGTGTTGAATTTTGTCAAAAGCTTTTTCTGCATCTACTGAGATGATCATAAGGTTTTTATCCTTCAGTTTGTTAATATGGTGTATCACATTGATTGATTTGCATATATTGAAGAATCCTTGCATTCCTGGAATAAACCCCACTTGATCATGGTGTATGATCCTTTTAATGTGCTGTTGAATTCTGTTTGCTAGTATTTTGTTGAGGGTTTTTGCATCTATGTTCATCAGTGATATTGGCCTGTAGTTTTCTTTTGTGACATTTTTGTCTGGTTTTGGTATCAGGGTGATTGTGGCCTCGGAGAATGAGTTCGGGAGTGTTCCTCCCTCTACTATATTTTGGAAGAGTTTGAGAAGGATAGGTGTTAGCTCTTCTCTAAACATTTGATAGAATTCCCCTGTGAAGCCACCTGGTCCTGGGCTTTTGTTTGTTGGAAGATTTTTAATCACAGTTTCAATTTCAGTGCTTGTGATTGGTCTGTTTATATCTTCCGGTTCTTCCTGGTTCAGTCTCGGAAGGTTGTGCTTTTCTAAGAATTTGTCCATTTCTTCCAGGTTGTCCATTTTATTGGAATATAGCTGCTTGTGGTAATCTCTCATGATCCTTTGTATTTCTCAGTGTCAGTTGTTACTTCCTTTTCATTTCTAATTCTGTTGATTTGAACAGAATCTTCCTTTTTTTTCCTGATGAATCTGGCGAATGGTTTATCAATTTTGTTTATCTTCTCAGAGAACCAGCTTTTAGTTTTTTTGATCTTTGCTATTGTTTCCTTCATTTCTTTTTCCTTTATTTCTGATCTGATCTTTATGATTTCTTTCCTTCTGCTAACTTTGGAGATTTTTTGTTCTTCTTTCTCTAATTGCTTTAGGTGTAATGTTAGGTTGTTTATTTGAGATGTTTCTTGTTTCGTGAGGTAGGATTGTATTGCTATAAACTTCGCTCTTAGAACTGATTTTGCTGCATCCCATAGGTTTTGGGTCGTCGTGTTTTCATTGTCATTTGTTTCTAGGTTTTTTTTTTATTTCCTCTTTGACTTCTTCAGTGATCTCTTGGTTATTAAGTAGTGTATTGTTTAGCCTCCATGTGTTTGTATTTTTTACAGTTTTTTTCCTGTAATTGGTATCTAGTCTCATAGCATTGTGGTTGGAAAAGATACTTGATACGATTTCAATTTTCTTTAATTTACCAAGACTTGATTTGTGACCCAAGATATGGTCTATCCTGGAGAATGTTCCATGAGCACTTGAGAAGAAAGTGTATTCTGTTGTTTTTGGATGGAATGTCCTATAAATATCAATTAAATCCATCTTGTTTAATGTATCATGTAAAGCTTGTGTTTCCTTATTTATTTTCATTTTGTATGATCTGTCCATTGGTGAAAGTGGGGTGTACTATGTTTGTGTTACTGTCCATTTCCCCTTTTATGGGTGTTAGCATTTGCCTTATGTATTGAGGTGCTCCTATGTTGGGTGCATAAATATTTACAATTTTTGTATCTTCTTCTTGGATTGATCCCTTGATCATTATGTAGTGTCCTTCTTTGTCTCTTGTAATAGTCTTTATTTTAAAGTCTATTGTAAAAAAAAAAAAAGTCTATTGTGTCTGATATGAGAATTGCTCCTCCAGCTTTCTTTTGATTTCCATTTGCATGGAATATCTTTTTCCATCCCTCACTTTCAGTCTGTATGTGTCCCTAGGTCTGAAGTGGGTCCCTTGTAGACAGTATATATACAGGTCTTGTTTTTGTATCTGTTCAGCTGGTCTATGTCTTTTGGTTGGAGCATTTAATCCATTTACATTTAAGGTAGGTATCAATATGTATGATCTTATTACCATTTTCTTCATTGTTTTGGGTTTGTTATGGTAGGTCTTTTCCTTCTCTTATGTTTCCTGCCTAGAGAAGTTCCTTTAGCATTTTTTGTAAAGCTGGTTTGGTGGTGCTGAATTCTCTTAGATTTTGCTTGTCTGTAAAGGTTTTAATTTCTCCGTTGAATTTGAATGAGATCCTTGCTGGATACAGTAATCTTGGTTGTAGGTTCTTCCCTTTCATCATTTTAAATATGTCCTGCCGCTCCCTTCTGGCTTGCAGAGTTTCTGCTGAAAGATTAGCTGTTAACCTTATGGGGATTCCCTTGTATGTTATTTGTTGCTTTTCCCTTGCTGCTTTAATATTTTTTCTTTGTATTTAATTTTTGATAGTTTGATTAATATGTGTCTCGGTGTGTTTCTCTTTGTGTTTATCCTGTATGGGACTCTCTGCACTTCCTGGACTTGATTGAGTATTTCCTTTCCCATGTTAGGGAAGTTTCCGACTATAATCTCTTCAAATATTTTCTCAGACCCTTTCTTTTCCTCTTCTTCTTCTGGGACCCCTGTAATTTGAATGTTGGTACATTTATTGTTGTCCCAGAGGTCTCTGAGATTGTCCTCAATTCTTTTCATTCTTTTTCTTTATTCTGCTCCCTGGCACTTATTTCCACCATTTTATCTTCCAGGTCACTTATCCGTTCTTCTGCCTCAGTTATTCTGCTATTGATTCCTTCTAGAGTATTTTTAATTTCAGTAATTGTGCTGTTCATCACTGTTTTGGTCTTTAGTTCTTATAGATCCTTGTTAAATACTTCTTGTATTTTCTCCATCCTGTTTCCGAGATTTTTGATCATTTTGCTATCATTACTCTGAATTATTTTTCAGGTATGTTGCCTATTTTGTCTTCATTTATTAGGTCTTTAAGGTTTTTACCTTGCTCCTTCGTCTGTAACATATTTTTTTGTCATTTCTTTTTTTTTTCTTTTTGTTGGGTGGGGCTGTATTCCTGTCTTACTGGTTGTTTGGCCTGAGGCCTCCAGCACTGGAACTTGCCAGCAGTTGGATAGAGCTGGATATTGGTTTTGAGATTAGGACCTCTGGGAGGCCTCACTCCGATTAGTATTCCCTGGGGTCTGAGGTTCTCTGTTAGTCCAGTGGTTTAGACTCGGATCTCCCACCACTGGAGCTCAGGCCCGACCTCTGGCCTGGGAACCAAGATCCTGCAAGCTGCGTGGTGCAGCAAAAAAAAAAAAAAAGAAAGAAAGAAAAAAAGGAGCAGTAAAATATCAAAGAATAAAAAACAAAATAAAATTAGAAAGATAAAAAAATTAGAAGAAACAAAAATATAATTGAAACAACTGTAACAAGGTAAAATAAAACCACAACAGAAAAAAGAAGAAAAAAAGGGGGGGGGGGTGCCGGGGAAACAAGCCAAAAGGAGAGAGCTATAAGAAAGTATAAAGAATAAAATAAAATTAGGAAAATAAAAAATATATTAGGAAAAATAAAAATATAAATGAATCAACAACAATGAATCAGCAAGGTAAAACAGAACCCCAAGTAAAAGAGGAAAAAAGGAAAAAAAAAAGCCTTGGCTATGTGGGTGGAGTTTAGGCAGGGGCGGAACTTAGGCAGAGGCGGAGTTTAGGGATGGGTGGGACCTAGGCTGGTGGGGGGTGACGTTTGAGCGTGGGGCGGGCTCTAGGCTTAGGACCCATGCAGCCAGAAAAGGTCTTGGGGTCGCGATCTGTGCAGGGCAACGTTCTAGCATGGAGTGGGGCCTCTGCGTAGGACCTGCAGGGAAGGGGAGAGGCAGCACGTCCAAAGGAGGGCCTCTGGAGTGTGGGGTTCCAGAGTTTGGTGGTAGGGCCCTGAGTGAGGGTGTGTGGGCGGGGTTTAGGCCCAGTGCATTGGAGGGGGGTCTCCGAGTGTAGAGGTCAGGCCCTGGTGGGGGTGTGGGGCGGGGGGGGGGCTTGGGCTCTGCACGGCAGGAAGGAGGCTCTGAGGGCAGAAGATCAGGCCTGGGAGCCCAACAGGCTTCCCGGTGCCTAAGTGGACAGGGAAAGCACTGGCTGCATTCCCTTCCATTCCTTCGTGTCCCTCCCCCCATCTCCCCCAGGGTCTCCCCTGTCCCCGCTGGACCCCTAACCGTGGGTGGGTCCCACTGGGTGTAGGAACTCCTCCTCTCCCCCAGCTGCCCCTCAGGGGTGCTGGTCCTAGAGGTCTGGCCTTTACTTTTGCTCCCCCTCCCCCTTCCCTCTGTTGCACTCCCTCAGGACCCGCATGGCTGGAAGGGGCCTCGGTGGGCAGAGGATCAGGCCTGGGATCTCAGCAGGTTCCTGGGCACCCAAGTGGGCAGGGGAAACCTGGCCATACTCCCTTTTGATCCTCTGCCCTCCCAGTGCTTCCCCAATTTCCCCCTTGGGGCATGGGATCCCTTCCCCTCCCCCAGCCGCCCCTCAGGGGCACCAGTCCTGTCCCACCTCCACTTCTCCTCCCCCTTCAGCTCCCCTCGCCCCATGTCCTACTCAGTCACTGGGGGTTCCTCCCGTCCCCTTAGGTGTCCGTGGTCCCCACCGGTGCCTGGTAGATGCCCTAGTTGTGTGGAGACACGAATTCTGCATCCTCCTAGTCTGCCATCTTGACTCCGCCTCCTGTCCTGTAATTCTTTTCTTATAATGTCCCTGTTTGGTTTTGGAATCAAGAGTATGTTGACCCTGTAAAATTAGTTGGAATATGTTTCTGCTTTTGCTTTTCTCTGGAAGACTGTGCTATTTCCTCTTAGAATGCTTAGATGAATTCATTGATAAAGTGATTTAGCACTACAGTTTTCTTTGTGGGAAAATAATAAACTATGGATTCAATTTCTTCAATAGATACAGAAATATTCATATTTTATCTTTTTCTTATGTCCATTTTGATAAATTAAGTTTTCATGGAATTTTCCCATTTCATCTAAATTTTTAAATGTATCTGCAGAAGAGTATTTATGATATTCTTTATTACAGATCTGTAGGATCTATAGTAATATTTTTTTATTCTTGATATTGTTTATTTGTGCCTTTTCTCTTTTTTCTTGATCAGTCTTGCTCGGCTTTTTATTTTATTAAGCTTTTCAAAGATACAGCTTTTGGCTTTGTTGATTATTTCTGTTGTTAAGTTTGTTTTCTACTTAAGTTTTGTTTTTGTGTTTATTTTTTGCTATCTTTTACTTTCTTTGGATTAATTTGTTCTTTTTAAAATTTCTTGAGGTGGATAATGAAATCACTTATTTTCAGATTTTTAAATATTTCTTTTCAGATATTTAAATTTGTCCGTTTAATGCTCTACATTCCCTCTAAGCACTACTTTACTTGAATGCCACAAGTTCTGATATGTCATATTTTAGTTAACATTTAAAATTATTTTCTGTTTTAATCTTTGACCCATGGTTATTTAGAAGTGTATTCCTAAATTTCCAAGCATTTGGAATATTTATAGACATTTTTTGTTATTGATTTCAAGCTGAGTTCCACTGTTGTCAGCGAACATTATCTGTATGATTTCAATTATTTGAAATTTGTTGAGGCTTTTGCTATGACCCAGCATAATGTCAGTTTTGATAACTGTTACATGTGTACTTGAAGAGAATGTTTTATTCTGCAACTGGGTGTAGTGTTCACTGGGTGTAGTGTTCAGTGCATGTTCAGTTACGTCAGTTTTATTAATGATGTTATTTAAAATCTTCTATAAACTTACTGATTTTTTTTTTACTAGTTAATAGCTTATATAGAGAGGTATATAAAAATAGAGATATGAACCTAGGTGCCGAATTTTTTTTCTTAAGTGAAAAAGTAATTAGAGGCCAATAATTTATTTAAATCTCTTTGTACGTCTGCCTTAAGGATGTGTAATTGAGAACTGAAAAAGCAAAATTTGTTTACTTATGGCATTGACAAGGGGGTAAAATTTACATAACTGGGCTATTCTTGCCAGTCATTATTTTTGTTGGTATTCTTGTTTTTGGTTTGGAGGTCACTAAATCAGGAAACCACATACCTAAAACAAGCCCTTTCCTAGAAATTACTAAAAGCAGTGATCCACACTGCTTAACCATATTCCTGCAACACCTTATCAAAGTGCTATCACAGGAGAAATGATATTCGTACTCCACTGTTCAGGGTACCAGACAAGCCAAATTACAACAAAAATATAGAATCTCCCCACTCACCAAGGACCTGCACTCCTCTACTCTATTGCTAGATTGATCTTTCTAAATTGCCAATCTTATCACACCACCTCCCACCCCATTTAAAAATTCTCCAGGGACTCCCCGTTATCTCCAGGAGAAAATGAAATTTCTTTAGCATGGCCTGCTAAGCCCACCAGGGTCTGACTCCGGCCTTGTTCTGAAGTTTTATCTCTTCATGTCCCCTGAGTTCCAGCCACCATGGGATTCCTTGAATGGATCACCGTCTTCCGAGTGCACCATTTCTCTATCCCACCTTTCTTGCCTGGATGATGCCTGTGTGGCCTCAGTTCAGCTCTGATGTCACCTCTTCTAGGGAGGGCCTTGTTACTTGGAGATTCCTCTCCTGTGTGCTTTCTTAGCACCCTTGTCACGCTCTGCCATCACGCTTGCTGTACTTGCACGGTAGGTGCTGATTAGCTGTCTGTCTTGCCTAATTGAGAGGAGGCACTACATTGTCCCCCTTTGTATTCCTGGAGCCTATCACAGTATCTGCATTCAGAGAGCGCTCAGTCAATGCTGAAGGGATGTTTCAAGTACCACAATGTTAATTATAGAAACAAACAGATCGCCAGAAAAATATTCAGATGGCATCACTGGGTGACGTTAAAACATAAGCCTGAAATCCCATTTGGAGGAGTTGTTTCAGTTTACTTTCTATGGCATTTAGGTAAGTGGCAGGGAGGGGAGTGACAGAGGAAACAGGTGTGTGTAAATACACAGAGACGCCTTTGCCTTACAAATACACGGATGTGATGAACTGAGATGGTGATTTTTTTTATTCAAATGAGTTTTTAGGACACATGATTCATTGGGACATGTACGGGAAGTGCTGTAAAGGATCCAGTTCCCTTTGACATTCTTTGAAACTAACAAAGTCTGTCTGAGACAACAGCCGTTGGCGGCCACGCTGGCATTTTAGGAGCTGCTTATCCATTCTCAGGAGGAATAACCTTGGGCAGAATGGACAGATGTAAGAAAGTTTGTTTCATGACTCTTTATTCCAATTTATTTTTGCTTGTTCTTTTCTGATTTCATTCCAGCTCAGCAAATGTATGTGCTCTCAAGGCATGGTGTTGAAGGGTTTTGGGGGCCTCACTTGGGTAGGGAATAATGCCAAGTCCATTGTAGGGCAGTTTTCTAAGTTAAGAAGTTGAGTCCAAAGGTTGCTTCCTAATAAAGTCAACCCCGTTGGTCCTAGAAATTATCTTTGTGGAAAAAAAGAAGACTTTGTCTCTTCCACTCCAACAACCTTTCAAGCTCCAGAATACAGTGTGTGGGCCTTGCCTCACTTAGTTTCTCTCTTCCAACACTTTTCTACATCCCAAATAATGACATAGTCTCCAAGCAACTCAGCATCCATCCAGGACTTGCTCCAGACCTGAGGGCACTAGGAACCGAAGTGATGCAGCATTTTATCATATGCCTTGTAGCAAAGAAGCCTAGAGAAAGCAAAGAGTTTATGTGGAGAAATGAAAGATTCGTGTAAAGATGCAAGGGCTCATCCACAATGAAATTATACACTCTCTTCAGAGAAAGACATCTTGCCAAAGTTTGAAAGTGTAAGCTATTCCTAAAACGGTGTTGCGCTTCTATACTGGAACTATTATCTGGCAGCCACAGTGACAGAAATGGATGGAGTGCTGGAAACTATGAACATTCACTCAGAAGAGAAACTCTATTGTTATTTTTGTTGTATTATATGTTTCCCTTCTCCCTCCCTCCCTCCCTTCCTTTAGGTGCCCAGACCAAAAATCCTTTTGAATAGTATTAAAAAGCTAGATGTACAGACTGCAACTTACCGTGGGACTTGTCCTTGGGGACATTGGCCTTTTAGGTAAATGAATTCACATAGAAAAACATCCAGACAATCTTTACTAGGAAAACAAAGGAAGGCATCTGAGCCTTCCTGCTTAGCTAGTCATCTCCAAGTTTAACAAAAATACTTTGTAGTATGGGTATGAAGGATCTTGGCTATTTTTAGACAACCCTTCTTAAGATGGATTGAGATCTAGGGCAAACCTGCACTCTGATGGCTTGAGATCTAGGGCAAACCTGTACTAGGGAAGGGTGCCTCCTTATTCCCAAAACTTTAGGACATTTTTCAGTTTTTGAGACTAGTTGGTGACTAGTGGTGAAAGGCTAATTTGAAACTCTTCTGCCCACAAAGCAGCAGTTTTACCAAGAGGTAGATGGTAGGTGGCAGAGTCGGGTGAGGGTCAAGGCAGGATGTTCCAAGAAGGATAAAGGATTGGAGGAGAGGGGCCAGTGGAGCAGCACCCACCTGAGTGATACCCTAGAACTCAACAATATTTGAAAGTAGGGACATCTGGAATTTCCTAGGGTTTGTGTGGCAGCTACATAAAGCAGAAAGCTGGCAGCTGTGTGGACAGGGACAGCTGTAGCTTATACCTGTGACAGGTGCTAGTTCAAATAGGAGCTGGGTATATAGAAAGTTGGTCACTTTTTTTAAAAAAAAGTTCTTATAGTCTTTTTATTGTCATGTTTTGTTTCTTTTTCATTTCTTCTTCTCTCTCAATATGTTCACTTTTATTACATTATGATTTCAGCTTTCACCTTTGTTTCACAGATCTGTTTTCTTGAATTTTATGGAACGCAAAGCAGATGCTCCCTAAAATTTACTTGTGTTTCCTTTAGTGAATCTTCTTTTGAAAAGTGAGTCCTTCCTCTGCATTTTGAAGACTATTCTCCACTTTCTCTATTGCTGAATCTTTCTGTAGATATATTTTTTTCCTGTTTAGTTGTCCTTGAATAAAGAGAGGTGAATGTTGCTGGGTGTTTTCCATAAACTCTGTGCATGTGTTGTCCTAGGCTACCTTCATGTCTGCCAGGGTGTTGGTGGATCTTCTGCTCATCTCATTAACTAGAGAGATGGGAGTAGATGTGAATTTCTAGTATGTCTTATGCATCCCGAAAGTACTTTATTCTGTGTCATTTCATCTCTGGCTTTGTCGAAGCCACTGGGCTAGGGGTTTGCTTCTGTTTACAGCTTTCTGTTAGGTCAGACTTTTGCACTGGATACATAAATGTGGCCATGCCTAATGTCTGTCAGGCACTACTGGTGACTACATCTGGGGGAGGCCTCACACTGCTGATTTTCTGCTAATTATGGCATAAAGTCTGGGACTTTCTGGGGGAGATGATTTTCAGTGCTGCTGATCTGAACTGCTGAGTGGGAGTCCAAGTGATGCTTTCCCCGAGAGCACTACTCCTGCTCTGGCCTAGGGTCCTGGATGACATATTGCAGGATGATGTGAGGCTCTTCACGACTCAGTTCCCCCAATATTGTGCTTTCCCTGGAGTGGGAATTGTTAATAGTAATGGCTATAAAGTGATATTCCATATAATGTTCTTAATAATTTCAATTTTTTTCTGAATGATTATAATTAGTTTTTAGTCCATAAAAGTGACATAGGAAGCATTTACACTAGGAATAGGAGCTTGTCTTAGGAAAAGAAGATGTATCAGTCATTTTCATGTGCAGTTGTCCTTGTATAGTTAGCATTATATTTCATCTACCACTCATTTTTAATCTTTTTAAACTACTTTTCCATGTTGTTAAGGTTGGCTTTGTTAAATCTTGGTCATGAGTCAATTTATTTATTTATTTATTTATTTATTTTTAACATCTTTATTAGAGTATAATTGCTTTACAATGGTGTGTTAGTTTGTGCTTTATAACAAAGTGAATCAGTTATACATATACATATATCCCCATAGCTCCTCCCTCTTGCGTCTCCCTCCCACCCTCCCTATCCCACCCCTCTAGGTGGTCACAAAGCACTGAGCTGATCTCCCTGTGCTATGCGGCTGCTTCCCACTAGCTATCTATTTTATGTTTGGTAGTGTATATATGTCCATGGCACTGTCTCACTTTGTCCCAGCTTACCCTTCCCCCTCCCTGTATCTTCAAGTCCATTTTCTAGTAGTTCTGCATCTTTATTCCCATCTTGCCCCCAGGTTCTTCTGATCTTTTTTTTCTTTTTTTCTTTTTTTTCAGATTCCATATATATGTGTTAACATACGGTATTTGTTTTTCTCTTTCTGACTTACTTCACTCTGTATGACAGTCTCTAGGTCCAGCCACCTCACTACAAATAACTCACTTTCGTTCCTTTTTATGGCTGAGTAATATTCCATTGTATATATGTGCCACATCTTCTTTATCCATTCATCTGTTGATGGACACTTAGGTTGCTTCCATGTCCTGGCTATTGTAAATAGAGCTGCAATGAACATTTTGGTACATGACTCTTTTTGAATTATGGTTTTCTCAGGGTATATGCCCAGTAGTGGGATTGCTGGGTCATATGGTAGTTCTATTTTTAGTTTTTAAAGGAAAATCCACATTGTTCTCCATAGTGGCTGTATCAATTTACATTCCCACCAACAGTGCAAGAGGGTTCCCTTTTCTCCACACCCTCTCCAGCATTTATTGTTTCTAGATTTTTTGATGATGGCCATTCTGACTGGTGTGAGATGATATCTCATTGTAGTTTTGATTTGCATTCCTCTAATGATTAATGATGTGGAGCATTCTTTCATGTGTCTGTTGGCAGTCTGTATATCTTCTTTGGAGAAATGTCTATTTAGGTCTTCTGCCCATTTTTGGATTGGGTTTTTTGTTTTTTTGATATTGAGCTGCATGAGTTGCTTGTATGTTTTGGAGATTAATCCTTTGTCAGTTGCTTCGTTTGCAAATATTTTCTCCCATTCTGATGGTTGTCTTTTCGTCTTGTTTATGGTTTCCTTTGCTGTGCAAAAGATTTAAGTTTCATTAGGTCCCATTTGTTTATTTTTGTTTTTATTTCCATTTCTCTAGAAGGTGGGTCAAAAAGGATCTTGCTGTGATTTATGTCAGACAGTGTTCTGCCTACGTTTTCCTCTAAGAGTTTGATAGTGTCTGGCCTTACATTTAGGTCTTTAATCCATTTTGAGTTTATTTTTGTGTATGGTGTTAGGGAGTGTTCTAATTTCATTTTTCTACATGTAGCTGTCCAGTTTTCCCAGCACCACTTATTGAAGAGGCTGTCTTTCCTCCACTGTATATTCTTGGCTCCTTTATCAAAATAAGGTGACCATATGTGCGTGGGTTTATCGCTGGGCTTTCTATCCTGTTCCATTGATCTATATTTCTGTTTTTGTGCCAGTACCACATTGTCTTGATTACTGTAGTTTGTAGTATAGTCTGAAGTCAGGGAGCCTGATTCCTCCAGCTCCATTTTTCTTTCTCAAGATTGCTTTGGCTATTCGGGGTCTTTTGCGTTTCCATACAAATTGTGAAATTTTTTGTTCTGGTTCTGTGTAAAAATGCCATTGGTAGTTTGATAGGGATTGCATTGAATCTTTAGATTGCTTTGGGTAGTAGAGTCATTTTCACAATGTTGATTCTTCCAATCCAGGAACATGGTATATCTCTCCATCTATTTGTATCATCTTTAATGTCTTTCATCAGTGTCATATAATTTTCTGCATACAGGTCTTTTGTCTCCTTAGGTAGGTTTATTCCTAGATATCTTATTCTTTTTGTTGCAGTGGTAAATGGGAGTGATTTCTTAATTTCACTTTCAGATTTTTCATCATTAGTGTATAGGAATGCAAGAGATTTCTGTGCATTAACTTTGTATCCTGCTACTTTACCACATTCATTGATTACCTCTAGTAGTTTTCTGGTAGCATCTTTAGGATTCTCTATGTATAGTATCATGTCATCTGCAAACAGTGACAGCTTTACTTCTTCTTTTCCAATTTGGATTCCTTTTATTTCGTTTTCTTCTTTGATTGCTGTGGCTAAAAATTCCAAAACTATGTTGAATAATAGTGGTGACAGTGGGCAACCGTGTCTTGTTCCTGATCTTAGTGGAAATGGTTTCAGTTTTTCACCATTGAGGACGATGTTGGCTGTGGATTTGTCATATATGGCCTTTATTATGTTGAGGAAAGTTCCCTCTGTGCCTACTTTCTGGAGGGTTTTTATCATAAATGGGTGCTGAATTTTGTCAAAAGCTTTCTCTGCATCTGTTGAGATGATGATGTGGTTTTTCTCTTTCAATTTGTTAATATGGTGTATCACATTGATTGATGTGCGTATATTGAAGAATCCTTGCATTCCTGAGATAAACCCCACTTGATCATAGTGTATGATCATTTTAATGTGCTGTTGGATTCTGTTTGCTAATATTTTGTTGAGGATTTTTGCATCTATGTTCATCAGTGATATTGGCCTGTAGTTTTCTTTTTTTGTGACATCTTTGTCTGGTTTTGGTATCAGGGTGATGGTGGCCTCATAGAATGAGTTTGGGAGTGTTCCTCCCTCTGCTATATTTTGGGAGAATTTCAGAAGGATAGGTGTTAGCTCTTCTCTAAATGTTTGATAGAATTCCCCTGTGAAGCCATCTGGTCCTGGGCTTTTGTTTGTTGGAAGATTTTTAATCACAGTTTCAATTTCAGTGCTTGTGATTGGTCTGTTCATATTTTCTATTTCTTCCTGGTTCAGCGTTGGAAGGTTATGCATTTCTAAGAATTTGTCCATTTCTTCCAGGTTGTCCATTTTATTGGCATATAGTTGTTTGTAGTAATCTCTCATGATCCTTTGTATTTCTGCAGTGTCAGTTGTTACCTCTCCTTTTTCATTTCTAATTCTATTGATTTGAGTCTTCTCCCTGTTTTTCTTGATAAGTCTGGCGAATGGTTTATCAATTTTGTTTATCTTCTCAAAGAACCAGTTTTTAGTTTTATTGACCTTTGCTATCATTTCCTTCATTTCTTTTTCCTTTATTTCTGATCTGATCTTTATGATTTCTTTCCTTCTGCTAACTTTGGGGGTTTTTTGTTCTTCTTTCTCTAATTACTTTAGGTGTAAGGTTAGGTTGTTTATTTGTGTTGTTTCTTGTTTCTTAAGGTAGGCTGGTATAGCTAGAAACTTCCCTCTTAGAACTGCTTTTGCTGCATCCCATAGGTTTTGGGTCGTTGTGTTTTCATTGTCATTTGTTTTAGGTATTTTTTGATTTCCTCTTTGATTTCTTCAGTGATCTCTTGGCTATTATGTAGTGTGTTGTTTAGCCTCCATGTGTTTGTATTTCTTAGAGATTTTTTCCTGTAATTGATATCTAGTCTCATAGTGTTGTGGTCGGAAAAGATACTTGATACGATTTCAATTTTCTTAAATTTACCAAGGCTTGATTTATGACCCAAGATATGATCTATCCTGGAGAATGTTCCATGAGCACTTGAGAAGAATGTGTATTCTGTTGTTTTTGGATGGAATGTCCTATAAATATCAATGAAGTCCATCTTGTTTAATGTATCATTTAAAGCTTGTGTTTCCTTATTTATTTTCATTTTGGATGATGTGTCCATTGGTGAAAGTGGGGTGTTAAAGTCTCCTACTATGATTGTGTTACTGTCGATTTCCCCTTTTATGGCTGTTAGCATTTGCCTTATGTATTGAGGTGCTCCTATGTTGGGTGCATAAATATTTACAATTGTTATATCTTCTTCTTGGATCAATCCCTTGATCATTATGTAGTGTCCTTCTTTGTCTCTTGTAATATTCTTTATTTTAAAGTCTATTTTGTCTGATATGAGAATTGCTCCTCCAGCTTTCTTTTGATTTCCATTTGCATGGAATATCTTCTTCCATCCCCTCACTTTCAGTCTGTATGTGTCCCTAGGTCTGAAGTGGGTCTCTTGTAGACAGCATATATACAGGTCTTGTTTTTGTATCCATTCAGCCAGTCTATGTCTTTTGGTTGGAGCATTTAATCCATTTACATTTAAGGTAATTATCGATATGTATGTTCCTATTACCATTTTCTTAATTGGTTTGGGTTTATTATTGTAGGTCTTTCCCTTCTCTTGTGTTTCCTGCCTAGAGAAGTTCCTTTAGCATTTGTTGTAAAGCTGGTTTGGTGGTGCTGAATTCTCTTAGCTTTTGCTTGTCTGTAAAGCTTTTAATTTCTCTGTCAAATCTGAATGAGATCCTTGCTGGGTAGAGTAATCTTGGTTGTAGTTTTTTCTCTTTCATCAGTTTAAATATGTCCTGCCACTCCCTTCTGGCTTGCAGAGTTTCTCCTGAAAGATCAGCTGTTAACCTTATGGGGATTCCCTTATGTGTTATTTGTTGTTTTTCCCTTGCTGCTTTTAATATTTGTTCTTTGTATTTAATATTTGATATTTTGATTAATATGTGTCTTGGCGTGTTTCTCCTTGGATTTATCCTGTATGGGACTCTCTGTGCTTCCTGGGCTTGATTAACTATTTCCTTTCCCATATTAGGGAAGTTTTCAACTACAATCTATTCAAATATTTTCTCAGTCCCTTTTTCTCTTCTTCTTCTGGGACCCCTATAATTCGAATGTTGGTGCGTTTAATGTTGTCTCAGAGGTCTCTGAGACTGTCCCCAATTCTTTTCATTCTTTTTTCTTTATTCTGCTCAGCAGTAGTTATTTCCACTATTTTATCTTCCAGGTCACTTATCCTTTCTTCTGCCTCAGTTATTCTGCTATTGATTCCTTCTAGTGAATTTTTAATTTCATTTATTGTGTTGTTCATCTCTGTTTGCTCTTTAGTTCTTCTAGGTCCTTGTTAAACGTTTCTTGTATTTTCTCCATTCTATTTCCCAGATTTTGGATCATCTTTACTATCATTATTCTGAATTCTTTTTCAGGTATACTGGCTATTTGCTCTTCATTTGTTTGGTTTGGTGGGTTTTTGCCTTGCTCCTTCCTCTGCTGTGTGTTTCTCATTTTGCTTAACTTACTGTGTTTGGGGTCTCCTTTTCGCAGGCTGCAGGTTCGTAGTTTCTGTTGTTTTTGGTGTCTGTCCCTAGTAGCTATGGTTGGTTCAGTGGGTTGTGTAGGCTTCCTGGTGGAGGGGACTAGTGCCTGTATTCTGGTGGATGAGGCTGGATCTTGTCTTTCTGGTGGGCAGGTCCACGTCTGGTGGTGTGTTTTGGGGTGTCTGTGGCCTTATTATGATCTTAGGCAGCCTCTGTGCTAATGGATGGGTTTGTGTTCCTGTCTTGCTAGTTGTTTGACATAGGGTGTCCTGTACTGTAGCTTGCTGGTCATTGAGTGGAGCTGGGTCTTGGCGTTGAGATGGAGAGCTCTGGGAGATTTTCACCATTTGATATTATGTGGAGCTGGGAGGTCTCTTGTGGACCGGTGTCCTGAACTTGGCTCTCCCACCTCAGTGGCACACCCCTGATGCCTGGCTGGAACACTAAGAACCTGTCCTCCACACAGCTCAGAATAAAAGGGAGAAAAAAAGAAAGAAAGAAAGAAGAAGATAAAATAAAATAAAGTAAAATAAAATAAAATAAAGTTATTAAAATAAAAAATAATTATTAAGAAAAAAAAATTTTTTAAGTAATAAAAAAAAAAAAGGGACAGAACCCTAGGACAAATGGTAAAAGCAAAGCTATACAGACAAAATCACACACAGAAGCATACACATACACACTCACAAAAAGAGAAAAAGGCAAAAATATATATATGTTGTTGCTCCCAAAGTCCACCTCCTCAATTTGGGATGATTCGTTGTCTATTCAGGTATTCCACAGATGCAGGTACATCAAGTTGATTGTGGAGATTTAATCCGCTGTTCCTGAGGCTGCTGGGAGAGATTTCCCTTTCTCTTCTTTGTTCGCACAGCTCCCGGGGTTCAGCTTTGGATTTGGACCCGCCTCTGCGTGTAGGTCGCCTGAGGGCGTCTGTTCTTCGCTCAGTCAGAACGGGGTTAAAGGAGCAGCTGCTTCGGGGGCTCTGGCTCACTCAGGCTGGGGGGAGGGAGCGGTACGGAGGAGGCAGGGCGAGACTGCGCGGCAGAGGCCGGCGTGACGTTGCAGCAGCCTGAGGTGCGCCATGCGTTCTCCCGGGGAAGTTGTCCCCGGATCACGGGAGCCTGGCCGTGGCGGGCTGCACAGGCTCCCGGGAGGGGAGGTGTGGAGAGTGACCTGTGCTCGCACACAGGCTTCTTGGTGGCGGCAGCAGCAGCCTTAGCATCTCCTGCCCGTCTCTGGGGTCCGCGCTGATAGCCGCGGCTCGCACCCGTCTCTGGAGCTCCTTTAAGCAGCGCTCTCAATCCCCTCTCCTCGCGCTCCAGGAAACAAAGGGGCAAGAAAAAGTCTCGACTCTTCTGCAGCTCCAGACTTTTTCCCGGACTCCCTCCCGACTAGCTGTGGCGCACTAGCCCCTTCAGGCTGTGTTCATGCCGCCAACCCCAGTCCTCTCCCTGGGATCCGACCGAAGCCCGAGCCTCAGCTCCCAGCCCCCGCCCTCCCGGGCGGGTGAGCAGACAAGCCTCTCGGGCTGGTGAGTGCTGCTTGGCGCCGATCCTCCGTGCGGGAATCTCTCCGCTTTGCCCTCTGCACCCCTGTGGCTGCGCTCTCCTCCGTGGCTCTGAAGCTTCCCCCGCTCTGCCCCCCGCAGTCTCCGCCCGCGAAGGGGCTTCCTAGTGTGTGGAAACCCTTCCTCCTTCACAGCTCCCTCCCACTGGTGCAGGTCCTGTCCCTATTCTTTGTCTCTGTTTTTTCTTTTTTCTTTTACCCTACCCAGGTATGTGGGGAGTTTCTTGCCTTTTGGGAGGTCTGAGGTCTTCTGCCAGCGTTCAGTAGGTGTTCTGTAGGAGTTGTTCCACATGTAGATGTATTTCTGATGTATTTGTGGGGAGGAAGGTGATCTCTGCGTCTTACTCTTCCACCATCTTGAAGCTCCTCTGGTCACGAGTCAATTTAATTGGAGATCCATGAATCTATCCTCCTTGAAAGATCACTGTCCTAGAGTTGGCCTTAAAGTTTTTTTGTTTTTGTTCTTATTTTCTGGAAAAGCATATTAATGATGAAATTTTGAGCTTGTCCACAAATGAGAATGTATTTGTTGGCTTCACATATACATGGCAGTCCTACTATACATAGGTAGATATAGATATCTTGAATTATACCATATTTTTTTCAAAAACTGGTATTGTTATTAAATTGCTTTTTGATATTTGGCATGGTTGAAGTCTTATGGCGAGCTTGAATTTTTGTTACTTTGTAAGTAATATATTTTTTTCTCAACAATTTTTGCCTTTTGTTTTTTTATTCTTGGAGTTAAAAAATTACAACTGCATATGTTGGATTTCTTTTTCTGGTTTTATTTGATCCCTTTTCATCTACTTATAAAGGTTTTTCTTCAGTCTAGAAAACTTATTTGATTAAAGCTGCTTCTATTTGTTTATTTCTTATTTCCCTCTTGTAGGAAGAGAGAATTATCTGGTTCTTACTTCTGTTAGTTTTGTAGTTTCCCTCATCATTTTTTATGTTTTGTCTTCTCCTCTTAGGTTTTGAGAGCTGAGATGTGTCCTATTAGGGATTCATGTCAATTCCTGGTAGAATCTTTAAGCCCCAAATCAAGGGAGAAAATTTTTAGAAAGTTTAAACTTACCCTCATTTTTCCTTGCCAGTGGAGAGTCAAAACAGGCTGGGGGTAGTTGGGCTCCTGGAGGTGAGAGTCAGAATTGGAGGCAGACTTAGCCAGGAATGTGTTTTGCTAAAGAGCTTCCATTTCTTATTTGGAATAACTCTCAGGGCTTGCCTCTGCAGTCTCCCCATTGTTTGGCAGGCTGGCTGTCCACTGTGTGTGAGGGACTGATAAACCCTTCCATGCCAACTCCCTGTCTCGCACTGCCTTTGAAACCAGAACACTTCCTAATGCTGCTAATGGGATCCACAGGCTAACCCTCACCTCCAAGCCTGCAGAGGCCTCTGCTGATTTCCTTTGCATATTTCTCTTTTGCATGTTGGAGATTCACAAGTCAGATAGCCACTACCCTCAATCTAATTTCCTCTGTATTTTACATCACTGAAATTCCTGGGAATTTATTTTGTATGGCTGACCCTCTTGCCTACTTTTTAAGGGTGATCCTGAGTTTTTCCTCTTTCTTTATTGTTGATCATTTTCATGTAGATCTGGAGGGGAGTAGTTTATGCCTTGCAGAGAAGTTGACCTGTGCTCTCTTATAAATGCAAATCCGAGGATATTTGGAAGTCAGGAAAGTGGGAGCAGCCTTGGGAAATGGAGACTTGATAATAATCTTAAGTATCCTGATAGCATGTTTCTCATCTGGTTACCTTTGATGACCAAGGTCACTGAATAACAACAATGACAATAATGATAACAAATGCCTTTTAAAAAACAACGGGGAAATGAGGGAAGTTGGTCAGAGTACAGACTTACAGTTGTAAGAGAAATGAATTCTGGGGACCTAATATACAACCTGGTGGTTATAGTTAGTAAGTACTGGTTTTAAGTATTGTATACAAAAGTTGCTAGAATAGTAAATCCTAAATGTTCTCACCAGAAAAAGAAATTAAATTTATGAGGTGTTGGCTGTATTAACTAGCCTTACTGTGGTAGTCATTTTGCAACATATATGTGTAGCAAATCATCATGTTGTGTAAGGACACAATGTTATATATCAATTATATTCAGTAAAGCTGAAAAAAATTACCAATCGTAGGTCACATGGTTGATGTGACTACATCAATAGCAATTTGATTGAATCTTTATTTCAACCTAGGAAATTTGGTGGTTGCTTCTTCATTTTATAGCTGACATTCAGCTATTGCCTGGGATTGCATAGCTAATACTCCATGATGTACAATTCAAACCCAAGGTTGTCCTCAAAGTTTCTGTTGTTTGCTGGCTGTCAAAGAGCCTGAAGAGTTGTCCAATCTCCATATCTCTGTGGTATTTACAGTGTTCCCAGTTGCTGGTCTTTGATAATCTGTTGGCATTTTATTGCTCTCATATGTACTGAGTCCTTCTCTGTGGGGATAGTGTTCATATACATAAGAGGAGAGCATGTTTTATTGTTTCTCTTATACTGTCTGGAACTCTTGACTAGCAGTGGGAAAGGTCTTGTCCTCAGTACCTTGGTTTGTCATCCATCCTCCTTAAAAAAAAACAAAAAACAAAAACCAAAAAAAAAAACTAGGGTATTTATCTGCTCCTAGAGGAATTCTTCCTGTCCAGTAAAACAGTTTGCCTTCATGTATTCCTTATGCAGCCCTCTGTGGTTATTTTGGTGGTCTAAGTCTCCTCACCTGTCTTGGAACATGTGTGGGCCATGGGACTGCTATTCTCTATGGTCACAGCTGAACAAAGTACCTGCAACATAGCAGGATCTCAAGCAGTGTTTGGTGATGTTGTTGCTGGTCATGCTTTACTACATCCAGTTAGAACCAAAAAAAATACGAAAATCAGAAGAGAAGCAAAATCACTGATAATTTAGGAAACTCTTAGCAAGATAAAAGGTAGTTAGAAAGTGTTGGGGGCTGTCAGTGCCTGGTAGATGAGAATATTTTTGTTCTTGATTTAGAGTGGAAAAAATGTGTGCATTTATTTTATAACTTGCTTCTTTGAGAAATACTGGTCAGTTCCATCATTAGATTTGTATTTTCCTTTCAGATATATCGGGATAAATAAAAACATTTAATGGCTATAAACTGTGTCCCTCTAATTGTAGGATTATCTTTGGTTTCCTCTAATTGTTTTTCCTCTATTCTAATTGAATCATGTCTTTTCCCCCCAGGTTACGGTCTTTGGTCAAGCAATTAGAGAGAGGGGAGGCTTCAGTGGTAGATCTTAAGAAGAATTTGGAATATGCAGCCACAGTGCTTGAATCCGTATACATTGATGAAACCAGGTAAGCTAAAATGACAAGAAGTTGATGTGGTAATATAAATTTTCTGTTATATGGCTTTTCTGAAATGTCCCCCATGGCATGCAGGAGGTAGCATTCAAATGATTGGTCTTGGAGCTTTAGTTTTCACAAACAAATGGGGTAGATTTGGACATCACATATCCTCTGTACATGCTCATTTATAAAAAGGAGCTAAGAACTTATCTCTCACATGCCCATTATGACAGTGAAGTAAGAAAATGTAAGAGGAAAAAAAGTGATTTTAAAACATCTTACCAGATTTTTAATCAAATGTAGAATTCGACTGGAATTATTGCATATTATTCATCTCAGCCTAAAAATTATGTTCATGTTTTAATTTACATTATCTATCTGTAAATGGAAGCTCCTGAAGAGATGGAGAAGCATTTGTTCTCTTAAACACCCAGTATTCCTCCCTTAATCCTTAGGTATGTTATTGATTTACTTAGCAGACCCTCTCCACTTGAATTATCCATAAATACTAAAGCACTTACGGTTACTATTGTAAAATGAATATGAAAGTAACAAAATTGCTTTTCTTTAGAAAAATGTGGAAATGGTAAACATGAAAGGCTTTTCTTCTTTTTTCTATTTCAGACAAGCTTCTCTGTTAGTATTTGTGTTGTATTACTTTTCTATGCCAAATTCTAATCCAAAAGGATTTCCCAGTAATCTTAAGAATCGTGTGGCTTGGTTTTCGGTGATATGCTTGGTTCCTAATTTAAGGAAATTTGATACCGTAGTTTTTTCCCAAATGTTACATTTTTCTCCCCTACCCCCCAATTGATGGGTCTAAAGGGAAAAAAAACAAAACAGAACTTTCCATTGACACCTGTTTTTACTGCTTATTTTTAGTAGGGCTTAGTATAAGTATAAAATACAACATTCAAAGTTTTATTGTAATTTATTACTACTTATATTCTGTTCTAGCCTGACCTATGAACACATTTGAAAAATCTGCTGAGCACACCTGACAGATGACTTAAATCACTGTGCTCAAATAAAGAACTGCATTGTTTTGGAAATTTTGCTTAAATTTAGACATTTAAGTTTCTGTAATGTCCTAACAAACTAGAGAGAATAGCAGTTGATATTATTTGGGTTCATTACTTCAGAGGACTGGGTTGATGTGATTTGGGTAATACTTTGCAAAGTCTTTCTTTTTCTTTTTTAAAATTTATTTTTATTGAGATGTAATTGACATGTAACATTGTATAAATTTAAGGTGTACAATGTGTTGACTTGATATATTTACATATGACAATATGATTACCACCATAACGTTAACTAACACCTCCTAATTATTATTTTTTGTGGTGGGAACTATTAAGATCTAGGCTCTTAGTAAGTGTGAAGTTTATAATGCAGTATTGTTGTCTATAGTTTTTAAGTGCCATTATTTTTAAAACAAAATAATGCCACATGGCCATCTATGAAATAAACCTCCTGGTGAATGCATTTTTAAATGGAAGGTTTAGATTCCATTCAAATTCCACAAACCATCTAGGAATAAAGATACTGGGTGCTCCTGAGTGCAATGTGTCTGGGACCTACAAAGCCTGAGATGAAGTATATTTGACTTTCTCTGATTCCTTTGTTCCTTTGTCCAGCCTGAAAAACAGATGGTGGGCTTTCACAAGCCTTGCCAGTAAGGTGCTGGATTTTTTTGTGGCCCATTTATTTTGGTTTCTTTGCACCTGTGTATGCAGGTGGGGTGGAGAGAAGGAACAGCTGCTTTGAACAGAGAGCTCTAACTTCAGATTTAATCTGTGTCCTGGTTCTGTTTCTTGGGTTCAGGAGACTCCTGGATACGGAGGATGAGCTCAGTGACATTCAGTCAGATGCGGTGCCTTCTGAGGTCCGAGACTGGCTGGCCTCCACCTTTACACGGCAGATGGGTATGATACTCAGAAGGAGTGAGGAGAAGCCGCGGTTCAAGAGCATCGTCCACGCAGTGCAAGCTGGGATATTTGTGGAGAGGTAAAGATGGCTGTCATTCAGTGACCAAAGCAGCAAAAGGGACACCAGTTTCTAATCACCGAAGGCTTTGCTTTGATGTCGTTTTGGTATCTTTATACATGCTGAAAACTCTAGGTGGAAACAGACAGTCTTGAATGAGAGATGGCAAAAACGTATCTCCGCAGCATCATTAGGACGAGCTTTTGCCTTTGCTTTGAATTCTTTTTGTTAATGTTAACTAGAGAAGGTTTAGTTTGAGTTGAGTCTCTAATTTTTAAAGAAGGACGTCTCATCCATCATCATGTGACACATATAGATGATGTCTACATTTGGAACAGGTCAGGGATGCTTTGTTGAGGGTACTGAGCCAGGGAGGAGTCCATTCAAGGTGTTTGAGTTGCCCATGACACTTTCCAATTTTGTAAGTCACTTTGCTCTCTGAAATTAAATTGCCCCCCTTCCCCAGAAATGGATTCCAGAAATCGATTTATTCTTCCTACAACCCTTATCACACAATTACACGTTTTAGAAATGCCATGGTCAGCTCGAAGTTCTCTCTAGTTTTTGACAGTTCTAAAGAACAAGCTCTTCTAGATGGGTTGCCCATAAGAGTTCTTTTTCAGGTTAAAGTACTACATTACATACTGTCTGTGCTATACTATAATTCACTTCCAGAAGAAGAGGAGACCCATTTTAATAATTTAATTTCCAATTTGGGGCACATAGACTTAATTTTTTTTATTTCCAATGCTGTACATGTTTGGGATTGCTTTAATTTCATTTCATAGGCCACTTGAATGACTATGAAAAAGGTTATAAAAGAAATTTTAGGCTCCGTGGGTCCATCAGATGACATGACTTCTTGTTAATTGTCAGTACTGGTATAAGTCTGTGGCCTGCTAATTCTTCTTTGTAAGACATAATATTGCATTTTTCCCTTCTGACTTTGCCAGAATGTATAGACGAACATCAAACATGGTTGGACTGAGCTACCCACCAGCTGTTATTGAAGCATTAAAGGTAATACCAATGAAAAGGTCTTATAATGTTCAAGGTACCTTATAAAAAGTACAGTTAAATTTCTTGTTAGAAAATAAGAAATTTTCATTTACAATTCTATTTACAGTTTTCCTAGTCATTCCTGACTTTTTGCCTTCATTATCTTTTTGCTATTCATTCTAACAGTATCACTATCTTTTCAGCCTTTGTACTGCCAAATTTTTAAAAAATCGAACTCTGTGTGGATTTCATTTCTTTCTACTCTCTTGGAGTGGTTTAGTGATCTGTATAGTGATCTGGCATTATGAGACTCAGTCTGACTTTGGCTGTAGGAGAGCAAATTTGTACTGGTTATAAATATTCAACATTAAGAGGATCTTTGGTGATTATAATTCTACCATTATCTGCTTACCTGCTCTATATCCATTTTATAGATGAAGAACCTAAGACTCAGTGAGACTAAAAAAAAAAAAAAGACACAGAGGCAGAACTGAGGTTTGATACCAGAGTTCCAGGCACATAGTAAGCTAAGCTCTCAGTAACATATTACTGCATGAAAGTATGTCCCCCAGAGCCCTTGTCCTCTTCATATATCCTACTGTTTTCCCAAGTCACTCACTGAGCCCAGAAGTTCCATGGGAAGTCACACAGATGCTTGAGTTTAAAGGGGCTAAATCCTGCAAGATGACTCCCAATCAGACAAGCTCTTGGAATTGTATAGAGTATCTCTAAGAGCCCCCAAGTAGATGTAGTCCTGTAGAAGTGTGTTCATTCAGACCCATTGGTCTAAGGATATCCCAGCTGTGCTGAAGCTGAGTTGACTTCTGGATTTGAAGGAGGGGCCGTGCTAAGGTTCAGGATCACAGAGCTGGTTGACATTGCCTGGCGTCTACACAGGGAGTTGTGTCAACTTGCTCAGGGGCATCCCAGCATTCCGACTCTTCTTAAAGCTATTTTAGTCTTTCTCTGAAACCTGAAAAGTGTATTCCTGACGAAATTTTCAGAAGATAATTTAAATTCTCTTTTCACAGAATCAGAGGTGGGAGTGCTTCTTGATCAATTTAATGTCAAGAGAGGGCCCTTGAGGGTCATTTTGATTTTATATTTCATAGTCCCTTTCTCTTGACTCAGAGACATTCACTAGCTGAATTTGGGAGACCCTATATATTCAGATCCTCAGTTCTCCATTTTATGTTTCTTCTTAAGTCATCTAGGACAGCAGTCCCCAAACTTTTTGACACCAGGGACTGGTTTCATGGAAGACATTTTTACACGGGCGGGGGGTAGGGTGGGGAGGGTGGTTCAGGTGGTAATGCGAGCGATGGGGAGCGATGGGGAGCAATGGGGAGGGATGGGGAGCGGCAGATGGAACTTCGCTTGCTCGCCCGCTGCTGAACTCCTGCTGTGCGGCCCAGTTCCTAACAGGCCACAGACTGGTACCGGTCAGAGGCTGGGGGGTTGGAGACCCCTGATCTAGGACAGGTAGGGTGCTCAGGAGGGAAACAGCAAGAAGACACATGTTTTCTCTCCCTCCTCTTCAACCCCCACTCTAATGCCCAATAAATCATGGTGTAATTTACAGCAACGTTTCCCATTTAATCTGTGAAATCACTTCATGAGATCTGATGTTTCATAACACCCACTATGAAGTTGCATTGATTTTCATAATTGAACCCGAAACATTCAGTGAAAATCTTGGGAACATTAAAAGCATCTTTTATCCTTAATTTCTTCCTTTATCATGAACATAAATACAGGTGATTATACCAGTACTAAGAAATTTATGAAAATATTTCTTCCAAATTGGAGCATCTTTTCTATGCAGAATAATTGAAGAAATGTGGAACAACCTGTGATGTGCATGAATTGTTGTTTTATGCTTAGGGAAAAGTAATTCTCAGAGGCACACATGTTGGCTTTCTGAGGGGAACGTTACCTTGATGATTCAGACAAAAAGTAAATAATAACTCTCTGAATTGCTATCCTTCTCCACACTATTGCTGATATGTACAGAAGGCTAAAGCTGTTGTTTCTCTTGGTTGTATGCTCTGTTTACTGCAGAAGTTCAAGACCTTTTTACAATGTAATATTTTTCTGCATCCCTAGACTCCAGTTTTATTTTCAGTGGATTGGAGGTGAATTGGAGATATGACGTAGATTCTTTTTTTACGTAGTGCCTGTTAGAAAAAGGTTATTTTCACTCCACTGCCAGCAATTTATATGGAATCACTATTGTTTTCTTCTATTACAGAAAATTTCCCCAAAGCCTGAGAGAATACAAGTCAATAAAATAATCATCGTGCTACTGTCATGTTTACCTTTGTGATTAATGTAAGAACATGGCATAAAATAACATTTAAGTAAAGAGAATACTTAACCACCACCAATTCCTAAATTTTAAATATGTTGCAGTTTTGTTCTTTTTATTTGTTTCCATGCAATGAATACTTATTTCTAATTTGGGGTGTTTTATCTCTAACCTTCTAAGGTGGTGTTATTGGAAATGTAGAATTGTGCTGTTCTTTAGAAGGGCATCTGTTGTGTGACTCAGGAAGAGACACTCTGGACAGACTCCAGGTTTAAAATGGGAGGAAATGAGGAGGTTCAGGCTTTCTTCACTTTAGACTAGTAGGAAATTCATGCAGTGTTTCCACAGGAATGGTGCTTGGGCCAAATTTGCTAAGAAAGGAAGAATGGTTTAAGGTGCTTGTTAAAATGCAGATTCCAGGCCACAAGCCAGGATTCTGCAGAGCCCTCCACCAGAGAATCGACATTTTTTTCTGAGTACCCCAGGTGGTTCTAAAGAACACTGAAATTTGAGAATCACAGCTAAGACTTCCCGAAAATGAGGGGCTGGAGTGAATGTCTATCTCACTGTCTATATTTACTCATCCTTCTGTTTCTCTAAGACTTAATATTCAGAATAAATCTTGACTTTTTACTATGATAATCTCTTGATTTCCAGTGTTAGAGAGCTTTTCTCTTTTTCATTCATTCCAGTGAAGAGGATTAAAAATTGTCAGATATGACAAAGGGTTTTCCTATCTACTGAGTTGTCAGTGGACTTTTCTTTAGGACTATTGGCTAGACAGTGGCTGTCATGACAATGTCAATTACAGTAGCCAAGGTGAAGCTTTAGGTCTTGGATTAATCTTAAATGACCCCACTGTCTATGGCCTAGGCCCTATTGGGGTATTTAGGGCATGAGGCTTGGGTCACAGCATGTATTCATTGAGTTTACAATGTCATCTGTCAGTAATGGTATCACTAAGGGGTTTCAGTGGGATTATTACCTTGTTCTGCTACCAGTTGGCATTAGACACTTCATTTCATCTCTCTGAGGTTGCCATCTGTGAAACTGGGGAAAGTGATACCCGTTTCTAGAGTTGTGAGGGTTTGCAAATGTGTATCAACACTTCCCACTGTGCCTGGCACAGAAAATGTCCTTAATACTTGTAGCTATTTCTTTAGTTATTATAGTGGAGGAGAAATTATTGAAGGCTGAGGTGAGGTTACCACTAAGTGTGAATTGAAAAAATTTATTTGAAACCCTTTTGGAAATGTTTGGTTTCACCTATATACAATTTGGTTTTCCTGTGCCCTGGCATCCATGAGAGAGACTGTTCATGGTCTTGGGGTGATCTTGATGGTTGGGATATTTGGAGAGGGACAGGATTGGGATGGATAGATGATGTTGGAATGCAGTGAGGGCTGAGGTGGGAGTCACTGGATCCAGCAGTTCCTGAGAGCCAAGGTCTCTTCCAGGGGACCATCTGACACCTAGCCTGGACTCAACGTGGTCTCATATGGGTCCTTATTGTCACACTCATGGCAGCACACTTTCCTTAACCACTGAAAGGGAGACTCTTGGTATACTGAGAAACCAAATGCCTATTGCTTTCATTATTGCTTCAACACACCTTTGTTCATAACACCCACAAGTAGCTAGTTATAAGTCAAAGACACATCAGACAATGTTTACCTATATTTTGGAGTCGCTCTTTATGGACAAATAAGGCTTTGAACCTCAGGAGCGGTGTGTGTGGAGTGTGTTCAGCTTAGCTCTTCGTTTTACTTTTCCAGTAAAGTGACTTACAGACTTGAGGGCTCAGTCCCCAGATCAGTGACTCCAGAAGTGGTAGCATTTTTCCATCCCATGAAATGAGGGCTCTCTCCTTGCTTTCAGCTCAGCAGTTTGGATTGTTGAGGTGACACATTATTTTGTGATCTATACCATGCATGTTTCTGAACATTTTTAAGTGGGTTAGCATTCTCAATGGTGGACTAAGAGGAAGTCAGTAGATAGTATCATGGGGCTTGGGAGACGTTTAGAGTAGGGAACTCCCTAGGTTATTGTGAAATCAATTAAAATTTTGGAACTCGGCAGAGATAGTAGAAGGTTAATGGAAAGAGCCTTAGTTTAGGCATCAGTTGAACATGTGTTCGTGTTTTGTCCTTAGCACTTGCTTGCCATGGGTCTTAGGGAAATTAGGTGACTTCTCAGTTTTCTCATCTGTAAGATGTGACTGATCATACCTACCCCTTAGAGTTGTCTTCAGGAAAGATTACATGTTTATCACTGATCAGAATGCCTAGTATATGGTAGGTACCCAATAAATTATAGCTATTGTTATTACTAATAAAACTATTGAATATTTTATCAGTAAATGCTATGTAGGACTGCCATATTGGAAACAGTTTGAGAGTGGAAAGGGTATTAGAGTCTTAGGCTGTGAATACCCAGGTGAGTGCTGTGGGCTAACTCCAAAGTAGGGAGATTAGTAGCTGTGTAAGTGGCTACCAACCAATGAATTATTTCTCTCCATCCTCTCCTGTAGGATGTGGACAAGTGGTCCTTTGATGTCTTTTCCCTCAATGAAGCCAGCGGGGATCATGCACTGAAATTCATTTTCTATGAATTACTCACACGCTATGATCTGATCAGCCGTTTCAAGGTCAGTGTCTAATTGAAAAAAAAAAAACTGCACACATTTGTCCATCCTTGCATGATTTAGGGGCTAAGACCAAGAGAATCCTTTTAATGTAGACTGAAAACTCTCTGGGGTGACTTGGGAAGCATCATCTGGACAGCCACTGCCATGAACTCCTCTGTGGTGGGAACTTTTCATTACTCCCTTGTCTGGTGGGCTCATCAGCAGGGGAGAGGCTGGAGCTGCCCATTTAGATCCCAGTCGTCCTAGAGGTATGGCTGGAAGCCTGAACCAGCAGAGCTCCCCCGCTGGCTCTGCCCACAGATCTCATTTCAGCGAGACTTCGTGTGCTAATGACCACCACCAGCAAGGAGACAGGAATGGAGACAGAGTGCACATCTGTTATCTCCAAAAACTTCTCTTTCGGCCACTTGGCTCAAATTCACACAGATATTCTCAGTTATCATCTGTGACAGATCATTGGTATTTCCCAGCCATTCATGCTTCAAATTAATTCTTCACCTTTAAGTAAAGAGCATGAATCGATTCCAGTGTTCCACCTCCTCAGCCTTCTAATTCCACAGACTCTGGAGGTGGGGTCTGGTTCTCCAGGGAACTTGAGCATCATCTGCTGGCATCTGTCATATCATGCCAATTACATTTCTCTCATCATATGGATGAGTCTCCGGAAAATGCAGGTCTTTTTCTGTATAACATATTGATTTCTCTGGGCAGCATGATTCTTTATCACTTTCCTAAGGACTGCACATTTTGGGATATCTTTCTTACATAGCCATAAGCACTTTATGGCAATGGTCCTTAATTTCTTTTGCATCAGAAACCTGCTTGGGGCTTCCCTGGTAGCGCAGTGGTTGAGAATCTGCCTGCTAATGCAGGGGACACGGGTTCGAGCCCTGGTCTGGGAAGATCCCACATGCTGCGGAGCAACTAGTCCCGTGAGCCACAATTACTCCAGGCCTGCGCGTCTGGAGCCTGTGCTCCACAACAAGAGAGGCCACGATAGTGAGAGGCCCGCGCACCGCGATGAAGAGTGGCCCCCGCTTGCCACAACTAGAGAAAGCCCACGCACAGAAACGAAGACCCAACATAGCCATAAATAAATTAAAATAAATAAATTAAAATCAAGGTGTTGAAAACTTCAAGGAAGAATCCACTAAAAAAAGAAACCTGCTTGAAGATCCGATGGCTCCTCAAGACCCCAGAAGAAAGTTCCCGTGCACATGCACACACCTTTACCTAGCATTTCAGTGGCTCATAGATCTCCAAAGAACAGCCCAAAGAACCGAGGTTCATTGGATCTTCATTTTTTAAAATGATAATGAATTAATCTCTCACATCTAAAAGGCTATATTTAAATTTTAAAAATCCACAAATAGTAAATATGGAACAATGTGCCCAAGGAAGAACATAGTATGGATTCTCATGAAGCACTCTAGTAGTATTTTCCTCATTTTTTCTTATGAATGTGATTTCTAGTCTCCTGGAACATACACTCTCTCCTTTTCCCCCAGTCTTGTAATTGATAATTTACCCCAAACCAAGGAATTGATCCAGAAAACTACACAATGAATGTTTTCCGAGTCTCCTTATTTTGTACAGGCATTCTGCACTTGCTTACTTTCTGCCAAATAGGAAACGAAGGTGTGTGTGTTATACATACTTGAGACAGGAAGCGGCTAGGATAACTGGAAGTATTTTTCCAAATTGCAAGGCACCAATAATAAATTGCCAAGTAATAAACACAAGAACGCAGCTTGTTTCTGTTATAGAACAGACTATCACTTGTGTTTTGGTTTTTTTTTCTCACCTGTCCAGTGTACACATTACTCCTTCTAAAGGGTGGGGTTTTCAGAAGGCGGCAGCTTGTGTTTGTTTGCAATCATTTTATAGCTTAAGATCTTTGTGTACTTATGTTTTCCCACAAATAAATGAGATGCTGCATAGTATGTGTTCATTTATTTCTCAGGAAATAAAGACTTGAGCCTTTGCCTGAGAAATAAATGAGCATGTACCTTTTTGCCCTCAATGTCCTTGAGATGATCCTGTGTCATTACCCTGGGCCTCTGAACTGGAAAACAAAGAACAATTTGCAGGGTGGACCAGGGACGTCCTGTTAGATTTTCAAATTATCCAATACTTTGTTCAGTGTCTTTTATTAACTTAGAGAAGTTCTAATGTCCTCATATGATATCTTACGCCTTCAGAAAGAGGCAGCTAGAGTACCTTAGACTTTTGCATCGTCACTCAAAGCTGCTAAATCACTAGCTAATTAACCTTGCCGCTCTCTTTCAGATCCCCATTTCTGCACTTGTCTCATTTGTGGAGGCCCTGGAAGTAGGATACAGCAAGCACAAAAACCCTTACCACAATTTGATGCACGCTGCCGACGTTACACAGACTGTGCATTACCTCCTCTATAAGACAGGAGTAGCAGTAAGTACAGATAGAAACTCTTAGATTACACAAAAGATGTGATAATGATTTTTTTTTAATTGGAGGCTGTTTCTATTCTGATGAGGTTGAACCCACAAGAAGTGCATTGTTTCATGGACTTCCTGTTCCCCAATAATTATCTAACCAATCATGGAAAGTCTTGGGGTTCCTTACTGCCTTTGAATTTTTCTCCATCTTGGACTTGATGAAAGAAATATCTGGTAGTGCCTTGTATCCTTACTAGGCTATGGCCAAATTAAATATAATTTCTATAACTAAATATGTATTTCCAGATATGGAGAGTGGTACTATTAATCTCTTGCTATGGTCAGTTACAATGATATCCATGCATATTGAAATCGTATTGAGTATACTTGGGAACCATGCTGTACACAGTTAGCTTTTGGTTTAAACCAGTAGATCTTTTTCACAAGGACTCTGTTTATTCTCATCTTATTTATGTGCATTTGATTTTTTTGAACCTAAGGATTAGTCTTTACCTCTAACCATTTGGAATTTTCTTGCTTGTTTTGAACGTTTTAGCTCTTTAGATATTTTTGAATCTCTGTTCTATAATTCATTGCATTAACAGACCCACTCAACTTGGTTATCTGTGCCTTTGCCCTCTTTACCTTAATATAAGCCATTCATTTTAAATGTATAGCTGTTAGTGACAAACAGCTAGGTCTCTATAGTAAATAGAGGCTGTGGCTTTTTACTTTGAAATCTTCTGAATTGACATGGAGATAGACATTTTTTGGGGGTGTGGTTATTAATTAACCCATAAACCCAGTACACATTTGTTATCTTTTTCTGCTAGGGCGTGTTGAGAGGCTTGGTCTAATATCTCATATTAAATATGGAATAAAGTGGGAGGAGTGTGGGCTCTAGAGCTAGATATAGTTGCATATAAATCCTTGCATAATTACTTATTAGATTTTGTGACCTATGATAAATAGCTTGAATCTCTGAGTCAGGATTTCCTCATTTCTAAAATAGTGAAAAATATTCTGTCTGTAAGAAGTACTGTGATGGTTAGGAATAAAGTATCAAAAGTATGAAGTGCTCTGTCTCATAAAGGAAGCTCAACAGTTAGAAATTGTTGTTATTAAAGATTTCCCCCAAACCTCTCAGCAGTTTTCATTTTTTCCTTACTGTAAAGCTGATTTCTTAAAAATATTGCTTAAAGAGATGCTTTTTAAATTTTGGAAACACTACATAGGAAACCTGTTTAAGATGATAGTTTTTGCCCAAAATTTAGAGCAAACGTCATAGTTAATGGTGGTTCAATAAAAGCATGGAGCAAAACAGGGATGCTGATATTAATATTGCTAGTGAGCATTTTTCTGGAGATCTCAGTCAGTGCAATATGGTATCTACAAAAGTTGAAGAAGCATCCTATGAAAATAATTTGATCATCTCCTTTAAAAAAACAACAAAAAAAGCCAACTGTAAATTATTAGATCATATAAAAGGCCTCAATAAGATATGGATAAAATACCTGTCTTATACACTGGAAATTAACAAGTATAGTAGAAAAACATACATTCCCAACAGTTATTAAAAAAATCTATAAATTACCCATGAAGAACTTCAAAATTAATGAAAAGGAGACTGTAAAACTAAATTAAGGGTACAAAAATAACGTTTAAATAAGTGAAGAAATACACCATGTTTTTAGTGGAAAGCCTCAGTATTAAATAGATGTCAATTTTCCTCAAACGAATGTTTATAGATTCAAAGCAATACCAATAAAAATTCCAGTAGGATTTAACATGAAACATGATAAGCTGAGTCTAAAATTTATGTAAAATAGATATTTAACAACCTTAGAAAAAACAGTTTTGAAAAAGACTATGTGTGTGGTGGGGTAGTTCTTACTCTACTAGATGTTAAAATATCTGCTGAAGCTATAGTAATAAAAACAGTGTGGCATTTGTGCAAAAATAGACAAATATATCAATGGAATTGATTGGAATTGTAAAAACTGAACCCAAATATTTATTGAGCACTTTTTATGTGCCAGGTACTTCTTTACAGGATGAAGATACATTGGTGCTCTTACAGAGCGTGCATTCTAGTGAGAGGTTACAGATGGAAGATAAATGAAAAAGTAAACAAGAAAATATCCCTAGTGTTCTGCAGAGTATTAAAATAGGGCACCCGCATAGGGAAAACTGGGAGTTTTATTAGATAGTCAGGAAAGACATCTTTACAGAAGTAATGTTTAATCTGAGACAGTTGTGATTTTAGGCTTGAGCCATGCTAAGAACTGAAGAAGTTATGCCAGTGGAATTAGTGCAGGATTAGTACAACATCCCTCATGACTAGAGGGAGTCAAAATGTACAAAATATACACTTTCATTTATAAAATAAATAAGCCATGGGGATGTAATGTACAGTATGGTGACTATAGTTAATAATACTGTATTGTGGATTTGAAAGTTGTGTAGAGAGTAGATCTTAAAAGTTCTCATCACAAGAAAAAAATTCTGTAACTATGTGTGGTGTGGAGACTTACTGTGGTGATCATCTTGCAATATGTACAAATATTGAATCACTGTGTTGTACATCTGAAACTGATGTAATGTTGTATGTCAGTTATACCTCAACTGAAAAAAAAAAGTCCCTCATGAGAGAACAGCTTTGCTACATTCAAGGAGCAGTAATAAGGCAAGCACATGAGGGGGACAGAGGTGCAAGATAAAGTTGGAGGAGAAAACGGGAGTCAGACCAAGTCAGCTTTGTAGGCCTGGGTAATGAGTTCCAGTGTTATTCTAAGTACAGTGTGAGGCAACTAAAGGGTTTTGACAATGGAATGAGATGATCTGATAAAGACTAGACAAGGATTACCATGGAGAGTGGATCTTGAGGCGGCTTGTTAGAAGAGATACTGGTGAGATAATGGTAGTTTGGACTAGGAGGGACATTGCTGGGATATAGAGACCAAAAGTTCTGTCTCTGAGGTAGAGTTAAAAGAATTGGGTGGTGAATAGGATTTGGAACACTAAGGAGAGGAATCAAGAGGACATATTAGATTTTTGGTTTGATAAACAGGGTTGATGAGAGAACCTGGTAGCAAAGCAAGCTTTAGGGGAAGGGAAGTCAAGAGTTTTGATTCAGACATGTTGAGTTTAAGATCCTTATTAGGTAGCATTGTGGAGATGTCAAGCAGGAAGAAAACTAAGGAGTCTAGGGTTCTGGAGAAGGGTCAGGGATGGACATAGAGATTAAGCATTCAGGGGCATATCAATATTATTTAAGAACATGGAACTAGATGACGTGATATAAAGAGAGGGCATAAATAGAAAAGTAGAGGGGCTCTGAAGTGAGTCTTGGAGCAGTTCTAAAGTTTGAAATGAGGGTAAAGAATGAGGGCCAACAATAATAACTAAAAAAGTATGGCCAGTAACATTGGACAAAATGCAAGAGAGTGTGGGGTTATGGACACCAGGGAAAGAAAGTGCTCCAAAAAAAACTGTGACTTATGAGGGACATGCTGAAAGGTCTAGTGGGATGAGGACAGAGAAGTGACCACTGCCTTTGGTAACATGGAAGTCATTGGTGCCCTTGTCATGACCAGTCCCAGTGGTTTGTTGGTGATGGAACAGGGACTGGAGTATAAGGACAGAATCACAGGTGAGAGGGTGAGGACACGTCTATAGAAAACAATATTAGAGGGAAAATTACTCAGTTCAAAAAATGTTTTGGGGACAGTTCATTTGGAAAAAAACATACTGTTTTTATCCTGCTTGAAATCATTCACCAAATATCAGACAAATGAATTAAAGATGTGAGCATAAAAATTTGATTATATTAGAAGAAAATATGAGGATATGTGTATAGCCTTGAAAAAGGAAATCCTTAAATAAGCCTCAAAACATGAGTTATATAACAAAATATTGATTATTTTGAGTACATGGAAATTAAAACCTTCTGTAGAATAAAAAACATCACCATAATGAAGTAAGTACTTGAGGAAAATACATAGAGAGCAAGGATTAAGATCCAGATTATATAAATAAATCAACAAGAAAATGGCACAAATTCCGTGGAAAAATAGGAGGAAACACATTGACAGAGTTAAGATTCTCCTATCGTAAAGTCTCTGTCATGGGCTGAATTTTGTTCCCCCTCCCTCAAATTTATGTGGTGAAGTCCTAATCTCCTGTGCCTCAGAATGTGACTGTATTTGGAGATAAGAGACTTTAAAGAGATAATTCAGGTAAAATAAGGTCATATGGGTGGGCCCTAAACCAATATGATTGGTGTCCTTATAAGAAGAAGGGATTAGGACACAGACCTGCATGTGTACTGAGGAAAGACCTTGTGAGGATACAGAGAAAAGGTGGCCCTCTGCAAGCTGGGAAGTGAGCTGTCACCACAAACCAACCCTCCTAAAACCTTGATCTTGGACTACTAGCCTCCAGAACTCTGAGAAAATAAATTTCTGTTGTTTAAGCTGCCTAGTCTGTGTCGTTTTGTTATGGCAGTTCTAGCAAACTAATACAGTAGCAGAGCCAGGATTTGGTTTCAGTCTGACTTCTAAGGCCGTGTATTTAAATATTTAGCCATGCTTCTGCAATGCTGGTGGCAAAAAAGAACCCCTTATATTCTTACACCTCAGTATCCTCATGTGGTACTTTAAAATACTGTGGTGAGGATCAAAATGGATGTGAAAATATACTTTGAAATCATCTGTTTGACATATCTTTAGTTAATACCTACTGTGTACAGTGTACTATGGAGATATAAAGGTGAATCATACACAGCCTTTTTACCCCCTAGAAAATCTCTCAAGTCTTTATACTAATGCAAGTTATCATTACATAGATGTTATATCATAGCAGCCAATGATCATGATGTACTGCATACTATTCTTAAATGAGCTCATTTGCCATTTGCCGTTGAATTTTCATTATCAATTCAGGCCGTATTCAGAATAATTCTTAAATATAGAAACTACTTCCCACCCACTCTCCCTTGGAAACGCAGCTCAAAACAAGCTTCTTTCATTGCAAGCTGACGAAAACAGTAGGAAGCATTCTGATGAATGGAGAACATATTGTTACGCTAACCTTTCATTACAAACCAAGCTGGGGGAGATCATTTCAGCTTTATAAACTGTAAGACACGTAGGGAATGAAAATATCCCATTGATAAAGCGATGCCTGGGCTTCAACATCAACAGTATTACTCATTGTAATCTGTTTATATTACTCATTATTGCTTAGCTAAGATGCCTAGGAGATGCTTGAATCTTTTCATAATGATTTTGCTCACGTCTAAGAGAAAATCCTTGAACAGAATTAGATTGAAGAGTTGTTGATTGAATAGATATGAATCAGACTCTGAGCTCCAGTTTGCTTTTGAGTTAGGTCAAAAGATTCCAGACTCCAAACCTGTCCTCTGGCCCTTTCATTGCTTTTATCAGGCAAGGTGCTGTTAATTTTCCCTTCGCTTATTTTTTTTTAGAAGGGAGAAGCTGTGTATCTTATTCTTTTGATCATATATGACATCATTGTATTTACAAGGGAAACACTAAGGACATCTTTCTAAATGGCATCTTGGTGCTAAGTAATTTTATAAAGGTTGTGGTCAGTAGAATTTTGGCCCCCATGATCTTTGCCCTCTGATGTCATACTTGTGAATAGGTTACATTAGATGGCAAAAGGGATTCTGCAGATACAGAAGGCTGCTAATCAGAGGGCCTTAAACTAGAGAGATTATGCTGGATTCTCCAGGTGGGCCCAGTGTAATCACATGAGTCCTTAAAAGTCAAGAGATGTGACAGAAGAAGGGTGAGCAGGACTCAATCAGCTGTTGCTTGAAGATGGAGGACCCCAGTGGAAAGCATGAGAAGGAAATGAATTCTGCCAGTACCCTGAATGCACCTGGAAGTGGATTTTCCACAGAGCTTCCGGGAGGAGCACAGCCTGCAAACACCTTGGTTTCAGCCTTGTGAGGTCGTCACAAGAAAATCCAGCCTCACGGTGCTGGCTTCTGACCAACAGAACCGTGTGCCAGTAAATGGGAGTGTGTGCCTTACATTTATGGTAATCTGTTCAGGGAGCAATAGAAAACCAATAGGAGTTGGAAACAGATTACTAAAGAAACTCTATCATTTACCTATCAAAGTCAGAACTTGCTAATAATGTCTCCACTAGCAATGGGGAATTATCCGTGTCTTTTCCTTGAGGTTTTCACTGCCCTCCACGTGTCCCCCCCAAACCACATACATGCACAGCTTGCTCTCCTGAGTCATACACAGCAGAATTCAAAGTCTACCTTTTCCAGTTGTCAAGGTATCCCTGTCATTGAATTAGTTGTGACACTCATATTTTGTAGATAGGGAAATTCTGGATAGGATCTGTGACTTGTACTTGTCACAGTTTGATAAATCTTGAATAAAATTCTCGCAGGACTTAGATTTCTGACATTTTATGGATTGTCATAAAACCTTCGGGGTTCATAGTAATAATGAATTTGGAAAAGGCAAGGAAATCTGAGCTATATTAAAATATTAAACCCCATTTCCCTCAAAATAGCTTCTCCCACTTTCTCTGTTTCTATTAATCCTGCCATCTAATGCCACCCACCATTTTTTCTTTCAGCTCAGGTTAGGAATGTCACGGTCATCTTGAATGCATTGTTTTCTTTGACTGCAACCTCTTCCTGCCCCTCTGCATTCAGTGAACTGCTCAGTTGTAAGGATTCTACCTCCATACTGTCTGTACATTCTATAAGGACTTTCCAATCCAAAAGTTCAGCTCTTATTTCTTTCCTTTGTGCTCTCTGCTCTTCTTTCTCCCTTTCAGTGGCATGCCGACCATATTACTCTCTTGCATGTAAACTTCACTGCCTAATGAACCTGGTTTGTGTTCCTTTGGCTTTTAATGCCTGTCATCATAGGGCCCTAATGAACCCTCACTCCTGCTCCGCTAAAGGGAATCATTTCCTTACTGGTGATGAATCAGCTTTTGCCACTGGGACTTGCTTCATTGTTCATTCTGAAAGTGCCCAATTCCATTCTTGCTCAGTCCAATCTTCATTATGGTTTTATTGTTTGTTGTATGTTCATTTAATCGTTTGTTGGTTTTGGTTTGTTAGAAGTAACACTTAAGATAGGATTTTGTCAGTATATTTGGATAAGGACAGGAGTCACACTGCTGTTTGTGAGAACAGTGATTATGTAGTTACTTAGACACTTTCTGCTGGCTGGGCTGATGCTCTGTGATTCAGATTTATTTAGATGGTACACTGTCTCCCATTCATGATCTTATTTTAACATGTTAAATTAACTTGGCATGAACTTGGAGAAAGAGATACATTGGTACTTGGGAGTGGGTAGAGGGAGTTGGGGCAGATGGGTGGGGACAGGGTGTTGGGGAAGAAAAGAAAGACATTGCCAAACTGAGAAAAGTACATATGAATGGAAAATATCAAGAAAATTTGTAATATAAAATCATACCTATGTAATTTTATGAAGAATTGAGTAAACACATGAACAACGACCCAAAGGAAACGTGACTTAAAAATTATAAGTAAGAATTCTGGAGTCAGAGGGTGTGGCTTGTCTGAGGACTAGCTCTGAGACCTTGGGTAAGTTACTGAACCTCTCCCAGCCTCAGTTTTCTCATCTATGAAATGTGGATGACAGAGTACCTACCTTTATGGAGTTGTACGTATTGTATGAGTTTCTATGTATAAATAAGCCGACACAAAGTGAGCTCCCATAAGGGTTAACCCTGATGAGGATGATGCCCTTTGCTGCTTTCAGAAGAGTTTTTCAGTTTTCTCGCAATCTGCACTTATTTACCCATCTCTTTTTTATATAATTCTGTTGATTTTTCATCTTATTCTGTTTTCTCCTTGTGTCTTTCTGCTCCTAGTAGTACATCAATTTGTATTTTGCGACGTATTATCAAGGATTCCAAAATGTTTCCTGACATTTCATGCTGGATTCTGCTAGAAATGATTTTTGTTTGTTTGTTTGTTTTACATTTTCATAACATTTTAACACTTAATAGAAACTATGTACAATAATTTTTTTATTGTATCTTACATAAGATAGCCACTACAGAAATTTACATAGGTAAGAAGTAAGATGGATGGTTAGGGAGGGCCCAGTCCTGTGAGCTATTTTCTCAGAGGCTATAGGTCAGAGTTCATTGAGGGGAGGGGCTTCAGATTACCCAGTTAGGTGAGAGGTGAGGAAAGGCTAAAACACAGGTTGCTAGACAGAGTTATCCAGCCATTGGGTCCATCAATATCCCAAGACTTGGGAAATAGCATTACAAAAATCTCTCTCCCCTTAAGTAAGCACAGTCCCAAATACTGTCAATCCCAGCAGCTCTGACAGGAATCACCTATCTCTCTCTTCCTTGCCTAGAGTGGGAAGACATCCACAACTTTTAGACACTATTGGTCCCTTCCCCCAACATTTGGTTTGACTGTAGCACTTGATAACCCAGAAGAAAAACAAGGTAGTCTGGGTTGTCCTTTAGTGAGAGACGGTCAGAAATACCTGTTTAAAGAATTTGAAATACAAATCCTCCAAAGTCAGCTGGTTCCCAAAACAAACTATCAACTGACAGAAGTGGGTTCTGGCTTCCCATTTGCAGTAGCCACTCTACTTTGAGGCAATGGCACAGAGGCTTTCTCAGAATGGAAATCACTTTTCTAAATGTAGTTTTTTTCCTGAGTTATTTCTGTGCTCATTCTTTCCTTAACTATGAAGTCTTTTTTTCATAGGTTGTATGTAGTTTATTTATTTTTCCCTTAGCCATCTTCAAAGAAGGCAATAATTTCAGTAAGTTTCTTAGATGAAGATGAAAATTAGTAGTTAATGGGAAAAAAGTTAAAGTGAGAATTATTAAAAATTGACCTGTTCAGTTTTAAATCATTTTGTTAACTTAAATCAAATAAATATATTTTATTCACTAATCTTTAATTCAGAACCCAGGATGCTTTCTGAATTCTTCCAATTTAGGTACTCATGTTTGTCTTGCATTACCCCTGCTCCTGTCTAAGACTTCTAGTTTCATTTCTTTAAAAGGAAATGGGAACTTAAAGATTCTCATGAAGAAAACTGAGTGCAGAATCTCCCTAAATTTTTACAATTGTCTTCTACTGTTTCCCAGTTGTCACACCTATTATGGTACGAGTTCTTTTAGTGACTGTGCAAAGCATTGAACTTCTATGGACATAACTTTTTGTATTCACATTTTATTGGTTTAGGGTATATTTTATTACATAATTAGAATAATAACTGCAATTTGTCAAAATTGGGTTTGGGATAAACCACACTGAAACTTGGAATCATTAACTCAACTAGTACAAAAGTAAGCAGGGATACCAAAGGGTGAGCTGAGAGTATGGAAGCTCCATCCTGTGGGCATCGAGCAGTGTGGTTTACAGAAGGGAGGGGAGGCATCAATGAATCCACAGAGTCTCTGAAATGGAAGTCGGTTGATGGAGCTTCAAACACAGCCGTGATTCTCAAACTCCAGCGTGTATCAGAATGATCTGGATGGCTTGGTAAAACACAGATTGGTGTGCTGCAACCCACAGTTTCTGATCCACTGGGACTGGGGTGGGGCTTTGCATTTCTAACAACTTTCCAGGTGATAGTAACTCTGCGGTTCCAGGGAACACAGTTTGAGGACCACTGAGCTACAGCCAGTTTTGGTGATGTGGATGGGGACAGGTCTCTTCAAACATCAGCATGTACAAGGCAGAAGACCAGATGTTATCTTTCCATCTGTCTCTACCTATCCTCCTTCTAGTGGATAAGCATTACGTTTTCTGTTACTCTTAGTTTGTGGTATTGTGTTGAAGCAAGTTCTTTTTTTTCTCTGTCTACTTAGGAACTTCATTTGGAATTTGGGAGACGATGCAATGAGGGCTGTTAAAGTTTTCATGTTCATTGTTTTTTGCTTCTTTGAAAAAATAAAATAAAAACTACTAGTTAGCTCTTTCAACTGTGCTGGGCATGCTGTTTTCAAATCACACATCTTCCAGTCTTCCTACAGAAGGAAAAAAAACCATTTCTGTCTGTCAGAAAATGTGTGTTTGGCAATAGCTTGCCAGCTGCAGAGAGGAAAGGCAGCAATGTGGGTGTGTTGTCAGCAAGCTGAAGACTTTGTCTGAGAAGGAGACAGATTATCTGATTGCTCTGTAATCTCCCTTTCAGAACTGGCTGACAGAGCTGGAGATCTTTGCTATAATCTTCTCAGCTGCCATCCATGACTATGAGCACACCGGAACCACCAACAATTTCCACATTCAGACCCGGTGAGGATGTTGAAACGTTTGGAGAAGAGGCAAGAGGGGGCAGGGATGGAGTGTTGAATTCAGAGAGGTGCAGTCACCTTTCTTTCGCATGGTGGCTCTATTTTGAGTTTCTGAAAAACTGAAATTATAAACAAGAGATTAGCCCAGTCAGCTTCAATCAAAACTTAAAGAAGCCATTTGCTCCTAATTCTCCTATGTTATTTACATTAAATATGGATATCCTTTTCTTCTCTATTATAATGCTAGCTATTTATGTATGTATGTACTATGCGTACTCTACCCATTTCTAATAGGAGGTGGAACAGTTTCCATAAAGGTGCAGATACCGTGTAGACTAAATCACTGAGGACGGGCAAGGATTGGAGTGAGTCTGTTGACATTAACAATGGCAGAGCCCTCTTACCCTCTTACCTCTGGAACTCTGGTGATGCTCTTCTCATCCTCCCTGATTTCATCTCTGCTCCGTTCAGTGCATATGTTACTCCCTCGCACAGGGCTTGGGGAGCTAGGTTGTCTCATGTAGGCCACTTTGCACCCTCCGTAAGGAACTTCACTGGTAGACACAAACCTCTGTGGGGGTATTAAATACAGGTCCAGTTGCCTCCCTCTGAACCTCTTGACTGTAACAGGCATCACTAATTGATTTTGGTATCTTTTTTCTTAACGAGCTGCAGATTTATCCTTAGTATTCCTCTCAGCACAGAATTCCAGGCAAGAAGTACAGTCAGCTGTCATTTCCATTTAGGATGAAACCTTATCTGCCTTCTCCGGGTCTAAGAACTTAGCTTCTCTTAAGACAATGATGTGGAACTGGAGAGACTCTGATGGTAGGATTAATTGGGTCTTGAGGTAGGAATCAAAAGAAGCTAGAATTGGAAAAAGGTGGTAAGACACAGAGAAAGAATATAGTGGGGAGGGTTGAGAGTTTAAGGCTAAATAAATACTTGCTGATTTCACTTGAAAAAAGCAGGTGCGCACTCCAGATAGATTTGTGTTCATTAAGTCATTCCACACATTATTTAACGAAGCCAACACTTAATTATGGGGTACACGAAAGAAGACGATATCGACAACATCGTCTGATCTCTGCTCAGAAGGGGATTTCAGCAGAATGGAAGCGGACAAAAGGACCTAAGCCACATGCTTCATCTTCTGCCTCCTGCTTCCTCACAGAGTAGTTTTGGCTGCTGTGAAGCAGCCTTCTGTAGTTCTGTTGCAAGGTCTTTGAATACAGGGATTCCACAGAGCATCTCTGTTTAATGGATATCTGCCAGTGGAACCTTTGCTCTGAGGAAGAGACAACCGTGAATAGCACCTGCTGAAGGAAGAGAGGTGGGTGGAACAAAGTTGTACATGGATCTTGGCTGGAGACCAGTGTCAAAAGTAGTCACAACTCAGGGGAAAATGGCTTAATTACAGGAGTTGGAAAATAGCTTAATGTCACAAAATACATCAGTTGGTGCCTTACTTACTCAACGGATATAAGATTAGATCCTTCACCTCGGGATTTGCTTGTTTTGTGTTAACGTTCAATGGAATGGAAAAATGCCAGAGGGTTCACTTGAGCTTGCTTTGGAATGAAATTTAAACATTCGCCTTCTTTAAACTGAATTTTATCCAAAGCATCTCAGCCTGTGAGATCCCTGTTTAGGAAACTAAATCTGTGACCTGGTTCTTTGCCCTTTGATGGACAGACTGTTAAGCCTAACACTTTAAAGGTATGCTAAATATATCCCAAAGTTTGGCCAATGACAGGTGGAAGTTATCTTGGGGAGAAATGGCTCAACTGTCAGAAGACATTGCCTTCATCCCAACGCTGCCACTTAGCCACTGTGGGGCTCTGTGAACTCTCACTTTATATCTCTGGGATTTAACCTCCTTGATGAGAAACGAATAAGCTCTAACAATCTAAGGTTTCATTAAATTAAATATATTAAAATAGTATACTGCCCTATGTTTGGTGTCATTCAGCTGTTTGAGAAAGCGACTAACAATTGTCATATAACCCTTTCTCAATTTCCCACGTATGGCTTCTGCATGGCAAAATTTTAAGGTCAAGCTACTAACAGAAGAACTTGAAAACTGTACCTGCCACGCGGTATGTGTTCAGAGAATTACAACTAAAATAAATACATTCCCTCATTGAATAAAATAAAAAGTCATTCCAGAAAATATAAGGACGTTTGACCTGACCCACATTTTTTAAATAATCACCTTTGCCACTACTGCAGGTAATTGCGATCTGCTTATAGAATAGTTTTCAGAGAGTTCTCAAGTTGGATGTCACATGTGAAATAACATCCACATATTGACATTAAAATACTCTATGTACATCTATTGATAATTTGTAGTGTTGGTGTTAGCTTTTTGGTCGATATAAATGGCATGGGGGCAAAGTTAATTGCTAAAATAGGATAAAGAGATGGTGTATTCTACCTGCAGGAGAGTTACCTGAAAAATCTGAGCTGTTCAACATCCTAAATTATTTTGCTTGGCTTTCCTCTCAGGTCTGACCCAGCGATTCTGTACAACGATAGGTCTGTTTTGGAAAATCACCATTTAAGTGCAGCCTATCGCCTTCTACAGGAGGATGAGGAAATGAATATTTTGATTAACCTCTCAAAGGATGACTGGAGGTAAGGAGGAGCCAAGAGAGAGATTAGGAGGCCAGGAAAGGAACTGTGAGGAGAGACGGAGTATGCATCTTTTGAAGAAATAATACTCTGTTTGAAATTGTTATTGCTGTTTCTTTCTTTCTCTGTCTCTCTTCTCTTTCTTGACACAGATACTCAAATATATTGTAGGCACCTTGGGAATATTTGCTGTTGGTTACCTTAGGAAACTTGTGTTCTTTTTATCTTACCTTCTTAAACCTAAATTTCATCAATTAACTTTTTTTTCACCTTATATTTGATTGGACTTCTTAAAAAAAATCTTTCAAAATTTGCTAAGGAAATTGACGCTTTAAAATAATCATGGGCACTTAATTCTGTTCCCTAAGTGGCACTATGTGTCTTTGAACTTGGGCACTCCTGAGTTTGAATGTGAACACAATCATTTACTAGCTGTATGATTTTTAGGAAGTTACTCAACCCCTTTACACCTTTTTAAAATTTAATTTCTAGAAAATAGATAATAACATTTAGCTTGTAATTTAGTTAGGGTAATAATACATGATATAATCCATTTAAAATGCTTAGCACAGTTTGTGACACATATAGCAAGCCTGCAGATCCTTGTAGCCTGCAGATCCGTAATATAGGTGAAGGTGTTTCAAAGCTTGTAGGCAAAATCATTTAAATGCTTAAAAACTTCTGAATCTACTGTGATGCAAATAATACTTATATTTTAATTAAATGATCAGCTGTTTATTGAGTATCTCTGTACCATTATGCAAGGATTCAGAGAAATAAGCCATTCTGAACAACAAATCTGAAACTGATTTTCAGTAAGAGTTGACTATTAGTTTCCATGCAACTCTAGTTCATTAAAACAGAGAGGAATATTTGGCTTGAATTTTATTGGAAAATGTTAGATTTAAGCAGCATCTAAAAAATGCAGAGCATTTCAGTTAATCAATGCAAATCTTGTAGAAAAAGGAGCCCTCTATCCAATTTAAATGTTTGTAAAAGTATAATAAAAGATTTGAATATGGCAGAGAACAGCTTTACACATATTCAGATATATCCCTTTGATCCCAGAGGAAGGAGAGAGAGAGGGAAAATTGGGTAGAAGCATCCTAGATCTCCATGCATCCTTAAAAAAGTTCAGCAAGGCTGTCGGGAAATTCTTGAGCCAAAGTTGACCATCAGAGGAGTCCCATGTCTCCCAGGAAGGGATGCCTCAGTCATTGGCTTGGAGCAGCCCATGGGAAGCATGGTCTTGGGCAAAAATGGCAATAGTTTTCAGAATGTAGTAGCTGAGGCCCATAGCCAATTAAATTCCTGTAGTTGGAGGTCTGTGTGGTATGTTCTCAATGGCCACTGTCCCATAGTAATTAAAATATGATATTAAATGGCTGTATAATACTCCGTCTATGGAAGTCCCATAATTACTTTTATTTTGAGTGTGTGAGTATGGGTGTGTTTGTGTGTTTTGGTTATTATAAAGAATCCTGTGATGAACATCTCTTTAATGTATTTTTATGTGTAGAATTAATGGATCAAAGAATGTTTGTTGTTTTAAGGCTCTTGTTGAACTTTGTCAGATTGCTTTCAGGTAATGCACTGATATTGCTGGCCTGTGGGATTTGTGAGCACATGGAATTTATGGCTGGAGGGGCATAATTGCCTCTTAATCTATTTTGAAAGCATAGATATACCACCTCTGTTATCTGTATTTTTGTTAAGGGTTTTCTATTTCTGCTTAACTATACATTTGTCAAAATTTAGCTTAGATTACTTGTGTTTCCACTCTGCTATGATCATAAGCCTCGTTCATTGTTCAGTCTGCTGCTGTGTTAGTGAGGCTGTTTTCAGCAATATCTAAACCCAGAATCATTGCAACAGACCAGAGTATATCAGTTCACACTGGAATACACTGATATTCACCAGTGCAACCATCCTAATTATGTATCATTAGCTCTGCGTTCTTATTGGTGGGTATTTGTGAAGTACTAGTTGTGAATAATTTGAATACTACCTCTGACCAAAGCAAGTTGTAAAACTGAGTGATCCAGCAAAACTTAAGTGAATTTAATATAAAAAAAGTCAAACTAGTTACTTGAAAAATATAGTTTAATGAGACCTGTTTATGTACTAGCCTTATATATTTGTGTTTTTTATTCAGCACTATCTTTACTATCTCAAAGAGAGAGTGAAATATAATTGATTTAGAATCATGGAACATCTCAGGTACAGGAACATTCTGATTCAGTGGAAGCTTTATAATTATAGCCCATAGTGCCATGCTTTTTTGTTACTCCTGTTTTTGAGGATTCTGTAGGTTAAGAAAAGATTGTAGTTGATGTAACTTAAGTTACATAGATTTAGTGTTCTATTATATTTTTGTTTAAGGACAGTTTTAAAAATATTGTTTTATTATTTTATCATATTTTATTAATGTTGAGATACATTGCTCTAAGACAGTGGTATTATCTCACAAATAAAATATTAACTTATTATTAAGGGCTCTCAGTTAAGCCCATTAACCCAAAGACAACATATGTTTAGTATCCTGTGTCTTTCTAGGAAAGCAATTTAATATCTGATAGATTCTATTTGGATACATAAGTACATTAGACTTTTTGGACCTTTATAAATGAATGTATTACCAGGTATTTACTACATTTCAAAGTGGAAAAATATGGAATTCCACTTTGGGCAGGCCAAATCAGCTACTGATAAAGCAATTCTCCTGCAAATAAAGCTATAAACTATGGACAAAATACAAAGACACAAATAAACACAACCTCCAATGACATGAGAGCTGTAGAGAGTAAACAAAGTCAGACAAATTTTGGAGATGTGTTAAAATTTGGAGAATCTGACAGGATGAGGTGAGTGTGACATTTTGTGTCTTTACTCTGAAGGCAGTCTCAGTCAAGGCAACACTAGATGGATAAAGCTATATTTATACAAAAACCTCCACTGTGTTTCTGGCTAGAGAAACCAGTGTAGGAACTACCAGAGCTGCTAGCAAGTGAATTAGAACTCCAGAAAAGAGATTGCCAAATAAGGGGAAACTTAAATTCTGTGACAGTCTCAATGACAATACAGAGAGCAGGAAAATGTGACTTGTTTGCAAGGGAAAAGACAATCAATAGATGCAATCTCCAAGATGAACTATTGTTGGAATTATCAGGCAAGAACTTTTAAAGCAGTTATTATATTTATTCTCAGTGAGGTAAAGGAAAATATGCCTGTAATAAATAAAATACAGTAAAATTTAACCAGTGAAATGACAATATAAGCAAGAGCACACAGAAATTTTAGAACTGAAAAAATAAAATATCTATATTGAAAATTCACTGTATTGGCTTAGTAGCAAGTTGGAGAGGACAGAAGAAAGAATTCAGTGAGCTTGAAAAGATCAATCCGAATTATCCATATTGAAGAAGTAGGAGAAAAAAAAGATTTTTAAAAATGAGCAGTTTTAGGGACCTATGGGACAATTTCAGGTGGTCAAACATAGGGACAACTACAGTCTCAGAAAGAGAGGAGAGAGAGAGAATGAGACACAAGAAATATTTGAAGAAATAATGGCTGAAAACTTTCCAAACATGGTGAATGAGATAAATTTATAGATTCAAGAAACTCAGCAAACTTAAACAGGATAAATTCAAAGAAAAACATACCTGCATGCATATTATAGTCAAACTGCTAAGAGTCAAAGATAAAATTAGAGAAAAATGACACATTACATTCAAGGGAACAATTTGATTTATTTTGGACTTTTCATCAGAAACCGTGGAGGCCAGAAGGCAATGGAATAATGTCTTTAAAGTGTTAAAAGAAACAACAACAAAAAAGTTGACACAGAATGCTATGTCCCATGAAAATATCCTTTAAAAGTAAAGATGACATAACATTATTTTCAGATGATGGAAAACTACAGAAATTTGTCACCAACAGAGCTGCATTTTAAGAAATGCTAAAGAGCCACATGATGACAGTATATCTCTTAATTTATTTAGGTCCTCTTTAATCAGCAGTGTTCTGTAGTTTTCAGTGAACAGGAGTTATACTTGCTTTTTAAAGTTACTACTAAGTATTTTATATTTTGTGCTATTGTAAAACAAATTATTTTATTTATTTTCCAATGGTTTGCTGCTAGTCTGTGTGTGTGTATGTTTATGTATAGATATATATCTATATATCTATATCTATATCTCCTTCCAAGGCATTCAATGGGGAAAGGAAAAGCTTTTCAACAAATGGTGTTGGAACAAATGGATATCAATATGAAAAAAACCTTTTATCTTTACCTCACGTCATACTCAAAATTTACCTTGAAAAAAACCTTTTATCCTTACCTCACGTCATACTCAAAATTTACCTTGAAATTGATCATAGACCAAATATAAAAGATTAAAATGGTAAGACTTCCAGAGGAAAACAAAGTCCTTGGGGTAGTTGTAGTCCTTGGGGTAGTCCTTGGGGTAGTTGGAGGTTTCTCAGATAGGACCCCTAAAAGCATGAAGCATTAAAAAAATTGTATTAAAGTTTAGATTAACATACACACACTATTATATATAAAATAGATAACCAACAAGGACCTGCTGTATAGCACAGGGAACTCTACTCAGTATTCTGCAGTAACCTATATGGGTAAAGAATCTGAAAAAGAATGAATATATGAATAAGTATAACTGAATCACTTTGCTGTACACCTGAAACTAACACGACATTGTAAATCAACTATACTCCAATAAAATTTTTTAAAATTGTATTAAAATTTAAAACTTTTGCTCTTTGAAAGACACTGTTAAAAAAAAAAAAAGCAAGGTAGGAAGTAAGAGAAGTTATTCACAACACATATCTTACATAGGATTTGTATCCAGAATGTACAGCGTACTTCTACCGCTCAATAAGAAGAACACAGACAACTCAATTTTAAAAAGGGTAAGGTCCATGAATAGACATTTTTGCAAAGAAGACATACAGATGGCCAGCAAGCACATGGAAAGATGCTCAACATCGCATCATCAGAGATGCAAGTCAAAACCACAATGAGATATCACCTCACACCTGTCAGAATGGCTATCATCAAAAAGACTACAAATAACAAATCTTGGGGAGGATGTGGAGAAAGGGAATCTTTGTACACTGTTTGTGGGAATGTAAATCGGTGCTGCCACTGTGGAACACTGTATGGAGGTTCCTCAAAAAACTAAAAATAGAAGTACCATATGACCCAGCAATTCCACTCCTGTGTATATATCCAAAGAAAATGAAAACACTAATTAGAGAAGATACATTCTTCCCAATGTTCATAGCAACATTATTTATAATAGCCAAAATATGGAAGCAACTTAAGTGTGTATCAACAGACAAATGGATAAAGAAGATGTGGTATATGTATATAATACTACTCAGACATGAAAAAGAATGAAATCTTGCCATTTGCGACAACATGGATGGACCTGGAGGGTCTTATGTGTAGTGAAATAAGTCAGACAGAGAAAGACAAATACTGTATGATATCACTTATATGATAGAGGTAGGAGATTAAGAAGTACAAGCTACTATGTATAAAATAAATAAGCTACAAGACTATATTGTACAACATAGGGAATATGGCCAATATTTTATAATAGCTTTAAATGGAATAAAAATTTTGAATCCTTATGTTTTACACCTAAAACTAATATAATACTGTAAATCAATCATAGCTCAATTAAAAAAAAGGGGGAAGGGTCTGAAAGAGGCATTTCCCTAAATAAAGATATACAAATGGCCTATAAGTACATGAAAAAGTGCCTGACATCATTAGTCATCAAAGAAACACAAATGAAAAACACTGAGATACCACAACATATCCCTTAGAATGGCTGAGATATAGAAAATCTGGAACTTTCATACACTGATTGTCAAAACGTAAAGTGATACAAACCACTCTGAAAATTTTTGGTAGTTTTTTTTATAAAGTTAAACACTCATCTATCTTATAAACAAGCCTTTCTACTCCTAGGTATTTACTCAAAAGAAATGAAAACATATCTACACAGTGACTAGTACATAAACACTCATAGTTTTATTCATAAGGGCTCCAAACTAGAATCAAATAACCCAAATGTCCATCAGCTGGTGAATGGATAAATTAACTGTGGTGTCCTCATATGATGGAATACCATTCAGTAGTAAAAACAAATGAACTATTGATGAACAACTGTGTGGATGAATTGCAAATCATTATGCTGAGTAAAGAAGGCTAGAAAAATAAGAGTACATTTTGTATTTTATATGTGTGTGTGTGTGTGTGTGTAGGCAGATACATATAAGTGTGTATACCTAGTGTCTAGTTTAACATATATGTGCATGTACCTATGTACTCTCTATATGTGTATATACACATGCACATATATATCTGCTTTATGCCTCTCTAGTTTGCATTTTCTAGTTATATATATGTATGAGTACACACACGCACACACACACATATAATAAAACCAGAAAGACATAAAGCAAACTATCTAGACATAAAGCAGATCAAATGTTGCCTGGGGCCTGTGGGTAGAGGAAGAGGTGAGCTGCAAAGAGGTTTGAGGGAGATGGAAATGTTCAGAACCACGACTATGATGGTCCTTCCAAAAGTTTTACTCAACTGTTAAAACTCATTGAAATGTGCAACTTTTAGGGAAGAGTTTATTCTATGCGAATTCTACTTCAATGAAGTTCTTAGAATAAAAAGATCAGTGTTTGGCAGGGCTTCAGGAGCAAGAGGAATGAATAGGTGGAGCACAGGGGACTTTAGGGTGTTGAAACTATTCTGTCTGATACTGTTAATGGTGGGAACATGCGAGTATGCATTTGCCAAACCTCATAGAACTGTGCAATATGAGAGTGGACCCTCAGGTAAACTATGGACTGGAGTGAATGTGAGGTATCGATATTGGTTATCATTTGTAACACATGTACTGCATTAATGTAAGAGGTTAATATTGGGGGAAACTGCAGTGGGGGAGAGGGTATATGGGAGGGTATACTATCTTCCCAAGTTTTCTGTAAACCTAAAACTGCTCTAAAAAAGTCTATTAAAAAAAAGTGAAATACCTATATCCAACATGTACTATGGATTATCAGTCCCCCTCCTAGGATTAATTTCAAATTAATTTTTTCTTAAAACCTGAATTCAGTAGAGAAAGGAATGCTTTACTACACTTTCAGTTTCTTTGGAATTTTTCCTGTGAGTTACTTTTCCAAATGATATGTGCATTCCACATATCATATTCCTTATAAATGATATCCTTAATCTTTAACCTTCATTTATTCCTCATAAAAATGTCTGCCTAAAACACTCAAGTTAGATTCGAAATGTCACAACCAATTAACTGATTTTGGTTAGAAACGGCAAAGAATAAACTAATTTTTCTTTCCATTTTTCACTTCTATCCTTTTTTCTCCATGGGGTGTCCCTGGAAGGGAGTTTCGGACCTTGGTAATTGAGATGGTGATGGCTACGGATATGTCCTGTCATTTCCAGCAAATCAAAGCGATGAAGACTGCTCTGCAGCAGCCAGAAGCGTGAGTAGGCCTGTGACATCATGTGTTTTCATAGGTGTTTGACCTCGTCCTTGTCCATGTCACTGTACCTTTAAAGTTTATCTCCTTCAATATGACTTTATTGAGTGATCTCATAAAATAATGATGCTTGGAGGAGAAACCATGAGAATTGTACCTGTCACAGATAAATTCTCATTAGGGTTGAAATAACAATTTGCCCCAGCAACAATCTGCCCCAATTAGAATTTAAAATATTTCCGTCAGAAACGAAATTATCGAAGATCCACTCAATGCAGAGGCAACAAATAAAGGTCAGTGAGTGACTCTTGGATTCTTGTTGTCTTTTTAATGATGGCAGTCATTCCAGAAATGGTTTTGAGTCAGTTTTTGAGGTGTCCAGTTCAATAAACATGGAGACCTTGCTGATGAAAATCCCAGTTGTAGGATGAATTGATGATTTTCCCCTAGTTCAGCTGCAGTGGGGTTTGAGATGGGAGAATGGAAGGGATTTTATTTTTTTATTTTTTATTTATTTTTTTTTTAATTTTTAATTTTATTTTATTTATTTTTTTATACAGCAGGTTCTTATTAGTCATCCATTTTATACACATCAGTGTATACATGTCAATCCCAATTGCACAATTCATCCCACCACGACCACCCCCCGCCGCTTTCCCCCCTTGGTGTCCATACGTTTGTTCTCTACATCTGTGTCTCTATTTCTGCCCTGCAAACCGATTCATCTGTACCATTTTTCTAGGTTCCACATATATGCGTTAATATACGATATTTGTTTTTCTCTTTCTGACTTACTTCACTCTATATGACAGTCTCTAGATCCATCCACGTCTCTACAAATGACCCAATCTCGTTCCTTTTTATGGCTGAGTAATATTCCATTGTATATATGTACCGCATCTTCCTTATCCATTCGTCTGTCGACGGGCATTTAGGTTGCTTTCATGACCTGGCTATTGTAAATAGTGCTGCAATGAACACTGGGGTGCATGTGTCTTTTTGAATTATGGTTTTCTCTGGGTATATGCCCAGTAGTGGGATTGCTGGGTCATATGGTAGTTCTATTTTTAGTTTTTTAAGGAAAATCCACACTGTTCTCCATAGTGGCTGTATCAATTTGCATTCCCACCAACAGTGCAAGAGGGTTCCCTTTTCTCCACACCCTCTCCAGCATTTGTTGTTTGTAGATTTTCTGATGATGCCCATCCTAATCGGTGTGAGGTGATAGCTCATTGTAGTTTTGATTTGCATTTCTCTAATAATTAGTGATGTTGAGCAGCTTTTCATGTGCTTCTTGGCCATCTGTATGTCTTCTTTGGAGAAATGTCCGTTTAGGTCTTCTGCCCATTTTTGGACTGGGTTGTTTCTTTTTTTAATATTGAGCTGCGTGAGCTGTTTATATATTTTGGAGGTTAATCCTTTGTCCGTTGATTCGTTTGCAAATATTTTCTCCCATTCTGAGGGTTGTCTTTTCTTCTTGTTTATGGTCTCCTTTACTGTGAAAAAGCTTTGAAGTTTCATTAGGTTCCATTTGTTTATTTTTGTTTTTATTTCCATTACTCTAGGAGGTGGATCAAAAAAGATCTTGCTGTGATTTATGTCAAAGAGTGTTCTGAAAGGGATTTTAAAAAATGGTGATTTGTTAAAAACTCTTATTGAGGTTCTGTAAGTTTGGTCATCATGTGTTTGGATCCTTTGGGTTTACAGAATTGAAAAGCCGAAAGCATTATCCCTGATGTTGCACACGGCAGACATTAGCCATCCAGCAAAAGCCTGGGAGCTCCACCATCGCTGGACGATGTCACTCCTGGAGGAGTTCTTCAGACAGGTACCTTGTTGCTCTGCTAACCACGCCCCCACTCCTGTCATCCATGGACATATCCTGAATTTTATATTTCAGCAACATTGTGATAAAGACTATTGCAATTACAGTCATCTTCTTTGTGGAGGGAGAGTTCACAGCTTTTTTTTTTTTTGGTCTTCTGGTCATGTGATATTTGAATCTCACCTAAATTCTGATTCTCGGAATGTTATGGTATTTCTATCCTATGCCAAAAAAAGAAAACATTTCCTTGTGGCAGTTTTTTGTCAAAATGTCATCTAAGGAATGCTTTTAATTTTTTGGGGTGGGGGGTTGGTGACCAAATGGCAGTCGCTTTAACTTGCTTCTCTGTTATAATTGGCTGGGTTGTTCCTTTCTAGCAGACAAACCCATGTTGTCAAATTCCAAAGCCGGGTGCGGCAATTTGAGGTCAAGAAATCACTAGAAGCTACTGTTCTAATTATATTTAAACTTAGTACATCCTAAGACACAGGTTGTGTTTTCTACAAGAATAGTGAGAGTCTTTAATGAGGTTACATTGCTTTAAATTTTTTTTAAAAAAAGGTGCATAGAAGTAGAGAAATAAAAAGGTAAATAAATGCGTAGCCCAAGGCTGCTGTCTTCTCAAACCCAGACTTGTGTGCTAAGCTCATCTCAAGAAGAGCTGCCATTAAATAACTGCTTCGAGATGTGAAGTCCTGAGATTGAAGGCAAGATGACATGTAGATTGTGGGACCTGAATTACAGTTAATTCAGATTAATACAGTTAATTCATTAATTCTTGTTAATTTACTGAGGGAGGTTACAGTACGGATTCAGAGACCTCTGAGATTCCATAAAACACTACATATTAACACCAGTCTCAACTTTGTCCTGTAAACTGACAAGAGGTGTACTCTTTCACTGGTTACTCAGATTTTTGGAAGCAAATTACTCTTATGATTACTCTTTTTCTTATGATTCTAGTTTGAATCGAGAAATTATAGAAGGCATTTCTGTGTTTGTTTTTTTCCTTCTGAAGCTGCACACAATATCCAGTAACAAAGTGGGACTAGAGTTAACAGAATATTAGGCAAAGTTCAGAAGGCCCTTTATTGGAATTTTTATTCCAACTGGTTTGTGGTCTGGAACTAATGAAATCACTCCTGTGGTTCCCAGTGGTCTCATCTGTGATTTGTTTTTTAGAAGGTGGGAGGATTTAAAGGAAGGTTGGACCAGATTTTTTCCTTAGTGTCCTTCCCACATTAAATGTTCTACAATTCCTTCATTCTGTCCAAGGGTGCACATCAACACGTGCACACACGTGTGCCCCCTTAAGCTGTTCTATGAATACGCCAGCAGGTACCTTATTCAGCATATGGCTGTTTCCCTTACATGGCCACTGCTTGGCCTCACAGAGTAGTTCTCAAGGGGAACCCAAGGGCGTGAGAGGAACTAGAGCTGTACAGGTGTGGCCATGCTGTATACACAAGAATGACTGCAAAATCATCCTTAATCGAGGGCTAATTTTGAGCCATTTTTCCACAAGTTACTTTTCTAATATTAATGAAAGAATTTTCTCTAAATCTCCACTTCCCTTATCATATGCTTTTTTTGATTATTGCTTTTGTAATAATACTCCCTATAACTAGGAATATTTAATCTATAGCCAGAGGTAAATCATCACTAACTCATATAAGTTTGAGGTATTGAAGTGATTCCATTTTTTAATTGTGAGAGAGTGAATATGAGAAATTACTTAAATATGTGAACATTTTTTCCCATTAAAGAAAAGCTTGTTTGCACAAACATAAGCTTGAATTGAAAGAAAATGTACCAGAGGCAATGTGAAAATAAGCATATTGAATTTCTTGCCAATTGGGAATGGAATGTTATCTCACTGGACTGGAACTATTTTTTAGCAATTATGATTCAGTAAATTATTTTTATTGACTTAATATTTTAACCCAGATGCCATAAGCCATGGTAAGTAACCCATGTAGGAGAAATGTTGCCTGAGTTCTTAACTATAGATTTTAAATTGGACAGTTCAAATGGGAAATCTCAATGGGACTGTAGAATCTTTGAAAAAATTACATTTAGAAGTTGGGTTATATTTCAAAATAAGGGCATAGCCTCAGTGCTGACAGACCAGACCTTCTATGCTTTGCTAAAAGAGTAGGTTACATCTTCAGTTTTACAACCATTTTTTACAAAATCCAAGCCACTGTCTCAAGTCTTTTACAATGAAATATTGACTTTAAGGAAGTATAAGTTTGCCTCTTTGGTGAATACATTTTGAGATTCATTTCCTTAGTATTGCTGTATATTTTTCAAACATCTCCTACAATTCTTTTGATTTCCTCTGTGTTTGTGGTTGTTTCCCCACTTTTGTTTATTTCCTATATCAGTGTTTTTTTCCTTTCTTCTGTATGAAATTAGCTAATCATTTGATTATTTGCTAATCTTTAGCTAATCTTTTTTATTTTATGATGTCAGTTACTGTTTTCATTTTTATTAATTCATTTCTTCTGCTTGAGTTTATTTTGTTCTTTTGCTAATTCCCTGAGTTGGATGCTCAATTCAATTATTTTCGTTCTGCCTGTTTGATGTTAGAAAATATAAGGCTAGGAGTTTGTGTTATCATGAATCTCGTAGGTTCTAATATGCAGTGTGTTCGCAATCCTTCTTTTCTAAATATTCTGTAATTTGGGTTTTGATTTCTCTATTGCCCAAAAGTTGCTTCAGATGGAGATGTTTGTTTATGTAATTTTCCAGTGGTAGTTTCCTTTACTTTCTACTTTTGTAATTAATTTGTGGCTTATTGAAATTTGATCAAAGGATTTTTTTCATTGTTTGGATCTTACTGTGAAACTCATTTGTCACCTACTATATAATCAATTTTTGTGAATGTTCATGGCTCTTGGAAAGTAGGTTTATTTTCTACTTGCAGGGTATAAAAATCAAAGAACACCAAGCACATCCACCTTATTAATTATGTCATTTAAGTATTTTATATATTATTTTAAAAAATTTGATCTATCATGGGCTGACAGGTGTTTCTATTATTTTCATTTTCTATGTGGTATAGTTTTTGCTTCATGCATGTCAATTCTGTGTTATTTGTGTTCTTGGATATTCATAATTGTTAGATTTTCATAGTTTACTGTACGTTTATCATTATAAAGCCCGCTTCTTTGTCTTATCTAATGCTTTTACCTAGAATTCAAATTCGGCTCATTTTAAGAAGAGACTCTTGGCTTTGCACAACTTTCTACTTTAACCTTTTCAGAGACGCTTTGATTTGGGTGTGTCTTTTAAACACTGTATATAATTGAGGTTTTTTTATGAGTCAATCTAAGATTCTTTTATTATTTGAAATCAGCCATATTAACATCTATTGAAATGACAGGCATCTTTGCTCTTAGGTGCTGTCATATTTTATATTATGATTTCTGTTTGTGTGGCTTCTTTTTAAATCTTTCACTATATTGGTGGTACCATCTGCTTTGTTATGTTTTTATTTCTTCTGATGACTTGGAAGTTTTATATTATGTTCTAGTGGCTAAGTTGATAATGAAAACTTTACATCCTCTATTTATTTAGATAGTATCTATTGCCTCCCTGCAATAGTAAACTTCTACCTCCTCTTGCTGCTTCCCCAACACCTCGTTGTAACTTGCTTAATTCTTGTAGTCTGTACCTTTGTTATTTAAATAGAGCTCTATTCCTTTATATATCAGGTTTAAATGGTATATTTGCACCCCCATTTTTAACGCATAAGAAGGACAGCACTTATTCATAACTCCCAACACCTTTCCCATTTTCCTTTCGTAATATAACTAATTCATTGTTACTGTTTGTTGGCTATATTATTTCTAAATTCTTAATATTTTCTAAGTGAGCATTCTATCTCGTATACTATATGCTGTTTACAAAAAACACACCCAAAACAATGTGACCCAGAAAAGTGGAAAATAAACAAATTTGGCAAAGGCATAATTCTCCAGTTGTTCTTGTCCTGGCTCTACTCAGTGCTGGCACTTTGGCCATGGTTGATCCATTCATCTATTGGTTGGTCAAAGTTGTTCCTTGAGTGGTTTCTTCTAGAAGTGCTAAAAACCACATTTTTGTGTGTTTGCAAGTTTTTCTACTGCTGTTATAGTTGGGTCACAGTTTGCTTGGGTAAGACTTTTTTTGAATCAAACCTTCTTTCCCTGAGGTCCTTTTTAGATTTTGTTCAAATGTCTTCCACCTATGAATGTTGTTATGGAGAGGTTGGAGGGCATGCTAGAATTACTTCCACGTCTAGGTGATATATCTTTTTGCTTATGTGCCCTAAGGATAATTTCTTTACCTTTGAAGCCCGGTGACATTACTAGGATATATTTCAATAATGATTGGTCTATAATAGCTTTTCTTGGGACCTGGCGTGCTCTTTTTCTGTGCAGATTCAAGTTACATTCATTAAATCTTTAATGATTTCCTTTTCCATTTGTTTTTATTTGTTTCCTTCTTTAGGAAAAACAGTTATTCATATGTTGCCTCTCTTGTTTTTCTTCCATGTCTGTTATTTTCCTTTAAATCTTCTTTAACTCTCTGATCAGTGGTATTTTTTTCAGTCCTGAACTCGATGTCCCTTAATGTGTTTTTATCCAGAATAACTCTCCTTTGTGTGGCTTCCAACACAATCTTCATTTATATGATGGTTCTGTTTTTCTTTTCCATATCTTCCCTGAGCTCTGCTAGCTCCTGGTTCCCTAAGCCCTGGTTCTTGATAATTTCAGGAGTTTCTTTCTGATCATGGCAGTATGTTTGGTCATCACTTGGTGGCACTGTTTTTTCTGGTGAATGTTCCCTATCTGTTATTTTTATTTTTCTGTTCCTTTATTAATTTTTTTTCTTTTCATGTGAAATATCTTTTCATAAGTTTTTTTTTTCTCCTGGTAGTGGTGATAGTGCTGCCTCCTCTTTCTCCCCCCCTCTTTCCCCCCCCCCCTTTCTCCTCCCCCTCTTCTCATTCTCCTCCCTTCTTCCTTCTTCTTCTTCTTCATTTTATTATTATTTACTATCTTTGAGTGAAATGCATTATTTTTTGACCAACTATTTGCAGGAGATATGTGCCAGGGAGAAACTGGAACAGCAATATTCTAAGTTCCATGGTTTATAATGAGGCTTCTATGACATGGGGTGTGTGTGTGTGTGTGTGTGTTAGCCTTTACTTCTTCCTGGTTGGCAGTAGGCAACAGTTGTAGGACTGCTCACAGTTCAGTCTCTGTCACCCACCCACTCTCTTGCCATGCTTGTGTGTTTTCTCATTCAACATTTTCTTCTCTACTATTCCTTGGAGCTAAATAGGGTGCAGAGTAGCTCCTCACACCAGCGCTAACTCTTTCTCTGGTTTTCCCATGTAATGGATGTGGGGTACTTTTCCTATCTGAGTGAACTTTGGAAACCTCTATTCTTCAAGCTTTATCTGAGGTCTGCAGCCATAGGCCTCTTCTCTGGGCATCTTACCTCACCCCTCCCGGATATTCACAGCATTTTGCAGCCATTCCTCACGTAGTTTTGATTTGAGATTACAGATTTCTCCTAATATTCATTTGTGTTTCTGTTGTTTGTCATTCTCCTCTTTTGAGAAGATAATTTCTGAGAGGGAAGAGCAAAGATGTCTTTACTATGCTTATCTTAAATCCAAAAATCATAATAATTTTCTCATACCTCATATTTGTAACTTCTTCCTCTGGGAAAGAAGAATGTATATTGCTTCATTTTGTTCAACTTGATGCTTTTGTTGCCTCCCTAATCAAATACCTTTTCTTCAGTCTACCTGGAAACACTTGCTTGAGATGTCACCTAACAGTCTTTTGAAGCTCTTGCATTGAGAGATGCCGTCTGCCCTGTGAACTTCCAATACAGAAAGAACCTTTGTTTCTCTTAATTGGTTTGCTGCTTACAGATAGCTGCTGTAACAAACAAATGCCCACATGTATAACAGTACACATAAAACGGAATTTTATCACCCACTCATGTAAAGTACTGACAAGTGTTTCTTGATTGGCAGATGGTTTACAATAAGCAGTGATTTTAGATCCAGACTCTACCATCTACATGGCTTCCATGGTGCTTATCTACATCAAGCCAGCAAAAGAAGGGAGGACATAGAAACATAGGCATAGGTGATTTTATAGGCCAGAACTGTGGTGGAAATACATCCCCTCTCCTCCTGTTTTATTATCTAGCACAAACTGGCACAGATTCTGGGAATCGTAGTCTAGCTGTGTGGACAGGAAATGGAGGGTGGTGGTGGTTTGTGAACAACTAACTGCCTAATTGCTCTCCTAGCTTGCTTGTGATAAATGTCCAAGTGACCAAAGGAACTTGAGTGTTTCTAACCAAATTCATCTTTTCATTCATTCAACTAACGTTCATTGTGTTCCTTTTGTAGATCGATTCTGTGACCTTATCAGTCAGTTATCTTAACCCCTACCACAAGAATGATAGTTATTTATTTTTCTGCACTGTCTTGGAAGAAAAAAAAATGAGTTCCTTTAAAAAAAAATCATTTGTGCTGACTGAGACTTTCCCCCTTTTTTGAAAATATGGACCTCTTTAACAAAGAGGAAGGTGTATGAATAATTCCACAAGGGCCAGTAGTTAAAGAGTTGTACAATATTGTATCAGTCAAGCTGGATTCGCCTGTAGAAGTACATTCTTCTGTATTACTTTCCGTGTATATTTTCCAATTTATAAATGTATCTGTCCTCCAGAGGGAATTCAGGGACCACTATCTTAAAATAGGTTTTTAGTAGTTGGTAGTAATAGTTAATTAAATCCAAAAGGTGTAAGTGATGTGTGGATGTGGGTATTGACAAGTCCATGGGATAAGAAGTTGCTTAATATCATGCACTTTTTCAGTAATAAAATCCAAATTAACGCATACATCTTAATAGTCAAGTGGTTAGTGTTCTTCTAAGCCACACCCATTAAAATGCACCAACAAAACAACTTATATCCCTGCTTCATAGGGAATAAGAGTGGGTTTTATTTGTGTTAGCTTAGCTAGCCCACTAAACCAGCTACACAACAACAATTTATGTTATAAATCCTCTTCCTTCTCGTCACACTGCCCAAGTAGAAATAGCTTTGGAGTAAGTTATTTTCATCATGCCACTTGAGAGATAGAGCAGCCCTCAGCAAGGCGTACTCAGAAACAGAGGGACCATTGTGTCCCATGGGCTGTTCATACAGGAAAGAGTACAGAAGGAACTAAGCCACTTCAGGACTGTTCCTGAGACCCTTGGGTGTCCCCAGAGCCAATTGTGACCCCCACTATTCAGCTTCCTCAGGCGCCCATTCCTTTTCCTTCTTTTCAATAGATCTTAAATGTGCATGTGAACTAGCATCCTTTCTCTTTGGTAACATGCCTTAGAAAGAAAAAGCATTCCGTTTTTGAACTTTGGTTGTCGAATTAGGTTATTACTCTTTATTTACTATAGGTTCATTGGCGATATTTATTATAATCAGAGTGTAACAATTAGATGTAACAAGTTCACTAAAAGTTTCTCAGATCACTTAGATGGTAGAAATATCTACTGGGAAACAATAATTGTTATTTTAATTTATTTATATACATTTTCTCACTTAATCTTCATTGTTACTTGATGACATAGGGATTATTATCCCACATTTGAATTGAATGTGTGGGACTTCCCTGGTGGTGCAGTGGTTAAGAATCCGCCTGCCAATGCAGGGGACACGGGTTCGAGCCCTGGTCCGGGAAGATCCCACATGCCGCGGCGCAACTAAGCCCATGCGCCACAACTACTGAGCCTGCGCTCTAGAACCCGCGAGCCACAACTACTGAAGCCTTCGCACCATAACTACTGAAGCCTGTGTGCCTAGAGCCCGTGCTCTGCCACAAGAGAAGCCACCATGGTGAGAAGTCCGTGCACTGCAACAAAGAGTAGCCCCCGCTCACCACAACTAGAGAAAGACTGTGAGCAGCAACGAAGACCCAACACAGCCAAAAATAAATAAATAAATTTATTTTAAAAAAATTGAAATGTGGAGAGAGAATATAAACTTCCTATGATCACACAGGTGGCGGGAGCAAGGCCAGATTCAAGCCCAAGTCAGTAGCCATTAACCTGGGCAGATTCTTTTCTGTTAAATTGAATCAGCACAACCTTGCGGCTCTCAGAGGGGTGACACATTTTCCCTTTCCTCTGGGCGTGTGACTGAAGTATTGCGCTCTGGTTCAGAACGGTTTTTAAAAATCATCTCCATCATTATTTAGACTTTCCATAGCACTTGCTTATTATAGTCTTGCTTTTTGGTGAGATTGAGAACATATTGGCCAGAGAATCATGTTTTATTATTGTCTAACTTGATAAACACAAGCAATTATTTACTCCGCTTCTTTTTCGTTCCACTTTTCATCATCATTGAGCCCTGCAGTGAAGACCCCAGAAGCACTTATTCCAGTTGTGTATGGCTTTAGGTAGCACTTGGAGAATGAGTTCAAATCAGTCCAGTTAGAATTGGTGTCCTAGACACTCCCCACGACTGGGAGGGGTTTGCTGGCTCAAGAAAGGCTGCAGGTCAGCCCAGGGCAACTGGAGAACATACAAGAATTCTGACTGCTGTGCTGGCTCTAGGCCACAGGACGTGTTGCTTTTCTTATTTTCCTTGGGGGACCTATTGCTGTCTGACGAGGCTTTCTATACAATAGCATGCACCTTTGCAGTTGGATGGAATGATTGGACCCCAGAGGGCTTCAGCCTCTTGGTGTCTTTTATGCAGAGGAGCAGGGCCCAAAAGGACATATTACATAATGTAATTGGAATAATTAAAATAAAGACCAGTGGCCTTTGTGGCAGCTGAAGTTGTGAAATAAAATCTGGGCAGCTCAGCCTGTTGTTGTTAATTTACTTTGACCTCCTGTTTTTCTAGGGTGATAGAGAAGCAGAGCTGGGGCTGCCTTTTTCTCCTCTGTGTGACCGAAAGTCCACCATGGTTGCCCAGTCACAAGTAGGTACGTGTTTGCCAATCCATTGGATGGAACGAGAAACCAGAGAGGAGTGTCTGGAAGTAAGCTCAGGTGCTCCCGGTGATTCTTCAGCTGGGAACCTGGCTCCATTCCGCTTGCTGTGCTCATGGCTTTGGCTGGTTGGGCTGATGGAGCAGCTCTCCCCATCCTTCTCCCTGGAGTGTAGCTGGTTCCCAGGAAGATTAGACAGTGACACTCTGCTGTCTCCATCATTCCCTGCCAAGAGAAAAAGGGACCTTAACACTAAGGCAATGACAAGAATTAGCGGTGGGAAGCCCATTGTATTTCAGTCTCTCCATTCTGCATGCAATACCAGAAGTTTCCTCAGTGATGCTTCCTCTGGCCCTGTTTCCAGGACAGCACCATTTCCTGGATGACCCTACTTCCAGGAATGGCTCTTTAAAAATGTTTCCTTCCCCTTCCTTCTTTCCTCCCTTCCTTCCTCCTCTCTCCCTCCGTCCTCCCTCCCTTCCTTCCTTCCTTTAAAAAAAAATTTAGCACCTTTTTTTTTTTTTTTTGGTAAAGATAACTTTTACACTGCTAATAACCATAATATATGGGCATTACAGAATTCTTCAGGTGTGAGGGAGGGTACCAGTGCCATACATAAATGTCATCAGTGATCTCCACCTTGGAAGAGTCTGAAATCATTCAAAAAATAAATTCAACAAAGATTTATTGATTTTTTTCTACTTGTGTTTTGGGGGCTTATTAATTTTTTTTCATATTAATATATTGAGTTCCTGTTAGGTGTAGGGCACTGCTAGGCACTGTAACAGATGTTATAAAAAAACAAAGACAAATTATACATGGTGTCTGCTCCCAAAGACATTGAACCAGTATTGGGTGGTAGGCAAGAGGTTGAGAAAACAAAATCTATTAGATTGTTACAATGCTAAGGTAGAGATTGTACGTGGTACAGTGAGATACAGAACAGAGCTTGTGAACATTAGACCCAGAAAGACTTGTTTAAAGGTAATATTTGAGTTGAGTCCTAGGAGATAAGTAGGCAGTGTCTAGGCAAATGGTGATATGTGTTAGAGGTGGATAGGGGTGGGTGGAAGAAAATTGCAGACAAGGATCAACATATACTAAACAAGGAAATTTAAAACAGTATAGTATTGTCGGGGAATTAATTACAAATAGTTCCATTTGGCTGGAGCAGTAGGTAGGGAGTAGGATGTGGTGAGGGACATGTTTGGAGAGAAAATCAGGTCCAGATTAGGAATACCGTGTGCTTATACTTTCCTGTAGGAAATGAGGGCACAGCTAAAGAATTTTAAGTAAGGTTAAAACTATATATTAAATTGATGTTTTAGAGTAAGAATCAGCAAACTATAGCCTGTGGGCCAAATCTGGCCCACTGCTTGGTCTTGTGAATAAAGATTTATTACAACACAGTTAAGCTCATTCATTTGCATATTGTCTATGGCTGCTTTTGCACTACAGTGGCAGAGTTAAGCAGTTGTATGACAAACTCCTTTGCTTAGGTTTTGTATATGGCCCACAAAACCTAAAATATTACTCTCTGGCCCTTTACAGAAAAGGTTTGCCAATCCCTGCTTCAGAAAGATTTCTCTATCAGTAGTATGGAGGATTAATTGGGAGGGTTTTGAGTAAGACTAGAGACAAGGGCTCCAGCTGGTGCTTCCTGCAATGTTACAGGGAGGAGATGTTGAGTATCAGAGCTAAGGCAATACAGGAGAGAGGTAGCATATAAAACATTAAGCATTCAGCTGGATGCAAGGCTAAGATAAAGGCAGCAATCTAGATTAAGTGGTTGAGCCATGTCCCATTTACAAGGATTGGAGGGAAAGCTGATGAGTTAGTTTGGGTTTGGACATGTTGAATGAATTTAACTTGTGAGAAAAAAAAGGTGAAAATACTGTCATCAAACACTTCAATTTCAGCTTAAAATTATACGGCAATTAACTGCAATTCAAATTTGGCTATCAGTGTTTCTTTATCAGGACACTACTGGTATTTGCTTGGGACAATTCTTGTCTTGCCAATTACATTACAGGATTTTTAGCATCCTTCACTGCTGGGCATTAAATGCCACTATCACTTCCACCTTGGTCATGGTAAAAACCAAATAAGCATTTGTATATTTCCAAACACTATATTTCCTTTGACTGGTATTTAGTTTCATGTGGCTGTGTAATGAGTTATCACCCTTAGTTCCACATTCTGTATTTTCTCCTGATGTGTCGCAGAACACTTGGGTATTTTTGAACTGTTGAGACAGTCAGTCTAGCCCAGCATCAACTATCTCCCCAGCATGGTGATCTCTCAAAGGTATAGTTCCAGATCTGACCCTTCTCCTAGTTTCCAACCCTGTTTCTTCCAATTCTTTTGACCCTCTTCCATCTGGATAGGTCCCTGGTACCTCAAGTCAGCAAATCTAAGACCAAGCCCACCATCTTCCTCCCCAGTCATGTTCTCCCCCATTGTCCCTGTTCTCTCTGCCTTCCTGTTGGAAGTCTCTGACAGATCCCACCTAGAGGCAGGACCACCTCCCGCTGTGCATGTATCTGTGCCTCCATCACATTCTCACCTTAAAATGGCACTGGATCTCGCCTTCCTTACCTTGCCTTTGAGCTATTGCAACAGCTTCTAAAATGAGTTTCCCAGCCTCAGCCCCTATTGCTCTCTCCCTTCCCATCCATCTTGCCAGATTAACTTTCCCAGATAACATCAGAAAAAAATCTTATTACAATGCTGCCCAGACATCTCAAGGGGCTTCTAGTGCCTATCTAAATCCTAACCTTTAGCCTGATACTTAAGAAGCTCCCTCCTGAGCTGATAATGACCTGCCTCCCCAGGCTTTCCCTTTCTGATTTCAAAAGAATCCCTACGCCCCAGTCATTCTCCAGACACATCCTGCACTTTTCCCCATCCTTGTCACTTTGCTTATTTCACCCCCTGCATCTAGAATGAATACCCTTAAGGGCTCAGCTCAAACATCACAACCTCCATGATGCTGTTTGCAGCCTTCTCGGTGGGAGGGAAAATATCCTCCCTCCCTTACCTTCCCAGGGGCCTTTATTTGGGCTTCTCCTTTAGCCCTTTCCATTTTTGTGCTCATTTAATTCCTCCTATAAGCTTCCAAGGGCAGGCAGGTTGTGTTACACATCTTAAGTCTTTTATGCAGCACCTATTACATCGTTTTTTTACATAGTAGATGTTGAACTTGCATTTTTAAGCCCTTTATTGAACTATCTCCTAAAAAGTTATAGGAAGGTTATGTAGGAGAAATGGAACTGACTCATGATATTCAAAACAAGGAATATATTAAATGATTAAGACCAACCTATTCTCTCCTAATCTGATCTGGCGCTCCTGTGAAGATGAATTTTAAAAGAAAGATACAACCCATCAGTTGGCATGGGAACATATGGAAAGGCCCAAGTTAATATGCAGTTCCTCTGAAGTTTTGCTGTTTCTCTTCAGGCTTCATTGATTTCATTGTGGAACCCACCTTCACTGTGCTCACGGACATGACAGAAAAGATCTTGAGTCCACTAATTGATGAAACCTCTCAAACTGGTGGGACAGGACAGAGGCGTTCAAGGTCAGTGCTGAATCTTGAAAGCTGAGGGTCAGGGTGGCCTGTCCATGGGGATAGACTTCTTCTGGAAGAGATGGGGGTGGTACTTCATTATTATGTTCATCCTACCTCCTCCTTATAAAAGATAAAAGGAGGACTCAAAGTTGTACTCTCTGTACTCTCCAGGCTGGCCTGTAAGAGGGTGACCAGGGTCTAGGTGATGACCAGCAGGTTCCCAGTACCAACCCCCCACCCCCCATTCTCTCTTTTGGCGGCTTTGCTCACAACCGCATCAGTCACTGCACTTTACCTGCTGTGCCCAGAGAGTCCTTGCTCCCCATACTCCAAAAGGAAAGTACCACTGATCAGAGTTACCACAAGAAATGAAACTGACTTTCATTTCTAGGTTCAGGAAGAAAATAGAAAAAAACTGAAATTTTACATCACCTTCTGCCACAACTTCACTATATTGAGGGTAGTTTAGTAGTCAAAGAGCACAGCCTCTGGAGTCACAATCCTGGATTAAACATTCCTGATTCCATTACTTATTAGCTGTGCCATCTCAAGCAAGTTGCCTCAGTTTCCCCATCTGAGAAAGCATGGATTATACTCATAGGTTTAAGGATTAAATGAATTATTTAATCTCCGTAAAGCCCTTATAACAGGGTCCAGCACAGAGGAAGTGTCAGCTACAATAAAGCTAATGCTCAGTCTTTACTAGTAGTATTACCAGTAGTACAACTCTCCCCTTCTCCTCGTCCATGCAAAACCTTGGGCTTTGTCATAAAGGAGAGAAATGTAATGAAGAAAAAGAAGAAAAGAGCAAGAGATGGAGTAAATAGGAGGAAGAAAGGCAAGAAGAATATTAGGACGGTGGGACCCCAGGGATGCTTAAGGTGGAGGGACCCAGTCAAGGCTGCTAACAAGGAGGACAGAAGCCCCCTGCCCGAGTCCCACAGCTCCACAGCTCTGCCGGCGCTGGGCTGAGACCTGCCCTACTTATCTAATCAATCTTGGTTGTCATTCAGTGGATTTGCATTTGTGTCAGTCACTACTGTAGCTACCTGGAAGTGTGTGATACTTTAAAGTTTCCCAGAAGGATGGCACTTTCTGTATTATAATATTATATATATTACTGTATTCCCTACGTTTAAAGCTGAAAATGATATCATCTTTAAAAAGGTCTCCTGCATGACCGATCCCCCACTATCTCCATGCTGTCTGTGCCTCTCCACCTTCCCCAGGAACATAAGGAAATCACCTTACTCTGGCCTTGGGGATCCTGGGATCAGAGGATCTTGACTTCAGGGGGAGGGAGAGCTGGAAAGAAAGAGGACCAAGTGACTGGGTAACTTGGAAAAGTGGTCAGTGTGGAGGCAGGTGGGTGAACTGTGGAACCAAGTAGAAGTTAAGTTTAAATGCATTAATTTCCGAAAGTCAAAGGCAGAGAATTCTTGTGTGGGGAACCTAGTCATATGGAAAAAGAACATCTGAAATATGGGGACTATGGGGACGATCAATAGTCATGAGGCTGAAATCTTGGGGTTTTTTTTTTCCTGCTGAATATGGAGACTTTCCCAGCTGTTGAATATGGAAAATAGGAATTACAAAGCTCAGGCCCCAGGAATTTCACGACAGTAACTTGCTGAGTGTTAACCACTCTTCTCTTAGGCTTGTTTATCGGCACACATTTTCCAAACACTAACCCTCCTCTTCCGTATGGTTTTTTTTTTTTTTTTTAATTTTTGAATTTTATTTTATTTATTTTTTTATACAGCAGGTTCTTATTAGTTATCTATTTTATACATATTAGTGTATGTATGTCAATCCCAATCTCCCAATTCTTCCGTATGGTTTTTTTTGTCCTCCAGTTTGAACAACATCAGTTTGGCAGATGCAAAGCGATCAGGTGTCAAGAGCTCTGGCTCAGAAGGAAGTGCCCCAATCAACAATTCGGTCATCCCTGTTGACTGTAAGAGTTTTAAAACCACTTGGACTGAGGTGGTGCACATCAATCGGGAGAGATGGAGGGCCAAGGTGCCCAAAGGTAACGTGTTGCTGGGGAATATTATCCAAACCACTCAGACCCGCTTACAAAGCAAGGCACTGCCACCCCTGATTTATAGGTGTTGCAAATGAAGCACAAACTCAGGATATAAATTCAAATTGCTGAATGTTAGGATCGACCATCTTTTGATCTTCATCATATCTAACACTCAGTGCACGAGAGAATGAGGCTGACCACCAAGCTTCCTGACAGCGTGACCTTTGTGCTATATGACCAGAATCTTCTCGGAATGAAGATTCTACAGAGAATGGGTGTTGCTATTTCTTGGTTTCTGCTAGGCCATTTTGTCATTCTTATTTCATGTCATGCGGCACATTTTTGAAGCCTTTATTCCTTCTTTTATCTAAATGAAGTCTGGCCAGTAGCCACCTCGGCCATTATGTTGGGATAGAAGGGGCTTTAATCCCCTTACATGCATTTTTATCCTACATGTTCTCAATTTCTCTTCAGCCATTACTCAGGCTAACCTTCTAAGATGAAGGTAATGTGCAGGTTAACAGAAATTTGAAGACAGAAAAGTCATCACTCTTGGTACTAGAAACAAACAAACAAAAAACCCTGAAATCCATTCTTTGAAAGCTGAAATTCATTTGCTCATATGCATGTTTGTGTTTATTGAGCATGTGCTACATGATTCGTACATACTACAGGCTCATGCTATAGTCTAGGTAGGAACACATCCCTGAGGTAAGTCTTAGGAAGCTGTGATGCCTGATTCCAGAGAGGACACAGTCGTGGATGGCTCTAGAGCTCAGCAGGGAGACTGATCTCAATGGGGTTTGTGGAGGTGAGCCTTCAATAACAGTCAGTTTTTGCCAACGTCTATTGAATGCCTACCGTATGCCAGGCTCTGTACTCTGTGTTATTCACAGAGGTGAATAACAGACATCCATGTCCTCAAAGCTCGCAGTCTCCTGGGTAGGGACAGGGAGGCATTTGTACAGAGTTTCTTTCAAAGTAAGAACGGGAGTTCAGTTGAAGCCTTGCACTCATCGCCAGCACCTACTGGCCCCGAGCCCCAGACACTCATTATAGGCAAGGAAAGTTTTATCTCTGGTCACAGCATCCCACACTTTTATCCACCCAGTGTCTGCACAAGTGAGAAGAAGAGTAGGAGTAGACAGGCACAGCACATTCTGGCAGTCTTGGTCCTCAAACATTGGGGGCAGGGGGCTACTTCTAGTGTGGAAGAGATGAGACCTCACTGCTGGAGTTATGCAAAGGCCAACATTGTGTCCTGTCCAAGTGGCTGCTCAGTGCAGGTGGGGCAAAGGGTTTATCTTTACGACTCTTTGAAGGCATAATTGGGCCCTTAGCATTTGGGGACAGAGGTTGCATCCTGAGCTCTGGAGGGAGCCAACGGCTCTTCCATATTTTAGGTGTGGCCTCTCACAGTCTATTCAGATGCTTTAAACATTGAAATCCTCCCTGTTGGCAGGCAGTGCAAGCAGCAATGGTAGCTACTGCATCATTTCAAAGAAGCACTCTCATAATCAATTACACTCATTAACACTTGAAAATTCAGTTCCTGACAACACGCAATTGAAAGTGGTACTTCAAAATAATTTGTTTACAGTTATCTGGCTTACTAAAATTACCTTCTGAAACTAATCACCTGGGGGAGCATTAGACAGTTTCTTTTCTAGGAGAAAATTAGCCCTTTAAAAAGAACAGATAAATAAGCACTAATAGTTTTTAAATATGTGAGGTATGCTGATAGAGATAGTCTTAAGCTAACTTGTCCCTAACCTTGGTTGGGGTGCTTGAGAAGGCATCTTGTAGCTAGGATTTGAAGGATGCCTGGGGTTGAGCCATGAATTTGGAAAGGGAGAACAAGGAAAAAGGGGTAGACAAAGGCACACATATATTTCGTGGGAGGATAGTTTGGGTATCAAAGCAAAAGTTAGTTGGGGAAAGAGAGAATTGAATCCCTACTTGCCCTGTGCTCTTTGGCAAATTCAGGCAGAGTCTTTGAGAAAAATTCCCTTTGGGGGATGATAATAGACATCACAGAGTTGATGAAAAGAACAGAAATTAAATATGTAAAGCACTGAAAACACAGCCTGCACATGTTTAGTGCCCGATAAGTAGTAGCTGTTATTTTGAAAAACTGGAAAAGAAAGTTAGAAGTTTGAATGCAAAGTTAAGAAGGTGGTGGTCAAAATACCAACCTATAATTAATATTTTATAACATTTTCAGCTTCCCAGTAATGCCGTTGGCTGGTTGGCTGGTGTTAAGAAATTCAGTTTGTATCTGTTTTTCCATTGGAGATTGGTTTGTGCTATACTATTCCAGGCTGTTTTGCTCATGATTCTTTTTTACCAGAAAACCCCAATTTCAGCAAAGGCTGCCCTGCATGGGGCACTTGAATGTATGTTGTTATTAAATTGATCAGAAATGGAATTGGATCTAAAGTCTTAGTTTTATTAATCAACCTGATTTACAAAAGCTAGCTAGGCCAGAATGCATAGTTGTTAGGAAAGATTGAATCAGTATTTTTTTTTTACAGCTCTTAGGGCTGAAAATCATTATTCCCAAACAAAGATATGTAGGTATAACAATTTGCAAGTCTGATAAATATTGATCAGTTTCCATGCAGGATTTAATACTTTTTAAACATTTTTTTCTGGTGTAAGAATAGTAGGTGTTTAGGTTACCATGCTGAAATATAAACAAAATATATAAAGAAGAAAATAAAAATCACTCTCCAGCCAAAACAATAAATTTCAATTTACTGTTGAAATTCTGATGTAATTCTTTTTAATTTGATTTTCTGTGCATATTTATAAGTAAAAATTTCCCCTTAAGTTGAGATTATAGAGTAATATAGTGTTTTCCGCCTCTATTTCTATTTTGCAGATTTTATTCTGATACTGAATATTCTTAGAAAATATGATGTAAATGGCTACATTGTTTGGAATACCATAGTTGAACCATTTCTCTGTTACTGAGCATTTTGGTTTCCAGTTCTTCATTATTGTATATAACATTGTTATGAACATACAAGTTCAGCAGTCTTTGAGCCTACATCTGATTATTTAGGGTAAATTTCTAGATATGGAATTCCTCTGTCAAAGTAGATGAAAAATTCTAAAGCTCTTGATGTATATTATCAAATTTCTTTCTGGAAAGTTTTTTTTTAAACCGTGTTCTCTTTCAGTAGAAGTATAGTGAGTGTGCCATTTCCCTATATTTTCCCCCTTTATTTTTCTCATTGGGATGTTTATATTTTTATTACTGATTAATAATAACTTTTTATATATTAAGAATAGTAATTCTTCAGTTGACAAACTGTCTTGCAGTTTCTGCCCTACCTCTGTCCAGTTAGTTAGTTTGTCATATATTATACCTTTTAACTTTATGTTTTTTAAAAACATATCCTATTTTTATTTTACTACAGATTATCTTCATATTTTTTATTGAATTATGTCTCTATCAATGTAAATATGAAATAGTATATAATGATACTCCTTTGCAAGTGCTGAGAAGTTTATTGAATTTTTAAAAATTTCCTCCATTGTCACTCAGTTTTTATTGAAACAAAAGATTTTCAACCTAGGCGATTGTAAGTAAATAGCTATTTTACAATTAACTTATTCTTTAATATTATTTTAAAAATTTGCATCATGTTTTATATCTAGCTTAACAATTATTTTTATTTAACACTATGATGTACTAGTTTTACTGACATCATTAACATATTTTCCTCATTCTGAGATTTTTTTGTTTTTTGGCCCCGCTGCTCGCCTTGCAGAGTCTTAGTTCCCCAACCAGAGATTGAACCTGCTTCCTCGGCAGTGAAAGTGCAGAGTCCTAACCACTGGACTGCCAGGGAATTCCCTCATTCTGAGTTTTTAATGTTGATTGAATTTTTCTGTCAGCTGAAGCACTTTTTGCTAAAATTTTTAGAAAGGTCCAACAGGAACATCCTCTGAGTCCTGAATTGGCTAGGAGTATCTTTCTGTTGTTCTTGTATATAATCAAAAGTTGACTATTCAAAATTCACATAGTGTCTTGGTTGTCTTTATTAAGTTAGTTTCTCTCCTTTTCTTTCTTTCTCTCTCTGTTTGTAGGTGGTTTAGGTAGGCATTTCAGAGAATTATATTAAGGAATAATTAGCCCAATATCATTTTTAACCAAGAGCCTATAGTATCATTATTCAGAAAGGCAAATTAAATGAAGAAATCAATGTATTTCTTCAAGACTGCACAGACATTCAGTGTGGGATAGAACCAGCTCTCAGGAGAAATGTAATTTATAGATCATGAGGGCTGTGCTCTACCTTAAGTCTTTAGCTCCTTGCTTTTGGCCATTTTCATAATGATCACATCACTACAGATGGTGTGAAATGGAAAGCAGAAGGAAATGAGATTGAACTACAGTGTTTGCTTTCTACTGGTCTAAGAGCCTAGGAGTTCCATGGATGTTAAATCTAAAACCTGAAAAGTTAATTCTTTGTATATATGTCATCTCTGGAACTGTTACCATATACAAATTAATTGTTCTATCACCTACTTTGTCTCATAGTAGGAAAAATTTTATGTATATTAATATTTCACCCTGAAAATATAAGGGGATTGGATTACAGTGGAACAGCTGTTCCTTCTGTCAATTTATTTCCTCTTTTCTTATTTATGTGTCTGCTTGTTTTTGTCTACTTATTTTGAGTAGTAGCACTGGATGCTGATGGCTGATCACACTAATATCAGATATTTCAGAGATACAAAGAAGAGATGGAGTAGAGTAGAGAAGTTGTAGAACATTTCAGAGCCATCCACTGGAACATGATTGCTGCAGAGGAAGGAATCATGTCAGATCTGATTATGATGTCATAAGAGCTACCATTCACTAATTTAAACATTAATTGCCTGCTGTCAACAGTAGTTGAGCCCAAACAGACTTGTTTCTGAAATGTATCCCCCACAGTTTTTTGGGGGGTTTTTTTTGCTAGATTTTCCATAGAAAATTGGTCTGACTCAGTTGTCAAATGAATTTTTCTTGCTCAGATAATATGTTGCGCTCTTGTAGCAAAGCAGAATTTAACACCTTCAGCTTTCATCAAAATTACTTTTAACTTGGGGATATTTTGAATGTTGAAAGTTTGCAGTAGATTCAGTGGGGATTCTGTGAGAGGATTATACATTATTTTACCTGATATCTGAGTATAAATGAATTCTCTTCGCCCTTGGCCCTCTTTCCCTCTCTGTGTAGTAAGTACAGTCATCTTTTTACTTACCTATATTCAAATACAGTCAAATGGCTAATTTTTTTCAGGATAGGACTTTAGGGTGTGTATAGTTCCTGTATTTTATACTGGTCTGGATTGCTGATGATGGAATATGAGTCAGGTTCATTGGCAGATAGGGTGAATCACACCCTCTGTGTACATTTCATTTAGTCAACAAATACTCCATGAACATCTGCTAGGTGCCAGGCGTTATACCAACCACTGGGAATTCAGTGATGGAGATGACATTTGACCTTTGTCCTCGGGGCATTACAGAAGGATAAGAGAAAGTCTGGACGAACATTCTAGGGAGCCTTCTGTGGGCCTGCAGCCTACTGAGAATGCCATCTCCCTATCTTCTGCAAGGGCATTCTTTTACTCTTTAGTTGTACCTTTCTGTAGGAGTCAGAAGACATATTATAGTATATATGCACATAATTATGCAATTTTGTTAAGAAATTTTTCCTTACCTTTTCACTGTAAATTATAAATACATCCTGTTGGGAAGTAGAATATCATGAAATATTGAATGGCAAACATTTAAAGTTTAAATCAGTGCTTATCAATCCTTATTGCGTGTTAGACTCATCTGGAGAGCATTAAAAATATCCTATTCTTGCCTCTCTCCCTCCAGAGTCTGATTTAATTTGTCAGGGGTGAGGCCAGGGTATTGGTTTGGATGGGTGGTTGGATGAATCAATGAAAAGATGAATGAAAACTTCATAATATATTAAGGAGGACATCTGAGCCAGGCAAATGTAAGGGCAGGAAGAGTAAAATGAAGCCAGAGGTCATAGACAGGCACAATATACGCCATAAAGCCCGGCGAACGTGTGAACCTGGAACCAAATCTGGGCTTTGTGCTCTTTAGCTGCTGAAACAAAGGGAAACGTGATCACATGCATAACCACTCTGGTGCCCATTAGATTAAAATCTCACTTGTCATCTATGAAAGCCAGCTGTTTTCAGGACCAGGGCTAACCAAGGGAAGTAAAGAAGACCCCTGGTAATGAGGTGTGGGACATTTGTAACACATCTAGAGAAAAAAATGCAATAATGCTTTTCATAGTGGAGGTTGGAAGCCCTTTTGAGTGAATTGAATGCTAGACGGTGAGTCGGCAGACCTTAAGGGAGGACTGGTTTCTGTTAGGTGCCTTCCATTGGTCTCTGTAGGTTACTTCCTACAATCCAGCTCCACTTCATTGCCTCCAAGGCTCTGCATGATCTCAACCTTGCATGTCCTTGGTCACTTGACCACATCATCTGTCACTAACCCCTTACTAAATTTGCTTTAGCCATACTGGCTAACTCATTGTCCCTGGAACATACCAAGCTCATTCCAGTCTTACGGCCTTACACTTTTTATTTCCTCTGCCTGGAATGCTCTTTTTTCTTGATTATTGCATGGTCAGCAATTCATCATTCAAGATTTGGTCAAATGTCACCTACTTCTCCTCCTTACCTAATGCCACCTCCTTCCTTTATGCTGATCGTGTTCCATCATATTACTCTGCTTTACTTTTTTGTAAAATTCTTTTCACCATCTGAAATTATCCTAGTGATTTGTTTGCTTAATTATGGTATTTTCTACTCCATACGTCTTCTTGCTTGCTGCTGTATTCCCAGTGCCTAAAACAGTACTTGACACTGTAGCTGCTCAATAAATATTAGTTGAATGAATGTATCCATTTTTTTCATGAATCCTTGACCATAGGCAATTACATTATGTTTTTGATTAAACACAGAGCCAGACCCTTTCACAGTCAACCAAATTGGAAATAAGGCCGACATCCTCTCATTAAAGAGGAAGACACAGACCATCATCCCTGGCCAAACTAAAGGCCACCTCTCATCCTGTGGACAGTTTGAAGACCATGTTTTTTTGGGAGGCCTAATTACCCTCCTCCTACTTTTAAATTCACAGACAGTGGCCTGCAACAGTATTATTCTAGTGGTGGTTATTTTCCCTGTATTTTGGTTTTGTAATCAGTTTTTTTATGTTTAAACTCCAGTTCCTAAGCAAATCTACATGAAACTTCAGTTTTTACTGGGCTGTGGGAGAGTTTTGTAATGTCTCTGAGCCTCAATTCCACATTTGTAAAATAGGGTTACAACAATAGTCGCTGCCATATAAGGTTGAGAATGAGAGGAAGTAATCCTTGGAAAGCACTTAGTATAATACCTGGCATAGAGGACACATTCAAGAGAACTTATTGATGGTAATATTAATATTAATAATGCCAATTACAGTATTGGTTTATTAATTATTATTATCCTTATTATTACTTTCTCCCCATCCCCTTCTTCTAAACCCACTGTTTTCAGAAATAACATCACCATGAACAGATTTTATTGGTTTCCTGAATATACATACCAAACTGACTTGAATTAGCCAAAATTATACCTCAAACACACAATAAACACCTTAGGTCATTTTAATGCATTAATTCCCAATGCAAATTCTTGCTTTTGTTCAAAGAGGCAATTCTCCTAATGGCATGACCTCTTTTTATCTTTTCTCCACCTTTCCTGGCTTGTCCTGGGGATGCAGAGGAGAAGGCCAAGAAGGAAGCAGAAGAAAAGGCTCGCCTGGCCGCAGAGGAGAAGCAAAAGGAAATGGAAGCCAAAAGCCAGGCTGAAGAAGGTGCATCTGGTAAAGCCGAGAAAAAGGCATCTGGGGAAGCTAAGAATCAAGTCAACGGAACAGGAACAGACAAAAGTGACAGCCCTCGTGGGCAAAACTCCAAAGCTGAGAAGTCATCAGGAGAAAAGCAACAGAATGGTGAGTAGGATTGCGCTGGTGAAAGGCTCTTTTCAGGGCGCTAATGATGTGATGGATGGACGCTGGCAAAGAACTGCCCCTGTGAGGACAGGTCACAGAGCAGGGCCGCCCTGGCCATCCAGCTGCTGCTGATCATACCTCCCTAGGCTGTGGATCCTATTAGGATCCCATCCAAAGCAGCCAGAAGCTTGCTTAGGCCATGCTCTCTGGGGAGATTTATATCTTTTGGGCCCTTTCCAGCTGGGTAGTTCTGGAGACTCTGGCCAGCGCCTGCCTACCAGCAGGGGAAATCCCTATTAGCAATCCCAGCACATTCCTGAGTGCTTAGCGCAGGAATGGATGAATGGAAAGGCAGTCTTCCGTAGGTACCATCCCCCTGGCAGGGCCGGCACTCATGTCTGCCTAAGGTCTATTTCCAGAGTATTGTGTGTATATCTGTAGGTGAACAAGTGTGTACATTAGGATGACCAGTCGTCCAAGTTAGCCTGGGAATGAGCGGTTTCCTGGGATTCAGGGCTTTCAGTAGTAAAACCAGAAAAGTTCCAGACAGACCAGGATGAGCTGGTCACCGTCGTGTGCATACAGTTGATGATTTCTTATACTTAGTGCAACAAATATTTATTGGTTAACAACTCCATGCCAAGCACTGCTCTTGGCACTGAGAATTTAGAAATGAAAAGGCCACAAGAAGTCCACAATCTCCTAGGGGATATGGACACCCTCAGAATTAATTCTGAGCCGGTAACAGTAGTGACATGGCAGATAAAATACCCAAGGGCCGTGTGCAGAAAAGAGGAGCTTTGTTGGGTCTGGGGATTGCAAGATGTAGTAAATGTCAAAGAAAGCTTCAAGAAGAGGTGATGTCTAAGCTGCGTTTCAAATGCTGAAATTTGGGGGGACACAGGGACTTCTCAGCCAGAGAGAATACGATGAGCTAATGCATAGGGGCATGGAATTGCTTACCTTGTTTAGGGAAGAGCAGGAAGTTCAGAGTCACTGGAGCGTTCAAGTGCCAGGTTGTGGCATGGTCCTTTGGCAGTCAGACAGACCTGGATTCAAGTCACAGCTGTGCCTCTCACTTCTTGCTGGCCTTGGCCAGGTTACTTAACCTTCCATTGTCTCTGTAAAATGTGCATAATAATAACTGCTCACAGCCTGGGCCACTTGTGAGCTTCCAATAATAATAATGGTAGCAAAAGCAACAATGACAATAAAACAACTAGCATTTATTGATTATACACCAGATGCTGTTTAAAATTCTCTCTTGGGAATTTCCTGGTGGTTCAGTGGTTAGGACTCAGCGCTTCCACTGCAGAGGGCCCGGGTTCGATCCCTGGTTGGGGAACTAAGATCCGGCAAGCCACGTGGCGCAGCCAAAAAATAAATAAAAAATAAAAGACCATCCTTTAAAAAGAATAAAAATAAATAAATAAATAGATAAATAAATAAATAAATTCTCTCTTTACATACACTCTCTCACCTGCCTGGTAGGTCCAGGTGATCTCCTCTGAACCATGGTCTAGCTATTATGCTACACAGCCCAAGTAAATGAGAAATATGTAGAAAGTGTTTAGCATGACACTCTCCAATTATTTTTGCAATTGACATATATAACATGTAGAACAGAAAACAATGTTTTAATACATTGTAATAATGATAAGGGCTCATGTCAGGACTTCCCTGGTGGCGCAGTGGTTAAGAATCCGCCTGCCAACGCAGGGGACACGAGTTCGATCCCTGCTCCCGGAAGATCCCACATGCCGCAGAGCAACTACTCCTGTGTGCCGGCAACTACTGAGCCTGCACTCTAGAGCCTGTGAACCACAGTTACTGAGCCCACGTGCCACAACTCCTGAAGCCCTCGTGCCTAGAGCCCGTGCTTCGCAACAAGAGAAGCCACCGCAGTGAGAAGCCCGCGCACCGCAACGAAGAGTAGCCCCCGCTCACTGCGACTAGAGAAAGCCCGCGCACAGCAACGAAGACCCAAAGCAACCAAATGAATAAATTAAATAAATAAATAAAATGAAAAGGTGTTTTTTAAAAAAAAAGCTCATGTCATGTTCCAAGGGCTTTGCCTAAATTCCTTCAGGTAAGCCCCATGAACACCCCAGGAGGCAGGGAAGGCCATCATCCGACTTGCCCAGCCCCTCAGCAGCCAGGTTCTGGAGACAGCTCGTAACTAGTTTGCTTTGTATTCAAGGTGCTTTTCTCATAGGTGAGAAAATATGTTCAATTCAATAAGAATTTCTAATACAGCTGTTGGAGTTTTAGAGAGCAATGCAAAACACCCCGTCTTCCCCTACTGAGGGTGGAACCAACTGAGAGGGAGATACCAGAATCAGAAAGTGATCACAATGTTAGCTCCACTGCAACTGGAGCTGAACTGGAAAACACAGACTTGATCTGCTGAGCACATGGGCTTCTGCACACATCTGCCCTGAACTGGGCATGGCCCATGGGACACTGGCAGAGCAGGTGGGTTCGGGCCTCGCCCCTCACCCCCCACTCCACACCTAAGCAGGCTGCTTCTGCAGTAACAGAAAAGGTGTGTGTCTCGTGGAAAACGCATCTCAGAGGGGGGCTGGGGGCTGGAGAAACGGGTGGCTGGGCTGAGTTGTGCATACTCAACTCTTCCTTCTAGATGAGTCTCTCCTTCCCAGAGGGGGAATATGTAAGGACTGGTGAGAAAGGCAAGATGTGTTTCTTCCCTACTTTTTTTTCTGTTAGGGAAGTGGGTTTAAAATGTCTTTCCCTTAATAAAAACAGCCATTATTATGTCAGTAACATTTATGGAATGCTTAGTATGTGCCAGACACTGTACGTGGGATTTTACATACATTAAATCATTTAAAACTCCTAACAACTGTATGAGGTAGATATACTCATTTCCATTTTGCAGATGAGGGAACCGAGACTCAGAAAGGTTAAATCACTTGCTTAAGGCCAAGCAAACATTAAGTATAGATTTCAGGTCAAATAGGAATCTGTGAGTCCAAATTCTGTTTTCCTTAACCAGCATGCCCTTATTTGCGAGGTTCGGTGCTGTTGGTAAGAGTAGGAAATAGGAGGAATATTGAGACCCAGCTACTGTCCACAAGAAGCTTATAATCTATTTATTCCAGGGGTTGACACACTCTTTCTATAAAGGACCAGACAGTAAATTTTATGCTTTGCAGCCATACAGTTTCTTTTGCAACTACTTAGCACTCTTGTTTTAGCACAAAAGCAGCCACAGATAACATGTAAACAAGTGACCATGGCTATGTTGCAATAAAACTTTATTTATGAAAATTTAAATTTTCACATGTCATTAAATATCCTTCTCTTTTTTTCAACCATTTAATAATATTAAAAACTGTTTTCAGGTTGTGGGACCTATATGACCAGGCATTGGGGCCACGTTTGGCTCATGGGCCATAGTTTGCCAACCCCTGGTCTGGTCAGGGAGAGAAACCAAAGAATACAAACATGCTGGTGACAAAGGAGGTTATACATTCTACGAGACAGGTATAAACAAATACCAGAGAGGGCAGAGGTGGCAATCATTTATTTTGAAGATGGTTAGGGGGAGTGCCTGAAAGAAAACAGGAGCCTGAGCCTTCAGCTAGGCTGGATTGACTCACAACTGCATTCATTTCCCAAAGTAAGCAGTAGTCTACCACTTCCCTTAAAAATTAAGTATTAAATGAGAGGTGGGAAAAGAAATCAATTTTGAGCAATAATAATAAAGGCTAATGGTGGTTCGGGACTTGGTTGCAGCAGCCTAATTAAAATGATTTATAACTGCACAGAAAGGCTCTTTTGTTTCCCCCCGTTTATTGAATAACAGCTCACATCAGCCGTTAGTCCATATTCAACCCATGGGAGATGACCTAATGGATTCTGTTCAAGGAACATCATCAGACAAACATGTGTCCCTTTCCCGGCACCCTTCTTTGTGGTCGCTCAAGATACTTCCAGGATGGAGCTGAAGGATATTGGCTAATTGTGGTTCTAGACGTTTGGTCCTCTACCAGCGATCATGGGAACCCCTAAGCTTTGGTCTCCATCAAGGTACTTTCCCCTTTAGCCTCCCCAGCCCTGACTGAGGAGGAGACAGGCTTCCACAGGCTGCTGGCTGACATCCAGCACATCAGACTACTCCTGCTGACTTCTGGAAGACATCCTGGCCTTGCGGCAGCTGTGGGTAAAGCTCCAGTCCAGGGCAACCCTGAAACCTTAAAGTTTTGTGCATTAGAGGTGCGAAGTCTCATTGAGGAAAGAAAGACCATTTTTCTGTAGGGAATTAGTTTGACTACAAGGCTCAGGATCATCCTTGAGCTCATTTCTGGCATCCTTAAAACAGGGAAAAGCCAGTGTTGGAACTGTTCCACGGGGTTTCCAAAGGAATCCATCTATTTTGGCCATTGGTGGTGGTTACGTGCAATGACCATGTGCTTCACTCGGACTCCTCCTGCTTGCACTGTGGCCAGAGTTGACTCCCCTTCCCTCAAGCTTAAAATTTGTCAAATTCCATGAAAACTACTTATTTTGTAGAATGTAACCTAAAAGGGTCTTGAATTATCCTTGGGTAACCATTTCTATATAAATCTATAGGCCAAAGGCATTTAAAAATGGCAACAGTAAATGGAAGTCTGAAATCTAGAACTTAAGCTTCATAGGGAAGTTGCAAAATACAGTGCTTGAGAGCTTGGCCTCTAGAATCAGACCTATCTGTGTATGTTAGGGTAAATTATTTTATCTGTGCTTTAGGTTCTAGAGCCATAAAATGGAGATGATTCTGTGAGTTTTTGCTTAAGACTATTTAATATTTAAGCAAAATCACTTTGTGGAAAGATCAGTTGGTCATTTGTCAGATCAATGGCTTAAACCAGATCTAAAGTAGCCAACAGGAGCAGTTTTGCTATAGCAGCAGACACTCTTGCAAAGTTTGGGGCAGAGATGCAGCCTGAGTGTGTGAAACACATTCAGGAGTGTGTGAAACACATTCACACATTCAGATGAATGTGTGAAACACATTCCACTGCACTCAACACAGCTGGCTTGACCAGCGTGTGACAGAGTGTCCGCAGTGAAGTCAAGGAAAAACTCAAACTTGGAAAACATCCTCAGTCATTTGGTGACTTTGTTATTCAGCAAATTGATCACTTAGTGAATTAATCTTTGATGAATTTGTCTACTTTCAATAATAGTACCTTCATAATGGGGTTGCTATGAGAATTTAATGAAATGATGCATGTAAAGCATTTAGCACACTGCCTGGCACAAAGAAAGTAGAAAAGATAAATGTACCCTTCCTGCCTTGGGCCCTGCTCCCCGCTTCCTGGCTGCAATAATTATTAGGGTCTTTTTGCTTTATTAATGCCAGTAATTGAGTAATAATCTATTCTTGGGTTTATGCAGGCTAAAAAGAAAGCCGCCATCAGTAAGATTTGTAAGAAAAATATCCAAAACTTGAGAATAAATCTGAGAGAAGAAATACCATGTCCTTTCAATGTCACACTGGCATATTGTCAAAAAGACCTGCCCAAGGATTATTTAACTGTCTTAGGCAGGGGTCAGCAAACTTTTTCTGTGTAGGCCCAGATAATAAATATTCCTGGCTTTGCATGTCTCTGTTGCAACTATTCAACTCTACCATTGCAGCAGGAAAGCAACTACAGACGTTATATAAATGAATGGATGTGGTTATGTTCCAGTAAAACTTTATTTCCAAAAATGATAACAAGCCAGGTTGGCCCACGGGCAATAAATTGCTGACCCCTTGTTTTAGAAGAACACAACTATGTTTAACTTTGTCATTTACTATTTGCTCAAGCCTAGGTACTGTGAAGTTATGTACTAACGTGTAGATTTTTGACTACTAGAGGAGATAACCCCAACAGTTATAGTTTTATTGCCCTGTAGGACATAACCAGTTTCGTCTCTAACCTAGCAATCTTATTTTAACATATTTCTAAAATACCTAGAAATATCCATTTCCTTAAATGCTCTTGGAACCATCCTTACTGTCTTCCTGGTTCCTTCATAAATGAATTAAATAAATTTTTGACACGTGTTCACTCTACACTGGTGTGCATAGTGTTTTTTAACTTTTACATATTACATTTCAACAAGCTCATTAATTAAAGTACCATTTACAGCTCTGTTTTAGAATAACAGCTGTTATTGAGTGACGTGCCAGATAGCACATTCAGTACCTTGAATGCATTTATCCTTATATTATGTCTATAAAGTAGGTATTATTATCACCATTTTGCAGATAAGGAAAAGCACATAGAAGTTAAATAGTAGCTATTAATTGATATAACTTACAGTAACCCAGGTTTTTCCTCACTCCACAGCCTAATAGTAAAGCTGAACTGCCTTCCTTGGAAAATAAACACCATTGACTTAAGTACAATCCTGTTTAACATGAACTTTCAGTCTTAATTTCCAGATCATAATCCAATTTCCAGGACCTAATCCAGTTTCCTGATATTTACACTCAGACATGTAACCCCTCACGACTAAAATTATGTGGTTTTTTTTTTCTTTTTTTACCTTGACAGATTTAAAGATATTTATAACTTCCCTGTTAGCTTTATACATGTACTGTTTGTCATGTTTATTACTTTCAGGTGACTTGAAAGATGGTAAAAATAAGACAGACAAGAAGGATCAATCCAATGTCAGAAATGATTCAAAGAAAACAGATGGTAAGAGCATAATTCCCATTATATTTTTCCATAAATTGTGCAATTTAATGCAAGCTTGTTAGATTTACACATAAAGTTGCAATTGTGTGAAATTGCTAATATAGTCTTATACCCTGAAAAAAGCATTCACTATATTTAAAGAGTACTATTATCCCTTTTTCAATAATTTACAAATTATTGTTGTATCTTTTCCCTTCCACCACACTTTCTCCATCACAAATGAGTTCTATACTCTTTCTTTTCCCACTTGCCATTTTTCATTTTAAACTTTATGAAAAGTTGATTCTGGGCTTGCTGATTATAATGGAATGGAATATAAGTCTTTGTGAATTATGCAGCGTAAATGGGAAATGTTCCATGTTTTCAGTTTTCAATTTTTTATACCTTTAATGAGTTATTATTTTTGGAAACAACAAAAACAGAAATCTGTTCAGTGTTATCAGTATGCTGGGAGGCCCACATACTGGAGAATGTACATAGCTGTAGAATACAGTTTGGTCAGCAAGAGTACGTCTTAAAGGCAAGCTTTGGATGACAATCCCAGACCAGTTAGAATGAACCTACATTATAATGGGCTTCATGAGCACTGCTTTTACTTTCCATAAATAGCATTCCATTCTTTATAAAATCTGAAAGTTCAAATTATATTGCCCTCCAAACTTTGGACCATCAGATTGAGAAAACAACTCTCACCTTTTATATAATCCTCCTGTTTCAATTTTAACATAGGCTTATTCCTAGTTATCCCCCCATACATATAAATGATATTAAACTAAAAATGAAAGTTTTAGGAAGTGGTTTTTGTTAGGGTCTCAGACTCTTTGAACCATACCTCCCTGCAGACATTGTATTAGATACTATGCTATTCTTTGAGTAGTTTGGTTAGTCAGAGAAGAACAAATGTAGGGTAATCAGGTTGAGGAGTAAGAAGAAATTTGAATACAACTCATGCATCTGTTAAAAAGAAAGAATTGCCTTTAGTTTTCATCTCTAAGCCATTGTGATATGTTCTCTTTACCCATATGCATGAAATCAGTTCTTTCTTTGAAGATCATTCAAATAATTCACCCCAGGTGTCTTATCACATAATATCTGCGGAACACACACATCCAATTTTTTTACCAAATTGTTTATGCAAATGGAAACCACTTGCTTAATACATACCCTCCTTGAATAATTGTGACTAAGACATGAATTACATGGAGATAAAATAGGATTCAGAATGGCAGTCTCTTAGCCAGACTCTGTTATGGGTAAGGTTTGTTCAAGTACCAGACATCATTAGACCCAAGTCAAGGTAACACAAGCCAGAATATGTACAGTAGAGGAGAATGGTGTTAGTTATAAACCCAGCACCTGGACACCTGACCCATCCTATATCCAGTGACTGACCCATCTGAATTCCTACAGCATAAAAGCCCAGAATAAACCAATTCCCAGATCTTTAACATGGGGGCTTGAATCTTGTTGCATGTTTGTATTGTGCTATAAATAACTGTTGTAATGTATTCATGTGAGCATTGTAGGTTAAATTTTTTATTTATTTATTTTTTAATATTTTATTTATTTGTAGGTTAAATTTTATCACCTTCATTACGCCCTTTTATTTTACCTGTGTCCTTTTTAACTGAATTATCACCAGTATTTTAAATAATTAAACTTTTTTTTTTTGGCGGGAAGAAGTAATGAAATAGATATTTTGTTCTATTGTACAAATAAGCATAAAGCTTGATTATTTAATGAACAGGATTCTTGATCCCATAGGGCAGTGAACAGGATGCAGTAAATAAAGAAGGGCCATTTTCTGATATCTATCCTTTTTCCCTCCGTAACTCCAACCTTCCACTGATTCAAATTGGGTCTGGTGTGTCCATATACTTGTAAGTCTGGGCATGAACAACTTTGTATTTTAATTTCATTGATGGGCTAACACGACGTCAGTCATTATCATTGCTTTGGTGTCATCAGGACTTAGATCATTGGGCTTTAGTTACTTGTGTTATCTTAGCCCCAAATCTCATCAGGACTAAAGCTATTTCTTGGTGGCATGAAGTGGAAAAGAATTTGATCAGCTTCATATACCCCTTCTCCATTGGTCATTAAAACTGTCTACTTTAGAAAAATTTTTAAATGATATGCATATCAGTAGATATATTGATTTTTAGAAACTATCTAGTAACAAACAGATGTATTTTGAACATTTCTTTTTAATGGATCTTACTACATCTGATGACCAGAGGGAGTCAATTTAACTATTTTTAATGCTCCTACCCTTAATCCAACCCCTGGGAACCAGCTCTAATTTTTGAAAGGGAGTATCCAAGCACAGTTCAGTGCCCAGTGTGATCAAACCCACTATGTTTTGAAGTTTAATATTGTATGCATTCAGAGAGAAACTCAATGGAAACTAGACTACAGTTGGCTATGCCCCAACTCCAATGAGCTGAGTCACACACAGAGAGAAGGAGCATGTGCTGAAAGGGTAAATTACATCCTGGTAAAATGAACACATTGCAGTTGTACATTATCTCTGTCAGGCTACTAAAGTACTGTTTAGTACCCTGCAGCACTAATTTTCTAACTGACTTCAAAGAATGAATGCTCTCTGAAAATACCTTGTTTCTTAGGGAGAAATGTACTAACATAAAAAGATCTAGGTTTCTGAGCCAAGATTCTCTCAGGGGCTAAGCTTTTACACTGTCATTGGGAGACTTGTGGGGTGCCATATGAATGAATTATTTTCAGTGTGTTTTTAGTCATGTTTGAAACAGCATAGCTATAATTTTTATAGTTGCCCAGAAATATGAATTTGCCCTTAATTTTACTTGACTACATTAACAGAGATATAAGAGATAGCCACTGTTTGTGTCTCTCAAATGATTCTCTATAATTAGGCCCTGCAAGGTTATTTACCAAGTCCCAGGGAGGGAGTTCAGCAGGAATTTTTCCTTTATTGAATGTTCTGGGAATTGGAATGTTTAAAGATGTCGGTTCATGAAATGTAAGTCAGTTGTGAAGAGTGGAAATAGTGGACAAAATACAATCCATGGACATCTGCTTCTGCAAAGAGGGCTACCAAGAATTAGGTTTACCCTTCCACCTGAAACAATTTTTTTAAAAAGACAACATATGTGGAAGAATGGTTTTTCAAGGAATGAAGACATCAAGAAATATTGGGCATCAAGAAATGAAGACAGTGCTCTCTAAGAGACAAGAAACAAATGAAGTAAGCCTGACGATTGCCTCAGCTTACTGCATTAAGAGGGTTTCCAGGCAGACCTGATGGATTCCTTGAGTTGAGGAGTTGACTAAGGATCCAAGGATACCAAGGCAGCTATAATTAATGGGATAAAACACCAGAGAGGATAGAACTGAAGAGAGACAGAACTCTAGAAATCTGAAGAGTATTCATCAGAGTACAAATTGACTCTCAATGAGGAAACCACCTGAGACCAGGAAAGAACCATTCAAGAGGTTTAGAAGGAACAGTCCTGATGTTCACACTTCACACAGAGCAATAAAAGTGCCTATTCCTACTAGCCAGACTAGAATACCTCATAATTTAAAGGGAATTGGAATTTAAAGGGAATTGGGTAGAATATTCATAATTGTCTTGCCTTAGAAGGGGAATAATTAGCTGTAGGCTAAATGTTGCTTTAGGCTCACCTAACAAATCTTAAAATCAAGATATAAGAGGATCAAAGTGTTTCCAAGTAACTGCATCCCAGGATAAAGCATGTGTTTGTGTGTGTGTGTGTGTGTGTGTGTGTGTGTGTGTGTACACACTCCCAGCAAGCTAAAATTCACAATATCTAACATCCAATCAAAAATTACTGGACATGCAAAGAAGGAAGAAAACACTACCAGTAATAAGAGGAAAATAACAACCAACTGAAATCAACCCAGAACTGAAACAGATGTTAGAATTAGCAGACAAGAGCATTAAAGTAGTTCTTACAGTTCTTACAACTGTAGCCCATATGTTTAAGTAGAGACATGAAAGATATAAAAAAGATCAAATGTCTAGAGATGAAAACTACAGTGTCTGATATGAAAAATATACTGGATGGTATTAACTAAATAATATTGTATGGGATTAATGATAAACACCCTGGATATGATTAGACATTTTGGAAGAAAAGAGTAGTGAGAATTAGCAATAGAAACTATCTGAAATGAAGCACAGAAAACAAGAATAGAAATTGTAAAGAGCATCAGTAAGTTGTAAGACACCTTCAAACAGCCTAATGTATGTGTAATTGGAGTTCCTAAAGTAAAGAAGAGAGAAAAGAGGAAAGATTATTTGATGAAGTAATGGCTAAAATTTTGCCAAATGATGAAAACTATTAAGTCCATAGACTTAAGAAGCTCAGTAAAACACAAGCACAAGGAATATAAAGAAAATTACACCAAAAGCATATTATAATCAAATTACTCCAAACCAGTAATGAAGAGAAAAAATTTAAAAACAGCTAGAGAAAAAAAAAGATACATATGGAGATATGAACAAAGATAAGGATAACAGTAGATATCTCATCAGAAACAATGCAAGTGAGAAAACAGTGGAGCAACATCTTTAAAGTGCTAAGGGGAAAAATTCAACCAAGAATTCTATAGCCAACAGCAATCAATATCTTTCAGATATAAAAACTGAAAGAATTCATTACTGGTAGACCTACACTACAAAAAATGTTAAAGAACAGCAGAAGGATAGATATGCCAGATGGAAATATGGATCCACACAAAGAAATGAGGAGCACTAAAAATGGTAACTAGATGGATAAATATACAATATTTTTTCTTATCATTTAAATATCTTGACTATTTAAATAATTGACTATTTGAACAAAATAATAATATATTACTGAGTTTATAGCATATATAAAACTAAAATATATGACAACAATAGCATAAAAGTGAGAAGGGGAGAAATGTAAATATGCTATTGTAAAGTTCTAATATCATACATGAAGTGATATAATATCAATTGAAGGTATTGGGTTGGCCAAAAAGTTTGTTCGGGCTTTTGGCCAACCCAATAGACTGAGATAAATTAAGAGCATGTACTATAAACTCTAAAGCAATTACTAAAATAACAAGATAATGACATATAGCTAATAAGCCAAAAGAGAGAAAATGGAATCATAAGAATAATTAATCCAAAAAAGGTAGAAAAAGAATAAGAAGAGAACAAAGAATAGATGAGACAAATAGGAAACAAATAGCAAGAATATAGACTTAACACTAAGCATATCAGTTATCACATTAAATGTAAATGGTCTAAACAGCCCAAATAAAAGGCAGAAATTTTCAGATTGTAAGACCCAAGTATATTCTGCCTTTATATTAAAAGACACAAAAACCCAAAAATAAAAGGATGGAAATTGGTATGCCAAGCTAACAGTAATCAAAAGAAAGCTTGCATGATTATATTACTATCTGATAAAGTAGATTTCATAGCAAACACTGTCACCAGAGAAAGGAGGTTCATTTCATGATAAAGTCTATTTATCAAGAGGATATAATAATCCTGTACATTTATGTACCAAAATGCATGAAATGAAGTGTAAAAAAATTTTAATACACAATTCTATTTGGAAGCACTGACATCCCTCTCTCAATCATCGATAGGCTAAGTATATATGAAATCAGCAGGAAAAGAAGACTTGAATGACATTATCAACCAACTTGACTTAATTGGCCTTCCCAGAACACCCACAGTATGAGAATACATACTCTTTTCAAGTGCACATAGGACATTTATAAATATAGATTACATTTTGGGATGTAAAACAAGTCCCAATAAATGTAAAATGATTCAAGTCATACAAAGAATGTTCACAGGTCACAATGGAATTACATTGTCATAGGATGTTCATATTGTTTTATTTTCTTTTTAATAGCTATAGAATTTATAGTGATGTTGTCTTTATCATTTTTTATATTGGTGATTTGTGTATTCTCTCTTTTTTTCCTGACCAGTCTGGCTAGAGGTTAATAAATTTTATTAATCATTGTCATTAATATTTTCCATTGTTTTTCTGTTTCTATTTCATTGATTCTGATCTGATCTGTATTATTTCCTCTCTTCTGCTTGCTTTTGGGTTTGGTTTGCCTTATTTTTCTAGTTTCTTAAAGTGGAAGTTAATGTCATTGATTTGAGATATTTTTCCTTTTCTAATATAGGCCTTTAATGCTGTATATTTCCCTCTAAATACTATTTTAGTAACATGCCACAAACTCTGATTTGTTGCATTTTTATTCACATTCATTTCAAAATATTTTCTAATTTTTATTTTAATTTCTACATTGATCTAAGGATTATTTAGAAATATATTTTTAGTTTCCAAATATTTGGGGATTTTCCAGAGATAGTTGAAATTTAAGTTCTTTCTAAATTGATCTATAGATTCCATGCAATCCCAATTAAAATCCTAGCAGGCTTTTTGGGTAGAAATTGACATGCTGGTTTTAAAATGTATATGGAAATGCAAATCACTCAGAATAGACAAAGCAACTTGGGAAAAGAAGGAAAAAATTGAAGGACTAAACAGGTAGGCCTGATTTCAAGACTTATAAAGCTATAATAATCAAGGCAGTATAGTATTGGCATCGAGATAGACAAATGGGTCAGTGGAGTAGAACAGAGGGTCTAGAAATAGATCCACATGTATATGGACTTCTTATTTTTGACATTGTCAGATGAAGGAATTCCACATTGACAGTAAATGAAGGGTGGATTATGCTGTAGAAGACTTGTTGACACTAAAATGAATACTTGTGACCAATGTGTGGTTTTGATTGCCAGTTTACTGTGAAATATATCCTTCATGTACACTGGAATGCTCACATCTGCTGGCCAGTCAGCGGTTTCTTTCTCCCGAAGGAAAACCTACTTGGGAAGCCAAATCATATCAGAAAGTTGCCTGCTAAGCTGAGAATGTAGAGAGAGTTAGTTGATGAATTGTGACTTCAAGGTAGAATATCCTGAAATGTCTGTCTCTACCATTGGGATGGATCTACCAAGAAAAGTGAATAGGGACCATCTTGTGTACCCTAGATACTGACAGTGCAAGAGGCAGCCCTCCATGGCACCCCTTTTACATCTAGTCTCCTTTTGGATCTCACATTCAGTATCAGATATGTTGATATCTTGGGGTAGATTCTCATTCTTGTTCATTTTCAGTCATCCTTGATGGCATGTCTGGACCTTGATCTTGATGAAACTTCTTTGTTTTTAAGGCAACGGTCCTCAAACTTTTTCTCTCTTATTTTCTTTTCCTAACATATTATCATAAGCTTTGCATACCTCCCAAAATTATGCCCAGATCATGAACTCTGGTGGGTAAAATAGGCCAAAGATGGTGAACAGTTCTGGGAACACTAGCTGGTACCCTGTCCTTTTCTCTCATACCCAAGGCGGTGCTACTATGACAATAACCTTGAGTCCTTTCTAGTTTACTTTAAAAATTAAACCTGTAAGACTGTAGGGCTTAACTGTTTTTAGCAATGATTGATTTGCAACGCACTTCACCGTTGATTATGCCACTGATGTCAACACTACTGTCTTGAGGTAGTTTCTACAAATAGTTAATCCCACCCTTTGGATTTTTTACTTGCTTCCTTCTCAGAGGATAACATTATTTCTTAGTTCTGGGAAGATATCTCACTGTAACCTTCTATGCATTGACAAAAGTAGGTCTATTTCTTTAATGAAGGAATTGCCTTCCACATGAGAATCTAAGATCCTTATGGGTTATTTTTCATGAGTGTACAGGGACCAAACATCTGGAGTGTCCTGGGTCCCAATTAAGATAAGTCATCATAACAACACATGTTCTGATTAATATCCCATTTCCCTTAGCCATTTGTCCATGAAAACTCTTGTGACCCATTTACTTAACATATTTATATGTATCAACACATGGAGCATCAATAGTAAGTACATGCTGTGGTTTAGCAAGAAAGAGGCATGAAATATTTGCTTTTAAAAACATTTTATGCCTTATTTTCTCAAGTAGTGTGATAACCCAAGTGTCTTAACCCTCCACTGCCATGTCCCTGTCAAAGGAAAACAACAAAAAGTTGATAAATGTATGAGAGAAGTGCAGTATTGTTTTTAGATGCCTGTTATTCTTATGCATCTAGATAAGATCCCCTAATTAGATTCTAAAAGGTTTTGTTGCTTAAAATTTTTGATTTATATACTTCAGTGCCATTTTCTAATTGATTTTTGAAGCCATGCTGTAGGTTGACCCAACAAGAGTTGTTGTGAATGCAACAATACTGAAACCCAATATAATTTTTTTGGTTGGATTTTGGGGAAAACTATTAACCAATCCATTATACGTGGATTGGAAGTGGTCAAATGGGGTGAACTCAGAAAATCTCTTTGTTCCTTTTTGCTGTGGATGATACACTTGAGAGCATGGAGGTACAGAAGCCGTTGACATCCACATGGTTCTAGCATTGATGAGTCACAGTGAATCAGAACAGTTAGCTCTTTCGGTTACGATCATCCATTTCAAACCAATGTGTTTTTAGTATAGTTTTAGGTTCAGTGAATATCCTTGTGCTTTTTAAGGAGGGTGTATAATACATAGCCTCATGATGGATTATAAAGGAACAAGATGACATGCAACTATTATTATCCTCCTGTAGGTTTTGTGTTATTGAAATTCACATTTGTAGTATCAAACAGCAACTGAAATTGTGTGTGTGTATATACATATATATGTATGTATGTATATTGTGTATATATATATGTATTGTGTGTGTAGATATGTATATATACATATATATAATACAATGTAAGATTGGTGAGTTTAAAATAATTAAATTGTGTTCTACTAAAGAAAACTTCTAGGGTCAATTCATGCTTTTCACATAGCTGTTTAGATTCCAGTCTCTTACCAAATAACTACATAGTAGAAATGTCACATAAAAGTATATTGTGTACTCTTTGTTAAAGGCGAAATTAACATTTTTAAACAACTTTTCCCTTGCAATTATTGGTGTATAAGCTTTCATTGTTTCACTCTATCTTCTAGACATTTTGTTACACTCTTAACGCACCATTGTATTTTTAAAGGAACCTGGTTTGACAGAGAGGATTACAATTTTGGAACTACTGGGGAAATGTGATTTGTCTTTTTTTTCTTAATACTGATGTTCAGGATTAAAAATAACTTTTTAGTATTCATGAAATAAATATTTATCTGTTCTCCCCCTAGAAAAATTGTATTTTGTCAGATTCTTTGCAAGTGATTGGAGAAACACAAGTAACAATACATTTGTCAAAAGAAACTCTATTAACATTATAAAAAAATTCTTTAAAATAACAGCTGCCTTTGAAATATGTGCCAAAACCAGGAGCTAGAGATGTCTCCATTGTTAATGCCATTTTTTTTCTAGTCGCCCACAAGCTAGGAGAGCTGTTAAAAATGCAATGTCAAGCAAGTATTGAAGCTTCTTCTTTGTGTTTATTCTTAGCCTTTTCCACCAAAGGACAGCCTGATCTCCATGTGATGATACCTGTATTTCATAAGTATTAGCCCTCTACAATATATGCCATTTTTATTCTATACCCTGGAGCTGCAGTGAAAACATGAGAATAAATGTTTCTTTTTTTCTTTCATTCATTTTGAATCTTTTATTGTTTTTCCTGAACTAATAAAATGGAGAAAAACACGAAGAGCAGTCAGAACGTTTCAGACCTAATATCCCAGCCTCACTTAACTTTCTCTGAAGGACTTCCTTAATCTCTGGTTTCTTGTTGGCTTCAAAAGTAGCAGATTCAAAGACTGATCAGAAACAAAACTCTTGCGTGCAGACAACTCTACCCTTACCTGAACCAGAGGAGTGGTATGCGCTGTTGATGCCTGACTTTTACTTACCTCTTAAGAGTGGGTCAGGTCCTGGGGCACTTGGAGAGTTGAGTGTTTTGTTTCCTTCCGTGTCAAAGTACTAGGTTCTTAATACAGAGAAGAATGGCAGTAAAATACCTTTGGACAATGTGGGACAGAAGAACGGAGACATTCACATATTTTAAGTTTGGAAAGAAAAACCATGCTACGTAAAAGAAGAGAGAAGCCAGCAAAGTTAAAGAATAAAAGTTAACAGGATCATTATTCTCAGTGATAGCACAGATGCCAAGGATCAAAAGAAAAGATCAAGAAAAATCACAAAGGTTGAACCTAAGAACTACTGTCCTTTGTACAGTACTTATTCTTATTCTTTATATTTGGATCCAGTGGGCAAATTTTAGGAAATGATGGCATAAGCAAGGTTTCAGGAAGTTATATTCCTACAAATTTATCTATCTATCATCTATTTATCTATTCTGTCCATCCATCATCCATCCATTCATCCGTCCAACCATCCACCCATCTTAGCAGGGCTATAGCATTGGTATTATATGCAGTAAAATTAATATAGAATAATCCTGATATAATCATATCCTCTATCATTTGGGGCAAGGAGAAAAGAAAGCATGGATGCGTATGTTGGGGTATTTGGTGGTAACCATTTAAAATACCTATCTTGCACTTATGACCTAGAAAAGTGAAAACAATGCCTGGGTAAATCTTAACAGCTATCTCTAAGACAATGTTTGTTTGTTTTTAGTATTTCCTCATTATTAAGAAACAAAACCAAACCAGGACCTGCTTATAAGCCCCACAGAAATCCTACTACTAGACATTTAAAATTGGGTTTGGTTTTACCACATTTATTCTTCCCCGGGTTTTTTGTTTGTTTCTTTTTTGTTTTTTTCCTGTTTAGCCTTTTACAACTCTTTCTGTTGCTTACAGTATCACTTTGTTGTTTTGGTAGAAAGTTGACTCCATAGAGAGGCAGCTCTGAAAGGGTTTCTGGTAGACTTGAAAATCTGGTTTAAATCCCAGCTCTGTGCTCATCCAAGTCAGCTTACTTTTGAGCTTGGGTGATAGTTGAATCAGGCTGTAAAAAAAAGCAAGCCCAAGAAAATGAAAAATAAAAGTGTTTACAGATGTTTTTAAAACCCAGTGCCAGATTCTATGAGGCCTGCCTCACAGATGGTCAGCTTGTGATCTAGTAATAAACATTATGATTGCTAAACACATTTTTAGAGTCAAATCAAACTCGAACTTTAAGCCTCTTTTTAAAACAACTATCTTTAAACCAAATGGTTTTCTGTAGCATCTCCACTTACCTTCAGGAGTAGCCTGAGAAGGGAGGAATAAGGCCACATTGTTGTAAGTCTCCATCTCCTTTTTTCTGAATGAAGTTGCTGAAACATTCTTTGCTATTCATTCCCTTAGAGTAAATACATTTCTGTGAATTCATACACCACACACTTCAGGCTTCAGAGCCCCCATGGCTGCCCCTCTATGAGATGTGAGAAGTCTTTCGTCCAGGGGTGGGTGAGGAGGTAGCACTTACTTAGATATTTTCTTCAATTTTCTCAAGTTGGGTGAAGATATTTTCCATTTCAGTTCATCAATCACTCTTAAAAAGATGAGGGAGTTTGACCACTTTTTGTGGCCTCCAGAAAGCCAACATACACTTACAATCAATGGAATTCAAAGCAGCTGTAACAAAAATAGTCGTGTAAATCGGATCAATACAGAGTGACTTCTCACACTTTGTTTTTAGATCCTGATTTTTATATACTTTGTAGTCTTACCCAATTTTTGTTTTAAATGCTTATGCAATTTTAGTTTACATTGAAAACATATACACAAAACCAAAACACAACAGAGCAAGTCTATGGCATTTGAAGTTTAGGAGAGGAAGTGTGGAGTGAGGAGATTTACAAACCATGTCAAAGCCACCTGGATGGCAGGTGCTCTTTCTCTGGGAGCTTAGTCCCACAAAGAGCCATGCACAGTGGGGCTATTTCTTCATAAGGAGTATACATTTTTGACATATCATAATTTGCTGTTGAATAAATTGTAAAATCAATGTACCTATGATTTCCTTTTTACGTCACACTATGAAAGTCAGTATTAGAAAAAGGTTGGAGAGAGACTTCCTATTCATCATTACACCTTTATCTGTCCCATCCACCTCATGCTTATTCAATTCACTTCCTTTCAATGAAAGACTAATAATTTGTTGAGCATATGCTGTGTGTCAGGTATTGTACTACATTCAAGAGGGGTTATAAAGATAAATAAGATATTTTCCCTGCCCTCAAGGAGTCTACGGTCTGAGGTAGAATATCTTCCTGCAGGTAGATATGATACTAGCCACCATAGGGGTGAGTGCCCTAAGAGGAAATTTTTTAGAGAAAGCATGTGTTTGGGAAGGCTGGGAACACTCACACAGGTCACAGACCCAGCTGCAGAGTATCTGCCTCTTGTTCTTTTATGTTGGTCGTATTTAATGACAGTGAACACAGGCACGGCTTAAACATACAGGCTGCCTTTATTTACCCCTTTTCGCCACTCCTTGACCAACTTCTTTCCTCTGTCCCTTGACCAGAAGGCTGAAGAGGGGAGGGTAGAGATCCGTAGCCGGTCACTCCACCATTTCACCCGTAAGCAATGACTAGCAAGGGAGGAAGACCTCCTCTCAGGGGCCTTTGGGTTCCATTCACACACCCTGGATGTACCTCTTCCATCTCTGGGACACAGCAGTCTGGACAGCGGGCCTCTGCTAACCCAGGCTGTATGACACAGGAGGTACATCACTTTCCTTGTTGGCAAATTGGAGCTCACTGGGTGTAACAGTGGTCCTTGTCAGCCATCTCCAGCTATCTGTCCTCACTTCCTTCCGACCAATCTATCATTTAGTAAAAGATTAAACCTAACCTTATATCATCATAACAATAGATTGGGTTTTATATGTGAGGGCCTGGGGACATCTCTTAAGGTGATTAATACTATAATGACCATCTAAAAGGAGTCTCATTACATATGACCCCAAATTGATAATGACAGGGCCAGAGCACTAAGGGGCCCTGTTTTGCAATTCCCTTGTGGCCCAAACTACATAGAGATAATCAGAAACAATGGAAAATTTCTAATCCATGATTTCAGCGTTTGTTTCACCTCTTTCCCTCCCTGGCAAGTTCCAGTGAGGCAACTGGCAACTTCCCTCACCGATTCCTACTAGAATCAGAGTAAAGTGATTGGCCAGAAGTTTTTCTTTTTTCTGTTATTTCTCCCAAATGGGTGAAGGTGCTAATGGAGAGTAAACACACACAAGACCAGAGTGAAGAAAGAGGAACCACAGGAGGTCTGGATCAGTGGCCCCTGAAAATTTGAGAATTGACCGTAATTACAATAGATCAGAAAGGGCTCTCCTGTCTCCCAACTGGTTTGTACCTAATTTCGACCAAGTCTTATTTAGGAGAGTATCTTAGTCTTTAAAGTTGAATGGAAAATTTCCTTGTCCTCTAATGACTCCTAACATTTCTGGACATGATGATGTTATCCTTTTTAAAGTCTCCTATCCCTCTGGAACCTTGCGTAGGAGGGAATCCTCTCTCACTCTGAGGCATGCTGACTTGGAGAGCACACAGCACTTAGGGGAAGCAACCATAATAATTTTTGTTTGTTTGCTTTTTAAAAATCCTGTCCAAGTCTGTTGAGGTTACATGTTATCGAATAGGCCAGGTGAAAAAAAAATCCAAGATTGTTTATTTCCATTAATGAGTCCTGTTTCAATCCTTGTCTTCTTCCACCACCTCACTCTAGGCTCCGTAGAGACTTCAGGTGATTTATGCATTTGCACAGTGATTTCACTTGGGGCAGTTGGGGCGCATCTTGCTTTGAATCTTTTTGGGAAGCATTTGTTAAGCATATGCTGTGTGTCAGGTATTGTACTACATGCAAAAAGAGTTATAAAGATAAGATATTTTCCCTGCCTTCAAGGAGTCTATGGTCTGGGGCAGAACATCTTCCTGCAGATAGCTATGAATCCTGATAGAGGAAAGTTGCTTTGGTATGGAAATGATTGGGATTAGATGAATCCAATTTCTTCCAATCCCGCTGACCCCTGAGGCAAATTGACCAGATCAGATCTGGCAGTCAGTGTCATCCTGATTGCAAAATAAGGCATCTTAGAACCCATACTGCATGAACCAAATATTTGATGCTTTAGTTTAAAGCAACTATTAAGGCTTCCAATGTAACCAGTGTTTAAAATTCTCCACTGAGATTTCCCCTTTATGAATAGAAGGATTGTGTTACAAAGGAGACAGCAGTGACTAGCATTGAAATGTGTAATTGATCCCTCTTTTTTTTTGTCCCTCAGATTTTCTTCTCAGACCTGGAGGGTGGAGAAGGGGGGGAAAGGCAGCATTGACACTTTTCTTTTTCTTTTTCTTTTTTTCAGATTCAGAAGAGTAAAACACACTTCATAGACAATAAGAGAGGCTGCCAATGTCTTGCATCATTTTAGCTGAGCTTCTTCATTCTCTTCTCCTTCCACAAAGACCTGTATCTGGGGAAGGTGTACAACTTTCAAAAACAAGCCCCACCCCTGCACTTGGCCTTCTCTCATGCCGTCTCCTCCCAGGAGATGACTTTCTGGGAGCCGGTGTGAGGTCTTAGAACTCTGGGGGAATCCCCCCAGCCCAAGCAAACAACACAACTTCTGATTTTTGCACAAACAGAAACAACACATGAAGGGACTTCCTCAAAATCCTTTGCTAATGCCCTGGCTTTCGAGGCACCTGTCTGGCCTGATGGGAACGGACATCCTGGAAATGCTGAGAGAGGCCTGAGAAAGCCACACACACAGGAATTGCCACTGTATTTCTTTATGTGTTGTTATTTTTGCACTGGTTGCTGATGGTGGATGCAACCAAGCTGGCCTTCATCACAGCTAAGATGATGGTTTCAGTCTCTGGTTGTTCCTTTCCTGAGTCAGGAACATTCTTTCTCTCCAGTTTTCTTTCAGACTTAGAAATTGTTCCCATGCTTTTCTTTCCATTTATATAATATGAAATTCTTTCCGTTTTATAAAAAAGGAGATTTTCCTCTTCTTTATTTGATGCTTAATTTACCTGTGCATTCATTAATACAAACCTGAATGTTTCAGCTCATGACCATATTGTTCAGGTGGGAAACCCAGTGTTTTCATTGAGTAGCATCCGTGACTAAGTGGTTACTGAAATTTTTACCACTGGCTGGTCCTCTTCTTTTGAATATTTATGGTTTGACCTAATTGCTCTTCTTTCTATTCAGGGAAGTGCTAAGGGAATTAGTATCAGGGAGATATGTCCAATAATTTTTTTTCATTTTAATGAGCCTTTAGAAGTACCAGATAGGAGATGATTAATAGCACGAATCAAAAATAAGAATAGTGGATGTTGCAGGGAAAGAGACGAAAAATACAGCCCCCTGAAACCAAATCAAGAATGGGATCCAGTGGAGTGCAAGTCAAGGAATTTTGTGGATCTAAATGGTGTGATTTGAATGAAACTGATTCTTCAAATGGAGTTGTGGTTCACAGAGGAATCTTTGAGTCCTTCCTAAGGGTAAATCGGAAGAGGAGTACAAATAGGAAGAGAGAGAGAGCTGGACGGTAGGCTTAACTGTATTCCTCGTTGCAGATTTAATTTCCACATTGAAAACACAAAAACAAACATTTAAAAAATCCTCTCAGTACTAAGGCAAAATGTTGGTATTTCTTCAGACAGAAAGGAGACTGTGTATGTAATCTACCAGGCCTTTTGTCTCACTGAAATATTCCCCAACAGAAAGATCTGGAGAACTCTGTGGTGTGGAATGCACAGTCGTGTACTGATATTCGAGCAGGGTTCTTAGATCAGATTTCCATTTTGCTTGGTAATAACACGGATTTTTCTGTTGCTCCTCCTGTTTTCCTAACAGTGACCACAGTAAGTGATGTGGTCACAAATTCAAAACAGGAGTTTAGCAGGTCAAGTAAATGAGTACAGCAAGCTATAATATCAGAATGATTGCGATAAATGGCAATTCATCGTGGGCCTGGGTATCAGAGAGGCAGTGAGGAGCAGTAGGGGGGAAGTGGGGAGGGCATCCACTGCCCCAAGGGGGCAGTGGTTGGCAGCTACGGGATCAGTGCTATGTGGGAATGAGGGTCCTAGATACCTAAGACTTTATGTAAACCCCCTCCAAAGTTTTTAATATTGGCAACTAATTCAGAAACTTACACAGTGCTGGCCAAAGAAAACATGCCTATGAACTGCATTCAATGCATGGGACATCGATTTGCAAACTATGCTCTTTGAGGTGGTTTTAAATAGAAGTGAAATACAACCAGTGCATGTCAGTTCTTGACCTTGGAACCTGAACTTTTGACCTCACTTCAATTCTGTATCTTTCTATGTAGAGCTTTGCAACCAATCAAAATAGAAAGGTGCAGCTTCCCTTTTATACTCAATCAAGACTAAACAATATTTGAAAAAGAAATAGGAATATAGCCGTTTTTTCTAGCACCAATAAAGATGGAAATGTTTTACATTTGCTTTAAGTCATTAATTTAGCTGGAAAAAGGTGGGAAGAGAATTTTATTCAGGATAGCACTCTGCTTGGAACTCAGCGTGGAAAAACAGAAGCACTATGTGACTCTTATTTTTAAATCCTTAGAAAGTGTTTTGAAGGGACATTGAGTAAAAAAGCAAAATTATCTATTTTTTTAAATAAAAAACAATGTATTACTGTGCTATAAATTGATACTGGAGCTGGTAAGACAACAGTATTGACTGGAAGAACAGTATTTCCAGAGCTCTAGCTCACTTGCTGTGGTCTTTCCATTCTCCTGAAACAGCTTCCTCCAAGTTGAGAAGCGAAGTGGAAGACACCTTCTTCCATTGCACGGATTGTGACATCTTACTCTGTATTCCATTGTCACTTAAAAAGCAAAGGCTTACACACCTGAGTTAAGAATTAACTGGTATGTGGGGCAAGTACTAGGGATATTCCCACCATTGACAAACCACCAGTTCTACATGTCCCTGGGTAGAAAGTGACAAATGGAGTTAGCCCTTGAGTTTGGGTCCCCATGTCACCAACTAGCTCTACAGCCAAGTTTTGTGGATGCAGTATGTTTTGCTGCCATAATGACCGAACCATAGGCAGGTCTTTGTTCCAGCTTTTATTCACGCCCACCTTTCTTAGGTTATGAGCCCTAGTTGTTTATGGCAGCAGGCAAGAGACTCATTTCTAACCCATTAAATTCAAATGGCTTTTCTTCCTATGTCCATTTCATTCCTGGAGCTTTTAAAAAGCATTGAAAACATCTGACAGGATCCCATTAAGGACCTGATATACTTAAACAATAAAATGATATCTAGACATCTGAGAGCCAAAGAACAATCTAGTGCACCTGTTCACTTCGTTTGCAGAATTAAAGCCATTATATTATATTTTCCACCTGATGTGATGCCTCTAGTAAATATGAAAAATAGAAAGTAAAGAGCAATATTATCACAGGATGTGAGACAGCAAATAAAAAGATGGAGACCAATTTTGTAATCCATATTTTAGGAGTAAGGATGCTGGTCTTTTAATATCACTTCTGTCATGGATCAATTTTCTTTAGATAGATAGATAGGAAGAATATGTAATGTGTTTTCTTCTATTCTTAACCTTTGAGCAGAGACTTACATGGTAGAAATGACTTCATAACATTCCCCATGGAGTAAGGAGGAAAACAAAAGAATAAAGGCACAAAATCTTTTTCTCATAATGAGATGGAGAAGATTCTGAGATTAAAACCTATGTATGTAACATTATGTCCCCCATAAAGGGGATTTAGGAAATAAACTTCATTCTGATTGCAAGATTCCCACACATCCCAACAGGATTTGCACCACTGGCCCACCACAGTGCCTGGCATACAGTCAGCGTTCAGGAAACACATGCAGAACTGTCCAGCTGAATTCCACTAGCCACCTGTGAGTGCAAAGTTCAAGTTTACCTGAAAATGCACTCAACGTCTTCTGTCAAGCGTATTGCTAAAGGCTTATCTTCTAAGTAGGTGCAGACATACCCTAGTAACACAAATAGCTTATTATAAGGGACAGGAAATTGCAAGTAGTATGGGGGAAATTATCAGAGCCAAGTTTATGAAACAAAATTAAAACTTCTCTATGGTTTTTGGGTTTAAGGAAAACAAACAAATGAAAAAACAAAAACAAACCAAAACAGGATTTATGTGAAAATTCACTTCCAAAAGGGGTGATGACACCATTACCAGTGGATTTATTTATAATCCAAGTTGTAACATTTAAAATCCAAAATAGACTTTCTTGAAGCGAGTAAAAGCATCTATATGTGCAGCATGGGGAATCAGTGCTCTGCCAATATAATGGTCGGTATAGTACTGAACCACAGCAAAGTTGGTTGTTAAAGAAATAATGTTGCAATAATGATGTTATATTGGCTCTTCTTTGTGAATAAATGGAAAGTAATATTTGTAATTCATTGATAGTGATCCATGATTAAAGGCCTCATCATTTAGAACGTGAACTTGAAAAAATTGTAATGAGCAGCACAATATTTGTATAAAATATCCCTCTGAGAACCAAGAGACACATTATCTGCCAAGACCAGATGTCAGTTGTTAAGGTTTCCTCTCGTCAAACACACTGGTGGGCACAGAGATGACGGCAGAATTAGAATGGTAACAGAGCCTGTAGGACATTAGACAGGGTTCATCTGATAAGTGAATTTGGGTCCAGGGAAGTTTAGAAAATGGGGAGAAGTCCTCTGGATGTTTTCATTGGACATTTTCAAAAGCCTGGATGCTCCTCCAGGAAATCTGCAATAAACAACGATTGTTTCATCAAAAGAATATCTTGTTTTTACATTGAACAAGAGTGGGGTGCAGTGGGAGACCCGGACTGAAAGATTCATGAAAGGCAATTTAAACACTATTAAGTCCTGATTATGTTAACTAATGCCCCTCCACCTCATCCATTTTTTTCTTTAAAATATTGGCAGACATATTTGAAATGAATTGACATTTATTCTGGCTTCTGTTCTCAAGCAGAAATGGATTGCCACTGACAATGGCTGGCTTCACTAAATGAACTTGAACCCAGCCTAGATAGCCATCCACTGAACCAAGGGGTGGTGTGTGGGCCCTTCACCTCACTCAGGGCACACTTAGCCTCCACTGGGGAGATCTCACCATCTCTGGGGCTTAATGCTTGCTGTAGTAGGCCAGTCATTGCCATCTTGCAGGCTGTCAGCTTTGGTCAGTTTCAGTCATGTTTGCCGAACCTCACCCATGTATCTTCATGGAAGCTGGCTTTTGGACAACAGAAGCATTTCTCTGTCAGGTTACCGTGCAGGAGAACTCATTTAAAATAAAGCCCATTAAAACCCAATGGCTATGGAATAGCTTTTCAATAGATTGCCCTGGAGGCATACCCTTGTACAGTTTTTGCTCCGCTGTGGTGATCTATCTTGGGGTAGGTATTTGTGTACTAGTGTCCTTGTCTTTGAGTGGATATATGTGTGATGGTACAGAATATAGTCGCACACCAATATACATAGATTTATAGTAAAAATCTACAGCCATAGGTATTGTCCAGTAACTGATTCTAGAGATAGAACTGTATACATTTTCCTTTTTTCTTGCTTTGATGATATTTTTATAAAATTTTATATGCTGTAAAAAATTTTTAAAAATATTTGCTATTTTCATTTGTAGAGCTCGGTTAGGTTTTTATCAACTCTGGTGCCCGCTGTACAGCCAGATTCCTCCCTCCACCTAATCTAAGCATTCTCTCGCTTTTTCATACTTTTTCTCTCACCTTATTTTCTTCTCTCATTTTTATACCTTTTGCAAATTCCTTCTTTCGCCTCTGTCCAGGCAAGCCATTCTGCTTGCAGTATCTTTTTAGCACATGGAAACACAAAATAATGGAAAAAACAAAATTGTCTTGTTCCAGTGTGATCCACATGAGGAAAGGTTGTGGGCCAGGGATGGGGTATGGGTAGATGGGGAGGAGGGAATAGTTTGGGGAAAGGAAGCAGGAAAAAGGAAATCCTCATGGGATATCCATTACCCAAAGCAAGGTGACTCACTCTGAGCCTAATATAATGCTCTTATTATCTCTTCTCAGTCTACGGCACAATTTTTGTACAAGGTTTTTCTCCTTAGGATATTAAGCCCTCACCATGGGTCTCTAGACCTTTCCTTACTAGGGCACTGGCCACCAACTCAGCTCATCTCCTCAGCCTGAGATTTTGCTGCTGTTCAGCTGAATTTCGGGGAGATGTCTGGATTAAAATCAAGAATGTTTGACAAGACTCAAAAGAGGGAGGCAAGCAGAATCCAAACCCCAAACCTCAATCCAAATCATGCCGAATAAATAGTTCTCTTCAGGAATAAGGAAGGGATTTCTAGATATGTTCTGAGAAAGCTCTTCCAAAAGGGAAGATGATGAAATGGACTTTGTCTGTATTTTATGGCAGTGATAGAATGTACTTCCATGATGTGAAATATGTTTTTAGCAGATAAAATGCAGGTTGCAATTTGCAAGAGAATGGCCATCCATTTTAAGAAAAGTGTTTTGTTCCCTGTGATGCTGATTTGTACTAAAAGAAACTATTCAAATGCCATAGCCTCACATCTCTAAATGCAAAAATAAATCATAGGGATTCATGTAAAACGGAATATGCTAAACTGCTCTCAATAAATTATGTGTTTATTGTAAACCTTTATTGCACAGATGAGGCTGACAGTCCCTCAATGTATAATTTTCCCCCAGCATCTAGTAATGAATAAGTACTTGTATGTTCTTCTGATTACCAAATAAAAACAATGAGTTAACCTCTCTATTGGAATTTGAAAAATGAAAAGGCTGTTTTTCTTTACTTTAATGTTTTTCATTGTTGTCCATGTTCTGTCCCAGATATGAGGCTGTCCAGACTCACTCAACCATCTGTCTCTTTTGTATTCTTCCAAATGCCAAGCAATATCCAGGTACCAAGTGCTTTTGCCTGTACACTGAAGATATACACAGTGTATCACGTCTCATATAATCTTTTTTTGAGGGATGAGTGGATGGGCTATCAGAAGCTCCTTGGAGGCATAAGAAATGTCAGTGTTCCAGGAATTAGGCTGGCTTCCATATGTTCAGTTTTCTTCTGGGTACCACGATACGGTTTTACATTTCTACGATGCTAGTTTTTGAATTCCAAACATTTTTTCCTTTTCCTTCTCCCTCAGGTAGAAAGGGCTACCTGGCAATATTTTCTTTCTCTCCAGCTACAAACATAGGGAGTCTGACTAGGGACTAGTCATTACCCCTATTTGTGAGCATACATACATACATGGTTTAATATAGTGAATGGCGTCCAGCCTTCAAACCAGCCACTAAGAGGCACCCCTAGTGGTGATGGTGCATATTACACAAGTACCACCCCCTTATCTGGACCACCTCTGTATGTTGTTCCTCTGCAGTAACTCCGCTGGGTTATTACTGATTAAAGAGGCTGGGATGTTCCTCCCAAGCGGCCATGCATTGAAACACTTTTTTTTCAATTCCTTTTTTTTCCCTGAGAGCAAAAAACAGAACTTATTTTGAAAAATATAGAGAAGTATAATAAAATTAAAATCACTTGTAGTACCCCATTCAGTGTCAGTTCTTTACTTCCCAATGGTCTTTTGCTATGTTTTTTTTTTTGTTTTTTTTGGGGGGGGCCTGTGTTGGGTCTTCGTTTCTGTGCGAGGGCTTTCTCTAGTTGCGGCAAGCGGGGGCCACTCTTCATCGCGGTGCACGGGCCTCTCACTATCGCAGCCTCTCTTGTTGCGGAGCACAGGCTCCAGACGCGCAGGCTCAGCAGTTGTGGCTCACGGGCCCAATTGCTCCGCGGCACGTGGGATCTTCCCAGATCAGGGCTCAAACCCGTGTCCCCTGCATTAGCAGGCAGATTCTCAACCACTGCACCACCAGGGAAGCCCTTGCTATGTGTTTTTACACAGTACAATATATTTAATTTTGTATTATGGTTTGTTCTCATAACATTGGATTGTAAGCATTACCCATTTAAAAAAACTCTTTACTAATATAATTTCAATTGCAACATAAGTTTTCATTTTGTGGCTCTAGTGAAGTTTAATTAACTACCTGTCTGCTGTCGGACAATTAAGTTATATGCTTTTATTTTCTGAAGTTGTAAATAACAGCAGCGGGGCTCTTTGTACATAAGGCTTTGTCGCATTTCTGAATATCTCCATTGGAAGAATTCTTAGAATACTGGGTCAAAGGTCGTGGACCTTTTTTCAGACTCCTCATTCATATACCCAATCCCAAGGCATATTCAGATATTAAAACGGCCATATTTAAATAGCATATAACGTTGCATGTCTGAATAGCTCTTATGTTTTTGATCATTGTTCTTTGTGATGAATAGAGATCGGGTCACACAAAAGAAAGCATGGTATTCATGTATTGCGGAGGAGGAATGTTATCAAACACTGACTATGCTGCTGTAGCTTATACACTGTTGGAAAACAACTCTTAGGAAAGTACAGGAGGTGGGCTTGAAGCCCTCCAAACTTTCAGGGATTCCACAGCCCTAAGCAGAACGTGGACTTCTCTTGATGCCCTTTTGTCAAGGCTGCAAAGGGGCAAAGATAACGATTCATTTAGCTCGTCTTTCTCTGCTACCCTCTAAATGGAACACAGAGAAAATGTTGGTGGATGTGCTCAGCAACGGCTATCAAATGTTGTGGGTATCGTAAAGGCAGACACTGCCATAGGCTAAAAGAAAGAGAGTGAAAATGCACAGTAGGCTGACAGACACTTTTCCTACTTTAGTCCTTCAGCACCCACTTCTGCCTTGGGACCTGCTTGTGTTGTAACAACATTGCTATCCTTGGACCATTACTAACAATGACGCTATGTCTCAAGGGCTTTTAAATCACCTTTACCGGCAGGCTTGGGCCTGGCCCTGCTAATCTTACTTTGCAGAGGGAAATTACTTGAGGTCGAGTTGCCAATCATGGGGTTTAATGCTAACCTCCCGTCCTGAGTCCTAGGTGTGTATTTGCCACAAGGCAGGCAGGCTTGGTTGCCACTTTCATCGCTGTCCTCTTCTCCAGACTCCTGGCGAATTGGACGTGTTGCCCTTTAGCCGAACCAACCAAGGACATTAATTTGAAATATCTGAAAGCTATTCGTTTGTCAAAAGATACTTCCAGTCACACAAGCTGCGGTGTTGACATCTCTGCCCCGAGCTCACTGATTGGGTTGTTTACTCCTTGAACATTCACATGCTCTGGGTCAAGGACAATGTAATGCGTGACCTTAAAGTGCTTTTCTCCCAAAGATGACGTATTAGCTACTGTACACACACACACACACACACACACACACACCCCTTTCTTTGGAATATAAACTAATAACACACACTCTATCGCACTTCAGTTTGCTAAGTTCTCTCACTTGGTCCTCACAATGACATCCTGAAATCGATGTTTTTAAATTTTTATAGATGAGGAAAATGGAACTTAGCACAATGTCAGTACTGATGTAGTTGTTTATTCATGTTTTTATTTTCCTTACCTCATTTACAAAATATTTCAGAAGTCTGAAATCACATAAATGTAACCAATTTGCTTTTAAAAAATGAAGACTGCAGAATAAAACCAGAGGCAGGAAGTCAAGCTAGTGTAGATTGAGTCAAACAGGGCAAACGTTAGTGTACAGTCAGTCATGCAGGCTGAATAGGCCTCCCCAGTTCCCAGCATTAGATCATAAATTGGGTCTGAGTTTCCGGGAAACCTAAATAAAAATGAAAAGAAACCATTTACAAGATTCACATCATTCATGAGGATAAAGCACGCCAGTTCCTCAGATGAAAGAACGCTTCCCTTACAGCTGAAAGAAATGTCTTCCACAGGTATTACTGGGTACACTGCTTCTCACTCCTGGCTGCCGGACAGGCTCACCTGGGCCCCATCCCAGATCAGTGAAACAGCATGTCTAGGGGGAGGCCCAGGTATCAGCATATTTTCTTTAGAACTCCCCAGACCATCCTAATGTGGAGCCAGGATTGAAAAGCACTGACAGAGTGAATTCTGAGTCACTCACGGAGCAGTATCCCAGGTAGATTTCTACAATAAATCCCAGAGTGAGGTCTGTGTGTCCACCAGCCTGGAGCAGTAGGGGTCAGTTTGAAAGCTGATCTGGACGTGGATCTTCCAGCTCAATTTCTGATGTGTTCCCTGGGAATGGGAGCAAGGGAGGGTGAAGGGTTTTAGAAAATGAAACTTAGATAAGCTGAGTATTATTCCCACGAACGGAACTTTGAGTAAAGTGATAGGTTATTTGGTGGCTATGGAGTGGAAAATGATTTCAGGGACACAACCTGACTTAACAGGGAGCCCATGGGAGGCTGACTCAGAGCCTAACCACCCCCAATGGTCCATGGGGCCGCCTGATGGTCTGGTGAAATTGCCAACAGGTTTATTTTATGCGTCTCTGCCTGCTACCTGTTTGTGACTCATGATTAGGAGAGGTGCACGTGGTTTCTCCCTTTTCCTGATATATTGGGCATTTCGTCAAGCATACAGAGAAAATAACCGCATTGGTAGAGGGCTTGCAGCTCTGCTTTTCCACTGACCCACGGCCCCCAGAGTTTTCTGTCTCATTCACTATCTGCAAAGGAGACACCAAGGGAATGAAAAGCTGCCCCAAGAAAAAGCCATCAAGCTTCAGACTTTGGGAAGCTCATGATAGGTCATTTTTAAAAAATTTATTTATTTTATTTTTATTTATTTTTGGCTGCGTTGGGTCTTCATTGCTGCACGCGGGCTTTTCTTTAGTTCCAGTAAGCGGGGCTACTCTTCGTTGCCGTGCACGGGCTTCTCATTGTGGTGGCTTCTCTTGCTGCAGAGCACGGGCTCTAGAGCGCAGGCTCAGTAGTGGTGGCGCACGGGCTTAGATGCTCCACGGCATATGGGATCTTCCCGGCCCAAAGGTCGAACCCGTGTCCCTTGCATTGGAAGGTGGAGTCTTAACCAGTGCGCTACAAGGGAAGTCCCTTGATAGGTGACTTTAATTGCACCAAGCATTTCTATGAAATAACCTGGCGATAGTGAATATTTCTACAAGTAACACCATTAAAAGCTTGTCGTCATTCAGTGCTTTGCAGGTTTTTAAGTGCTCATTTAGGTCACATTACATTTGATCTCTCAGCTTCATGAGGGTATCCGTGGAAAGCAGAGTGCCCTATTTTCCAGCAGTTAAAGAAAGAAATTTCTATCACATAAGGTTTTCCAAGCCTCCCTGAAGATCAGAATCACCTGGGACACTTGTGAAAGATCCATGCCCCTCCAGAAATGCTGGCTCACTAGTGCTTGGCTGGGCTAGGGAATCTGGGTTTCTTTCCTTTTTGTTAATAATCCCAGGTAGTTCTCATGTGTAGGCAAATTTAGGAAGACGGCACCTGAAGGAAACCTGGATAACAGATTGGTCAAGAAATAGCAAGAGTCATTGGGAAGAGTTTCTCTAGGTTTAAACTCTGAGGGATCTTAGCTTAAATTTTGGCCCCCAACATTCAGTAACTTTGTGAAAATTACTTACACTTTGTCTCCAAATTCCATAAATTAGGAATCATTCTATCATCAGAGAGTTAGTATCAGAAAAGATAACTAACGTACGTTTAATTGTCCATTACTAATACGGTGCCCAGAACATGGTAGCTGCCTGATATGTGACAGTGACTCATGCTAATGCCCAAGTGGCCAAATGCAAGTCACAGCTCTGAATAAAAAACCCTGAACTCTGCCTCCTTCCTAAAGTAATGGTTCTCAACGGAGGGCAATTTTGTTCCTAGGGGACATTTGTCAGTGTCTGGAGGACATTTTTGATTATCACGACGGTGGGGGGCTTGGTGGGGGAGGTGGTGAGGAGGGGGTTTGCTGCTGACACCTAGCGGTAGAGGCCAGGAATGCTGCTAAACATCCTACCACGCACAGGACAGCAAAGAATGATGTGACAAAATATCAGTGTGCGTCTGTTGAGAGAAACCCTATCTGAAAGGGACAGTGAGACAAGTGAGACAAGTGAAACATCCCGTGAGTGGAGGGATAAACACTTTGAGTCACTGGCTTCCCCACCGTGGAGGCGGATCCAGTGGGACACAGGTTGTTTCTGGTGGGTCAGGAATGGCTATGGATCTGCACCCTGGTAGTGCCCTTGATCGGGGCTGGCTTGTTACACACTCAGGTCCACCATTCTTCCTGTAGAATGCAGTGTGAGTGGCACCCCCTGGAGCTGTGCAGTGAGGCAGCCCTGGCCCGGACCCCACTTATCACTTTGGATAAATCTTTTTACCTCTAGTATCTGAGCAGCCCATTTGATGGATGATCATTAGACTCACCTGGGGAACCTGTTGACCTGCAAACTTGTGGCTCCATTCCCTGGAGGTTCCCCTTCAGTGGGTCAGCAAATGACCCTGGAAGCCATATTTATAAAAATCACCCAACTCTTACATTCAGGGCATCTACAAGATCTGGAAAATGAAGACCTAAAGTTCTGCCAGATATCACTTCTCTCACCTCGTGCAAATTAACAGTTGTTGTGGGTCTGAGGTGTTTGGATTAATTTCGTGTTCTCTATTTTTACTATTATTACTACTACTACTAACACTATTAATGGTACTTCCACTGCTTATAATAATAATAATGATAATAATAATAATTAACAGTAACACAGAATGTCAAGGGTAGTACCCTGTTCTTTAAGACTAAAATGGAACAGTCTCAAACACCATCCCTAGTGTATATCTTCACATCTCACCAGGTATTCCGAGGTACGGAAAGCTTATCCCTCGCCTGGACCCCAAGCTCCTGCTTCGTCTGATGTCGAGATCAGTCAGTGTGTCTTCTTGTTATCTTTACCCATGACTACATTCACTCAGACTAGCACAACCTCCACTCACACCAGGCCTCTGCATGGAAAGTAGACTTTACAAAAAGTTTGCGTAGGTTCAGGGGACTTGTGACAAATAACTTGATGTTAAATCATGCCTATCCTCTGCCTGAGAATTCTCTCTGCTTTTCTGCCAGCTCAGACTCCAGGCATTTGTCATGTTGCTGGATTCTGGCCTTCAGCCCTCTTTTGCCCCACTCTGTATGGCCAAATAAACAAAGAAATGAACGAATAAACAAATAATATTTGCATTTATAGATAAAATATATATGTATATATGTGTATGTGCATTTTATGTGTATACATATATTTATGTATAAAATAATATATACGTGTATGTGTGTATAGACATATATATATACAAACATACACACACACACACACACATATATGTAAATGTTCTTTTGCAGAACAATTCACCTCGCTTCCTTTATTTCTCGCCAGAACACTTAGACGTAGTTGTTGTCATTTCCCTTGTTTTGCAGATGAAGACTTCATCTTCACAGCTCTTCAGAGGTTCCAGAGAAATCAAGTTTGTTGCTTGAGGTCCAATAGGGAGTAAGGGCTATAGGGACAAAGCAGAGACAAACCCCTGACTTCTCACTTCTAAATCCAGAACTTTCCCTTTCACAGTAGCAGTTCTCCACTCTGGATGCACATTAACATCACCTGGGGTGGGCTTTGAAAATCCGGATGCCAGAGCTCCAGCCCAGTACAATGAACACAGAATCTCTGGGTGTGGCGCTCAGGTAACTGCATATTTAGAACGCTTCCCTGGTGATCCTAAAGTGCACGCCTGCTCAGACCAGTCTGGAGACCGAGAACCATCACACACACAGAGGTAAAGGCTGTGCTCCTGGCTTTTCTGGACCATGGACTATGCCCTGCTTTGCTCCCACACCCTCACCCACCCTTCTTCTCAGTGTTGTCTTCAGACCCAAACTTTTGGATCATTTGATAACATTGCACGTGAGCATTTACCGGTCTGAAAAGTCTGTCCACAATCCTATTCTTTCTCATCCTCTCTTTCCTCTTTACAGGCACAAAGAAGCTTTCTCATGGCTCACCAGCCCCAAGCACTAGCTCCACGAGTTGCCTTACCTTGCCAGGTGGGTAAATATCGTTGCTTCATAATCTTAGTTGATCACAGACAGCAGAAAGGACCCGTTTCTCAGGAGTTGAGTTTAGCAGTTGATAAGTGGGGAATCTGGCCCCTTGTGTATCCTGTTGACCCCATGTTATCAGAGGGCTTTGTCTCTGTCATCCACATTTGTAAGGTTCTCCCAAGAATGCACATAACATATTCATAGTTGTTTCACAATCTTTCCTGCTCACTGATGGAAAGAGTAGAATCTTGATCTTCCTTAAGGTTCATCGGGACATGCTGTGCAAGTATTTCTTTGAGAGGCAGATGGCACAGGGGGAAGAATGAATTTTTGGTGAGAGAGAGAGACTTGGGTTCAAATCTCAGCTTTGCCTTGTTCACACTGTGCAGGCTCACTACAGTTATTCAGCTTCTTGGAGCTTCTGTTTTCTCATCTGTCTGCATGATAATAAGAATTAGAAATAATACTCATCAATTTAACATAGTACTGACTCATAGAGGGTGCTCATAGCGAGTATCTACTACTGAGAAATAAGGAGGTCTTGGACGATCTGTACTGGATCCTATCTAACATTTACTAGAAAATTTTAAGCATTCATGACAATCCTGTGTAATCACTATTTAATATGAGAGGCACCTATTGGTCACTCTGTCTTCATGCATAGGCTTACATTCTCTATGCAAATTTGATTCCAAGTAAAACTTGGAAAAACACATTTATTTGGAGGGAAGGAGAGATTATAAAAGGTAAATATGGACATTGTAGAAAAATCAAAAAATAATACAAATTAAAAGAAGGAAAGATGTTGCCAAAATGCTACCACTCAGAGCTAATCAAGATTACCTCTCCTTCCAGTGTTTCTTAAATACCTTGTTTTTTTTTTCTAGATTGAGATTATACTCTCCATGGAGTTTTGTTTCCTCCCTTTTAAAATTTACTATTACATTATGAGTTTTCCCCCATGTTATTAAATATTTTAAAAATATTTCAGCGATTGACTAACATTTCATATGATTATACAACAATTTATTTATATACAGCATCCATGGGAATTGGTTTCAGGACTACCCACAAATACCAGAATCCATGGATGCTCAAGTCACCCGCAGTTAACCCTCCATATCTGCAGGTTCCACATCTGTAGATACAAGGGGCCGACTGTATTCATTAATAATCTGGCATTTATATAGCTTGCCTTTTTTTTTTATCATTAATAACTTTACATTCTTGTACATAAGTCTTCTTCTGAGTCTGTAAATATGGATTTAAGACAGATTCCTGTAGGTACAATTACTGACTCAAAGAGTATGTACATACTTAGGTTCTTGACCCATTATTGTCAAAGTGATTTCCAGAAAAGTAATATTATTTTATACTTTTAGCAATGAGTTTGCCATTTCACTTTGCTCTTGCTACTGCTGACATTGATACTTCACTAATTTAATAAGAAAAATTATATTCATATTTTGTTTGCATTTAGTTTATCTTTAAAAAAATCTGTTTTCTAATGTTAATTTATCTTTTACATTGTTTCTTTTGGGAATTTCCATATTTCATCCATTCAAAGAGAGATAGTGACTTGCATTTTAGCTACTCTGAAATAGGAATGTTTTGCAAGCAATGGGGTGTTATAATTGAATTAACAGCATTTTTTCCTTGGTTGTACATGAAATAATAATTCACTTTATAATCAGCCGCATCTTGGATTAGATGAAATATAATCTATGTCCATCTGCTTTTTCAGCCTCAACTTCTGCAGTGTCCCTACCCCAGTCCAACAGCTGGACTCAGTGTCCACTGAGTAGCCCCTGAACTTACTTGCCTCTCACTCTGCCTAGAAGGGTCTTTACCCTTTTCTCCCCTGGTTAATTTCTCTTTGCAGTCTCTCCAAACTTTCTAGGTAGAATTAATGCTGATGTATAATTATTTGCTTATAAGTCCTTTAACCATTGATCAGTGGCTTTTTCAAGGGTAGGGACTGTCTCATTCTTTTTTGTCCCAGTGAGGTGCTGCTGAGGTGACAAGCACATATTGTGTGCTCATAAATGTTTATGAGGCCGGGTGCCCTGGTGTGTGAGTGAGCATTATCCAATTTAATTTATGACTAGATAGAAAACAGCCGTCCTCAGAAGAAGGCTCATCTTGGAAATTGGATTTGTATCAACTATACTAACTTACAGCTATACAACTATAACTATACAACTATACTGACTGTTTTTTAGTACTGAGTAGACCTTGCTCTGTAGTCTCTGGAAGCCCATTTCATCTTGTTCCTGTTTGTGGTTTTGTGCTCTTGGGATTATAGTCATTATGAGGAAAACAGCTCTAAACCCAACAACTTCAGTGTGTAGTGATGGTGTTTGCTCTTCTTTGTAAAGTCATAACATTCCTGGGTCAGGTGGGACCTCTGACATACTGGACATCTGCACGAACGTGCAGACCTGACCTGGTTCCCACCTGCTATGCTGGGAACCTGTTGCTGGCCTGCTGGGATTCTAAGACCTCTGAGTCAGAGTCTCAGCCACCCTGTCTTTGGCTTTAGTTTCGCAGTCTAAAGTGGTCCCAAATTGGGTGTCAGGATCTGAGTTCCAACCACTCGAAAGCCTGTGGAGGTGGAGTGGGTAGTTCTTAAAACACTTGACATAATAAACCATGCTTTGTTTAGCAGACGCCCTCCACGTCACTCATAACGACAGCCAGCCCGCTGTTTCTCCTTGTGACCTCACGAATGCCACACGTTACCTCCCACAGTGCACATGCTTCTACCACAAACTCTTGGTGCAGGCTGTCAAGCAACTTAAAATATCATGTTTTAGGATACTCGAAGAGCCAAATGGAGGAATAAAAATCCTTTAAAACCAATAAAGGAGAATTATGCTGAAGCCAAACAAGAACAGAGATATGCAAAAGAAGCAATCCAAAATCTGAAATGTTAAAAAGCAAACAAACATATAGTCATTGGAATTTTTTAAAAACAAAGAAAAACACAGTTGGTGGTATGAAATCAAGGTAGAACACAGCTGAAAAGAGAATTAATGTTGGAAGATAGTCCTTAGGACTTTATACCAAACACATTGTACAGATAGAACCATATAAAAAAAGAAAAGAAAGAGCTTGAACCATAAAACTCTTAGAAGAAAACATCCTTATGACCTTGAATTAGACAACAGTTTCTTACATATGATACTGAAAGCCCAAGCTGCCAAAGAAAAATTAATAATACAACTTCATCAAAATTAAAAACGTTCCATTATCAAGAAAACTAAAGGAAAATCCATGGAATGAAAGAAAATATTTGCAAACCATAAATCTGATAAGGATTTAGTATCCAGAATATGTAAAGGATTCTTATAACTCAACAATAAAAAGACAAATAAAACAATTAAAAAGTGGGCAAAAGATTTGAAGAAACATTTCTCCATAGAAGATAGGCAAATGGAACGTGAAAAGATGCTCAGCATCATTAGTCATTAGGGAAATGCAAATCAAAACCACAGTGAGATGCCACTTCACATGCACTAGAAAGGCAAGAATAAAAAGATGGATAATAACAAGTGTTGACAATGATGTGGAAACATTAGTACCACCATATATTGCTGATGGGAATGTAAATGGTGCAACTACTTTGGAAAACAGTTTGGCAGTTCCTTAAAATGTTAATCATAGAGTGACCATAACACCCAGCAGTTCCACTCCTAGGTATGTTCTCAAGAGAACTGAAAACATATGTTCACACAAAAACTTGTCCACAGATATTCATAGCAACATTACTCATAATAGCCAAAAACTGGAGACAACCTAAATGCCCATCAACTGATGAATATATAAACAAAATGTGGTATATCCATACAATAGATTATTATTTGACCGTACTAAAGGAAGAAAGTACTGATACGTTCTACAACATGAATGGACCTTGAAAACATTTTGCCAAGTGAAAGAAGCCAGACACAAATGGCCACATATTGTATGATTCCATTTATGTGAAATATGCAGAATAGACAAATCTATAGAGACAGAACGTAGACTAGTGGTTACTAGAGCCTGGGGAGGGAGAAGAATGGAGAGTGAATTCTCATGGGTATGGGATTTTTTTTTATTGGTGAAGAAAATGTTTTGTAAACTGTCACTGTTTGCCAATGACATGATACTATACATAGAAAATCCTAAAAATGCCACCAGAAAACTACTAGAACTAATCAATGAATTTGATAAGGTTGCAGGATACAAAATTAATGCACAGAAATCTCTTGCATTCTTATACACTAACAATGAAAGATCAGAAAGAGAAATTAAGGAAACAATCCCATTTACCATTGCAACAAAAAGAATAAAATACCTAGGAATAAACCTACCTAAGGAGACAAAAGCCCTGTATGCAGAAAACTATAAAACACTGATGAAAGAAATAAAAGATGACATATACAGATGGAGAGATATACCATGCTCCTGGATTGGAAGAATCACCATTGTGAAAATGACTATACTACCCAAAGCAATCTACAGGTTCAATGCAATCTCTATCAAATTACCAAAGGCATTTTTCACAGAACTAGAACAAAAATTTTTACAATTTGTATGGAAACACAAAAGACCCCGAATAGCCAAAGCAATCTTGAGAAAGAAAAACAGAGCTGGAGGAATCAGGCTCCCTGACTTCGGACTATACTACAAAGCTACAGTAGTCAAGACAGTATGGTACTGGCACAAAATGTAGGTGATACCTATGGTCACCTTATCTTTGAGGCAAGAATATTCAATGGAGAAAAGACAGCCTCTTCAATAGGTGGTGCTGGGAAAACTGGACAGCTACTTGTAAAAGAATGAAATTAGAACACTCCCTAACACCATATACAAAAATAAATTCAAAATGGATTAAAGACCTAAACGTAAGGCCAGACACTATAAAACTCTTAGAGGAAAACATAGGCAGAACATTCTATGACATAAATCACAGCAAGATCCTTTTTGACCCACCTCCTAGAGAAATGGAAATAAAAACAAAAATAAATAAATGGGACCTAATGAAACTCAAAAGCTTTCCCACAGCAAAGGAAACCATAAATAAGGTGAAAAGACAACCCTCAGAATGAGAGAAAATATTTACAAACAAAGCAACTAACAAAGGATTAATCTCCAAAATATACAAGCAGATTATGCAGCACAATATCAAAAAAACAAACAACCCAATCCAAAAATAGGCAGAAGACCTAAATAGACATTTCTCCCAAGTAGACATACAGATGGCCAATAAACACATGAAAAGATGCTCAACATCACTAATCATTAGAGAAATGCAAATCAAAACCACAATGAGGTATCACCTCATACCAGTCAGAATGGCCATCATCAAAAAATCTAGAAACAATAAATGCTGGAGAGGGTGTGGAGAAAAGGGAACCTTCCTGCACTGTTGGTGGGAATGTAAATTGATACACCCACTATGGAGAACAGTATGGAGGTTCCTTAAAAAACTAAAAATAGAACTAACTACCATACAACCCAGCAATCCCACTACTGGGCATATACCATGAGAAAACCATAATTCAAAAAGATACATGTGGACTTCCTTGGTGGCGCAGTGGTTAAGAATCCACCTGCCAATGCAGGGGACATGGGTTCGAGCCCTGGTCCAGGAAGATCCCGCATGCCACAGAGCAACTAAGCCTGTGAGCCACAACTACTGAGTCCACGCACCGCAACCACTGAAGCCCACATGCCTAGAGCTTGTGCTCTGCAATAAGAGAAGCCACCACAATGAGAAGCCTGTGCACTGCAACGAAGAGTAGCCCCCACTCACCACAACTAGAGAAAGCCCGCACACAGCAACGAAGGCCCAATGCAGCCAAAAATAAAATATAAATAAATAAATTTATATCAAAAAAAATGGTCAACTTAAAAAAAAAAAATACATGTACCACACTGTTCATTGCAGCACTATATACAATAGCCAGGACATGGAAGCAACCTAAATGTCTATCAACAGATGAATGGATAAAGAAGATGTGGCACATATATACAATGGAATATTACTCAGCCATAAAAAGAAACGAAATTGAGTTACTTGTAGTGAGGTGGATGGACCTAGAGTCTGTCATACAGAGTGAAGTAAGTCAGAAAGAGAGAAACAAATACCGTATGCTAACACATGTATGGAAACTAAAAAAGCTGTACTGATGAACCTAGGGGCAAGGCAGGAATAAAGACACAGACGTAGAGATGGACTTGAGGACACAGGGGTGGAAGGGAAAGCTGGGATGAAGTGAGAGAGTAGCATGGACATATAAACACTACCTAATGTAAAATTGATGGCTAGTGGGAAGCTGCTGCATAGCACAGGGAGATCAGCTCGGTGCTGTGTGACCACCTAGAGGGGTGGTATGGGGGGGGTGGGAGGGAGGCTCAAGAGGGAGGGGATATGGGGATATATGTACACATATAGCTGATTCACTTTGTTGTACAGCAGAAACTGACACAACATTGTGAAGCAATTATACTCCAATAAAGATGTGAAAAAAAAAAATGTTTTGTAATTAAATATTGGTGATGATTGCACAACCTTGTGAATAAAATAAAAAGCACTGAACTGTACACTTCAAATGGTGAATTATATGGTATGTGAACTATATCTCAATTTAAAAAATGAAAGAGCATGGAAGATAGATAAACAGCTCTAAAGGCTCAAATTCCTAGACAGTAAATGCACCTCACTTGCCATACCTAAGTAATACCAAACACATACCGAAATGCATTGTGTGAGATTGTTCCAATTATGTCAAGAGTGAGAAAATATTAAATGCTATAAGAAGCTGGTTATGTTCAAGGGAGCCGCAAGCAGGTTGCCTGTAATAAAATGACAACCAACTGACAGCAAAATTTGCATTAACAACAGTAGATGCCAAAAGACAATGAAGATATATCTTTCATAGGCTGAGGGAAAATAAAGCATTATATAATAGCTAAAATAGCTAAATTATTAGTTATGAATGAAGGCAAAGTAAAAACATTTTAGGTTTACAGTGACATAATTTAGCACTCCAGACTTCACTAAAAGAAGTATAAGGGATATACCTCAAGAAGAAGAAAAGTGAACCCAGAAGCAAAGTGTGAGAGACAGGAATTAATGGTGAGCACACAAGTAAATAAAGCATGTTGGTAAATGTGACTAACTAGTCACCATAAAAATAATGTCCATATTTTTTGCGTTAAAATAGGAAACAGAAGCTATAGATGGAAGAGGGGATATTTAAGAGGGAGTTAAGGAATGCTAAGATCTATTCTGTCTTTGGGCAGAGCTTTGTAATTTTGTAACTCTTTTTGTAACACAAAGGATCATCAGTAAAATAATAGAAATATAACCTATAGCATCTAAGTCAGCAAATGAACAACAACAAAGAAAGGGAATACAGAAAATGTATCTACTTGATAGAAGGCAGAAAGGAAAAAAAAAGAAGCAAGGAATAAAGAATGATTATAAAATTAGAATCAAGTCCAAAACCAAAACAAAATTAGATAGTAGAATCAAGTCCAAAACTATCAGTAATAAGAATAATTGCAAATGGCTCAAACTCTGCTCTTAAAATACAGAAATTTGGATAAGAAAAAGAAAATCCAGCCCTGTCCTGCTTTTAAAAGACACACTTTTAAGAAAAACTCCCAGAAAGTCTGCTAATGTATGGCAAAAGAAATTCCATGCAAAATATAAAGCTAGTTCTTTGAAAAACATCATCCATTTTAACATCTGTACATTATCCTATTATATAAATGTGCCACAGGATATTTAATCATTTTTCTGTTGATGGTGGTTTTCCATTTTTTTGCTTTTGCAAACAATGCTCAACATAATGTTGGGCAAGAAAAGCAAGTTTCAATAAGATTTAAACCATCTAAAACAATTTGTATTATCTTTTAAAACAAGCAAAAAAAAAGTGGATATTTTATGGTTGCATAGAAATGCAATAATTGAATGACTATATGCACAGGAATAATAAACATCAAATTCTGGATTTTTTTTGGGGGGGGGGAAGGGAAGGGTATATTAGGTACTTAAATTCTACCTTGATATTTAATCTCTTTAAACAAATTTTTGAACAAATATGCAAAATGTTAAGATCTGCTTAAACTGTATTGAGAGAGTACCTGGGTATTTGTTATATTATTAATTATAGTTTCTGTTTGCTCAAATATTATATATTAAAGAATTTCCTAAGTGAAAAATCTGTGACTGTCTTCCAAGACAGTTTTGTTTGTCACATGTGTCAGTCCTGAAGCCACCAGAGACCACTTCATTAAAGAACTGCTTGTGTGGTTTCCAAAATTATCAAAGCTTTCTCCTGAAACGCCAGCACCAGGAAACTGCTCTGAGGACATCACCTTGATTCCTTGCACGTCCATAGCAAAGTGACTCTTATATGGTAAAGTAATAGCACCTGCAGACAATTTTTTTCTAGTGCCAACTTCAAGTGTGCCCCATGAGGTTTGTGAACGCAGTCAAGCTCATGGGCGGGCCGTAAATGATGGAGAGCTGAGCAAATGTTGGCTCTCGCTGGAGGAGTGGCCCAGAGCTCCACTTCCAGTCATGACTGCTAACGATGGAGACTAGTCAGTGGCTTCTGAGCAGATGTCCCCGGCGCCTCGGTCACGTCACTTTCCCGAAGTGATCGTTAGATGGAAAGGTACAGTACCGTAGTCATTCGCTGATGCAGATAGCTGATTGCTCCTGTGTGTGCAGCTTCTGGCTTGCACAGTAGTGTTGGCAATAGATACAGCTCTGCTTCTAATCTCCGTTGCCTGATGTAGAAAGAGTTGGTGTGTTGAGATGCCAGCTGGCTTGCAATGACATTTTTTGTGTGTCCTGTTCTAGGGGACTACGGATAAAACATCCATCCAGAGGATTCCTCAGAAGAGAACTGACCAGCCCCGAGGTCTGAAGACATTTTAGGAAGCTTATGTTGCTTTTACAAAAACAAAATATTATGTTACTGAGTTACTGAAGTTACTGAGTGATTAACTTCAAAAATGGTAACTTCTGATCTTCCTAATACAGGTTTTTAACAGTAAATACTTTGGTACGTATTGCACATCTATCAAATATCAGGGACAATGCTAGGTTCTTCACACGTATTATCTCATTTAATCTTCACAACAACCCTCTAAGGAAGGTACTGTTATCTCCATTTCACAAATTAGGAAACTGAGGCATACTCAGATAAATAGCTTGCCCAAAGTTAGCAGGTGGCAAGCCTGTACTCTTTGCTCGAGTTTCATTGTCAGGGGTAAAGACTGATGTCAAACAGTCCACACTGGAACAGCCTTTCTTTCACAGTTGTACTCTGCCTGGGGTAGAGTACAATTATGCATGTACCGATTTCAGGCACAACTGTGGGGTGTGGAGGGATCCTGCATTGTCTTAATTTTAAGTAAAGATTCCCATGAGTGGTCTCTTTGCAATTGCCTTTTATCTTGAGTTCAGTTTAAGGGATGCCAGTTGTCATTCTTACTATGGACTAGAGCAAAACACATTTGTTATGCGTGATTTAGCACTTCAGAGCTCTAGAACCCTAAAGAAATTTAACTTTACAGGCTTCTTCTGGCAGAGGTCATAGTTGGTGTGAGCGAAGGACAGAGCTACTGATTTGGCCTTACACTCCCCATCTTCAGATGCACACGTGGAAAAATGCTCACACTGATGAAAAAAAATCGAACAAAAGACTTAGCTTGCGTAATCTCCCAAATATTTTTCTCCTTTGAAAGAGCATGCCTCATGTTCTTTGTGCTTGCCAGGAGAAACAAAATGAAAACAAAGAACTCAATTGAAGATGATCATCTCCTTGAGGGAGGACTTTCTTATTCTTTTTTATTAATTAAATAATATTTTTATTAAATTAAATGATTAATCATTAAATCATAAGGTTGCAGGGCATTTAATAGCTAGCAGTTGTTTGAAAAAGAAAAGAGCTTATTTTCCAGCCTTACCTAATTGCTCCTACTCTTTCACCTGTTTGTCAGAGAGACTTGAAGACTGTGCCTCAGCCTCTCCAGACGGTAGTAAGACCTGAGTTGAGGTTATACCTTTGGTGTAAAACAAAAGTGCTCAGGCCTCAAATTTGAAACTTCAAAGGAAAGGAACTTGCCGACATTCTTCTTTGAGCAAACACGGGCAGCAAATCTAGGTATCAAGGCATTGCTGATGCAAGGGAGAAATATTAGGTCTTGTAGATTCTAGTCAACTGTGTCAGCTGGTGTGTATTCTAAGTGATTGCCCTCTTCTTTAGTAAATGAGAGATTTATGAAGGTTACTGAGTATGATGCTGAGTAGTTTACTCATTCATTAAATATTTTTCAGCACCAGCTGTTATCAGTACTGGGATTAAATTCTGGGGATGCAAATGTGTATAACACCCTGTCCCATCCTAATGAAGTTTATAGCCAGGATCAGTGATCTATAGGGTGAAGCATAAGGAAGAGGTATCTCAAAGACCAGGGAATCAGTGGTTCAAGAATGGCTTCCAATGAAGGTGACTCAAAGAATTACTATGGCTCAGCATAATTAATGCAAAGAGTCTTAAGAATCAAAAGTCATTTGTTTGTCATTTTCCTAATTACGTCAAGATTAGAGTTCAGGGACTGAAACTCCTTCCATCCTGGTTGGGTGTCTAAGCCATACTTCCCATCTGGGGGTTCCAGCACTCTACACTCATGGTTAGGAATAGCCAAAGCCTCCGTATTTGATAAATAGTTTAGAATGTGGGATAGATGTTTCTGCTTTGCTTAAAATGGCACTGAGTTTCAGCAAACTGTTTCCCTTAGGTAGCTGAATGGAAAAAAAAAAAAAAAAAAAAAAATATATATATATATATATATATATATATTTTTTTTTTTTTCCCCCCACAAATGCCCATTTTGGATAATGAGCCTTTTGTGAATCACAGTGGTGTGTTCTCTGCCAAATAGTCACAAATAAATTCATTAAGTTAATCTCTTTGTTGTGTGCTGAGGTCTTCCATGTGGTAAAATCCATTTGTACGGGGAATGACATGACTTTTCTACACTATAATAAGAAATCCACCAGGCAGGCCACCATTAAAAGGCTCCTGGTGATGACCTTTCATCTCTTGTGCTGTGTAATGATGGTAGCCACATACCAAGCACCTACGACATACTGGTACTCCGCGAGGTTGCAAGGTACCATACGTACATTATCTCAGCTATAGCCCCTTTAAAATCCTCACAACAACCATGCAAAGAAGTTACCATTTTCCCCATTTTACAGAAAAAAACAAAAACAAACCCAAACCCCTGAATCCCAAAACAGATTATCTCCTTAGGATCTCACAGCTGGTAATAGCTTAATCCAGTTCTGTGACACCCCAAACCCCGCTTCTCTCACAATACCACACCACCTCTCCCAAAAGTAGATCTTCGTGGATTTGATTCTTGTCACAGATCTTAGCATGTGGCCAAGGGATGGCCACTCCTGTGTGCAATGACCAGACCCTGTCAGCTGCCCCAAGCATCCCTCGAAACTTAAGGAGAAGCCGACATACTCTCAAAACAAACTCGGCACCTAAGCCAGTGGTTCTCAACCTGGCTACGAGTTAGAACCACTGGGCGTTACAAACATACTTGCTTGGGCTTCACCTTAAAATAACAGATTACTTTCAAGACTCCTGGAGGTGGGGCTTAGGAATCAGTAAATTTGAAGCTTTCCAGGTGATCAGATGGGCATCCAGGGTTGAGAAATGCAGGTGGAAGCAAACAGCTTCAGGTTGGATGAAGGGCAACAAAACTGTGTGGTTTATTTTTTTCCCTGTGGCCATGTATTCCTCTGGGGACCTGGAAATGCTGGTCAGGTGATCTTTCCACACTAGGGAGTGGTTTGGTTCAGGCAGTGTCAACTGGCCTTTTTCTGGATACCTTCTCAGACAGCAAGCTTCCTGTCTCCTGTGCTCTTTGCTCTGTGAGCTTCAGATATGGAACCAGTAGATTAGTTAGTATTCTCATTTTCTTGAGGAAGAGTCCTCGGAGAACCAGAGTCTTTTCTAATGTAGATGCTGGGTTTAAGTATTCTAGTTTTAATATAAACTACACCTTGAAGAGTTTAAGAATAGACCCTCACCTTAGACAGCACTACATCTAATGTGCATGGTTTAAGAGTAATTTTCTGGCTGGGTTCATGGTGCTAGATTGTATTTCTGCGAAAGGAAGGAACACCTATCAGCGTGGCCTTTGTGTAATGCTTTCATGTCTTGAGGAGACAAAGGAATTCCCTAGGTGGGAAAGTATTCTGCTGCTGAGTTTTCCTGGCAATTGCAAATCTTCCAGATAGTTCCTGAAATGTAGGATCTTCCTCTGAGGAAAGGGATGGGAACTGATGCTGGGTGAACACCTGCTATGGGTCAGCTCTGTGCTGGCTGTTTCTCATACGTTGGTTTCTTGTCATTCTCACTCAGGCCTCTGCAGTGAGTGTTACTATCTCTGTTTTTTTCTTTTTATGGGAAACTGAAATTACGTGTCCCAGTCATACGGGGACAGAGAAAGAACTGAATCTGACTCCCTTCCAAGGATGGGCGGGGGGTGACTACAAATGAGATAATGGATATAAAGACACTGAACGGTGCAGAAGACAGGCCATGCTACTGGGCTCCTTAAACAGCAAAGCCCCGGGTTCACGAAAAGTTGTTATACTTCACTTTCATTTTTAAAACTGTTTGCTGGGAAGCCTAGATATTGAACAAGGACCAAGTCTCCTGTTCTGGTTGAAACAAATTAACATCTTCCACTTGCCCTTTAAGGAAAAGACCAGCTATGAAAACCAATTCAGCCAAACTGCTAATTTTAAAGGGTGTGTTTCTTCCTTGGGGACTGGGATGAACCCGTCTTGATTCCACTCTCTGTGGAGCTGTCGTTAACAGTGAGAGGAGTCTTCTGGCTGATTGCGTGTCTTCCCATGAGCTTATCTTCAGAGCGCAGTTAATTCATACCAAATGTGCTAGCGTGGCTGCCTCAATCAGAAACAGGTATAAGTCGGGTTTGGAATTCCAGATGCTCTGAGAAGATGTCCCAGAAAGAAGCTAGAAGGAGTCCAGAGAGAAGACAAATCCAGAGGGCGAAACTGATGTCAGGCCGATTCTCTGAATAGGGCAGAAGGAGCAAGCAGCACCCTTTCCACCAGCCCCAGATCGGCACAGCCAGGGATGGTGGTGCCTATCCCAGAGTCTTTCCAGAGCTCCGTTGGCTCAGGGTTTAGTCCCCCCTTACCCACCAGCAGTTCCCCTGGACATGGTCACTGTCACTACAATAATAATAAAATAATAAAAGTTGCCCTTAACTGAGGCCTTCTTTATGCCAGACACTGTGTTTCACATGGTTCATGTGCCCGTCTCGCTGAGTCCTCCCAAGAAGCCCTGTTAAGTGTGTAACATTGCTATTCAGAGGGGAAAAGTGACACTTAGAGAGGGGAAGTGTTTGCCTAAGACTAAACAGCTGGGGGAGGTGAAGGAGGCTTTAAAACCAGGTCTCTGCGACTTCACAGCGCCCACTCTTGCTCTCACGCCTAGTCAGACACCAGGAACATCTTCTTTGGTCTTACTCTTTGCTTTTCCAAGTGCTCAATATATTTAGAAAAGATCGCTGACTCTAAGTGTTGGCTCTTCTTGTTGCAGATTTCCTCACAATCCTCAGGTGATAGCATCAAAGTTGTTTTTTCCAACAAAAAGAACATTTTTTTCTTCATTTCTCAGAGCTTTTGTCTTCATGGTAGACCCAACAGGAAGAACAAACTATGTGGGTAGGAGAGAAAAAAAAAAAGCCTAATTTTGAAGACCACAAGTAACTTTAACTGATGCATAAAGGACTCCTTGCCAGCCAGGCAGTTTGTTGTGATCAAACTATAGCAGGAGCCCTGGCTAGCTCTTTACAGTTTATAGAACACTTGCAGTGTGTGCAAAATATTATCACTGTTGTTCCCTTTGTGAAGATAAGGAAGGGGAAGATTGGCGAGACTGAAACAGTAGTTTGCAAACTCCGGCACAGTGGAATTACCTGAAGAGCTTTAGAAACTCCTGAGGCCTCAGCCTAACCCCACACAGATTCTGCTTTCATGGGTCTGGAGTTCCCAGGATTTTTCAGAGCTCCTCAGGTGGTTCTCATATGCAGTGAGGGGTGAGAACCACCAAGTTAAAAATTTCACCCAAGACCCTGGGGCTCCCCTGACTTGATTGCTTGTCTCCGGTGCTTAGACTTCTGGAACACCTGTTCCATCCCAAACCCACGTAGGTGAGGGAAGAGACAAAAGCAGCTATTTAAGAGACCTGTTAGTCACGATTTTTATGCAATTCCTTCCTGAGCCATTACCACACCAATTGTATTAAGGGGGAATGATTTGCTTTTGCTTTGGGGAAATATGATTATGGCTACTGACAATGGTGTTCAAGAATCCCATATATCACAGATATATACTCAAATTATTGATAGTATAAATTAATTACTATTTTAACTTATTATGGTAGTTATTAAAACTTACTCTGAACTTTGGTCTCGGGTTATTTTAAATATGTGAGGTCTGAGGCTAGACCAGTTGGATGTGAACCCAGAATCCAGACTTCCTGCAATGCTAGCTGTGTGAACTTTGGCAAGTTACTTAAGCTCAGTTTCCTCACTCAAACTTTGGCAAGTTTAAAAGCCTCAGTTTCCTCACTCAAAAAGGGGGTGATAATAGTGCTTGCCTGTTGAATTGTAGTGAAGATTAAAGGCTGGTTCACATTAAATTCTTAGCATTGTGCCTAGTACACGATGTATGTCAGATATTATCATTATTTTACCATCACGGATCCTGAAATGAAAAGCACAGGCTCAGTTCTTATATCATTTTATCCTCTTGGAACGGATGTTGACATGTCAATCCCTTGCAATTCAAAACTCATGGATGATTTTTGAGCATTTTTATAAGGACTTTGCATCAAATTTCAGACAGATATCAATAGACACTATTTTAGAAACGGAATGTATGGCAATGGGATTTTGTTCTTCATGTAAAACAACATTTATGAGGCAATAAATGATTGTTTTTTTATCTTGTTAGTGGATGTGTTGTGTTTTGTGTGTGTGTGTGTGTGTGTGTGTGTGTGTAAATGCAGTTAGAAAATGTCTACATGTGGAAATGTTTTTTCCAAAGGTCATGTTATGGCATTATCTTTGAAAGAGAAGAAAACACATGCCCAATACTTTTTTTCTTTTTTAAAGGTGCCAATATTAGAATTTATTCAGAAGCTAAGAGTAAACCAAGTTTCTGCCTTTGGAGGCAGTCCTCTGCAGCAGAGATTCAGAAATTTGTCCAGTTGCTGCTGCTGTGCAGTGACCTTGCAAGATCACACTGAAGCCGTGGGGGATTGAAGACGCAGAATTGGGTTCTAATGCAGATCATGGTTTACCGCACAGGAATTGGGCTGCACGTAGATTAGACGAGCACTAGTGACCATTCCTTCTGCCTGCTCTCAGTGCAAACAACAGGGCATACCGAATTAATAAGATACAACATGTTATGACATGATAACGACAGTGATAATGAATTAATCCAGTCTTTCCGAAAGTGTGACATGCTCCTGATAAAGGGGGCGCCTTGGCCTAATCAAAATGAGAAAACCACATGCTGTTGGCTGTTCTTAGGGATTCATAATACATGTCGCCATCATTTAGGTCTCTGAGAAGTCCTGCCATGAACATACTAGTTTAACTTTAACCCAGTTACATTTGATATATGAATAAATCGCAGTGTATTTTCTGAAGAAGAATAAGTCTATGCATTATTTTCCTATGGGAAAAAAAAGTAGCCACCAAGCAAAGTGGCCTCAGAGAGAGAGAATAAAAAGTTGGTGATGGCAGATGAAAGGGCGGAAGTCATAGACACCTTTGGGAGAAATTGCGTTTATGAAAAAGATAAGATTTAAACAAATGAGGATTAAACCTCCTAAAAGAGCGTTAACGTCTATGAAAAACAAACATTGTAATTGTATAATAAAGGATGATGATGTGTCAGTTTTTGTCTTGAACTTTTCTTTTCCTAAGCACATTTGAAAGTAATATAGATAATGACTTTCCCAAGTTCAGGTTCTGTGCAGAGATACATGCCTTTGTCAAATCTTCATTAGCCAATGAGATCGTTTTCTCCAAGTAAATTGCTCTAGGAGACAAGAGCAGACTTTGTGAACGTGTCCCCAAGAGGAAAAGGGTCCAACTTGTTGATAATCAAGCATATGAAGGGGAGGGGATTCTGTTCCCAATTTGGTTCTCCTCTGCTTGGGGCGGGGAGGGGCTTGGGTTGAGGGAGCAGAAGAGGATTGTAACGCTACTGCCTGGGTTCAGCTGTGGGAGGTACCCAGTCATCGGAAGGGAAAGGGCCAGACCTCCTTCCAGAAATATCTCAGGAATCCCCAAAAGATAAATGAAAGAGTCCTTAAGTGGCCACAGCACCAACCCGGAAGAAAGGCCCCCATTAAATTCAAAATTGTGCCCTCATCCCAGGTGCTGCTGTTTTGCCCTGTCATCATTTCATGTTCCCCTGTAGAGGGGAAAGGCAGTCAATGCGTACAAACAGCACTGTGTGAATTTTTCTTTATTCCCACATTTTGAGTGAGGGTGACAGCAGGCATATAAGTATTTCCACAATCTCGGTGGGGAGCCGATCTCTATCAGCGGATTCAACTCTATTTGCAGCGACTCCAGTGGCAAGGAGAGCTTTCGTTCTGACAATCAGAATTCTAGCAAACGGTAAATGTTTCTTCATGCTGAGAAGTAGGAAATTCAATAATACTTTGGCTGGGTTCATGCTGAGTAGTGAAAATAGAATGAATATGGAGAGGGGCTGTGACTTAAAGAGCAGTAAATCAGCTAGCCCAGAAGTGTGGGACAATCAGCTTTTAATTCGAAGCCCTCACCTGTTTCTACTCCATTCTCCAGGGCAACGGGACTGTTTTTATATTTGTTCCTAGAGTGTTTTGTGCTGCAATCCCTTGTTTACCCCAAGAAACAGAATTAAACATTCTGGGATCTTTTTTTAAAAAAAAAAATCTACATATGCATTATTATGGCACTATAGGACCATTTGCTGAAAATCTTAACTTATGTGTTAGCCTAACTCCAAAGGCAAAGTAGGTGTGGATAGTGTGGAGCTTGTAGTAATAGCATTACTTATTATGATTGATGGAACACTTTTTCTTCTGTAAGCAAGTCACAGGTTTCAGAGGGGGTTACTGGAATGGAAGCCCCATGAGGGTAGAGGTTTCTGCCTGTTTTGTTCATTGTTGTATCAGCAGGACACACAGTTAAGTGCTTTAAGAAGTCGGTGAATGAATATTGATCTCTAGGCTGTGAAAAGTATACTCAGCTATGAGTGCTCTGAAAGGTCTCGGACTAAAGTGCAGAGTAAATTCAGTTTTCCTGACTTTCCATCATGTATAGTTTTGTAGAATAGCTTTGATACTTGATTCTATGGAAGAAATTTTTAGTAGTGTGTTTCTTTTTAAAAAGTTACATCACTAAAACTTGATCATCATAGAAAAAGTAGAAAGTGTAAACAATTAAAAAGAAATAAAATTGCCATGTTTATACTACTCAGAGATAATCACTGCTATGGTTTAAATGTATGCTCTCCCAGATTTTCCTATGCACACATTTATATGTTTTTATAATATTAAGATTAGACATATATATGCTTTTTTTCATTCAGCAGTACTACATCCTAATAGGTGCGTAGTATATATCATTGTTGTTTTAATTTTCAATTCCCGAGTGACAAAAATTGTTGAGCATCTTTGCCTATGCTTTTTGGCCATATGTATATCTTCTTTGGCTAGGAGTCTGTTCAGATCTTTGCATATATTTAAATTGGGTTGTTTGTTTCCTTTTGTTGAATTTTAAGAGTTAGTTCCATATTTTGGGTACAAGACCTTTATACACGTGCTTTGCAAATATTTTCTCAGTGATGTGCTTCTTATTAGCACTCCAGGATTGCGTGCCACTTTGCAACCCTAAAAGCTTACATACAGTGCTAAGTGCTGCTTAATGAGATGGCTGTGCTCACCTGTGTTTGCTTTGCTACTTCCCAAAGTGTCGCCACTGCTCCCTCTCACTTCCTTAACCCCATCCATTCATTGTCAAAGAACCTTTGTATTCTGGGGTCATCACTGTCTATCTCTAGGAATTTTTTTTTCCTAGGCATTTGTCTTTATTTATTTTAAGTGAATGACCAAGGTGATGATGTGCTTATTCATCTATTTGCAATAAGATTTCTAGTGAGAGTTTTACCCTGTTTGTTTCCTGGTTTTAAAGAAAACAAACAGGTCTGGGGGCCAGGAAGTCGCCCGCAGGATTTAGGAGCGCTGTGTAGTTGGTGAGGCTAACCGTTGTCTGTCTTCCTTTGCATGGCCTGCAGTCATCAAGCCTCCTCTGCGTCATTTTAAATGCCCTGCTTATGCATCTAGCTCCTACGCACCTTCGGTCCCAAAGAAAACTGACGAGCATCCTGCAAGGTACAAGATGCTGGATCAGAGGATCAAAATGAAAAAGATTCAGAACATCTCACATAACTGGAACAGAAAATAAATCAAGGGGAAGAGGGAGTGAAGGAGAGGCCCACCCATCTGCCTCTGGGTACTAACCAGCCACAGTGGGATATGTCTCCAGAACAAGGCCTTCAGGGCTGGTGCTATCATTGTTGACTCCCCCAAGGCACGGTGAAACCTATATGTGAGTTTCCCCTTTGCTGTTCTGTTATAGAGCCATCAGTCACAGGATTTGGAAGTCCATGCAGCCTCTAGCAGCAAACCAGTAAGAGGGTTGTCTCATGCGGCTTTTATTGGTATAGATCTTTCAAAGTCTAAATTGGACCCAAGTTAAAATGATGCTACCCGTTCAGAAAAAAATGAAATTCTTCCCATTGACACTTTTTTCATCCCTGGAAATTGACTTGCCCCAATGAGAATATCGGTTTAATAATAATCATTGTATTTAAGAAATGCACTTCTAAAAACATCTTTTCCAATTTTTAATACAAATATTTACAATTCAAGTAAACATGGAACTTTCAAAGTCGATGCACTCCCAACAAAAGTTGTACTTCTGAATGGAACTATCTTAGAGGGAAAGGAGAACTGATGAATTGTATTCATATGTACTTCTGAACTTAGGCTTCATAAAGCAGATCCAAGTTAAAAATAAAGACCGTTGTCTTCGGTTCTCATTGTATGGCTCATGCCTGATAGCCTCGCCGTACCTTTAAGAACATGAGAGTTTACGGGAGATGGATTTTGGCTCTGCTTTTCTCCGATCTTTCCTCTTCACTCACAATAGACAATGCCAGAAGTCAATGGGATGCCTGTACCTCAGGGACTCCCGGTTTGAGATTCACCCAGGAAATGTCTATTTAGTCTTATGGTCCTGGTTCAGGAGAGTATAAAATGCTGAAGCTAATTTGAATTCCTTATTGGCGGATTTTTCTCCATAAGTTTGGAGGTGACTGTAAGTTAAATTTCAGGTCATCTTCCCAACAGACCACATATCCGAGTCCCTTTGGGAGCCCAATTGCTCTCACAGCTGTTGGCGGGATAGAGGTCTATAACTTACCTCTCTTCATGGTGGCATTTTTTAGCCTTTCCGTATCTCTCCCTAGAGTTTTTACTTTGGGACTAAATTCACAGAAATGGTAAGAAAAGTTTCAAGGTCAGAAATAGCTTTTGATCCCTTCAGAAATGGTCTGGTGCGGTGGAAAACTTCAGGTTTGTTGTCTGTCAGGTCTGATCTCCGAGCCTGTCCTGTCTATATAACTAGTTACAGGTCCTCAGCCTAAATGGCATAACCTTTAAAAGGCTCAGTTTGCTTGACTAGAAAATGGGCTTCATAATCCCCACTCTTGCCTTTTGTGATGAAGATTAGGGATAACATAGGTTTTGTTTGCTATGGCTGAGCCTGGAGAGTCATAGGTACACCGCAGAGGTAGCCGTGAGCATCTCACCGCTGGGAAAACTCTCTGGGACGCCCCTCAAAGAGGGGACTGTACCCTGAGCCACAGCCTTTGGGGTCTGATTGTAAAGGGCGTAGCATCTTCTCTTCTCATTCTCTACATTCATTTCCAATAAACCACAGTTTTGCAAGTTGAGTCAGCACCAGAGTTTAGTGCCCATCAGGCTATTGAGCAATTTATTTATAATGTGCTTTACAATGGTATTTCAGGGAAATTTAATTGCTATACAGAAAGGAAAATCACTGTGACTTTTCATTAAGGAAGCAATTAATTCTTAGCTCCTTGCTTGGTGCCTGAGCAAGAGGACCCTTCTGCAGGCTGGTAGAGTCTAATCCACCTGAATTAGGTTAACTCGACAGGTAATTTCTACCTGTTTGTATACAGATGCCTTAGTGCTTGCTGCACAGTCATTTGGCCACACAATGAGACTGTCCATGGGGTAGTGGCCTCCAGTGGATCAACCCACAAATGATGGTCCTCACCTGTCCCTCAATATCTTCAGTCTTAGGTATTGAGATTGTAGCTGTGCTTTCTTGACTGTGCTCCTTGGCATTGGAAGCCATGATCCTGAGGAAGAAAGTTGGCTCCTTCTGTATTCTTTTATCCCAAGCTGTTACTCTTCAGTCTTTGCGAATCTTTTAATTGAGCAAATGTACAAGTATTGAAATTCTGCATTGCTTGTAAAATGCCTACCATGTTTTTTTGCATGATGGGTTGTATGGACAGGCCAGATTATATTCTTATAGCAAATAAAGTGATGCTTTTAAAGAACTTTCTTGTATATGAGTCATCTTTTTCTTCTGCAGAATTCTGGGATTCATAGGAAAAGAGTTAGATTTCCCTTATGCTTGGCACTGTTCAGTCCTGAATATCTTGTCAAGATGAATAGTCTAACTTACCCTTTTCAGCTTGCTTCCTGGTTGTATAGGCGATAGCTTTTTTTTAAAAAAATAAAACCCTCCTCCTCCCTACACCACAAGCCCAATAAGTTAATTTGTTGAGTAATAATAGCAGCTAGTTCATAGGTAAACATCTGTGTTATCAACTCAGTTTATATCATTTCAGACTAAGGTGTATAGCTTAGTCTGAAATCTCAGTGGATTCAGAAAAAGGAATATATGTTTGAAGATTAAAGTGCCATTATACGTTTCTTAAAAAAAAAAAAAAGCGACTTTGCTGTTCATATGTGTCTCTGTTTTATCTTTGGATTCAAAATTCCTAGAGAAGAAAAGAATACAGCTCTAGCCCTTAGAGCCTCACCCTTAAAAGTAGGTAGTCTGCCTAAGCCATTCTGCCCCACAAACATTTACCCATGGAGGGCCCATATGACCCAGAGTTGTGGACACAAATATCAGGGTGTGAACTCATCATTTCCTAAAATGCCTTGGGTGATGTTGCATTAGACAACACAGTTGTGTTTCCAGTAAACAATCTCCCATCTGAAGAGAATTTTTATGTTAGCAAGCCAAATGAAATGTGTGTCACCCAAGGGGCATCATGCATGGCTCATTTCTGGAAATGAGGTTGAAACCATGATGAGCTGGTGGAACAAGGATCTGGATAAGGCACACACTTAAAAATTATATTTATTTATTCAATTTGATGGAATCAAGGTATGGATCCAACTAGATCCCCTCACTTCTTACGCTGCACTGCCCCCTGGTGTCTCTTAGAGGCATGAAATGTTTGCTGAGTTCCCTGGGATCTTTTTTTTTTTTTTTCCTTTATAAGAGGAAGTTTTATTGTTAATGATGATAGTTTTTAGCTGGATGAATCTTGGAATTTAAAAGGGCAAGTGGCTGTGGAGAAAACCATTCTCATTCTCATAACAGTGCTGCTGCGTTGCTGAATCGGTTTACTCTGCTAGCAAACACAGGTCCTTGAAGAGTCCTGTGGTTTAAAAATAATAATAATACACACATGAGCACACTAAGAAATCTTAATCTATGGAGAAAATAAAATAAAGTTGGGGGACATATTGGGAGACAAATTGCAGAAGTCCTGGTAAATGTAATAGTGACAGAATGCTAAATAAAAGACAATACCTGTGACATTTAAAATATGGAAATAACCTATTTACAGCATCATTTAATTAATTAATCACCATTTAATTACAGTACCATTACTTTATTATCCCTAGTTGGCTCATATGCTCACACAATCTCCGTTTCTGAACCCTTTCCTTTTCACCTGTCTCTCCTGGAGAAGCTGTAAAAGTTAACATTCAATTGCCCAGTTTTCTTACACGTAGGGGCGGCCACGTGACACAGTTTCAGCTAATGAGCTAGAAGCTGCCTTCTCCAGTTCTCCTTCTTGCCTGGAATAGAGACTTTAGCCTGGATGTGCAGCAGCCCTCTTGGGTCTGTGAGGTGGTGATGAGCATGGAAATAAAGTCCAACATACTGCATGTAAATGGAGCAGAAAGCTAGAAAGGGCCCATGGCTCTGATTATATCACCCAACTGCTATACCGTCCCTGGACCGACTCCTTGAGACTTACTGTTGTGTGAGAAAAATAAACTTATATTTCTTTGAGTAACTGTTATTATTTCTCTTGCTACCTCTGAAGCCTATTCCTGAGTAAAAGACCTTGCTGCAGTCATTGGTATCTTAAGGAACAGGAAATCTTTGAGAAAGAAGCCTAAGAGATCTCGTAGATAATTATACAGCATGAGCAGAAAGTTGCCACTGAGTTAGGAGACCAAGTACTTGAGGATGGGGGCCAGCAGGTGGAGGCATCTATAGGGATACGCGGTGAGGTAAGGTATGTATGTATGTTTTCGTGGGTCGGGGGTGAGACCAGGAGGGGCACCAGGTGTTTCTCCAAAGGGGACAAACACATTTTGAGCACTGCCTATGAGAAGGCTTCTACAGAGCAGACTTTCACATGTTAGACCATTATATTCTTATCGCGTCATGAGTAGGAATGACCATCCCTGTTCTACACAGGAGAAAACAGAGGCTCAGAGGATCCAGTGCCCTGCCTGAGGCCACACGACTGGCGACAGCTGAAGCTTGTGGTTCAACCCCGGCCTGAGCCCAAAGCCCTGGCTTCACTCCCTCCCCAGGGAACCGATGGGTTTGATGTCCTCCTGGCCCTCTGAGGGCCTCTTTTTTTTTTTTTTTTTGAATCAGAAGCTATTTATTTTTAAGTTAATAGTACAAAATAGTACAAGGCCTGAGGGCCTCTTTTGAAGTGCTTGGTGCTGTGGAAATTACTCCCCTTTAGGGTGCCCTTTCAGAAACGCCTCCTCGCCTAGCCACGTGTCTTTTCAGGCAACACCTGTTTGAGATGAGATTATGTTTGTCCCTGCTTTTCCTTACTCCTTCTCAACTACACAATCCCTCCTCCTGGCCTGCTTGGCTGAGCTGCTGGAAGGAGGTATGAAGGGATAACCCCCAGGACCAACCGCATCATCTGGGGCATGGCTTCATGGCCTGCCACCATGGCCTTGGCTTCATGGTGGTGGCAGGGAGGTGGTGGAGCATAGATGGGGGCTAGGGAGAGAAACTCCAGCCCATTGAGAAAGCAAACAAATGTCTATGGAGCATCTACTCTGTTACTATGTTTTTCAGGCTTTGTAATATCTTACTTGACCTACATTACAGTCCTCTGATGCAACCAAGGCTTAAATCACCTGTTCATTCCTCTCATTAATGATGACCAAAATCAGAGTATTTCAGAATGGTTGTGGCAGAAGAAATAGACATGAGTTTAGGCTTTAGACTTACTATAGTACATCTCAGTTCTTTGGAGTGGGGTAACATTTCATATGTGAGAGAATGAATTCAGACTACTGTTTTGGAGAGTTCAGTTTGAACTACTGAAAAGCTAAATGCTTGATACTAGGTTTCAACAGGAATAGTTTTATGGTATGTGAAGACAAAGAGACCAAACTAGGTTAATGGTAGTGGTGTTCATTTATTATTTTCCTGCAGGGATGGCTAGAGTTAGAGAAGCTGTTACAATGAACAAATGGTTTGCAATGAGAATGTTAACTGCATTAAATGGCCACTTTTAAAATACTTCGAGGCTGACCTGGTTTGGCCTTAGCCTCCCGTGTCCTTTCACACTGTTGGGTTGTCACACTTTACCGTTTGGAATGTTACCTGGCTTCTCTTTCTTGCATACATACACACACACACAGATTTTTTGTGCCTCCATAATATTAACTATATTACATTTTTATCTCTGATAAAAAAAAACTTCACAAAGCAAAAAATAAACCTCAGTCTTGTCTCAAGGATTACAAAAATCTGAATATTGCAAATCAACGTTTGCTGAGTATTAAAGGCACTAACAATAGACAGGAAACTGCAATGTGACAATTTCTCCAGCAGGTGGCGATGCTGTGTAGGAAGAAAAGCTACCCTTAGGCTAGAGGAGAACGGAGGCTGGCTGGGGACAACCATCAGCAAACACTAATTGAACATTTCTCGTTTCCAGGCACTGCCCTAGGTGTGCAGTGAATCCAATAGGAGTGAGGCAGTGTCCCTCAGCTTTGGGAGCTCACAGCCTTAGGGGAGAATGTGTCCTTGTCTGTCAGGCAAGGTCATTCATTCATGCTGCTTGGAAAAGAACTTAAAAACAAACCCCACACCTTGTGCATTGTTGGTAGGAATGTAAAGTGGTGAAAAACAGTAAGATGGTTCCTTAAAAAATTAAAAACAGAATTACCATATTATCCAGCAATTCCACTTCGGGGTATATACCTAAAAGAATCAAAAGCAGGGTCTGGAAGAGATATTTGTACACCGTGTTCATAGTGCCACTAATCACAATAGCTAAAATGTGGAAACAGCTCAAGTGTCTACAGATGGATGAATGGATAAACAAAATGTGGTATATTATACAATGGACTATTTATTATTCAGCCTTAAAAAGGAGGAGAATTCTGATACGTGCTACAACATGGATGAAGCTTGAGGGCATTACGCTGAGTGAAATAAGCCATTCACAAAAGACAAATAGGGCTTCCCTGGTGGCGCAGTGGTTGAGAATCTGCCTGCCAATGCAGGGGACACGGGTTCCAGCCCTGGTCTGGGAAGATCCCACATGCCACGGAGCAACTGGGCCCGTGAGCCACAATTACTGAGCCTGCGCATCTGGAGCCTGTGCTCCGCAACAAGAGAGGCCGCGATGGTGAGAGGCCCGCGCACCGCGATGAAGAGTGGTCCCCACTTTCCGCAACTAGAGAAAGCCCTCACACAGAAACGAAGACTCAACACAGTCATAAATAAATAAATAAATAAAAGAATGTGAATTTCTTTAAAAAAAAAAAAAAAGACAAATACTGTGTGATTCCACTTTTATGAAGTACTTGGAGTAGTTGAATTCATAGAGACAGAAAGTAGAATGGTGGTTGCCAGGGGCTGGAGGGAGGGGAGTTAGTGTTTAGTTACAGAGTTTCAGTTTTACAAGATGAAAAAGGTTCCAGGGATAGATGGTTATACAATATGAATATATTTAGCACCATTGAACTGTACACTTAAACATGGTTAAGATGGTCAATGCTATGTTATGTGTACTTTACCACATACACACCACCACCCCCGACGCAAATTCTTCTCTGCCTGTTAGCCTGTCTGCAGTGTTTCCCCATATTGTAGGGACACAGCGAAATCCCTAAGGCAAACCTACACACATTTCCAGGCTGCACCCCTTGGTTCAAGACCTGGAAAGAGAGGGTGTGTTTACGTTTGCTTGGCTATCGTAGTAGGTGTGGTCATCAATCCAATGGCTGAATATGAAATTCGATTTCTCCCTCCCACAGTTGTAACCTTTCAAAGGTGTAGAAAAAGAAGACAGTCACCTGCCCTAGAGCCGCAGACCCAGGAAGCAAAAAGAAACCATAGTTTATTGTTCTACTCTGGGCCAGGCATTCTACTTTGTAAGCGTTATCTCATTTAACCTTTATTTAATCACCTCAAAGAGACAGGATCCGCCATCATTCTCCCTTGGCAAGTAAGGAAATTGTGGCTCAAAGTTCACAATGTTACCCAAGATCCATAGCTAGTAAGCGTCAGGGGGGCAGGATCTGAATTTTGACTGCTCAGATGGATGCTCTCTGTGTGTTCTGATGAGATAACAGGCGTGGGCCGTTTGCTTATACTGCCCTTATGATGCTAAAATGCAGTGCTTTTCACATGTGAATCAAGTGTTAAGGATCACGGGGTCCCTTGTAAAAAATGAAATTCTGACTTGGCTTCGGCAGGGGATTCTGCATTTCTAATGAGCTCTTAGGGGATACCAAAGGTGCTGGTATCACTTTGAGTAGCAAGACTTTAATTTGCAGAGGTTCCCAAACTTTCTCATTGTCTCAGCAGCTTTTTCTCAGGACTTTGGTTCAAAAGAAATTCCTATTCTGTTTTTTCAGTTGTTAGTTCCAAACAACTTACTAAGTGTTATGTTCTAACAGCTTAGTAGCCATTAAACAATGAAGTATATGTCAATTGAAGAAAACGATAATGTTTTTATTTTATTCTTGAATAAGCACAATTACTTACTAGTAGTGAGGCTGGAGATAGATGGGCCCCAGGCTGAGCAGCTAGAGTTTTTCCTCTGTGGACAGATACTCCAAAATAGCAGGAGGGGGGAGAAGCCGTGCCCTGCCTCGGTAAGAGATAGAAGACCACATATTCCTCATTCTCAAAGTCCTGGAGACCTTCCCAGCTACACACGTGCCGAAAGGTTCCTTGAAGGTCAAAAGAGAGGAGGCGCCACCACATAGTAGAAGATGTCAGCCTACCCATAGGCTTCTTTGCTAGAATCCATCTTGGCTAAGAGACACACACGTACACATGGGAGGACCCTGAGATATACCAAATATGGACTCAGAACCAGGCAAAGCAAGATGACTTGCCAAAAGGAAACCCTAAAGAAATGCGCCATAAAAGTGATTCAAACTACCACGAGGGCGCGACTCTCTCTCTGAGCCCGCCTGCGCGTCTATCCACATGTACCCTTTCTCCGCCTAATAAATACTTTACTTGTTTCACTACTTTCCATCTCTAAGTGGAAATTCATTTCTACACAGTTGATGGGCCAGGTCCTCGTCACTGGCCACTGGTCCCTGGTGGTCTGGGGGCTAGGATTCAGCACTCTCACGGCCACAGCCAGACTTCGATTTCTGGCTGGGGAACCAAAATCCTGCTTCAAGCCCCTGCCGGCAGAGGCCACCCGAGAACAGTAGGATATATGCATACCCCGCCCCTGCACAGTTTCTCAAACCTTGGAATCAGCTTGGACGCCACCACCCTCCTTTCCTGTTCCGTATTGATCTTTTATGATACTTGCTGCTTAGGACAGCAATTGTCAAAAATCCAGCTTACAAAAGCTATGACATCCTCAAAAGAAATTCAGTGCATATTGAAACTGTGAACTACCTGGAACTCACATTTCACACAGAGGCTGACAGATATCAAGTATTGCTGGATTTCCCTCTGAAATTTAAAACATCCCGAGGCACCCCAGACTTCCTCGGTGCACAGTTTGGGAACCGTGGCTTTAAAGCACTCTGGCTTGTGTTAGAGAACAGCTGTGTGGAGACGCAGACTAGGAACCAAGAGACCCTTTCACTAAATTACTCTGTGACCTCAGCAGTTTGCCAAGGTCTTGAGGCCCTTTTCTGACTCGAGAGGGGACCATGTGAACTGACCTTTAACATTCAGATATAATATCTGTGATTCTAATGATCTGTACACATGTCTCAACTCCCCCATAAGATTAAGCTCTTAGAGGGCGGGGGCTGAGTCTTATTCAGCATCAAATCCCACAGCACCTTCCTCATAGTAGTTGTTCAGTAAAGACTTGTGCGATAAATGCCTTTCGAAAACATCTTAATCAGTTTCCAGGGCTATGGGGATGGCGTGGGGTGGAGGGAGATTTTATTAATTCTTTAATATCCAAAACATTTTTATGTATGATAGAAGCATTTTAGTGGCCAGTGTTTTAGCAGTAATTTTAAAAGGATACATGCCTAGGGGAGACATTTGTACCATGGAATTCCAGAAGGGCAGGAACAGAAATAGCAATCGAGGAGAACTCAATGCAAAAACCAGGACTCCAGTTCTAGAACACCTGCTGACTACCTGTGAGGATTTAAGCAAGTGACTTGATTCTCTGTACCTCAGTCTCTTTATCTGTTTAATCTGAATCATAACAGCTACTCTCTGCCTATAGGGTAATTAAGACTATTTTAAAAGGTGCCGCGTGTGACTGTGCTTGGTGAGTTAGGCATCCTTGTCGTCCCATCACAGTGGGATCCCACCCCTCTCACCATCCCTGCCACAGAGGGGTGACTACAACTGTCCACTATGTCCAGCAAATGACAGCAACTTCCAGAAGCCATAACCAGGAGTAGAGATCCCTGCCCAGCATCACTACTTGAATTATGGGGCTCAGATGTGACCCAGGTAATCGGAGAAGAGCCGAAAGGAGAAGACAAGAGCCTCTCAACCTCTGTCCTTGTGAGAGGTGACAAATGAGGCATCATAAGTCAATTTATTTCATAAATATTTATGTGTCCTTTGAGACAGACTCTTTCATCTTCACCTAAGGAATAAAAGAAAATGGACATCAGCAGAATGCCAGTCATTCTTATTCTTTCCTTGGGACAAATCAAGCTATGGAATGGCTTTCCTTTAAAAATGGAAATTCCAAGCTCAGAACCTGATACTTTTCCCTAAAACGATAGAACCATCTTCCAATCTCACCTCAGTATCAAGATGAATCACTTTTTCCACCCATCTAAGCCGTCCTCCTGTCCCCTAATTGATGAGACCTCAGGGCTCTACTAACCCTCTCTTTTGAGAATCAGATCCAAGAACATCCACCAATTAATCCACAAGGTGTCCCTTGGGTTTACAGTTCATCATTATTGATTTTAGCCATATTAACTATTAAACCTAAAATAGACCAAACACATTTTGTGGGAATGAAGAACTCTCTGTGTGTGGGTATATTCATCAGAGTTATTCAGAGAAACAGAACCAATAACACACACACACACACACACACACACACACACACACAATGAGAAAGAGAGAGCGAGAGAGAGAGGGAGAGAGAGAGAGAGAGAGAGAGAGGTTTTGAGGAATTAGCTCATGCAGTTGTGGGGTTTGGCAAGTCTGAAACCTGTAGGGCAGGCTGGAAGCCTGGAAACTCAGACAGGATTTCTGTTTTGCAGTCTTGAGTCCAAATTTCTTCCTCTTTGGGAAATCTCTGTCTTTGTTCTCAAGTCCATCAACTATTAGATGAGGCCCAATGCTTTACTCAAAAGTCTACTGATTTAAATTAATCGCATCTAAAAATTACATCACAGCAATATCTAGACTGGTGTTTGACGAAACCGCTGAATATGTTAGCCTACCCAAGTTGACAACATAAAATCAAGCATCAGAACTGGTGTCCAAAAAATGACTGAGTCCATCCAAAACAGCCTAAAATCGGCTGTTTATTGTAATTCAACTGGTACCACAATAAGATGAATAAAACCATGCAGGAGTAGAGACTCAGGATGGACAAACTTTCCCAGGTAAATGTCTTGGGAAAATGAAACACCAAAGTTCCTCCTCCAACAGCCCATGTCTGGGTTTCCTGGCCCTACACAGTGAACGGGAACATCTGGGTGGTTGTGGAAACATCTGCACAGGTGTGTTCACTGCAAGGCAATCAATCTCTGGGTTGATGTACCCTTTTCAACAATAGTTCCTCCTCCACTGGGGCGAGTCCTTTCTGAGTAACTCTCTGCTTTATCAGATCCAGAGGAGGGGTGGAGCTCTGGGAAAATAAACAATGCAAAATCGTCACTCAGGGAAAGTAATGTCCTCCTACCCATCTCTCCCCTCTCCCTCGGCCAGAACGTGAGTCAGATCAGCCTGGTGGCAAGAGGTTAACGTGTTGGAAGGTTGGCCCATGCCTGGAGTATTGTGAAAAAGGTATTCCTAGAAATATTTTGCCTGCTTATTAAAATGTATCATTCCCTCCCTCCCACCCCCCAAATGATGTTGTGCTTAGTTGTATTAGGAGGTGATTTCTAGCCAGTGATTGGCTGGAGCTTCTGAAAGGAGCTAAACTAACTCACCCGTTGATCCTCAGGCTCCCTTTCCATCCTTAGGGTCCTGCAGGTTTCCGTGAGCTTGGCTTGCTCAGCGGTGGTTCCTGATTCCCTTACCTGCCTCCCTCAGGGACCAACTCCCAATCCACACCCACCCCCACCCCCATGCAGTGAAACACAAACCACAGTGTCACCCCTTCCTGTAATGCCCACTCCACGGCTGACTGTTGATGGGACGATGAAGGTCCACGTCCTGTGCATGGCCTACAAGGCCCTCTAAGGTCTGCCTCCCTGTAATTTTCTCATCTTATTTTCCCTAATCTCCTTGCATTTTCTGATCTAGTCATTAGATCTTCTGACCTACCAGGAGATTTTGGGTCTCCTTTACTTGTTGCTTCCTTCTCCCCTCTGCAGTGTCATTTTCTTTTTTTGTCCATCCTTCATATTCTTTTTTTGCCCGGTGAAGGGGCTGAGGAGGAAGTAGAGTGAAGGGAGCAGAACTGAGATTGGAGATCAGTGATCCTGAATTGTTTTGATTGAGCTGAAAGGATGACATCAGTGTGTGTGTGTGTGTGTGTGTGCATGTGTGTATGTGTTGAATGTGCACTTTGTGCAGCACAGTATCTGTTGGTGAACCACCTAAATGATGTAAACAAGATCTCAGACACCAAGAGGATAGTGATGGGAAAGAGAAGTGAACTAAGTTTGAATTAATGTCTAGGGAACCAGAGGCTTCCAATGCATGATCTCAATTACTTGTCACATCAACCTGGAAAGGCGGTATAACCGAACAGTTTTTACAGATGAAGACATTGAAGCTAAGAGAGGTTCAGTAACTTGCCACGGAGGCATAGCTAGCAAACAACTGAGCTGTTAGTGGTACCCCATGGGTCTGGTTCCAAAGCTCCTCATTGTACCACACATCCTTCTCAGATGTGTATTTGTGTTCTCAAATTATGTTTGCATGCTCTCTATACAGAATTGTCCTGAGGACAGTTTAAAATTTTTTGCATCCCAAAGGTGACTCAATCAGAAAAACCTGTCTTATGTAGCTATTATGGATCCCGGATTATAGGGAGAAGATCTTTCGAGATCCTTTTTTGAGCCCAAGCATCCTTCACTTGCCAGATCGTGTTTTCCTTACTGGACTGAGCTTAAGATTTGGACCTGGCCTCCCGCCAACAATCTGGGTGGGAATTATCTGGGTGGTAGCCTCCCTTTCTCTAATACCCTTGGTGTGAGCCATTCTTCCCCAATGGAAACAGTTGTGTCACCTACTGGGTGCTTTAGATTCAAAATCCGCAGGTATTGCTGAGATGAAATTTACTGCTATTGTTCAATTTTAAAAGTATCATGCAACAGAGAAAATCTTCAAAAATGCAAAACATATCATACTCTTTTCTCTCACTGGTTCCTCACCAAGTGTCTACCCTGTGAAGACTTGTGGTGTATCAGGAGTTGAGTTTTTATGAAATTTGTCATTCCTGCCAGAGCAAATCCTTCGAGAAGGAACAAATGGAATTCATTCAACCCAAGGTAACCCCAGACAAGGCCTGTCAAGTGGTTCTCTGGGCCGGGGCAGCTGTTTCCCAGAAAGGCCCACATGGAAGATTACCTGTCCAGTGGAATGAAGACAGAAAATTAACTTTTGTCCCTCCTTCTTGCCAGGATGAGGACTAGAAAATTTCACAAGTGTTTTTACATTTAATCCTCACAAAAACCTAACAAAATCTACATGTATCATTTGTTTTTGCCAATGAGGAAGCAAGACTCCAAGGAGGTAAAGATGCAGGTCTAAGGTCAAGTCCCAAGTCAGTGATGTGGAGCCTGAAACCAAACCAAGTCCAGCTGATCACAAGGTACAAAACTCAGGTTCTAGGCAGAAAGATTTATCCCCACAGGAGGTGGAATAGATTCTTATGCTTCCACCCTGCTTTGCTTTCATTCAGGTGTCCTTAGGTCTGAAATACTCCCTCCTTTCCATTCTTTTGCAAAGCAAGCCCAAATTTCACCTCCTCTGTGAATTCTCCTAAGACCTCCCTGGCAACACTGAGCATCTCCTGCCCCACAGCTCTTCTGGGCTCCCGGACTGACATTTGTTCAGCACTGGACATAGTGGGTCATCGGTATTTGCTGGTGGTTCCCTCCAGGATGGTGTGAGCTCAGGGAAGCCTGGGACTGTGTCTGATTCTAGCTCTGAACCTCAGTGCTCAGAAGGCAGTGTATGACCCATAAACACCTGAGGAATGAGAGAATACATTCATAAATGAATTAACATAAATTCCAGAACTTCAGAACAGAAAATTGACTACAAGGACTGTGAAATAACTTCCAAAACAAGACAGTCAAAAACAGTACCAGATAAAACAAATGCTGCATCTCTCATACTTTGGGGATTTGGTTGGCCTAGAATGACCCTTATTAGCAAATGGGAGAAACAGGCTGGTGGCCTGTGGGCTGACGGGTTGTGCCTTGGGAGATCTGATTGTCTTCACCCCAAAGAGAAGTGCTGGCTTATTTTCTTTCCTGGAGGACAGGTGGCAGCTCCAGGCTCCCCTGGGCCCCATGTCCTCCATCAGACTGCTTGGATGGTTGATTCTATTTCCAACCACAGCCTCCTGAAGTAGACAGTTTAACATTCCAAACCTGCATTGCCCAATACAGTAGCCACTACCCACATGTGACTATTTAAATTCTTCAAAATTAAGTAAAATTAAACATTGAGTTCCATAGTTCATTAGCCACATTTCAAGTACTCAGTTGGCACAAGGTGCCTACCATATTGGACAGCACCTAGAACATTTCCATCATTACAGGGAGTTCTATGGTCAGCGCTGTTCCAAATAATTTGGTGTTGTTTCCTAATTTCAGCACCATAATAAATGAGCCCTGTAGCTGGGATCCTATCATCTCTGAATGACAAACATAAATCTTTGTTCTAGAATTCTCTTTCTGTTGATTTCTTCCTCTACTTCTCTCAATCAGGGTTGAGATTGAAATGAAATGGACCCCAGAATGTTCTGCCTCTTGACAAGCCATTGTGTGCTTGGCTTTGGTTGGAAAGAACATTTGGGGTCGAGATTTATATGCATACACTCATATACACATACAAGCATTCTACTGGGGATTTGGTGATGGAGCCTGTGTTTTTAAACCTCTTGGGAGAAACCAAGAATACTCTTTTCTCTCTAAGATTAATATCTCATAGACTGATAGAAATTTTTTTCAGAGTCAGGGTTTGGTAAAATCAGGCATTGATTCTCTGGAACTCCACTACACCTGAAATAATGCTTTTAAAGTACTGAAAAAAAAAAAATATTTGTACTGTTGGCAAATGTACATTGCTCTGTCACCAAATACCCAAATGCAGAAGAAAATAAAGGCTTCCTTTCTGTTTTGGGTCATTAGAGCAAAGCCCTAGGAGGGGATTTATAACTACACAGTTACAAATTATGAATGCGCATTTGTTCAAGAACTACACCCTGTTGATTTGCTATTTAGTTTTTTTATTGCTGGCTTTTTGCTTTGCTCTGTAGGAGAGCGACTGCAGATTTGGCTGCTGCTCAGACTGAGGAATCGCCAGGGACGTTGCTCCTATTCAGAAATACACAGGGTATATCAAAGACGGAGCTTGCAGACGTGCATATTAAAACCCATACATTACCCACACAATGAAAACCCTCATCCCACCGGACACGGGAAGCTTGGGGCTGAGTGTGAACAGAGGCCTCTCATGCTGGAGGCAGCTGAAGGAATGCTTGGCCTCCTTAATTATCTAGTTACAGGGCTTCTGACCCTGCCTGGCAAAGTCCTAGTGTTTCCTTAAAGGCCACCAAAGGAGGTGATGGGAGAAGGAGGGAAGGAGGGGGTGATCATGGGGCTTCCTACCGTACTCCTACTCAGTTCTTCAGATTCGATGTGTTCTACATACTAGCCTTCTCAGTATGATTTCCCTTCAACAAAAGGATCCCCCAAACACTGGATAATGGAAGCAAGAAGCTTTCCTATGGGATTAAGGGGCTTAGGGAGGAGTGGGATTGGCCATGGTACTTGTTTTCTTTCTGGGTAGAAGCCTTAGAGCAATGGGTATTTGCTGGTATGCCTCAAGCCTTTCCTATGTGTGATGGCTCATTTCAATGAATGTGTGGGATTCATTTTTTTTTTTTTTTTTTTTTTTTTTTTTAAAAATATGGAACGCTTCACGAATTTGCGTGTCATCCTTGCGCAGGGGCCATGCTAATCTTCTCTGTATCGTTCCAATTTTAGTATATGTGCTGCCGAAGCGAGCACTGGGATTCATTTTTGTTCCAGCTACTGCCTTTCAGATGGAACACAGAGCCATGTGGTCATGCAATGGGATGGGGAGGGAAGGTAACGTGTGGCTGGGGAAAGGATGGAGGGATCAAGGAAAGAGCTATGTTTCCCGGGACAAGTGAGAACTCAATACCAAGAAATTATAATAGCATTGACCAGGGCAGTAAAGAGCTGTATCAGTCACTCAGCATTGAAGGACAACCTGATCAACACTACAAGAACTCTGGGAAGACTTCTTTTTTGAATTTCCTGAAATGGGTACTCTTATGTTATTAATATTCACCTTTTAATTCCAGCAATCATCCTGCTAAAAAATCTGGTTAATGAAATTGTGTGGTGAATATATACTATTTGAGAACCACTGCAAAAAAAGTGTGAAGGAAACAGGTGGCCAGACTTGCTCAGACTCATAGCAGCTCCCTTTCCCTCATAGTACAGGCAGACAGCTGTCTCTTGCCTTCTAGGGGCAGATTTATCAAGGAGTTAATAAAGCTTAAACTCCAGGGCCCCTCACTAGCATGTGCCCTCTTGAGTTCTGGGGGTAGTTGGGAACCACAGAGTGTTCAGGGAGGAGGGAAAGCCAGGGTGTCATCAGAAAATATTTCTGGTAAGTTGCTAAAGAAATCGCAGAAGAAAAGCACCCAGATATTCAAGATTCCAGAACCTGGATCTACCATTGGGCTCAACGTCTCCCCCATCCCACATCCTCCCCACCCCGTCTCCAGGTTTCACACACCTTTCAAACTCCTGTCTCTTAACCTGACTTTGTCTGTATCACTGCTGCTGTTTGGCGGCCCCGTGCTGGTAACTGAGGGTCAGTTTGGTATAAAGGCTCTAGTTATATAACCCCAGGAGGGGCACAACCTTGACTCTACTTATACTAGAGGATGTTTCAGACACTTTCCCCCTAAGGCCATCCCAGGACCCATGACAAGCCCGTAAGAACTACCTTGGGTGCCCGGCAGCTAGGAGCTGCAGAAGGTTGTACACAGCGGTCATTCCTCCACACCCAGCAGCCAGGATCACAGCACTCATGAGTTCGGTGGCCTGAGTTTCCATCCTGGTTTCTCCTCCAAGTCAGTTTCCTTGGCTATTTAGTTTTCTTACAATTGCTTTCCAGGATCAAACGAGACGATAGAGGAAAAAGATTGAACAAATGCAAGGGCTGACAGCACGCTATTCTTTTCATGAAGGGCATTATTTAAATAGTGATTAAACAATACATTTTAAATATAGATTATACATGATTTGATGGCTAAATATTGTTGCCTAGCGCTAACACATAATTGTAAGGATGTGAGGATCTGTGGTTCGCTGTTTTTATGCAACTCTCAAAATTCCCATTTGGCACCAGATTGGAAGAGTGAGGTTGGTTCAGAGGAGCTCATTTATCTTCCATTTTCTGCTGCTTCTTCTCAGCAAGTCTCCTGAAGACGAGGAATCTCATCTTCTTGGAAGGACCTGCTACTGTAGGTTAAGAAATACCTATCCTTTCTTCTTGAGAAAAATAAGCTGGTATCTTGGATTTTTCCAGGGCAGACCCCATTTCAAATACTACATTGTTTTCCCTGTAAATACACTTATCTGTGGAGAGTCTCCTGCCCTGATTTTTGGGGGTCAGGGATTACGGTCATTATTGTGTTCTGAACTTCTGTGAAGATGATACCTTAACGCCAGTTCAAAGGCAATCCTGTGTCCAGGAGACCAGGAGGAGGAGAGTTTCAGTCCATCTATTTTCTCTGCATTCATTCACTGCCTTGGGGAGTTTTCTGAGTAAGTCTTCCACACTTAGAAATTACAAGTGACAAGGGAGCCTCATTTACATAAGATGACAGAGACTCTACACAATCTATCATGTAACTAGGAAGAGTAAGTGCTCGATCAACCTATTTTCACAACCATATGTCATCTAAGTCTATCCTTGTTTTAAGAAAACAATGTGGACAACACAGACTTAGGAGGCCTGCAATTCATTTAATTGCATTTAAAAGGAAACGCTGCTTGAGTCCTTTCCCAGCATGGGCTCCGGCCTCTCCAGGTGATAATTAAGCATTAGAAGCTGGCCGTGTGATCTCAGGCAGCAGCTTTTAAGGAGGATCTGGATTTAAATGAAGCCACCAGTGCTACGTGCAGCTCAGAGTCTCATGTCTAGCGTCTCCTCCTCTCAGGCAGCCTGGGCTTGGGGTAGATGCCTTCAGAATGAACAGATGGCCAACCGATTTGCCAGTTCTGTTGGGATGCCTTTAGTTGGGGCCTTCTTTCTGAATGGGCTACCATGTAATGATCTTTAGTTTCTTAATATGATGATTATTTAGTTGGAGGGAAGTTATTCACAATGTATTGAAAACTACTTTAATCCGAATGTAATCCTAATCATTAAACCTCTAATTTACCTGCCTAGAAAAGGGCTACATGCATCAAGGCAGGTGAGGGAGATTTGGCTTCAATCCAAATCGCCCAGTTCCAGCGTTGGTTAGATATTCTGACTGGCTTTGTCCCTCACCATTTCTGTGAGTGCTTCTTTGAGGCTGGGAGGATTACAAAGACCATCTTCCTGGAAAGAGGAAGGCTGGTCTTTCAGTTAAGGCTATGCAAGTGACTCCCTACTTGAAGTATTTCTTCATAGGCTCTGATTCAAGTCCACATAATTGCTACTGATTTAATACCCAGGCAATGGGGGTTTGGCAATAGAAAAGGCACAGTCCTCACTCTGAAAATGTCTTAAAATTATCCTGTTACAGACGAATAAGGCTTTTAAGCTTACTACATCCTTTGCCTTATATTATCTCATTTGATTCTCAGACTATGAAGGCAAAGTGGGGATTATTATCCTCATTTTCAAGATTAAGAGACAGGCTGAGAGAAATCCAGGGACTTGCTCAGTGTTGCACAGTTGGGGCAAGAACCCAAGACCTTCGTCTCTTCAACAGCCAGTCTACTTTCCACCCCACCCCAGAAGTCAGAAATGAGGAGAGCTTTTCTGAGCACCTGTGAGTTTATTGGGCACAACCGGTGGGCATGGCTGCAGGTACCCCGTGCTTGTACCCCGTGCTTGTACGGCAAAGCTGATAGAACAAGAGTTAATCTGTGTTTTCTTACTAAGGATCCCTGGGTGGTGATGTAATCCTCTTATCCACATACGTGTAATTGCATTTGGCTTCTTAAAGACTTTATGGTGGCCTATTTCACCACTTATGCTTCAACCAGCAGCCTGGCCACAATCTTGCTCCCCTCTTCCCAAAGCTGTGATTGGGGCCACCGCTAGTAAAAGTGGAGTACTGGGATCAAAGAGGGAGAGATCATTAGGGGCACAAAGTATGGGTCTTCACCAGGGGTTCCAGACTCAAACGTGAAGGCTGGAGGGTGAAGTCAGTGGGTGAAATACGCCAGGTGGGGTAGATGGAGAGCTGGAGAATGTATATTTCTCCTAAAAGGGTATCTGGTGCTCAGTGCCCGCTGATGGTCGCCACGCTTCTAAATCAGGCTCAGGTTGCCAGACCTTGAGATGGTTTCTCAAGAGAATCTGGAAATCTGGGATTTTATGTAAATTCTCCTGATTAGATTATTAAATATTAATGGTTGATTCAAACATTTGTAAACCTCTGTGGGTCAAAAACAAACAAAACAATCCTTGAGTCTCTTTTGCAACCTCTTCTCTTTATAAGTGTAATAAAGGGTATTTATAAGTGTAAAATAGGGTATTTTTAGGAGAAATGCACCCGGACATAGCGATGCATCTTATTACCAGAAGCATCTTTATTACCAGCAGGGTCCTGTATCTTTTCCACATTTGTGAGAAGGACAGAAAGGCAGAAGGGATTAACAAATTATTGGAGTCAGGGTGTATACGGAGCTTCCAAATTATCACTTAGGCAGCATCTGTTTGAATATCCACCTTTATACCTTTGAACGACAGCTTTCGTTTTTCCCCATGTCCATCACCTGATAGATGATGAGGCCCTCGTGCAAAACCTTCTCATGGCACTCACAGACTGCAGGCTGGGGCAGGGGTCATACATAGACTCCTGCTCACTAGCTAATGCCACATCTTTCCCTCACATCCAAGAAAGCACATTGGGGTCTAAATAAGTGAGATTGCTAAAAGTATAGGTATGGCCTTCCATTGATCTTAATTAAGTTTTTAAAAAGTAAATTCATCACAAACATTGGTATTATACCTATCATTAGTAATGGTCGTTTGTGACACAACTCACAAAATTTCAGGAAAAAATGGTTAAGAAACATTTAAAAAAATAAATAGGGTATATTGCTAAGCTTCCCAGATAGACTGGCACCCTCTATCTGCAGTGTTTTCAGTCAAGGCATAGTTAGTTGGGTTGACTCCCCCAGCTCACATATTCACTTTTAGGGTATCAGTTACAAGGATCTTAGCTAGGTATGTCACAAGAGACACTTGGACTCTTGAGAAAGGATAAAAGAGATAAAAGACCATGTTCTCCAAAGCAATCAGTGAGTCAGAACCCAAACATTCTCATTTCCCTAACTGGCAACAGGGAGCCCCAACTTGAACTAGTATTTGGATGATGTGAAGTCAAGTCTTGCCCAGCAGCATAAGCCAAGAAATAAAGGATTCCCATGTTATCCATGCTCTTTGCTCCACGAATTGTTCCAGAAGAGGCAGACGCTGAGCACTAAAGCTTTCCCTGTTATCTCCCAGGTTAGGATGATCTGCTTCCTTTCCACTGCATCAGAAAATGAAAACTCAAGAAGTGGGAATAGAAACCAGATTCAAAAAAGAAGAGGAAGACAAAGAGGTGACTGGCAATCTGATATAGTATGCCTCCTGGGGAAAATGTGTCTGGATCTTAAAGGCAGACTATGACAAAATGAGAGCAGAAACAAGTCTATTTTTTCTAGGTCGCCGTAGGGAACCAATCTAACCTATTTACAGGTGGTCTTAGGGGAAATATCTTTAAATAGCTATTTGTCACCATCTTTTTCATCATCTTCCATGATCACTTTGGGTCTCTCGTCCCTGAGCAGTGTCACACCTGCAAAACAAAGCACAGATCTGCAATTAAGTGCCTCTAATTAAAATATTAGACGACCTTACAGCATAGACAGTACACAGGAGCATGGCAACGCAGAAACGTTTTAATGTCTGCAAAGCTAACTGCTAAAGGTGCCAACAGAGAGAGAGGGAGCTGAGGGGCCTTATTTGGCCTTCCCAGAGGATCTGTGGCTCAGTGAGAACACCATTATGGTTATAAAAGATGCTCAACCTAGGAGTCAGAGGCAACTTTCACTCCCTTCTCTACGTTCTACATTTAAGCTTACAGCAGTAGGATGGCAAGCATATGGATTTTGGAGTCTAACTGCTTCGGACTCATTCAGCACTTAATCTGTGTTGGGCCAGATAACACCTTCAGACCTAAGTTTTCTTGTACGTAAAATGAGGGCATTAATATTTATATAAAGGGTTATTGTGACAACTAAATGAGAAGTATGTAATAATTCTTAGCACAGTGCTACAGCCATGAGCAACTTAGTTCTTCCTTTCCTTTCACAACTTACTAGTTTGTTTTCCCTTTGAAAAGAACTGGTAAGCCTCATGAAGTCAAACTAAACATATTTTACTAACATCTGGGGGAAATATTGAGCTGAGACTCTGAACATGCTGCTTCTGAATGTCAGTGCTGGTAGATGATAAATTTTATGTGGTTTAGAGCAAAACGAGAAAATAAGGAAAATGCAGTGAATTTTTTTCATACAGCTATATGGCTACAATTTAAAAAACTGTCCTTTATTTTGAGATGATTCTTTTTCTTATTTTGGGGATTAAAATATCCTTTCTTTTACGAAATTTTAGGGGTGTTAGATGGTTGTCTTGTCAGTCTCCTTACTAGGCAAAATTCGAAGTTGCTATCCCTATGTTAGGCTCACAATATCTTGTTTTTAAAAGTCTACTAGTCTGTGGAATTCAGAAGCCTGAGCACCATTTTCTGGACTGATCAGCCCAGAAAAAACCATCCAAGGAGGGCTGGATGGTTCTGCTCATCCTGTGAATTGTGAAATCGGTTGTTCTAACAAAAGGAAAGGGAGCTGTGGTTCAGGGCCAGTCCTCCATGGTTTCTGTCATCCCACTCCGGTCAGTCAGCTTTGTTTTCCCACCGCTGCCTTGAATCACTCCCCACCCTTCTCAGAATTAGAGACCTTTCTGTGCATGAAGCATTTCATAAAGATCTAAACTCGAGGGAGGAAAGCTGTGCACCACAAGGGGCCTTTCTACAACACTGGGATCCATTCAACAGTGGCAAATTGATGAAAACTATGTGTTGATCTTCATGACTATTCATTTGATTCAGTCCCTAGTTTGTTCATATGGGTTCTTTACCAATTAGCTGATATTTATTGGAGGAGAAAAACAATTTCAAGAGTCTGGCTGAAAATAAGGCTTTTGCATAAATCACTTATGAAACAGAGTGGGAGATATTTTCTCTTATACCAGTTGCACAGAGGTTTGGATTTTAATTTAGAATTAAGGCTATCTTGATAGAAGAACATAGAGTTACCCCCAAGCATACCATCCTTCCTTCCTTGATATTTCTTCACATTACACCAAATTTGGGTGGATTCAATGTGGACAGGAGCCTTTAAATTCCCAGATCCTAGTCAATTTTCTGGTTATTTTAAGTATCCTTGACACTTAGTTGTACAAGCATCTGGGCCAAAAAAAAAAAAAAAAAAAAAATCCTGGGATTTCAGGGAAGGGAGGAAGCTGTTAAATCATCAAGGTCAGCCCTTCCCAAAGTGGGCTAGGTTTTCCACAGGGACACAGGAGATACTTTCAAGTGGAAGGTGAACTAGAATTTATATTAGTATAATTAAGCATTCATTTTAATGTCTTATAATGAAAAAATATATGGTAGATTATCAAAATCTTGATTTCATGGATATCATTGCTCAGGATGAGGCTTAAATCAGTAGCATCTATATGTCATCACTGTGTGCTTATCCTTCATGCTTCATATCATGGCTTTGGTCATTTGAAGATGAATGAGATTCGACAAACACTAGTCTATCTGATTTAACCCAGTCCTGACCCTCACATTTTCCTGTATAAGCAGAGGTGTATTATTGGAGAAATGAGCTCTAGAGCCAGAAAGCTTTCCCTTCATTGGCCACTGAACTTGGAGCAGGTCACTTAACCTGTCTGAGCCTCAGTTTATTCGTCTGTAAAACTGGAGGAAACATAATTTGTATCTCCCACACGGGGTGATCCTGCCAAGATAGATTTAGCCCAACATTCTTTTATGCTTCAATCACACCTTACATGAACCTCTGTTAAAGAACTTTACACATTGTAGGAATCATTGGACAAGACATCCGTCTCCTTACCAAACTATGAGATTCTCAAAGGATATTCTAACATCTAGCACAAGACTTGGAATATAGTAGGGATTTAGAAAAATGCCACTTCTTTCCCTTCCACTCTCTATGTAGAGGAGTTTAGGGCACTTGGTTGCTTCTTAGAGCTTGATGTGTTTTTAAGGCCAAAGCTGTTAGCCCAAGGTCTCTAAAGGGTCAGTTAGCCCTGCAGCAAGCTGTTTTAGGCCATGATCCGAGCCAGAGCACCATCTAAAGCCAGTCACCTGCATTACAGATGTGTGCAGATCTAAGGCAGCCAGGGCTAAGACACCACCGCTCTTGGTAAACCACACCAGAGAGAGCGCTCTATTCCCGGCAGGACAGAAGAGGTGTCACTTTCAAAGGACACATCAGGCTCCTTTCTACAAGTACCATATTGAGCTTTGATCTCCAAGTGTTCACAGCTCATGGGCCAATTTTTCAGGAAGCTTCTCTTCAATGCTTGCAGCCTCATTATTCATTACTTCCTCCAGTTCCTTTTGCCACAGGCCTCAACTGAAGACTTCGCTTCCTCTTAAGCAGGTCTCGGCTACACAGAACTGACCAATCCCAAACCAGCGCTCCCTGCCCTGCTGTTCCTTGGCCCTGGCAACTGTGGGTCACATGGAGAGCAAAGCTTGGGCTGGCAAGGAAGCCCGAGATGACTCCTCACTGCTCAGAGGAGTTGTCTGATGGCTGGAAGCTGTCACAGAAGCTCATTAACCTCAGGGAATGAGGGTAGTTAGCTAGAGATTTAAAGAAGAGACTGAATCCCTGTCCAGCCTTCACTTGCCAAGGGCTAATGAGAGGCGATGTCTCTGGAGTGCATTTTCCTGTGAGTTCCTCTCAAGACCCTTATTAGAACCAGTGTGTCTCTCTGAACATCTGCTGAAGGCTCTATTCTTATCAGCTTAACTAGCATTTCGATTACTGCCAAATCTTTAGATACTAAAAGGCTCTTCAAAAATAAAGTACTTCAGCTAATATGCTAATGAAAGCTAGAATCATAGAACACTATCTATAATTGCAAATACTTGCAACCCAAAGATTTGCTGATTCAATGAATTCCGCAATGTATACAGGCCACTGCTCCAACTCTTGTGTACTTTGCACTGTTTGATAAACATTTTTTATTTGTCCGGGAAGCTGCTCTCTTAGGATGTCGATACTGGGACGTAAGCAGCCTCCATTCCCAGAGAAATAGAGCTGAACAGTTTAGGAAGTTCCTTGAATCAGCAGGGCTCTATGGAGTGGTAAAACACTGTGACTAGAAAAATTCTCACCTTTAAGAAATGGTTTAACTTACCTCAAAGAATATAAGGTTCTTGAGGACACGGGGAGGGGGAAGGGTAAGCTGGGACGAAGTGAGAGAGTGGCATGGACATATAAACACTACCAAATGTAAAATAGATAGCTAGTGGGAAGCAGCCGCATAGCACAGGGAGATCAGCTCGGTGCTTTGTGACCACCTGGAGGGGTGGGATAGGGAGGGTGGGAGGGAGACGCAAGAGGGAGGGGATACGGGGATATATGTTTATGTATAGCTGATTCACTTTGTTATAAAGGAGAAACTAACACACTACTGTAAAGCAATTATACTCCAATAAAGATGTTAAAAAAAAAAAGAATATAAGTTTGAAAAGAGGATAGAGGTGAACTCACATTTATTGAGGACTTTCAATAAGCCAGGAAGTGTGTTAGGTGCTTTATATACTTTAATTAATTGTGTTAACAACCTTGGGAGACAGATTTTATGGTTCTCCTTTCAGAGATGGATGAAATGAAGGAGGCTCTTATAGTCTGTTTCCCAAGGTCACAAAGCTAGAATGCAGCAGAACCAGAGATCAAACCTACACCTGTCTGACTCCAAAGCCCATGTTCAGTGCTGTGTACTAAGGTAACTCTGACCGTCAGTATTTTTGTTCCTCTACTAAGTCTTCCCCTAGAAGGACTTCAGTAAAAACAAATATAAGAATGAGTAGAAAATAATCAGTCTCCTAATGGAGAACTTGAAACTGCTAAATCATGATTGCCAAATGGAATATCTAATGAACAGATACTTATTGAGCGCGGCTATATAGGAGGCACTGGACCAGATATCAAGGTGAATACCAGCAACACAGGGCAATCCCAGGCCAATTCTCATGACTTCATCGAAAAAGTCTTTGATGTAAGTTAATTTAAATAACAGCTACAACAACAGCAACAAAAACAATAAGGACAATACCAAAAGAGAGGGCAAAGTCTTGGTATTTGCATGCCCAGCTCTAATACAGAGTTAGTTCAGAATAAAAAATATTCATTTTGGCCTTGGAGGGGTCTTTTGGCAGAGACTTTAAGCTGGCTGAATCTTAAAAGGTGACTAGAATTTGGACAGAGGCAGAGCTTGGAGGAAATGTGTGATGGGTTGAAGGATCGGTATAGGTAGGGATGCATGTAACCTATGAGAAACATGGCCGAGGCAGGTTCAGACCCTCCCAACTGGTCCTTGGTCCATTTCTCCAGACAAGTGTCTCCTCATGCTCCATTCCGCCTTGCCTGGCTCTTCTCAGAGGTCAGTAAACCTGTCTGATCCCCTGACTGTCTTTTCATGATGTGTTCTGAGTCGTCTTTCAATTTTGTTGTTAGATGCAATAATGGGAAAACACAGTTTTATAATAATGACTAAATCTCATCTCCTCCAAGTGTCCCTTCTGGATTGCTAAAATGCTACCAGTCCAAACCATAGCATGGTGCAATGAAAAACCGCTCACAGATGAGACAGACCTGGACGGGAGCCCCAGCTCTGTCATGTAATAGTGTTTGAACGTGAGCATAATTTGATCCATTCATCAATCATTCTAATCATCCCATCATCAATTAGGCAATCAGCCATCCATCTATCAATTTCATCAACAGAAGACTTTAGAGTAGCTAAGTTACTTAAATTCTCTCTCAATTTTTTTAACTGTAAAGTGAGATAATAGTTATTGTGTTATTCAGTTGATTTTTGAAAATCCACAAGACATCTAAACTCAGTAGCTAACATTAAGTAGGGTTTCAGTAAACATTAGCACATTTTCTCTTCCGCCATTCTCCCACCCCCAACTACCTATATAAAACAAACACGCACTCCGTCTTATACTCTAACCGTGATTGTATATGTCTTTCTCCCCAATCTGTACATAAAATTCTCAGGGACTAGACTATACCTCACACGCTGGCTGCCCTGCCCTATAACGTGGGGTTGTGCACATAGTTCAGCAAGATTTTTTGGTTTGATTTGACACATATTAGGAGAGCTATCATTATTTCTGCAGCTCTCTTTCTCTCCCTTTCACCCTTTCTCTTCTTTTGAGGATTTGGTAAGTATATCCAGGTGTCTTGGGAGACTCAGCTGTCAGCCATAGAATGCAAGATTCCTGGAAGACTGGGGAGGAGGGTATTTAAACCCACTGACATTTCTATTTCATTGGCTCAGTGAATTCGACCAGTTCTGCTGAAGCACGAGTTATGCTCTGATCCTCACCCAGCTCCAAGTCAGCCCCACGGGAGCGGCCAATGAAGGAAAACCTGAAAGGCAGCAGTAAATGCTACTCCTCCCCTGGGCACTTCTTTGAGACACAGATTTCTGGACCAGGACAAAGGCCATGCCTCTGACACCTCCAGATGGTAAGGCTCTTGACCTGTTTCCATCACCCCCTGAAAATGCCCTGCACCAGCTCTTTTACCTGCTGCAAAGGGGGACACGTGCAGGGCAGGTGTGTCTTTTCTCCTTGGCTTTTTCTGTTCCAGGTCAGTATTATGAAGAGCTGGACTCATTTTGCCTTTTGGATGTCTCTCTTGGACATCGTATCTTTTAATTAAATGTTCTGAAAGCACACCTGCATAATTAGGGGAACAGAGGGAGAAACAGGGTCAAATACATGCATCCATATTTGCACATACACCTGGTGATGGTAGTCAATAGACCTTTTCAAACATCTTAATAAAAGCAGTTTCTTTAAAATAAGAATTAGTATTTATTGAGGCTACACTAGAGAACATCGTTTGTGCAAAGGATTTTACATGCCTGATTTCATTTTAGCCTCACAAAACCCTGAGCAATTTAATATTACTACCACCGTCCACTCGCTGAGGAAAGTGAGGCAAAGACATGTGCCTGAGGAATGGAGCCCAGGTCCGTCTGCTGCCAAAGTCCACCCCCATTAGAGCAATGGGGCCTTTGCTGTTCCATAAGCCACGGGCTACACTCTTCACTGACTTAATTAGTCCTCTACTTCCCCCTACCTGCCTACTCTCCTCTCTTCTCTGCGTGACAGTTTTCTCCATCTGTAGAATGGAGAAAACTCTCTGAAAACAGCCTCCGCTATAAAAGTATCCACACTGAGCTCCCAGGGTCCTTATCTGAGGACCTCCGTTATGATGTTACTTCTTGCTGTGTATTTCAGCTGTTTATGTGTTTCTCTTATTTCTTATAAAACTGAAAGTTCCTTTTCAGAACGCTCTGTGTTCTATTTGTTTTGTATCCCCCCGAGTGGGTTGTGAATAGAGAGGACGTTAAATAAACGGCCTGGAGGGAAGGGGTAAAGGAAATAAGACGAAACAAAACGTTTGGAAACAAGAGAGTGTCACGTGTCACATGCACGGTTGTTATAGAGACTCGTTAGCTGTTCACCAGACTGTTTCGCTCTTCTGGGCACACAGCTGGGCTGCATTTCTCGGCCTCCCTTGCAGTCGGGTGAGGGTTGTGATGGAAGGAAGTGTGTGTGCCACTTGTAGGCTTGCCAGTCCTCCACTCTGTCTGCCCTGGGCCTGCTGGATGCCTACGGTGACTTTAGAAGCCGTGTACTGATGATGTCCATCGACTCGAGTCCCCGCGGGACAGTTTGGAGCACAGCCTGCCTCCCCCGCCCCCAACTTCCACTGATGAGGGAAAAGTAAACTTGTATTGCGTTATCCACTAATATTTTGGACTATATATCTATATCTATATCTATATATATATATATATATAGATATATATATATAGATATATATATATATATAGATATATATATATATATGTTATAGTGGCTGGCCTTATCATAACTAAGACAAATGTAGAGATTGTAACAGTGATTTAAAAACATCCAAATATTTAAGGAAAAAACTGTAAGACCAATGTGATCTAGAGGCAAGCAGTTCCCTTTTACAGATGTGCAAACTGACCTCATTGTCCATTACCTGGTATGAAAGGTGGGATGTGCAGGGCCGGTGTATCTTTTCTCCTTGGTTTTTTCTGGTCTGACTCAACATTCAGGGTGACTTGTACATTTTTCCCTTTTCTTGGCTTCTTTTTGAGATCACAGTCCTTAATAAACTGGTCTGAAAGGTCATCTGATTTTGACAAGACGCAAAGAAAAAAAGAATATTACATAAGAGTCCAGTCACGGACTGGTTGGATTCCTATTATACCTGATGATAGGAGTAGAAGTCGTTTGGTCTGAAAAAGAAAAGTATTTATTTATTGTGGCCTCTTCTACAGCGGACTTTACATGTATAAATCATGTAATAAAACTAGAATTCTGTAAAATTCCAAATGGAGAGAGCTTAAATGGGATGGATAATCAAGGCAAAGAGGAATTTTAAAATATAGTTAAGCAAGGCACAGAGTGGGTTTAAGTTACATTTCTGATGGGACAACAGGTGCCAAATGCTCCTTCCCAATTTCCTTTGCTCAAGCCTTATTCTCTTTGGAGAGCCCAAGGGCCAGTACGGCGTCTTGTGCTCTCTTTGGTCTTGTAGTTGGGTTCTCGGTCTGTTCCTCACTGCCTTCATTTCTATGACTGGCCAAGTCACACCAGTGATTCACGCTTACACTTCAGCATTGGTCTTTTCAAAAAATTTTTATTTTATATTGGAGTATAGTTGATTTACAATGTTGTGTTAGTTTCAGGTGTCCAGCAAAGTGATTCAGTTATACATATACATATATCTATTCTTTTTCAGATTCTTTCCCCATATAGGTTATTACAGAGTAGTGAGTAGAGTTCCCTGTGCTATACAGTAGTAGGTCCTTGTTGATTATCTATTTTATATATAGTAGTGTGTATATCAGCATTGGTCTTTACCCTGCCCCCTGGCTTTGCAATTCTCCTATTTGCCCATCCTAACCCCAGGTCCTCACATCTTCTTATTCATCTCTTTATTTTCCTCAGTCCCCTGCATTACCTCACCAGAGCTTTTGAAGCCTGGATTCTACATCATGTCCATCAGATGTCATTGTATGTAATTAATCCGATCTGATCACCCCTTGCCCATTAAAGTATTCTCTCTGTTCCATTTTACTCCTCTGTGCTTTGGTTTATGTTGCTGTCCTTTGAGCGCCTCTGTCACTGTTCTAGCATTTGTTCATTCCGTAATGATTTATCTCCTGCTCTAGATGGAGCCTTCTTGGAGATTAAAGATTATATATCCTTTTGACAATTTTATTCTTATTTGCCTCTCCCACCAATAAATGCTTGCTGAATGGATAAATAAGTAGAGTTAGACTGATCTAAGTTCAAATCCTGACTCAGTTTCTTGTTAGTTCTGAGAACTTGGGCCATAATTTCTTTTTTTTTCCTTTTTTGTTGGGGAGGGGCTTCATTTCTAGGAACTTTAATATTCTCTCAAATTTTAAGATGAGGATAATATTAAATCAGTGTGTGTGTGTGTGTGAGAGAGTGAGAGAAAGAAGAGAGAGAAAGAGAGAGAAAGGGAGAGAGAGAGAGAACTAAATTTGTTAATGATGGTAAAACATTTGATATATTTCAGATCCTCAAAAAATGTTCACTCTGGCCATTGCTTACCCCCAATACTTTCTCCAAGGCTCAGAGGAAAGCCAAACCCTCCCACTCCCACCCCATCATTGTCTTTTCTTATTAACCCGAGTCCTGGGTGTCCTTTCTCATTTTCTAAGTATCCACAGCATTTTTACTCATGCTAACACCTTTAAAGGGTGATCTAATGATTACTTATACATATCTTCTTGGCCATCTTTTATGACAGGTGTCTTGTGTTTTATCTCCTTAGCAACAATGACTAAATATTTGTTGAATGTATGCTTGAATGAATGAACTCAAACATATTATGGATAAGGAGCTATCCCGTTAGGATTCAAAGAAGCTGCAAGGCAGTGAAGCTATTTGTCTTCTCTGGAAACTCACTATGGCCTGGATACTGTCTGGCTAGATTTACAACTATGAATGATGTTGGGGAAATTCAGAGAGTAATTGGATTTTTTTAATCCTTCCCTCCCTCCCTCCCTCCATTCCTTCCTTCCTTTTTTCCTTCCTCCCTTTTGTCTTTCCTCTCTTTCTCTTTCTTTTGTTTATGAAAATATTCAGGTCACTTTCTTTAAAATATTGTGGATTAAATGTGCCATACCTTTTCACTTCACTTTTGTGGGTCTAGACGTAACCTGTGTCATTCATTCATTTATTTATTCAACAAATATTGATTAAACCTCTACTGTATATGCCGGCATTGGCTAGGACTAAAAAGAAAAGTAGGAAATGGACCTTGCTTCCAAGTTACTTATGGTCTATTGGATGTTATATCTGGATGATCCTTTGTTTTAGAAAACCCAATACGTGTGAGGAACCAACTATCAGAAATATTTAGTAACTGTATATCATTATGCCTGCCTCATCAGATCATAATACATAACCAAAAAATCAAACAGCATCATTCTTCAGCCATATTTAGTAGTAATAAATATTTCCTTTTATCTAGGAGATTTTAATAATTTCATCCAATCATCTCAATAAGCATTTATTGAAATTGTCCTATGTGTAAGGCATTGGACTATATGATTTTATGTTTACATGCATGCAAAAAAAGGAGATGAGAAGGGGGCTTTATTGAGTACTATTTATGTACTAGGTGATTTCACCTCATTTTAGTGTGTGGGATGGACCAACACCTTTTCTGATTCGTCAATGTCTGTGTTTTACCAGCTGTTAAATATTCACACCATCCTGAATATATTATCTCATTTAGTTCTTACACCATGCCCACGAGGAGAGGTACAATTATCCCTAACTTGCAGATGAGGAAACTGAGGTTTAGAAGGCCAGCTAAAAGGCTGAAGATTCCACTGCTGGCAGGTTATGGCATCAGGATTAAACCCAGGCTCTTGAGTCTATGTATCTTAATGCCGGGTGGAAAATGTAATTTTAAAAATTTATTACCACAGAGCACAGTTCATTTCCCCCCATATTATACATACCGTAGACATTTGTTGAATGCATTAAAGTGGCTCAGAATGGGTGCTGCCTGGCTGTGGGGTCTCTGGAAGTACAGGCTGGCTGTGGACCAGTCATGCGTCACCATTCAACCCCAAGAAGCGATTCAGGGCACCGTACAAAAGCAAGACATTTCCTTCAATTTTGACTTTTACTTCAATTGCCTTTTTTCCTATTTTTGGAGAAATCCTGAATATAAAATATCTTGATGGTAAATGGGGAGAGGGGAGGCAAGGGGAGTCATAACCAGGCGAGGCATAAACAAAGGCTATGAATATGCAAAAGGCCCATCCATCAAAAGTCTGAGTGTCTCATTTTTAGAAATGGGTAGAGGCAGAAACGTTTCTGGTATTTTCATTACAAAGGTTATGCAAAAAGTCAGTTCTGGAAAGGAAACAGATTGACAATAAACAGAAAAAGGCTATTTAAAATTCTGTCTTGATAGGCAAAGAGAGATATTTGAAATATTTTATTGGCACTGCACATGGGGTGTAAGTGTGCCGGGAAGTACTGGAAACAAGCTATAATGTCACATTCCATTTATTGCCTCAAAAATGCTCTGCCTGGGACTCTGTCAGACCCAAAAAAGAGGACAATGCCTTTCCCCTCTTTTTTTAATTCTAATGAACTTCTCTGCAGTGCTTCAGCTAATATTTACATGGCAGACCCCACAGACCCATGGCTATCTGCCCGTCCATCTGGTGTTGGCTGTCATCAGAAGTCACAAACTATCAGGTTTCAGGGGGCCTCCCTCTGACTTGCTTGCAAACTGAATGGCAGAGATGTTCCCTTCCTGACTTTCACCATTGACATTAACACTGGAGCATTTACCTAAGTGGCCACAACGAGGGTCACGCTTGTCCAGTCTGTCTTCTGAGAGCTCCAGTGGCTGCATTTGCTCAGTGGACATCATCAAAGGAGGACCCGTGTGTGGACTTCTTCTCCAGCACCACAGAAGTATAGAAACAAGTCCATTAGTACCTCTTCTGTTTATTCACTCACTTATTAAATAAGTATATCTACTGAGCACTTACTACTATGTTCTCAATTCAATCCTATAGTTAAAGTCTGCTTCTTCTACTTAGCTACTAGAAGCTCTAAAGTTAAGATTTAAGCCAAAATAAATGAATCACACACACACACACACACACACACACACACACACACACACGGATTATCAGTAATTGTCATGTATCAAATGTTCAATATTTGCTGTCTTTCAGAAGCACTGTGGGAGTTTCAAGAATGAACACTTGTAAAGTCTGAATTAGAAAAGAGTTAGCTGGGAGTTACAGAAAATCTTGATTAAACCTTGCCTGTATTTTTTTCTGTTGAGTTCTGCAAAGTGAGATTATGCCTACTTCACAGGTGAGGAAACTGAGGATCAGAACATTTAATTAATTTATTTAGTCACACAACTATTAAATAGCCAAGCTTGGATCCATCTCCATTTCTGAAGACTTCCACTAGAGACCCAAGACTCTTAATACAGTGGTTCCTTTGAATCGAAGTTGAACCAGGCTTCTGGTTTTCTACAATTACATGCTTATAACTATGAAGTAATGAGACTTCTTCCCTATCCATATTATAACAGTCGTAGAGATGTGGTAGGAAAAAATCTAGGTCTTGAAATGGATCTTTATTATTTTCTCCCTAGAGATTTCTGATGTTATAGCAAATCTGTTTCCTCTTCCTCCTCCCCCCATCGCCCATTTTTCCTAAACCGCAAATCCATTGAATTTTTCAGAGCTATTAGTTGTAGCCATTGTCCAGAAGGAGTAGAAATTCAGAATGGACATGTGTCAGGTCTGAATGAGAAATGCATTAGTTGAGATTTATAGGAAGTCTTCATTAGAGTCTGCCTATATTCTGTTTCTTTTAGGTAATTTATTACTCATGTCCTACCATAGCAAGAATGGTTGGAGAGGAATAAGATTAAAATGACCCAACTGATCCTTTTTTCTTGAGATTCTTGGATCACTGGCATGCAGAGGAACACACAGATCAATTGTGTTAACATTTCAAGCTCACAGCATTAGTTCAACTCAGTTGTCTTCTGAGGAATAAGCCAGTGTTCTCTGGGAAGGCTAGAGGGCCTCTCCTCCTACAAGCTGAGATCATTGTGTAGCAGATGGAGCCATTAACGGATTACTTGAGGCAGCTTTTAGTGTCATTCTGAGCAGACTGACTTCACTGAGTGACTTCAGCAGAAATCAATTCAGACCATTGTTTTTAGTGTTTGTATAGAGACTGCCAACTCCCTGGGACCATAAGGAAGTATGCTGTTAACTTGGGTGGCCGGCCCCTACCTGCTTGCGTGAAGAGGAAAGCTATGGGACCATCATTCAGGATGAGTGGGCTCAGTGTTGGGGTCTGGAGGCAAAGTCATTCAGATACGGCCTGTGTACCTACTCAGTCTTTCATCTCTTTGGGCAGAAAGTCATGGGCCCTGTCATAGACTTTGTGCTCAACATCACCCCATGCAGGAACTAGTTAAAATATTCATTCTCTAGAAGAAGAAACTGAGACTCAAAGAGCTTAAAATGACCTACAATTAGTTACATACTTAGAGTCAGAGTCATCATTTGAACTCAGGCCTCTTACCTTCTACTCTAGGTCCTCTCTGGCAGGAGTACCCCTCTCCTTCTCTCCAACCTAATGTAAGCTGTTTTTTGTACTTGGATCATATGGCTGCTCCTATGTGCTCAATAGCTGGTTTATTTAATTTGAATCTGAGCTTTCAAGTCAAATAGATCTAGGTTAAATTTCAGCCCTTTACCTAAAAGCAGTAAGACTTTGATGAAGTGGCTAAATCGTCATGATGTAGTGAGGGTAGATGGAGCCCAAGTGCAATATAATCGTTTTTGCCCTTTCTACCTACAGTCTATTGCTGCTGTGGTAGAATTTGCCAAGGCGAGCGTCTTCCTGGTGCACCCACAGACTGGTACCCGGGGACATATGGTCCTCTCTGCCCCCATTCTTAGCCTCAGTTTTCTTATCTGTAAAATAGACTTAATAGTAACTATCCCAGAGTTACTATGACGATTAAATAGTAGCTGTGTGCTTTGCACATTGTAGGTATTGAGTAAATGTCAGTCATGTAACATTGTCTATACCTTACTAGATAGCTGGCTAATGAAGACCAGCTGAGGAACTGAACAATTCTAAAAATCATTGACTCTTTCATTTTCATCTAGATGCTGACCTATGGGACGGCCAGCCACCATCTGAGCAAACTGGCTTTCACAGTACTGGACTTGAGAGAAAGGAGGCTGGACTTGAGAGAAAGGAGGCTGCCCTTGAGAGACGAACTGTGCAAGTGTCAGAAGTCCACGGACAAGGTAAGGGTACCTGGTGATTAGTCACAAAACTGACACATGCCTCCTCCCCAAGGTAGCACCTAGTGTCTATGGGGGACACATCACTATTTTAAATCAGTGTGAGGGAAAGAATGATGGTAAGCCTCTGTTTACTAGGAGGCTGAGAGATGATTTTCACATATGGGATTTTACTTTACAAAAATACCCCATGCTGGGCAGGGATGCGTTTTGCCCGTGGGATTAGAAGCTGCTTTTACTATGGATGATGTCACTACAGTCTTCTTGGCAGAAAACCTTCACACAAAGAAAGGAATGAGTACAGGCGGAGAGAGGCATTTGGAGTTTAACATCACCTTATTAATGATCGTCATTTTATCTGCCTGTTGAATCTTAGTATAAGATGACCCCGTCTCCCTGCCCCCTCTGCATTTCTACCCTCAGTGAGAAAGGGTGCTCAGGATAATTGAGCCACTCACTGTAAGTCAGGAGCTAGTCTAATTCTTGAACTAGGAAATGGAATATTTCTATTTCGTATTCCTGACTCTGCCCATGCATTTCTCTCTTTAATTCAGTCTCCACCCCAAGCACAACATATGGATGTTGCTTTTGTCATGCTGCCCAGGGAATGTTTCATCATCTCCCTCAGCAGCTCGCTGTAATATGGGAAATTTCTGAAGCATCAGCTCTTTCTTTCGTACCTAAACACCTGGTACCCTGGGTCTTCAGATTCCAACCAAAGGGCTAGGGACTGAAGAGATGCTTTGGGGGTATTTTGTAAACTGTTTTCTAGTCAAAGATTTGTGGTCCTTTAGCATTCATTCTCTTGCCGTTTATTGGTTCAGTGTGGTCTCTGAATTTGAATACTCACACAGGGACGACTAAGACCGCCACTGTGACTGTCAGTACTGGCCCTCCCAACCTCTCCTGAAAAGCCTGGGGCCACGTGTATGGTGGAAATCACGATATTTTTATTATGTAACACCTCCAGAGGAGTCTCAGGAAGCTCCACCATCACAGGCATTACTTCTGTAGGAAAAATATGAATATTCACACTAAATCACATAAATAAAGCCTACCAAATGAATTTATGTTGAACCTAACAACAACAAAAACTTGTGGTTTTCAGATTTTTCCATTAGAGAAGAAAGAGCTGTGGGTCTGTATTACTCTTCTCATTGTTGTTTGAGAGAATGTGGGTGTTTTGTTGTAGCATGTACAAGAGACCAGGTGATGGCATTTCAGGGGCTTGAGGAGGTTTTCAGGATCCTGACGCTAAACTCTTGCAATTCCTCTTGGTAATTCTTACATTCCTTTTCTCAGAGAGACACTTGTAAACACAAATACCACTGAGAGAGGAGATACATTAACTGATGTCACAACACACAGGGGTTATTAATGACAAAGGTCTCTTTCTCTTTTGAGAGCAGGAGAGGAAAGGTCCAGGGAGCTGGGTGCCAGGGAAGGGAGCTGGCTAAGTTGCAGGGCAGGAACGCCAGAGCAGCCTGCTGAAGCCGAGGGCACCTTTGAGGGAGCCTGTCTCCACTAGCTCAGAGCTGGTTCCTATTTCAGGAGGATAGCAGTGCTATTTCTGCAGCTAAAAAAGATTGGTCAGTTCACTTTAAGGTCAGAAGCTGCTCTGGGCATTTTGTCCTTTCTCTTAACACCGACTAGATTTCTCAGTTGTGTGTTAGAATATGTAGTTTAATTCATAGAAAATTCCTCACTGACTGTAAGCATATGGTGCTGTGAGGTGATATAAGGTAGAAACAAATGCTTGGTTGCTTGTCCCACTCTCTAGCTGGGTGAACTTGGGAAAGTTATATGTCCTCTTGGAAACTTAGTTTCCACATCTGTGAAATGGGCACGATAGTGGCTCTTCTCCAGGGTTGTTGAGAGTATTAACAGTACAATGTGTGTCAAGCTCCCAGCCCAGATCCCGGCACATGCTACCATTTTAAGAATGTCAGTTGCTTTCTGTGCTCTTTCAGTCCTCTGCTTGGAATTACAACATGTACATTTAATTGAACCACTGGAACCATTTCCTTGTCCCATCTCTGGCCTTTTCTGAAGCTAATGATGAGATAAGAACAATCCAAGGTACAAACCAACTGCAGGACACCCATTTCCAGGCCTTGGGAACATGGTAATACTGATTCTCAGGAGCAAGCTGACACTTAGCCGAGTCATGTGGTATTCTAAAGAATTTCCCCAAATTAGTCAGGCCTGGATTTACTTGATGGAATAAAAAGTTAGAAGGTTATGTCCACAGCCCAATGTGATGTCTGGTTAAAGCAGCCTCTGGTTATGTAAAAATCCATATCTTTTGTCAAATCTTTTTTTAACCTGAGGACTGAATTCAGGTTAAAAGTACCACGCTTTTAAATCAAATTTGTTCATTTAGAAGGCCTAAATTTGCAGTATTCCTCGAGGAATGACTCTTCCTCAAAGTAGGACAGAGAGAGGTTTTTTTTGATTAGGACACTCCTCAGCCTTGGAAGGTAAGCCTCCCTACACTTCTGTGTGAATACGCAGATATTCCTGTGTTCATTATGAAACTTCGCAATTTAATTTGCGGGGACTCTGGTTCTTACAGAACTCAGGAGTCCACCTCCCTCGGAAAAAATGACTTGCAAGGGGTAACTTTCCCAGCTCCCCATCTAATTCCGGCTTAGTCTCACTCCAGAAAGCACCGCCATCTCCCACGCCCCCTGTACCACCAGCTGCAGCCTTCTTTGTCCCAGCAACCACAAAAGAGCTGTAACTTATTGGAAGCTTGCTTTTCTCACCATAAAAGTTCTCAGAGTAAAAAAAATCCGAAGCACTTACCAGTCAGTGCAGGTGCTGAGATGAGAAGGCAAGTGATGGGGAGGAAGTGTTTCCTCCCTGACGCTGGGCCGGCTCCTCAGTGGCAGTGGCTGCTGCTGCCCGGCTTCAGCTCCTCTTATCAAGGGACCAGCGGCCGCTGTTGCCATGGGGATGCTCTGTTTCTCAGGCGCCAGGGCAAGGGGGATGGAGAGGGAAAGAGGACTCATCTCGCGGCCACGGCTCCCTACCGTGATAATTGTCCGTTACAAAAGCAATGCACAGAGTAGTGCTTTGAGGGCCTGGTGAGCAAGGCTGAAGTAGTCCAGACGAACGAGCTAAGTCCTTTAATCCCCATAACAACCTTATGCAGTAGGAGTTTTTTTGGCCTGGCTTTGCAAATATGGAAGTTTAGGCACAGAGAGATTAAGTGACTTGCCCCAAAGGTGCCACAGCTAATTCTGACCCTCAGATCCATTTGAATTTAAATGCAGAGTACTCTCACTCACCACTGTTGCCTCTTCGAGTAGTATCCTGATGAGAAGACGAATGATCGATTGATCGTAGCAATCGCTGACATTTACATAAGGCTTCCCACATGCCAGGCACTCCTCTTTACACATATCAACTCTTCAACCCTCATAACAGCTTTGCAAGATAAGCTGCTGTCATCATGCCCGTCCCACTGATGTGAAATCTGGGGCCCGAGTTCTCACTGCTAGTAAATGGTGAGGCTAGGGTTTGAACTGGGCATTGAGTGTTAGAGGCCATGCTCTTAACCACTTTACAGTCCTGCTCATCAGTGAGAGCGTTTTAGAAGGAGAGAAAACCTAACAAAGAATGCAGCCCTCACCATATAGGTGGGGTATGGAGGGCAGGAAAAATTTGCTCCTTCAAAGGAACTAAACCAAATGTTCTAGTATTAGGAATCCACATGCACTCCAAGAAAGGCTTAGGGTCAAAGGGTATTTAAGCAAGTTGTGTGGGAGGTGACATGCTGTCGGATGGAGAGGAAGGGTCCATGTTTCCCGTTCGCTCACTGGAGGAAGTGTCCTGTGTTGATTGGAGGAACAGAAGTTTGTAGGCACTGGTTTGGGCATCAGGGGAGCAGGGAGGTCAGTCTGGGAGATCAGGTAGGGATCAGCATGGGCTGGAAGGACTTGAGATCCCTGAGGGTAGGCAGGAGGCTACCCACCAATACTGCCCAAGAAACAGGTTCTCCCCGAAGAGATCTGAGTGCTTTCCATGCATGTTGTTTTCTTTCCTTCCTGAAGATGCAGGCTGTGCGGGTCCTAAGAAGCTCCTCATGGGCCTCGACTACCAGTTAATTCCCAGTATTGAGTTGGTCGATGCCTCCTTGACATTTGCCAGCATCTCAGTAATAGAGCAAGAACTCATAAGTTCATCCTGAGGTTGACCCCAAGGGTTAGAATTTCTTCAAATGCCGTGGTAGTGAATCAGTAGAGAGTAGCCTTCCCTGTTTGATCCACCTTGCCTTGGTCCTTATTGGAAGCTCTAGGACAGAGATGAAGGCTGCCAAAAGGTAATGCTCCTGGCCAGGAAGGGAAACGCGTGCATGCTGAGGCAAAGTCCCTAAAAGCAGCTCTCAGTTCCAAACGGCCTGCTGTACCCTCTTACCAGCAGCCTTGTTGGCCAACAGGTTAGCAACATGTTCATCTCCAAACTTAAGTGGAAAGAATATACTTTCTTCCTAGACTTCTCAAGTCTTTTTTAAAATTAAACCTTTTTTTTTTTTTTTTGGATAATTGTAGACTCACATGCAGTTATAAAAAATAATACAGAGAAATCACCTGTAGCCCTTAAGTAATTCCTTCAGTGTTACCATCTTGCAAAACTAGAGTACAATATCTCAACCAGTGTATTGATAGGGATACAGTCAAGATACCGAGCAGAGTCCCATCATCGCAAGCCTGCCTCACGTTAGCCCTTCCTCCCCCCACACCCCGCACCTCACTCTTCCCGCCCTTACCCACTCCTTAACCACAGCAATCACTAGCCTGCTCTCTACTTCTATAATTTCGTCATTTCAAAAATGTTATGTAGCTGGAACTGTACAGTATGTAACTTTCTGAGTTTTATTTTTGTTTGTTTTTAACTCAGCATGGTTCCTGGTGATTCATCCAAGTTTTTTCATGTAGCAATAATTTGTTCCTTTTCATCACTGGGTAGCGTTCCACGGTATGCACCAAAGTTTAACCATTCACCTGTTGTAGGACATCGGGATTGTACCTGGTGTTTGGCTATTACAAATAAATCTGTTATGAAAATTGATGTACAGGCTTTTGTGTGAACATAAATATTCATTTATCTGGAATAAAGCCCAGGAGTGAAATTCCTGGCTCATATGGCAATTGCAAGTTTAATTTTATAAGAAACAGACAAACTGTTTTCCAGAGTGGCTACACCATTTCATATTTCCACCAGCCATTTATGAGTGATTCAGTTTTTCCACATACTTGTCAGCATTCGGTGTTTAATTTTTTAAAAGTCATTCTCACAGGTGTGTAGCATTATCTCATTACGGTTTTGCTTGCATTCCCCTGTTGAGTAATGATGTTTCCATGTGCTTGTTTGCCATCTGTATGTTTCTTTGGTGAAATGTGTCTTCATGTCTTTCACCCACTTTTCTAATTAGATTGTTTGCTTTTTTTTTTACTGTTGAGTTTTGAAAATTATATATTCTAGATACTAATCCTTCTTTATCAGAAATACATTTTTGCAAATGTTTTCTCCCAGTCTATAGCTTATCTTTTCAAACTCTTAGCAGTCTTTTGTAGAGCAAAAGTTTAAAATTTTTATCGTCTCATGTATCATTAGCTTTAAAACATAAAAAGTTGAGATTATTTCTGGGGGCCTTCAGAGAAGCTGAACAGTGTTAGGAATTTTAAAACACTCTTTTGTCACAATTTCCCAAGTTCAAAGGGAACATTTTCAAAGAGAGAAGAGAGTATGAATTCTTTATTTCCCCTTTGGATAGACATGTACTTCTCCGAAGTTCAGGTTGTTGTGGTGGTGTTTTTTCCAGGGCTTTCTATGCGCACTTTAATTGATTATGCCCAACCCCCCTTTTAAGACAGATGTAAACAGCAACTGAGATGGCAGATGGTAATGTAAATCTATACCTCAGAGAGTTCTAAATAACAGCCACATATGTGCAGTGTTGAAGTCATGGACCCTTGGCCTACAGTGTTCCCAGTGTAAGAGCAAGGAGCCATTGTGTACGTGACATGATTTGTAGGTCCAGGAGCCCTCTGATGTGTGGCTGAATTGGCTTCCGGCTTCATTCCTGATGGATGCCTAATGGTAACTAGCTTTAAATGAACATACTTTCATTTTAATCACAAATATTCAATCTTTATGAATAAGAATGATCACAGTGATACACATTTACAGACAATTTATTTCAGTCAATAACCTATAAAATGTGCACTTGAAATATCTGCCTTCCAAAATCAATCTAAGGCAGTTTCTGTGTTGATGGGTGATGGGGCTCCAGCTTTTCAATTAAGAAAGAGAGAGCGAGAAAGAGAGAGAGCACTGAATATTTGTAGGCTGGTTCTTATCCCAGAGATCTTGCTGGATCACTTTGGTTATTTCCTTCAACACTCAGAGAGGAGAATTACGGTTTCAGATCAATATCTTCTGGTAAATAAGTGTCTCTGTTTTGCTTTGGGAAGCTTTGAAAACAATTTTAGCTCTTTATAACAGAGGACTGTTTGACTTTATCAATAAGAAATTCTGATATCATTTATTCACATCTAATTGAAATAAAAATATAGAATACATTTAACCTTCCAGAAATTGTCAAACACTTAATAAGTGCTTATGGAAATAAGAAGTAATATTAATTCACTTCAGATAATTGTAGATTCACATGTAATTATAAGAAATAATACAGAGAGATAGAACCCTTTCTCTATTGTGCTCAATTTCCCCCAGTGGTGACATTTTTTAGGACTATAGCACAATATCACAATCGGATATTGATATCCATACAATTCACCTATCTTATTCTGATTTCTCCTGCTGTGCGTGTGTGTATTGTTTCATACAATTTTATCACCTGTGTAGGTTAGTGTATCTACCACCACTGTCAAGGTGCTGAACATTTCCACCACCAGAAGGATCCCTCATGTTGTTCTCTTATTTATTTATTTGTTTATTTGTTTATTTATTTATTTATTTATTTTTATTTTTGGTTGTGTTGGGTCTTTGCTGCGTGCAGGCTTTCTCTAGTTGCAGAGAGCAGGGGCTACTCTTCGTTGCGGTGCGCAGGCTTCTCATTGCGGTGGCTTCTCTTGTTGCAGAGCACAGTCTCTACGCTCGCAGGCTTCAGTAGTGGTGGTGCACGAGCTTAGTTGCTCCGTGGCATGTGAAATCTTCCTGGACCAGGGCTCAAACCCGTGTCCCATGCGTTGGCAGGCGGATTCTTAAGCACTGTGCCACCAGGGAAGTCCCCATGTTGTTCTTTTATAATCACACCCACTTCCCCACCTCCCACTCCTGTTTTCTTTGCCCCATCATAACCTCTGGCCCTCTGGCAGTCACTAATCTATTCTCCATTTCTATAATTTTGTCATTTCCAAGATGTTATGTAAATGGGATCATATAGCATGTGACCTTTTCCACTCAGCATAATTCTCTGGAGATTGTTGCCTGTATGTTCTTTTTTCTTGCCAAGAAGTATTCTATGGTATGGCTATACCCCAGCTCGCCTAACCATTCACCTGTTGAAGGATATTTGGGCTACTTTCAGTTGTCATTTATTACAAATAAAGCTGCTATGTACATTTATATACAGGCTTTTGTGTGAGCATAAGTTTTCATTTCTCTGGGATAAATGCCAAGGGGTACAATTGCTGTTCTGTATGGCATTTGAATGTCTAATTTTTTTATATGCAACACCTTTTATTCCAATCACCTCTCAAAACAGGTTTCAATATGGTGACAACTAAGAGAACACATACACAGGAACGAGACAGTGGGTTGTTTAATTTTATAAAAAATTACCAACCTATCTTCTAGAGTGGTTATATAGCTTACGTTCCTGCTAGCAATGTGTGAGTGACCTAGTTTCTCTGCATCCTCACCAGCATTTGATGTTGTCACTATTTTTTATTTTAGCTATCCTAATAAGTTTGCAGTGATATCTCACTGAAGTCTTAGTTTGCATTTCGCTGATGGCTAATGATGTTGAACATCTTTTCATGTACTTAGTTTGCTATCTTTATATCCTCTTCAGTGAAGCGCCTCTTCATGTCTTTTGCTCATTGTCTAATTAGATTGTCCAATTTTTACTGTTAAGTTTTGAGAGTTATTTATATATTCTAGATATTAGTCTTTTGTTGGATATGTGGTTTGAAAAGTTATTCTCATAGTATGTAACTTACCTTTTCATCTTCTTCACATGGGTTTTACAGAACAAAATTTTTAAATTTCATGAATCTTATTTAATAGAGATTCTCCATTGAAACCATCTGGGCATAGACATTTCTTTTGAGAGCTTTCAAATTACAAATTCAATTTCTTTACTGGTTCTAGGTCTACACAGATGACCTGTTTCCTGTGGGTTTAATTTTGGTAGTTGCTGGTTTTCAAGGATTGGTCCATTTCTTCTATGTTATTGAATTATGAGCATAAAGTTGTTTCCTTATTATCTTTTAAGTGGCTACAGGATACATAGTAATATCCCTTATTTCATTCTTGATATTGGTGATTTGTATCTTCTCTCTCTCTTTTGTAAGTCTTGCTAGTGGTTTATCAATTTTACTGATTTTTTTCCCAAAGAACCAGCTTTTTGTTTCATTGATTTTTCTCTATTGTTTTCCTATTTTCAGTTTCATTGATTTCTGCTCTTATCTGTATTATTTCCTTTTTTCTGCTTGCTTTGGATTTATTTTGTCCTTCTTGTATTAGTTTCTTGAGGTAGGAAATTAGGTTATTCATTTGAGACCTTTCTTCATTTCTAATGTAAGCATTAATGACATAAGTTCCCCTCTCAGAATTGCTTTAACTGCATCCCACATATTTTGATGTGTTGTATTTTCATTTTCATTTAATTCTAGGTATTTTCAAATTTCCTTTGAGACTTCCTTTTGATACATGTGTTAGGTACAGCAGATACAATAGTGAATAAAATACAGTGTCAAAGTCCTTTGCATGGAATATGGCAGGGGCAGATGGCCAAGGACAGTCAAATTTTGAAAGTTGGAAGATTGCAGCAACTATTTACCTACCCTTCTGAAAAAGAACAAAAAATTACAATCTTTCTGGAGGGACAGTGTTATATCAAGAACTGTCAAATTTTAAATGAAACTTTGAATTATTCCTGATATTTTGGCCTCAATGATAACATCTACCCAGGAATGTGGGTGACTTGCCTTTAAATGGCATGGGTGTCCCTACTTTGTGATGTCAGCTGACCTGCCTGAGTGTCTCAGGGGATGCGCCACTCACCTGTCAGGACCTGGCATTGCAGCTTTCCTACGGTGCTTGACTGGATATTTGATCTGCGATACATCCTTGTTTTCCACACATACCTCATCTTTTATCTCACCTTCATCTCTACCTTGATTTTCTCTCATTTCCTACAGCTGATTCAATTCCAAGGCTTGCCCCACCTACATGCATTTCTATCTAGTTTCCAGATCCTGGCCTATAATGGTTTGTCTTAGCCAGTAGAGATCTAGAACCATGAGGTCCTTGAGCATCATTCTCACCAAAGGGGCCATAGTCCCACCGGCCTCAAGTGCATTTTTGACCCAGAGAGTCACAATCACACTGACTGATCTTGAGCACCATTCTGATCCAAACAGCCATAGTCACCCTGACCTAACTACCTTTTATTAAGTTCCCACTTCAGTCTAAATATGTTCTGGTGAATTCTCCTCACAACCCATCAGGTATATGTTATTTTATGTTACAGGTTTAAAACTTGATTTTCAGAAACCTAGGTCACTTGTCAATGCTGAATAGCTGCTAAAGAGCAAGGGAGTGGTTTGAACCCACATCTATCTTCTCCAGAGTCAATGTTCTTCCCTTTATCTTGCTCTGTAATGCATGTGACACTTTCCCCAGTTGTCTCTGCATTGGTGGTCTTCCCATGCTTCATGCTCTTCTATTGTCTTGCATCAATGAAGCAGACATATCCGACCCATCCTTTGCTCCCTCATGAAAACCAAGCTGATTTTATTCTTTTTGAGTAACATGCTCTCAAAGCTGGACATCTGGCTACTGTATAAAATGGTGATCACCACTCAGCAGAATAGCAAGGGAGCCATGTGGCTTTTCTTCGGTTACTAATCCAAAGCTTTGCTTGAATATTAATTCTATCATGGCTTCTCTGATGCCCTATTAAGTAAGTGTACTAAAGATGAGAAACATGCTGAAAATATGCTGACTAATGCAGCTCTAAGTCATTAAGGGCACCCAAATGTTCTCTGGTCACTGGTTACCTCTCCAGCATGCGAGTTTGAATAATGGACTGTGGAGAATGAATTCATTGCCCTTTCCCATGTATGCTTCCTTCTAGCTAAGCTATTAGAATTTTCCAAATCTGAGACTTGCCTGGATTCTGAGAAATCTCCACCAGAGGCAACACAATAAGGGAACTGAGCCTAACCCCCACTGCGTCACCAAAGCCTATCAAATGTTACTATAAGCGTTCATATAAGGCTGCCTTGTTGGAGGAAACCAGCGAGGGAATTGATGTGAGCTACCAGATGGTAATAGTGGCAGACACGACACATTGTTTATGCGGGCTTCTAAACACAGAGGGAGCAAGCACATATATTTTCCCAAAAGGCACATAGAATTTTAAGGTATATGCAATGTAGTTTAAAGCTTTTGTTGCTCAGAGAGAAGTAGTTAAATGAGGGGTTATCACGTTTGAATTGTGTTACGAAAATATTAATAAGTAAGTTCATTAACTTTCTATGAGCATAAAAAGTGTTGACTAAGGTTTTTATGATATGGAAAAAAATCTTTTAAAGTTTTAGGACTTTGCCTCTTTGGTTTCAACTGCATGAAAAATGACACACAATTTAGGAATATGCGAAAGCAAATTTTAAACTCAGCATGTGTTTAAAACAGCAGCTATAACTTCTGCACTTGATTTCAAGGAAATTACATGCCTCATATTACTACACGCATAAAGCCCAGTGGGAAACTCTCTTGCCTTTTGCCAGAGAGAAGGTCAGCTCCCCGGTTTCTGGCAGGGCCTCCATGCAGAATTTTGGCTTCTCCTCCTGTCTGTCTAGTACACCCTGGCCTGGAAGTGGCAGCTCTAGAATGCCTACATAGGAGCAGCCCCGGGGTGCACTCTGGTTGGAAGGGGAGGTTAGAGGCTCTGCCTCAAAGCTGCATTTGCAAAGCAAGCACATAGTTATTACTCGATTGTATATTCATTTGTGTTTGGATTGGTGGTACACACTATGCGGAGGCTAAGTCTACCAGCCCTTGTCTCTGCCAGTGCTTCCAGAAGAGTTTTTCTTACATTCCCATCACAATCCAGGAAGTTGAAATGATACCAATTGCCTTTAAGGTCAATTTTGAACATCTATATCTAGAATCAAGGCTCACTTGATCTGATCTTTTCTTACCTCTCCAACCTGGTCATCCACTACTGCCTAAATGATTTCCTCTCTGTTCTCTACACATTCTTGTCTCAAGCATATAATATACTGGAAAAGAAAGCACAAGGTTTGAAATCATAGAGAACTGGGGTTAAATCTGTATCATGTCTAGTTACACTCTGGGTGATCACAGAAAATTTAATCTCTGAGACCTCATTTTCCCACCTATAAATGGTGATAGTAATACTTGTCTTATACAGTTCAGATAAGTATTTAGAGCAATAATACCATAAAAGTATCTGATACAGTGCCTTGGCTCAGAGCTGTCACCTAAGAAATACTCATCCTCTTCCATTGTCCTTTGCTTCATTTTTAAAATTCTCCCAACCCCATAAATGATAAAATCAAATTTAATTTTGTCAAATAAGAACCTCCTGGATCACCTTAGACAAAATCTGTATTTGGAGGGTCAGCAGAACTTGGAAAATCATGTATGAGAACAACTAGTAAGAGGTAATAGCTCCATGACCATTCAAACTATGTTCATTAAAATCAAATCTGGGGAGAGACTTCTGCTACCTGTTAGAATATAGAAAATTGCAAGATCCTCACAATGAGTACAAGCAAGATAAACCACAAAAATCACAGTTTTTTAAAAAAAACCAATCGGAGAGTTGAGGATACATAGAAAGCTAAATGAGCTAAAAGTCAGAGAAAGTGACTATTTTTTCCAGGATAAAATAGGCTTATGGCTGCCTTTATTGTGAGGTAAGGGAAGAAAAAGAATTCATTGTAGATAAAGATAAAAAATAATCTTAATGGCTGGGTATGAGCTGGAATATGGATTAAAATCCTCAAGAACCCTGGCCAGAGTGAATCTACACCTACTTGCTATTACTTTTCTAAGGGTTTTCGTTGAGTGCAAGAAGTTAGGTAGTATGCTGAGGCTGGGGCAAAGCAGGAGGGCTGGAGGAAGGCAGAGATATCCTCCTCGAGACTCTTAGTGCCTTCTGCAAGTTAAGTGTAGTGGTCCATTCCACTGAAAACTGCATGCAGGGCCGGAGAACTAAAGGAGATTCCCCTCGAGGCATTTCATGTCTTCACTGAATGCAGGGCAGGAACCCATTGAATGCAAGGATTAGAGAAGAACGCCAAGGGAAATCACTCCAAGGCACTCTGGGCCATCACTAAGTACACTTTAGCATGGTCAAAGGCTAGAATCTGGGCAACAGGATGGAGAAAGATCTCCCAGAAATGCACAGAAGAGGGACTAAAGAGCAAAGAGAAGTCCTCAATGATCAAAAAGCTGAAAGCAGGGCTGTCAAGCAGAGAAAGATACCCTATGGTGCTGAAAGCTGCAGCTGGATAGTGAATCTTAAAGAGATCTTGAAATCCCTAATATATGGAGTCCAAGCCCTGCTGAAGGGAAAGTCCGTATCCCACCCTGAAAATATTTGGAGCCAGTGGTGAAGTGAATCTAATGAAAGCTATAACAAAACCCCAACCCAGCTTAACTTCAGATTAGACTTATTCAGGCTCTCATGCTAGTGCCTGACAGAAGAATCAAAGTGCCCTTTTCTGGGGGTAAATATTATTCACCTCAGTCTCTACAGTTCTTTTGCCCATGTCTGCATACAATAAAACATTCTGAGACATGCAAAGAAGCAAAAAAAAAAAAAAATGATCTGTGGAAATGGTAACTGTGAATACGCATAAAATACTTTTATTTTTCTCATTTCTTAATTTTTAAATGATAATTGGATGCTGAAAGCAAAAAATATTAACAATTTATTGTGGAGATTATAGACAATATAAGACAACAAAAGTTGGAAGGGAGGTAAAGGGAAGCATACTGTTGAAAGATTCTTAAGTTATATGTAAAGTGACATAATATCACTTGAAGCTAGACTGTAATATGTTAAAGTTGCATACCATAAGCCATACATAGAACAACAACTTAAAAAAGAAAACACATTAGTATGTCTAATAAATCAAGAGTGGTGATAAGATGGAATCCTAAGAAATACTTGATTAATTCAAAAGAAGACAGGAATTGAGGGAAAATGGAACAAAGAACATATGGCATAGAAAATATTAAGATTGTAGAAGTAAAACAAACAATATCTGTGATTACAGTAAATGTGATGGAATGAATATTAAAATTAAAAGACAGAGATTGTCCAATTGCATAAGAAAGAAAAGCCAAACTATATACTATTTATAAGATACAGTCTTTAAGTATAAAGATACAAATAGGATAAAAGCAAGAAAATGGGAAAAATATGTCAGGCAAATAGTTTAAGAAGGCTCGAGTTACAATATAAATATCAGACAAAGTAGACTTCAGGATAAGAAACATTACCAGAGATAAAGAGGGACATTTCATAATAACAAAAGGGTCAATTAATCAAGAATGCATATAAATCATTAGTGTATAGGTACATAATAACAGAGTTTAATAAAACAATAACTGACAGAACTAAAGGAAGAAATAGAGAAGTTCACAATTATAGTTAAAGATTTTAACACTCCTCGCAGTAATTGATAGTACATGTAGAAAAACAATCAGTAGCAATATAGAAGATTTGAGTAACAATATCAACCAAATTAAATTAACTGATATTGCAGAACATTCAACTCAACAACACATCGTTTTCGAGGGCATATGGAAAGTTACCAATATAGATCATATGCTGGACCACACACACACACACACACACACACACACACACACACTCTCTCTCTCTCTCTCTCTCTCTCTCTCAATTTTTAAGGACTGAAATAATACAGAGTATATTTTCTGGCCTCAGCGGAATAAAATTAGACATAAAAAAACAGAATGTTTGGAAACTCCTCAAGCAGTTGATAGTTAAGACATACTTAAAAATTTTCCATTAATCAAGAAGTAAGAATCAAGGAAATTATTTTTAATTGAACGATAATAAAAATACAACTATCAAAATTTGCAGGGTGTCATTAAAGCAATGTTTAGAGGACAAAAATTACCAAAATGGATTCAAGAAAAAATAGAAAATCTGAATAGATCTTCATTTATAAGGAAATTTAATTATAATTAAAATCTTGCACAAAGAAAACTGCCAGCTCAGATGGCTTCACTGTTAAATTTACCAACATTTAAGATGGAAATAATACCGAGTTTACATAAAATCTTTCAGAAAATAGAGAGAAGGGAACACTTCCCCCAAAATTCTATAGGGCCAACGTAATTTTCATACCCAAACCAGGCAAGGATATTGCAAGAAAACTATCAACTGATATCCCTCATGAATGTAAAACTCAAAATAAAATCTTTATGAATATGAGAAAAATCAAATCCAGTAATACATAAAAAGGATGATACATCATAACCGACTAAATTTTATGTCAAGAATTCAAGTTTAATTTTATATTCAAAAATTAATAAATGTAATTTACTACATTACCAGAATAAAGAAGAAAATATGTATTATCATCTCATTAGATACAGAAATAGCATTTAACAAAATTCAAAATCCATTCATGGTTAAAAAAACGGTACAGGGTAAAAGGCCAGTACAACTGAGTTATATTTCTGTAATAGGAATGCACATTTGGGAAATAAAATTAGAAATACCATTTACATAGAATCAAATAATGTGAAATAATTTGAGGTGAATTTAACAAAATATGTGCAAGACTTCTATGCTGAAATCTTCAAAGCATTGCTGAGAGAAATTAAATAAGTCCTAAATAAGTGGACGCTTCTAGCATGTTCATGGATTGGATGACAGTATTGTTAAGAAGTCCATTTTCACTATTTATCTAAAGATTTACCTAAAGGCAAGTCTCATCAAAATTTCAAAATTTGAATAGCAAAAGCAATCTTGAAAAAGAACAAAGTTGGAGGACTTACACTGCCTGATTTCAAGACTTACTATAAAGCTACCATAATCAAGGCAGTGTTATATTGACATAAAGTGGGGTTTCACACCTTGGCACTACTGATATTTTGGGCTAGATGATTCTTTTTTGTGAAGGTTGTCCTGTACACTGTAGAGTGTTAAGCAGTATCCGTGGTCGCTATTCGCTAGATGCCAATAGCAGCTCCCTCTAGGAGTTGTAACAAACAAAATATGTCTCCAACCATTGCCAAATACACCCCCTCAGGGGTGGGGCAAAATCACCTTGGTTGAGGACCACTGGTATAGAGATAGTAGAGATAGATAAACTGATCAATGAAACAGATCAGAGAGACCTACACTTATATCATTAGTTGATTTTTGCCAAAGTTGCCAAAGCAATTCAATCGGGAAAGAAAAGTCTTTTCAGCAAATAATGCTGGAACAACTGGCTATTTACACAGAAAAAAAGCAAACTTTGATCTCTACCTCACACCACACAAAAGCATTAATTTATGATGTATCATAGATCTAAACAAAAAATGCTTAATCAATAAAGATCCTAGAAGAAAACAAAATAGTTCCTTCCATAAACTTGAGGCAGAGAAATATTTTCTAGAAAAGATCCAAAAAGTATTAGCCATAACATCGGTATTTGATAAACCATACTTCATCCAAAGTAAAATCTTTTGCTCATCAAAAGATAACATCAAGATGGGACTTCCCTGGTGGCACAGTGGTTAAGAATCCGCCTGCCAGTGCAGGGGACACAGGTTCGAGCCCTGGTTCAGGAAGATCCCACATGCCGCAGAGCAACTAAGCCCGTGTGCCACAACTACTGAGCCTGTGCTCTGGAGCCTGCGAGCTACAACTACTGAGCCCATGTGCCACACTACGGAAGCCCACGCGACTAGAGCCCATGCTCCACAACAAGAGAAGCCACTTCAGTGAGAAGCCTGCGCACTGCAACGAAGAGTAGCCCTTGCTCGCCGCAACTAGAGAAAGCCTGCACACAGCAACAAAGACCCAACACAGCCAAAAATAAATAAATAAAAATAAATAAATTTATAAAAAAAAAAAATCAAGAAAATGAACAGGCAGACCACTAACTTGGAAAATATATTTACAAGATTTACCTATGACAAAGGACTCATATCCAGATAATAAAAAGATCTTCTATAAATCAATAAAATGACAAATAACTCAATAAAATTGGGCAAAGGATTTGAGTAGAACCTTTACCAAAAAAGGTAGGCAAATGGCTAATGAGTATATAAAAATGTACTCAACAATGAAATATCACTACACATATTAGAATGGCTAAAATTTAAAAAAAAGACGAATGACAGAGTTGGCAATGAGGGGGGGCCAATGGAATGCTCATATACTATTGGTGGGAGTAGAAAAATAAAGCATCCATCTTGGAGAATATTTGCTAGTTTCTCATTAAGTTAAATGCTCATCTATCCTTTGACTGTAGAATTCCATTTCTAAATATTTACCTAAAAAGCAAAACTAAAACAAGAATTTTCAAGCAGAAAAAAAATTTCAAACTAGAAACAACCCAAATGTCCATCAACAGGAAAATGGATGAAAAAAATTGTGGCATCCTTACACAGTGGAATGCTATATACTACAATGAAAAGGAATAAACAACTATAACACCAACAATGTAAATGAATCTCAAAACATTTTGTTGAGTGAAAAATCCAGATAATTATTGCATGATTATATTTACATGAAATTCAAGAACAGAAAAATATAATTTAATGTGAAAAAAATCAGAAGAGTAGTTGCTTGTGCTAGATAGTTAACTAAAAATAGGCACAAGGGAACTTTCTTGGAGTGATGTAAATATTTCTACATCATATTTGGGAAGAGATTCCTAGAAGTGGCATAATTAAATTAAAGGGAGAAAACGTATGTCATTGTGTACTTTTATATTCACACTGATAGTGTTAAGAGACTGTCTGTTTTCTAATAGCCAATAACAGAATAGTTGTCAAACTTAACAGATTTTGCCAAAATGGTATCTCAATATATTTCTAATTTATTTCATTTAAGTGAGGTTGAAGATTCTTTCATGTGGTTACGAGCCAACTGCATTTCTTTTCTGTGAACAATCCATTCATATATCTGATCTTTTTCTCAATAGCTCTTATATGTTAGAGTTATTTCTTTGTCTATGATAGAAGTTACACATACTTTTCCCAAGCTTGCTATTTATTTTAAAATTTCCTTCATATTTTGCTATGCAGAAATTTTTTAAAAGTTATATAGTCAAATATATCATGTTTCCCTATTGCATCTGGAATTTATATCATAGAAAAGATTTCTCCACTTCCACATTACAGGGGAATTCGACCATGTTTTCTACTATTTTTATGCTTTCATTTTCTGACATTTAAGCATTCAATTCATTTAGAAACTGGTATATCCTAAAAGAAACGGATTCAATTTCGTCTTTTTCCATATGACTATCTAGTTATTTCACTTATTTAAAAGTCCACTCCCTCCCTTCACTCTGTATTTTGAGATGTCACTTTTATCGTATTCTAAATTTCTATTTGCTTTTGGGTCTATTTCTGCACTTTCTATTCTGTTCCATTGGTCTGTTCTGTCTATTCAGGCACTAATACCACACTGATTTAATAATAGAGGACTTATAATATGCTATAATATATGGTAAGACTATTCCCTTCTCTCATTGCTTTTATTTGTCAGGGATTTTCTGGCTATCTTTGCTTCAAACCTACTTATTTTTTTTGTCCGTCAGGACTGTTTTATAGTTTTTCTCACACAGCTTTTGAATATTCCTTGTTAAGTTTGTGCCGAGGTTTGTGACATTATCTTATTTTTCCTATTGTAAATGGGACCTTTTCTTTCATTATGTTTTCTAGCTAGTTTTTGTTTATACATATGAGAGCTATGATTTTTACACATTGATTTTATAATCTGCTATTTTATTAAACTCTTGTGGTTTTTAGCAGTTTTTTCATGATTCTTTGCATTTCCCATATATATATAACTATCTCATCTATAATTAGAGATAGTTCTACCTCTTTCCTTTCATGCATCTCTGTTTTCTCTTTATTAATAGCATTGGCTGATACAATATGATAACAATGCTTAAGAGTTGAGGAGACACTGGGCATTGTTGTTCCTGACTAGAGGGAAAGTCTAGAAGTTTTCCAATATGTAGGGTACTATACTGGCTATTGGGTAGAGTTATTAAGAAGGTATCCATTAATTCTTTTATTATCTAGTTTTTAAAATAGGATGACTTCTGAATTTTATCAAATACCACTTCTGCATCTATGGAGGTAAAAATATAATCTTTCTCCTTATTTTTATTAGTATGCTGAATTAATTTTAAAGCCTTTCTAATATTCAACAAATGTTACATTCCTGGGGGGGCACTTAGTATATATTATTTTTCATTGTGCCATTGAATTCTATTTGCTAATAGTTTAAGATTTTTGTATTGATGTTCATAAGTGAGAATAGTTGTATAGTTTTCTTTTTGGTGTAATCTTTTTCAAATTTTGGTGTCAATCTACTCTCTTTGCAAACTAAATTTGGAAGGTTTTTTTTTTTTTTTTACTTTGCAAACTAAATTTGGAAGGTTTTTTTTTTTTTTTTTTTTACTGTGCTCTGGAGTAGTTTAAGTATTATTTGATTTGTAAAAAGTTTGGTAGAATTTCCCTGAAACTTCCTGGTCCTGGTGCTTATTTTGTTGGGAATCCATAAAACTATTTTCTCTGTATCTTCTATGGTAATTGTCCTGTTTAGACTTTCTGTCTCTGCTGTGTTTAATTTTGCTTCTACATTTTCCTACAAAATTATTCATTTTAATTTGTTTCCAAATTTATATACAGAGTTGTGCAAAATTAGGGTAACATTAAAAATCATTTTCCAATTGAAAGCTGAAGCATGTGATAACTGGATGGGATGCTGGGACCACAGGCATAAACTGCCCTGGATAATGTGGGACTAATGGTCAGTCACCCTCTGCAAAGTTGTTTCTTATGATTTGTTAAAAGTCCCTGATTGAGGTTATTTCTCCTTCATCATTTCCCTATCTTGTCTTTTTTTCCCCTTTAATTAGTTGGCTTATGGTTTGTCTATTTCATTTATCTTATTAAAAGAAACAACTTTTGTATTCATCAAATTCTAGTATTTTTCTGTTTTTTAACTCATTAAA